>NW_027094096.1:8604297-11004297 GCF_029207755.1 Chamaea fasciata | reverse complement strand
TTGGGAAAGAACTAAATTTAACAGAACCTGTGATGCGACTTTTAATCTGTAGAACAGATTCCTATACAAAGTCAACTCCCACTTGCATGAGCCGCCACTTCTGAGAATAGGTGTAGCTCTTTCTCCTTGGATGCTCACATCCCTTTGCTGGCAGTATCAGTCTCAGAGAAACTGCCATGTGCAATGTCTTTCTTGTCACTTTTGTACATCACTTGTGTAGCCACAAAGGTGGATGAAATCCCTCTCATAGAGCCTTGTAAGTATATCCAGCACATTCCATACCTGGGCACTATTTAGAGAGTGTCTGTTTTTTCAGGGAGTTTCAACCCGGATTATAAATTTTTTCCTTGATACAACGAAAGTGTAAAAAATAAGAGAGTTTTCAGTTTAAAGGCAGGGAGCAAGAAAATTTCAGGAGCATGGAAATGTAAATGCAGGTGCTTACAGGTAAAATTATTACTTTATTTTGGGGGTATATATGAAGTCATGGAAGCAAAACTATAGAAATGCTGTTGTAAATTTAAAAACAGAAATTAAAAATAGTATTTTAGTCTCTATTTTTCCTGTGGCATATTTGCTTTTTACTCATACAGTATTCTAAATTTCATCTGCTGCTTTTACATTTAATATACATTTTGTAGTGCATAATCTTTGAATAATGCTAGAAATTTAAGAAAGCTAAAACACTATTAAACAAGTGCCTGGGTTTATTTGCAGTGGTAGGTCTATGAGCAATACTCTATGGCTAATGTACTATAGCAGCCACAGGACTGTAGCTATTGTATATCACATTTGAATGTTCCAGCAGCTCTAGGAGGGCTTTGGCTGGAAGCTGTCTGCACCTGACAGCACAGAAAGAATAAACAGCGCAATTCAAAAGCCTTTACAGACTTAGGACTGCAATACTTCTCAGTTAAGGCTGACACCTCCCGGAATAGAGCAACCACAAGATCATGGGAACATAATTCATACTTTTCATTTACGTACAGTTGTACGGCTATGATTACTTAATGTACTTAGCATGCACACTGCAGTGGGTTTATTCTGAAGACTAAAAGCTTCTTTTATGATTCATTTTTTGGCAAAGGATGTTCCCTGTAGCCTGATACTTGGAGCAAGACTGCCAGGGTGTAACACAGCTGAACTCAGCATCCAGAAGGTTTGTTACAATTGATCCATTTCTATTGTTTTGATGTTTATCCAACTGGGTGGATGCCGCTAGAATCAAGTGACAGTGTCATAAGCTTGAAGCCCTTTGCGGTTCTTGAGTTCCCCGGTTCAATTCTCAACAAAATTGCAGCTGAATGGTGCATTCCAGTTCAGCAGGAGTGAAGTTAGGCTGCACGTGGGCTCGTTGCTAACTGAAAATTACTGACCAGTTATCCACATCCCTGTGGGGGGGTGCAAGTGTCACTGTCACTAAGCACACCCAGTGAAGCTTGGGTTTCAGATATACTTGGAAGCTGTGCACTGCAGGACAAGGCTGTTCACCCATTTGTCTCTTGGATTTGCAGGGGCTTTACAACCCCCTTTGTGTTTTTCCCCTCTAGGTGGAAAAATCGGGAGACAAGGAAGGAATAAAACAGTCTTCAACTAATGGAAGCTACCTACCATCAATTGAAGAGAAATGCAATAAACAACTTGTTAGTACTTCTCCAGCAGATGAAATGTGGCAGGTTTTATATTTTAATGCCAAAATTAAATCATCAGATTTTCTATTTGCTTTTTTATAAGTTACTTTGTTGTTTTTTGCTGGAGTGGGATTAAAAAAAATAGGAATGGGTAAATCTAATTATGATTCCATATACAGACAGAAATTTTTCTGTCAAAGATCCTAACACAATAAAAAGCTGCAATTCCTGACTCGGAAAGGTGTGAGATTGCTTCATGGTAAAAAAAAAAAGGAATTGAAAAAGCAAAAAAAGTTTATTAAAAAAAACAACAAAAAAGCACACAGAAAGGATAAACACAAATAGGATTCAATAGAAATACTACAGTTAGCACAAGAATCACTGAGCATATTTCTGATATTGAGCATAGAAACCAGTATGTTCAATATCTTTTTTCTCCCCAAGGGGTTGATTATAAAAAAAATCAACCAGAATAAGAGGAACTAAAAAGAAATCCCTCAAGTCATAGCTCTGTGGATGAAGCCTGTGGGGTTTTGTAGCAATGGAACCATGGATGACCAGAGGAAGGGTGAGTTACAGAAGTAATACAAAACTTTAAAGAGGCCTGAACTGGGAGCAAAGAGCCACCCACAGAACTCCACACACTGGTCTTCACTTCTTTATTTTGCTCCCCTGCTTTGAATTCAGCCCTTGGACTCCAGGCTTTTCTGCACCAAGTTCTTTACAGCTCTGTTTCCTAACACCAGTTCCCAGGGTAGGCTTGGGGAACCTCACCTTCCAGCACTTTTAACACAGACCCATTCATCATGTCTGTACCATTTTTTGGTACCTGATTTAGCCTATGAACTCTCTGAGCCCAAACAGCCCATACCAGTGCTAGCAGGTATGAGACAGAGCTCTGCACCTCTGCCCAGGAGTTAGGGGAATGCCGGGGGAACAAGCTGGGAAACTACTTCTCCTGGGAGAATACATTATGTTCTCAATGTCAGGAATCCACCTGAAGGAAATCTAGGCTAATTAATTTTGCTCCTTTAGATACCTTGCTCCTTCAGAGCTTTGCCCACAGGGAACTGACAGTTCCCAGATTTGTAGAGCCGCAAGCAGATTTTTTAAGTTCTAGCAGGTGTTGAAACCAGAAGATAACAGCCTTACACATATGAACACCATTTAAAAAACCCGGTATCTCTTATATCCTCTCTCAAGGGCAACAAAAATACTTTGCATTTAAGTTTAAATTAAAGTTAGTGCTTGTATTTCTATGACTAGAAGGTATTAAAAGGCAAGGTGTACATTTATCCATGAGACTCTGGTGCTGACAGTGAGAGGACTTCACCTGCACACCCTACATGGTCACATCCCTGAAGTCCACATGGGCCAGGTAATAGTGCATAAAAAGCTGAGCAGTCTTCCCTAGCCCACCTGCACCCTTGAGGGCTCATTATTTTATCAGGAATCAGGAAAACCTCCATCAAGAGCTCCTGCATCAGGAAAATCTCATTATGCTGGAAGCCGTAGGATACTATAGGCAAACACAAAAAGGGGAGGAAACTGCAAGTTTCTCTTCTAGAGAAAGCCCTTTAAGTTGAGAGCAGACTGTGTTACCACAATGAATCCTCCTTGGTGGGTAAGCTAGAAGCTTGCCCAGTAAGCTGTGTAAGGATCCTCCTGAATAAATGGGCAAACTGGCAAAAGGAGTCCTCTCAAGTCTGATTAAGATGAAGCTAAGTCTTCATGCTAAACAAAAACTTGATATATAGCAGGTCTCTGTGGGTGGGGAAGGAATTATATCCTATGGAGGTCATAGCTACCCCTAGGGCAAGCATAGTGAGCAAGGTGGAAAATGGCTTAAACAGATGTCAACACACCTGTGCAATTGTTTCAGCTGGAGGCTCTTAAATAAAGGAATTAATTTCAAGGGCAAGTCACATTTTCAATTAAAAAGAAATAAACATATCACAGAGAGTTCTGATTTTATAATTTTTTTTTTTAATCTCCAATTATCTTTTTTTTTCTACAAACAGACTTCGTTTAACAATAGTTCAATAGTTAATGCTAACTACAGCTTAAAGGAAACATTTTGTCACAAGACAATAACAAAATAAACAGAATAAATAACCTGCTTTACACGCGCTGAAGAAAACAAAAACAACATGCAATAAACTTAATAAAATTCACACACTGTACAACAGCTCAAGGTAGACCTTGCTAAACAGTACTCATACACATATTAGTAAAAATACCAGTAACATACACATATTAGTAAAAAAAGAAACTTTTAAAAAATGCTTAACTCAAGCAAAACAGAAGAGCAATGTGAATCAACTCAAGAAGTTCATCAGTCCCAAAGAAGTCGGAGTTGGAGGTGAGTGAGCACACAACAGTGCACAAACCGTCTCAGCTGAGAGCCTCAACCCAGTGCTTCTTCAGCCATGTCTGTGTTAACTCCTTGCTGGAAACCATGTCAGGCTGACATCTTCTTGAGCTTGTGGCTGTTAAAAGAAAGAGAGAACACATATAAATAGTGACCTCAATTTTAGTTTTCTCTTCTTCCCTGAGAGTATAGCTCAGGTGGAAGAAGGGACATATGACCTGACTGTCCCTGAGAAGACTCCAGAAGGGAATAGCTAAGTCTGTCAGGAAATGAAAAGACAAATGTGTTCACCAGTGCTGTCAAAAGAGGCATTCAGGAGATGTAAGAGACAGGCTTTCATGCATGCCCTGGATTCATCAGCCTGGTGTTAATTAGAAGTTTCGATTCCTACCTCAGGAAAAGGAGATGTCTCTTCACCCAGCCTTCCTTAGGATTTACACAGGCCTTCAGCCCACTGGCAGTGTGGAAACTGGAAAAGAAATAATGATAAAGAAATCAGAAATCCCTGCAGTAATTACTATGGAGAGTGCATTTACTCTATATAATGACCAATAGAAACTGCTTTTGTAAACACCAATTAGATATGGAATGCTCTAAATTCCTCCAGTATTAAATGAAGGAAAAGAAAGTTAAATGTAATAGCTACTTCAGTCTCAGGGATCGTTTTTTGCACCATAAAATTGTGTTCAATTTATTTGATCTATTTAGGCAAAGACCTTTGCTGGATGCCAGAAACAATTTGTAAAATTAAGGAGAGTAGCTGCTGTCAAGCTAAGATGACAGATCAAAATCTGTTTCTTACAAGGCCAAAACCTTGTAAGAAAAAAAATCTGATCCCTGTGAATTAGAAGAAATCTTGTCACTTATGTGTCTGTTCACAGGTTTTGGCAAGGGAACACTGTGTTGGCCAGAGTGGCCCTTAGCTGGAGCTGTCTTTGTTTGCACAGCTGATTCCTAAAGAGGCAGATTTATTATTTACATTGTATGATAGCCCTTGGTTTAGCAGTCCCTATCAACTAGAGCTTGTGTGTTTTGTCTACAGGTGTGATTTACAATATATTCAGTTAATTTAGCTTTTTGAAAAGGCAGGAAAAATCACACTTAAAAGATTCAAATCTTTTTTTAGCCCAGAGAGGCATCCCAAGGTAAATAGATGTCAGAAAAACCAGCAGAAATTCAGAAAGTAACTTACATGATGGCAGGGATGTCGCAGACCTCACTGGAGAGCTGTTCAGTGTAACCCTTCAGGGCCCACCGAGGGAGACGCGCTTTGGTGTAGGACAGGCAGCAATCCTGGTTGCTTTGTGCTGGAATGAAGGACAAAACAAAGTAAATGAAACCCATTTGGCCCACACTGCCCTGCTGTCTATGGCAGTCCCTGTTCAACCCCAACCATGCAGCTCCCTCATGACAGAGGAGCGGGATGAGACAGCCCATTTTGCTGAAACCATTCCCTTCCAGCTCAGCCTCATCCTGCTGCCAGCTGTGAGCAGCACTGGAGCCCTTCCCAGAGCAGAATACTCAAGGTCACTCACCTTCAGAGGTGCCCCACAGGAGCAGTGCCAGGAGCCCCAGCAGGGAGACCAGGACCATACTCTTGCTGCTGCAGCCAGTCATTCCCTCTCCACACACAGCTGTGCTCCAGTGAGTGCCTGCCTGCTGCTCTGCCAGCCCTGGCGCACCTCCACCTGCTTATAAAGGGGTGGCAGGAGCCGCGGAAATTCACACAGGGGCGGGTTCCACTGTCATCAGCGGGTTTCTCCACAGCAAATTCCATCGTGCCCCATTTGGCCCCAGCATTCCTTCCGGGTGCTACAATCAGAGATAACAGTGTGCTGGGGAATATTTTCTTCTTTTTTTTTTTTTTTGTAAGTCGCTTAAAGGATTCAGTCCAAAAAGAAACGGAAATAAAAGGCTATGAGGTAATGGTTCTGTGGGTGAAGCATGCGTTGTTTTAGGGGTAGGAGTGTGGGTTGTGAAATGAGGAAAATCAAATGTAGGTAACTTTAAATGTTACATAGAGAAACTGTGTGTCTACTGTGCTCTGGGTTAATAAACCTAACCTGGGGGCAGAGGGAGGTGGGCTGAGCCAAAAAGATTCATTTCAGTGCAGCAAGCTCACAGGAGCTGCATCACAAGCTGCACCAACACCAAAGCACTCCATTAATATTTCCTGGTTGACCAACTCAGTAACATCAGGATTTGCAGATTGCTATTTTCTGAGCTCTGGACTGTAGTATTGGCAAGGACCATTGAGTATTCATGAAAATGGGTTTATTTCGTTTCCTTAACCATATTTTCCCTGCCATGACTTCCTGACAGTTTATTACACATCTCAACTATTTCATCTGAAACAGAGTGAGCTTGAAACTAACTTGAAATGGGGCCAATATTCTCCAAATCTGTGCTTTCTAGAGTGCATTAATGTGCTCCATAAACAATAGCTGTAGTTTGTTGCTTTCCCCAACAGTATCAGAGTACTGTGACTCCTAAACATTCAACAAAAATACACAAAATCTTAAAATTGCCTCTCACAGCTCTAGAGAAACCACCAGGGAGAGGCTCTGTCAGCACTCCAAGGACACTGCTTGAGCTGCTGCTGAAGGATGGTACTTTCCCATTCTGTTTAGGGATCTGTGTGAAACGACTGTGATGGCTGCAGGCCATGTCCTGGCCAGCTGGTGTACACAGGAGCTGCTGCCAGCTCCAGGTGCTTATAGAGTAACCTGAGCTTTGGGTGGCTTCTCTTAAGGTGGAGCTCATGGACAGTCATAGGCAATGCATAATTACATGCCTTCTATCCTCCACAGAGTGCCAGTACCTCTCTCAAAGGGTGAGTTCCTATTATTTCTTTGTAGAAATGGAAACAGCTTGAACTCTAGAACAGATTGTTACTCAGAGAAATTAATTTCTCTACGTAATAGTGAGAATTGAGGGAATCTCATGTGGCTGAGGTATGTATGTGCAACCTTGAAGTGTGCGTGGCATCATATATACTGGATGTGCTTCTCTGCAGAGCCACAGCCACTGGCCAAAGGATGAGGAGGAGGCAACAAAGAACCTGTGCCCTCATGTATGCAGCTTTTTGGAACTGTTATAGGGATCATGGTGAAATGCCACAAGAGTACAAAAAGATCAGTGCTCTCAGTATGCAGCTGTCTCTGCACTGCTTTAAAGACTCTGTCAGCATTAGGCAGTGCCTCAAACTAGCTGAATAGAATGATAGGGTTTGGTTTTTTTTTTTAATTGCAGATTTTATGGATCCCAAATCTATTACACCTATACCCAACTTTGGCATTTCATATGCCAGTTCCTGGGCCATGCTGTTATCCAGATGGAGGTGGCTTTGCATCTCATGTCTTCCTTGTGGCTCTACAGCTCTGCTTCTTCAGTTCAGTGCTTTTTGGACAGAATCTTCTCATCTGAGCTTTGACACCCTGTAGTCCTTCCCTCAGGCAGTTTTCATCACACCAGTGGTTCCCACAACTGACCATGGCTGGCGATGTGCCCGTCACAGCTGGACTCATGCTCATGATGTTCCTTTTATCTCATGTTTTGCTTAATTTAGGAAATTAGGTTAAGATTTAGATTTAGAACAAGAGCCACGAGGACAGCCCCAACTTCAGGACTGCTGTCACTTTGTTTTGTACTTGGTGTATACAAAGTACCTTCTGTTTATTTGCACAAAGTAGTTAAAACAATCTAAAAAGTTTTAACACAAACAGCTGAAGAAAGCTCTGCTGGTTGTGATATGACACGTAACTGTATCTTAGCAGTCTTTACCTTCACAAATCTCTAATGCAAATGGAAGGCAAAAAATATATAAAAACAGGGAGGTGTTTATATGTTCCAGGGAGGTGTTTTTCATTATTCCTTGGGAATGAGGGGACAGTGACTGTTGTCTACCGTGACCCAACCAAACTTTCAACCTGGTTTCCTTCAGCACCTGTGTGACCAAGTGGGGCCATGTGGGCTGGCCAGAGACTGCCACACAGCCAAGAGATGAGGCTGCCAGGCCCAGGGTGGCCAGTGGCACCTCCAAACCTCCTCCTGGGTCAGTTGCAGGTGCCATATAAATGTGCTTAGTGTCTTAATACTACTGCAGTTCAAAGGCTTTACATTGAGGGGGCCACCAGGTCAAGGGAGGCCATCATTTCCCTGGGACCTGTGTAGAGAGGGCTGTGCCCAGAGTCTCCTCAGGGGGCACAGCCAAAGCATGAGAGGCATCAGCCACAAGCTGTGAAAAGGGAAATTCCCATCAGACATAGGGAAGTCCCTTCTCCACAGCAAGGGGCTGAGGCACTGGGACAGGTTTCCCAGGAAGGGATGTGAAAGCCTAGTTTGAATACCCTTGCAGATACTCAAGCTGGATGTGGCCCTTCCCTGAGCATGACTGGGTTCCTTCCCAAGCCACAGTCAACTCTACATTATTTTTTCTGGGTTTTTCACATTTAGCTGTTTGGTTTTATTTTAGTTCCCTGACTGGTTTTCCTGACTTGACTTTGATGTAAGGTTCTCAGCTTCCCTCCCTCCTGTTGTCCCTCCTCAGATCCCCTCACAACAACTTCAGTCATAGTAAGGTAGAGCAGCAAAACACAGACTGACAAAGTGTTCATCCTCTCATAAACTTCCTCTCCCATTGTTCCAGGGGCCAGAGAAAACAGGCTCAAACCCCTCCTGTGTGTATAACAAAAGGTGAGGCAAAGACAGCCTAGGTGCCGGTGCTGCAGAGCCATCCAGTCAGACCTGTGGAAGAAGAAATGCATCAGGGAAAACTGAGCCTTTTCCCAGGTGATACTGGGGAACTGACAGTTCTGAGCAGTTTGGGAATGTTAAAGAGCTGGGGAGTCAAACTGCTCTCAGACACTATCTGCAAAGCTACAGCCAGAGGCAGCTTTCTCTGGTCACCAAGCTGCTGCATCCTGAAAATATGCTTCCTCTCTTATATCCCCAAGGACTTTTACTCACAGAAATACCTGCTGAAAGTCTGAAGTGTGGAAGAGGACTTAATAATTCAACCTTGATAAACATCTCCATACAGGGCAAAAAATTTGGAGGGGGAGGGGATGGGCTTACCACATCATTCTCCCCATCATGGAAAAGCACAGGAGCAGTCCACCTGGTTTCACGCAAGGGTTAAAATACTTCATGGACTTTTGAAGGGAAAGACAGAAGGAATTTTATCATTATTAACCACTTGATTATTGTCACTTTATGGGTTTAGGTCTAACATTAAACATGAAAGATTAAAACAAAGAAATTGAATGCCAGACACTGTCAATATCTTTACCTGTGCCCCACAATAAGACGAGAAACATACTGACGGTTGTTAATCATTGGTAACAACAGTTTCCATGATTTTCATCCTCACAAAGAGATATTGTTTTATTGCATATTAGTACCTTTTCTGAATTGATGTAAATAAAGCCTCACAGCAATACAGCTATTCATCCAGGAAACACAGAACCAGATAAAGGGAAATTCCCTTCTGTAATTCCCAAAGGTTTAGGACTCCTTTGATAAAGCAAAGGGCATGAGAAGGCAGTAGCTGAACGGAACATGGCCAAATACGGGGATTTGATCATTGCATAATCTCTGATGAGTAAATGCGTAATAAGTCCCAAGCACAAAAGTTCCCGAGATAACTTGCTCAATATCTCTGGAGCTTTAGAGGCTGTGATGCAATCCAGTCATTTCAGGCAGTTCAGTGCTTGCATGACTGGCAAAAAATTGTTATCTGAGAAGAAACCAGTTATCACTAATTATAGGTGGCACTTCATAAATTACAGACCTAGAAACACCATTGAATGACATTACTTTGATGCAATTATGGACGCGTGCCTGTTGAGAGAAATGAACTTCCCACCTATCAAAAGTGCAGATGATGGGGAGACCTGGTGCACCTGTCATGAGCATCCTGGAAGCCATCCCAGCAGTGCTGATTGCTTCCTGCTACCTACACATAGCAGATAAATATCTGGTGTTCTGAGGTCAGATTTCTCTCTGCAAAGTTAACTGTACTCTGTCTACAGTCCCTTGGGGTAGCCAACCACCTTTTCACAGAAATGAACCTCTCAAATGTGATGGCAAAGCCTTTAACTGGAAAGAAGAATGAAAAAATGGTCTTTCAATGGATTTGCATGCCAGGGTTTTAGTAGTGGGTAGACACCAGTGGTGGATTCTCTGCTAGAATCTTCCGATGCCAGCTGGCTCCAAGGAAGGACTCAGTGGACAAGGCTGGGCCCATCACTGGCAGTGGTATCATCTCTGGGATAATGTATTTAGGAAGGGGGGAAAAAACCCCATGCAACTGCAGCCAGAGAGAAGAATGAGTATATGGAGGATGGATATATGAAACCACTCTGCAGACCCCAAGGTCAGTGCAGAAGGAGGGGCAGGACCTGCTCCAGGTGCCAGAGCAGAGATTCCCCTGCAGCCCAAAGTGCAGCCCGTGGTGAGGCAACTGTGGCCCCGCAGCCCATGCGGGAGCAGAGATCCACCTGCAGCGCCTGAAGGGCCCCACGTCAGAACACGTGGATGTCCAGGGAGGCTGTGACCCTTTGGGAAGCCCACACAGCAGCAGGATCCTGGAAGGACCCGTGGCCCCATGGAGAGAGGAGCTCACGCTGGAGGAGGGAGACAGTGCGAGGAGTTTTCTCCCTGAGGAGGAAGGAGCAGCAGAGGTTACATGTGTTGAACTGACCAAAACCTCCATTTTCATCCCCTGAAGTGCTGGAGGATGGAGGTACAGAAAATAAGGAGTAAAGTTAAGCCCAGGAAGAAGGGAGGTATGGGGGGAAAGTGTTTTAAGATTTGATCTTACCTGTCATTATCCTACCTTGATTTGATGGCTAAAAAATTTAGCAGTGAATTTCCTCAAGTTTAATCTGTTTTGCCTGTGTTGGCAATTGGTGAGTAATCTCTCCATATCCTTATCTTCAGCTCTGAGCCCTTCCTTATTCACCTTGCTGAGGAGTGGAGTGATAGAACAGCTTTGGTGGGCACCTGGCATCCAGCCAGAGTCAACACACCATATAGTAAAAAGAGGAAATTTTAAAAAAAAGTTAAAAGCTGTCTGCCAAGCTGGGCTCTAAGTTCTATTATATTTGCTTTCTTACAGCCCTGTTTCTCTTCTAGTTTAAATTTCTATTTGCCTTTAGGCATAATAAACAAAACAGCAGAAACATTTTGATTAAGATGTTTCTGATCCTTAAAGTAGTCCAGAAGTGTGGATTTCTGAAAAACGTCTACAAAGGTGGGAAGAAAGGATTTTACACTACCTCCTTCAAGGGACTGAGACCACCAAGTGTCATTTGCAGACAAACAGAAACCTGATTACAAAAAGTAGCAATGTGATTAATTAATTAATGTAATTAATTAATGTAACGCAAGAATGTTAAACACATGTTAGACACAGATGTGTTTAACATCCCAAAATTTTCACCAAGAAAAGCTATCAGCAACTTTTCAGCACTAGAGTGATCATACAACTACGCTGAAACTGAGCCTGACCCTCATCACTTCTATGCAAGTCAGTGCTTCTCCACTTCTCCCAGCTGGGCTGAGAATTGCCCCAAGACGATAGATCCCAAAGAAGATTTGGAAAAGGAAAATTGCTGGAGCCAAAATCCACAGCCTGAACATGAAAATACCTTCCAATACTAAAAATTGAGGGCTTGCACTTTAAAAATACTTAATTCAGAAAGAGGAGAAAAAGATACTATGTCTTGGCAACCATGATAGAGGAATATGTGACATTTTCTGAATCTCGAAAGTAAAAGACAAGAATAGAAGCAGGGGGGAGAAAAACCTGTGACTTAAAATTTTCATTAAAATGCAGTTTTAGGTTGGCCGAAACTATTCATTAATTCAGTTGAAACATGGTTTAAAATTGTATAAAATTAAAAAACAACTATTTAGAAAATGGGAAGCTGCTTTTTTGTGTTCTATTTGCTTCCTCAGGAAGATCTAAAACAAATAATCCAAACTTTATAAAGAAAAGAGAAAAAAAGAACTAAATAACATGAAGTGGTGAAGTTTAAGTTGTCCAAGAGAACTCATGAAGGCTTTACTGTCATACTTGACATACAGAACATGTGATTACTTGGACTACTCAGTACATTATTAACACAGCCAGGATTTTGTCACGTAGTACCGGAAGACCAGCTTAAAAATACCCAGAAATACCTGTTTATTTGTGATTGCCAAACACAAACCAATCAAGATTGATTTACACAGCTGTTAATTAAAGCTGTGGAGTGGCTGTGTCAGGAAGCCTGTCAGAGCAGCTCTGGACACAGGTCCTCTCAAGGCAAGTGCTGCAATCAGTGCAGGTTTTCAGAACTACACGGTTACGTTATAGGGACTTTCCTGTCAGGAGCTTTAAAGCACAGTTGCCCAAACCAGCTTCCTTGTACTTCCCTCTTTCCAAGAGGCCTGCTCTTTTCCCAAGGAAACCACATCACCACATCCCTTCCATCTTGACTCTTACAGGTTCTTTTGCATAACACAGCTGAGATCACTGACTTTCTTACTCTCTTATACCCTTTTCTGGACCTTGGTTATCGCCTCTTGATTTCTGCGAGAGGCATTTGGAGGCCCTAGAAAGGGCAGTCTTGCCCAGCTCCTGTTAAGGAAGACATCTGCCAGGGTAATTTTTCCTCTCTCTCTGCAGGGTTCCCTTGGCTGCTTCAAGCATTCTCTTGCTTGTCCCCATTTTCAGAGTCTTTCTTTATTGCTAGCCCAGACAACTCCAGCCAGCCCCAAAAGTGCCCTGCTGCTTGGGCTCTTGGTGAGGGCTTTGAGGAGGCTGTTTCCAACCACTCCAACCTGCTCACAGCTATCAGGGGCTCCTGTAAACAAGGCAAAAAACAGAGACAGAAAAACTGTTTTAAGCCAGAAAAGATGTTTTAAGTCAAGCAATCTGGGCTTGACAGAAATCTGCTATTCCAAAGTGACCTGTGTTTTACAAGAACATGTCCTCAGCCTTCCTCACATCAAAGACCTTTTTCTATTCATGTTTGGACCCAACCTAGGACATCGAGGGATGTGGGAACCAGGGCCAGATCTCCAGGATACAACACATACTCTGTAACTGCTCTGCCTTTGAAAGAATTCACAGGAAGATGAAGGCACATGGAGAAAAACTTGGAACACATTAAGAAAATATTCTTCATTAAAAGGATAAAACCTAACACACTCTTGATGGAAGAAACCCACCAACCAACCAACCAACCAACACAAAACCCCCTGAGGACTTTAATAACTCTATGATCAAAACTCTTGGGAGCTGGCAAGAATTCAAGGTATTAGAAGAACTCAGGACATTTTAAGTGCAAGAATTCTTACATTTAAGCAAACACTAGCAGCATAATGGACCTACTTTAAGTCTTTTTCAGTTGTCATTAGAGGTTTAGCATTAAATGAAGCAGCCAGGTTGTTATGAGCACTCGTAAAAATGTGACAAATGCTCTTCCAGCAGGACTTTACGCTGCTTGTACTGTTGCAATAATTCAAAATCTCCCATGGTGTCTGTAATGAGATGCACCTTGAGGATAAAAAACTGTAGAGAGGACGTGCTGGGCTGAAACTTCCTACACACACAGGTTGTGCAAATGTAAATTTGCATATCTGAAATGAGATATCCATCTGTGACAACAGGACAATATGTGCCACTAATGGGAGGCCTGGGGAATAAGTCTGCAGGGGAACACGCCCTGGAAAGTGATCTTTCAACATGGAAAGTGCCGTAGAAATCCCTTCAGGTTTTTCCTCTCATTTCTCTTTGGCAAACCACAGTAAGTGAGCATTAGTCACTGTAAGTATTAACCAATTCAAATGACATTTATATCACTTCCCTTTTGTTAATTAACTGGAGATTTTAAAAGTATGCAATCCAAGAAAGACTAAAGCAAAGATATTGAATTGGATTGTATGGCATTATTACAAAAACTGCAAATAAGATGTTAAAGTCACCAGGCCAAATCATCAAGTAGCAAACTTGGAGACAGGAAGTTTTTTGGTGCTGAGATAAGCATCCTACATACATCTATTTCTAACTGTAGTTAGAAATTCTAAAGGTGAGGTTTAATAGAGTCTTTTATATTCTTCCTCATCTCCTAAAAGCAATGCTTTTTTGGTTGTTTTTTTGTTACCATGTGCCACTTTTTTCTCACCAGAATCATCTTTCCCCACTTCATTGAGAAACAAAAAACTGCTGTTCCTCCTTTAAACACTGATGGCTTCTATGCCATTAGAAGAGCTGACAGACAGTGTAGAGGACAGAGGGACACCAGAGGCCAGTGTACCCAGCCACAGTCAGCACTTGCACAAAGGTCAGCTGCAAACCTACAGCAGTGACTTCATAATATTTTATTAGAAAGGAAAAACCTCAGAGAATTCCACTGACAAAGGAATAATTCCTGTCCTCCATTGATGATCTGGAAGAAAAATAAAAGGAAAACTAAAGGACCTACTCAAGGTACAAACTGTTCTTCTGTAAGTCTTTCTGTTCTGTGGTTATGTTCATTGAATGCAACAAGAAGATTTTCTCCACCTTCCAGCACCTCACTGCTTTGCACCCCTCAGCTGGGAGAGCAGTGTGCTTTGTGCCAGCAAGAGTGGGAAAGTAAAAGTTTGTTCAACCCACCTAGTCCTCAGACAACCAAATCCAGTCCTTAGACAGTGGGAAACACCTTTACCTGGAAGCCTCCCAAGGTCTCAGAGATTTTTGCAAGAGGCACAGAGCAAATCAGAGAGCTGCAATGCACATCACTGGTGTGCAAGTAAGGCTGCCTGTAAAGCTTTGGCAATGCTTCCAGAGGGAATTACCCAAGGTAATTGGATGCTTCTTGCCCAGCTTCCCACAACTACATCAGTGACCTGTCACCTACAGTGAATTCAGCAACTAACCTGTAACCAAAAGGAGACAAACCAGCCAGTGACTTATATTGCAGAAAGGTAACGCAAGTTAACTTTCCCTGGCCAATAACAGGAGATTAAGAGTGTAAATCACTCCCTTCAAATCAGCATTTACCCAGATTTCATTGTGTAGAAAGGGACATGGAGCATGTCTCTGCAGGCCAAAGTAGGTTCAACCAGTTTTTATAAACTCATCACAGGACTTCTGTGTGCTCCATTCTATGTTGGTAGCACATGTATAACAAGACGTCCAGGCCTTGTTTGTGCCCAAGTGTGCCACCACAAAAATGCTGTCTCTAAGAAAAACGAATGAACCCCCCCTCAAAATGTCTCAGGGTGATGATTAATGGCACAGCTGTTTGTTCCAGCTCCTGCACTGCTACCAGCAGCTGCTATCCTGCATGGTGCCCGTGACAATGGGCACTCCAGTGACAAGTGTTAAGAAGAGTGAATAGATAAAAAGGGAGAGCATTATCCTTTGGTAAGGCACAGCATGGTGAAAAACAGCCTTACAACATTACTTTTTAGTAAGGAAGCAGCTGTAAGTGTACATTTAAACCAAGTACCTGAAACGTTAGTTTGGTTGACTGTATTTCCTAACCTACCCCTTGGAATAATGCCCTTAGTACCTTCTAGCTAAATATCCCAAACTAAACTTTGCATGTTCATTTTTGTGTCCCAGATGAAAAGCACCTGAGCCCAGGATGTGAATGCCTTGCCACCTTAGGAATCCAGGGCAAGATTCAGCTGAGAAACAAGTGATGGAAACTTTCACCCACACACTGTGGGATTCAGGGCCAGACTGCAGGGAGCAGCTCATTCCCAAAGTGAGCATGCAGTACATAAGAAAAGATAAAGATCTGCTCATTCATAAATCAGAAAGTGAATTTGTCCTGTGAATACTCCTGGGTCTGAGAAATCTGACAAAAATACACTTTAATCTTTATAACTGCCATTGGAACCTTTCTGTACATGGGCTGTATTTGGGCACAAATGGAGAAAAATCTTCAGTATTAGACACAGAAAATTTTCTTTGCAATCACTTCCTTTAGAGCACAAAGTACACATTCCTCAAAAAGAATAAGCCTTCAGTTTGATTTGAAAAAGTGTCTTTGTCTGAGCTGGGCTGGTGTCAAGAAACAGATGTGATTTATGAGCTGAAAGTCAGTGCCCAACCAGACAGAGCCACTTCACGCTGCCAACATGAGTCTTTCAGCCTTGGTGCCATCCTGTGAAGCACCAGAGATATCAGGACTGAGTCCATGGGGCAGCAGAGGCAGGGCATAGTATCAGGATGACAAAAGTTTGCAGTCTTTTTCTGTTAGTGCTTTCCTTCCCCTCTCAGAGTTTTCCTATCCCCGTGATCGTTAGAGACCATATTAGATTAACTCTTCAGGATACACTACTACTGTAAAACTCACCTTTCCTCCACTCTTACAGAATCTTCCTTTTCCCAACTGAACAGAATTGGGGTGTCAGCTAGAAACAGATTCCCCAGCCCACCCTCCAAGCAGAACAACACTTCTGCATCTGACTACACTTCATGAAAAGAGTGTAGCTCCCTTCAAATCCAGCAGCCAGGCTCTGCTGCAGACAGCTTACATCACAGGGTTCAAGTTGACCAAAAACTTGCATAAGCTCATCACAGTTTCACAGTCTTCCATTTGGCATTCAGAAGTGAATCAGTGAAAAAGTGTGAAATTTTAACTACAAACAAGATGGATTGAAGACTGTGGGAAAGAAGAGATAATAAAGGTTAAAAGATGATCTGAAAGCAGAGAAACCAAACATCAATGCCTGGAAGTTACTTAAATAATTCTTTCTCATTACTGCATTACAGAAAAAACAGAATTTTGCAGGTTTCCTCAGTGTCAAGAAATTTGAGTTGGATCTTCAGGAAGTCAATGCAAACCCCAAGTAGCACTGTTTCCTTCAAGAGTTCTCTGCATTTTAGCAAGAATTTGTGAGAATAAAACCAAATGCAGATATACTCTGTTCTCTCAGAGGGGCTGTCATCTGTCGTCCTGATTTTTCAGTCTTTTTATGTTTTGTATTTTCTACTGGAGCTTTCTCACACATTGTAATATAAACAAAGAATGATGTTTTGTAAAAATACATTCCTTTCCAGGGGGAAGGAAAAACTGATGGACTTCTAGGTTGACCAGTGGGGTCAGAGACCTGTTAACCTTGTCCCCCAATCTCTGATCAAATTCCAAAGACTATATAAGTCAAGATCCCAAAATAAACTTCCTTCTTTCTCATTTCACAACCTGACAGGTGAGTGTGGATTTTTTCGTGTCCATCTAGCGACAGTCACCTCCTATAACTACAGGGTCAATAGTACAGGCAGAACCAAGATCACTCTGGGATCAGTGTCAGACAGTGACCCATGGCTGGGAAAGGGCTCAAAGGAATTATTACCTTCCTTTAATGTGTTTGTTTCACATGCATTACAGAAGCTGCCAGCATTCTAGGAGTGTCTGGATGATGCACCATGAATCACAGGGTTCAGTTTGAGATAGTCCTGTGAGGGGCAGGGAGTGGGACCGGATGTTCCCTATGGCTCCCTCTCACCTCAAATGTTCTGACTCCGTAAGTGCGCAGCACTGCCCCAGGCAGGAGGAAATGGTTTCACAGATAAAGGCCAACAAACAAGTTATAAAGGCAAGAGGCAGGGATGGCTCCTCTAACATCACTAATCCTGTAATATTGATTGTTGAGGGGTAGAAGGCAAAGGCTGCCAAATCTGGCCAAGAGTGAAGGCAAAGGTGGCCGACCTGAGACACTCCTCTGACCCAGCAAGGAATGTCATACCTTTTTCATACCCATGTACATATCCAGAAAGTTACTGTTTCATTTTACTGTGTGTGAACCAAGATGTTGCCTTCCTCTGGTTGGATAATTCACTGTTATTTACAAATATTTACAAATTTTCCTACTGTATTGGTCATATTCTTAAATAATTATTACATCCCTTATTCCAGACCCACATGCTGTGGGACCAGGGTGGGAGTGGATCTAGATTTGTGTACATACTTTTTGTGAAAATCTGTACATTTCACAGAGATACTCTACTGTTGTGAGTCCCACAGAAACTTCTGAAGCTGGCTACAGGGCCACTATCCCCATCTTCAGCAGCACTGTGAGAACCTGTCTAAGCAAAAGATCTGACAAATTTGCCAGCAAGTAAGTCAAGAGGAACCCGAGCAGTGTGTTTTACTTTTTACCTTTTAAATTTTTCAGAATAGTTTGAAACCCCCTGTAAGTGGTGTGGATACATTCCAATCTTACAGCAGCAGTATTGGCTTGCCCTCACCTCTGTAACTACCCACGCACAGCTACTGCTCCCTCTTTAATATAGGCTGGTTTGAGGCACTGGTGGTTCCCAAGCCACATTTCCTGTCAAATAGATCCAAAATTCTTTGGGAACAGAACTATCTCTATTGATTTTGTGCCAGTCAGGCCCTAAACTGTAGTTTGGGTCTTGATTCACAGCTGCCTTGAAGCAAAGACAGGCCAGGATTATCTGGCTGTTCCTTTAAAGGTGCTGAAAGAAAGCCAGCTGGAGTCCATTCCAAAGGAGGCGTCAGAGCAAGCTGCAATAACAGAAGAACAGGAAAAGCACAAAACCCAAACAGAGTCCAGTAGCTGCAATACACACAGAACAACCAGAAGTAAGACTGGGAATACTAAAAGGAGGCTTTTCCCTTGGAAGTAAGAAAGGAAGATCTCCAGCACAGAAGGTATGATTATATATGAACTTTAGAAATATGAAATCCTACAATGACAAGGGAAAGTGGGAGGAAAGAAGAGAGCAATCCAATGGGGAACTGGGGAGCTGTGTAAGGCTGTGTGATGAAGAGCTGACAGCTCTGACACCAAGAATTGCTGAAAGAAAAAAGAAACAGAGGATTGTTTTGTTGCAGAACAACACCAAGGCATCCTAAAATCTCTTCAAAAGTGAACAAAAACCTAGATTTATAAAAAACAAATTGACCACATGGGATGACTGAACCGGGAACAAATTGGATCCTTCCCCCTCAAGCACCAAGGCAGAGCTCTGCTTGTCAGAGGTTTGAGGTTCTGAATGCAGAAAGGAGGGTGTACAGCACCTGCAGAGCTGGACGGGGCTCACCGCCGACCAAGGGCTGGGATGTGAGTGGAACACAAACCCCGGGGCACGTGAGGTTGACACCATCTCCCACTCCCCAAGGGCAGAGTGGGCTGCCCTGAGAGCCCTCAGCCCACTGCCCTGCCCATCTCAGCACCAGTGAACAGGTTTTTTTTCTGCACAGCTCCTTATATCAACTGGGAGTTTTCTCACCTGACTTTACCTACCAGCCTAACCCTGGCACCTCAAAGAGTAAAAGTGCAGATTAGAGGTACAGGTCTAGCCCAAAACCATAAGCAATGCACATGCTGGCACTGTAGGGATGCAGTGTCCATGTCACACCTGACGTTCTTCTGTGAACAGCTGAAACCATGAATTCCTGCACAGGATGGCAAAGCCCTGCCACCCCTGGGCAGCATCCGAGGGGCAGCACAAGCACCCTGTGAGCCCTGCAGAGGCAGCAGCTTGCCCCACTCACCTCCCGAGGTGTGGGACATTTTCACAGGCTGCACGAGACTTGCTGCCCTTGTGTCATACAGCCTGCTGGGTGGGTGAGCAAACAGGGTAAGACCTGAAACAGACCAGAGCAGAAAATCTAGGCTGGAAAGGGAAAAATATGCCATGGCTATGTCCCAAAGCTGACTTGTACAAATGTTTCTCATTACAGTGCTAGAGATCCTCTCCACCCCACTCTTCTCGATGACTTTCTCAGAATCACACGGCACTGGGGGTGCTGTATGCCTTTAATGATTACCACGTGGGAGGAGAGCCAGGGGATGTTTTGGTGACTCAGGGAGCGTGATCCTGGGCAAGGCCCAAACTGGTCCCGCCAAAGCCGCGTTTGCAGCAGACTGGTGTTACAACAGCCGGGGAGGAAGGAGAGGCAGAAATGCTTCCTTCCTGGAGCACTCAGTGTCTCACAGTCCTCCCGGGCTCTTTTTGCCTTGCTGGGGTCACCTTGCCATCTAGTGGTTCACACTGCAGAGCTGACACAGAGCTGGGTTCGTTTCCACTGGAAATCCTGTCATGCCCATGCTTTCAGCCGTTATGCAGCAAGGAAATAATTCAAATTCCCTTTGATCTGCACCCACTTCTCAATGCATCAGGCTATCAGAAAAATGTGCTATCACAGCATGAAGTTAGAAAAGAAGATGCATAATGCCTACTACCTTATACATATCACATGCTATGGAAAAGGATCCTCTGCCCATCCAACCTGGAGTGATGTACTCATCAGGACATGACTGGTTTGGGCTGAATAGACCTTCTTTCAGCTTTTTTTAAAAAAATTGTGAAAAACCATTACTTCATTTTTAAGATTTTTATAAGATTCATTTTTTGCCTAAAAAAAGAATGAGTTATCAGAAGGGAAGTAGAAAAGGAGAAGAAAAGCCAAAAGCAGAGTGATAGAAATCCCATCTGCTAATACGCAAACTCCAAAGGGCTCCAAACGATAAACTGCACACATTAAGATTCTTGACATTGCCTATATTAACATGAATATGGATGTTAACTTCCTGTCTATTTCCTTTGCATGTCCCCATTACACCCATTTTGACTTCTGTTTGGGCTCTGTCCAGCAGAGTTGCAGTTTTTAATTTATTCCATCACCTCACCTAGTGACAAGAACAAAAATATCTGCTTCATTTCATTTTAGCATGGACTGCTAACCTTCTCTGACCACTTTTATAAAAGGAAAATATGATGTCTGTATCCAAAATGGCCTTCTCATGCAGATAATTCCAGATGAGAGTCTGGTTTGACATCCTTTCTGTATTTATTAGCAGCCCATCTGCTAGGCTCGAGTTATCCTTGTCATTCAAAAAAGGTGCTTGGCTGTGATCAGTCATTGTGTCAAGGCAAATCTCAGTGCTCAGCTGTCTTCAGCCACTTCTGTCAAGAAAGGCTTTTCCTGTGTTTATCTTGGTCAGTGCAGATGGAATGACAGGGTAGTTTGTCTCCTAGTTAAGGATCTTTCAGTTCATTTTTTATGCACTTTCTACAAAGAGAGCAGCAGACAAATGTAAGGAATAGCTGTTCACTTTAACATTATAAATAAAAATGATTTTGAACTGTCAGCCTCTAAAGAGCAGTCCCTAGCATTAGAAACCACAAAATAAAAATGAATTACAAGACCTCTTTGCACTTGCATGGACAGTATCATTTGTCTAACAAACTTTCTCCTCAGCTTTGCTGTAGAGGCCATGGGCTGCTGGAAGCAAGAGATAACCAACACCTGGGCTTTTCCCACCCTGATCCTCTGCCTCTATGGATTCTTCTACATGATGAAACCATCAGAACCTTTCCTAACACCATATCTAACAGGACCAGATAAAAACCTGACTGCAGATGAGGTATGATTTTACTGTGTGATTTCTTTTAACTGAAGTAGTGAGTATAAAAAGTGATAACACTGCCTAAACTTTTAAAAAAAGATTGAAAGAAAAAAAAAGCACAACCTTAACTAGCTCTGACAGGTTACATTTTTCAGCAGTCTGCATAAATAAAAGATCCATTTAATGGATCCAAGATCCATTTGCCTGCCCAACAGTCCCATGCTGATTCAATGTGGTTATATATTTTATGAATTCCTTCAGAGAAAAAACTTCCCTCTACAACAGCATTTAAAATACATGAAGTTCCTTTCCTCAACAATAAAAACACTGACATTTCCTCTTCTCTTCTAGGTCACCAACCAGATTCTGCCAGTTTGGACATACTCCTACCTCGCTCTCCTGTTCCCAGTGTTCCTGCTCACAGACTACGTGCGCTACAAGCCCGTGCTCCTCCTGCAGGGCATCAGCCTCATCGTCACCTGGCTCCTGCTGCTCTTTGCACATGGAGTGGCGGCCATGCAGCTGGTGGAATTCTTCTACGGCATGGTCACGGCCACCGAGGTGGCCTATTACGCCTACATCTACAGCGTGGTCAGCACCCAACACTTCCAGAGGGTCACCAGCTACTGCAGGAGCGTCACTCTGGTGGCAGCCACCGTGGCCGCCGTGCTGGGACAGCTGCTGGTGTCCTTAGCACACGTCTCCTACTTCTACCTCAACGCCATCACCTTGGCTTCCGTGTCCCTGGCCTTCCTGTGCGCGTTCTTCCTGCCCATGCCCCAGAGGAGCATGTTCTTCCACAGGAGAGATGCCCCCGAGCCCGTGCCAGGGCCTGATAAAGGGCTGGCTGCAGGCGGGGCCCACAGCCCCTGCCACGAGGAAACAAACCCCGATGCTGCAGCCGGGGCTGGGAGTGCCAGGCCCCACAGGCACATGCTGGGCGTGCTGCTGCAGCTGGGCAGGGACCTGAGGGATTGCTACGGCTCCCGCAAACTCCTCTGCTGGTCCCTGTGGTGGGCTCTGGCCACGGCCGGCTTTAACCAGGTGGTGAATTATGTCCAGGTGCTGTGGGACCTGCGAGCCCCCTCCCACAGCTCGGCAGTGTACAACGGAGCTGTCGAAGCAATTGCAACTTTTCTGAGTAAGTCAATGTTTAAACACTGATCACAATGACAGCCTCTGAAGTTTCACTTTAGTAAACTTTCAAAGTCCCATTCCGTTGCAGGCACTCCAGGGAGTCAGTGCACACCCTGTGCATTCCAGACCTAGATCTTTGATGTACAACAGTTCAAATGTGAGTTGTGTTGGTTTTTCTTTACTACCAGACAAATAACTGTATCTTGCCAGTATGCAGAAAGTGTGCAAGTCATACAGACATTGCATCTAGCTGGTAAATCAATTCAGAAGCACCTGTTACTTTGGATGAGTCTGTTGGGTGGGTTTTTTTCCTCAAAACAAGTATTGCACTGTTCCCATAACAATGCTATCAGCTTGCACAGATCAGAAAACTTTTCCATAAAAATTTTACACAAAAAGAACATAAACCTCTCATTAAGATTTTTTTTCAAGTAAAATACCCTTGTGCAACCAGACAAAAATAAAAATTTTAGTCATTGCAAGATACAAAGATTTTCAGGGAAAAAAGGACCCTACAAACCCTTACAGTACTGATATGAACCATTGCGTTTTGTGCCAGGAGCAGATGCTCACACCACACAAGCCAAGTGAGGTTAGCAAAAGTAACATCAGAGGACACCTACCTTGGCTCACATTGTGCTGTTGTAAAGAACTTGCACAAGATGTGGGGGTGTTTTCTACCAGGAAAGAAAAACGTACCACGCCTGCTCATTCACGTCACCCTTTAAGGAGAAACAGATACTACTCTCGCAGTAGGCAGCTAAATAGACCAAGTGAATAATGAACTAGAAGCCCTCCTGTAGTATCAACTTCTTGATGAATGCCTCTCCCTTGTGGACTTGCCTGTTTCTCTGTGTATAAGTATAGAAGTTTTTCAATTGTCTGGGACCCCTAAGATGGGCAGTCAGGTTAACTTAACAGGGCTTAACTTTGCAACAGATGCATCTTCAAGGAGGCCCACAAAAAGCACACACGCCTATCCTTTCTTGTTCCTTGGATATACTTCCTTGGTGCCTCAAAAGTCACTTTTTTGACATTTTACTCCCTCTGTGAGGTGCACAGAGCTAAACTGTTACAATTGAAGGTTTACTAGCCTAGCTGTGCAGTGAGCTAGGAGAAGGTAGAAGAATTTCCTTCTTGATCTCCAAACCATGTTCCTAATTCTCTCCCCAGAGATATATGCTGTGCACAGACACCTAAATAATGAATCTTCTGCATTACAGTTTATCCTGTGAAGTGGAATAAAACACTAAGAACAGAATGGCAGAGACTTGATATATGCAGTTGTCTTAAAATGACCAGTCATCTGCACGGCTGCAGAAGTCATCAGAAATGCTTTGAAACTTCAGACTACTCTGCTTCATTATTCAGCATTGCCTTTCAGCATGTGAGTGTGGCAAGACCTGGTCATACAGGCTGTGGAACAGATACAATAATTACACATATTTTTTCTGTTTTTCTAGGCTCAGTAACATCTTTCCTAGTACAATATATGAATATTAACTGGGACCATTTTGGAGAACTGGCTTTGGGGATCTTCTCTGCAATAGATGCTGCTTGTCTGTTTCTCATGCACTTCTTGACCAACATCTGGGCATGTTATGCTGGGTATCTCATTTTCAAGGCATGCTATGTGCTCCTCCTGACAATAGCAACGTAAGTACAAAACATCATAATGTTGCCATCATGCACAGAATATTGACCCTACTTTGAGTTTGCTTTGGAAATTCTTTTCCTCTGAGGTAGCTGACCTAATGCTAGACATAACTGTTTAGGTTAAGATCAAGGACTCTTAAATGTGTGGTTATGTTGTTTTCATTCTTCCAAACAACCAGGAAAGAAAAATTGTCAAAGGATATCAAACATTTACCTAAGCAGAAATTAAACAAGGTACAAAATAACTTTATTACTAAAGGCAATGATAACAGCAAAATAGAAGCCATTTTCCTCCTTCCTGGCATGAAAGATGTAAAGTGAGCAATAGGGACAAGCATATCTTGACAGCCATCCTTTAGGGTGACCATATGCCTAGACCCCCTACTGATAAACCTTTTAGCATGCCATGAACTGCATGAATGCAGGAAAAGACTCCACATAAAGTATTCCCCAATATAATTTTATACATATAATCATTAATGATATTAAGGTGTAAGGAAGGAATAAAAGGAAACATCAGACATATAAACTCAGATGAGATCTCGCAGGAGACCAAGCTATTCTGTTGTGAGAAATTCTGAAGTGTATAAATATTAATAACAAATATTTTATCCTGTGTAATAAATGTTATTGCTCCAGTCATTTTCTTGCTTGGAATATCTTTAGACATACCACACTATATTATTAGCAAAAATACTGGATGCATTTTGTGTCAAACTCCAAAATTAATCAGATATTATTTTTAAAAATTGCTAACATTATAATGCCTGGCAAGGTTATGCCTATCTTGAAGGAAGCCAAGTGATCTCTTAATTGTCATTTTGGTAGATTGTTACTACATTATAGTGAATTACACCTGGACTATTTCAATATATTCTTAACTCCAACAAAGTAAAATCTTGCAAAAAAATCCCAAGCTAAAATCATTGAAAATGAGTCCTGAAGGAATAGCACCCTTTTGTTTGTATAGAAACTTTGCAGGTACGTACCGCATGGAAAGATGTTCTGATTATTTTCAAAAAACATATTGCAAATAAAAATATGCAGGCTCTTGACAGAAATAAGCAGCATTTTACCTCCACTGGCAGATCACAAAGCAAAACGTGACTCATCACCACAGAAAGCTGGGTTAGAAGATACCCACAGTGCCCTCGCAGCCAGGGCAGAACTGCTGCCAGTGCCAGAGCTTTGCCTGGCCAGGTCTCTGAAAGCTTCCAGCCATGGACCCTTTGCAGTCTGTCTGGCGTAGTCTGTGCAGGCAGAGAAGGAGCAAAGGGGAAGGGTACAGAGAACTGACATTCTCCCTGATCATCTGAAAGCAGGGGTTCCCATGCAGTTCAAAGAAACATTAAAAAACGCTATGGTACCCCCAACTTTTCTTTTTTAGAAAAAGTAAGGAAGCAAACAAACAAACGAAGCAGCATTTTGTCTGTCCTTGATGCAGCATCTCCATGAATCATTTTCTCTTCATTGACTGTTAGACAACAATAGCTTTCCCAGTGGGAAGTGACTGACCTGCCAGTTTCCTGTTAGGTTCCAGATTGCCCTCAATCTGAGCATGGAACGCTATGCCCTTATATTTGGATTCAACAACTTCATTGCCCTGCTGATCCAGACCATTCTCACAATAGTTGTTGTAGATTCAAGAGGCCTGGGACTGGACATAGTGACTCAAGTAAGTGCAGTTACCCTACTTCCTATTTACTGCTCAGCCAAGTCATCTTCAAAATTCCTGTGCCAAAGGACAACATAATTGGTTTTTTTCCTACAGAAATTCAGACATCTTGTTCTTCCCTTGTCATTCTTCATCGTCATTCAACATTATTTGTCATCATTCTCTTGCCTTTTAATGCATTTAGGATTACAGATGCTGGTCTGTGACTTTTTAGAGGGAGATACACCAGAACATAATTAACCAGCCCCTGCTCTCTGACCAGTTTCAGTAGTTAATAGGACACTGAACAACATCCTCTCTTCCCAAAAGCTCAGACTGTTTTTTTCAGATGCAGAATGGGAGTTCAGGACTGTGAGGCACAGTCTGGATTATTTGAGTTATTTCGGCTCAAGTAACTTCTAATTCCAGTTCAGGAGAAAACCTGCTCTGTATCTCAACCTGTAAAATAGTCTTCTGCCCATATCTTGGGCCCTTCATTTGGGATGGGATATCCTATCTTACAACACTGTCCCTAACTTCAGTCAACCCAATGTCACTCATGTGGAAGTCAACTGAAACCTGACTTTTGCATTTTCTCAGATAGGCTCTCAGCTGGGGCAGCTTCCTACTCTAATGGATCCGAAGAAGACTAAAGCTATTCATACTCTGCACAGAGAGGGCAAAAGTGACTTTGAAAGGGTAAAGATTGAATCAAATACTAAATCTTTAAAATTAAGGACAGGAATATGTAGGACTTCATAAATAGCCTTGCCACTGTTGTTGGAAATACTGATATAAAATCATAGCATTTACTGAAGCCATGGTGTGACAGTTACTGAAATGTGCAAAAGCAAAACAAGGATAAACTCAGGCTCTTCATGCAGACTATTCATGACCATGTGGGTAATGAAGCCACTTCCCCATTTTGCACTAATAGAAAAATAATCCTGTTCTAATCCCTCTCCCCATCTGACATTTATTAAGAGGCATAAGGAATGGACGAAAGGGGCAGTTCTTCATTTCACAATTATCTGCTCTATACCTGAAAAGCTGAGATTTTGCTTAATCACAAAGCAAAATCTCAAGTGCAGAGAAACTGCCAGAACACAAGAAAATCAGAGTGACTGTCATCTTCAGAAGAAACAGCATTTCTCAAATATGTTTTTCATTAATTGTTCTGCCTTTTTCTCCTCCTCTCCCAGTTTTTAATTTATGGCAGCTACTTCGTAGTCATACATGGGATTTTCATGATCAGAAGCATTTGTGTGCTGGTTTCATACAAATGTCAAAGGAAAATAGCAAGATCTTGCACAGAGCAGCTGAACCAGGCTGAGCACGAGTCAAGAGAGCAGATTGTCACAAGTTACATGACACGGCTGTAGGAGGCAGGCAGGCTGGAGAAGGGCTTCTCCTGGGAGAAGAGCTCCCAGCAGGGAAGAAGAGCAGCATACAGAGAACAGCAGTGCAAGAAGAACCTTCAACTCAGCCCTGAAAAGCTACACTGAATCATTCCAGCACTTGAGCACAACATATGCCAGCAGAGAGCTCACAAGAATGGCACTGTGCCAAGAATAAAAGATAAATTGCTTTAGATTCTTATTTACATGCGTATAAATAGCTTAAGGGCAGTAATTTATACACAGAATCAGAGCAACAACCTTTGCATTCCCCCTTGCACAATGGCAGAGAGCAGAGTTCACCCTGCCTTGCTCATTGTAGCTCCTGAATGCCATGCTGGCAAAGCTGCTTCTGTCACATTTGTTGATGCAGTGGCTGAAGGGTCTGACTCCCCTTTGCACAGCCTTTGTTCTGAACCAAGGAAGAAAAGATCATGTTTGCATCATTCTATTCTTTCATACCCAGGACAGGCAGATGGGTGACAGGCATCTCCTGTCTCATCCCACAGCTCTGTGCACCCAGGCTGGAAAAAGCAGGCCTTGCACAACCTGTCCTGGGAGTTTCACTGCAACACTGCTACGTCACAGTTGTTACTTGGCCCACATTTGACAGCTACAAACACTATACTGACTTCACAGCAACTTCTGCCAAGAAGAGAATATCTTCAGAGTCCAAACAAAATTCAAGAGCACCACTCCTTTGCTGTGCTTTCAGTAAAATCAAATTCAGGACTGACCGTCTTCCTCTTTCAGCAGGAAAAGAAATAATATCAAGGGGCTTAAGTGGCACAGACTAAAACCAGAGAAGGACATTGTGGAGAAATACAGCTGATTCCACACAGGAAAATTCCAGATCAACAGGAATATCCAAGAAGATTTATAACTGAAACAAACAGCTAGCATCATGGGTGCTTTTGAGTGCCAAGTGAGGGAGGTCCACTGATCTTGGCCAAGAATTTGGTAGGATCAGCATCTCACAGTTTGTCAAGAAGCTTTGAGTCCTACAACTAATTTAGTCCAAAAGACAGTCCAGGAGAAGAAAAAAGAGACTAGACATGAGTTTGCATATTGAATGTCTAATTTATTATGAACTATATCCATATGCTGAAGTTATTTCTGTACTGCTGTTTGCTTCTAGGTTCCAATATCTGCATCTAACTAATAAAAAAACACTAAGCATTTACAGAATAGCATTTTTCCTGTAGAGACACAAGTTATCATTTGCACAGACATCCCAGCTTTTCATACCACTGTCACACACTGCAACTAGACCAAAGGGCCCAGAGGCGAGGGCAGGCAGGACAGAAGCAATTTCTTTGAAGAGAAGAATCAGTAGCATCTGACAAAATGAACCTTGCTCAATTTTAGGCTTTTTTTTTTTTACTACTGTGCATTGTGAGGACATTCTCTGTTGTAAACTGGCTGTAAGCAGAACAGTTTAACCAATGCAGTCATAAAAGAAGGAGATGTACTTAATCTCCAATGAGAGTTCTTTTCTCACTGCAGAACTGAGGGGCATGATGCTCCTGCCTGAAGAAACAGGGATAGAATCCAGGGGAAAAAGGACTATTTTTACTATTCTTCCTTGTGAGTAGCAATCTTCTTTTAAGGCATTCAGTTTAGAACTAGGTGTCAGTCCTGGACTAGAAGTTAACTAGAGTTTGTGTTTAAATTATACAGAGGAGCTTTGTGTTTTCAGCTTCATGGTCTCAAACTGCCTTTGGTACGGAAAATGAACAAATACTTTCATGCAATATCTGACAAATGGAATCAACAACATGTGAAACTTTTTGCTGTTGTTAAAAAACATAATGCCAGTAGTAGACTAGAGCTAAAAAAACCAGGTACAACCAAGCATAAAAATTCTTATGTTCTGTGTACAGCTCACTGCTCTCTGTGTCTGTAGGATGCCACTGAGAAGCAAAAGAACCAAGTAGACACAATGTATTTGGCTCGCAGCTTTAGAGAATGCCATCTTCAGAAAACAGATAAGACTTTAAGGAACAAAGAATCCATTTCTATTCTCTCTAATCTCCAAAATGAGTCTGAGGTTGGAAGCTGGCAGGAAGCATTATGGGGGAAATAGGGGAGGAAGAAGGAAGGTCGTAGGAGTGTTTGGAGGAGAATGACAAGGCCTTATGTTATCCTGGGTTTCCAACTGAAAATCAGAACTCACCCAGAAACCAGAGGTTTCTAGAAGAGTAAGATGTACACATGTACCTGTGTTTGTGTACCTGCACACACACGCTCTGGAGAGGAGATAGTTGAGACTTGGCATGTTACAAGGAATGCTGGAACCACAGGCTGTCTAGTTCTGCAGGAAAAGGAAATTCTCAACACATCCACCTCTCCTAGCAGCTTTTAGTATTGTCTTTCCTCCAGGGTGTTAAAGGTTTCCATGCAAACATGGAACTCCAGAGCTGGGCACATTCCTCCATAGCTCCCCATAGTTGCAACCTCTAAATACACCACTTACCACCTTTGAAAAATTAGTGGGTTTGGGCACAAATCTTCCACGAAGATACAGTCCAGCAAGTTGGTAAGGCCAGTTTGATCAAAAAAGGAAGAAACAAATAGTGTGTTGTATTCAAAGCATGCAGGTATTGCCCAAGCACTGAGTGGGCTACCAGAGAAATATGAGCCAGCAGCCCCTTTCAGCCCCTGCCCTTCCCAAGGTTCTTTCCCTGTCTCAGAAGCCCTTGGCCAGGGAAGAGGATGAAGGACAGAGGCAGGCCTGGCTCTCCTGAGCACTTGCCTGCCTGGCTGCAGCACACACTTGAGCACTGAGGGAACCTTCTGTACCTGCAGGACCACTCCAGGCTCTGTGGAGCTCACAATGGGCCCCTCCTGCCAGGGCCTCAGCATCTGCTCCCAGGGTCAACACACATCCTACCAACAGGCTTCAGGGTGAACTCCAGCCTCTGATGAACCTTGGAAGATGCAGGCAGTACAGTCTAAAAAAAAAAAAAATGGGTAAAGGAAAGTAAAGCAGTGGCCTTTCTCTGAAGCAAGTCTGTTAGTGTTTTAGTTATAACCTAGATTTAGCAGTTTAATTTAATCCATTTGTCTTTAAATGACAGATCTGTTCCTTTACAGAAGTAATTCCTGGCCAAGTAATTCCTGGCCAACTAATAGTAGGAAGCATTTGATGTCCTACTTCCCAAAGCCCCAGCAAAGCCAGGACAGTCAGAGCAGACCCCACGAGCCCAGAGGTCTTGGTGCTATGCACAGGACAGGGACACTGTTAGCCCAAACTGTAAAACTGGTGCTCTGTCTTTCCACTAATCAGAGACCAGAGCTTTAAAAGGTATTCATTAACAGAAAGAATGCAATCATTGCTTTCTTGCCACAACAGGTTTTATTAATCATTAGCTACTGTGAATCTTATTATTTTATCTTAAAAATAGAACTGAGTTTGCTTAACAAAACCTGTAAAGAACACTCTCCCTGCAATCTTCATGGACAAGTTCTGCAAGAAAGAACAGCTATGACAAGTTGTTATTATTATTATTTAAATTCTGATAACATTTTATCAAGTTTATAAAGAACTTTTTGAAAAAAAGGTTACAGAAATTTCTGACTACCACCAGCTCTAAAGGGTGGTTTCTGATTTCTCTGCAAGACAAAGTCATCCTAGGAAGAACTGCACCTCGATCCACAGGAAATGCACCAGAGCCTTGACAGGTAATTCATCACTTTTGGAGTTATTTGGGAGTGTGCTGGCTACTCACTTGCTCAGTGCATTTGGAGGTGATGCAAGATTTGTGCAGATGTTACTGATCAGCCCAGAGCTTAATTTCAAACATGGTCTTGAGTTAAAGATACTAGAGACTATATTTTAGTTATAATTATTTGTAAGAAAAAGATGACAATTCTTAAATTGAGGCAATTAAAAGAGGCAATTTTTAAAAATCAAGGTTAGGGCTACTTTCTCTAACATTCCTCTGAGGTCACAGAAATATTGTCTTTGTAACATATGATTTATACTTAGTTTTAATGAACACCATCTCACAGTGCAAGTAGAAGCACTTTTTCAAAAGTGACTGCTATAGAGTGGAATTCAACAATTTAAGGTACACAGCTTGTAGCAGCATGATTAAACATCAGCTAGCACTTTGCTTTCATTTGCTTGTGACTGAAAACATTGTTTCACTTGTTTTAAGGAGCACAGAAATTGACTTTTTTAACACAAAACAAGTAAAATAAACTTTAAAACCCAAATCTCTTTGGATTTCTTTTTGCTGCCACCTACCCTGAAGAAACAAGCCTCTTTTTCCTTTTGGTCATCACTTTCAAAAGGAAAGTCGATGGTTCTCCATTCTAAGTCTGAGCAGGTACCACACTGCATCTTTCTTTACCCTCTCCAATGACTGGAGTGCAAGAAACACAGTGAGTGTTAACGCATTTTGAAGAAACTGAGGTTGCAATGGGTTGAGTTGCCTGATGGCTTTTATTACCATTAAGAAATCTTGCACAGTCATTGTGTCACTGGGTACTCAAGAGGCAAATCAACAGAAAAAACCTCCTTGAGCACACAGAATGAGCTGTAATCTCAGAGTTCGACCACTCATTTATTCAGAAATGAGACTGTAATGGAACTTCATTCTTCTGCTACAGCACAGCCACTCAGCCCTAAGCACATCACAACAAACAACCTTTGACAGACAATAGGGAGTTCACAAGGGCTGATGCACCTTGATCCCAGTTGCTCATTCACAAGCTGCAGCTTTGATGGCAGGCAGGTTCAGTGAGGGGAACATTGGCTTAGGCATGTGGCACAGCTGGAGCCACCCACTTCACTCACAAGACAGAAGTCACAATGCCCTTTATCAGTATAACAAAGTTCAGTGGTAAATGTGACAGCGGTTTAACAAGACTCAACACAAACGTGTGCGGGACTTAGTGCAGAGATGACAATCGGGTAAAACTGTCAGAGACCCTCCTGCTAAGTCACTGGGGTTTAAATTCCTCTCAGAAAGGAGCCTGGGTGCAGCTTAGACCCACTCCTAGCCCTAGATTTGGTCAACTGCTTCTGTGTAAAGGATTACACATTGTGCAATAAATTCTTTACATGACTTAGTTGAGGTATCAAGGCTGAGCACACTGTTAGTCACTTACCAAGAATGTGCTGCAGCAAAGAATCTCAGCCTCAGGAGTAAGTGCAAGAGGCGTCCCTGCCTAAGAGGGGATTCAGGATGCATCTCAGTGCAGGAGAGCTTGAGATCAGTGGTTTGGTTACATCTGCACATCAGCCAGACAGACATCTGAGTCACCTCTGCAGGCAGCCCTTGGCTGTCACACTGCCACCCGTCCCCCAAAGGTCAGTTACGCTGGATGCCGCCACCACAGCCCTCACTCAGGGGAGTGAGCGTGGGTTTACTTAAAAAGTAAACTTGAAAATGAATTTTTTACCAACTGTGAAGAGCATCTATTCTTCCTTTGCCACCCTTTTTTTTTGTTTTGTTTTGTTTAGGTAGACTATGGATTGCTGGAAGGGAGCTGTAAGCCACAGCTGGATTTATCCCACCGTGATCATCTGTGCAAATGGATTTTTCACCACAATGAGGCCATCAGAATCTTTTCTCACCCCCTATCTAACAGGTCCAGACAAAAACCTAACGATTGAAGAGGTATGTAACTATTTTCTTAAGCAGTAACTAAAATGCCTAAAGCATTAGGCCTTACAGCAGTAACTGAAGGGAAGATGAAGTGTGAATATTTTATCTAGAGACCCACATTTAAGATGCTTCTGGAAAAGAGTAAGGAGTCACCTCTTTGGCAGGAGATCTGAACTTTAAAGTCCCTGCATTTTTAGGACTTTGAAACCCCTTTGGTGGTTGATATTTTTGGCAAAATTAGGTCAGCCAGTTCCTCTCTCCACCCCAGAGGAGACATTTATTTATACTTACCATGGAATTAATTACACTTACAGCATCCATTTCAAAACATAAGAAAGATAAGCAGCCGTCCCCTTATGAGTTGTAAAGTTTATTTCCTACATTCCCTATATTTCATGCATTCATTAACCTGTAGAAGTTAGGTCCACATTCAGAAAAATTGGGGATTTTTGACAAAAGCATGCACTCCAAGTTTCCTTGCTCAACTCCTGTGTTCAGCACTGCCTGCTTCAGGAGTACACCTCTCAGCAAAAGGGGACATGGTGAACACGTGGCTGAGTCATGGAGCTAACGGTATAATTAGAAAACACAGGCTTGCTACACCCACATACAGCTAATAGGAAGAACAGTCATTCCTGATGTGCAGTAGCAAATGTTAAGGCAGAATCTACCAGCACACTGTGAACTCGAGGCTTCTACTGAAAAAAGGTATTTGTGGTTTAGGTTGTTAAGGAGTTTTCTTCTCCCCCCCTTTTTATTATTATTTTTTTTACCTCAAAGTAAAGCATTACTTCTTATATAGATCACGCAGATAGCATCATAGAATGCCTTAATTCTGATTGCAGCAAGAATCCTTAACTCAAAACCAAGCATACTACAGATATATTGTCTCTTTCAGCCACATTCACCTCCAGTGAGTTAATTCCGTGAGGTAATTCTAAGTTCACAGAAACAAAAGTCACACAGAAAGACACAGTGAACCTGCTGCTCACCATGCAACTCACTCCAGCACTTGTTCAGAAGTAAAATGCATTCCTCCAGCATTTGATACAGTTCCTTTCTAGTCTAATTGCTTAAGCAGAGATCAGGAATGGATATCTCAGCAGGCCCCACAATTACTGGGCAAGACCTCCTCAAAACAGGCAACTTAGATTCACAAAAAAAGGTCACTTTGTGATGTGCATCTAAAAGAGGGATACCTTCCCCAGGTGTGCCCAAACTGCCGGGGTAAGCACTGAGCTTTAGTGGCAACCACAAACAGCACCTTCCAACTCAAATTCAGAACTGTTTTAGAAAAAAGAGAAAGACTTTCTTCACAGGCCATCTACGTATTGAAGTCCAACTCACTGAAAGACTTCCTTACTCCTTACAACTTAAATCGGAATAAAACATAAAAGGTGCAGTACCCTAGTTGCAGCTACACACTATGTGCAGTTCCAGTTCCTCATTTTAAGAGGCATATGCTTTTTTTTCCATACCTAACAAGGGGAAGACGTGACCAAAGGTATACAATGATTTACCTAGGAAGTTAAAACAGGCCTTCATTTTCAGCTACTGTAGGGAATAGGATTTGATACTAGAGAGATGTACCTCTGACATAAAATTCAAATTGCTTTAAAAAACTTCTAAAAAAATCCCTCTAACAGCATTTAAAATACGTGAAGTTCCTTTCCTCAACAATAAAAACACTGACATTTCCTCTTCTCTTCTAGGTCACCAACCAGATTCTGCCAGTTTGGACATACTCCTACCTCGCTCTCCTGTTCCCAGTGTTCCTGCTCACAGACTACGTGCGCTACAAGCCCGTGCTCCTCCTGCAGGGCATCAGCCTCATCGTCACCTGGCTCCTGCTGCTCTTTGCACATGGAGTGGCGGCCATGCAGCTGGTGGAATTCTTCTACGGCATGGTCACGGCCACCGAGGTGGCCTATTACGCCTACATCTACAGCGTGGTCAGCACCCAACACTTCCAGAGGGTCACCAGCTACTGCAGGAGCGTCACTCTGGTGGCAGCCACCGTGGCCGCCGTGCTGGGACAGCTGCTGGTGTCCTTAGCACACGTCTCCTACTTCTACCTCAACGCCATCACCTTGGCTTCCGTGTCCCTGGCCTTCCTGTGCGCGTTCTTCCTGCCCATGCCCCAGAGGAGCATGTTCTTCCACAGGAGAGATGCCCCCGAGCCCGTGCCAGGGCCTGATAAAGGGCTGGCTGCAGGCGGGGCCCACAGCCCCTGCCACGAGGAAACAAACCCCGATGCTGCAGCCGGGGCTGGGAGTGCCAGGCCCCACAGGCACATGCTGGGCGTGCTGCTGCAGCTGGGCAGGGACCTGAGGGATTGCTACGGCTCCCGCAAACTCCTCTGCTGGTCCCTGTGGTGGGCTCTGGCCACGGCCGGCTTTAACCAGGTGGTGAATTATGTCCAGGTGCTGTGGGACCTGCGAGCCCCCTCCCACAGCTCGGCAGTGTACAACGGAGCTGTCGAAGCAATTGCAACTTTTCTGGGTAAGCAATCATTAGCAGGTACTTGTAATCCATCCTGATTCTTCAGCAATGTGTTTGGTGCCTTTCCATCTCCTATGAGTACTAAAGTAAACAGACTGAGAGAGAAACATTGCACAAAGCATGATTTTACTATAAACTTTTACAGAGGGCTCTTGAAAAGTCGTCTTAAAAAACATAAATAAATAAGCTTTTCCTTATTAGAGGAGAGTCATTCTGCCAGGTTTCAAGAGTTTTAAGTTTACGACTCTGTTTAGACCATGTATTTAATCCCAAGTAAGCACATCAAAATCCTGTGCAGTATCTTGCATATTCCTCCCTCAAATACAGCTTAAGCTGGCTGGCTTAAGAATTAAAAGAACATGTTAGCAGATACACTGCTCTAAATGCTACTCAGAGCATACTGTGAAATTGTCTATTTAATTAAAAATCATTCCAGTCTAAGTGCTCCGCAACAAATATTCTGTGACTGCATCGGATCCTGACTGCCAAGTTTGCCACAACGAAGGTTGTGTGCTCAACCCCTGTATGGGGCCATTCACTTCAGAGTTTGACTTGATGATCCTTGTGGGTCCCTTCCAACTCAGAATATTTTGTGAAACCATTACTGTGGTGTGACAAGGCTGAGAGCACTGTAATTTTTTACCCTTGAAAAGCAAGGAATCTTATTAATGTGCATAGCCTTGAAGGGGAGGAATAAAGAGGATGGAACCAGGCTCCTCCCAGTGGTGCCCAGTGACAGGACAAGAGTCAAGGGGCACAAAATCAAGCAAAGTTCCACTTGAACACAGAAGAACATCAAAATTCCAAGGGTGATTTAAAACAAGAACAGGTTGGCCAGAGGCATGGACTCCCCATTGTAGAGTCAAAGCCTAGACACCATCCTGAGCAGCTTCCTTTAACTGACTCAGCTTTTAGTAGGGACATGCGATCTCCATCTGTTGTCCAACCTCGGCCATTCTGCCTCTCATTAGTTACCTGGTCCACCCAAATTCCATTTCTCTTTAGCCAGAGAAGAGAAGGATATGGGTAAAGTGAAACTAAGCTGTGCAGTACCAATACAGCCTCCTTTTTGAGCTCCCATTTACACAGCTGTCTCCCCCTACATTCCAGGAGCTGTATCCCACACTTCTACAGGGAATTGTCAGTTTACTTTTCCTCCCTGCAAGCAGCATGAAAATCCATCTTACTGAAGCTACTACAGAACTTCTGACTACTGCTTTGAACAGTGTTCCCAAAGGCTTTCTTGCACTTACACCCTCTGGCACCTGACACAATTTCAGAGTACAGAGCTCACAGCACTGTGAACCACTGCTCATGGCAGGGATGGACCAAAGGGGTTGGTTTTTCCGATTTTTGGAATTCTGATGAAGAGCACATACAAACAAAGTCATTTTTGTCCCAGACCCCCTGAGAACATGGGGTTTGCTATACTGTAATAGGCTCGAGTAAGGGTTTTGCTACATGTGATGGCCAATAAGACATCGACAAATGCAGTTCATAAGGCTTTTCACCAGAAACTGAAAATACACTTCCATTGAAAAAAAAAAAAAAAGCACGAGGTGCTACAGATTTTTTTTCCCATAAAGAACTTCACATGAAGTAACTAAACTCATTATACATATTTTGGCAGAAATGCATGGTGGGACTGTTCTTCTCTTTGCTCAGTTGTCTAAAAATGGAACAACAATAGATTGTGTACTGCTGCCTCCAGCCTTAGGCATGAGGCACTTTCTCAGAGCACTTCAGTCAGTGAAGGGTCTAAGCAAGGAGGAAAACATCCAAACTAACAGAAGACTCCCACACCCCTAACTGGAAATATACCCCACACCATTACCAAAGCCCACTGTGACCAAGAATGAAGCGCTCCTGGCATGATTCAATGACAGTTATGCAATGGCTCTTAATGATAATGTTTTGAAGTTTTAATTACTACTTTTCAATTTTTAGGTTCAGCAACATCCATGGCAGTTGGGTATGTCAAAGTAAACTGGGATCTCTCTGGAGAACTGGCTTTGGCAATCTTCTCTGCACTGGATGCTGGTTCTCTGCTTCTTATGCACTTCACTGACAACATCTGGGCATGTTATGCTGGTTACCTTGCATTTAAAGGTTGCTATATGCTCCTTATAACAATAGCAACGTAAGTACAACACACAGCTGTTCTAAATAAACTGATTTAAATCTGGCAGATTTTAAATTTATCAGTATTTTACTGGACATTTTCCTAGATTTAAATAGGTTATGACAGCAGCATATATTGTTTCTGGCCTGTATAAAAACTGGGTAAAATTTTATGACCTAGCCATTACCATAGTACACTCCCAACCAGAACAAGGTAGCTTCTGCACTTGGCTGTTCAATGATCAATGTATGAGTATTCTCAAAGAGATCCAATGAATATACAAGGTATTTGGCCAAAATATTCACTCAAGTCATGGGTAAAGAGGCTGCACAAAAGTCACAAAGCCAGAAAAAACTAAGACGTTTCTTTCAAAATGAAGCTGTTCAAGCTTAATAGCCAAGATTGAAGTGACCCTGTCCTTTGAAGAGTGCACTGTGCATATTAAACTGTTCCCATAAGTGAAGTGCATCCATTCATCCTGACTCTCCAGAATTTTGTGAACCTGTGCATTCATTGTCAGGTTTCAGATTGCTGTCAACCTCAGCATGGAGCGTTATGCTTTGATGTTTGGCTTCAACAACTTTGTTGCACTGGTGATTCAGACGATTTTAACTGTTGTTGTAGTAGATTCAAGAGGTCTGGGACTGGATATCAGCAGTCAGGTAAGCCACTGAGTCCCACTGCTTAGTTCCCCTACTCTCCTTTGAAAGCAGGTGGTTCTACTCCAAGATTAGCCTGCAGTAATGTGCAAGCTCAGGAAAAAGGTTAATTTAAAGTGAACTGGCTTGAACTACTACAACTTGCTTGTCCTCTAGGCCTCCCAATACTGGGATGACTGGAAAATATTCTGTGTTCACATAACAGAGGGGAAAGGTTACTCTGGACATTCTTTAAACTAAAGGCTTACTATTCACAAGTTGATAATAAAAAATACCCTACCCAGAAGCAGGAAGCCAGATGAAAGACAATCTATGGGTCTATTGCTCGGGTAATTCTAAGTTACATAGTTACCGTGGACGTACCTTTAAAGTCACTGTAATTCTGAAAATTAACTCATTGCAATTCCCTGCTAAAATTTCTAAAATTAGTTTAAACTTAATACACTGAATGAGTCTAAGTCTCTAGTTAGAGAAGAAACAAAGTGCAGGAGTGTCCTCCCTTACTGATGTGGGGAAGTACACACCAGAACATTCTCTCCCCCTTTCAGGACGACAGAATTTCTATAGAGTCAAGTCAAGCAGTCCAGACTTCTTGAATCCTCTCAAGATGGGGTCATTCTGGGCACAGGTGACAGGGAAGGGAGCAGTGGAGGGACAGCCCTTAGAGTCAAAAACTGTTTCTGCTGTTAGATAACTTTTCTTCTTCCCCACCTCCATTTCCCAGTTTCTCATTTATGGCAGCTACTTTACAGTCATAGCTGGAATATTCCTGATCAGAAGCATGTACACCATAATTTCCATCAAATGCAGAAATACAAGTGTGGCAGCTGAAAGCACTGCCCCTTAACAACTGAGACAAAAGCAATGGTTACAAGCAACTATGCAGAAGGCTCCATCATCTGGACAACAAATCAGGAGAAAGAAAACATTCTATATCAAGCAAAACTGGTCCAGGTTGAAGCAGGCTGTTTATGAGCCTACTGCACAGAGACATTTTGTCAACAGGATGATGCATTTGGGTCCATTTTCTTCACCAGCGGTTTAATACAAACATTCCTCAAACAGTCTTCTAATTCAAGTTTAGTGCTCTGACATACAAACTTCTATTAAGGCTCAGCAAGCACAAGGACATACAGATGCCTGAACCTCAGTGAACTCACCGAACAACCCTGGGACCTTCCCTTCTACTGAGTATTTCAATTGAAGGCAATTTAATCACGGACAAAAGACCATCAGGCATGCCGAGGGAATCTAAAGCAGTTGTACCAGACAATGACCCGTTGGAAAATTTGTTGGAGGCCTTTGGAAAACTTAACACTTCTTCAACTGGATATCACACCTGCCTTACAGAAATCAGGATGGTCCTGCAAGTGTAGCATCTTCTTACACTTGTAACAGCTGATGTTTCAGGATTGAAGTCTAATCTAGGTCTCCATATTAATCTCCGTATAAGGGGCCTAAAGTTATCAAGTGAAGTGCTTTGATGCTAAAGCATAAAAATACAGCTTTTAGGCAACTACACTATTTGCACGAACAATTATGGGAACAACTGAAGATTTCCACAATAAAAACATTTAAAATCAGGGGTGAAAAATTCTTTTGAAAATAAAGCTATTTTTAAAACCTAATCAACAAAACACCTATAGTGTCAGTTTATGCTCAATATACAAAAGATTCAAAACAATACAAGATCTTCAGCTTGTCTGGAATTCAACAAACCTAAAATCAGTGAACACAGACTAAAGAGGCATGTTGTGTATAGTTAAAAATTGCAAACCTTTTATCTGCAGTTAGTTATGAAAAATAAGGTATTCCACTACTTCTACAGCATATTCTAAACTACATGCCTTGCATACTCCAATCAGTTTCAGTATTCAGCTGCAATATTTGGATTAGAACAATCCCTACAGATCTCATTAGCCCTTGCCCAAAGCCTAATTTACACCACTGGAAGTGAAGAGGGCACAGAATTTTTCCTCCTTCATAATGCTTTTCTTTTCATTGACGAGATATCTCTCTGATTTGGTCCAGTTCTCTGCATTAAGCATTTTTAAGTATTCCACAAGCCCTGTTGAACCCGTGTAATTCCCCACTCTTGACACTCATTTACCTCTTACTATCCAAAACAGTCAAGGTTGGTGAACAGGTAAGAGTTACAACTATTTACACTGTGCTAAAATACAGTGGTGAGAGTAAGGGTGTCACTAATACCCTGCAAACCTCCCACTGCTGGAGATTTGTTCAGTGAATTCCCCAGAGAATGCTGGGAACTGAACTTACACCACACTCTGTCCAGCAGCATCCATCAGAAACAGAAGAGAGACTTCAAGCCTGTTTTAAATATGCCAACAGGACAAAACCAGACATTTAAGTATGGAAAACTTACAGGCAGCACGTTTTATGAGCTGCCTCCTGCTTGGTATCCCCAAAGTTTTAAAAACGAAAGCAAAATAAATTACAACCCCCATAGCAGGCAACAGAAGTCAAAAGCATTAGCATAAATGTTTGTATAAACAGGGGTGAAACCTGTCAGATGCCCTAGAAAAACATATCTGACATTCAGGCAGTCAGTTACAAGTGCAATGTCTTACCTTGAAGAATTTTCATACTTATCTCAAATCTCACCTTATTTATTCTTGTTGTCCTGAAAGCTGTCAGCATTTTACTCTCCAGCTGGTCAGAAACCTTTAAGCTTGCAATTTATGTATTCACAATATACTTACATTATTTGTTTAGTTCCAGTATTACACTTGAACTTTAGCCAAATTATCTCTGTTTAAAACACCAACTAACTTGATGCAGTTATATTTTTCTTGAACCTTATCACTGTTACAGAGGAAGACAAGCCAGACATTTTTCCTTTTACAAATTTCACTCTAGTATAGTAGGAAATATTTCTGTAAACTAAAAAAAGACAGATTTAATATTTCACAGGAACTCTTACTGATATGTATCAGTTTTTAATAAAGAGAGGGCTATTACATCTGTGGTCCCTTGGCCTGCTGTAACACACTCTGTCAGACCACAACTAAGGCTTATTCATAGCTGTCATTAGTTACCAATAATAAGGTGTCTTTTGCTGCAAACCTTCTCTCCAATAACCTTCACAGTGATTCCAGTGTCAGGACAGATACTCTACCCAAACAATCCAAACCTCACCTAACATTCTCCTGTGTGACACGTCACTACACTTGAGCTAGAACAGCAAGTTTCATCACAAGGACACAAAGAAACACATCCAAGTGAGACATGAGAAAATTTTAAGCTTATCTCACCTTTGAACACATTGCTTTGGACACCTCATCTGTGTACAAGACACCGTGTGTACATTTTCATCCAGTAAATGTTACTGCACAGAAAAAATGCTACACAGTTTTTTTTCTAATATTTATTTTTTCACCTGCAAACTGTAGCAAAACATGATCAGCTTTATTATGCAGACAGGTATCCCTCTAACATTAGAGATTTAGGCATGTATAAATAGAAGAGCTCTTAGGAAAAGAAAACATTTTGAGAAATGAACAAACCTTCAATTTAACTTCGTGACTTCCAATATCAATGGTTAAAATGATGCAGCTCATTCATTCCAAGAGATACAACAGCACCTTAAAGTGGCTGATCTATTCCCCAGTAACATTTTTCACATAACAATGTGTTAAAGTTACAAATACTGATATGCACAAATAGCTATTTTCTAAGAAAAATATGTACAGTACTGCAGCATAATGAGTGTGGTATCTGCAATAACTTATTAGCCAATTTTAATACACATGATACCGCTACTTTTTACCTGCCACTTCACAGGTTCAAGGATGTTACCACAGCCCTCTGTTCTGCACGTTATTACCTGGTGGGGGGGTGGTTTTCTTGGTTTTTGTGTCGGGTGTTTTTTTCTTTTTGAAGTTTTTTTAAAGGTACACAATGCAGGCTTTTATTTTTACTTCTTAAAGACTTCTTTTGTGTTTAAAGCTAATATCAGTGAAACAAGACAACAGTGCAAGAGGCGCAGAGATGTTATGTGACCACATAAGAGTTCTTTTGGGTAAAGTGTCTATAAGGCTATAAGAAAGGATTGGTTGATGAGCTTCCTGTTGGAAATTGTCCTGTTGGTGCACCAGCCTGGGGGAAAAGGAACAAAGAAAAATAAGGCAAGTATTTAAGATTTTTTCCCATACGGTAAATCATAAATGCAGAACATATTAAAAAAACCTGCTGGGGAATACTTTGTTTCATATTGCAATGTGCTTTTTGCTGCTTCTCTGGAATTACACTGCTGTGGGAACAAGTATGAAAGTACCTCTGCTTTGATCTGAACATCCTTACAAAAGGCGTATCATCAGAACAGTGAGCTGCAGTTAGGAGAGTCACATGCTGCCTTGCCTTTTTAAAAGCAGGAAAACCCCCAAATCTTTGTGTACCTCTAAATTAAGTGTTACAGACTATTCTTCTTTGGACATACAGAAGTCATTGACATGCAACAACTCACCATAAAAGGGTTACTAGATACTCCAACAGCTGCAACTTGTCCAAAAGGAGTTACTACAGGCTTTGCTTGCCCAAATGTAGCAAAACCTGCTCCTTGGAAAGAAGAGTAAAAAATATTAATACTAGTAAACAATGTTCAAAGAGCTCTTTATTGCAGCTCCCAGCCAAAATTAAGTGTAAGTTTGAACTGCAGAATCAGCAGGACTGATCCTACTTAAACATGATCAGGAATGTAACTGTAAAACACTATGGCTGAGCTTTTTGCTCGTTTTCAACTGTTCCTAACTCATCAATCTCCAATTTCTGTATATGCACTTTTTTCAATGTTATGATATCATATAAATTCAGGAAGAAAATACTTTCCAATTTTCTCTTGCTTGTGTTCTATGAAGTTAGAGAAAGTGTAATAATGTGTTGCAGACATTCCAAAACAGCCCTTCTTGCCTAAAATCCCTTTAAGCCTGGGGAACACTTACCATCTTAGTATGAGATTTTGGTAAAATTTCAGTTTGGTCATTACACAGTTGCAGACAGCCAAGTCAGAAGGCTCAACTACAGAGCCAAAACAGCGTGGGAACCCTTCACCAACATTACTATCAAGTTCATGTAGAAATATCCACCCGTTATTGCCAACTTATAGACAGACCATTTTCTCCATGATTCTGATTTAGACAAGGTTATCTAAAACATGCAGACCTACCATTTGGCTGCTGAGCAAAAGCAGTCTGTTGAGGGAAAGCTGCCTGGGTTGGGAACGTGGGCTGCTGGAAGTTGCCACTATAACTAGTAGGAAGACTGTAGGAGGCAGGAGTTCCAAATCCTGCCGGCATGCTCATGGATGCAGTACCAAATGTTGCTGCTGGTAGGCAAAAAACAACGTGCAATTATTTATAAGAAATCATTTTTTTCATTAAATAAATTACTATAAGGCCATGTTAAAAGTCTTCTAGTGCCCTCCGTGACTGGACAGAAGTTTGGTTCAACTTCTACAGCCACTGAACTGATTTGTTCCCTTTGAACACCACCAACTGGGTGCATAATTTGCTTTTACATTTTAAAAATGAATGGCATTATTTAAAATTGAGTAGATCCAGCACATTCAGATATATTTTCTGATGAGGAAAGTATTTTTTGTTTCCAGTGTTATCATACATTTCCCCCACAGTTTTTCTGGTAGAAGTCTGTACACATAAGAAGCAAGCATGTTCAGGCAGCCTAAGCCCCACTGTTTTTCTTCTTCTGAGAAAAGCACAAAAGGATTTTCCTACTTCAAGCTGCACTACAGGAGGTTATAAATAAAAAAACCCCAAACAAATCAAAGGGATACATGCATCCCCTTTTTTCATCCCATGTTTAATGTCTTTAAGGAAATTCTCACCATGCACACTATTTGCACACAAAGTTCCTGTTGCAAACCCTCTTACTACTGAGGTGGAACTTAAAACAAAAAGAGCCCAAAACTTTTCATCTGATTCTCTGCTGAATATTTCAAGTAAAGAACACACAGCTTATAAGCACTTCCCCATGCCTTCAGCAAATAAACAGCAGCACATTAGGTGCAAAAGTATAGTAACAAAACCATTATTCAGTCTTTTGGGAGTTATTCTTGAAAAGAGAAGTGTATAGGAAGATTTTTGGTACAAATACAGACACCAGGTATTCTGTGCCAGTTAAACAGGACTTCTCTTTTGAAATGTTACAAGCTACATTTTATGTAAACTCAACTGTTTAAAAAAAGCTAATAAAATAAATTTAATGAATATAGCTCAATTATCAGTTGAAATATTTACCCCAAAAGTATTCAAGGGCAAGACATTATACAGACAAACTCTTGACAAGTGCACACAAAACTAATGTACTAACACTGTTCTCAAGTTACAGTGAGCAGAGCAGCCACTCGACAGCAAACTTGGCTAAAACAGCAAACAGAAGCACAACAAAATCAGCAGGGGACTTAGGATATCCCAAAAGGCATCAAACTACTGTTGGCAGAAACTTCAACAGTCGCTCATTAGCACTATATGGTGACCATGGAGGATATCAATAATGGTTTTGTTTTGGTTGCTCAGCAGGATGTCTATGTGTGCTCTTCTCTCCCTCTGCCCAGTTGCCAAACACCCACACCCACTCCATTTTTAAGAAGTTTTCCACAATTCTTTGTGCAGAGAACCAGATAGCTGTCAATAAGCTTTTACAAGCAAGAACAATTAGCCACAAGAAACTTGATACCAAATGTGGCCACCTACCAAAATGAGCCTGAGGAAATATGTGAGAGTGCATTGCTCCCGAGAGGCCTTATGGAAGCCACAAAGAGACCAGACAATGTCAAATCATTTATACACTCTTGAACAGTCATTTCTTAGTTATATATATAGAGAGAGAGAAATAGATACACATATATGTACCAAACAGTTCATTAATAGCATGACCAGCAATAGGTTAGTATTAGAAAACCATCTGAAATAAACTCTACAAAACAGACCTCCGGTGTTACTAAATAAGTTCATGCAGGAAGAACACATAAAAGGACAAGCCATAAGTTTACACCTTACACTTGAAAGGGGCTGAACATCATCTTTACATTAGACATTATCTCTGTCACCTAGTATGGAATTTCAGGATGGCTGCCAAAGGCTTGGAACCTCAGCAAGCCAGGGACAGCTGTATAGAAGGTGGAAGGATAGAGGTGCCATGTTCAATATTTATCTAAAGAGGCTACAAATTCTTAATGAGGATCCAAAATAGCCCACTTAAGAGTAGGATTAATACACAGAAAAGAAGATATTTTGGGAATTAAGTATCAAAGTTTAGCTGCATATCTCAAAAGGGACGGAAAACAGAATTAATTTCAGCAGAGGACACAAATTCATCAAATCAGTTTTTTAACTCAGCCTACCTAAAATCATTGAGCAAACAACAACTCAATGTCAAAATGCACACATCAGCAGATTTTAATCTGTTGAAGCCCAGCTAACAGATAAAAGTGTCAAAATTTAGCAGTTCCTCTGGAGAGGAAAATCAGCATAACCTAGCAGCCTTCTAAATCCAAGTTCATAGTTTTAAAGTACAAGTTTGTTTTCTTAAAAAGTGATTAAATTTTGTCCATGGAGTTATTATTCTACAGAATCCTCACACAGAAAATTAATACAAAAATGACTGTAAAGATTAAACATATGCTTTAAAAAATGTAATGTACTGATTAAGTGAACTGGTGAGGAGCTAACATCCCAAAGGCCTTGTCCTTACTGGTTCTGGCTCCAGCTCTTTGGTTTTGAGACCTTTCAACACTTTGAAATAACGAAATTAAAAAGAAGGGCTTTCAAGATCCCTGATTTCAGGGCTACCTGCTATAAAGCATACTCTAAAGTCAAAGTTATAGTCTTGGAAGGAAGCCAGCTGGTGATACATAGACTACAAGCAGGTAGAGCGCAAACATATCATTTTGACACTTTTCATGGCCACCATTTGAAATCCCAGAATTGCACCTCAACACTGAGCAAACACACAGCATGTCAAATAGACTAGGGACAGATAATACAGAAAATCTTTAAGAAACAAATTATACAGATACAGGAAAAAAGAATCAATGCAATTCTTCAAAGAAAGTTTCCCAAACACTCAATGTATTTTTTCCTAACCTGTTGCTCCTCGGCTATTGGTCTGGAATGGATTTGTTGAAGGTGCCACTGGGGCAACAGGGGCAGCTACAAATGGATTTGTGGAAGGTGTTGCTGAAAGATTAAAGACATTTTATTAAGTAAGCATTTTTCTAACAGCCAGTCTGACTCACATGAAGTCTGCACAGCTTTTAAACGACACATAAATACCTAAAATTAGATGGAAAAATCAGGAATTTGAAATAAGATAGATTAAAAATACAGTTGACAGGCGTACTTTTTCATTAATAATACCTTTATTAGCTTCAGTATCAGTGGCATCAAAGTGGAGGATTATCAAGTAAAAATTAGTAGATTGCTTGCTTACAGTCCTCAAAGGGTGTTAGTAACACTTCCATACCTCCAAATGGAGCAGGCACACTTGAAGATGCAGGCTGTGTCTGTGCAGTAGCAGCCACAGGTACTGTTCCAAAAGCATTGCTGGAAATAATTTATACAATTCATTCAGCGAAGTCAGAATTGCTTTTTAAATAATTATATACAATTAACAATTACTGCTGGCATGTAAAAGAAAGGGGATGAACACATACGTGCAGTTTGCAGACTGCAATGTACCTCCCTGATGCCAGGGTCAGACACTCTCACTAGTGCAGAGCAATGCAAAGTCATCTCTACCAACAGCAGGAGAAGGAATACTGAGCTAAGGCCGACAGCATAAAAGTTGCAAAGCAGAAGCCTTAGGGGCACTTGCAATACCAGGCCCCTAAAAGGCCTTTGATATTTGTTACTTCAATGATCTAGAAAAGAAATGGGTTTGACATTAAAAATATATGATTTCTTTTTTCAGGGATGATCCTATGATTTTGAGTATGTATGCAAATACTCTACAGAGCAAAGTGCTACCATCTAACAGCTTTAGCATGTCATGACTAGAAAGGTGCAGAGACCATCCTGCCGACACCATTCCTAGAGTGTGCTATCCCCTCAGTACTGCCATTCTTTAAAACAAGACGCAGTTTCAGTAGTACCTCCTCACTCACTCAGTGGTTCCCCATTTAGCTAAGGACACACGTGAGAAGTGACTGGCAGGCACTGTGTGCTGCAGCCACAGTGTGGCCGTACCTGCTGGCGTTACTGGTGGCAGTGTACGCGTTGCTGGAGGTGGCCGTGGAGCTGAAGACGCTGTCCAGCTCCGCCAGCGCTGCGTACTTGTCTGAAGTTGCACTTGGCTGGTTGGGGGCTGACAAGGCAGGGCCTGCTGAGGACACTGCTGTGCTGAAGCCACTTCCCTGCTCACTCCCACCTAGAAAGAAAGAAAGAAAGAAGGTTAAACATACTGAAGATGGTTTCACTTTCTGTCCTGCTGACATTGAGAACTAAATGAAAGTTCACAGATGGTTACAGACTTAAAAATTAAATATGCAACAGGGCATAGAGTAAAAAGTGTTTAACAAGCCATTAGCTATGAGCAGAATGTCCTGCCTCTGTAGGTACTCTGCAGCCCCAAAAAGCTTTTGTTTTCCTAGAAAAATAATCCATTTGTCTTCAACTAGAAAATTAACAGAACACCTAACCTCAAACAATCCATTTCAGAACAAACCTCTCAGTACAAATGAGCATAAGTTTTAACACACCATTCGAGAAGAACTATATTTGAGTAATAGAATAACTACCTTTTTCTCCTTAATTTACTATCAACTTAATCCAAGTATCACTGCTACTATTTTATGAAAAACTTAATGTTTTTATGGCAGAGAGGCAAGAAAGTTGCTCTGGCAGCTCTTTGCAACAACTGTAGCTCTCCATTCCAGAGCATCCACTATAGGTTTTAGTACAAATATAAAATATATATTTGTATTTTTATTTGTATTATTACAGTAATGATTATTTAGATATTTTAATTTATAATTATTTATCTCAATGGGAAATAGGATCCCAAAAAGCAGTCTTCTAATGACATCCTTTTGGAATGATGTTTTAAAACTCGCATCTTGCACACTAAGGGTACATTGACACAAAATGCTACTGATAGCTCAGAGAAGGGAAATTCTGAAATTTATGTTATGATACTTTGACAAGAACCGCCATCCTTGTGGTAACTATACACATATAGAATAACCATGGCAAACAATAAAGTTTAATACCTTGCCCTGCACTGAAGATATTATCTAAATTAGCAAGAGCTGCGTATTTGTCAGCTGACTGAAGATTCAGTTTATTCACTGCAGCTTTACTGGCTGCAGTTGCTGTGGCGTTGCTCTGAGAAGCATTGAAGGATCCAAAATCAGCACTGGAGGATTTGGGGAAGTTATCAAAGTGAGCAAAATTAGCATTCACTGATCCAGCACCTCCACCTGTAACAAATTAAGTTAAACATGATCAATGCTCCAAAGTTAGAAAGTCTCTCCAACTGTAACTGATGGCACAATAACCCTCCCTTTGTGGTTATGTGAGGCAACATGTTTGCCTGCCCCATCCTAAACATTTAAGACTCTTTCCCATTTCCTTCAAAGTTCAGTGGGCCATCAGAAAAAAAATGTAATGTATTGTTTGGACTGCATATCAGGGATAAACACCCCCAACTTCAAAACTTTAATTCACAGTCATAATTTAGTCCCGAAAATCATATGTTATTTTTAGTTGTTAAAAGTAACTTCAATAATAAAAGCTTCCTAGAAAAAGATATATTTGTCTTAATCTTTAATATTCAAAATACAGAAGCTTCATTTCCCTACCAGATGTGGCTAACAGATAGCTACTATTTGCATTTACTTAGTGGTTCAATGTTTAGCCATTTCAGATGTCAGCCATCATCCTAAGCCAAAAAAAGTGCCCGAAAGTCCAGAAGTTGTATGATTTCATGCCCAGGTTTACAGAGCTTGGTTCTTTGTTCTCAAGAGTTTTTGACTGCATCCAATCAGGAAAGAGGTCAGGGGGAAGACACAACACAGCCCTTTTATAACAAAATCTCCACTGACATCAGAGATCCATAAATGAGTTTTAGAAATCTGATTTGGGTCCACACAACTGAACTTCAGATCAAGTATGACACCACGAGTTTCTATCTCTTCATTGTCCAGACAATTTAATCTAGGCAGGTCACATTCTTAAATTTAAATGAGTTATTCCATTAAGTGTATCTCATTTTATAACAGTTGGCTGATGATTCCACTCATACTACAAAACTTTCTAAAACAGAAATACAGCTTTCTAAAAGCATAAGCAACGAGTTCAAACATTTGCAACAGTAGGAATGGAAGTGCTATACTACAATGGCATAAAATGAAGCAAGCTGAGTTTTCCACTGCGTGGAACTTACTGTGAACAGCCTGGAGAGGAAAAGCTGAAGTAAATTCACCAAAACTGCAGCTAGATGAAAGCGTTCTGAACGCTGGACAGCCAGAAATTGTGTGTGGGTTAAAGTTAACATAAGAAGGGAGAAAGAAAATTTGAAAAAAAAGTTTAAAACAACACCACACTCAAAAGAAAAAAAAAAAAAGGAAAAGAAAGTCAGTCAGCCAAAGATCTAGACAAACAGCAAGTGTAAACTCAAGCAGAAGTTCTAAAGCATGATCAAATTAAAGGAAAGCAAAATAAATCTTAGCAATAGGCTCTACACATGAAGTCAAACAGACTGAAGTGTGTGCAGATGCTATACATATGCATAGACACACACTTGTTTGGTACTGTGACATCCTTTTGGATCTACTGAAGTGCTTCTCTTAGAGTCAATTCAATACTTATTAAAAGCAGTTGAGTTAATTATTTTCAGAGATATTTCAGGTGTAGAGCTAACAAACAGAGTGCCATAAATCAGACTTCTGAGTAGCATTAGGGGAAAAAAAAAATCAACACCAAACACAAGGAATTCATTTTGAGTTTCCCCAGAGCTTCAGACGGCTTGATCGCATTAAAGCAGGCAGATGCAAGAAAAACTCAACTTCGGTACCTTCCAACATAAAGGTAAGGATTATTTCAATTAAGTATTAATCAAAAGTGCTAGGAGTTCTACCTGTATTTTGGGGCTGAAAAGGAGACTGACTTGCTGTGGGGAAACCTCCAAAATTACTCGAGCCACTAGACTGTCCAAATGCATCAAAGTTTGCAAAACCTGCATTGGCAGAGTTCTGCGCTGTAAATCGCAAAGGAACAAAACATGTTAATGGATATGGGAAATAAACACAAAAACAGATGTATTAACTGAATTCATGGTCATGACAGCCTCCAAGGGTTATGTCCTATCATGTACTGCTTTTGACATGAAGAAAATTACAAGTTATTCTACAACTGAAAGATGTCTCTGAACAAGCTTTCACAAATCACCTTCACAGAGCTGTACCACCAGTTAATGCTACTTCCGTCCTTCTCACACAAGCTGCTCACAACTGCATGAACTGATGGAATCCACTTCAGCTTAACCTTCAGTATTTGCAGTGCTGGCTGCTCAGGAAAAGAGCCATAAAGTACAGAATAATACCTAATTTCTGAAACTAGAACTCGTGGGCCGACTGAACATTTCTTTCTGAATAAAAATTAGCAGGTATTCTTGCAACATACTGGCAATTCAAATTCCTCATACACCAAGTGCTACTTCCTCCGGTGAATTTCGGTTGGCACAACTTGAATAGTTTTGACTAGGTTTATAAATTAATTTAACTGGAAAATTCAGTCTTTAAATAAACTATATCAGAGTAGAGTACACAATACCAATGGCAAGAAGATAGCATTCACAGAGTGTATCTACAAAAAAAAATCCAAGGAAATTTCAAACAGAATTTCAGTTTTCGCCTTCCTTTCATGCCATACTATAGGAGAAAACAGAAGTTAACATTAATCTAATTTTGACCAGCCGGACATTCAAGCATCTATAGATTCAACAGGAATTGCTTGCCTAACTGGTAAGCTCCAGAGAGGCCCTTAAACTCTGTTATAAGCAAGAAAGGAAAGAATTTTTTTAATGAAATGCAAACCAAACCTTTTCATAAAGATAACTTGAGTTCCTATCTAAAGAAAGCTCACAAAACACCTTATGGAATAACAGATGGCAATACATAATATTTTTAGGTTAGATTTAGCTTATTCTGGAGAGATTTTGCAGATTAAGTATATACAAAGAGAATAAATTATGCTAATCGCTGAAGTACTGTAACTTAATAGTCTGATAGTGCTAATTAAAAGTTGTATTATTGCGCTTGATTTCTATTCAAAAGCATCTGTACTAAGGATTTACAAACTAAAAGGACATTTTAATACTAACTACTGTGCTCCACAATGCTGCTAATATAAATGAAAATGCATTTTCCTTCCCAGAGTACACTGGGAGAGAGAGTGAGGTTTGGCTGGACTCGACACCACGTTTAATAAACCGTGTGCATGAGCATTAGGTTTCAGAGCATGGTTTAGGCAGCAGGGAGCAGCCAGCGTGGTCCCTGTGAGGAGAGAACAGAAGCTGCCCCCATTGCTGCACAGCTGCTGCAGCTCCAAGACTGCCCCACCACTGCTCAAAGCTAAGCCCACCAGCAGTGCTGTGTTTAAAAAGGGTTAAAAACCAGTGCGCAGCAGCTGTGGCAGAGAGGAGTGAGGAAAATGCAAGAGAAAACACTGCCCACACCAAGGTCAGCTAAGGAAGGACATGCTCCAGGCCCATGGAGAAGGCCATGAAAGGAAGGCTGTCCCACTGCAGCCCACAAAGGACCATGGTGTAACACATTCACAGTGCAGCCGGTGGAGGAGCCACACCAGAGCAGGTAGGGAGGGTATGAGGAGGCTGGAGCTCATGGAAAGCCGCTGCTGGAGCAGGTTCCTGGCAGGAGCTGTGGCTAATGGAGAGGAGGTCCCACTGGAGCAGGTTTTCTGGCAGGAGCTGTGACCCTGCCTGAAGGACAGCACCCCATGGAAAGCACCCATGCTGGAGCAGTTCTGGAAGAACTGACATCCATGGAAAGGGCTCACATTCCAAGAAGTTTGAGATGGACCATATCCCACTGCAGGGGAGGGACCCCACAATGGAGCAGCAGGAGGAAGAAGTAGTGATAGAGGTGAAATCTTATGACTTAACTGCAATGTCCACCCCCAACCCCCTCACAATGAGGAGCTAAAATGGTCAGGAGTGAAATTACGCCTCACAAGAAGGGATGAAGGTGGGTTTGGTTTTATTTTTTTACTATCCTACTCTATTATTAAGTGTCAGCAAACTAAGTCAAGTCTGGTTTGCCCAGTTCCTTTCTCTTGACTCATCAGCTTTTTTGTGTCTTCTCCCCCAACCCTGCTGATGGGAGGGTGAACACACACAGCTCCATGCGCACCTGGAACCAGGCAAAGCCAACCCACCACAGCATGAGAGTCAGCAAGGAGAAAAAAACATCAAAGTGAAAGCAAGATCTTGGGAAAGTTCTTTTCACCATTGAAGTGTGCAAAAAGTCGGCACAAACAGACAAAAAATTACTTCTATTATATCCTCTGTATTGTTTCAAACAGCATTTTATAGATTCCAACTCCAAATTGCAAAGTTTGAGTTGTTTTTGTTTTTAAACCAGTAACTTCTTAATAGGAATAGAGTAAGAATTTACTTCAAAAATGAAAGTGATACTTTCATCCTAATGCATCATTTGGGTAGATAAGAGACTGATGTTTAGTTGACCAAAGAGGATTAAGTATGTAAATGTCACTCCTAGAATAAGGGCAAGATTATTCATTTTAACCACTGACACAAAACAGAAAACTATGTCAAGAATCCTAAATGAAATATTTTTTGGGTCCAAATTAAAAACTGGAGTGTATTACACTAAAAACTACTTCATTTTACTGACACACAAAAAGTATGACCTTCAATTGAGCCCATGTTCAAACAGTATTGCTGTAAAGCCTCTTCAGCAGAGTATTCTGAGAGTAATCTTGCTTTATTTTATGCAGTAAAGTTTCATTTTCAACCTTTGTAAATGTGGCCCAAAGGTAAAGACCAGGTAAGACTTGTACTCTCCTGCACCTGGACAATAGGTAGATTGCCAATTCCAAAATTCAGTTCTTCACACAAAACGCCAAGAACAATCCTAAGTAAGTTCAGAAACTGCAGGGGTTGCAGATTGCCATGGGTTTACAGCTGCTCTTAACACTGCAGACCAACAAGGCGGTACAAAAGCCAGCTGGCTACAGCCAGGGATGACAACACCAGTCCTGGCCAATGCCAGCTGCTCCTACAATCTCTGCAGTTTCTTCTGTGAGTTTGCTCTACCTGGTGTGCAATAAAGGCATGAAACACTGCAAAACAGAAAAACCTAAAATAAAATCCACATATATCTAAAGTAGAAAAAACCCAACAAACCTGTCTACAAAATAACTCTCATACTATTTTGCTTTTTCTAGATAAAGCTGCTTCTCCCATGTTATCTGTGATAGAGTCACTATGTACTATGTCACTACACCTTTGTAAAATCTTTTGCGCAGGTCATCTACTCCATTAGTTTATAAGAAATCTACATGCCAAAAATTTTGATCCTTGTTGCTGTTACCACTTCATAAACTACAGAAAAATCAGTCATGTACCATTTTCAAAATCTCAGTTCTGCAGAAATTACAGAATTTTGCAAATTAAATACAGACAGTAAACATAAGGTCTGTATGTTCCCCTCCAATAAGCAACAATATCCTGAACCAGTTTAATACATTAAAGAACTTGGAAAGCAGAAACATATCACAAATTCCAGTTCCTGCAAAATTTTCAAGAGTTACACCTACACTACACAGATTACAGGCCAAGTTTGTTAATATTTTCCTATCAGCTGCTGCACTCAGCAACTTATACTAAAGCATCTGAAGTCTGCTGGTCTCTTCAGTGATTTCTTTAGTTAGCATTGTGTACAGGAAGGGAAGAAAGTCCATCCCTTACACACATAGCTAAAACCAAGCCCTAAAACAAGAACACCAGACCGTAAATTTCAAGAAAGGAGTGCTGGATTAAGTGCAAATTCTCCCATCCTCCACTGCAGTGCGTAATTGCTAACAAAAATTACATGTTTATACAGCTCCTTAATGAGCATTTCAAACTCATTTTTGCCAAAGCTGGCAGACTGATCAGCCCTCTTTGTGTTCCAAAGGCAGAGTCTGTAACATTTTGTTATTCATTTCACTAACACTACCCTGTACTTACTTCACACAAGACAAGCCTTACAAGCATTTTACTACAGCAAGTCAGAAGACACCCTCAGGTAACAAGTCTGCAATATATGTTTAGCTATCACATGCTCAGCATCAGATTTCTGTCTTTTAGAAACTGATTTACTAGCCCTGAAACTGCTTTGGGCTCTAAAACTGATGGTAAGAAGTCATGGGAATGACCACAATGGTTAGTTTGTGACCAGGAATTAACACACTCTTTCCTCAGACTATATTTATTCTGTAGTGTTCCTATAGCTTTTTATCCTTTTAAAAAATACCCAGCCGAGATGCAATGGAATTTTACCTAGATTTGGAACACAGTATTGAAATACTGCTTTAATGGAATTTTATCTCCTAAAAAGCACCAATAATTAAATGTATATAAATAAAAAAATCATTCAGCAACAAGTTTGGAAAGAAATTATTAGAAAGAATTAACCATCTGCAGCCTTTTCAGTAACACAATACAGCATTGGCCAGTCAGCACAAGTTCTCCTAGTTAAACATACCTCCAAAATGATTATTAACATGAAATCTTATTTTAAGAATTTTACAGAATACACAGAATAACAATTGCTGTTGCAGTGTTACTGAATTCAGCCATTTATTTCACAACATTAATTTGGATAAATTCTTGATATTTTCCTCAGGTATGAACCTTAAGTTCCATCCACGATACTTTATCTTGGCTGTTAACAGTTTCAGGACTGATTTGCAAGGAATCTCTCTTATTCTGGGTGGCTTAGCAGCACCACAGTTTCTCTCAGAACAACCAGATGAAAAGCCCATTCAGACCAGGCAGGCAAAGGTACTTTCCCACAACTACAAGGCAAGCTACCAACAACAAACTTTAGTGACCACAGAATGGACTTTGTCTTTAGGACACACTTCTGTGGCTCTTGGTCTTTGGCTGGGAAAAAAAACCCCAAGGGTTCAATATATTTTACTGAAGTCATCCTCTAACAATTCAAGGCCTATCTCCTTTCCTCAATACATATGCTCAAAGCTTGTTTATTCTTCCTGAACTAGAGAATACTGCCCACATGGGCAGTACTCAGCTTTCAAACAGACACACACACAAAAAAGAGGCAATCACTCTTTAAACTGGACAAGCTTTCGTTTTTCTTTTGACAAACTGCCAGTTATTATCAATGCATCTGAACTCCTTTAAAGTCTCTGTATCTACTTGCCTTTCATGAATGCTCTTCCTAATAATTTTCAGAAAGAAAACTGAAAGTCTAATATCAGCTTCTCCCGACATTTTGTTACTCATCCTCTCACGCTCTCCCGCAAAGAACCTCAAGTTTAGTAGTAGGCAGAAACAGTGTAATCATCCATATCCTAGGAAATAGCTATAGCAACTCCCACTTCCAAAAGCAGAATTATCTGTCTTTATGTCTTCAACCTTTCTTTTATAAAGACCTGAAAGAAATCTTGAGCAATGCAACATTACTAAGGCACAGAGATTACATACACGTCATGAAGTTTAGTCAAAAGCCATGAAAATTAAAACTACATTTTATACATTTAAAAGGGATACAGTTGTCCAAATACCTACCTGTATGACTGTTGAAGTGTGCAAAATTAGCAAAATTTGCCGTAGCAGTTGACTGAGGAGGAGCAGCAGCAAAGATATCTGAGCCAAGGTCACTGAGGAGGTCAAATTGTTTCTTTTCTTGTTGCTGCTGTCCTTGAGATCGAACTACAACAGGAGACTACAAACAAGATTTCAATTAGCTAGTACAAAAAGCTGATATTTTACCAAACTGACATTTATAAAATATTAAAAACCTAGACTAAGCTTATTTCTTTAACAAGACATTTATTCCTGAAGTTTAAGATGCTGAATATAGCACACACCCTCCTCCTATAGTACCAGGAAGATATTTATGCTACTACTCTGGCTTTTAAAGGAACTCTGCAGCAGATTTACATGATTTAATAGCACCCGGAAGATTAAAGTAGTGATATATTATTAAGCAACTTCAGATTTTGTATTTGAAACTGCAAATACTGTACAAATACAAGCAATAAAACTTAATTTTACAAGACATAAAATAGCTAGTCATTATATTCTGAAAAAAATCTTTAGAATTCAGTATAAGGAGAGAAAAATTTCATAGCAAGGCTTGAAGTTGCAGTTTTCTACTTTGAGTTAAAAGATGTCCATTCAAGAGTTGCCTGCATCCTGACAAAAGTTTTCACACAAACTGTCTTCCCTCCACATAAGTACACAGTGTTGTCTGACTTTCCATTACAGCACACAAACGACCCCTGAAAGCCACTTAGGCCAGTTTCAGAATGCATAGGAAGCAATAGAAAATATGACATGCTTTCATTCACATATTTATTACTAATTTCACAGTTAACATCATCAATCATGTTCTTATTTTCAAAGAGAAAAAACAAAGATGAAAATATAACACATCAGGTCCAAATTTTACAGAGGTATTTATGCAAAGGACCAAAAGACAATCAATCAATCAATCAACCCTATCACAATGAAAAACTCCACTTACCGAAAATAACCACTAAAAATCAATTTGATCAATAGAAACAAACTTCATTTAGTACCTGATCTGCAAACATGTACATACTTCAGTAAAATATATGAAATACAGTGACCATATTAGTTTCTACAGATCACAGCAGTTATTGCAAGAATTTTTGTGCCACTGAAAGAGTAACAAGGACTGCAGAACAGTTCTGTGCTGCTCAGCAGTCATTACTCACTTGGCTAGGTGTGCCCTTGTTTAAGTGCAGTGCGGGCGCAGCTTCCCCCAAGAGAGATTTGAGTGGCTTCACCTCAGGTGTGCTGCTTGTACTACTGGCAGAAGACCCCGATATGGATGCATGGACTGATGCCACGACCTTTGCCTGCTCTGGAGGAACATACCTACATTCAAGAAGATCAATGGTTTTTTTCAGTTTCACGTGAGAAGTTCCTAAGCCTGAAGTTGAGAACTGGCAGATCTCAGCTTTGTTACTGAAACCCCGGTCCTGCAATTGATTGTATCAGTGGTTTGCAAAATACCCATCTTCTTTAAATATGCCAGAGACTTGTTTTTCAAATGGACTAGAATTTAAAGTCATCAATATTTTTAGCCGTTAATGCAAAGCATGAGTCTTTCCCATACTAATAAATAGGATGGGATATAATAGACTGTAAAACTGTTACTTTACACTGTTGTTGAAATCCTCTTAAGCCATTTCTGTTCTATCAATATGAACACTGAGGAACTTCTTTAGTTTCTTTCCTCTCTGCTTCCTACAGGAGCTCTAAATAAAGTTCAGAAATCATTTCACTTTACAGAGTTGTGTAATCTATTCTGGAGAGCACACTCAAAGAAGGAAAACACACTCAAAATGAGAGCAAACAGTCCATCTTCACTTCTCATCATATGGGCAATCTTTATAATAGTAAAGGTATCTTACCATCTTTTCTTTTCATATTTTTCCTGTAGAAATTCCTTCACTTTCTGTGGATCCCTGAAGTCTGGAATTGCTGATGATCTATCATCAAATAGGCCTAGCCAAATCTGTTTGCACACCTTAAAAAAAACAAACACAACAACACAGACTGATCAGAGAAAATACCTCAACTCAAAACCTACTTAAGTTTACTATTGTTAATACACTAAACCATTAAAGTGCGTGGCTGCATAATTTATATTCCAGACTGAGCTGCTGTAACAACTGACTGGTGCACCACGTAGTGATCTAAATACCTAAAGTTGCCTGTGACAGCAGGGCAAACTGATCCTAGCATCCAATTTCACCATTCAACACTCCTTTTATAAAATACTTGTAGAATGTACTCATGAAACGTAAAGCATTTCTAATTGTAATCTTTAAGGTTCTTCTCCTTCACCTAATTCTACACATTCCCTTACTGTACTTCAGGGCTTAAACTGTGTCAACAGATTCCATATGCCCAAAGCCTCAAACAGTGGATTTTAAAGGATCCAAGGTTCAGCATTTATACTTTTAATAACTATTTGAGTACAGGAACTGTTTTTCCAACAGCCTTTGTTACCATGATGCAGTTTCTACAACACCATATACATTTGAGTGATGGTATGAGATAAGGGGTAAAAATACTCTTGCTCCAATTCAATTTTCTAATTGTAGTTGTGAGTGAGCAACAGTTGAACCACTTGCAAAATTCTCAGTATGTTCAAGCTTCAACTTCTGAGCAAAACAAGAGTAAATGTATTCTCAAAACTAAACAGGACATAGGAGTTTTAGCTTGAAATATTTTAAGCCCTTCAGACTATTCTGCAAGTAACCTAAATATGCACCCAAACAGTAACACCAAACATTAGCTGCCCTCAAAAAATCACATTGCCCTTTTAGAACAGGTTTCCTCCAGAGAAGCAGAGTCAAAAAAGCTTTGTTTTTAAGATGCATAGCCTTTCTTCCCACACCCTTTCTGAAATAGCCCCGACCATCCCTCTTACATGCCTACTACAAACATGCCCTCTATCCCTGCAAGTGTCAGGTTTTCAACATTGTACCCCGTGACCTTCAGGAGAAGCACAGGCTCTAACAACCCAGAGCTGCAGAACTGAATGCTCTGAAAGCTGGCAAATCAGGGCAAAAGCTGTGATACTCCCACTTCAGCATCTTCCCCAAACTAGTTGGCAAATATGATAAATCTTATAGGTAATTTCAAAGACTGCTCAGGGTTAGAGAGATTGGGCAGACATCCTAACTACATATTTCACACTTAATGTTTTGGTTCTAAATAGCCCAATTGCATATTCAACACCTAACAGTCCTTATTACCAACATTATTTGGTAATAATGTCATCTACTGGATAGAGACGAACAACAACAGGAAACAGATCTAATGATCAAAAGGTATTTTTAAATGAGTATTTATATAGCTAATTTAGAGCTAAAATCAGTAGTTCCTACCTCAAACTCAGCAAATCTGCATTCATTCTGCAATTGTACTCAACAAAAGGCTTAAGTTCAATGCACTGATTTGAGTTCTCAAAATTAAAGCCACTTACAGTATAGTAATAGATAAAATGAAACTTAATATGTTTAATACTTCTTCATACAAAGACGACAAACAGTCAAAAAAGACGCAAGTCTGTTCTAAGGTAAAAGCTAATATCAAGAATCAGTTTTAACTACCAATCTTTCACTACTTTTTTGGTGACAAAATATATAGTCAGAATATTTATGCATGTAGCTTTAAACCTGCAGTGAATAGTCTTGAGATGAGCCAGCAGTAGTATTTCCATACTTAGATTTGTGAGTATAACTATACAAGCAGCAGTCATATGATTGCTAGGAGGAAGAGAAGTCCTGCTTGTGGCTATTTACAGAATCTCTAGCAGCAGGAGTTGGTGGTGCTCAAATCTACACAGTCACCTCTCAACCTCAACTTCAATATTGGAAAGAACATCAGGAAACACTGAAGAAAAGAAAAACTGTGCTTAATTTCAGACAAGCATGAAGACAAATGTTACAACAGCCCCTACTTGATTCTGCACCCAGCACTGTAACACTTGGGGCTCTACCATGATCAATATGCAGCAAGCCTGAATGTGCTTGCAAATGAGCGAGGAGAGCCCCTTCCCCACCCATATCCAACCATCCAATTACTCCTCCTCTTGCCACCCAAAACAAGTCACATCAAAGAAACTCATCACAATTACCATGTCCCTGGTACCACTGAAACTCGGAGGAGATCAACTCACAGCAACAAACTACAACCCAGTTTTTCACATTTCTCCCTCCCAGTTTTTGGCTTCATCTTCACCCTGAAGTGCCTAAGCATTTGGAGCAAGGGGGAAAGAAAACAAAACAACAACAACAACAACAAAAAAAAAAACCCAAACAAACGAAAAACCTCAACAACAAACAATCCAAACCAAAAAACAGCTCTGTGTCAATGTCTTAGGCCACCGTGACCACTACAGGTGATTTCTGTGAGGACTGAGAAAAACGAGGGGCTGTGTGACTTTAGATCATTACCAGCTACAGAGCTATAGTAGATACAGCTCTATGAATATGCAAACAGGGACGGAGGAGGACTGTGCTGAACAAACACCTGTTAGGTTAAAATGATGCAAGCTTCTTAAAGGCATCAGCTCTTGCCATTGCACTGCAATTTTTGCAAACCTTCAGAAAGTAGGCTTCCAAAAGTGTTTCCTGGAGCATCTAATTCCCTCTAAATACCTAACCACAAAAGGAAGTAACAAGTGCAATATGCCTTAAGTCACTACTGTAATTAATTTAAATAAACAGCCAGGCACTCTGTGTTCTTCTGTTGCTGGTAGCACTGAGAACAGTTTTACTAAATGGGCAACCAATTTTACTACCAGTTTTACTAATGGAAAACCACCAAGCCAAAGAACCCACTTAGTCACACACACTTCAGCAAGACATTCTCATTGTACCAGAGTCTGACTGCAGGAGCTGTACACATGCAGTGTAAAACATTTACCACACCAGGATGCAAATTCAATTTCACCTGGGTTTCTTTACCTAAAGAGTTATCAGAGAAAGTACAATTTCTTAAAAGTTCTTAAATATGGACAATCTTAAACCAAAACCAGACACCCAGAACAGATAAGAGTAGTTCGGATTTGGATAGTGGGAATTATGGAAAGGAACCATAGGACTGTATGTAAGTGGATGGAAAACATGACTGGAATACGAAGGGTAAATCAGATCCTTACGAGGGCATTTCAGACCATACTTATGCCCAAAAAAGGGCTCTTTTGTCTTCCTACTACTGTTGAGCTTCATGATCTTAAAGGTTTTTTCCAACCTACACAATTCTGACTTAAGTCCTTTAGAAAGCCATATTTTATAAGGCTTTTGCACCACATCAGAAACCACGAAAAGGCACATATTTCTGTCTGAAGTAACACACAATGCTTTGAACATCAGCAGCCGTTCCAAGCAGGCATTCAGAGCCCAATAAAAGACCCATTGTCTTGCCTTGTTTGCTGGTGACCTGTGTGCTCTGTCTAGCTATACTTCTGCTACTATCATCTGACTTGACAGGGATCCACAACACTGCATTGATTATGCTTTAAACGAGCCATAAAACAAAATTTTCAGCCATCTAAAAAAACACAAATGGCAGAGAGCTGTGCAATACCACAGGATGAAATCAAAATCGAAAAACAAGATTTAAAAAATACTGTTGTCAGAGACAGAACTCACATCATGTAACTGTGTTTTCTTTCCATGGTCATTTTAAAGTAAGTCACCAACAGTCCTGAATCTCGTGCAAAGAAAGAAGCTTGCACTGAGAAATTTTTATTTTTTGCTTTATGTTTATTGGTCAAGTTATCATGGTTTTTGTTTCAAAGCTATTCAAAAGTTACTCTTGTGATAAGTATCAGGGAAACTTAGGCCATACAATTTGCTGTTTATGGTGGGGAACGATTACTCAGCATTTATACCTTTGGTACCCTGATTACTCCCTACTAATTCACCATCTGAACTGGACAGGTACCAAAACATTCATTACGACAAAAAAATTAATAGCACCAGTATAAAAGATCAGACTGGCAACTTTAGTTGCCAACACTTCATCATCAGCTTCAGTGCTATGTTCTGTCTGGCCCGACAGCTGCCCAGGCAGGACACCTGAACAGCACAGTTACTCCCACAGTTATTCAGCACAGTTATCCACAGCATGTGCTGACTCTTGCAGGGCACGGGAGCAGGGAGGAACTGCAAAAAGGCATTAAAGGAAATGTAAACCTGAACAAACCCAAGCCTTAAGCAAGCAGCTGCTCTACTAAACACAGTTTTCTTCTTTTTTAATAGAAATTCACTATCTAAAAAAAAAAAAATCCAAGGAAGTAATTTTTCTCAAATTTTGGTTATTTTGAAAACATGTTTTGCAGAATTTGAATGTGATATCCCAAAGACCATGTATTTCAAACCACCTCTCTAACTGTTCCATATATAAATCACACTTGCAGAGATCATTCAGAAAATGCTACTGCTCAAGTTGTATGACACATCTTCACCCCCATTTTAACAGAATTACTCATTCCTTTGCTTTTACAGATAATACATGAAGCATCATTCCAACTCACCACACAATTACACAACACTACTATTAAGGTATCGGGCCTAAAAATTCTATGGCTTTCAGAAATCCTTCTACATTGCACCATCTCCTTGGGAATACTCTGGTTCTGCCATTTAATATTAATATTGTTCTTTCTGCAAAAGCAGCACAAGTAAGCCTGTGCTCAAAAGCTCTGTTTATTCGCCAAGAGCTTTGCTATACTCCTCCTTTTGATAACCACAGCTCTATCAAACAAAATGCTTTGCTTAGAGAAGAGCCTGACAAGCTGGAGCCAAGAGTAAACATTCAAGTTATGTGGAAGCCCCTAGAAACAGTGGAACATATCCAACAATCCATAATCATTGTCCACTGTCCCTGAAAAGTATAATTAGTCCATGTCCCACTGGTTCACCAACAGAGCAGGGAGAAAAAAAAAGGAGAGCATTGAAGTCAGAATGACTAAGCATATGCAGCATTTGAAAGTCTACTTTTGTTGAAGGGTTGACAGAAGCAATACTTTATAGTTTTGCCCCTACAACACTCTGGGGGCTGCAAAAATCAAGACAAAGCAGTTTTATCTTGTCAGGTAACAATAAATAGATAACAAGATTGAGCAGCTGTCTTCATGGAATTTAAAAGTTCATGAGAATCCCTTTCCAACTGCTTTGGGAAGGATAGTACCTGTCCTCTGCCAACAAACACCAGTCCTGCAAGGGATGTCATTAGACACTTGGCATGGCAACCAGATACTGGGACATTCAGAATTAGATCAGTAAGTATAGCATGAAGTAAAGAGGGAAAGAGAATCACAACCAGCATCAACCTACTCACCCTGACCTAGATAAAAACCCAAGAGGTAGCAAGGCAGAAACTGTGAGTTGCCGTAACTTAAATATATTATTGAAAGGAGAAATTGGGCCAAGTGCGTATTGTACGTTACAATAAAGCTTTTACCTATATTTCTCTTCATACCATTGGTTTCCCTGAATCTGCACTCCACAGCTATTCCATCTGAGGGAGAAATGTTTTTCCCAGAGTAATTATGTTTACCTTACTTTAGGTTTTCCATACACTATTTACATTTGTAGTCCTATACTTTGAGAAATTACCTTTGTATTCAGCTTTGACAGAAAGCAGCAAAGAACACATCCCATTCAGTGCACATCTGGCACACCATAAAACAAAGTTAACCAGAAAAGTTTCTGGTTTAAAACCCAGCCTCCAGTAAGATTTCATGCTTTCAGGTGTTCCAAGCAGGGTTCAAAGACTAAAAGAAAAATACATGTACCTACTTTCCACAAAAGTTTAGCTTTTATTTTGCTTTTAGGTTTGTTGACGTGCTTTGGGGTCTTTCCTGTGTGTTTTTACAGAGTTAGACAAGTGGGGAAGGACAGGCCCACTAAGAAACTGCTAATTAGGAAAAGAACCAGCATTATCCATCCAATTTTGCAGAAACACTGAGAATCTGAGATTTCAATTACTTCTATTCCAGCTATGTATTTCAGCTACCAAATAAAGCTTTGCCATGTCATAACTATTTCACTGATAGAGATCTCCAGTGTGTGTGGGAATGCGGATATAGGAGAGACAAAGGCCTTCTGCTTACACAACACACAGCCACCACACTTTAAAAACTCCTGGTAGCATAGTTATGCTAGCCAGAAGAATAAAAATTCAGTCAGACCAGCAAAGTTAAGTTCTTACTCATTAAGCCTCCTGCTCTTGTATGCAGTGAAGGCAGCAAGGCAAGGAAAAGCTCTCACAAGACACATTCTCTTGGTGAGAGAAGCCGCACTTCAACTAGGAAGAAGCACAGTATTTGACCTACAACACTTCTTGAGGCCCAGCCATACCACTGCATAGGAAGATTACATGCGTCAGTCTAATTTAAAAAGCTCTAACAAGATAATACCTTTCAGAAGGCTGGTAAAGGCCAAATTAGATTTCTTCTTCTCCCCCTTCCTGCCAATAAAATATCCTCAGTTACCAAATGTAATGCTGACAGTGCAAAGAACTGCATATTACCACACAACAAAACTATGTTCCAAAACATAACACCCTACAGGAAGAAAGATTTGGAAACAGTTTCTTTATGCAAGCAAGTTATAGCTTTGTTTAGTAATTCTGCACTTCTGATGTCAATATTTCAATATCATTCCTTAATCTCTGTAGGTTAAAAGAATGTCATACTACAGAGTACTGATTTCAAAGGTAGCTTGGGTCCAGAAGTTATAGTGGCTTCATAAGCAGAGTCAAGGCAGTAAATCCTGCTAACAAAGACATTGTTCTCCACACAATCAGCTCATGCATCTCTGGATCGTATTAGCAGAAGCAGCAATGTACTCCAAGGACACCTGACTGCACAGCTCGTGCTGTCAGCACCCATCAGCTCCAGTTCGGCACTGCTCCTTCCACTCCAGGGTTTCTAGGCCACTTTCCACAGTAAAGGAGATTCTAGGGAAGCACCAGCTCTGAAACAGGCTCAGATTGCTGCCAGTTCTGCAAGAGTGAAGGAAACAGGGTCTTGCACAGGTGCTATAGAGTCAGGAAAATTGGCACCAAATCAAAATTCAGCATTATTAAAATAACTCCAAGTAGCTGAGTATACCTTCATGTATTCTACTCATTGGCTCAGGCAAACATGGTCTTTGCCCCAGAGTAACAGAGATTTTCTAAATACAGGACCATCAAGATCTCTTTCTTCAACCATATGCATATTAGAATGGGTTATTTGGAAAGGCTATAAAATAACTGTCATTTTTCAAAAGGGTTGGAGAAAAATTAACTCTGTAACCAGTTTGCCTCATAATACTATTCTTCCTCTAAGAGGAAAAGTTTCAGAATAAATATTCACAGCTATAATGGCAACAGGAGATTAGCACCACCTCCACTTTCTTCAAACAGCGAGTTCACTTCCTACTACCACTGCACAACTGAATCAGAGGCCGAATCAGCACTAGCTCCATTTGAGGATGAGTATTCAAACAGACACATCTCCATATCACTCTTTCCTTGCTATTCCTTACAAGAAAATGTGAAAATACCTCACACTGCTCTTCATGAAGAGAGCAAGGAGACGAAAAACCCTACCCAGTGAGTCAGAACTGCCTTTATCCTTCAAAAGGATTTCAGAAGGCACTTGAGGAATGTCAGCTGGAAGACGCCTCCATTCTCACTGCAGTGACCAAATACCAACATTAGCAAAACTGGAGTCTGGACAGCTGTTTATACCTCCAGATGAGTAAGCAAAACTAAAATATAGGTGTCTTCTAATACAGTATAAGGATTTAAAACTCTGTTTGAAGCAGTAAAAACTCATTTAAAATAACATTCAAGCTACCTGTACCAGAAAGACATTTCTTAGAATGTGTATATATGGGGAAGAAGATGGTGTCTCACCCAAGGAACAGCTGCTCCTAATAATCGCCCCCTGAAGAAGATGCTTTGCAGAAGCCTTTCAGTAACTGACTGTTTTATCCATGTTTGTTTTCTTTTGTTTGTTTGGTTGGTTGGTTTGAGTGGTTGGGTTTTTTTTAGAGGATTTCAACTTCATACAATACACTCACCTTACAAATATCCTTTGAAGGAGAGTGGAAAACTATTTCCTCTAAGAACTGCTCAGCACCTTAACTGCTTTAGCTCATGGAAGTTTTCTTGCGATTTCACTTTGTATTCAGAACAAGATCCCTATTGTACAACCATGAACAACTCATCTGGAAGCAAGAAAGGTTATCACAGAGGCCTTGGCCATGTTGGAGAAAGACTAGAACAAAAAAGTTGGAATGAAAGTATTTTAGAAGTTGCAGAAAAATGGAAGTTAAGCATGACAGATTGCCAAAAAAGTTGAGCTTCTTTTTAAAAGTAACACTGTACAATTGTTTTAATTGTTAATGTTACAATATTGGACAATTTCATGTTTGAAAAGTCTTATTTTAGGAAATTTTCTTTCTTCCTATACACACAAAAGCCTCCTACAATGAACAGCATGCTAAGCAAAAGAACATTTTTTGTGAGGCCAGATGAATTTCCTCTGTCCAATACATTATCTTATCTGCAGATAAGTATTCCAAAGTCCAATACCAATAAGAGAAAGCAAAATGCCTATTTAACTACTGCAATACAAAGCACAACTAAGTGAAAATATGTTTAACTAGGTTTTAAACTTCTAACAGTGTTTAAAACAGTAATAATTTCTGTTCAATATCTGAGCACTCCTTGAATCTACCATCACACTTACAAGTGTCTATTCAGTTCTACTTAAGAATTAAAGTAATAATCAACAACCTAAAACTAAACTCAGGACATCTTCATTTATGAGGCAGCTCATTTAAATCACTGCAATTCTCTACCAAGAGTACTACAAGCGCAAAGACCCCCCCACTTTTGAAACAATAGCACTGCAGAGGTCTGTGAATTTTTATGTCAATAATAAATTATGTATCAACTAAATCATGATGATTGGCAGACTAGTCACAGCTATAATGAGAAGGACAACCACACTAATCAGTTGAGAAGGGACCACTTAAGGTCCCAGATCAGTGAAAACAAACTCACAGCACTCTCTAGACATTGCAAGTTCAGTAAAAAATGGAATTAAAACAAATACAGGGAAGGAGCTACAAATACATGTTTTCCTTTACACTTTGTAAACCTTAGAGCAAAGCTAGAGTTTACAATCTAATCTTGTGGAAAGACCCTCCAACACACTCTATGTGAATCCACAGAAGATTCTTTATTCAATTACCCTATGCAAAACGTCAGCAATATGCTCTATACATATACACACACACATATGCAATGCCCTACAATTTTAAAAAAACCCAACCAACCTAAGCCATCAAGAGTATTTTATGAAGTCAGAGAGAGTTCAGGTGTTGTTCTAGCTCTGTCTAGAGGAATCATCCACTAACAGTCATTTCAACAAATAATCCATGTTTACCAGGGCAGAAGAAGAAATTACTACTTCTGTTTTCATTCTTCAACCTGACAGTCATGAATGGACCAACTTTAAGAAAGTTAAGTATCAGCAATTTACTGAAAGATGGGATTTATCCCCACAAAGCTTCACAAAAACACTCTCCAGCCAACAATAGTTCTACTAAACAGGATACAGATGCAATCAACGTGAAGCAGAACCTTATCTAGTTTGACCAGAGGCAAAATCCTCAAGGCTACAGCATGGTATTAAAACACAAACTTCACGCTCAAAACAGAGATAGCAATAGCCACATCCACAGCTTAAGTTCTCAGTGTATTCCCACAGAGCCAATCCAGTATTCACCTCATTTCTTGTATTAAAAAGAACAAAAAGTCAGTATGCTAGAACTTGTCCTCTTCAAAGCTGCCACAAACCACTCATTAGATAACAATTTCTCCCCTTCCTTCCTCTCTCCAAGAACATTCAATATGGATATACTTTTATTAAGTAAAGAGGCGATTAAAACTACTAGAAGACTTTCTGACACCAAGTGTGAAGAAATACAGCTACATGCTGTATTTTTGTATTTATTTTTGTCACAGTATGCTCTTTCAGGAAATACTGCTGCAGTCAGTTTCATGTTCTGAGATTGCAGGAAAAAAAAAAAAAAAAGGCTGCATATTGCCTTATGCAAAATCAAAAGAAAACCCAATTCAAAAATACTGATCATGTGAATCTGGATTGGCTGGATTGAGCAATAACATTATGATAATCACCTACCCAATGAAACAAGCCCTTCAGAAGCCTCATTTCAAATGATGTTGGCTTCAAAGGACTTCTGTCTAGCTTTTACCAGAAAAAAAAAACCAAAAACCCCTAAGTTTCCTTTTAAGTACTGTTTTCAACTTTAATACTGAAGTGCCAAACCCACTTCACTCTCTAAATAATACTTACTTCATTTCCATGTTTCTGCAGAAATTCTATTTCCTGTTGTGTGAAGGTAGTCATTGAAATCGACTTCACTCTGTGGGGTGGATTCAAGCCCCGCCTGAAAGAAGCAAGAAGTATTAAGCATTTGGGAAATTTGTCATCATACAAAGACATTTAACACAACAGCTAGAAGTCAGACAACTTTAAAATCAGGAGCTATCTCTGTAAAGCACACTCATTCTTGGGATTGCCATACAACTTAAGGCTGTGTAAGCTCTTCTCAAAGTAACACTCAGTATACAAATCCGAAAAATAGAACTTCAATATTCACAATCACTCATGCAAAGTCACTCTGGCACTTTCTATGCAAACTTAAGAAAACAAAATTAGACTTTTTTAAAAAAATCCTAATCTACTTCACCCTGGTCTCTATATTTTGTCTCTCACTTTTGGGTTCCTTGGTTGTAGATTCCTTTCCCTCCAACTCCTTCCTCACTTTGATCTCTTACTACAACTTCTACACAATAACTAGATTTCTTCAAGCTAAACTGCCCAGCTCAGTCTTTTTCTCTTGCTCTAACCTATATTTCCTGTTTCCTCACAGCACTTTTTCTAGTTCACTTTTTGCCCATGCACTCACAGGGCCTTACTCCTCTTCCTGAACGCTACAGAAGTAACCACAACAAAAGCAAAAAGACACGCTGGTTTTAGTGTGCTCTCAAACGAGAGATACCATTGCTAATGCCACAGCTCCAGACGTGAGCAGCTCTGCCTCAAGCCCAGATTGGCACCACCCTCACATCCACACCAGGCTGCTGCAGCAGGAACACCAGGCACTTGTGCTGCCACAGCCTGACACTGTCAAACCCACTTCAGTCACAACCTGCAAGCACAGAGAGCAAAACTTGGTGAGCGACAGCACCGGGGTAAGAAAGAAAAAGCTTGCTGTCTTTTCTCTTCAAACTCCTTCTTTAAATACATGCTAACTACTGCTTTTGCCCACAAACACTTCCAATCAAACCCAAGCTGTGCTTTGCCCAAAGGATGCAAAAACATTCCGTCCCACACGTGCCAAGCAGTGGAGACACTCAGGCAATACCACGGGGCCAGTTTAATACTCGGGTTAATCATTTTTAAAAACAATTAATATACATTAACCATGAGATATCAAAGCACACAAAAAGCTTTCCAGGGCTGTACTACCAGGGCCTAACAAACCACTAAGAAAATCAACTGACAGCTGTATTGCTTGTATTGGTCCCTACACTTTTAACTCTAAATTTGGTTCAGATTGCTTTTAAGAATAATTTAAAAAATCCACACTGACATCTAATTTAGGACAACCAGTGGTATTCTTTAAGCTCTGTGATTACCCCAAGAACATTAACTATAAATTAAATCGTTATCCATCAGAACAGCTTATGAAAAAAATCTGATATTCCAAATATTCACGTTATATTCAACTTTGACAGAAAATTTTTAGCACTTGAAGTTTCCCAAGTAAGTCTAATGGGATAATTACTGTTTTGTATTTAGCTTGCAAATTCACCTTCATACCTAAATTCAAGAGTACCTGTAAGACAATTCTGATCCTGTGTTAAAAGATCTCCACATTTTTAATCAGAAGTTCAATACAGGCTGGACTACTAAGCAGTAACACTTTAGCCTAAGTTTCATGAGGAAACAAATTTCAGATAATCACTGTCTGAAACACTTGGATAAGCAATTAATTGTATTTTGCTAAAAAATGCAGTGATTTTGAGCACCTTAAAAGCAGAAGTCATTTACAAACCTACAGGCACATGAAAATTAGTTTTACAGACTACTATTTGGTTCAGCAAATTTTTGAAATCAGAGCAGCTGACATGTGACTCCACAGTTCAGCACCTTGACAAGGTAGAAGTTGCACTGAAGTTGGTGAGAGAGGTTTTAAGATAGTTTAATCAACTATCTTCTCTCAAAATATTAAATTTCTTGGTAAATTAAAGTTACCAATTTAACATCTTTCATCTAGCTGTATTATCTACATTACAAATAAATTACACTTATTTAAAATACTATAGTATTACCAAAGATTTTTTTAAAGTAAGTACTCATTTTGAGATGATGTAATTTAAAAGAAATCTGTAGGAGTTCTATGCAGCTAAAATTCATTGTTTCAGAGCTGCTGCTAGGATTAGGCTTTGTTTATTTTTGGGTTTTAAAAGAAACACCTTTCAGTCCGTGCGTGCAAGTAATTACATTTCACTAAATGGCACTTGTAGCATCACACACTGAGTGACAGCACAGAAACAAAGTTGCCATCCCCCGGCATTTCACACAGATATGCTCCATCAAATGTTATATGACAATTACTGTCCCTTGCCTTTACAGTAAGTATAAAAGCAGTTCTGTCTGCCTTAGTCTGTTCAATGTACTCTCCTCCTAGCAATTACAATAACAGCACAGTTAGGTAGCTGTAAACTATTTAATGGCAATTTAAAAGCCAGAGCTATTCGCTAACACATTCACATGTTTCTCAGCACAGGTGGTATATCTCAACTTTCCCACTAGCTCCTGCTGGCAATTCCTTTTTGCAGTAAGTAAAGTTTAAGTCTTCTGTTGTACCTGTGTTGGCAATTTCAAGGCACTGCACAAGTTCTTTACGACCTACCTACTCTACCCTGATCTACCAGGGCTCCTCGGAGCATTTACATCGGCAAACACTGGTATCTTCAGTGTCTTCAGCTCTATTGAACAGCAATATTAAATGTAGCTGAGGCCTAGATAAGATTTTGTTAAATCTCACCAGAGACTTCCTCCATGCCTCTCTCTCCAGTGAAGAGTTCAGATATATAAGGTTTCACAAGGTTTTATAAGGTTTCCTGATAAACACATTATATCCACATGGGATAAGATGAATTCACATTTCTCCTACACCATGCTGCTTAAAAGAACGAAGACATCCCCCCTCAAGATCAGATCACCACACAGACGTGTCAGATGTCTGGCAGGATGAAAGAGAGCACAGCACCACGTCAGTGGTCCAGGAGGACTGGAAATTCTGAACAAAACTTTAAGAGCCATAATCTAAAGTAAACTATAAAGCTGCAATACTGTACATTCACATATTTATGTCCATTGAATATGGCAAAGGATGCAGGGAACCTATGTAAAGCTTCCTCTTACGCTAAAGCAGCCTAAGAAGTCAGCCCAGAAGAAGGAATTCAAGACAAGAAGCTGCACACAAACACAGCCCAAACACAGGCAGCATCTCCCTTAGGTAAGTTACTTTGATTCTAGAACAGCAAACTCCCTATGTTATGTTTTCTAACATCCATGAATTGCTTGGAATTTCCCTAAAACAGAGCAGTTGTGGAATTTTTGAAATAGGATTCAAGGACCAACCCCTTCTTACCTACAGAGATTATTTAATGACCCAAGTAATTCACAAACAGCTCATCTACATATGGGGGAAGCTTATCGGTAGACAGCCAAGTACAATTAACCCTTATGGGGAATTAACCAACCTCCTTTTTTATAGGAAAATTATTCTTTCCTTGTATTTGACAAGTGTTTCACACAGTCCTAATGCTTAACAGTACTCCCTATTTAACAGGGGACAGAATGGCTTACAGTCCCTTAGTGCAAATTATCCATGCCTAAATTTAAATTGACCCTGAACAAGTATTTGCAACCTGCCCCTGTGCGATTACTCCCTTCCCTACAACAGACCTGGGAAACAACAAGCAAACACCACCTCAGCACTCAGAGCAGACTGCAGCTCTCTCCTCCCAAGAGGCCCCGGGGAAAGATGACAGAGTAAGACAATTCTGCCATCTGCACTTATCCAGCACACCAGAGCTAGAACATCCCACACAGAGATCCCACTCATCACTGCCAACTTCTTCACGCTCAGCAACGATTATTTCTGTGCAAGAGCACTGTGACCAGAGCTCCCAGCCTGGAGACTCTCCTCCACTGACCCTCACTGAGTCACAGCTTAGCACAGGGGCAGCTTCAGGGAACATGAGACCTCTGTTCTCCAGAGGCCATTGTTAAACTGGGGCTCTCACAAACAAAGGAAGCTTTAAGGCCACTGACACAGGATTCTGCAGTCTGGCAATTGAAACATTAAACATTCAAAACACAGGCAACAAGCAGTGGATATTTGTTACTAACATAATTTAGTGGCAAATTATAGCTGAACTTGTGATTGTTGGCAGAGCAGCCGTCTGCAAAGGCCAGGGCTGGGAGTGGAGAAAAACGTAAAGAGTGATCTCTGGCAGAACAGAGGGTCCCTTTCGTGGGAGGAATGGTGGGCAGACGGCTGCTCAACGCTGCTCATGTCCCCCTGAATCAGATTTTAACACCATCTCGAGTGTAAGCCAGCAAAATCTGATCCCCTAAAAAGCAGGAAGTTAATGAGGCAAGTCAAATACCAAACCATCACAGAGCACCCCACATCCCCAGGTGTCCAGAAAACCCAATGTCACAGCATTCATTATTATTTCTGTGCTACTGTCATTAGCAAATGAGAAGCAGCACTGGCCATTCCTGATACTTATAGACCTCCCTGGAGACCCTCCACCATCTCACAAGCTCATTTATTTTTAATAGCAGACAACTCATACACACATTTTGAGGCAGAGTTAGGGGTAATTTCGTTTTTTTCTTTAAAAATACCCAAACATTCTTTCTGAACTGCACAGTGTTCACTGTGGTATAGAGATTTCCTTTGCTCTCCTGCCCTGCAACTGAAAACAAGAAATATAGTAACACAGAAAATACCCTTAAATATATATATATATATATATACACACAGAGACACAGACCACATGGAGTCATTTTCCAAACATGCTCCAAAGGAAAAAAAGGACTGAGAAGTCATGCTAACATGATCACCTTCATTCTAGCACTATTTGTTTAGACTATTTTGATTTCTGCAAAACTTCTAGGGAGAGGTCAACAATTCATCACGGCTGCACAGAGATGTTATAGTTTGTTACTATCTGCCATCAAATACTTCCACCTGGCTGATACAGAAGTCCCCTACCCATGAAAATTTTAAAAGTATTTCAACTAGGAGCATTACAGGCAGCCAGAAGGCCAACAGTTGTAAAAAAAAAATAGCATAAAGGGGTTTTAGCATTTCTCAAAGTATCTGTAATGTTCTAAACATTACTTGTTGCTGAACAAGGGACTTCCTAAGTAAGTAGGGAGGGAGTTAAGAGGGCAGCAAGAGAAAGGATAGGAGTGCCTTAATTATCACATCAGCAGATACAAAAAAGAAGAGTAAAAATTAAATTAAAAAATATATAGTTCAAATCATGTGCAAGTGGACTCTCAAACAGGGCTATCTTCCATTTAACTGAAAAACATGTACTTTTTATCAAAGTTGGGAGCTGGCTGACTGAGTGCTACAGAAATGCTTGAAAGCAGAGATGCACAGAGAGCTGAGATACAAGGCAGAGGCATTTGATAAGACAAAGGGAAGGATGTCACTGTCAGCAGGCCACATGGGAACATCCAGGAAAACAACAGTCATAGCTACCAACATAATCCTTTGAATCAAAGGACTTCTGTCAAACCAAAATAATCTCCCTGCCAACATTTCCCAAGATGCTGGTTTGCTGTAATAAAGAGAAATCTTCCCGTGGTGTATGACTGTAATCCTTGACCTGAGCACACTGCTCCTCCAGAGCATCTCCTCCTGCTCTCAGGGCAGAAATTGTGTGTATAACTCCAGATATCCTATATTCTTGTACAACACCAAAAAGTTGAATCATCTTGTATGATGTTAACACACTTTTTTTGCCCACATGAAGATTTTAAACACAGGGAACAAGCAGAAGTATCATAAGAGGAAGCAAATTCACACCACTGTGCATAAACTTTCTCCTGCATGCACCATTTTGCACAGCAAAACTTCTGCTTTGATAAACCTGATCTGATCACTTAAACCCCAGGTACCACGGAAAAAAAACCTCCTGTCATTCACACTTCCGACTTGACAACACTCACCTTCAACATTTCAGTCAGAAACAGATCTTTTTAGCAAAGCCACTAGTTCTGTCATTGTTTTTAGCAGCATATGAACAAGCTAGACATCCTATTTTGGGAAACAGTAGAGGGAATAGTAGGTTTTCAAAGCTAAATCTAGTAATATATAGCATCACTCTTTTGATACACTTGAAATACCTAAAGCAATATTCAGCATGGATCCAGAATTAAGATTTTGTGTGTGAATAGGCAGTCCTTGCCAGGACAATGAATAAACACTACAGAAAACTAGCAAGAAAAAGTTATACTACAGGTTTAAAGAGTTTAGAGTTAACTGTATCTAGAATAACATACCTATTTAAGATGATACTGATGTTAGCAATCACTTTTAATTAACTGAGAAACCTTTCCGAAGGAGACTTTAATCTACCAGCATTTTAATCTTGCACTGGACACTTCATACTTGAAAAAACTAGTCTACTTGACTCCAAGAATACTTCCTGTACCAGATTAGGAAAAAAATATAATTAAAGCAAGAAGCAATTCAAGCCATTCACACAGCATATAAACAAGATAAAGTACTAAGATTATTAAAGCCTTACAGTAAAGCAAGTATTATGGGGCAGAACGCAAACAGCCCATTAAGAACTACAGAAGCAGCAGCACTTTTATAGCTGCCTTTATGTGGTTTGTTCCCAAGTCATTTTCCTTCACCCCGAAATCCTACAGTGAAGAGCATTTGGAAATCAACAAATTGTTTGAAGAACTATTCTGACAGCAGTGTTAAAATTAAGTTCCTAATTATGAAACGGACATGACCTACACCAAGTCTCATCACTAACAAAAACGTCCCACTGGCTAGGTCCTAAGGTGTTCACCAATGCATATGATGCTGCAAAAACAATTTACGGAAGTTTTTCCAAGTTGACATGAAAGAATGAGTCCAAATTTATTTTAGAGGGAAGCTTTAAGTCCTCTTAACAGTTGTTTACTCCAGCTGTAAGTGTAGGTGTTACTAGCTTTAAGAACCAAACATGTTGTTTGTGGTTGCTTTTTTACAGCAAGACAAAAACACTGCATATTTAGAATGAAAAAAAAACCCAAACACTTGCATTTTATTGGAATACCAATACATGAATCATGTTTTTGCAGATAGTCTTCCTCCCTGAAGCATGGTAACATCCAAATGATGGTCAACTTATCACCATGTGGCAGCTGTCCCCTGCTTATGAGCTGCTTCACTGCCTGTACATACTTTTGGTTGCAGTAAGTGGGACTGTGCACTGGAGTAGTCCATCCCTTCTAGCCAACAGATAAAAGGAACAGACTCTTCTGAGCCCACGCTAAGCATCTCAGCAGCATTCACAGTATATTTGTCTATTAAGGTTAAGAAGCCTGAAAAATAAAGACAAACACTCTCATGGTGCAGCTTTACCACGCTGTCAGTTTAACCCAGTAAGAACATGTGCAACCATTAAATAAGCTCAGTGCAGTAACTTAAAATAGTTTCACATGCCAGCACAAAACACAGTTTGCTAAGAGAGCAAACAATAGCCAGGGCTGGCTGACTGAGTGGCATGTATGTGTGAAAAACTAGAGTCGCTTTTCAATTACACAACCTAAATGTATTTTCTGTATTTGCATCAAGTCTGTTCAGAAGCCTACATAAAGTAGAAGTAAAAGAACCCCAAGTCTAATTAGCTATTAGTATAAAAGGCAGTTTGTTCCATGTAAATTCAGCAAAGAACTAACACATTTGCTTTGTTTTGTATTTCAACATAATTACCAACTTTGCTCTAAACCACCAGACTTTACTTGGAGGGGCTTTTTGGGGTAGTACAGGGACAAAAAATAGTTCAGGCTCCTGAATGTCTTTTATGAACTCAAATCCTTAGAAATACCAACCTGTACCCTTTGACACACTATTTATTGCTTCTTTGGTTACTCTTTGCTTCTGCTCCATTAGCACAATGCTACAGAATCATGTAAAAGCAAACAGATACAGCTAAGGAGACAGCAGCACTGAAGACAGTGGGGTCTTTTCCCCAAATTATGGATATGTGACTGAAATACACAACTGATTGACCTCAACTCGTTGTTTCATCCACATTATCTCTGGGGAGGATGGGTGGAAATGGGAGGAGTAGTGGGGAGGCCCATACAGGAATGAGGAACAGGAAAAATGCAATCACTTTATCAGAGCCAATCCCTTTCCAAGGTTTATAGATATAGTTTGTAGGAAATAGTCGATGTAAGGGGAAAAAAAAACCCCAACCAGCTTCTACTTTTCTGATCAAGTCCCTTAAACCATTGGGGCTGGAGTTTACCGCCTGAATCAGAGTTTAAAGAGTTGTCTTACAAACTACCACCAAGGAGAACTCGATGCACACAAAGCTATCCTGGTGGTTTAACTCAACGCTGAAGTAGTATCTGTAAACCTATTCACGACACGGTCAGTATCCCCACATATTAAAGGCTGTCATGACAGTGAACTGCTCAGCCACGTGCCCCTTCCCTTTCCACAAGCACTGCCGCACACTTGTTTAATTAGCCACCCCTCCGACACGTCCGTGGGGTGGTGGTGCTCCGGCTTCCCGTGCGCGCTGCCCCTCCGTGCCGGCGAAACCAGCCCAGGATCACCTCCGGGCCGCGGGGCTGCCGTGCGCCCCAGCCCCGCACACCCCGCCAGCGATCGCCACCTCCGCACCGGGGGCTCCGACGGGGATTTCCAGCGAACGCGCCCGGGAAAGCCTCCCTCCGGCCTCCTCGCCTTCCCTTCCCCGGGAGAGCCCCCCGCCCGCTGCCCTCCGACGTGGCCCAGCAGGACGGGAGAGCGCAAGGGGAGCGGCGGCGCGGCGAGACCCGCGGCGGGGCTGCACCGCCCGGCCGCCGCCGCCCTGCGGACGCGTCCCCCGGCAGCGGGGTCCGCCGGCGGCCGGGGGCGGAGGTCACCGTTGCCAGGGGGATGGAGCCGGCGGTCCCCGCCCGCACTCACTCACAGGATGCCGGAGCAGGAGGTGCACACGAAGCTGCCCACGGTCATGTCGGTGTAGGTGGGGCCCCGCTGGTCGCAGTCGAAGCACTTGCGGTTGGGCGGGAGGCTGCTCATCTCCCGCAGCAGCTTCAGGTGCTTCTCCTCCTGCTTCCGCTTGGCGCTCGCGGCCATGGCCCCGCCGGCGAGGGACGGCCCGGCACGGCGCCGGGCCCCGCTCACACCCCGGCGGCGGCGGCGGCGCTCCGGGGCTCGGCCGGCGGGAGAGGGGCCGGGCGGGCGGGGGGGTGAGGGGAAGACAGGGGAGGAAGGGGCGGGGAGGGCACAATCGGCGCCTGCCGGCGGACCGGTGCGAGAGCGCGGTGGCCGCTGACGCGGACCGGCGGGCCCGCGAGGGAGGGAGCGGGCGGGAGACGCAGCTCGGGGGAAGCGGCGGCAGCACCGGGCCCGGGGCGGCGGAATGACGAGCCCGGGCGGAACCTGCGCGACACCTTTATGAGCTCAGCGAGGAGATGGCGGCGGCGGCGGAGCCCTGCGCGCCCGCCGGCCGCAGCGCCCCCTGTCGCGTCGGAGGACGCACTACTCCACCTCCCGCCCCTCACGCCGCGACCCCGGCCCAGGGCGGCGCCTCCGGCGGGGCCGAGTCACCCCGAGTGACCCGGCGGGGCGGGGGGAGAGGGCCGGGGGGTCAGTCCTGTGGAGAATCCCGAAGGAAAAATAGTGATAAACAGCAAGTGCAGCTAGACTCTTCTCGGGGAGGCAGGGATCGTCTCCCCGCTCCGCGGCGTGCTCGGGGCGTGCTGTTCCCCTCACACCGCGGGGGGAGCGCCAGGCAGCCCCGCCGCCCTTCAGCCCGTCGCGGGCAGCGGGCTTCGTCACGGCCCCAGCGCTGCCGGTGTCCCTCCGTGTCCCAAAAGTCTGGAAATTCAGTCACGGGGCGTGGCGAGGGCGGAGGCGCTCCCGGTCCCGTCAGGGGCTGTGTGTCCCCCTCCCAGCTCGGGTGTCCGGGGTACTGGCAGCGGGGTTGACCCGCGGGACGGGCTGGTGGCCCAGGGTCCGTGAGGTTCCTCAGTCGGATTGCAGCAGGCAGCGGATTTATGGGGAGAACCCCCCCACGAGGTCTGGCTTTCTTGGGACGGAGGTGAGAAATGCGCAGTTTTCCTTTGGGAATTTGGTGGCCGGCTGGCCGTTCCCGCATCAGGGGAGAGAGCAGAGCCAGCAGTCACGTACATCTGGTACCCGAGAGGAAACCCCAGGCAGCCCCTGATCTACAAAATCCGTGTTTGTTCCACAGGGAGGTGCCTAAAGGAATACTTTTCAACAGTGTGCGAAATCAATGTAAAAAAAAAAAAAAAAAAAGTCAATGCACTTTGTGTTTCAGTGATTTCATTTACAAAACACCCAGCAACACTATGTATGATTAAAATCTTTTAAGGTTTAATGATTCCTGACACAATGTATTTAGGGTCAAGTTTTATGCCCCTGACGTCAGTACACATAGGAGCAAGATCTAATCCACTGTGTTTTCCTCATAGTTTTAGTTTAAAAATCTAGGACTAGTTGTTCAGCATCAGTAATCTGTCCTTCTGATTCCTCTGGTTGTGCTAGTTTACAGGAGCTGATCAACCAGTTCTATATTTTAAACACAGAAGGCAATGCTCTGATTTTTGCCCTAGTGTAGATGGCAGGAGCTGTTCAAAGCGAAAAATAATCACTAAATGATCACCAGTGTTTAAATAGCATTCTTAAGAGTAAACAGGAAATATTTCCAGTCTTATTAAGGACCAAATTCTCACTGCTTCCTCTAATTTTTCACTACTCTATGAAATGCTGATATTCTTGTTATTCAGAAGGTTTCATTTATTTTGCCTTTTACGAAACATGCTAACATTGTACCTTTGCCAATGACCGAAATGACCTAAAGCAGATGACCTAAATTTAGGGGGGAAAAAAAATGAAGGTTAAAAAACAAGTTGGTTTTTCTTTCCTGGAAAATCCTTTGGAAAGCAGTGATTGGCCACACACCTGCTGCAGCTGAGAGTTGCTACATGCAACCAGGTTTTGTTTCAGCCAGAGTCAAAGGTGGTTTGTAACTGAAGCAGGAACATGCAGCTTCAACTGCTCGTGTCACGACTGTGCTCACGTGAATGTCACACAGGAACAGCTGCTAATAAAAACGACATCACTGTCATTGACATTGTCATTGTCAGTAAAATGTGGAACTGAGCTCCCAGAGAAAATCCTAGCATTGTTTAAGTCAATCAGAAAGTTCAGGAGGAATCTTATGGCTGCAACTAGTGGATAAATTACCTATGTTAACATTAATGTGGTTCAGAAACCACTTGTTGTAAATTCCAAGCTTCTCCATTCTGTGTCTTATAGAGCAAATTTACCCCAGAAACTACAGAGTGAGACCTCAGGGGTGTGTGAGGATACACTGTGTTACAAATGAGATCCGTGGGATTCAGGTTCTTCTAGACCCTGTGGGCACACCTGCTCCAAACCTTGGGTTCCTACAATCAAGGATCTAAAACTTACCCTCCTGTTTCCCGCAGGAATCAATGCCTAAGGACTACAAGGCCCTGTGTATAACTGGGTGTGTAACACTGTTGACACATAAGAGATCTAAAAACTGGTTAATTTCCAGCCCTGTTTCACCTCCTCACAAGCAATAACATAACTTGTGCTCCTCTTCCACACCCGTGTTTTCCATTTTTTGCTGCTCACAGCTAGCATTAATTCCCTCAAAGCAGCTGGCCTGTGTTTTCTCTAAATTATTAAAGGAAAATATCCAGAAGTAATATTCATGGGAAAAAAAATGCTTCTCTTCAGTTTTATTCCTGGATTTTCTTTTCATTATATTTTTTTCTGTTTCTCTACTCGAGAATCTGAATTTCCATTCCTGCAGCTTCTCTGTCCAAATTTGTTCTTCATTCTCTCCTTCTAATGACCAGACTTCTGCAGTTGGAAATGTACTGGGCAGCTGTTTATTCCAAAAGTGCTTAATCCCTGCTGCACCTGCTACAGCTTTTAGCATAAAAATTAATTTCTTAACAAGAGGTAAAACAATTATTTTTCATGCTTGCAACATTTCTCTTTACATAAGAAACAGAATTTAATATTCCAGTTGTGGGTAATAATATCTGAAAGATGTTGCTTCGGTAAGCTCTTAAATATGGGCCAATAGGGTATAAATTATAATATACAAATACATAATCTAGGTGATTTATTGTCAGGACCAAAAGAAACAAGAGTCTAAGAATGTACATTTGGGAGATGAATAAGACGTTCTCTGTTTGCCACTAGGATTGAGGTCAATAATATCCACTTTAAAGCAATTAACCCAGCAGGATAAGTGATGTGAAAATTATCATGCTGAAAGGCTAATGGGCTATTAAATCCATCTTGCTTCACCACTGATGGGCATACAGAATTAATCCTGGGATTAGGTACATCGGATCGGTGGTAAACTGCTACCTCAATATTTGTATATTGAAGGGTTTTCTGAAAATGCTAGGAAAGAACACAGCCAGAATGTTCACTGATACGCTGTATTCAAGGTTCAGTCCACTGAGCATAAATTAGTGTATCTGTGCCTGGCCTTATTCAAGCAGTAGCTTTTTATTAATGAATAGATACATTTTGGTAAGAGCTCAGAACAAGAGAAAGTCATAGTAATGGTTATATAAATCATACTGCCTGTTGACAGTTATTTAAATCTGGACAATTCAATGCAAGAAAATGGTCAGACCAATATGACTGAATTACAACATTATCTTTACTTGCAATGCCATTTCCCTTGGACATTTCCCATTTCCCATCACCCACTGCTATGACATTACCATAGTAAAAAAAGGTAAATGATGGAAAGCCCTGCCTTTACCTTAACAGCTGTTAATAAGAAACTGGCCTCACACTAAAGAGAAAGGCACAGTCACATCAGCTTGGGATTTTTGTAATGAACAAGTTAGTGGTATTTTTTTAATGTCATCTTTTATTTTTGTGACATATACCTCATTCATTTGTAGTACTCTGGGCTAGGAAATTATTTTCAGTCACCATATGATTCTCTTCCTGCTTTCTACATTGTCCAGTGATGTTGAAAGTTTATCAATATTTCAACTTTGCCCCTTTATTTGACACAGTTCTTGAATTTCCATCATGCCTTAAGTGCACAAGATCATATTTCAGTTTGTAATCACAGACTAGGCAGTGGAAAGAACATGCCTATACACAGTTGCAGTGAAGGCAAAATATCTGTCATAGGAATATCTTGTATGCAAGTCAAATGCATTTAATTTTTAAGTTCATCTTTACAATACATTTATTTTTAGGTTATGTGCCAATGTTTCTAACACTGGCTTTTGTTTGTATTGGTTTATCATTAATCTATAAAACCCTGTAGTGAATGATGCTTTATAAGCTATCACAGAAGTTTTGGTAAAATGATTGTTTCCTGCATCCTTTCAGAGGAACATGCCAGAGGAGAGTGGAACCCTTTAAACCACAGAATGCATTCATATTTGATCCTCTCACAGCAATAGAAATAAAATGGTAAGTCGTATAATATTTTACATTTGCTGGAACATCTCAGAGGAATGTTGGCAATACACAAGGCAGCCCAGTCTATGGGTAGAAGGAAGAAGTTCTGGAACTGATATGAACAAAATGACAAGGATGCAAAAAAAAACCAAACCAACCCAGCTTTAGGAGACAAAAGTGAAAGACAGAACTCCATGGTGATAAGATAGTTCAACTCTTCAACTCTTTTGGTTCTAAATTAGAAGAAGGAGAGACAGAATCTAAACAGACATCTAAACCTCAACAGCTTCTGTAGTATTTGGCTACACAAAGTACTGAACCAGAAAATGCTCTCCCAGCTCTCTGAGCAGGAACAACTTAATTTTCACATTAAATTTTAAAGATTGTAGTTATTTTTTGACCTACCAATGAGATTTGTATTTAAAGCCCAATGTTGAAGTTCAATTCTTCAGTACCTTTTCCACTTGATGAGCATTTCCTGCCTGTTTTCTGTAAAACTCCCATGGGAGTAAAGAGAGGCCTTTGTTGCTTTCCACTAATGAATCTAAATTATTGATTAGTCAGTCTAATTTGTGGAAACTGCTATTGGTTAGTGCTGTCTTAGAAGTGCCTTAGATTAGGCAAAAAGAAATACAGGTAATTTCACAAAGATCTTCAGTGAGGGAAAGTATTAAAATAGATAAGAGAAACAGCATGTTCAGCCAGTGTTCTTTCATTTGCCCACACTTTACAAAAGTCACACATTCTCCTTCATACTTCCCTAGAATTTTCTGTATTTTAATAAACATTCTTTGAGGAACACTAGAGTAGAATTAACTGTTATGAGTAGACATCTTTTGGTGTTCATGGTAACCCTGAAGCAGTGTCTACAACTGGAATCTAGAAAACAGGTCCATAACTTTCTAATTTTCTCAGCAACCTGGTTATATAAAGAATGAAAAAGGACAAAAAGAAAGAAAAAAAAGTGCAGTTGGTTCCCAAGACAGGTCACGAAATACCTGTTATGCACTGCATGATCTGAAACACTGAGACTGTAAATCAGTGACTCCAATGTAGTAATGTTTGAGTCTTGCCGGATAAACAAAGTTTTGTACACTCCACTGCACAAATCAATGAATATAACAAGTGTCAGAATAGCTGAACATCATGGGAACATCCATTTGGACTTAAAATGGGATGAAAAAGAACAGCATCTTTGAGTACAAAAATGGAGATGGATGTAACAAAAGAGGGAAATATAGGAGATAGAGCTCTTAGATGTCAGACATTCAGCTAGAATACAGAAGATAATCTATGTCATGTGAATATGGGAAAATTAAGTTTTTCAGTCACCCCATTTCTGAAAGAAAGTATTTTAGAGGACAACTACAAAAAGAAAACTGATTCTGTGCACTTTAGTGTCATTTTTCTCACTACTGCAATTTTAAAATCTGAGATGTTGTCACCAAGATTTTTTTTCCCATTAATCTTCGAGAATTTGTCTCATTCAAACTGCAGAGAGAAGGGCTTTATGACTGGTGGCAATAACAGATAAAAGTAAAAGCACTAACAAGATGCACAACAGACCAAAAGATTCCCCAGAGAATGTAGCACAGGCTCCTGCAGCTGCAGTGAGTGGATATGGATAATCCCTGGTAGCTGCAAATACCCTCTTAGGGGAGGTTTTCTGCAGAAGCTTAATCTCAATCCATACATGGGAAAAATAATGCTAAACCTAGTAATGGTTTAGCACTTTCTCTCAATGTCATTTTCTTCAGAAGTACAAAAAAACCCCCTTCAAATTGTTTAGAATAGGTGTCTTGCCTTGAACTGTGTTTAACACTGCAAGCCATACTTGTAGTTACAAACAGCTGTAAAAAAAAATTAAGACTTCTTTCAAGAATGCATTCTCTGGTGAAGTGGCAATGACAGACACGTCTCTTGGAAACAATGTGTGGGAATTTCAACTGAGAAGGTTGATTTTGAAAGCATTTGTCAATTAGGAGATGAAAAAGAGAAATGCTTATCTTCATGTGACTTAACCAAAATGTCTTGACATGAAAAAGAAGCATTTTTCATTACATGACAGGAACATTTAAGATTTACTAGTTACATGTTTAAATAAAATTTAAAAAATCCAGAAAACAATACAAAAACCCAACAATGAAACAACCACCAGAAACAAATGAATAATCAATGGCATGTTGTGCATAGTAACATTCCATGTACTGTGTTTTGAAAATGGGAAAAGAGTGAGTGTTCAGAACATTATCACAGCCTGAACTGAACAAAACCTTGGTTTAGTTTGTGGACAAGGAAGAGAATTAATAAATACTCTGAAACAGCACAGTGAATGAAAAATTTGAGATAACGGCAGAAGAAACAGTAGTGTCTTCCTGACATAAACAGGAATTTGAGAAATACACCCCTGATGTCCAAGAAATTTTATACAAATGGAAAAAAAACCCACCAGCAAGGTCCTCTGGGCTACCATGGAAAAGGAAAATTGGTGGGGAGAAGGAGCCTGACAGTCAGTAAATCATCACAAATACGGAAACAAAATACAGAAGCTGTTAGGGAAGCATAGTATTTCCTACAAAGTAGGACTTTTAATCAAGTCTCTTGTAACTGTTAAAGTTTGTAAACCTCTTAGTATAATTTTTTTAGATCTCTCTTCTCAGTTTACCCTGACTTTCCTTAATTATCAAGATCTACTGTATGAATACGCTTTATGAAAACAGAGGTTTTACATCCTGCTCCTCTTTGTGTGTGGTTGTTTCAGACCCCAATGCTTTATTAATGAAGGTCCAGTTTTTCAATTGTTCCAGTTTGATGTATTCATAGCCAGCTTATAAATACTGCTCTGAAACCTTCAAGTCCTTGTCCCCCCTGCACATCCCTCTGTGCTCACAGATCTCTGCCCAGCTGCCATGGGGACGCATGCAGGCAGGAGATAGAGGATTTGGGGGAGCTTTGTGCATTGCTGCACACTACAACTTTGCTGATTAGGAGTGCAAACACTCAAAACTGAACCAACTTAAGCAAAGGAACAATTAACAGAGAAAGGGTTTGTAGTAATTTTTGAGCAGTTTCCATTGATACTGACCTGGGCATTTGCTAGGGTAAACTCATTTTACACTCCTGGACAGAGGTCACTGTTCAAACCCACCTGCCAAAAGCTTTAGCTCTTTCTGTATTTTGTCATTACGAAGTCAGTGAATGTTAAGAGTACGCTCTGAAGCACCATGTGTTTTGTTTCTTTGCTGCAGCCTCTCAGTATTGCCAGGCAATACCCAAATTGCGCTCAGTCCTCTAGACAGCCAGTGTCATCCCCTTGTATAATGAAATCCAAATAACCATTTGTCACAGCTCTTTGGAGTAACATCTTCATGTTAAATGATGTATTGTTATGCTTCAAAACTGGAAATTACCTTGAAGCATAAAATTATTCCTTGCAGGTTTCAAAAATTAGCGAGTAAGAGTCAGATAACTCAGCAGTGTGTACTGTCACTAGCAGCAAATCCTTCCTGCAACAAGGGGGAGTTTTTCTCTAAAAGATTTTGAAGTTTACTCTAAATTTTATCAAACTTTGTTATTTTTGTTGTTATTATTTAATCCTTGGTGATTTTGGTTACTATGAAATGACGAGTATAGTACTTCAAGAAAAAAAAGTTCAAGGTTATTTTTAAATAGCCTATCTTTATATATGATATCAACCAAATTCAACCTGATCCATGATGATATCCCAAACCGTTGATCTTACAGCTGAGCTTGCATTGGGCACTTGAAAAAAACAATTAGGAACTAATTGGTTAGAAAGGAAATTTTCTAAGAAATAAACTATGAAATAAATTACCTAATTCTGAAACCTGGGAATAATCAACAGTTTGCTGCTGGTCTAGATTTCCATGAACTTCAGCAGTCTGCCTGCTGGTCATGCAGCACAGAGCCTGAATCAAGGAAATCCTCAAAACCTAAGTTGGACATCGTGCCTGCAGTCACAGGACACTGTCAGAGCAGATTCCCAGCAGCTGGGAAAAAATGTGCAGTGTTGTGGGTCTTGAAGTGAAACTGGGTGGGCGTGGGCATCTCAGTTCCTCTGAAGTAATCAGAGCAGCAATAGAAGCAATAATGAATTGCCATGGGGGGATCTGCTAAGTGTCCATATGAATGTCATCCTTCTTTTCCTTCTCCAGTTGTTGTCTCATTGCCTAATGGCCACAGGTTGTTGAAAACTGCCTGACTGAAAACATGCTGAAATAGCATCACATGATATTTGAGATAGAAATTAAATATTTAACATATATTTTTACTGCAAAAGAAACATGAAAGAAAACTGAACTGTGCTCTGATATTATAAACAGAAAACGACAGGGGAATCATTCAAAGCTAAACCTATCATCTCCCTAGTAATGAAAACCTAATCAAATTATAAAAGTAGCTCTCCCAAGCTCATTGCCACAGTTGTTGCTCAATCAGAAAGTTTGTGTAATGGAACAGGAAATCTTCAGATATTTAGATTAGGCAACTGTGTTTTTCCTGATTGACTATAAAAAAATTTATTTACATATCCAGTTCCCATCACTTGAAATTAAAGAGAATAATTTCCATTAACATTCAACTAGCTCAACTAATGAAGCCATTTTCTCTCTGGACTCTTTTCCTTCTTGAACATTCTCTGATTTTCACAAATTATTTTGTTCTGATGTCATCCAAAACACTGATACTTTTGCCAGTAACTTAGAGTATAAAGCAGTGCCTCCTAGTGCTACTGAAATAACCACTCAAGTAACTGGATTTCTTTATTTAACCACCAGAACTTTTAGATAGATCCCTGCCCTCTGGTGGTGGGAATGCTTCCCCTGATAAATCCTCCTCTCACATGACTAATTCTGTGACCCTTCCTTAGTTTCAACAGTATTTTCTTAATTTTGCAGAACTGCCTCTGTGGAGGAGATACCCCATAAGAACAGGTTTCAGAACGCTGTTGATTCAGAATCTTTGAACTCCAGCTACTCTGAATTTTCTCTCATAGGTTTGGGTCTAATGTGGGCACTGGCGCTTCCTCCGTGTCTTCCCTTCAGCCTCGAGGAAAGCGCACAGATTTTTCACTGCACTTGGCTTCATTGTTTGACCTATCAATAACCCCTGCATTACTTCACAGATACTTATCCCAAAACTCACAGATATTTATCCCAGATCTGGGTACATCCCCACAAATCTGCTGTCTCAACATGGCACTGAGTCTGTCCTCACTACCTGCTACGTGGCATCATTCTCTAGAAATGGTCAAATAAGCAAGAGCAAAACGTTTTAAAACTTCACAACTTCAGAAACCCATCTCCTGTACCAGTCACAATTATTTAATTTCTCCATTCTCTAAGGTTGAAAAATTGCCAAGGACTCTTTTTCCTCCCCTCCCAAGTGCACGGTACAGCCTACAAAAAGCCACACATACACTGGCAGTGACAAACTGAAGATTTGGTTAAATACTTGGCTAAATATGTGGGCATCATGAAACTATGGAACCTCTTGCCAGGAGCAAAGGACTACAGCTCACCACTGTCTACTGAAACAATTTGCATTAAACACTGTTAAGTTTCCTTGAAGGTAGATATCAAAACATTGTTTCAGAACTGTTTTTTGCAAGTTGCATATTTTTAGTATTCAGAAATGGTACATAAACACTGGCCAGGTAATTTAAATCACTATTGAAAATAACATTTTTAATAGAAACGTCTACCTACTGATGCAGTTCATTTTCGTTTCCTGTATAAAGTAACAAAATTAGCTGCTTTAAACCAAAATGGTGCCTTCAGGACAAAGAGTACTGAACAAAAAAGGTCAGGTAACAACTAATCTAAAAAAGTTACTCAAGTTAGAAAAACAAATGTTGCTCTCATTTATATAAGCATCCCAGACTAATTAAGGGAAAACACAGGACTGCAGAGCTATTGAGATTCCCCTTAAAGGGGAGCTCTCAAGCACGTTCAAAACTCAATGAAATTTTAATCTCATTGGAATTAAATGCAAAATTCCTCCCACATCAATAAATCAAGATTTTTTCTGATAAAGAACATTGGTATAAGTGAGCACAACTGGCAATGAACAGTTCCAGAGGCAAAGAATAAATTTTAATTTCTGTATCAGAAAAGTGAGGTGCTCTAATTGTCCCCAGCTGGAGCAACAGAAGCAAAAGATTTAATGTGCCCAAAATTAACATGTTTGATTATAAACCTGTAAGTTCAAGAGCACAGTCCCCAGCACAGCTGCCACAGACTGGCAGAAACTTTACACTTATTACACAGAAATAGAAAGGGATGATGATGTTTGCCTTCTCCCTAGAGCTACCCTTTTCCCAAAGAAGAGCAGCCCAGTTTTTATGTGCACCACAAAGAGCTGCATTGCAGTTGTGCCTGTGATTTAGGAATCACCAAGAGCCTTCAATAATGCTCTGATTCTGTCACATGGAGCAGCTGTTCCCACCCTGCAGCCTCAAACTATGGCAGGGGCTATTTACTGACCAACTGGTGACCACTGGATCTTTAGTTTCTTGGGCAAGATGAAATGGGAAAAATGCAAAACTAGTGCGATTACATCTGAGGAATCAATTTGGAAAGACAAAACCAATCTGTCCTTGTTGAGAAGTGTTTGTTCTCAACACTAAATGCATCTCTCAATATTAAACTTCAAAGCTCTGATGTAAGAGAACCCAAATAGTTCAGAGCCTCTTTAAAGTTACCACAGCGCTCAGGAAAGTTAAGGACAAGGAAAAGTAGGGCTCTTCTTATGTTCCTGTACTGCATCATCCCCTCCCTCTGCCCTGCACAACACAATGACAACTCATCTTTTGATGTTTTGAATTCTTCATGGCTTTGTATAGCAGCATAACACCAGAGCACCTCATTTAAAATTTTGATTTATCATAAAACCCAAGAGATTGTTATAAGAAATGTCATAAACCAGTAAAAGCTTCGACTTTTCACCAGCAATTTCAAACTCTTGAATTAACACAAAGATAACTGTGAAATTATTGTGTTTTCATCTCCTGCCTTTAAGTTGCAGCAACAATTAACACAAGAATTATTCCTGCACTGTTTTTTGTTAAGAGAAAATTGCAGCAAAACATCTGGTTATTGTAACCAGAAGCTGCAGCTGAAAGCAAGGAGATAGAACTGGGTGCTCAGTCACATCACTGAACTGCTGAGACACAGGGGCAAAGGCACAAACTGAGAACACAAGCAACTTAACAACACTGTGCGAAAGCATACTAAGTTGTTTTTCTCCAATTACTTAGCTGGTGCCAACAGAACTTCTCTTACCTTTCTCAAAATAAAATTACAACACTTTAAAAAAAAAAAAAAAAGACAAAGGATGTAGATGACAGAAACAGACTAATCCCAGAGCATTCACTGGATTTATCTAACATTTGGAGAAAAAGCAAGTCCAGGTTACTAGTGTTTCCTGCTGTTTAGTGAGTTTACAAATGTAGTTTTTGCAATAATAATTGAGCTCGTTAGTGGGTTACAAGAATAAACTGTCCTGATTCCTTTCTGTCAGTCATTATTGACACTCTGCTCTATGTATTGTCTCTCTGAAAGATACATAAAATGTGACTGTGAAAGGAACAACCACTGGGAGACATAAATGCACTTGTACTCGGCACCAATGCAAGCAGCTCACAAAGCACTTTTCAGACAAAACTGCCATGGAATTTCATGAACAATGTTTCTGAGCTGCCATTTTCACCACACTTCGTAGCTAATTATTTCTGTAGGTCTGACAAATCTTTTAACTATGCTGTGGTTTATGGCTACTGATTCAAAAAAACAAGGAAAAAGGTTAGTAATTCAAAGTATGTAAGTGATCCCACTAGTACAGATGTAAACCCTGAAATACATATTGAGTGTCAGAAATTAAAGCACAGATACCACATAAAATGCTTTTCTGACCTTTAGAAGCTTGAAAATAGGACACATTTTTTAATAAAAATTCCTTTTTCAGTCACACCTCTATAAAAACCCAGTCCTTTCTTTCCATGTCCCCAGATTGTCTTTTCATTTGATCTCAATACATTCCATACATGTGCCACGCAGTAAATGGATTTATCTTGCATCATGCAGCTTTTACCAGCACAGTATTCAGTAATCCACTTCTCCTAGGACTTACTCCCTCATTCCAAACTAGAAAACCAAAGGAAGCAGATCTTAATTGTTTCTAAAGTTAAAACTAACTGAAATTTGCTTCTCCATCTCAAATTACATAAATATGTATATAAAAGCAGTAGGTAACTTTGGCTGTAAAAAACCTACCTTCACGATTGTCCTTTTAAAATAGGTAAAGAGCAATAACCTCATCTGGAAACTAAGAATAGCATGAGTAATTTTACCAGCTTTTCACAATTTGCTCTTATTCCCCTGGAATATAGTGACCTTATTGACTTTGCTTATGTAAGTGGTAATAGACTGCCTAGCTGGAATTCTTCATTTAACACAAGCAATTTTATGCATTTTTTATGCTGGGCTGATCCCTCTGCCCTCCTTTTTGTATTGCAGCTCTCACTCGTGTGACCTCTCAGGCAGAGGCAGCAGGAAGGTCTCTCTGCTCTCCAGCCACATCAGTGTTTGACACCGGGGAGATGCAGAGCACTGAGCGCTGGAGACACTCAGGGGTCACACACAAACTCCTCCTGCCTGAGAACACCAATAAATCTCTTTATTTATTGGCCAGCACTCACTGTCACAGCACAGACCCTCCCAGCAGCTGCAGCCAGGACCTTTGGCTGCCAAGTGTCCTTCCCTAAATCCATCTTGTGGGCCAAAGGCCAAGGATGTGCTGCAATGGACAGCACTGTCAAACTTGGATGAATGACCACCGGCCTGATTTCCCCCCTCCTATTAGTGAAGGAATATTCATTTACTTGGTGTCTTCCTTTACAATCAGTGCTCACAATGGAATAAAGCAGGAAACACTTCCTGAACAAATGTCCTACATCCAGCTTCTTCCTTGCAGGGCTTAGACAAATCTGTAACAGACTCTCACTCATTTTTTAAGAAAATTATTCTGATAGAGCTGCAGTTCTCACACATCTGTTGCCCTCTGGTAGACACGCTGAGTTTCTATGACATTTAACAGAAATACCATGCAGGTACCTGAGTTATTCCTAAGTGTCTGTCCATTCATTTGGAGTTACACTGAAACAGCTACAGATGCTGCAAACAAAACAAACACTGATTTCATTGAATCCAGTACTTCAGTCATGGGACCGAAAGTACATGGACTAAAAGAAAAGTACCAAAAAGAGGAAAAAAGCTTATCTTACAGCCTATCATGATATCATGTTCTCCAATTTCTTTAGGTTCAGGTCTTTATGATCCTTATTTTCACTTATTTCTCATTTTGAAATAAAGACATATTTACAAATCTTAAAAATCTTTCAGAGTGTACTCCAACAACAGTAACCAATGTGCATGGCAAATAAAATTTGGATGAAAGCAGTGAGACCTCAGAAATCTGAATCTCCAACAGTGTCAGGATCATCATCACACCTGATACTTTCACAAGGTGAAGAACACATCAATCCAGATGCAATCCAAAGGCTGATGTTACATATGTTAATTCAACTCAGCTTATTAACAATCCTCTCCAAACAATCTCCAAGTAAACATTCATGAAAGCTGTTTCTGTACAGTGAGACTTTGTCACACGTTATTAAACATCACCAAAACTGGTCTCCTGTGATGAACAGAAAAACTTCCCAGCCAAAAGGCAAAAAATCAGATTAAGGGCACTTCTGTTACATTTAGGAAAATGAGCAAACATTAAACATTGTGCAAAAGGAAAAGGCTTTATTTCATACCATATATGATTTGGAAGTTTCAAGCACTGAAGATCAGAAAAACAAAGAGGTATTTTGCTTTTCCAAATACACCTATATTCAGCATGGAAGCCATTGATTTTTAAGATACACTAGAAATGTCTTTTAGCATCTAGTTACTGCTGATTGCCTTTTCAGCTGCCAATCCTTGTTTGGGTTTCGAGTAATCCCAAGGTCTCCTGTTCTCAGTGTATCCATAGAGCTTCCGCAGCGCCACGCGTGCAGCCTCCTCCTCTGCAGCCAGCAGTGTTTCACCAGGGCCTTCAGCTAAAATCTTCTTATCACTTGGGGAAAAAAAACAAAGTTACAACCATTTCCATCATGAAACCATGAGCACTGCTGTGTATCATGAGTAAGACTGGTTTTTCTCCAATGTTTGTGATCACTGATTTCTATATACACACAATGGAAACACTTCCGTTTCTGCAGGTCTTTCCTGCAAAGGTAAGTAATTGTATTTTCAGGAATGGAAACTCAGATCTGAAATGTGCCCATTTCCTGGAAGAACACCACTCTGTTCTTTTATATTCCTAATACAGCACTGATTCTTTACAGCATTCAATTTGTTAGCCCTGATAAAAATATGCAAATTTGTTACTCTGGTTAGCTTAAACAGGAACTGAAGTGCTTTTGTCTTTTCTCCTCCTCTGGTAAGGACGCATTTCAAACTGCTTCAAAAGGACTGACAGAGAAGCTCTCTCTGTTATGAATTATCTGCTCGTGTCTGTTTAACAAACACCAATGGGCACTAAATAGGAGCAGTTCATGAAGAGACACCAGGGATTCCAGAAGAGAAATAATCAAAGTTCCTTTCTTTTTTATAAGATACATCTTAGAAGGTACAGAAACAAAAGCAGAGTAAAACAGAAAAGCCTCCCCATGTGTTCATCTGCAGCTTCTTTAGGAAAGCAGCAGTGGTGTGGATTCTGTCCTGCCCCACAGGAGCGAAGTCACTCCTGGGCTTGGGACACTGACACTGCTGTGGCCCAGTTTACAGTGCTGATAATTTTTAAACTTAAAAGCTTCTCTGGAACTTAAAATGAGTCTCTCTTCCATCCCACCTCCCCTGATGTCTCTTTATGCTTGCCTAAGCCCTGGATACAGCTGTGGTCCCTCAAAGCCATGCAGTTATGCTGTTCCCCAAGCTCCTGTGTCAGGTCACTGAGAATACACCCAGGTTCTTTGGTGCACCCTGTTTAGCCTCTTAATCAGAGACTGTTTCTGTATCACCACAGTGAGCTATGGCCAATGCTGAAATGGCTCATTTTATATGGAAGTTACTATCAGGTTTCTTTTCTGGAACAACTTAACCAAAAGGCCCGAGTAGAAAAGTAAAAGACCATCTTCCCTCCTTCCCACTCCTCCAATTAAACCCATTTAGCTTTAAATTAATATTGCACTAACCAGTACAACCCAACAAAGTAGACTGGCAGAACTGTGCTGACTCCCAGCTGCCTGGTAATTCTTGGTTCTGGAGCAGAGATATTCCTCTTGGTCAGTTCTTCCAGCAGTAAGCCCATAGGATTTACAACTTCCCAGATCTCAAACAGGTCTTTTCCAATCAGCTGGGGAATAAAAAAGTCCTAAACAAGAATATTGAGGAGTTACAATTCATGGCTTGAGATTCGGGTGTCTCCTAATGAAAATACAGTACGAAGAGACAATAACTGATGATGAATTGCTAAAATGAATGGTAAAGCAGCCTCAGTACCCCACCCCAGCGCTCCGAGTCTCTGATTGTGCTTTAGCCATGGACAGACTTGTGCCTGAGGCCAGGTCAGCCCCAGACCCAGAGAAGGGACAGCTCCAGCCTGAGGGACAGGCTGTGACAGCAGAGGAGCTGTGACAATGCAAGGGAATGTGCAAACCCACGGGTCGTTCACCTGTCTGGATCACCCCCTTGTCTGCAACCAGCTCCTTGCCCTTGAGATCATCTCAATGATCTTGGATAAGGAAGAACATTTTAACAAACACTTCTCCATTGCAAAATTAAAAATAAGCGAAAAGGATGACTGAAACAACAATAGCTGCTAAAACTACTTTGTCACACTGAATTTCAATCAAACATTTTTTATGAAATATCTTCAAGGGCTTGCACTCCTACATGCAAACTATGAACTCATCCTTGTTTATACAAAACGGATTTTTTTAAAAATTGAATATATATGAAATGTCACATGGAATAAATTCATTATCTGATAGTATAGTGCATGGAATATAATGCTTTCCCTTAGAAACTTTCAGCAAATATTAATATCACCATCATAAACCAGAAGTGTGTGATTTTATGTACTTGATCGGCCTTAATGAAAAAAAAAACCCACCAAAATCCCAACCCCCAAAACCCCAGCTAAGCACCACCACTACCTGATCTCGTTGTTAACTTGTCTTGTTACAGGTATTGTCAAATTCTGCCAACCTCCCTGGATCTCTCCCCATCCAGGTACAAGCCAGCATTCAATGAACCTACCCTGACAAAGATCCCGGTTCTCTCGGGCCCGCTGCTTTCCAGCAGGGCCCCTATCACAGCGAGGAACGTCCTCTGCAGCACGTCCGGTGGGGCAGGAAAATCCCTGCAAAGTGTCAGGTCCTGTATGGACAGGTTTTGAGCCACATAAGAGACCAGTTCCTGACTGGTAAGAAAATTAACCAGCGCTTCTATGCCCTTTGCAGGTAGCTCTGGGTAGGCGCCTTCGAAGCTCTGCGCCAGGTAAGCGCGGGCGAAGCGCAGCCCTCGCTCCGCGAGTCCGCTGTTGTCCTGGAGCTGAAGAGCGACCGCGTCCTTGTCCAGCCCCAGCTGCCGGCGCCTCGCCTCTTCGCTCTCGATGTAGCAGGGGTTAACAAACGCCGTCTTGAGAAGCTCCAGGGAGAAGTTTTCCTGCACCCGGTGGCTGAAGGCCTGGATCTCCGCGTGGTAATCCCAGTTGGGCTTCTCGGACCTGCGGGCGCGGAAAGGGAACCAGCTCAGGAACAGAACGCGTTACCCGCGGGCACGAGAAATGAAATTGAGCTTGACTACCAAACCCGGTATTTGTAAATCCCTGGGGTCAGACACTGTCGGTTCCGCATCCCCGTCTGCCTGCCCCGTTCGACCCGGGCTATGCCAACCTGCTCCAAAGCGTGACCAGACGGGGCCTAAACGTTCTGATTTCCCCCTCTTTGGGGCCGTCGGACCCCATCTCCGAGCCCCGCCCGCCCCTCCCGCCGCTCACCGCCGCTGCGGAGGCGCCTGCAGCCGCTGCAGCTCCAGGTACGCCCGGAGCCACCGCTTCTTTTCGAGGGGCGGCGCGGTGCTGAGCGCGGCGCTGAGCGCGGGGCCCCGGCCGGCCCCGGCCAGGAGCGGCCGCACCGCCCGCAGGAGCAGCCGCGCGGCCATGGCGGGTGCGGCCAGGGCCGGCTCCGCCCCGCGGCTTCCGGGCGGAAGCGCTGCCGGCCGGGGCGGCGGATCCGGGCACGGGCTCTGCGGCCGCCGCCGCCGGGCACCACGGCCCCGGGGACACGGCGAGGACAGCTGCAGCGCCGGGGCTCCGGCTTGGGCCGCCTGGGCGTTTTCGGCGAGATCCTCAGGTCGGGTCCCCGTCAGCGCTCAGGCCGCGGCAGCCCCGCGGTGTGACCGGGGAGCTGGCAGCGGGTCCGGGGACAGCCCCGCGGTGTGACCGGGGAGAAGGCAGCGGGTCCGGGGACAGCCCCGCGGTGTGACCGGGGAGCTGGCAGCGGGTCCGGGGACAGCCCCGCGGTGTGACCGGGGAGCTGGCAGCGGGTCCGGGGACAGCCCCGCGGTGTGACCGGGGAGCTGGCAGCGGGTCCGGGGACAGCCCCGCGGTGTGACCGGGGAGAAGGCAGCGGGTCCGGGGACAGCCCCGCGGTGTGACCGGGGAGCTGGCAGCGGGTCCGGGGACAGCCCCGCGGTGTGACCGGGGAGAAGGCAGCGGGTCCGGGGACAGCCCCGCGGTGTGACCGGGGAGAAGGCAGCGGGTCCGGGGACAGCCCCGCGGTGTGACCGGGGAGCTGGCAGCGGGTCCGGGGACAGCCCCGCGGTGTGACCGGGGAGCTGGCAGCGGGTCCGGGGACAGCCCCGCGGTGTGACCGGGGAGCTGGCAGCGGGTCCGGGGACAGCGGCGCTCGGCGGGCGTGCCCCAGGGCGGGCCGCCCAGGTGGCGGCGTTTTAAAATCTTTGAGTTCATTCCCACGTGCAAGACAAAGTCCGGTTTTGTGCACTTAGAAGAAGCTTTATTTTTGACTATCGCCCATACAGTTCTTTGTACATCTCTCAGCCTTCATTTGCACCATCAGAGTTCATACAGTGCACCTTCAGTGCAAAGGTCAGGGTATAAAACTCAGGAAAACGCAGAAAATGTGCAAAGCAGGCCTGGCCCTTTTTATCGTCTTTACTAAAAGACAAAGGCACACGCTTCAACATTCACGGTAAGAAAACATGCACAGCAAACGCCCCGATGTAGTCACAGAACACATTAAACAAAGCTCAGAAAGAACATATGCCGCAGCCCGGTGGGAGAAGCCAAGGAAGCAGGTAAGGGCAGGCTGTACAGCAGCCCAACAGCCACACACTGAGCCCGCTCTGACCCCACAGCACAGGAAAGGCATGCGAGCAGCATTCCTGCAGGCACTGGCAGCAATTGCATCAAAATCCTGAGGCGTTCTCATGCAGCTGCTCCCGGGATCTCCGGTCCGTACCGGGGCAGCGCGGCCCGGGCCCCGTGCGCAGCCCCGGCACCGCCCTGGGTCCCGCTGAGCAGGGGCAGCCCCGGCACTGCACTGGGGCCTCTGTGCTGCGGGGGGAGCGGGGACAGCGCGGAAACAAACCCCGGCTCCTTCTCCTCTGCAGCCGCTGTGCATCCCCATCTCTTCGCCCCGCTGTGCCCGTCTCGGGTCCTGCACAGGGCTCTGGGTCCAGCAGTGCTGAGGAAGGTTCCCTCTGAAGCAGCGCTGTCCCTGCGGGTCTCTCGCACACCGGCACGATGAGTTGTTCCGTACCCCCGGGGAAGGAGCTGCGGCTGCTGCAGCCGTGCGAGGGGCACGAAGCCACCAGCCTGCAGGGAGCTCCCTCAGCACCCCTGTGACAGTATCTACCGAACAAGGTGGAGGCTGAGCAGGGGATGTTTAAACTGACGCCGGTATCAGGGCACCCCATCCCCACTGCAGAGCCTGACACCAGCGCCGCAACACGCAGGGGGAGACAGCCTGCACGGGGCTCCCAGCGTGCCCACCTGCTGCTTTGGAGCTGTTCAGGCCCCTGCTACTACTTACTGCAAACACTAATAGTTTACATAAATTCTCTTAAAATGACATTAAACAATGGGGTGGGGCTGGGCTTTTTTTTGAGAGTTTTATTAAAGATACTACACCAAAATCTTATACTCCATAATATTTTGATCACTCACAGACTATCTTGCTTAAAAATGTAGTTTATAGAAAACATCTGCAAAATTAAACCTAAAAAAAATACATATTACACACCTCTGGACAATCTGCATGTTAGCAAATAATTCCTTTTATTATTCAACCTGAACATGTACTTAAACAAGGAACATACTCATGAAATAGGACACACTCCTTCATTATGGCACACCTCAAACTACTTGGACTAAAGGAAAACTAGTGCAATTGTTTAATTGCATCTAACAACAGAACAATAAAAATGACTTTTTATTCCTTTGTTTTTTTTGTTTTGTTTTGTTTTGTTTTCCAAACCCATTCCATTTGTTCTCTTTGCTCCACAACAAAACCTCCAGTGGTTAGTCCTGGAGACCGCTTACTGCACGAAGCAGACTCCCCATGGGCTGGTCCATGTTTACACAGAAGCATGCAAAGGAGGATACTGCAGCATTTGCAATGCAAATCTATTAAATATGTTAGAACTGAACAAGGTGTCCCTTTAACACTGCAATTCTAGAGCCTTTGTCTGTGGTGGAAGTTTCCAGTGTATTCATTATAAAACAGCACACAATCAGAAACAGAAACAAGGAATTTTGCAAATTGTTTGTTTTCAACTAGTAAATCTTTCTGAGGGCTGTGTCTAGCGCCGAAACCAAAGCCAGCTATTGAGTAGCCAGAAAGCTACAGTAATGGAATACATGATCATTTCCCTCTTAGCACGCTCTTTGTTCTCTTCTTCCAGGAGCTGGAGACGGCGGTTAAGTTTGATTATCTAAAAACAAATAAAGGTTTTTAATATTTCATTAAAAGTTGCCACACTTTCTAGAAGCTTCTGAATAACCATGTAAAATTAGTATCTCAAGCAGATGGATGTTAAACATTTGATAGATCCCGCAGTCTCTATTATTTAGGAACAGAAACAGAGTCAGGATCTCCAGATTCCCAGAACAATACATGATGTGTGAGGACAGTCCAGCAGGGGCACGGAGAGGAGCCCTTGCCTTGCCTTGTTGTGGCAAGAAAACCTCCTCCCCCATTTAACCCCTACAGCTTTGTCCTGATATTGTCAACTAGAGGTTTTACATACCTGTCGTCTTAAGGAGGCAGCATCTACCACTGTCATGTCATCGGGTGTTCCCTCCAGCGTCGTATCGAAGCTGGACAGACTGTATCTATCAAATGAAGGAGAGGGCTCAGCCATGCAGATCAACAAGTACCATATTTTATCAACATCCTAGTAGGTGTATGTTTTGGTGCTGACGGAGACAAGAATTACAATTTTTTTTGCAGCTGTCACAGAGTTGCATTTCAATCGGATCCCGAGTAAAGCACAAACACATATGAAGTGGATAAGTGCTTGACTAAATTAGGGTTGATTGCTCTCCACACTGAAAATTCTCTGCACAGACAAATTTCCTGCTGACACACAGTTCCTCAAAAGACCATTTCCAGTTAACTGATTCGTGAAACCTGAATGCTGCCTGACCTAAAGTGCCAAAGCTGCAAGAGACCTGGCAAGAGTAGAAATAACCAGAGACTTGTGACATGTCTTATCCTCAGTACCTACTTCAGTATCCCAAGGGGACACTTACTGAGATTAAGAACCTCAGTCACATTAATCACTGTATTTTAGGCAGAGAATCTGGCAAACAAAGCCCAGTGCATGGTCAACTCACTGCTTGCTGAAATTTGTGTGCCTTAGAAAGTTTGTTCCCAGGGCACTCAGTTTTTTGAATGCAGCAATTCAGAAAGAGCATTATTCCAACTCCAGGACAAGTTAAACAAATACAGAGTATTTATTATCAGTTCAAAATGGCAGAAAAGTCTCTACAGGTTTGTATTTTGATCATCCAAGTGCTAGCTCTTAACCAGATTAATTTCCAACAACTAACAGGTAAAGCAGTTCCTGATCCTCCACCTACTCCCTAACTTCTCACTTTGTCTTAAAATCTCAGTTTCCAATATCAGCTCCCCTTGACTTCCTTTCTTATGAGGACCCATGAACAACTGCTGCACGCAGCTTAAATGGAACAAAGTAATGTCAAGGCTACCAAATTCCCAACAAATACACCTAAAAGAACATTAAGCATTTAATGACAGTTAATTGTCAACTTGAACTAACAAGAATATGAATAGAATTCCTGGAGCTTGCAGAATGCTCTTAAGTGCAGAAACTACTTTTGCACTGCAGGTTCTTCCATCACTTTCCTGAAACTTCTCTAGAACGCCCTCAGCTCAAGCAGCCTCTCTTCTCGTACCAAATTGTCAGGTTTCCATGTATCACTGCCCATCAATACTGTGTTTCTAAATAAGAATTTTTATTTCTACATGAGAGTTCTTCTACTCTGGATTTCAGTAACAGTGAGATCCTTCAGCTTGGCAAAAAAACCCCCCAAAAACCACAGTTTTCCTGACTCTACACATCCTCTGAAAACCAAAGAAATTTCTGATGAGGGTCCTTTTGTAGCTATTTTTTTTGTTAGTAGTACATGGTAAAAAGACTAGAAAATTACACCAGATCTACAGCACAGTTGTCTCTCACACTGTCCTGAGAAAGGCAGGGAGGGTCAGCATTTCAGTGAGATGCACACACCTCCCTCCCGGCTCACGAACAGTGTATCACTGCTGCTCTACAATTTCCAAACCATTCCAAGTATTGAATCAAGAGAGTAATCAGCAGAAAACCCCTTGGGATGTCTCTTGGACTATTTTAGAAAATGTATTCCTCAGTTAGAGAAGAATCACCTGTTTGAATCCAGTTGCTACTTAAACACAAATCTGACCTCCATTTCCATGAAAACACTGAAGTCTAAATAGCAAATGGGAATAATGGATGTGAAAGGACTGCTTTTTCCCCATCATCCTGACCATGGGATTGTGTGTCAATCTTTCCCCCAGTTCTACTGAAATGATGTCAATCCATCCAGACGACAGCAGCGGAAAGGCCAAACTTTCTAGCAAGCTCCCTATTAAATAGCAAATACTTAAACTATACAGCTCATGTAATGTAAGAGCCTCCCCCCAGGCATTAATCTGAGCCCGAGTTCTGCAGCACATTGTATCTACCAGACAACTGAGATCAGGTGACTTGGATGGGGAAGGAATAAAGGCTGGAAATATCTCAAGAGCTGAAAGGCAGCATAAAAATGAAGACTGTGTTTTAAAATAACATAGCTGGAAAGAGGGAAACAGAAATCTGAATTCTAGAATTAGTGGATCATGACTAACAAAAAAATGCTCTTTACCTGGTGTTGTCATGATGAGGGTTAGAGGAAGTGGTAGCAGCTGACCCACCACGTAACATTGGCCTACAGCAGGATTTTGTAGATTGAAAGCAGAAGACAGAAACAGGGAATGACAAACAAGAGATAAGAGGTAAAACACAAAGAACAAAGGAACACCAAAATACTTCCAGATATACTCTATGTTTCAATATAACTTCTATAATTTATTTTGTTGTAAATTGCACTTTTGGATTTCTCTCATTCAAATTTAATCAACACTGAATGTTTTTGCAGCTAAGACGTGTAAGGCAAATTTTTGATGAAGCAGCTTCATTTACAGAAGACAAACTATGGGAATAGAAATTCAGGTGAATATCATCAGCCTTATGAAATAAACACGGGAAACTTCAGGTTTAAAAAAAAAATACCCCCCAAATCTAAAACCTCACCCAACAATAACAGGAAATCAATAAATGTACTACACATACTTATAAAAGCCCTTTTAATCATCTTCTGCTCCCTGCAGGGAAAGGGGAGATTTGTCTTTCCTGTATTCACCCATGCTAGATGTAATTCAGAAAACCTGGGCTGGCAGCCCAAGGGCCATGTACAGTCCAAAGAAAGGTAGATCTCTCCAGGGAAAAAGAACTATAAGCTTCAAGCAGATGTCTTGAACATCCTTACAAGTGTTGCTCTTTTCCCTTTTCTCCCTGGGCAGGGAGAAGAAAAGGTAGAGCTTTTTTAACTGCTGCAACTTTCTAATATACATGAAGCTTGCAATGAGAAGTTCTTGTATTGCAGCTGACAGCAGATGTGACCACCTGCAGTACCCTCTGACAAGCTGGCATTACGTGTTTCCAGTACTCTCGTCATGAGGCATTAGGGTTCCACAAACTCTGCAGGAGCCTGAAATCTCTTTTCAATCTCTTTCATTTTCTCAATGCCAGCTGGAGATACCTGTACCATGCATTTAACCCATGGATACTGCAGGCTATAAAACTGAAGACAAAGAGAATCTAGGTATGAAAATCTTTCCAGCAGGTCCATGTAGGAGGCAGAGCTTTGGTGCCAAGGTGGCTGGGAGAACACTGTGTCCTGGCCTGAAACCAGCCAGAACCATGCAAAAATATCACAGCCACCAGCTTCACTTCAAAAGATCAGGATCTAGGAGCCTTGGCAAACTCTGCTACGATAACTATTTAGTGGGACCAGGCCCTAGTCCTGTTAGCACCATAAATGCACCACAGTGTTCTCCTCTCTAGCACTTGGGCCAGCATGATGTGTTTGACAAAACAGAAAGCCCCATTTCTGATACATGCAATATAAGAATGCTCTTACCTAAATGTACAAAGTCTTGCAGAAAGTTATCAAAAAAAACCCCTTTTCCTAACCAGGACAATAATTCAGCTGGTCTAGAATCTTCTCTGGCAGACGCTACAACTAAATACTTTCAGACAGTGTAAAAATCAAGCAAAGAACAGCTATGGAGAAGGTCACAGAATTCGTCTGAGAACTTAAGTCACCTGTAACTAACTGGCAGATATGTGAGCGTACATATCCAGTAGCCAGCAGGCACTTCCCACACCATCTGACATAGGATAACATTTGGATTCTGGGTAATGAGAACAACAGTCTCAAGTGCTCTCAAAATATAGCCACTGTACTATCTTTGGCAAACAAATTTTTAAAAACAGCTGTTGTAGAATTAATCAATCCTAATTCCCAACTACCCTTCGCAAGGAAAGCCACAGGCTTGGAGACAGCTGAGAGCTACAGCAAGGCACAAACCCAGAGCACTCTAGGATCTGTGCAAGTAAGGAACTTAAACTTAAGTCTTTGATCCCACTTCCCAACACAGCCAGGCTGTTAAGAAGGTACAGATGATTTCTTCCTTTTCTTTACAGTTCACATTTTATTTCATTACAGGTGGACCCAAAAGGAAAAGTACAATATTGCCCCACCTCTTCTATTTGCTTGGTTTTTTATATCAACAGAGAATTGATTGTATAGATCACAGTGGCCTCATAACTGAGAACATTACCCCAAAATCAGCAGCAAGTTTTTCGGTAAATACAGAATGTACAAGTATAATATAAGCAAGCCATTAAATGCATGGCTTTCTTAAAAAAAAAAATAAGAACATTAGAACTTTGAATTTTCTGGCTACTTCTATCCATTCCACCCTAAACATTAGTGCACGATCAGAAGAGGCCATAGCACCAAGGTCACGTGTACTCCCTGCAAATACAGCAGCAACCTCAAACCGGAAGGGGCTGCTCAGGAACACGATTTAATACCAGTGGGAAAACAGGCAGTAAGGCAAGGAGCAACTGAACCTGGTCTGTCTTCTGCTGCTTCCACAGTGAGGATGCGAACCTAAACACATGGTCTGGGGGGGAGGAAAACAACAGGTGGTGGACAATTCAAGAACCTGGGTCCAGCTTCCATCATCACTCCTGTGCCTGTGACTGGGGGACTGGGGCCAGCACACCCCCTTTGCTCAGCAGAGGCAGCAGCTGAGTTCAGCTCTGGCTGTCCTTTCAAACACCTCTGCAGGTGTCAGCAAGGCCATAAGAAGGGGCAGCAGGATAAAGGGATGTGTTGTGGACATGATCTGGGTGAGCTGCTGATCTGCAAACCGGACTCGCTGGCTCCAACTGCTCCCCCTGCCTGTCTCAGTGCTGCCAGCAGTTACTCCAGAACAGCAGAGCTGCTGCCTTTCCCAGCCTCCTCCACATCGGCACACCCACCTCATTTCCTTCTGAACTATTATTATCCCAGGCCAGAGTCAAGTGTTGCCCTCTTTGATGGTCTTAACTCACTTCTCATTTTATTTCTACAATGAAAAGTATCATTAACTTTCTCAATATAAAAAATGATCTTATAAAACCTCAGCATATGATTATGTGGGTGAAGTTTGGCATTTAAAAAGGACAGTGGCTTTTTATAAAGGGCTATCCTAAAGAAATCATAAACTGCCATGCTCTTTCCTCCTAAATAAAACGTACTGACTCAAGAGGTGAAGAAAAGTTTGGATAAAGTACAGATTTCAAAACAAGTCTATACAGATACAAAATAGTCTGTTTTTCCTGCATTTAAGACATCACTAAAATCTCCTTAAATGCATGGAGTTTTTTTGGGTTTTGTTTGTTAGGCTGGTTTGTTTTCAGATTTTCTTCTGCTGCCTAGAGCATGAAAGATCAGTCTTTAAAGGACACTAGGGGCAGGCCCTGCAGTCATTCCACAGAAATTGAAAAAGAAAAATGGTTAGAACTAGAAACCAAAACTGACCTATTGTCCTTGTCCAAGCTGAAGGAAATGCAAGAGTAAACAGTGATCATTAAATTGTTGCTCATTTAAATAACCCTTTATGTGAGCAGTGCTGGCTGAGCTAGGCATAACTCATTATCTGCAGCAGTACCATCAGCACCTACCGTTAGCAGTTTTAGTAGATTGGAAAATGTTGGGGGAAAAAAAAGACAGGCTATAAAACAAGTTAAAAATATTTCCAGTGAGTAACACACAGCCAGATCTTGTTAGTTTTAAAAGATCTTTTCAAGTATTAAGCATAAAATGTTAAAATAGGTAAGGCTTTGAGATAGAAAGCACATTACACAGAGCAAAAGAACAGAGTGCAGGTTTGGAGCAATTTAAAATGAACAATATTTTGCAACCATGCAAGTGGATCATCCAAATTTCACATTCCCACGCCAGCTGTAATGGTGGGTGTCTAAACACCCAGCCACAAAGGATACACTTTCACCTTATTGAAAAGTCCATTATTTAGCACTGATTTATTCATAGGTGACTAGAAATAGGTTTCCCATTCCTTCTAGGAAGGTTAGTAACAACACCTCAAAAATTATCTCAAACCAGGATGAGTAATGTAAGTTTTGAAGTATTCAGAATTCTCGAATTTTTCTGACAATTGAACTAAGTTGAAAGTGTATGCATGTATATGGATTTGTTTTCCAGAATCCAAGAAAACACGGGCAAGGACATGCGTAAGAGAAGCCAGGAATAAAACCTGTTGGCTTCACTGCAGACTGGGAAAAGGGCCACAGTTCTGATCTAGATTTTAACAAGGACTCTTGCACAGGATCCATAAGTGCTACTGCTCACAGACAGTACAAATTCTTCTTATCTGGAAGCTTTAATTTGGTGAGAAAAATTTATAATTATATAATTTTAATATTGATAAGGAAAAAAAGTATTGATAGATAGGCATCAAAATTTCAACAGCTACAACCTGGCATTTCACAGGATTAAATAATTCACTAGTTAAGCACCCAACTCGCAGTATTTCAAGGGACTCTATACAGTTAATTTTGTTTGTGTTTCTGAGTCCCAGTTTAAGTACTAAAAGCTCCAGCAAGACTGGAGTTCTTTACAATTTAGGAATGTTAATATGGTCATTTATATCTTGTCAGGTCAGCAAACATGGTGAGCTACAGGAGGTGCCAGTTTGGAAAGTGACTGTGAACACAAAGACATTCACAGTAAGATTGGCTTGATAGTCACATTTCATTACCAAAACAACTAGAAAGCAAATAATTTAAACTTCACACTACACACAGTAACTATGCTGCTAAGGTATCAGCAGAGGCACATGGCAAATTTCAAAGAACTTGCAACCCAAGACAACAGGCCACACTGAAGGGCTGCAGGAGAAATGAGCAGTTACTGCCAGTGCTCTTAGCAATTATTTCCACCAATTCAACCTCCTGGCAAGTCCTGGAGGTCTGAGCCAGCCCTACACCGGAGACTGCACAATTGTTACCTGAACTTCTGTGCTGGCATACAACTAACCTGGAAATCGCTTTTGGTAAATGAATATTGTCATTATTAGTCTTCAGGAACATTTCTATAGTGTTAAACATGCCATTTTTGGAATGCTTCCAAATCCCAAATCCAGACAGTCCAAGGATACACCAACTGAGAAAAACTCCACTGAAGAGAATGGAAATAACTATACAGGGATTGCCACGAGGCTTGTTCTGGCTCATTACTCTCCAAGTGTCAGGTTATCCATAAAATCAGAGACAGCAATAATCAGAGGAGCAACCAACTCCTCAGCGTCCCCTGCCTTTCTTGTTCTCACCAGCCAGGGTGGCCACCAGAGAGAATTACTCCCAATATAAACTGTAGCAGTTTCAGTTCTGGACACATTACCAAAGCAGTCTACAATGACTTGTAACATTCTACCCTGTTTCTGCATGTTTTTTTAATGCTTTATGACATCATCAACCCAATCTTATTGATTTGCACCACTGCTCACCAAAAGAAAAGCAGAAGACAAGGCTTGTAAATTTGCAGGCTCAGGGTCAAGTATTAATTGCAAAATACACTGATAATCTCAGAACAGCACAACCCCTTGCAGCCACAGGCTAACCCTTCCTATTAAGATTTTTATTTGGAAGGAAACCAAAACAATCCTATATTTGAAACAGAAGCATTTTGAAATGTGAATTTTGGACATTTAAATTGCTTATGAATAGTGAAAGCAAAGGAAAGCAAAAGCAAATAATTTCATCTCATCGTTGTGTAAACAGAAACCAAACTCCACTAAAAAGGAGAAAAGAAAAACAAAGCAGCAGAAGCTGGCAGAATCAGTGACAACCAATCACCTGCGGTTTTCATCCAGCACATCCAAGACCTGCTGGTAAGCCCTACGAGTGGAAGACTGGATAAACGACAAAATGCCACGAGCAGAGTAAAGATTAACTCCATCTTCAGGTAACATATTGGGAGGACAGACACGAGCCTGTTGCAGTGATGGGGTCACACTGTTTGTACAAGCACAGTAAATGAAGAGAGAAATACTCGAGTCAGATTTTAATTGAAAAAATAGCTGTTCAGATAGACCCCATTCCAAAAGGTTTATTTGCTTGCTTTTGGTTTACCCTTCTCCCACCACTGTAAGGTAACACTCCCAAATTCGAGTAGTGTGGGGATTACAGCTGCATTTACATATGTTTATGAGAAACAAACACAGTCAGTAATAAGGACACAGTTTTGATCTGTTATACAAGATAGTCCTAGAAAGTGCTTGTACAGCTAAATCTGTACCTGTTGAGATCAGTGTTCTAGTTCCCACTGACATCAATGAGAAGAGCTTTGTTACAAGCACTGGCATTTTAAGAAAATCCCACACATCATCTCTTTTCAAAACACAAGCCTTTTTCAATAATGAGAATCTCACATAGAACCCCTACAACAAATGTTTTTGGAAGCTGTGATCAACACAGTATTTTGATTTGCACATGAACAAGTTTAAAGGCAAACTGTAACAAATTCCAAAAATAGTACAAAATTCACATCCCAGTGACAACAAATTACATGATCTAACTTGTTGACTACGGTGCAAAAGATATTATTTAAAATATGTAGGACTGGACCTCAAACATGGCCATTTGGATTATACCAAACTTGATTATCAGAAAAAAAATAGTTTGGATAAACTGCCTATGATTTGCTTATGCTTCTTTACATTCAAAGTAACTTTATTCATTTTTCCTGCACACAGTAAGACTTTTTGGGTTTTTTTAAATCTGGAGACTTTATTAGAGGTGAGATGCTTTTTTAATAGGAATTATTTCATGTTAACTTAATTGTAAATATTAACACACATGCAAACCAAATGCAAGCCACCGTACCCTTTAAATCTTGGGTTAGTTTTTATTCCTAGATAAGCACCCATAATTCGACATATTTCCTTGCCACTTGTGCTTTGCTACAACAGCTTTGGATTTACAATGTCAATCTTTCTGACCTTGGCATTTTAATAAAACATTAATGCTGAGTACTTGGAAGTTGGTTTGATATTTGGCTAATCTCTAGCTGGGTCAGAATTCTGTGGCTACTCTTACTTGGAAGAGAGCTGCTCTGCACATGGCTGGCAGCAAGATCACAAAACTGCGTAGAACACAAGGTTCCATTGCACAGACTGAATCAAAGAATGTTACACAAATGTCACCTCACCCATAGCAGAGCTCGGTCACCCTGGGCTTCAAGGGACATTCACAGGCTGCAGCACCTGGGCCTTGGCTGATAATGCTCATTGTTTGTTACCTCAAGGGCAGCTATCTTTTCAGGCTGCCATAGACTACATTTCAATAAATAGCTGGTTGCTTCCTTACAGCTTTTGTTGTTCTCCCACACTTGTAGAATCCACCTTTCTTCTACATTTATGATGACTTCTGCTTTGTAATCAATAGTAGTCGTCACAGCCACATTATTTTACTCCAGAATTGCAATAGAAATGCCAGTATTCAGCAGAAAAATATCAAGCAGCAGGGGCAAGTTCAAAATATTGCCACTAAAATGAGTTTATCAGAATTTGTACTCCTTGTGGATTTGCTGGACTGAGGCAAATGAGGGAAGAGTTAAGGCTTGGACTGACAGTATGTTTTACATTAAAACTAATTTTTCCTGTACATCACTTCGGAGAAGGGTGAAAGACAACTTAAAAAAAAAAAAAAGATAGCAAATAATATTTAAACATATTGCAAAACAGAAAACATTGTGGGCTTCCTGTTGTCCAGAATGGCATTACTATAAATACTAGAGTAATGGTATTTGCATACGAAGACTTCTGTGTATACTAAGATGATTCTAAAAAAATTAAAAAGCAAAACAAAAAAACCCCCAGTTTTAACTAAAACTGTAAAGAATTCTCTAGAATTAGGTTACATGAGCTGATTAAATTTGAAGTTACATAATAAGGGGAAAAAAAAGAGAATAATTCTATGAAGGGCACAAAGGCTATGACTGGGTGTGGAGAGAGAAGCAAAATTTTTCTTCTATTTTCCTGTGTCGGGATTTGAAATTGCTGTCCTGTAAGCATCTGGTAGTCCTTTGGACTATGTCAGAGACCTTGGAGAAGAAATATTATGAAGCAATTACCTGATACACAAATCAGCCTTGATAACATAATAAAAAACCCCAAAACTTCCGTAAGGAGTAAGAACTTATCATTAGACATTGTGACTATCCCCCTTCCCTCCTCCATTCCTAGTGAAATGGTCGTAGTTGTAGGTATAATTTTGTTTCTCATCTCTGAAAAGAACTCTTATATATAGCTCCATCCACTTATTTTATTCCTCCCCGGTTACAGACACCAGTCAATTCCAGAGCTTGGAACCAAAAAAAAAGATGAAATTGAAAGAGCACAGTAGCATTTTGCTATATGCAGTTTTTAGCTTGGCAGTTATCTCCCCTAAACCTTCTCAAAGCATTTGTGGTGTACACAGGCTTTATTTCAGGTCTTTCTCTGAGTTGCAGTTCTGGTAGCATCAAATGAGAGGTAAACAGATTTAACTAATTAAGGTTACTTCAAATTCAAGCACATAGACAGACAGCACACCATCACCTTTTCCTCCATGACTTGCATGAAGAACAGAATTTCTCAAACTGTGAAATTGAACTCTGTAGAAAGATGTGTTATTCTAAGGAAAAGGCTGGAGCAAAAAGAAAATTAACTGCTGCTCACTTTTCCATGCACTCTTGGTGGTTTGGTGATTTCTAGTACAGAAGTGGAATCCTTGCGTTCAGCATTGGCTAGCAATGACCAACAAGAAGCTTTGCTTCTCCAGCTATTCAAAACTAGCCAAAGAACAAAGAGTCAAGCCAATTAAAGCTGTTTTGAAATTGAATTGTCCCTTTCATTGGCTGTCAGGTGTTTTTCCCTATGCTTTTTACAGAGGGAAACAATTTGGCCAAGTTTGAGAAACCCTGAAGCAAAATTAAAAACCACACATTCAGTGTAGTTTTTCAAATTTTATATTCTAAACTATAGGTACTTAGGATATTAGTATTGAAGGGAGCTACAGAATTAAACACACTCTTGCTTTTCATACACCAGGTAATGTTCGGGCTTACGTGCAATCCTTAGTCGAAAGAGGTGACTGGAACCGTGGCATTTTATTTCTTGGGACAGTATCTGATCTGTGCCACCTTGAATAATAATTGTAATCTCTTAAGTAAGCATCCTTAGAAATAGAGGGATTGTAATTTAGAGAGTGGTCATTATTGCTACACAGACAGTTATTGTACCAGCAGGTACTTGTTAGTCCCAGGATTTCTAAGAGCATTAGAGAATTACTGACTTTAGTGAAGCCCAGCTGCCAAAACAATCCTCAGAACTGTCTCTGCATGCAACGGGATGACAAGAAGAGAAAGACAATGGAAGAGAAACCACTATTTGTGCATGTCAAGAACACCGTGATAGGGAGCCTGGCCAACTCTCACTTGCACCATCTATTCCAGAACGTTTAATTTTGTCACTTTCCAAGTCAAGCACTGGAATTTCACAGAGTACATCTGAATATTTTGTCCAAGAAGAACAACAGTGTCCTAGACTAAAACTTGAGAAGTGTAGTGATACTTTGAAAACAAAGGCAGTGCTCCAAAAGCGCCTCTTCAATCCTCATCACAGCATCTGAGTGGCCCCTGTGGACTTTTCTATTTAAAGATGTGAACCAAAGCAAAGTACAAAGGAAAGAGCTGATTTTTGTCAAGGTAGAGCACCACAGCATTTGTCAGTGCAGAAGTAAACTACTTTTTCAGCCAACAACACTGGATATAAGAACTTTAAGAGCAGTTAGTTTCTTGTATTTTTGTAATAAACTGGAAAATTAGTTTTTCCAGATGGTAAAGGAATTTCAAGGTGATATAAATAAGGCAACAGCTGCACAATTACATCTTCTGTAGTGCAAAGAATAGATTTACATGAAACTTGTCTTTTTTTTTGCAGTTTAGACTATATGTCCTGAGGGCTTAAGCTGTGAAGTACAAATGGCTTGGCCTGCCTGCATTTGTGGGAGCCACACAGGTTCCACTGTGACCATGGTGTTTTTACAATCTGAGTTCCTAGAACGTTCCCCTGAGAGTTAGCCAGGTACAAGGTTACATTCTCCACTTGGAGAGCGACAAAACCCCGATGAGGGAGTAATGTCAGACTCAGCATCAGAGTGCCATAGCCTGTTCAAAGTGATTTCTTTCTTTGGATCATATTGAATCAGAAGAAGCAATTATGGCGGAGAAAGAAGCCATTTCCAGGAACCTCTGTGATTTCAAAGCAGATGATCTAACACTAGACGCTGCCTAACTTCTGTCATAAGAAAACAAGCACCTGGGAGGACAAGAGAAAAATGAAGTTCTATTAAAATATCTGCAGGTCAGAAGTGCAGAATACTGCAATGAAGGAGGAAATCTTCCACATGGGCAGCAGAGAATATAGTTCAGAAGGCTCAATATCATCTGTTATTTGTCTTATAGGCAAGAGAAGAGATCCCGGATCAATCAAAAAGATAAAATAGAAGGTGCTTGGCACTGGAACTATGATTTATTTGACAGATCTTATCAAGCACTGGCGTGGGCATCAAGAGAGAAAAACTAACCTCCAGGTGTATCATAATTTCCTGGCTTTTGTAAATGATAAACTGAGTCATGCCAGCTGCCAATTATATGTTTCTTGATCACAGCCTTTTAAAATTTACAGGATTCCAGGTGCTTATTGTATTGCTAAGCCTCTGAAGGATTGATAGTAGATTAAAATACTGTGACAGCAAATAACATTCAGACCATGTAAACCCAGTAATTCTATATATAACTATTGAGTGACAGCAAAGCACATGGGTGAGTTTTACAGATTTAGGATTTTCAGATTCAAGAAGTCCAGACATGTGAGAAATCTGACAGCAACTACAGGCAGAGCTGTTCTTACTATTTTCTCAGATGGCTGGCATGGCCCATGACTTTAGGAAGACTAAACTAACACAGGGATCAAGTGTAAAGCAATTTCAAGCAATTGCAAGAATTTCTTTACCATCTGTTTTTTTCCTTTTAAGTGCAAAGACTGGCAAAGCAGAGCTGGCAGCATCAAAGGGAAAAATATTTCCACAAGAAGTTCCCATCACATGAAGACCATGGTACTCCAGCATGTACCGTGTCCAAACTACCAGATGGGCAAGAGAAAGCCATTCTGAAGTGACAACAAAGTGTGTCCAGTCCAATGGGACATTACTGGATAAGTGACACCACAGGGAACTTGGACACGGAAGAGGCTGACAGGAACACCAGAGACTGAGCTGATCAGAACCTTAAAGATGGGAATCTAAGTTTTGCCACCTCAGTAAATGTGTATGACTCTGCAGACCTGGCCACCTAGACATGTGCAATCTATAAACTTGTATGAACCTGAAGTCTGATCCAATAAGAAGGGGAAGATGTGAAACAGTATTTCCATGAATATCCAGAAGAGAAGGAGAAGTAGAACGTGTCCGGAACATGCATCAGAGTATATTTCATTTTAGCCAAATTAACAGGTGGGCAGATATGTAGTACACATAGGACCTCCTAGTGCCTCTGATGGAAACAGAAGAAAACAGGCATTTCTAGGGCATAATTCACTTGATCTGCTTTAGACTAAAAATAGGTAGACCATAAATAGGTTATACACTTATTTCCCCCCAGTGATGAAAATTAAGTTTGATGGTGATTTAGCACTAGTTTTATACAGTCTGCATTGGGACAGATGAATCCCATCTTTCAAACCTTAAATCTGAAGCCTTTTCTAAGGCAAGGATTCCTAATGGCAGCTGCATTAAAATTCGTATCTAAAAGATTCCTAAGTATTATATTGCAAAACCAGTTACTTCCAGATGGAAAGATGCTGTCACTCAGAATAAGCCATGATTAATCCAAGACTATCATATCTAATAAAAATTTACAGACATGTATATCTTCAGGAGGCACCCTAAGAACTGCTGCCTTGGATGGTAACAACAGATCAAGTTTCCAATTCTAAATGCTGTTTGCCATTTTGGTCAGAAAAGATTAAGACATATATACTCACAGATTCCAATACATGAAGCACAGTGACACTACAGAAAAATTACTTATTCTAGTATTTATGAGGAAATAAAAGAATTTCTTCTCCTATGAACAAAAATCATTGTAGTATTAACAGTGAGAGAATTGGGAACATTTTGATGCACAAAGAAGTCCATTTCCTGAAAATTCAGGGGGAAAAGATAATACACCAACTCAGAAACTGAAAAATCTCCTGAAATAATAGCTCCTGGTAACTGGTGAAACCAACTGTGAGCCCACAAACGCTTCCACCCCTCCACTGCAAGAAGTCACCTCCCTAAACAAAACCCAGAGAAAAGAAGAAAAAGGCCGGTGTTATAATAGTTAAAATGATGCTCTTGCCACAACGTACAGAACATTAGTTGGGGAAAGCAAATGAGGAGGAGGTAAGGAGCACAGGCAGTGTGTCCCAGGCTGCACTCACATGGAGTCGTTGCGGGCCAGCTGCCCGTTGTGCCGCGTGGCGTTCTCGCTCATGGAGCGCTCCCTCTTCAGCCTCCCCACCGAGCGCACCTGCAGCACGGAGCAAGACAGACATAAAAGCCACGCAGCCCCAGGACACAGCAGTGTGCTCTGGGGCTCTGTCAGTCACACCTGCCCTCAGACACAGACACACTTCCATGGGTTTCACAGCGATTAGGAGAAAACAACTGATGCCAGATGTAGTGCTGGTACATGTAAAATCCAGCTCCAAACTCACTGCAATCCTGCTGTTACCTATCCATGTGACCTGATGTCAAAATTATGCACCAACAGAATTTTGAACATTCTCTGGAGATACACAAAGCCCTCTGGACACAATCCTGAGTAACATGCTCTAGGGATGACCCTGCTGAGGGAGGCTGGACTAGATCAACTCCAGTGGTCCCTTCCAGCCTTACCCACTATGGAATCACTTCCGATCACCAGAGATAAATGCATTTCTATTGCATTTTGTAAGTCTATAGAATATGCAGCTTCATAAGTAATTTTCCATTTTTAAAGCATCAGTTGCCATTATTCACCTGGATGCCAATGTTATACCATTCTTTGAAGTTGATTTTTCTCTGAGTTTTGTTAAACTCATTAATTCTGTGTGGTGTTATATCATCTGGCTATGAAGTCCAGAAGTTAACCACATACATTATAATGTATAACTATACACATTACAAGATTCTAATCTTTTTCTGATACTCTATAAATAAAAAAAAAAAAACCCCTTGCAGCTTTCTCTTCATCACAAGGATTGTTTTGTTAGATGTATTTTGACTTTATTTTTGTAAGTAGTGAGTAAGCTTGCTGAGCATGGCAATCTCAGGCCATCTGCCACTTCAAAGTCTAAACAGAACTACTATAGTGCTAATAAAAATTTTTTTTATTTTCTCAGCATATGTCAGCACCAAGTTGATCTGCACCACAGTAGAGAAATCATTGGTCATTTCACTTTCTTTAGCAGAATGCTTCTCATCTAAGGAAAAAGCAAAATAAGTACTGGCCTCTTCACTTTGAGGTGTCTGCTGTGGAGGTTTTTCTAGGTCCAAAAAATCTAGTGGTCGATCACTAAGAGAAATAACACGGGGAGGAGTTTTCAATGCCAGTGGTTTGAATGGAGTAGACTGAAGAATGTCAAGGTCTGCTGGTCTGGAAAATGGAATGTCTTCACTATTACCTGCAAGAACATCAATTGTCAATTGAAAGCAAATTGCTCTGAGGCCTGAAGATCAGTGCCCAAAGTTCAAAAGGACATCACAGCAGTAACTTCTCCTGCCCAGGACAAATGATGAAGTATAGCCTTCTTTAACAGGTCTTTTATGTTAAAAATTACAGTTAAAGTGTTCATAAAGACCATGTTGATACTTATTTGAGCAGTTTCTCTGAGGACAATGATCCTGAGTAATCCTGAATCAACTGTTATGCAAATGAAAGCACTCAAGACACAGTTTTATAATCAATGTCTTTGACTGGGGACATCAAAGCATAAAACATATGCATGCCACACATTTTGCAAACTGTTAGACCTTCAGCAGTTCTGGATCTGTCACTGTAAAGCCCATGACCACAAATACTAAAGTAATATTGATAGAGTCCATTCAGACATATTCTTAACAAAATTAGCATTCTCATTAAAATCAAACACATTTTGCATGACAAATATAAAGTCCATCCCCAAAATTTGTTATAGTTACTTTAGCTTACAGTTAATTACTAAAAATCGGGTGTAAATCAATAAACAGTATTTTTTTCCTCCAAAAATAGCATGATGAGATGAAACATCAGCAATTAAACCTTCTGTTCATAATTAATTCATCAGTTGTCTCCATTATAAGCTACACCAAAACTATTCATGAAACATTTTCAGACCTTAAAAAACTTTCCAAGTTAAAGAGCTTTAACTGTTTAAACATCGGAAGGCATTTTACAGGTTGTTATTTAAAAAATGACATATCAATATATATTTTTTCCTATCCAGCAAGCTGGGGAACTAATTTAAGTTTCCACCTGCAGTGCGACGCAGACATACCGGCCACTACAATCCGCTCTGGAACCTGCATGGTGACACTGGCATTTGGGAATCCTTCCTGGCTGTCCTTGTCCAGGTCAGCGTTTTGAGGAGCCACCTTGAGCTTCTCGGGGACCCTCATGCGCTGGCTGATGCCCTCGGTGTATTCCATCTCGTACTGCAGCCGGTTCATCTCCGCCATCTCGGCAGCCGGGGACGGGAACGCCGCCCCGCTCATCCTGCCACAGAGAACACAGAATGCTCAGACCGGATAGGAACACCGCAGAAGGATGGAAAGGAGAGGCTTGCTTCAGATTACCAGGGAACTGGGAGATCCTAACTGAAGAGTTTTGTCTAATAGAACAAACTAGGCAGTAAAATTCATAGGAAGTGTAGTCACAAAGAGCTGAGAGGTGCAGGCAATGAAAGAACCATGTGATACTGCAGACAATGCTCAAACTGAGGGTCCTCAAATTGAGCCATGACAAACCAACCCAGAAATTCTGCAGGTAAGGTACTATTCCTGCACTGGCTGGCAGAATTAGAAACATAAACAAACAAACACATCAAAGAATCGGTAGGATTGACAGGAAATCTATTCAGCCTTGGTGCAAAATCTAAATTATTGATTTGCATTTACACAAATCCAGTATACTGATGGTTGAGAAAATGGATGAAGTGTCACCAAAATGCATGTTGAGGCAGGGAAATGACAGGAAAGACTCAGCCTGGGCAGCAGCCTCCTGCTCACTGTCAGTCACCCAGATCTTGCCCCAAGTTCCAAGGACAAAGCTCCTTATCAACAGCCTGTCAAGTCAGCTTGAAAACTGAGAAAATTCATAACCCTTCCCAAGTGCAGCAATTCTTTAAACTTCTCACTTCTATATTTTCCTGTAAATTAACATCTTACTTTTGGGGAACTGATACAAGATGGGGAGGAGAGAGAACAAAACTTCATTTAAACTTAAAAGAGTTTGCAAATAACTTTATATATACATTTTCCTAGAAAAGGAGTGGGATTTCAAATGAAGCATTGGAGGAGATTCCTAAGATCTGGGCTGTGAGAAACTAACTAGTGCAGTTGCTGGGAGTTATGTCAAAAGACCAAGGTAACTGGAGTTTGAAGTTAGATTTAAGGTTGAGAGAAAAAGAAATCCTAGAGCTGCACCAGGGGGTGGCTGGAAAGGGACCTCCGACAGCTCGGAGAAGTTGACTGCCTGGGCAGTGGCCAGTGGACCTTGCTGATGGCTCAGACCCAGATAATGGTTCTGGGCTTGGTTAAGAGATCCTGAGGCTGCATTTGGAGAGGGGCTGGAAAGTGGCTCCCAGAGGAAACACTGAGCTGCAGGAACTGGCTGTGGGAAACTTTTCATCCAGGCCATGGCTGGGGGGCTTGTCAACAGCTCACACTGAGATGATGAGGTTTTTTTACAATTAGAACAGAAAAACAAAGTTTCTAGACACATATATCCATACACAAGATGTAAATATAGCTTTCCTGGGAAACCTGCCTATGCAAAGCATGGCTTAGCCTAGCATAAAATCTATGAGCGGTGCTGCTTAAGTAGGTCCCTAAATGAAGTAACCCATGCTGGCAAAAAAGCAGGGTTTGCCACTAAAACTGCAACTACATCCCTTTCCTATTTTTGGCTGCAAGGCCACGTCTGTCGCTGTGTGTGCACTTTGCTGAGCTGAACGTGCAGCACTCAGAGAGCAAAAGGCCTCAGTGCAGAGCAGCCACAGGGCAAGTGAGAGCCACGAGCCCTTCCTGCCACCATCCCACACAAACAATGCTTCCACATCCATCAATAAAACCTTGAACAACCTTCAGACAATGGACAGAAGCACAGATTGTGTAACACAGGAATGCACACACACTGAGGATACCCAAGGTGTGATCACCTGGCAGTCCATCCTGTGAGCCTCAGTGTTATTTGCAAGGCTCCTATCGCCACAGATCAAATAAAGCAACTCAATAATCTCCAAGCGTCCCTGTAGCACAGTAGGAGACCAGGTGATCAGAGAGCAGGGAAAAAGGCCACTGTGTAACCTTAAAAACAGGTCTGAGTAAACTTTAAAAAAATTAGTTTTAAAGAAAATGCTTGAATTGACGCACATTTAATCCACCTGTATTCTCACTGTTTGCATCAAGTGAAAGTGAAACAGTGTACTTAATTAGGAATAAACACTTTATAGCAGTTAAAGAGGTGCGTCAGGATCTGTCATTTCAAAAATTTTAACCTTTTCACATGGAGTTTTTTCATCCCTGCCCTTTGATTTTACAAACTAGATTCGTCCCTCTTGCGAGACATTGTCTAGATCAGCCAGTGACATGAACAAAATACACAGGCTTCTGAGACTTCTACATACCAAAAGTTGCTTTTCATTTTAAACATGGTGATCAGTGAAGCATCTCCTGATCTCCTAAAAATCATGTCAAGAGAGAGATCAAGTTTTAACTTACAGCACCCAGAGTATTGACTGGCAACAGCTTTAAGCACACTTATTGCTCACCTGTGACAAAAGGTGTTTCCCTGCTTGCTCACTCTCATTTTGAAACACCTGGCTGGCTGCAGTTTCAGTGATCCCGTATCCCTGCCCTGCAGCAGTGTTTGCACCACAGCTTCCCAACAGCCTGGTGTGGCTTTTGGACACAACTCTGCTCGCACAACAAATACTTTCCAGCTGCAAGGCAAAACCTACACAAAACCAGACAGCACCAGGAAATAGCACTGTGTGGGTTTAGCAGCACCTGCCAAGGACATATAGATGCAATACCTCAATATCTTCCTACTCTTCTTGTCTACTTTGTGTCACTGAGAACTGGATTTGCTGTCAAAGTGATTTCAATTTTTACTCCTTTTTACAAGAGAACAGTGAGATCTCAGCAACAGAAAAAACATTTTAATGAAGCTTCTGAACAAAACAAAGTTATGTTTTCTGCAATGTCCTTGTTATACAAAGCATTTTACAGAAAGCATTAATAATTAATTAGGAGGTTGAAGATTTTAAAATTGATATTTACAGAACTAAGTACCTCTTAAAGAGGCATGATAATAGAAGTCTGAGAATGATAAGACAATAAAAATCCAATCACAAATACAAACAGAGAACAGCTGAAGTGTAAATAAGCATCAACAGCATTTAACAAAAAACAGAAAGGAAGGAGGAAATCCAGAGGACAATAAGGCAAGAGAGGAAAAAAAAAGGTTATAGAAAGTCAGTTACACGTTCAGAAAGACACAGGAGCGCCTCTCTCTCCTAAACAAGAACAGAAGAGATGAGGATGAAGCAATGCATACAAGGGATGACTGTCTGGCAGCATTTTGGCCATAATCAGACATGGGCCATATCTGTGCTGCAGCCGGGAATGTTCTGCACAGTGTGGAGCCCCAGATAGAAGATGAGCTCTGGTAACAGTATAGCTCTGTCAGCACTGAGCTCAGAGGAGCTTTTACAACCCACACCACACTGTAGCTTCTCCAGCTCCATTACTGTTTGTTCCTGATGTGGCTACTTTACAGATCCTCTGTTCATGTGCACACGAGCTACAAAGTGCTCCCTTGGCAAGCATCCGGATATCCTTGGACAAGTAAAAAGGGGAAGAGGAAGACTCAGAGTTAAGGATACAAATTAAGGACCCAAAGGACCCTAGAGCTGTCAGAATACAGATCAGAGAGGCCGTGAACTAACAAAACACGAATGGAACAGTCGGAGGGAGAGGAGCACCAGGTGTGGGCTAAACGCTAAAAGCTGTTCGGCCAAGTACAGTTACGGGCTGAACTTACACAATACACCGGTCCCTGTCCTCAGCACTGGGATGACATCAACAAAACGTGCCCACTACACGCGAGCAAGGCTATATGATCACGAAACACTAAAGGCTGCATTCTTTCAAATTTGTTTTACTCCAGCAGAATGTTCCAACACAAATATTTTTAAAATTCTTTTCAAATAAGGAAAAAGAACTGGAGAACGTTAGAAGAAAAACGCCACTCTGACAACCATTTTTCTGGAACACCCAACTATTCACTGCGCTGTGGCGGCATTAAAAGCATTCGGAAATCGAGGGGGTGTAGGTGCTTCCTTCCCTCGATGAGGGCGCCGTCACGGCGGGTCAGGCGATAATGCCCGAGGGAACTGGGGAGCTTCGCCCCCCGAGTGTCCCCGGGGCTCCCGCCCCGCCGCCGAACGCTCCCACACGGCCCGGCAGCGAGCCCGGCACGGCGGCGGGGCACAGCCCGAGGGGCCCGGGCCGGGGCGGCGCTGGCAGCCGGGAGCCGGGGCGGGACGGGCCCTGAGGGCACAAGCCGCCGCGGGCAGCGCGGAACGCACGGGCTGAAGCGGGTCCGGCTGCGAGCGCGGCGAAGGGCCGGCTGCGGCCCCGCGGGCGGGCCGAGCCCTCCGAGCGGAACTCTGCCGCTGCCGCCAGGCCCCGGCGGTCCGTACTCACCCCGTGCGGCGGGAGGAAACCGGGGAGCGCTGCCAGCCCGGCCGGGCCGGGAGCGCGTCAGGCACCGCGGCACCGCTCCCGCACCGCGCTCCGCGGGTCAGCCGCCAAACGCGGCCTGCGCGTCCCCATCGGCCTTCCGTAAGTGCCGCGCCTCACGTGACTGGAGGCGGGCGGAAGCGCCTCTCGCCGGTGCCTCGCCTGCGAGGGCGGCGGGGGCAGCCATGTTTAGTGAGGGCAGCGTGCGCCGCGCAGGCGCCTTGGGGTGTCCGGCAAGGTGACCCGCGGCGCGGCCCCGGCGGGAGCCGGCGGGCTCTGCCGCGTCCGGAGTTGTGCCGTGGCGGCTGGGCCGTGTCCCGGTGTGTGCTGAGCTCCGGCGCCGGTAGGAGCCGGGGCGCTGCAGGGCGCGCCTGCCGGCCCACAGCCCGCTGTGCCCTGAGGCGCTGCTCCAGGGCAGCCCCGCCGCCCGCTCAGCCTCGCGTCTGGCCGGCCCTGGGCTCCCGAGGCCCGGCCTGGCCCACGCCCCGTTACCATCACACAATTGTCACCGGGCGTGGGTGACAGCCGTCCCTGTAGTGCCCCGCTGAGCCCCAACGCACACGCCTTGCTCTGCACAGAGCACTGGCTCCCGACGAGCTGAAACGCTTCCAAGGGCTGAGCCTTCCTGAAACTGATCCTCAGAGAACCGAGGAGCAGCTGCTGTTCATGGTGTAACTCAACTTTCCAACTCCATACAGGAAAAGACAATGAAAGATGCTATTATATATATGAGGTGGTGTTTTTTTTTTAAGAGAAGAAAGGAGTCTCACAGCTTTCCCTATCTTTGGATTTATGGTTACAATGTTTTGGAGGTGTAGCAGTTTCACTACAGAAGCATATATTGATCAAGGGCTTGCAACTTGCTAATTCAGCTCTTTACAAATATCAACAGCAGTTTTACAGAGACAAGTGGTCAGAAATGTGATCTCCTACTAAAGAGAAGTTGTCTAACATTGAGAATGATACAGTAGTTGCTTTAAGATCTTATGTTTGAGCTTACACTTGGCCTCCTTGAAACATGAGCTGTGCCTCAAGCACACTTTACCAGGCAATGCTCATCATTCTGTGTGGAATCCTCAATTTCGCCTCTTCTTTAACATTTTATAAACTATCAAGAGGATTTCGTCTTTAAAATAAACAAGAAACCCCACCCAAAAATTATAGTTTAAAAACTGGTTCTTCAAGCAGTTCCTCTGCATATGGTTCCTCTCCTGTGATTCCCCATATATAATTTTGAGACCAGTTATGTGTCTGTCATTATTCCATTGAATACGTGACTTTTGCTAATAAATTCAGTGGTCACAGCAAGTCACTTGAGTTGTTCTGAGTCACAGGAAATCCTCCAGAAAAGCTCTGGTGAGGATTTCTAGTGTAGTATCACATTATGAATTACCATTAGAGGGTCACAACTGTCCATGGCCCCATCTTCTGTCCCATCCCAAAATGAATTGGTTCAGGCTGTATCCCTTCCCCTCTCAGGATGTTCTTTCCATTTTTTGCTTTGTGTACAGGTCCTTGCACAAGTAACCTTTGCCAGTGTGCAGATTTCACTGCAGGTATCGATTTTCAGATCAGTGATTTAAAAGGCCATCCTTAAACATGTTGCATACAACACAGTTCTGGTGGTTTGTCTTCCTTATTTTCATGCTGACCTCTTGGTAATAATTTTAGGTTGTGCCTTTTTCCTTCTGCTGCACAGTCTGATTGTACCAAGTACCACACAGCCACTCACTCCCCACATCCCACCTCACCATGGGATGGGAGGAGAGTCAAGAAAATAGAACTCATGTTGAGGTAAGAATGGTTTTATAATTGAAACAAAGTAGTAATAATAATTATACTTCTACTACTAATTGTAATTAAAGAAGGAGAGAATTGTAATTAAACAGAAGGAGAGAAGGAGATAAAACCCAAGTAAGGCAGGCAAGTGACGACAATACAATTACTCATCCCCTGCTGACCAGTGCCCAGCTGGGCCCTGATCCACCATCAGCCTCCTCTTTCCAGGTAATTTCCCCAGTCCATATACTGGGCATGATGTTCTGTGGTGTGAAATTGCCCTTTGGCCAGTTCAGGGCACCTGTCCCAGCCTTGCTCCCTCTCAGCTTTCAGTCCATCTCCTCATCGGCAGACCATGGGACACTGAAAGGTCCTTGACTTAGAGTAAACACCACTGACAGAACCTGACCATCAGTGTGTTAGCAAAATCAAGTATCAGTCAGCAATATAAATTCTCATACTGAGTCCAGAACAGCCCTGAAGCAGCTGATAAGAAGAAAAACCCCAGCTCATCACAGCATCCTATGTAGGAATATATCTAGGAACAAAGCTGGTGTGCAGAGAATCAGTTGGGTATTTACACTCAAGTTCTAAACTTGGAGTGTGGTCCAGATCAGAGAGAGCAAGTGTCTTTCTGAGGACACTCTACACCCTGTGTTTTAATCAGATAACACTTTTTTGTTTGGTTTTTTTTTTTGTGTTTGTTTGTTGTTGGTTTTTTTTTTGTATGCACAGGTAGTGGACAAGATCATTAGCACTGGAAAGGGAAAAAAAAACCAACATGGAAATGGGTCTTTTATTTAGTCAAAATATTTTTATTTGGCTGTATTTAGCAGAATACAGCCCCCCATTGTTTGCTCATTATTCCCGATTTCTCATGTGTCCATTCTTTCAGTACAATATATTAACAGCTTGCACCTCACCAGCACTTTCCAGTTAAGGCTCCCAAATCATTTACAAACATCAGTTAACTAATTCTCACAACAATCATTAGCAGTAGGGAACTAAAATGATCTGCAGCTGCAGTGAGAAGATAACATCAACTTTTTCCAAGTTTTTCTTTCATTTCCAGTGTCTAGTTTGTATTATGCCAGGCTCGACAAACACGTGTCCTTGTAGTTGTATTTCATGCTTTGAGAGAAAGACTCAGTTTGAGCACTCAAAATCTAGAGCTATTCATCAACATCTTTCTTTAATAACTTTTGAAGGCCACACAAAAAGTGAGCAGCAGAGTCCAAAACCGGGAACAAAGCACAACTTCCAGTTATATGCTATACTTGAGACATAATTCTCTGTAACTTACCTTTGGACTTTAAAGCCACAATCCATTCTCTTCTCCTTACACATTATTCTCTACTGGACACATTTCCAGCAGACTTCAGCCTCAGGTACTCACATTTGCATTTTAATAGCAAGTTTTACATGAGAGTCTCCACAGTCACCGATTCTATGTTGTTACAATGCCTTTGGATGACTGCAATGAGCCTTAATGAAAAAAAGAAACCACTAGCACCCCAACCTACCAAGCAACAGGTGTGGTCTTTATCTTTGAGTATTTAAAGAAAACTTCAGAGTTGATGGAAAAGTCTAGTATGTGATTGTTTTAAAGAAGATAACCTCAATCCCAGGCTTGATTCAAATGGAAGACTAAATATTAACTTGACATTAATACTTCTTATCAGTAGTGCATCTGCAAAGAAATTCTTCATAAACCCCTGTAAATTCACAATTATGCCTTGCAAAGAGAATTACTATGACTGTTCAAGCAAACAGTAATTTTAAAATATCCATTCAGTTCATGTAAATGGTATCTTCATGTTAGCTCCATCGTAAGAAAGGGGCATGGAACACAGACAAAACCTTTTCTTAGGTTAACACTGAAATTCAAACAGTCTGACAAACACAATGCAAGTATTTTAACAGAAACAATATAAAATTTCACTGGCTTATAAAAATATCTAAATGAGAAATCCTGGTTATTTCACTGAATTGCTAGACCCTACATTTAAAATGGTGCATTTACAGAACTATTCAGATGAATTAGGCTTCTTTGGTAACACTAAATACTGAAATTCTGATAAATTGTGCAAGTATTAAAAATTATTAACATTTTAAATGTCAACATTACAATTTTAAATAGCCTTGCAAGTGCAATGTTATAAATATTAAAAAACCTCAGAGCTACAATTTTATATAATTTATATGAGCAAATGAAAGTGCTTTTCAAGTATTTATGTTCATTTAAAGTTGGATTCTCTTGTATATAAGTCAGTGCTTAGATGGTACAATTTAAATATCAGTCTTTTTAAAATTCTGGATGCATACATTTATCTGGATGGAATAAGTGGTTTCATTTGCAGATATGTGTGCTAAATATTTAAATACAGAATACAATTTGTGATAAATATTTAAATATGAAATACTGTAAAATGGAAATATTGATTTTGTTATATCAAAATGGGTGTGTGATAACCTGATAATGTCATGGGAGCCCTTGAGCCATACAGTGATTGTTAATTCTAACAAAATCCAAAATTACATGGTAAATAGTTTTTTCTTCAGGAGAGGTGAAAGCATGTGATCATAACAGAGGCCCAATACTGCCAACTTTGAAGAACTCAAAGACCACATGATCCGTGTCAAAAGCCATGGAATCTAATGAAAACCTTCCAGCACTTTCTTTAGTCAGCCCTTAGCCACAGTCACCGTGGAGCACACAGCCAGCACCTGTCACCACTGTCCTGCCTGCCCAGTGCCTGCTGTCGCCCCCTCTCTGGCCAATCAAGCACCATTATGGCCACAGTGATACAAAAAGCTTTGTACTCCTGGTTGCCAGCCAGAGGAAGGGTGAGGCACGTGGGAGATACTTGTTTATTAGACAAGAAAACCAAACCAAACAACTCTTAATGAATCATTATATAGTTAAAAGTGCACTGAAAAGACTTCCTATTGAACCCTATCTCTCTTAAGTGCCAGACTGCCATCTTAAATGATATCCACTTGGAACACTGAACATATGTAACTGATACAGGAGCATTTATAGCTTGTCTTGCCATTTGAAAAGCACATGACACAAGGCAGCATTAACATCCTTCATTAAAGATCTGGTGATGCTGTAGATTTATGGTGAAGATGCAGCTCAGAAATGACAAGGTTCAGCAGATGCCCCTGCAGATGCCATTATAAGCTTCCTCCAACAAAGTGCTTTGTCATTTGCCAAAGACAAAAGTCAAACTGTTGCCCTACCTCACCACAGTGCTGCACTGGCAATTTATAATTTTCTTTCCAGATGCAGCTGGACTTAATAAATTATAGCTCTTCAGCCTTAGGCAATTCTTTGTAATAAATCAAGAGTTTCATGTTCTGTGAAGAGTGGCCACTGTTTAGATTGGTCTCTTCATGCAAACCTGACAACGACTGATGATATTTTCTAGTTGTCCTGCTTTCAAAGTCTGTGGCACAGGTCTCCTAGAAGAAAAAACCCAAAACATTCAATTTTTTTTTTCTTTAAAAAACAGGGAGACACAATATGGGTGACTTTCGATATGGAATTACTGACAGCAACCTTGAAATTCTTGGCTTAAACATCTGTGTGCTAGAGAATGACATTGCACCTAACAAAGAGGGGTTCCTAACCTGAAGGGAATTACAAGGAAGCCCCCACAGGTTTTGCAGGCATTTACTGTCTCCTCAGGCACTAGGATGCAGGGGAAGTACAGTGTACCTGAACATTCTTCTTGGATTTAATGATGCCAACCAGAAACTGTAGGAATTTGTGTAGTAGTTGCACGTCCCCCGGCCATGGCACTCTATGAATGGGACGGCCCGAAATTCTTCCAGACAAGATCCAGGAGATGCCAATGCTTGGCCAGAAGCTTCTGAGCCAGCACTTGTGTACTGTAACAACCAAAACATTTTGATGAGAACTTGTCCATCAGCTTTTAGTAAACTGCAGGCAAGAAAAAACAAACCCTCTTTCTAAAACATATCATATGTTCTGTGGTACACCTTGGACAAAATAAAATGAATGCAGATTCATTTGATAAAGCTTCAAATGAAGCACAGAAGCCTTCTGAAAATTCAAGGAGTTATGGCATTTCTTAGGTCCCTGCAAAGGCTTTTTTCAGGTCGATGAAATGCATGAGACTAACCAGTACAAAGACTAGAAAGCTGCCTTCTGTCCAGTTGAGTGCAACAGTAACTACCTTAAAAATACACCAGATTTGTGGGGGTGTGTGTTCATATTTGTGTTGCATTGATCACTTCTCCAAACACAAAAAGTAGAAAGGGCATTTTAAAAATAACTTCCTGGCATGGAAGCTGGTCACTTATTTCTACAGTTTTGTGTTCAGGACCAGTTTAACCACTCCACTCCCCAAACCTGTTTTCTAGATCTTAGCATAACATGTGAAAGTGAATGCTTGCAGCTACTTTTGTCAGACTGAAGTCCTTTAGGACTTCTCCCATCTTTTTTGCTTTTCCTCCTGCCACCTATTTTTGTGAAAAGATCAGAATAGCTGTTTCTATGCATCTGGAATTGAATAGGAATTAATAGAATTATTTTCTACTTTTTGGCAGAGGCAAAAAAAAAAAAAGATAAAAAGAATTTAACAGATATTAAGAAACAAATGAGCCATGAACAGGTGAAAACATCAATGAAAATGAGAGGACATAAAATGGATAATTCAAGTTGTTATATTCTTACCATAACAAAGGAAAAACCCTTCCAGAGAGACATCCAGCCATCTGGGCATGCAGGAACTACAGTTGTTTGGCTGTGAACTGCTATTACCATTGCAGCTCCTTCACAGACAACACACCTGTGAAGGAAAGCACATTCAGTGCAGACATGAGGGAAAACATGAAAGCAGAACAAACTTCTACCTTCTAGGATGGTAGCTACCTCAAAGCATAGCACACCTTGCTATAAATGCTACTACTCACGCAGATTTCTGTGTTTAATGAGGAGCAAGTAAATTGAAGGTAACCCATATACCTTACCTTGCAATTACTTTGCAATCTCTGCTAGTAACACCAGACTAGGGAAGTAATTCCAGAACATCTGAGCTTCTTAATTTTGCCTTTAACGAAGTTTAAAGAATTTGCCTTTAATGAGCAAAATTTTACCTTTTTTCCATGCTCACTACTTTATGTTGTTCTGGTTTAGTTCAAAGTTCTGTACTTCTGTACCTTTATTTGCTAAGATTCGAAAAAGTAATCTTTATTTCCTAAATGAGGAAACTGAAGCTGAGCTACTGGATTGCAACCACTGGGTAGGGCAGGACAGAAGATGAGTGCAAAGGCTGCCTTCCCACCTTGGATTTTGCTGCTCTAGAACTCTTTCATGCTTTTGGAACTTTCAAGTTGCTCTTCATCCTTCTTAGCTATTCTAGCTATTCTAAGCAACTAGAAAGGGCCACACTTGCAGAAGGGTGTTTCATAGCTGAGAATCTTCAGCTCAGTTTACAATGTTCTTCACCAACTACAGTAAATATATCATCCAGAACTGGAAGCAGAACTTGATTTGTGCCATAATTCTAAATAATGAACCTGTTTTTACTTAATTTTAGTCTGTCTCTAATATCCATAATAATAGGGCCTTAAGAAAACAATCCCTGCAATCAGTAGGACAGTGTGCCATTTTCTTATGTTGGGTCTGCAGCAAAAGGCCCTGTGGTGGGACCCCAGCTTTATTCTAACTTTTCCTGAAAGTATCACTGAATATTTGACATACTTAGGTGAGTAATCAAAAACCAAGCTGTTGAAGTCAGTGCTTGTACTGGCTGAGACATGCAGGTCTTGCCTAGGATTTGCCACCTAAAACAATTTATGATGTCTCTGTAGTTCCAGGGCAGAAGAGGTAAAATTCTAAACCTCTTACCTGCTTATCTGGGACTCTAGTGCCCTGCCAGAAAGGGGTGCCATGTCTGGTGGCATCACCACTGCAGTGGACAGCCAGTAGGAGTAGTCATTGCGAGAAGCAAAGCTACAAACATCATTGGGGCTACAGAACAAGAATGGCATGGTGCTGAACCTCTGCAAGCAGCTACCAGCTGTTCCTAGAAGACAAAAGAGGAGAGGTTTGTGACAGATAGGAGATTAAATTTAGTGCAGTGACCAGAAGAGACACATGATGGCACCCAATCTACTATAGGAAGAATTAAAACAGTTGGTAACTGTAAGAAGTATCTGTACAGTAAAATTATCTGAAAGCAAAATGCTTCTGGTTTATACAAATATATCTATATAATAAACAAGGGCTAAGAACAAAATGTGTTAAAATAATACAATCTTCTTGAATGGTATCAGTCCTTGACACAGTGGCAGGGATTCAGCTGCTTAAACGAAAGTTTCTGGTGACATTGTTCACACCCTAAAGCATCCCACTAAGGCTCCAAAATCCACAAGATTCTCCTTCTCATCCTGTGGTGTTACCGTCAGCCCTGCTCAAATGTTGTGAAGGTTTATACCAGACATCTGTCCGTAAGTAACTGAACTCCTCCTCAAAAACCTCTAGGGATATCAACAAGGGAATACATGAGTGCAGGAAAGAAAGGTGCCTTTTAAAACGGAATGATTTAAATGATTCCTGAATTGACTCCAGGCCACTCTGGAGATGGGTGGTTGAGACCAATATTTATCTCAGACACTTACTGTAAATTTGGTTTCATGACAGCTTAGAATTACTGGACTCTAAGAAAAGAATCTGAAATTTGTTACCAATACAGTACCAAGATCTTGTCCATGTGCTCGTTCATTTCCTTGAACAAAAAGCAGTGAATAGCCAACATAGATTTGGGACGTCCCATGTGGGCACGAAGGAATCTTCGTTGTCTGACTATGCCGGGTAAAGATAAATCCTTTTCTTGTTGGACCAGCAATGACAGTACCTGGTGTTCCAGGTAAACCCTGCAGACCTGGAAAGCCAATCAATCCAGGTTGTCCTGTGAAGGGGAAATAAATATGTCTGCAAATACTATTTTTTTAAAATTTTTATTTATTTTAAATTATTGAAACTGCATGAAAACTAACAAAAAACCTGCCAATAACAAGACACAACTTAAAAATTGGTCATATTTGTTGCAGGTGTAGGAACTCCTTCAGACCTAGCTCAGGCAGCTTTACATTGCATAGCTTAATGGAATAGTGAGATATTTTAAAAAAACATGGTCATTTTTACAAAAAAAAGCTAAAAGTAAAAACATTTTGTGATGCCTAAATAAAAACATTTAGTTCTATTTTGATGTAATAATAAAACATCCTGGGTACCTAGGGATTTCAATTGACTAAACAGAAGTGAGTAATAACAGAAGAGCACAGTCAAGGCATATTTCTGTAAATTATTATTTCAGTTGTGAACATGTATTTGCTAAAAGCTAAGAATGTACTTACATGTGTCCCTAAAGCTACTGTGAATGTTCTGTAAATTACAGAATCTCAATACATGTAAGAGGAAGGATTTACAGAAATCAGCAGTGCAGTTTATCTGTAAATTCAATAGTACCAGTCAAACAGATTATTCTGCTTTCCTGTACCTCTTTGTCCTGGAAATCCCCTGTCTCCTTTTGGACCAGGCAATCCTGGATGACCTGGATGACCAAAACGTCCTGGTAGACCTTTAACTCCTTTAGGTCCTAAATTGCAATCAACAAAAAAACTCAGAGGCATATAGCAGTACTTATTCTAGATTTTAATAACTGGTAAAGAATAAAGTTAAAATCCCCGCATAAATCTAGCTGTGTGAGAATAAAAGCACGAACATATTAAGTTTTCAAACTATCTATAGTACTACTTCATCATCTTTCCTATCAGGAAGATTTCAAGGAAATATTGAATGTACTGCAGAAAAATGTCTTGAGCAGGCCTGCCCCCTGAAGAGCTCCCTGCTTGGGTGCAAAGCTGTGATACTGGGAAGAGTGGCAGATACCCACTGCATATCCACCCAACCTCCTTCCTTCCCCATTCCTCACAGCTGTGACAGGCTTCACTTCTGGTGCCAATGGAGAAGAAGCCAGCCTGTCCTTTCTTTCCCACCCCCAGACCAGGACAGACACAGTCACACTGAAGCACATCTAGAATTACTTCTATTACAGGTGGTAATTCCCTCCTCCCTACATATGAAGGTGAAATGTTGTATGAAAATGGGGATTGTTTTCATCCTATATTCCTTTGGCTTATGTTGAAGGATGTACTCACTGACTCACTGCAAGGGTGGAGGGCAGATGGAATGGGAGAGTTTATAAATATTAGGGTGATAACAAGGTACAAAGAGCCATTTTTAAATATGGTGATTTTTTTAAAAAGACATGTTAATTTTCAATGCAGAAGTTTTTCCACCAAACGAAAATGTTCTACTAAGCAGTACACACAGATGTGCATAGAGGTAAAAACATAAATCACCTTGTGGTCCAGGAATCCCTTGAATTCCTTGATCACCTGGTGTACCTGGGATTCCTGGCAGTCCTGGAGGACCCTTGTTTCCTGGGATGGAGAATATTTTTCCAGAGACTCCAGGTGGGCCTAGAAGCAAAAATATAATGAAGATTTTGACTTTGCTTGACATTAAGAGAAAGCAAACAAACTACAAAACAAACTAAATAAATCAACCTAAGTCAGCTGGTATTGGAAGGAGAAGGGTTGGTTACCATGCTGGCCCTTTGGTCCCCTTGGCCCTTCTGCACCTTGTGGTCCTGGGGGTCCTTGATTACCCTTTTCTCCTAAAAGAGAAGATTGAAGATACATTGTCTGGTTTAAAATGTCCAAGCAACTGTCAAAGTTTCGGAGGTTTATTGAAGAGTCCTGCACAATCCATGCAAAGTTCCCAAAGGGTAACACAGCCTGTAGACTCATTTGAAATGTGACAGTGGGTTTCTTCACCTCTGCTGCAACTGTATGATTTATAGGTCAAGTGCACTGAATTTATAAGATGATACTGTCATGCCTATCTATATGAAGGTTGGTCTCTAAACCTAGTTTGAGTTCTCAGCTTTAGACTATGTCCTTTCTATCTTACATGTTTTTGTCCCTGGATTTGCAGCCTTCAAGTGGAGTTCGTGTCCCTTTAACCCTACTGTCAGTTATGCTGAAGTTGTAAAGTTCTTGATGAGAACTTTGATAAGTGAGTCTTTTCACTGTGCTCACTATGAGGTTACATTCAGACCATGCTCCACAGTTCTGCTTGGAACAAAAATTAATTAAAAAGAATTTTTAATACCACATCAGGAAATTTGACATACGTGAAATGAGAGTTTGTTGTTTAAGAAAGTAAGACTACTCCCTGTGTGGTGACTTTGCCAATTAGAACAAATTTAAAATGCACAATAGTTAGCATGGATCATTAACAGGTGGGTTAAACAGGTAATGACAATTCTGTGTGACTGTAAATTGTGCAATTGAAAAAGGAGAATACTGGAGTAATGCAGGCCTACATTATATTTAAATCACTAGAAAATTGTCTAAATTAAAGGGATTTTTAACCAGTTACTGATTCAACTTACCCTCAGGAATATGAAATTATTGAAGCCAATACATTTAACAGTTCATCTGCTGATAAGCTGTAAATTAGACTATAACTGGGACTATTCTTACAGCAAACAGAGGACCCAGTGTACTTATGTAATTATGATTAGATGTTCTCGAGTTCTGTAGCTAAGAGGCTGTTGAAAAGTCACATTTTCTAGCCACGGTGGGATTTCCAATTGGCAGACTCAGTGCCAAAGTCCTTACAGCTCATCACTCACTAAGGACAAACTTATTTCAAATTCGGACACAGCCAGAACATTCACGTCAGTGAAAACTCTCTTAGTGAATGCTTTAATTTAGACCAGATTTTCATGGCAAAACCTCATGTCTCTGGATGCCCTTATACACAAATACTATTATAACTCAACATATAAATGATTGTATTTAGCACACAGGAGTGTACATAATAAATATATGAATACCTTTTACACCTGGGAATCCAAGAAATCCAGGGTCCCCTCTAGCACCAGGATAGCCTGATCGACCTTCTATTCCCTGCAAAACAGAGAACATCAGTAATAAACAGAAGCAGCATCTTCACACAATGAAATATATTTCGTTTTTCTTCAGAATATTCAAAGCATTATGTTCACAGAATATGCTGCAGCTAGAATTATGACATACCAGGAAATTAAAAAACCCAATTCTTATTGATCCACTTAAGTCCATAAAACCTGCTTCTCATATCCATTTTGGTATTTCCTCTAATACGAGGTGTTTTTGTGAAAATGGGTGGGAGGGGATGCTTGTTGGGGTTTGTTGTTTGTTTTGAGATTTTGGAGGGTTTTTAAATGGGTATTATTTTCATGGTAAGAGCAGAATACCAATGCAGTAGGAAAGAAGCAATATTCCTTTCACTGACTTTGGGACCAGGAGGGCCAATGTCACCGGCTGGGCCCCTTGGCCCTGGTATTCCATCCGCCCCTGAGACTCCTTTGCTTCCTTTCACACTGAGAGTGGAAAGACCAGGAAGGCCTGGAAAACCAGGAGCACCTAAACAGAAACATCAGAGTAAGTGAAGACGACTGCCAACAGTTTTTCACATAGATTACAACACAGGGCAACATTCAGTGGCTCCATAATACTCGTGTTTATCACTTCGGTGATTTCCAAGGAAATACACACACTTTTAAAAAAAAATCAACCAATTTTCCCTAGCCTGCTAATTTAATCAGAGATCAGAACTTGCAGTACCCTTTAACACTACAGGTTTTTGAATATTCTCCAGTTGTAGTTAAGCCTGGAATCACAGAATCATTTACACTGGAAAAGATATTTAAGATCATCATGTCCAACTGTAAACCTAACACTGCCATGGCCTCACTAAGCCATGTCCCTAAGTGCCACTCATGCTATCTCACTTTGTCAAAGCTGGATCTCAGCTGTACTACAGACCACAGGGGAGGAAAGCAAGATAATGCAATCAGGTGGACTCGAGTGCTTATTTTAATTTGAATGCCACTGCATAGATCATGTTTGCAATGGTAATATTGCATTAACTGCTAACTGTTTAATTATGAAACTCTCTTGTGGGAATATCCCTTTCAACCTTGAACTCTGGACAGGCTGACTTTTACTTTCAATTATCGATACATCCTTTCAGACAAATAAGGAGTTCCAACAACACACCTGGTCTTCCATGTGCTCCAGGAATACCTCTGTTCCCTTTCTGGCCAGTGATTGCCACGCCTGTGGTGCCTTGAAATCCAGGTAACCCCACTAAGCCAGGAGGTCCAATGGGTCCTCGATCCCCCTGAAGACCTTTCACACCTGGAGGCCCAGGAAAACCAGGCAGTCCCATGTCCCCTTTGATTCCTGCAAAGTGTGAATATTACATGTGAGGAAGACTGTCAAGACAGTGAGGTGACAGTGACAACTCCAAATATGATGCATCTCCTATATGGCAAAGGTGGAATTCAGCCCTTGTTTTTAGCACAGAGAAGCAACAGCTCTTTACAAGCAACAACTTTTGTCTTTTAATATTTAGGATCAAACCATTGATCAAAAGCACAGAATCACTCTTGATTTCCTCTGACACTCTTAGGGCTCTTTCAAGCATCTGAAAGCAGGAGGGGAGTTGATAATGGTTTTGGTATTTAAAATTTAAGCTGTTGCTTTTTGAAAAGACAACTCACCTCTGCGTCCAGGAATACCTCGAAGACCAGGGATCCCTCTCCCTGGTGGTCCTGCAAAATATTAGGTCACATTACACTCAAGGTCTGAAATAATTTTTAGAAAACATCACAGTTTTCTAGCATTTCATGGATTTCTTCAAAAATCACTGAATCAAAAGGCAGAGTTTAGTTCTATGTAAAAGAAAATATATTATTCTATTTCTTCTATACAAAAACACGAATTAGATTTTTAGGTTTTTATTTAAAGAAGGAACTCTTATTAGTCAATCATATTTGAGGTACATTCTACATAAATAACCTTTTTTCAGAGAAAAAAAACAGAAAAAATCTGCATTTAATTTAGTTATTAATAAAATAGAAAAAGAAATGTAAATACCTACAGAAGAAAACATGTTAACAGTGATTACTTTAAAGTTAATATGAAAAAGCTTTCTAAATACTATGGATGTCTTCTCAGAATCTTCTTGATACTGACATTCAAAGAAATATTTTCAGTGTAAAATTCTGTCAGAATTCAGCATAGCACTAAATCTATCTAAACATTGATAACATCAGGAGAGACATTTAAATGAAAGGTTTCACAACCCAAGGTCTAGGTCATGGAAACTTGCATTATTCATGCAGGGAAACACTGATTCCTTTTATTTTATATCCACGTAAGACAGAGGACTCCTTGGAAAGGATTTAGGTTCTTTTAATCTCTTTGAGATTAAACCCAGAAGAACTGTTAACAGCAGTACTTTGACTCTTGCAGACATGAACATTTTTAGGTGACATTATGACAAATCACATGTAGAATAGAGCATTTATAATGCACCTGGGTTGTTGACAGCATGTGCAAAAATTACACAGAAAAACAAATATAACCTTCTACTTAAAAACTTAGCTTTGGCTCCACCGAAGCTCCTTAGTAATCCTTTCCAAGTAATCCTTGTCACTGTAATTACAGAAAAAAAAAATTGTAAAGTAGAATGAAAATATTTCACTGGTATTACCTGGTTCTCCCTTTACTCCTGGGGGCCCAGGCATACCATCCTGACCTTGAGTACCCCTTTCACCAACAAGTCCAGGTTTTCCAGCAACTCCAACAGCACCTGTGAATTACCACAATATAATTTTTAAATTCTGCAGTGAGAAGATTTTACTCTCCTTTATTAAAAATTAATTAGCTACTTCAAAGACAGGTGTGACTGTGTGAGTATAGAGCAGCATATAGCTTGCATTGAGCTCACTGGACTTCAGTGGATTTAACACCCCCACTATTTTCACAGACATAAGAAAGCCTGCATACATGCCTCTCTGTTGCTGCATATACACACTGTCCATGAGGTATATTTTAAATTCTGTTTTAGTTCTGTTGCTCTAGCAGACAACTACAACTCTGTTTCTTTCTACTCCAGTTAATTTTCTTCTCTTCATCTACCTATATCTTAGTTTATTATTCTCTTTTAGGAGGTAGAACCTTAAAAACTTAAGCCTTCCTTATAATTGTGGGGATATCATATCTTGAGACCCCTGGATATATACTTACATAAAAAAGGGCATAAAGCTTTCCAGTAGTGAAACAAAATTAAAACTTTTTGCATCAGTTGAACTGATAACATTGAAAAGTCTCTATTAAAAGGAGGTAAACAAAGCTTCAAACTGAACTTAAATCCCAAACCCAGGGCAGTGATTTGGGAGAGATGCTCTATACCATACCAGGAGGGCCTGGAACTCCCTGCTGTCCTGGGCGGCCCTGGCATCCTTTCACACCAATATCTCCAGGGGGTCCACATTTTCCTGTAAGAAGAAAAAGTGTGGCAGAGGGGAAAAGGCATCACCCCTAGATCCAGACTCAGTTTAAGAGCTTTGCTATTGTTTCTGCATTTGTCAGCTGCAAAAGGTCTCCAGGTGACACAAACTGGCCTGACCGCAAAGGAGCTGTTGAGGTTTACAGTGGTCAGTATAAATCAATGTGCCACCCCAGGCACCCTGTTCGAGGAATTATCTTCTTCTCCTTCTTCTTCTTCTACAAGCATGTATCCAGCTCACCATCCCTCCAAAGGTACCCCATACCTGGGATTCCTGCACTTCCAGTTTCCCCTCTGATCCCCTGTGGTCCTGGTACTCCAGTAAGACCTGGATGACCCTCAGAGCCCGTTTCTCCTTTGCTGCCAAGAACTCCTGGGGGACCTGGATCTCCCTGAGAAACAGTTGCATACACACAGCTAAAGAATCACAGTGAAGAACAGAAAAATCACATGCAATTTTACAGGTTAAGTACATGTAATCATGCTTCATTAGCATTTTCAGACAAAAACCAAAGCAGATGAAATGCAAGGTCTTCTTCTAATACCACAGATCTTTTAGACATAGCTAAGATCTATTTTTAACCTTTACAAACCAAGTTGGTTTTAGATATTTTCCCTGGCATGGATTTCCCTTCAATTTTATTCTACCAGCTCTTCTTTTGATCCAAACATTCATTCCTTAGATAATATGCAGCTATACAAAATACTGAATGCATAATTTTTTTCTTTGAATTCCTACCGACTTTTTTGACAGTAATCTCATTAGGGCTACCCAGCTGATACTGAAAATAAACAAATAATTCAGACACTTTACAGGATTTATAGAGGAATTTACAGCCTCAGCCATGCAATTCAGATAATCTCATGGGTAAAAAGACTTCCAGTTGTTGAATAACCAGAACATGTGGAGTTAAACTATTCAACTGATCCAACTTAAAAATACTGGTTTGTTCTTAGCAATATATATGACCAAATATAATATATACCAAATGTAATACACATTACTAAGAAAAAAAATACCTTGTGCAAGGATATTACCAGACTATTAAAACCAAATAGTACAAGTTTAGATTACAAAACTTTTGCATTTGCTAAGATGAGGTTTTGATGTACTTTTTAACACATTTGCTCTTAATGAATTAGGAACTTTTACAGAAAGCAAGTTACACCAAGATATTTCATCTTTATAAATAAGAAATTCTTGCACAAAAGAAGTGAAATATAATGAAATAAAGGATTTCTCCTGAGTAATGACACAATAGAATTTTTTGTATTTCTTACCACTATCAAATCATTTATTTCTGCAAACTCTGCAGCTCCTGCTTACATGTTGTTGTTCTGCTTCTACAGTTTAAAGCTCTGCCTAACAGGAAATTTTTTCCACTGCCTTTATACCTTTGGACCAGGTTCTCCTGGAGGTCCAGCAGATGGGTACCCAGGATCTCCTCTGTCACCTGGAAAGCCACTATAGCCTGGTGGACCAGGGTCACCTGATGGTCCTGGAAAGCCTGGAGATCCTTTCTGGCCTTTTGGACCTGGAAAAATAACAATACTGATACCAATCTTAAAAGGATCCTAATTGTATTTCACACTTCATGTTTTGTGAGCTATTGCTTATATATACAGATATTAATTCTTCATTGAAGTAATTTAAATTCTGATTTTGTTTCTAAAAAGAGGTTCTTACATGTAACAATATATAAATTAAAGAATTTAGATAGAGAAAAAGAATTGCATTCTGCAAGTCAAGCAAATGCTGGGGTGAAGATAAGGCTACAGATACTAAAGGATAAATCCCAGTCTAAGTATTGTGTGGTGTGCCTACAGTATCAGCTCAGACCTGTGCAAATGCATGAATTTGTATGAATTTGTAATATGTCTTGAAAGAAAATGACCTGGAATTCCCATGTCGCCTTTGTCTCCATAAGCACCTGGGAATCCTTGTCCTCCAGGAATCCCTGGAAGACCTATAAATCCTTTGGCTCCTGCAAGATGAAGAAATAAATGTCATCTTCACATGGTTGCTTTAGACACTGGCTGGATGTTAGAGCTATCATGAATACAAAATTCTCTACCACACACCTTCTTTTGCTATATTACTGTTTTACAGATAATCAACGTGGACCCTTTTGCCCCAGACATAGATAAAATTATCATTATTGTTTTCAGAAAATCAATAATTTAATCAATTATTAATCAATAATTTAATTTAATCAATTAAATTCATCAATAATCCAATTTAATGAATCAACATTAAAATTAAGGTTTGTGACCACAGCACTTAGGGGCAGCCACTGCAATGTACTTTAGCTGAATTTGATCAAGATCACAAATTTGTATTTATCCACTGGGTTCTCCTTTCATTGCTCAAACTCCAGTTTAATTTCTGTGCATGGAACAATCACATTATTATTTACTCATTATGGATTTCTCATGACTAGTATATAATAAAAAGCTCTTGAGTGTGGCCACTTTTCTCCCCACTCACCTTGAAATTAATTTAGCTAAGTTAGAACTCAGTTTAATGACTAAAAGATGCATCTAGAACATTCTCTGAACATTCTTTCTAAATTCCAGTGTGCCAATACCTGACATTTTAAAGTCTGGTTTTCATTGGAAATCTGCTAACTTTTGAAAAACAAGTCAAATATGTAGGCTTTGAAAAGGGAAATACAATTCATCTGAAGTTAAAAAAATCCTCAAATATTTTTGTGCCAATTGGTAATACTCTAGAATTAATTTTTAAATAATATTGCAAATTCAAACTTTTTCCTTTTTAGAAATATTGATTTTTATTCATTGGCTTTAACAGCTTTTGAACTGTATTGCTATTCAGGATTTAATATTTTTTCCTATTTGTCATCCCAAACAGTGGTCTATATTTGAAAGAAAACAAAGAATCATTTGGTGATAGTTGCTATGACTTTCAAATAGCAGCTTTTGAAATTGCTCAGTTTCTGAATTCTCAGAAAAGCTTTGGAGTTACTAGAGAAAATGCAGTGCTGCTTCTGCAGCCAAGCTGATGCGCACAGGAGCAGCAGTATGTCCCTGTCCACATGGCACAGTAATTTTCAACATACATATTCCATACCTGGTAGACCAGGAATTCCTTCAGACCCATCAACACCTGGGGGCCCTTGCACACCAACATCTCCTTTTGCTCCCCTTACACCCATTTGGCCTTGAACTCCTAAAATGAAAAATTTAAAAATATTACAAAACAACATCTTAGATTATGAGTTTTTGTATAAAGTTTAAAATTTTATAACTCTTTAGGCTAATGAAACATAAGTAGAGTATAGGATTTTCACTCTGAACACGCATAGGCAAAACACAAGCTCCTATCTAGCATCTGTATTTTTCATGCGCAGACAATAGGAAGTTCCTGAAAGCTTCCATAGGAAAACATGGATACAAACACCTAGATAATATTAGTTAAGCATTTACAGTTCATATAGAGAGTTCATATTAACATTGCAAACAAAGAAGTTCTTCTGGCAGTCAAATATTTCTAAGTAGATTTAATGTCTTTGCAATCCAGCATCTGGTTGGTAAGTGCAGTCATTTCTGTGCTCACAGGATACTAAATGTGTAAAAACATGAATGTACAGCATATAAGTATATATGCATACAGCATACAGTATATAAGCCTCCGGGTACTACTGATATATTATTTAGCATTAAGAGCTTTTGGACAGAATGAGAGCTTGTTAAAATGGAACTGAATATTCAATGTAAGATCCAACTATCCCACAAATAAGAAGGCAGTCCTAGTGTTTAGCAAAAATTATTTCAAAACCACATGAGTACTCTCAGCAGTAGAGTCAGTTTATTGCATATTTTAGAGTCCACTAGAACTGCAAAGCAGATGACAACCCTGACTAGTTTTAATGACAAAACTATGAATGTGTACCTTTTAAACCTCGTTCTCCTTTGTCCCCAATACCAACCAAGGTCTCAGATGGTCCAGGAAAACCTTTATCACCTGGTTCACCTTTTTCTCCAATGAATCCTTTTCTTCCCTTTATTCCTGGGAAGCCAGGAGAACCTGCAAGAACATAGAGTGAAATTTTCTGAAGAGACTTGACTAGATGATATAATAAAGGAAACCAGAAAATGCCAATCTTCAAGAGCAATTGTAATTTACATATGTAAATATACATTGCAAATCAACAACGTACGCTAGCTTCTTAGCTGCTCCAATCATCAATAAAACACCTACAAGTGCAGATTACTTGTAGTAAGTAATGCTTGTCTTTCCAGCAAGACATGGAAATTATTTCTTATAGTGAATAAACATACAATCTTGTGTCTGTTAAATAAATAATAATGGTATCTACACAGGATGGAAAAAAAAATAGCAAAAAGGCTCTCTGCTCTTTATTGACCAAATCACTGGCCAGTTAAAAAAAATGAAAAAGGTGTCAAGTCAAAACTGCTAAAAAGAAATGATGCCATTCAGCCTTCAGACTGCACATATACAGAAGAGAGATGAACGAAGACTAAGAGAAATTCCAGTACACATCTGTACTCATGAGTGATAATACACACAAAAATGGATCAAAAGACTTGTGAATTGAAATTCCTGAATTCTAAATGATAACAAAGCCAGATAAAGTGGTCACTTGCCTCTGATACCAGGGCTGCCTGGTCTTCCAACCACGCCAGGGGGTCCAGGAATTCCTAACAGTCCCATTGCACCTGGATCTCCCCTTGCACCTGTGGGATTGAAGCCATAGGAACATATTTGTTAGTATAAGATCAGTTAAACAGAACATTACTTCAGAAAATTACACATATGCCTGTCATTTCAGTGTTTAATTGCTTATTTTAATTTTTCTCCATTTCTTTAACTGTCCAAGCTGGTTTTCCCATCTTTAACCACAGGATCATGACTTATAACCCCCAATTGCCTATATTAGTAGCAGCAACAGCTCCTACCAATGAATGAAATAACTAACAGTAAGGATAATGCATCTGAGACACCCACACAGGGATGAGAGATGGGTCATGAGATGTGTGGGAAGGACATTCCTTTCTTGCTCAGGAGTCCAAGACCAGCTGGGAATTAACTCCCTCAAATGCCACCAGAAGTCTTTGTTTGCATAACTGAGTCAAGCGCTACATGTTTATCAAAAGCTTTACAGATTCTCAGTATAAAAAGGCATGTAGCATCTCCTCCCCACAGTGTAATGATTCGATATTAAAGAAAAATCTTTATTAGAAATAAGAACCATTATATGACTGATTTATTTTATTCTTCAAAACAAATTTCAACACATTTCTGAAAAAAAAAACCCAAAAAAATCAACCCTACAGGGACCACTTAGCTTACTTAAAGTTAGCTCTGGCTAGTGACAGAGCTTGATCTGACTGAACTCTGTCAGACTCTAGATCTGAGATTTTAAGACAAAGAAGATGGCATTACAAACTATTTGAAAAGGGATGCTGAGTAAGAACTAAACACTTTGCATTTCCATTGTGCTGGGGGAGTTCCTTTGAATATTAACTATTTCATGTCCTACTGTAAGGACATTACTGTATAAAAAACTACATAAAACGCTGTTCTCAGAAGACTGTTACAGAAAATTCCACACTGTGTCAAGAGAGCTTCAAGAGATGCTCATCATTTAAGGAAGAATGATTTATTAGTTTTCCATAAAATCTCAAAGATAAATGAATACTGTTCAGGGAAAAATATTTCAGCATCTTCAGTCTGGAGAAACATGACCTTTGCTAAACACCTTTCTGCAAAGACTTGCTTAATTGCTACATCAAAACAAAGACTTGGGGGATCCTTACCTGGCAAACCAGAGATTCCTGGCCTTCCAGACTGTCCCTTGGGACCAGGTAATCCCGTATTTCCCTGAAGACCTATTAATCCAGGTTCCCCAGGCAGGCCGTAGATTCCAGGGATACTCAAACCAGGAGGACCTAGGTTTCCTTTTGAACCTTGTAAACCTCTTCCTCCTAAGAAAAGTGCAGGACAGTGTAGTATGGTAGATCTGTCTGAAAAACAAACCTTCATCTCTATCCTTACATCATAAGCATGAAACTCTTCTTGAACTTTGCCTGTTTGAGGCTAAACATGAGATCTGTAAGGCAACAGACACATTCAGAAAATCTTCCAAGGGCTGTGGGTTGGGTTTTTTGAAAAGAGGGGAAAAAAAAAAGTGAGAGTAGACAAATCTGTTCTTTCTCAGAAAAAGAAGAAAAAACCCAAACCTGAAAACCCCACCAATTTTGCACTCATTCTTAAAAAAAAAATTTAAAAATCCTTTTGAGATCATATAAAGGAGAAGGAATGTGCTGCATATCTAAGCATGTTTTTTTTTTTTTTTTAAAGAAAATCATATGCAGTACTGGCAGGTACTTTTGGAATCCTAAACTGTTTTCCTATCTAGCCGAGCTCTTCTGTTCTTTTATTTCTTTATCAATCCCATAGCACCACAGAATCTAAGTTCAGTCCCACAGGGGAGACATGATTGAAATATCCTTTTTCCTGTGGAATTTGGGTCGGTTTGTGATTACTCTTTAGACTGTCCAGTGAAATCTGAATCTTAATCCATCCTTATCAGTGGATGTGCTTCCTCCCATCTACAGAAAGAGCATCTTTGAAATGAACTCATGTTTTCTTGCATACTACTCTATAACCAATATCCAGAAACAATTTCAGCTCCCACAGGCAGAAAGGCAGAAAGGCAGAAACAAAAGCCACACTCACCCAGCCAAATGGCATTTTTGGGCCAGAAAGTCCTACCTGGTGGGCCTGTAGCTCCCTGGCCACCTGGCAAGCCTGGTACGCCAACAAGACATTCAGCAGGTCTCCCTGGAAAACCTGGGTCTCCAGGAACTCCAGGTGAGCCACGATCTCCTAAAAGACATGAGAATGGATTCACAGCCAAATTAAGTTGTAGGCTTTGAGTCAACATCGTTTGACTTGGTCTTCCTTCAAATAACTTGCTGTGCTCCCTGAGCTTCTCTGACAACATTACCTCTTAGGCCATCTTCACCATCATGCCCAGGGTTCCCTGGCAGGCCTGGGAGCCCTGGAAGTCCACCTTCACCTTTTGAGCCAGGACTGCCATGACCTCCTGGTGAACCCATTCTTCCCGGCTCTCCAGGAATAACCATGCCTGGCTCACCCTGCAACACAGAGAGAAATGTAAACAATCCTCTCTGCTTTGCAAATCTGCCAAAATATTTTCTCCACTGTGGGAACAATGACCTTATTTTATGAGGGTAATTCTCCTTATTCCATTTGGATCTTTCACGTATAATTTCTAATGGCTTCAACTCAGCAGACTACGGGATGTTCCTTATTGGCCAGCTGAGGAATTCATCCAGACAGCTTTTAAACTTTGTCTCCTAACCCTAAGAAGTTGCTACTGAGCAATGCAAAACACTTCCATCCATTTAGTCTTTAATGCGCTGGCATGCCTTCGGTAGCTGTGAAAAGTTTTGGATATCTTTCTGAAAATGGGGGTATAGTTTGTGCAAATATAACCTTTTCTTTTCATATCATGGTAATATTTTTAATCAAATTATTTACTTAAATGATCAAGGTCAGCACCCAGATATGTCTCAGAATACTCAGTCAGGTGTTGGGGTTTTCACTGCTTTACATGAAGACTGGTTTTATCACAAGAGTCCCAAGTGTATTTTCTGACTGGAAAGTTTGAATTAGTAGGTTTTTTTAGCTGACTGAACTGCTGGTTGTTTTGAGTACCGGCAAATCAATATGTCCATAAAGCAGGTCAGTAGACCTGAGCTTATACCAGTCACTAATGATATACTTGGACCACAGAGGCAACTTCACATCCAGATGCTCTGTGCATCAAATAGATTAAATATTAAAAAAATAAATATTCACAACCTCAACCCTCTTAATTCATCACATCAAAAAATACACAAAAGAATCGCATATGGGCACACACAGACAAAAAGAAATGCCACATTTTCAAATAATTTAGGTGTTAATATTTTGTTCAAAATGAAATCCTAATTACAGAGTAGTCAAGAATCAGTAGATTAGCTTCTGTTAATCAGTAAGGGTGGCTGCAGTGTTACCTCCAACCTACTTTCTTCATGCTTCAATTCAACAGAGCAGTTGCTTAAATGAAATACATACTTACATGTCAATGACCTCCATCAAATATATACTTAATTGGATTTCTGAACAGGCATCTTTTCAGCAGCTGAGGCCTTTATTTTTTGCTGTAAGCTATGCAATATCCTCCTTGTGGTCTGAAGGTTGAAGTAGGAAAACATCCCAAACACTTGGAATTCTGAAATCTTGTGTTTGGATCTTAAATTTTTGCTTGAGCCCCTTTTTATAGAAAGAATTTAATTTCACAGTTTGTGCATAACTAGTCAAGAAATAAAGGAATTCCTACATTCCTTACAATTTTTTATTTATTCACTCAATATAAAATTTAATGAATGGGACCTCTGGAAAAGCCTGTACTGTATTTCTAACCAAACCTTTTGTCCTGGTTGTCCTAGATTTCCAGCTCGGCCTGGATCTCCAATCTTTCCTTCACAACCTGGCGGCCCTCTGTCTCCTGCAAGTCCTTTATCTCCTGCAAAAGGAATTAAACAGCAGTGCAGATGCTTTATTTTACAAAGGGGTATTTGCATGTGTGCAGTCATGAGCCTCTGACACTAATGAAGCATACATGAGATGAAGGGAGCATTGGTGAGGCCACACCTCGAGTGCTGTGTCCAGTTTGGCCCCTCAGTTTAGGAAGGACATTGAAACATTTGAACACGTCCAGAGGAGGGAATGAGGCTGGTGAGGGGCTGGGAACACAAACCCTGTGAGGAACAACTGAGGGAGCTGGGGTTGTTTAGCCTGGAGAAAAGGAGACTCAGAGGTGACCTTATCACTCTCTACAGCTCCCTGAAAGGTGGCTGTGATCAGATGGGGGTTGGTCTCTTTCTTCAGGCAGCAACTGACAGAACAAGTGAACACAGTCTCAAGACGCACCAAGGGAAATATAGGTTGGGTATTAGGAAACAGTTTTTTACTGAAAGATTGATAAAGTACTGGAATGGTCTGCCTGGGGAGGTGGTGGAGTCACCATCCCTGGATGTGTTTAATAAAAGATTGAATGTGGCACTCAGTGGTGCCACATGGTTTAGTTAGTTAGTGGTGTTAGGGCATGGGTTGGATTAGATGATCTTAAAGGTCTCTTCCAACCCTGTGATTCTGATTCTGATATTGATTTCAGAGTTGATGTGACACACAGCATCTTGTTCCTCACATATTCAGTCAAAATTGACCATAACCCTACCTGTTATTAACTGATTTGAAGCAAGCCACCATTCTTTTTTTTAAGTGAACCCATTCTGATGCCAGTTCCCTACTGTTCTCTTTAACAAGCAGCTTGGTACAAATTTTAGTACCTGAGCTTTTTCTGTTAACTCCTGTCCTTACAGGATTATGAGAATTTCATAGTATTTCTAGTGTTGAAAGGGAATTATAACTTTGCATGAGGAATGGCCAGATTTACAGTATTGAAAGTGTTTGCTATTATCTGCACAATAGAGTAAGTACTGCATTGAACATAACCAAAACTGATTTAAAAAAAAGTACTGAGATTCATAAAGCTCTGTCTCTGTAACACATATCCAGGTAAAGAGAATCCATCTGAATCAAGTGCAGCAATCAGATGAGATACCTGCACCTGTTTGGGCAGTATTCCAGAAAGCATCAATGTCTTTTAAAATATTTCCCTACTGTCAGCTTTGATACTTGATACTCAGAAATTCCTCAAAATAGTTCAAACTTGCAATTTCTAAAACTTAAGGTAGTAAATTACAAGACTGCTAAAAAATACCTATCTGTCTGTTCATTTATTTATTTTTTTTAATTTGCTATTTATTTTAAGGTGTACTTAAAATTTTTTGAGGGGTTTGATTTTAGTTGAAGATCAAAAAGAGTATTTTACCTTTTGGACCCGGGTTTCCTGGAAACCCAAGCCCTGGAAAGCCTGTGTCACCTGTTGGTCCTGAAAGTCCTGGATCACCTGGCTGACCTCTTGCTCCAACCCTACCTGCACAACGAAAGTAAATAAACTGAATTATCTTACGACAGAACATCAACTTGTAGTATTATGTGAGTTATAGTTTATCATTATTAATAAGTACGCAACTGTAGATGATATTAGAATTTAGACACAATTTCTCCACTGCAGGTTTTCACAGTTAAAATGCTAATTGCATTCACAGTATCAAAACATTTACATGTCTGTGAGTTACATTCTTATGCAATCTGACCAAATTCCAGACTCTTAGAAACAGCTCCATGCAGACATGAATCTTCCACTTCTTGAAAGGTTCCAAACACACTTTATAGGGGTGAGGTTTGAAACAGAAGCAACTATAAGAACAGAAGCTACCATAAAACTGTCAAAAAACTTCCTGTGCTGTTCAGGACAGTTTTAAGGATTATTGTTCTACAAAACCCAAGCAAAGATTCCTTACAGTTAACCAGTCTCTGATTTTAACTGTTTTACTGATTTAGTGCTGTACTCACCAGGCACTCCTGGGGGTCCAGGGAAACCATGTGGTCCTTGAGGTCCTGGCAATGCAGGTAATGGAGTTGCCCTTCTGGTCTCTCCTTTCAGACCTTCAGCAAATACATTATAAAATATTACAAAGGCATATAGTTTGGCATATTTCTGAAAAATATGCCAAATTTCTGAAACTCCAACGCGTTTTGAAAAATCAAAAATGTCACATCCTGCCTTAAGTAAGTAAAATCATTTTATTGACACCTGCAGTCTTCCTCTCAGCCCTCCTGCAGTCTAGTAGAGACCCAGAAAAAGAAGCACAAAGTCACCAGGAAAATGATGCAACTGAGAAGTGCTTAAATCTTCAACTCCAAGTCATAAAGGCTCAGTGGACAATACCTTTAAGCAAGCTTGACTATTTCTGCCACACAGCTGAGTTTTCTTCCACAAATATGTTTCCAGCACTCAAAAATTATTATTCCCCTTATATTTAACCCTGCTTAGATTACACTAACGGTGACGACTGGTTGCATATTTGAATAGTTTGTGTTTCCACAGTGTCAAGCACTGGAACACATGGCCCAGAGATAATGTGCTGTCTTTGTCCTTGGTGGTTTTCAAGGGCCAACTGGATAATGCCTTGAGTGACTCGGTCTGATATCATAGCTGTCCCTGTGCTGAGGTGAAGTTCAGACTGCACAGAATCCCTTCCAACCTCAATTATCTTATCACCCTAAGACTTTCACTACTATCTTCAGACATACGAAAGTTGGGACAACGCTGTTGGAAGTCCCATGGCAAGAGGAAGTTTCCCATGTTTCATAAATTAAGTCTTTGATTTCAATCTATCTATCTCTGCAATTTTAACCAAGTACTCCTTAACATAGGTAAAACACAGTAAAACAGGGAAGTTACAAACCAGCTTCTCCAGGTAATCCAGGTGGTCCAGGTATTCCTTTAGAGCCTTTAAAACCTCTTACTCCTTGTGGTCCATAACCTGGCAGTCCAGGAAGCCCCATTTCTCCAGGAAGCCCAAGTCTACCAGGCAATCCAGGTAGTCCTCTATCTCCTTTTGATCCAGCCAATCCCTAATGATTACATGTGTATACCAAGCATTACTTGTTTTCCACACCAGCTTTCTTAACAAAATGCCCATTTCACTGACTATAATCTTGTGTTATTTTAGTAGCAGAGTAACTCTGATAGTTTAAGAAATATTTTTTCTCTTATTTACCTGTGATTAAATTAATATAAATTTGAATATCGATGGTTACAAAGAGAGGGCTATTGAGAGGGAAATACTACAAATAAATACAATTGCTTGATTTTTTCCAATCACTGTGTTGTGGCACTGTACACTTTCCTACTGTTCTAGAAAACATTTGGCAAAAAACTCAAACCTACCTCACTCTGACTCTCCTTGTGTACTGTGGAGTCGATTTTAGAGACAGTTATATCTGAATAATGTTAACAGCTTCTAAGCCAACGTAATACAACAATAATTGTTAGTTTTTGTTCCTGCTAAGCTCTGCTGTAACCATTCTAGTTTCATGGTCAGTTCTTACTGAAGATTAACTCATAAAAACTGAACACAAAGTATCTGAATTATTAAGCATTATAAGTAGTAAGGAAAATACTTTTAGAAGATCTTATCCATCACAGAAATCCAACAAAGTGCTCCAGTATCAATATCCAAACTAACACCTTACTAGACTGCTGAGGTTTTTCAGCAATGTGTACCTGCACTGGCCTCATCCCTCTCTGGTATTACATCAGAATATTTCCTTTGCTTCATTCATGTATATGGTTGTTACAGTTGAGGACAGTACCCTCAGTCAGGTAGGGGATATTAAGCTGAAATATCTAAATAGACTGAACAGATTGTTGTACAAGACAAAATACTGACTTAGGTTTACATGACTTACATAGTAATTGCAAAAAGTGCACACCCACCTCTTCACCTTTAAAACCCTTGGATCCTTTAGGGCCAGGTCTTCCCAGAAATCCACTTGAACCTCTTCTTCCTTTGTCTCCCCTGGCTCCTGGGTCTCCTCGTTCACCTTTTGGCCCTTCTGGATATACATATCCTGGCTCACCTTTTGATCCTTTACGTCCTTGATCTCCTCTAAAACCTGGAGGTCCCTAGAATAGAGTTATCAAAAGAATTTCAGTGCTAGATGTATGTCATCTGTTTTCAAGTTTTCTTTTTCTTAAATACCTCAGAGGGGTTCTCCCTGTTCTCATTCTTATTCTCTGTAATAGCATAATTCAACACGCAGGGTTTTGGGTTTTTATGTCTTTTCATCCTGCCTTTACTTCTTTTGACAAGACTAACATTTCATTTGTGCTACTACAAGCGAGAATAATGTAGCATAATTTAATGGGTAAGATCATGGCACAAAAAGAAGGACTTTAAGACCTAGTTATATATTTCTCCTAGTTATATATTCCCATGTGAAATATTCCACATGGGAATATTTCCCCAGGGCCACTCGAAGTGCCATAACTGCCTCTGTTCAGAGTTAACTTCCCTCTCCCTTCTCTTCCCCACAGGTTACAAAGTGGGTACACTATCCCTGCTGAAAGCACACTGGGCCCTAGGGATCTTGGGCTCATGAGCTCTTAGGGGGCTCCTGGCAAAGCCTGTCAGCAGACTCATTCTGCATCTGTATAGCTACCACCACAATGAATACTTGTGCACGGGTTTTTATTGGACAGCACTGGCTGTACTTTCCCACAAATCATTACTACTACAGCACAAGTCAGCACAGCCAAATGACATGTGTGTGGCAGCAGGTGGCAGACTTCCCTCTTCATAACATTTCCTAGGAGGGAGTGTCCTTTGCACCCCTGAAAGAGGGTATGATGAGAAGCCATTTTCTCTGCAGCTCTGGGGCTTTAGGACTCCTGAGTATGCTGGAAACAAGTGAAGTAAGAAGTCTGACAAAGATCACAGCACACAAAAATCTACATATGCTTTACGGACACTGCCATGATTATTGAATTATATAAAGGAATTATAGACTACCCATACCAGACAGAACAAGCAGTCTCAGCACCACAAAATGCAGCACAGGTTAATCACACAGGTATTTATTTACCTGCCTCACTGCTGGGCCAACTTGCTGCACTGAGCAACCAGGCTCAGGTAAAGCTGTGTAAGCCATACATCACATTCTCTGCCTTGCCTCCCATGCTGACACATTCATTACTACAGGAAAAAACCTGTTGAGATCGCCCAATATGACACTACATGTAACACTAGTCATGAGATTTCTCTGAAATAATCCCTGTGAAATCTGAATGTTTATCTGAAAAACCAGTCTTACTTGAGCCCCTGGAAACCCTGGTGCTCCTGGAGAACCTGGAGAACCTTTTGGACCTGTTGTTCCTTCTCTACCTGCAAAAGAAACAGTAATATTTTGTAACAGTAATACTGCTATATTTTGTAAAGAAAAATGAAAACAAGGACATGGATTTTGACAAGCTCCAATAACTGCACCCAGCATTCAATATTTCTCTTGTTACATTGACTACTCATCGACTGAGCTGGCTTCAGTCTGCACCTGAAGCCTATCAGCACTCTGAGCTCTGATCTTTTAGGACTTGTGCTCATATCAGCAGAGGGAGCTGCACCAGGCTCTCACACTCACCACCACCTCAGGGCAAGCTCAAGAACTGCAGGCTGCAGACATGCCCACACCTGATTCTCATGCTAAAAGCAAAATCATTTGCACTCCTACTATCCTGTTAGGAACAAGATAATTTACCAGGCATGCCATCCTGACCACGAGGCCCAGGAGAACCAGGCAGACCAGGCACTCCCGGAATGTAGCTACAGTCAGTACACACAAGAGCATCATCCCCTAGAATGAAAAGAAATCATTAGTTGCTCTACAGCAAGTAATTTTCAAGCTCGACTAATGTGCTACTTAGTTTGTTAGAGCTAATACTTTTTGGCCAGGAGTGGTAGAATTCCTTGGAAGATCACTTAATTTCACCTTAGTTTCGTTGGAAGATCACTTCCAACACAGTACTAAATCACCTCTGGTCAGAAAGTCAATCAGAACTGAGTACAATTAATTGAAAGGTCAGAAAAATTTGGTTTAAAACTCTTGATTTTTTCAAGTCAAGTTTTAGCAAATAATTTGGATACAGTCACTCTGCTAACAAGCCAAATTCTCTCAAAAGAAGTAAGGGACATACGCTTCCAACTAACAGAGCTCTGTAACATTCAGGGTCATTCTAATGACAAGCAAAGGGCAAAGAGACTCAGCAGCTCCTGTGGGTAGAAGTTGCAGATTCTTTCGGAGACGAACTGTCAGCAAGAACATAACAACAGGAGAGTACAAAGCCATGCCAAACTGCAGTAACTGTTTGTTCCAGAGAAGATCAGCACCCTGTCACAATTTTGTACAACTGCTGTGCAGCACTGGCACATCACCGCTCTTTTAGTTGATTTAAAGGGAGGAAGACATCTCACTATCCCTAATGAATGTTCTTAAAACTTTGAACTCAGCAAATGACTTAAGAGGTAAATTAAATTGAAAAAAAAAAAATCTAATGAGGATCCACGAAGATTACAGGATTGTACCATCTACTTCTGAGTGACAGTTATCTGAAACTGACCTCTCATGCCAGTATCCCCTGGAGGTCCTGGGGGTCCTCTACACCCTGGCTCTCCAGGAAGTCCTGGTAGGCCAGTTCCAAATGTTACTCTACCTGTTAATGAAATGAGCATGGCACCATTACATCACAGATTATTCAGACAATTCTCTACTTGCTAAGGGAGAAAAAAGTTGCAAGGATGAGCTCAAGACAGTATTCTGATCCTTATCCCTTCCAACTTGAGATATTCAACAATTCATTTAAAAGAGAGAGCTACCTGGAAAAACCCAAAACACCTGCAACTAGAAATACCTGGTTCTCCTGGAGGACCTGGTAATCCAACAGAACCAGGCCTGCCAGCAATACCAGGCAGCCCTGGAGGGCCTACAATACACAAGCCAGTTTGTCCTTTCTCTCCTTTTGTTCCTTTTGGCCCAGGAAATCCTGGGGGACCTCTCAGACCAGGTCTTGACACACCTAACCAAAGGGGAAAAAAATACAAAAACAGAGTTAAAGAAAAAATGGCATTTCAAAGCTAAGTAAGTACTCAGTTGGATGAGTGACAAAGTGACAGAACACCGAGTTCATTCCACAAATCTTTTTTATCTTGAAATATATTAATCAAAGTGAAAATCTACAGACATTTAAAAATTATCTTTAACCTATGTACATGACCCATCAGAGCTCTTGAGTGACAATATTTTAGCACTTAGAGATATTTTTAAAATCTTAAATATTAAAGAAATTAATATTTGACAAAGCCTATTCAGTGCAACAGACAGAAAGAACAGTGTATTTTACTATTGCATATACCTGGTCTACCAGCAGCTCCAGGAGGACCCTGTGGCCCTGCAAAATCAAGATATTAAAAACTTGAGTTAAACCACTCTATACTCTACAAAGTCACTATTCAATAGCATCGAATACAACCTTTTGTCTTTTGCATTTTAAGCTTAGAAGTTAAAATAAGAACTTTGTTTTGCCTGAGTAGGCATCTACCACTCATACGACTGTTGCATACTGGCAATTATTTTTAAGGATAAATAATGCTATAAATCAAAGTCTCGGGACACATATTAAGTCAGCAATTAGATGTGAGTTTAGGAAATATTCTTTTAAAGGCAGAAGAAAGTTGCTCAAAATGTAGTTTGCAATAAGCCCTTTGAGTGGACTGTTCTTGCTACAGGATTATAGTTTTGATGTCCTACTCACCAGGCATGCCACGTTGACCTTTTGGTCCTGGAGGTCCGGGGGGTCCCTCATCCCCTTTTTCACCAACCACGTAATCGTAATACTCCGTCTCAAGAGAAGGGTGGTAAGAAAAGAGAGTTGCAAGAATGAAGAGAGAAGCACAGTATCTCACACTGAATCTCATTCATAGTTTTGATGTTCTGACACCACAAGACCTTACTAATTACAAGCAACCAGAAATGAAATCATAGCTGTTATTAGCAGCAGTGGTTTTTTAGTACTCTGTCATTATCACAAACCCTTCAGCTTTTTACAAATCTATTTCTTCTGAACAATTTAGGCAGAAGGGTTCCACTAGGTGCAGAAGGGTTCCACTAGGTGCACATGGAGCCTTTAGGAAAGCCACTAGGGAGACAGCATGACTAGACAGGGAAATTGTACTCATATCAACTCTTGCTTTCTTTAAGGGGTGTTCTTAGGATTTTAACATTAAGGTCCCCTGTTCTGAAGTGATTAGAAATTGGTTTAAATATTAACTCCTGTGAATTTTTGTAACTGTTCTTTGGCAGTCCAATCTCCTGCCAAAATTGGTGGATCCAGGTGAGGTCTAAGCAGGCACAGATACTGTATAAAATTCCATATGAAGGAAGATCTCATCTGTGTGAGAATCCCAGCAATATCTGCATTTTGTGAAAGCCATGCGTGATTAGAGCATCACAGGACATCCAGTATTGCCTCATGCAAACAATTTGGATTATTTTTATTCTAATGTTTTAGAAAAATGATTTATGAAGGTAATTTACACTTACTCGACCACAAGCTCCAGGTGGTCCAGGGTTTCCTTTCATCCCCTTCATCAGAGAACAGAGATAGGTTTTTTTATTAAAACAGTATATGGAATGACATTTACCCACTGTTACTTCAGTACATTGCTCAAAATATTAAAGAAAAACAACTGTTCCTGACCAGTCCTTCACCACCCCATCACTGTTCCTTACACAACAATTCAGCTGCATACACCCAAACCTACAGGAACTCATCAGCGGACATAGATGGACACCAGTTCAAATACATGGTTTGTTTCAGCTGATCCATTCCCTAATCCATGATACCCTTACTTGTCATCTCTTAGGCCAAGTGAAACATACTATACACAGTGATAAATAAAATTATATAATAACCCCCAAACATTTCTTATCCTCATCCTCAAAAGCAATAACAAAACCATTGGACAATACCTTAGCACCTTGCCTTCCAGCCAGTCCTGGCTTGCCCTGTTCACCCTTTTGTCCCTGCAGGTGACAATACACAATTTTATAAGGACTAATATTTTTGCACTGCCAACCGTAAAATTTAAAATGTAAAGCTTTAATCTTTCATGGTGATGGCAAAGTGAATGCAACTTGCTCAGAAGAAGACACTGCAGTGAAAGACCCAGTTTGAGGTACAGCTCCATGTCTGTAGGAAAAGCTGCAGGTGTCCCGTCCAAACCTGCATTTATTACAGCACACTCCAACACTCCCAAGGGGAAGCTGCTCTGCATGGCACAAGTGTAGGAGTCTCCCATCCGTTCTCCCTCTGCAACCTATTTCTGAAATAAATGGGACACAATGCAAGATTCTCCCATTCAACACCCTTCCCCAGAACCCGCTCAGTCTGCAGGATGGTGCTGATCTCAAGAAGTGCCAGCAGCACCAGGAGGAAAAACAGTGCAGACTAAGGCTTCTGCAAGTGGATACAGGCAAGGGAGAGGGACTTCTTGGAGGCTTGTGCAGTTGAATGCACTGCTAGTGAGTAAAGCTGAAATCGGAACAGAGCAATGTCTTTGTCATGACAGAGTGTTTTCTTTCTGTTAGCTGAGGCAGTAGAGCTTTGTGGCCAGTCATTCAGTGTTCTTTGTCAGACTGGAATGTGTTTAGGCTTCCTGTGAAGGTCATTAGCATGACAAAGATGATGTTATAGAAGATACATGTGCAATTGGCTATTCTGGCAGTAAGGATTTTGGTAAGATATTTATAAGGTCACTGAGATTCTAATGATGTTGTGAAAGTAGAGATGAAGTAAAAAGAACTGATATTTAAGCAACTGAACACAGTATTTCAAACACATTTGAACAACTCCAACTTTAAAATTAGTATACAAATGAGACTATTCTGCTTCTAAAATAGCAAATTTTACGAACTATATGTTGAAAAAATTATAGTTTAATAGCTATTAGTCATCTTGTTTCAGGCCAAGACAGCCATGACCCTGACAATAACTTCTCTTCGTAAAACAATGTCTTTGACCCTAGTGAATAAAAATTATTCATTTGTCTTCTCAATTTATGTTAAAGAGAAGGTACAACTTTTTAACAAAAATTTCAATGTGACTAACCAGAAAAAACTCAGTAGAATTCATTTTGCTTAACTTGGAGTGTGTCTCACACTCATTAGACAGTCACCAGCAAGCAACAGGTCTTTTTATTTGATACAGAAACTATGACATCTATGAACTGAGCCTCTGTCTCCTGCACATAAATCTGTGAGGACGTGTATGTTCCAAGGCCAGCTGCATGAAGGAAATGTTTCAGTGCATGCAAGTCAACATTTTGAAATACACTCCACTATGAGAAAAAGGCTGTGACAGGAAGATAGAATTGTCACAAAGAGATGACTATCACTTAGGAAACAGTTAAAAGACTTCCTTCATTACCGGTAAGCCAGGTGGACCTGGGGCACCTTCTTTTCCAGGCTTTCCCTACATAGGAAAAATGTAAAATAAAATTTAAAAAATTAAAGTGAGGATATTGCAGTCAAAGAGCATAGCAACTCAATGCTGTGCACATAACTGTAAACTGTGTAAACTGTAAAAAGCCATTAAGTTTATTTTAAAGTATTCATTAATCATAACTAAAGTTATTAAAACTCTACAAAACAGGTAGTAAGATATTCCATTGACATTCCTCCTCCTGTGGAGGATTATTTGTGCCAGATTCCAACAGTACAAAGTGCCAGGCAAGTGCAGAAAGCTTGGTGAAAAATCAGCAAACAGCAAAAAGACGTCAGAACTTAAAAGATAAGAAGGTGAATGGAATGATGGCCCCACAAGCTCAAAACTCACACAAAATAATGCAATTTTTTTTTCCTAGAATGCAAAATTCACAGCAATTTGATATTTTGTGCTCACTGATGTAATTTCAATTTCAAAAAAATGTATTGTTGTCTTTTTAGAACAGTTAATCAATCAATGTCTTAACAATACCTCCTTAGCATTCTCCAACATCAATACACAAAAAAAGCAAGGGTGCTTCACCAGCTCCTCCACACGGAGGAGTCGATTAAGAAGAGTTCTAAAAAAATACTGCATGACAGAACAAGGCTTTTGAGAACAGCAGACAATGTGGAAGAAACACAGAAGATGGAGGATTAATAACACATGTTGGAGAGCAAGAACTTATAGAACTTCACACTAGTCACTCAAATTGAAATTTTCATTATGTATAGGAATAATAAAAATTACAATCATGTTGCTCTCTGACAGCACCGTACAATTGAAGAAAGAACAGTCCTCAGGTAGTACCAGGGTCTTGTCTTGCTATCTTTCCTTGTGGAAGAAAATGTATTGCAACCCCAAGAAGTATGAGAGACGTTTCAAAAATACACACATTTGGACTGAATGAAATATTTAGTTTTTGAAAAAATAATATTTTTGAATTATTTTTTGTGAAAATTATTTTTCTTAGTATTGCTTTCCTAATGTATTCAAAATCCCTATTCAGAAAATGTCACAAAACATTTTGATTTTTTGGACTATTTTAGAGTTCTCCCCTGATTATACATCAATAATTTGTTATGATTAGTAGTTTTAGTTACTAAGACCTTGCATCTGTCACTGATTAGTTTTTATCTGAAAGTTGGAAAGGCATTTGAATGAAAATAATAGCTTTCCCTTAATTGTCTTTAAAAAATCAGGTAAATTATATTTTAATATCCATGTTTTTTTAAATAAATATTTTCTCATATACTATGCTGTTAATGAAGTAACTCATAGGCAACTTTCTTCATGTCTCCACACAGCTGCTGGTTGAACAAACTAATTTTAAGTCTGCTGCCTTAAGTAAACCTGGTGTTTTCTACTTATACCCTTGCACTATAAAGCCAGTACATGTCCAGCTGAGCACTTTTTAATTAAGTTTTAACTGGAGAACCTTTATAGAAAAAACCAGAAGTGTACTCACAATCAACTGACCTTCACTCCAAGTACTCAAGTAAGTACAGTCACTTCACTTCCAGCTCTTGTCTAGTTTACTGCAGGAAAGAGCTTTTGAATCTAAGCAATTTGCTCTGAGTAGCAATGAGACAAAAACTGGACAGCAACACTAGTTCAAAACTGTTTTTCAGAAAGGACTAACACGTATGTATTCAACTGTTTGCACACACCTGTGCTCCTGGTTCTCCTCGGTCACCCTTTTCACTTTGAGAATCACCAACCGGCCCCTGGAACAAAACCACACTGAGATACTCATGCTTTGAAACTCACATTTTCTGAGTAAAATATATATTTATAATATTTTATCTTTTAAAAACTACAGTTGGAATGCTATTAATAGGTATTTTATTCTATTCATTAGTTCTATTTTTGTCAGTAAAGGTTGAAATAATTAGTGTAAATACTGGTCTTTAAAGCATAGCATTTATTAGGTGATGCTGCCTGAGCATCTGGATTTAAGGGTTTTACTTCTGGTCACTTACTGTAAACCCCATTGGCCCTGGGGGTCCTCTGGATCCTTTTTCTCCTTTTTCTCCTTTCAAGTCCTATTACACAGAAAAGAAGAGCTTACTGTGGTGTCTTGGATTTTTCTATGCTTAACATTTCAGTCTGGTTCTACAAATGAGAAATGCTTATGTCACCATCAAGAGTCTGAGCAGAGATGGTTCTACTCAACTGACTTAGAAACAGAAACTTCACATCAGTGCTCTAACCTAAGTCTGTGATTTTTGAAAAAGAAACTGTTTCTGCACATTTCACAATAGAGCTAGGTCAAAGCAACCTACCTTTATGATTGTATGCAAAGGGTCTGTAGTAAATATCCCCACAAATGGCAACAAGAAACAAGCAAAAGCCCAAATAAACCTTAGTTACTTCACTGGAGCTAGAGTTACTTTCAAGACATAATTGCAGTGGCTACCTATGGCATCCTGGTCTCTGTGGGTACAAAACTAGATTCTGCTACAGTGTAGCACCACTGGACCACTGCTGTTTAATTTCTACATAAGGATACAATGCAAGAATTTTAATTCACAAAGCAATACTTAAAGCCGAATCAGCCAATTTCCTTCCGTATTTATAGTCTTTCCAACACTTTCCATGATTACTCATGTTTCAGTAAAATTAATGAGAAAACAAACTACAAAATGTACATGAACATACGGTAAGCTTTTGTGAAACTCTGGCAGCTCTGAGTCTGACATTCTCAGTGCCAAGGCCCAGAGGTCAACTGAGCTGTGGCTTTGGTAGCCATTCAGAACATCCAAGTGGATTTGGTGAAGCAGAAGTGATTCATCTTCATGTACTCAGAGATCCCCAGCAGGTGGGATGCTGGTAAGTAAGAAGCATTGCATTGGCATGTGCAGATGTGCACGTGAGCACACAGACTCAGCTGAGCTGGCTCTACACAGACAGTCTAAGAGAGCTTAGAATCCAAATAAGCAAGTCTGAGAAATACTAGGATGGGTAGAAGGAAATGTTATCAGAGCAGTGAAGAAGAAAACATCCTTTCAAAGTAAAACCTAGTCAGATGGCTGGTCTGAATGTGATATTTAACAACTGACCGTCACGTTGTCTGGTCCGCTTAATGTCACAATAACAGTTCCTGGGGGCCCAGGGGGTCCAGTTAACCCAGTGTCACCCTTGAAAGAAAAAACAAAAATAGAGCAAATTATAAGCAGTGTGTTTTTGTTACTGCAAATTACTACAGCTATACCTTAGATATTGTGAAAATTCTTCTGTCATTACACTCAGCCATTAATCCAGTTAACACTTCCCTTTGCCTTTGCTCGCTATTTGTATTACAGTAAAAAAGATAGATGGAAGATTTAACCTTCCCCTAGCTGATTAATATAAAAATGAATATGCTGATTTCCTTTAGAGTTTCTAGAAACAATTTAAATTCTTAATGCTTTTTGTTTGTTACATAACTGTTTTCACTCTAAATCAAGTAAAAATATCTCCTTGACTACAATATTTCTCTCTAAATTTTGTCAATCAGTAAATTACATGAACTGTCTTCGGTGACATCCTCCAAACTGCAGTCTGGGTATTCCAGGGAGATCACAGCATCATGGTGCTAACAGACAAAACAAGGTTCCACGTGTCCTTAACTGACAACATTAGTAGTGAAGTGCACTTTTTCATTGAAGATCTTTCTGAACAAGGAAAGTCCTCAATGTGATCTTTCCTGTGGAGCTCAACAAAATAATATCCACAATTTCCAGTGATTTTAAGCCAGTGGAATGCTTTTGCACAAATTTGCAGCAAAAAACCAAGAATGTGTTGCCCTTTCGTACGGAAACAAGATGTTCCACGGTCACCTGAGCTACTGCTAAAGAAAAACAAGATCAATAGGCATTTTTTTCCCCCAAGAAACTCCTAGCACATTCCTGGTAGTTATTACAACGCTTAAACCAATCAAAGCTGCAACTGTACAGGTCAATCAGCAGAACTGTGAGACACCCTGACTTCTTGCAAGGGTATTTACATTGACTACACTGCTCCTGCAGCTGCAGGCTGGGTGCTGAGAGACAATGAGGGCATTTGCAGTAATTCCTGTTTTAAGGTTACATGGAATGCAAAGAAGAACAGGAAAGACAAATTTATCCAATTTTTTATTCAGATTCTGGAGTTTTTCTCCCATGACATGGGCTGACACTGAAAGTACATTGGCCAGAAGTCGTGAGACTACAAATGCTACAAATGCTATATATTTACCAAGGTTTATCTGCTTAGATAAGTATTTAGGAGCACTACACTAATTATATATAATAATTTAATGCTATGTGTTAGTAAATATTAATTACTGGCTTCTCTTCAGTGTCTAATCTTCTGTCTAGACATTTGTATCACTGGCTCTTATGTGAAAACATTTTGACCTTAGCATTGCCATGTTTCCAGTTTTCAACAAAAGACTCCCACATATATAATGAATATTTGCATTTCACAGTACTTACTTTCCCAAACATTTCACCATAGAGTATCAGAAAATGCAGAAAACAGAAACAAAGCTTATAAAATGCTTAAAGCTTTTAATAAAATTACCTTTCTTCCTTTGGCTCCTATTACTTTCAGTCCCATAAGACCCTGAAAAGAAATCCCCTAATGTTATTTATTTATTTTACAAACACTTAAACATGGGTTAATTTATGTTACACATAACAGAAGTTTTTATTTTTATTACCAATCTGAGACTACCTTAGGTCCAGGAGGTCCTGGCTTCCCTGGCATGCCCTAGAAAAAGGAAAACAAAAATCCTCAGCTAAAACACCATCTTTTTCTCTGACACAGGTGTTTTGAAGTACTCAACTTTCACAGAACTTATATAATATTTTGACTCCTTCTTCCACCTTTTGAACTGCAAGTCATTGCCAGTGGGTGACAGATTGTTTACACAGTCTTGCTGTAAACATATACATCTATCAGTGTTGTGCATATTAGTATGTAGAGTGAACTAATGGGTAGTCATTTGAAAATTAAAATTCATGCCTTCATGGACAAGGGATGCTTCTAAAAATATACAAATTATCATGCATAAAAATAATCAAAGGAACTGAAAAAAAATCAGATTTGTGCAGAAGAACACAGTTTTCACATACATGTGTCTAGACCTCAAATGAGTCTGGGAGAGTCAAGTACTTGTGTCTGTTAATTCCATAGGGTTTAGGGAAAATCAAAGGTCAAAGTAACAAGTGAGACATAAATTCATACTAAAGGTCCTGGAGGGCCCTGTGGTCCAAGTTCCCCAGGATATCCTTGAGCACCCTGGGCACCCTGCATATAAAAAAGGAAACAGGAATAAATCTCCTGGCAAGATTAGCAGCAAAACACAACACTAAATTCAGAGGACTGAATAAGAAACAGAGGAGCAGCTCTGTTTCTGAATTTCCTTTTCCTATCTCAGGAGAACACAGAAGTATAATTCTTCCTCACAGCTTTATTGTTTGTCATATGTCTTGAAACATGAGAAAACATCTGTTCTAAAACTAAACTAGCCAAGCGAGGACATAAGTCCTCTGAGAAGTGTGGACTCATAATCCATTTATGGATTATGGTCCTATTAATGCCTCTCATAAGCCTTCAAACCTTCAAATATTCTACGCAATAAAACCTATATTTTAAAGCTTTTTTTCTCCAAAGAAATGGAAAATTGAACATTTTTATTTTCTTTTTAATTTAATGCTGGTTATTCCAATAGTCAGAAGAAATGTCAGCCCTGTCTTCCCCTGTTAATGTTAATTTTTGAAATATGGACCATTCTTTGTACTCCAGAAGCTGAGCTGGTCTAACCTGTTCAACTTTAACTTCAATGAGAATTTTAGCAGTTGGATTTGATGGCCATTATAGGTCCCTTCCAACTGAATGATTCTATTCTATTCTATTCTATTCTATTCTATTCTATTCTATTCTATTCTATTCTATTCTATATGTGTAGTGGTAAACTCATAGAGCTGCAACCAGTTTTTCTCCATACCTGAAGTACTGTTTTTCTGCAATCTGGCCTGCAAACTGACTGGTTTTGGTTTAGAAATCAGTGACACAATCATAAAAAATACTGTATCTATATAAAATAAACAATACACTTAAATTATGCGAAATACAAAATAATTTTAATACATAGTCATGTTATATAGAACGTTTTTATACATATTACTGTGTATTTTTAAACATATATATCTTACCACCCTTTATTTTGAGTTACCTGGAGACCAGGCATTCCTGGTAATCCAGGATCACCTTTTGCACCATACTCCTGGCTATATCCCTCTGCAGGGCACCCCTGGACAATAAAATAAAAAGAAATATAAAAAAGTTATGCTGTAGAACTCTGTAGTGCAACAAATCTTCAGTTTGTACAGAAAAAAAGCAACATCAGAATTGCATAATGATGGAAACTGTCCACTATGGATAGTACTACCTTTAAAAAAGATTTTATGAAACCAAACATACATTTTGCAGGCCTTCCAGTTCTCTGTTAGGAGCAGTCTTCTTTTCAGATGTACCTACGTTACTCATGCAAAATCTTTGCCTTCAATTTATTTTTGTTACTTTTTATGCCTTTAAAATATGCTTTAGTGCATCTGCAGCTTTCCATATGAATTCATAAACTGTTTGGGGGAGGAGCTTAGTTCTTTTTGTGCTTGTAAGTGTTAAATTCATTCCATGCAGTAACAGTAGTAACAGTAATCTCAAAAATTATAGACCATTTTGCCACCTGAGGTGAAAGCTACTAGGACAAAGGAAGCACCAAACTTTGTGGTTGCTACTTCTGGAAGGTAAACCTTGTGTTTCCCATGAATGGAGAAATTGTTGATAACCAATAAATACTTTATGTAATATGATGCAAATAACTGACCTTCTCTCCTTTGATACCAGCAACTCCCTAGGAAGAAGAACAATCATATTGAAACAGACAAATAAAAGAGTGCTGAAATAACACATTCTGAATATTGTCTAAGCTTGGTGCTCTTCAGGTGATTTATTTTCACGGAGAAGGTGCATAGCCAGGTTCATGTTTACTGGGCCAGCCTTCAATTTAAGAAGAAAGGGCATATTGTTAAAAAATATTCAATCTTACAGGCACAGCTCTACAGGTGAAGGCAGAACAGCTTTGAAGCCTGACCTTAATAAATTAATAAATAAAAATCCTCAGAGCTGGTAAAATAAAGATCATGTTTAGAAGTTATTAAATTTGAAGCCACTGGAACTTGAAAGACAGCATTCCTTTTTCCATTTGTTTAAAAGTTCCTTTTTCAAACACATCTCTACATTGACAAAACCCAAATCCTAGGATTAAAGCAATGCACCCAGAGTGAGAAATTCTGCATTTAATTCCTGGTTCTTATTGACTTAATTAAGCCATTATTTTCTCAAAGATACTTAGGCATGAACTGAAGCCACAACCTATTAAATACATTTTGGCCACCTTTAGGGATATAAGTGGTAAATTTTCATGAGTATCCTATGACAGCCAACTCCAGTCAATGAATTTCATGGAGTCATTAACTAAGAAGTTGAGGCCCAACATGCAGACAATAAATCATTACTTTTAACTTTGGTCTCTTTCTCACAGAGTTTTCATACTAATAAGATAGAGATACCTATATATTTAGATTTCAGCTGTTGCCAGTATGAGCTAACATGAGGCTTTACACTCTTCAGGGACTGGCTTTATGTGGTGGGAATGCACACAGTCATGAATTTTACACTTACTGGAAGGCCTGGAGAACCTCTTCGACCTGGAGGACCTGGAAATCCTTGGTCACCCTGAAAGTAGTGACAGTGATTGTTAATGCATATTATGGTTTATTATTTGGCCTGATTTTGGCAAATGTGATTACAGGAGTTTTTTATGCTATCACACTAAACACACTGTGAGTTCACGACCACCACATTTCACTAGAAGAGGATCATTCCATTTGATGCAGCTTGACTTCTAACCTAGACTGTTCAGATAAATTCATAGTTTCACTATGATTTTCTGTAGTAGGCATCATTCTGACTCCCTCGTTCCTAATGCAAAGAAAACCTGGTAAATCTTTAACTTAACATTGAGCCTTTTCTCTTAATTACTTTCAGGATTTATAAATTGTCAACTGCAAGCTAGACATTGGCAAAATAAAATGAATTAACTATCTCCTTCATAACCCATTGCAACAAAAGGACATATTGGACAAAACTGATTAGGTCTTCTGGACTTAATGAAAAAAGTAATATCTGCCAAAATATTAAACATTATTCTTATCTTTTAGCAAAGGCCATTAGAATGTGTTATTTAAGTATTTATTTTGCACAAAAAGGTAGCACTTTTCCTTCCTCTGGTCCCATGACACAAGTTTTTCTAGATGAAAAAGTCACAAACCAAAACAAGTCAAAGTTGTTGTATGTTGGGGGAAATTTGGAACACTTTTTGGCCATTCCCAAGCACAGTCAAATGCAATTTCCAGAACACTCAGCATACCTTTGTGCCATTGCATCCTGGAACACCTGGGAGCCCAGGAGGACCAACAGCTCCTGGTTCACCCTAAAAGAAGCACAAAATTGACACAAGCTTTGTTTTTGCACATTCATATTGCCTTACAGTAACACTGAAAGAGTTTATGTTGGAGCAATGTTTCACAAGACTTGACAGATTACAATGTGTTCTTAAATCATTACAGTGAGTAAGAATTGCTGATGCCAAGATTTTTATCTCTAGGCCAATTGACAGAGACAATGTTGATGTTGAGACTAGAGTGAGCACATTGAGCTAAGGATAATTGTACACTGAAGACTGAAGTAAGAGAGAAACGGTTAAATCAGTTTCATTTTTACTTACAGGAAGGCCTGGAGGACCTGAAAATCCGGGTATTCCTGCGACTCCCTAATGATATTAACCCAGAGAAATAATATTATGAATATTAAACAAAAGCTCATTAGGCAATTTTTCTTTGATTAGTCATAATAAGAATGAGTGCAAGTATGATTCTATTAAAAGATCATTACTTCATTAACTCTTCTGACTGTGAACCAAGCATAATGGTTACACACAGGTAACACACACTGGTTTTGCCCACAGAAAAAAACCCAAACAACTCTTCATGGTATTCTAGTGTGACTTTTTCACTGCTCACCCAAATATTAAATATACAGCAACAACTTTGGATGTAAGGTGCAGCAAAAAGGACAAAGTTCTAAAAATACTTGTGCATAGACCATGTCCTAAATTTTAACCGTACTTTGAAATCAAACATAATGTTTTGCTTTTATTTTCACAAATGATTGAACCAAGTTGGCAATTAGCATGACATTTAATACATGTAAGATTGTTTAAAATACAAACACTTACTCGTATACCTTTGGGTCCAGCTAAGCCTGTAAGCCCTGAAGAACCCTAGATCACAAATGGAAAACAATGTTTTTCAATACATTTCAATTGAGAAAGTGCACATAAATGTCAACAGGACATGCAATATTTTCAATATCAATACCAACATGTGCAAACAAAACCAGCTATATAAATAAATAAATAAATAAATGATTGGCCTATTGCAGTCAATAAAGGAAACAAGCATTTCCTACAACTTGCATAAATGATGGTGTCTTGCCCTTCCTTCCAGTGTTTACAGGGAATGTAAACATAGAATCACAGAACGGCTCAAGTTGGAAGGGACCTTAAAGATGTTCTAGTTCCAACCTCCCTGACATGGGCAAGGACCCTTTCTACTAGAACAGGTTGCTCAAAGCCTCATCCAACTTGGCCTTGAACTTCCGGGGATGGGGAATCTGTTCAGCGTCTCACCACCCTCCTATCCTCATAGTGAAAAAACACCTGCACCTCATCATAGGTCAAAACAAGTAACCACGTGTGTTGAGAAAGCAGTTGCTATGGATTTGGTCAAACTGTGAGACCTGGAAGTGCTTCCCTGTGAAGATAAAGCTGGACAGTTCCCAGATACGGGTGATGTCCATATAATGATCAGATAGATGTATGTAGTGTCACCTGTACTGCGGGGCATGGAAAGGAAGACCAGGAGCAAGCTAAAACGGGGATAAGCAGGATGGGAGAGCAAGGCTGAAAGACAGCAAAGAATGCCAGTGACACTGCACTGGCTGCACAGAACCTGCTGGAATTCTTTCAAGAGACTTAGAGCTTTAGCACTAGCAAGAAAATTTTACCATTCCCAGAAAGTAAATGGAAACTGTGAAGAACAGTATAGCTTCTAAAATCCCGGGCCATATTCCATTTCAGATAATGTAGAGGCATTGGATAGGAGAGGCTAACTGGCACACACTACAACACATGGCAATTCAGGCTAACAGAGGTCTTCTTGCTAGATAAACTAGCCTTACTTTTTGCCACTCTTGCAGAATTATTATCACTTACTAGAAGGGAAATGCTATACTAAACACTTCAATGAGTTCAGAGAAAAGCCTACATGTATCAAATCTACGAGTGTCACTTCCAGGAAGTATTGTAAAAATAAGGTAGGACACAATAATGCAACAATACTTAAATGAAAACGATAAAACCCATTTGCTCAAAGGTGTAGTTAAGTGCTGTAGCCACATTAGTGCAGGTCCTAGACATAATCTGATTGTGGCAGCACCTTCCTGATTTACACTGTGGCTGAGTTCACACCATATTTACACAGAATTAAGTTATTCACCAGACCTAATTTATTGATAACAGCAAGATTACTGTTCCTCAAGACAAATAGGCATAAAATGCTTTTAATGCACCATTTTTTGTTTTTCCTACTTAGGCAGGAGTTATTGAAAATCCACATTCAGCCTCAGTTTAGGCATTCAGGAAAGCAAGCAAGCAAGCTCAGGTCACTGAAGCCACTTCCTCCATGCTGCAGTCAAAATGACCCCTGCAGCTGGTGACCAAACAACATCCCTACCAAATGGGAAGTTCTGAGACAGGTTTTGGATTGGTTTGGGTTTGTAAAACAATTGTCTACGCAGCCATAGCCAACTTTGACTGTCAAGCAGAGTCATTTCTCTGTGTGTATCTCTCTGTCTTACATACATACCTACCTTAGGTCCCTGTGGTCCTGGAGGTCCTTCTGGACCAGGAAAGCCTCTTTGACCAGGTGGACCTGGAGCACCAGGAAAGCCTTTTTCACCCTGTAAACATTAAGATAGTTAAAGTTTTCAAATACCCACGAACTGTTCCTTTGATAGCTTACTTCTAAGGCGTTCATTACTTTCAGTACCTCTTGGCTTTCTGCCGCTGTGTCAGATCACTGCCCTTGTCCACACTGACCTGTTTTTGTGGTCCATCTCTGGGCTGCCTTGGCCCCACAGCACCACGTGCTCATAAGTCCAGCTGAATTATCAGAGCACAAGACAGTACTCAGGATTTTGCAGAGTACAGAAGTTAGCTGACAGCATGAAAAGTTTAAGAAAGCAGCTGATTTGTATTCCTGGTTAATACTTCTGTATTGTGTTTAGCAACACAAATTGAGAAACATAATGACTGCTGCTGTACAGCAAGGTCAGTTCCAAACCATCAATATCTCTTCATGAAAGTCAAGGAAGAAAACAGTGGGAGTCAAATGCAACAAAATCATTCAGACAGAATAAAACCCCCTTGCTTTATGTGACAAATACCTTAAATTTTTCTGAATCTCAGAAATTAAGACACCAAATTACTTTTTCATGGATTTTTTTTCTCTTTTTAAGATCAAATTCAAAAAAGTAAACTATGTAAAGGAAACAAAATTGAAGCTATGGAAACAGAATACAGTAGGCTAAGCTAATAAAAGGGGCATTTTCAGTTTTTTAAATTAAATACAAAAGATCCAAATCTTAACTTGGTTTAAATATAGTGCTTCAAGCCTGAAAGCTCATGGAAAAGGTTTTTCAGCCCTTCAGACAGCAGCAATTTAGCATCTTCAGTTTTACATCAGTGAAGTGTTGCCAGGTCAACACCTTTTACATCACAGCATGACATGGGAGAGAGAGAATGGGATTATCAATTCTCTCAGAGCCAATTTTCCTATTGCTTTATACAAAGTTGTACAAAGAAAGCATGTGAAATTTTGCTGTGCAGAAGTTTGAGTATCCTATTTGATGCACAAGAGAGGAGACAAGAGATGTCTCTGGGAAGCAAAAATATTTTGGCTTTTCCCTGCACCAATTCTCACTCCTCAAAATCCCACAAACTCACCAGATTCTAAGTAGCTTCTGAATGAAATACAAATTTAAAAAATAGTAATCATATATATCTCTCAAGATAAAATGTAATCTCATAATATTTTAACACATATGAAAATAAGAACTGCATTTTTAAGTGTCTGTGTGATTTATAGAATAAATCGGCATAGCTTTTTATAAAAAATCGTTTCTTTCATGTAGCAGCATCCCAGGATAGGAGGATGGATGAATGCTATCCCGGGATGAGCCGCTGGAGGGGGGTCGGTACCAGCTCACAGGAAAACCAAACTCCTCGACGTGCCTGCCCATGGCCAGAGCCATGTGGTGCTGTCTGAATCCAGAGCAGCAGTGAGCTCTCCTGCCAGCTTCACTGCCCTCTCTGCAGAAAAGGCCATTTTAACCACACTGGCTTCTTAGCAGATCAACGAGATCAGAGGATTTTCAGGTTGGAGAATTCTAAACACTGAATAATTATCAAAACATGTTGATTAATGCCATTATCCTGATTTTCTGCACAAAAATCTTCACCAGTCTAAATAATGATTTACTCTTACCCACAAATTGCTCAGTTGATTTATATGGAACTGATAAAGACAAGTTGCAGGTGTCCATTCTTATTAATATTTCTCTTTTAGTGGGCAGCTTATTTTTTTCTAGGTTTTCAACTGATTTCAATTTCACTGCTTAGGACAAAGCCAGGTTAGACCAACTAGGAATATGAAACATAAACAGGGAGATTTTACTGAAAATATTAGTATTCTCGTTTCCCACTTATTAATATACATTTTAATAATGAACATATTTACTTCCAGATAAATTTTCTCCAACTTCCTAAAAGCAGGTGGGACCAATCAGTGGGACTAATCATAATCCTAGATCTTTATAGATAGATGTCTGGAATCTGTTGATTAGGTTTAGTATGGGAACTTCTGTGTTCATGGCTTGCCTAAATCGCAACCATGACTTCTTCAATAATGCCCCTTTCATTTGTGAATCATTTGTTCTTCCAACTGTGAGCAGGAGTTTCAAAGAATTTTTGGCATTTGTGTAATTCAGGTTTGTCTAAAAGCCACTCAGAGCCTCTGCCAAGCTGCTATTGGCAACAGGCAGAGCTGTGGATCTTTTACTGCTGATGGATTTGCTGGCAAGGTGTTTATGATTAGGACCCAGAATCTCATCCCCTGTTTGATCTACAAGAGTTTTATCTGTTTGATGCCAGTGTGTGCAGCTTTCCTTCAGGAACTGGCAAAGGGGGCTGGGCAGGGTCCAGAGATGGAAAGAGGGAAGCACTGAACATGAGACTCCTGATGGCATTATGAAATTTGTAACAGGAGAGCAGCTGCCAAGGTAATGGCATTTGTTAGGAGTTAGTGAAAGAGACCTGGTGCTTTGGACAGTTGTTCTGCTGGTGTCCAAACATGTACAGTGCTGTAAAAATACTAATGCAGTAAAAAAAATCATTTGAAGACCCTCAGTTAAACAGTTTCCCCAAAGTTAACAGAATTTTGTAAGGTAATCATTCTCTGTAGACTCTGTTGACAAAATACCATCACGCACTAAATTCACTCACTGTATCAAATGAAGTAATCTATCAACAACTTCCAGGTATATAAGCTAATACTAAAAAAGGAAAATGTATCTGTTCTTACCTTACTACCTTTTGTGCTGTCACAAAAGCAGGGACTTTTACCTTTGCATACACAATTCTGAAAAATAAAACCACAAACTTTATAATGCAATTATTTTTCTCGTTGAGTTGTTTGGAGAGAGGCAAGTAAGATCTCAGTGGTTTTAGGAAGTAATTATTTCACAGATAATACAACTTTAAAAAAAATGTTCGCGAAGAAGCAATTCTCAACAGTGGCAAAGAGCTCATAATTCTTCTGTATTGTCTTTTGAGACAAATTAAGAGCATTAGAGAGATATTGCAGACAGAATTAACTAATCCCTAGTTTCTCATTTTGCAACAGTCACCGTGTTTCAAATGTGTAACTTCTATGTTTCTTTTATGATGGAGGAAAGATGCTGCAAGTAGTTGCTGTTCTCTATGGACTTGACAATTCCTGACAGTTGCTGCTTCTCTTTTAGGTGGCTGAACTTAGGTGAGATGATGCCATCTATCAAATTTAAAAACAGCTGCAGGGAGCATTCCTCAGGTGATCAGATACTTAAACATTTATCTACAAAATAAAGCAGGAATTAAAATCAGTAGGCCATGAAAGGCAAATCCTCAAGAAATTATTGTGTCTGCCTCTGATTTACAGACAGATCAATAAGTGGCTATGTGATGTTTCAAGTTGGATTTTTAAAGAGTTGCAAACATTAAATAGTTAATTCTTTGTCGTATTTAAAGAAGACTCATTTTTACCCTGATCTGACAGCTAGAATTCAAGTGGTACTGCATCACAAATTTGGAAAACAGAAACTATGTAACTATGCTACCTTTACTATTATAATCATAATCAATATGACTATATCACCAGAAACACAAAAATAAGCACTAGTGCAGAATTAACAACAAACAGGATCCTGATTTCTCCCTGGTGAGATCAATCAGTCTGATACTGAATAATCTAAATTCATCATGTCAGTTATATGACACATATTTTAAGCCTTTAAACATCAATACAAGAGGATAAAGTGACCTATCTCTCCAAATAAATTTGGGATAGTTTATAAGACAACTGCTTTTCTTGTTCCTTATTCTACAACTGTTACCTTGCATCCCAAAGCATTCTCTTCAAAACTGATTATTGGTAGAGGTCTGCTAAGCTAGATAAAAAGGAGAGTTGCTTAAGGCAAGATATATACATAGGTATATATACCACTCTAATTCTTTAGACCTTCATGAAGTTGTACCTTATTTCTGCCTGTGAAAGCAAACTAGAAGCAGATTCTTTCCAGTATCAGCATGCAAAGCAGTTTTCAGGACATGTAGCGAAATCAAAAAATGAAGTTACTCTGCTGTAACAGGTATAATCTGCAGAAGATTTGATGTGTACAGATACAGAACAAACCATTTTCTTTTATCTTATAATCAAAGACAATCCAATGTGAAGAGAAATGCATGAACATGTAGAAAATTATGACACTGTACAATAATCTAAGTTAATAAACTATTGAAAGAAAGAGAGCCTTTGCTCTTCAAGAAGTCAGAATGCTTAGAATGTGCTTAATTTGCCATTAGTAAGCTTTCAGATCTATTTAGGTCTTTTTGTGTACACATATCACTTTAAACTAAACTGAAAAGACCAAAGATGATTTAACATTACACACTCAGTTAGCTGGATAATACTAAATGTTTTGGCATATGATTTTTTTTACATAAGATTAGATTACGCCTTCTGTACAGGAGCTTTGAACCAAAAAATCATTGCTCACTTATACTGTTGGATGCTTTCACATCCTTGCAAGATGCCTGCAGCTCCTTTTTCAAAGGATCAATCATAAAAAAAAGAAAAAATGATGTTGCCAGGTTATAAAATAAGGAAACTGAATATTAGTTATTAACAGTTTACTCAAAATTCTCACAATAACATCTCTGTAAGTGTAGTAACCAAAGCCACAGGTTTACTGCATTTTCCTTGGTTTTCTGATTTTCATAATAATAATTAACATTTCTTTCAAATATTTAGATGAAGAATAATTTTGATCTAAAATCTAGGTCAAAGGATACAGTCAGATCATTATATGAATATCAAATCAAATCAATTTACCAATGAACCAAGAATAAAATCCCACAGCACTTGGAGTAATTTACATAGGAGTTCTTTTCCCAAGTGTTTTTTAGTGATAGAAACCATGTATATATTAAACAGATACATAATTTCAGTAGTACATGTTGAGCACATTTACTGCAGTGGTTAATGTTTTGCTCAGTGGGTGCAACCCTATCTAAAACTCTGAATTGCCCTTCCTACACTACGGGGTTGGATTCTACAGGCCTCAGACCTCTTCCTGCTCCTGATTCAGAGAGTAACTTAACCAACTGCTTAGAAAGTATTCCAGTCCTCTCCTTCACAGAATTCCTCAAAGAAATGACACAGAAAGGAAGAAATAACATACTGCAGACTATGGTGTCATCCATACAAAGGTTAATGTAGATTGAGCATGGCACTGCTACTGCGACCACTGCAGTGGAGGTCACTGAATTTGGAGAGAATCTTACACAGTCCTCAGCATTTTGCCAGTGCTACTGGTTACATGAAGAATGTCAGAGAATGTATTTTGGGATGTTATCAAACCTGAATATGCCAAAGGATGTGACTAAGTCTTAATGTAAGGAGACGAGCAGCAATGCCAGCATTCCTATTCTGTCACTAGCACAGGCTCTGAGTGCTGTCACTCACATTGGTGGGGCAACACAGTCCTACTGGGAATGCTTTAAAGGTAGGAAGGTGGAGTACAGAAAAACAGAGCCAAAGTGAGGATGATCCAGTATTTCTCCATTGATCTGTTTTTTGGAATAATATATACAATGACAGAACTGTCAGAGTATTTCTTTGTTTTTCCAGATCCAGAGAAAATCAGAGGAGCTCAGTTATAATTTCAAAATACATATTTGTATTAAAAATACTGCACCTAGGACAGAAAGGCAGCAAAATGTGCTGCTGCAGGAAACAAGCACCATATTCTTTAAGTATATTTCAGACCAGGACCACACAGGATGAGTAATAAAGACATTCAGATGAAAGCTGAGATCATATTAAATGTATTGGGTAGGAATATAGTAAAGCGGCTGAAGTGAGGCTTAAGTTTGCACTTTTGGCCTGACTGGTCTTTAATTTCATGGGTGAACTCCACTGATGCCCGAAGTAAATTCTGGTTAATGTAAATGAAAGATGACTGTGCAACATGAGGTATTTTAAAATGAATTAAAAGCAGTGCAAGTGATATCCATTAATTACTGTGGACAGTAAAAATAGCCCAGGTGTCTTCCCTCAAGTGGGTGATGAAGCTGTCACTTTCCTTCACTGGTTTTTCTAACAGCTGATCAGACTTATTTTTTAAAATGCCTAACTAATTTTTCATTTAAACTTGATACTTATTAGCATCTCACCTATCCTGCCATTAGGTCTTTATCTCCTAAGTTACAGAATCAGTAAATTAGAACTCGATCACTATGTGAAACAAGACTTATTGGATAATATCTATTTTTCTGTGAAGCCACTTTTTTATTCTTTTCCATCTTTCTTCCATTAATGATATCCTGAGCAGCCTAAAAATATGCACATCATCACAATGACCTTTTCTAAGTGGAAGTAACTTATCAGCTAATTTCAACTTTTCTGTAATTTCTCTTAAATGCCAATACTTATTTAAAATTACATATCAGTGAGCCAGCTCCTTTAAGTCTTGATTATGAATTTTCAATGGCTGCTGACACATGGAGATTTTTGAATTCTTCCTGGGCTGTCTCAGTGCAGAGCAATCACTTTACACATCCCAGCTGTGTCTATAAATCACAACTGAGCACATAGAATAACTCTGCTCCAACAGTTGATGCTACTATAGTGCTTAAAACTTCAAAAGGCCCATTTCACTTATTCTCTATTACATGTTTTCTATTTCATCTAATAAAGGTGGGAGTAATACATTGTGATTAGAGGAAGTGGAAAGTTTTGCTCTGCAGATTTGTGTTGGGGCAGGTATGCTGCACATATGTTAAATGCTGCACTTTCTGGAGAACATCATGGTGGGAGCTAAAGTTTCTAGCTTGGGTACAGTTACGGTTTTGAGAATTTATCCTAGCCTGCACAAGAGGATCCAAGAGCAGAGCTTTACAGAAAAAGGTTCCCACTGTGAGAAAAGCTATATAAAGAAAATCTTTTTCTTCTGATGCACCTGTATGAAGACTCATATCTAGAGTAGCACAGTCAGGAACTCTAGTTAGACAAGGTTAGTGGATACGTGACCCTGGCAGCATATTCCTCATGTTGCACAACTGCAAATCACCATGGAGCGTGCAAGGTCCTAGAGAATGAGGTCCCCTCACTCCAAAACATTGCTATCAAAACAAAATACCAGTCTCACAATTAGAATCTGTATACTAAAAGTTTTTCATGCATTCTAAGCATCAAACATGAATTCATTAAAATTATCAAAGACCACGAAGAACTTTGTGTTTTTTTAGTGATTGCTGGACCAGTATAACAAAACCAAATTATTAAGCCTTCAATAAGTATAGACAACATAGAGCAGAAATAGGAGATGATGAGATGAAGGAAAATATGTCAGTTCCCAAACCCTGACATTGTGTAGTCACTTGTGAACTGGAAGGCAGCCAGACATTCCTACCTTAGAAGACTCCTGTTAACAGTCATGTATGCTATCACAATTCACAGCATTTTGCTTACCACTTGAATACCTAGCACAGGATAAAAATAGTTTCATTTAGACTTTCCATTATAAAGAAATACACCTGTAACTTAACTAATAAACAGCCTGGTCAATAGCACCCAACACAGAGAGCCTGGGTCTGAAAGACACAGCAGGAGACAACTGTTATGCTGCAGGCAGTGCAGTTGTTGAATAAGCTCCATTAAACACCTGTAATGGGAGCCTTGCTCAGGGAATACTATTGAATCAAAATGTCCTGTTGGTGACACAGCCCTTGTATTACTGGTTATGTGCCACTTTCAGGGGCAGGAGAGAAGTCCTAAACATTTGTGGTCATAGGAAAATGTAACACTTCACAGAAGCCAGACTTTGTGTTTAACTTACAGACACACAATTCATGGTCATATGATGTTAACACACATTTTTATCTGAACTTGGTAAGAATGTCCTTACTTTGAATCCTTAATTTTAAACTGGTATGAGTTCTCTTGGAAGGGATTTGCTGATTCACATAATATAAAGACCTATTTATAATGGTATTTCAAACCAAGTAAACTAAATGACATGTAGAGAGAAATGGAAGAAGTTTCAGTACGGGAACATTAATACAACCTTCTATTATGCCAAGGGGAACATGTGTAGGAACCCCTTTTTCCACTTCAGAGATTGAAACCACTTTGAAAAAATTCTTTTACTTTCTACAGCAAATCCTGTTGGTTAAGAACTTTGTATAACAGCAGTTTTGTAGTGTTGGGCAAATCTTTCGTAAGTATCCACACTTAGACGCAATAAACAAGAAATAACTTACACCTTAGGTTAAACAGTATAAGCCAGATGAAAACAACATTTTCAGAGTTTTGGTATCTCTTGCTTCTTTTTTTGTTGACATACTTACTGCATAACCTATATTTATTTTTTTTTTTCTGTGAATGAGCCTGTTAGTAGAGAAGTTCCAAGAAATCATTGTAACATAGCTGCACATACAGGAAAACACAGCACTGTGTCATTGGGAGTGGGTTCCACATGCAACTCCCATGGTGCCAACCATACTCTTCTTCAAGCAGATACAGCACAATTAATTCTACTGGGTTCTCCCTTCTCTCCAACTCACTATCAGGGAGGAAGTGTGAGAACAGCAGGACTTGGCAATCTTCATTTTGCCCATGTCTTCATAATTGCCTTAAGATAAAAGAGATAGAATGCTTTTATGCAGAAAAAAACAAACACACTAAGTTTTCACAAACTCAAATGATTTGTGAACTCTGTAGTGATGACCACTAAGGCCTATTTTGTAGACACTGCCTAAAACTACTCAGTATCTACACAAGTAGAGCTGATATATTGTGTGCAGTTTTGGAAAACTGTATGCTGAGATGCTAAAATCTCCTATTCTGGGGCAGGTGTGTGTGTGTGTGTGTGTGTGTGTGTGTGTGTGTAAATTACTTCTGGTCTATAAAGAGAAGATAGAGAATTTCTCTCTCTTCAGACAGAGTATGATGTTTTTCCTTCTTCTTTCTACACCACAGAATATTTTGCCATTTATGTTTATAATGACCAATACCTTACTCCAGAAATCATCTCACTAGGGTGGAAGTCACTGATAAGGACTATCAGAAATGGAACCAAACTGTTCCTGATATATTCAGATATGCAAAATCTCCAAAGATGGAGCCATAAACTTCATCTCTGCAGTTGGTTTCTTCTCCTGACCTTGAAGAGAACATGGGGACAACAAAAATAAATATTTTTCTTTTCTCCAAGGAAAAAAAGACTAAGCAATCCAGGTCACACAATTTTGTTTTGTGTAGCAAACTCTTAAGAGTTTTTAATCAGCTTATTCATCCATGCCCTTCCTTCCTAACAATCACCTTAAAAGAGCAATCTAATAACAAAGAATACACACCCTTTAACTACTGAATTTTTGCTTACCTACCACAATATGGTTAGCATTAACTCACATATTTTGTATTTCTTCCCAGCTGTTGAGTGTGGGAATGGTATTCACTAAAACTTCTGTCTCCTCAGGCCTGTATATTTGTATATTCATAAAATTCCTGGTGTGCATCTTCTGTTAAGTGGTGCAAATAGCAATGAAAGCAACAGTAGCTTGTTCAGGGAAGGCTTATTGCACATGCTTTGGTTTTTCCTTACTTGAAAGGCTCTGTGACTTCACAGATTTAAAAAAATTAAAGGTCACTTTTTCCTGCAGCTTTCTCCAAAATAATCTGTGGAAAAATGCGGCACAAAGCCCTAGCTAAAAGGTCTTCACTAAACCAGGCAAAATGGAAAACTTGTAAAACTGTGAGATTTGTACCCTATCAAAAAATTGCTATGACGAATAATGAAAATGGAACTAAAAACATATTAGGTGTGACAAAATGGAACTTTTTCAGTGTGACTGTGAGAGACTGGGGCTGCAAACAGTTAAGGAAAAAGTCTTTTTGTATTTCACCTTACTCCTAGGCTCCTGTAATCCATGCCAACATACTTCTAGTATTACTTTGTTAGGCAGTAAGGTGAGAATGTGACAGTAAAACAGATGACCGGACATCCCAAACTAGTTGCACTTAACAGCAAAGTATTTTGTTTCAAAGATCTCTTATATGAAATCAGCTCTAGGTATTGCAGGAGACTGCTAGCAGAGATCATAAATAAAATGATTCTGTCTCTATGAAATAAAAAGCATTGAAAAAAGAACCAGTGTTTGCCTTGCCTGCCTACTCTAACAATTTTCATGGTACTATTCAGCCAGCAAAATAACTTGAATTATAGACTTTTGCTTAAACGTGTATTTGTACTGTGGGCTTTCTAGAAAAGGCATCAAGTGTCAACAGTTCAATTTTTACAGGTGTTTACTTAGGTCACCTAAGAAGGTTCATCTTTCAGTTGTATGATGCAGCACACGCATAGGGACACTTCACATTTCTTGGCTATGAGAGCAATGTGCTGAAAACCAGCAGAAGTCCATCAATTTTGATGCACAAACATTAGGGTAACTCTCCTAATTTATGCTGCCTCTCTGGGCCCAGTAGGAAAAGCCTTGCTTGGCAGTGCTGTGACATTGGCCTGTTTCTCCTTGAAGGTGATGGCTGAATTACAATAAATGTAGAGGCAATCATGAGCAGAACAGTCTAGGAGAAGTTGGACCCAGTTCTCAGAGTAACACCCTCCTTGACTTTAGAGCTGGGATCACATTAACCAAATCAAAGAGAGCACTTCACAAAGGACTTGTTTTTCTAACATGCTCTGTGAACTCTCTTGTATATTCAGGTGCACATCTTCCCTTTTCAGCTGCTTGTGCAGCAAAGAACCTGGGTGCTTCCAAAGGCTGTCAGGCAAGGAATATTCTCACCATGACACTTGGTGCCTCCAACACTGATTCCTGGTTAAACTAAGCCTGCACGTCATTCTTACCAGCCTTGGATATGGCCATGGGCTGAGTGAGAACATTGTTTTTCCCTTTGAGAACCATGAATTAAGATCTATTTGTGATAGCAATATAGCTTGCATATAATTAGGAAAAAAATACTGCTATTAAGAAGCAAAGAAGATTCATTTTAAGTACTTGCATACAAATTCTAACATTTGTGAGAAATTAAATTAGTTGTGAAATATGAACACTTGCATCTAGTCACAAACAGCATGAATGAGGATGCAAAAGAGATCTTCCCAAGTCTTACAGTCACCAAGGTTGTTATGTCCCCTCCTTTGCCACTAGTGCATGATGAAAAATATGAAATGTCATGATGGAGGCAAAACCATAACAAGGTGCACCTAGGTTAGGTGAGCTAACCTATTAGCTCACCTAATATCCTGTGAGCTAACTGACATTACAAAAGCATTTAAAATACAAATTAAAAAGTGCTAGTAAGATGAGGTGCAGCTAACTTGCAAGCAAGTAATATTGCTCAAGCAGAAACTCTCTTTATCCTGTTCTGAACAAATACTAACATGATGCCATCAAAAAAATGATCAATGCCACAACATTGATTGAGCACTAATGAACTTGACCAAGGCATTTTTCCTAATAGGAAAAAATGAAACAACATGTCATTTGAAACAACAAATTTCAGGGAACATTTTTAGATTAGTGTTTAATATGAAGATATAAGAGACGTACATAAATGGTATCAAAAGGACACACTCAAGGAAATTGAATTGAATTGTAAATTTGCATCAAGACACTATCAGTTCCAGGTGCTGTTAGACAAAATTAAGCAATGAAAAAGCAAATCCATTTTTTTCTGAAAGAAAGATGAAGAATAGCAAGAATCTTGTATCCTGTGAAACCATATTGATGATGACGACTCTGAAATATTTAAATGAACAGTGGAAAAATCTGAAGAATTATAACACCAGTATTTGAAGTTAAGGAAGAAGAAAGAAGTTCATCAAAGAAGCTGAAAAGCTTCTGACATGGGAAGATGCTACATCTGCTGAGTTTTCAGATGTGATTAGAGCATGTCAGTGGTCAAGAATGCAGACAATAATACTCCCTAGAAGGTGCCAGAAAGTTCAGCTTCTTAAGAGCAGAGAAGTCTGGACTATGTGAAGAGCTGCAAGGACTAAAATTTGCTTTATAAACAGCAGCAGGCACAAACGAGTAATTTGCTTTCCTGTCTTCAGGAATAAACTACACCTAAAATCTTCTATGTTAAAACACTTTTAATTGATGCCAACAGCAAAAGTATTGCTTTCAGGTCAGACATCAATTTCTTTTCATATGAAAGTGTAGCACGATTTTAGAACATCAGCTATACCTATTTCTTTGCAATGAACAGTTTAGCCAAGATACAACGATGCACCAATTACCTCATGTCAGTTACAGTAGCCACTAATATTTAATTAGGAGTTTAGATAAAACTGCCAGAAGAGAGGCTTAGACAAAGTGTGTGTGTTGCGGGAGAGGGGGCGCATTCCTGCAACGCAGCCTGTGCTTGCTAAAAGCCATCCAGAAGCCCACAGGATGATATCCACCTCTTCAGAGCAACAAGGGCAATGGATGGCAGCCATCAGCAGAAGAAGAGGACAACGGAACAAAACCCAGCAAACTGAGCAGAAGAGAGAGACAGGTCTCGAGTTGTTCATCTCCCACATCTTGCTTTACAGTAAGCATCAACTCTAGATGGAGTCTGAAACAACTCTGCAGAAAACACGGACTTTGCAAATAGATCTGGTACCTCTGTTCTACATAAGAACTAAGAAGTATTTTAATTCCATTACAAATAAAACAATTAAATCTTTGTTAAATGACTAAACTTGATTGCCAGTCGAGTTAGAGTGCCATGAAAAAACCCAACATATTGGGTGAGGCACTTACGCTGTTTCCAGACACTCTACCCAGAATGGGTGAGTGAAAGTCCTGCATGAGTTTAGAAGAAATATCATTACTAATCAGACTGCTTCAGATAATTATAGCAGAATGTGGCTCTGCTTTAGCAACAGTAAAGTACAAGATCACATTTCTTCCTTATAAAGGTGAACTTCAAAATGTTTGAGGGGAAGTAAAGATTTTCATGTACGGTGTTAGAGCTTTACTCATATATGGAAGGAAAAATTAACATTTTTGACTATTACAGGAGAACGAACCTGAAATTTACTAAAACTGGCAGTTTCCCGTGTTCTAGGTTTATCAGAAATTTTAAAACTGTCAGTTTTGGGTGTTTGATGTCCACCAGAAATTTACCGAAATCGGCAGTTTTCTGCAGTTTGGTAACTGCCAGGAGTGTTGAGAGCTACACCGACCCGTGTGCCCCCACAGCTGACTGCTCTTCTGCCAGCTGGGAATGTACAGTCCAAATGTTACAACCAGACACGAGAAGGCACAGAGAAGACTACACTAGGATCTAGGACAATTTATTGACCAAACGCTGATGGACACTCGTCATTAAGCCTGAAAGACAATCCGTAAAATTATTTTGTCATGAAAGTGTCACAGGTGGTCCATACGGTAAGTGCCGCTGCGGAGGTGTTTGCCTCAGGGATCATCCATCCATTCCTGGTCGTCCGCATCCCCGGTGCCCGCAGGCCGGGCCTCCGCAGCCGCTTCCCGTGCCGGCGGCGGGACGGAGCCCCCATCCCACCCCGTGCCGTCCCCTCAGCTGGAGGGGTGGGAAGCTCCTGAGGCCAGCGGGGACGCGGTGCCCCGTGCAGGGCCTTCCCTCCGTCCTCATCCCCGCCCGGCAGCGGTGTCCGGGCAGCGGTGCCCCGAAGCCGGGCGAGATGTACTTCACCTCGCCTCGCCCTGCCCGGGCGCGCATACGAGCCGCATCGTTTGAAACACACGCATTCACCTTTCCTTCCCCAGCAGCGGCCAACGCAGCGCGGTGGCAGCGGGGAGCGCGGGGCCGAGCCCGCTGTGCCCCAGGGCCCGCCGCAGCCCCCGCGGACCCCGCGCCACCGCCCGCGCCGTCCCGGCGCTCACTCACCTCGGCCGCGGCGCGGCCCGGCCAGAGCAGGGCGAGCAGCAGCACCGGCGCCAGGCGGCCGGGGCAGCCCCCGCCGGCCATCCCCCCCTCGGCGCTGCCTGCGCGGCGTCCCGGGGCGCTCCGACTCTGCCCCCCCCGCCCGCCCTCCCGGGGGTTTTGGCCTGAGGGTTCCCGCTCCGCACCCGCCTCGGCTCTCCCGGGTCGCGGCCCCGCCCCGGCCACCCCTCTCCTCCACCCCCTCACCCCCCCGGCGTGTCCTGCCTTGGGCACCGCTGGCAGCCGGCGCCCGTCCGTCCGTCCTCGGCGGGCATGGAGTGAGCGGGGTGTCGGGGGCTTTTCCCGCCTGGGAGCTGAGGTGAGCGCCGCGGACGGGCAGCCCGGGGCGGGGGCACCTGGCGCTCCTCGGGACGGGGCTGGGCAGCGCGCTGAGGGGCAGCCCCGTCCCGGGGCGGCGGGAGTGTCCCGGGTTGCCGGCTGGCTCCGTCCCCCGCCCGCCCGCCGCGAGGGCGCAGGTGACGGGCCCGCCCGAACCCGGGGCTGCGCGGCGGGAGCGGGGCCGGGGCCAGCCCCGGGCACCGCCCGAACCAGGCACGGACCGCGCTCGCACGCAGCGGGCCGGCCCTGCGTCCCGGCGGGGAGAAGGGCACGGGGAAACCGGGCGGGAGCGAGGCGGTACCGGGACAGGCGGCGGCAGCAGCCGGGGCCCCCGGGGCCATCCCGCCGCTGCCGGAGCGCTCCCGGGCACTGGAGTTCCGTCAGCTCTCCGCTCCCTCGAGTGCTTTATAATGAAACAGAGGAAACTCCCAGAGGCGACAAAGTGCTGCCCCACCGCGTAAATGGAAAGCAGTGAGAAATCTTACTCCCGAGGGTTTCCACGTAATATGATAAAAAGCTTTCGCGAATGGGACTGTGATTTGGAAGGTGTTGGCAATGTATAACGTTTATCACATTTCTGTTATTGACAGAAGTGCTGCATGCTCAAGGTAACCTTTCACCGTCCAGAGTGCTGTTTTGGGAAGGTGCAAACTTAAAAAGCATGTTGGCAGTGCCAGCCACAGCAGCCTTATCTTGTCTATAGTGTTCATGTATCCTATACAGGAAATCCCACATTACAGGTTTTATTTACACTAGAAGTGATACAGCAAAAGCAGCTATACAGTAGATGTATATAAACTTAGGAGTATTCATGAAATACAAAGTAACAGTCTTCCTTGAGCAGAAAGCTTGCCACAGAGCTTTGTAAACCAGCTGCTCTGACAGGCACCAGAGTAGAGCTGGATTTCCACTCAGTAGACCATACTGTCAACCTCCTATGAAATCTGCTGTGAAAGCTGGTTAGCAGAAGCTGCTTTTCCAAAAAGTTTGGTAGTACCAGTAAGAACGTGCCTCAGGAGGAGGGGAGCATTATCTTCAGTACCAAAGATCTTGTACATAGCAGCATGTTAAAACAGCTTGACTCTAAAATATCCAACATCTGTAAAGACTAAGCTGGTACAGACAACAAGGTATGGAGAGAAAGGAAAAGAATTCCCCTGTTTTCAGGCCAGATTGATGGTGACCATGTAGAAAAAATAGTACCCACTACTGGAACTTAACATGAGAAGTACCGGTGTTAGAGTTTCTGGACTTGGCGACTTGTGTGTTATTGTTGCACATGATGTTGCTTCCTTGGATGTAATGAAAATACAGTTAGGACTACTCTAGCTTTTTAAACCTCAATAGCTGTAGCTGTGTGTCTGCCTCAAACTATGGTTCATGTCCCCTGCTCTTTAGCAGAATGAAATTACCTGGCTTCTTGATTCTTGTCTAGAAATTAAACATCGAGATTACATTATAGTGCTAGCTTTCCCCCTTCTGTTTTCTGTAGTTGAGGTGAGGTTTGGTGATCTCACATGAAACCTATTCCTTTGGTGGCAGTGAGTGTGCTATCTTGGGGATATTTTATTGAGGTAACTGTTGTGATTGCTTCAAAAACATAAAAAATGAGATCAATTTGACACATCAATCTAAACAACACCTTGTATTCTTTCTGTTATTGTATTAGCTGCTGAACAATTCAACTTGTACGGAGAATGGTGGGGTTTAGATAGCCATGACCAAATAACGAGCAGAGGGTTGCAAGTCTTCCACTCATGCATTAAGTATTATTTCAAACTGTGTCAATGGGTTGGATCAAAATGGATTTTAATTTGAAAATAAAAGTTTTGCTGCTAATACAAAGCAAATGTACCAAATATAATTTTCTTTTTTTATTTTCTTCTTAATTTTCAGAAGCTGTTTGGATAATTAAATAATGAGATGGATAGTGGGCAACAGGAGCACATTTCTGCAAAGTCTAACACTTAATGACTGGCTTGGATTTTCCATTTGAGGCAATCAGTCCCTTCAATATTGTATTGCCTCACAATTTTGCTTATATTGTTTATATTACTAATGTAAAAAATCAGTGAGGTAAGAATGCTGTTGGAATATAAATTTTTTTTATTAGGGATGTTGTTATTTTTTTCTTTTCTTACAGATGGGGAACTGGGGCACAACAAGACTAAGAATTTGACAGATGAACGGAGTACTGTACAATACATATAGAGAGCAATCTTGCAGCATGGACTGGCTGCCTTTAGGCTATTTATTCATCACTGAGTGCACAGCAACACCCAAAGTCTCCTCTTAGTACTGTGGGATCTGGATATACTGTGCATACCCACAGGAGTCAATATTATTTATAGATTAGTTCTGGTTAGAAAGATGCCCCACTATCCAAACAATAGAAAGCAAACCAGTAATGTTTCAGGAACTGTAGCCTCGTGTGTTTAACAAACACATGGCTGCTGTCTCAACAGCTATCAGGGAGCAGTCAATTTGGTGCACTTCCCATCCTTACTCCCTACTCAGGGAGTGTCTTTGCCTACTCAGGAGGCTTCTCCAAAGGAAGCAAACCCCTGTCCATTCACTCTAGCCAGTGTTCAGTCTCCTCAGAATTATTTCCCACATTTGGAATACTAGAGGGCTAAAAAGCAGAAGCCTGTAATAAGTCTGTGTTAACCTAGGAGAAACCCAGCCCTTAAACCCTCAGTTTGAATTAACCAGTGTGGCTCATTTGCAAGACATGCCTTATTACAAAGGATTACAGCTTCTTTTTTATTTGGGGGATATAAAAGTTTGCACATGACCTGGCCATGTCTCTGGGTTTGTGAAGCTCAAGTTTCCAAAAGGGTTGAAGCAGCAAATAAAACTGCTGTTGGACCTAAGTCAAAGGTCAGGATGTGTAGTCATTTGCACTATGTATGCAAATTATGTATTACATACGCAATTTATGTATGCAAAATATGACTGTGTGGGATGGTGGAGGCCACTGCACACAGAGCTTCCAGCTTCCTGAATCCTCCAAAAGCTGTAGAAAAAATATTCTAAAAATAAAGCTAAAAAACTCTCGGTGATGTGTCCAATGATTTTCAACTGTCCTTGCATATGGGTAGAACCCTTAGCTGAAATGCAGTATGTTTTTTCCTGCATTCAGTGTCCTCCTTTGCTCAGGTGCTGGCACAGACTGGTCCAGCCCAGTTTGCAAAAGATGCTACTGCTCAATCTGGTCTTAAAACTATAGCAAATACTTTCTTGAGGTTTTGTTGGGGTTTTTTTTATGTTCATTAGGTTTTTTTTACTATACATGAATGTTGCATCTTTTGTCTTAATGCCTTCAACTAAAATGGTGGCTATGAAAACTTTTTAAGAAATAATGATGCAAAATGCTCTTTGTTCATTTTTTTAAACACAGAACGAGGACGATCTTTATTAGGCTGAAGCCTTTTTATGTTGATCTGCAGTTTCATTATAGTCCCCTTGAAATAATTGGATTGCTGATAAAATAAAATGTGGCCTGAATAGGAAGAACATAATGTAGTGCCAACACAAAGCTGTGCAGTGTAACACATACAAATGGCCAAGACTTATTTTTGGCTGTCCAGTAATTATTCATGTGTACATTGGATTTATATTGTTATATAAACAGGTTCAGAGGGGAAAACAACACCAGTATGGAACAGTGTTTATAGACCATCCACAAACAGAAGGAAAGAGAAGACCTGCCATTTAAAGAAAAAAAAAAAGTGCTGCATATACAAATCCTCAATCAGCAGGAATGGCAATAACAAAGGATTCATTTGAACGGATTAAGTGGCTTATCACAGCTGCCTGGTGAGTTTTACAGATCACTACATTTTTAAACCAGATTCACTGAGATATATTCTTAGCTATCAATTTAACAGTAATAAGAAATGCCTAGGTATTTGCAAAGTTGGAGTAATTTTGAAATAGGCTTCACTGTAGCCTGTAGAATAGTACACAGCAATCTGTATGCTATGGCTGTAGCTAATTTATCTTTTCATATAATTAGTAAGCACCTTAGTTATTAGTGAAAATAATATTAGTATTAATAATAATTTCAAAGAATGCTTATTTTCTGTATTGCTGCAGAAATTTTGGACTAGCTTTTTTTTTTTTTTTTTTTTTTTTTTTTTTTTTTTTTTTTTAACTTTACAAGTCATCACTAGAAATGGTTGGCATGGAGCTGGGCTTCCCCAGCAGCTGCTCTGGAATCATGTGGCTATTCTGAATGTGGCTTTGCTCTCTACTTTCTCTTGCCCTCTTTCTCTGAGCAAAAGAAAACAGCACCAGCTAACTTATTTTAGGGTAAATGCAGATCATTCCCATCTTTACTCAGTCTTCACCTCATGGTGTCCATGGAGAAATCTGTCTGAAATGGTTCCTCTCTGGCCCTTTGTCATTGTGGGATTGGAAATAGGTTACAAGGCGGAGTTATAATGCCTTTTACATAGTCTTATTCATGCCTGTCTGTCTTCAGTCTCACAAATCCAAAAAGACAAATATTTACAGCATGGGAAGCCATTTCTTGATGGTGTGCACCCCTTATAAAAATACTGTGTAGTTACCCCAAAAAGGACTTAATCATGTGCACACTTGATCGTTTCTCACTTTCTACAGGCTAAATTTTTGTGACGGTTTGATGTTGTGAGTGTAGTTTTAATTTCGTTTTCTCCTTTTAAATCAGGTGGCTGCTGATTGTTTTTTCAGCTGAAGGAATTGATGGGGTAAGTGACATTAATATTTACTTTAGGCTGGTGAGAATGGTGGAGTTCAAGCAAATAGCACCACATGCATCCAAATGACCAATAGTTCTGTGAAAAACTGTAATGTTCTTTTCCACATTTCTGCAGTTCTGACTTCCCTTTCTGCTACTCAGCTGATATATTTTGCAGTTTTACACTCTGGATTTTCCTAGATTCTAATTCTGGCTTCTTAAGGTGATTTTGGAAAGGTACACGTAGAAAACCCTTTTTCACTGAGTCTGTCTCCTTCCTCATGAAGTCTCTTTAATGGTTCTGCATTATGGCACACGTCAATTCTAGCTTTCCATTCTGCTCTGTATGTTAGCCTAGATCTTAAGCTGGCTTCTATGGACAGTCCCATCTCTCTGAAGCCAAAATTTCACATATAATATAGTTTCAATATCGACTTTATTATCCTCTCTGTACTGGTCTTCATATTACCCTTATGTTTGCAATGCCCTCACTGAGACTTCTTTCAAGTCCATCCTCTTTGTATTCTTTCAATATTTAGAAGCTCTTTTTTGGTAGAGTGTTTTTTTTTTTTTTTTTCTTAATCCTCAAACTCATCCCTTTTTATTTAAGCTGTTGAAGATGGAAATATTTTTTTTAAATAACTGTGCAGTCAGAAGAAAGGGTAATACTTCTGTTATTGGAAACTTGTGTTCTATTGACATTCCAGGAGAGGCCATATTCTAACAACTACGTGAGAGACTAGTGTGGAGTAGATTAGGTAATTTCGTGGGAAATGCAGTGCGTGAAAGACAAGTAGTCTGTGAGAGAGACCATCATACCCTCTTGTTCTGAGGTTTGGGAATTCCAGATATTCTAAAAATGTTACAGATAGAAAGAACAGAATTTTTCCTCCTTATCTAATATTTGTCAGTGTTTTCTCCTTGAAATGTTGAAGTATGAGCCTATAGTGTTCTGTTTTCTGGTGTTAAAACCAGTAACAAAACAATCTTGACCTTGATAATAATGAAAACCCACACAGAGGAAATATTTGTTTTATCACCATTTACTTGTTTACCTACATTACTCGTAAATCTTTTACCTCCTTGTTAAAATTCTTTTTAAAATATCTTTGATAATTTACACAGTTTTACTGAAAAAAAAAGTTACTTAGTGGACATTCCAACTTAGTTTAAAAGTGCATGTCATGTGTGTTTATTACTGCATTTGGAAAAAATAGAAAAGAACAATGAAATCGTGTTCATTTACCACACAGAAAATCTGCTGAATTTATATTTTGGTGTGTTTTTATTTCCCCTTGAATATTATTTTTTTCTCATTGCAATTTGATGAAAAAAGCAGTCACTTTTTTGCTATTAAAAGGACAATAATAGAAATTTTTAATACAGGACATAACTAAATTAATAGTAAACAATGCATAATTACACCATGCATATACTTAGTTTCATTTAATAGACAAGAATTAAATTCAAGGTTTTATCTCTGAGTGAACTTCTTACTCCTTCACCATGTTTTGCTTTTTATAATTTCGTTGTAGATGAGCAATCTCCTAAAATAATGTGATGGATTAAAAATTTTACATTATTGCAAATATTAAATTCTGATTCTGTTGAATTTATTTCAGGTGCAGCTGGTTTCATAGGTTATATTTGGCTGTAATATTTAGTGTTATGTAACATAACTTATAGTTAAGGTCTTCCACCTTCTACAGCAACAAGTAATAAGCTTTTGCTTACTACTTCTATCTTGCCAGCATGTTTATGTTGATGAGTGATCTTTTGCCTTGAAAATCATCTGATTAGCTAATATGTCCAGCTGACAGTATTTGATGATGTAATTGTTGTCTGTTGTGCATTTATCAATCCGTAGCCTTTCAATTTTTAGGGAGGATATGCATATATTGATCCATGTGGGGGACAGGATTGTTCAGTTTGTCGGTGCTTTCCAGAAAAAGGATCAAGGGTAAGTTGTGGTTAGAACTAATGATAATTGCTGTTGTAAATACTGTTCATTTTGTGCACATTGCTGTTCCTGAAAATCAACAAGGTTGATAAATCAATTGATCAATATTCAGGCATAAATGTATCTGACAAACTAGCATAATTCTGTCACTGGTGTCAAGTCCAGCTGTCACTGAGGAAGCCTAAGACTGTTTGTAAAGAATTCTGTTTCTAGTTGGGTCTGTACTAATCATGTTTCTTGTATTAAGGATTCTTTGAAATCAGTCTAGGAATTAGACAGATGTAATTTCTAATACATGTAAAGTGTAGAAGTCTATGCTTGTTTTCTACTGAGAGGCTGGTTGAAAGAAAATGTCCATGGCATTCTTTAGTTTTATGAGAACTTATTCCTTATAAGGCATTTTCACATTACATACTAAAATTATTAACCGTGTCTGTTGCTAATTGCTAATTGAAATATGTCCAGTGATGACTACTTTGTCTTGGCTATTCTTTCTAAGAATACATCTCTATATAGAGATAGCAAATAACATAAACATTGTGTGAGGAAAAAACAAAAGTTATATACACATGTATATGTATGTCCTGATTAGTGATCTACTGAAAATTGTCAGTGATGAAAATTATTTTCCACCAAAATACTTATGGTTAAGTTTAGGTTTAAGAAGGCTGAATACGGTGGATCAGTTTTGGAAGAACCATTTCTTTGTGTGTACAACCTGAGTTGCCAGAAAAGCAAGACACACCTTTTTCTTCCTGTGCTTCTGCAGTTAGCTGCACGCTTTACTGTGTCATGATCACTGCCCTGGTGTCCTTGGATCCTATCCTAATCCTCCAGGATTATGTCTATGTGAAAGTCCCCCATGCTGTAGGATTTTCATAATAGAGGCCTAGGATGCGTATATCTCTGTAACACTGTGCTAACAAAAGGGCATCCCAGGAAAAGTATTTTGACTGGTACCACTGCAGTGTCTCTCAGTGCTACTGAACAGACTGTTTTGGATACCAAAAACCTGATCTGAAGTGCCATTTAAAAACAACTGACTTTCAAACTAGGTGAAATTTTCTTGATTTGGGTTCTCACTCAGTAGCCTGGAAGTTCTGAATTACGTGCCCATAATCAGTCAGTAATAAATACCTCCTGCAGTTGTTCTGGCTCTTTCCTAGGCTGTCCTCATCACAAGTAAACTGTACTATGATTCATGCATTTGCAGTTAGTTTTCTAAATAATTCCAAGGAGCTGGACCTAAGTGCCAAATAGAAGTGTAATAAACATTTCAAAATGAATTGAATGTTGTTATGCAATTTTAAGTCTGAGATTTGTACTGTTTTCTGAAAAAGCTCTGAAATAAGGATGTACATGTACCCTGATGGATCATGGATAAAGTGTCTTCAATGTTATATGAATTTATATTTCATGCAGTCATTCATATTAATATTCTAGAAAGAGAAGTACTCTTCAGACCGTACATGGGACATGGCTTAACTAAACACTGCTTCACATAGATTACTGCACATATTTTCTATACTAATGTGTGGTGATGAATAATTTTCTATAGGATTATGTGATCTTTTCTTTCATACTACAATTCTTTCGGTTTTTAGACTTTGCTGTGTTCTGCTTTTACACTCTGACACACAAAGTTTGCTCTCTGAGCTTTTGTGGAGACTACCCATTACAAAATAAAAGATTGGTTTATCTTATTGTTAGCTTTCTAGAATGCAAAACATCTGCTTTATCTGCTTTTCTGTCTGAATTCTGCTCTGAGGCTGGTTTCTCAGAGTTTTGCATTTTCCTCAATCCTGTCTTGAAATTGTAAGAAATAAATGGTTATTAAAAACCTCTGGCATTGTACAGTTCACAAGCCTAAATATTCAGAAATTTTGGTATTAGGACTTTGCCTTCTATTTTCCCATTTGAAAATATTTTAAATTTCAACATCAAAAACCTTCTTTATTCTAGGTGGACAAGATAATGATAAGGTTTTGCTAGAGAAAAGCTGACCATGAGAATTAGAAAATGAAACTGCCATGGCCATACTTGAATGTATTGTTACTGGGCAAGTTGAAAGAAAAGTAGAAGCAAATAGCTGAACTTTCATTTAATATTTAAACAACACCATTATAGCTATATATCAATTGCTCTGCTGAGTTTTAGAAGAGCTTGTGTACCTGTGATTTTTACTTCTCTTATACATATATAACTCTGTGCAATCAATATATTTGCACTCCTATTCATTAGCAAGAAATCACTGTCTGAAAAAACATTTTCGTCACTACTGCTAGTAGTATATCATTACAATTGTTCACATCACTATGAAATCTTGACTTCTGTTCACTTGGGATTACAGTCTTATTGGAATTCGTCTTACATGATGCTGTTTATCTTTTGATCTTATGTCACAACTCAAAAGGACTCTTTCTTCCATAAGACATCATCACAGTACAGCTGGTGTGTAGCTGAACATGATAAATCTGTCCATAACATAAACCAAATTTGGCTAGCCTAGTTTGTTCTAGCAGAGAAGTAGAACAAGTCCCTGGGTGAACAATGATAGGGTCGATTTTAACTGAAACAGGAACCTCACCCAATCGTGTTAGATCTAGAGGGCAGACATCTATACACAAATCACTGCTCAAGGAGCTGGGTGGTGTTAAGACCCAAAACAATCAGCTGTCTAAACCTGGAAAATCCAAACCCCCCTATAAAAAGAGCTGCCATAATAAACTCTTGGCTGTTTGTCTCGTGATCATTGGACTCGAGTTGTGAATCTGTCTCAAACCTACACATAACAGGACACCATTTAATTGTGCTGCTAAACCTCTTTGCCCATGCTGTGTGCTATAATACCTAGACATTTCAGAACTGTAGAACAGATAAATGAGGCCAAACATCATTAATGAAAGTATATATGGTAGTAAGTGTTCTACCTGACTTCTTAGATTCTTTTTTCCCTCTCCCTTTTTGGTTGGCCGTAAAGTCTGGGATTTCAACTTTCATTAAAGTCACAGTAAAACCTTTCCACCGTTTCATCCTCTTTTTTTACATCCGAAAGTTTTTTCCTAGAAAACTCCTCTTCTAGTGTTGTATGACTGGCTTCCAAAAATGCTGGCTCCTCTAATAGAATTTAGATAGTTGAGAAAATGTTTGCAGTTAGCATTGACCAATTGTAAACCTGTCCTGTGCTGACCCCAGAATTTGATCCTATTGAATTCCGTTGGCTTTGTTTTTAGTTAAGTAGATTTGGGAAGCAAGCGTCTATTCATGACTCAACCTGATCTGGCTTCTATGGGGTCATGTGAAATGCCTGGATCAAAGTGAATGATAAGTATAACTCAGCAGGACCAATGTTCGTTCTTTTGCAGATGAAGCAAGAGGCTTATTTTTATCCTAGTGTAGGGGAGAATGCAGCAAACAGGATTCTAAGAGGAGGGTTTTACACTTTTTGACACTTCAGATGTAAGGAGTAAGCATTCACAAGAGATGCTGAGTCACTTGGGTGTCACAGGTAAGTTAGGAAGCATCAGCTGGTGTCAGTCAGTGCAGGGCAAGAATGCACTGCCCTGGGGTAAGAATGAGCAAAGTTACCTGTAAGTCAATATTCTGGCACTACTTTTCTTGTAACGTCTCCCTAGTAGATCTTGTGAGTTGCCAAATTTCCTTAGTAGGTTCCATGGGTTATCTGAGTTCAATTGACTGCACAGTGTAAACATATTTAAAATGCACTAACTCTGAAAACTGTGCAAATTCTGTCTGTTTTGAGAAGTAAGAGGCATTTATTTAAATACACTTTTTTTTTTTTTTGCATGTCAGTAGGCAGTGGCAGTCTGTCATTCACATGGAATATCCAGTACTTGTATTTGAATTTTCAAGTTGCACACTCAGGAAATAAATATGTAAAATCCTTCTGCTTGGTCTCAAATTCACTATCAGAGATGTGTGTACACTAGCATCTGAGGAAACCCAGATTTCTCCCATTATTTGCTTCCTACTTGTTGATCATTTTAATTTTTTCCCAGTACATTAGCTGTAAGTTTTAAAGCAGAAGATTCCGGAGGCCAGTTATGTATTTCACTTACATTCACTGAGAACCATATTATGTTTTTCTGTTAAAAAGACCCAGAGAGATGAGACCTCAAAATCTATATCTGAAGCAGACCACACTTTCCACTTTTGTAACTGGGCAGAGGAATAGGCAATGTTCTGACTGCAGAAGTTAGGGTTTGAACTGGTAGGGAATGGATCCTACTTACCCAGAATGTGGAATAGGAACAGAAGCACTGCAGTCTGTAAGGATGGCTTTCAGCCATTAGCAGTTAAGAGTTTCAGTGCTAAATCATGGTTTGTTGAGTTTGTTTAACACAATAGTGACACCCACTGGCTTATTGGATAGTTTTTCTTTTCATAGTCCCCCAGGGTTAAAACCTAAGTATAGATTGTGAATGATGTTTTCAGTACATCACTGTGATTTGTTGTGCTTCTGTGAAGTATCACTCAATACTAAGCTGCTTCATCAGGTGTTTTGTTCTTGTAGCAAATTACATCGTTGAAAAGTATAATAAAGTTGCCAAGTATGATAAGTTGCCAGATTTTTCAATAGTTTAGAGCATGGTTCAGATGTTCTTTACAAGAAAGATAGGCTATTTAAAAGGGCCTGTAGTGACAGAACAAGGGGTAGTGGCTTCAGGCTGAAAGAGAGTTTAGATTTGATATGAGGAAGGAATCCTTGCTCTGAGGGTGGTGAGGCCCTGGCACAGGTTGCCCAGGAAGTTGTGGATGCCTTATCCTTGGAAGTATTCAAGGCCAGGTTGAATGGGGTTTTGAGTGACCTGGTCTAGTGGAAGGTGTTCCTAGCCATGACAGGGGGGTTGGAACTACCTGATCTTTAAGTTCCCTTCTATCCCAAACCATTCTATGATTCTGTGAAAAGTCAAGCTCTAAGTATTATTATTATTGCCTTTATTTGGCTAAAAATCTATGAAAAAGAAATCTAATTTGGTCTATGAAGAACAAGAGACTGGATTTAATGCCAAATTGTGTGAATTCTCAGATTTATTTTAATCAGGTTTATATTTAGAAGAGGATTTGTTCTGGGTTTCTTTGAGCCTTGACTTACAGTGAAAATTAGTTTGGTTCTAGTCTTACACAGTGAGGAATAGAATCTTCCTGGAATGGACACCCCTCCAACCCCTGGAAGCTGGGGCTTTGCTGTGTAATTGACCAGCTCTTCCCGAAAGGGGAGAGGACATGGGTGGAGCTTAGAGCAGCAGCAGATGCCCCCACTTCACTAACCAAATTACGAAATAAAGCGTCTCTCCAAATGCCTTTGTGAGCACTCCTCTCTTGCTCACAGACTGCTTTACTTTCCTTCTTGCTCTGTCCTGCTCCTGATGGCATGAGTAAGACTGGTTACAAAGCAGAGTCCAGTGCACAGTGGAAAGGGTTGCTGTATTATTTGCCTACAATCTGTATGGAGTTGCTGGGCATTTTGTTCTTATGAACAGAAGGTAAGTGCATTTCACAAATCACTGGAACATCTCCATAGCCTGTAACATAGGGTACTGTCCTCATTGAAGGTGATAATTTGGCTTCTTTTGACTTTATTGGTAACAAGAAGCAAAACAATTCACTCAAGTAGCATGAAGCGCTTTTTTTTTTCCCCAGTTAAGACTCCTTTAAAACACTGTGCTTGAGACAGTTAAGTGCTCAAGGCACTCTCAAAATCAGATGCTCTTCAGTGTCATGCATCAAAAAAAATTAATTCCAGATAACCTTGGCTATTGCCTTTTCTAAACAGTATTAAATGTTTTGTTGCATGATTCTGAAATATTTGCAGTCTTAGTCTTAGGAAGCATAGTTAATTAAAAAACAATATAGCCTTGTTTTGCTTAAAGTCAATTTCTTACTGCAGGTCAAGCCCAGGATATGCTAAAATAACAGACTGTAGTCTTGGCATGGTAGCTCCTGACCTAGACAATTAGCAAGGCACTGAAAACCTAGAAGAATTTATTGGCATTAGATGGCAGAGCGGGCATAATATTCTGCTCATTTTATCTGAGCTAATTTGTCATTTCCACATGAGCATGACTACCTTCATCCTCTTTATTTTTACAGCTGTCCTGAGACTGTAATGCTGTGGTAGTCACATTGGATGGGCACAAATAATAGATGTGATAATAGATGTTATGGCATGGTATCAGTTTGGTCTTAACAAAGCTCCAGTCATTATCAGTCTTTGAGCTGAAAGAAAGAGAGAGAATCCATCAGCTTCACATGGCATGCTAAAGTTGTATCAGCTGCCAAACCCATTGTGAATTCTGAATTCAGTGACTCTGTTCTATGACTTCACTACCTTATGCTGAAGACCATGGAGTCAATTAAATTCACAGGGTAGCAGCAAATGAAGACATTTTATCAACCTAAAGGACTACATATCCTGGAAGTGTTCATTTGTTAATTATAATAACTACCATAAAATGCATAGAGTGTCTCAGCTTTTTTTCTGAGTGCAATAAAAATCATGTTTCTTAACTGTCCAAAGGATATAACATGTTTTGAAAATTTTCTCTTTCAGCTTTTGAATGCAGGGCATATACACTATTAATTAAAATTATTAAAGTTGGTGAAGAAACCTGTTGTCAACAAAAAGCATTAAAGACAAAGTCCTTTAAAAAATAGTGCAAAACATCTTATGCTTTTCTTTTCCTGTTGGTGAATGATGCGTTTTGCAAGGTAATAGCTAGTTTAGAGAAGTAAAAAGCCATACCACTTCCAGTAAAGTTAATGGTTCAAGCAGTTGTATTTTATTATATTATTAGTCTGGTTCATTTCACTTGTACTCAAAATAATGCTTTAATTAAAATGGTTGTCCAATTATTTTTTTCAATCAAGTATTTAATGGGTATAAAAGCTGCCTTAGAAGTACTTCAATTAATAAATTCATTCTAACTTAGAATGAGCAAGGCATGGCCAGTAGACAGGCTGAAACTGTTCATGTAAACACTCAACACCTGGAATCCTGACTGTCCACTCACTGTTAATAAGGAAGCAAAATTATCAGCTTTTAATACCAGTAGCCCTTAATTTGCATATTATCTTACACTGCTGAAATTGTGGTATCACAAAAATTGTAACTGTTAGACAACACAACATATTGCTTCTGCTCTGCAGTTTTTGCCAGTGACTTCTCTGGAGGAGGGATTAAGGCTGAAGTGAGAGGAGAGAGTAAAGAGAAATGGAACATGACTCATATGAGGATTCTTTTTTCAGGTGGCCCTTATTTATAAGTGTAGGACTTCTTTCCCCGGCCTCTGGACTAAGTTCTTGTTCTTAGTTTAAGGGCCAGTGGTTATCCAGCCCTAATTCCACTGTGACATGAGCCTATAGTACGTGCCTGTCCAAACATGTAGTGAGTTACCTTCTCTGTTGCTTTCCTGATTTGACTGAATGAAGCATACCATACATTTTTTCACTTCTTGTCCAACTGCCAAATCACACTGATTTTAAAAAGACAATTAGAAAATAAATAAAAAGTAAAAGAAGCTTAAGTCCCTGCTTGTAATTCATAAGATTTTGTCCAGACAGATTCAGCCTGCTGAAGTGTTTACACTGAGAAGCAAGCATTCAGTTATTTTGCTTCCTGAAGCTACATATCTTCTTACAATTATCTTTCACTTCCATCTTTTTTTTCTTCCCTCAATCCATTCATAAAAGTAAAGCTATAGTCTGTTTTTTTCTGTGAATACTGAAATATCTTTTACTGCCCTCAAGTGGCCCTGGTTTTCTCAGGAATGTATGGGGTTTGATTTTGCTCTCTTTTAAAATAGTGGATTATAATTAGTTATAATAATTCTTTAATATTATAAATTATTGATTATACATGCTGTGTAACTAATACAATGAATTATAGTTATAATAATTTATTTTAATTAATGGATGAAGTCTGGAAAGAAAATAAAACAGTCTTCAGTTTGGAAACAGAACAAGTTATAGGTAAACAAGGATAATGGTATAAAATGAAAAAGACATGTAAAAGAAATAAAGACCTGCAAATACATAGATTTTTGTAGGGTGGAAGTGTAGACAGCTCACATGTGAAGTCTGGTTAGAAAGCTTGTTTTATTCAGCACTTTGAATCTATGATTGCATGGTTGTTGAGCAGCACAGAACAAAAATTGCATCACATCTGAAACAACTCCACACCAGTGTATAGACTGAAAAGGCCAGTTGGCATAAGAGGTAATTTTGCTTCAGAAGAATGTATATTACCTTGGAAAAGTTAATAGAAGTCTATGGAGATTGTATGGTAATGAAGGTACAAATACTCAATTTAGAGCCATTTATAGATAAATTATATTCTTCAACCTCCCAACCCATTTTAACACAATTTATTAAAATGGCTACTTTCTGTAAATATGTTAGCTAATAACTATTACTCTTTTCTCCAGGAAACTTCTCAAGTTTTAAATGAGCACTAAGATATGAGAGTGATTATGAAAAATGTGAGCTAGAAAAACTTAAGATAATTGGCATATCATGACTTGAAAGAGGGAACTCGCTTGATTTGTTCTGATTGTGTGCAAAGTCTCTTTGTCTTAAAATGAGTCTTCATTTTTCTGGTGGGAAAACACAATGCTCTTTGGAGTCCTAGGCTTGCAAAAGGTAATACCTAAATTGGTGGAGCCAGGAAGACTTGCAGGTTATCCCAAGCATCTCAGAGAGGTGGTCTTGCAGACCTGATGAAGGTGAAAAGAAATTACCACCTTGAGCAAGTTGTTAAACTTTGAAGTCGTGTTCCTACAGCACCTAATGCAGGGGACAGTTTTGCAGGCTGTCCAGCAGCTGTTTTGAATCATGAATATTTATACATTGTAAGCCTTGTTTTATCCATGGAGTCATCTCCGAATTGCTACAGTAGTCATTCACTTCTTTGGACTCTTTTCAGGGTCAGCCTGGTGAGCTGGGAGCTCAAGGTCCAATTGGGTCCTTGGGATCTACAGGACCAGCTGGTCTGCCAGGGGAGAAAGGACAGAGAGGTGAGAATGGGAAGCCTGGGCCAACTGGAGAAAAAGGTGATAAGGTAGGAAACAACACAGACAGCTCTTTTAGGTGTATACAGTATGTAATATTAAATGTTGATAAGTGAAACAGAATCTGAACGACCAAAAAGCATTTGCCAAACTATACTCTTGCTTACATAAAATTCTCACAGAAGTTAATTACAGAAAATTAATTCTTAAAAAAATATTTCAGGAGACTTTTTGCTGTGAATTGCAAAATTAGAATTGTCAGAAGACACAAAATATGATGAACAGACAGACTCTGATCGTCACACCATGTCATCCTCCTTAAGCTCAAAGGAGTAGAAATATGGGGCTGGAGGGAGCAGTGTGGTGCTTTTAAAAGTGCTACACTAAACAGAATTGTATTACCACTAAGAGAATATAAATTGCAGTTCAGATTCATATCTTTCATATCTGTACAATCCTTGGCTCTTGGTACTTCATATTAGTTTTAATAGCCTAATTTGACTGATCTCAGAGTGAAATCACTAATGTCAGTATCTAGCACACCTGAGATGTAAGTGATGTAAACAAAAATTGTACTGCTGGTATTACCAAAACAAGAGCAGGACTGTGAAATTATGTACAGAAATATTTTATAGGTTACAGGCAACTTCCTGTTCTCTGTCATTTTATAATCTTTGGAGGATGAGTGACTATTGAGTATTAGACATTTGTCCTGTACTGTACTCCCTGTTACATGAGTAACTGTTGGCACTAGTCTTCTGCTAGGCCCATAGAAGTTATTTTTTTCAGATACTGAATTTCTGAAAATTATAGGCTTTGATTCATATTTCAAACAAGATTAGTTTTTTGTTTCTTGCTATATAGTACCACATATTCTTGTTTTTCATTCTTTTTAAGAGTTAATGACCTCATCAACTTTGTTTTTTTCATATCACCTGTTTTTAGGGCCCAACTGGAGTCCCAGGATTTCCTGGTTTAGATGGTGTTCCTGTACGTATTAAACAAATATTTCTTTATAAAAATTACAGGTCTTATAAATTAGTCTTCTAATAGAATAATGCACTCACTAAATTGTTTGGCTTTATACTTTTTGATACAATTTCTCTCAGAAAGTTACGTGTTTTGGAAAAACATCAAATAACTAGGTTAACTTCAACTGTGTTTCCTTTTGATAACAAATGCCACCAAATCCCAATGAGGTAAGTGCAGAATTTTCATGCAGGAGTGGGGCAGTGGAGGCAGGGACTCCCCATGGCCATGGAGCATGTGTCAGAGCTAGGCTTAAAAGCAGTCTATTTCTTCTCTCAGGCTCTATAGCAGACTTCAGGTTCGTTCTTAACATCTCTGAAAATATCTCAAATGATGCACTAGTTTTTTGTTCAAACATTCTGATTTTTGCTTGTAGTCCTTTTGCAGGAGGAACTACAACCACTGCTCCACTAATTTTAACCTGTATAGGGACTGGATAAGCAAAGTGGGTTCTAAATATGTCTTTATAAGCCTGTGATAATGTATTTTTATGAATGTCTTCCTCAGTGTGGAAATTGGTGAAATAGTGTCTGCATTTTTCAAAATACTCTACTAGAAGGGAATTCCTGTGATGTTACCAGTTATATATGGATCAAACAAAGTTAAAATGTTGAATTTTGAAAGTGAAAACAGAACCAAAGCTGAGTGGGTGTTGTAGCATCTGCTTGTCAGCTGTCCACATTTGACAGTGGGACTGTTGTCAAAATGTCTGTATAATGTAGAGGTCACAAGGCCAAAATCTGGCACAAAGAAAGGGAAGTGTTCCCAAGAAATGTATAGTCATTTTGAAAAAAATGTTAATTTGAAAACAGTGTCCACAAATTAGACTGTAGCATTTACAAAGAGGAAGACGGTAGAATTGACAGAAGTGTTTCAGGCAAATGATTAGGAGGATACTCTCTTGATGATTTTTCAGATTTCCCCCTCCCCCCCCCCCAAAAAAAATGATTTTGGGCCAAAATTAATGTTTAGTCCTCATGAAATTCTGTGAAAATAGTTTTTTTTCTCCAACAGGAAGATCATTCCAAGAAAAATCTCATTGTTTCATTGCCCAGTTCCTAATTTTTAGTAGAACTAATCCTTATCTGGACACCGGTTAGTTATTGCTAGGTTAGAAAAATCACAATCTCTGTAACTACTGTGTGCCTGAGTCAAGCTGTGTCCTCTTTTTACTTGTTTTATCCTTACAGTTAAAAAACATGAGGCTGCTCGAGATGACCTTTTTTTTGAAAAAAAATTTTTGGATGGGTTTTTTTCAGCTTTACAGACACAAGAAAGGCTACAGCTAGAGAGCTAGAGTCTGTATTCTTTGAGAAGACACAACATTACTTTTTCACTCAAGTGAGAACACAGTCTGGTCCTCTTAACCAGTGTTGTCCCTGTTGTATTTGCTATGCATCAAATCCCCCAAATAAACAAAAGATTTACCTCATTTGTTCTATACCACAAAAAAATCTATTCAGAATAGAAGACATTTCGAATACAGAAGAGTATGAAACCAGCACCACTGTGAGAGGTCATCTCGTTCACATCTGAGATATATTTGTTTCTGAACTGTTCCGTTAATTTAAAAAGTAATTTCCCATTAATCACGGTGTATTTCTAATAAATATGAAACTGTCTTTCAGGGCCTCCCAGGAAGGGAAGGACCCAGAGGCAAGCATGGTTTGGATGGCTGCAATGGCTCACGGGGAGACCCAGGATTTCCAGGAGAAAACGGTTATATGGGACCAAGGGGTCCTTATGTATGTGAAAGGGATTTCCTGTGTGCACCTGCATTTCCCCTCCAAGCTAACAGCTCTTAAAATGGCTCTTAGACTGTGGCATCAGCTTCACAGTGCTGCACGGGGAATTCCCAGGAATTCTTACTCAGGTTAATGGGAGTGAAACACACTGCCTTAACAGATTAAGCTTGAATGTGAAATAGGCTCCTGTATCCCTGAAGTACATATGGCTGCCTTGAGAGTTAAATTCTGATTTGTTTCCCCAGAATGTAGCCACACCAGCTGAGAAGGACTAGCTTGAAACCACAGTATCATTCCTTAGTACTTGAAATTTCTTAAAAGCATTACTAGTAAGAACATACATTAAATGACTTAAAAATTAGTGGAAGGTTTAACAAGTCTAAGTCCTGTTACACTCTAAGATTTGGTACCACTTTTTTACACATATGTGCACTCCTAGTCTTGCCTGGGCATGTATCTGTATATGCAGAGATCGCTCCACAGTTAAAATGTTTGAAATTAGCACTTTAATATTTGTTTACTGTTTCTGTTAAAATGAAAGGCACTTTAAAATTGTTTAAGTAGCTGTGTTAGCAGTACTCGACTACTGAAGATAAAAAGATTCTTGTCATTAAGGGAAATAAATTACTGTAACACTAAAGAAATTTTGCTGAACAGTTCTAGTCGCCAGTCTCTGACTTTTTGTGGAAACAAGTTTTAGTTCTGAATGAATAAGAGCTGATTAGTTGGTCTAACAGCTTCCCTGAAATTTTCTTACACAATAAAAACAACTGCACTTTACATGAAAAATCAAATGTGTTTAGTGAGAGTGAAATAAAATGCTGAATTCAGCCATTAGAAAAATGTGGAGAGGGTGCTAGAGTGTAATGATGTTATCAAGGATAATAGCAATTAGAATAAAATTTCATGCTGTGAAAGTTTCATGCAATGAAAGACACAACATGGTAAATTTACTAATAACCTCATTTGTTATACCTCTGAAAGTAACTTGTTACTTCTGCTGAAACTCTAATTTCACCTGTGTTTTCATACTACAGCCTTCAAAATAGTTTTGCTTTTGTAATTAGACAAGTGACACAAAGGAAAAACAGGACATGGGACAAATTACAGCATAAATCCAATTTGAGGAGCATGCTCTTTGGCAGGCCTAGAAAAGTATTTGCAACCTACAAAAAACAGGGAGTCACAATAGGCATGTAGCCTTGGATATGCATACTAAAATTCCAGTGCAAATTAATTTAGCTAGCCAGAAAAACAGCACATAGTAACCATATTTGCTTGTGTGCAAGAATGCTCTTCCAGCCTATCTGTGCAGATTGCCCATTTTTAAATCGATTTGTTGCATCAGTTACTAACTTGACTGTACATTAGTTCTTATTTATAACATTGTCCTGTGTAATTTTATTTAACACCGTGTACATATTCATCAGCTTTACTTCATTGACCTTGTTGGAAAATAGAGTAATTTCTATCTGCAAGGCCATAGCTAAGTCATATAGAAGATAAACTGAATCTAACAAAGATGTTTTTATTATACAAGAGACCACATGTAAAATAACCAAAGATAAATACAACTTTTGATTTGTTTAATGTGCTCCCTAGCAGCTGTTGTTTACCTGTAATCTGTATCCAATCTACTGTAGCTATATCCAGCTGCAGACAGCTGTAATTCTTCCTTTTATTGTACCATTCCAGGGAGAAGTACCTTCCCTGTTTCATTCTGACTGCAGGATTTGGACAGCCAATTTAGGGTATCATGAACACTGTACCAGTACAGTTTTAAAGTGGTTGACAGCATCCATTTTATTGAGCTCAGTAGTCAGGTGGTTAACTTAGTTAAATTATATCCACTGTGTTTGGATTTCAAATGGAAAAACTTCAGAAATATTATCTTCATATATCTGTTCTTCAGATATGTAGATATCATGCTCTTAACAGTAAATTGAGCATTACAGTTAAATTTTGCAAAATAAATCTTCTGCTCATGCTAATTCAGATTGACTTTTTGAGGGTGCTGCAATTAACAGGGTTTTATGAAGGACCCCACAGAAAGTACCATGGGAACTTAGTTTTTCAAATCCAGGGCTCTTAGTTATCAGATTTTTTTAATAGACTAAGACAGGTTTCCTAATAGATGGAATAGTTGATTACTATGCATCTAATACAGTCCATAAATTTTCTTTATTTGTATGCAGTATCACTTTAAATTCTTCTGAATCACACCATGAATTTTCATGGAAGGCAGACTGCTAATACTTAAAGCCACTGCCTCCCTGAAAGAAAAAGAAGGCATATTGATACTAAAGGCAAGATTTGTGAAGACTAAAATGTTGAAGGACCCAAGTACTAAGGAGCACTTAACAGAGCAGGAGTCCAGAAGCTGTGGGAAGCTGGTTTGCTCAACTGTACAGAAAGTTTTGTTAGATAAAATGAACATTCGTGATCCTAGTGGATTACCTTGTGATACTGGGGCACCAGAAAGTCAAAGCCTGAGAAGTTAGCATACAGTCTCCATGGAAATGTAGGATATCAGTAAGTAGATCATGTTTTAAAAGACTCTTTTTCTTTAAAGGGAATTCCAGGGCAAAAAGGAGAAAAAGGAAATTCAGTGTATATTTCACATTTTGGAAAAGGACTTCCAGTAAGTATCTGATTGTGAAAAGAATCATCCATTGTAGGAAAACATGTATGGTGAATGTAATTATTCCATTACTCCTCACTAGTTAATTAAACTAAGTAAAAAAAACCCCAAACAAATCATGTATACAGCTCTAACAGATAGTTTATGGTCTTAATATCTGTAAAGTTAGGAAATACCCACAAGCATGAACTGGTTCATTTGCTAAATGATTGTCATTACAGGGAGAGAGAGGTGATCCTGGACCCCCTGGTATGCCCGTAAGTACAGTCAGTGGGTTCTGTAACTGCTTTTTGTCTTGAAAGTCTTCAGTTTTTTCTCCTTAGTATGGTAAGAAATTTTGGGGTTTCTCCTTGCCTGCCTTAAATAGCAAAATTGCAGAATAAAGTCTGAGAAACATCAAGTCTGTATAGTCTGTTCCCATGGCCAGTTCATGCTGGCTGAAAGGGAGTAGAAACAGGCCGTCCTCACCTGTATTAGCTGTGTGTGGAGCAGTTGTTGCCCTGGTACCCCCAAATATTTTCTCTGTGGAATTCAAGATGTGAAATCTTCTACAGTATCTGATGGGTCTCCCAAGAATAAGTAGCACTCTGTCACATTCCAGCCATAAAAACATGAAAGAAAGAGAGTGAGTTTAATTTTGTTGCTGAATCACATTCTTGATGGCTTTAGGTTCCTCTTCTGGTACCCTTCAAAAAGGTGTTCACTGATGAATTGCATCAAGTCCCTGCACCGCAGCACAATTGCTGACAACGTCAACTCTCAGTGCATTAATGACATACAACTGTGCCTTGTCCAGTATTACCCAGAAACTGGTGCTGGACTGCTCTAGTCTCAGGGGGATTTCAGGCATGGTGTAAGCTTTGGGCCTGGGTGGAATGCAGTGGCCAGCAGGCTGAGTCCAAGGTGTTTTGGAGGGGCTGTGTTTTTGTAGAAAAAGGCAAGTTCTTTCTGTGTTCACAAAAAGACCTTCTGCCATCTTTTGCAGGGACCTAGAGGGTCAAGAGGTACGACGGGCCCATCTGGATACCCTGGCCATCCAGGCTTGCCTGTAAGATCACCACAGTTATACAGCCTTGCCTTAGGATATGCATTCATTCTTGTCTACCCATTTTAGAACTTGCCTTAATGTGAATCAAAGCCTAAAATGATTTTTGAGGCAAGTGATAAGATGGATTTTTGCTTTACCTTATGAGTTTGGAAGTTGAGGAATATGTTCCTTCCTATGTCTGCATGAACATGTTTCATCCTGGCAGTCTGTGGTCATGGAGAAATGCACCTAGTGCTCTCTCCTTAATCCCTTTTCCCATGACCACCTGTGGGAGACAGGAATGGGGAAACCAGAGATCAGCCCTCCTGAAAGCAGTGACCAAGTGAAGTAAATTGCACTTTGGAATAGGTATACCCCAAGAGAAAATTCTGCCTCTAGGTCCTATAAGCAAGAGGAAATAATTTTCAAAATCTGTCTCTAAATCAGACCTATTAACTTGTATTCATTCTCTTTTAAAGGGTATTCCAGGTTACCCTGGTTTGCCAGGTGAACAGGTAGGTAATAACTTTGGAAGCTGTTAGCGAAATAATAATTTATACATCTATTTAAAATATTCCTTTTGTTTATTTGTTATCAAGTTTTTCAAAAGAGTTACTTCATTAAACTCTAATGTTGTTATTTTCTGATCATGCTGAAACTCTGTACATTCTTTATCAATTAGGGAAATCCAGGGATTGGAGTGGATGGACAAAAAGGGGAGCCGGTAAGAAAACTAATAAGATTAAATATATTATTGCTGTAGAGTTAGAAGAGTAATAGGATCTTGTTGGGTTCCATGGATCCCATTCATTTGTGGCTTTGTCTCCTGCTAATCGTGTTAGAACAGAAGAAGTTATTGAATCAATTAATCCTGAGCAGAAGTGATTCATTCAGTGAGCTGCATTGAGGAATCAAGCACATTCTGAAGATTTTGAAAAGCAACAGTCAGTGTTACTCAGCATTTACATACACTCTGAACAGACACTGCCTAGGTGATCACACCAGTATTTGTGATTACTTAGTGACAGGGGGTGGACCAGACCAGTCCCTGAATCTCATCTCTAGCTAAGTGCAGAGCAGGTGTCAAGGAAAGCATGCAAGAAGCACATAATAATAGTTTCTCTACCAGTCTCCACCTATATTAGCATACTCAGGATATATAGAACCAATGTGGAATATTTGATATTTCTTCTATGAAATGGTCCAATCAGTTCTCAGAATTTGTGCACAACTTTCTATAGCAAGTTAATAATTTCATTTCACCTTCACAAAGTCTTGTGCTCAAAGGCTATGGTCTAGAACATGAGAGGTTCTATGTACACATAAGAGATTTGACAGTCCTGTAACTACTGTGTCCACAGGAGGTTTGGAGCAGGAGCCAGGTGTTCTCATTTATTTCCTTAGCTGTAACATTATTTTTAATGACTCAGGAGAATAGGAGATTAGATTGCCAACTTTACTCATCTAGGCAGATGGTAAAGAGGCTCACAGATCTCAGTGCAAACCTTTATCTGCAGCTAAATTAGTACATTTTCAGTGAGTACAGTAATATGTAGTGCTGTGGTACAGCAGGAAAACAAGCTGAGTGTCACTGAAATACTGCATGGAACATCTCTGCTGTTGTTTTGGCTTCCACAGGGTGACATCGGGATGCCTGGGCCACCTGGGTCACCGCTGTTAGTTGGACCTCCTGGAGCTCAGCTCTTCAAAGGACAAAAGGTGTTAATTTGTCATCATATTTAACAGTGCTCAACTTGGCAAGTACAATCCTGTGATGCAATTTTTGCAAGGATGGCATAAGACAAACCTATCTTTCTGTAAGAAAGCACCAGCTGCAGCAGAATCCTGTGTTCAGCACCCTTCCTACAAGCTTTCAGGAGGGGACACCCCGCATGTACTTTAGCTTATGTTCTGGAGGGAAGACTGTCCTGATGCAGAAAGGAGACACTGCCCTTGCTTTGGTTTTCTTCACTTTTTGTCATTAGCAAATCATATTTCAGGCATCTTGGCAAATTTGATTACTGTGCTATTGAATCTCTTTGTGGCTCTTAACTAATACTTTAAATTTTGCATATCACTGGCAACTGTACCCTGGTCTACAGTTTTGAACTAACCTTAACCCTTTTAGGGTGCTCTTTTTAATATAAAAATTAAGTGTGATTTTTTTTTGGTCAATTTTTATTGCAAGTTTTATCACAGAATCATGGAATGGTTTGGGTTGGAAGAGTCTTTAAAGATCAGCCAATCCCTCTGCCATGGGCAGGGACACCTTCCACTAGACCAGGTTGCTCAAGGCCTCATCCAAACAGGTCTTGAGCATTTCCAAGAATGGGGCATCCACAACTTTCCTGGACACCCTGTACTTCTTCAACATCACACCTACCACAGCTACAGCTGAGTGGCTTAGAACATTAGATTGTGTGCAACCCTTGTTATTTTTAAGCAGAAACTCTGTTACAGAGCCCTGTATTGTTACAGAGCCCTCTGCATCCTCAAGTCTGATTTGCTCAAATACCCAAATGAGAAGGTGAAGTTGGCATTGCCATCTCCTGCAGCCTCAACTCAGGGAACCAGTAGATTTCGTATGTTGGACCTTGGGCTTTGATCATGCAAACGACTGCTATACAGGTGCACAAAGAGAGGGAAAGGACCAAAAGAACCTCCATAAATTCCCCACATTCCTGGGAAGTGGGACATTTGCTGCTCTACAACATGAGAAAGCAGCCGTGTCCCCCATTTAGACTGGGCCTGTGCTCAAAAGTGTAGATTTATGCTTGTGAGTACTTGCTTCAAACCAATAACAGCAGCAAATTAAGAAAAGAACTACTGTCATGCTGTTTGTAGGAACAAAGCCCTGACTTGCAGATGCTTGGAAGGGAAGATACATATATCTCCCTCCACAGTCGTTATGCTGGTTTGACAGCATTAACAGAAACAAAGATAAGTACATACATTTTTTTCTTGGGGTTTTTTTTTTTTTGTGTCTAGGACACCTAAAGAAACACACCCAGTGCTTAAAAAAATACTGTTTAAAACCTCTAATTCAGAGTAGGACTTTAAAAAGTTAACCAGCACATAGCCATATCCTGCATATTAATATACACAAAACTTTCCTTTTATATGTAGGGCCAAAAAGGATTACCTGGGGTAACAGGATACAGAGGGCCACGTGGACCCAAAGTAAGTAATGGGACTTTTTTTTCCCCATGGTGCTGGCAAAGTCCTTCTGTGGTTATTATGTCTAAAGCACAGCATTTTTTGCTGTGAAATTTAATCACCACCTAAATTGGTGTGAAAGCAAAAATATTTCAGAACCCCTTGGAAAATCTTTGAGTCTGTTTTATGCATACCTATTGAGTGTTGTCTGGTAGCAAAAGGTCAGTGTTGTTGCCAGTGGAGTTGTTGACACAATGGATTGGAACTGTGAAGAAAATACAAGTACAAATTATTTTTCCTCAGGAAGAGAAACAGAGATGATCTGAATGTGTTCTTAATGGGGCATGATGTATATTTACCATGGAAGGTTGAAGAAAGGCTTTAACTTGACACTTTGGATATCCCCAAGGGTAGAGAGGGCAGAGCCACTGGAGAAAGAGTTGCTCTTTACTGTCTGTTCTACATTTTCTTTTCTTTTCTTTCTGTCAACATTATCAATTTAAACATTGAGGTGCCAGACGAGGAAAATCCATAGGCAGGAAGCTGCTAGATCTCAGAAAAACAGATAATTGGAGACAAAAGAATCAGTCTAGTTTATGTTAAAAACTTATTTGGCTTTGTAGCAGAAGAGAAGAAACAAGAAGCATGAACATCACATCTCTGAGTTTTAAGTCTAGCACTTTTTCAGAAGTTCATTTTCCGTCACAAAAAGACCACTGTTACTTGGCACTGGAGAAGAGAACAAAGCTAACCTTTTTCTATCAGGTTTACATTGAAAAAGATAGGCTTATATGCATGCTCCAGTACTAGTTGTCTATGTAGATGATCATACATGCACTTGTTAGTCATAAGCAGGAACAGAGAAATCAACTGAAGCAGCTCAAATGATGCCCAGAACTTAAAAACAAAAAACCCCGTACAAATTCAACTGCTGAAATAGTATGAAGCTTAGAGAAGAGACCGGAGCAGGGTCCTCAAATAGCTGGAGCTACTTAGGCACTGCTGGTGATGCTGTGTGAAGTCAACCCCAGTGACTGAGCCTTGCAAGTGAAACAAGATCCATTGATGTAATGTATACATCATTTAATAAACATGCACAAATATTAAAATTTATGGCACACTTCACTGAGCATCTTGGTTAACAAAACTATTTTGACTGCTCTAGGGCATACTTGGGAGAGGAGAAAAGGGTGAAAAAGGCCTTCCTGGATTCCCTGGATTGCGGGTAAGAAAGTTGCACGATAAATTGTATCCCCAATTCACTATAATTAGGCAGTTAAGGTTTGCAATTTCAAAAAAGACTTTAAGGATTTTTTTAAACTGATCTGTCATGCTTCCATTATAGAATATTTAGGAGACTTGCCCTGGGAGGAGACTTAAACACAGACTTTCCTTGGAAATAAAGTAGATATGTAGGGTTATCCTCTAAATATTTAGACCAGCTCAAAGCTGCTCTGAAATAGCACAGTACTAACACTGTAATTTTAATGTTCTCCATACGTCTTGATGACAGTTTTTTACAGCACCTTTACTTGTACTTGATTTGCTTAACAGTGCTGAAGTGGAGCAGCATTCCACTACTGTGCTTGATGCAATATGGTAAAAAAAATTAAGTGAAAACCTGACTGGCTTGCTTTGGTCTGTAGTTCTAATTCTTGACTATTTCTCACAGAAACTATTTGCAAAGACTTTGCAAAGTTGTTGGAAGATATCCCAAGTAATATTTATCTATGTAATATTAACTGTCAGCAGTTCTGAATAGGTTTAATTTTTAAAAAGTTTTTACTCTTTTAGCTTACAGTCTACTTGCTTTTATTAGGGTCATCCTGGTTCTTATGGACCTGCAGGTTTTCCTGGAATGAAGGTATGAAGGCAGAAACTACAAGCAGCTCCCTGAACAGTGGGATCAGTGAGATTTTGTTTTCTGTGGATTTGTGCAGATTTGGAATTTCCACATGCTTCACAGCTCAGATTGCATTCCTTCTTTTCTCTTCTGCTACCTGTTGCCACAGAAGCTGTATGAACTCTGTGTCTTTGAATTTCTGCCACTTTGAAATTTGGCTGAAATTTGCTAATGGAATCTGAAGTTGCAAGGAGGAGGAAAAGTCAGTGGGACACACATACAGCATAATAGAAAAGTTATGCAGCATGTTAACTTTGTTTTTTATGGTGACATTATTTGTATAATTTTGTGGTGCATGCATGTTTTCTTCATGTATCTGGCTTGAGAAATTCCAGTGATGCTAAGTCTACTAAATTTTACTTATGAACTTACATCTTACTGGAATAAAGAAAAATAGATGTATGTATATAGATCTGTATCTTGCCCAACTCTAGTTAAGGTAGTGATCATGGTGTTCATAAAACACATTAATGTATAAATATTTGCCTCTGGAGTTATGTTCCAGGTGACTGTTTTATCTGCAAAAATACTTTTCACTTTGTTTTTCACTCCTGCCTGCCTACAGAGTTTGAGTACTGGCTGGATGAGTGTATTAGAAAATCATAAAAGAGAAGAGAACTGATGTGCAGCTGCTTTCCATGCAGTAGTGTAAGGTAGTCATTCAGCAGGCAGCAAACCAATTTCAGCTGTATTAAGCAGACAGTCTAACAGAGTCTGCTGGTATGTATTCCAGCTTATTCTGTGCCCCAGCTTCACTGAATCTGCTGAGCACTGTCTGAATAACCTGGCAATACATGCTGTGAATTTTCCAACACAGGAGAGTCTGTGTAACACCACCTCCTGTACAAACCCAGTGAATTCTCTGAAACAAGCTGTGGACACAATTATAACATGCAGTACTGTATGACTGCCTTACTGGGTTTTGCTCAATTAATTATGTCTTAACAGATTAATCAAATTGTATTTATGCAATCCTTTCCAGGGTGAAACAGGATTTGCTGGTTATCCTGGACAACCTGGCTATCCAGGCATACAGGTAAAAAAATGACCACACATTCACACCCACTCCCCTCTGTGCCAGTATTTCCTCCCAAATGTACCCAGTTATTTCCCTTTATACAGTCATAATTTCTTTACAGATTTACTGTTTTCATGACATTTATAGTTATTCATCACTGTGGCAGTAATTGCAATGTAAGAAAACATCCCTAGCTAGCGCATGTAAGAGTGGGAATTCTATTATACATACCATAGGAATTGTTAATCCCAGTAGTTACCTGTAAGTATACCAGGATAGCTACCTAATCCATGAGTTGTAGTAGTCTGCAAGGTATTTGTGGTTGAGCTGCATTCTTGGTCTGGGAGGTAAAGGAAACTGCTATTTAGTTAATAGTATGATCCTATAAATGAGTATGAAAACTGGCCCCAAATGAGGTGGCAAAATTCCATTCAGATGGGCCTGTTTGCATGATTTATGAAAATCTCTTGGCATGTGTTCAATCCATTCACTTAAGTAATTATTCCAAGATGTTTGCCAGAGTGGTAAGGAAGTAGACTCCTTCACACCAGCTGTGTTTAAACATTTCCTGCAGAACCAATGAAGTCCTGACTACTGGATCATATTGTAATTCTGAGTAACAATGAAGACTTGAATGAAGGGAACTATTATATTTTCTGTGGAATATACAATGCTAAAGCACACTCAGAAGAAAAAAGCAGTTCTGGGTGCTAACCTAGAGGGAGCAAAGCAGGAGTGAGTCTAGCCAGGGGGGAAGGCCTAAGGAGTCCTGGGATAGGGTATAAGTGGTCAGCAGTGTATGAGCAAGAGAAGTGAAATGCTGCAGTGCAGAAGGTGGATGACAGAATCATCAGTAGAGACCCCAAGGTTGAAAAAGCTCATCACAGTTACTACCACGGTACAGAGAACAAAAAACATTTTTGCAGAAATTGTGATGCTTATGAACTTGGCTTAAATATTCTGAAATTCAAAAGTCAAGGAATGTTTATTTCCCTCTGAAATGATTTTTTTGAAAGCTGCATATAGGCCAGTAAAATTTCTTCAAGAGATTTGCACAAAATTCACCTCTCTTATGAACTAAAGGTTAAGATTGGAACATGCTCAACATAATCCATGGCAACATAAAGAGGTGAACTGTGGCAGGTGCAAACTGTATACAGCTAAAGATACAAAGCACAAAAATATAAAGCAACAAACAGGTTTTCAAACCGTGTTTACAGATGAGAAATGACAAATACATAAATTAAATGAATAAAAGCACAATAAAAACATCTGGCTTAGTCATGACTTAACTTTCAAAGTTAGAGGTCTGCCAGGAGAATGCTAGACCATCTTCTTCAGCCAAGATTTTAATTATGTGGTCATACCCAGGGGAAAAAATGCCCACAGATGTTAATTTTCCTCCCCTTTGGCTATTATCAACTTCACAATACGGTGATACAATTAAGATACTAATTAAACTGAAACATTGCATATCAGATTTAAACAGAAAATCCATTTCAGTCCAATACTCCCAAAATTGAGAATCAAATCTTAAGTGTTTTGTTGTTACATTTTGTTTTAATTTGGGACCTCATTAACAAACTTGAGACAAGTCACATTATAGACAGAATAGTGCATTCCTCAGACTCCATTGATTAGCCCACAGCCTGAGTAGCCATCAGTTAACACTACAAACAGTAAACAAAAACATGATTAATTGTTGGTAGGTTATGCTAGGGAAAGGGTTGAAGTCCTGCAGTAATGAATCAGAAAGATGTAATTACAATTGCTAGTGCCCAGAGCAAAATTAATCAAATCAAGTATAGACACAACTTAATAAAGAAAGGGTAACTAATACAGATATGCAGAATCCTGAGTGATAGCACAGATGCTGTAGTTTTGATTGGGAAACAATTGGGGAAATCTGATTATTCCTGAAAGGAGCAGACTTATCCAGACTGCATCACCTGTTCAGCTGGCCTCACCAGCTGTTGCTTATGATCCACTAAAAATCACATGCACCAAAGGAACAAAAATATGGTTTAAACTTCTCCTGGGAATAGCCTGTCCTTGTGTAGATTTTTTCTGAAACAAACATGTTCACAGAAGATCCAAGATGCACTCAGATTTAAGGTGTAGAAACTCAGAAAGAAACCCCAGTTGGATGGAAAGTAGATTTCATCTTTAAAAATTGCTAACTGTTGCTAAAAGCAAAGAGTGGAGTTCAAGGAATTGTTGCCATAGCTTTTGATGTCTAAACCTGGATGCTGGCAACACAGTTTAAAAAAAAAAAAGAATAAACTGTTGGCAAGTTGAGTCTCCTGAAGTTTTAATGGGAAGAGAAAACAGTATCAGTCAACAAAACAATCCAAACAGATCTATACTATTATGTAGGAGTGTGCCAATAGTGAAAACACAGCAAACAGGCAGCTGCCAGCCAGAGAGGGTCATTAGCCTAAAACCAGATTTTCAGAGATCACAACCTGAATTTATTACTTGAGATACTAAAAACAGACGTGCTCGACATTGGCTCATTACTCTTCAGTTCTTTCTTGTGTTCTGGTTGTGTCATTCTAAAACCAGCTTGAAAATTATATAAGACTTGGGCCAAATACATCTATTATACAAGTCTTTGATTATTTATCATCATGAAATTATTTTTAAAGCTCAAAATCCTTTCTAAATTTATCAGAGGAGGCAAAACGCTAGTTTAACTTTTCTTTCCTGCCACACAGAAGGCTCTTCTGTGTCTTTAGGGAAGACAAATTTATGTTCCTGTTTAAAAAAACCAAAGATGACACAAGGATATTTTTTCCTTCTGCAAGGTACGGTCAAAGGAGCAGGCTGGAGATCAAGGGGGCAGCAGTCAGTGACGTCTCATTACTGTAGAGACAGCATTTATTTAAAAAAAAAAAAAAAAGCCAAGAAAGAGGTATAGAGGCCTTGTTTTCACTTGTGTAAGAATGGGTCTCCAGTTTTGCAGACCCAGTTCTCCTTGTCTGTGTCCTAAAAGGCCCTGGAGTCCAGTCCTGGGAATGCAGCCTCACTACGCAGTTCCCACATTGACATTCTTGTTTTCTCAGTTCCCATTTGCTGAAAAAAGAGACCTGATTTCTAATCTACAAAGCAAAAGGTCTAATACAATTTGCCACATGAAAGCTGTCCCTAAAGACCACTTGACTTGCAATTCTAAGTGTCAAAATCCAAGTTAATTTAGAAATCCTCCAAGCAGAAGTGATTTTCCTCACCATTAGTAAGCACTTTTATGTTTCCCTAATGCAGATGTTTTAAACTTCTTATAAGAGCTTTGAGTATCTCTTACCATTGATAATAGCTGTTAGACTGTGAAACTGTTTTTCTTTATGCTTATCTGTCATAGAAGTAATTTCCTAATCCTGATACAGAATTTCTGTGATTTTAATTACAGATTGGTGGTTTAAATATCTCAATTAAATGGATACTGGTTTCCTGTAGTTGAGTCATATTTACAATAAATGAATGGAATCAAATAGAACAGTCACATGTTCTGAAGGGTCAAATAGATATGTATGATGGGTATATTACAGTCTAGCCACTGGCATCCTGAAAGATAATGATAATTTTAAATATTTTTGCTTGGTTTTAAATGCTGTAAAGTGTCAAAATCAAGTTTCCTGGGTGGTGTCTGTCAAATCCTTACATACCTCCCCATTGTTGAAATATTCAGTTACATTCTAGTACACCATATATTTGTATACAAAAAAAATTTATTGTTGGTCTCTTACAGGGGGATCCAGGAGAGAAAGGGCCCCCAGGTCCTCCTGGAGCTGTTGGAACTCCACCACCTCCTATAAAAGGTTATATCTATTTCTGACTAGTCTTTGTGCTGTATGTAGTGCAGGACCTGTTTTGCCAAGGTGTGTGAAGGTGGTCATTAGGGGTGCAGGGGCTGGAATCCTAAAAAATTCCTAGTGGCCACAGGCTGTGTTTGTGGGTTTGGCCACATTTTTGTGTTTGTTTGTCTCACTGATCTTCCTGTAACTACGTTAGACATACAAGTGTCAGATTAAATGTTTGTGTGCAAGATCTTCATGCATGCAGTCTCAGCTGGATCTGAAGGACTCTCTCCAATATCCATATTTATTTTAAATGCTACATGTGTTTATTTTGGGCAAACATTTCTCTCACCATTTTACGTAATAATACGTAGCACAAAGAAACTTCTACAAAGTGATGAAGAGTTAAAAATGTGCTCTCGAAATGGGCTGGAATCCATAGAAAAGTAACCAAATCCTCCCACCTTAAAATTAAATTGTTACACATCTTAAAATGTTTCATAAATGATTTTACTTTTGTGTAGTTTCCAAATTATAATTTTGGTTGCAGTTTAATTAACATTTAAGCTGTCAATTCCATAAGGTGTTCAACTCACACATTTCTGTAATTCTCTTTAGGTCCACGAGGAGATCCTGGATTTCCAGGTCCTGTCGGTGAAATGGGGTCAGTTGGACCAATTGGTCCTTCAGGCCTTCTAGGAAGACCAGGATATGATGGAACAAGTAAGAGAGGCAAAGGGTAAATGGGAACTATATACCAGAAGGAAAGAAAGCAGCTGAAAGAAAACTGTTCTTTGTTCTTGCTTGATGCAAATCACCAGCTGTAAAGACTGTTCAGTTAAAATATTGACTCAGCACTTAATAGCCAGAAAAAGAAACAAAATGATCCAAGCAGAACATTAGGAATGACTGGAAATGGAACAGAAGACCAAGGAGAATACTACGATGGTAAACCCATGGTATTACTGTGTCTGGAGTGCTGTGCTTAAAATTTCTGCTCTCCATCATAAAAATATAATGGGATGTGCTGAGGATGGCTTTGCTCTGTGTGAGGAGCTGGAGTAGTTAGGATGTCTGGAAAAGAGATAATGGAGGGAAGGAGGAAAAGAAGCATTTGAAGGGTCTACAGCAGGAGCCTCTTTTCTTGTGGATCCTAAAAAACCTAAGGATTTGGATTCAAGCATTAGTTATATAGAAGCTGTTTTTCAGAACAGTCCTGAATGGTCTGGAGTTTCCTCCTTGATATCTCACATTAATGCTGTATGGGCTGTTTACCTGTCTTTTTTTTCAGGTCTTCCTGGCCTGCCAGGAGTAAGTGGGGCACCAGGACCTCAAGGTTTTCAAGGGGACCCTGGTTTGCCTGGGACAGGTGAATTAATCCCAGGAAGACCGGGATTTCCTGGACCACCAGGCCTACCAGGGCAGCCAGGAAGACAAGGCTTACCTGGACTACCCAGTAGGTTCAACAGCAATTTATATAACAAGAATAGAATTCTGCAGATCAATAGATCCATTGCTTTTATTGGTGCTAAAAATCCAGAGAAGAGAAAAGTGTATCTTGACAGCTAGTTCAAAGATTACATGGGATGTTGAAAACATTTTTCCTATTAGCTTTTGATCAGTGAGATTTCAAGATTTTCATGGTTTTCTGGGTGATTTAAACCCACAAAAGTAACACACATATTAAAATTCTATTAAGAATATACTACCTGAAAAATACTGAGGAGGAAACCCAAATCTGCATCCTTTAGAGAAGAAAAAAGTAAAGTTCTAAAGTAGAAAAAGTAGCAGTGGCAATGAGAAGCGATCTATCAACATGAACTCTAGCCACACTGTCTGTTGCAGTATAATCTATAAGGAGCAACTTGTAAAGCATTTAATAAGATCTCTAACTTTTCATGTGAGAATAGCAAGAGAAGGGAGATGAGGACACATGACCTAAAGTGTGGAAAGAGCGAACCAGATTTATACTGGCTGGAAAATTTGTTTTTTCAAAGGTGTAATCTGTACTGACAGAGGGATCCCTGGAGAACCTGGAGCAAAAGGTCAGATAGGCCTTCCAGGAAGAAAAGGTGCAAAAGGAGAGAAGGGTAAGTTGGCCTGGTTAACAACAATTTGAGTATGGAACCTTTGCCAGGAGTGTCAAATTTAAAGAAGTTCATGGTAACTTGGAAGATGAGGCCCATCAAAGTAAAGTCACATGTTCTATTGGCATTGGGGCTTCTGAGTCAGCAGAGTCCTTGTAGTGCAGTTACTCAGCACTGTAAAGGGAGTCTGATAATCCTCTCCAGCTGACATAACACGAGATAAAACGATTTGTGCACTACTCACACACGAAAGAAAAAGGACAGCTTTATTTTTTGTGTATTAATTTTGCAACTGTTTCAATGTAATTTTGACACTTTCATGTAGGAAGTCAAGGCCTCTGCTCATGTGGTGCTGGTCCTCCTGGTCCCCGTGGTGTGCAAGGACCTCCAGGTACTGAAGGAAGGAAAGGACAAATGGGATACCCTGGAAGACACGGAGAAAAGGGTGACCCAGGCTTATCTGGTGCAGTGGGATCACCAGGGCTCCCCGTGAGTAGTTTTCATGAGCTTCAGTAAAAAACATCAAGTTAACTCTCAACTCAGGAGGCATTTAAGCAGAATGGTGGAGAAAGTGCTCTGGAAAACTATCTGGAACTTTTCCCTACTTTAGCTTATTACAGTCTAGTGAAACAAGCTTTTATTTCTGGGAGCAGACTTGCTTTCTTTAATGTGCTTTATATAGTTTATCTTAATTCCCCAGAATGTGCAATAATTCAAAACACCACTTAATCTAACTGCTGTAGGAATACACTATATGATAATTTATTGGTCTTGCTGTGATTTTCATCTGCTTCTTCTGGTCTGACATATGGAGTGTACATCCAGGATGCTGCCAAATGCCAAAATTATGCCAAATAGAAGGTTTTTTAATGCACCTTCTTGTGTGTGAGAGGGTTTTCTTTGAACGTATAGGTAGATATGCTCTGCTTTATTACTGCTGCATTATGCTTGGGTTTTTGGGTTGATTTGAGGGGCATGTTTAGAGAGATTTGTGTGCCTTTTGTTGTTGTTCTTGGTTGGTTTTTGGTTTTGTTTTGAGATTTGGGGTTGTTTTAATAGCACAACTTTTTTCACTTAGGGAGTTGCTTAAAAGTTTCCAGATCATGCTCTTTCAAAAGAGAAAAAAAAAAAAAAAAAAGAAAAGCAAACAAATCCATTGTGAGTCTCAGAGAAGGAGATGGAATGGCTCTCATTCAAGTTCCAATAGTTTCATTAGAAGGCTTACATCTGCTCTCTTTTTTTTTCTTAAAACCCTATTACCTGAGTGGTGTATGTGAGATCCTGATGTTTTTGTTACTTTTGAGAGGATGTTTTCGCCCTTGTGGCTCCGAAGTAAGGCTTGAAGCCTTGTCCTGAGCTTTGCTGTCCTTGGGTTGCTTAATTGAGAAACAAGGACAAAGTAATCACTTTGGAAGGAAATAATTCACTTCAGTACAGAAGTGCTTTGGTCTAATGGACCGTTTTCTCCATTTTTCTGCTCTCTTCCCAAATATTTCGTTTTCTTTTCAGATACTAATAGCTCATCACTTCTTACTTGGAGATCTAGATATTGTAACAAATAGTCACTTCTAGTTTCAGATATACACATTTTTCAGAAGTCTGCTGCCTGATTTAAAATTGTCAATCACATTATAAACTATTTTTGCTCCACCTTTTTTAAGGGAAAGAATTTGAGTAACAGAGGAAGGTGCCTAAATAATCCCCCAGTTTTTGTACCTTAGTGGCCTTTTACTTCTGTTTAAATTTCACATGGCTAAATGTACTGTTGCAAGATCAGACCTTGACCAATGATGATGAAAATTGCACCCTGCTTGAACAGCTGAAACCAAAAATCAGCATAAAAATATAGGAAAGTATTATTTTCTCCTCTAAACCTTTCAAGACATGTATTCCTCTAAGAATATTATGTACCTAGCTAGATGAAATTTTTATTGATGGCTTTGTGGGTTTTCATTCAGAAAAAAAGTATCACTTGCTTCATGCTGTGTTCCCTTCTGGGAGGACAGCCTCATCCAGAAATCGCCACCCTCCAGATTCCCTTCCTCAGTGCACTGTGGGTTGAAGTCTGCAGTGGGAAGAGTTCATGAATCATTTCTTTTGATATTCTGACATTTGCAGTCCCAGAGCTGTGCAGCCATGGGCCCAGTGTTTCTGGCATTACAATTTCTTTCAGTTGTGTATCTGCAGGTGGCAGAATCAGCCTGAAAAGGCCATGTGCCATTCACACTCCTCTTTTTGACCATCAAAAGAGACAAGTGCATCCTTTTGGTTACTTTAATTGGTCTTTCATGGGGAAACCATGTAAGAGATAGATACCTAATTTTCCCTTTGATTCTCACTTTGATTCCTTGCTGGAGATAACTGACAACTCTTTTCTTTGTCAATGATAAGGGAACTCCTGGTTCTGCTGGACAGCATGGGGAAAAAGGAGAGAAGGGTGATGCAGGAAGAGTTAGAATGAAAGGTAAACACATATTTTACCATTGACCTTTTTGTTTTCCTATATGATATCTAGGCAATAGTGTGAGAAAAACATTAATTTTCTCTTTACTAAATCCATTAGCTCAGTAAGTTACTGAGACCTAGAGGGCATATATATCCAAACTGCTCTCTTGGTACCAAGTCTTCTTTCTAAACACAAGATCAACACAGTGTTTTGTGGTTTTTTCCTCTATAGTTGAGCCATAAAACAGCATGTTATTAATGCCAACAAATGGCTTTTCACATCATGCAGTTGATAATTGGGGTCTTCCAGAGGTCTGTACAGGCAAGACTAAGCAGAATACAAACACTGTGTAATCATGAAGAAATATTATTGTACAGAAGCCACCTCCTGAAGTGTCATATACCAATATCATAGCTGTTATCTCGGATTAGGCCACCAACGTCCGTCTTGGGAAAATCTCAGTCTCAATGACTATTCAGATTCCTCTCCTATTTCTAAAAATTACTCTTGACCGGGCATTGAAGAGAAACAATAGGCCACCAGTTGCACAACTGGAATTCTTGTAATTAAATAGATCAAAACCTCTCCACAGTTATGGTTATGATTTGCAAAAGCAGAAGAAACAGAGAACAATAAATTACAGCAATCTGATGGCAAAGCCTAGTTAGAAAGGCTAAAATAGTTATTCACAGAAGATTGTCCTTCTTATTGTTTATGAAAAGTTAGCTTAGCTTTGGATGCCTGTGGGTTTTTTACAGATGTTGGAGCAGAGGAAAACATTTCCTTTATTTGCAAAGGATTTCTTGATACAGCAGAATGAATCTTTATGTTAGAATAGTTTTACTGTCCTTGATGCAAAATTTACTTTTTCGTAAATATTGGTGCAAGGGAAATCCACGTGGGGAAAAAAAGAAAAACCTTTGGGGAATATTGATGCAAATATTCCGCATTATATGGCACTGCTATATCGTGACTTCACCAAAATCAAGAATAAATCTGTGACCTGTTTCAGTAGTAAAATATTTTAACTCTATGTATAGCAGACATAAGCCATGTTCTTGTGGTGCCTGTGAACACGTCTTTTACAGAGAGAGCAAGTTGTTCCATCAGGTATCCAACTACAAACTTCCTTCCTAAGCCTAAAATGCCTTGTTAAGGAATGTGAATTCAAGGACTGGGCATTATCATGAAGATAGGAATAACAGTTACCCAGCATTTCCTTAAGCAGAAATACCTCCTCCCCCTAAAATTACTGCAAATATTATATTTTTCCTCAAAAAATATTTTAAGGTTTAAAAGGGGAAAGAGGACCAACTGGGCTTCCAGGATTTCCAGGCCAAAGAGGTCTTGATGGCAGAGATGGGGAACTGGGATTGCCAGGAGAAAAAGGAGCTGAGGTATGTTTGACTTCCCCAGATTTTTTCCATTTCAGTTAACATGTTATCTTATGAAAGGTTATGAAAGTTTTTATCTATTAAAAGATTAGTTTCTTGTAAGTATTACTGTTTATTTTTGCTTTCCTGATTATAATCTTTGCATATACTGTGTGTCAATATTATGGAGTTGGGAAACAAAAAATACACAAACCCCTTTGTTCCTATTACCTTTGAATATTCAAAAATACTAATGTCATCCATGTAATCTTTCCATTGTGAAAGTGTTTCTCCAGAGAATTCTCTAACATGCTTTTTCATAATCAAAGAGAGGAGAGAAATCAGCTCTTGTTACTTCTTACTGAGAATTTTTATTTCAGGGTGATGCTGGAGTAACAATTCCGGGTGATAAAGGATTCCCTGGGCTCCCAGGACCTCCTGGGGTAAAAGGCCAGATGGGATTGCCTGGTCTGGGGCTTCCTGGGCCTCCAGGAGCCAGAGGTAGCCCTGGAGACTTTGGTGATATGGGTAATGTTGGGCCACCTGGTCCAAAAGGCCAGAAAGGTAATTTTAAGTTAAGAATGAAATTATAAAATACGTGTTTGAATGTTTGGTGGCATCCATCATGGTTTAATATGTATTGTAAATTATATGAATGTATTATTCTATATGTATATCTATGTGTATACATATAGTGCTGTTCATGTAGGGTGAAAATAATATTAATTTCTAGAAAAACACCATTTATACTTAAAGCTTGGCCTGGTTTTTGGTTATAAAAATGCTTAGCAAAAAAAAAAAATCTACACTGATAGCTGTAGATAGAATTGAAATGAAAATATTATTTCTTTCTTGCAAATAGAGAGTATTGTAAAACAAATTGCCACAATAATTTAAAAAAAAAAAACCCTTTATCTTTAAAAAATACAACTGTACCACAACAATTTGAAATATTACCAATGTTCTATAGGAAGTATAAAAAAAAATTAAAATTCCCCATCAAAACTTCAGTAATATGGAAATAACAATGTGACTAAACAGTCACTTCACGTGTGGTTGGGCACTTTCCTAGAAATATTACAGTAAGTAAGTACTCAGACTCCAGTTAATGTAAAATCAAATAGGCCAGTTTCTTCTCACTCTTGCTTCAGGTGAAACTGTCTGCATTACATCACCATATCCTGGAAATCCAGGTCCCCCGGGTTTTAAAGGTGTTCAAGGTATGTGTATGCACAGTAGAAATTTTGATTTCTACTGAAATGGTGTTTTAAGTTGCTAATTAAAGAAAAGAGGGTATCCTGAGCTGACACCTGTCATTCACTAGGTTAACACTGTTCATGGCCTGTAACATTAAATGTTGTAGGAAATATTTTTTTCCTAATCGACACTGGTGATTTCAGTCTGCTGTTAGTGAAATAGAGAACCTGTTCATTTAGAAAAACAGCAAGCACACATTTGTTTATGACTTGGGCAGTGGCTCTTGCCCAAAGTGTTAGAAGCAGATGAAATCAACTTGTGTTCAAGGTGTATGAATTTGCATGGGATAAAGATAAAATCCTGAAATCACACATTTTAATGCTCTGGCAGCCTTTTTATGTATTTCCTTTCTATTTCCAGGACAAAAGGGTTTAAAAGGACTCCCTGGGCATCCTGGCCCAAATGGCTTTGATGGGCAAAAAGGCCATCGAGGAAGGCCAGGAACGGGAATCCCTGGGCCAGAAGGTGAATTGTGCTTTTCCTAATTTGGGAGAGTTGCTGGTCAAGTTGTAATGCATACATGCAGGGAAAGGTAGGGTAGGGTCAAGCAGAATTGAATTGAAATGAGTAGTTCAGTGTCCAGAGAACAAAGGCACTGAACTGAACAAGAGTGACAGTACTCAAGACAGATGCTGCCCCAAAGAAATCCCCTGTCACTTCCCACAGGAATTACCTCCTTCAATCCTCATGTATCATTAGCTATAAATAAGAAACATGAAATTTAATTTCTGATGTTATGTTTCTTTGCAAGGTGACAATTTAAATCTGGATAAATTTGGACTACAATATTCCACAGTTGGGGGGGGGGGGAAATAAAAAACCCTGAACACCTCCCAAATTAAGCTTTATTTGAATTTAAAAATCATATGAACAGGCTTTCGAGGCACAGCTGGTGATCCTGGTGATGAAGGTGAAAGAGGATCTACAGTTGATGGAAAAAATGGCCTTCCAGGTCCACCTGGCACAGATGGTCAGAAAGGTCTTCCAGGTGACACCATGTACGGCCCTCCAGGAATCCCAGGCAACAGGGGCCTGCCAGGTCCCCCTGGGGCACAGGGAGCAAGGGGTAATCCAGGCATTCCTGGACTTCAAGGTATGGGCCGGCTTCTATGAAACACTTCTACATGTTCAAAGGACAAAATCTGAGCAAAGGTGCTCCTTGTTCAGAGAAGACTTCCTCTCACTCAGATCCATAATGGTGACTGTGAACAGTACTCCCTGTTTTTACATTTACATTTTGCTGTTTGCTGCAGCGATGTCTCCACAGCACCACATCCTTCCCACCCCGCAGAGGATATTGCTGTTTCCTTTGACAGGTGTTCCTTTTGCCTGGCCCTAAGCACATACACCCATCCTTCAGTGCAGGGAACACCTACAGAACTGAGCCAGTACTGGGGACCTGGTGCAGGCCAGTGAGCTACTCCCATTCTGCTCCTACACATCAGAAACTATCTTCTGTACCTATAGATGAAGGTTGAATTTGTAATTGTTGCTTAAAGAAAGAAGTTCTCCACAACAGCCAATTCTAAATTGCAGAAAAGCATCACTTTTCACAAACTATGAAAAAACTAGAGGATAAGTAAGATACTACAGTCACCGAACATGTACATTTCAAAATTAAAACTAGAAATTTTGAGGGGCAGTGAGTAATTGAACTAACAATGTTGTTTTTGTTTTTTTCCCAGGACAGCCTGGCACCCCAGGATTTCCAGGTGCCAAAGGTTTTAGAGGCCCAGAAGGTGATGTAGGAGCACCAGGCTGTCCAGGCTTCCCTGGCTCACCGTGTGTCCCAGGCTTACCAGGACCACCTGGACTCAGAGGTGTCATGGGCCTGCCAGGACCTCAAGGTACACAAGAGCCAGCAGGTTGCCTCACAGCTCTAAGTTTTGCACTTATTTTCTGCCAGATTTCATCACATGATTTTTGTGGCTGGCATGACAAATGTTTCCATGGGGGCTGCTCATTACTGGGGCTGTACATTATATCAAGGAATGCAGACTGTGCATCTCAACTGTGCAACTTCCCTTGCTGCTCTTTGACTGGCCAAATCACAGTGGGTTCACTGTAAGTAATAAACAAAGAGCTGTCTCTTATCTGTTGTCCTGAGTAACTTAACTGAGCTCCTGTCATTACTGTGATGCTTTTATCTTGCTTATTCTTCAGTGGAAGTGTTATTTAGGAAGAGCTAGGAGACACATCTATCAAAAGTATTTACAAATTAGTAGGGATTTTTCACAGTGCTCTTCTACTGTCTGTCACTAAACAAATACAAGAAAACAAACATTCCAATTGAAAAATCTAAACAGGGCCAGGACTCCAACATAGGTAAAAAAAAGTTTCAACTTATTTTGCCATGTTTGATGATCTTCAAATTTAGACCAAATCTGTCACTTTCTCCTTTTTATACACAATTGCTTAACTTTTGCCTGCATCTACATACATAGATTAAAGCTCTCTTTCTCAGGCTTACCAGGCTTTAAAGGTCAGAGGGGAGACAGGGGCCTGGCTGGGCCACCTGGAATCAAAGGTCTCAAAGGCTCTCTGGGCTCACGAGGTCTCCCAGGCCCTCCAGGCTCACGAGGTCCCCCAGGACTTCCAGGCAACAGAGGACTGATTGGCTTCCCAGGAGAAACAGGTATGTTAAATATCCTGCAGACCACCTCACCTATAAATTCTCTTGTAGAGGGAGCCTTTTTATTGCTGTTAAGGTTAGGAAGTATTTTGCACCCACCTCCCTTTCCAGCTTCAAGAATAAGACTGCAGCAGGCTAGAGTCAATAACCACAGAACCATTCCTTGTTCTTTCTCTTAGGATAAAAAAAAAAAAAAAGGATGAATATAGTTTGATGCATCTTAGTGCATCCTGGTGCTTTATTTGTTTTACAAAACTGACATATTTCTGTATATTATTACCTGACTATTTGTAATAGGTTGTAATACACTATAATAGGAGTAAGGAGGAATATGTTTAGGGTTAACCGAATCCCTTGGGTGGCAGTCCTGATGGAAGACTGAACATTCTTCAAGAAGGAAATTTTTAAGCCATGGGAACAGGCCATCCCATGTGCCAAAAGATGAGCCAGCAGGGAGAATGAGCAGCTGGGCTGAGCAGAGTTTTAGCTGAACTCAGAATAAAAGGGAGTGTATGAAGTCTGGAAGAAGGGACAGGCAGCTCAGGAGGACAGGGGTGTCTTAGGGTTGTGGGGGGAGAAAATCAAAAGGCCCAAAGTGCAACCAGAACTCAATCTGGCTACTGCTGTAAAAGACAATGAAAATGCTTCTATAAATACATTAGCAGCAAAAGGAGGGGTAAGGAGAATCTCCATCCTTTATTGACAAAGGATGAGGAAAAGGCTGAGGTACTTCATGCCTTCTTTGCCTCAGTCGTGAATGGCAAGCCCAACTGTTCTCTGGGTACCAGTCTCCTGAGCTGGAGGGCAGGGACAAGGAGCAGAACAAAGCCCCCATAATCCAGTAGCCACATTCAAGGTCTGGTGGTGTGTTGGGGATAGCTGCTTTAGGAGCAAGGGTAGCTTAAATCTCCAGGGGCTGTCTGCAGGTAGGGGGAGGCAATTTGCTTCAGTGGAATCTGGGTTTCAAGAGAAGTTTGACCCTGGCATGAAGCCATGCTCTAATTATTGGTTCTCTAGTTCTGCTGATTTCTTAAGAAGTCCTTCTAAACATCCTGCTTTTGCTTTATACTGTTCCTTAGAATATGACAGCAAAAGTATAAGCAGACTTAACATGTAAATAAAGCATTTCATGTTACCAGGAAGCAAAGGCATTCAAGGACCCCAGGGATTCCCAGGACTCCCAGGAATACAAGGCCCAATGGGAATTTTTGGTGTAAAAGGTGAAGAAGGAAAAATGGGTCTACCTGGGCCTAGTGGAGAATGTGGAGATATGGGAACAAAAGGTTTGTAAAAATCCATTTCACTCTGTAGTTATATTGCTGCTCTTTTCAGTTTTGTTACTACTATATTAAAAATGTGTTTAATTTTTGTAGGAAAGACAATAATCCTCTGCAAGGTGCAATCATAGGCAGATCAAAATTGCTGTCTTTCATAATTTCACAATCTTTCCTAATTCTTCTGATTTAATATCACCCTGGGTTATGATTGAATTAACAAAAATCAAGGGAAGGATTCTGTCAGCAGTGAGCCTGCTGAAAAAACTGAGAACCACGTTAGTATTAGATGGGTTTCTCTATTAGGAAAGTCACCACTCAAACTGATTTTCAGTGACATGTCACTTGTGAGGATCTATTTACATTGCCAATGTTACTCCCAAGGCGAAAGGGGACCTCCAGGAGACAGCGGCTGTGTTAACCTCCGTCTGGAGAAAGGACAAAGGGGGGACCCAGGGTTTCCTGGTGAGAATGGACTGAGAGGTGAAAGAGGTAAGTTCATAAAAGAAAGCCCTGCATGCACACACATTCCTCCGACATAAATCACTGGTGGTTTTCACAGTGTGGATTCAGGGCTGCAGTAACATCCAGCCGCCATACCGTGTTCACAGATTCCTAAACTGGCTGCAGAGTTTCTTTGCATTATCACTAAGGCAACACGGCAAGAGCGAAAGCATTGCCATATTGAAAATCAGTGTCAAACACTGGCTTGACCTGATTGGTCATTATCTTGTTCTGCAATCAACTTCAGGTGAAAAAGGCAATACTGGTTTCAGAGGCACACGAGGATTTCCAGGGAAGAATGGTGTTCCAGGACTGCCAGGTGACCAAGGTGACACTGGAGTGATGGGGTTTCCAGGATCACGGGGTTTGCCTGGACCAAAGGGCCTTCAAGGAATTACAGGTTTTCAAGGAGAACCAGGTGACCAGGTAAACAGAGTGGTAGTGAAATGTCCTGGACTTTGCACTTGTCTCCTGCCTCTAAGAAATACGATGAAGGGTGCCTGTATTGAAGAGACAGCCGGTGTAGTAGGAGCTGTAAATTCCCTCATGAAACACCTCTGTGCCTTGGTTACGTTTTAGCAGGAACTGTGGTGGGAGTTAGGAAAGGACCTCTCTTAGCTGTTCTGATGCAGTGCTTTGCTACATGGATGAAGTCCAGGCTCCACCACAGTAAACAGGAGGGCAAAAAACAGACGCACAATCAAGTCTTTAACATTATTCTTAAGAGCAGATTGACAAACCACTTAGCACAGAGATCATAACACAGCAGCAGCACAATTATGCAGTTAATATGTAGCTGCTTCTTCATATCCTGCTGTGTGAAGTGACCAAGGAAACAGACAAGACAAAGCAAGTCATCTTTGCCCCAAGCAGAACCCAGGCAAGAGCAGTGTTGCTCAAGAACAAATACACAAAAGCACACAAACATTCCAGGCAAGGTATAATTATGAATTTCTTTTATGCTGGGCAGGTAGACGGTGAGATTACATGAAGGAAAAAAGCACAGTTATTTTCTTGGTAAAGGGACATACTTTTGCTTGGTTTGTTTAATTCAATTTCTTTGCTGATTAAAGGTCATTATTCAAAAGGCAAAATAGGGGAGTCTACATTTTTATTGTGACATCACAATATTTCTAATTAATGTTTATAGTAAATTTGGGGTAACATACAGCAATTTTGGATATATATTTTATGGTACCTTTTGCATCAAATTATTCAAGCCGTCTGTGGGGAAATTAAGCTGTTTGAGCCAAGAATGAGAATAGGCTATAAAAGTACAAATTCAAAATTATTAGCAAGTCTAACCTACAATATCTTGTTGGCAGCCAGAGTTAGACAAGTAACAAAGACAAGATCGTGTTTTGTTGAGCTTAATATACAATTTTGCTAAGAGACACAAATACTCCTGCAGATCATTCCTGCTACACATATCCTATGTCAAACATTTTTGTTTTCTTTAAAAAAAAAATCAGGGTGATGCTGGCTTACCAGGAAACCCTGGATATCCAGGACTGACTGGCCCCAAAGGATGTAAAGGTAATGAGTTTATATAGACATGGTCTGAAAAGAGCAATATTGTTAGGATATATGTGAGATAGATGGTGAAGACTCACGAGAAAATTATTTTCACTTCTGTCCTCTTTTCCCATAAAACATTAATGTAATTAGAAACAAGTCTCACTTACCTGAAGGCAGAAGTTGTATTTCAGTATATTCTTTAACAGCTTGTTCCTTTAAAAGTAGATATTGCTAATTTAGAAGATAAATTCCTGTCAAGTTTCGTAGAACTTAAAAATTCCATCAAAACCATGTACAAATCCATTCTTATGGATATGGAAAATTTGTCAAATCAAATAAGAGAAAATGCAGTCAAAGTGAACTGTCATAACTTGCATGTGCCAAAACAATTTTCATTTTGTGTTCTCTTAGCCCCTTCTATAGCTGTTTACATCTATTAGTGACTTTCCTCATCTTAAAAAAAGTGTCCAGCTTTGGTTTTGTGGATGGAAAGGATGCTTGTATAAAATGGAAGTCATTGTACCTCAACAGGCAAGAGAGGTGACCCAGCTCCTCTGCTTGGTGCACACGGTCGAAAAGGGCCTCCAGGAGATCCAGGATTGCCAGGTACCTCTGTCTGATTGAAGACAAAATTGGTCTTAAACATTTATTTTCTCTAAGTTTTGTTAACAGAGGGAGCTCTGCTCCCTGTGCATTTTGAGCCATTCTGGAGTAATTGTTTTTGTTATTTTTTTTTCTTCAAGGACTCCGTGGATTTCCAGGGGAGAAGGGTTTACCAGGTATCCAAGGACAGCCTGGAAGACCAGGATCCAAGGGTGACCCTGGATATCCAGGGCTGCCTGGGTTACCAGGTAATGCCAAAATTTAAACAACAGCGCTATGGAATAGCTCAAAATAGATATGGAACAGGAGAAGGCAGTTGAGGCATCTCTCTGAGGAGGCTGGAGAAATCAGAGATCATATGAAGGGGAGCATTTAAAGTTATTTCTGTACCTATAGCAGCAATTGTCTGCTCAGTCTCAGAGAGCAAGACCCATCAATTCTTCCTACAGCCCCAAACATTTTCAGGTACTGCTGTTAACACAGTGTGCTGCATAGCATGGGGAAAAAAAAATCAACAGTTTAATAGAATTGCATATTCACAGTGTTTCTTTCACTCTCAGGAGCTACAGGTCCTCAAGGATTGCCAGGAGAACCTGGAGAAAAAGGGAAACCTGGAATTTTGGGACCTCCAGGATTGCAAGGGTTACCTGGATTCCAAGGCAGAAAAGGTAAACAGAATATATAGTGCCATGCTAGTGGTAATGTGAATGTACCACTAGAATGTGAATGTGTATGTGCCAGACATAAATACTCTTTCAGTAGTGAAAATGGAAAAGGCCTGTGACTGGGATTTGGACTCTGTGGTCTCTTAAACTGCTAGAAGACTTAAGCCAGTTCCCATTACCTTTAAGCAGTAATATAAATGCTACTTTGGAAAATTGGGCTACAATGTAAAATGAGTAAGGAGGAAGGTAGAAACAGTTGATGTAACCAATAACAGAACTTTAGGAAAGAAAAAGGATTTTGCAGTAACTCAGTTGTTTCACTTCAGTTATGCTGTGTTCTACATTTTCACCATGGAGTGCCACTGTTACTCTATAAACCCAGCAGGCTGCTATTACAGCTTTATTTTTCAAATTTGTTTTAACAAATTGTCATAACTTGAGTTGCATTTTCTTGCTGCTTCTCTGATTTTGGAGTATTTAACATAGAAGTGTTTCCTCCAAATCCTAATTTACAGTTCTTGCAATGATCGTTGTGTTTAGATTGAATGTCAGTTCACCTATACAATTGTTTTTGTTGGAGAACATTATTACCTTTTACTATGCTTAGAATTGAAATTGTAAGTTATGAATACTCCATAAAGAAAGTTATCAACTCTGTATCCTGTGTCTGTTAGAGTGTTCCTCCTAACCAGTTCCTAAACAGGAAGATTAGTGACCCATATAGAGAAACCACAGTAAAGTAACACTTGGGGCTATAAAAAATAGTTAGAGAGGACAATAGATCCACTTTTTCAAATTCAGCTTAAGGACAAATAGAGAAGGTTTCTTACCAATGACTGAAAATTCAAATGAAAAATGGAAACAATTTATGATGGCTCGCGGTAAATAACCAGTGCTGATTTAAACTGTCATGACAGATTCCCTGCTGGCACATAATGTGCAAGAGAACATTTCAGTGTTGCAAACAATATTTGCTGTAACAAAGGCGGAGATCTGCAGTGGCAGGGATGTCTGAAAGGGGTAAAAAAAGAAAAAAAAATTCTTCTGCTGAAATCTTCTTTATAATTGATGGGCCTTTTCCTTCTTGCCATAAGACACTTCTTTACTATACTGTGCAGAAGTTATCCCAAGTCCTGCACAGGAACATAACATTAACACACATCCTGCAGTGGGAGAAGTTCAGTCCCAAATAGCAATTCATTAGAGACTGAGTTGCCAGCTAAACTGAGGGTTTTGTGTATTGCCAGCATAGCTGAAAAGAATGTTAATACCTTTGAAACCCAGTAATGGAAACTGACTGGTATTTGTATTCCAGTTCAACTGGATATATTGATTTTGGTGCTGTTTTCAACAAGTGCTGATGCAAGTATTAGAAATGAAATGGTTAGTTCATAGCCAAATACATGGCCTCATTAGTCGCATTGGTTCTCAGTTACATTAAAGGTCTTGTTCCTGAACTTTTAGATTTTAAAGAATTTCTAGATTAAAAAAAAAAAAAAAACCAACCCAAAAGTTAAACATCATCTATCACAGCATAATCCCATTTTCTTTATTACAGTAGTTTTACTAGTTAAAGGCTTAGCCTGGCAAGCCTTACTTGTGTGAGTAATCCTTGATGGAGCAAGTAATACTCAGCCCATCACCAGGAGGACCTGTGTGAGTAGGAGCTGAATTGGGCTGTACAACACAGAAACAGTGGTTCATGCTCAGGTCAGCCAACTCAGCTGTACCTAGAAATATGGGACCATAGCAATCCAAAAATCTAGAATTACAAGTGCTGATATTATAATGGATTGTTGGCAAATGTGTCAGAAATTCCCTGGAAAGGAAGTAAAACCAAGCCATCAATCTTGCCTGAATAAGCCAAAGTTCAAAAAAGTTTTAAATGGTGACCTGGGGGCCAAAATTAGTTAAGAGCTCTTAATAATTTCAAAATACCACTCTTAAACTCCCCAAAAGCCACTCTTAGATGAATTTTAAAATGGGAACATGTCCAAAGCACAAGAAAGCTACAGAAAGCAGGAATGAAAGTTAGAGTGTCATGAAAAGTTAAAGAACAGTTAATTAAGGTCATAGAAGATATTACAGGTTGGATTCTAGTATCCTGTATTATAAAGTTGGTTACACAGAGAGTATACTATCAATGTTTTGCAGGTTTTCAAAACATTTTCTGGATTTAAAATTTTTCCAGACACTCAGCCAGTGCCAGCGAACATCACTAGTGACAGAGCTGCTCTATATACTACCATGTGTCACCAGTGGTTTCAATTATAGATTTGTTGTCTTCAAAGATTCTGTACTGCTCTGTTCAAAGAGCAGAATTTTTTTTTTTTTCTTTAATAGAGTGATGCAAAAAAGCATAGTTTTCTGTGTGAAATCTGCAGGACCAGAGAAAAGAAGCCAGGTGGAAATTTAGCCTCTTTTTGGTGCAGCTGGGTTAAATTGCACTTCAATTTTGAAAAGAAGCTGTAAAGAAGTTCCAGCTTTACAGCTGTCTTTGGTGGTGTCTGCATCCCCACCAGTGGCCATGAAGTGGTAGCACAGTGAACTTTGGAGTAGCAACCACGTGTAGCAGTAGCAGGCCAGCCACAGACACAAGGTTCTCTACAGATTAGCTCATAATCTGCTAGCTGCAGGATGAAAGTACCTAAAGGATTAAAAGTTGTGCTTTCTGATTACTTTGATGTGAAACTGTATTATGACTGCTATTTTTAAACTTTTCACATTTGCCTTTCCAAAAAGACTGCACTGCAGTGTGATCTCACCTGCAATTGCCAGTAACCAAATTCAGCAAATACTCCATCCTGATCCAGTGTGTGTTGTCAGATTAAAAAAAGGCTTGATTTTAAATTGTGACTGTAAAGAGTTGTTGAGGTACTCAGTCATACCTGTGTAATACCTCTCAGGTCTTCCTGGACTGCCTGGACTAGATGGCTTGGATGGACTAAAAGGTCAAAAGGGTTCTGCAGGAGCTCCAGGTAAAGATGAGAAATAATTGGAACTGAAAATCTTCTACATGACTGCATATGCAGGGAAAGGTGCATGTTATTTTGATGTTTGCCTTGCCCAGAAGATATTATTAAAGCTCAGACTAAACTTTGAAACAGAATCTAAAGTATGCTTAATGGCACACCTGCAGTTACTTGTGGGGAAAACTTTCAAACTTCCATTACTCACATAGTTTCGTTGGAATGTTTCAAGGCTGTTTATAAAATTTAAAAGTTCAGTGCAGATGACTCAAAGGCGAGACAAGTTTCTTTTTTATTTTTAATACAGAAAAGATAAAACTAACAAATTAAAAGGAGACTTGTGAAATCCCAGCTCCATTTAAAGTCTACAGGAGTTGTGCCTCAGACTTAAGAGGAATGTGGATTTCACTCATGCTGATGTATTTGCAACTTTCAAAAGGTACTTTTGAAGCACTATTGAAAAACAATGCATATAATCTATCTAAAGATTACAAATATATGCTGATAGAAAATTAAATTTAGAACCATGCAATCAGTTTACATTTCAAGTTACGGACAATAATGACACCATATAAATAACCCCTGAAGAAGAGCATTCAAGCAAAAAGATTACTTTCTTTGAAAGTGATGAATTAGGGCCAGATTCAACAAAACTCTATCCAGCTTCCAAGAGAGAACCAGAAAAACAGCACTAGGCAACCCTTGCAAGGAGGAACATCTGCAACTGGTATTTCTGTTGTGCACATCTGTATTTGTACTTGCTGTAAGCTTTATGTACATAATTGTTTTCTTATTAAGGTCAGAGTGAGACAGGGCCCCCAGGATACTCAGGAGAAATTGGACCAAAAGGAGACAGAGGTGAACCTGGATGGCCTGGTATTTCTATTCCAGGTTCCCCTGGAGAAAGGGGATTCCCAGGATTTCCTGGTAAGAAAAGGTTTTCTCCATAGTGCTGCTCTGCAGGGTTGAAATTAGGCTCACACCTAATTTCTTTTTCTAAAGGCTCATACTCTGGTTAATATGACCATTAAAAGATTCTTTCCCTAAAAACACTTCTGTTGTAACATGCTGATGTTTCCTGAGTAGAGATACAGAGACTCCAGAATTTCTGGTTTATGTTATAGGAAAGAATGAAAATAGAAAATTATGGACTTGAATAGATTCAGAGAACTTCTAGTAGGGTTTCCACTTGGGAAGAAATTCCTGAAGAAAAAAGGTGCAGAATATCTGTCAGTCCCAGAACTACAGTAAATCTATCAACTGTTCTGATGTAAGTGCAAGATAGAATTGCTTCACAAGATTGCAATGGTTATTTTAGAGCTTGGGTGATACAGGAACAGCACGGAAATGGGAAAAAGCAAGTGTTTGAAGAAGGGCTGCAGAGAAAGTGAAGAGACTGGAGCATCTATCCTATGAGGAGAGGCTGAGAGAGGGGGAATTGCTTTGGCTCCTGGAGAAGGTTCAGGGGGAGTTTATTAATGTGTGTAAGTACCTGATGGGAAGGACCTGGAGACAGTTCCTTCATAGTGATATCCAGTAAAAGGACAAGAGGGAATGGGCACAAATTGACATACAGGACATTCCACTTAAATAAAAATTTATTTTCACTGTGAAGGGAATTGAATATGGGAACAGGTTGCCTGGAGAACTTATGAAGTGTCTGTCACTGGAGAGACTCAAACCTCAGCTGGGCAGAGCCTGAGGCAACCTGCTCTAGCTGATCCTGCTTTGAGGGCAGGGTTAGTCTAGGGAGTCTCCAGAGGCCCACTCAAGCCTCAGCAATTCTCTGATTAGAAGTGACATCAGCTTTACGCTGCCAGACCTTGCCACAGTCACATAACACATGGAAGGAAAATAGCAGGAGGTGAAATCTGGTGCGGTGGATTACTCTAATATGAAGACCCAATCATTTTTCTTAGTTTGGCTACTAATTTGTGAACTGGGGGAGTCAGAAGAATGGTGCTGTTGAGGAAAAAAGAGAAGGTTTAATTCTGAGATGTACTAACGCTGTTTGACATAGGATAGGCGAGATCTGCAATGGTTGTGACCAGCTTTGACAAATAAGAGAAAACTCACCAGAAAGTAAATGGAAGGATGGGGTCAAAAGCAAGACTGAAGAAACTAGATTTGTTGTTTTGTAGAAAAGAGAAGGCAACAGAATGCAACCCGCATGTTAACAAGCTGCAACTGTTCAAAAGTGTTGTGCAGAGAATGGTAACCTGCAGCTCTGCCTGTCACAAGCAAGAGCATAAATGTTTTGTTGTGTAAAAATTCAGATTAAAGATTAGGGGGAAAAAAAAAAGCATTTAAGGCTAGTAAATTCATCTTGTTCACTGAGGTTTTTAGGAATCAGTGTAACTCCCTTTTGCCAGGAACAATCTGTGAGTACTCATCCTGCCCCAGGCAGAATCATTTCATAGTCCCCACTCACCTTATTACTATTTCTCCCATTGTTGGAATTCAGGAAAATGTGGCTATCCGTGGTAATGTGCCAACATGTGATGATGTATTCTTCAGGTTACATAGATTTTTTGAGAAGAATTAAAAATATAAAAAGATAATGAATATTTTCACTTTGACAAGATGGCCTCATTAGTTTGGTACACAAGTGGGAGCATACATTGCCTCCATGACTTCTCATGTCAGCATTCTTTTACTTACTAACTGCTGTTTGTAATCTAAAAAACCCTTTTTTTTTTTTTTTTTTTAATGTGATCCCTTAGGTAGAAGAGGACCTGTTGGACCCACTGGACCTATGGGAAGATCTCCTGATAGTGCTTCCCCTGGTCCTCCAGGTGATCAAGGATTACCTGGTTTAGACGGCATCAGAGGTATTCAAACTAAACTCTCCAACTTTTATCATGTAAAAAACCCCCTGAGACTACTAGGAATAACAGGGTTACTGTCTGTGAAACAATGTATAGAAGTGCATAGGGAATAAAGAAACCCATCACTGCCTCAGTGAATACACAGAGAAGTGAACCCTAGGTAGATAACCTAGGTAGAGCAAGGACAAAATGCAGCTCTCCTGATTAAGCAATACAGTAATAAATCTGTAAGATATAAATATAGGGAAACAGTGTTTCAATGAATGTACCAGTAACTTGCTGCCTCTTCTGCTTGCACAAATTTAAATAACTTTGGGAACTATTCCTAACATTGTCTTCCTTGGACAAAGGGTAGCACTAGTATTTCCAGAAACATGCAAGGGCTGTCCTACATCCTAGAGAAAAATAAAAAAACCAAAACCCAACACACTACAGTAAAATAAAAAAAAAAAACTCACCAGCAGAACATAGCTATTTTTAGACGTTTGTACTTTGTGCATACATTAAGAATAAAGTTGTTTTCCATAGGTGATCCTGGGAATCCTGGCCCTCCTGGAGAAACTATCTTTGTGCGAGGAGATCCGGGTGATGCCGGCATTCGAGGGGCACCAGGTAATCCAGGGCCACGAGGACAACAGGGAGCCAGAGGCCCTCCAGGGAGCCAAGGAAGAGAAGGCCCAAAGGGTATGGTCAGAGATGTTTTTAAGTTCTGTGTCCACTTATGCCCAGCCCCTGTGACTGAGCCTTGTTCCCAAAGGGTGCCCATTGGAGATGGAGCTGGGCAGAAGGTCAGAGTAGAGAAACATTCACATTCACATTCACAGCAGCTTGTTGGAAGACACCTCTGCCACTCTGACAATAAGGCAGTAAAAGATTCGAGTTTGCCAGATAAGCAAACCGTGACCCCTCCTCAGGGGTCTCGAGAAACTATGGAAAATTAGGATGTGCTTGAACTAACAAAGTCTCACATCTGCCCCATATCAATAGCTTGGGGCTTTCAATAGATTCTTTAGTTTGAAACCAGCAGTCTACATACTCTGCTTCTTTCACACACTGTAGAGAAATCTCATCTACACCAATCACTTTCAATCTCTACAAAAAGAAAAGTCATATATTTTAAGTCAGATTCAGATTGGGGAAAGAAGAAGAAATATGTATTTCTTTCTGTGGCACAACAGAGTTGAGGACTCCCAAGCATTTTTTGTTACTCAAGCATCCAGACTGCATTTTATTTTTGTTGGTTTTATTTCCAGGTCCTATGGGGGTCCATGGCCCACAGGGTCCACCTGGTGCTTTAGGACAACCAGGAGAACAAGGTTTTCCAGGAAGACCTGGTCCCAGAGGTCCCACAGGTATTTATGAACCTGTTGCTCATTGTCATTCAGCTGTAACTGTGATCCTTCTGTTCATATATAATCATACTAATGTTCACTTGCATGGAAATAATTTAAACAATCTCAGAAAAAAAGACCACTGCAGTTGCCAACCTAAATGATTTCTCATTTGGATAAAAATTTCTGAGCTGTTTCTAATGTCACCTCATGTAAGCGATTTCAGTTCTCATTCCATTCTTTACTCTAATTTACATGCCTGAAACTTGCTACCACCTGCACCTCAATGGCCACAATCTGCTTTCCATTTTTCAAATCCTTCAGGTTTCATAGGTAAGTTTATGACTTTTTATTATTGTTCTTTTCATGGAAGCTCCGTTATGTATAGAAACATTCAGTTCTTACTAGAAGGTATCCTTGATGTGGTTTCTAGGAGTATTAGGTACTGCTAGCACGACATAGTTCTAATACATATTTCACATAAACAGCACCAATGTCATGAGAATACTCTGCTGAGAACTCTCATGCTAGGATGTCAATTGGACTTGTGAAACATTTGTTTCCAGTTCTTATTTGGGTTTTTTTTTTGGTTTTCACACAAGCTGCTTTCTAACCAAAACTGTAGCAAAAGCTTGAATCCTAACACTGGATTACTACAAACACTCAACTCTCCATCTGACTAAATGTTGATCCAAAATGCAAACAGGCAAAAGCTGCCAATAACTTTCAATATATAGAATGTGACTATTCTTTTTTTTTTATTATGCGTTATAATTACTTGAAATGGCTGTTATGGGCTAGCTTTTTTGGCCTGCCTATTGATGGTTTTGCAGAAACAAAATAGGCAAAATACTGCAAATTTTTCCATGTGCCAAGGTGTTTGTACTGAAACTGGGTAGGTAGACTTTAGGCTTTAAGTCAAATCAGTTTGGGGCACATTAAGACTGAAGCTGTATACCAAATATGTGAAACACAGAATCATTAAATTGTTTAAGTTGGAAAAGACCAGATATCAAAATATCAGACTCCACCCAGCACTGCCAAGCCCACCCCTACACATGTCCCCAAGTACCACATCTACACATCTTTTCAGTACCTCCAGGGATGGTGGCACCACTCCTTCCCTGGGCAGCCTGTTCCATGGCTTGACAACCCTTCCCATGAGGACATATTTCCCAATCTCCAATATAAGTCTGCCTTGATGAAACTTAAGGCCATTTCCTCTTGTTACTTGGGAGAAGAGACTCTCTACAAACTCCTTTCAAGTAACTGTAATAGAGCAATAAATTCTCCTCCAGACTAAATTCCCTCAGCTGCTCCTCACCAGACTCAGTGCTCCAGGCCCTTCCCAGCTCCATTGCCCTTCTCTGGACACACTCCAGCACCTCAGTGCTTTTCTTGTAGTGAGAAGCCCAAAGTGAATACAGCATTCAAGGTGCAGCCTCACCAGTGCTGAGCAGAGGAGAATGGTCACTGCCCTGGTCCTGCTGGCCACACTATTGCTGCTACAGGCCAGGATGTCAATGGCCTTCTTGCCCAGCAGGGCAAAGATCACGGCCCAGCTAACATACACTTGCTAACAGTGGCTTGCCACGCTGTTAATACTGTGCTAAAAGACTAAGTGTAAAATTAAAAACAGTAGGACTCAATAATTCAAGATTTTAAAATATTTTAAGTATACTCTTGAACACTCAAATCCGCTAACATTTATGTTGACTTTTTGCATGGGAGGTATTAGCCAGTCTTGCGATTCGCTTTCCCATTTCACATTCCAGGTGACCCTGGTGAGCCAGGAGAAGTAGATGATTCATGCCCTACAATCCCAGGGCCTCCTGGGGACGCAGGGCAAAGAGGAGAGGATGGCTCTGCAGGATTACCAGGGCCAATAGGCCATCCTGGACCTCAAGGTAAGCTCTTGTTTTGAAAGCTTGGATGTTCTTCTCAGTCATTTAAACAACAAGTTGATAAGGGTCAGAGTGTCAGAGTTACCCCTCTGTGTTTTACCCTCTCTCTTCTCCTTAAACACTTACTAACAGTCTCCAGAAACACACATTGGGCTGGTTAAGTCTGAGGATGACGAATAAATGTTGCTGAACCAGGCTGTTGGAGCCTGCCTGCACTACATTCCCATTTCCTAGGCCTAGCAGGGCAAAAGCATAAGGCACTGTTGAGAAATAGAGTTCCTCAAGTAGTATTTTTCCTTTTTCCCCACCAAATTATAAAGCAATGCCTCAAACCATCCCTGTGGTTTAGACCTATTTGGAGGATATTTAAAATATGCATGCTTTAAAATCTAGCAATAATGAATCCCAAAACTCTGCTAACCAAAGTCCTTAAAGGACACTGAAGTCAGAGAAGTGGCTACAATAGAGGTCTTTTTCTGTTAGAACATGAAAAAGTTACCACCAAAGAAAACTGACCTAAGAGATTTTAAAAGGAAGTGATGAAAGACTGAAACATTCTTCTGACAGATGAAAAGAAAACAAGGGAGATGCTGGTACTGGTGATCCCAAAAGAGAGGCCACCTTCATAGAAAAACAGCGTAGGCTGTATTGCAGAGTGTCTTCAGTTTAGATGGTGGAATGCCTTGTGTGGTTTTAGGTATTTCCTTCTTGGGGTACCAAAGTTTGTTGTCTTGGCTGCTGTGGACATCCAGTGTGTCCAGAGAAAAAAAATCCATGATTGTCTCCCAGGAGATTCCCTGCAGCAGTCATTCCCATCAGGAAATGAAACTGTGCAGGTTTCAGTTAACTCTCTAGTTCTAGGTATCTTAGTTGATTTGCAAGCTAAAAGGGGTTTCTGGGGTTTCCATTATATACCTCATTAAGGGTTTCTGTAAAACCAGGTGATACAGTGATACACATATTTGCACTGGTTTCATGAAAGAAACAAAGAAACAGTAATGCTTTTCCTTCATTAAGGTAGGAGAATCCAATTTTTTTCTGACTGGGAAGGCAAACTGGAAGTTTTACTGGCAAAAGCAATAGATTTTATTAAAACCCCTCAATGTGCTAAAGCTTTGGCAGAATAACTACAACCAACATAGAAAAGCTGTTAATTTTTTTGACTGGTTCAGACTTTCTTGGTCTGAACAAGACCAAAAATTAACAAGGGGAAGTTTGAATGTTCTAAGACAACCTTGAATTACTCAGTCTGCAGGTTAAATAGCAAAGTCTGCAAGGAATGAAACACATTAATGAGAAACAACTGTGGTGGGTGCTAGAGAAACACACTCGTCTGAAAACTGGTTTTTATCAAAAGGGGAAAACCACTTCTAAGTGCAACAATGCTTGATAAGTGTTCCTTTGTTCAATTCATATTATGTTTTAAGTAGCCAGTGAACAGGCCCATTATTACCTGTACCATACATGAGATGTATCTTTGACTGTCACAGCCACACCTTCTCTGCTAATGTATAAAATGCATGGACATGTGAGAAGGTGAGGCCATCAGGAGCCTAAAAATGTCCAGTTCTGCAGTCCCTCCCTGTTCTCTAAGTACTGCAATACATCCATTACTTGAAAGGAAGTTCATTATGTGTTCTAAGACTTTGCTGAATGGCGTTCTCAAAGCTGACTGCGTGGCTTGCCTCAGGAGGAGTTACAGCTCATTCCATGGTACAGATCCTGATGGCAATTCTGCACGAGGCTTGCCTGATAATGTTTGTTGGGGAATGCTTTGATTTCAACTGTAAATCACACAAGATCTCTGGAGAGGATGGAAAACCTTATCAGGAACTGCTGTTCTAAGTCATGCCTCTGAGCTACTGCTGTGGTCACAGGGTGAATAAATGGTGAAGAGAATTCCCAGCAGTTCTGCACCTCCCTGTCCCGGTGTCCATTTCGCTGGCTGGCCCTTTGTGTTTGGACAGTGCAGAACCTTAAATGCAGTCCTATGAAGGAAAAAGCATGTACTTTGTATTTATCTAGGCATAAAAGGTGAAGAAGGATCATGTGGCCTGCCAGGTCAGGATGGGTTACCTGGGGCACCTGGACCACCAGGTGAGCAAGGGAGCCGAGGAGAGCAAGGATATGCTGGGCCACAAGGTAAGGATGGAGCATGACTGCGGGGGGGGAGATGTGTGTGTGGGATGATGCACGGACTCAGTTTTCTCTCTGCTCCCCCAATTCCCACATGGATACATCCACCTCTAGCCTGAGATTCCATGACACCTCTTGTCCCCTCTCAGTTCAAGCACTGACAGTGACATTTGTGAATGATTTCATAACAAGACCCGGTGAAAGAAAATTTATCTCAGCATCCATTATTAAGCGGAAAGGCAATTAAACACCCAGGCTCAGACAGCATATATCAATAGGCATGCATCTCTGAGCCAGGGCTAATGGGGCAGCTGTCTGGCAGTAATTAAAGCTGTATTTTAACTGTGACTGCTCTCTAATAAATTAAGGGTTTAATACATATGTGAGCAAGGGGGATCGACTGTTACTGCAAGGATTCAAATTTAGTCCAGACATTCTGTTCATCCTAGTAAATCTGGGAAATCATTGCCCACTTCAGTTCATTTCTTAATCCATACACCACAAGACAGAGGCACAATAGAAAAGCCAAGTGCCAAGCATTCAGTGGCAATCTAGTACATTTCTCTCCCAGAAGAAGGATAACAGAAGTCTACTTGTGTCTTTATTGCCCATGACAGCCTTGAAGTTGTATTATATTCAGTTGGGAACTTCTTACTGAACGTTTAACACACAGCTGGTGTGAACTTTTATTCTATGTTATACAAGTAAATTTATTTTATCTTTTTTTCAAGGCCCACCTGGCCAGACTGGTGTCCCAGGACAACCAGGCCCCCAGATTAGATCTGCAAGCGGATTCTTGCTCGTCCTTCACAGTCAGTCAGACAGAGAACCACTCTGCCCACATGGGATGCCAAAGTTATGGACTGGCTATAGTCTGCTGTACCTGGAAGGACAAGAGAAAGCCCATAATCAAGATCTTGGTATGTATTCTACATAATTGTACTCCAGCTAAGGGATAATACGGTGTTATCTATACAAGGAAAGACAAGTCACATGGAGCAAGCTATAGAACTGTCAGTCACCTATTTTCTATAGACTCAAAACTAATTTACACTGATGATAATGAACTTGGTTATGCTGCCCTATTGTCACCCATTTAAAATGGCTTTCTGCTGCTCTGCAATTGAATGAAAAAGTATTTCTAATTTTCTATTTAGTATTTCTAAAATTTTCTAATTTTGACTTGAAGCTGGAGAGATGAGTGGTTTATTTCACTTATCCCAGCTCATTTTAGGCTGTCTTTGAAGTCACTGGAGAGATTTTCCTAGGTCAGAAATCTCATTTGGCTACTCTGAAATAACTCCATGGAGGATCTGCTTCTTTTTTACTGTAGACACAGCTTAGGAAAGAGCTGGTTGAGTAAGGACAGAAGGACAGTGTAAGTAAGGTTTACAAGTAAATTATGCATCATGTCTTCAGCAGAATCCTGTGCTTTTCAAAATCAGAAGCTAATATTTTATGGAAAATCCAAAGCAAAATTTCTTCCAGAGACAGCTCCTTTTGGTGCCTTGGGTCATTTCTTCCCTGTCTTCTACAATTCTGACTAAAATTAGATGTCTAAATAAGCTGCCTAACTTGCAGCCTGAGGAATTGATTGGTGGCAATTTGCACAGAAAAAGTTTCCTAAATTCTTGTTGACTTGTTATACGAGAGTCAGAGCAGTCTCTGAGGAGGAAAGATCAAGGACCTAATAAGCTGAACAAAAAAAAAAGTGTTTAAAAGAGCAATAAAAAGAGCTATTTTTAGAACAGCAGTAATGTTTTAGAATGTGTTCACTATTGTGTGTTTGGCATTCCCCAGGAGAGCCAGTTGCTAACAGAATGCCTCATAACAGCAGTGAAAATAAGATTCAAAGAAAACAGAGTCCTTGTCTCCTCTGTGATTTTGCAGGCATTTTTCCTACTCCGGCTACTCCAGATCCTTCATTAGTACTGGAATAGAATATTATCAGTGATAAACAATACTGGCTTCTGTACAGAAATGTCACATGTCTTTAATGAAGGTGTTTGGGTTTGGGGCATTACAGAAATAACACTTCACACACCAAGTTCAAGGCAGAACCTTTTGCAGTGATTATTGCCAACTAAATAGGCCATCATGAAACTGTTGTAAATTCAGTTCTGGAAGAAGTTCACCACAGAAGTATGCACTGGTCACTTCTTTGGTTCCCACCGATGTCTGCCTGATGAGAATTTTGCAGGATTGGTTCTGCAAAATCCCTCGATCCTTTTATTTCACTTTGGGAGTCTGAAACCTTTCTGAAAGGCAGTAGGACTGCTGCATTTCAGCTTTATGCACTGCTAGCAATGGCTTGTCATACTTCACAAAAATGTTTCTGTTTATCAGCATTGTCATTTGGTTTCTCACTGCTCCTAATGAGTTTGTAAATAGCTGATCTCCTTTTAAACCAGCCACCACCTCTTGCCTAATTTATTTTTCAGTGTTGGCACAGCTAAGAAATTTGTTATCATAACTGTTTCTCATGGTGACAAACTACATCGTGTTTAAATATCAGATTGACACAATTAAATATTACTGGTCAAAGGAAGATACTGGTAATGGGTCCCTGTTTTTCATGTAGACATTTTGGTAAAGGGCTCGGGAGGTTTAACAGCTGTGGATCACCTATGTCCTGCTAAAATACGTAGTCTTGTAGCAACGTTGGCCAGAACACAATTTTCAGCTTACCTAGGAAGTGGACTAATTGGCATCGCTTGCTGTTATTTTCAGGTCTGGCAGGGTCCTGCCTGCCTGTGTTTAGCACCATGCCATTTGCCTACTGCAACATCAACCAGGTGTGTTACTACGCCAGCCGCAATGACAAGTCCTACTGGCTGTCCAGCGCGGCTGCGCTGCCCATGGCGCCGCTGTCCGAGGAGGAGATCCGGCCCTACATCAGCAGGTGTGCCGTGTGTGAGGCCCCGGCACAGGCTGTGGCACTGCACAGCCAGGACCAGTCCATTCCTCCCTGCCCACTCAACTGGAGGAGCCTTTGGATAGGATACTCGTTTTTGATGGTAAGAAAGTTGGGTGCATGGTTATATAGATACGTTTCTTTCATCCAGCTCTGAAAAGTAAATTATTCAATGTCTAGCAAACGTTGAAGAGGAAAATTCACAAGAATCAAGACAAAGGTCCAAATGGCAGAACTTGGCTGTAGCTACTTATACTGTATTCAGAGACTTTAGATACACATTTCTTAAAATTACAAAGGTTTTGCCCTCCTTGTCTATAAAACACAACAGGATTTTTATGTACAAAGACATAATTTTAAGAATTAGAGTTCCAGATCTTTTGAATGCCATTCTCGAGTTACATTTGCAGCAGTTCAGATAACGGCATCATTCCCAATCAACCCAGACTACTCCTTCCTTCAGCTTGATAAATACCTGAGAGTTTAGTGAGCCGGCTCTAGACTTTGAGATTAATTTATTACAGAGCAAATTAAGATTTTCTCCAGCAAAAGCAGTTTACTCCAATTTAAGATTACAAAAAACAGTACAGTTAAAAGCAAGTAGGGGAAAAGACAGATGAACATAATTTACCTATTTTTCATGCACAGTTACCACGTTGTCTCTCTGTTCTTTCCAGCACACTGGCTCTGGTGACCAGGGTGGTGGACAGTCCCTTATGTCACCCGGAAGCTGCCTGGAAGATTTCAGATCAGCCCCATTCATCGAGTGCCAGGGCCAGCGGGGAACGTGTCAGTTCTTTGCTAATGAATACAGTTTCTGGCTGACCACCGTGAAGCCTGAGCTGCAGTTTGCATCAGCCCCTGTGTCAGGGACTCTTAGAGAAGGACAAGAGCAGAGGAGAAGAATCAGTAGATGCCAGGTATGCCTGAAGCATGGCTAAGAAGCAAAGCAAAAGCAGGCAGCTACAGAGAGAGGCTTGCAGGATGATGAGCAACATGCTAAAGTTTTAAACAGCAGCTCATGTTTGAATCTGTGTGAGAGTGTGCAGCACTGTTCTCTTTGTTGGAATGAAAAAATGAGACAAAGATGAGGGATATGTTGAGCCTCATCCACCCATGTACACACATCCACAGGCAGTAAAATCTCATGCAAAAAATTAAGAAAAGACGAAACTCTGTCCCATTGGAGTCCACTGCTGTAATGTACAGGGAAGAAGGTGAGCTTGGAGGATTGAGTCAAGCTGGGAAGACCAAGGACACCATACCTGTTGTGCAAGAGAATGGATTTCCTGTAAGAAATGGCATTTGCAGCAGAAAGAATATGTGCATTTACATGGCATATTATAAATATATATCCATACCAATAGAAATGTGAAAACATATGAACATCAAAGCCCTGTAGCCAAATTTCCCAAGCTAAAGAAACTTTGCACTTGCTGTTTCCGAGGGAAGACAAAAATGTAATTGTTAAAAAATAATCTAATAATAAAAACAATGAAGATCAAAGTCTTTTACCGCTGCAGTACTGAACCAGACTCTGAAAGAACTGTTAATTGGGCTTTCATAAGCAACAAAAGCTGCAAATCCATTTAACAGTAGATTATGTAGGAAAATAAAATTAGCTGAGATAACAAATCCTTAAAAAACTGTATTTATATTTACAATTAATTTCTAAGACCAGTTACAATAAATTATTAAACTCTAATCCAAGTTGCCAAAGAAACAAAGCAATTTCTAATATTAATTGAAAAGAAACAGTGATACGATGATAACACAGGTGAACTTATCTGAGTGATGAATGTAAGAAGTGTTAGGAAAAAATAAATTGCATTCATATTTTCCTTCTTTGTTTGTAAATACACTATGGAAAAAAGAACCATCACCATTAAGATCCTTATGGAATGACAGCTCTGAAGATCCTTTTTATTTTTTAAAGCACTAATTGTAAAAATGTTCATATCCTAAAGTACTAATCACCTTTTGAAAAAATGAGAACACATTTGTACCTCCATTCATCTGTAAACCCAGAACAATTCAATGGTTCTATATTGTGGGGAAACATCTGAAAACACAGATTGCAAATGGAGAATCCATCATGTGCAGAAGGGCCACAAATGCTCCTTTTACCACTTAAATAAGCTACATTTTACTAGAATGGAATCAAATGCTTTTTCCAGCACTTTTCATTTCAATTTGTGTTCACTGAGGTGCCCCCAGCAAAAGGATTTTCAAGGAAACTGCGATCCTCATCCAAGGGTCCTAATTCAAAGCAAACTCCCTCTGAAGCCATCACGAGCACAACAGGCTGATCAGCCAATTTAAAAGCTGGATACACAAACTCAAAGAGCAGGAAAGACAGACATTCCAGGCTCAGCCAGAGGAAAATAAAACAGTCAGAGGATAAGTCCAGTCAAGTGTAAATACGTCTGACTGTGCAACTTCCTCCTGACACAACCAACCAAACCTCTCTGATTGTGTTGTTCTTACATGGTGGTCAACTGACTGTGCCCTTTCACCTGGGCAAGGGTCAGGAGCCCTCCTGGGGCATGCGCCATTCCCACCTGTGCCAGGGAACATTTCCCTCTGGGACAGGGCACACCTCGGGTCACTCCCAGGTGATCCTGACTGCACCTGTCAGATCTGACACTGGAGCAGGGGCCAATCCCTGCCATTGGCCTGGACACAGGAATTCCATCTCCTCCTGACTCGGGCAGCATCCCATGAGCAGGGGAGAGCAGCTCTCCAGCCTGACATAAACCCCAAGGTCTCGACTCTGCCAGGTGCTGAACAGCTCAGAATCTCCTGCAGGAAGAAAGCAGTGGGTGGAGAGGAGCACCAGTGCTGAGGCCACCTGTTCTCCAAGGTGTGCAAGCTGTGTTTCCAAAAAGGCCTCAGCTAAAGCCCCACAGGGCTGGGAGCTGCAGCTGCTCAGAGTCACAGGAACACCCAGTGGCTCAGGTGATGGCCCCATTTCCTGGGTGGATTCAGCTGATTCCACACTCGGGTCTCCTTTATGTGCCTCACCTGACAGTGCTCACCAGCTCCTCCATCACTCATCTGCAGCCTCTTTTCAGCTGAGAAACTCTGGAGAGGGGCTGTGGCTTTCCTGGAAAGCAAAGTGGGGTTTTTGGTATAAACTGCACTGAGGTAAACAACAATCAAAACCTTACCTACTGTGTTACTGCAAACTAGGTCACGGGGACAAGGTGAAGACAAGGGAATAAAAAGGGTTTTGGAATTGCATCTGTGTTCACCTAACTTGAATAAATGCACCAGAAAAATCTTGAAAACATCAGCAAAATCCTCCCCAATAATTTAAATAGGCCATTTCACAGCATTTTACCATGTTGCTCTTTTGTTTGCTTTAAAAACCTCACACCACCCCCCCCCATATTTGTGTATCATTTGATGCAGAGTTTTTGCAACTGTGCCACTTCCATTTTGCTGTGCTCTGTCTATATATAGGAAATGTATTTTTAAGCTATTACTGATAGGTCAGATATTTCATAAGTGTGTAAATTCTTGTTCCATGCTCAGCTAACTCCAGAAGGCATTTGTCAGAAATATTGTACTAATTCAAAATGAAATTGCAGATAAATTGCTTAATATTACACAGCAAGTAAAACAGATCAATGTATAAAGCAGCAGATGCTTTAACTCCGCAATCATTCGTCCAGTGACTATAAGCTTAAAAATAATTGGTAAATTATTCAAAGGGAACCTATTTATGAAATTAAGTGTGAAAAGGCATAGCTGAAACTGTTAAGAGTAAAACCACTCCTAAAAGCAATGGCCTTGTGCTGGCCCTTGAAGTCCAAATTACCCTTACTATGGCATTCCAGAGTTTGGATCTTGTGTAGGCCCAATCAAGAAGTGAATTTCATTATCCTCAACAGCAGGCAGGATATTACCTCACAGAAAATGATGCTGGCTGCACATTGAGGCCACTGAAATTGGAGCCATTTGGGGTGAACTGCCCTGGAATTAAATTCAGAACCAGTGATTTCCAATGAGATTTGCTTGCTCATCACCCTGGCAAACCATGGCCAGGACACAGGGAAAGTCCTGCCTAACTCAAGGCAAATCCTCAGGGTAGGTGGCAGATTCTTGTCCCTCAGATTTCTAGAGGATAACATGTGGAAGAAAAACACTGCATGGCCTGAAACCTGATCTGCTCACAAGAAATGTGGCCATTTTTGCTTCATTTGATGTTTTTCATAAGGAAGCAGATGCACAAGCCCAATACTGAAAACATCTCTTGAATGTCTTTTGGTGTACACAGAGTGTGTCAAAAGGGAGACTAAAGCTAAACTTAAAACTGGTATCACTTCTGTTATATTTTACCATAATGGTGCTATGCTGAAAAAATAGTATTTTTAAAGAGTACTTCAAATTCATCTGTGTACGACAGCTTCTGGATTTGGAGTCCACAATCCACATGCATGGAACAGCTGTCGGAATGAGAGGACAACAAAGCTGCTTCAGCTCCAGACAGAGCGGGTGCTTGGCTGGGGCCTGGAGCTGCCACAGCCTCCCAGAGCAGCAGTGCAGGGGCCATGGCCAGGCCCCGCTGCCCCAGGTCCCTGCTTGTCACTGTGAGCTGTCAGGGGTGGGGAGCTGGCCCTGGCTGGCAGCCACACATCTGCCCAGCTGCCTCACCCCCCAGGGCAGGAGAGGAAACAGGAGAAAGAGCAAGGAAACTCATCGGTCAGAATATAGATGGGGAAATCACTTACCAAGTACTGTTGGGGGCTAAATAGACTCAGCTCAGGGAATTTAATTTAATTTATTGTTTTGGGGAAAAAGTTGACAAACCTTAACACACCTGTCCTCCAAGTTTCCCAGGGTCAACTCACTTGAGGCCCTGCTCTGCTCTCTTGTCACCACAGCAAGTGCCAGTGAGTCCCTTCAGTGAGGCAGGGGGCAGCCACAAGCTTCTTGGGGTGGGTGTTGTTCCAGGTACAAAGTGGCTTCTCTGTGCTGCACCTTTGTTGCGGAGCTTGTTTTTCCCAATGGTTTGTCCCTGACTTCCCTGTTAGTTCCTCAGGATTGGTCCTGTCCCAGGTTTGTTCCCTCCTTCACCTGATAGCCAGAGCTTTGGAGATTCGAGAGAAAACACGTCACACCTTCCTTTTCACTCTCTTCCTGTGCTCTGACATTGTTCCTCCATGGGCTGCAGCCCTTTTGTGGGAGTACCTGCACTGCCATGGGTGGTTTCCAGAATCACATTATTATGTGCAACAAGTTTAAACAAAACTGGTCCAGGGATTCTTCCAGGGTAAACTCCTAACCACAAAAACCTTGTTCCTACTTTGGCTGGTTCATGAATACCAGAGGAAAACAAAAGTAGTAGCAAAACAGTCAAACCCCAGAATTCCTACATTCCTACAGAATTCCTGTATTTAAGGCAAATTAAGCAAACCTTTTATCCATTAACCCAGGCAGTTCACTTGTTTGAAAAGGATCCCCCTAAAGCTTTAAAGCACACTCTGAATGTGCTCTGCACACACCTGCTCTGGGCACACAGGGCCAGCCTGCAGGGACTGTGCCAGCACTCCAGCACAGCGTGTGGGGCCACACCAGCAGCCTTCAGCAATGCTCTGACTTGTACCATCATCCAGATTCAGAGCATAAACCAGAGCCATCTGGGAGTTTGTTTCTGTTATCCCACATGGCCACTTCAGACCAACGGCCCTGACTGACTCCCAGCCCTTCCAGGGCTGACAAGCAATCCTTAAGTAACTTGTAACTGCACTCAGTGGCCATCCACAGACAAATACTGCACAGATGAGGACTTCTAAGGCTTGACTCGTGTTAGAACTGTCTGAGCAAGACAGAAAACAACTATCCAAGGCCATGGGGAGGAGCTCTAATGGGGAACAGTTGTTCGCAAGAAAAAGGATCTCTCCAAAGCCAGCTGTGAGAAGCAGCAGTCAGGCAAGGACAGAGCCCATCAGTCTTCAAAACAATAAAAAAATTGTCAGCTCGGGTAAGAACTTTCCAGCAGGTGAAGCAATTGCTTCATCAGGCTGCGGATCTATTTCATGACTGGATCTGATTTCAGAAATTGCCTTTTCAAACTGACCAAACAACAAAAACAGCTGCTGAAATTCTGCCCACCTGAACCATCTGGAGAACTAGCCAGGTGGAGAAAAAAATCCCCATCAGCACTCCAACAGATGCTGCTCCATATTCATATTTAACAGCTTTCCCCTTTCCTAGTCACTTCATCCAGATGTTCCAGAAGGTACTGGAAGTTCAATTAGAGGTGACATTTTATAAGTGCAAAGTAAAAACAACTCCATTATTTATAATTCTGAGTGAACCTGTCCAACAAGCACAGTTCCTCCACGTAAGGCAGCTCACACACCTCCACAGCACAGCTCACCTTGTGCTTGACCACACACTGCCCCACTGCTTCACAAAAGAAGACAGGCTTGAGCTTTGTGGGATTTGAAATTCCCCTTGTTTAACCTGCTTTAAAGAGACACAAGAAGGAAATTCTGGAATATCTCTAGTTTATTAGGAAAGTTCACTATCTACATGTTTAGAAATCTTTTGCTTGCACTCCTTTTGCTGCAAATTAGGCCAATTTCTGCTGGTAAACAGACAAGAGAGCTGAGTTACTGCTGTTCTCATGCAGCAGAAGAATGCTGTCATACATATCCTTGATCTGCTCTTTCACTAACCCAATTGATTTGTGTGAAAAACTGTCTGTCTTTCTCCAGTTTCCTCAGCTCCTGAAAGAGTAAATGGATATCAGAATTTATTGTAAAACTTTTTAGAAAGCTTGACACTCCTTCAGAAACAGCTCCTACGACCGAAAGCTCAGAAGTGTGAATATTTTCTTGCCTTCTGAAATCTGGTAACTAGTAAGAAAGAACCATTTTTTTATATATATAGGGAACAATGAGAAGCTTATAATAAAACCATGCAATGATTCTGTCCTTCATGTCTGCACACTCCAGAAGCCACAGCATTAACACCAAGATCTGCCCGCCAGCTGTTGTGTGGAAGCACAATCCACAGTCAGTCCCTCAGTGCTGAACCAAAATGGGGATAATTCCCCAGCCATGGAATCAGAGGGGAAAATGACAGCAACCCCCATTCCCATCCCCTCCCAACAGCAGGGAGGGCAGCTGGACCCAAACTCCTTCCCAAGTTGTCCATGCCTGCTGTCACTCTGCCATGCTGGGCCATCTCCATGCTCACACCTCAGGACAGCAGCTCTGCAGAGAAGCAGCAGCTTCAAAGGTTCAGAAGTTTTCTGTTATTATGTAACAGCACATATACACTTGGCACACAGGGGGATCATAATTAAACAGAGCAAGGGATGGCCAGAGAAAGTTACTTTAGTCCTGCAGGCAAAAACAAAGGCAAAACTACTGGCCTGAAGTGGCCAGTCCCTCCACTATCTCCTACTATACCCTATATGTCTGTTTTCTTGGTATTTTAAGGGCCATTTTTTTCCCTTTAGGAGAAGTGGTGCTGCCAGGGAAAACAGCACGCTGACACAAACCCACAGAATTTGCCTGTGCTTAAAGATAAGATGGAAGAGGGAAAAGAATTTTAAAAGCTAAACACAGTTCTTTCATCACATCTTAATTCTGGGCTGTGAGAAACCCTTATTTATTAACAGTAATATGTTAGGTCGCTCAACCATTAAATTTCAAGAATGTGCCCATTAACAAGTCTGCTGATTAGGATTAATTAGGGAGTGGAATTTCTTACATGGTACTGATCAGAGTTTAGAGGAAGTACAAAAAACTCACAAGAAATCACAGCTCCTACAACAAAGGAATCAAACTGCAGATGCCGAAATATTTTATACAAAGCTACATTTGCTTCAAGAGCCCTTACTTGAGGCAGTCAGGCAGTGACCAGGGCCAAGAATAAGCAAGATCCAACACCCACCTGGGTAACTGCCCTTAATTTTTGTCCCTGAAGACACCAAGTGCAACAGAGCACACTGGGGATTCATCTGCCACATCTGCCCTCAGCAGGGCTCTGAGCCCTAAATTGACGGGGGCTTTAATGGCAAAAATCCTGCTGAGGACTCACAGAACAGTTTGGGTTGGAAGGGGCCTTTAGAGCCCATCCAGTGCAACGAGCAGGTGTTAATAAACCTTCCAAATACTGAAAGTAGCAGAACTTTGCAATAATCTAACTCCAAAACTTCACCTAAATAAAAAAGAAACAAAGCTAGTCCCAATACAAATAATCTACCCCCCTGGTATCACAAGTCGTCCTTTCTAACAATATGGCAGCAGCTCTGTTACTTAAAATATACACCTTATTAATTACTACAATTAAAACCAAACAGCTTTAAATGTTAAAAAAATATTTATTTCAATTCTGTATACAAAAAAAAAGTTAAAAGAAGTGAACATTTATTAGTACTGACAATTTCTGTGAGTATTTAATAGCATGTATGACTAAGCTCTCTTTACAAAACCAAGTGCTTACAGAATTGCAATCGGTTTTTGATTTTCCTTAAGTATCTTTTTTTACCTGACTAGCAGCACATCCTGTGCTTTTAAAAAAGTAAAATATCAGAACTTAACACACACAGTAGTTACACTACAACTTTTGACCAGAGCATTAAAGCATTTCTGAGGAACCAATGCTACATCCTTCTCATTTACATCCAATTATTAACTGCTGAGAAAAATATGCAGGTTTTTGAGACTTATTGCTAGTGAACATAAAAAAGTTGGCCTTGTGTAAAAGTGTCTGCTGTTTTATTCTATGGCTATTTCATATATACAAAACCAACCAAGCCCAAAACCACACCAGAAATCAGCATTGTCTGTACCTGGAGTCCCACTGCAGCTGTGCCTCTTGTGTCCCAAACCCCTGAGCCTGAAGTCTGCATCCTGATATTGTGCTTTTCCCAGCAAACAAGAGCTTCCCCTACATACATTAGCTACAAACAGAAAGGATAGGTAGTATTTATTTAAAAAACACAGTAAAAAAGAATTCCTTTCAGGATATTTTTCTGTGTGAAATATACAGCACTGTTTTTTACATTCAAAAAATAACCTCATAGAAAAGTAAACTTCATAAAGCACAGGCTGGTGAAACTCTTAAACTGCTTATCCTAATCCTCTACTCCATCAGTGCTGATGAAGAGGTTCCAACAGGTATGTGTCAAAAGCCAATAACCAGATTATTCTTGTGCAATCACACCTCTCTGCAATAGTTTTAGAGGACCATCCCCAAATTCTTTCATTCTGAGGATAAAATGCCTGGACAAGGAGTGATTTTTTCAGGGAGATACTGGAACCAAAGCCCCTGAGGTTCATCAGTTGACATGAACAGGCACCAGTGCCACAGGCAGGACAGCCCTGTGTAGAGGGTGTGCCCAGAGGGACAACTGAGCTCTCAGGTCTCCTGTCAACTCCTCTATAGCTGGGTAAGGAAATCCTCAAAACTGAAGAATTCATGGTAGCCTGTGTTTAGGCATGACCTCCACAAGTCTACAAACTCTCAGGTCTGGTGCTGGTCTTCAAACAAGATTAATATTCAGAAATAGTGGAATTTTTAAAACTGCATGAACAGCATATACAAAATAAAATTTCCAAGCCTTCTTAGAAAAGGAAATAGATGCTTTACAAAAGTTTATTACTAAATAAATATATGCTTTGTATGGCATAGCCACATACCTTTATACAAAACTCCTGACAAATTATCTCAGCTCTCTAAAGGGCAGCAGTTTTTGATTTAAAACATAAATATAAAGAAAGGGTTTAGGAAAACATAAGTAGTTACAACTCAGTTTTATCACATCCAAGCTCTAGAAAATATGGTATGAGGAAGACTGCAACCCTGAAGTTTCTATTGAATAATTCCTTGGTAAGGACAGCAGCCGAAGGACAGCTGCAACTATTTGCTCAAAAGCTTTTAAGCCTAGACTCACATGGCCCAGCCAGTGTCATCAAACCAGTCTTTTCATGTGTCATTTCATATGGCAATCCCAAAAACTGAGCTGGTCATCACAGGTAACTGAGAAAGGTTTGTAAGGAAAAACTGCATAGTTTTAAAGTTACATAGAAAATGTAACATTTCAGCTGCAATGGATGAAGAAAATCTGTTGTCTGAGAACATCAGCAGTCAAGAAGCCAAGGAATTCTTAAAGCTGCACAAAATAATTTAAGGAAAAAAAGACAGTTTGGTAAAACCATCAGTCTTCTTCCATTTAAGGTGCATTAAGATGGAGACAGCCAAAGATGACATTTTGATTCTTATCTCACATTTCTTATTCAAGTTCCAGCTTTGAGTCTGAACTCACAAAATCCTATGCAGTTTTGCAACAAGTGGTAAAAATAATGGAAGAAAGATTATAAATTATTCTGTAAATTACAGATTACAAGTATATCTGTAAATATTTTCGTAAGTCTGAATAGCACTTTACAATTTACATCAACACCTGCCAACTTCATCATCTGTCAAATCTACGAAGCCTTCGCCTTCTCATGTCCTCTTCTGAGTTCTCAGGAGGGAACCAAAACCCATAAGGTCTTTGCTCATTATTGTGTGTTCTTCCACCAAAGCCTACAAGACACAATGAAAGACAACTGTTATTTTGGTCTGTAATAGGAGAAAAATGCACATCTATCCTGTAAGCCAAAGCATCACAACACAAAGGAGACAGGGAACTGAATGTTTTCAATTCTGATGGTTTCAGGGCAATTACAACTTCCAGAAACTGCTCTTAAAGACAGTCAAATAAAAAGAAAAACCAAAACCAGAAACCCCCCCCAAACAATAAAGCTACCACCACCCAAAAAACCACCCCAACCCAACAACAAAACGAAACCAAACAACAAACCACAACCAAAAGAACATCTAACAAGTTAAGAATACAAGTATTAACAAGTATTCACATTTTTCACGATCCCTACTTTACACAGTAAACTCCAGAATGTTAAACTATTTCAGTGTCCTCAGCAGTTGCTTCTGGCAAAAGCAGCTTTTGTGTTTGCTTTTAGTACCGAGTCCAACATGTGCAGACCCACAGTTGATGCACACACCCACAGCTCCCACCCCCAGCAGGCAGCAGCTTCACAAGGGAAGGACAAGTGGCAGCCCAACTATACAGACTGAAAACAAAATAATCTGAGCAGCAAGAGCACAGCCAGCCCCACATGTCTGGGCCCTGGCACCCCGAGAGGAGCCAGGACAGGCAATTCCAGCAGCTCTCCAGAATTCCCATCCAGTCACCCAGCAAAGAAACAACACAAGGCTTGGTTACACACACCAGCTCAGCTGAGGGGCTCTGGGAATCAAAAATCTCAGTCTGCCTTCTGAGCACAATTGCAGGGTTAAGAAAAAGCAAATTACTAATAAAACCTTTGTAACATTCAGCATTTCTTAAGGTTTCACCTGCCCCACACAGGTCAAAACTGCATCGTAATGCTGTAGTTTAAGAACTGATTTTTAAATCATCATAATTAAACTACTGGCATTTTTAAAAAAATTCTTTTCAGTAGTGAAATTGTCAACTAAATATCAAAGTTTCTTATAAAAACATTTATTTTTCTTTATAGCATCCCAGGTTAATTTTTATTTAAGAAAACAGATACCACTTACACCGTTAAGACAAGTCCTTGCACAGTCCCCATAAAATATGCTCAACACTTCAAATATACGTGCGCTTTAATAATCCCTAGTAATAAAATGAGGTTATAAAAAAGATGAAAAACGCTCTTTTATACATTGACCCAAAAATAAAAGGCTAGACAATTATTTTGAAAATCTTTAGGTTGAAGAAAAGATCTTATTTTACATCAAACAGTATGATGAACAGAAAAGGCTGGATGTTTTAAATACCTACATTTGTATCTGCGTGTAGATATTTAAATTATCCTGTTACCTAAAATAGTTCCCTGACACCTTTTTTCTTTTAATTACAGCAGAAAGATTAATGAAATAACACCTTTATCTTATCAAAATATTTATGAGCCACAGTGTTCAGAAATGGTAATTAGGCCACTGCTACTACTGAAACACCACCTGACGTCTGTGCAAGAAACCAACACAGGCTTTTCAACACATCAACAAAAACAAAGACTAATGGGACCTAAGACTGCATTTAAAGATTTGGAAAACTGCAACAACACTGGATGACAGACAAAACTGAAGGATACAGTACAACCAACTTAGAACAAAACATTAATTCTTCCATGGCATATTTTGCAACTTTACTGTGAACAGGAACCACGTTCTGTGAATACAGAAGACTGAGACCCCCATCCCCATCCTGTTATTCTGTGTAGGAGTTTCTTTTGTTACTTAAGTTCACAATTAAAGCACTTTGGACCAAAACATGAAAAATCACTGTAATTGCAACAGATGTAACGAAACCTGTATTATGCACTGCCACAGAAGTGTTACATCAAACATTCTCACTTGATTTTTCCTCTTCTCTGAAGCTGTGATCTTATTTTTAGGTTAGATAATAGGATTTGCAAGACAGTTTCTGTAAGATTCAGAAGGAATATATCAAGCTACCAAACTGTGAAAGTCACACTAGTAGAAATATGCAATTAGGTCTTATGAGAGGAGTGTAGCAAATAAATAGCAGAGGTATCACAAAGCAGTATGCCCGCATTTCTTTTTCATGCCAGCTTTAGTTGTGCTAAAGAAGAATCTAGAACATTTCAGTTTAACAGCTTACCATTTTCAGTATCACCATCTGTTCTGGCACTACTTCATGTGGTATCCATACAAAAACCAAACTATACAAACAATTAAATACCCATACAAAGAACAGACACTTCTCATTTCTAAAAACCTCTTACTTTTGGAGAGGCTTTGCTGTAGAAGATAATCACAGACAGCAGTAATCTCTTTTGAACCCAGCAAGGACCATACAGCTAACCAAAACAGAGAGATCTGGTCTGGATATTTGATCAAATGTCATAACTTCTAACACTTGCTTGGTTTTCATCTATACTACTTTTAGAGAAACTATCTCTTCCATAAATAGTATAGCCCTACTAACTATGTTCTAACAACAGAATATAATTAAAGTTTACTAACCAGCACTTGGGTGTGCTACAGAGCACATACAGTGTGCTACACTGAACGCCTGACCCTGCCTTGCTTTTTAATGCAAAAATACCAATGTTTAAAGGGTTCTATTTGAGAAAATGGGAGTTCCCTTAGTTTATAAACATCCAAACACTTGTCTTCCACGGAATCAACGAGGTTAGAAAAGACCTTTGAGACCATCAAGTCCAACCTATGACCCAACCCCACCTTATCAGGCAGACCCTGGCACTCACTGCCACATCCAGCCTTTTCTTAAACACCTCCAGGGATGGTGACTCCCTGACCTCCCTGGACAGCTCATTCCAAGGTATTTTTGATGCATTTGGAGTTAGAAACAGCAAACTGGAGGGCAGCAAGAAGCCAGAGTCAAAAGCCCAGTGTTGCTCTACTAATTTCATCTCTTCCAGCCAATGAGTAGTCAGGTCTTTAGGTTTTATCAAACTCTCCTATGATTTACTGAGTTATACAGAGAATGCTAAGGAAAGGCAGTGCAGGCATTTTTCCTCCTTTCATACTTTAGAAGGACTAGGAGGCTTCCAGAAAAAGCTGAGACACACAAAACACAGCAACCTTTTCACTGTTTTGTGTTTCAGTAGAAGCCAGGCAGAAACTACAACTGAATAAAAAATACAAAATGGCAAAACTGCTTTTATTCTTTCCTGTTCTTCTCTCTGTAAAATGCAGACATGCTATACAGTCTGAGAGCTTTGGCTTTTAGTACTTATCACTGCCCCATTTTTTCCTACTCAGCTCCAAGTAGACCACATTCATTAGCCTTTGCTATTGTTTCTAACACAGCTCTTTGAATTTCTGTCAGCGCATGAAAAGAATTTTGTCATAGTATGAAGCAAACTCTTCTTCCTGGCGCTGATGCAAACGTGTCTCATCTACAGACTTGAACATAAACTGGTGAAGAAGAGAAATGGAAGTAACTACTGTTTCTGCGCTGTGCTTTGGAACAGCTGACAAATGAAAAATCAAATTAGCAGGAAAGTAGCTGAGGGTAATGAATTCAGAAGGCAAGTAACATACAATGAATCCAGACACAGCTGGATTGTTACAAGGGCAAGCCAGAACAATCTTGAACGGTCTCCCTCTCTCTCGTTTTTAAAAGGAGATGGTAAAATTGAGAAATACACAAAACCATTCCCTCCCAAAAGTCTGATAATGTGTTCTGGTTAGGAGATGAGATGGCTATAAAGACTTAAGCTTTAATCCCTTCATACTTGCGGATTTTTATAATTATTTTAATCATGCTTCAAAATCTCATCTTTCCTGTATCAGTATCACCAAAATAAACTCTTTTTAAAGTAACAAATTGTTTAAAGCACATTGGTAACATATTTAGAAACCATCAATCATCTCCTCATAAGGCAAAATCTTACTGCACACTCAGATCATCCATTTGCTACAAACACTCAATGCTACAATGCAGAAGTAAGAGGATAGAGACCACTGCTGGACTTGATGCTCTTCTGCAAAGAATTAAGGGGATTAGTTTTACTGCTACCTCCAGCTACCATTTAGCTGGATACTGAAAATACTACAGGAGAGATGGCATAACAATTTCACTGCATTTCCCAATCATTTAATAATTCTCCAGATATTAGTTCACCTAAAACAAGGCTAAACTCATTATTAACTGAAAATGGTTGATACATTAATTATGTCTTTCTTTCCCAAGTACTGAAAGGAATTTACTAACCAACTCTAAAAACCCTACGTGCTACTTAACCAGGCCCTAGGCTAAGACAGACTGACAGTCTCTCCTGAGAATATGAAAGCTATGAGAAACTTCACAGAAGAAGAATTTCAGGTGGGCTGTATATTTATCATAATGTACTAGAAGTATTTTCTTGAGCTGCAAATATGCTTTTCTTTAGAAAATGACTAATTTGTTCAGTCACACATAAAAAAAAAGCTCAGAACATCATTTTTAAAATAGTCCCAATGAAAAAAAGTAAACTATATACATAATCTATAGAATTAATCCAATGATAAACCAAAGTTAAATTATGGGTAAATCTAAGATTAGGAATATTCACTGACCTTGGCTTACCAGTAAAAACATTCCCAGACTAAGTTTGTTAACATTTGCAAGAAACTTACAATACAAAAACCCACACTGCTTTCCTGCTACTGCATTTCTGCTTGCGTAACAAAGACCCACAGCAACAAAGGAGCTCTGAACAATATCCCTTTGCCACTGCCAAGCCTGGGAAACCCAGATGGGTGCATGGAGATACCAGTGCACACTGGAGCCACTCCCCAGCAGCTCCCACTTCCTCCAAGGGTAAGGGATGCTTTTGGGCGGCCCACACACAGCTCCGGCTGATGATGCCCGCAGCTGGGAAGCAGAAGTGCTGTTCTCCAGCAAGGTGACCCTGCCAAACCCACTGTGAAAGAACAACTTCTGTTCCCTTATGAACAAGTTCAAATTACTGAGAGAAAAAAAAATGTATGTCCAGAGACCACTGAAGTCAGAGAAAGAGACTCCCGTTTGTATCACTGGGTCTTGGATCAAAACACCAAGAAGTCTCTACCTCCATACGCAAACCATGCTTTTAAAATAGCTGTAATGTGTGTATGTACACAAACCATCTCTAGCTACACCCAAGATTTAACTATTTAGTGTTTTACTCCTATTTTGTCATCAGCAGTTGAAACAATTGCAAGAAGGAAACCATCCAAAAGAACTGGCACTACCTGCAAAGGTATTTGCATATTTAGGAACTCCCAGACAAAAATACTCAGCATTCTGTATATATTTCAGCATGAAACTCTGAATAAATTCTTATCTCATTGCAAGAACCTATGTCACTGTCAACTTGCTGCCTAAAGAGCAAAGGAAGCCAGTTCTTTAGGCAGTATTTCCAAAAATCCCTGCTTTGCAGAACTGGCCTTTACCCTACAGTACTTCAGAGATGCAAACTGGTTGTGGCAGTGGTTTGAAAGAGAAACCCATGGTGAAAGGCTCAGTGGCTCATTTAACTCTTTCAGTGAACTTCGATCACCACTGTAAAGAGAATTGGGAGGTTTTTTTGTTCTAATTTTCAGTAAACCTCTTATCCTACATCAACCACTGTATTTATGGAGACAGATGGAAGAGAATTCATTAAATATTTCTAAAATAATTCTGATTATGCTTCTTGTTTCAAGTGGTCTGCTTCTCATACTGGTACCAAAACTGTGTGGAAATGATAAAAAATCACTGATTCATTTCCCCAGAAATTTGCTTAAGAAAGTGCTGGTGATTTGATCATAGAGCACAGCTGCAGTTTTAGAAAGGTATTTAGAACATGAGGTCTGCTCAGTGGGTTTTCAAAGAGGTGTGTTGGGCACCACAGTATGAATTTAAAAAAAAACCCAAACAAACAAAAAACAAACAAACAAACAAAAACCCCAAAAAACCCAAAAAAACCCCCAGCCAAAAGGAAATCCATCACAAAAGCTGCATCTAATTCTCAAAGCCTATATCCTAGTGTATGATTTCATGAAATGTATTTTAATCTGAAACAATGCCCTGCATATTTGAGCACATCATCTGCTTTAAGGTATTTCTACAGAAAACCACCATATTCAAATGCAATGACTGGAATTTCTGTAATTGCAGAAAGAACAGATAGCACTGGAAATAAAATATACAGCATTTCTCCAGTTTCCTCGCATAAATTTCATTCTTATGTTACAATCTTCCAGGGGCTGGCAAATTTCAAAGGCTCCAACAAAAAGTCCTGTCTCAGCAGCAGCAAACAGACATGGGAGCCCTTTCAGGGAACAGGTAATCCAGATGCCCAGGTATTTCCTAACTGCTCCAAATGACTCTGACTAGCCCATACCTGGCCAGCTAAAAGTTTTTGAGTAGAGAGATATTTATTAGTTTAGTTTTAAATCAAAAGCAAAGAAACGCAGACAGTTCATGATAAAATGTAAGAGGAATGTCTCTACCTGATACTTGTAGGTATTTCTCTTCAATCACAAACTATAAAGATTATCACCTCCAAGTTTAAAAACCTCATTCTTTTGTGGAGAAACACCAGCTTGCAAAGGATTCTTAACATTATTGACATTGGAAGTCAGACAGCTAGAACTTCAACTCACAAAAAATCCCAACAGCCACCACAACATGAATCCAAACCCACATCCCACACTAATTAAGATATGTCTTCTGAGCAGAAAAGCAAGCACCCTCACCCCCAACACACACAATAGATCAGAGATTTGGTTATACTGGAGTTACATTTAGGGTGGCTACATTAAGGTAATATCATTATTAAACAAAAATGTCAGCCATATATTTGAATTTCATAGTAAATGGAGTTTAAATATCAAAGGCTATGACTTTTTTAAATCCAGAATTATTTTCTTAAGAAAAGAAAGAATTATTGCAATTTGAAACCAATATAAAATTAAGAGAAAAACAATAAAGAATTTTAAAAAAGCCCCAAACCAAACTAAACAAACAAACTCTGGAGAGAAAACCAATTAATGTTGTTTAAATGGTTTCTTGTTTGAGGCAACAACATGACTACATGTGAGAATGGAAAAAATGTACATAGCAGCTCCTTTCAGCAAAGGGATCTCAATCACTAAAATAGTTTGGCAGTGTTAAAATTGATGCCTCCATAGATCTCAAAGAAGCCTAGCAATTTCTTTTCTTGCACTATACTCTAATTATTATTATTATAAATGTTATTAAATAAATGTGCTTGTCCAAATAAGGATGAAAAAGATATTATTAATCAACTGAAATTATTGGAGTACTCTGTTGTCCAAGTTACAGAGCAGCTGTGATGGTTTAAGTGTCACAGTTGGGGAAAAAATTAATAAGAGAGCCCTAAATTGATTGTGGTACCTGCTATTACAAGCTATTTCAAATTATTTAATATAGTTTTTTGTCATGTTAAGCACCTGTTTCATCATCCATGTAATTGCAAGAATCTCTGAATGTTCTTGCTTTAGGGAAATGCATTGTGTCCAAAGGATAGTGCTCATTCAAGCCAATTATTTTCCAAACTAACTGACAGGGAAGAATATCCTAATTGCCCATTAGCACAGCAAATTTCATCTCATCCTTTGTGTTCTTAAAACAGGTGTGATCAGTGACACGCTCTGTATCATGTTCTCTGTGAAATAAGACATCTGCCTATAGGCAAATTGAACCTTTCCACAGCTTGTTTAAAGAAATATTTTAAGAGCTCAAATCTTAGGTCTTGCTTGTCCAAACTAGTGTTCAGCAGGTAGGAGAAAGAGGTGCAAAATAAAGCAAGATCCCTATATATTTGGTCACACCAAATTATACTGGAAACAATATATGATGATACCTTTTCCTGTTTCACCTGCCTGTGAGGCTTAAAAACTGTACCCAGCACTGCAACCAGGCACTACCAGAGTGTTAAGAAACACTGCTTTGGCAGGGAAGTTTAAAGTGAAACTTGGTTTGCCACAGTAATCTACAAGTGAGGTACCATTGAAATTCATTCCTGTGTTTCATCAAAGGACATTCTCCACAAAAAAACGTATCCCCTCTTCTAGCACAAAACTTACCTTTGTTCAAAAGCAAAGCCAACAAAAAATATATCTTACCTGGAGTGTTGGAGATTATTTAAGGCTACAAATGAAAGCTGCAGATGTTTCACTGCAATATGTGTAACCATTAAAGTGCATACTGTCTACTTATTTATATTATAATCTTATCACTGTTACTTGTATTCTGTTTCCTTGATAGCTTCAAAAAATGCCACAAAAATGGCTCATTCTTTGAAGTAACATCTCAAAATGTTAAAATATTAAAAGCCCTGAAGGATTTCTTTCTTGAACTCAATGTTAAAAATTATGCAAAATATAATCTTAAAAAGACAGTAAAATAGACAATATCCCTTACAATAAAAATCATTTTATAGCGATTCCTTCCCAAAATTACAAGATATGTCCAAAAGTAAGTCATGAGGAATACATCTTGTTTTCCCTCCTGAGTCCCTTTTAGTATGAATCATAACTTAAGAGATGAAAATGCAATAAAATTCTTACCTCTTTCATTAAGACTGTTTAGCACTGCCCTTTCAAGCTGTTCTTCTTCAGTGAGCCCACCTGTATAATCAAAGTAGCTCCTTGGAGGTCTGTATTGATAATCTGGATAATAGCCATAATACCCTGTAAAATGAATCAAAAAATAAAATAAATTGCTGCTACTCAGCAAGTGTGAAATCAGACATTATCTTCTTGCTATCTTTCTTCCACTTTTTTTTTTTAATTTGGAAAAAAAAATTATTAGGGTTCAATTACTTATTCAATATATGAATTAACTTCTAATTTACAAAGCCACAGCGTGGTAACAGGAGAAAAAAAAAACCAACAGAAAAAAAATCTCAGTCTTTTATAATTGTTTAAAGTAAGTGTCACAGAACTGCCGTTATTAAGAAGTTTCACACAGAAATTGACAGTTTTCATCATCTCCTTTTAACAGTTGTCAGTATTTGGACACCCTACTGCTATCACTAGAACCAAGCCAGGTACTGTTCAGGCTTTTTCTCTCCACCTCTCTTCCCCTTTTCCCCAGAGCCCATAAAACAATCTCATCATGAAATCCAGTGATCTTTGGATCTACAGAAGTCACAGGGAAAGATTCCTGCAAATTCCTGCAGTGCTGTACACAGCTCAGGTTATGCTCTGGCACAGCTACACCTAGCCTGCAAAAAGCCAGCAGAGCAGAGATCTCCTCAGTGTCCCCCTCAGTGCTGCTGCCGCACTGCTCACTGCCCCATGGCCTTTGCAGAGCTGGCCCAAACCAAGCACAGGCCACCATCCACCCAAACACATGGGATTCAAATGGAAAAAAAAATTACTTGGCTAGAGAATTGAGCAAGACTCCCTTCCTGTTAACAACACAATCTGATCTTGCCCGAGCAGAGAAAACCTAAGCTAAGAAAAATGATGGGAAAAAGACACACTTGTCAACTGAGCAAAACTATGGAGCAAAGTCCTGTTTTTCTGTTCCATCTCTGTATTTTCAAAATACAAAGCTTTTGTGATGTGTCCATTTCCAGACAGCTGAACAAGGCATTTTGAAGAACCGAAGTATAGAAAGATTGCCAGTTTCTTCCAACTGAGAGAAAATCATACAAAGGTTTTCCAAAATGAGTAAAGTGGAAATATTTTTATATGAAGCAAGTGCAGCAGGCCATTTCCTTTTCCTTCAGATTATTAGCATCAATGATAATCTTGTGTTCCCTCATTTCAATCAATTCTATCAATAGTTTTATCAAATCTATTCAATGGTTCTATCAATTCCAGGTGAAACTTGTGAAGTTTCTGTGGTTAATAACAAATACAGATGATGAAGCGAGGACAAATAAGTAATTTCTTTTTAAAAATGATTTTTCTAAAGAAAGATATCCCAAGCTCTAGAACCTTTAGACAAATAAAACCAGCAATACTGTCTTGAAAGTTATACAGGAAAAGCAGGAAAAACTGAACAGAGTAACTGCACAAAGTTCTACACAGAATTATATATATTCCTCTGTGTTTGCAAATATCCCTGCATTGATTTTATAGACACAAGTAAGTGTGCACAGATGTACGTATACACATACACATTATACACACACATTCTGTCTGTTTCCAATTCTTTCTTGTCTTGGAACACAACTGACACTGGAAGGTTTTTTCCTACACCTGCAGTGAAATCTGACTGAGGGAGAGCATTTAGCTGTTATGTCTGTACACTTTGGATGCAATCTTCATATACTCCCCTCATTCTCCTCTGCTTTATGTCAATCTGAATGAACATTTTCTCAGCTATAAATTTATTTTCTGGAGGCTTCAAAACTACATGCATGAAGAGCATAAAAACCCTGGTACTAAAAGCATGAAACTATCAGAAGAAAGCAAAAGGATGTTGTATTTTAGGTCTGTTCTACTGCTGCAGATTTTTCCTATGTTTTATGTTTCACACTGCCAGCAAGTTGCAAGTGCTCAGAAAGCTGTAATCTTTTATTTTAAAATTAGACCAGTTTGGTAACATTGACATGTTCAAGGTGTTCCTATTAATCAAAATAAGTGTCCTAATACTTTATTCATGAACTGCACTTAGAGAAAACCTAATTCACCTACTAAATACTAAATGTGTTACAATTACACTTAAAACCTTTTTTTCCCTTAAAGCTGTTTCCTTGTGCTGTTTCATAAAATCTTTTCTGACCATAACTTCATCTATTTTTCTATTTAAATTCATATTTAAAGGCACATAGTAATAAATCAGCAATGCCAGAAAGTGAAAAACTAATCAAGATATGCATCATTAGCCTATGACACTAGAGTGAGTTTTCTTCATTCACATATGGCCAAATTTATTCCATAATCATACACCAAGCAAAAGGTTAAATCTTCCATTAAGCCTTCTGCAAATAGGATGAAAGACAATTACAAAGTATATGAACAGGGAATGAATATAACAAATATATATTTTCTTAACTGCAGTTGTAAGTCATTTTAGACAAATGAATTTACTACTAAGAAAAAATTAAATGGTTTTATCTAAAGAGGAATTTGGAAGACAAGAAAATTCAGGTTAACTCTCTTCATCTCCCCTTTGTCCAAGAGAACTCAAAGTAACAGCACTTGGGGACTGCCTAAAACGTGCAAAAAAAGCCCAGACTTCCCTGTTGTCGGCATACTAAAGCTTTTTTTCCCTCCCATCATGGCAGTTCTGCTACAAGAAATCTTTTCCATTTTCCCTTCTTGAGAAGAGGTGGGAAAGCAAACAGAAAGGGCTGCTCAGAACCTCTCTGCTGCTCCTCCACCAGGGTGGTCTCACACACCCACCCAAGCTCGCAGCAGCTGCTGTCTGTACAGGGGCTGTAATAGATCACAGAGTTGAAATGCCAAGTACAAATTCTTATCTTCATGAGCTATTAAAGGATTTTTTCCAGTATAAATCTTTTGAGTTTCCATCCACCCTGCTGTTCTGGGCTACTGGAGGAAGGTTCAGTGTCTGTGAGCGTAGCTGGGTGAGCACCTTTACCTGGGCTGGGACTGGAGCCATGGGAACAGGAACTTGTGCTTGCTGCACACACTGTGTTCACATCTCATTTCACTTCACAGTAGTAATTGCTTTATTTCTTTACTGGCCTTTAGATCAAATGCTTTTTGACTTGAGAGTGTATTAGAGTAATGAAAATCCTGGGTAAATATACTTTTAAGTTGGAACAATCCTTGCTGCTGTTGTTGAGGAAAGCAGGCTAAGATCTTTTGTTTAGGAATTACAAAACAGATGTTTCAAAAGTACTTAAGGGCCCATAATCCTGCTTGTGGGAACTATTTAATGCAATAATAAAATTGGAGATAGATCATGGAAGACAAAGTCCATTAGGGAGAATAAAAGCAGCTATAAACTTGGCTCAAAGTAAGCACATCTCAATTATAAAAGACTACACAAAATAAAACCCCCTGCCTGACGAAACATCAGAGAACAGTAAGAATGATCAAACGTGTGAAATAGTTTCCTTATAAGCAACCAGACTCCAGCTTTCCAAACGCAGGGAGAAAAGATGATCATTGTGAGTGCAGGACTGAAGCCTAAAAAACCACTAAGGAAGGAAGTACATAAAGAATGAAGGTTTAGTCTCCCTCCCCAAAGAAGAATTAATGTGCACCAAATGAAATTAGCAGTTAGCAGGTTCAAGCCAAACCAAAAAACGACAGATTCTAAACCAGGAAACAAACTGTGAGGCTGTTCTGATGATGTAGGTGTTAAAAGTGTTCATGTCAATTCAAAAAGCTTTTGACAAATTGATGGAAGAAGGATCTACCACAGGCTATTAAAGACAAAATTCTCCCATAAAGCTTTCTGCTGAGAACATCTTTAAGCCACAAGCCATTGCACACTGGCAGATATCTGAGAGAGTTATCACTATGCATGTAACCTGGTCTTCCAGCAGATGCCTAGGAAAGAGCATCAATCACTGCAGGAGATAAAAGACGCCAGGATATGCATCCCTTAGCTCACATCCAACTCCCAGAGCCCCTCCTGGCCCTCACAGACAAGGACTCCACCTATTACTTCTGTACACTCCACATGCAGTGACTCGATGTTCTGCAGGAGAAGTGACTCAAATGTGCTCTGCTCAGTGTGCCAGCATTCCAACCAGCCAGCTACAAACTGGAGATGGCCTAAATTCAGTCTGCTGAGGAGGGGCTTTTTGCACATAAATGACTTCATTTATACAGAGTGTTCAAAGGAAGAAGATCCTTGTTAGAAGGGAAAATCCACCCTAGAATGGAATAGATAAATTTGCCAGAGGAGGGCATATTTACCAAAGTCCAAAGGGCTGCTTTCAGTAGACACAATTCCTCCACTGCTACACCTTGTGCAAAAGGGATGATATTTCCCTAAGGTAGCTTTTTAGGAAGTCATGACCTTAATTTGAGGCTTAAGCCTCTTGTACAAAATCCATCCACGCACTTGCCTGGAGAGGAAAGATGAGACATGCCCACAGAAGTATATAAGTTTAGCAAGTATAGGTGTGCAGAATATTTTGTATATTATGTATGTTTCCATTTACATAGCTCTCCTGTAAGTTTTCTAATCATTAGCAAAAAACTATTTTTAAAGCTGGAATAAGTTTTTGGTTTGAGTGGACAAAAGTACTTACCTGAATAGTAGTCCCTAGGCCTGTCAGGCTCAGTGAAGAAAGAAATGCCAGCTAAATAAAAGAATAGTGCATATACTGTTAGAATAATCATATTTTCTTTATAGAATACAAAATTCAAACTTAAAACACCCTTTCTTTAAGAGTCTGATAAGACACAGGCAGGAAATCAGTCATGGGTATCTGTGGATTGTTTTAGCATCAGTGAGAGAATATATTATTCCAAGCTGGTTTCAGATTTTATAGCAGTGTGCCATGTTCAAGCAACATATCCATGCAGACCAGAAAAAAAGCAAACAAACCTACAATGTTCTCCCCAGATCACATAATGAACAATTTCTCTACTGAGAGTATTCATTAGTAACAGTGTTTAATGCACAGAAAACTGAGGACTGGAGCAACACTGCATTATTCCTGCTTTGCTACACAGGAGAAAAAAAAATGCCCTTGTACTGAACACTGCCTCCTGCAGCTGTCAGCCACAGAAGCTGCACAGCAGCCTGGTCTCCAGGGCAGGTTTCACTAATAGTACTGTGGAGCTACCACTGAATCCCAGAGAAATTCATTGGAAGGGACCTCAGAAGGTCCCCAGTCCAACTCCAAACCTGAGCAGGGTTAGTGAGGAGATGAGAGCAGGTTACCCAGTCAGGGCTGGAGACCCTGCAGCTGCCCCGGCAGCTGAGCTGATGCCTGTTCTTTAGTCATCAGGTAGTTCCCCCAGGGCACAGAATCATGCAAGGTTAACCTTTAACTAAGGGGACACCTGACATCTGTCCCTCCAGCAGGGCAGGAAAGCTGATGCTTTGGTGTCCTCTTCTCCCTTCCTGCTGAACATACGTGACTTACAGACCATCCCCAAACTGTGATCAAAGCCCCAGTGAGAGCACACACATTTGAACAAATAATTCCCCACTATACAAACACCATATCCATGCTCAATTTGATGGAACAGTCATGAATAAAGTCCTCAACCTATCAAGCAGTCAGATAGAAAAAGCCAAATATTCTGCCAACCAACCCCAGCACAGCTGTTGTGTCAGGGCTTAGACTTCCAGTTAAAACACTGACATTTATGGGAGTGTTCATTTAAAAGTTAGCAGGGCTGTATTTAAAACAATTGTTAAGACTAAAGATGTCTAAAGCTATAATCTTTTTCTAAAAAATAATTATTACTGCAATATGAAAAGCTGTTATAAATAACACATTGTTGGAAAGTTCCAGAAATACAGCAACAATTTAAGCATCCCACCACCTTTTTTTAAACCCTAGAGACTTCCATTAGAATTGACACAACAGTAGAAATCAAGATGGAAACATTTTGTTCTGACATAAGTTTATGGCTTCACCACACTTCATTTGAAGTGACATTTTCATTGAAAGATTAAAGTAAATAAATACTTTAAAAGAAGAGTAAAAGGTATTCCTCTAAGTAAAAATATCTGCAAGTCACATTTATTCTTAATTGTTCTTATCCATATTTAAGAAAAAAAATTGAATTTTTTCTTCTGCATCTACTTTAATAAAATGAGCATATCTTTAATTGTCTAAAAATTTGCTGGAATGGGCTGAATTTCTATTGGCAAGAGTTACTGAATTTTCAAAGTAAAGTGCTCCATATGCAGATTTTGTAAATTCACCAAAGTTCTGTACCTGCACAGGCCCGCATGATCTTTTTCAGAGGTCCCATAGTGTACATCAATCCAACAAGAATCCCTGACAGATGCCCAGCAAAAGAAGTCCTAGAAAATAAAAAAAAAATCTTGAGTAATGGAGACTCTTTTTGGTAGGGATACAAAAGGGAGAGGGTAGAATTTGTTGGAAAGAGAAAGTCTCTGAGACTTCCCTGAGAAAGTCCCTGAGTGACACCAAGCAGAGACATTACCTGCCTGCAAGGATATAATGCCAAGTTCTCTTTCCTTGTAACTACCTTCAAATTGGGAGTTACACAGTTACAATAAAGGATTTAACAAATATCCTGAAAAAACTAATTGGAGAGGTCATTTTAGTTGCTAGAGAATATGTTTTCCCTAAAAGCCTTTAAAGACTTACCAAAGGAGTAAACTGATTTCAAGCTTTAGAAAAGTCACTTACATTGTAACGTCTGGATAGATCTTACCAAAATCATGTAGAGTTCTGAGTGAAAGCACAAACACAATACTTTCTACTGCACTATCCATGCAATCCTGCAATTAGTCTGAAACAAGCATGACTGCAGATCCACTGCAATCTTTGTAATACACTGGCCTTCAAAATTGAAAGAACAATGGAAATGCTGAGATCCAAATTCTTTTCTATGCATACCGACAATTTCTTTCAAAAGTATCATTACCATTTGTATACAGAATGAAAAGGCCCTGGAGTGTTTTGAGAAATCAACCCAGAAGCATATGTTTACAGTAAATAGGAGATTTGCTCCAGTTATTGACATGACTATGGGGTATTCTATAAATTCAAAAATCAATTTTCAGCATTCAGTTTATGAGTTAAACTCTTCTGTATTCAAACATAAATGAAGAGAAAATCTTCTGAATTCAAGCAGGTATAAACACTACTTGCAAATTTTTCACCTCTCTTATGAAGTCACAGAAGCCAATACACTAAACTTTAAAATCTCCTTGTATGTAGAAATAATTAATTTATACTGGTTGTCAAAAATTTAAATAATATGAGCTAAAATTAGATTTTTTTTTCCTTTGTAAAGTAGAAATGGAACCTCTGTTTAATGTACCAAGTGTAATGTTTGCGTCAATTTTTACAGTCAGGTCAGTGATCCACAGGAGTTACACAGATGATGGCAGAAGCACTCAAGCCAAGACAACTTCCAGGCATCAGTGGTAAAAGGAGACAGGAAAATGTACATGTCACTAGAGGGAGGTAAAGATCAAATCTAAATTCACTCTGCCACCACTTAACCACAAACTGGTATCCTGACATGGAGAGCTGCAGTTCTCTCTCGTTGGTAACCAACAACCCTCTAAAGAGTAACATAAATGCTGATGTGAACTTTTATAGATGAAAGGTAGTTACCAAAATATCTATAAGGAACTAATTTTCCAAACAGATTTTCTGGAACAGATTTTCCAAATCTATGAAAAATGCATGCCTGACTTGGAAAATGTGTGACCTCAGAAAATTAAAACCACTCAAAAAACACCTACTCTAGAAATCACCAACATATTGGTTCACCTAAGACTTAAGATATCTGCCCAGTTCTGAAAGAGGCACAGATTAAACAGAAACTAACTTTTCACATGTCTGTTCTTCCATTAAACAAATAATCCCAAGGACTGCTAAACAAAGTCTACATCTCAGTATTCTTTATGGAAGGTGAAGATTAAAAGAACACTGAATGCAGTTTAAAATTTTTCCAAAACAAAAACACAAATGAGAAAGAAAATAATAAGACTCCCTAAATCCTCTCCCAGCACACAAATCAAGGTTTTCAAAACACTCAATATAACTTTTGGATCTTTCACTGTTACGGATTCTCAGGTGAACCTTCTACATCAGTCCAATAATGCAGGTCCAAAATTACCACACAGCTTTCTGACTGGACAGAATTCTGCCCTGGGTACTGACCTCTGATCTATTCACAATTAAATTATGCAACTTGGTCTACAAAAGGAACCAGCCAAACACAGACTTCAAATATTATGACCTGCCCTGAGCACACAGATGAGCATGTAAGAGCAATGCTGTGAGAGCTACAATTGCTATGGTTCATTGCAAGGCAGTTGGCAGTTACTAATTAAACATGTTGTGTTCTAGGACATCAATTTCTGGAGATCACTACTTGTTTTCTGTAGCCCCCATTATCATTTAAGTGCTGTGAAATTGCCCTCTGTAGAGGTCACTGTAAAAGTTTAGATGAGGCAGCAATCTAAACTTCTATGAAATGATAAAATATTCTTTGATATTATTTCTGGACTTCCTACCCACCCTCTATCCAAAGACATTTCTACAGTAATGCACCTGAAAAAGAACAGCACACAATATCTGAAATCACATTTTTCCTCTACCACAAACAGTACGATACGGTTTTACTTCATACATAATGCTCTTCCACTGTTCTTCAATTAAAACCAGTATCGTTAACCATATCACCAAACAAAACCTATGTTCAGCTAAAACAGCAGTTTATGTTTTTCAGAAAAATGTTTTTAATTCACTGAGAGCTTTAGTTTTATACTTGCAGCAATGCCATGCAGTTCACAAATAAAACTGCATTTGGGCAGAGCACTCTTCTGTCTTTAATCCTCACTGCAGTCAATTGAGCAGCCAGGCATAAAGCAATAAAACCAGTGCTTAACCTAAGCAATATCTGAATTCTCCTTCTGTGCTAGGAAATGTTCTATCAGCTATATCATAGTATCTGACAAGAAGTATCTCAGTATTACTGAGGTCTTTTTTTTTTTTTAATCTTTCTGAAAAGTGGGAAATTGTACATAAACTGTAATTTGATAGTTTATAGGTTTTGTGTCTGTACTTTGCATATATTCAGCAATGTGACTCACAGGTACAAAATATTACATAGGAAAATTACTCATGTGAAAACAGGACTACAAAAATCAACTTCCAAAGAAGAGCAAGGCCATGTTCTCCCAGAGGTAGGGGCAGATGAACTGTGCTGGCACAGAGCACCCAGGGAAACTGAGGGAGATGACCAGCAGCACTGCAGGACAGTGACAGTGCCAAAATTGGCAGAATACTGGATGATAATTTGATCCTAAGTCAGAGGAGTGACCAAGCCAGAGTGGGCTAGGACAGAAATGCCAAGCAAACAGTGCAATGCTGCTCAGCTAATGAAGCCCTTGGCACTATGGTGGAGTAGTTAAGTTACTTTGTTGAAAAGGCACAGCCTTTTTCCTTGTCCATCAACTTTTGTAATCTTCCCTCAAATACTCAGTTACACCTCCTGGGAAGAGTATTTCAGGTTTTTGAGATGTACTCAAAATAGAGGGTTTTACAGAAAAATCAGACTGCACCGAGATACCAACTAACACTACTCACACTTCATGAGACATTCCAAACTACTCCAGATAGCCCAAATCTCTTCTCCTTGCTTTGAAATATTAAATGCACTTACCCTGGGGAGATTAAATGAATAGCCACCAGCTCCACCCAACAAGCATATTTACTGGATATGGGCAGTCCAAAGACACTGCTCACTCTTCCTGGATTATAATAGTTGTTCAGAACTTTCAAAGCAAACAAGACTCCTGCAAATGAATAAATCCCATGAAGAGAGAAATGCTTGAGCACAAAGAATCAAGAAATGCAAGCAATTAGAAGTATCATGGAATTTCCAAGCACCACGAAGGATATTGCTGCATGCCAGAACAGTTCTGTCCTTTCAGTGATACTTTTCAGTGATTTAAAGAAAAAAAAAAGATACAAAAATTACACATTTGTATAACAGCCAAGTCTAAGCAGCTTTTTAATGTGCCTGCTCACTGTAGCTATTCAGGTATTCAAAACAATACAAACATAATTTATAATGTTTGCAATAATTGACAAAGTTAGTGAACTCAAAAAAATGTTCTGTGACTTGAGAAAAGCCACTACTGACAACAAGACAAACGATCATATGTAAAGCAAAACAGTAGGTTCAAATTCTGAATTAATGGAAAGTCATCTTACACATATTTCAGAATCACTTGTTTCTGAAATAAAAAAGGTAGATAAATCACCTTTAATCACAGTAAATAATGTTAATTTCTAACTGACTGCAACTGTTATATCATGCAACTGCCAGCCAATATGATGGAATAAATTCAGAGAACTTATTGGAAGTGTTTATGAAAAAGTTCCTCTCCAGAGAGAGCTCACAGTGGTCTGAAAAACCCTGAAAAGGGAACACGTAAAAGTGTTCACATGGCCACTGTCATGGAGGCTGGCACAGGCAGCCAAAGCATTCAGGGAAAGGGGCTGCACTCAGGGCCTCTCCACCCCCAGAAAGGCTGGTATTGGAACTGGGCATGTCTTGTATCCAAAGGGGGGGACCAGAAAATAACTGGAGCTCCAGAGGAGCAACTCCCAGGATGCTCCAGCTGGAATATCCCAACAAAACCTCAGAGGTGTTGAAGCAACTTTCTTTAAGGCTGAAAAAGAGGGCTTGCCTTCTAAGGCTAGGTCCCAATGCCACCAAGGAAATCCCCTACTTATCCAGAAATGCACGGCTACTTTTCCACTCGACTGCAGATTTTTTTAAAGAGAAGGAATTTATTGACTTGAAAGTGATCTGCTAAAGGAGGAGACAAGACCATTACTGGAAGGAAGATGACCAAAATCAGGTGTTTGGATGTTGCCAGCAGAAGCAAATCTAGGGTAGTCTCTACTAAGACAGGCAGGAGTCATTTTAATCTGACAGGCTTTTCTAGAAGCCACCTAAAGAGCATTATTGAAATGCTTCTATAACATCAGAAAATTAAGAGTTCGGATTTCAGTTAACCAGTGACATTAAACAGAAACCACAATTCTACCAGGATGATGATATATTCATGTTCTCAGGTAAAGTCCCTGTCAGGCACAAGAATATGAACTGAATTACTTTATGTTCATGCCCACAGTACAAGCCTTAAATTGAAAAATAGAATAAGCATACTGACATGACAATCATACAGATATACAGATGTACACCTGCCCTCTCTCTGCAATTAACAGTGGTTGTCATACAGCACCTATACATATTAATTTTACATACATAAATTGGACCAACTCTGTGTCTTACCTGAAAAACCTACACAACAATTCATCCCATAGGAAGGATCATCCAGAATTACCACAAGCAGGACTTCCAGCACTATGTAAACTACTCCAATCAGTACTGAAAACACTGTAATTATGTAGGCAAACCATATGCTCTTCAGCTTTCTCTCCAGCATTATACCCTTCCAAAGCATGGAAATCATGTTATAATACAAGTGCCAATCATCTGCGTGGTGGAAAGGAGCAAGCAGCAAACGCTGCCAGCTCCTTCTGTGGACAGCTTCATTTACACTGAGACACGCTTCAGCCAGTGGCCTCAAAGGATTCAGAAAGAGAAAAATATTCAGTCCAAGTACCCCAAGGGTAACAGAAGGAATGTTCTGGAGTCCAACTTGAGAAATTTGATAAAGCAGCAAAAGCAGTCCAGCACTGACTCCTCTTTGCCTTCGTTCCATTGTTACTTCTTGTTCAAAGAGATGTGAAGATTATTCCGATTTCCAGTCTTTTGTTCAATTTCAAAACCATACAAGTTTTGGAAATCCTGAAAGAAAAAAGATGACTTGTTATATGCACATTGTGATGTTTTGAAGCACATCACCGGTTTCTGTGAGTTTTTAAACACAAATTCATCAAGGTAATCAGCTGAGATCTTTTATATATCGGAACAAAAATTCAAGAGAGGAAAAAAACCCCAGAATTTGTAAACTGATACAAAACACAAATAAGAGATCCACACAGGAAATCCAGACAAGCACTGAGAGACAAAGCAGTCTGTAACCTCTTTCACATCCCTCTACAGGCTGTACTTAATCCATTAAAATACTTGGGCATTCTAGACATGTTTTCATTAATTCAGAGCAGTCTAATTAAGATTTCAGGAAGGAAAACAGTTCAAAATTCTTCTCTAGAGTCTCAGTTTCCAGGATTCCTACCTTTGCCACATATTTAATTTATTTTAATTACCATTTTCGCGATTTTTACAAATATTCAAAACAAGCTAAGCTTGAAAACAAAAAGTTACAATTTTTAAAAAAGGAACAGAGACACAGCTAAATAGTCCTAGATGCAATTTGAAAATTGTTACTGCTTTCCCAGGGATGAGAATAAAGAGTTTAGTTTAGAAGTAAGCAATGGAGACAAGAAAACTATATGGGGAAATCATATTCACAATTTTTTAATTTAATTAATTTTTTTTTTAAATGCCTTTTCAATTCATATGAAACTACTCTCCTTCAATATTTTCATTAGAAAAACAAGCAACCACCTAATTCTTCTAGAGGACAGAAGGAAAAATTATGCATTTATAAAGGACAGCTCAAGTTGCAAAATGTAACCTTCCCTATTACGTGTTAGGATTTACTAAGTGTCACAGTTCTACAGACCATTGCTACGCCTGCAAACACTTCAATAACATTTTTATTAAGGTATTCGGAGCATTCTTAATAATTTGATTGGACTGCATTCCACAAAGTCAGTGAGCACATGGAAAAGAAGGAAAACACCTCTGGATCATGTTCCTGTAACAACAAAAGGACCTGGGAGACTTGCACAGGGTAGAACATCAAAGACAACCAGGTAGGGGCCAGGCCGCCTTCTCTGCTTATCCTGAAGTGATGGAGCACACAGTTCCATGCTAGTTCACAAACAGAAGTAATTAATGACACTTCTTATAATTATTTTTTTTTTGTTTTGGTCTCTGTATTTCTCTTTAAATCACATTTAAGCTAATTATAGCAATCTAAGAGAAGAAAAAACCAAATTGGTTGTGGTTTTTTATCTTGAAAACAACTGCAGTAAACCAGAATGCATGTAAAATATATTTGCTACATTACAATGAAAGTCACTATGTTTTCCCCACGTTATTGTCTTGGAGATGCTACATAATGCCTAAGCTTTGTCCAAAACAGAGTGAAAACAACAGAAATGTGCTTTATACCAGGCCTCTTGAACATGTAACTCCCTACACTGGTGCCTTCCAAACCCAGTTTCTAATGATCACAATTTAACTGCAGAGACCACAGCTGCAGCCCTCACAAAGCTCAAATGAACCAACCTGCTAAACTGCAAATTGGTCATTGCAGATAATTACACTGTCAGTCTTTGACTTTAACGTCAATATCACCACAAAAAAAGAGTTAATCCAAAGTTTAATCAATGTCATTCTCTTTTTCCACACTAGCTCTGAGATCAGGTAGACAAACATCCCCCAATATTCTCAGAATCTTCTGCCCAGACCTCTGGCCTTTCTTGTACCGCATACACAGCTATATCTTTCACCACAAAACAGTCGACACAGAAACTCTTACAATTTAAAAGTGCCCATCCTTCAAATGCAAGTTATGTGGAAACGTCTAAATCTTGCCATACCATGTTGTTCAAATTGTCAAATAATCTTGTGTTTTAAAGTTTCCATCTCTCCTTGTGATACTCTTAAATTCCCAATTTAAGTACTTTCAACATTCACGCACCTAAGAAAAGAAACCCTCATCCAGCACATAGCCAGACAATAATCATGGAACAGGGAATGCTTTCCATCATGATTACAGCAGTGCTAGTTATCACAAACCATTCCCATCACTGGGAGCAACCAAAAATGTCACCCAAAACACATTATGTGTTTGAGTCAAAGGGAAAAAGATACAAGAAAGAGAACCATAGTTATTTGAGAGCCTTCTGGAATTCAACTCCCTTAAAACATACAGAGCTTTCATGGGTTTGAACATTCCTCCTCAGCCTCTACTCTCTGTTTATTAAAAGTCCAATGAGGCTTGAAACAATGAAGCACTTTTTTTTTTGTTTTTGAAAACATGCCACCTACTTCAAAATGTACAAATTTCCAGAACAGACTTGAAATGAACATTTGTTTGCATCCAGGCTGCCACGTGTCTGCATTTTTGTCACCTACTCAAGATAAATGTCTGAACTAAACATTCTTGGAATTTGTTTGTTTGTTTTATACTAACCAAGTAAAAAGCACTGAAACTTATTTTTACTGTGACAAGCCCCTCACTTGGCCACCATAAAATACCACGACTTCACATTACTAAAACAAAATCATGTAATAAAGTAAACATTTTAGTAAATACCAGTTAAAATGAAATGTTCTATGGTCTATTCCTACAGCTGTAATTCGAATTTAGACGAAAAGAATCTCCCTGTACCCTTGCTCCCCCTAAAACAGACACAACTACCCTGAAATTCTGATTTATGTTTATGCAAAGCCAAGTACACTCTGGGGAAAAAAAAAAAAGTGCATTCAGCCTACATCTCCAGACTAGAGCTAGAGCAATGTCAAAACCACCTGAAACATAAAGGGTGAGGATCAGACTCTAAGCACAAAGCATTCCACAATACAGATAAGCCTCGACAGGCCCACAGCCCTTGTCTGTGAAGATACAGGCTCAGGATACAACGGCTTCCCCAGGTAAAGCAGACTCTGTTTTCAGGGCAAAAGAAGCAGGAGCCAACTGTAAACACTTTTACTGTGGCTCTCAAACTTTGCAAAGGGGTAGGGGAAAGGCGTAACAGAAAAAAACCCAACCAATTCAAGGAAAAATAAAACCAAAACTTAGAAACATAATGAATCATCCTGTTTACATTTAATAAGTATGCAAGGAGAAGGTCAGCCACAAGCTGTCAGCTACAATAAGCTTTGAAATGTTCAGTCAATTACATAGTTCACAGCAAAGACAAGGTTCTGACTTAATTATAAAATTAATTACTTCACAAAGAACAACTTCTGGTTTCATCAGATGTGCCTTTAAAGGATTTTCCTTCACAAAGGAATACTGAGTGGTGAACTGAAAAGACACAGCATTTCAGAATTTGGTGAGAGATGTCACACATCTGTAATAAAAATGTTTTAAAACAATTTAAGCAAATAACTCCCTTGCTGAGACAATTCAAAGTTAAACATCAACATTCAATGACTTCATAAATGGCTATATCAGTCTTTTTTTATTATGTGATATTTTAAATTGCATTTGAAGTTTTCTGTGAGAATAAAGAAGTTCTTCTGCTTCATATCTGCTTCAGCATGAAAACAAAATGTTTTCTAGGTTTTTAATCCTATTAGGTACCACCAAAAGCGTAAGTCCTTAACAAAATAAGCTTGTAAACTAAAAACTTCAACTTTAAACTGAAAATTGTGTTCTGAAGGGTGCAACAATTACTGTTCACAATAAAATATCCAGGTTGAACAACGCATGCCAAGAATCATTTTAGCCACCTTATCCCAAAATGAGACAGCTTTCACAGGAAAGAACCCAAGGGGCTAGGTCAACTCATTCTCATAACAGACAGTAATTAGTAACTGCCTCTCAAAACACCAGGATTCATCTACACTAATTGAAGCTGGAGAAGTGAAACAGTCATAAATATTTAGTATCACGGTACTGGTAAACGTAAGGGGATGTCACAGCTTAAAATAAAATACATCAAAACAACTGTGAACTTCAGATTAGGCCACAGCTGAATTTTGGCTTCACAGATGTGTAATTCAGGATCGGGGATCTGGGTTTCGGTTGGGGTTTGTTGGGGTTTTTTTCCCCACTTGATTGCAACCGTTACACATGAATAATGTTAAAACAATGGAATAATACTAGAAGAGCATCCTCCTTTACCTGAAGAATTTCTCAGTATTATGAAAAATTAAACCATTAAAGATTGCCTGACTCCACTTCAGAAGTGGGAAGCACAACAGCCCATACAATTTTAGCACTCCTTGGCAGCTTTGAGGGAAAATTTGCCTGCAGTGTGTAGGAGAAAGGAAGAAGTGAGGAAACTCACTTTTTGAAGAAATCCATTGTAAATAATACCGGTTAAAGATACAAACAATTCAGAAACACATGCTTTCTAGTATTAGCATTACACTACTGTTGTCAACACCTCCAATCTATGTCAATAAAAAACCAGTTCCAAGGAAGAACATCACTCTGGTATTTCAGGAAATCAAACCAGCTCAGATATTGTTAATTACATTTTACAGACAAGCTGAATTACTTAAGCTCGGTGTTTTAACAGCTGTAAGACAGCTTACCAAATACAGTTAAGATATACTTGCCATCGCTTCTTCTTTGATACAACTGCAATTTATATGCAGTTTTTTGGGGGTAGTTTTTTTGTTTCGTAGTATTAACAAAGAAAGGGGTATAGTCCTGGCCAGTTATTGATTTTTTTTTTTTTAAGAAGTTGTTCATAGAATTTATAAAACACACCACTGCAGAAAACGGGGTAAATGACAGCAATAAGCCCCAACTGCGGAGCCGTGAGGAGCACAGCACAAGTGCAGGTGCGGCTGCGGATAAGCCCCGCGGGTTCCCGACACACGGGAGCCGAGTCCCGCAGACACGCCGGCGGGCGTGCGTCCGGAGATAACGGCTGTGACACCGTGAAATACCGGGGATGCCGCTTCTCCGGCCGCTGCGCTCCCGTAGCTCCCACCACCGCTCACTGAAGCGGCGAGAAGGAGCTAAGCTCGGCGGAGCAAAACTCCCCAGGGAGCGCAGCTGGAAGGCGGATCGCCCAGCCCAGACCCCGCCTGTCGGGGCTCGCACCGGGCATCCCCCGCTCAGCAGGGCGGCGCTCCCCGGCTGCGGGCCGCGCCCCTCACGGCCGGGGGGCCGCTCTCCGCCGGGAGGCGGCGGCAAAGGCGAGAGAGGAGGAGAGCAAGAGAGCAGGAGAGGAGCACACGGCAGGAGGAGCCGCGCAGGGACGGGGAGGAGGTGGCGACAGCGGCCGCAGCGTGCCCCCGCCGCTGCACTCACGTTCTCCGGCGGCGGCGGCACCCGGAACCCCCGCGGCCCACGTGACCCGCGGCCGCCACTCCCCGGCCCCGCCCGGGGAACGCTCCGCCCTGCGCCGGGGCCGCCGCGCCGCCAGGGGCGCTGTGCGCGGGCGGGCTGAGCGCTGAGGGTGAAGCTGCGGCGGCGCTCGGGGCGGGTACTGGGCGCTGGCACTGCCCGCTATTAAAATACATAATCGGGTTTCCTTTGAAAGCGTTTTACTGCGCATGCAAAACAGTAACAAGTTCTGTAAGTTTAATAGTTCGAGGACTTTTTTTTTTTTTTTTCTTCAAGCGTTAAAAGCAATTAGATGAAGACATTGCAGAATCACAGAATCTACGAGGTTGGGAAAGACCTCTGAGATCATCAAATCCAACCTAAGACTAAACACTACAGTGTTAAACAGACCATGGCACTCAGTGCCATGTCCAGTCTTTTTTAAACATCTCCGTGGCGGCGACTCCACCTCCCTTGGCAGCCCATTCCACTGTCAAATCACCCTTTCTGTGAAGAATTTCATCCTGACGTCTAACATAAACCTCCCCTGGTGCAGCTAAATACTGTATTAGTTTCACTTTTGTAGAGTACTAGGCACCGGTGTCACTGTATTATTCCCCAAATTTAACACAGATACTCAGACAGTGAGCTTTGTTATTAATATTCAGTAGGGAATGCGTTGAGCAAATTATAAATGCCTGAAATAATAGGTTCTCATAGAAATGTTGGCAAGCTGATGGTGCAAATATGTGGCTAGAAATGAATCATACAAAACCCATAGCCAAAGCTACATGTAAACCGCCTGATTTTGCTGTCATTTATGTGGCACTCAGGTTTCATAGAACATTTTGGCAACTTGTACAAGTATGTCATAGAATTTATAAGAAAATTGCATTCTGCCCTTCCAAAAACAGCACACAGCTCAGCAGACTGGCAGGCATGAAAGGGGCTGAATTCCTAGAAATAGGGTGGAGATCAAGTTAAAGGAGCAAGCTTTGCCAAAACAAGCAACTTCAGCATAGTTCTCTCTTCCAAGAATAAACAGAAGCCAAAAGAGGCGGGCAAGGCTCAGTGTGTACCACCATTTAGCCACATTACCTTAAGCTCCTGACTTTTGGCACATTTAAATCTGTTACCTCAGTTAATGCTAATCATTATAATTCATAGAAATCTCAAGATGTGTCAGTTAAAAGTGCCTGAACTGATAGATTTTTTTATCATACACCAGGTTTTCTACAATTGGCACAATTTCCTGTAACAGCATATTCCATTTTCAGGCAATCATAACTTCAGTCCATAATTCTTAATGATACCAAATTTATTGCCTCAATACAGGCCCAGTTCTTATTACTGGATGTGCAAGTCCTGAGGTTCTGGTTCCTTTCTGGGACCTAGAAGATCGTAGTTCTCTTTGTGGGTCAATCTGAGCAATTGTATTGTTATTCTCTATTTTCAGAGCCTTAATGATATGGCAATAATAAAAAGGGATAACAAAAGTCACAGGAACAATGGGAGGCTAAGGAAATGAATAATATGTTCTAATGCTTTAATTAATGGACCACATATGTAGCTAGGTTTTTTAAAAAACTCACCATTGTTCTTGTACTCTTTACCCAAGTGTGGGACTTTATTCCCGTTAAGTCCTTAAAACCTGGGGTTCTTTTCCTTGTTCTACACAAATTGTATTAATATCCTGCCAGATCATCTGGGTTAGTTTATACTTGTATAAATAGCTGGTTAGAAGGAAAAAAAGAAACACCTGCTTCTCTCTTTCTTTAATCTCACGCCACCATTCACCTCATGGATTTCTTTTACTTTTTTGTCTGAATGTTAATTTTTCTTACCAATAAAATTGAATGAAATGAGAAACACTGTTCACATATTACAACTCTTTTTTTTACAAATTCTACATTTGATATATGTGTGCCATACAAGCTATTACTCAGCTTGCCTCAACATGCATAATGTTCTTGAGTAAGAATAACTGAAGGGCTGACACATGAAAAGTTGGTTGAATTAATTTAAGACAATATCCCTTTCCATTTAAGCAACTATTAACAGTATAGGTTCTGTTTCCTGGATATGTCTGGCCTGATTAGAAAGAGAATTCAATACTTGGAAGGAAAATAAAGAAGTAAAATACAAACCCATCATTTTCATAACCCGTGTACTCCTGGTACGGGAGTGACGCATACAGTCAGCACTGCTTACGCCTTACTGCTAACTTTATAATCCATGTAAATATTTATCATACAGCTATTATCAGTGTAAACATACAGCTTAGTCATTTGTTGACCCATAATGAAAAAGTGACATTGAGATCTTTGCTTAATGGCACAAGGTTTAAACATGTTTTAGAAGCAATAGAGCAGATCTCAGAATACTCACTTTTTCTGAGGGTTATACAGAGGCTTTTCAGCATCTAACAATTGCAAAGAATCATCCTGCTATGAATGCATGGATGCAAATTAAATCCATATCTGAAGGTTATTTTTCTAATTAATGCTGGGAATCTGATAGCAGCACATTTGAAACACTGTTTATGTTAATCTTGAAGGAACTAGTTAGGACTAGCCTGAAAATGTAAGAAGAATGTCAGAGTGTAGTTATGGTAAAGGAACTGTGGCTTTCCTAGACTGTCAGTACGTGACAGTGTTTACAAAAAGCAGAAGAAGAGAAAAGCGGTAACCCAGAATTTGATACACTGAATATTATGAGTCTGTCAGAAAATTAACAAAATACAGATGATCAAAGGATCAGTTTAAACATGTTATTAGTTTGTATACAGCTGTTGCACCACTGCTACCATTCTGGTTCTGGAAACAACATAATGCCTTGGAAACTGTGGAGACAAGCCCTTCTGTGAGAGACAGATGAAAATAAGATCTGATAGTGAATGTTTTGTATGAATTCAGGGCTTACTCTTCTAGAGTCTTTGATCTGATATTAACTGTGCTTTTACTATGTAGTCCATCTCTACTAACTTCTTCTTTGCTGTTGCTTTCTCCAGTTCAGCTGCCAGCATCACTAACACAGTAACTGTATAATACAATATGGATGAATGGAGGGAAAAATAGAGATGCTTTCTCTCCAACTTACAGAGATAAAACAATATATCCTGGTTCTTGATTTGTTCCTATAGACTGCCAGAAGACACAGATGAAACAACCAGATGGAAACTAAAGGAGTGTCTTGGTCTTAATGTGGGCTGGAAGAAATGGACCAACATCAAAAAGGTTTCTCAACACTTACAGCCAAAGGCATCTGATCAGATGATCAGTCACCTCCTGCTTATCTGGATACTTCCATGCTGCAGTGAGACACTTCAGTTTAGCCAAAGCATTTTGAAAAAGCTCAAAAGCCTGAGCTGCTGTATGTAACCAGAAGAGAAGGGAGCAGACCAAAAGGCAGTGTTAAGGGAATGAAAGTGTGAACTATGTCAAGAAGATGGTGCCAGGCAATCTTTCTATGAAACTGAAGGGCTTTCTAAAAAGCAAAGGGAATAGGATGTGACATCACTGATGAAAACAAACTATAGTGTAAAAAGTTATTTGGTATGGACTAACAAAAGAGTAATCTACTGTCATCTAAAACTGATTTTAAAAGGTGCGTATGTAAGCGTTTATCTTCCTAAAAGCTTGATCACAGGATTAATAGTCAAGAAGTTGTTACTTGTAATAATACTGTAGGCAGAAAATATTCTGTTGAATACAGTTGTTTGGGGTTTTTTCAGTGGCAGCATAATTTACATCTCATCATTCACAGTTTATAAAAATCATGACGTTAAAGTATATTCTGCTGCTGGCAAGGAATTTTTCTTAATACTCTAGCTGTGAAAATTTTGTGATTATTTCCCATTTCTATCAGGCATTCACTTAATGTTTTCTGTTATGGAAGCATGGGTTTTGATCCAATTTTTTATGAAATTTCAACTACTTTATAACAAGGACGTGTCAGCATTCTGGTGACATTTGTGTGCTCCATTGGCCTGCAAGGAGCCAGGACAGTGGAAGCAATGTCCTTCCCAAGGGAGATGAAATGTTGATTTACTGTACTCCCAAGTTCCCAGCTCTTAAAGTTGGGCTAATCCAGAGGCAATACCAGAGGGCTTTATCTGGCACTCCTTGTAAAGGAGGATTTGTCAAAGATAGTACAGTAATTTCTCCAGAAATTACATTTAAGCCCCTTCTTGGAAGTCTTTTCTTGCTCTGTATTTTCTTCTGGATATATGAGTAGAATTCATGCTCTGCATGTTTTTGTCTTTCATGCTAACCTTGGTCCTATATTGTATATGCTCACTAGCCTGATTCTTGTTCCCTGCTGAGAGGCTGAGGGAGGGGTGAGGAGGCATTTGGAAGAGGGGCTGATACCAGCAGAAGACCACTTCAAAAATTTTACTTCACAATTTGGTCTTTTTATTTCTGTTTTCATACAAAGAGGGAAGCTTTATTTCCCTTGGAAGTTCGAATCCCAGGAGTTATGAGGAGACATAGTATGCCATAATATTCATGATATCTGTTACATTGAGATGGGCATTATTGTTTGTTTGGTTGGTTTGTTGGTTTCAACTTCCTAAAGCTGTCTTTAACATATTGTTATTTAACAAAACTTAGCCTAATGAAGGCATCTGTCACAGCTCAGAGTGCATTGATCGGCCTTAATTAGGCTTTAATAGTCCCTGACCTGCCTCATCTGGGTCCCCACAGTCACACTCCATCCTCGTGGGCCCAGAGCCCCATCTGAGGTCAGCCCGAGTCCTTGTGTCCTTCCCTAAGCAGGGCTGGTCTGGGGTTGGTCTCTGGCTGTCCCCCAGCCTTGCTCTGGCCATGGGCCCTTGGTTGATGGTTCTATCCCCAAACCGCTCCATCTAGTTGTAATCCCTGGTTGTTGCCTTCCTGCCCTTGTCTTTGCCCTGCCTTGTCCTCAATGGGCTGCCTTGTGCTTTGGACTCTTGGCTGAAGCAGCTCACAGTCCCTGGACCTTTCCTGCCCCTTGCTCAGGTACCTTGGGGCTGGGTCCCCTTCACAGAGGTTGTTCCAGAGTAAGGAAGTGGGGAGGAAAATATTCAAGGCAGTGAATCTGAAAGTGGCGGTTCAAAGCTGGTAAGCTCTATTGAAGCATTACTTTCACCTTTTTCAGTATTCGTTTTTACAATATTCAGCAGAAATTACAAGGCTGCTGTAGATAGCAGTAAAGTAAATGAAGATCAAATTGGATTTTTGAAGCACTTAAGCATTTTTTAGCATAGAAAGTAAAGTGTGAGTTATAATCAAACTACATAAAATTACTGAATATCACCAAACCTGAGAGCTTGTATTTTGTAGCTGTTACTCAGGTTCAGCTCAGGAGAAATTTCACTCTAACCTGATAAAGTAGCATTTTGTGGCAAATACAATATATTGTATTTGGTCAGCTAGTATAGATGGGAAAAGCAGACAAGCCTTCAGGAGCACAATGCTTTATTCAGATCTGAAATAGAAGCAGTGGTTTTCAAAGCTCAATAAAAATCGAAGGGTTTTGTATTTTTTTTAACTGCCTTTAGAGCATTGGAAACTACTGAAAGCAGCTGGTGGAAATAACTGGTGAGTCTGCTGGGGATGATGCTTTTTTGCTGTGTATGTATAGGACATAACACTCAGTCTTTACCTTGAATTCAAATAGCAGCTTTCACCCACCCCCACTTTTGCGGTACTGCTGCCGTGGCCATAATGATTGCCTCAGGACAAAGACAAATGTGTTGTTTCTTGTCAGACCAAGAAAAACAGGTGGAAGCCTTCCTTCAGACCTGGAGCAGCAGCAGGAGATGGCTCGGCGCTGTTCTCCCGTGACTGCTTGTCGTGACATGCATCTGAGCAATGCTCTGATGCGGTGCACTCACTGAGCAAACAGCTGCAACAGGTTGCTGTCTTACTACTCCAGTTTGTTTTCCACTCTGCTGAAGATGATTGCCTGTCAGTCCTCTGCTGATAGTGCTCTCTAATCTTCTTTAAACAAAATCAGCGAGGTGCTTGGGATCGGGTTGAGGCTGTCTCCAGGGGCTGGGTGGGGCTGGAGCAGGTAGATTCACATCGTGCTCTGCATGTGCTGAGAGCCAGCACAGCTCCCAGCTAGAACAAGTAACAGCCCCGGGCTGCCCTGTCCCACAAGCCATCTCCACTGCAGGAATCACTCACTTCAAAGGCCACTCCTGGAAACAGAGCAGAGGTCAGGGCAGAGGGCTTGCAATTGGCAAGGAATGAGCACCGGCAAGGGCATAAAGATAGTGCTCAGCCATCTGCAGGGGTGTTTATGCAAACTTTCTAGGACTTGTTCAGGTTTCTGGGGATCTTCCAGCTTTCTAGGTAGAAGGGCAAGTTTTTCAACCATTAGTTAGATGAACCCTCCCACTTCCCAGAGTCAAAGAATTCCCATGGGGATTGCCCTGGGGACCTCCTCATCCTCTTCTAAAAACTTGTGAAAGTCTATTTGAAGCTTTTTCTTTCAGCAGCTCACTAATGTGTGTTTCTGCTACCTGTCACATTTATTTCGATTATTCATTCTGTGTTCACATTTTGGTCCATGTCCAATGAGCTTGAGAAATATATATTTTTAATTACTTTCCTTGTTCTCTTTACTGGCTTTCTGTCTGTAATACAATGGTCTCTGGCAGCTTTCTGGGTTTTGGCACTGCAGAGTACCTAGATCAGTTACAACAAGGTGACTTGGCATTCTGTGCAGCTGCCTGTGAGGATTTCAGCTAGGCCTCTGCTTGATTAATGAGCATTGGCCTATTCTTGAGATAAATTCGTGCTGGATTTTGCCCAAGGGCTACAGAGTGGGCACTCCAGGGAGTTTAGTGGAAGAAATCTGTACTTGAAATGACTTTTCTTTGAGATCTGTTTACTTAATGATTGCTTGCATGAAGGTAATACCACTGATAAGGAGGAAAAGGCAGTCAAAATTGTCAAGAGAAATAAATTCATTAGATTTTTTTTTTCTCCTACTTGAGTATTACAGCCAGTTCTCTCTTGGAGGAAAGATTATATGGCACACCCTATGCTGGGCCAAGTCCCTGAGGTAGGTGGGAACTCACAGGGTGTTCGCTTGCATCTGCATGGTGCCTGTCAGCAGTGCCATTTGTACACCAGGGACTTGGCAATGAGCAGTAACCCCCCTTCTGCCCCTCCCAGAGCTACTTTTCTTTGTGATGACTGGCATACCCTGTTGGTATCAATCACCAATCCTGTGTATGAGCATGTTTTAGCTGATTTGCTAAAAATCAACATGTGACAATTTTACCTGCATGCTGCTCTCCCAGTAACTTTGGAATCTACTGACCACTTTCAGTCTCCTCTGCCAGAAGCGTGGGTTGCTTGTGGGCTGCAGCCCCACCAGCTCCTGCAGCTGCCACCTGTGGTCAGCCTGCCTGGTGAGGGGAGCTGCTCTGTGCTGCTGATGGGAGTGGCCGGGATGTCCTTGCCAGTCCCAGAGCTGAGCCCCAGTTCTGGAGACGTGGCAGGATACCAATTTGTTCCAAAGGGCCTGACCAGCTCTGCTCATTTGTGGCTGTGCCCCCTCCACAGCTGGGGCTGTGCAGCAGTGGGTTTGTGAGGAAACTCATGAGCTTTACCTTCCCCTACAATGTGCTGGTTCTTTTCTAAACAGCAGGTCAAATACGGCTGGGTGGGAGACTGGAAACCCTTGGGTTGAAAATGGGAAGCAGGGAACCTGAGGGGTAAACAAGCAGTGTGTAGGGAACATGCCAAGCTGCTGACAGTACTATGATTAAATCTGATATTCAGACCAGGCAATCAGGGTTAAATTTTCTGTTTTTCATGGTTTCTGCATCTGTAAGGAGTTGGACAACTGTTTCTATGCACCATTGGGGGATGGGTGTTGAAATACTTAGCAAAAAAATTTACCGAGGATATAAACTATGCAATATTTGAGTGCTTCTGTGGCTGTATCAGAGGAGTGTTTCTCTGAAGGAATCATGTGTGATTCTGCAAATCCCAGGTTCATTTGCAGAAGGAAAAGAAATAAATGGAAATGTGCACAAAAAGTCAATGTACTGAAATGAAAAAGCAACAGAAGACAAAACACAATATGTGTGTTTTTAAAGTATCTGTCAATCTAAAGTAATAAATAAGTAAACAGAACCTTTTTAATTCGTTCAAGTAAATCCCTTTCAGGGCTGAATTAACTAAAGCATATCCCTATGAAATAACCCTCATTATATAAATCAGTGTGCCGATGGATTACTGATTTTGCAGCCAAAAAACCTCACCACCATAGGTGTGAAGTTTCCTGATCATCTAATAAATTGATAACTTCGAAGCCTAGTTGTGACAATTTAAATGTCATCACTATTAAACAAGTTGCCAAAATGCAAACAGCCATCCTAAGTCATTAAAATGTAATTATAAAGGACAGCTGGGTCTACTATCAATCTGGGCTGTGGGGACTCATAATGGGGAAAAATATGAAATTTTCACACGAACAGAATGAGATTGCTGCATGTGCCAACCCTGCTCGAGAAGCAGGGGAAATGTGTGCTCAGTGCATGCACAGTTACTGGTGCTCATGGAAGGCTTGCATTGCCGACATGGACATAGGAGTCAGAGGCAGCGTGACATCCGTCAGATGTCTTCCCTGTCTCTTTGCCATACATAAGGAGTCCTTTTGCTTATCACCAGGGTCTGCCTTGCTAATGAGAGGCAGATAGACTGGGTGGCAGCCACAGGCCAGCAGAAATGCCAGTGGAGTGGGACTACATTTACTCTAGTGTAGAATGGAAGTGCAGGTGGTGTAATCGCTGTTTGGAAAACCAGGTGGACTCTAAGTGATAATGAAGGTTTGCTTTTTGGCTGGGAGGAATAAAGGAAAAAGTGACTATAAGGCTTTGCAGGCATAGACCTGATATGCCTATGAAAGCTGTGTTTAGTGATACTGATAACGAAGTTATTGAACTTTATTTTTTATGTTTATTATTTTCTTGATACTTTGATAAGGCCATGATGTGGGCAACAAGCCCAGTCCCTGCTACATGTGCTACAGCTCTAAATTCCCATTGGTTTCAGCTCCATCCCAGTAGGTTCTACCTTTAATTCAGCGATGCAGTGTGCAGGCGATGAGATTTACTGCTGATATGCACTGTGGAAAGGGTGGAACAAGCTAGAACTGTGATACTGCTTCATTAAAATAGTAACCCCAAAAGGAGACACTGCAGTTTTTGGCGTTTTATTTATATGCATTAGGGAGCTACAACAGCTGCTGGCTTCCATAATTAAGCCCCATTTTCCCTAAATGTGGTGGAAAGGGTAAAATAAGTGAGAAATGCTGATCACTGGTAAAACTCTAAAAGAAATCTTTTATGTTATGTCTCTTGATGCGTGAACAACTCAAATATTGGATAGCTTCTTTTTTTTTTTTTTTGAAGCCTTTATAAACTCAGGTTTAAAATAAAAAAATTGTATGAATGTTCACATATTATTTGAAATAGTGGAATTCTTTTTTCCTGTATGTCTGCCTATAGCACATTCTTCTCAAAACTGAGTTGCAAATAATTTCAAGGTGTGTTCTAACTGACTGGGGTTCCTAAAATATTTAGATATCAAATTAATGTATCTTTTTTACACCCATGAAGTAAATTCTTGTAGTGCCTTGGGGCATTCATTGTACTGAGAAATTTTTCATTTATTCTCACTGAGAAATGTCTGCTATTGCATGTGGGTATTCACAAACCATTCATTTCCTTCCTTTTGTGTACTTGGAAATGATCTAATAACAGAGTCTTCTGCTGTAATTATCTACCTTTCACTTTTGTAAATTGTAATTTTTGTTTGTTTTGAAACGAGAATCAGTTGGTATGGAGCTTAGAAAAACATTTAAGATTATGAACTGTTTCTAATGAACAGATTGTTTTCTGATGCAAATAGAAAGCCAAGCTGAGAGAGGTTTCTCTTTTTTATGCAGAAAGATGAAGCCTCTCAACAGGCTTTGTCCTTATTTTTTGGCAGAATTGGACTGCCCTACTCAAAAGCATAAACAAGCTTCAGCCTATCAACAACAGAAATGGGACACCAACCTGCCAAATACAGGGAAATGAATAAATGGAAGAACAATAAAAGTCAGTAAAGTAGGAAATCTCACGTGGTGTGAATGATTTCCTATATAGCGTAAGCAAGTTTTTTCTTCTGTTTGTTTCACACAGCTCCGCTAAGGATGAATAGATTTTTGTCACCAATGCTTTTATGAAAAACATGCAAATTTGAGAGAACACACTGACTAATGGACAGAATGGTTATTTTGGAAGGAAAAATAAGCTTTCCAGCAATTTTCATCACTATCTCCCAATGTGAAATGACAATTTACTGGAGGCGTTGGAAATCAAATGTTAGTTTTCCATGTGTACTGAAGAGGTTTGGAAATTAACTTAGCAAAGGTGAAGATACATGGTATTTCTCAGTGCACAGTGAGAGTCAGCAAGATGACATTGTAAAATATCCTTAGTAATAGGCAGTTAGAAAGTCTGCAGGGGATGAGGTCAAAGAAGGGTTAGCAGCTGACATCAAATCAGAAGCCAGATGTGCTGACCCTTAATCACAGGCTTTTGCAGGCTTTTTGTGTACTGCAATTCAGCATAACATTATTGAATTCACCTTTAGATTAAGCTGGTCTGCTTTGACATATACAAGCCCATATGCAAGTTAATGGCTGTGTCATCCACTTCATTATGCAAGCTTTGATAACAGACCAGCGCGGTGACCTCTGCAAGGAGCAACACTTCTCAAGGTCCTTAACCATTTGCATTTTTGGTGAACAGAATGTGGCACTCCCCATTTAGGTCATGTTGGATCATTAGCTTTGTGTATACAAATTAAAACTGGGAATTGTAATCTGCCACATCTTTTTTTTCTTCTTGCAAAGTTACAACTATTTAATTCAGCACTCTTATGAAAGTTCCCTGCTTCTGTACCAGTGCAAAATTTTTGGCTTTGCAGAGGATGCATTCTTAAGAGACAGTAGTTCCTGCAAAGACATAGGTGTTAGTGAACCAGAACTAAACATGGTCAGAAATTTTTAAAGAAATAAAAAATAATAATAAAAATATATGGTCTGGGAATAACAAGGTTAAAAATGTGCATGCAAACCCTAACTGTTCCGTGTTGGTTTTATATGCTTCTGCAGTCTTAGCTTGTGAGATTATTCTGCAGGGTATTTTTGCATTAGAACTGGAGTGAAAGAGGGCTTCCCATGGTGCAGTTCCTGTTAGCTTAACAAATACTTTTGGGTTGCTAATATAAGCTTAAAATAACACAATATTGATGTAATGTTATCTTTATTCAGAGGCTGTGCTTCTGACTTGCTCACTTACACAGTGCTTACTCAACAAACCGCACAGTAATCGGTAGTATTAAGGTCAGTGGCAACAGATCTGTCTCTCACACTATGCGCTAGAGACGACATTTACTGAATATTGCACCAGTAAACTCATTGCTGATTCCCCTGAAGCTACTTACCTTTCATGCGGCTGTGGGAAAGGATTTAGCCAGGAGCTGGCCAGTGGGCTTGTGCCCTTTGCAGTCCTCACTGTGCAACTCACATCCTGAATAAGGCAGGTATGCAAGAGAGAGGGCTTGTTCCTTACACTGAGTAATATCTGACCTTACAGTGAGGTGTCTTCAGTGGGAATTGTGTGTTCCTTCCGTGGATGACCCTGATGGCATCCTTAATGACCTGGAAATCCACATAAAATATTATCATCGCAGCTATTAGCATAAATCCTGGTTCTCAGATCCTGAAGCCGCAGAACTCAGTGGTCTGATGTCTGCTGTTCACAAGGCAAGGGGAGGCACATGTATGGGCCAGACTTTTCCCATGCTTGATTTTAAGCTGCTTTCTGAATTTCTTAGCCCCTATTTCACTCTTATTTTTATATTCTATCCTTTATTCCTATTAACTGTTGCTGTGGGAGAGCACAGTTGAATTGCTTTAGCACTTATACCTGAATTTTTGGTCCTTATTTCACGTGTATGAGGAGATTCAAGGCAGTAGGGTTGGGTGATTTTGTCTTCCCACAGGAGTTTCACCCAGGAGTTTGGTCACTTCATTTCTGAGGAATGCAGCTGTTGAGGAAGTTTGTCATCACAGATTAAAAGAAAATGGCTCTATAATGCTGCTTTCACAGAGACAGCTTCTAGTTGCCTGAGAAGCCTCTACTTTTTGGTGAAGACTTTGCTCCTCTAAACAGATATATTTCACTTGCAAGCCTTAAGTCTTCAAAGTATAAACTTATTTTATAGAGGCTGTGCTTTCTCTTTGAGGTTTGATTTGCAAAGGTCATGGATATAAAATACAGGATTTATAAACCATGTGAAAGGCATCCATATTGTGCCACTACTCTGCTGGGACAAGAAGCACTGCATGAATCTGCAGCTGCATAGATGGGGGAGACTTTGCAATCTATCAGCTTGTAATCCCCATGAAAAAGACCAAAAAAGTAACTGCTGCTTTCTTCTTTCTGAAGTGACTGATACTAGGATCAGTCAGCAGGCTCAGCTGAGAAGGAAGGCCTGACTTACCTTTTCACACCTTGGTTTTAGAGTTCCCTCTGCCCCTTAAAAGCACAGCAGCGAGGGGAATTCCTGCCAAACCCAGAGCACAACTGTGCTGGTTGCTGATGCTGTGCTCTGCTGTAGCACATACCTGCAGGACCTTAGTGCATGTGTATTTAGGACAATAATGTCATTTTGCAAACTGGACCCATGTTTTACACCAAATTTGTTACAGAAGTCTAATGCACCAGAAGAAGATGGGTATTCTACAGTAGCTTAATTAATGTTAAGACATTTGAAGTTAGTTAAATATGAAACTGTTTCATAATGAGAATGAATTCCTCTGAGATACCATTTTTTATTACTTTTTCTACTGCATGGCCAGCTTTGGACTGGAGGTTAAGAACAAAAGCTGGATGCTTCTGCTGGAATTCTCCATCTAGAAATAATTACAGAGAGCAATGCTGTAACTTATCTTTCCATTCCAGACGTGACCACCCTTTCAGGTGATTAGGGGGAAGCAGACCTCTCCATTAAATTTTTTCAGGTTGTTCTGCAGACTCAGGAAGACATTTATACTCTCTTCATGTATTTAAGTTGATCTTTGTCATTCTGTGGCCTGAAACATCTGTTTTAAACAACAAAAGCAGGGATTATTAATCACTATCCTATAGGAAGGACTTAATTCAGTAGCAAACTGCATAGCTATAGAATCATGCAATAACTGGAGCCTTGCTGATAGCATGGATAAATTGAGGCTTTCATTGTATTGAGATGTCAGTCTTGCATCTGTCATCACTGCTAAATAATTTTTAAAGGCTTAAAAAGCCCAAGAGGTATTCTGTCCCTGGATGAAATACCAAATTAATTTGTTCCTATCTCCTGGGTGCTATTTTTGGAAATAGCAGAAAAACCAGACAAATTATTCTAGCAACTATATTCATATTTATAGTTTAATCCTATGAAAGCGGGATAAGTAAGGCAATTGTAGCAATCTGTAGGAACCAGAATATGCTTAGTAGCATGTTCGTATTTTCTTTTTGGTGAAAATATTAAAATTGGAAAGTTGTGTGATCCTTAAAGATTTCTGAGAGGCAGAGGAACTGCAAATGGGCACAGAAGGGGTGTCTGGAAGCAGTCTGGATGTTGACAGTAACAACAAGGAAATGAGAGAGTGAAAAACATACCAAATAAAGCCAATTTTTTTTTTTTACTTCATGGTATTTACACTAGTTTTGTACTTATAACATGAAACAATAAATACAGAAGTGATCCAAAGAGCTAGATAAATCTAACTGCTGCAAACCTGGGGAGATCTTGGGTGTGAAAATACGTGAAACTACTCCAAATTTGCTACTTGAATCTGGTCCTTGGACTAAGGCTTAAAACAAAGATAAGACTCCTGCCGCTTCATATGTAAAAACCTCTGTAGAATGAGGAAAACTCAGCTTTGTGTTCTGCCACTCAGCCCTTAAGTTTTGGGCCTTTAGCTCTGGATTTCTGCAAATACAGGATGGGAAGTCAAGAGTGTGGCCCTGCCAGTCTGTGCAGTGGGCTGAGCAGCACATCTCCTAATCACACGGGGGTTACATGAGGAGAAACCCTGAAAATCAAACAAATATAAGAGATCTATTTTGCCATGTTCTCGCTCCCCTTTAGTAGCTATCCTGATTTTCCCAGATTTTACAGTTGGGCTTTACTGGCTCTTTTCAGTCTACCTAAATCCACCAATTGATAAATGTTTTCTTCCTGTCTGTATCAGAAAAACAGATTCATATGTTACCCGCTGTGAGACCCTCCTCTCCACAGCTGGGCTCATGTCTTGGGCAAAACAGCTGCTTGCTATACTTAGAGTGTGATCACCAGCATGTCAATCTGTACAGCGAGCCCGTGGAAACTGGGTGGTTGTCAACTTTGTTTTTCTGGGCTGTATGGCAAGGATAGCATTCTCTGAATCTATCTGCTGGCTGCAAATAATCCCCAGTAATGCTTTGTAAAAAATAATCTAATGCATGTAATAACATAATAGGAGGGGAGGATGTGTTTATGTAAATCAACTAAAATGTCCTCAAGAATTAATGCATTAAAGTAGTTAGCCAAGCCAGCAGTGAATAATAGGTGTGGAGACCTTCTCCTGTTTGTCATCAGAAGCTGGGAAATGGCTGAAACTGCTGTAGCTGTGTGCATGCCAAGTACATACCAAACAACTGTCAGCACTAGAAAATCACTTGATAGCAGTAACTCAAGTAATATATTGTATTTAACTCAAAGGGATGAATGTCATGAATACTTGTGTGTGCTGGCATGTAAGTGCATAGCAAAATAAATTATTTCATTAATGAATATTAGCATTTTCATGGGTGATCTTTCTGGAAACAAATTTTCTTTGTTCTCTGTGAAGTTGAAGAGAATTAGATAGCTGCATTTCTTTAAAAGTCTGGCTTTTGATGTCCAAAATTGACAAAAAATGCTATTTTAAGAAAGTGAAATGGTTAATGAATTTTTTTTAAATTTCAATTTATAGGAGCAGTCTGAAAGAGGTAGAAATCCTGCTCTGTTTCTATTACCTGTGTCATGCTGTGTGCAGTATTGGAGCAGCAAATAGTTTTTTCTAATATTAGCATGCACATGAAGGAGACCAGATGTCATGTAGTTTCCATAATTTGGCTTAATTTTAGAGAGAAGTGGCTACAGTTGATAATATTCAAAGCTAGTCAGATTTTTTTTATTTTTTGTAGCTGTAGGGTCTGTAAAGATGCAGGTCTTGGGGTGGGTGCAGATCCTGGCTGAGGAGCAGGAGAGCCTGAGGACTCCCACACAGAAAGAGCAGAGCCCTTGATCCCTGTTCTGTGACTTCAGAGGCTCTGTCAATTGGCCATGACGTGGTCTGTGTCTTCTAAAGGAATTATCAGCATTGAAAAAATTAAACTCCTGGGTGAATGTTTCATTTGCAATGTTTATTCTCAGTTAGTGGCTTTTGTCTCATTCTGCTCAATGAGATTTTCCTTGATTCAACTGTAACAACTTTTCTATATAAACATATGTGCATACATTAGTATTTCCTTTTCTTTCTATATGTACTCTTTCTGCTGGAATACTTTTCACTTTACTTTACAAAATATTTTTCAAGTTTACCTTGGCCCTGGAATTAACAGTAACTTGGATCTCCTCAGTTTACTAATGAAACAGAGTTTTAACTGATATTAAAAAAAAAAAAAAATTAAAAATGAGCTGAATGACTGTTTTGTGGCCAGATCAACATTGCACTGGGATGGCAAACTGTTTCCTATCTCCTTATTTCTCATATTCAGAAAGGAGATATTTCTCTGTTAAGTTCACAAGAATCTCAATAGATAATTTTTGGAAGGAAGTTCCAGTATCTGTTAAATAGCAAATTTTCAAAGTACTCACTAGAAAGAAATTATGTAACAGCCCTGTGACAGATTTATTTAGGGATAAACACACATACTGGTTGGGTAAACAGCTTTTAGTTGCTTACATTCAAGTTGTTTGCTTTGCTTCTAAAAGACAAAAACTGGACCTTTTTTATGGTAGTCCTAAAGTAATTTCTAATTCAAACCACATCAGATAGAGGAAAGAAGATGAAAACCAAACCCCATTATTTTGTCACAGCCTTTTTTTGAGCCTGGCATGTATTAGACGTATAATAAACCAAACTCTGAGTATTTCAGTAATTTAATCCATGTAAAATTCTACGCTAATTAAAAACAAAACAAAACAAAACCTAACAAACCCCATAACCAAATTGTTGCTTACAGGGCAAAACCACTGGCTTTCTGGGACCAGTGTCTTGCTCAATTTTAAGCTATCTGACATACTAAAAATAATGAAATAGAAAAATAGAAAAATAATGTTTTAAGAAGGCAGAAAAGTTTAAGATTTCTTCATGTGGTGTTTTCTTCCTCATTGATTTTTGAAGGAGCTATTACCATTAGTAAATCCTCCATTAAAAAGAGCAGATCCCCATTGATTTCAGCCCCATCTATGCAAATGTTTATGGAAATATAATCCACATTCCTGATCTTCAAAACTTTAAATCCCATTGCTGATACACAATCAGCTATTCTGTCCCTTAAATCAGGTTAGTATTTCTAATCTGAGAAGTCAGTGTTTTCCAACCAGCTCTTTGGAGTGACCAAGACATCCAAATGTTACGGGGAAGGTGGGCAGTTCTGAGTGACTGCTGCCCTTTGAGGTGCCCCCACACCTGATGCGTTTCCACAGGACCAGTGGGAAGCATTCCCAACCCATGGACCTCCCTCCTTCTGCTGCTTTTCACCTTCAACTGAGTCTATAAAATATTTGCAGGAGCCAAGATCAGGCATTTTAAAGAATATTCTTGTGCATGACTCACTAATTAAATGTGACCTTATTAAGCAATAATAGTAATGATGTTCCAGGTAAGTAGCAGCTATTAACTTCCATTAGGCTGAAAACAATTTCTTCAGCGATGTCCCTAAAAATGACTCTTCTAATTTGGCATGTATTGTTTGAGAAGTAATTACTGTGGTAACATTTTAAATGCATAAGGGTGCCTTTCATTTTAAATAGCAAACCTGCAGGAAGTAGAGGTAGAAGTTGAGAGAAATTAATGGATTTTAACTAGACTATTCAGAACAGGCTAGAAAAGGAAAAATTTGAATAGTGTTAAAAAATGAAATGTAGTTTGGGTTGCTCTTTCATGCAGGCAGAACTCAAAACAATTGATAGGATTTTGTCTAAGATTTGCTAAATTTGCTTTTTATCTGACATCAGTCAAGAAATTGTTGAGTCCTGAAAGTATGAAGAAAATTGAGTAATATGAAAATGGGCTTTAAATTATTTTAGTGCCTTCCTTTGCATGTCAAAATGTAAGAACTTGCAGGCATACTTACTCATCAGTGGGCATATATGAAAGTAAATATTTTTAGTGTTTTATACACGCCCCCCTGCCATCCACCCTGCAAATCCTCCCCAAATGCAGATAAAACCTTCTGGCAACTGAGGAGAACTAAATCACAGAGCACAGTAATTAACATGCATAAGTGTGCTTATGCCATATTTTTATATTTAAAATTTAAAGGGGTCTCACTGAAAACCTACATCTCATGACCTGCACTTGAATCAGCTGCAGATACATTTAGAAATCGAGGGAAAACAGGCTTTGGATGGTAACTTGTCCCTGGGTAATTTACCATACACCTTCATCCCTGATGTGAAGCCTCCTCATGGGGGTAAGTGGTTAAAAGTGTTCAGCAGAAATCTGCAAAATAGAAGCAATGACAGAAGAAGACTGGCTACAATTACTTCCAGTTCAGGTGATTTGAAGATGAGTCCGGTTTGGACCATCCCAGAAAAGTCCTTTGCTATGGAAGATGTCCCAATTACCTTTTCTGGGAGATTTATTCCAATATGCAAAGGCATATTGTGTGAAAGGTGTAATGAAAACCAGTGTATAAATAGTGCAATTACTACCCAGTGCTGCTTGCATCACAGACGAGCATATGGATATTCTCTGGGTCTTGTCCCAGAAACTGTTGAGATATTATGGTTTAGGAGAGATGTGGGATTCTAAGCAAGTCATTGAATCATTCTCTGTCCAACAGCCTTTTTTAAAAAAAAATCATTGAAATTCTTACTGCCATAACTGAACAGGATATTTGGCAGGTGCCTAAATGTTCCTGTTTAAATAATGCAGAATTAACATCACTGTCTAGAACCCTGAGTGTTTCTTAAACAGAATAGCCCAGGCTATGGATTCAAACACAGAAAGTGTCAACAGTTACCAAAGAACTCTTACAGGACCAAGTGAAATTAATCTTAAAAGCATAAGCATGTGTGCTCATCATACCAAGGTCCATCCAGGTGCTCCTTGGTGACACAGACATGTACAGGAGTAAGATCCATAAACAGTGGCACTTCTCTGAGCATACTGCCAGCTGCTGTATCTTCTGCAGTCCTGGAGCTGGCTGTTGTGTCTTTCTATTACATGGACAGACTTTCCCAAGTACTTGTCCACTGATTTTTCAAGTCAAAGCGTCCTGTGGTGATGATTACACAGGTTCATTGACATTAAAGAAGTAACTTTGTTTTGAACCTTCTAGTTTTAATCCATGTTCTTTATCTTTTGTATTGGAGCAATCAATCCTTTTCACCTTCTCCATGCCAGTAATGATTTTTCTAGGTATCTGTCACATCTCTTCTCAGACACTCCTTATCCAGTCTGAAAAATCTCAGTCTGCTAGCTCAGTTTGCACAACCTTTAATCATTTACTGTTATCTTTTTCCAATTCTTTATTATTGTTTTCAAGTCCAGAAAGTAGAATTTTTCCACAGTAGGCAAGGACAAGATGCACGATAGGTTGCGCATTTGAAAAAAAAAAAGTTCTCTATTTTGTTTTCTCTCCTTTACATGATAATTTCTAAGCTTCTATTTGCTTTTTGACTGCAAAAGTGTTAAGCTGATGTTTTTAAAGAGCTAACTCTTACAATTCCAAGACCATCTTCAAACGTAGCTGTAACTAACTTGGAGCATATCAATTAATATGTAAAGTCAGAATTGCTTTTTCCTGCATGCATTTAAGCTCACTATTTTATTGCCCAGCATCACATAATACAAGGAGGCTTTTCTGCAACTCTTTGAACCTTCAGTAATTCTTTGAAAGAGCAGAGACCAAGGAAGTATGTTCCATTTACGATCAGCAGGCCATGATTACACTTGATCATATCACACAAGAGAAAGCTCAGGGAATTCTGAATCACAGCTGGAGCCTGTGAAATGAGCCCATGTCTTCTCAGGTTGATAAAAATCAATAAATTTTGCCCACTATCACTGGACATAAGTCGGGTCTTTAGATAAGCTTTGCTGCTAAACTCTTTGAAGAAAACCAGAGTAAATCTCCTTTTCCTCTAGAAACTGTTGCTTACTCTTTTGCTTTGTTATCCCATTTTTCAGTCTCCCGTTCCTGACGAGCACAACTGAGGAATCAGTCATGTTCAAACACCTGCAGCTCATCCTGCTTAGAAGTAAGCAACCCTGAGGGCAGACTGAGTGCAAGGCCAACAGCAAAGGGAGCTGGTGACAGCAGTGTCCTGGTGGCCAGGGCAGGGCTCTGACTCCAGGCCATGAGCTTTGTGCTGCTTCCACCGCAGGAGTCCGGCTTAGCCCACCTGGATGGCACGGCTGGAGCAGGGGCTCAGCACAGCCCGGCTCCCTTCACTCTTCTCCAACAAAGCAAGAGAAAAGGTAGCTGATTCTTGCCTCAGAAGGATCCCCTGTGGGATCCTGTTGGGATTAACATGTTTCCTCTTTTTTCCTCCGTAGCTGTTAAATGGCACTGTGGGCAGCAGCAGGCACATTACCTTCTGCTTTATCTATCATTCAGGGTTAAACACTGACACCTTGAAGATGAAATAAAGCTGACTGAGCAAAACTGAGGCTGCTGCTGTCACCAAGTAACCATGGGTAAAACCTTCTATTTGGCTTTAATTTTCATACCTCTGTGGACTTTGCTACAGTGGTAAAAAACCCAAACCAACCCCCCCATGGACCTATGAAACTCCCTTGCTCAGTCAAAAAGTGCTCAAGACCATTGCTTTAAGCTATGCACAGACAAAACGTATTATAAATTAGATAAAAGATTCTGTAACTTGCCCTTTGAAATTCATGCTCCAGGCAATTTTGTCTGTGGTGAAGGAGACGGAACTAAAGCACAAAAAAAAAAAAAAAAAAAAAAAAAAAAAAAAAAAAAAATCTGTGAAGCATCACTACAGTTTTTGAACTTATTACAGCATGGAAATATAAAGATAATAGATGCAGAGCTGAAGGTTGATCAGTATAGTCTGGGAATTATCCAAAAGTCTTACTGAGCTTCCTGTTAGTTTAGTGATACTTCAGTTGGGATATCCATATTCCCCAATGGAAAGCCTAGGAATGATGTTTTATTTTTTCTGGCTTGTTTAAACAAAGACACGTGAAGCTATATATGGAGGTACTAATGTACAAAATCATATAATCTGTATGAATTAATTTTGATCACTAGAACATAAATATTTCATCGCATTAATGTGCTCTAAATGCTGTTATGAGTAACAGTGTTTTACACATGAACTAGAGAATACATCATAGAAAAAATCCTAAGAAGAGAAGTATAGAAAAGATGCCTTGAGTCTTCTAGTTCTCATTATGGTGATACAGTGGGATACAGGTGTCAGCATAATTTAATATAATACACTTGAAGATTCTAATTAATCATTCCACATGTGTTCTTGGTTTGCTTCAAAGAGATGACAGTAGAAGCCAGTGATACAAAATGTATAATCATGATATTACTACTACCATTTCTTTAACAGAGATATTAAATATCTTGTTTATTTAAGTAATGATTTAACTAGCTTAGAGATAGCTACACTATTTTTGAAGGCGGAGTTATGCAAATTTCATCCTTACTGTTGATTGTAGAAAAGTAAATACTACAAATGAGCTTAAAATAAATAAAATATGCAATCAACTCAACCCTGAGATGAGGCCCAGAGCATGCGTGTTTTAGTGTGAGAGCTGTAGCACACTTCTCTGTAGTGCCCAGTGTTAGGACAAAAGGCAACGGCCACACGCTGAAAAACAGGAAATTGTATTTATTTGTAAGAGAAATTTTACATCAAAAAAGCACCAGGGTTCCCTGCTCACCTTATTTGGGTACAATGGGAATGGGCTGCAATTGGGGAGGTCATTGCCCCTTGGCACCTGGCTCCCCTTCCCTGGCAGAGCAGCTCATTCTTCCTGCTCCTGGATAACTTCAATCAAACTCAGTAGGAAATGAAAGAAAAAAATGTTCAGAAAGTTTTGATTTCCTGACCTGTTGTTTTTGGTTTCTTTTAATTATATTCTGCCTAGAAATAGTTTTGTTTTGACTGAAGAGTTGGGTGTGGAAAATGAGATCAAACATTTTAGGAACAACTGGGAGTTAGGGTTAGAGGGAGCAATTTGTAGGTCAGTTGTGTCTGCAAGGTGAATGGAGGAAGGTGGGGAACAAGGGTCATTCTGCTTTTCTTAGTGACTTACAGTGATGTAACTTCACCTTTGGGGAATTTTTTATTTTGATTTGCATCCCTATGAGAGAGATTTTTTTAGTGGACCCTAGAATTCTAGAAGATTGTAATAACAAGTCTAACACCCTTTTAACAGAACAGTCAGATACATAGGAAAGTGAGCGAAGTGCATAGAGATGTGTCTGAGGAGAGAAAGGTGGAGAAAAAAGAGCCTAAAAGCAGTTGATGGGAGAGGCAAAAAAAAAAAAAAAAGAGAAAAGAAAAAAAAATCAAGAGCCTATGGCAATCACCTGAAAAGATAAATAAGCAGTGTTTTTTTTTCCTTACTGTTTTAAGGGTTTATGCTGAGTCTTAACTTCTACTTTTACTCATATTTGCAGCTAGCTGAGAATCTATATGTGAACAGGTAAAGGTGGCTGCAAGAGAAACCAGCCTTCATTGTAATTTAGAGCAGCGCTACCTCTTCAGTTACTTTTGGATCCTTGCAGTTGCCCTCCTGCGATGCCATTTCACCAACAGAGCATTACCAAAGCACAAGTTTTGATTGTCTCCCAGTCCTTACTGATCTGCTCTGCTAGGTTCAGGAGAGAGACTGTGAGAACTAATTGTCTCAAGCACTTTATGCCTCATGAGATTACCCTGTGCTAAATTAATCTTTCAACCACTTACTAGGGCAGATAAAAGTTAGGAACTTTGATCCTTATCTGTTGTATTATACTCCTTTCCCTTCTCTATATCAAATAATCATGTTGTCTCCAAGGGAATGGATATGGATATATATGTATAAATTTTTATGTATATATATATATTCTGAGGTGTGTGATCAGAATAGGGGGATGGTCAAAGGGTACTGCAGATATGAAATTCAGGATTTGGACATGGGTGCTAGACAAGCAACCTTAATTTTGTTCTTTCTTGTTTATTGAAGCTGAATTTCTTGTATAGAGAGACAGTGGTGTAGTGTGATAGCTATAGGTGTTTACACAGGGAATTAAATGTCTTGGTTTGAACCCCTTTGCAATTAGCTACAAAGTCGGACTTCTCAGTCACTCATGGTCAAGGCAGTGGCAGTGTTTAAATAGAAACAGTAAGGGTATATTCTTCTCTTTGGTCTGCTGGTGTGCACACTTATGTACCTCACAGAGAAGCACAGTACTTCAGGGTTTTGGAACTCAAAGAGCAAGAAAACAATTCCAAGATGTGGTCTGGCATGGTGCAAACTATCTTTAAAAAATAGTTTTCAGAATATGCTGGAAGTATGTTATTGCCTGTTATTTCTGCTGGGCAAAGGACATGAATCTATATATAAAGTTTGAAAACACTTCTGGGACATTTACTGAATCCCCTTGATAACCAGATAAGAACAACCAGATTTTCTTTTATCTGCAAAATCAGCTATTATTGAAGAGAATGTTCCCAGGATGAATGGAGCACATTTAAATATACTGTCTGGCCACAAGCTGTGGCTTGGACATGGGATGAACTGAAGAAAACTGTTATGGGAAGTTGATTGGACATTAGGAAAAGGTTCTTCACTGACAGGGTGGTCAGTCACTGGAACATGCTCTCCAGGGAAGTGGTCAGGACACCAAGTCTGTCAGAGTTCAAGGGGAGTTTGGACAATGCCCTTCATCATATGGTTTAGTTTTGGGTACTCCTGTGAGGAGCAGGGACTTGGCCTTGATCATCTGTATAAGTATCTTCTAACTCAAGAAATTCTATGATTACAAGACTGTCTCCTGCTTTTACTCTCAAATCCATGTTCCCTGCTGCAACACAAGTCAGGTGGTGGTTTTTCTCCATCAAGAGATCATTCCACTTACATGTGCACATCAGTGGAACAGTGTGCCAAGAGAAAGACTGGGGCAGAGCAAATAAAAGTTATTCTTTAATATTAATAAACTTATCTACTATATGCAAATTGTTTAATTTAAAAAGCAGTACATATTTTCTGTGCAAAAACATGCATTCCCATGCTTGTGAAGGGACAGGGAAAGGAGGTTTAGGAGCTATCCTCCTGCCACAGGACTTTTTAACCATGGATGTATGGGGATTGTGCCCTCTTCTCATAAAACATACCTTGTCATTAATGACAGCCACGATAGCTGATCTTAATATGCCTTGGGGCTGCAATTCTATCCCACAGCTCCATGGTGTGGGCTGGGGGAGCAGTTTCCTGTCCTACTTGTTGGAGGATAGAAATACACTTGGTTTGTACTAATGTTTATCTCCAGGTATGTATAACAGATTTATTTTCAATACAAATATCTGCGTTTGTCATGATGAGCTACGGTGTGGAGGAAAGAACGAGGTGATGATATGTTATTGTTACAGTGTGGATTGTATTTTTTTCTCACTCCTAACCAGCTAGACTCTGCTCTTGCATTAGAAATTGTCCTCTTGTGTTTGGCAAACACCCTTAAACAATTCTGTGCTTTATAGTGTTTTCTACAGGATAATACGCAAGGGTGGTCTGTGCTGCTGCCTGTTGTCCTTTCTGGGTTCTCCATGTGTTTCAACTGTTTCAGGGGAATTTTTCACCTTTTGACCAAATAACTGCTCCTCTCAAATAATTGTACGGCCATCATCTCTGCAGCAGCAAACTTAGTAGTGCAGACGCATTAGAAAATCCTCCAACTTACTTATCCCGTGTTTGGACCTACACAAATCCAAACGAGAGTATAATTTTGTATTTAATTTTAACCTGAACAGTAGATGAGAGCACCGCTGTGGCGCTTTCACCTCGGACCAGCTGCAATCAGTCTGCTCGGGCAGGGCAGTGCCAGCTCAGGGCGATTCGAGCCCCGCTGCCCTGCCAGGCTGTGCAGGGTCACCCATCCGAACTGGTACCAGGGCACACCGAGAGCATCCCCCGACCCGCCCCCGCCCCGGAGCCGCAGCCCGCAGGCAGCCCGGCGCGGCGGGCGCTGTCCCGCAGAGGGCAGCATTGAGCGGCGGATGCGGCCGCAGCGCTCCCGCACTTGTTCCCGGAGCCCAGGGCAGAGCCGCGGGCGCGGCACGTCCAGCCCCGGCACGGCCGCTCCGGCTGCACGCTCGGTTCAATTCGGCACAGAGCGGAGCGGGGAGCAAGGGGCCGCTGCACAGCCGGTGGCCGGAGCGCTGCTGCGGCCCGGCCTCGCCCGCCATGCAGGCAGCGCCGAGCCGAGCCGAGCCGCCCCTCCCGCCAGGCCCCTGCTGGGGACCGGCCGCGCTGGCAGCGCCGGGGCCGCGTCCCAGCCCCAGGAGCGGAACGAGTCCCGGGCGGGGCGGGCGCGGCCCCATAGCCACAGCGCTCCCCTCTCCACGAGGCCAGCGGCAAGGGCTGCGGGCAGGCGGGAGCAGCTCCCCGCCCGGCCAGGCCCCGGAGCCGCCACACTGCAGAGGCCGCCGGCGGCGGGTATAAATAACACGGCGCTGAATGGCGTCTACGCCTCTTTACTACGCGCCGCGCCCCAGCCCGGCCGGGCGCCGCCGCCGCCGTGACGGACGGGCGGCGGCACCAATGGGGGCGCGGCGGCGGCGGCCCCGCGGCCGCGCTGAATGAGGGCAGGGCGGAGGGCGGAGCGGCGGCGCTGGCCGGGAGCCCGGCGGCGGCTCCGGGGATGGTCCACGCACTGGCGCCGTCACGTGTTGTTCTCCTTGGAGTGAGCCTGAGCCGCGGCGGCGGGCGGAGGGGGCTGGACTGGCGAGCGCGGCCCCCGCCGCCTGTTTTGGTGCGGGGCGCCGGGAAACTCCGAGGAGAAGCCGGCGGAGAAGGAGCCGCCGCGGCGGTGCCCGCTCCTCCGGCGGGCTGGGGCACGGGAGGGGGCCGCGCCGCCGGCCGCTGAGGCGCTGCCGCCTGGAATGAAGAGGAGGAGGAAGAGAGGATGTTCCTTCGGCACTCGGGCTTGCCTCCCCTCCCGCCGCTGCCGGGCTGCGCCGCGTGTGGAAATGGCACTTTCTCTGCCTAACGAGATGGGACTGAATGGGGTCGCCAGCCTCCTCCGCACACACGAGCGGGAGCAGCAGCCTCGGCGCTGATATTTGGGGAAGGGGGGTCGTATAGTGGGCGGCATTTTTTTTTCAATTTTTTGCTTTTTTGGGGGGAGGGCGAGAGAGGGGGAAAGCAGCGTGTATTTTTGGGTGCAAACCCCGGACTTTGCAAAACAATCTCCGCCCCCGAGAGGATATTTAATCTGCAACAGTGATCGCTGCTCGCGGAGGCAAACTTGAGCCGGGGAAGGGGTGCAGGGAGCGGAGGAAAGGGACCCCCGCCCCGCTCCCGGCCCCGCCGGAGCCCGACCCCTGCAAGGGAAGATGCGTTTTTCATTCCCGGCGGCTCATTTTGGGACGAGACTTTCGTCTGGATTGATCGGGACTGGACTTTTTAAGGACGAGCTTACTCGTCTAAGCGCGATTTGGGCATAAACAGCAACACAAACTCTGATTTGGTGCTGGAAGCTGCCTCTGCCACTGAACAGCTGCTCTCACCCTGCTTCAGTCCCTCCCCCGTCCCGTTCTCAAAAGAGGATCCTGAGCTGTTTTGCCTTTTTTTTTTCTTTCTTTTTTTTTTTTTTTTTTTTTTTTTTAATTGTTGTTGCATGAATTTTATTTTAGGTGGTTGCCTTTCCTGGCTGGCTTGGCTGTTTTGGGGTCTTGCAGACTGTGAGCTGCAGTAGCAGCTCCACCACCTCTCATCATGGCCAGCCCCACGGATAATAACGAGGGCTTCTTCTCAGATGTCAGAAAGGTGGGTTACTTGCGCAAACCCAAGAGCATGCATAAACGATTTTTTGTGCTGAGGGCAGCCAGTGAGTCTGGACCCGCCCGGCTGGAGTATTACGAGAATGAGAAGAAATGGAGACACAAGTCAGGGGCCCCCAAGCGCTCCATCCCACTAGAAAGCTGCTTCAACATCAACAAACGGGCTGACTCCAAGAACAAGCACCTGGTGGCCCTCTACACCAAGGACGAGCACTTTGCCATTGCAGCTGACAGCGAACCTGAGCAGGAGAGCTGGTACCAAGCACTGCTGCAGTTGCACAACAGGGCCAAGGGCCACCACCACCTCCACCACCATCACCACCACCACCACAGCGATGTCACTTTTGGAGGCAGCAGCACAGGACTGGGGGAAGCAGGTGAGGACAGCTATGGTGAGGTAGCCCCTGGTCCAGCTTTTAAGGAAGTTTGGCAAGTAATTCTGAAGCCTAAGGGCCTAGGTCAGACAAAGAACCTGATTGGCATCTACCGCCTGTGCCTGACTAACAAGACCATCAGCTTTGTAAAGCTGAATTCAGATGCGGCTGCTGTGGTGCTGCAGCTGCTCAACATCCGCCGCTGTGGTCACTCTGAGAACTTCTTCTTCATTGAGGTGGGACGCTCAGCTGTCACTGGACCTGGTGAGTTCTGGATGCAAGTGGATGACTCAGTGGTGGCACAGAACATGCATGAAACTATCCTGGAGGCCATGCGAGCCATGAGTGAGGAATTTCGGCCCCGCAGCAAGAGCCAGTCCTCCTCAAACTGTTCCAACCCGATCTCTGTGCCCCTTCGCAGGCACCACGTCAACAACCCTCCCCCGAGCCAAGTGGGGCTCAGTCGGCGCTCCAGGACTGAGAGTGTCACGGCCACTTCTCCTGCTGGTGGCGGAGGTACAGGTGGCAAACCCAGCTCTTTTCGGGTTCGAGCATCGAGTGATGGGGAAGGCACAATGTCAAGACCTGCCTCTGTGGATGGTAGCCCAGTTAGTCCCAGTGCTAACCGGACTCATTCACACAGACACCGTGGCAACTCCAGGCTCCATCCTCCACTCAACCACAGCCGGTCCATCCCAATGCCTTCCTCGCGCTGCTCTCCTTCAGCCACTAGTCCAGTCAGCCTGTCATCCAGCAGCACTAGTGGCCACGGCTCCACCTCAGACTGCCTGTTTCCAAGAAGGTCTAGTGCTTCAGTTTCTGGCTCCCCTAGTGATGGTGGATTTATTTCTTCTGATGAGTATGGTTCAAGCCCATGTGACTTTCGCAGCTCTTTTCGCAGTGTAACCCCTGATTCATTGGGACACACCCCCCCTGCCCGGGGTGATGAAGACCTCAACTACATCTGCATGGGAGGGAAGGCCACCTCTTCTTGCTGCAGCCTGGCAGCGCCCAATGGCCATTTCATCCCACGCACCTGCCACCCTCAGCAGCAGCCCCGCTATCCTAGTACGCCCTGCTGTCCTCGAGGTGGAAGTGAGGAGGTTGCCGACTTGGAGAAGGCATTCAGAAAGCGGACTCACTCTGCAGGCACTTCGCCCACCATCTCCCACCAGAAGACACCCTCGCAGTCTTCGGTGGCCTCCATTGAGGAGTACACAGAGATGCTGCCTTCTTACCCCTGTGGCAGCAGCAGGCTGCCCTCCTACCGCCACTCAGCCTTTGTGCCCACTCACTCCTACCCAGAGGAGTGCCTGGAGATGCACCACATGGACAGTGGCCGTCATCGGACCAACTCTGCCCCACACACGGATGATGGCTACATGCCCATGTCACCTGGTGTAGCCCCTGTGCCCAGTGGTGGGGGGCCCCCCAAGGGTGGTGACTATATGCCCATGAGTCCTAAGAGTGTGTCGGCCCCACAGCAGATCATCAACCCTGGCAGGGGTGGCCGCCACCCTCCAGCCACAGTGGACTCTAATGGCTACATGATGATGTCCCCCAGTGGCAGCTACTCCCCCGACAGCAGCTCTGCGGGCTACGGCAAGATCTGGACAAATGGTGCCGGCCACCACCCAAAACTCTCAGTGGAGAGCAACGAAGGGAAGCTCCCCTGCGGCGGCAGCGACTATATCAACATGTCCCCAGCCAGCGGCTCCACCACCAGCACTCCGCCCGACTGCTACTTCGGGGCTGCGGGGCAGCCGGGGGTCGAGGAGGCGGCCACCGTAGCGCACCACAAACCCATCTATTCCTACTTCTCGCTGCCTCGCTCCTTCAAGCACGTGCACCGGCGGGGCGGCGGCAGGCCGGCGGGCACAGCCGAGGAGGGCAGCCCCCAGCCCCGCATCGCCCTCGGCTCCAGCCGCCTCCTTTACGCGGCCGAGGACTCGTCCTCGTCCACCAGCAGCGACAGCCTGGGCGGCGGCGGCGGCCCCGAGGGCGGCCCCCCCGCCTCAAGCGCAGCCCCCGCGCAAGGTGGACACGGCCGTGCAGACCAAGGGCCGCCTGGCGCGCCCCACGCGGCTGTCGCTGGGCGGCCCCAAGGCCAGCACCCTGCCGCGGGCGCGGGAGCAGCCCCCGGTGCTGCTGCCCCCGGAGCCCAAGAGCCCCGGCGAGTACGTGAACATCGAGTTCATCGCCGGCGAGAAGCCGCCCTTCCCTTCGGCTGCCCTGAGCATGGCCCTGCCGCCGCCGGGCAGCGAGGCCGCCGAGGAGTACATGAACATGGAGCCGGGCCCGCCGCGGGCCCCCTGCCCGCCCGGCTTCGCCACCGCGCGGGCCGCCCGCTTCGGCCGGGACTACGTGGCGATGCAGCGCGGGGGCGCCGCGGCCGGCGGGGGCTCCTGCTCGGACTACGCGGACAGCCCGTCCCCCGGCTCGCCCGCCCGCCTGCTCAGCTACGCCGAGGTGCGGGGGGGCCGCGCCGGCCCCGAAAAGCCCCCGCCGGCGGCCGCCACCGCCGCGTCCCCGGAGCTGCCGCGGCCGCCGGCCGAGCTGTCGGCGGCGCCGCCGCGCTCCTCCTCCCTGCTGGGGGGCCTGGGCGCGGGCAGCGCCTTCACCCGCGTCAGCCTCAGCCCCGGCCGCAACCAGAGCGCCAAGGTGATCCGCGCCGACCCGCAGGGCGGCCGGCGGCGGCACAGCTCCGAGACCTTCTCCTCCACGCCGAGCGCGGCCCGCGGAGCGGCGGGCGGGCTCGGGGCACCCTTCCCGTGCAGCGGCGCGGGGGGCACCGAGGAGGTGAAGCGGCACAGCTCGGCCTCCTTCGAGAACGTGTGGCTGCGGCCCGGCGCGGGGGAGGCGGCCGCCCGCCGGGACCCGGGGGCCGCCCCCGCGCTGGAGAACGGGCTCAACTACATCGACCTGGACTTGGTGAGGGACTGCGGCCACCGCCGCCACCACCACCCGCACGCCCCCGCCGAGGCGAAGCAGCCGCTGCCGCCGAAGCCCCCGGGCCAGCAGCGCGGGAGTGGCCACTGTGGCGAGGATCTGAGCGCTTACGCCAGCATCAGCTTCCAGAAGCGGGAGGAGATGTAGGAGAGCCGGGCGCCCGCCGGGGAAGGTGAGCCGGGACGAGGCGGGACGGGGCGCGGCTCCGCTCGGGGAGTGGAACGACCGCGGGGAGGGGGCTGGGGCGGGGGTCGAGGCTGCTGCTGGCGGTGCCTTCCCGCGGGCTGGGGGCTGGCGGCATCGTTCCCCGGGACAGCCACGAATTGGGTTGGTTTCGTTGAGCCTTTTGGCCTCACTGCAGCATGTTTTAGTGGCAGAAGCGTCCAGGAGCGCAGCATCTCTGCGGGTGTCCCCCCGTGGCACCTGCACGGGCTGGGGAGTGCTTCCAAAGCAGCTTTGGAGACTCCTGTTCAGCCAGGGATACATTACTGTGCTTACCGTGTTGCTAAGGTTTTTTACTTTTCAGAATTAGCAGTGCTTCAAAAGTGTGTGGGAGAGGGGTGTGAAAGCAAGTCACTTCTAGTATTGGGCTGGAAACAGGAAACTCCCAGCGTAATCCTGGTTTGGTCAGTAATCATCGCTGTGAGGCTTGCCGTGAGGCTTGGGGTCTCACGGGGCTGTGACCAGCGGTAATTCAGGTTTGTTGGAAGGAGCTTTGAGTTTGAAACCAGACTTCAAAGCTTTTAGAGGATTGTACCTATCACTTGTTTTCCAGTTGATACTGTGTGGCTGTCCCTCACCCGCAACAGTGTTACAAACAGCACAAGAAATGAGCCCTGTGAACGATGATTTTGGCATTGACTAATGTGTTCTGTTTCTTCCTGAAGCTTTTAATTTTTAATTCGGGAAAAAAACTTCTTCCAGGCTGTTGCGCGTTGATTACAGCCATGTAAGATGAGTAGGAGGCTAGTTGGAAGCAGTGTGATGTTTCTGTTGAGTGGGAACTTCATGCAGCACAGAACAGTGTATCTTGTTAAGAGCTCACAAAGGACAGCACACCTGTGTAAGTCCTTTCATGAAAGGTGAAGCCGGTTTTGTTTTGGTGCAGGCAAGTACTGGCAGATGGTTGTCTAGTAAATTTTGTCACTCGATTTTAACAGTTTCCTACATACCTGAGCAGCAGCAATCGCAGTAGTTTAAGCAGTTACTCTGAATATATGCAATGACATTACGGGATGAATCTCATACCACTGTTGACATCATCTCAGTATTTGTGTCACCTGTTGGCTGTGCTGAAGGGAACATCGAGGGCTGGTGTTGGTGTGATGCCTGGGATCAAATGTTTTTCATTTTTAGATGTTTTACATCCTTATAACCTGAACAAAAGCAAAACAGTCTCCTCACATTTGCTGCTTGGCACTTGCTGCTGTTGCCCATTAGAACAAAGCAATATTGAGTCTTAGTCTTACATGACCTACGAATACCAGGTTAATTTGAAAGTTCGAGGTAGGACTTAAGATCAGTGCAAATATTGCCAGTCTGGTTCAAGTGGTAACTGGTAGGAAGTGGTAATTTTTGTGGTGACAGGACTGTGCTGAGTGTCACCATACATTATTTGTGACTAAATGTACACAAATTTACACAGCCACACCTTTTCTCAGTTCTGGCATGTGCTTGCAAGAGCCCTGTTTTTGCAGATGGCTCCTTACCCTGGGAATCCATATCTGCTTAGGACTGCGTTAGTGTTGGGAATTCTTCAGGAGGGAATTTTTGCCAGAGGATGCTGCAGGTTCTGCAGTTAAGTCACTTTGCTGAGAGCATCACTGTTCCCTCCCACCTGTGCATTGCTGAGACTGGGGAGTAAGTGTGAGAGAAGATCCCTGGTCAGTGTGTGGGTAAATAAAGAACATATGAACGGTATGAGAAGGCAGGTCTAGCAGGGAGCAGTGTCATAACTGTTTGCTTACAGGTTTTTTTTTTCCAAATGCACTGCTTTACTTTTGCTTGGAAACAAGTGGAGAACTTGTTTGATTGAACTGTGTGTCATCCTTGACATAAAAGCTGTGGCAATGCTTTCCATGGTGGTGTTAGGTAGATACTTGGCTGTGATTTTGCTGTTCAGTGAAAGATTAGGATGTGGAAAATCTGATATAAGAACTGAAAAATACTATGCAGATTTTATTAGGGGCAGCATTGTGTAAAATAGAGTAATTGTTATTTGAAGTTTGTTCTTATTTCAGAAAATTAGAATTGGATTGAGAAGGCGCAGCTTCTTCTGGAGGGCAAGGGAAGAATCAGGTTGTAATTATATGGGGAGTTTGAACCATGGCTGTTCCTTCTCCCTTCCCACTATGAAACTTTGTTGCTTGCTTGTAGCCTTCTCAGACATTAACCCTCAGGACTCTTTTATTTCCCAGGTTAGATTTCTTGCCATCAACTGAAACTTCCCTTGCAAAATTCAAAACTCCTGAGCATGCTTAGGAAAGAAACCCAACAATGTGTTCATACTAGTTCATACTAAACCATTTTTACAGATATTTTTTGACATGTGCTTGTACCTTTTTTGCTTTGGAGGTAAAACTTAGGTTTGGCAGGAGACTTGTTCCATGTAAGGCTGTACCTTATGCCATTCTTAAGAAAACCTACCTGGAGCTGTGTGATTTATGGGACTGCTTGCACATGCCTGAAAAAGTTGTTGAGCACCTTCAGCCGAACTGTTCACCTGAAAACTCCACATGCAGTAAGGGTGCTCCAGTTCCCCAGAGCTTTGCCTGCCTTTCCCAGGGAGCAGCAGAGCAGGCTGTGCCTCCTTGGCCAGCTTCCCCCGTGCTCCTTCTGGCAGCTGAGGCTGTTCAGGCTGCAGCTGAGAAGCAGGGAGGTTGTGGTTGTGGTTTCTCCTGTTGGTGTCTGAGCAAGTGAAAGATGAAGGAAAACACACTTGGTGTGTTTGCAGGTACAGCGGAGAGGAGAAAACATCTGGAGCTGGGAAGGGAAAGGTGAAGCTGCAGGTATCAGAACAAGGGCTGGGGAAGGCTGCACTAAGTACTCTTGCTTTCCTCTCTCTCTCTCTCTCATGGGTTATTATTTACACTTTTAATCTCAGAAGTGGCAAAGACAAGACAATGACCCCAAATGTTGGCTATTCATCTCCTAAGGGGTAAAATGATTCTTGCTGCTTTGATGCAAACTAGCTAACTCCTGTCCTTTGCCCTGCTCTCCTGGCCTTCTCTCCCAGCTGCCTCCAAGTTCTTCAGGCATTAGATTCTGAAGTATTTTTAATCTCTTTCAAATGTAATTATTTCTCCTGACATTAAAGATACTGGCTGAAATAATCGTGTTGTTTCCCAAATTTAATTGAAAAACATTTCTCTCTCACCCACGGCATTCCTCTGCACTCTCCAATCCCATCGCCTTCCCTGTCATATACTCTTTGCTGTTTCCAAACAGCTTGCCCTGCCCTAGCTCTCTTCTTATTTCCTGTTAGAAGTGTTGTACTTTCAGTGCAGTTCTTTATGCTCTCCTGCCCACACTTTTACCTCTGCTTTAGAGAACTGGGCACTGTTGTGTGTATCTAGCCTAGATGGTCGCTCTTTGGTGCTCAGATCCTCTGATTAGTGGCCTTTTGTGCTGTGGCTGGAAGGCTGCAGATGCCAAGTTGTGCTGGGAAACACCAGCCCATGACATGGAAAAACTGAGGGGAGAGAGCAGTGTAGCCCTAAGGTGTTTTCCTTCTGCTTACAGTCTTGCATGCACAGATGTGGTGGGCTGGTCCTGGCTAGACACCAAGTGCCCACCAGAGCCACTCTCACTCTCCCCCTCAGCTAGACAGGGGAGAAAAAAAAATATAACAAAAACCTCATGAGTCGAGATAAGGGCAGGGAGAGATCATTCATCAGTTACTGTCACGGGCAAAACAATCTCAACTTGGGAAAATTAGTTTCGTTTATTACCAATCAAATCAGAGCGGGATAATAAGAAATAAGAACTAAATCTTAAAACACTTTTCCTCCTGCCTTCCCTTCTTCCTGGGCTTAGCTTTACTCCCCGTTCCTCTGCCTCTTCCCCACAGCAGCACAGGGGTATGAGAATGGGGGTTTTCGCCAGTTCACGGCATGTTGCATCTGCTGCTACTTCCTCTGCAGAGTAGTTCCCTATATCCACAGTGATCTCAGATATCCTCACTCCCCTCTCTGGCTGCAGTTGTGCAGGTGTTTTTCCTGTTCCTAAACACATCATCCCAGAGGTGCTGACGCTGTCAGTGGCACTGCTTGGCCTTGGCCAGCAGCAGGTCCATCCTGGAGCTGACAGGCAGTGGCTCTGTCACACACGGGGGAAGCTATCCCTATAGTCCCCTGCCACCAACACCCTGCACACAAACCCACGGCAACAGCTGAGCAGATGTTGTGGATATCCTGTGGATCCTGCTTGTGGGGTTGCTGTGAGAAGGCTCCTCAAATGAGCAGGGGTTTTGAAGATGAACTGCTGATAGCTTGTGTTCTGAGTATATAGTCAAAAAATATTCCAAAAAGGAAACCATTAGATGTTGGCTCTAGAGAAACAGGAAATGCTGTAGCAGGATAATAGAGTGAATCCAGGTATCTTGCTTTCATCTCCAAAGCTTCAAAGCTTCATTTCCATTTTGTTGATGACTCTGAGAAGTCCTGAATGTAAGTGCTAATAACACAGAATAGAATATGAGTAGTGTAAGCAAGTGGTAACTTGGCTCACTCTAGCTTTGATGCATGGGTGGTTTGGGGCTTTTGGGTGATGTAAGAAAATAGAAAACAGTACAATGAGAATTCAGCACAAGGGCATCTATATAGTTTTTATACCTTTTGCCTGTATCCAGTTAAAACAAAACACTTCTAAGGGTAGAACTAAACCTTTGTGTGGTTCTCATGAAAATACGCATGATGGTAAACAGAAAATTACTCATGTAATTCTTGTACTGTATACCTGGGTTTTATTTTTGTTGGGACACTGCTTGCTTGTTTAATTTGTTTCTTTCATAGTTTTCAATAGTTGTGTTCTTTTTCTCAAGTTAAAAACTTAATGTGGAACAACAGAAACACAGCAATTCATAAAATCATAGGATATCCTGAGTTGGAAGAGACCCACAAGGGTGCCAAAACAAGACTTGTTAAATTAAGTTTCTAGGGACCTGTTGTTTCCTGAACCGAAGAACAGAAGTTTCTGTAGTTTTGGGTCAGCACCAAGGTAAATACCAGCATGTTATGAAAGTTTTTCATGCTTTGTGGGTATTACTCTAGACAAAACAGTGCATTTTTTACTGTATGCACACACCAGTTTTCCCCCATACCTAATTATTTGCCAAAATTGAGCCTGTGTCTCTGCATACTTGCGTATTTGCAGTTCTCCTGTTTAACAAGACCACAAGTTTATAATTAATGGGTTTAGGTGTTTCTCTTTTGTTTTTCTGGCTTAAAAACTGAAACAGAATGATTTATAAAAAAAATTTGTATGATTATGAGATACTACCTGGACATCTTTAGCACATGGTTTTTCCATGTAGTTAATTTTTAAACTGGTTTTTGAATGTGGTTTAAATTTGAAAATGAAACAGGACATTGCAGGGTGAGGATGATGTTGATTTTTAATAGCAACTGTAGGGAGATTGTAAATTTCCTTAGATAACAATAACACTTGTAAATAGAGAATTACAGCTCTTAAATAAAATGCAGCAAGCAGCTGTGGAATGGGAATGTTATTTGACCAATATCTTCAGCATGTTGCCTTGTTACAGGAATGTTTTAGGATAGCTAAAATTTTATATTCATTAGGACTGTACAATTTTCATGACTTCCTAAATACATGAGTGCAAGTTATAAAAGTAAGTGTACTTGAGCATTCTTCTGAGCAAGTAACTGTATCATAGCTTGTTTGTGAAAAAAGTGGGGGTTTTTTTCCAGTTTATTGAAGCTCTGAAGGTGAATCTGTTCAGTACTGATTATTACGTGAATAAAGTCACATAAGCTTTAAAAATAATTTTGGTGTCCAGTGATATGGAAGAGAAATGGATATTATTTTCCAAAACTAATTTGGTTTTAGGTTTAACCTCTGTTCCAAGTTTCAATGAAAACTAATTATTATGTTTGATTGATGGAGTTATGAAATACCCTTAAGAGATGAGAGGAAAAAGGAGGGGAAAGCTGTTCATGGGACCTGTGCTGTGACTAGGAGAGACCAGGGGCTGCTGACATTAGATTATGGGGAACTTGAGGTAAAGGCCAGGCAGCACGTGTAGAAACTGGTATGGGACAGAGATGGAAATGAAAGAGAAATTACTTGGGGGACAGAGAAACTATGGCAGGATGATGTGGCTAGAGAGAATTGCAAGGTGTTTGTGATCTGAGGGGAACTGGGATGGTGATACTGGAAAGTTTGAGGATGAGCACAGAGAAATGTGGAGGGCCCAGATATACACAAAGGGTTTGTTCTAGAGGTGCTCATTTTGCATGGTACTGCAGTTTTCTTGAAGGTGTTTTTCCTTCTGTATTTTTTTAATCTTTATTACAGGGATGGACACTCTGCTTAGGAAGCATATGTATTCCTTATTTGTTACTGGATTTATTCTTTTTTTTTTAAGTATTCGGATATTCTTCTGACCCTAACAGGATGATTTGCTTAGTAAGGCAAGAAGAATTTACCTCCAGCTCTTCTTTCCTGAATTCTTTGTCTTGTAGTATCCATGTCACAACCACAGCAGTAAGCTGCAGATACAAATCTGAATTAAGTACAAGGTAAATGAATGAATTTTAACATTAAAACCCACTGATTTTATAAATTACATACAATAAATGAAAGGAGAACTGTATTCACAGAGGTTTTGTTAACTGCAGCATTTTCTTTTTCACACTCTCCTACTTGGACAGTTATAAATTTGATTTGGGTTCATTAATTAAATAATTTGTCTTACAGATTAGTAAGTATAGATTCTCTTACTTTTTTAAATTTAAAGAATATATTGTAAAAGAAAACTTCAAATGGCAAAGCTATTGTGGCTTGTTATGGCAGATGTGGTTTTCATTTTGTGGTAAGAGCTGCAACTCAAACATATTAATATTGACAAATATGTCTGAATTCCCAATTTGTCAGAATGGTAAAAACTGACTTTTGGTCATCTGTACATGATCTGGTGTGTTAAAGTACCTGGACATGAAAGTGAATAGCATTATTCTGTTTTTACAGAATTCTGGGGCTTTGATAAATGGTGATTATTATTTTGACTACATGAAATACAGATAGTAAAGGAAAGACATTGGTAACTTAAAAAAAAAAAATCACAAGTTTAACAGCTTTACACTTTGCTTACAGAAATGATGTGAAATTTAACAAAAGCCAAGGTGTGAACAGATAAAGGAGATTTAAATAAGCCTGGCACTCTTAACTAACTAGAGGATGTCTTGATATATGTCTCTCTGATCATGTTTGACATATCTAGGTCATGTTCTCTGAAGACTATTATTAGAGATTTAACCTTGGGTAATTGTGAAGTGTATTTTCTTCAGAGTAATTTTTGATCAAGTAGATGAGACAGTGGAAGTTTGTGTGTGTTCAAGTGCTTGTAATAATTTGGGAGTCTAGTTAGAAGATCTGGTGTCAGCCACCTGAGCTAGAAGGTGAAACGTGCTGTTCTGTGGTGCATCACAGAAGATTCACCTGTGTACATTTTGTCAACTGTTGTAAAATTCTAGTTTTTTGGAAGCTGGGAATGTGGAAGAAATGACCTGTTAAATTTTCAAATAAGATATGCTTCAGGAGGACGTTGTGCACTTTACTACTAGTAGAGCTGAGGTGAAGTGTACTTGCACATTTGAACTCTGATGATGTGTGTTATATAAGGGAGGAATGTAGGGTCTGGGAACATGTACAGTTTTCACTGACTGTGTTTCTTCTTCTGCCTCAGCCCATCCCCTCCAGCCTGTGTAGGTTGGACATTTTTAACCACTAGGGCACCTAAGGACTGCACATGCTTTCTTTGAAATACAGAATGTGTGTGAATAGAAAAAAATGGGAATTAACTAGCAGCCTTGGTTCCTGTCTAGTTTCAGCGGTCTGGCTTTCAGTGTGGTGCACAAATATTTGTTAAGACATAACTATAGGGTAGGGACTCCATAATCTGGATTTGTCAGTCAATAAAATACTTAACTAGTTTGTGCATGAGAGCTGTCCTACAGTGGCACAGTTTGCACAGTTCCCTGAAGGAATAAAGAGCTTGAAGCTGGAGTGGAGGAGACTAAGCCAGTCTGATTGTGTGGGTTCCTTCTGCCCTTACTTCACTGAACTGTGGAACTAAAACCAAATCAAAACAAACTCTCCCATCATCCTCCTCACAAGATACTGCATGTCTGTACATCACCAGTAACATTCATGTAAGTGCTGTGCCGAGTGTTGTGTGTCTTCATTGAGAGAGTAAAAGAACCTCAAGAAGTGTACATGGGAGGTAGAAGATTGAGTTTGTTTCTCCTCTTACAGCACATCTCACCTGGGGTCTTCTGTTCATCAGTTTGTAAGTGACGGCAAAGGAATGGAAGGGAGGTGGGGAGCTTGAAACACCACGGCTGGAGCTGTGACTTGTTTCAGGTCTGACCTGAGCTTCCCTTGCCCTGTGCTGTGTGAGAGATGCAAAGACACCTCAAGTGACAGCTGATGTGTGTCAGTGAGGGAATCTTTTAGATTAAAACACTGGATGGTAATTAACCTTCAGCCAGCTGGCCTTCATTTTGAAGAGAAGATTGCTGTGTTAGAAAAGAGAATTTTAACCCCTAAAGAGCAGGAAATGAGTGACAGGGGAGACCTTTTGGCTTTAGAGACAAACTCTGAGCTTGGAAGCCTTCTGTATGTGCTGCAGGGGAGTGGCGCTGTCCAAGTGAGTGATGCTTAGGCACTTCGCTGAAATACGTTGAAAATTGCTAGAGCAAGGAGACAGTGGTCCTCCAGTAATTCCCAGTTTGGTTTGATGGTTCCTGTACAAGTGATTGACAAGGTGTTTGGGACTCACTGTCAGCTGTGATGCTGGAGCCTTCACAGAGATATTAAAACAGGAGAAATACAGAAGCTCTTCTCTTTTCTGGAGAAGGCACAGGTGTAACAGAATGTCTTTTGCTGTGCCTGCTGTATCATAGGGCTGGTGAAGTCTGCAGCCTTCCCTGCATGGCACAATGTGCTTTTTCATGGTACTTGGTCTCTGTGGTGATACCCAGAGAAGTAAAGGCTGGGTACTTTGCTGAAATGATGGTGGCTGTTCACTTCTGACTCATGCAGGCGTTTTAGGTAAGTGGTGGTGGCATTGGCTGAGTGGTCTCTGAAAAATGGGATTAATTTTCATGTCCTCAGAAAAGTTTGCACTGTTGTACATAGCGATTCCTCTCCTGCAACTCCTGATCAGTTTCTGAATTACTTGTTACTTCAAAATAGCAAATGGGCCATTTTTGGAGCAGAATGTTATATAATAATGAGGACATAAACTAACAAGTTGTTTACTTAGTTGAGGCTAAAACAGTGTTATCTTACTTTTTTTCCTACTTTGGAATTTATCCACAAAGATTTTCCTTTCATAGTAGTTTTATTTCCTAGAAATGACCAACAACAGGTAGCTCAGCTGCTCACTCCTTGAAAGAGGTAGGGCAGCTCAGCTTGCCACAGGATTCAAAATGACTCTTAGATGTCAGTAAGGTAATGCATTCCTTGTTTTGATGGGAATGAAGATCTGTACCATGGTTACATGAAGGAAAAAAATGAGCAATACTCAGCTTTTTTTGCAGTGACGGTAAATTCAAATTGAACATTTTGATTTGGGGAAAGTGAAAGTGACTAATTGAAATCTTTAGGAGGACAAACATTATTTTAGACAGGTGGAAACAGCATTGTTGAAATTAAAAAATTTTCCTCTCTTTAACCTGTTACATTTACCCTGTTTCTCTTTTTGACTTCTTTGCTTGGTAAACATGGTCACACTGTACCATCCCTTCATGCTTTGCTATCCTACAGTATTTTTAGCATTTGGTCCACTTTTCTGTGTTGTAGACCACAGTCCATTTTTTTTCTTAAAAGTGTCAACTAAACTACAAAAAAAAAAAATGTTTCTCTTTTAAAAAAAGGGAAATTCAGGAGTACTAAATAGTTAATTGCTTGATTGCAGATACAAAATGAAATACAGGTAAGGAAACCTTAGTTTAGGTGTGAAAGCTATTGCAAACAAAGGAAACTTTTTATCTCGTGTGTGAGGTTCAGGAATCCCCAAAAGCAGGCTGGCTAGCGTATCTGGGGCAGGATCCTGCAAGTGGCATTTTGGGCAAATGTAACCAGCTTGGGGGTCTCACCTCAGCTGCCTTAAGCCATCTGCCTGCTCCACCTTTTCTGTGTGCTGGTTCCATACCATGACATGCTAACTGTAGTTGGGCTAGCCTGTTCTTCAGTAATTGTTTATATTTTCTCATTTTACACGTAATGGCATTCAGATTTCTGAGGAACAGCAAAATAAAATACATAAAGAGGATTTTAGTTTGTTTAGGAAGCTGTATGTTGAAAACTGTAAATATTTTTTCTTGTTGAAAGTTAATATTTGTTCTAGTGTCAGTATTTTGGAAATAATCTTGTATTTTGTTGACTTTATCATCATCTTGCGAACATGATGCATAATGTTCTTGAATGCCTTGGATATCTTGATATGGGTGGATAGCCATGTGTGATTTACATCTATCTTAGCAGTTTGAGATCAAAACAGAGGCAGATGAAACTAAATAGAAGAGCAGTGATGGAGGCCAAACAGCTCCAGATCACCCCTTGTCCTTTTCCAGCTGCTGTGCACACTCCCTCCTCCCACAGCTGCTTCTCGGGAGCAGAAGCTGAAGAATGGGTGCCCTGTGAACATCGTACTTTAAACATGTCAATGGTGAACTTTACTCTTCAATGATTAACACAGCTGATCAATTCATATGGAAGGCAGTCTTCGATCCTTCATACAATTTAAGAGTTATTAAAAGTGAAACAAATCTCTCAAATGTATTTAATTCTTTTCTGGATGAAGCTTCTTTCTCTAGCAAGCTCTGATAGGAGGGAAAAGCCCTGCTGAAGGTGTGCAGGCATGTAGCTAGGGCATGTTTTTTCAGGCCTTTGAACTAGGTTAGGAATGTGTCTCAAGATGGAAGAATGAATAGTTACTTGGTGCTTTTAGCCTCCGGGCTTGAAACTCGCAAGAGGAATGTTATTGTGTCTTCAAAGCCTGTTTCACACAAGCCTTTGTTGAGCAGGAACTTGGAGAGTCTTTGTATTATCATGCACACAACAAAAAGAGCCAGCCACCCAATTTGATCTAATTGGGCAGCAGTGGTGAGATGTTTCTTCAGCAGGGAGGCTCTGGAAAATAGGGTGCATAATTTTAATTAGGAAATACCCTTTAGAGTGAAGTGATTGCCTACACAGATGTTTACCAGCTTGCTAAAACCTTCTAATTATACTGATGCAATTCCCCATAAGCACATCCCCTCTTTTTCCCCTCTTCCCTATGTAGTGCTTTCCCAGGAAGGAAACAAATATTTACGTTTTCTTTTAAATTCTGTTTTGACCCTGAGGTGGTGGTAGCACATCTCTGGAGAAGGCAAGCTGAGGTTGAGAAAGAGGGGTGGTTCAGGTTGAAGTAATTTTTGTCTTGCTTTCTCAAAAATAAACCTGTATTCAGGACTAAATATCCTGTAATATATTAATACTACCTAAGTTAAGATAGAACTTTGACTCAGTGTAACTACCACATGTTTAGAGGAAATAAACCCATTGCTCTACTGAACATGAGTGGGGTTTGAAGTGCTAAAACCTCATTTCTGGGAACAGCAGCTGCTTCAGAAGACACCCAAAGAAATTTTTCATTTTAGTTGGGAGTAGCCTAACGTTTATTCAAAACTGAATGAGATCAAGAGAAATGGGAAGAAGATGGAAAAACAGCTTTCCTAAGTTTTTTCAGTAAAAAAACCCCTGAAGAACTCTACAAAATCAGAAAATTTGAATTTCACAGTAGCCAAGTTCACTCCATTTCACCTACTAAAGAGACAAGAGGCTTAAGAAAAAAAGAAAAAAAAAGTCTTTAAATGCAACATTTATTTTGTTAAGTAACATCATTAGGTGTTCAGGGATTTTGTTAGTTTTCATCCTGTTTTTCATTCAAACAGAGCTTGAAAAGTCATAATATAAAATTTAACCAGCTACTAAATAGCGACCTATGTTGGTCGTTAATTTCATGCCAAGAATCTGCACAAATATACACTAATAGTGTTGTCTAACTAGGGACTATATTAAATGCTAAATTAAAAGGTTCTATTACAGATCATCATGATTTACTGGTTATTGGTGTTTGAGAATGACCATTAAGGACATAAAAATAAGTTACCTCATTTGCTAATCTAAATTTGATTATTTTAATCACTTTAATTTGAATTAATCCACCGTGAAGCTAAGTGTCAGTATGAACATGATAATTAAATGTATTTGAACTGATATAATCACGCAGAAGTGAAGGGTAGGTGCAGAAAGAATCTGGATACAGGATGCCTCCTGATCCAGAGGAGCAGGAGCAGACATCCATGAAATGATAGGAAGTTGGGTTGGGGAGAGGAAAGGGCAAAACCACAAGTACAGAGAAGTGGTGGTTAAATGTATTGAAGGGGAAGAGTGACAGGCATGCTGTGTAAATTGGCCAGCTCCTGAGTCTTCTGTAAGAGAAGTTTCACAAGGTTAGAGAAGGGAAAGTTGTGTAGGAAGGGGTACAGGGGCTGAGTGAGCAGAAAGAGAAATTGGAAGGGAATTGCCGGGAAGCTCAGATTTCAGTTGATGTAATTGGACTTTAATGGCTTGAATGATTCATAATCTCTTAGCTTGATAGGCTGTTATAAAATTTTAAACATAGGTATGAATGAAGCCTTGTGCTGATAACATTGTGGGATTGCAGCAGTGGAAACATTGATGTGCCAAGAATTGTTAGGGGAAAAAATTCCTCTAACATGTAACGTGTTCATTGGTTTTGTGTAGGCATATTTTGGAGGAAGGTTTGAATGATCCTTCTGCATGAATGGGCTATGAATTATTTTTCACCCAGGTGTGGAAGGGGAGGAATCTCCAATAGATGTAAATTGCTGTACCTGCTTGAGGTTGGTGGTACTACAACAGCATGCCCCAATTCAGAATGTATCCCTTTAACAGTTTTTCTTCTCTTCTTTTTCTGGAAGCTGTTACTACACTGTTCTGTTTGAATTAATAGTGAATCCCTATTAATTTTAATTAGCTATAGTAATGAGTTAACTCTAAAGGGTTACAGAATAATCTGTAATTCAAAGTCTAGTTTGTCTCCTACCTTGCTTATTTCATCTTTTCCAAAACTTCTCCTGAAGATTGGTGAGATGTTTGATCTGTCTTGATTCAAGCTTGTTTACTTCTGTTTCTTAGAGTAGCTCATCAGCTTTTATTCCTTTATCAAATAACTCCTGTCATGTTAATCATAGACTTGGGTCATATTTTGGCATTTGCATTTGGGTTGAAAGAACAGGTAAAAGCAAAAGACTATTAGTAGGATTGCTTTATACATAGGAAAAAAGAGGACTACAGAACATGCAGTGGTAGCCTTTGCATTACGGGACTCCTGTTACCTGTAGGACTTTCCAATCTGTGTTTTTAACTGATGCACTCTTGTAGTAGCTTCTTACTGTTCTTCACTGTAACTTTTTGAAAGGTTTTGCTTTGGTTTTATGAAGTCAAGAGTGATACAAGTCACTGTCTGGAATGTTTCCCTGGCTTTATCTGCATATCATTTGGCTGATAGTTGCAGCTTTTACCATTGCTGTGAGTTTCTCTGTTCTGATTCCTTAGGCTCAGTTCATGCAGGTACATCTGACAGAATTAAAGCCAGGGAGAGCTGCAATAAATATGGGCAATCACTGCACTTCAGAAGCAGAATGCAGGACACAAGTTTACCATCAGCTTCAAGAAACGAAAGGCCACGCTGTTGTTTCTGTCTCCTTGAAGATGAAACTTCCTCTGGAGATTTGTTTTTGGCATCACCTGGGGAGCACTTGGGAATGTATTTAGGAGGAAATCCGGAACCATTTCTCTAGACATCAGCTAGCTCCTAGTTTGGTTAAAAACCAGCTGTGAAACCTCATCTGCTATATTCTTTCAGGCAGCAAATCTTCAAGTAGAATACCTTATGTGATTAATGCCTTACACTGCCCTTGAAACCACACTTGTCTTGGCCTACACTACTGCTCCCTCTGCCTGCTGCAGAAGCTGTGTTGAGGCTGCAGGGTTGCTGTGAAACTCTGCCTTCAGTGAGTTGTGATCCTGCCCAGCTGCAGCATCAGCCCCTCAGCCCAGCGAGCCTCTGCAGGTGTGCTGAGTGAGAATCGGAGAGGGTTTATCAAACTGGGTTTGCTTCTTCACTCACCCTGGAGCTGCTACTTTGAAGTAGGAGTGCAGTATGAGTGTATTTATGCTGTTAGAAAAAACCCCACTTCTCAATTACAGCTTGTTTTTGTTTAGGTAGTCTGTATCTGAGAAAAGACATCTTTTACTGCCAAACCTGTGCTTGCTGCGTTAGTATTCCTGCTAGTTTAGCCGTCTGTGTTAGTCATCTTCTCCAACAAACATTATCTGTTAAAACCCAAATCCACACTGACAAATTAGCCTTTCTAGTTTAGGTTGTAAATACGTGGAAAATATTTTCAGGTGAAAATGAAAAATATATGTAATGGCTTCAGACAGCTGTCTTCCAGACCTTCTAGTGTAGTTACTCAAGATGTCATATGAGAAACAGGCAGCGTTCTCACCCTTCTGTCCCCAATTCTCGGTCAAATTTAGTGATTGTAGGAGGATTCAATAAGTAACTGACTCCAGTATTCAACAAGTAACTGGCTGTGATAGAAGGAAACATTACTTTCCCTAAAACATTTCCTACTGGTCTCACAGCAATTCAGATGAGTCTGTGGAAGAGAACTTTTGTTCTTTTATTAAAAAATCTCTTGCATGTTTGTCCCCAGTGGTGTATTACAAAACTGGGTGTCTGTTGTCCGGCATGACTGGACAAACAAAACTTCCTTTTAACTATTCATTGAACTTCTAGCCTACATGATCTACATTAAGAAGTAACCTCTTAAAGACAACTCTGCCTTTCTGCTGCTCTGTGCAATGTTTCCAGATGTATTTGGGTACAGTTGTAACATTAAAGTGCTCCAAGAGCTACTACAGTTGTCTGTAGCTTGGCTTTGGTTTTTTCCTTTGCTTCAGCTTTCTAACGCTTTCTGTTTTAAGCCTTATTTATTAAGAAGCGTTACTGCATTCTGCTTATTTTTTCAAACTACTGTGTCATTTATTTGGCAGGAGAGGAGGAAGGTTAAAGTTCTCCTTACCTCCTCCCCTTCTCTCCAGTGAATTTTTTGATTGTTCTGTTTAATGAGTCATTTTCTCTACAGCTGAAGTTAATTTAGTGGCTAATCCAAGCAGTGAGTATTTTCTGAGTGAGGAAGTGAGAGAACTTCAATTCTTTCCCCTCTTTCCAAATACAAAGGTGTGTCTTGGGTGTTCCAAAAAAAAAAAATAAGAAAAGGAAGAGAATAGTGCCTGTTGGAGGTATTTTATCATTTAACAATAGGTAACAAAACATCCATTGAGTTCACTGGAGTGAAGTTTCCTCAGAGTACAGGGGGTGTAAGTAGGGTTTGCAGTGCTGTAGAGCTGCTGTATGTGCAGCAATGCTCTTTTCCCGGGGTTCCTTATCAGTATGTAAAAGCTGATAGTGAAAGCTATTGAACGCTAAGTTGCTCTAATTCTTTCTTTCCTGCGGAAGTGTATGTGTGCATTAGAGTGAGTTGTGTGCTCTGGGCTGTTGAAGCCAATCCAGGCAAGAGCATTGTTTTCCAAAGAAAAAGGATAATCAAAAATTTGAAATTAAAATCACTTGTGAAATATTTCTGATGTGTATGTCATGGATTTGTAAAATCTGTTTCATATACTTCTGTTTGCCGAACCTAGGGTGTTCTGATTTGGCTGAATAGAACCAAGTTATTGTGTGGCAGTCTCCTCACACACAAGGCTTTGATTAAGTGTAAAAAAATATTAAAGGATGAGCTACATACTAGAGAAACAGAGAAACAAAAAGTGTGACTTAAGGAAGATAGCATTTTAATACAAGTGTTTCAATACCATGCACAGCAGTGGCTCATCTGGGCAAATGAAAGCGATGGCATAGAGTGAAAGATTCATTGAGACCTTTGGGGAAGACACAGAGACATTTCATACCAGATCAGGGTTTTTTGAGGGTGTTTTTTTACAACTGGGTATAATTTTAACCAGGGTAGGTTCAGTGACTTTGTTTGCTCATGTGGACCACAGGTATGCACAGCTATTCAAGGTTCAGTCATCATCTCAACTTCCAATTGACTAAAGCAGATTTCTCCCCTTGCTGTGAGCCCCTTTTGCCTTTGGTTGCAGTGTGTGACAGTGTATTCCTGTGCTGAGCTGAAGTTGCTGTCTGATTTGGGCCTCCTCTTCCCAGGAAGAAGAAGGGGGGGTTACTGGGGCAGGTGTGGTTACAGCCTTGTCTCTGAACAGCCTCTGGACAAGGGAGAGTTTGTGCTCTGTCAGTTCAGAGCATGAATGGGACTTGTACACGAGTAGCTGCACGAGGGCAGCTTTGGACGTGCTTTCACTGCTACTTTTGACACTGTCATTTTGAAGAAGGGTTCTTACCCCAGCTCCCATGCTGACACCTCCTTTGCCTGAGTATATGCATTCCTGTAGCTGAGCCAGGCAGCCACCTCAGGGACTTAATCCAGGCTAAAAGTAACCTGGCTTGGGGGGGGGGGCAGAAATCAGAATTCGGATTAATTTCATTGAATTGCTACAGACCCTGGTGCCAGGGCAGAGGAGGGGATGCTGTGTGTGGTGGGAACATTTACGGCAACAACAAGACAGGTTTGTACAGGCTTCAAGTAGACATGAAACAGTGATCATCATCTCCTTGCAACATTTTCATTCTTTTTCCAAAGTACTTATTTCATTGGGCCAGAGCAATAATGATGGTGTGAAGCAGAAGGGGCTTGGTTTTTTTCCTGCATTAGGATCATAAAAACTTTCTTAGTCTAATGGCTGGAAGTGAGCCTTATGCACAAAGGTTCTTTTGTTTTGTTTTTGTATAAACCCATTTGATGTTAAGCAGCCAAATCTCATCCTTTATGGTTAGTCTAATGCGTTTTTTAGAAGCTACTGCACTTTTTGTTTAGCTTTCAGCCCTGGTTTCAGAAGGCTGCATCTCCTTACATGGTCTTGTCTCTTACCTGGTAAGTCAGGGTACCAAACCAGCACTGAACACCTCTGGTTAGAAACCTGAATTTCTTCTTAGGACTGCTAATTACTACAATAATTTTTCCGTCCTTCAGCTATGGAGAGTTTTCTGGGGTTTTAAAAAGAAGATTTCCAGTTCTTAATAGAAATGGGAGTGATTGTCCTGAATTATGTAGTGAGGTGAGGGGTTTGTTGTTGTTGTTTTGGTTTGTTTACTCTTGAATAGCTTTCCTGAAAGGCGTTCTCTCTGTGCTTATGGAGCCATACAGGCTCTTGCTCCTTGGGAAATGTTTCACTGTGAACTCTCTGTAGCAGTCAGGCAAGAAAAAAACCACAGTGACTGAGGTTTATGCTGTAAGCCTGTCAGAGTACTGACAGCAGGTGAACTGATGGCTTACCTTACCCACTATTTGACTTGGATGTCCAGGGCATAAGATAGATTCTAGGTTTTGTTCCTCAGATCTGCAAGCAAGTATTTTGATTTGAAATTTTTGCCATCTTACTGTTTATTTGAAAATTAGGAACAGATGCGGGCTTTATTTTTTTTTTTGTAACAATGATTAAATGATTAAAGCTTAAGACATTCTTCCAAAGAAGGAGAAATAAAGATTTTTTTTTCCCCTCCTATTTTAGGACTAGAAAGATAAAGGACAGGGAAAAAAAGGAACTTCAAAGAAAAACTTTCTGGATCATTCCATGAAATGCCAAATTAAAAGCAAAACCCAAAGACCAAAATTAGTTAATGAAATTTTTACTTGAAGAAACCTAAAAATTGTGGAATACCTGGTGGGTGACCTTTGCTGTAGTCTCAGTGGGCTGAGTTTGGAAACAATGAACTTGTAATCTGAGGCCTCTGGCCATGAAGGAATAATTGATAGAAGCCACACCACTGTAACCTGCTGCTCATCTTCTCACCATCCAAATGATAATCTAGTGCATCTTAACAGTGAGGATGTATTCTTAAAGCTTGAGATGAACAGCAGGAATGAAAACACCCAAACACAACTCCAAACACTCTCTCTTTTAATGTTTAGTGTCCTGCACTAGTCTAAGGCAACAAGTCTCACCCTTTGGATGGAAGTTCTCAGATGTGGGCGTAGGAAGGATGTTGAGTAGTTGTGCAATTGCAGCCATATGTTCATTAATTAATGAGAAGTGACCTGTCTGTGGTCTTTGGTGAGTTGTACATGAGCCTCTCAACATGTTGAGAAACACTCTGATGTCACTCCCTGTGCCATGATGTATCTACTGGTCTCCTTTTCCTTTCCATGTTGGTCTCCTGGGGCAGGAACTGTCATTTTCCTGTGTTTGTGCAGCATTAAGCTGCATGGTGCTAGTGTTGGAACCTCTCTGTTTTGGAGATCCATTAGGAAAGATGGATGCATCCTTCCGGGAAAACGAGGCCTTGAGGCGTGTCTGGAGTTCTGTGTGCTGTCCTGGCAGTGCAGATAATGCCAATAATCATTAGCACTGGTTATCACTCCTCATCACTCCTCATCCCTCCAGTTCTGTGCAGTGCTGGCTGGGCCTTGGCTGAATGTGTAACATGCTGAGATTCAAAGTCTTCAAAAACCCCAAATCAATAATCCTCACCTTGTTCACAAAACTTGAGCTGTTGAGCTTTCTCCCCTTCCTCCATCCTGGTAGCTGTTTCTGCCAAAAGTTGGGCAGTGGGATGTTTGTCAAGCCTGCCTCATTTAGGTTGTAACCAGGAATTTGATGTGTACACCAGCTTCTTTTCCTCTGCTTTTAACGCTGAGTTGTGTGTGTGCTGTTGCCTTCATTGCTCTGTACTCTGTCTTGCTTTTTCTACTTGCTGGTTGGTCTTTAGGAATAATGGCAATCTTAAAAGCCACATCTTGTATTATTTAATAAAGATTGGATCCTTTTTAACGCCAAGTGACACTTTGTTAGAAAACAAATGACAGGCGATCTGTCTTCTTCCCTGCCCACAGTTGTCGGGCAGCTTGTGTGGAAGGCTCTGTGTACCTGGAGTGAGCTGCATGTGCGGCAGAGGTGAGACTGACGGGGTCACTGCCTGTAAAACAGCTTGGGAGCTGCAGCACTTTGGAGAGGAGAGAAACAGCTTCTAATTCTTTAATTTTATCACCACAGTCATCTAAATTTAAATCTTCTGTGATTTCAGGGATGATGAAACCAGATAGCTTGGGAGGTTCCTCCTTTGGGGCACATGAGAGAGAGCAGCAGCCAGACAACTGGTACAGACAAGCAGGAGGCATAGAAACACACAGCGTGCTCAGTGGAGCTGTGCAGGAGGGAGAGCTATATTTACCAGATACAAGTGCTAATAATGAGACTTCAAAGAGAGCACACCCTTTTATTCCACAGCTGTGCTCTGCCATGCAGAAGAGACAGGGTAGTTTTCCAGTGGAAGTTTGCCACGTGTCTTTGCCTTGGGGAGGAAGTTCAGAGAGAAGAATTAGCAGAGAATTTCAGAAAGGAATTGATCTACCAGGAAAATCATTATCAATTACGTAAGAGATTGATAAAGGATTGACAGAATGGTGGAGTCTGGTCTTGCTAAAAATTCTTGAATGAAACCGTTCTAAGTTTGCTCTTCTGTACTGTGTCCTTACTTGCAGTCAAGCATGACCAATTCAAAGAGGATGCAAGATAACAGATAATCATTGTAAGATGCATTAACCTGTCATCATGTGCTTCATCTTCCTTAACTTGATATCTTATTGGATGAAAGTCCCAATCCAGGGAACCTCAATAATAATTGGTCAAAGGGAATAGAACACATATGAAAGTGAAAACACATAAACACTGCTAGTCAGCTGAGGGTAAATAAACCTTCCATTCTGATGTTTGGTCTGTGATTTGAAACTAGTCTGGCTGCTGAAAAGTGACCTCTGAAGATGGGCAGGAGGAGGGTTTTCAGTTCAAATGCTACTGGGGCAACTTTTTTTAAAGTCTTTAAAATGACTGTGAATGTTTCTTTCTCTCCCAAGTTAGAGGTATAAAACAAGACTTATCAAACTTAGAAGTGCAGCTTTAAGGCAGTATTTTAATTTCATTTGTCAGCACCTCAGTTTTCTCCTGTTAAGTTTTCTGTGGTTTAGAGGGGGTTTTAAAAAATTCATTTTTAAAGGCAAATGCAGATCAGAGAAACCAAAATATTAAGTCTAATGAATAGAGAGGGAATTGTTAAGAGGAGAGAGATGATCTGTAATGTTTGACACATAGCCTTGCCCTGTTTTAAACAGATTATAAATTACATTATTTATTGCCTGACTTGCGTAGGACAGACTGCTGTTTAGGGGAGGACTGGATATAGATGCCAAGGTAAATGTGACAGTAGTAGCCTTTCTTTTCTTTTCTAAGTTAAACTCAGGATGTGCAGGGTAAAGAACCAAATACCTGAGTTAGCCTCTGCTAGTATACCTAATGTGTGTATTCTGACAACTCACTAACAAGTTGTATATACAGATTTCAGAGTGTTTTGAAAATAGATTTTTGGGTTTCTGAAAACAATACACTGAGCAAACATTCAGTAAATCCCAACACACACATTAGGGGGAAGACAGTGCAAGTAGATTTCAAATACATTGAATTAATTTGCACTCTGGAATGTGGAAGTTAGTGGGGGGCAGTGAATTATGGCAGTTTTTCAGTAGGTATGATATGCTAATTGTTACTTGCAATATAAAAGCATCTTTGCAGATGAAAAATACAAAATGAATAAGGCATTTATATTTGTTAAGAAGCAATCTGTGCCCACAAACCTGCAACAGAGTCCCAGATCTAGTAGGTGTGGCTAAAAAAATTAGCTTTTGGTTGTAAAGTTACTGTCTAGACAACAGAATCTGATAAAACTAATACTTGGGGATTTTTTTGTCTGAAATTATTTGATGCTCAAGAGAACAGAATTCTCTTTGACTGACAAAAAGGGGAATGGAGCTTTGATAGTTAAATTAACTTTTGAGCTTGAATATAGGTATTGTGCATTTGTTATTTTTTTCTTTCACACAGCAAACTGCAATCATATTTAAAAATGGAAATTACCAGTCTTTTTTTAAACTTTAGATCTGCTACTTTCACTACATCAAATTTGTGTAGTACATTTTAGGGGACAGCCCTTGGCGATTCTGCACATGATAAATGATGATTTCTATCATGGTTTAACAGTGCTCAGCATGCAGCTGAGAGCCAAAATACTTTTTTTCTTAAGATCTTACATTAATCAGAAAAGTTCTTAAGGCATTTGTTTACTGTTGCTGGTTAATTTTCTTGTGTGATAAGCTGCTGTAGCCCTCTAATTTGGGTGAGTTTTTGTATCATTTCTGTTGGTGCTGTGGTGATTCAGCTTGCCCAAAACCAGAATTCTTTAGCAGAAGAATCTTGCTTCAGTCTTCAGTATGTTTTTTAATTAGATTTTTTTTCCCTCCAACATTACTTGGATTTTACATCAACTCTTTAAAAAGTAGTTTCGAAGATTCTTCTTGACAGTCGTTTTTCATTGTAAGGTAAAAGTGAGGACTGATAGCTGACAGATACAAAATGACATTAGGAAGCCTGATATCTGTCTGTCATGCTTGAGGTATCACCAGAGTTGGTGTTAACAAGATCTAATTTCCTCCACAGCAGTGTTCAAGTAGCTCCATCCATGGATAGTCTACAATTCCATGGACAATCCAATGCAGGTTTTGTTTGCCATCATCAGCCATGGAGGTGTGATGTGTGGGTTTGGGTTTTTTTTCAGTTTTGTTGTTTTGCACCCAATTTCTGTCCTGTTATTAATAAATCTCCTGTATCTGGTAATTTTCCCGCAATGATAAAACTAGCTCAGGTGGTCTTGATTGATCTCACTTGCCTTCCCTGTGACTTCTAGACATCACTCAAACCAACAGCGAGATTTGTTACCTTGCACCAGCCCCAGAATAATTCCAGTTTTGATGAAAAATGGTAGTACTGTTACTTTTGGGTAGCTAGATGCTGTCTAAGTGCAGAGGAATTCCAGAAGGCCATCACATAACGTCAGTGGACAAGAATGTGGTAGACTAATGTCAGCATAGGTAAACATAGGTTTTTAAACAGAATTTTTTTCCAGTTAGGAAAAAATTATTCTAAACCATGTTTTTGTGATGCTGAACTCAGAACTGACGGTTGCAGCTCGGAAAAGAGGCTTTGTGGTTGTCATTGACAGTTTTCCAGGATTATTGTCAGCAATGTGGAGTAGCAGCAGCCAAAAAAATCCAGAAAAACCTGGGCAGTGTGTGCCTCTTGCATCATCAGGAAAAGGTACTGAGGACAAGAAAATACCTTTTGCTGGTATTTAAAACATTGGTGCGCTCACCACATTTTGGGCATGGGGTCTGGTTTTTGTCCCCACATCTAAAGAAGGCAGAGTTGTGCCTTTAGCTTAGGGAAGGTACAGAGGAGGGCAGCCCTCAGTCCAGGGGGTGGTATCACTGTCTCCCGTGGAGTTGCATCATTTAAAAAGTTTGATTTGGAAGGTGGGCAGCTGAGAGGGGCAGCGGGTTCAAGGTTTACAAAATCATGAGCTGGTGGAAGGGTGAATGCCAAGCTCTTGTTGACAGAAACCCTGCAGTACCAGGACACTTGGTGAAACTGGTTGGGAATCAGTTTAAGACAGATGAAAGAAGAAAGTGTTTGTTTACATAGCAGGTAGTGAATTTATGCAACTTGCAACCAGAGGATGTTTTGAAAACAGGCTGCGTAGGCAGGTTCAGGACAGGGTGAGGAGAGTTCATGGTCAGCGGGGAGAGTGTAAGGGGAGTGGACCACAAGACATGGGCTATTGGTTCTCTCCAAATAGCAACTTTTCTGCCTTGTTGGAATGAATTCTGAACTAGATGAACCATCAGTCCGACCCAGTGGTGTGTTTCTTACATTCTTGAGCTCTCAGGCTTAGTGGGATCTTTTTGTCATTCACATAAAATTATGTTTTTGATTACGGCAGGGTGGTAGATGGAAAACATGAAGGCTCTTTTCTTTTTTTGTATGTTCAGTAAGCTGCACCTCCAAGGGAGACTCTTGGATCTAATTGTTAAATTCATCAGTGCTGCAAGACGATTTGGTTATTAATTCTTAATAAGCTGGAAAAAGTTTCCTCCTTCCTAGCCAGGAAAAAGTACTGGGAAATCCATCTGGGAATGTGATTCATCCGGGTCACAGTCGTAATTTTCCTCTCAGATTGTGAGGAGAGGCTTGGGCAGACACTAGTGATAAGGTTTTCTTTAGACATAGCTTTCAGTTGTAGTGGTGAGCACCTACACTGGTGTTTATGCAACAAGACTCCAAACACACTTTTTATTACTTCATCAGTGGGACACACTCCCTGGTATTTGGTTATGTCCCAGTGTGCTCTGAGAATTGGGAGTTATTCAGCCTCTGCCTCATCTTACAGCTACCAATGCTCAGGAGCAAGGGTAAAACCCACAGCTAGAAGTCATTGAATCTGAAGGATGTGAGTAATTCTTTTGCTAGAGAGTAGGATAGAGTATTACAATATTTTCAAGTTGGTTTTTTTTTTTTAAATCCTCCTTAACAAAGTTAACTTCAGTACAGCAGTGCCTTGCAGAGTGGTAACCATTGGTAACTGGAAGACAGTGAGCCTAGGTTTACTATCCATATTTTTAGATTTTATTTGGGTAGACTTAACATAAAAGAGGTCAATAAAGAGAATTTGGAGGTTTTTGCATGATGTTAAGACTGGAGAGACTGCAAAGCTGAAAAATAGTGATGGCATTCCTTTCAAAGGTGTTGACATTTTGTTTTACTTTTACCGTCAGTGTCTTACAACAGGGAAATAAATGCCCCATTTTTAATGTAATGTTCTACAATGCTTTTTATCCTAGAGGGAAACTTAATTAATGGAAAGAGCTAGGTTATGTCTAAATCTGGACACTGTCAAGCTTCATCATAGCTGAATGTCAAGCTGCTGTAGAATCCATCACTATGAAGGCTGTGCTAGCAGGAGTTATTATTCATGTGGATATATACATCTGACTTTTCCTTGCTGGGGCACAGTTGTCTTGGAAGAAGACTGAGTATGAGCCCTTTGAGAGCTTGTCCTGCTTTCTTCCTCCTTCCTTCCCCATCCCCACTTTCCACAGCTGCAGTAAAATTTGATAGCTCAAAGTGTAAATGAATCCTAAGTTATAGAAGTCCTTCCTTCCTTGAAAGAGAATGTAAATCTCAGCAATACACTTCTTAGAATACAGAAAAGGAACCTCTGCTTATGGAAGGAAGGGGACTTATTTTTATTTTTTTTTTATAAATACTGAATAGAAGTAAAGCTTCCTCAATAAGTTCAGAACCAACCAACCAAAAACCTCCCCAGCTTTTCTTCTTTGACCAAGAGAGAGCTTTCTTGCTGTTATGAAATACATCAAAAGTGTCAATATTTACTATTGTGTGAACAGGCTTTAATATTTACTATTTGAAGCAGCTCTGTACCTTTTTATTCAGTTTTGAGAGTGCCTAGTGTTTCTACTCAATACACTGAAAATATTAAATGTTAACACTATTTAGTCATCAAAATAATCTTCTAATTTGCATTAAATGAGTTTGGTGAGGTGATCTAAAAGGCATTCTTGGTGGGTGGAAGAAAAGCACTAGAAGAATACACAAAGAGTGGCTGTTTTCATGATGAGCACTGACACTGCAGACCTGAGCTTAGGAGCATTAGGATTTTGGTTGGTTTGGTTCCAGTCACATTGTGCAACAGGGAAAAACAAATGTATGGAGAAAGCCTCCTTTGCTTTTTGTCCCTTTCTAGGCTGCACCTGCCTGAATGACTGTATGTCCTGGTTTAGGGCAAATTTGGGAGGGAATTTCCAAAGGGGTCCCTCTGGAAAGCAAATTCAAGCGGCCCCTACCCCCACTGGTTCAGGAGACATAAATCTCTTTCGAGAAAAGTAGAGAAACCTGTTTATTTAACAAGCAAAGTATAAGCATAAAAAATGAATAATTATTAAATAATAAAACCTCTTGCTGTTCTGAAGGGATGGCAAATTCAGACAGTTCTTGTCGTGGGGTGCAGCTCGGCTTGCTCAGTCTTTCATCAGCCCCTCCTGTGCTGGAAAATGCCGCATCCCAGCCCCGGTGGGACACAGGTGTCTTTCTGGTTTTCAGTCCAGAGCAGGCTGATCAGTTCCAGGAAAAAGAAAAGCCACAGTCCAGGGAACTTCTCTGCCTCAGTTGCTGAGAACTAACTAAAACCAAAGGAGAGCTCTTCCTGCTCTCTGTGCTGCAGACCGCACTGTCTGTGTGAAGGGTGTGGGGCAGCAAGTGCAGTTTCTGCAAACAAACTGTGCTTCTTTCTCCCCCTTTGCTCTCAGAACCAGTCCTAAAGGTGCAGAACTTAATGTCCAGCATAAACAGAACAGACAACTGGGGATACAAGCATCATAAAGTCACCCTAGGACACTGTGGAAATTGATCTTCCCACCTTCTTACCATCTTAGTGCTCTAATGGTGGGGGAGGAGGAGGAGGAGGATGGTGACTTCTTTTTGCTTCCTACAAATCATTACCTGTAAAGAGAAGGAAGTGGTAGATAATGAAGTCTGCCTCAAACCTGTTTGGTTGTTTTATGCACAACCACATTGTAAAGCACCTTAGATTGCTTTGCTGATCTGTTGGTAGTCCTCCACTCCTTGAAATACTAAATTGCTGCAACTTGGTCTATGCAGGGATGGGGCACTGATGCCAGCCTGCCAAACTCTGAGGGACACATGGAGCCGCCTCTGGCACAGGGAAATGTGCAGGGGCCACCTGATGCACTGTACAAGTACTCAGGGACAAACATCAACATGTTTTTTGATGAGTGTGTCTGAGTCTGCTGAGAGAGCATTTAACAAATGCAGCATAAGAGGAGCTGCAAGATCCTGAGGTTCGCTCTGTGACTGACTAAGGCTGCATACCAGCAGTGATGAATTTGGTGCTCTCAATGTCCATTCAAGTGGCCTTGCTCCTTAAAGCATACATAGTGCTGTTCTGCAGGTGGATGAGTAGAGATAATGTTACAGCCTGATGGCTACTGAAGGGAGAGAGCTGCAGCACGGCCTAGAAAACTGTCACAACTTAGTTCAGTTTCTCTGTTTCTATGGAAGTTGTTTTTTTCCACAACTATACTTGTAGAGCAGAAACTGAAATTCAATCCAGCTTCCTAATATATATGTATTTCTATTGGCAGCTGTATTTGAAGGTTTCCTTGGCTGTTTAGCTTTGAGAGGCTGACAAGGCTGTCTGAAATACTCTCTCTGATGATGAGGTAACTGACAGTATCGCAGCATGCGGGGAAAGCTTCCTGGGCAGCTAGAGATGGAGGAGAGGCAGTGGAAAACATTCAGCTCCAAATCAGCTGGGGAGAGAGGACAGCTGCACTATGCTGCTATGAACAGAAAAGATGCAGTTTGGTTGTATCAAATGGGGGAGCAGCCTCCCTAAGAAGGGAGAAGATATATATATGATAAGCTGTCAAATAAGCCAGGTCCCAAGTTCTGGCTAGTGCAGGGATGGCAGCCTACCTGTGCATTTGAGGTGAGAATGGAGGAATTCTTTTAATAAAAAGACAAAGTCCTGAAGGCTACAGGTCCCTGTGCTGGCTGGATCCCTGTTTTCTCCCTGTTGCAGAACATCAAATATCGTGGTATTCCCATGACAGCCTCACTAATCCAGCTGCTGCAGTTAGGAGTGACTGTAGCCTGGTCACATGTGGAGATTACTGAAGCTACAAACTAAAGTCTGGCCATTGATATTTTGAGTTGCAGTCAAGTTCTCATCTCTGAAGTTCTGTGAGCAGAAAAATTCCATCTGTTACTCTTGGAGAAATATGTGAAGTATCCACATAATCTCTTCAGCCTCTCAGTTCCCACAAATCACGGGGTGCTCTGACGGACATGGTTGCCATGTTCATTATGAGAAGGCTGAAGTCTTGTTGCATAGTTTCAAAGTTAACTTTAACACCTTCTTGGATGTTATCTCAAACTGTGAGATTTGTAGGTTTTTATATTTAGCTCAAATGGTCTGCTATAATTGGCTTTGAGGCTGTGTATAGAAGGGTAGCTCACTGCTCAGGAAACACGCTTGCATTTCATGTTACTTAAAAACATGCCTCTGTCTTTTTGTCATCTCAGAATCTGCTTTGCAGAGTAAGATTTGTTGGCATAACTCTTCAATTTACTTCCTTTATTTCCTTGCTTCTGTGAGAATGGTATGAACCTCTGCATCTTCTCACTTGGCCACACACTTGTCTTGACACCCCAGCCCACTCCCGATGGTGCTCAGTTTGGCTCTGACTGCAGTTTCACACAGCCAGGCAGCAGTGAAACCTGGAGGTGGTGGCTCTGCTGGGAGCTCTGCTGAGAGGGACCCACACAGCTGGGCTGAAGAGCACACCCATCCCTGTGCCTTGGGGTCGTCTGTTCCCCGATATATTGTACCTTCTAATTATAGAAGAAAGCCGTGTAATGACAGAGCTGCTTGCCTTGGACTTTTTGAGTAAAACAAAAATATATCTGTATAGCTGTAATGTTTTATAGTGATAGTTGTTCTCAGTGCCTTGCTGGAGGCCTTGGGTGATAAAGAAAGAAAAGTGAAGTTGAATTCCTTCAAAACATTCTGTGAATGGTGTGGAATCAAAATATAATGCAAGTCAGAAGTTTCTGTCTTCGCCCCCCCCCAAACAAATGTTTTTTATTAATTTGCAGTTCAGTTGCATTCTCTCAAGGTTGGTTGTAGTTGTTCCAAAATTTCAAAAATAAATCCATCTAGAATGATGGTTCCCAATTGACATGCAGGGGCACGCAGAAGAGCCAGCAGGCTGTTCGATATGCTTTGAAATCTGAAATAATTATAGCGGCCTCTCTGAAGTGTTGCGTTCAGGTTGTAAGCACATTTACGCAAGGATTTTGGCACATGCAGGTATATCATGGAACAGTTAATGGATGCAGGAGGATGCTGGGAAGAAGGGCTCCTCAGGAGAGTTAAGATACTTGGGCATCAGATACTTAGCTGGTGTGGATCTTACTTGATGCTTTGTTTCATAGTGATGTGAACGTTTTTTCTTCTTAGTGGAACTCAGAGCTCTTATTGCACTTCATGTAAATGTTTGCATATTTGTGGTAATCAGAAAAATTGCAGCATGATGATCATATTAGTGACATGTACGATACTCTTGCTTGTTCTTTATCACATGTGGGTACTATGAATATCTCACTGTACACGAAACAGAATGAACAGAAGAATCCTCCCATATTTCATCATGACACACTGTATTAGAAACCCCAGTGCTATGGGTTTCTAGTCTTGATGTAATTCTTCCTTTGGAAGAGCTGCCTGGCTTAGCTGCACTCCCTTCAGTGATGCTTGTTCAGTTGGAGTGTAGACATACTTGTTAGTGCACAGCAAACCATGCAGGAGGTGCAGCAGGGTTTGTGAATTGGGTGTGCTGCAGCTGCTGTGCAGGGGTTGGAGTGTCCAGCTGTTTCCCAGCTGCTGGAATCTGTGCCAGGCACATGGCAAACTCACCCCCTTTACCTCGGTATTGGAGCCTGGGCTTGAACCTGAGTATGTGCTCTTGCCAAAAGAAAGGTGTCACAGCAGGCCTCGCATTAGAGGAAGAAATGTGACCAGACACACACTCTTGTTCAACAGCTTGAAAAAGTCCCAGTTTATTCTCCCTCACAGCTCAGCCAGCAGACTCTGACTCCAGCAGATCCCACTGCAGGCTCAGACTGACCTCCCAGCAGACCCTCACAGCACCACTTCTCTTCCCATTTGGTTAGACCTCTCCCAGCTGCCCAACCCACTCTTTTATCACACTCCTCCTTATTGGATATAGCTGTGACCTAAGGGCAAGGCTGGTTTTGATAATTAGCACAGCTGTGACTTATCAGGGGTGAGGTTGCCTGTAATGCATTCTCCTACAGAAAGGGATGCATGAAGTGGTAGAAAAAAACTATGAGACATAGGGCCTGTTAGAGATGCTCTGCACTGTGAATAGAATGTGCTTAGTAATGGCCTTTCAAAATGATAGTCAGTGTCTTTCATAAATGATAATATAATTCAAAATTAAACAATCCATTCCTTTATTTTTGCCTTCCTCCTACTTAGCTGATGGGTTTAAAACTGAAGTATCAGCTGCAGAAGGAGCTGCACATTGTGGGGCAGGGAGTACAGTTAAGTTTCCTGTGCTGAAAAGGGGCCAGATCCACAGGTGAAGAGGGGCTGGGGGAGGCCTCTCTGCTGTAACTTAATCTTAAGAACGGATAAATTATTTTCTAAGTCAAAGCAAGTAATTCTAAACTGGTTCCCTCTTGGTAAACCAGTGATACACTGATTTATAAATGACTGCTGTTTTAATGTTGTTTTTACAGCCTGTAAGATGGAGGGGCTTGAACCTTTGGGGGTTATTTAGGTGTGTAGACACAAGATTAATTTGTACTTTATTTTATGTGGGCATATATGGGTGCTAACACTTTATTTGATTTTCACAGAAATAATCACCGCTAAGTGCAGAGACTGGTTTAAAACCATAGGAAGGCTAAATATTGCTTGTTAACGTAGTTTGATTTCTCTGTTGTGTATACCAGAGCTTCTTGTAGGCTTTTTTCTGATAAACGTTCAAATCACTGAAAATAAAAGTCAAGATATATTCTCACAAGACACCTGAGCCTTTCTGTAAGCTGCTTTCCCCTCTTAGCCCCTTGCCTAGCCTAGCTTCTTTTGGCTATGGCTGTAATGCAGGTTACAATGGTACTTGAACTGCTTTGTTGCAGGTGAAGGCAAAAGGCGGTACTTTAAAATACTTCCAGCTCAAACTACTGAAACTCAGCCAAAGGATGTTCCTTAAGTGCTAAGTGACTCCAGTGTTCCTGTTTTACCTCTCAAAAGCTGAAGCTGCAGGCAGCTTCAGGACAAAGAGTGATGCACCCTTTGCAAGCTTCTGGGTCATGTTTGGAGCTCACAGTTTTCTAACAATTGATAAACCTGATACAACTGATAAAACTGATAAATTGATAATTTTTACCTGGAGCTGGACCATAGCACATACTGTAGACGTTTGAAGGAAATGCTGAAAAAAGTTTTGCTTGCCTATATCAACAAACGAAGACTGCTTGAATGTGTTGTGTGCAAATATGTATATACTTATGTGTATCAGTCTGTGTGTACCTGTGTGTGTAGAGGGAGGGGGAGATAAAACCAATTTGTGGCAAATGGAGGCGAAAAGTGGGATAAGTCACATCAAAACATGCATCTAAATGATTGCAATATCAAGGCTGGTGGAAGGGGTGATCTGCAGTAAAGTAAAATGTCCCCTTTTTGTCCCTGCCACCTGACAGCAGAAGCTCTGTAGTTGCTGCACCCTTTGGAGCATCCTGTCTACTTGGGCTGCAGTTGAGTTTGCAAAATACTACAGGGAATGCAGTGCTTTAAAGCTACTGTTGTTTTGTCCTTCATTAAGGCACAACATGTTTTGATTTGTATGGAGAATATCTTAAAGACTGGATGCTTTGGCAGTGTAAACAACTGGAAAAGGAGAATGCATCTGTTTTCTATTACAGTCTAATATTATGCTCATCTGTGGCTTCTAACTAATGGGCACTTGTTTACATATTACAGAATATAGATTATAATTTTATAAACAAACTTTATAGTTGCATATCGGTTTCCTAAACAAAAGAAAAGCAATAGTGGCTTATAGAAATGCTTGCACTGAGACAGTCCTGGAAGTCCAAAGAAGCAGCTGGTATCCAAGGGTGGGAGTGGAAAGCCTCTGCTTTCTGCACTGCCTTTCCCATAGCTCAAATACTGCCTCTCTTGATGCTCAAACCTGTGTGTTCCTACTAATGACTTCTGCTTACTAAATTTAGGGTTTGTTGTAAATGAAGGCTACAGCATTGTTGTCCTGTAACTGAATCTGATTTGTAAACCCTTAAGCAGAAGATAAAGTCTTCTTTAAGTGTTTTAAAGCAAAATGTCAGTAGACATCTGTGTACCTCCCTGGTTTAATCACTACATCTAAATTGCAGCTGTGGGATATTTCCAAACCCCTGTTTTCCTATCTTACATTTCCATTAATTTTCAATGAAGCGTGGCTTTGTTGAATAAATTGGGTTATTATTTTCTGAATCTCAAATACATCATGTAACTGTAGTGGCCAGTTCAACATTTAGAATCCACAGCTTTGAAATCTTACACATCTGAATGTGTTATTACTGTTTGTTAATATAAGATTGCTCTGACTGAAAGAACAATGCAGAAAAAAATTGGTAATTTAGTCCTCTCTTGAGTGTCTAAGCTGACAGTACACTTCAAGCAGCAATAAAGTAAAGCACAGAAGAGAAAATAAGAGTGTAGCATGTGTAGATACATTCCTGAGCCCATGTAGAAGAAACCTGAAAAATGAAAAAGTAGAAAAAGATGGGAGGATCGTGGTTTTTTAATTAAAAATCTGTGTTTACAATTATGCAAAAATGTGATGGTCTAAGATGAGTTAACTTTAAAATAATTGTTTTGTTTGCCCTATAAGGAAGTTCAGGGTATTTTAGCTAAATTGCTTATTCTTTTGCAAATATATATTACAAGAAGATTTTTCACTTAAAAAGTCATATGAATGTCTGAATTGTCTATATTTTGCATGGTAAAATAGCAGAACATTTAATTTGCTGCTATTTTTGACAACTTTCAGTGCTTAAGGCAGAAATTTCCCATGCTTGTTACTAGTCTCCCTCCAGTTGAAATTCACTGGAAAGCTTTAGCTGAAAGAATTTAACCATCTTCATTCCTTTTTCATCCCTTCCAACCACTGCTTCAGACAGTGCTGATGTTTGCATATTTTGAAGTGACCTTGAAGTTTGGAAGGAAGCAATTGCTCCATTTCAGGGGGTGTATTTGCCTGAAAGCCGCACTTTGTTATGTCAATATTCTGAGAGACTGAGAAATGCCAAGTTGCATTGACAGTAGAACTTGCTACACCTTCAGGTATTATTTGAAAAAGCTGTGGCTCCCACTGTGTGAGCTTCCACAGACCCTGACCATGTTCTTCTCTTAGCAACCAGGACTGCAAGCTGGGAGAGAATCACAGACAAAAATTAAGTTTGAAAGGCAGTTTTTTTCTTGCTGAAATAGCAGGACTTCGACAGAAAGAAAAGGTTCCCGTGTTTGTATTTCATCATATTGTCTCTGTAGGAAAAAAAAAAAAAGAGAAAAAAAAAAAAAAGCCTGCAGATGCTACAGAAACTCCTGAGTTCTAGTTGTCATGATTTTTAATTCAAAGTAAACATTGCACTAAACCTTATGCATAGTTGGTAACTAGAGAGAGAGGAACACGCAATTATTGAGGCTGGAGAACATGTAATAGAAAAACGACCATTTCCAATATAGGATGTATTTATCTGTAGAAAATAACTGTAGTTAGTTTTTCCCTTCTCCTTCTGTGATCATTCTTATTTCTAACAGTCCTCAGAATTTGAACTGGAAATCATAAATTTTGTCTGACAATATGGAGGTTTGGGGAGGAGGGTGTTTGTTTTCAAGGCGGGGAACTGTCCTGGTTTTGGAGAGCTTTTTTGTCCAGTAATGCAATTGAGCTACTTATTTCATGCTACTATAGCCTATTCTAGCTCCTTTTTGAATATACACACACTTACAGGCAGTGGTGTTACACTCTTAGCTTTGGTACATGTGATAAGTAGAAGAAGATGCATGTTACAGAACAATGTGATAGGCAATATACCTTCTGATAGAATTCTAAACTGCAAAATATATATTTTTGCATGATAACATATTTTCAGAGTTTTCTTTTGTTCCTTAAGTGATTCAAAATGATGAAACATATCTTCAGAAAAGCTTTAATAATATGAAAAATCTGCTGTTGCTGGAAAGCAGATGTACAAAATAACATCAAGATCTCTTCAGTTGCTGTGATGTGTACTTTTTTTTTACCCCAAAAGACCATGAACATGGAAGTTTTATAACAAAATTGCTAGCTATATCTTAATTAAAACCTTCATTTAAGAGAACTGGACCTTCAATTAGAATATTTTTGGCTTTGGCATGAAAATACAGATGGAAAATAGAAATTGGGATACTCTGCCATTGTTCATATGTCCTCTTTAGTGTAGCTTGGCCATTCAGAGTCCCTACCTTTGGAGGTACAGGGAGTTTCCAAATGTATACAAAATTAAAAAAACCAATGCAATATTCTGTTGGATAAGGGGGGAACACAGGAAGAATTTATAGGTAGCTTCTGAAAGCAGAAGTTGTTTTAAAAGGAACTGAGCTGTAAAATGTCTTGAAAACTGCACTGCTGCTGGTCACAACCACTGATTATTTTTTAAATTATATTTAAAATTTTATTTTATAATTTCCCTCTACATTTCAGGCTGCTTTCTTCCATCTCAGGCATATCTTTGATTTGCACTTGCTCCTTGAAGTACAATGCAAGCTTCTGTTTTTAAAGTTACATCTATAAGGCTGAATGGAACATTACCCTCCTTGTTTGACCTCCCACATGCGATACACAATCCATTAAACCTCATGTAATATTTAAGAATTTAATACATTCTTTGCATAACATAACAGTAATAATACTGACAAAACACTGCTCCAAGCAAAACTGCTTATACAAACAGCTGATCTGTGAGCAGTGGAACTAATGAAGCCGTGTTTGCTGTAGATTTTTCTCTTGTATGAACTGGCCCTTTCCCCTCTGCAGCTTCTCTGGAGTATCTGAGCAGCAGTGCTGGGCTGATGAGGGGATGGGTGCAGGGGTTTTGCGTGGGTGCTGACCACCCTGCTCTCCCCTTCAGTTTGGGGAGAGTTTCAAATGTATCATCAGGTACTTTTGTAATCACTGAGACTATCAGCAGGCCAAGTTAGGTACAGATTCTTCTCATGGTTAAGATTGGACTGGGTGGCCAGTGGCCCAAGTTTGTGTGGCAGGTTATGAGAACAGAGAACTTTCTGTTTTAGGAGATTGTAAAGTGCAGTGATACAGCATGATAAGCCTGAATTTTTATATATTTTGTCAAGGTTAATGTCTAGAGGATGTTTTCAGTCACTGATTAACCAAGACTTCTTAATAATATGTGATATTGTGTGCAGATCCTTTAGTGTGCATGCTAAGCCTGTCATCTGTGCTGCTATATGCTTTTAATTTTCAATTGACTTATACTAATAACTTCTAAAGGGCTATCCTTAATGCTGGATTTGACAACTCATGGAAGATTTATGTGTGACAATAGTACAGTGTCTATCATCTAGTGAGATTCTTACTGATACTCTTGTAAGCAACTTTCATTAGATGGAAAGAATTTCACGTGGCTTTTTTTTTTTAAGGTTTAAAATATCTGACTGAAAATTCACAGATGAGAAAAACTTTCACCTAGTTTGACTTTTGCTTGTGTAATTATACAGTTTCATAATGCTGGATTGGTGTTGCAATTAAATAGCTAATGTGACTGTAGATTAGTTTCCCATTTGAAATCATGGCGACTGAACAAGTGAAGGTTGGTCCATTTAGGCTGTTAGTAACTTTAAAATATAATATTGGCAGTCATTCAGGCTTTTAAGATTTTGCTGAATGAAACTGGAAAAAAAACATTAGTAAAATACTTGATTTGTCTAATTGGTCTTTATAATTTGGATTTAATTCACAGCTGTATCCAAATAGGGCTCCCCCCTCCCCAAGTGCCTGCCAGGTGCTGCCTCCTCTGCTCATGTATTTCAAACTTGAGATAGCTTCATTGTTTTGAATGAGATTGTATTTCCTTTGTGCCCTTTCATCACCCTATATTTAGTATTTTCTTGTCACTATGGTTTCTGGAAATAAATTGGATGTCAGTTGTTCTGAAAACCTAATCTATATACAAACAAGTTTTTCAGTGTTTAAATGGTGCAATGAATAGTTTAGCGTGGACTATCTCAGAGCTCATTAAAATGCTCAGCATTGTTTTTGAGGTTAATCCCATTGGAGTCTGGGGTTGATTGCTAATTCAGTGGGAGGAGAAGGGGTAGAGCTCTTTAGCAGTGAAAGCTTGTTTTCTGATGTTGGAATTTTGTTGTCTTTTTTTTTTTCCTGCAGCTAAAAATTATATTGCATGTCGAGTTTACTTAATTTTATATATCTGTTTTAATGTGGAAGAATGCTTGGCTGTATGTAGTCACACTCAAATGTTATTTATTTTTCCAAGCATTGATACTTTTGCCTCCCACCCTCATGTGTATGAGTTGTTGTCGTTTCAGGCCATGTAGCACAAAACATACATTTCCCACACAGAACATATTCTTCAGTTTGTAGGAGTGATCCAGGAATGAGACATTTTTTCAGTTCTTTTTATTCTCAGCAGTGTGTGGCTGCCCAATGTTTTATTTATAGCACCTTGTCCAGATGCTGCCCTGCGTCTGTCTTCATGTGGGCACTGTCAGGACATTACCACCCTGCTGTCTGCCCCTGGCACAGTCTGAACTCTGCTGGCAGGTAGCAGTTCTCAGCTCACAGGCAAGGCACTGAGACACAGGGTGATTAGGGGAGCAAAATGATTCCCTAGATATTCTAGTGACTGTGCATGTTTGAGACTTCATGACTTCCTCCTCCTCACAATAAAATTTCATGTAGGAAGTAGATGGGGTTTTATCTTTTCCTTGAGACTAAGACAAAGTAACTTGGGTAAAACTACAGAGCAAGTCAAAGCAAGGGCAGAACTAGATTTCAGGTCTTTCTGCGTGTAGTTGTGTACTTGTCCAACTGGCTGTAGGTCGTATACCCCAACCACAGCACTTTAGTTTTGGCAGCTTTTGACTGTGGCTGATGCTTTGAATTTCAGTTATCAGCTTAAGTGTCAGAGGAGTCTGAACTCCAGGTTTGAAGTGCTGGGAAGAAGAAGATGCCATGTGACTCTTAGAGAAGTTTTGCAATTTACAGCAGAGAGGGAAGGTAAAAAGGTCAGGTCAAATGAGTGCAAATTACTAGAAATAAAGTGTCAATGTTTGTGGATGTACATGAAAATGCATTCCTACTGGAACAAATGATGCTGTACTCAGTAGTTTCCTAGGATTTCTTATCTTGGCCTACAAAGCAGAAAATAACGTGTCAAAGCAGTTAACGTAATTCATTTAATGTCAGCCTGATGGTGATACCTTAGTGAAAAACTAAATCTGTGGTTAAACTATTGTTTTCTAGTCCAGCTTTAAGATGTAACAAACTTGGCTGTTGCTTTCTGCTTTTTACCAAAGGCGTTCAAAGCACAACCCCTAATTTGTTTTCAGCTGTTTCTGCTGTATATCCTGTTTTTATATTATGGAGTAGCAGACGGTTTCAAAATAATGGAATCTTTCCTTCTACCTTGGCTGTCCAAACTTCTTGGTACAATTTTGTCAACTTTATGATATTTCATTTGTTCTTATCCCTTCCCTGCTTTGTTTTCTTGGCATGCTTTTCACAATGTGTTTTCCAGTACCTCCTTATTAACCTTTTTTGCTATTTAATGCACTGTTGTTTTGAATTGAGGAAGTGTTTCATCCAAAATCACTGCACAACTTCCTTCCCACGCTGCTGCCCAGACGTGCTGCAGACTAGCTACTTAATTTGCACTGGCAGAATTTCAAAGTGAAGGTCAGCTGGCCAGGTTATCCCCCTGCAGGGCTTCTGTATCCCTTCCTAAATGCCATTTTTCTTCTGTCTGTTCTGCGTTTCCCCCTTATTTGTCCATTGGGAGGAAAATGGCTCCAGCAAAGTTGAATGGTGTGACTCCTTCCTTGCTTTAAGCTGTAACTCTCTCTCTCACAATTTAGCATGTATCACAAAAACAGTTTCAAGGCAGTTTAGACTATTTATTTAGGGGTTTTAACATGTCGTCAGAGAAAATAAATCTGTCAGAAAATGAGCATTATAAAGTTGGGTCAGAAAAGCACAGGAGAAAGTGGTAAGGTTTGGCTTCTGGAATGGGGAACTAGCCCAGAGTGCTAGGAAGGCACGTGAAATACAGATTCACAGAAAGATGATGATACTCAGCAGCTGAAATATATTCTGATTATGTGGTTGCTACACTTGGTGTAATGTGTTGCTGAGCTCCACTGCTGATGTAATTTAGTTGATATAATATGAGCACAGCTTCGGTGCACTCAATTTTGATCAAAATTAATTGTGTATGTTTAAATTGCTGACAAGCTGAGGGGATGTGAGTGCATCTAAAGGCACCCAGGTCATCTGACTCCCTATGGTCAAGAGCAGTTGTAATGATTCCCAGCATTGGTGAGTTTATTGAATTCGAAACTGCCATTAACGTAATTCAATTTGAAAAATAAAAGTTCTAAGAAAGCTCCTTTGGAGAACAAATTGCATAATGAAGTTGTTTCTGGGTTCCCCTTGTTAATACTGTCGCTATTTGGTTATATATTTGATAGAGATAGAAACTGAGCAGTGTTTTCTTTTGAAGGATACAGCCATACAAAGTGTACTTACCCGTGCTTTCTTGAACTGTGTGTGGATTATTGGGTCATCATGAGAGGTGTGAATGCCACAGATTCTTCAGGTTTAGACTCTGCAGATTTGGTGGCTGAACAGTACCAATTCCAAAATAATAAGTGATCCCAGTTGTTGAATTTGCAAGTTTATTTGAATCTTAAAGACACAAGCAGTGTTGCCCTGTGAGGACTGAAGCTCTTAACTGTTAGGTGGTGTACACATTTAGGGTGTGATATTGCTCTCAGTATTGCATTCTGGGGAGGAGAGAAGACCTTGGGCCAGCAGTGGGTTTATCTGAAGGATATCAAACACAAACAGTGCTGCCAAGTGTATTAGAGGAGCATTATGAGGAGATTTAGGATGAACTTGGAATATTGATCTCATGAGATCCCTGGCATTGTAGTAACATCATTATTTTCAGTCCTGAAGAAAAGGGGTTTTCTCTCTATTATAAGCTGGACTCAACCTTTAGCTGATTACTCAGATGGACTATTAGTGAAGGAAGGGAAAGATCCAGACCTTCAGTCTTTACAAAATTGGAAGACACAAACATGAGAATCCCATTTATAGCATCACACCTTTTAATGCGAAAGACTCTGCCCAAATTTTTCATTTCATAGGAACCAAAAACCCACAAACCATCTTGGATTTTTGTAACTTGCAACTGCTGGACGCTTGTTTTGTTTTATGGCTTGCTTAGCTGTGCCACCACAAGAAAAGTTGTAGAATTTCTTTACAAAACATGCTATTGAATTTAAGCTCTTTCTTTCTAAACTTAATTGTATTTTGTTTCTTTTAGTCTTCAAAAACCCCAAAAACTCGGTAACTTTTTTCCCCCAAAATTGAAAAGATGAAATATTTAATCAGAAATTCAGTATTTGGTTCATCAGTCTTGTTCAAACCCTAACTGCTGCTGATTTTGTGCAGTAGAGCAGGAGATGCCTTCAATATTTTTTCTACATAGAAACTTTGTGATTTCCTTTTTCCAGTATGTTTTATACCAGTGCAGAGAGCTGGCTGGTGTCCTCTTTATTGGTGGAACCAGGCAAATCCGACCTCCAGCAGCTTCACTCTCTCCCATGCCAGGTGCTCGGGGCAGGCAGTCCTTGGCTTCGTGTCTGTGGCAGCAGCCTTTCATGCTGACCTCAGTGATGGGTTGAGTTTTCTCTTGAATGAGTTTAAATCAGGTTGACATGCTGTGAAGCTGAAATCAAACATACGAATTCTTTGCTGGGCAGAAGCTCATCCAAAGAATGTGTGTGGTTTAGTTTGTGCTTTCCCACTGTACTTACATCCCAGGAAATGGGTTATTAAATGTAAAAACCTGGTTCTGCTCATCATCTTATTTCTAAAGTTCTCATGGTTGTTGTTTTTTCCCACCTTCTCTTTCTGGGGAAAAGAGGAAAATTTTCTGCTCTAGGGAGGATGGCTTTTTTGGTGCTAGTGCTGTACGTGAACTTTGTCTGAACCAATAGCAGAAAGACGGTATCATCTGTAAGTGGTCTTTAGGTTCCTTCCTCCAGCAATGAATGACCTCTGTGAAGACAAAACCGGATGGAAACACCAAATTCAGTTATTCTGCCTTATAGGAAGGGACTTGGTGAAACCGAATTTTCAGTAATTCCCCATTTAAGACGTTCACGGAATAGCTGAAATAGGCATTTTGGGGTACAAGGAAGAAAAGCTTATCTATTAAATGTAGATTATAGCCTGTCAAGTTAAATAGCAATGTTGTAATTACTTTGTTTGGTTCTGTTTGGAATTGCTTTTGTTAGAGCCGGGCTGCAATTAACACACTGGAGCAGCCATTGTTCCTGCCTGCATTCTTTGGCTCTGGCGGCGTCGCTGGGAGTGAGGAAGCGCTGCAGCTTATTTGCATCTCTTTGAAAAGGAGTTACTTGAGCTAGCTTAAATTTTGGTCTGTGTTTTTAATTTATCCGAAGGAGACGCTTCCCGTGCCTGTGTTCTCGGTAGTGATGCCGGGGAAAATGTAAGCAGGCCCTCCTTGTGCTCATCCGTGTGCGGGGCGCGGAATCGGGCGTGGGCTCGGGTCGGGGGTAGGTGCGCAGCGTTTCCTTCTCGCTGCCTCACGTCTCATGCAGATGTCAACAAGACGAGCTGTTAATGAGTTTTTCAAGACTTCTTCATGTGTTTCCTTTGTATCGGATGTCTAAAGACACCCCGTTCTACCTGTCCTGGCAAAGGGTGCCCAAGCTGCATGGAGACCTCGGCTGGTGGAGTCCTCCCGAGGATGTTCATAATGGCTCTCCTTTTGTTTCGAGCTTTTGTTCATGAGCTTTTTTTTTTTATGAGCTAGATTTGTTCATTATGTGGGAAGCCACTGTTTAATCTCCACAGACTATCTATGATCTATATGATCCTAAAGTAAAAAAAAACAACAAACGCACTTGTAAAACCTTGTGTTTATAACTAGTAACTATGACAGGGCGTCTTCAACAAGTCCGTGCTCATGGTTTCAAATGAGGTGTTGATGGGATAGGTACAGTTCTGGAGAATGTGTTTGGATTAACAAGGTGAATGACAGAGCTGCAAAATATCCCCATTTGGGAGATTGAGAAAAAAATCTGCATTTTCTTCAGTTAAGAACCATTTTTTCATTGACCTGGCTCTGTCACCTGTGGAGTTGTTTCCGAAACAGATGGCAGCTGACACTGGAAAGGTGTCACAGTGGGCTGAGCAGGTCTGCTGTTTGGGAGCTGTGTGTTCGACCTGCTGTGTTAATCAGTGACAAAGTAGTTGCATTTATTTGCTGAAATGATGGTGGAACTTCAACAGCAACTTCATGTTATTGAACTGTTTCGAAATTAAATGACCCTTTGGAAGGGCATTTCTATTGGTGTTTTAGGGACAAGACACATTATTGGCTCTTTATAGCAAATGGAAGTTTAAATTGGCTACTGGAACGCCTTTTGCTGGAACATTGCTTCAGTTTTCACTTTTGTTTGCTTTGTTTTATTTTTTCCTCCTTGGTTACTTTCAAAGAGAGTGGAGTGTAAGGAAGGAGTAAGGATTACACTTTAAGTGTAGTTTAGCAACATATCTATGTTATGTATGAAAATTCTGTTTAACTTCAGAAAAGGTAGATTAAGCTGTCTAGACACTTTGCTCTTAGTTCAAAACTTTAAGTACTCTTCTTCTCCAGCTCCCCAATAATGGAAATAAAATGAAATAGCACCTTATTTTTAGTTACTGGATTTAAGAATGAGATTTCAGCGGTAATAGGAACTGCAGCTAGCTGTGCTGTATCCATCCTGGACTGAGAGATTTGGGAAGGAAGCTTTGCCAGCTGGAATGTGCCTCAGTGTTATCTGCATGTGTGTTGTAACAGATGTTGAGCAGAGACTACTTGTCAGAGGTACCTTGTAGGAACTTTTAAAGATGCCTGTTTGTTTCGGTACATTTTTCTTGCCTCGCTAACTTTTTCCATAAAGTCAACCACAAACTGCATTATTGGGGACTCCAGCTGAAACTTGTGGTGAATAGGAAATAGATTGAACACAGGTTTTCCCTTTTCTCGGGTTGCCAACAGTGATGTCAGTAGCTTTAACGATCCTTACCTCAGCTCGCTGCTGTCCTCGCAGTCTCTATTAGAACACTCGTCTTCTGCACTGTTTTGTGTGTTGTTAAGGAAATGCTGATGGCTGGAGGCATCCAGCCGATTACTTCATTCCCAAATAAGGTTCTTTCACCTTAAAGCACACTGCAGTAGCTCACTGAGGAGAGAGGAGATTCAGACTGTTTTGTCAAAAATTGGGAAATACTCTTTTGAAGTCCAACAAAGAACATTTGTATGCTAAAACTGAGGATAGGGCTTATGGCTGTGCATGAGACACAAATAATGGATCCAAGCTTTATAGGTTGAGTGTATTTCCAGTGACCTCGGAGGAGCAGCTTTGCTCTCAGATTGTTTCCTACACATCTTTGTGCATTCCGACAGAACAGGCACCACTGTACTGTAGCAGTGGTGTGGGTTGTCATTCTTGGTTACTCAATTCGTGTTTAGTTGAAAGAGATTGGTCAGAGGAGTTGGGTATGAAAGCCAGTAATTGCAATCAATAATTTCAGATGGTCCTTAGCAAAGGTCCTAGCTGATTTTTTTTCCTTCCCAAAATTAAAAGAAAACAAAAGCTACCAATACATCTTTAGGGAAAAGAGACAGACAGATTTCCATGTTGTACTGCTGAAGATCTGGAGGTGTAAGTACAAGCTTGAAACTGCTCCATGCCCCTGTGTCCTGTCATACCTGCAGCTGACATTTGTGTGAAATTCAGCCTGTACCAGGTCATGTCCTACATGATTCTGGCTCTTCATGCTGTCTCCAACTCTTGGGTATTTCAGGCTTCTGTGATTTTTCACTCCATTTACACATGTGCAGGACTATAATGTACAAGCGTTTGGGTTTCTGTAACTGTGGGTTTCTTCACTTTTCTGAGTGAATTTCTCTAGGAAGTCTTTTGTTTTTCCCCATAGACTTTTTACTCTCTTTCTTCCTCTGCTCTTCTGACTTTGGAATCCAGGAATAAATGCCCTCCAGTAGTGGTTGAGATGACTTCTTGGCCGTATTGATGGAATTGCTGAGGAATTGGATGGGACAGGCCGTTTTGTTCAATGCATGATGTATTTGAGTTTCGATGACCTGAATACTGGTGAAGAGGTGTAGAACTTGGCCCTGATACTTCAGATCATGTATTATTTATACTCTTAAAATCTCTTAGCAGAATCAAGTCTGGCCATGTAGAAAAGCTGTTTCCTCCTCTTGCCCTGTGGGTGCAGGGCAGGTTGGACCTTTGGGCCCTGCTGGGGGCACCCAGCTGTTCCTCTGGCCCTGCTGGATGGCAGCTGGGTGTGGAACACCCACCTGGGATATGCAGCCCACACATCACACACACTTTGCTTCTCCATTTAAATGAAGCCATTTCTCCTTTGTTGCTTGTCTTTATTAATAAAGAATGGCATTACTGGCTAATTTTAGGTCAAATGTAGTTGAAAGCTGCTCAGCTATGTGAAACTGTGTATAGATACTTGGGTAGGAACATTCCAGTAGATTGCAATGTGAGTGCAGAAGAAAGTTGAAAGTAAATAAGAGATCTGTGAGATAATTCTCCAGGGAGTTTTCACAGCGTACCACACATCATTTCCAGGGATAGGCTTTCCTTTCACTTGAAGGACCACACAAAGTAAATTTTGTTTCTTGTGCAATTAAAGAATATAGGACAGGAGGTCTTTTCAGTTTTTTCAGTTTTTTCACTTCAACGTGTCTATGGGAAGCCTTTATTTTGTACTGAGGAAAATGCACTGTTTACCTGTCTCTTCAGGAGCACATTTAACATTGAACATAGGAATAGACCCACTTTTATGTAAAATATGAGTCTTGCTTCAGCATTTTAGCAAAACTACTCAAACGTAAATGCTGGTAGTCCTCTAACCCCAGTTAAAAGACAAATTATATTCATTTCAGTGCTGTGTGGTTCGGTCCCCAGTGGATCTGGCTGGATGTCAGTGGTGTGCAGAGAGGAGCTGGGGCTGTGGTGTGGGCGGCCCAGGGGTGGTGGGCAGTGGGGGACACCAGGGCTGTGTGTGTGGCCAGCCAGTGCCACAGGAGCTCAGGAGCAGTGGGAGGCAGCCCTGGTGCCCCAGCGTGTGACCTCAGCTCTGTGTCCCCCAGCAGGGACCGTGCTCCCCACGGGGCCTGGAGCAGCTGCCAGCAGGACACGAGGCCATCCAGCCCCAAGTGCGTCCTGCTGGGCACTGCCTCGCTCCTGATCAGGGCTGGGACTGACAGCCTGCCTGGGGAGACGCAGCAGAAAGGCAGAGTCCAGAGGACTTGCTGACCCACACTGGTGCACTGTGCTCAGTCAGGGAGGCTGCAGCAGATGAGAAGAACTGGGGGGACAGGGTCAAAGGCAGCTTCTGGCATTCGTTCCCCACTAAACCTGTGCCATGCATTATCAGGATTGCGGGACTTTGTTATTCACCCAGCCCTCTCTCAGAGGGAAGCAGAATGTAGATAAATTCATGGACTTTACCAGGATTTTCTATGTACAATTTTTTTAGAACTTGTGTGTCAAATAGGGAATGGTGATGCTGCACCCTGAATGCTCCATTCCTTGGTTATCCTTCCCAGGCCAGCCGTGGTGTTTGCAGGTGGCCAGGAAGGACTCTTGTAGGGCCTGGCATACAATGAGTCTTTCCTGTAGCTGGTAAAAACACCAACAGCAGGCTGGTGTTTGGAGCTTTTCTTTCTCTTGTTGCAGGAGCTTGTCAGAGTTAATCAGTATGGACACTTAAATTGTTTCTGCTTAGGTGAATCTCTTGCAAGTTTTAAATGTGTTTCTGACTGCTTTGAATTTTATTGCCAACATCTGTTTTAAATGCTTTTGGGATTCACATGCTTGAGTACAGTTCAACTGGGTATGCCACAATTTTTCAAGGTAACACTCAGTTTGAATGATAACTCTTTTCAGACAAAAAAAAAAAGGAGGGGGAGGGAAATAATTGCAGAAAAGTTTTAAAGTGCTCATGATGCTAATTTTCTCTCTCTTTCAATTTCAGAATGATGACCTACACAACCTCACCAAATCCTTCTTTTAAACTCATGGGTATCAAGACTATAAATGTTTCATGCTATCACAACTAGGACCTCACCTCCTCCTCCTCTTCCTCTGTAAATGGGTACGATGCATCCAGTTCAGTTTGTTTACTTTACACAAACCTCAGGAGTTGTTGACTGAGCTGCACATCCTGTGTTGTGCCAAGCAGAAGCACTGTGACACCTGGACAAGTCTCTCTTCATCCTCTACCATAAGGACTTAGCTGGCCACATGAACTGATGTGCCCACCACTACATCATGGTGAGAATGGGTATTTTACTAGCACATTTACACAACTTCATTTGCTGCTGAAAACCTGTATGACAAATCATCATTGTAAATTATTACATACAAAAACTTAATGTTGGTTGAAGAGTATTAAATATTTAACATAGGTTTTGATTTATACATGTACTTTTTTAATTAAAATGTAACTTTTCCTACAGCACATCTTTTTTGATGTGGAACTGAGGTATACTATATTCTGTTGTAAACAGAGTGGGGAACCTGCTTAAAACAAGGCTTCTAAGAATAGAGTAGGGTACTATTCTTGTTTTAAGATTGTAATTCAGAAAATAATATAATACAAGTCATTGGTCCCTGGGCCTTGATTGTACAGTCATATTTACTGATACTATCAGTTGTAAGATAACCCTGATGTTGAACTGAATTCTTTCCAAAAGAAAAATAATTTTGTACTCCTTGTAAAATAATAGTCTGTATTAACTGCAATGAAGACAAACATTACTGTACATGGGTATTTACAAGTGTCAACTTGAATTCGTCAATTGCACAGGAACTGACAAAAAAATCAGAAAAAAGAAATCAAAGTCTTCCATTGTATATATTGTAAAGAAGAAAAACAACAACAAAAAAAACAACCAACAGGAAACCACAAAGCAAAATGAAAACAAAAAAAGGGTGAACTTTTTAAATCGACTCTTTCCCTGGAATGAAAATGTGGGTGTTTGTAAATTCTGGAAATCTCTTTCTATATGTAATAAACTAGATACTGTTTTATCTGCTGTAGTGGATTTTGGGTCTTTTTTATTTCCTTGGTAAGCTGTCTCAAATATCTGAAATTGTCCCACCAGGTTTCTGTAATGTTTCCATAGTTTGTCATTGAGAATGGCTGTGGACCACCACAGCTTAAGAATGAAGTGTAATTAGGTGGAGTAGGGAGTATGCTTCCTTGCATTATTTCACTAAAGCCCTTGTTTCAGTTTTCTGGAGACTTTTCAGGATACAGCCCTCCTTCCGCTGAATTTGGGGGAAGGGTTTACAGCATGTAAAATCACTTGGAAGCCATAGCAAGACTTCAGCATAAAATTCAAAAAGCACAACTCAGATGATTATTTGGAAATCAGTGCAAGAGGCACAACAAGGAAGAATTCTGTGACTCTCCTCTGCTTTACACTGATTCTGTGCAGATGAAAATTCTTTTGCAGAGTCTTAATTCTTTTGGGGACTGGAAAAATACTGAGATCATGGATTTTCAAGTAAAATGTTGTTGAAGTGATAATTGAATTTGAAGCCATGTCAGGTCCCCGTTGGTCCCTCCTGCTTCCTCGAAGCAACTCCATGGACTAGTGCACATTCAAAAGAATTCTTGTTATCAGGAAAAGGCAGGCAGGCACAGCAGCAGCTCTCCCTGCAGGAAGGCTGTCAGCCCTCAAAGCAGGGGTTTCTTCCCCTTGAGATGTTTATGATGTCTGGGATTAGGCTGTGGTTAGTGTGGTGTCCACTTCTGACTGCAGTATAGATGAAGGGGCCATTGCACAGCTGCTCTTCACCTCTCCTATTGCTGGAGGCTTACCAGTCCCTTAGCTCTGCTGCTGATACTGCACGCATAAAACCACTTTGCCCCTGTCAAGTCAGAATATTCACTTAAGGAAGGACTTGTAGCTTAATAATGCTTAAATCATTCCAGATTCACTGGGAACAACTGCAGCAGGGGTGATGCTGGCAGAGTGAGGGTGCTGGTGTGTGGGGAGGCTGCAGCCTCAGAGGGACCTGTGCCTGCCCAAGTGCTGCCTTGTGAAATCTTGGCCTTTGCTGACAGAGCAGTCTCCTCCTAAAGGTTCTTATACCAAGCAGTAGCAGACAAGAGGCTTTGCTGCTGTTTTATATAGGAAGGGGCGACTGGATGTGGAGTAGCTCACCTGTTACCCTTGATGAGCAGTGATGTGGATTTTTTCAAAGAACCTTTAATACCTAAGAAGGCAGCACTTGCTTTAAAAAGAAAGCCACATGCATCAGACCAGTATTTAAATTTCCAAGTTACCCATTTTAATTTTATCTTAAGCCTTTTTGTTGTTGTTGTTGTTGTTATTTTATGAGATTTATTTGCAATGAAAGCTTGCATATATTCTGAAGTAAAAACATAAGAACAACTCACCCTCAACTCCTTTGCCCAGTCTTCTCCATCTTAGTGAATTAAATTAAATGTTCACTGTGTTGATTTGGTTGCTAAATATTAGCCTGTGTTGATGTTTAAGTGCCTTGCATAGAAAAGCATTTAATGTCCATTGTGTTTGCATTGTTCCAGGCAATTTGCAGAATCTGGCAGTTCCTAAAATCACAAGTTTGGAGGTGCTGGAAGCCACTGTTAAGGTTTAAAAGGCCACCAGTGATTCATTTAATGTTGGGAGGAGTATTTCACAGTTATACCTCTGTGGGCAAATTTTGTTCATAGAACAAAAGTGTAGGAATTGACAGTGGTCATTAGGGATGGCAGGGGGGATAGTGCTGATCAGGTGGGTTTCCGTTCGTCTTAGTGATAACACATGGGCAGAGAAGGAGCTTGTTAAAGATGTTAATGTTCATAGGGCTTACGTTAATCATTATTGTTTCCTGAGTAAAATTGAAGATGCCTGTTCAGCAAATGTTTTGAAAAGACTTTTGTAACAAAGTGCATTCATAACCAAACCTAAAACTCTTGATTATTGCATAGATTTATTCTTATGAATTACAAACTTTAATAAAGATATGATTATGAACTAAGCCCTTTTAAATTAAAGCATAAATGCCTCAAAAATACAGTGCTATACTATCTTATCCTTTTATGAATTCTTTTGCACTGTGCCACAGAACAGATTGTCATTTCTCTAAGTTTGAAAATGAGCACATGGGATCAGTCCTAGATCAGCTGGTAAAACTCAGATGCTCGGGAGTTTATGTTGCTTTTAATTTTTTTCAAGTGGAAGTTCCTGGTTATTATTTGAGTTCCTTTCTGGCACCTTTACTGGCACAGCTTCAGTGTTCAAAAATTCTGTACTGAATGCATTTTATTAGTGCTATTGGTTGAAAATTAGAGAGGTTGGAAAAACCATTTGAAGCAGTCTCCAGGAGCACAAGGAGCATTTATACACTTGGGTTTTGCCAAAGATTACTGTGTTCAAGCTCAGTTTGATTGAGTTGATGTGTTTGTTGTGGAACTCTAAATAAATTTTTGTCCTTCTAGTATTTGATACTAAACTCTTTACTTAGTATTTAAATTACACCATGTCTTCCATAGTGTTGTTTTGGGGTTTCTTCAGTAAAAGTACAAATTCAGAAAGCAAAAAGAGCGCTCAGGCCATGTTTATAAGCAGGTTCTGGTGCTGTAGCCTTACTTTGTGCGTATTTAAGAACCAAGCACTGTGTCCATCTTGCTGCCAGCTGACTTTGAGCTGGAGCTGTTTTGGTGCCCTCTGTTTCACTGCAGGGCTGGGTCAGGAGCAGAGTGTGCCTGGGTGTGTGAGTTGTGTAACCGCGGCGCAGCTGAGCGCGGCAGCCGGAGCAGCCTCGCGGGTGTTCCTGCAGCGATTCGCTGACTCCGGTGCTGGGGAGCAGCTTGACTACAGCATTCAACTGCTCCTTGAATCAGTCTGCTTCTTCTGCAGCTTCATTCACCTAAATGAATTTTAAAATTTCAGTTTAAGGAAACAATACTGAAAATAAAGCAGTTATGGCAAATTTTTGCCCATCTTCTGTGTGGCCTCCCAGCTGTCTTTGGGTACAGATGATTTGGGGGGTTTTTTGGGGTTGTTTTTTTGTTTGTCTGATTTCTTTGCAAACTTTGAGGCTAGTTCAGTGGTGATAGGGAAGTGTAAATACTGTAAAGTGACAGTATTCACCCTTGTCCAGTTCACCTTGTATTTATCTGCTTATCAGTATTTTCATTGGGATGTGACTTCGAAGCTACTGTAAAGAAGTTGTTTGTGAACTTAGCAGATCCCCATTAAAAAAAATGTGAAAGAAAGTTCAGGACTTTCAGTTTGGAGAAAAACTTCTATTTTGTCTTTGCTTCTTTAATGTGATACTATTCTCAAAAAAGAGGAAATGAGGAATCTGTGATTTCCAGATTATGTTGAAAGAAATTTATACGTAAGAGGAGAAGGTGGAGGCCATTCAATGACTACTTGAGGAAGCAGGTGTTATGCTAACTTCTGTATTTAAATATTTTCAGGTTGGAAGTTTTTGCTCTACATTTGGGATAGCAGTAACAGGATAATTGAATATTAATGTGTGCTTGCAGTGGCCAGTCTTGGATGTCACAGAAAACAGCCCAAGAACTCTGCATGTCTGCTGTGAGACAGAGTAAGGCTGGGTGGGAAGCCTCAGGGGGGAAGGGTGGAGGGAGAACTCAAACACTGTGCCTTGTGAAGCTTGCTGGGGACAGGTTTTTTGTAAAAGGTTCCATGCCATCCTGGATTCCTGTTCTGAATTGGTGGATGGTTTGAAAATTGGAACTTTATGTTACTGAAGGGGCCTGGAAAACAATCTGCTGGGAAGTCCCCCTAACACTCCACAACCTATGGAAAAGCTCTGCTTGGTGGGATCCCCAAAACTCCTGTTTCTGCTGTATTAGGATATTTGACAATTGTATTTGGAGATGGATGAAAATAAAATAAAATAAAATGAAATAAAATGAAGTAAAATAAAATAAAATAAAATAAAATAAAATAAAATAAAATAAACAAAATCAATCTGCCTTCTGTAGATGTTGAATACCTCTCAGAGAAATCAGTGTCTGTAGGCAGATAAACTGTATTGAATCAGAACAGCAAGAAGTGGAGCTGTGCTGTGTCATGGCTTGATAAAATGGTTCTGCTTTTTCAACCAGTCTTGGACTCTACTTCTGTCTACAGAAATTGAAGTGCTGGTTAATTTGAGGAAAATGACCTGCCTGGAGAACTCACCTACAGTGTTCATAGAGGATAAAGCATTGCAAGGATAAACCATTAGAGCAGCAGTGCTGCTACAGAATTGATAAAAAATTAAAACAACCAGATAATGTCTGATATTTTTACCACTAATTTTTGAAGAGGAAAAGTTGTGACTTAGAGGTCTGCTCCTGTCTGTCCGTTCAAATGCCTGTGGTATTGAATATGGCTGTCACAATCTGCGCCTTTCTTTTTACTTATATTTTTTTCATTTCAAAATCAGTCTGGCACCTTTTGGCTGCTGGATGTCACAGCTGAACCCTCCTGGAATATCAGGGAGAGAGAAAGTCCCTTCTGGCACGTGGCTCTGCTCATGGGGCTTTTCCCAGGGTCCATATCTCAGACTGGGAAGTGAGAGCTCTTCCTCCTCTTGTTTGTTTGTTTGATTTTGGTTTTTTTTTTTTTTTAATTGTAATAACCAGTTATTAGTTAGATTGAATAAAATGTCAGTTTTGTTGTGAATTATTTGCTGTCAGTAAAGTACAATAAAGCTGAAATGTCAGGGGGTTTATCCTCAGGTTATTGTGGACATGTCTACGGTCCTGCTCAGTTTCATCATTGCAGCGGCAGTGCTTTGGTTTTCCACCTTTTTGAAGATGGACTGAAAGAAGAAATGATAATTTTAACTATCTATCAATTTACAGTTTTACCTTCAGATTGTGAATTTTAAAAAGCAGTCCATTTTTCTTTACACTGTTTAGAAATTTCATTAAGGCAGGAGTTTGAGAGCAAGACAACCCCCAAATTTCTGGCACACCCTGATTCTGCAGTCAGTTGAGCTGGGTGCAAGGCAAACTTGTCACTGTTTCTTCCTCAGTCTGTATCTTTTGAAGTCAAGGCCAGGTTGGCTTTTGTTTTTAAACGGCTGATGGAAATAAGGTGAGTTCCAGTTCCCGTGGTTGTGACCTCAGTCCAAAACATGCATTTGAGCCCGTGCAGGGCCAAAAAGTCATTATTCGTCCTTTAAATTACTAACTTCAGAGAAAAACTGTTGTCTTCTAACACTGATGTCTTCAGCCACCGCTGTGGTTCCGTTGCAGCGGGGTTTGGTCATGGTTCCTCCGGAGCAGCCCCGGGGCCTCTGCGCTGCCGCTGCCGGCTTGGCCGCCCTCCTCCTCCTCCTCCTCCTCCTCCTTCTCCTCCTCCTCCTCCTCCTCCTCAGCACTCCCAGCCGCCCTTTCCCCACACGGTCTGGCTTTCCTCAGCCACCTGGCTGTGATGTGGCTGCTCCTGCCAGCCTGCCCTTATCCGCAGCGTGTTTTGCTTTAATTGCAGCCTCTTCACAGCGAGCCTGTGACTGTGGGAACGCAGCCCGCTGGTGGAGAGTGTCCGTCTCCTTCAGCCACGCGTCGGTGCCACCCCAGCGGGGTCAGGGAAAGGAAGCTGGAATTCTCTGTCCTAGGTCTGCCTGGAGGCAGTTTGCCTGGATTTCTTCCCTGTTAGGCTGTGTGAAGTGGCCTGGTAATCTCTTGGCTCATCACCAGTGTTCCCAGTCATGTGCGTAATCCTGAGGGTTGTCATCTGAGGTGAAAGATAAGGAGAAGGGCCTGAACGTGACACGTGGATGTGAAAGATCAAGAGTCTTTTGGTCGGTGTGTTATTTTAAAATTAGAGCTGTTTAGTTTTGCCTCTTCCAAAGCATTATATGAAGGTGAATAAATAATTTGGTATTATTGCGTTGGTTTTGCGTATGCAAAGCAAAACCGAATTTTACCTTCTTCGTTGAGGTGTTAGAACGATTAAGTAATGAGTAAGAATTACTTAACTCCTGTAGTGTTGGGTTACAAAGAAATGCTGGTAACGAAGCTAGAAGCTCCGTAAACTGTGTCCTTGCAGAACAGCAGTGCTGTCCAGCCCCTTTTGTCCCTCCAGATTACAGTGTCCACTTCAGTGCTTCCTCTGTTCTGTTTAATGCCATCTCACTCGCTCAGAAAACTCAGCTGCTGGAAAGTTTCCTTCTGTGTTTAGTCCCTTTCACTCCTGAGTTTCATTCTAACCTGCACAGCCAAGGTGTTCTCACCAGAAGACAATCAGTTCAAGCCTGGTCTGCAGTTCTCAACCCTCTTCCTTGTTACTCAGCTTATCCCTGACCCAGGAGGCTGCTGCTATTCAGGAGTTCAGAGCCCACTAAAGGTTCATCAAAGTGATCTCTACTAAACAAAGGCTATAAACCAAACACAGAAGCTTAAGCAAGTGTATCCTTAAATTAAGAATGGCTCTTCAGACACATAAGTGCTTTGGGGAGGATGTGTTTGTTATTCCAGCAGTCTCATTGTGAGAGCTGGAGCTCTATGAAATGCAGATCTTCAAAGCTTCCTTGAATATATGATGCCTACGATTGTCCCTGTCAAAACAGAAGTCTCTTTTAAGGTCACAGTCAGCAAGTTTTCTTCCTCCTAATACCTCTTCCCTTGGATGCTTCAAGGAGGGAACTTCTTATTGTTGAACTCCTCACCTCTTCACCTTACCAGTGAGCTCCCAGTGCCTTTCTGAACTTTTCCTTTGCTTTCCTCTTTTCTGTGAAGCACTTTTATCACCTGAATGTTCTTTGACTGCCAATGCTGACTCTGGGGACAGTGCTGCCTTTGTGAAACAAGCCAGCAGAACTTTCTGGAGACATCCTGTGAGCAGCATTGGCTTGAACTTAAATGACCCAAGAACAAGGGAAAGTGTGAAATCCTTAACTTGAATTTGCCGTAGTAGGCAGTGGGTCCTAAAACCACAGGCTCTTCAGTTTTACTGTGAGTAAATGGACTTATAGCATAACTATTGGGGAGGGGAGGGGTAAAGGAGGGGAAATAAGATTATTTTTTCCACATAATAGAATTATTTTGATCTTAAAAGATTTGGTCTTCTCTGGTATCTTCAGCTGGAAATGAAGCCCTGATAGAATACTGGGAGGGTTTTACCTGCTGGAGTAATTTTGACCCTGACTAGATATGTGGAATGATTTCACTTGAAATAAAAAATGAAGACATTGTTTGTTTGTTTTTTAAACATTATTAAATAAATACAATTTAGAACATGGTTACTCAGTAATAACATTACTCAAAAGGCAGAACTTTCCAGTGTGAGATAGCATCCTATTAAACTTACCCTGGCTTTAGAATAAGAGAAACAAGAAACCAGAAGGCCAATGGCTCAGAGAACATGTGATCTTTTTGATGGGATCCCAAATGAACTTGGTGTGCAGATCAGAGTCTCTTTCCCACAGTATGTGCTGCACACCTTGCTGTCTGGCAGTGCAGTGGAAGTGTTTCCTAATGAAACTTCCATCACTGTAAAATAATCACATATCCTTGCTAAGCAAATAATGTCATAACTGTGATGTGGGTTTGTCAGTCCATTTGCTTAACAGCCTTATTATTTAAGCAGGATGTTTGGCATGAATAACAGTAATATAAATTGATGCTGAATAGGTGAGATTTTTTTGAGAAAAGCTATGCTCAAACCTATAAGAATTTAAAGGCTGTTTGAGGTGTTTTTTCTTTGTTTTCTTGAGGTTCTTTTGCTGCTTATTAGGTTTGCGTGTGTGCAGAATAGAAGAGACTCTCAGTAGCTTGTCAGTGAAGAATCAATGACTGGTTGCATTGTAACAGACATTTGGATAGGTGCTCTCTGAAAAATTTATATTTGATCTTTGTGTAGACACTGCAAGTGTCACTTTCCAGCAAGCAGCAGCTCTTCTAGCTCCAGTGATCACTAAATGTTATTTTGGGAAGTTACAGGAAGTACGTGCTTAGTCTGAAAATAGTTAAGGCCAATACTTAAAAAGAGGAGTTAAGCCATCTATGACTTACAATTGACATAGATAACTGTTATTCTATTATAATTATTCTCTAAAAATATTTCAGGAGCTATAATTAGAAGGAAACAAGAAGTGAAAGTCAAGGGAAGCAAATTACAAGTCCAATGTGCTTAAATTCTCCCTTTGTCATCTTTGCATATTTTGTTATTTTCAGTATTTCCACATATTTATTCAAAGCAAACTTTACCCAGCAAACAAGTCAGATTTCTCATCCCTAACATTTGCATTCTGTGGTTTCTTCTCTGTTGTTCTCAAAGGTTGACAAAGATAAATTTAGATTGACTTTGCTTGGTGTTTTAGCCTAATTCCATCTGTAGAGTAGCTCTTTGGTGTCATTACAGTACTTTGGTCTCTCTAGGTATAATATTGAATGCATTTTCATTTGTTATGAGGGAAAATAATTCAAAAACAAACTTGTGAGAACTCTTAAGGCAGTGCCTTCAGAAACAGGTTTTACCTCCTCTATTCCTTCACAGGAAATGAAATCAGAAGAGTTAAACAGGAGTGCTGATTTTGCTGCAGGAAAATGCAGTGCCTCTGTGTGATCATGATTTTAAATTACTTCTCCAGCTTTGTCACTGCCAGAATTAATCAGGGTAATGTATGGCAGAGTGAACTGAAATACACAAACACAGTAAGGTACCTTGACTTCCTAAGACAAGAAAAATAAGCATTAATTTCTGAGAGATGGCTGAATTAACCAGATAATTCTTTACCATATGAAGCAGTCCATAAGATATTAGTGTATTGTTTTGTGCTGTGTTTTGTTTTAATGGTGACACTTAAAATGAGGCTGCGTAAAGGATGTTCAGTATCATAAGGATTCTTTGGGAGTTAGGGGAAAAAAATTGTGATTCCCTGCCAGGTTTTTTGTCTGAAAATGGGGTAGGTGTGAGAGTATGTTGTGCACAGGTTTCCATAAACCAATGTCCTGAGGCACACAGCAAATAAACACTCTAGAAATTGTAATTATTGTTCAGTTGATGCCCAGTTTAGATCCAGTTTAGAGAGCAGAGAAGTCACCCTTCCTCCCACCAGCAGAAAGACAAGGAGGTGAAAGCTGGGTGCTAGGCTCAAGCTTGGGCTGTGTTTATAGAGGGATGCAGTGGGATAAAAACAGACAGCAAGGATTAGGAAAAGCCTAACAAAGTCCACAAGTGCAATCTGTGCCCAGGGAAATGGCATGATCCAAGTGGAGCTCGGATGCTGAATTTAACTTTGCTCACGTGGTTCTGGCCTTACCTAGTCCCTGCTAAGCAGAAGTGACCTCAGAGGAGGGCTCAGCCGGGGCTCCGTGCTGTCCTGCTCCTGGAGCAGGAGTGTTTGCAAGGGCGATGCCCCGGCCGGGCTCGGGCAGTGGCTGCACCTGGCCCAGCTGGTGGGAAATGTCAGTGCTGATGATCACTCACCCCTGACACACCCAGCTCAGTGCCAGTGTTCAGTGCACGGTGGTTACGTGTGGAGTGTTTTCAGAAAAGACGCACTGTTACAGTTACAGACCTGAACAAAACAAGGGGGGATTAGGCTGCTTGTAGAGCAGTCAGAACATGTCATGATGAAGTAATTTTCTGCAATCCGAGTGGTCCTCCTTCAGTTTATAATTTATGAATATGTTCCTAGGAACAAACACAGGACTTGTGTGCTTGAGGCAATTGTTTAAAGCTCTATCTTGGTCTTGCTTCACTGCATAACAAAATCCCCATCACAGATTGTAGTCAGGCCAGAGACAAAGCTTGTAATGAACTGATGCTAATTTGCTTTTTTTTATCTAACACGCACCGTTAGATTTTTGTAAACATTTCTTTCTTTGTCCCTTCTTGGGTACAGAGTATCCTCACCTGCATGGAAAGTCTACCACTACTACGAGAATGACTTGACCTAGATTTTAAAACAAAAACTGAACCCAGGAGGTTTTCAGCTGTAGGCTTACATTTTCACTGGAACTGAACTTTCCCAAAAGTACATTGGCCTTGATCAAGGTCTGGAACGGGTGAGCCGAGAAGGGAATTCTTGCAACTCAACCCTGACTTTCTGATCCAGCCAGCATAATTACAATTTAGCTACCGGCCAGTAGCCCTGCTCTGGGTAGCATCAAAGCATTCTTGTGAAGCGTTTTGAACTACTCCCAATGACCACTTTTGTGGTCGCTGTGCAGCAGCTTCTGAGCACACCCGGAGCCGCTCCGTGCCCAGAGAGCTGCGGCTTCTGCTCCCAGAGCCCGGCTCGGAGCGGTGTGAATGGCTCATCCACCAAAAGCTCCCTTGTAAAGGCCCGATAATTTGCCTGCTCGGGCATTGTGGCATCCATTGCATAACTGCACTTCAAACGCTGTCTGGAGTCCGTGGCAGCTGCCCAAGCAGGATCTATCGGATCAGATGCATCCGGAATGGGCTCTATCAAAAGCTTTAGCGAATCAATGCCTACAGAAATGTAATTTGTCTTTAATCAATTTTATTGTTAGCAGTAAAAGAGGAAATTGTAGATAAAAGCTTTAGGAATACAGAAAGGAAAAAATTAATTTGTAGGAAGCCAATTAATTTGTTTTCAAGATGTGTTTTTCCAGTCCTTTGCTGGAGTGCAGCTTGTTGAAGGAAACTGATGTGCTGGAAAGAAAAGACAGTGTCCATAGCAGTGTGTTTGTCTGTGCAGAGACTAGTGCAAATTATTTGTGTTTTTTTCTTCTCTCTTGGAGGACCTGAAATACCTTATTGTATATGTGTGTTCTGATTCAAGAGAAAAAGAAGGGAATTAGGTGAAACTATAGAAGATAAGGAAAGGGGAAATGGCAAAAGCATCAGAGTGACTGTCTGAGAAAGTCTGTGTGTATGAATGTATATGTGTAAAACCAGTAAATGCTCCAACAGCACTGACTGCAGCTTAACCAGAAGTCACGAATTGCCCTTGAAAACTCAGTTCTATTTTTATCCCACAACAGTGTTAACATCTGAATTTCATAGGTATTTATTCATTAGTGCATTACATGACGTGATGGGTTTTGTGTGGGCTTTGAGTTATGATTTGGTTTCTGTTAAGATGCACATGTCCTATGGGATGTGTTTAAAGCTGGATGTTCATCCATTGCAGGAAATGTTGAACCGTTTGTGTTTCAGAGAATGTTGAATATTCACCCAGGATGCAATAGCCCACTCCTGTGAGGTGGCTACAGTTCAACAGTTTCTGCTGGCCAAGGTAACTCTGGGGTTGCTTTCCTGCAGGTGAAAGCTCACCTGGACCTCTGTGCATGTAAGAGAGGTCTGTGTATGGTTCTTGCTTCTGTAGCAGGCTGCTCAGGAAATCAGATAATCCTCTTGCTGTTTGATTTGAGGGATGTCTTCTGGGAAAGACAAATACATATAAATCTGCTTACCTGTTTAGATGATATCTGAAGAATGTTTGTGAAATTAAGAGGCCATATATTTACATTTAACTGTAGTCATTGTGTAATACTTCCTGTTCCATGTGCAGTGAAAGAAATTAAATACTGAAATTTCCTATAGATGTATCTAAGATTAGCTGTCAGTCAGGCCATCCTGGTAATGCTGTGAATCCAAGCATTAATTTTCAAATGCTCTCCTTTCCCCAGTTTTCAATCACCTTGCTGTTGCTATCCTTAACTCCTGAGCAGTCAGCGTTTGGGTTGGGGGAAGATGGAAAGTTGGGATTTCGTGTGTGTGCTTCTTATTGAGGACAGCTTAAAGCTGGAGAGGTGAATCTGACCATTTGTGGGGAAGAACTGTGTGAATAGAAATTGGAACTAAGCACTATGAATTTTTTCTATTTATTGTTTTAAAAGCAAGTGAGATTTTTATGAAGTTATTGGAAATTTACTTTAATGGGACAGACATAGGAAGTATCTTTATTTGCAGTTTTTGGACTTGGCCTGATTTTCACAAGTGCAAGGCACTGACAGATGCTATCTTTTACATTGGGCTCTGAGGTTATGACGCATTTCTGAACCAAGCCATTTGCTCCAACCTCTGAAACTAGCTTCTTAAGGTATTCAGGTCTATAAAATGTGATTTATATAATTTTCAAATATTGTAAATTATTTGAAAAAAGAGTTCTCTTTAGAGGAAAAGCATTGCAATTGTTACGGCGCCATTATAAAGCAGCAAACCTATCAAGATCACCACAAGGAAAGCATGTTTGCATAAACTATCATGCATCATTTCAAGACTTAAATATCTTCTTTTTGTTATATTGCCATTTGCAGTGTTTTTTCTGTTTTGTTCTGTTTAAGTGAGATAGTGCTGATAAAGAAACAACCCTCTCCTCCTCCTGCTTAATGTGAACTCTCACCTTTAAGTTAAAAATCCACATATTTAAAAGTGTGTGTCTGTGCACATACATGTGCTTGCACATTAATAACAATTTACACAGAGAGAGAGGGGGAATGTTGCGACAACTGCCTCAGTAACTTTATGAACTTCAGTGCTGACTGCTCTTCAGAGTTATGATCCTTCTGTTCTAGGGTGAGCATTGCTGGAGGGTCATATTACTATTCTTTGTGCTGTATATATTTCCTTGATTTCTTGCAATAAAAAGAATCCCTGCTCTTACTGTAAGCATTTCTAATTTGTAACAGATCAGCAACCCAGTGTTGTTTCTTTGGCAGAGTGAGGCCATCAAGACCTGTCCTTTATGGGTCTTTCCAGGTGATTTACTAGCTATGACTTTCCCTTCATATCACACTTGAAGTTTCATCAAAATCATTTGGAATGTACTGGGACCAAATAAATGGCATAGGCTAAAGCATCTGTTTGCCAAGATAACCACACTACAACCTGCCAAACCAAACATTATTGTTAGAAACATGGCTTGACCATAATGCCTATCTCTGAACTGGAGTGGGAATGGTTTCATGGGAAAAAGTTTCCTCAACAATATATGGGCTCATAGAGCCTACTTTGGAAAAGAGACAGCATACTTTAGTTTAAATAAGTTGAAACTGCAGCCAGTACTATGGCTTGTGGCTAATCTTTATTATGTGCTATGTTTTCAAATTCTACTTTTTTTGTTTTTAAAATGTTATCTCAAAATAATTCCTTCTTTTTAACCTTGCTTCCCCCATTGCTGTTTTTGAGGACTCATTGGAGAAAGCAAACTCAAGATCCTCAAAGATTCTTCTTTCATTTTGCCTTTGAATTTTGTGACTGTTCTCCCTCAAAGAACGTGCAGCTGATTCTTGACTTTACAATGCTTGGGTGCTTTAGCTTGAACCATCATTGCAGCATTGGAAGTTAGAAAAACATAAAGGTTTCATGATGAGATTATTGGAAAGGAAGTGGAAGGAGATGCACTGGATGTTGGGCTTACCAGCTTTGCATTCAGTACTGGTGAGAGATTCCCAACTTTAGTAGCATCACCTGAGAATGGCTCACTTCCCTGATGTGGCTTAAGGGCCAAGGCTCTAAAAGGCAGTTTCAACACTTTCATAACCTACCTGAAGTAATGCAGTTGTGGATGGGAACAACAGAGCAGGATGGATTCCTCAGCACCCAAACCTTGCCAGCCCCACAGAGAAAAAACAGCACAAGTTGATGGAGCCAGCTGCAAATTTAGCTGAAAAGTCTTTTCTGTTGATTTCTGTGCATGGATCACTCAGGTGTGGCAGTGCTGTGAGGACAGTGCAGCAGCAAAGCCACATGAACTGTTCATCACCCAGGGGCTGGACTGAACTAGAGCAGGGGCAGAGCACCACATTAACAGGATGAAAGGGGATTAAGTAATTAGAGTAAGTTCTTTTTCCTGGAAAACTTGGAAAGTTGGCAGTTGTTTCTCCTTGCTCTTTAGGGAGGAGACCCATGGCCGAGCAGCAATGCTGAGATTGTTTCTTGCCTGCACAGGGTTTTTCCAGTAGGTTCTGAAGAGGGAGAGGGAATGATGGAGCACTTGACTGCTGTGCTTTCAGCTGGCCTTTCCCTTTCCCTTAGAAAGCTTTTCTATTGAGGATCATCCAAATATGTGCCATCTTGCCTCGTGAATGTGTCTAGTGTTTCATTTTGACCTTGGTTCAAATTCTCAAGTGGTTTGAGTTTTGTTTTTTTCCAAGCACCAATGCAGCTCATGTTTTGTTCTTCCCATATTTTCCATCACACTTTGACAAATTTCGACTAATCCTTTCGCCAGCTTTATTGTCACTTGTCTCTGTGTTACTGTTTCTCAGCTTGTCATTTAATAACTGAAATACTAGGGTATATAAGAACACGAGAAGTGCCATATATCATCCAGTTGTCATGTTTGGAATTGCAGCAGCTCTGTTGCACATGATACAGTTATAAATTAAAATTTTCCATTGACCTGGAGCTTACAAGGATATTTTCATTGGAGTATTTACTTAGTTTTGCTGATCTTGATGTATTTATATCTATTTATCTTTTATGTATCTATTTGTATTTCTTCTTATGTTCCTATTTCTCACTTCATTTTGCTATTACTAGTAAAAATCCATTTCTCTGGCATGCCCTTCTCTCTACTGAGGTGATGTTTGCACCCATTCCTGAGATGGAGTGAAACCGTTTGATTGTAAATGGATTGGCAAAAATATACAAAATCCTGCATGTTCTATCTATGCAAGGAACTAGGAAAGTTGACTTTTCCTAATATTGAAGGAGAAAGGAGAAAATGATGTCTTTCAAAAAGGGCTGTCTCTGAAATAATTCAGGATAATTCAGGTTTTATGAGACCTGTCTTTATAAATTCTGGAACTGATCCATTTATCTCTTTAAAATTTAACTGCAGTCAAGAGAAAAATTAAAGATTGTGTCGTTTTGATAATGTAGTACAAAGCTATTTTTGGTAACTAAAAGAGCTTGTTGAAAGCACTTGCTTTCCACCAGGACTAGCACATTGAAGCCAACATGGGACTTGAATCCAACACATTTTTGAATCGTGACAGGTCCAAGACATCTTTAAAAACATTGAGATCGCAAATGCTGTCTGATTTGGTTCAGACTTTACAGGTAAGTTCTGCCTTGGCACAAGGTTGTGAAATTCCCGCTGTGTTGGTGTTACTTTGCAGGAGCTGGGACTGTGTCACAGTGGGCTCTGGGAGGGAAGGCCCGTTGCAGGTCCCTCCGGAGAGGCCATTGTCTCCTCAGGATAAAGTGAGAGGTATTTCAGAAGCGCTTTGAAGCCTTGCCAGCCTCCTCACAGGGCTGTGAAATCTGATACCTCCGCTTTTGAGCTGTTGGGGAAAGTACAAACTGTAGTACTTGTGGAATTCATTCACTGACTTCCAAAGTCGAGTCTGGCCTGGGAATGGAAGAAAGAGTTTAAGAAGAAGGCGGAAAAAAAGACTTCAGTAGTATGTGGCAGTTAACTGTCAACTTTGGCATCTTTTCAGATTTGCAGCTTCATGCTTTCTAGAGATAAACTGTGACTTTTCCCGAAGGACTGGAGGATTTCATTTTCCTTCCCACTGAAGCTGCTAGGATTGTATGACTGTAGGAGCTATGTGAAGTGCACAACTATCAGCAAGATGCCTGCTATGCTCTTTGGTAGTTAATTTAAGGTTACAGAACATTTCTTGCAGCTTGTTCCTATTTACATTGGCTTCTCAGTATTTTCCATTTGTAAAGCAAATCAATGGGGTCCTCCTGGCTGTATTACTATGCCTTGTCCTGTTTCATCTGGGTTTCCCTGAAACCTTTTGTCTCATTAAGAGGTGGATTGAAGATTTTCTGCGGGCTCAGAGCATTCCTGTGCACCCTGTGTGACAAAGGAGCTTGTGTAAAAGCAGAGAAGGAGCAACCAAATCTTCAAAGAGTCGAACTTTGTTACACTTTTTGTTTTCAGTGGAGCTCAAACGCGAGCGGGCAGCGAGGCCTCTGTTTCTGCTGTGTCGCCTGTTGCTCTTGTTTCATTTTGGCAGAGCTGAAGGGAAGCATTCACTTACGTCTCTCATGGTGCTCTCTGGGCTTGCCCTGGCCATGCAGGACGTGTGGGGTGCAGGTTCTGCGAGGAAAGCGGGAGCCTTTCAGGTGGGGATGGTGCTGTCAGCACTGCAGCGAGCGTCTCTGCGGTCAGCCAGCGCCTGGCCAGCTGCTAACGCGGTCATTCCGTGCAGTAACCCAAGCCCTGGGCGCCATCCAGGCCCCCTTCGCAGCTGCTCCCGGCTCACAGTCCCAGAGAGAGGGCAGGGGGAGATAGGAGCCTGGCTTAGTGCACTGAGCCGGGCAGCGAAAGGTGGCAAAGGTGTGTTCCTCCTCAGGGGCTGGTATGACAGATTTCAGGGACACATAAGGGGGAGTTGGAAAGCTCAGGCTAAAACTGAGCTGCAGCTGCTGAAGAAGGAGGAATAGCAAGAAAATACTTAAGTAACCAAAGAGGAGGAAAGTAGAAGTTTATAGCTTAATATGGAAATAAGCAAATAATAGGTCGTCTCTTTGATGTCTTTCTTCTTTCGACCACCACAGAAAAGGTGAATTATGACCAGATGCTTAAACCAGTTAATTTTAACAAAAACAGGACTAAAAAGGAACAGGTCAGGTGTACTTGATAGATAAAAAAGATTATGCAAGTCAGCAGAACTTGATACAGTATCCTATAATATGAAAAATTTGCAAATACTTACTTATCTGCCATTCTCTGTAAGAAAAGTGGAGTCGCCTGATGATGTCAAGAAGACAAATGCATTACCTGTGTTTGAAAATGCAAGGGCAGCTGAGAGGGAAGAAGCCGTGGAGAATTTAGAGAACCTTAATGCTTATTTAGTAATAAAAATGAATCACGGCATAAACCATTAGGTGATACTTAAAAAATCTTTCTAGTCCTTACAAATGTGATAAATAATTGTCCCGATGCCACTCCGTACTTGTGCATAGTAGATTTGGTAGAACCTTATTGCAAAGACAAGCTAGGACACCATCCCACATGACATTCTTGAAGGCAAACTGTGCTGGGTTTATGTGGTAAGGTGGGCTCACAACTGACTGAGGCAGTTGTGGGTACGTGGGTATTTGGGGATTTAGAAAGGGGTAAGTGGGGATTTAGAATGTTTCATGTGAAGATGGCCCAGGGAGGTCATGATGACTTTGCTGCTGGAGTATTTCAAAAAGGCTGTAGATATATTGTTCTTGATTTTGCCTCAGAGATGGGATATGGATGAGATGATTTCCTGTGATTCCTTTCGCTTCTCTCTTCCTGGGACTCTGATGTGAGGCTGACTGGGGAGGTATTAACTTAAGTGCAAATAACTCAAGTTAACTGTGCACTGAAGACACAACCCTCAGCTTAATAGATGTCATTTTAAAACCTGCCTGGGAAAATGTGGTTTCATATGTGGTAATAATGTCCCAAGAGGACATCCCAAGATGATTGGTAGATTTGAGAATGATGTGGGCTGATTGGAGAGATTCCAAAGTGGGAATGATCAAACAAATAGGAAACAAACCCAGAAGGCAGCCTGAAACAATTTAGATTGTGTAGGGAATAAAAGACCAGAAGAAGAATTGCAAAAGTCTTCAAATACTGAAAAGGCTGCTGAAAAAAAGAGCAGTATGATGCTTAGAGAGAGTCCAATCCCTGCAGAAGATGGAACAGGAGTTAATGAACTAAATTGGAGCAGAAAATATCCAAAGAAGGCATTAAAATAAAGGGAAAAACCCCCAAAACAACAGCAATCCAAATCAGGGATAGGAAGTACTGGAAAAGATTGCTTGGGTGATTATGAAATCTGTGATGATGTTAAAGGGCAGGTGAGTGAAACACCTCTCAGAAAGGACGTGGAGATGGTTGTTCTTATTTTGGGACCTTTCAATGTCCCTATCTGATTTCTTCAAAGACCTTTTTCTCCTGAGAAAGAATGCTTTGCCTTGATAGTTGAGGATTAAATTTATCCATTTACTGCTCAAAATAGAATTGCTACTCTCTATTCCTACCAAAAGTGTCTGCCTAGCCAGTAGGGAAAGTCGCCAGCCGTGCATCTGAGGTTTTCACCTTTCTGTTCCCTTTTGCCTGTGACAGGGAATCTGTGAGAGGTAACCTTTACCCCACTGCAGCTTGTGGGTGGGGAGACAGAGATGCTGTTTCTTTGCAGGAGGTGCTAGGGCTCTTCACAGACAGGCTGAATATCCAGACATGCCAGTGAAACTGCTGTGTGCAGCTCTGAATGCAGCTTCCTAATTAGCGTTTGCAATGGTCCTTCAAATAGCACTTACACCGGTGTTCATTGCACATATTTGAATTTTGTTTCAAGTAAAATCCTCACATAGCTAGAGTTTCTAAGTTGTCTTTGTCTTTTGGGTATCCAGCTGGAGAATGTGCTGTAAATTAAAAACAAACCTGGATGCAAAAGTCAGCTCCTATTTAGGCAGTGTCAGATAGGTTTTCTGAGGCTTGATCTGTGGAAAAACTGCAAACGGATCTGTCATTTCTGTTTAGAAGTTCAGAAGGAGGCAGACAGTTTGGATCAGGCAACAGTCTGCAGTGATGTGTCCAAAACAAGAGCTTTTGTTCCAAGCGGGGCTGATGCAGGCCACCAAATATGCCAAGAATGCGGGGCCGTTTGTGGTGCTGCACAGATACCATCACCGGCGAACTAAGCACTCACATTCCTGCTCAAAAACCAGCGCTCCTGGGATGGAGGCAACTGAAACAAGGGAAACCCCGAGCAGAAGATTGTCACTGCCTACATGTACACTTATGTCAAAGATAAAATGATCTCCGTTTTTCTTTGAAGTCCACCGTTTTCAGACCTCTCCCTCGAAGAGGCAATTAGCTGTTAAACCTCTCAGGGTCAAACGGTCAAGGTTAGTTACAAGGAGGGCGTTAAGAATTTTTGAATCAGCTGCTGTGATTTCAGTGAAAAATCTGTGAATGATTTCAGTGATAAATCTATGAAGTCTGAGTCCTTCACATCAGGAAATGATCTTTTTCCAGTTGACATAATTTCCAAAATCAAACATAGCCAAATATGTGAAAGCTCTGTGTGTAAATTTGTATGAATTGAAGGAGTTGTTGCACTCCCTGGCTTATGAAAAGGCTCTACCAATTGCTCTGAGCAATTTTCACACCCATTTCAGGGGTATTTTTTTGTAATTCCATGATAATTAACTGCTAAGATTGTGTTCATACTTTCAAAGTAAACTAGGGTTTATTTCTTGTTATTAGATATGAAAATACTGGTTGAAATAACAAAAATAAACAATGTTCTTAGGGAAAAGATTTATTTTTCTGGAAAATTGCAAGGAAATATACTACATCCTTTGGTAATTCAAAGAAGTTAAAATAAGTGGCCATTTGAATTTTACAAGTTCTGTGTAACATTTGAACAGTCAGGACATCGTAGTGGTTGAAGCTTTAGGGAGGCACTGATTGCAATCCACTCCAATAGCTTGTCTGTCTTGAAAACAATTTAAATGAACCACGACACCTTGTTAATAGCGGCTAAAAGAGCTAAAGAATTAAAAAACCCCAAACCCACAGTGCTCCAAATCTGCCATATGGCACATCTGAACTCTGACATTGCCAGTTTTGGATTAGCTCCTTTGAGCACTTGGTAGAGTTCATCTTTAGTAAAGCAAATATTTTGCAGAAGCAAGTTTACATTCCCCCCAGGATGTGGGGTGCAGCAGGGAGCTGTGCTTTGCAGGACCATGACTCTGAGAGGTTGCTCAGTGTCAAGATCACCATCTCCTGATGTGTGGTGTGCTGCAGGGGAGGCATTTTCATCATCCACAGGGGTGAGCCAAAGTAAATCTGTTTGCTGTGGGTAACCCCGAATAAGCCCAGCTGAGCACATCTGGAGAACAGGCGTTCATAGCCATGAAACACCACGGCCCTGGCTGGTTAAAAGCACTCCTCCTGCTGTACGGAGGCAGGAGGGGCCCTTGGCCTGACCAAAGCTGGCACTTCTGATACTGGAAATCAGAGTGTTAGGAGTCCTCGTGCCTGGAGGATACCTGGGTGGATGTAACAGATAAAAAAATGGCTTGGAAAATACTGATTAATAAGTAAAACCAGGCCGCTACTGCAGCAGCATGGGCTGACACCAGTGGTGAAATGGGAAGCAAAGCAGATTAAACTCTCTCTGGAAAGATCAGTTGGTGAAGGCAACGATTTGGATCCCAACCTGCCAATTAACCTGTCTAGAGGAGTCACTGTGGAGGATTCCCCCTGCCAATGCTTTGATGAAGTAGTTGAGTGGTATAAAATCACAAATCCAACACAACTGGTATTTTACTCTCTTTCATTACAACAATTTTTCAATCATGCTTCGTTTCATTAAGCTCATAATGCAGATTAACAGATTTCCTTGCCTTTTTAAAGAGAAACTGTATGGTGATACTAGGTAAAAAATTTAGGGAAGAGAGACAATTTATTTTCAGTATCTTTATTGTCTGTCAATGACAAGATGGACAATCAAATCTTCTCCGTCTTTTCAGAATGGAGTTTATGTTTAAATGGGTGGGTCTAGTCAAAGCTAAAAGGAAATCTCACAATATATTTTTTGTAGAGAAGACTCCCCATGCTAATGAGCAGCTGAATCTGTCTTGGGGAAACAGTTTGTTACTAAAAATAAGTTGCAGCCTAACTGTAACTAAAATCAGATTGCAGAAACCAAGCTACTCTGATTCCTGATTTCTGCTACAGAAGGAGATGAATCTATTACAAACAGCTCTGATTATTATATATTTTTAAATGTGCCAACTGAGTTCTGTTTTGAAATTAATCCACTTATGAGCTTCTATCAAATATGCTTACAGCATTCTCCAGAGATTTTCTTCAGACTCTGCAAAGCCAGTGAGGAACCAGTTCATAGTTATGAGGCCAAAAGGAAAAACAGTGCACATGAGCTATTTATAGAATATGAAGCAAAACAGTGTGATAAAGGGCAAATGAAAGCTTTCAACGAGAGGCTTTTCGTTCCCAGTCACATGGTCTTTACATGCAATTTCTTTTTTACTATAAAATTTAGCAGGGAAATTAAATCACTTGACAGCAGCCTTTTTCTGGTTAGAAGAACTGTTCAGTGCTCCTTTACCATTTATAATCCACTCACTTGTGGCTGTTGCTGTTTGAGAGGGTTTGTTTGCAGAAGTTTCTGCAGGGCCAGTACTTTCCTGGCAGGTGGAAGCAGAAATGGTGGCCAGAGAAGATTCTGCTCTGGGAAGATTTCAGTGTGGAACAAGGAAAACCACCCTGCTGCCGAACACAACATGCAAAGTTCTTAGTCATGAGCCCCAGATGTTTGGGAAAACAGGACAAGGATCCCCCTCCTCTGAAACTCTGACAGTTACAGGCAGTAGTAGAAGCAAGTGAAGGTAAATCCAACCTTCCTATTTGCTTTTGTGTCCCAACACCCACAGTATATAAATGTCCTTGTTGTGTTCCTGCCTTTTTGTTCTCAATGCAAAGAGCAAAGGACATTTCTGTCCTGGGAATTTATCAACTACCTCATTCTTTTTGGATTTATTTCTTCCAGAGCTGGTTTGTCCAAGTCAAGTATCTGTGCTCCATCTCTGGGGGCTGCCTTTAAGCAATTCTGACCTTGAAAAAAACCCCAGCTTGACCTGGGTGCCAGATTGTGACTTAGCCTAACACCATATTCAACTCTTTCAGAAATACAGGATTTGCCAATTTTTTGACAATTACTAAAATTAGATATTTTACTGCCTAAGTGTGATGACTCCAAGAAGGAGAATGGTGCAGAGGAGAAATAGCATGAACTGTGTCCCAGAGGTCCAGGCTACTAAAAATAAATGGCTTCTCAGATAGATTTCTTTTTGTTATCTTTCCTTTTTCTTTGTGTCTGTGATGAAGTTTGAGGGAGACTAAAGAAACTGGATAGTTTATCACCCAAATATAGGGCCTGATGATGTAATTTCAGAGTATTTTCACAGACAGAGTGATTTATGGCAGCAGCCTTTTCTCCTTGGACATTAGCAGCACGTTTGCAGGTTCTCAGTGTGTTCCATACCTGAGCTTCTCACCACTCAGGCCATCACCCAAACTGTCTTGTCTCATCTGTGTCAGATTCCTCCTTAGTCCTGGGAGCTCCTGTGTTTGTGTAAAAATATTAATCCTTCACAGACTCATTCTGCATTGTGACAAGTGAACGAGTAGATCAAATGCTGAGGCTTCAGCAGCAGTGGTGCTGTATGGGAGCCGAGTGCTGCAGCTGGGAAGCAGGGGAGCAAGGACCAATGAACGTGGTACATCTATCTTTAGTCCCACAAGTCAGTCCCTCAGACAATTTAACAGATTTGCTAATGGGAACAAGGTTTTTCAGTGAAGCTTCTTCAGGCCCTTACAAAGATGTGAATGTACTCCAGCACCCTGATGAATGATAAGCAGAAACACTGAAAGACAAATTTGCACTACTGCTTCTCAGACACATGAACTCCTTCAGAAGTCAGGAGTTACTCAGATTTTAAAGAAATCAATGTTGGCTTCCTCCCAGGACATAAACTCTTTTAAAGAGCTCTGTTTTATGTGTCTGCGTCTGTGTGTGTATATACATATATAATGTTGTTTCCAAATACCCAGTGGAAATTTAATGGAGTTACAGGAACAGCAGAATGGAGGAGAACTAAGTCTGTATCCAGCACATAACCCAAACAGTGCAGCTGAATTGATCTCCAAGAGGAAGGCAGGGCAGTAATGCAATACTAGAGTTCCGAGGGTTTGGGCTGCAGTGAGAAAAATCCCCAACTTCTCTGCTCCCCTAGTGTTCTTGCTGGACAATAGAACCAGCCTAAAAATAAAATCAAGCTAAACTGGAAGAAAAAAAGATATTGGAAAGAGTGGAGGGAAAAAAAAGTCATTTTCAGCAATGTATACTGTGCAAGATTTACTTTGCTGGGCAAGAATTAAGATGGCAATTTTGAGCCATCACGGCTCATTGCAGTTGTTCAGAGACGCGGTGCTCCCGTTCCCTCTACAGCCGGAACTTCCTGGTGACACTGGCAGTGTCTCTGGAGGACACTGCCTTCCCATCCAGCAGCTGCACAGGGGTGAGGCAGAGGAGCAAGGAGGTGCTGTCACCCTGCCCTATGAGCTGAGAGTGTCCCCTCTCTGTCACACCCTGTGCAGAAGCAGCTGCAAGGGGAGGTGACAGGAGTGCTACAGCGGGGCTTGGGAGCTGCCTGAGCCTGGCTTTGCTTCCCTCAGGTGTTTCTGGGGGCATCACGAGGCCTCAGCTCACCTGTTCCTGGCTGCTGTGGCATCGCTGATATTTCTTCACTTGTAGCCACTTGTGTGTGAAGCCAGCACAGGTCTCTCTTCCTAAGCTAGACTGTGACCGGAGCTCCAGTCAGTAGATTTTAGGCTGGAAACCAAGTCAAACCTCACATGCAAATTCCCTTACCAACCACCTGGAGCGAGGGTGAGTCCTAGAGAAGGGCCTTACAGCCGTGGTGTTGGAGCACAACAGACACAAATCTGCGCTGCCTGTCCCAGCCTGAGGCTCAGCCCCTGCAAGTGAGAAACAGGCCGATCCCATTCATTACTGTCACCTTCAAATATAAACCGGCTGGAACAGAGAGCTCTTCTCAAAGCCATCCCATACTCTATGTGCTAACAAACAAGACCGTGCTTGTAAGAGCACACCGTGAAGTGGCAGAGTGCTCTTTTTTTTTCAAGCTGATCAAGAGGGACAAGAGACACAGGAGAGTGGCTTAAGGCTATTCAGATCACAAGACTTTTTGATGAAGAGAACATGCAGCTGGCTGCATATGCTATTCCAGAAAAATAAACACCTCTTGTAAATATCTAGCCTTCTTGCCATCTCTGAAGAATTTCTGGCAGCTGATGTAAGTAGCTGAGGAAGAGGTTGGAAAGCTGTCACCCCAAGGCTGCCACCCTTGTGTGTTGGCAGGGTGAAACGAGTAGCCTACAAAATCTGGGGCAGGCAGGCAAAGATAAGCAGAAGGGACTGTCCCACTCCTGGTTCTGCTGGATCAGGTGTTGTGAGCCTGGCATTCTGCTGAAGCACACACGGAAGAGTATGCACTGCAATTTACACTGAAGACTTAAAGGGTGAACCTTACTGGGCACAGGCCTGTTTTAAGAAGTTGCTGAAATGATTTCTTAAAGTATGGGACTACATCACATGCACTTGTGTGCTCTCAGCTGTCTAAAACTGGCTTTTATCCTGCCACTCCAGATGCAGGGAAGTCCTTTGGCACAGATGGGATCCTCTGGCACAGCTGAAGGGGGCTGAGTACCAGGCAGAGCAGGGGCTTGGCTGGAAGGGCACCCAGTCACAGATACTGAGCTGAGCTTTCAGCCCTAGGAACTCTGCACATGCTAGGAAGTGAAGCAGCCCTTACTCAGAGAGACTTTTCTGGCACAAAGGCAACACTGAAGCAAGATCTCCCTTGTTTTGAAGGAAGCATTGATTTGTAAAATATCATGTAATGTGATAGGTCTCCTTCCTGAAGAGTGGCTTCAGAAGAAAACATTGTGCCTTTTATATATTTCTCTTTTCTTTGCCATTACAGTTTGCCTCTACACAGTTATGGAGACTACAGCAAGAAGTTTTCATTTTGGTATAAGAATTCATCTCCTGCCCATCTTTCTTCATACTAAGTCAGTGAAGTGAAAGTTCAGGTAGTATCTGGGTGTACTCACTCAATTTCAAGAGTAAAAGTTTCCAAAATACACCAGGATTGCTGGCTTTGGACTCCTGCCCACAGACACATGCGATTTTGATACACGTCTGATTCCCTGCATTGTTACCTCCTCTTTCACAGTTTTACTTACACTGCAATAAGATTAAATGAACTTTATTATGAATCATACATGAGCATACATGCAGGTCTGGATGTACATAGAAACAGGGAGAAGGGAAATACACTAGAATATTTAGAGTGCTTAGTATCTATATATTTACATAACAAAATCCGCCTATTCTGTTTCCATTTTTACACAGACTGGTCTGATTACTTAATCCAAAGCCACATCCTCCACTTGACGGCTGCCAAAGCGAGCCACAGGCAAGAGGCGAGCTGAGTTGTGTTTGTTAAGTCCCCATGCAAGTTGTTCTTTCCTTTTTTTCTTCTGCCCTGTGGGTTTTTTGCTTGCTCTTCTTTTTTTGCTTACTTTATTCCATACACCCCCCCCCCCCTTTTATTTTTTGGTCATCATTTTACATATGATCTTCTTGGTTTGGGATGTTCTTTACCTACATGTTTACATTGCACCCAATCACATTAGGCTGTGATCCCAAATTTGGGTCTATGTGCTACTGGAATATAAATAATGTCTTGTTGCTTTGGTATGCAACTCTACTCTGCATGTGGGCACTACCCATTGCAAGGCTGCTTTCTTAATTTTTGCCTGAAAGTGATACTATGTATACTACAAATACCACCACACAGCAAAATAATGAACAGCAGCAGCATAGCAAAAAATTCAGCTGTACCAACGGTGAAAGCATTTTCTTACAGGAGTGAAATTGTGCTGTAAGTACTTGTTGGTTTGTTGGAAATCTTGGGATGTGTAAATGTAACTGATCCCATCTATGTTATCATTAAGGGAGTTTATTGGTGAGTCTGAGGTTAAAAAGCCCCTAAAGCTCAAAGGATAAGGGAAACAGGTGCTTTCCCAGAGCCTTGGAAGTTATGCTATAATCAGTTTCTTCCTTCCCTTTGGGCTTAATAATATACTAAAAGTGGTATGTTATAGCTATGGTAACATTTATAATAAGAAAATATGCAAATACAGCAGCACCATAATTTTTCCAGACTGCTTAGCAAGTAAATGGTTGTGTACAGAATAGCCTTCAATCCTGTGAGCATCCTTCTGTCAGAGGCAGCTCCTATTATTTATGACAGCAATAAAACTACTGATTATTATTGGACAAATTTCTCAGACATGAAAAAAAAAACCAACAAACTTCAGACATTTTACTTCCAAATCTTTCAGTATGTAACAAAAGGTTTGAGGTTTCCAAAGTTTAGTCCCTGAGGATAAACAAATAAAGTTGTAAAGAGCACACCTTGCTAATATGATTGTTCCTTTTTAGCATAATAGTTTTCAAATAAACAACCTGCTAATGTCTATAATAAGCAATTACTCTATGATGAAAACTGCAAATGGAGCCCACTGGTGGGTAACAGATAACAGTAAAATCTGTCAATAAAACAAATATTGTTCTGCTTGAACAGCTCTCTTCTTCACTCCAAGAGAAGAACAGAGCTGCCTGGATATTTTTATAGGCTGGTGGTTGACAGCCAGATATGTTACAACACTGCTCCTCTGATGCTTTGCTGTGATGTTACATGGAATCTTTACTCTTTACAGTGTTAGTGTTACAACAAAATAAAGGTAGAGATCTTTACTTATTTGGTCTTGAGTCCAATAAAACCACAGTAGGGTGAATGTTTGCCCAGGAAGAGGGATTTGACAGATTAACAGGGTTTGCTTTCTTTCATAAAAGGAAAATGATAATTAAAAATTTGGAGTCCATCCTATCTCTGAAACATGCAAATGAAAAGAAGAAGCATCTCGGCACTCTTTTCTTCTTGCTAGTCTTAATCATTTGCAGTGGCAAAAAGGTGTTAAATGCATGCAACAATCTCACTTTCCCAAACATTGAAAAATGTATAAAAAAAGATCATAATTTTTCAAGCATGGTTGACAAATTATTTTCAAAATATTTGCAGTGCAATTTACATACTTGCCTAGTTGCTCCACCATTGATTACAAAGCTGTGTTGTTCTTGCTTTGTTCCCTGTACTTCTGCACTCATTTTTCCAAAACAATTTTGCATTTAGTTTTCAAGAAATAAGGATATGGAATATGAGAAAATCACAAATCCCCAAGCCTGGTCCTCTCCAAATTCCATGGCGAGTATGAGGGTTTTATTTTATATATAGCTTTGTAGAAATGGGATCATTTGAAGGAAAATCTTGAGCAATTCTTATCTTTGTTCCATTCTGGACTGACATCATGGTATGAAAACGCAAGGAATGTACAGTAAAGCCTGGTGTGGGAAGAAGATCTTGACAGAGGCATGATTAATGGTGTCTGAAAGAGGGAAAACAGTTATGTAAGAAATACAGCCCATGAGGCTGAAACTGAAGAAACCATCACAGGTGCAAACTGTAAACAGGCCCCAGAGGGAAGAATATTGGTCTTTTAAAGGTGGACTCTGTAAACAAACAGACGAGGCATAGGAAATATCCTTCCATATAAATTTTTATGGTACAAATAAGTACATGGAGCACATAAGCACTGTAAGTGTTTATAAACTCAAAGAACATCCATATTGCAGTAAAGCTGCACAAATAGTACCACGGTGTAAATTTATATAGCGTGAGGCAGATGTGTGGTCTGATGGCTTAGTTTGTTTTTTTTGACTTTAGCAAATGACATGATTTCTGTGTCTCTGGTTTTGTTTTGTTCCATTTAGCTGCTCTCAGCTACATAATTGTTCTTTCAGCTTGTAAATATTATGGTCAACCTCCAGCAAAGTTTAGATGAGGCCAATCAAATGTAAACAAGTGTGTCTGCACCAATGATGTGAGTAAGCAAAGTCATCTCTTGTGATGTTTCCTCCCCCTTTTCTTACTCCCCTGGGACTGCAAGAGCTTTGTGGAGCCTGCTGTGGTACTGCACAGCCTGGGGTTCAGTTTAACTGCCTGTCTGGGATTTTTTTTTCCTTTTTTTTCCCCTGGCTATTTGGTGTTGAATTTATCCAGTGAAATGAGCATAATGGACCAGGATCACCTCTGGAGAGTGTCCTCACATCTGTCCTTGTTTCTGCCCCTGCCCTGGGGGTGGCTGCCTGCAATCTGAGCACAAAGTTAATACAGGTGTGAAGTGCAGTGCAGGGGCCCAGAAGGGCTGAGGGTGAGCAGAGGCTCCTGAGGAGCTGCAGCCTGATGCAGTGCTGTGGCACAGAGGGGTGGCAGCGCTGCTGGGCCATGCTGTCAGACCCTCTGGGCAGTTTCCCAGCAGGGCTCAGTGCCCCAGGCTGCTGTGCCTGCAGCAGGTGACAGCCAGCAGCACAGGGCTCTGGCCTGGTGGCTCTGGCAGAGCTATTTCTGTGCCAGGACCCCAGGTGCTGCAGTCACCAGACCTTCTGGGTGAAAACCTTTGCATTAAAAAGGTGCACATGGAACAATTTTTAACCTTGAATGTGATCTTTAGGGTTTCACTCCACGTTGCTCTGCAGTCACTGTGCAGCCCCAAACGTGCAGGACATACTGGCAACACAGAGAATGCATCCCATGGGCTTTCTGCTGCAAACATGAACAAGCAGGTGGGTTTTCCCTGCATGCAACCTCCTCCCCTTTCTTTGGAGCCTCTCATTGTTGCGCACTGAACACAGGCCCTCCCTGCTCCCCTGCATCCAATATTTACCTGTTTCCCAGCCCAGTTTTGTGTCTCCAAGTGCCCAAATCCTGCTGTAGCTTTTTGCAGCTGTAGCAGTTCAACACTACTGGCAGCCTGACATTCCACACCTCATGCTCCCATAAGGAGTGAACTGTTGGGTCACAATTTTTGGTTAGATATGAATTAACCTTTAAGTAAAAAAACCCCACCAAAGTAATGACTGCAATGCTATTGATCTCCTGGGAACAGAGCCTGGGAGGTGTCTGACATTTTACATTGTTATCTATGGGAGAGGAAGGAGCTGGGCTGTTTTTTCCCACCAGAAATGTATCTATTTTAGAAAGCAAAGTACTTTCTTTGCCATGGGACCCAAAACAGTTTTCATTCACTGATTCACAGTCTCTGGAGGCTTTTTCCCTGAGCTTAGGAGGCAAATGCTTAGTGGTTTGCAGATGGAAAAGTGACAGCCCAATTAGCTAAAACTGTTAATTTAAAGGTAAAGATGTTACTTGTTTACAGCTATCTTGGCTTTGAGAACCAGTCTCCACCAGCCTCATTCCTCTGTTTTTACATACAGGGTTGCTGCAGATTTGGTCATAATAACTACTGGGTGAGAATATGAAAGCAATGTATCAACAGCATATGATTTATTCTGTGGTTCTTGTGCAGAAAGCCAGAACATGATTTCATGCTTTCCTGTTTCTCTTTTTGTCTTATGGTATGAAAATCATTATTAGTTATTTGCTGTTACATTTTTCCAATAGCCCATTTGCTTAATTATGGATGAATGCTTATTGATGAATCTTTTCCATCCCAAGAGACAGTCTCACCAAGACCCAGGCAGAAACTACAGGAAATGTATTTGGACAATGTTCACGTTGTATCTGTTCTTGTGGTGTATAGCAGAGCCAGTATGGGTCAGTTTGGCAGCTCATGGCCTCACATTGATCCACGGGAAGCTTCCATGTGTGTTGCTACTTATTCTTTGAACCATGAGGAATGCCTGTAATAGCATTCATGGTCCAAACAGCTGAAAACTCTCTGCTGCATCTGCCGGGTCTGAGGGTGGATCCACATCTGCCTTGTCCACATAGAAGGACAGGACTTGGTGGCAGATGTACTCTGGGAGCTGCCAGTGTCCACACAGGCTGGAAGTTTTGGCAGGTATGGGACACTGGCAGTTGGGACCAGATATCTAAACATGCTTTTCTGTTTCATTCAGAGATTGCATAAGAGTGTTTAACTTTTAGACAAAGCCTTTCCAAATAAAATGCTTTACCAAAGGAATACAATATCAAGGAAAGGGGTAAAACAATATTTAGAATTCTTCCACATAGCAAAATCTGTGCAAGGAGCATCAGAAGAGTTACTACCAAATGTGCCCAGTAGCATTTCTTAATATTTGTAGTTGTTCTTAAATCTATATACCTAATCAGCTCCTTAAACTATGCTCCAGGCATAGTGAAGTGGAAAGAAATATTAAAAATATTGCCTGAAGGGATGAATTCTCTTGGTATTTATGGTAAATGCACCACTTTGCTCTTGTTAGGAGCTTTCATTAGTTTGAATTGTCTGTCTTAATGCAGTTTATAAATTACTGACAGTAAAGGAGATTCCAAAATGGCACGTATTACCATGGAATACTTTTACTATTAATATACAATAAAGAGGTAACCCTCATATATCCCGAAGTCAAAAGGCAACTTCAGATTTCCTATTTAGAAGATATCTTAATTGAGCTCACCTGAGAGATCACCAGGTAAACTTCATGTGATGTTTTTGCTTAAGGTGTGTCTGTCAGGTGCAGTTGGTTGTTTTGAAAAACATAGCGAAGAATTTCAGTGCAGTGAAACCATTTTGCTATCTGTTCACCACAGGTCATGTTTTCTGTTGGCTTTCTGGAGTTTGGTGTGACTGAGGCTGTGCCACAGCAGGGCAGAGGGTCCATGAGCTTCTGTATCTCGAGGCACAGAGAAAACAGAGCTACAGGACAACACGCTGGAGTGGGATCCCTATCAAACAACTGAGAGCTCCTTGCACCACATTTTTGACACTGGTGGGCAGGCTATGGACATACAATGTACTGAAAGTGTGGGCAGGACTGGCAGGCAGTACCTTGTGTCTTTAGGGAAGGATTCCAGTCTGTAAAGGATCTGCTGCAGCTGATTTTATGCTTCTTCCTCCTATTCTTTTCAATCAGCCTCATATGCAGAATGTCAGCTTAAAATCCTTCTTAGTGATGTTTCATGGTCTCTTATTTCCATTATTTGACAATTACTAAAAGGAGATCTTGTAAGTGATGCAGTATTAAGAGCACATCTTAAGAATAATCAGTAGTTTCAGCAGCTCTTTCTATTCTCCCTGCTTTTGTGGCTTATTATAAAAGTGTCAATCTCTCACTGCTATCTAACAAACAAACTTCTGCCCTGGATCCATTTCCTCTTGGGCAGTTTGCCAGGAATAACAAATTAAACTCCAACTCTCAGTTTAAGAAGTTTCACTTCACTGAGTAGAGTTCAAGTACAGTCTATTATCCTGACTAAGTGATAGAGGAATCCTTTGATGTTTGCTTCTTGAGTGGTTTATACAAGCCAGGGCTTCCTGTAGGAAAAAGAACTGCAGCTGAAGGAAATACTTGATTGATCAGGTAACCTCTTCCTCTCACTCTTTCTTGAGAGTGTCTGAGTGCCCAATGAAAGAATCACGCGGAGAAACAAACAGAGACCCGGTATAGTCTTCACAAGAAGAAGTCACACAGTTTAATGACGTTTCTCCATTTTTTAAGGTGAGAGGGACCAATCCTGCTCCTTCCACGTTCCTATTCCTCACTGCTTTCCCCACATCAGCTCTGATGGTCCAGCAAGGCTTGTTCAACCTACTTAATTTGTAAGACTTCACAACTGAAAGTAAGTGTTCTGCCATCCCTATGAGCTGAACAGGATAATTAGTCGTGCTGAAGGGGTGGGGCTGTACTGGTGGCACTTGGAGCAGGAGGCACAGGGGAGAGAGGAATAAAAAATAATAATGTAGGAACACAAGTTCTCCATCTGCACCTGCCAGCCAGCCAGGTCAGCCTGGCTGTGTCACTGACCTGTGCACTCAGGGCTCCTCCGACCTTCAGCTGGGTGCCACTCTGAACTCTTCTAGAAGATGCTGGTTTTCTCCTTTGATCACCAGGGGCTGTGTTCATTTTATCACATAAAATGATTCAGTGCTGTATTTTTTCTCTATATAAGAAGGTACCGTGACGCTCTCCTCCTAGTAATTCTGGCCTGGAAGTTAGAGGGAAAAGCAGAAGTTGGCTAGAATATATAGAGGAGAAACTATAGGAGGGAGTGGTGCAGTGCACTGTGATCAGAGCATAGGGATCAGCTAAGAACAAAAAGGAAAGGAAAGAGGTACCAGCAAACCTTGCATTGTCTGAGTTGTTTCAAGATACCCACTGTTCTGTGGTCAGTGGTAGTGAACTGCTGTGCTTGATTTCTGAATCTGAGTATTTAAAAACTCCCTTTGTTAGCTTGTCACACACAGATAATTGGGGTAATTTTTTCTGTGCCAATAAATGTTCAGGACAACTTTGCTTCTCCCTGATTCTTGACAGGCGTGGCCACAACATGTGGTGGGTGCAGCATTGATTTCCTGTCCACCTTGGAGCACCTGGGCACAGAAGTGACTTGCAGAACTCTTGTCTCTAACCAGGGGAACAGCTGAACAGCACATGAGCAGCACTGCAGTGCCAGAAGCAGCTGTGCTAATAGTTCAGTATTACAGGGGAGGTCTTGCTCCCCTTCTTAGCTCCTGGCCTGGCAATTCCGCTGCTTTCCTTGACTTGGGTGTGTTGGGTGCCTGTCAGATGGCTGATTCAACTCACTAACCCAAAAGAAAATCATCTCCATGTAACATTGTCACTGTTGGCTGGAAGGAGAGCATGAGGAGATTTGGAGGCAAACAGCCTTTATTTTGCAATCAGATGTTGCAATACCTGTGGATATTGCATGCTCCACAGTGTTGCAAGAGTCCCTTGAGCAGAACTCATTGAATTTGGTTTGTAAAAGCTTGTCTAACTAAGTATGAGTATTGGAAGTTGTGAAATTACCTACCCGTTATTCACTGCATGCAAAGCAATCCTGTAGTATTTTATTACAATTTATTTTGGGTTGTGTGGTTCCTTCACCTAAAGCTTTCCATGCCTGAAACACTTTTAATCCCAAAAACCCAGACTCTCCTGAGCTCCTTTGTTATACAGAGAAGCATTTAATAAGGTCTAATTATCTGTAGAAATGCACATGTTGGAGACCTCAGCGTTTCCTTGCTTTGGAGCCTGATGCAACAGGCAGTTTCAGAGTACCCTCTGGATGACTGAATAAACCTGGGAGTTGTCCTTTTCCCACAAGTTATTTGCTGTTGCTATCCACTTTTCAAGATCTGGACTCCCATCACAGAGAACTCTGGAAACCTTTTTTGCATGTAGCCCCAGGAGTTTGTCCCATGTAATGGACACTGATGTTTTCCAATCAGCAATGTTATTTTTAAGCTCTGCCATGTCACTTATCTTATTGCTTCACAGACCCCGTGACTGCTTGTGCCTGCAGACAAATCTAGCTCAGGCCAGGGGGAGGGTAATTCTTCCTTTTTGGTCTGCCCCCTCCCCTCTTACATCCCAGAGGTCTATTTCTATCTGGAAGTGGAGGCTGGGAGACCGGTTTTCTATATGTGACTTTAAGTGACAGTGCCTCTGTGAATCCAGGCAGTCTAGCTGCCTTCTCTGAATCTCTCCTGTAACCCATGGTGCTTCTTCTATCCCCAGTAAGACTTTTGCCTCTAAACGGCAGTAAGTTTTCCTGGGAATCATTTCTAAAGCAGCTATAATTTTCCAGTTGTACACCCAAAATGTGTACACCTTTTCAAAGAAACCAAAATGTTTCTTTGAAACCCTCCTCTTCCTGCCATCTCATAGAAATGCTGCTTGCTCATCAGCTAGTTTGACATTTGTGCATTCCTTTTCTTGTCCTAGAGCTCAATGTAACTCCTTTCTCAGTCTGAAGATGGATAAAGGATGGTCCCTCACTAAATGAGAGCATATTTTTTCCTCTCAAGAGATTTTCTTTTATCCAAGTTGTTTCTTGAAGAAAGACAGAAATGTCAGAAAGAGAGATGTGAGCTGAAGCAGTCTGTTTGTCTGCCTGCAGGCTCACCCTGACATCAAAGTCCAGTGGAGCTGTGTGGTCAGCTTGTCAGGTGCGTCCTGAGTGTGAGGAAATGAAGTTTACAATGACTGCAAAGGAATAAGCTTTTAGAAAAGTTAAACTGGGCAAGTCTCAGTCACCTTTCTCTTGGTTGCACTCATTAAAAGACATATTCTTACTTTCTCATGAATTCTCTTCTGGATGGAGCATTAGAGTGAGTTCCATCATGCTCATCCCATGCAGGTAGTAAATCCCTGGGAAAACACAAGTGATAAAATTCTGCAGTCTTTGCCAAGCTTCTCATTTTTGCTCTCAATGAAACATATTCCAAGGTGGGTGTAAAACAGAGTTCCTCAGCCATAGAAAATTTTACTGTTGGTGGTTTTTAATTTGGTTTTGAATTTCAGTCTTTAGAATCATCAGCTTTGAAGTGGCAATCCAGGCTGGGTCCAGATTCTGACCTGCAGAAGGTTTGGAACAAGGTATTTCAAATAAACTGCATTTTCTTGGAATAATTTTTCATGATTTGAAATGTTTAATACTTCATACTGCTGGTCAATTGGATTTGTCATGCAGAAGAACCAGACTCTGTCCTAGATGCCCAAAACCCTCGGATTGTCCCTGGGTGTGTTCATGGAGACACAAGAGCAGGCACCTCAGCATCCCCTCCAGAAAGTCACCTCTGTGCAGCCTGTGGCATCTCCCCTTGCAGCTGCAAGGCTGGAACTGCAGCTTCTGTGACTGACTGCAGCTCTGATGATAAACATAAACCAGAAATACACTGACTATTTGCACTGAGAGACAAAGCAGCCCTATGGCAATAGGACTCCTAACTGCCAGCATTTCTTGCCTGCCAATTTACTTCCATAGTAACTGGGATAAGGCCTTAGGGGGAAAAAACCATGACAACGAACATGGCAAAATATGAAGCCCCTTTTCTTTAGTAGCAACTGCTCTCTTCCCAAAGCAGGCAGTGAGGGAGAAAACATGAAGAGAGCCTGAAGCTCCTTTTTACCCAGTGTGTATCTTTGTGATCAACTTCTTCTGCTAGCAAAGGACACATAAGAAATTCCTGCTCCAACAGACTATTCCTGCCACAGGGTTTTGAGCTAGCACATCACAGAGCCAGGACACACTGTTGCACAAGCAGCTGCACCTGTGTCCCTTGCGTGGTGAGCTGCTGGTGGAGTAGCCAAGAGCATGAAGCCACACTCACAGCACACCTTGGGCAGCCAACATAGCCCAAGGGAAAGGATCCTTCCCACCTGTTGGCCAAGCAGCACCACATGTGCTGTTGCTCTTTATCATTGTTTATGCAGGTGATTGCAGCTGGAATGCTGAATGTTGGATGCTTCTCTTTATTGAGGAAAGAAGACTGTGACATAATCATTTGATTGAAAAATATGCAAGGAAGCACAGAGGGCAGAGAAGCAAAGCCTTGACATTTCTCCAGCAAGAATGAAAGAGGAAGGTGATGATAGGTCCTTTTTAGGAAAGCTTTGCTGCTTCGTTATGAGTCACTCCCATTCAGCTGGAGGCCTTGTGTGTGCTGTCTTTTGCCCAGCACTGGAATAGCCAAAGCATCGCCCACAGGAACTGTAGGAGTCACAAGCCCATCCATCGAGTTCAGCTTTGGGAACTTCATGTTGTGCCAGAGGCACAGTGTGCCTCTCTCGGTGTGTCCTACAGGTAAAGGCATTCATTGCAAATTGGTTTCAAGGCTTCTTGGCTTTCACTTTTGTGGTAAAACACCCCTCCTAAAACTTTGGAGAAAGGATGAGAGAAGAGGAAAACTGCATGCAGCTGACATTTTTATATCATTATTGAACTATTCTGATGAGAGAGAATCCTGGAAGTATTTTAGTGATTTGAAACATTTCCATTTCTTTGGAAAAGTCTCTGCAGAAGCGCATTCTGGGATTTTGGCTGGCATTTCCCAGCAGATGTTGCCAGCTTTCCTACAGGTCTGCCACAAAGTACATAGACTCTGGTGTGCTGTGAGACTGTGTGTTCCTGGATGTTTTGTCTCTGTGACAGTCCCCAGTCCTCATTTCAAATTTCAGAAGTCTGCACAGCGATAAAGGCTTGAGCATCCTGCACTGGGCAAGTGCAAAGGGAAACTGCCTTTGCTTCACCCCTAAGGCCCATCGTCTTTGCTAATAACGATTCACTGTGTAACTCCCCATTAAAAGTGGCAGTTGGAGGCCAGGAAAAAATCAGTTATCCGGTGTTTGAAATATCCGTTTAGCTGCTGGGAGCCACTATTTGATCTTAAGCAGGATACTTAGATGTGTTCATTTTTAAGTGTCAGGTAGTACAATGACTTCACTCAGCATTTGCATTTTATGGGGATGCATGTAACCTGAAGAACGAAAGGAAAGTTTGCTATTTCCTGTAAACATTTTTATATAAAAGTGTCACATGAAAGGCTGTTGGATGAAAAAAAATTACTGTATTGTGGAGTGCCTGGAAAAAATCACTTAGGCATTATTTTAATCCTTGGCAGTAACTATTTCAATGTATATTGTTTGTTTAAGAAACCTAGAACACTGTTCCTGAAATGACTCTTATGACTCTGGGTACGGAGCCAAGGTGCAGGGAATCTGTGTTTGGGTGAGCAGATAGAGGCTGTCCCCTTTGGGACAGTCAGACCATGTAAGGATGCAGAAGGATTCTGACTGTTTTACCTGGAATTTAATTCAGACCACGTTGGCTTAGCAGTGGCATAAGTCTGTAACCAAAGCAAGTAAGCCTGAAGGTCGACAGTCATTAGGTGATTTCCCTTATACCCCAACAAAAAGCACTGATAATGAGCTCTTGCTCTTCATCTTCTCAGGCTCTTTCGATTGGTTGAAAGGTGTTAAACATGTCACTCTTTTAGGGCTTTCATCTTTATGGCAACAGTGTAAGTTTCTCTCTTTGAGTAATTATAGGATAAAAAAGAACAGGGAAAGAAAGAACCTGGAAAAGCCTGAAGATGCCCAAACGAGACAAGTGAAAAACACATTTTGTGATGATGAGGTGTAAATCAAAGATCTTATATATTCAACAGAAAATTTTGTCCTTTCAAGTGGCAGGAGTATTTTAGTGATTAATTTTATGTTTAATCTTGTATCTCACCACAGAAATAGAAGTTTAAAGAGTGATTTAGTGACTGACAACAGAAAGAGATGAAGAGTTTCAAGCCTTGATACATCTTCAGCAGAAAACAAGTGCCAGTAAGAAACAAAACCATCCTTGTAATAGAGAAATTGGTGGCACAGGTCACCACCTACTTTGACAAGTCCTTTTCTCTTGTGTCATTTGTTGGTTTTGCTGTTATCTGTAGGAATGATCAAGGAGACTGATGTGTCATTGGAGAGCAGGAGAGAGGTCACACACGACACTTGTCTCCTGTACTGTCTTTAATTGAACTTTCCCTGTTGTTTCTTCAGGCCGGTGGCTTTTCTGCACAGATTTAGCTGCAAGCAGTGCCTTCAGAGAAGACAGGTTGATGTGACAACTTGGCCAGAGCAAGAGTCTTGAAAGATTCCAGGAGAACTGCAAACATTGATGGAGGAAATGGTAAATGGCAAACAGATGTATACAAATAGAAGAAGGCAACTGTAAAAGGTCAGGAAAATGCAAATGAAGGAGGACAGGACACAGTCTTTCAATGTCTAAAGGAGCTCCTTTATACATGTAGTAGTTCTGGACACATGAACTGGTCTCATGTAGTCAAATACTTTTCCCAGGAAACCTTTAGGTGATTTGAATGATACATGTTTATTTTTTGGTGCTTAGGCAGCCTGTGAGTGATGGTATTGAGAAATTATGAAGTGGCTGACAAACTGCTAAACAATAAACTGTATTGTGTTTATCAGGACCTAACCTGTCCAGCTCTGCTTTTAATTCGAGAATATTTAGGTACCAGTTGCTATAGTGCAGACACACAGATCTGAGGAGAAATCAGCTTCTTTCCTACCTGCTGGTGTCATTGTCCCTGAGGGAGGAGTGAGGGAATACAGAGGCCCTTATTTCAAATATCCCTCTTCTGGGGCAGTCTTCTCCAAGAATTTTAAAGTCCCAATCATCCTGTGCTCTTTGTTCCACCTGAATGGAGGTGTCCTGGGTTGAAGTATATTCTATCACCATCTTCATGAACTGTTGAAACCAGGTGAGGCAGTGCTCCCTGCCTCCTCCACTCTGGCTTATCTTCTGTTAATGGACCATCAGCACCTTTGCCACACAGCTCACAGATAACCCCCTCCTGGACTACCTCCTGTTAATGGGCCCATCAGGCCTTATCACATGACTCACCATCCCATTGTGGGATGCTCCGCCCAGAGGGAGAAACTAAGCATTCCAGCCTGGATATAAGCTGAGACTCTGAACACCAGAGGGGGGCTTACCCACTGGATTCCCAGAGGACCCGAGCTACCAGACCTTTCTACAGGATCACTGCTTCAGGAAGACCACCTCATCTGGACTGCTTCCATCACTACGCTCAGGTTGTATTCTGACTCTGTCAGTGGTCTTTTGTATTATTGCATCGATTTTATTTTACTTTCTTTCCTTTTTTTTTTCCTATTAAATTGTATCTCTGACTTGGAGCCTCTCATTTGTTTTGCCTTCAAACTACTACATTTTTGGCGCCCAACGTGGGGCACAAGGCACTGAGAAAAGTCAGAATTACAATTTTGTATTGAAGAAGACACCTGTTCACTATGATGCTCAACATGCTTACATGTGTCTTATATCTATCTCTCTATATTTTTCCACAACTGGGGTACTATCTGCCAGTCTTAATGCTCCTGCGTAGACCAAAGTATGGTACTAAAATTGCTTTAGTAGTCTATTATGTCCATTGCTTGATAAACTCTGAGGCAATGAACATTATTCAGAATATACACCCACTTTTGTTTTCTTGTTCTGGTCTAAGATGCTACATCTGGGGCCTCAACAATCTCACCCAGCCCCTGTGGGGAGGGGTGAAGAATGATTTTTTCCAGCTTTTCAGGCATGACACAGTAGTTTTTGAAAATATGGAATACCCTCTGGATGCCAAGGACAGCATGATGTTGTTGTTAGTCCTGCTTTGTCTTCTCTGCACGGCCCGCACCATGCTTAGAATCAAAACACTACATGGTGTGATACAGCGTGTTCTGAAGGAAGAGGAAGAAAGAAAAAGAAGCAGAGCAACAATATCAGTGTCTACACAGAGTGTCACAGAAGTGAAAGGAACCAAAGGCAAAGCAACAGTGTCCTCATCTACACAGACCATCACAGAAGGAGAAGCTAAGCTACTGCCCGGAACACCATCTTGGGCCTAGAAAAGCAGGTCCTGTGAAGACATGGCACCCCTGAGAGAATTAAGTCAAACAACAAGACTCATTTCAAGAATGGCCTCATAAGCACTTGGGCCACAGAACACGGAATCGAATGGATATACCATATCCCATACCATGCACCAGCTGCTGAGAAGGTGGAACGCTGCAATAGACTGCTTAAAACTACCCTTAAGGCACTTAGTGGAGGGACCTTCAAAAATTGAGAACAGAACTTAGCAAAGGCCACCTGGATGGTCAATACCCGAAGGTCCATCAATCGAGCTGGTCCTGCCCAGTCTGAATCCTTGCATACAGTAGATGGAGATAGGGTCCCTGTGGTACACATGAGAGGTATGTTAGGAAAGACTGTTTGGATTAATCCCACCTCGGGCAAGGGCAAACCCATCCATGGAGTTGTCTTTGCACAAAGACCTAGTTACACTTAGTGAGTGATGCAAAAGGATGGGGACACCCACTGTGTACCACAAGGAGACCTTATTTTAAGTGAGAACTGTGTGTAGGATTTCATTATATATATATATGTGTGTGTGTGTGTAGTTTAAAGAAGGTATTGATTTGGGATGATGTAGATGGTAATAGAATAAGGAGTGGATAATGTCCTGGGTTGAAGTATATTCTATCACCATCTTCATGAACTGTTGAAACCAGGTGAGGCAGTGCTCCCTGCCTCCTCCACTCTGGCTTATCTTCTGTTAATGGACCATCAGCACCTTTGCCACACAGCTCACAGATAACCCCCTCCTGGACTACCTCCTGTTAATGGGCCCATCAGGCCTTATCACATGACTCACCATCCCATTGTGGGATGCTCCGCCCAGAGGGAGAAACTAAGCATTCCAGCCTGGATATAAGCTGAGACTCTGAACACCAGAGGGGGGCTTACCCACTGGATTCCCAGAGGACCCGAGCTACCAGACCTTTCTACAGGATCACTGCTTCAGGAAGACCACCTCATCTGGACTGCTTCCATCACTACGCTCAGGTTGTATTCTGACTCTGTCAGTGGTCTTTTGTATTATTGCATCGATTTTATTTTACTTTCTTTCCTTTTTTTTTTCCTATTAAATTGTATCTCTGACTTGGAGCCTCTCATTTGTTTTGCCTTCAAACTACTACAGGAGGTTTCTCTAGGAAGTCTGTAGAGGCTGTTTGTCTGTTGTACCAGAGGAGTTGGGGAAAAAGCTCCCTCACTCCTTCTCTCCTGCTCCTCAGAAGTAGCCACCTGACATTTTGCAAATTGTGGTCTCTTTAGAGGCAGGTCAGGTACATGTTGTCCTCATAAATTTGGGGCTAAAAGTGAACAGTAAAAAAAAAATTGCTGAAAAAGGTGAACATGTTTAAGAGGTGAATTGGCCCCCAGGAGATACTTCCTCTATTGTACTTTCCTAAAATGTTGTAAATAAAATGTCATGGGACAGATATTTAATGCATGGGAAAAGTTATATGACTTGAAATTTTATGCTACCAAATTGAATTTAAAGACTTTTCTCTTTGCTCTCTGTGTATTTCCAGCATTTATTTATTTATTAATTTTCCTTTCCTTTTTCCTTTCCCCTTTTTCCTTTCCCCCTTTTCCTTTCCCCTTTCCCCCTTTTCCTTTTCCCTTTTTCCTTTCCCCTTTCTCCTTTCCCCTTTCTCCTTTCCCCTTTCCCCTTGCCTTGCCTTGCCTTGCCTTTCCTGGAGGGGGTCTTCTATTTTTTTCCAGTTTTGCTTGCTTTCCTGGTCTGTCCCTGACCCTTCACAAGAAGCAGTTCTTCTTCAGACTTTTATGGAGAGCCAAATGTAGCAAACCAGAAGTGGTCTTAACTATGCAGAGCAAAATAATACTGTGTTTGAAATTTAATTTTATGTAACCAAGACAAGAAAAAGCTTGTCCAGGTAGAACTCATGTAGAAGATAATTATAAAATAGTACCGAAATCAGATAAATGACTGGGTCATCAGAAGCTAGAAAGTTTTACACAAGTTTAAAACTTGCTCAATGGAAGCTTGAACCCTGTTCTGGCCCCCATGCCCTGCTGCAGTGTAACTTGGAGTACTTCCCTCTGAACTGCAGAACTGCCCTTGTCAGTCCCGTATCTGAGAAGGGAAAGGAGGAACCCTTAGTGTCAGCCATAGGAAAAGCCCCAGAGGCTTCAGGCCAGGTTATTTATTCTCCTGGTGTTGCATGTTGTGCTGTACCATTCAGGACAGAGCCAAAGTCCTGGAGGCAGGTAGGTGAAAAGCAGTTCTAGGCTTTTCCCTGTCACAACAACTTGTCAGGGAATCTCTAATAGCTGTTCTCATTCTTGCATTGGTTGAGTCAGAGACATTTGATTCAAAACTGCTGCCCTGACATTTGAACCTTTCAGGCAGACTGCTCTGGCAGCACCTTATTTTTCAAAGGTGATAAAAAAAATCATTGACATGTAATTAATGGAGCCAGATATAATCTGAAATCTGAACGACACCCATTATTGAATAATGAGATATAAATTCTTTGTTATAAATCACTTTAACATCACAATGGCATGGGAGGATTCAGAGGAGATGGTGACTTGTTTTGCTTAAGCACTGATCTTGTCCACATACAAATGCTCATGAGAGTTGTTCTGTTAAAGACAAATCTTTACAGAGCAAACAGAATCATGGACCAAAATGGCAAAATGGAGCAGGTAGGAAAGGTGGAAGGAAAGGCAGAAGGAGATCAAGATCTTACTTGGCCTTTTTCAACCTGCTGAGTCCCTGTCTAATTTTGTTTTAGAATCAGGACTGTAGAGTTCTAGACGGGTGAACTCTGTCTTACATCTACTTTTCTGAAGTATCCATCCACAGATGTGTTTCTGTCTATACAATTGTTGTCTCTCAGAATGCTAAATATTACTAATGCATAGCTTCTAATTGATTACTAAGCTATAATTAATTGTTCTTTTTACTAAGAGGGAGCTTCAATGCTTTTAGATCTCCTAATTTTGAAAGTAATTAATTGCAGATTAAATCAGAAGCCAGTTGTTAGATTTAACAAAACCAAATTAAAATCTGAAAAAATGGCTTTATGCTGTAAGAAGTAAATGTTACATGGAGCAAATAGTTATAATTATAATTTGAATTATCTTTTTATCAGTCCCAAACTGTAAAATATCTGTATTACATGAAACCTAGATAAGTTTTGGAGGGATATTATATAGTAGTGTGGGATTCTGCAGAGACAGGTAGAGGTGTCAGACTGACACTGGATAGAAGCAAATGTAGGTTAGCTGAAATTCTAGGGCACCTCAGAGATGCTTTAAGAAAGTGCGATTTTACAGTGTTTTTAAGAAGGTGAGAGAGAAAAAAACAAACAAATGTTTACCTGTTTTAATAATATAGTCTGCAAAGATTGTGACATCTGTTTTTAGTGGTAACTGAAAGCTGAGGGATTTGGGGAAATGGAGCTGTCTGTGTGGGTAGAATCAGAGGAATGTTCTTTAATGCCACATCCTAGGATGTGAGCTGACAGAGCTGCTTTCTATGTAAAATGCATAAGACACAAGCTTTTTTCTGCTGTATGGAAAAAATAACTGAAACACTGGCAAATGTTCCAAATGTTCCAAAAGTTCAAAAATTTGCTCCATTCCGGCTCCCTGCAATTCAGAAAACTATTGAAATTTTTCTGTGTCATCTCTGGACAAACCCCCTGTGCCTGCATGCAGGCCTCCCCATGCTCTCTTGCTTTGGCTCATTGCTGACCCCAACCAGCTCCACTCAAGCTCTCCTGTAGTGCTTGGAGGATCTCTGTCCGTCTGGCCTGGCAGGCTGCTGCCATGGATCAGGCATGCTCAGGGACTTTCCTCAGGATTAGAAAGGTACAAAATCTGTTCAGTACCTCTCCCTGTGAGGAAGCCCATCAGCAAGCAGGATTTGGAGACAACCCAGGTAAGCATTGCTGAGTCTGCTGAGATACAACTGCGTGTTCCACAAAACATCAGGAAAGGGATTCCCCCACACCTTTTAGAAAAGAAATGGTTGGGTGATTTTATTCTGATATATATCCAGGTGGACTTGGCTCTGGAAAATGTGATTTGGTTTATGCTGTTGAGAAAAGTCAGGTTCCAAGACAGTTTTATCAGTGTATTCATAATTCTATGAGCACCACTCCTGGCAGAATCTACCTACTCTCCTTCTTAATCTTGTTTTTGCAGGTACATTGGAGACCAAGAGATTGGAGCCTAACTCAACAAAGTAGGACACAGCACAATGCAGTGAGCTGAGTATCCCACATGTCCTGGGGACAGATCAGTACCAAGCTGGTTAGAGAAGCCCTTGTGTTCCTCAACTGGTGCAGTAGGCATCAACTCACCCAAGAGGCAAAGGAAAGCAGTTACAATGTAAAAGTTAACTTGTAGGAACCATTTCTGGAAGAGTCGAACAGTAAGAACTTTTAATACAGTCTTGCTTTAATACCTGACAAATTAAAATGCTCCTTCTTTAACATATACTTTTTATATAAGTGTGTAGTTTCCAACTGAAATGTTTTTATATCTGATGCAACCTCTTCATGGAAACAGATTTTATTCTAAAAAGAACAAGACAAAAATGTCTAAAATTGTGCCTTTATTAGTACTTTGTCACTTAATTGGTGTTTAAAACATTGGTTAGTAGCTCCATATACTTCTTGCAATTGCAAACGGTGTGCCCATGGTTATACTGCAAATGTTTTGGGTAGTACAGATTAAGAAGCATGTCACCAATGAAATGTACATTCGACAGTTGTGTTGTGTTGTGACATTAGACTACTGCAGTTTAATTCTGTTATCTGGTCAGTTGTAGTATTCTGATGGGACTGGGGAAGATAAAGTTACAGGAAGAGGCTGATACGAGAAAACCTCATGTGCTGCATTAGATTGAGTGGGTCAAATGCATGGCGTTGTATATAGATAAAGAAATCTGTTCTTGGTTAGCAGCTTCTGTTGTGGAGCAGAGGAAAAGACAGTGCTGCTTCATCCCTGTTTCAATCCAGTAGGAGTTCATTGCTCATCTAAGCTTTAGTGACTGTGACATGGTGTCTCTGAGTGACATAAAAGAGAGGAAATGACGTTTGGAGAGGAAAATGCCACTTGACCTCAGAGGCTCATCCCCCCTTAAGTTTTTCTTAACCCCCACTTTTCTGTTTTGTCACTAGATCCTTTAATCCCTTCTCTCTCCATAAAAGTGCCAAGATGTCTCCAAGCCACTTAGACTGCCGTGTTTCCATGCTCTTAGTTGGCAACTAATTCCATGAGTTCATTATTCTGACCCTGAGCGAAATAGTTTGAGTTTCTGGTATACACAATTATTTTGGGTTATGACTTCTGACTTCTGAACCCCTCACCAGAATGCACCATTTAAATCTCTTCATCAGCGCTGAGTGCTGTCACTGGGTCAACTCGGTGTCAATATTTCCCTAACAGCATTATGCTACTCAGAATTTCTTCCTGTGTCTTCTCTTGGAATAACTGCAGCAAAATCTGCAATCTTCTGTTCAGAAGGCGTAATTCTTTCACTATTATGCATGTTCTCCAGGAGTCATGGGATTGTTTATAGCATATGGGACAGTTAGATGCTTTCTGAAAAGTAAACTGGAGTCAGTAACAAATAGTCCTTGCTGCGTATTTCATGCTCTCTGCAGCTGTGCTGGGCTGCATTCTGGTCTCATCTGCAGCGATACAAGCAGTAAGCAGCACAAGCAATTTTGGTACATGATCTGAATGCAAAAAAAAGGTATAACTTCAGGAAGCTGATCTGCTGACATCCCTCTGTGTAGTAAATATATCCTACATGCATTTTACTTTCAGTTTAAAACAGCTTCATTTTCAAAAATATAATTAAAAATTAGCAGATATTAAATACCCAGACATTGCACATGGAAAAAGAAATCTGATTTATCTTACTGTTTCTTCACATATTTTGCTCTGCAGCTGTAGGAAGTAATATGATATTAAAGAGTAATTTTCCATCTAGTTGCTTCATCCAGTTATTGTATTGGTATTGTCAAGTGCCCCTGTAAAATAAACTAGCAGCCCACACTCACTTAATTCGGCCAAATACTAATCTACCAGTATATATCTTTAGTGAAGCTCGATTTGGTGGAAGGGAGTTCAATAGAGGGTGCAAAATGGACAGACAGATGCATTCCCAGATGGAACGGTTTTGAAGTTTGTGTAAAAGCAGATAACAATCTCCTGAAATGCACTCTCAGCCAAAAAAGAGCAGAAAAGGACTTACACCACTGAAGTGGTATTTACTATTTTTTATTTCCTTCCTTAGCTTGCTATCAGCCATGGGAATTTACAAGCTTTCCAACAAGACTGAAGAAATCCAGGAAACCACAATGACAGATCCACTTGAAACAACCATTTCATGTGAGTGAGTTGAAAAAATACAAAAATATTTTTTATCAGTGGCTGAGGATGTCTATTGGAAACATCACTAATACTAAAAAGTTCAGTGTAATTAAGAGTGTTTCTCATGCACAGCTGGCAGGCATTTGTTGCCATCAGTATTTTTTTATGTGAAGGCCACTGTAAGCAATACACTTCTCTCAGAACTGAGTGTAAGATTAAAAGTTCTGGACACTTTCTTTAAGTAAGTGATTTGTTTTTCTCTTTAAACACTAATTTATAAACAAGAGATCTGCTAAGAAAATAAGACCTTGCTTCCACTGGGCGTACACCTTCCTTTTTCAATAATCCAATATCCCATCTTTGTACTGTAAATTTGCTGAAGCTCAAGCTGGTGACATTTCTACTACTTACTAATTCTATAGGAAGTGTTCAGAGCCTAGCTTTGAGAAACAGTGTGGTACTCACTTCTTCTCCATTTGATTCCAATACAAAGTTCTGGGGCAGAGAACCTGTCAGTGCCTTTATTTGTCCCACAAACTGATACTGTGGGTTGAGACAGAGAAAGCTGTTTGTCAGAATGAATCTCAGATCCCAAGCTGAGCTTCCAAAGCAAGCAAAATAAAATAAACTGAGCACAGTTTATGTGTAAATCAGTAAGATACAAGCAGTGTGGAACCTCAAATGTAATACTGGTGGGAATAGGTGAATTACTGTAGTTAGTGAGGTACCACTGTATATCTGAGCATGTGGGTTTGAGACAGCTTTTTGAAAATAGTCTTTGTCAGCTGTGCTATCCTTCTGGGTTTGGTGTTTTTTCTTTTTTCATGCTTCTGCTTAGTCTACTTTAGGTCTCATGAGTGGAAGTTTCCTTGACTGCTGTCTGCAGGTGATAACAGTATCACACAAAGCCGACACAGTTATGCTGATCCCAAGTATGTTTTCTGGGGTAGAGCTTCATTTAGAACAAGTTTTTGGTGCAAATGAAGGCATAAGGGCCCACACTCTCTGGCTTTTTCAAGAGGCTTTTTTGCTGGTTTCCACACCATTGTTTGGATATGCTCACTGCCAAGAGCTATTAATTCAATAGGATTGAGATTGTTTCCCATAACACAGTACTCCATTGCTTTCTTGTTAAAAATAATCATGTAGGTTTTTTGAAGGTTACAAGCAGTCATCGGAATTTTGTAATTTCATTGGAAGATGCCTATAATTACCAATTAACTTCAGGCTTAATTGGCTTATTAGCTTGTCTTGTAATTCTGCCTGCCCTTTAAATTTTCAGCTTTTTTTCCCAGATGTGCTCAGCAGAGTGTCGTTTTTTACTTATTTCAATTTTGTGGATGCTTGGTGATAAATTCTTTTTGAATTTATCAAGAATATATCAAGGTTTTGAATATAGTTTAAATAACTATGCCTATATAGAACCTAGAGTGCCCTGTATAAAATTTTGTACTGGCACCAATGTAAACAGAGCTGAAATGGCTAGCAGGCCACAGCATAATAAATCAGAATGATTAGTCAGCCTCCTGGGACACAAATGAGTCAGCTCAGGTCAAGACTCTTCTGGGAAAACTAGATAGCTGGTAAATGTATTACCAGCTGACTATCAAAGTCCCTGTGCCATACCAGGAAATATCCCTTGCCTTCGGCAATTCTTCCTCTCCTGCAGTGACAGAAGCAAACAGTTATTAAGAATGCTCTCCTTTCTATTCCTTGCTACCTACTCTGGCAAGTCAAACAAATTGTTTCTCCATGCTGTCCTCTGTACTTGTGAGCTAGCAACACAGCTTTTTATCAGATGCAGTACTATTTGCCGTGTAGCGTGCAGCCTTTTTATCTTCTGGTAGAAAAGAGGTAGAGTCAGCCCACGATCTTTTAAATTTTGTTTATTTAATCATCTTTTCGTCTTATATCAAATGGGGTCCAGACTCTGATTTCAGAATAAAGCAGAAATGTCCTCTTTTATTGCACCACATTCTACTGCGATGGACAGAATTAAAGCCTGTGCTGCCACCTGAGTAAGGATCATATAGTTTGCTCCATAATAGGATGTGAAACAACCCCCCCCCCCCCCCCCCCCATCTGTTCTCATCATTATCTCTTCTTTTTTATACTGGTGAATAAGAGGCACTTGGAATGCCCTGTTGGGGTTAAACACTGATGCCTCAAGGTAAAGATGTTTCTTAAACTCGTCTGGAAACACCCACAGCTCCTTTTTCATTTGACAGGCAGAGCTGATCAGCAGATGGACAAGGCCCTTTGCCTGTTTGTTTTTATAAGTAACTTCTCTCCAAATGAAATATAAAGTCTTTCTATCTTAGCCTTTTCCCTATCATCTTATTTTAGATGTCTTTCGATATGCCACAAACAGGGAGGGCCTTGGTGATTTGTCCATGACCTCACCAGGGATGAATTTACTAAGGAGTCTGTTAGTTACCTCTTTTTCCCTTCCCTTTGCTTTTGCCTATTATCATTTCTCAGCAGAACCTGTCAGCCAGGACCTGTTGAACATCATAGGTGGATCCAAGTCTGATCTAATCATTTGCATCCATTTTTTATGCCCCTGAAGCTTTGGATAACAACCTCATTCCAACATGTTCTCTTTATCTTGTGTGTACCTGTGTGTCAGAGGAGTAGTACCATTCAGAGAATCAGGACAAATGGAGCTGATGGGAGTGGAACTGTCTGGAAATGTTCCAGTGATGCCAAGGTCTGCAAACACAGATCTGTTGAGGCTGGAATATTTGGAGTTACATGCATTTTTGCTGAATTGCTGCAGCCTTGCTAGAGAATATAATCTTGCATCTGGCATATGGCTGCCTTGGGAACATGATCCCAATGCCTCTTGGAGTCTCAGATCTCAGGCTGACTGACAGTGGCCTGCCCTGCATCAGGAGACTTTGAGAACTTCGCAGAGGAGCAGCCCACACAGGCAATGTGATCTGGAAGGGGTTCCTTGTGTTTGGTGCCCTTTCCAGCTTTGGAGACAGATATCTCAGAATCCAGATACTCAGCCTCATGTGTGAATATATTCTTTGTCAGAGTCCTAAACAAGCAACTGAACACGTTTCTGTTCCTACAGGGTGTCACCTTCTTTGTGTTTACTTATTCAGATTCCAGCAGGACACATATTTATATAAAGAGTAATTGTGACCTGGAATTTTACCAGTGAATACATATATTTCAGAATTTGTGTTCTGTGAGCCGTATTAGTCGTAATGTTTGCTTTTGAATGAAAGGCTTGTTTAACTTACCAACCCAATGTGAGTGCACCTCTTGTCTCTTACAGTGAAGAAGCTGCAGCTGAAGACACATATCTGATAATAATTTTGACTTTTTGCTGTTTGAGTCGTAGGCCTATAAGAGCTTTCATGATACAGCTGAGAATTTTGCAATGTGTGGACAACGGCTAGGACAGAAAAAAAAAGGGTCAAATGATTTGGTTAGAGCCAATTTGTACAGGCCAGTGATGTTCAGCTAATAAGTAACTTAGTGCAAATAGTTAAAATTATCTACAAAGACAATATATTTTATATTTAGCCCCTCATTGCTGCTTTGTCACTTATCTGCTTTGGCCAGAACCACACTTTCTAAACCTATGAAAAACTTGAATTTGTTTCAGAAGAGAAAAAAAGGTTTTATTACAGGAGAGTTTGTTTATTTCACTCTGGTAGACATCATGAAGGATTTGACATTGCTGGATCAGATAAGTGTGATTCTTAGGTTTTTCTGACTAATCTTTTTGAAGCTCAGTATTCAGAGGGCTTGGCAGTGAGTATTTAACAAACTTTAATGTAAGATAAATGTCCGGTGGCCTGTCCAAGGTTCTGTTTCCTAGGCTGTATGGGATTCTAAACCTTCAGACAGATAAATCATGTATATGGCTCCTGGGAAATTCAGATGTTAAACTGATCCTCTCATGATAAAGCTCAGTTAAGTATTCCTTAAAGATTTTAAAATGTGGGACTCAGTCCCACAGGATAAGGCACATTGATTCACTGGCTTGTGCTAAGGATTTACTTGAAAACAGGTGTCCTCTTGTGTGTAAACAGGGCAGGATTAAAACTGATTCCCCCTTATTTTGGTTTCTGGGAAGCTTTTACCAGAGAGTATGGAAAACTGGTGCTACAACCAAATGTATACTGTTCTCAATGGCATAAAATCCCAGTGGTCTACAGAAATTGAATCTGACTGGCACTTTTGTCTGACTGAACAGACCTAGTTATCACCTACCATTATTGGTTTTCTTTTCTATTGCTGCAGTTGTGAATGTGACTCAAAAATACAGGCAATAATGTCAATGCCACAGAGTATATGCCTGAAATTGAAATGCTATCTTCATTGTGTGGATTTTAATTTGTAACCTGGATCTTAACTCTATTAAAAATCCAGGTAGAAGTATCCTTCTGCCTTCACACATCTCTTTTGGCCTCATTTCTTGCAAACAGAACTGCTCTATTAGAAGGCCCTTCCACAGAGAACTCTTTGTAGGATTAGGACCGTAAGCAAGCTGTGACAGAAATGCCAGCTGTGACACAGGACTGTGTCAGTGCTGTGGGAAGATGGCAGAAGAGCCTACTAGTTCCTGTGCAGCACTTCTCATTCATAGGTTCTTTGAGTATCATTTTATTGCAATATCTCAAGGTTACTCAGTAGATAAGTGACACAGCTGGAAATGAAGTCCAGGTGTTCTGAGCCCTAGACCACTGCTCCATCCATCCTGCCTCCAAAGCAGCAATGTTTACAAAGAGCTGTAGGAAATGCCCGATTTGCCTTGTGTTTCACCCCGGCAAAGGAATGTTAGGTCAGCAGTATTTATTTTCTTATCTTGATCTCACTAATTTTTACTTTTTAAAGAGCTCTCTCTGTAATGGAGCTTCTTGCAAACTCAAAACATGTTGTTGGTAGAGCCTGGAAAATTTCTTGCAAGTTACTGATGCTTGTAAAATGGTGATTCCCAGATTTTGCCTGTGAAGCCTGGAAAATGGTAGTGGGAGAAAGTGATCTTCTGGCAGCATGTGAGCTGTGGTCCCATGCGGTTCTGATCCCATCAGGTGACTGGATTTGAGAGTAAACCATGGCTGGTCCTGTCTCTGCCCTGTGTTGGATTTCACCCCTCTGCCCTTGCTCTGAAGGGAACGGACTTAGAGGTACGAACTCACTGTCTTGTTTTTTGGTCTGGAACTGAACAGATTGCCCGACTTAAAAGCCCCACCACCCATTGCTACAAATCTATTAAACATCTCCAGTTAACCATAGAGCCTCCTGCTTCAGCAGCTGAGCATGTAAATTCCTGTGACCAAATAACTGCACAGCTAACTGCTTTCACATGTGCTCCCAACGTGCCCATCTCAAAAGGCGAAATCCTAGCCTGGCTTCGCCCCGTGGGCAGCTGGACGGTGACCAGGACACGGCTCTTTGGGAGGCCGGATGGGGCACCCTGCAGCCTTACTCCTGCCTGTGCTGGGGCAGAGAGAGCGTGTGGGCAAAGGCAGCCTGCTGACAGCAGCACCTCTGGCTGTCCCCCAGCCTGGAAGAGCCGGTGGCTGCTGGGGGAGGCTTTCCCCAGGATCTGATCCTGATGGGGCTGGGCAGTAGGGCTCACGGTGGCTCCCCTGGCGTGGGCCGGTGTGTTCTGGGGTGCTCCCCCTCACAGCCCCATCACACCTGTGCGAGAGGAAACTGCTTATATTTTTCTACTCCGAGGCTGCGGGCAGGTTTTGTTCCAAGCGGAATAATGCTGTGAGGGGCGGGGAGTTTCCCCCGGCTGCCCGTGCCGGGGCTGGCACGCAGGGGCCGTGCGGAGCCGGCCGCGCTCGGCACAGAAGGGCCGCGTCCCCCCGGGCCGGGACCCCGCGGCTGAGGCGGCGCAGGCGGAGCGTGTTTGCCGCTGGCCGCCGGCCAGGCCCCGATGTTTCCTCTCGCCCTTGTTCGCGGAGGCATTCAGGAAAACAATCGGGAGCGATGAGGGCTTTCCCGTTCCGGTGGCGCCGGCCGGCGCAGCCCGGCTTGGGCACCTGCCATCAGTCACCTCCTCGCTGGGGCTGGCGGCCGGGCCGTGTTCGGGGTTTTGCTTTGAGATGAAAAAGCCCTCACCGCCGTGGTGGGATGGGTGTAAAGTCTGTGCACGAAGCAGGCCGCAGGCTGCCCAAAATGTCAGTTGTGCTGAGGAAATCCTATGGAACACAAACTAGTAAGGCCAGAAATACTCAAATTACCTGCCGTTTGCATCACCTGGGGCACGGCAGCAAAAAACGTGAACACAAGGAAACTTGGCAAGTCCCTCCTTGCACAGATACAACCACACCAACTGTAATGGAGCCAGCCAGGTGCTGGGAATGCTCCTTCACAGCTCTGGGACTGCCTGAGACCTTGCGAGATCCTGATTTCCTTTGCAGATCTGAGCCTGTGGGCCGAACCGGGCACAGACAGGCAGTGACGCGCTCCTGATGCCAGGGTAATTCCGTGTGACCAGGACAGGCTCCAGAGGAGATCACCAGCCCTCGCTAGCGGCACTTAGGGAAAGTGCCCACCTTGAGTCACTACGGCCCAGGGAAGCTGGACAGCTGAGAAAGAAGCAGCGGCCAGGGCTGGTATATAACGTAAAAACGGAGTCAGAACCTTGGCTGCAGAGTGATTGCTGGCCTCTTGCTCCATCCCCACAACACACCTTGTACCGCTGTCCTGCTCTCAGGAAAGAGCTGCTTGTCGGGGGAAGCCTTGCATGTGCAGATGAGGCACTTTCAATATTGCAGGTTGAGTTCTTAAATTTCGGGGTCAAATTCAAAGGAGTTTCCTTGTTCAGGAGGCAGGAATGCTAAAACTAATGTTGAATCTTGAATTGGTGTCTCTCATCAGAAGCCTGTACACAAACGACCATCGTTACTAGAACAAGCTTTTTCTTTTCAAGTAATGATCCCCTGACATCTAACTACAGGAACCTGTTTTGGAAGAACTATAGCCTTCAGGGCAGGTGCACTGGTTATACAGGAGCGCATCCATTTTTCCACTGTAGATGTGAAAGCCTTTGACATATTGCAGCCTAAACAAATTTTTATTTTAATGACATTTGAAAAGCACCTGAATTGTTGTTAAATGGGTTTCTTCTAAAATAGTGTCAAGAGCACACGCTGCAATTTTCTGTTGCACTCTTCTTCTTCCACATCAGAAGGAAGTTGCAGGTAGAAGCTACCTTGAGCTAAAAAATTGCACAGTTTCTGTTGCTGTTTAGCTGGAGAGGTATGCACTGCATGTTTCTCTTTAGGGCTGAACAGTTGTATCTCACATCCAGCAGTACCAACAGGGAGTTTTAGAAAGCAGTCTACCCTGAGTGTCGTGCCTTTTCATGCTCAAAGGAACGCTAGGAACTCTGTCTCAGTTCCAGTGAGCTCGTAATATTCCTTTATCTCTGTGAAGTCTTACATTTTTCTAGAAATTGTGGCAGCCCATGAAATGGACTTCATTTTGGAATTATAAACTCTGAATTCAAATTTTATCACTTCTTGGAGTTTAACAGAGCATTAGGTTTGTGATTTTATTCACAAAGCTATGGATCATTGCAAATTGCTTCCTACTATTTGACAGCTTCCTTTTTAGAAATTTCAACACTCCAGCTATCTGCCTTCAGCAGTGTATGATTCTAATCACTGATATGATTTCATAATCCTTTAATTCAGCAAACATTCCAGATTATCAACACATGCGATTTGTATTTTGGGAGATCACAGTGCAGCAAAATTTTCCTGTTGTCAGGCTTTGGGCTTTGTAGCTGAAATGTACACATTGTTAACCAGGGGTAATTTCTTAGATGGAGTTTATAAATGTGTGTAACTATTTTGGGTCGTAGAGATGACATTCCCTTCAATGAATGTAAGACATAAAGCTGCAGAATATAAAGCCAAATTCAGCAGGAAGAAAGAAAATTACTTCCATATATCTTCTGTATGTCATTAAATGGAAAATGAGATAATTCTCCCATACATCTGAAAACTAAATAAAAAGGTCTATTCTCCTCAGTTTCTGTGGATAACTTCAGCTAATTTTTGTGGCAGTTATGCACATTGATGGGAGAAAAGATGCCTCAAGTAGGATGATACGGTATACATTTATTACTAAATAAAATACTCGTTTTACTTAGGATAATCTCCCTTTGTTCCAGATATATGTAGGCATTCTTCTTAAAGCAAGTGTTTCAGTTGTCAGGATGACTTGATACATTTGTTCTTTGATGTCAAATTCAGTTGCATCACCGTGGAATGGTTGCTACAGAAACCCCAGCCCAATTTTTACATGTATTGAGTTCACTCCTTATTACTTAGAAAAGCTGGATTTGATTTCTTTCCTGTAAAAAAGTTCATAATAAAATGGGTGAAACCTCTAAAACTGCAGCAAGAAGCGTGGAAAAAGTACCCAGATAGTGAGATCAGAGACAATAAGGAAAAAAAGCAATTTAGAGTCCAACAAACAAAAGCTATCTCTTGATAAAATGCTCCCCATTGTAATTGAAACCAGAGCTAAATTAGATCAATACCGAAATATTAAAGTGTGCCAAACCTGTTTTCTGTAGGCTTTGCTATAATTGGATTCTGATGCAAGAGATAGCTTAAGTAGGCAAAGTCTGTTGACTTGAGACCACGATTATGCATAGAAAAAGAGCTTCCTGCTACGGTACACAGTACATTTATCTAGTGTTTCTTGATGAATTAATACATTTCTATCCTGCCCTTCCATGCTGATGCATTTGAAGTCTGTATCTTGCCTACAGTAAATCTCTGTCTTACTTAACAAGAAACTATTTCACTGCATAAGCGAAGCATATTGACAACAGATTTAACCCAGACAACTCAGCTTTATTCAATCAGAAAAATGCTGGCCTGGTTTCAGGTTTCTGGGATACAAGCACAAATGGACATGCCCCAAGTAGAATCCATTTGTTTTCCCATGAATGCACCTAGTAGGAGGTCAAATAAAAATAAATATTTTGGCTCTTCAGAGCAAGATAGATTTCTGGAGTATTTGTGATTCAGACTGGAAATGTGATTACAACAAGCCGAGGTAGCATCTGAAATATGTTCTGTTGAGAGAGAAAAAAACATTTTCTCTCTCTCTCTCTCTCTCTGTTTTAAGCTGTGGTTATGCCTTGTCTTCACTAATCAGGTTTATGAGAATAACAATGTATATCTTTATGTTGCTCAGCTCTTTGTTAGAAGCTTAGGAGTTAAGGAAAAATAGCCATTTTTGTAGTCTTTTATAATTTTTTTTAAAGTCAGTATAACTTACGCAAAGGAGTAGTTTATTGACTTCCCCTGTGATAGTAAGAATAAATCAATTTAGACCCAGCATACTAGGGGCCTCAGATTCTCTGTGGAGTTCCACCAAACAATGGAATAAATTGTGCAAGGGCAATTTGTCCCTAATGTTTTTGGCTATTTGATTTTGTTGAGGTTTTGCCGGTATTATTTAGATATTCACTGTAATTTATACGGCCGTGTAAAAAAACCCTGCATATTTGCCTGCAGGGGAGTGAGTGCTATCTGAAACAGTCCTTTGAACATAATAAAAATGAAATCCCCAGGTAATAAAAAAGAAAAAAAAAACTCTGGCTTTTATGAATAATGCATTTGTGGAACAGGGGGGAGAGGAAGTGCTCTTTAGATTTATCCCCCCTGCTCCCCATTCAACCTGTTGGCAGAAATAAAGTCTAGGTTGGGAGTGGGTTCCTACGTTGTGAATGTGCTCTCAGGCACTTTTTTAATGTCCTGGCCTAAATGCTGCAACACAAACAGGCACTAAATACTGGTAATTCTGATTTATTTGTTTGTTTGTTTTTAAAGTCTGTGGGTGTCTTCCCCTGTGTATTGACCATCTGGTTGTGGGTTAGGCTGTTTGGGATATGCCTGGCATGCTGAAAAGCAACATAAAATTGCAAAGTGATTGGAGGCCCATTGAGGATGGTTTGTTTGGGGTCCTCAGTGAGCTTTGACAGAGAGCAGGTGTTGCGATGATAAATTCAGAATGGGGTTGAGGATTTTTCTCTTCAGCTGGTAAGTGTGTGGGAAATGCTGGAGGCGCGCTGTAAAAATAAATGATTCTTATTCAGGAGATACTGAAATGGAAACACTTTTGTGTCACAATCTCAATGGGAGAGCTGTTGGAGGACTTTAATGGATTTCACCCCATAGCAGTGGTTTGGGTTCAGCACAGGAGGGTCCAAACTCAGAGCTGAATTATGGCTGTTAAGCCTAAATGAGACTTAAAACCAGATTTTTAGAAGGGTTCCCATGAACAAGTGTCCCAGCCATGAACATTGCCACAACACCTATTGCTGTACCTTTGGTTTTTGAAATAAAGCTGGCAGTTTCCAAAGAGAGGATATTGGAAGAAATTTTCATAAGGTGTGAGGGGTGTATACCAGGCAGTAGAGAATCAGTTCTCTCTGGTTTCTGAGAGTTTCAGTGGATGTGATGCTCTTACAGCCCGTTAAACTTTGAATAATCCTTTTAGGAATAAAATATATTTTCTGTGACTGTGATTGTGCCAAATCATTTTAACTTGCCAAAAAGCTGCTTTGGACGGACTTGAGGAAACCACAGCTGGGAATTGTGTCACAGATATAAAATGAGATTTATTTACTCTTCTACATCCAACACTGAAATAATAAGGAAGTCAGGAACAGATGAAAGAAACACTTGCTTTTTAGAGATTTTTTTTTTAAAAAATTGATTTACTTTTTATAGAGTTTCTGTAGCAAATCTGCATTTTCAATAGGGACTTAACACTCTTCTTACGGAGGTCATTGACCAAATGAAGACTAGGAATGAGTCTGTTTTGGGGGCAGGGAGTAGAGTGCATGTGCTTCATGCCTCAGCAGCACCTTGAGGATTTCAAAGCACCATGCTCAGTGTGCAGAGCCTGTTCCCAGGCCCGTGTTCACTGATGCTCTTCTCTGCACGCTTGTTTTGCCTGTGGACTCTGTTTATCTTACTGCTCAATATCAGAATTCAAGTGGTGTCCAGGGACCATACTTCCACAAATAAAGCATTTTATCACTATGATTTTTAAATGCTTTAAAAGGCTTCTGCATTTTGTGGATTGCAAGGATCCTTGCTTGTGCTAGGACCATTTGTGGGCTACTTCTAGTTCAGCATTCTCTCTTGGACAGTGTGTGGGAACTGTAGCTATATAGAAAACTTGCAGGTTTTACCTGGACATATATATCCAAATATAAACTGACCCCTGCAGATCTGTCTCCATCAATCCTAATTTTTTCAGTGTAAATTAAAAACAAAGAGACCTGCCAATAATTCTTCTGAAGTCTTTACTTTTTGGTGTTACTTGTATTTGCATAACAGACCAAGTTACAGAGTGAGGGGTAAATGTTATTTTCTCTTCTGTTTTTCCTTATCTAATTTACTGAGAGATGCATTAACAAGAAATCTGTCTTCTAGCCTGGTGCAGACAGGAACTTGCATGTATCCGAGATGATAAGGACTATTGTAATAATGGGAATCTGAAAATACAATACAGCTGAATACGTGTGCGTATATACATCTTACCTCATTGTATTTGTGTTTCTAAAAGTATTAGGCCAGTAAATTTTGTCTTCTGTTGATATGAATTATTTATTAAAATGTTCTTGCCTTGCGTCAAATGAAACATGTTAGAATGCAATGGCTTTTTTCCCCTCAAATGAATGCCCATTAAAAAATAGCACTCAATTATTTTTGAGTAACTGTTTTAATCATTGGACAGGTATCTACTTTATAAGCAGCAGCTGGCAGGGGAGTAAAGAATGAGGCAGAGCAGAAACATGCAGAAACTGCTAATTGATGCAGGTTCCACACTGCTGGCAGAGGAGTAGAGAGAGCAGTTTTCTACCAGAATGTAGAGAGAGCAGAAGCATGGTAAAGAAGCTGGCATTTGAAGAAAGGTATTTTAAACAATGAAAACACTTTTAGGGACTCCTTAAGAAGCAGTAGAGTTCTTGAAGCATATAGCATGGAGTCCTTTTTAGGGTCAAGCCCTTAGGATTGTATAGTTTGAAACACTGAGATTGGGATTTGAAGAACATGCTTCTTACCAAAAAGGCCTCTTTGTATTCTACAGGTATTAAAAAACCACCTAAACGTGACAAATTTGAGAGAAAGGAGCCAAAATTAGCAGAGGAAGATTGGCATGATTGAAATGAAATTATCTAGTTCACTTTGTATCTTTACAATCCATTCAAATGTTTATGGTAGGATTTGTGTGAGCAAATGTATAAACCCTGAGGCAAAACGTGCTGGAAGTGCTGTGTAAGATGCACTTGCCACCATTTCTGTTAAGTTCCATCTGCTTCTGCTTGGGGTGATTTTGTTCTGTTTTATGGACAGCTATTCCAACAGTTCTGAATGAGCTTTTTGGGAATGTAGGTGGTGTTATCAACACTTTTATTGAACTTTTTTAAAGGAAAAAATATTCACTGAAAGGAGAGCACTTTTTTCACATTACTGTGCTGCAGGTTCTCATGTTTTCAAGGCTCAACTGTCCAGTCCTTCTTCCTGGAACTGAATGCATGTTTACTCCAGTTCAGCTGATTCTCTCACATGGGAAAGGTATGTATGAAACCTCAACTTTATAAAAGCAAATAAATCTGTGGTTTTAATTCATACTCCATGAACAGCACCTTTAGGCACGGCAGGATTTGGGACTCTCACTGACCATTTCCACTGAGTGTAATTAGTTCAATTTTTCCTTGGCTTTGCACAACTTTGAGTGTAACTGAGTGCTTCATGACATTGCTGTTATGGGGAGGTGGATGAAATACTTTCTGTTAAAGTTGTTTTTTCAACCAAATATCAGTTCTTAGAATATTTACTGTTTATCTGAGCACCTGATCCTCATGGATGGTCTTGCTTTAGCTTTGGAAAACAGAACTTTAGAAAACTAGGGACTCAACTATGATGATGCTCTTCTGGGAAAAAAGGCTAGTGTTTCCTAAGAAAGTTTACTACAAGGCCAGGTTTGTTGTTTGCAATCCCTTGTTTGCAATCCCTTGTTTGCAATCCCTGCCTTATGCCCCCTGAAATTCTTAAGAAATGCCTCATATTTTCTTTGAGAGAAATGAAGGTTAAAGGAGTCTTGAACTATTTTACTGCTACTTTGGCAGTGTCAGCAGACCCCATTTAACACCTCACTGTTTAGCACATGCTTGCAGCGGAGGTGTATAGCTCTTTTTTAAACCACATAGTAGATTTTCTTGTTGTGATTTTAGAAATTGTTTTTCAATACAGTTCTGAACTTTATTATATTCATGACTTTACAAGATGCCAAAGAGAGCAGTCCTCCAAACTAAAGCTTTAGATGTAAAATACTAAAAAACTTGACCTAACACATCTCCTGACAGAGTAATAATCCATGTTTCTATTCCTTGTAGAGGAAGTTAAAAGATCTCAGATAAATAACTTGTCTGCTGTTGTCATATTTTAAATTAACTCCTTCTTAGTATAATCAGCTGCATCTCCTCCTGGAGTTTTGGAGCCTTGTATCATTGGCTTCTGTGACTTCAAATTCCCTTGGAAAATTCTTGTTCCTGTGATGCTGTTTTCTTTCCTCCCATTGAGCAGATCTGTGAATAGTCCAATGAATTGGCCTTTTCCTTGGGTTGGCCATAGGAATCAGTTGCTTTCACTTGCTCTTCATTTGTTTTTCTCTTCTCTCTATCCTTTAACCAAGTGCAATTACAGCATATTTTATACGGAATATCTCCTGAAAAATAAGAGACTTCTAGTTCTGTAGTACCAGCTGTTGCTGTCCTAGGAAATGTTGGAAGAGCCACTGAGACTCAGATACTGAAGCAGAGTTTCTACTAGGTTTGTATATCTTCTGTGAATAAACTCAGAGGCAAAGTTGCTTTCTTGTGCAGTGCTATTGATAATTGTGGAAGAGACATTATTGTTTTGCAATACAATGTAAAAAAATCTCTTTCATACATGCAAAAAGTGTGAAAAATAAAAACAAATCCCATTGTATCTAAGACTAAATACTTGCCAATTTTTAGGTTTTGGAACAAAACAAATTTTGTTGCTAAGAAAGCTTGTCAAAAACATTGAAACTACTAACTTCCACTCTTTATTTGGTGTATCTGCATTACGAATCAGTGTTACTTGGCACTTTTTAGAATAAAACATTTGCATCTACACTAGCAATTTGACATGATACTTCAGCTGAGTATGTCTTAAATGGTGAACTAATAAAGTGGTTTTAAATGGAAATTGAAATTATGTCTTTAAATAAAATTATAGTGATTATCTCAAATACTTTAGTCAGTTAAATAAATATTTGCTTAGGGGAATATGTACAGGATAGAAGAATATTCTCAACAGTTTTAGAAATACCTGTCTGCCTTGCAACATATTCAGAAGGCATTTGGATAGCTTCTTATCCCATAGAAGATTCAGGCTTACTCAGAGGCCCAAAACAGGTCAGTGTTGCAAAAGATAACATTGTCCAGGAATGAGCAACAGTCCTCGTGGTGATATGAAGAGAAACTGTCTTGGAGAGTGAAAAATCTGGCAGAAAAATTGTGATTTCCAAGCTCTGGAAGCCTGATAATTGCGGGGTTACTTGCAAAGGAAGTAAGTGCTGTCATTTAAAAACAGAAATCCCAATGGAGCTTAATTGGACATTTTGTAAATCAACTGTACAACTGTATTTATGTTATGTATTTATTCAAGTATAGCAACTGTGAAATTCTCTGATATGTTGTTATTTTGTTAGGGTGGGAGATCATGGCTAGCAGTTTTCAGGGGTCTTCCTCTATGGCCATTGAGTCTGTTTGCTTAAAGGGTAGGAAAGCGTGCAGGAAACACTGCAAGTATCTTCAAAAAACACCTAATCAAACTTGTTCTTAAGGGTCTTTTCCAGCCTAAATGGTTCTATGATTCTGTGATCATTACCCAAACAGAAACTGCACACTGCTCTACCTGAGGCCTTCCTGTGCTATTATCTGTGGAGGTGCCATCCTCAGTCTGGAGTAGCAGCTTGTGCCAAGGTCTGTGTTGGTGTGCAGTCTGTGTGGAACAGCAGTTCTCAGTGGCCACAGGTACTTTCCACCCCACACAGCTGGTATGAGACTGCAGTGAGGTAGCCAGCAAAACAGTGAAGGGTCACAAAGGGTGGGGTGTGTCAGTTCTGAAACTGCAGCTTACAGCACATTTTCATGGAGAAAGCATGCCAGAGGTGTGGAGGCCTTTGTCCTGGGGGGAATGCTGTTCCCCATCTCTGCACTGCTGACATAGGGAGCTTTTCTCACTGTTCTCAAGTTCCAGCAACATTGTGCCTTTTCACTGGAAGCTGTGCTGAAGCACTGGTGATTTTTTGGGCTTTTATTGCAAAACTTAAGTGATTTGCATAATTTGAAGTGAAGTAAAACCCTGGTTATAAATGGCCACCATGACCTGAGGAGGCCTCTTGACTGAGAAGACCATTGGGGCAGAATCACAGCTAGCAAAGGCTCTCTCTCTCTAATGTCCTAAATCTGACCCAATCTGCCTCTTTGTCTTTTGGGGAAAGGTAGTCTGAAAGCTTGTCTGTGATATGACAGCCGAGTGAGAGGTTAGGCAGTGTCCCAAGTGAGCAAAGATATGCCCAGATTAACATAGGGCTGTTTTATATAGAAATGTTGTGGATTGAGAAATGTTTTCCTTCATATGGTAGCAAAAGTCAAAAGGTACATAGTCTGAAAGGGGAATTCCTCTGTCTGGTGTACTTAGAGGGACCGAGAAACCAGAGCTTGGGCACTCTGGAATATAACAGGAGCAGTCCTGTGTTCCAGGGGGGAGGTAAACTTCTGGATGGAGGGGCAGGGAGGGACAGAAGCTGGGGTGGGGGTTAAGGAAGGTGCAGGTTGGTAAGTGAGGGATTCTGGAAGTACCCAGTGTGGGAGGCATTAGGAGAGACATACAAATGGATGGAGAAGGAAATCACAATATAATGAGGAAGAGGTGCATGCACAATGGTTTGTGTTGATTACAACTTCAGCACGTATTTTCAATGTTTCAGCTTTGTTTCTCTGAATTAAAAACTGTTTGTGGCCTGACTGCTGGCCTGTTCTGCAAATTTTTTCTTGCAAGCAATGGAGAAATTACAGATATGACTGCAGAATGCTGTGGAAGTATTTGAGTTTCCTAAATGCTAGATTACTCAAGTTCTGGAAGCAATCTTTCCACAGGAGTTTGAAGATCAATCCAGTTCAATTTAGTTGGCAGGAAGGTCATTAGTGTCTTGCAGCCTTTGTGTAAGGCTTCATGCTGCTGTGGGCAGCCAACCAAACTGGGTGGTTGGATTGAACTGCCTAATAGTCGTGGCTTTGCAGAAGTGTCTTGAGTAGAGTGTCTTATGAAGAGCCAGATTCTATGCAAGGGAATGAGGGACCTGCATTGGCTGTAAGACTGAAGAAGTTGAGGAGCAGAGGAGTAAGATTTCCAAAACTATCTATGGAGTTGAACAGATTTCAAGGAATCTTCTTGGCCAACATTAATGTATTGTGGCAACCCTAAGTCCTAAGCAGGAACATCTTCATTCTGGGTTTTGGTACAATGTCTAGCATCAAGAGCTTTGTATTTCACTGAGCCTTTGGCATCAGTTTAAGAAAATCATGATGATTTGTAGCTTAATATTCAGGCATGACTTTCAAGGCTACCAGATGCTGCTTATTTAATAACTGTGGTAGTAGGTGTGCTGGTTGATACATGCTCCGTTTGGGCAGCAGAAGATGAAATATTCCCTTCCCCTGCCACCTCTGAGAAGGCTTAAGTATAGGAAAAATCCTTGGGATACTCTGCAGTGGCAGTAGGGAGTTATGAACCTGGAGAAAATGAAGTCATGCCAGGGAATACTTATGCTCCCATCATCCATGTTCCCTGGCACGCCTGGTGCAGGTCAGCACCCTGGCCAGCCCTCCTCTGCCCTGCTCCCACCTGCCAGGGCTCTGCTGGCCATGCTGGGGAGGAGGCCCTGGTCCCTGCAAGGGGCTGGGATGCCTTGTGCTGTCTGGCACAGGTGTGTGAGTGTGTGGAATGTGGTGGGAAGGTGGGGATGGAAGGAGCTCATCTAGGTATTCCCTCTCCCTTGTGTACAGGAGTGTAGAGCCTGTTCATTCTTACACCTGATAAAACTCTGCAGGGATAAGATCAGCTGATTGTAGTTGCAAATGTGAAATTTACAGCAAGTAGTGAGCTTATTTAACCAAGCAGGAAACAACTGGCTCATAAGAGTGCACAGTACACTGGTTATAAGAGAGATGGAAAATCCTGGTTGTGGAAAACTGGCATAATTCTAAATAAATAGTGAGACTGGTGAATTCCTGTGCTCCTGCAGATCGTAGGCTCTACAGAAAAATTGTAGCTGAGGTTTCCCATTTACTTCTGCATCTAATTGACCTATCTGATCTTGCTTACTCTCCTCCCATTGTGCAGCTGTTAATGTGGCTCCCAGCTCCCAAAAGAGCGCACAAAGGGCACTTCTCTTTTTGTACACTCAGCTTTCTGGACACATGCTTTACAACATGAACACCTGTGTATACTGGGGTGCTGTCTTCCCTCTCCTGCAAGCACAGATGTCATGCTCAGAGAGTGCACTTGCTGACTTTGTGCTGCAGAACAGCATGGAAGCAAATGAAGGCAGCTTTTGAGAAGCTTGATGCAAGAGCATCTCCCTGCAGCTCTGACATGCCTTGGAAAGTGTATGGAGTTTTTCACTGTATTGCTGAGGGCCCGCTGTGCCCAGCTTGATGAAATTGGCAGTTTTTTGCTGGCCTTACCAGACTGGGTGTCTTTCTTGCTCCTATCCCTCACTTTAGTCTCCCTGTAACTGAGGGGAGATAGCCAGGGTCCTGTGTGTGATGTCATGTTCTGCAGCTACTGTTTGTGCCAACATTGTGTCCACCCATCAGAATTCTGTAAAGCAGATAACACAAAACCGCTCCCACATTTCCAGAACATGTGGAAGTGCAAAGTAAGGCCCTACTCTTCAGAGGATTTCTCTTGTTTCCATGTTAGAAATAGGAGGTGTTTATTTTTCAGACCTCTGCTTTTCTGGCAGAGTTGGTTAAAATTGGCCAATGGCTTCAGAAGTTACTGGAGGAGAGGGAATTTATAATCAGACACAGACAAGCTGGCTTTATGTGACTGTGTGAGCCTCATTTTTTAGGAAACCATGGTAAAATAAGTGGATAAAGTTGCAGTAATATTAAGGTTAGAGTTCATGCTGGCCTGTATTTCTCTCCCAATTTTTCTAGCATGACGGTGTTAGTCAGCCTGAGCTTTTGGAAACTTTTTATTCCATATGCTGAAATTTTTTGAACTTAGATTCTCTATCTTCCCTCATTTTTCCTTGCTGAGTTTAATCATTAGGTGGGAAAGTGAACGCTTTAAAAATAGAGGAGCCAGTGTAGAAATGTTGCTGGCTAGATTTATTTGTTTTCTTTTGTAAAAAACTCAGTGTTGGCAGAACATTTTGATTCATTATTACAGTCCTAAACCAGCATTAAAGCCTTCTGGCTAGATAGATTCCCTTGTGGCCTGCCAGGAGTCCCAATCACCACGATGATCTTACTTGAGAAAGAAAACATGCTCTACATCTGGGAGCAGGGCTGTGTCCTGTTAAGCATGGTCAGGGAGAGTGTTAACTATGTTCTCTCAATCTTATTTTTTCCACTTGAACCCAGTCTGTTGGATTATAAGATCTATAAAGACCTGAGCATAAGAGAAAGACATGGAAATATTTCAAGGTGTAGCATTGCCTGAGATTAGTGGATTTTGTTTGCAAGGCTGGAAAAGGCAGAAGTGGCCACATAGGAATCAATTCTCAGCTTTTTGCTTGCCACAGCATTTCAGATAGGTAGAAGAGATGAATGGAGAGGTACCTATCTGGTCATGATTTTCCCATCAGCTTCAGTGTGTGTGGGAAAAGGCAATCCTGTTGTGTGAAGTGTAACCTTTAGCAGCCTATTGAATAAGGGGATGATAGCAGATGTGGCAGGAGACATTCAGGCTCATTTGCTCCTACAACTGAAACAGCTCTAGCAGGGGAAAAAAAACCTCTTAAGAGAATTAGCTAAAACAAATGTGTCAGACAAAATTGTGCTTTGAATGCTTTATAAGCACTTACTCTCTTGCAGTGAGAAAAGACAGTCAGGTGTTGATAGCATGTAGGAGGCAAGAGCTGTTATTAGTGAGTGGGAAGAAACACATTGAGTGTGGTGTGGGAGTAGGGCAGATGGGAATGAATCTAGAGGCTTTTTTGGAATCACTCATTCTGAATTATCTTACTCTCAAAGCCTCCAGTGCAGAACACCGTCATCCTCCAAGGTCCGATGGCACTGCCTTGCTGAGTATGGCATTGAGAGAGATGTTGAGTCAGCTCTGCGCGCAATTGTAGTAGGAGATGTTCAGTGAGGAGTTCAGGTCACTCCTTCAGCCAAGTACATTGTGACCACAATACAGAGGTGGGATGCATATTCATTTATTCAAGCCCTCTGTGAGATGAAAAACTGGTAGTATATTGTTATTGAGGTAGTTCAGTGTGTCTGTGCCGAGCCACTAATGAAACAATTTCCATGCCCATTCACTTGTGAATGCAAGGGCTTTGTTGCCAAGAGCCTGGCTCTGCAGGATACCTGGTGGGAATCATAAGAGCATGTCCAAATGGCCTAAGAGCAGCCTGAAAATGTCTAACGAGAGAGCTCTTCCTTGGACTTGACATCCATGCTATGTGCTCTGACAGAAGACATATGGTGATGGTGTTAGAAATCTGGTCCTGGCCCTGCAGATCATGGTATTGCCTACACAGTGTTTTGAGAGGCACTGCAAGCTGTCTGTCCAGGCTCCCAACAGCCACAAAAATGAAGGAGGCAACAACAGATGGACTCAGTCCAGCAAGTTTGGTACTGGAGGTGTGGGCATCCCCACAGTGACACAAATGGGAGCTTGCCACAGTCTAGAAGTGAATGCCCTGTGAAAAAAGTGGCAGAGCTGTGACACAAAGGCTTGTGCCTCTGACCATTTGGTGACAATTTCATGGCTCAGCAGCTTGGAAAAAGCAGGAACAGTAGGACTTCCCTAGGACTCTCTAACCTCCAGGCCTGTGCAGGGTGTTTGTACACTGAAGGCATCTGGTGGTTTATCACTGAGGCACAGGGTCCTGTGACGTGAGGACCTCTTGGATTGCTGCTCTGGCAGTATCTTTTACCAGCTGCCACCTTAACATGCCACCCCACAACAGGAAAGTTGCAGAAGGCAACTTATTTAGATTCAGGTTTATGACTTTCACTAATTACAGTGTGCTTTGTATGCTCAGCTGTGTCTTAGGACATGCCTTGCAATGTGGAGAAAACAGTAGAAGCTGTGAGGGTGTGTTTCCTTTCTCTTCTTCTGGCCTCTTAAGGAAGAGCACCAAGAGTTGCTGGGTTAATGCCTGACTTCTGTCAATACACTGGGGCTGCACTGGGCCAGCCAGAGTCTCCCTTTGGATATTAAAGGTAGGTACATTCTTGGAGAATAGAAAATACAATCAGCAGAAGCAGATTGATAGCTTAACACATTGAAGCCTGTTCTCTGGGATTGTCACAAATCCATTACCTTTTTCACTAATGGATTTTAATTCTGAACTTTTTGCTTATATTTGAAAAAACGAGAATACATAATTTTACCAGACTGTTGCTTGCAAATGCACCTTCCTGTTTGTTGCCTTTATTTGTCGCTGAATGTGCTTGTAGCTGTATTTTTACTTCTCCTGCTTTTGTCTGCTAATCTAGTTTACCCCTAAAGGACAAAAGAAGATTTATTTTACAAATTTACACTTGAACTTCCTAGCACTAAGTGGTGGTTTTGCTCTCACGTTTCAAGAGTGGTGATGAAAGGTATTTCCCACAACACTTGTGAAATTTAAATGAAAATGAGTCCCTACATTACATTTTTATTATACTTCAAATGTATTATTACAATAATTGGATATTCTTTCTGAGGCTTATTATGTTGGGATTGTGTGGTATTTCTTGACCTTTGTCATTAATTTTGCCTCAGATTCACACATTTATTTAATGTTTATCTGTGTACATGGATGGGCAGCTAGCTAGCTAAATATTAATGTATTTATAGTTTGTTTCTGGACAATTGTTGTCCTATCTGAATAGTCATAAAAAAAATAGAAAGAAAGATAACAGGAAAATATATTTTCAACTCCAAAGGATCATGTGGATGAAAAGTGGGGAAGGAAGGAAGGAAGGAAGGAAGGAAGGAAGGAAGGAAGGAAGGAAGGAAGGAAGGAAGGAAGGAAGGAAGGAAGGAAGGAAGGAAGGAAGGAAGGAAGGAAGGAAGGAAGGAAGGAATCAGTGAATAGTCATAACAGAGAGGTGAAAACACACATCTTAAAAAACCAGTAAAAGCTGTAGATTCCTTCTGTGTTTTTCTGAAGCCTTGAAACAATTTAAAATATGAAAAACTTAGACTAATTGAGAACATTATATTGATTGGCCCCAATTTTCTTTCTTTGTTTTCAATCCAGCCTCTCTTGTTATAGCCTCTTAAATAAAAACTCTTTCTATAAATATCTGAAAGAGTCATTCTTATATAATAGCCCTTTCTTGCATCAAAATTTATCATTACAACAATGCTGTAGTAGTTTTGCTGGCAGAATCACAGCCAATCAAAGCTATTACAATAATGGAACATTTCATGGTTTGGAAAATTAAATGTGTAACCATGGAACTGAAATGTCTCTTAAATCATATTTGGAGATGTATTTTTCACCAAGTGATTTGCACATTATCTCATTCCATCTGAATTTTATTTTCATCAATATTTCACCATTGATTTTTTTTCCCTTTCTTTTTGTTTCTGCAGTAATTTTGCAATAGAACTTCCCATCTGCTTTCACTTTTTGCAAGCTTGATCATATTTGTTCAGGAAGCAGATCTAAACCTTCTTTTATCACAGGGCATAATTTAACAGCTGACTAATGGTCAAGCTGTAAATTGTGCTGTAAATAACTAGCATGCTCAGATTCAGGAGTGAGTAATACTGTTCTCAAAATTAGTAGCTGTATTTGTTTCCATACATAAAGAAAGTGGCTGATGCAGTCATTGTTCCAAGACCTGAAATCAGCTCAGGACACATGAATCCTCAGAAATTTTACCTGTTGGAGAATCATGGGAGCCAGGCACTTTTGAATAACAAAGGTAGAAATCTGCAGGTGTTTGCTCTCTGTACATACACCAAGTGTTTCCTGAGGTGTTTGTATGCACCTGGAGCCATTTTTGGAACTGAACTAACATGCAATCTCCTCTTTCCTAGGAACAATGTCTGTCTCTTGTTCAGAGAACTTCATAAGGTTTGTTAGTAGAACTTCCTGGACAACTGGAAGGAAAGATAAAATAGTAATTGAAAAACACAGAGAAAATAAAACTATGGAGAGAGGATAAAAACGTATCTGTGGCATGGCCATGGACTGCATTTTAACTTGCACAGCTCAGATGGGACATCTTTCCACTGGAGAACAGAGAAATAGTATAATCAGTGCCTCCAAAGCATTCACATGAATATACGGGTTTGAACAAAATGTTGAATGAGGAAATGAAGTAAAACCTCATCTTGGTTTTCTTTTTCAGTCATGAGGAAATGTTTTCTTGCGCTTTATAATTTTTGTTTATATGGATTTGAATGATTTTTTTGTGGATAAGGGAATATGTGAACATAATTTGCATTTTAGTTACATCTCAAAATGAAGTGACAAAATTTAAACAAAAGTATTAGTGATATTAAGATGTGTGGATTTTTCTGGACCTGTAGATTACCCATGACAATGGCAGTGGCTTGGGTGATATTTGGGTACAGACACACTCGAGGTAGTTCCTCCTGGAAGGTGCAGAGACACTAGACAGGGTTGTTGTGAATCTTTTTTGTGAAAATGATCCAGCTACATCAGAAGAGCAGGTGGGTTTGTTAGTTTGGGTGCAGAATGAAGCGCTCTAGGCTGTTGCATGCACAGACTGCTGTGTGAGGTCAGGTAGACTGTTAGCCTGGGATTCCCTCACCTTTAGTGCAGGGATTGGAGTGCTATTCCAGGGCACTGGCCTAGTGACAGGGTTGTTGGCTGCTCTTGGAATGTGATTTCTCTCATCAGAAATGCCATCTTGTACTCAAGAAAGTGTTCCAGACAAACTTAGTGTGTATATTCCTGCCAAAAGCTTTGGTTTCAACTAATTTTCTTTTGAAAAACAACTTAGAAAATGACCAACAAGCTCTGGTTTCTCACCCTCTGATCTGTCATCTCTGACCTGCTTAATGATATCAGGGTTCCAGTAGTTCTTGCTACTGGACTTTCAAAAATCTTTTAAGCTGCCTTCTGCTTTCATCTACGTTTCTCTCTTACTCCACTCATCTGCAGCTATTTTCCTCTCCTTAGGGAGAACCCTGATCCTGTTTCAGCCTCTTTCACAAAAGCTGTCTGCTGGTTTGCTGGCCTTTCCCTCAGCTCTTTTTTTCCCCAGAAGTGCCCATAACTAAAGTGTAATAGGAAAAGAATCATCCCAACCTATTTGCAAACTCCTTATCAGGATTATGCGGCTATTTGGCAAAGGTTCAGATCATGTTTTCATATGAGATCTGGGTATGAGTCCTAAATCCTGCATCCTCTGTCTGGTTGGTTCTTGCAGTACTGTACTCACAAGCAGTTCTAGCAAGCAACCCATCAATTAATCTGACTTATCATAGGCCAAGATTTTACCCTGGTTGTCACAGCATCCTATTCCCACAAATAACCAGAACATATTCTAGACTTTGTTTGTAACTGCCAAAAGTAATTTCTTTATATGGTATTTCATGTTGAAAAGGAATAACACCACATGATGGGGAAGGGAAATACAGAGGTAGTTCTGGATGTGTTGTGCTTCAGTGAACAAAAGCATTTCCAAATCTCCTTGCTGTGATATAGTAGATTGTAAGAAGGCTTTACACATATCTTTCTCAATGTGCCCATAAGTTACACAGGGTAAAAAAAAAAACTCCTCTAACTAAAACTGGCAAGTGTTCAGAAACCACAAGTATTCAGTGTATTGCCTGGACATTTTTAAAATGTATTTTGCACTTTTGGTAGATGTTGTAATGCATTCAGCACAGTGTGAAATCTTGGCATAGATGCTGGATTCTAAAATAAGATGAGCTCTGCCTTTTAAAAAAGTAATGTTTGCCTGTGAAATACCTTTGCTATTAAGGGGTTTTGGGAAGGGGGATAGGAAATGATTATGATGCTGTTACCACTGGAAAAACAGATTTATTTTGAATTTTGCTAAATAATCAAAGCAATGGACAAAGCCCTTCTTAGCGAACACTGGGTGGGTAGAATTTTATTGTCTTTATATGTTAGTCTCATTCCCCAAAAAACTCTATAAACAGTCAAATGTGCTCTTGTGTTGTGCATGTGAAGGTGACGTGATTTGGTAGAGTGGGCAGAGGTCTGTCCCACAACACACTGTTCCTGAGATCGTTTCCTCCTCTGCAAATTGCACATCAGCAGCTCCTTTCATGGGGTCTGGTTTAGCCACTGGCTGGGGGCAGCCTTCAGAAATGCTGGTGGTTTGGCTGACTCTGTCAGACTCCTTTCAGCGAGCACAGACTTAGATCAAGGTGCAGAGCATGAGAAGCTGTGGCTGACAGCAGAGGGGTTTGCTCACCTTCAGCAGGGCTGCAGCCTTGGAGTGATGTAGGAATGTAGGCAGTGTGGTTGTGTGGGTGACACACCTGAGAGCTGCAGTGCAGTGTGCTGGGCTCCTGTCCTTAGTGTCTGCACAGAATATAAAGGCTATGCAGACGCTAAACTTTTGTTAAAGGTGGGAAGGTTTTAGGACTAGAAAGGAAAGAGGGGAATTAAGTATGGCCATGCAAAATCTGTAATGAGCTCCATATAGGTGAAATTCCTGCTGTGGCAACGTGAAGAAAGTATTTTAATACAACTGAAGAGGCCTGAGCAATTTGCCATACAGATGGAAACTCTTTCCAACTTGTGTCAATCTGGAGATCTATTGCTCCCTCCCAGGTTCTCCTGTGATGTGTTTTGTACTTTAGGTTTAGTTGTCCTTGAAAGTGCCTATGGAATATCCCCATCCTCTCTAGAGGAATGAACAGTGGAACAGGGTCTTTATGAAAGCCCTGGAGTGGCCACCTTCCAGGCTCTGCCAATGCTGCAGTGCAGGAGGAACAGGTGAGCATTTTATAGTTGTGGTGTGAGGTGCTGGTTCTTGCTAGTGCACACTGCAGTGACTGTTGCAGGATTTTTTCTCCCGAGGAAAAGTGTATTCTAGCCCTGCTCTGCTTTAGATGTAAAATATAGTGTGCCTGAAGTACTCCCATGAAAAAAAACCTGGAGAGTAGCTGTAGCCTCTTCTGCAACAGAGAGACTAGTTGCACCAAGTAACTTGGCCTCAGCCACTATGGTGCTGAGAATAGTGTGGTTAGTGAAATCAGTGTTAAAATGAGGGCAGAGGTACAGGGTATCTATTCTTTTACTGACTGAGATTCTGTTCTAGGCTTAAAGTAGTATCTGTTACATGCCATGAAAACAAAACAAAATGAGAAAATAACAATCAATGACATAAAATATTGTAGCCCTTTTTACCTTTTCCTTTATTTTTCTCCATATCTGATTTCTTTCTAAGTCAGGTTGGAGCTGATTGGCGTAAGAAATCATTCTCCTCCTGAGGGCTGGTCACATTTGTACTTAGACCAGAGTGCTTCTGGTGGTCCTGGAGAGCCTCAGGAGTCCCCAGGGCTGGCTGCAGCAGGCTGGCTCTGTCTGGGGAGCAGGTGTGTGGCCTTGAAGCGCCATGGGCTGTGGTGTAGTGGCTGCTGCTCCTGCCCGCTCTGGGCAGTGCCATGTTCTGCGCGCCCCTGCCAAGGGCTCGCCTCGTTGCTGTGCTCCAGGGTGGTCTCCTCATTAACAGGGTCTGACCCTGTTACCCGTGTTGTTCGCTTCCATATCTGATCCCTGGGGGTGCTCGGTCATGACTGCGAGCGCAGGGCCGGCTCTGTGAGCCAGGGCGCTTTGCAGAGCACCTTTGTCACTGCAGCCGAGCTGTGGTGGGAGGGGGTGTCCCCCGGCGCCGAGCTCCTTTTGCTCCTGTCAGCCCTGCAGTGTGCTGCCGCTTCTGCAGCTGCGCCGGGGAGCAGAATAAACCTAAATTGGTTTGTTTATTAGGGCTCCAGGGAGCTGTTTTGCAGCCCTGGAAGCTCGTCTCGTGTGTTTCCCTTGCAAGTGCCGTCCGTGTCTCGCAGGGTATGCCTCTGAAGTGCTTCCAGCTGCTGGCTGCACCTCTGAAGAGTCCTGCTGGGAACCTGCAGCCCATCCCCGGGCAGCACGGCAGGCAGCAGCCGCTGCTGCTTCGGGAGCTCAGGTCATTGTCCTCCCTTGGCACAGCCCGTCTGGCTCTGCTGTGCCTCGGTGTTTGTGCCTGGAGGCAGGACTGGCTCCGGAGATGCGGCCGGGTAGCTGCTGCCTGCAGCATGCGGGGATGTCAGCGCTTCCGAGGGGATGGATTGCGGCCCTTGGATGTGCTGAGCGCTGCAGTGAGCGTGGAGGTGCCCTGCCGCAGGGCCGTGCCATACAGGGAACATTTGCCCTCGCTGCCATCCCCGCCCGTGGGCCAGGGAGAGCTAACACGGGCCCGCCTGGGAACTGCTGCCCGGGCTGCCAGAGCTGCAGGCGCTCCCCTGGGCACTGCGCTGAGGCTGGCCCCTGCCCAGGTGTGCTGGGGAGGGGAGGAGGACTCCATCTGGCCTCTTCTTTGTCTTGTGCACCCCTGGGAAAGGAAAGCATGATTTAGCTCCAAAGCATTAAACAAAAAAAACCCCTGAAAGACTATCCCTCCAGATTTGTCCAACCCTTTATGGCTTAATATAAGCATGCCGAGGATTGATGAGAAAAGGATGTCGCTCGTGTTGGTAATTACAAGTTTGTTCCTTTCAGTGTTTTTTATTCTGATTGCTCCATTTCAGCATTTAGTCTTTGTCGTAGGTATGTGCAAATGCATTCTGCTGTGTCAGGAGCTTTACTTAGCTATTCATGTGCTCATACCCTTGGTAAGATACTTATCCTTTCAGGCAGATCAAAGACACATGTTTGGTCGTTTGGAATAGGTAAGCAGGAAGAAAAAAATCTCTTAAGAGTGATGACATGGTATAACTGCTAAGTAACAAATACAGTTACATACATACATACTGTGCACGTTCCTCTAATCATTACTGTTGCCCATGACACAGAAATACTCTGCAGTTGAAATCTTTTAGTTAATTGCAATGGCTGTCAGTCAACCTGTCTTACCAATGATGTTTTTTCTATTTCAGTGATCTTCTCTCTTCTATTCAAGAGATGAGCTTCTGTCAACAGAGAGAGAAAATACAAGTTTTGGTTTAGGAAGCAATGTTTAGACCTGGGTCATGAAATTAAAATGCAGAATCCTTCCCTCTCTCCACAAAACTAAAGGCAAAAGAGCTAATAGATGATTACTGGGATTCATTTAAAACTCCATGTTTCAGTCACAGTATAAGCACGTGATGTAGTCAGTGTTGAATAGGAAATGTGGTGAGATGCAGGTGCTCTGTTTATTTGTAGATTGCAATGTGTGGATAGATAAATAAGTTTCAGTTTAGGAACAGACATTTTTGCATACTGGAGTGTTTAGAATTCAGACAGTCACGGCACTCTGACAGCCATGGGTCTGCAGGAGCAGGCCTGTGATGTGTGGAACAGATAACATTCAGCAGTGCAGAGACAAGCGAGCTCTGTGCAGTGAGGGGCTGTGTGAGCTGCAGAGCTTGTTCTGGATCAAAGCAGTATAATGCAGAGCTAGCCTGAGCTCATTAGCCTGGGCGTAATGCCATGTTAATATATCTATACTACTCCCAGGACCCAGGCTAATGGCTCAGCATGGTGCTATGCTGGGTACTCACACCAGCTGGTGCAGGGATTTCTGCATTGAATAGTGTAGACATGCCATAAGGTTTTCACACCGGCTCTGTAAGCAAGGAGAAATGGATTAAGGGAAAGATATAGCCCAAGACTTTAAAGAGCAGAGGTGTTTAAGTTTGGGTTCCTGAATCCTTGTTCATGAGAAATCCAGTGTAAATGTCATGGAAGTCAAGGACTGTCTTTGGATCAAACTCAAGAACTCCAAAGTACCTAGTAATTCCTACTGATGTGATTTTTCAACACCATTTAATTGTATTTCTGGTAAACAGGCTTGTTGAGCTAGTCAGTCAGATGCTGTGCTGCCTTTTGAATTTATCAGGAATGAAAAGTGACTGAAAGCTTCCACCCTTGTCTGGGGGATGTTTATATGAAATGTAAAAATAATGCCCTGTCTCTCCCTCAATAACAAGGAACAAGTAGCGCATGAACAAGAAGTGATTGGACTAGTTGATATTAGTTAATAATACTCTAACTGCCCATCACTGGCTGAAGATTTTTTTTTACAAAAGGTAAAAAACAGAGGCGCTAATAGTTGAGTTATATTTTTATTGATATTTTCACTGACTTGATTATCTGCACCAATCCATACTTACTAAGGCTGTAACTCTAGGTGTAAAAAAATCCCCAAAACAAACTCAAACTAGAAAAGAGATAGTTCATTTTTTAATTGTGGCTCAGATGCACTTAGGAAGTACAGGAAATTGCAGAACTGAACCTGCTGTCATGCCCAGTAGAGCCTCAGATTGCTCAGTGAAGAGTTTAGGCCCAGCAGACTCAGTGCACTATTAATTCCCAACATGGGAGGTGGTATCAACCAACTGATGTACATAGGAAATGCAAAATCTTCTAGTGGGAGTTCTGCCCAGGAACTACAAGTTCTGGCCTCAAAAGAGCAGGAGGTAGACAGTTTACATCTGAAAAGCAGTTATGTATTATTTCAGAAAAGGCCATACAGACACTAGAACTCCAGCACAAGAGATTGTTGTCACTGGGTGACAATAATAAAATGTTTATAATGTCCAGTTGAAATATAAACTAGTCTAAAATGTAATCTGGCGGGATTTCAATGAATGAGTAAGAAGGCAGAAGTGTGAGGGTCAAAACTGGGTAGAGCTATCTGTCATGGAGAGAGGAATTAAATAGTTTTTCTTTACTAAAAGTCATGATATTTTGCCTTTTTTAGCATTACTGAACACATTCTGGAGATAGATAAGAAATTAAATACCTATTTTGCCAATTTCACAGCTGAAGAGACTGAGGGAGAATGATTAAATGTTGGCTTTTCCATGTCAGTATTTTGTGTCCCACAGAAAGTCTAACCTGGGATTGTTGTGTCTGTAGTAATGCCCCAGAACTGCTCTTCTCTGTCATCAAGGTCATTGATACTGCAGTGATAAAAACCTCACTAAAAATCAAGGCTGATGTATTCCTGATTTCCACTCCTCTCACTCCAGCAGTAGTAGACTTTGGTTTAATACCTGCTTTTTTGATTCCTTGGATGATTTTCTATTCCTTGAAAATTATTGCATACACTTGTGCTTTGAACTAAATGAAAACACATAACAATAACAAATAATAACATGCAATAACATAACAATAACATAAAACATATAATAACTGTAACTGGCATCTTAAATACACTGATTTAAAATTGTCAGTTATATCTTCCAGTAGCATTTCTATGATTTTGGAAACATTGGAAGGTAAATTTCTCTTAGAAAAGTCAGTCCTGTAACACTGTTCACAGCTGAAGGAGGATGTGTGGAAATAGTACCTGCTGCAGAATGCCAGGAGGTCCTAAGGTCAAATCCCTCTTGGGAAATGGTAATAAATGGTAGCTCAGCTGCTGTGTTCTGAAAATATTTGCCAGATAAAACTGTTACCTACCCAAGAAAGATTAGAATCTTCTGTGGCACAGATGGGAGCTTGCAACTGTCTGATCTAACATGTGATTAAGTATGTACCAGGACCCAGAAAGCAGTAGCCTTAAAATGCAGCTCATGCAGCATCAACAAAATTGTATTTGCAGTCTAAACAGGGAGCTATTAAGTGGTGTTGTAACAGTGTAAATGCTCGTACTCTAGTGTGCTCCGAAGGTTGTCAGAACGTGTGCTAGGGTACTGTAAAAAGGAATAGAGAACATGGAAAGATGTTTCTGTCAAAACAGGATTCACAGTAAATATTAATCTTCCATGTGATTCTAAACTGCATTTTTGGTTGAATCTTGATGATGGCTCTCTGGTGCTTTGGAACTCACATGAAGTACTTATTGAGAGTAATATTTTTTTAAAGTCTCTGGCTGCTTGGACAATTTCTTTGTATTCCTCCCAGGCCACCTGACCTTGTTTCCATTCTGTGTAGGCTTCCTTTTTGTGTTTGAGTTTGTCCGGGAGCTCCTTGTTCATCCACACAGACCTGGCATTTTTGCCTGACTTCCTCTTTGTTGAGATGCCTCCCTCCTGAGTTTGGAAGATGTGATTCTTGAATATTAACCAACTTTCTTGGACCTCTCTTCCCTTCAGGCTTTTTTTCCATGGTACTCTTACTAGGCAGATCCCTGAAAGTGCAAAGTTTGCACTCCTGAAGTCCAGGGCAGGGAGCTTGTCGTGAGCCCTCCTCACTTCTCCCGGGATCTTGAATTCTACCATTTCATGGTCACTTCATTTTTCTTTTAATTTAAAATGTCAATATAATTTAATTTCCTTAATGCTTTATCTAGTTTCCCACTTGCAGGAATTTGTGGTGGAAATTGTGGGAGAAAGTGACCCCTGCATCAATTTTCTGTCATAGGTTTGAAAGTCATTTAGTATTGCTTCTTTGTTGGGGCAACAAAGCTCTGGAGTCATGTGATTAAAAGCAGCCTCTTTGCCAATAGACAGGCCTGTTACAAGGTGTGTTGAGGGCGGAGCAAAGCTGTTTGTTCTTTGGAAAAAACAGTTTAAGGAATGAATGTACCACTTTTCCAGTTTCAGCACACAGTCTTGTAGTGTCCTTTTCCTCAAATTTCCCATACTGTGTGTGTTAACTGATGACCCTGTGCTTTCTAACAGCAAGGATGGGTTCTAGAGTTCACCATGTGCCCAGGCAGTCTGACCACTCTAAAGCCCTATTGTAACACAAAATTACACTTTGTAAAGCCAAGAAAATGAGAGGGTGCTGCTGCTGCCCTTCTGAGAGGCACCATTGCTTCATTGCTCCCAGAGTCTGAGGGGTTGTGGCCAGCTGGCTGAGATGGCCAAAGGCTTGCGTTGTTCAAGTACGTCAGGCAAAGCTGAGTCCCATTAGTCAGTCCTGGTGCTGTGGGCAGACTCCTTTTGGGCAGAGTAGAACTTCGGTGTCCTGGAAAGTCACATCAGTGACCTCTTTTCATCTGCCATACAGCAGAGACCTGTGGGCTTGGCTAGCAAAGGGCAGAAAGAGCAGTATCTCTTTCTGGGAAAGGGGGAATGGCATCTTTTTGCCTCATGCTTCTGCCTCTTTGCTGAGAGGTGTGTGAAGAGTTACTTCTTTTTGCTCTTTAGTAGCTTTGTTTAATATTAAGAGCATTGTTTACTGCTAACAGAAGGTGTCCCTTGGAAAGGACACGTGCCTACTTCTTTGTTTGATTCTAAACAACGTGGAGAAGAAAGAGCTTTTGTGCCACGTTTTGCTGACTCAGTGTGTTCATGCTCACAGAATTAGCATCACTGCTGTTTCTGCTTGTAAAAATCTGCTGAGGTTTGGGAGAAGGTAAGCAGGGGAATGGTGAGAACAGGGGATGCAAATATTTATCCTCCTTTCCATCATGGTTTTTCATTTAAAAATTACTAAGCAGCAAATGGTTTGGCATTTCCTTTATTTTGCTCATTGGCACGTGAGTCTCAACAGTCGTGGACCAATCCTGCAAGAAGATCTCTCAGAAGTATCTGGGATGAGCCGTACTAGATGACATGCTCCAAGGAGCAATGGATCTTAGGGGCAATGGCTTTTGTCTGCTATTTAGGTAACCAACTTAGAAATAATAATAAAAAAAGACTGTGTCTAGATCATTTTGACTCCAGAATGACTGATTTCAGAATGGCTTTAGAAGCGTAATATGAATGGTAGAGAAGGGATCCCCTAGAAGACCCATCTGAAAAGCTGTAGTAAAGGAATGAGATGCAGAAGAAAACAAAGCAAAGCTGTTGGTGTTGTGAAGGGTGCCAGCAAATAAGCCTGTGGCAGATGTGTATGGGATTTTCACAGAGTGAGAGCAGTCTTCCCCTAAGTATTAGACAATTTCTGAACTGTATTTTTCCTCTGCTAGCAGGATATCATGTAAGCCATGATCAAACCTTGGTAATTCCCGTGCTCTTAGCTGGTGTTCCTTGTCCCCCTGGCAACCAAAAGAATGAACTTAATTAGCAACACTGTAAAAACACACCACTTAAAAAGAAATTAGTATTTCATTTTTCTTCTAAAAGACAAGAAATTCCTTAAATAACATAAAACTTGATAGTGATGTCAACGCAGTGATTGTCCTGGCACTGAACAAAGAGTTTTCGGGGTCATATCACCAGAAACAATGCTCACGATTTGGAGATGATGGCACTAGTTCATGTTTTTCCTGTGCCATGGGGAACTGTTACTGCAGGGGAAGCTGGCAACTCTGTTTTGTTTCCTATCCATTCTGCTGGATCACAACTATTCAACCTCAGCTGTATTTGTGTAAATATGTATATATACATTTGCATACATTTGAATCTCTTTATGCCATATGCTATTCCTAGATGTCTGAATGAATTAAAGAGAAAGAACTAATACAGAATTAAGAAGGAGTTTTAAGATTGTTTTCTATGCATATATTTAAGCCATGCAGAATTGCTTACTTGAACATATCCATTTCTAAGGTGTGCAGGGATTATTGTGAGCTATGGATATGTCGGCTGTTATAATCATATAGATGAGGTAACACAGGATGAGGGGCATTAAAAGAATTTATAGTACAAGTAGCATTATAAAATAGTCTTTGAAGATATGAAGATCTTAAATGAAGAAAAAAGGGTCTGTTTTCATACTCTAAACTTCTTAACTTGCTTACTGATATTTTAAATGTCTGATTTTTTTAAAAAAGTTTAACATATTTGGAGATTTTATGAATGTGGTCCCTCTTCCTCCCTAGTGTTGTCATGTGTTCAAACTGAAATTTTTTTATGCCTACAACTAATTAGTAGCAGAATCTGGAGACTTAGGCCTCTGTTTCATATTTCTCAGTGAGAAAGAATGGGCAATGGTAATTAAAAAAAAATCAAGTATTTTTACTTTGGATGCTTGGAAAATCATTAGCATTGTGGCAGTACTGAAGGATTTTATACTGGCAGAGCTTTCACTGAAATTTCCTTTATATGTCCAAAATACTGACAAAGAATGTGTCTGCACATGAGAGTTCACCCCAAAATGTTTCTGTTTTGGCATTTTTGCACATGAAGTTTGGAGATTTCCACATTTTTCTCCCTTACAAGAGTATTTCAGCTACATTCCCTTGTACTGCAAAGACTTTATTTCTATGCACCTCAGATAAAAGTGCACAGAAATCGTAACAGTTTTCTTCTCACTTCCTTAAATCCCATAATGAGAAGTTTTTGTATCTACTTGTAGATCTGCTAAGTTACTATATGAGGATGAGAAATCAAATCTTCAAAGGCAGAGACTTGCACAAATTCTGGACCCTTACTTTTCTCTCAGCAGGACCCTGCTGCTACAACAAGATCTGCAGTTAGTAAGAGAAAAGACAATTGTATCTGGTCTGTGCTTATCTCACTAAAGGAAGGATCTAAAACTGAAAATAAAATGTGACTTTTATTCTTTTTCTGAGCTCAAAGTTTTGGGTTATTTGGATTCAAAGGGCTTGGCTTGGCTGCTCCCAGGCTTTATAAACAATGTTAGCATCTCTATTTGGTTGCTTCCCCCCCCAGAGGCCACTGATACCCTCAAAAGGAGAATTAGCAGAGGCAGCAATTGCTATTTTGGCAGTAGTTAGTGGTCAGCAGGCAACTTAACCTGTGCTTAAAATGTAAAGTTTATTTTGGGGATTTTGGAGGGGCCTAAATGAGTTAGGCAATAAATGAAATTTGATGAGAGCTTTGTGCCAATGCTCCTGATGCTTCCTTGAAAGTTCCAGATTAGTTTACATCATTCTGGCCTCCTGGGCCAGCATGGTGATGAATCACTGTGAGAAACCAGACAGAGTTGCTGATAGGATTTCCACAGAAACCCATGTTGAGGAAATATATGCATGGTTTCATTGGCTAGCCCTCTCTGTGGCTATGTTGCCCACTCTTTAGGGAGAAAAAAATCGGGGGCACATTTCCCCTTGATAGTGAGCATATGCTGGCATGGTTGGAGATGTTTTTATATCTATGATGCTAAATAAAGATGCTCACTTGAGCATTTTGTTTTGGCTGAGTCTGCCCTTTCAGGATGCGTGTGTAACCTCTTTGTAAATTACTGAAATAAAGGAATTGCCTAATGCAAAAGATTTTCCACAAATATGAAACCCTTGGAATGTTTTCTACATCAGCCATTTCCTTTTTTGCTTGTGCAATGTGTATGGATTGTCAGCATGATGTGGTGTGTGGTAACCAATGTTTGCAGGAGGCTATTAATCTTCTTCTTACAGGCCTGTGTTCATCTAAGATTCGGGAGAGAAGTGGAATTCTGTTCAAACACTCTCAGCTTGTAATTATCTGCCCATATGGATCCTTTGCATGCACTCACAAATGTGAATCTACTTACTGTATGTGTCAGCATGTTCATCCTTCCCATACACTCTGGGTAATCAGTCAGCTCATGGATCTTGATGTGCTTTATTGATCTATTCCCTTTCTGGGGAAGGGGATTCATATTGTCCTGAGTGTGCTCAGGGTAAAGATTCTGGTGGAAACAATCAGGTCTGACCCACCACCTATGGGATTTAAATGCCTGAGGGCATGTGCTGTACTTTTAGATATGTAGATTTTGAGTTAATTTATAGATCAAGATTTCATTCTCTAACAACTTGCCAGACAGTGAAGCTTGCAGATACGTTATACTGCAGTTGAAATTTAAATAAGGGCTTAGCTGAAAAGGAGAGAACTCTTAAAGAAAAAAAAAAAATTGGAGGAAAAGTGATTTATTAAACTTTTTATTTCCACTGTCTTTGCAATTATAAACTATCACATTGTATAGTGGTTTTTTCCCTACAATGCTAATACTCCCTCTGGTATATGTAGGGTATTTTTTTTTCTATGGTGTTTAAAGTCTGAGGCTTTTAGCAGTTTAATCCAAACCAAAGCATCTATATCATGGGACTTGCCTTTAATTCTCTCTTAGATGCTTTTTTCCCTGTATGCAAAATTAGATATCATTCTGAAGGCATTCTTAATTAACATTTTTTTAATCAATGGCTGGATTCTCTGGAGGATTTTTTTTCTATGCATCATTATTTTTCTCTTTCCACAGCAACTTCACAAGCAAATTAAGTAAACAGAAACACTTTGTGGATTTTTCTTGTGACAGCCTGCAAACCTGTGAACTTTTTTTTTTTATTTTTAAGTTGAAGCTGCTAATTGTAGAACTGTATAATTAATGCGTTATCCACGACAACAAGGTTACACGGTTTGTGTTTAGCAAACATGCTTTTTCTGGAGGGTGGAAAAATACGTAGTGAAAACTTATGGAAACACTAGGCTGTTTTTTACCACTTCACGTGACAGGCAGTCTCTCAGCCATCGTTAGAGCTGTGTGCCTAATCAGACTGAAAAGTTACCCTGAAAATTGGCTGGAGCCCTGGTGTCACTGTCTGAGTCCACGGCTCAAACCTGGTGTTTTCACCTTGCAAGACAGGCCATTGCAGGCAGATATTCTCAGAACTGGAATGTTTACTCTGCTAATTGGCACATTCCTACTTAGATTTGGTAGGACATGCTGATTTGTAACATGACTCAAGAATTTACTTCTTAGTGAGTAATTGCTTCAACTTTCCTAAATCTTTCTGTTTACCAGCCTCCTTTCTTTATTGTGCCTGTCTACTGCTCATTCAGCATTTGTAATCTTCTTTCATTAGCTGGACATCCTTCTGATTATTTCACATGTTTTTCACTGTTTGAGAATTCCTTTGCTCCCTGGCCTTTTCATAAATCAACTATGCGTTGGTGTGTGCTGGAAGTGATGGAACGATTTCCTTAAAGCTTGCAGCAAATGATGTTGTATCAATGCTGACTTTGTTACTACAGTTGTGGAAACATTTTTAACAAATTGGATGATGCTTTCTGTATTCAGAATTCAATTGCAGTATGTTTTGGGACTTCTCTGCAAACTGAATGCTTGAGAGCCCCAGAAACAGTGTGACCTCTTCCACTATGAAAACCGGAAGCTTACACAAGTCTTAATGCATTTCCCAGTACAAAAAAATTATTCTAAATACCATAGATTTCACTGATTTTGTCTTTTTGACAACTTCTGTTCATGTAATTTCCCCCCCTTTACTCCTGGTCATTTAATTCTCTTGATTTTAAAAGTGTAGTGGAAGAAAAACCATATTGCAATTCTTGGATGAGTTTTGCAGTTACTGCCATTGTCCTTATGTGGTTATTGATGTCTTAGGGTTTCTTGGTGAAACACTTCTGTCACTGTTCCAGATTGAAATACCTGCAGGAAAACACTTCTGCTCTCAGGCTAAGTTTACACTGGGTTTGCTCTTTCCATGCCTCTGTGTAAGTGATGGAAGTGCTACAGGTGGCTTTGAGAGCGGAGAGATTTTTGTCTTGTCCTGACAATTTTCTAATACTTTATTCGGTTGGCTTTCCCCAGAATGACTTACCTGGTGTGTCTGTGTTCATCAGCACTTAGAGTGTGTGCAGGGAGCCACTGAGCAGCACTGTGGGAGAAGGGAAAACTTGCTCTGCTCCCTGCATAAGATTGTGTATCTATAATTCATTGCCTTTGAAAACTGTCTTATCACAGCATCGACTCCTTAGCGCTTTAATACAGGATAAGCTTATTAGAGATAATCTGTTTACTGAATGTCCTTAGCACAAAGCAATCTAGTTAACAGCATCTTTTGAAGCTTTGTCTTCTGGATATATCTTTTAAACTCATCCCTGATTATTTATCTATATCTGTTTCTTTAGATCCTGTTCTTTAGACTTGTATCTGCTTTGGCATGAAATTACAGTGTCTGCTGAATACACTGATAAACTTAATACTCTTGTGGGGAAATAAGGCAAACCCACAAAAAATGAGCTAGTCAGGGCAAATAATTTAATCTCTTCATGTTTCTTTAGGCTTCAAAATAATTTTTCTTCTCTAAAGATCTAGACTGTTATCAGACATTGCCACAATCTCCACAGTGCTCCTCACACAGCAACTTGTATATGCAGATGTTTCCCATCCAACATACTGTCCTACTTGAGGTCTGGACCACTGCTTAATTATCAAGCAGCCTTTACCCTTAATAGGGAAAGAGAATCACAAACTTACCAATAAAACCAGTGTCTGAGCATCTTAAGAAATTGTTTTCTCTGAAAGGCCCAAGTTTGGGACACAAAGATAACTGATGGCAATTTTCCTGTGATGAATTTTTCAAGTGAAGTGACTGTTTAAAAACCTGTATTAAAAAAACTGTTTAAACACTCTGTACCTCTTGCTTAACTGATCCTTTAATTGCTGAGGAGGCCTGGATGCCAAGGATGTAACCAACCTGTCAGAAACCTCCTGAGGCAATCACAGATTTTTGTGCTGCACTCAGGCTAATTTTGCTTTGGTGATTATTGTATCTGGTCAGGTCTTAGCATGTGATAAGCAGTGAAAGTGCTGCAGTTGGAGGGAATTGCATCTCAGGTGCAAGGTGTACTACATAATGCAGACTTGAAGAGTATCTTGTAGGGAAAAATCTTACAGTGTCTTGACAAGGCAAAACAAGCTCCTTGTCAAAGAGAGTTTTTATTTTTGATCTTCCTTAATCTTTTTTCCTTTTCCTCGATATTATTAGATACATGCACAAAAGCAGGTGCAAGAGACATTATGCTGGAGTTGATACTTGTGCACCAATGTGGTATTATTTCAGATTGTGTTCAAAAGCTGAACAGTAAAGGCTTTCAGTAGGAGTGACTTGCTTGGTAACATCATAGGCAAATTCCACAAAGTTCATTCTTTGTAGTGGAAAATATTATCATTGCAAGGGTAGAAAAACTTTTGTGTACATCAAGAGGAGAAAAAAAAAAAGAAAATAAACACTTCCTTGCCAATGTTTTTAGAAATGTAATGCCCATTCTTGCTGGTGTGGACTGAACATTGCTACCCCAATTAGAATACGATTGCTACGTGCTGCAGGAAAGTGGAGAAGTGTTTCCTTGCAAGCACTTTAAAGCTACTATTGAATTTCTGTAAGTCCAGAGAAATCTAGTACCTCCAGCCTGTTAAACAAGCTTCTCTATTTGGCCTCATTAATGTTTAGTCTGTTTTTTCTTGGCAAAATTACTTCAGTGACAGTCTCCACCAGATTGACACTAAAGTGTTTTCTTTACTTGCCATCTGTCTGGACTGATTGGAAAAAGTAAAGTGGGGCTTGTTTAGAAAAATACATAAGCAGTTCATTTGGCACAAAGTTTGTTATAGATGTATGAAAAGCAGCTGGGTCCAGCTCAGGAGGTTAAAAAATATGTTTTATTGCAGAGGGATGACTTTTCATGTACAAGTTCATGTACTAGATGTGTTCTTTCATTTAGCTTGCAAGAAGTGTCTAAATAAATTAGCTATGGCATTTAATTAGTTTTATTTGTGTTTTACCAGGTGAGTTATAATATTATGTGTGAATAGGGATCTGATGTTTCAAATGCCTATCAGTTTCAAGCACATTCAAAAGCACAACATTTTAAAGTAGCAGAATAGAGCTGAAAGGTGTATAAGCATTTTCTTCTACCTTAATTCAGCAAAGCACTTGAATACATCAAAGCTAGATGTTTTACTGGATAGATTCTGGTTTTTTTTTTCAGGTTTCTTTGACAGATTTGCAGCTTCTTGGCTTTTTTTTTTTTAACATTGAGAAAATTTGGCTGAAGATGGCTTGGAACAGTACTGAAATCCTGTTCACATGAATGCTTTCTCTAAAGATGTTGGTATGTGTGCCGGCAAGTACTTGTATGTGGAGAGAGCATAAGCATGATCACATGATGCTGTTTTCTTCAGCTGTATCCATTGTTTAGCTTCACCCTTAATAGTATTCAAAATGCATTATGGTGAGAGGTCAGAATCAGTCTTTAAACCAGCTCTGTCTGGCCCAGCCTTTATTCCCCTCCTCTTTTGAGCCATCCGTAGTTGTCTTCTGCTGTGTTCTTACTCTGAGACTTATGTGAGCCTCTGCCATGCTGAATGTAAAGCTGAGCAAAAAGCCATTTTTCTATGGTTTCTGAACAAGAGAGGAAGGCTGAATTCTAGTAGCAGAAAAAATAGGAAATAGAAAATTCTTTCTACTTTCTGAGGGACATTAATTCCTGGTGGGAATTGTCTACTGTGTATGTTTTGCTTCTGCTTGATCATAAAGCTCTCATTACTGTTTCTTATAAAAATTATTCAGTTTTAGGAAGGAAATTATTTTTCAGGCTCTCAGGTAGGAGGGGTCAGACCTCAGTTTTCTGTATTTCTGCTTATGGAGACTTTCACTTTGTTATTTGTAGTTTAGGGTACATAATCATTACAGGAGAATTATCAAAATAAGAATTTATTTCCCATGGGTTAAAATTCTAGTGTTGCGTCAGTGCTAAAGGCTAGTTCAATTTCTGGTTCCAGAAACAAAAGAAACTGAGTTAGCCCTTCTGAACTACAATTTTGCTTTCTCTGTGTTTCATAATCATAGACAACTCTAGGTTATAGATAGCTATAACCGTCTGAATGTGCTTTTAAATTTCAGACCCTCTAAATTTTCATATTTATATATACACTTGTTAACATCTTTAACTGAACTGGGAATATTTTGGACTGTTCTAATGTTTTTCTCTTCTGAGATTCCATTTTTGGGGCATTACTCATGTTGAGTGGTAATTCCTGACTTTGAAAATCTTTGATTTTCATAATTAGGAAGTATAGAGTGGTAAGGTGAAGGTTAGCAGTCCCCTTCTGATACAAAGATTGGCAGAAATGATGTACCTGGAAATTATTTATGAATAGGTGAATGTTTTCATTCATTAATTCAAATACTCAGCTATGTTAGACACTATCAGTCAGCGAGTTAGAGACATCTGTATAGGAATTACTGGCATAGGTTCTACCTGCATCTCCTCCATGGCTGGATTTGCAGGTGGGGTTTTTGCAAATTCTGTTGTTCAAAACCAGATGCAGCTGTTTTGATGCTTGCCAATATATTGATTTTTTTTTTCTCTTGAGACTTTGATTAACATATAATTATTTTTTCCATTGTGCTTGTTTTGCAGCATCTGTTCTATATGACATGTTTACTTTGTCTCATCTTGGTCTCTGTGGCATTTTCCCACTCAGTATTTTTCAAATATTTTCTGTTGGGTTGGATGATTCATGTTTTTGCTGGACTTTATTGGCTCAATTTACTGCTTTCACTACGGTTTGTTTTCAGTTCTAATGTAAAGGCTTATTCCTCCTTTCTTCATTAAAATTATTACTTTCAGTACATAATGTCTTTACGGATGAGTCAGTTATCTTGTCTAGATGGAGAGGCTAATTTTCTTTGAAATCTCATGTGTCCATATGGCACTTGATTTGTCTTTGTTATGCTTGTTTTCTGCTGTCGTAGTTCTACTAATGGCAGTAGAAATATATTTATATAGAATTTATATAATAGTTCTTTAGTACCGATGGCACATATTTCAGCATCTTTTGTGCATATAGTAGGTCAGGGAGGTGTATATAGAAAACCTATGGCCTGTTCTGTGTGCCAAGAACCCCCATACTATGAACTGGAATCATTCCAGCAAACTCTGACTTACCAGTTCAGATGATGTTAGCACTGTAGTTTCATGTTTGTAAATCTAGCTATTTTCATGGAGGAATTTGTAGGAATCTGCACCTTGTTCTCTCAGTGTTACTGGTCACTGAGCAGTAATAACATTGCTGCCTCTTTACACAAGCTATTGATTGTTTTGTGTGTTGATGAACTGGTTTTGACTACATATAGGAGCCTAAATTCTTTATAATAAAAAGAATATCATGCAAACACAAACCACACCAAACTAGATAAATCCAAGAGACATGATTGATTAGACTGGTAATCATGTGTGCTTTCATTTCAGAGCAGATACAAATGAATTCCTTCCTACATAGAACTTTAAAGAACAAACTCAGTTTCCCATTGTAAATCTACCAAAAGTGAGGGACACTCTTTGTGGTTTTCCTCCTTTTTGCATAAATAATTTGGTATAAACATAAACTTATGGGACAATAATACTTTTGACAGATCTAGTGTGGGTAGAGATTTTGCAATTGTTCTTCATAGTGGGCTGCTATTGAATTTCAGGCTGGTCAGGCAATGTTGAATTAAACTTGAAAGTCCTTTTGGTAGAGAAGGCAATTGTTGCTAAGTTTTCACATGATAGTTTATGAACTGAACAGACAAAGATCAGATATTTTTTGTCCAATTCATCCTTATAGTTGTGTAGTCCTGCATAATCAAGCCATGTCTCTTAGAGGATGTAGTAAAAAAAGGTTGTAAAATAACACAGGAAAAGGAGTCGTTTGGTTTCAGGAGACTGTACTGAGCACGTGGCTCCAATTTAGGTCTCATTGTATGGCATTAATGGTTCAGTAGAGATAGGAAATACCCTGCAGAGGAACTCAGATTATGTGCACTGTACTGTTTTAACTCACACAAAGACTGTCAGTAAGATCATCAGGTGTGGATTTGCCAGGTTTCCTTATACTGCTCTAATCAAACAAGTGTGGGCTTAGAAAAGATTGGCTGAACCAAAACTATTTGGGTGCTGAGGCAGTCAAGGAAAAATTCTGTTTTCTGAAATACTTTCTCAAGAAAGGACCATCTTCTTTAGGCAGTAAATTCACCTTCCTCAGTTCTGGCATAGAGTTCTTGGTTCCTTAAAAACATTTTGGCACCTATATTCAGCTGTGAAAGACCAGGAGCAGGAACTCAAGAAGCAGACTGGAGGCAGTGGATGGTATGGCCCTGTGCCTTTATCTCATAAGGTTCATCTTGGTCAAAACTAGTTTGCATTCTAGTTTTTTAGCCCTGGAAAACAGAGACTGGAGAAATCTTCTTTTACAGAAAGTTGTTCTGTTTTTTTTCCCATGCAGCTTTGAAAATCCAGCTGCAATTTCTTGCAGTTCATCCAGATCTCGCAGTGCAATTTGTGTCATGACAAAACCCCTGCAGCTGGTGTTGTGTACTGATGCCGACTGAGGGGGTTGGTAGACACGCTGTCTGTAGTGAGTGAGGAATGAGCAGGGATGGGTGCTGCAAACTCAGTACCAAACTTACCCTGTGGTTTCAGTGCTGGTGAAGGCTGTGGTTGCTGGAGATGTTTAGGGGAACTAAGTGCTGGTTCTCATCTCTAAACCAGTCTGTTGGTGTCATACCAACCTAACCCAGTGGTGCTGAAATTTGCAGCAGGAGTGATTCCAAATGAGGTACTGCTCTCACAGACCGGCTACCACTTACCTCAGTGCTCATGTGCTGGATGGAGAGAACGGTAACAGTCCAGTACATCATTTGACAGGTTTTCATTCTTGTGTTTACTTCCCATTCAACACTGGAATATTACCACCTCCCTACAGATGTTGTCAGACCTTCTTCCATGAGTTTGGGAGGTGTTTTGCTTCTTCCTTATCAAGTGAGAATGATGACTTTTTAATTCCTTCAGTATTTGAAATGTATCTGTGATGCATGAGCTGATGCTTTTAGGGCTCAAGGAATTTTTGGACTTTCTGGTATCCTTTTCCCCCCAAAATTTTGCTTGCCCCATGGGTGAAATCTGAGACTCATAAGAAAAACTAAGAGGGAAATAAAGAAGCCAAATTCCCATGAATACATTTTATAGATAGGGAAACAAAGGAACAGGAGACCACACAGTAGTTTCATATCCAAGCCAGGAGAAGCTTCAGATGATCCAACTTGTGCTTTAGTTATGAGAAAACACTATCTTCCTCCTTAATTCCTTAGCTGGTTAAAGCTCCTTCTCTGTCCTGGAGTGAAATTTCCACGTACCGAGCTTCTGAGAATCACCACTCTGGGGATTGCTGTTAACTCCAAAATGTGTTATTTGCACATTGAAGTACTTAACTAAGGAGCTTTTCTTTTTCCAGTTGCAGTCACTGGAGGCTTGATGGTAATAGAGCTGTCTTCTGCTCTCTGCCAAGTTGATTTTCCAAAAGAAATATCTGAATGAGGAAACAATGACTAAAGAGGATATGTGAACTGTCTAGCACACTGCAAAGGTCCACATATTAAGAAGAGCGAGGACTTTTGGATGGCTGAAGGGTGCTTTATTATGACTAGATTCATTCTTCGTGAAATTGAGGGAAAAGAAAGAAAGAGATTGGCTATCAAGAAACACTTTGAGAAGGGATTTGGTGAAAGTCTCATGACCTGAATGGTTCTAAAGGACAGAAAATCTTGGGAGTGACTCTCCATTGATGTGCCATGCACTTTATAACCAAAGAGGTATTTTCTATCTGCCTACTTTTTAAAAAACTGATTCTGTGTTCAGCATCAAATTCATGTGTTAGTGTCAGGCTTAAAAAAAAATGGGCATAATTTCAAGGCTGTTGGAAAAAAGAGGCAAAAAATGTTTTGAAACTGGAGGTGGTGGGAAGCTCTGAGGGGAGAGCTGAAGGTGGGGCTCAGCCCTACTTTCACACCTGCTTTCCAAAGTCCCGATGACAGTTTGCAAAGGCCCGAGAGCCTTGATTGCCCTGATGAGCCCCACCTGGGGGGCTCAGGAGCCCTATTTAAACCCAAACTCTTTCTCTTCTCACACAGTGCTTTTGCAGTGCCTCGTCTACTCCATCCCTGCTACTGGGACAGGAAACAGCTCTTTTGTGAGGAGAACATTGGTGGTGAGTCAGCTTTAGTACTGTTTTCGTATCACAGTTTTAATTTGAAACTTTTCGTTTTGTTGTTTTTTTGTAATTTATCTTGTTAAATTAGTTTACATCCATACAGAAGAAGTGATCTTTAGGCCAAATTGTTTGAATGCTCAGGAAGAAAATTGGATACCTCACAGAGGAGAGACATAAATTTGTGCTATCTGCCAAGTTTCAGGCTCAGCTAGAGAGTTAAAAAGTCAGCCAACTGGGCTAAACCATAACCTGTGATAAACTCTGGCCTTCCATGGAGATTGCTCTGTTTTGCTTAGTTTGGTGTGAAATCACCTCAAAGTAGCTTGGAGTTAAGGTCTCATATCTTCTCCTTTTCCTCTGTCTAATGCTTACTACACTGTGAGACTTGGAAGTTTTTGTTTTGATTGGACAATATGTAGAATGAAAAATAGCTTTCTAAAGTGAGTGTCCTTCCTTGCTCCTTCAAGAGCCTTTTCCCAGTCCTTAGTACTTTTAACAGCCATGCTGGGGTCAGTGGCAACGTTTGAAACCCACACAGGTTGTAATGTTTGAAACAGTTTGGCTGTAGTGCCTCAAGCTCCACCTGTGTTCTAATTTGGGGATTAAAAGCAGCTGTGAGAGATGGTCAGGTGTGCTGCAACCAGAGGGGCTGGAGGAGCTTGACTCCAAGCTGCTGTGGAAAAGAGATGCTTTCAAAACTGTGCTGGAACTTGGGCATTGCTTTACCAGGTAGCAGTTTTTCCTGTGTCAAATGACACTTAATGCATATTGTACTGTGGGTGACTGTACTGTGCATAAGTGCACACTTCTTTTAACTGGCACTGGCAAAGGTGTTGAACTGTTTGTTGGGATTTTGGCTTGTTATTCACAGATATTATTGGTTAATTTAATAGCCTGTACAAGTTGTCAAAGTCAGGTTGAAGATTCTCAGGTTTCCATGAGATTTTTCTGTCAATAAAGGTACTAGAACCTGGTCCTTGGCCAGTATTTTACAAGGATTAGAGCAGTAAAAATGAAAGGAATCTTGTTAATCTGCCTAAACAGTTCCTGCAGATATTTGAGTTGTGGGGAATAGAGGTGGATTTACTTGTTAGTTGCTTTTGAGAGAGACATATTTGAGAAAAGACACTTTTGTGTTCTATGCAGCTTGTTGCAAAACTTGATTATATAATAATACTACAGTACACCAGTAACAAAATGTTGATAGAAAATACTGACAACTTCCAGTGAAGAATTTCACAGGGAGGTAAAAATCACTGTTATAACACATAAAAGGAAGATTGAGAAATGGAATAAATTAGTGAAAACATGGCCTGGTAGTGTTTTAAGGGAAGAGGCAGGGTATTAAGTGCATCACGCAAAGGGGACCGCATGCAAGTGCAAGCCCCAGGAAATTAATGGAGTCTTACCAGGTCAAGACCCACCTAATACAAATGCATTTGAAGTCTTTGAACACACAAGGTTTTTTTCTGCCATCTAACTATTTCTTCTATTAGTATCAGCATAACTGGAATTCCTCGTAGTATTTGTTCAGTGCTCATTTCATCCTTTAATAAAAGGATCTGTCTTTCTAAAGATAAGCTTATTTTTCCACCCCAAAGAGAAAAGCAAGAATGCTTGACAGCTCCTTTCTTTCTTTCCTCTACTCACTATGCAGCAAATAATCAATCTTGGCTGAATGACATTTTAGAGAAATTACAGTCGTAAATGTGTCAGTACTTAAGAAAAGTGTAAAATGCCCCTTGCATTTTCATGGGTGGGAAATCAGAATTTAGCTAAATATACACGTGGCTGAAGAAAGCATAGAAATAAAAAGGATCTTGTAACAAGAAAATTACAAGGCAGCTTTTTGAAGAAAATTGCATGAATGGTCACCACTGTGGAGATTTAGATGGGTGGGTCCCAAATAAATCCTTGAGACAAGTGAGAGTGCCTAATTCTGGGTGGTGGTGGGTGCCCTTGAAAGGTTCTTCTTATGCTCTCTTTGCTGCATCAAGATCAGACATCACGTACCAAATGTAATTCCTCTCTTGCAGGCTGGTATGCAACTGTTTTTCTCTTCCTTTCTCCTAATTTTTTTGGTACAATGTATTTACCATTGTTTCAATAATAATGTAATAACATGCATTGATCCCTTAAACACATACGGTTTAAAGCTTTTTCCCAGTGGCACCTCAGCAGGCTTTGCAAACAGTGATCAATCAATAACCTTCACAAAGCCCTCTGCATCCCTCTCTTAGTTACACAGTTGGGGAACTGAAGGATAAGGGTGTTGAAAGACTTGGCCAAGGTCACACAAGGAGTTGGTGGCTGACTTTTTAAGTCTCAGACTCCTATTTCAGACTTCAGACCACACGTCTTCCACATAAGCATGTTTATATTTTGGGCAGGGTATAGGGAAGTCTTGCCACAGTGACTTTCCAGGTCAGTGACTATTCCTTCATGAATTCTAAGCTTTCCAAAGCCAAACATCTGAAAAGGAAAAATATATGAGGGATGCTTCAAGAGTGAGAAGGCTGATGTTGCGAGGATGTAGATTTCTCACCAATGGAAACCACTGATGTGTTCCAACATAATTTGGTTTGCCACCAACCAGCAGGCTGGTGACGGTGACACTGTCTTGGAGTCAGCCTGTGTGAGGTGTTGGTTAATGTTGCTACAACAGATATTCATTATAACCTACAGCTACCCACAGTTTACTCTGTTTATGCAATCATTTAGTGGTTATTCATTAAAAATAAAATTTATGTATGGTTATTGGATGTGTATTTTGGCAAGGAAGTGACCTTGGCAGAAGCATGTCTGGATCAACACTCAGCTAGCAGTCACTCTTTATGTTGTCATATAAAACCTTGTTAAATAATATTTTGTTTCTATCTTCAATTGCTGTTATATAAGACCAGTAACGAAAGTCTCCCAAAGGATTGGTAAATGGAGTGAGTTTTTCTGTACATTTTCTCTATAAAATAAAGAGCTAAGCCAATGAGCATCAATATTATTGCCTAGTTGAAGTGCTTGCTATAGACTCTGATAGTAAATTGTTTACTTTTAGATTTTTGCAGGTTTAGAAGCTCTCCACATTTAAATACAATTTGAATGTCTTTTGAAGAACTAAGGATAATTCACATTCAGAAAGCATTGAACTTTTGTTTCAGTGAGCCTACTCACATGCTTAGAGTTAAGTGGTTGGTTGAATTGTTTACTGCTCAGAAAAGACACTAAAAATAAAGCCAGGGAGAAACTGTGGCTTCAGACAGAGAACCAGTGCCAAAACTGATTGTAGCTGTGATATTTTAAGAAGACACCTTAATGTCAATGTACGATGTCATTGTGTTTTATTAATTTTCATTTATTTGATGTCATTTCAATATAGCATCAATTTCACCTGTTTTTGTGATTTATTTTTTATTTTTTAAAACAAAATCTTTTCATGAAAATCAGTGGATGGAAAGCTGCTATAAATCCAAGAAGGAATGTTGTTGCTGCATGGATTATATTTAAATATACTGGTACAAGTAATTGGTGGCTTGAAGATAGAGGAAGGCTAATTGTGGAGTCAGGTCTTCTTCATTAACATTATCAATAAGGTCTGAGGGGTGCATTTGTGCTTCTAGAGGCAGAGACATGTTACATGGACAGAAAAAAAAGGCTCATCAGCTTATGGACTGCTGAAAGCAGGGGTGATGCAGTGACCTCCTGTTCTTTGTTGGCTGTGATCACAAGACAGGGATGGGAGAGCTGCAGCCATGTAGCTGCACTGGCTGGCTGCAGGGACTCTCTGGGGAGCACCTAGGAAGTTTTTTGATATACCCAAGGGTTTGGACAGTTGATAAAGTGAAGAACAGACAAGAAGGGGTCCCTACCACTGCTAGCAACTCTGATAAATGAGGGTAAATTCTATACTTAACTGTTTTCCAAAACCAGGGGATATTTCCTCCTGGAGCACACCTGAAGCTGTCTCTCTTCACTAGAGTAAATAAGTAGTTTGTTTCCTGAGTCAAGAAAACATGCCATTGAGCTTTGGTTGTCAGGGGTAGGCAAAACAAACCTGCCTTTGGTTTCCAGAATAAAAGGACTGCAGTCCCTAGTTGTTAGGGGAAAACAAATCAAGAAAAACCTCAGGTTCTTGCTTTGGAGTTAAAACAGACCAAGAAGTGTTTTTGCTCTGGGCTGGCTGTGGTAGTTGCCATTTGGAAAAGTTAGACTTCACCCATACTTACCAGTTGGCAAGAATTATTTTCTCTATGTTCACAGGGTACCTCTATCAGGTGGGAAGTGGCTGCATGGTGACTTTTGAATTGTGACCAACACTGCTGTGTGTGCCTCAGCCCAGCACAGGCTATGGCCCTTCCAGTTGTTTGGTGTTAGGAGGCCAGGGCAGATTGAGTTTCTCCCTCCTAGGGGGGACAAAAATAGAAAAGGAGGCATGCAAGACTACTTTAATCATGGGGTTTTTTTGAGAGACTGACTGTCTTTTGCAGGCCTATGTGTGTTTTTTAGACTACAGACATCACCTATCTGAGCTGGCTAGCAACACCAGTTTCCATGATTAATTTGCTCGGTCTCCTGTCTCTGAGCTGTGATCTTCTTTCTCACTGCTGAATTGTGCTCATCAGGTGAACAGAGCAGTTTATGTAGTCCTAACAGAAATTCAAGAATGACTTTCACCTCCTGGCCCCTCAGCACTCCCCAAGATGTGCTGCCTCCGAGCCCTTGCTCAGGGCTGTCCCCTGACTCTGTAATGTGGGCACTGTGGAAGGAGGGTCAGGCTGGCCTCAAGCTGCTGTATCACCTGGCGCTGTGCGTGCTGAAAGCCAGCACTTAAGTGTGGCATTTAATCTTCCCACAGTGGCAGCACACTTACCCCTACCCCATCTTTTCTCTTTGCAAGGGGGAAGTATCTTTGTCCCTCAGAGCAGCAGTACTGGGAAGTGTTTCTGAGTGGTTTGGTGTGTGAGAAGGACTCCAGATCACATCTGTTGCTTTCCCTATCATTTTTTTGAGAATCCATCGTATTTCCAGTCACTCTGTTAGAATCTCTTGGGAAAATCTTGCAGCATTGTAATGTAAAGGATACAATGCAGTGAGGAGAAAGTCTTTACTTTGATAACTTTGAGAGCTGGAATTTGAAGCCTTTCAGAAAGCTCTTCCAAAATCACAATTACTTTTGTGATTATAGCTGGGTTTTTTTGTGATGTGTTTTCTCCGTACCTCATATAATGTTGTACGGGATGTTTCTTATATTTAAGGAGAGAACTATATGCCATGCTATGAACAGAGTAGTGAAATGGCCTTTATCCACAAGCCATCAAGTGAGCACTGCGCTTCATAGCAAAACAAGGCATGCGGTTAGAAGGTAGAGTCTGGAGCCATGCTTCTTGTTTGCTCAGCTTCAGGGGATCCTAAAGATCCCTTGAATGTGAGAAAAGTATGTATCAAAGGATATACTAGAGAGAAAAAATATAACAATAAAGGGGTCATTTCATCTGACTAGATACATTGTTTCTATTACACAAGCATTGGCTCTATTTTTGGTGTCTTTCATAGTTGTTTTTTTTTTTTCCTCTCAACTGTAGAACAACTTAGGAGCTGAGTAAGCTGTATCCTGGAAAAACACATTGCAGGAAATGGTATTTACCCTTTGATCTTTAGATCCTTCCTCTGCTGTGATATACAGTAACTTGTTTTGTCTTTGCTCAGTGAACAGGCTTTCTCCATTCAGATTTATGGCAATGGCTCATTGCTGTAAAAGGAGGCTTTACTGCCTTTCATAAAATAAGGAAAGAAAGGCCATGTTTTCCACTTATCTTACAATTTTCCATACTGTCTGGAGACCAAGGAATTTTCAGTTATATATATTTGATTGCAAGGTATTCATTGCACTGGATTGGCTGCTACTGTCCTGACTTTGAAGTGTCACTCCATGCACAGCCCCATTAAACTCAAAAGAAGCCTTTGTAGAGTAACTTGGCTAAATCAAAGTAAAAGTTTGCAGCAGTTCTCCCAGAATAGAGTATTTAGATTCCCAGTTAAATGCTTGGAGAGCAGTGTAGTATCCACTGAGGCTGCATATTCACTTCCAGGTGTATTACACTGAATTCTTTGTATTGACATAGCCAGGGCTGCTATTCAGTATCAGCAAGGGGATCAGAATCTGGACTGCATATATTATTCATGATGGTAAAGGGAAAAAGCTGAAAGTGGGGAGTTGATACACGCCTCTAGCACATGCTTGAAGCCTTTCTATTTAACTGTAAGAAAGAGAGGACTACTTCCCATTTCTCCAAGTACACTTCACTGAATCCTTCTGGGGTGCTGCCAGGATAGGATTTGCTTTCTCTGCCTTTGCTCTGTGTTTCTTTAACTCCACCTGCCTTTTGTTATGTTGGAGGCATACACTGATTGAGTTACAGCCTCAGTCTCTTCCTGGCAGGGTCCAAATTCTATCCCAAACTGCCTCTGTTGCCTTGGGAATGCCAGGTCAGGTGCTGAGGTACTCGATTGTTGGCAGTGGCCTTATGGACACCAAAGCTATCTCACTGTGATGTCTGTCTTATTGCGTTAGTATTTGAAAAGTGTGTGTGAGCATCTCCCAGGCACTCAAGGGACAAGGACCTTGAGTAAAGTGGGAATTGAGAGGGGAGGCATAATTTACTTTCAGCTCTTTTTCAACCCTTACTAACAACTTAATTTTAACAGACAAGTGAAATACCAGGGTGTAAAATTGCAGAAGGAGAAGTCAAAAGATTTTGAGTGAAGCTTGTGGAAAAATTCTATAACTTGCATCTGTATACAGTTATAATCCTTTGTGTTTGTTATATTTAAGGACTTTTAGACACTTTTACCGTGGTAGTGTTTTTGGAATTTAAAGGATATAATAATGAAGGGAACACTGACAAGATGTAGATTTTTTTTTTTCCCAAACTGACTGTTATAAAAGCTGTAGGCAAGGATATGTTTGAAAATTTCCTACTGGTTTACTATTTTATAATGCCACTTAAAAATACAATGGATAAAATTTTATTTCTGATCCAGAATTATATTCATATGTAAATATAACTTTGGTACAGAAAGAAACAAGTAACAAATCAGTAAAAATGTCTCTTTCCATAAATTTTCCATGTTTTGATTGCTTTATGTGCTAGTCCTGATGATCTTTAATCTCCAAGATCTACAGTCGTGCAACTGCTTTCTTTTCTAATAACTTAGACTAGAATTTTTCTAAGGAAAAAAGACTCTTTATATACAGCTGTATGCTTTCATGAGGAACTAATGACTTGATAAACATTAGACTGTTATTGTTTATGCAAATGCAGTCAGCTCCCTGAAAAGAAGGCCAGGTCACATAGTGTGTGCATGATTTAGTGCAAGAAAGAAAAAATATTTTTTTAGGAAAACAAAGAGTAGGATCCACAGCATAAACATCAGTAACTTCATATATGGAAAAATTCTCCTCTCTTAGAGAGCTCCCTGCTCCTTGATCACAGTTCTCTTTTCTCTTGGCAAAGAGTGGCAAAGAACCAAGGCCAGTTGAGTGAAGCTTTCTGTAGCTGTACATGGGTCTCTAATCAATTAACAAATTATGTCTATTAAAAGATACTGAAATAACAGTAAATATATAGAATAATAGAAATGGACATACCTTGGCTGCTGCAGTTACTTTTGTTTTCAAAGACTATGCATGATAGTCACCATTTATTTTGTTTGGGCATCTTGAGAAGGCAAGGAAGAAGAGTTTTAGCCATGAGGCAGTAAAGCATTTAATGTGCAACAATTTTGTTGATTGCCTGTGGAAGGGCAGACAATAGAGCCATTTTTTCCCCCTAAGAGATCAGGAGATGATTCTGAAATTCACATTTTCAGGAATGTCTTTATGAGGAGTCATGATAGAAACAAAATGACAGCCAGGGATTTCAAATACATTCCTTGAGGTTGTTTATGAAAACCTCTGCCAGGGCCCCAGTTTTTGGTATAGGTTTTATTTATGTGGGCTGCTGTTTGGGGACATGGTGTGCAGTGTTCTGTGCCCTACAAATTACTACTTCTTGCCAGCTTTCAAATGTTGCTGTTTTAGCTCTAAATGCCTTTGGGTAACACAGGTGTACATTTTAACACTTTGCACCCAGTAGTTAACAAACACCTGGCAAAGGGGTGACTTCCGGCTGCTGGAGGTTGCATAGGGTGTATTGCCCCAAGAATGCAGTTTTGTCTAAGGGCCAGAACCTGTCTGCTCTGGTGGAACTAGGGAAGAGCTGCTGTCAGAGGGACAGGTGAAGCAATGGGAATATGGGGTAGGTGCCTTTGGGATCCCTTAGCCTGGTTTACTGCTGCAAAATCTCCCAGGGCAGCAGCAGGAGGGAGAAGATGGAAGCAGACACAGAGCAATAACATCAGCAGTATCTTTGCTTCTTATGACACAGGGATGTTTTCTGTTATTGTGACTTTGCCAGCCCCAGGAAGCCACTGTCTGCTTTGTGGCTACAGCTGGCCATAGCTGGTGTCAGGAGATGCTGCCGTCTCAGTCTGGGATTTGCAGTTTTATAAAGCCAGAACTGGTTGGGTTGGAAGGGACCATAGCAGGTGACCTGGTCCAACCACCCTGCTCAAGCAGGGTTATCTTTGAGCCCATGGAACAGGATTTCATCCAGACAGTTCTGGAATATGTCCAGTGAGGGGGACTCTACACCCTGTTCTAGTCCTTTTTCCTCTGTTCCTCTTCGTGCAAACCTTGCATTATAGGAATTATTCTATAATGAGCTGAGTTACTAAATGAAGCTAGCATCAGTTATTGTAGTAATTAATGGGCCTAAGTGGAGTGAATAATTCTGTTGTATATTATAGAAATGGAATAGGTTGGTCTGCAGTCTTGTAGCAGCAAAGCTATTGTAACTTTGACCTAGAATGGGTTGACTCTAAAATGTCAAACAAAGCTCACACCAACTGAAAATTTGCTGATGACTTCAGTGGGTCTTGCCAAAGAGATCCATATCTTCTTTCACTGGTGCCAATGACAGAGTTTCCATTGTGTGGGAGAAAGCCAGAGTGGTCCTCCAGCATGAATTAAGCAATAGGAACATTAATTTAGTCATGCTTTTTTTTGGCTGTATGAGAGTAAAACTTATTTTCAGACAATTCCAGTTATTGTTGTCCTGATCTTCTGCTTTGAAAATAAGCAACATATGAAACAGCTTGAAGTACCAAATATACATAGAAATGATGTTTCCCAAGAAAGCAGCTTGAAGTTTTGATTATGGATGTGATTGAGGAGCTGTATGGTTGAAAAGCAAAACTAATAGTTTTTAGAGGGAAGGGGTCTCAGAGCATGTTTTTTTTTTTTGTCGTAGTCATGGTTGGCAATGTTGATAACTGGCATAGATCTGTAGTTCTTTTACAGAAGCTTTTATTTCAGAGTGCAGGATGAAGCACCATACAATGATGCAAAATGTTAAACTTTTGACTAATCTTAATACTAGTAAATATGTTAGTGGATAGGAATTGACCTGAAGGAATTTACAGTTTTATATGTGGCCATGGCCATTTTGATTTAAAAGATCGTAGAGTAGAGCAGCTTGCACTAGACAGTTACAGGGCAATTGTTGAGTGTTTTCTGCTTGTCATAATGAATTACATATAGTGTTTTATAGAATAGTCCCTGTTTAGGCCTCCTAACTCGGAATAATATTTTACTGAAATTAAATATTCTGTGGTAGGATGTATGTCTAACAATAAATAATCACCAACAGCCTGAAGTATTTACTGAGGTATAGCTGTGAAATGTCAACAAGATGTTGTAAGTGCACTTGCCAGAAATTATGCATGAGAAGTGTCTGAAATCCTGGCTTTGAAGATGAGATCTAAATAAAAAAAAAGTACAAGTAAAAAAGCCCTGCCTCTCATGCCTTTGTTTTCTATGTGCTTTTTACATTTTCTCGTGTATGCTCCATAAATAATAAAAGGTTTGAGGCTGTGCTTTCATTGTATCAAAGCTGGACACCTAAAATGCTTCCTACTGACCCATGTTTCTTAAATTCAGCATATTTATGGCTGGATTACGCCAATTTTAGCTGAGGTGCCAGAAAATCTCCAGTCACAGCAGGACTGAGTTTAGCACTGGCTAATATTCCTGGCCTCCTGGCCACTCATTAATTTACTCTGGGCATGAACTCTGTGCTGAAGCTCACACTGATGCATTTCTGCAACTCTCCTTGATCATGCACAGTAAAATATTGCTGTGATAGCCTGCACTATAATGATGCTATGGTAAGGACATAAACATCAGAACAGTTATGCACTTTCAGACTAAAGGTTCACCTTACCTACTTACTGTCTGCAGCAGTGACCAGTAGTGGATGCCTAAAGAATTTACAAATAGGGCAGGTATGTGGGAATACTTGCAATAGCTTTTCAAGAGCTTGCAGCCCAGAGATGATCAGAGCTGAGATGTCTTCTACTATTTAATTACCTTTTGGGATTTCTCTTTCATTAAGTCGTACAGTCTCGTCTTAAACTTACATAAACTTTGGTATCTGCTGCACCCTTTGTCAGGGTACTCACATTTTGGGTCCCCATGACTCTAACACATGACTAAAGTTTATTTAGATGGAAAAAAAACTGTGAGTGGAGTTAATTCATGCTTAGTGTTGTTTTGTATATTTTTGGACTCCTCAACTATGGTTTATTTGCCTGTTAATTATAGCTGTGACCAATTAACAATGTTCAAATGCATTTGATACATTTATAAATGTGTGCTGTGTTTTTTCTTCCTGTTCAGCTGCATCCTATTGGCTAATGGCAGCACTGAAAGCAATGAAAATGAATAGAAAACAAAAGCAACTTAATGTGCCTTGTTATTTAGTCTCTGGATACATCATGGCCGGAGGGTTTTCACTTTTCTGTTTAGGTGGGAAATTGTGGTTAATTTTTTAAATGGCAATTCAAAAAAAGTGAAAGATTTGTAATTGCTAAATGAAAGTATCTGAAGTAGTTGCACTGATGTAATGGGAGAGAGGAGAGTTTATGCCTAAGCACAGCTCAAATAAGCTTGAGCAAGCTGAGGGGATTTTTTTCACATCTGAAAGTGAGTGAGGCTGTTATTCTGGTTTTAAATCATGGGAGAAAGCCAAGAAACCTATTGCTGCTGTCAAAACCAATTGTGTGTGTTATTGTGGCCACTGTATTGGCAAAGTAAATATATTTACACATATAATGGAGAATATGATTGTGAGTCAGCATCAGGAGAACGATGTCAAGAATTTCTCAGCACAGCTTTATATTTAGTGCTATGTTGGTATTTGTTGCAGTTTCTCATTAGTCTGGCTCCACTTTATTTTTTGCATGCCTACCATTATGATTCTAGCTGTAATCAGTATGAAAAGTATCCAATATTCAAATAGCAGTTCTGTGTTCTGACGAAAAAAGCTGTGATCAAAATGTCCATAGGCCAGTTTCTTTTTTGCATCCACAGGGTTTATTCCTGACTATATTCCTCAAAGCTACTGAGGTATCAGAGTACAGTACTACCTGTGCACAAGAAACTGTCCTGAAGAGTAGTCACTTTTATAGCTTTGCAAATCTGTTGCAAGGAGATGGGTTGCGTCCCACATCAATCTCTTTTTCATTTTTAACTCCAGAATGTATGTGTAAATATAAAAAAACAATGAAAATAGAAGAATGTTCCCTAGATTTTATGTTGCAACTATTAGGTCATACCTGGCTAAGCATTGGAACATGGAATCACAGAATGGTTTGTGTTGGAAGGAGCCTTAAAGGTCACCTGGCTTCAATCCCCTGCCATGGACAGGGACCTTGCACAAAGACAGGTTGCTCCAAGCCCCATCCAACCCAGCTTTGGATATGTCTTGATGAGGTGGTTATTAAGGCATTTCTGGGATCTATTTAAATTTCTTACTCCAGATATATTTTCTATGAGCAATTAGTCCATGACTATTTTGAGATTTTTCTAGAACTCCAAGAGTATTTCTAGATGCTCTGATGAGATGGTCTGGGTTGTTTTTCTACTACTGGATGCCTTTTTTATCCTATTCACTGATGAGTTGCTGCATGTTGAGCTGTGTAGAAGGGTTGCAGCAAATTCTGGGATGCACAGTGTAGTGAAATGGAAGATATTTTTGCAGTGGCTCCATGACATGTTTGACTGTGTGCCCAAAGCTTGGCAGAATCTGTGGGCTTGAGCTATGAACTCCATGAGAAATGAATGCCGGGGGAAAAACAAAGATTCTTAAAAATGTTGTTGGGTGAAGAACAATGAGAAACTGGCTTATCTGTCATATCGCAGCTCTGAATATTTTCAATGTCATCTGAATTAGCCTTGTGGAGTACTGAGCATTATGAAACCTGAAGGTATTTTTTTCTGCAATATCGGAAGTACAAAGGTCGTCTTGAGTGCACATCAACTTGAATGTGTAGTGAGTGGCATAACATGAACTAAGTGCTTAAATATGCAAATTGCTGAGATGAACTCAGTTTGACATGCTGTTTTCCAGGTGCAGTTCAGGCTGACAGGTTATCTCCTTGGGTGGGTGTGAGATCATGGTTGAGATTTTCCACTTTATTCCCTTTAGGCTTGGGAAAGGGCAAGGGACATCAATAAAGGGACCACAGACACTGAAGTCTGATTAGGGAAGGATTTTTCGAGTACCAGCAGTGTGAAATGCCTGTTTAAACATTCATGGGACAGCTTCATAGCAGACATTGGAGCATTCACCTGAAAGATGTAGATTTAAATCTATTCAGGCAGTAGAGGTTGTTCCACAGACTCTGACTCAGAGGGTTCAAGACTCTGACTAATGTGCAACCTCATGAGAAAGATGGGGGAAGTAACAACTTCATGGCAATATGGCCAGTATTTCCAACAACTTGCTGAAAAATAAATTCTCAGAAGTGTGTCCCTATATATCTAGATGATGTCTCTAAGACTAATTTCTCTTTTACTTGAGTATTGAATTTAGTTTGCAACGCTTAAATACTCTATTGAGTAACTATAAAAATCAAATCTTAAAAAAATGAAATTCAAATTCCCACCATTCTCTTTATTCTATGTGTCAAAGGAGGTCTCTGTCTGAAAGGTGAGTATCAGTCAGGGAGCAGAACAAATATTAGCTTCCTTTTCTGCTTTGTTTTTGTGTGCTGGAAGGAATTGCCTCCCAAACTGCAGCATATAAACATGGTAGAGATGACTGTTCCTCAGGGATTCAGTATAATACAGAATATATATAAACAGGTAATACATAACACACTGTGCATGGGCTGGTTTTGCACTTGTGGACTTTATGCCTTGCTAAATGATGGAGGGTGCCAAGAGTGCTCAGACTGCTATGGGGTTCACACAAAGTGCTTTTCCAAATTGGCTGCTTCACTAGACTGCTAGACAGAGACTAACAAGGAATTTTTTTTTTAATATAGTAAGAGCAGCTATAATTGAAACTTCTCCCATCCCTATACAGCCACTATGTCATAGTAGCCTATATATAAGTCATTAAAAAAAGAAATTGTTTACACAAATGTTTTTTAATGAAATCTTTGTTGGCTCTAACACATGGTGCCAAAACAATTGCTGCTGATGTATTAGGTGATTGAAGCTGTAGCTCATTTACAGTGTTATGTCCTTTCACTTCTCTGTGTGGCCTTGGAAATGAGCCCACTGCATTTCGAGGGGTGCCCTTGGTAAATTCTTCTCTTATTCTGTTTCTACAGATTCACTCAGATCTATTATGAGAGGGAATTGAAAGCAATGTAGACATTTAAGAGATGAAACATAACATGGAATTTACTGATTAGGCCCCTGTAATTACGGTTTTTGCAGGAAGAAGCACTCCCAGGAGATTCCTGCAGATAAGCAGCAGGAATGATGGTGCCTTTCTCCTGCATTGCTGAAATGTGGATTTTCCCAGATGCTTCTAGGTTTCAGATAAAGGATCTGGAGGCTGCTTGTACCACCTGCACTGGCTGCTGCAAGGCAGCTCCAGGGGGCTCCTATCATCTCTCCTGTCTGTTAGCAACTCCTTCCATTGCTGCAGTTCCCAAAGCTTCCTGCCTTAGGCAGGGGTCCTGCTCTCATGGCGGGCAGCAGTTTGGCATTTCCCAAGGGAATGTTTGGTTCCATGACTTTGTGTGGTTGGTCTTGGTTTTTACCGCTTTGACATAAGAATGACTCAGGTGAATCAATGCCAATGTGCAGACCAGCTAATGTACAACTCAACAGAAAACTGCTGTGCTCATTACTCTGAAGTGTGGTGTGCCAATCTCACCTGGGGAAAATGTAATTTTTTTCTGTCTTTATTACTTCCCCTGAAATCTGTGTGAAATTGGAGAATGAAATGAAAACAGAGGTGAAATGCTGCTTCTTTGTGTTAATTTTTCTGGTGGTACATCAGCTGTGAAACCAATGGGGACTTACACTGTAGTAGAGACCTGCCTGGCAGTGAGTAGGGGCTTCTCTGCTTAACCTCCTTGCAGGGAGGAAGAGAGGGGGATAATGTGAATTCAGATACTATCCCACAGGGAAAGGTGTTTCATCTTAGGTCTTAGAGTAACAAAAAATAAGTTATTTTCTACCAAGAGTAGCTAAGGGAAAGAATCATGTTTAGGCTTATTCTGACTTTTTAAAAAGCAGGTTTGGTGAACTGTGCCTCCCAGTGACCCCTTAGCCAGGGGACTGGAATCTGTCTGTGCTGCTCCTCCTCTGTCTTACACTCCAGCCACAGAAAGGAGATATTTAATTATACATGGGATTTAAAAAAATCTGTCACTGAATGGCTTTGAAATGTTGCCAATAATGACATTCCTAAGTAATATTCTTGCTGCTTCAGAGAGAATAAGTACAAGAGTGCCAGCAGATACCTTTTCATTTCTCCGTGACTGGCAGAAGCTGTTTTAAATAGGTAGAATGTATCAGGAATCAGTGTGCTGCATCTAAAATTTTTTTTTTTTTTTTTTTTTTTTTTTTTTTTTTTTTTACCTGAATAGCATTCTTTTGGTAAACAACAAAACATTGTCTGTATCTGGAATTACCTGTGGCACTTTAAGTAGCTGTAATCTTGTTTCTTTTGATATCTGTTGCCCATCCTGCAGGTCCTGGGAGTGCTCTTTGGGGGTGGTGATACAGTAGCACTGGCACAGAAATTCTTTGAGTGAGTAGCTCTGCAGGCACAGAGGAGCACGTGCTAGCAGGATTTTGGTACTTGATACAGAGGGGAGATGTCTTGTGTGAGCAAGTTTATTGAATGCTCCCCAGTTTGGTTGCACCATCATGGTTGGTATGGTCTGTTCTAGTCTATCCTAACATCTTTTATCTATAGAAGAAATCCTCTGTTTTTCCACTAATGTTGCTTTTGAAGTTGTGCCCATCAGTTTTATAGAATTACAGCTTTAGTTTCATACTAGGTGATTTTTTTTTCCCCCTTAATGTATTCATTAGAAGAATCAGTGTTAGTTCACATGAAGTTGTCCTTTGATTGTTCTAATCCAGGAAGTGGTTGTAGTTGAAGAAAAACAAGTCAGGACTGGAGTGCTGATTAGAGAGCCAGCACAGATGGTGTGAGTTACTGCTAATGCATCCTTCCATCTTTAGGAATTGTAAACTCCTGGATGCAATAATGGAATATGATCTGGGATACCTGGGCATCTAATTGTTCTGTGCTTGCTTGAGCATGGGAATATGAACTTTCCTGTGACAACTGTGATGGTTCCAACCAGTGGCAAAGAGTTTTGTGGTTTTTTGGTTTTTTTTTTAAAGAATTTAGTTCTTTAGCTTTTATTAAAAATCCCTTGACTGCTGTAACTTCCATCCCTCTGACCTTCCCCCCAATCCAACAAAAACCCTAATCCCAAACCAAACGAATTTTTATATAGGAAAAGGGGTTGGGGTATCTTGAGCTGAAACAAGTATTTTCATAGTGCATGACATTTAGGATAAATTAAGTTTTGGGACTGATGTGAAATACTTCTGGTTCTTCATCCGGTGAGCCATGACATCAATTATTCACACAGGGGTTTTTATTTGTGCTGTGTTAGAAGGCAGGCATTTTATGGGAAGTTTTATGTTAACTTTTGGCATCTGAGAACCGTGGATAAGACTGGAGTCTACCTGATCTCTTTGGCAGAGACCAGGCATAATTTATACACACTAAAAAGACATAGGAGAGATGAGTGCCTCCCCTTCCCAACCTGTTTCTGTTGTGCCTGTCTCTCAGTAGATGTTGGTATGGATTGACTGAGGTTTGAGTGGGGAAGAGGGTCTTTGTTTTATGTTTATGCACGAGAGAGCAGAGAACAGCCCTGTACAGAGCAGGCACTTTAGAAGATGTGAATGGCCTCTTGGAATGGTAGTTGTGCATCCATCGAGTTCCCAGGGTGAAACAATTGAAAAACTTGGCAATTTCAGCAGTCAGAGGGCAGCTGAGCTTTAATCCTTGAGGTGTATTTAAATTGTATCCAGAAAGCCCTTCCCTCACCCTGGTAGCCTTGCATATCTGGAGGAAAATCTGCTCATGTTTTAATCAACTTCAGACTCCCTTTTGTATCCTTAGAAAGCTGATGTATGGTTTCAAAGCAACTAATTTTTTTTTCTTTAATCTGTGTGTGGGATTAATTATGTGAAGTTCAGATTTTTCTCCAGATCTGAATATAAGTTTTTCAGAACTCAGTTTGGTCAGGTGGCAAGTCCTACTGCTCCTGCAGTTTTCCTTGCTGAATCCCATGATGTGACCTGTGTCCTATTATATGTACAGAACAGGCAGAACCTCTGCCTCTGTGTTCTATAAACCTTTCTTGTTCAGCTCCTCAGGCTGGCTAGGAAAGTGCCTGTTAATACAGTGATCTGATTCCCATGCCTCCTTACCTCAGTACATTTCCAGCAGCTCTGCAGCAAGCAGGAAACTTTAGCTGTGTACAGCCTTCCTGTCAAGGGGCCACCGAGGGGGGATGCCAAAGACATTTGCTCTGCTTTCCCTGTGAATGCAGGGTCTCTTACCGAATTCCACAGCAGTCTCGTGTGTTATTCTCCATGAAATCGCTGAATTACAGGTCTGACAAAACAGACTTCCATCTGTGACTGTGTGTTGAGAAGCTGGATGAGGTACTGGATACTGTAACATAGGAAACACCCATGTAAATGGGCTTACTGATATGGTGAGAACATAGCAAGCAATGCCTTTTTTAAAAAATGTTTGACACTTACCTTTGCCATTCTAGATGCAGTTTTTTATCTAATCCACAGAAATTTGCTGAAGACATTAGTTTTTGTGATAGTTTTCTCAGTGATCAGCCCAGCTGAATTTTCCATGATACATATAATGGATTTTTTAATGCAATTCCCATTCATAATTTTCCAGTTAGCATGTATTTTTGTGTTTATCTACATGTTTAGAAAGTTATGCATAATTTGTAATTGTTATACTAAGAGAAATAAGCTTAGTAGGCTTTGAAAAAGGGTTAAGCATTTATAAGCGTAATAAGATAACCTAGAGTTAAGTTAGAAAGGATTAAAAACATGAGATATAAATCCCTATGCCTCAGGGTGTAATTGATGGAGTTTAAAGAAGAATTTCCCTGATGGGTAAATTAGTCTATAATTGCCCCCATAGGGACTCCCTCCTTAAACATCTGATACTGGTGTCAGTCAATACCATGCTTGATGGACCTTCAAACTAATTCAGGATGGCAACTCTCATAATAACTAACACAGTACTGTGTGTATATCATATTCCTTCCTGGCAGTGTAAACCAATATTAACTGTTTAGCAATAGTGTGTTATAGTAATATGTTACATCTTGTGTGATATATCACAGTATGTAATAAATAGTAAATGTAATTGCTGGTACTATGTATTGGCTCTGATTTGCAGTTTACAAGTGAAGTCTCTCTCCTACAGTGGAATTAAGTGATATATTTTGAAAGAAAATTCTTTTTATTTTAGAGTTTTAAGCAGTAGTAAAGGGGCTCTGAGTCCAAACCACCTGTGGAGACTACAAAAAGACAAACTAAGGACAGCATTCCTCTTGTTCCCACTCTGACTCACATGAAGCTTCCTTGGGCTTTGTGACAGAAAGGGCCTCAGGCAGAAAAGCAAGTTAAATATGTAGGTAGGCAGGGACTGAACACCTGACTCACCTCTGAGGCATTTTGGATGTGTTGGAGAAGGGAGATCATAAGTCTGAGGCTCCATGGATTAGACCCAAGCCACTTCTCAGGAGACTTGTGTAATTCCAGAAGAGTGGCAGTGGCAGCTGAGTAAAATACTTAGAGAACAGAAGAGGTTTTTTCCTTTGTGTTCAGTGATCTAAGAAGTCATCTGCTAGAAGCTCCTCCTGCTGCTTTTGAGAAATGACTGTCTGTGTGGGAAAACTGTTGCCTTTGGAATATGTGGTATTCTTAGTGGGAGTTATGGTACTGCACGGGAGCTACTAATAAGTAATAAATCCTCAGATTTGATGTGCATTAATGACAAACCAGCACTACCACTGTAAAACTGCGAACCAACCAACCACACACCAACAAAAAACAAGAATCACTCAAACTTTCCCTGCCTACAGATTCAGTTCCCCATACAGTGCATGAAGACATTTTATTGCTGGGGTTTTGACTGATTCTCATGCTAGTTGTGTATTGCTCATTTGGGGGTCAAACTCTCTCTGTGGGCTGAGAACATCTTTAAATGTGAACCTGCAGGGCCTGTGTATGAGGTTCCTGCTTCACAGCCCCTCTGCTGTGTAGAGGCAATAGAGAGCACAGTTTAGAACATATACCCTCTTTTATAAGTAATGTCAAGTCCATACCTTGATATTTTTGTACTTTAATTTAGCTACATCTAATATTTTTAAGGAGTGGACTTAGTTAATGCCCATGTATGTGATCACTGTGGGCTCGACAGTCAGCTACAACTGAGCTCTATGACCTTTAATTACAGGCTAGATGGTATTTTGGGCTGCTGGACTAAATATTCATGCCCAGATTAAACAATGATGTAAAAAATGAGAGTAGAAGACTTTCCCTAGTAAAAGCCCAGGTTGAGACCGGTAAGTACAAACACTGCTGCTAAAAATATTCTGATTTCACACCAGATGGTTCCCTTCTTTGCTCTGTGGGAGTAATGCAAGAGACCTTTGGATTCATTAATCAGAAGAGATTAATTATATTAAAAAAGCACTATAGTGGAATGACAAAGTCCTTCAGGACCAGCACTAGCCATTTTTTGAACCGTGGCAGTGTGTGGTGAGAGGACACACATCTCTATTGCCCTGCTGAGCAAATACCAGATGGGCCAAGTAGGAGAATGTCACTGCCTTGGGTGATGGAGCCCCAGCCAGGTGGTACAAGAAGCTTGAAGGTAAAAGGAAACAAAGGGAAAGAGGAAGGTGGAGGGTGAAAAAATCCTGGAGGCATGGATAGCTCAGAACATAATCAGAACAAAATATGCATGTTCCTGTAAAAACTGTGGCTTTTGTATCCTCTTTTCAGTATTCATGGTTCCAGTTTCATTTAATATTTACATAATAACGTTTGCTTTTGCATTCAATTAATACTGGGTTGTCCTATGGCAATTTTGTACATGAATTTTGTCTTTCCAATTAACAAACTGCACAATAGATTTGCTCCTCAACTTTTTGGATGAAAATATGATAGAAAGTTCTCACAAGTGCATTTTCTCTTTCACATGTGAATTCATGGAAGTGTGAAATGTGTGCTACTGAGTTATTGCTACAGATATGAGAAACAAAAACCAAGTTTGAGTGGCTGGCAAAGGTTCAGGAACTTTGTTTATACTGTGAGTTGCCTATGTCAGCCAACAGTCTGCACAGGGACAATCATCAAGTCAGGTATTCCTGAATGCTGGTTGTACTTGGCTCAAAGCATAAGATCTACTGAGTGCCCACAGGAAAACTCAGTGGTGGTGTCAGGTGAGTTTTGTCTCTGGACATGAATTCTTATGAATATAGAATTAGGAGCAGCAGAAAAAGCAATCTTGTTTTTACTTCAAGTTATGGGTGTGAGAGCTGGAAGATAATGCAGAGTTTGTTGAAATGGAGAGAATGGGTTTATCTACAGCTGCTGTGGTACCTTCTGCTTTTGGTGTTTCCTACATTTCACTGCTTCCATCAATCATGACTGTTTTATATATGAGAGATAAATTGTTGAAGATGAACTTCAAAATTAATACACCTAGGCTGCTCTTACTAATGAGCATTTGTTATTAGACAAGGAAGAACATGAAGCTGCACAACCATCTCTAGGTTCCACTTTCCCTGTTCTGTGTAGAACTGACATTGCCCAAGCAAAACTATATAATTGATGTAGCATCTAAAATTTGGGTCAGTGAAAGAAGAGCATTTTGGAGAGTGTCCTTGAGCTATAATCTTGACAATGTGGGGAAAGAAAGGAGCCCCCTCTCAAATAGTCACTGCCCATCTTGCCCAGCCTGCAGGTCTAGCACATGAGCTGGCCTCTACACAACTAATCTTGCCACAGTAAATAAATTCAATGCATTAGAGTGCACCAAGGATATAAACATCTGCTGACAGATAGATGGAGAATCACTTCCTACAGGGAAAGCCAAGAAACTTGGAGCAATTGTCTCTAGGCAAGTTTTCTTGGAAAAAAAAAAAAAAGTTTGTTACCCTTCCGTTTTGCCCCCAAGCATTAAAAACTAATAAAATACAAAAGGTGCTAAGGGTTATTGAGTACTGTGGATTTTAGTCATTTACCACAGGTGCTGCTGTAATTGATTCATTTGTGATGAAATGTGATTCAAAGCCAGACTGTTCACTGACCATTAGGCTCTGGCTTTGTGGAGTGAGGGTCTTGTGCTACTGTTCTGGGTTGCAGCATAAATCATATTGGTTGACTTAGGTATGTTTTGTTTTTCTCTTATATTGCTCTGGGCTCACTTTAGGTTTTGACTGTACTTGTATCTTCCCAGTTTTGCTTTCCAGAGACTTGTATTTTCATGCTGGGCAATTACTGTATGACTGCAGTTGAGAAGCTGTGGGGAGGTTTGATGTAGTTTGTCACTGTCTCTGAGGACTGGAGCACCTACAGGAGCCAGTGGCTTGGGAGGAGGGATGGTGGGAGAAAGGATGTGTGGACTTGTACATTCTGTCTGCCATGGGATGTAGGGATCATTTTGATTAAGACTGGAAGAATTGACTTGTGTAGTATTTGAGTGGTGTTGGTTTCTCAGGCTACTGTTCTCATCAGCTTGTCAGCCTGACAAAGAGTGTCATCTGCCAGATTCACTTCTGAACTCTTCTAGACTTGCTGTTCTCTTCAAACTTCTGTACCTGTGCAAGACCCCTTGGATAGGTCTGGTTGTCTTGAAGTGAGCAAAATTTCCCCTGATTCAATTGGGTAAAACAGGATCAAACTTTATTTTTGTAACTGTTGACTGAAGTGTTAATTAGGTCTTTAAGAAGTAAATATAAGTAGCTATACTGGCATGCTTGGGGCAACAAAAAGTTGAAAATAAGCTCAATTATTTAGTGTGTCTGGTAGCTTTCACATCTGGCACCTAAACAGTTCCTTTGGCGGCAGTCATATTTTTAGTAGATACGAAAGCTGCCTCTGACATAGTCAGTGATTTTGAGCAGATTATTTATGGTCTGACATGGTAACAGTGGTGTCAGGCAGAACTTTAATCTTATTTTTGATATGAAAATCCCCCAGTGGCCTCTGTAGTGAGCACCAATGAAAAGGCTATCATTTTCTTCTGCTTCAGTGTTATCCTAAATACTTTGCCTGTGATCATCTGATGACCTTGCCAAGTATTTGAGGAGAATTCCTACTCACAACATTTCACTGGAGGAAAAAAAAAACCCTAAACCAAAACAAAATCAGCTTCCATTAGTTGATATTCTTTTAGCATGTAGCTTCTCAAAACTGTGTGGTCCTCAGTGTAGCACGTTAGCCTGCGTGTTCTTTTCTACAGGTCAGAATGTCTTTTGAGATACCTTTTTACTCCAAGTTAAGATCAGTTTAATTCCTCTACCCAACTGGTTTTAATCCTTTTTGTTGCATATTATTTATTCTGAATCCTATATTATTCAATGGTAGACAATCAGGAGATTGACCTTCCTGATTGATTTAGGAACACCAGTAAGTTCTCTGTAGGAACACTAGTTCAAATGCTGTAGTAGAGACCCAGAATAAATTAATAATTCATGCCACCTGTAGCCTCTGAAGATTGGTCAGCCATTTTCCAATTTACATTTTCTCTTCATTTCCTTACAGCAACCTTCACTACTTTTTAGGCCATTATCTTTTTTGATTTGATGAGTGTTTTATAGGATAAGTGTGTCTTGGATAGTAAAGTGGTATGTTGGACTGGTGTAGAAATGTATATTGCTTGTTGAGTGACATTTACTTCTGTTCCCTGACACTCCTACAACTCTCCACATGTTTGAATGCCCCTCACCCCTCAAATTTTAATGAAATTCTCTTGGTGACATGAAGGTTTCCTGAAATAATGGCCAGCTAATTCTTTATCCTAAATTCACCCTTTCAAGGCTTGCTTTATAAAATTTAGGTTCACCACCTCATGGAATTTTTTTTTTTTTTAACTAAGTAAATAATGTTTTCTCTATTCTAGCTTGTTTTTTTACGTGCAAGTTTAGTGGTAATTTTAAGCTGAACTTGTTGCCTGTCCTTTTATTTGCAACTTTAATTTTCCATAGTTGTTCTTCCCCTTTGTCATCCAGCATAGATAATGCTAGAGCCTATAGGAAACAGCCTTCCCCAGGCCTGTGCATTCCTCCTGTCTGGGGCATTATATCAGCAGAAGTGAAGGGTGAATTTGGTTCCTGATGTGGGTGAGTTGTACTTGACTCACTAAGTATCTAGGTAGGAATTTATGCAACATCAAACCAGCTGTGCTCTTGATTAAGTAAATCAAAGAGTTTTCTGGTTAGGACAGTCTGGCCTAGATCCTTGTTAAAGAAAGATGTGACAAGGTTCAAGTATTTACTTTTCACAGGGTAAATTAGTATTTTTTTAAAGTGGGATACTTTACCAATATAATAAAGGAAACTCAAACACAGGCTGCTAGGTCTTGATGAGAATGTAAATTGACTTGTTCTGCTTGGTGGAAAAGCCCCCTGACCCAAAACATGTCATTCCATCTGTCAGCATGTAGGCATCAGAGGAAAAGAAAAATGAATGTTGTGGCTTTAGAAGAGTTACTTTTGGAATAATTTATGTAGTGCCTAATCTGTACTCTGGTTTAAAAGGGAGAGTTTTTTACTTTACCTCAGAGGTAAGTAATTTAAGTCAAAAGTAGGTAAATAAAATGTTATGGAAAATGGTACCTTGATTGTATTTTTACTTCTATTCTGTTCATCATCAAAGAAAGGAAGAATAACAAAATGGTATTACACTTTGATTTATCATACATCATTGTCTTGCTTGCAGGCATCTTTCAATGGAACAAATAGGGACCAGCTTTAGGCTGCCCTTTCCAGTGTCTTGCTGATGGTGTTCAGAGATGATTGTTTACCTATGCATCATTTGTTACAGGGACTTTTATTTCTTTTTAAATAAAGGGATGGAATAAATCAGGAAAAAGAAGGCCATTTAGGAAATACCTCAAATATACTCTACTGCACTTAGCAAAAACATTGAACAAACACTTGAATAAAATCACCTCTATCATGAAGAATTTATTTTTACAGAAATGAGATAATTTAATTTATTTTTTCTAAACTGTATAAATAACACTTTCCCTGCTTTTTTGTGACAAACTTCCACAAAAGAGAGACAAATGTGTTCAGTTCTGGTGCAGTTTCTCAAAACAGCTGAATCTCGATGTGCATGATTTCCTCTATTAATTCCTGTTATTACACAAAAATAGTCATCCAAAATGGTTTTACTTAACCACTTTATACAGACATTTATGTGGTGAGTTTTTGTCCTGCGGGTTATGTAATATCACAGGCATTCATGGCTGTTTACAGGACAAACATGGTGTCATTCTGTCCTTGGAGGTTAAACTCCAATATATACATGAACTGTGCTGGAATAATGAAGGTAGATATAGCTCATTTTTGAGGAGAATAGTATACCAGCTGTGGCCTCGAGATTTACATGTGAATCCAACCATCTTCTTACAGTTGAACTCCAGCTTAAATCAAAATATATCTTCCAAATTGTTGTTTGGAAGGAGATTGAAGCTTGAATTTTCAAGCTACAAGCTTAGATGTATGTTAGTGAGTAGATTGTGGAGGTTATCTTAGCACGTGTTCAGCACTAGGATAAAATACTCAGTTATTTTGCAGCCTAGGCAGAGCTTTTGTTTTGGCCTGCCTGCAGCTACCTCAAACTCTCTAAAGTTTTATCTTACAAGACCTACAGGATGCATCTTTAGATATACTTCAGGGTAGCCCTTCAGTGGGGAGGTTTTGTTTAAAAACTCTATTGGATTTTGGCAGCTGTTTGGTGGCTTCCAATAGAAGCGTTGGTGCTTTCTTACACTTAACTCAGTATCACAATTTTGACATCACTTGACAGAGAGATATTATGAAAACAGAGTTCAAGGGAGGAAGCGTAACTGCTAGTTAAACACCTGGTTCTAAGTGGAGAAACATGTACCTCTGTAATCTGTGTTCACATCCTATAAGCTGTGTGGCAAGGACATATTATTTGAGTTGGATGGATGGATTTTGCTGTTGTCTCTAAAGGGATCTGAACAAAACTTATTCCAGAGCTTTTTAAACTGTTGTAATGAGTTCTGTTACTTGTTACACCTCTTTCAAAGACTTCACGCATCTTGTCTTATTCCAAGGGATAATACACCCATTCACCAACATCCCCTTACAAATGAGTAAAAAAGTTAACTGGATATTTGTGGAAAATATCATAGTTTAGAGGACTTCATGGTCAGTTCTAATATTCCTTTAGTTCTTTTAATGCATCAAGCTTGCAGCATTTCTGAAATACAATCACCTGCTGTTTTGAAGAATGTTCTCAACTGTTTGTAATACCTGCTTGCATTTAAATATGTCCATGTGAATGTATGAGCATTCATTGAAAATTTTATACCCTCATATTGCTAAGACTCCTTTCCTCCAATAAATTAGTTTTCAGAATTTGCCTGGGTAACTTCACAGGTTGTATTCAGGGAACTTTGATTTAAAATCGTAGACTAATTTAGGAATTTGAAAGTAATCCATGCATTAGCAATGCTTCTCTTGCTGCATGCTTACATTTACTTTTTCTATCACTTGTGCAGGTCTTTACTATTCAGTGAAGCACGCTGAGCATGCTGAAGGTTAGCCCCAGGAGTAAATGTGTTGCTGAATAAGGGAGATGATCTGAACTGCTGCCAGAACTTTGTAATTTGCAAATCCACCCTTTACCTGTGGTACTGATTTTATCATAGGCTAGAACTAAAAATATCTCCCTCAGAAGGGAATATCCACTCTTTCATCTGCTCTAATGTAATTGCTTCAAGAACAGGTACTACTTTCTGCAAGCTGATGACCATCCCATAGGTAATGAATTGATAGTGGCTTCAATCCCTACTGGGCACCTAAGGCTTCCACATGAGCACCACAGAATATTATCATGGACACCCAGAGGGCACTATTCACTGGGCACTGAAAAAAAAATCTCTGAAATGGTTTAATCCTTTCTCTCCATGTTTTTAGGCAGCTTGTGATGATTGTGCTCCTTTTGTGGGCAAGTAGCATTTCTTGTCATAGGAGTTTAGAGTTTTAACCTGTTATTAAAAGGATAGCAAAGAAAACTTGAAAACTTATGACTTGTAAGGCCATAGTTATTACCTGTCTATCACAGGAAACTCATTTGCATATTTCCATCCCCTGTGGAATGTGCTGTTCAGGTGATTTTTCTTTTTTTGCCTTGTAAAGTAATTATTTTCATGAGTATGCAGAGTTTGGTCTGTAACTCCTGAGGCCCCATTACAAGTTCAGATACCTTTTCACTCTAAATATCCCTTTTGCTTATCAACATCTTGTATGCAGTTTGTCAGTTCATATTATTTATCAACCAAATTTGCATAGGATATTAGCTTAGAAAGCTCACAACAAGAAGTCTCCTAGGATTCTCACGTGGACGTTAAAGCAAATGTGATGCATCTGAGAGGATGCATTTTGAAGTGGTAAAGTCTAATTTTAATTACAGCGGGAGTATATCCTGATATTTTTCCCCTCTTGGACTTGATGTGTATTTAAAATGTGAAATAAAGGTTTAAATTGGGCACATAGGTTTCCACCTTCACAAAATAAGGTTAAATGTAGTTATTCCATTTGTGTTTGTTGACACCTCTATGAAACAGGAATTTTCTTCCTTGTGCTCTGAAATAATCTTAAATTATTTCTGATATGTGCTGGGAATTCTTTTCTGAAGATGGAGCTAAACCAGATCTGTTTTGTTGACCCAGTGACATTTTAAGCAAGACAATGGAAAAGAGCCTGTCTTAGACTCCCTACAGCAGCCTGGTTCTTGTTTTCTGTTAGTTGTGAGATCAAAGGTTATCCATGACCTTGCACCAAGACCAGAAAGCAGTCTGTGCCTGGCAACATCAATGTAAAATGGGCTCAAACTGAAGTTCTAAAGGTAAGATGGAGCCCTATCTGTAATGTGTGTTTTCAGATTTCGGTAGAAGAGGAAGAAGCTGGAAAATTGTGCTTCTCTTGCTTCCTGTGTAGGAAACCTGGGATACAACTCAGTGAGGAGTTTTCCTTTGTCACAAATAGCAGAAAGAAAGGGCTAAATAGCTTTCTAACCTCTGCAGTCAGTGACCTCAGGGTGTATTTTACGTGGTTGTCATAGGTTCATGGTGAATTCTGTTCTGTCTGTGCCAGGTATATCTTTCTAGAGCTGCCTTTGTGATACTGGATTTTGTTTGGTCTAGAATCCTTACCAACAAAGGAATAATGTAACAAATACTTGGAATTTTTGTCCCTGCTGTTTACTAGATTATTTTTTTTATTGAATCTCCAGACACCTCTGTCTAGCTCTGCTGAAGTGCAGTGTTTATAGTGTGGCTGCAATTCTCATATTTTTGTGGCTTCTGTTTTGCAGATAGGGTGACACTGGTAGCTCCTATGCAGTTTTCAAGTAATAATGTTACCCTGTGTGCATTCCAGCAAGTCTGGCCAAGTGTATTTCCTCTGTGAGATCACAGACTACTGTGCACAGCCTTCACTTCCTCATTCAAATTGCTTTTATTTCTTTCCTTCTCTCCTATTTTTAAAAAACTACTTTGTGAACTGTATTTAGTTTAATTACTGATGATCACCGTTGTTTTTTCATGCATGTGCTCTCCCTGTTTTTTATGCTGCAGACAAAACTAAGTATCAATTGCTGCAGATGTTGCTTCCTTCTGGAATGACTGAGTAGTGGCTGTCTCTTTTTACTGCCCTAGATGTATGGGCCAAAAGCTGACAGTTATGAAAGATGCCTTTTTTTTTTTTTTTTTTCTGGATAAAAGTAGTCTGCCAGTATCAAATTGAAAAGCAAAAGTGTTTGATCAACATTCTATTTTGTAAATCAATGAAATTTCTGTAATACTTTAGTTCTTGTGGTTTTGGACAAAATCATTTGACCTCTGTTTTTTGATAGCCAGATACTTTTTTCCCCTCTTGTTTATTTCACTTAAGTGATGTGTTGGGAGGGAAACAGTAGCATATTGTCATTATTCAGGAGAATACTTAATATATCATGCTTTCAATTTTGCAGAAATAATTTTAATTTTACATATTTTTCTCTGAAAGCCCATTTGCTCCATGTATGAAAGCATTATAAAGTGTCTTTGTTGTGTGAAGTTGAAAAAGGAATTATTTTCACCAACATTGAAAAATACTATGGATTTTGCAAGAGTTTAGGAGGTATATAATCTAGTGTTTAAGAACTGGCTGAAGATTTGAGATAAGGTGGATCAATTTGCCACTCGAGTGTGGATTTCCTGTTTGGATGAGGGCTGCTTCTGCCTGATTTCCTTACTGCAATGTGTTTACAGTTACACAGGGTGATTAATGTTTGCCAGGTGCTCTAATACTCCTTTGAAGGGAGACATCTAAATATTAGCAGCATCCAACAGAGTACCAGTGGGTCTGAGAAGCAGAAGTCTAAGTCTAAGTGAACACTGGCCATGAGACTTGAGCAAAAGGGACCTATTATCCTTCACTCATATTTATGACCTCCTCACATCTCTTCTGTGTAGTCACACCAGATCAAGTCCCCAGCTTAATGTAGGGCCTGGTGATATTGGCCTCAGATAAGTGATGAAAGTCAAGGTTGTTCACCTGCTTCTGTCTCAGGATCCTCTCTGTACAGATACCAGTAGAGTATAGGAGACCCTTTTCCCCACCTAGAACATGTCATTGCTCTAGAACACAGGTTTGCTTAGGTATGTTATATGTTGTAGAAATTATCAGAGTGCATTTCTAGTAGAGGAATGCAATTTTTCTATGTAAAGTCTGCCTTCTGGACCAGGAAATCATTAAAACTTTGAAGAAGAAAAATGTGCTCCTAGTATGTGTTTAAAAAAACCCCCAGAAGTTAAATTGATAGCTCTGGCAATACCTGTGTCTCAGTAATTACCTAAGAAAATCTTCCTGAGAATATTAGCTGTAGCAGAGACTTGCTAGATTAAATCTGAATTGTTAAAAAGTCCTGGAAAATGGAGAGAGAACAAGTCTGTTGTCTTGACATGTCCTTGGATGTATTTAGCAGCCTCTACTGTTGTGAACTGCTTCTAGAAGGCCAAATGACATGCCCAGGTATTTCCTCAAGAACTTTTCCAGTTTCCTGAGTCTGGCATTTTGCAGTAGCATTGCTCCATGCATTTCATTGGTCTCCCTTATATATCTGGCAATTCTCTCCAAAAGTTCAAACTTTGTTTGCATTACCTCCCACTCTCAGTAACATGAGATGTATACCTGCAAATACTTTTATTTTTAAATTTTATTTTTGTTTTTACTCCATTCTTGCATGTTAAACTACTTGTGAAACTCCAGAGCCAATCAGGCCATTTCTACACCCTGTGCTCTTTGGCTGTGAAAATTTCACGTTTGGGCAGAATAACTTGGCAGAATTTTAAAGCATTTTGACTGTGCTCATATATTCAGCTGTGGAAGTAATCTCACACAGGGAGCATGGTTTCATGTCTGCTCGGGGACCTGGACCTATCAGCACCTGTTTATACCTATGGAAAATCTTAAAGTCTGCACTGTTCTTCATGGGCTCAGTGTTAAATCCTGTGGTGGCAATGCCCAAAGCTGCAACTTTGAACACGACCTTCTCTCTGAAAATGCTTCTCAGATTTATTCTTAATGAATGTCTTCAAAGTTTAAGTTTGTCACTCTCTCAGTGAGCTCGTTTTGCTTGAGTCTGCTGCTTAGCTCAGTAGCATTAAACGCCGCTGTCAAAAGCTGATTGATTGCTGCTTTCCATGAAGCTGGACACAGGCCACCCAGTGGGTGATACTTTTGCGTTTGGTGCACTTTCCCATGTTGCTCTTTCTGGCTTCTTGATGATAATTTCTTGCTTTCTTGTCTACTTCTCTAGATCTGTGCAGAGACGCTGGAGCTATACAGATTAAACCCTAATTAGATTACCTCCCTTATATTCCTCACCTCTAGATCCTTCTAAACTTCTTTTGTACTCTGCTTTCCTAAAGGTTTTTTTTTTCCTCATTTTTATTTTAGCCACAATATTTTGCAAAATCGTACAACAGAAAAAAATATCCTGCCAAGTGGAATGCAATGCTCTGTGGATGGCACAGAGAACATGGGAACTGGGGGGTCTCATGTGCCTTTCTGCAAAATGGCAACAGCAGCAATCAGGGACGTCCTGCAGCTTCCTCCACTTTCTCTGGGGTTGGTCTATGAGCTTTCCATCTCAGAGGCTTTCTTCAAAGGTTTCTACCTGCTACAATTCTCTTAAAGAATATGTTTGTATGATAAAGAGGAGGATGACTTGCCTTTACCTCTCATGGAGCTGTTTATAAAAGAACAACTTTCTGCCTGTAGGGGAAAAGTTCCATCTGGATGTTGGCAGCTGTTAGAGATTGTTCATTTGCATGCTAGAAATCAGTTTCACTGGCTATTTTACTGTCCATCCTTATATTCCAGCAAGAGTAGGAGATTGATAAAGGTCCTGTCTCTGTGTGTGAACAAGCTGCATGCCACATGGATATTGCTTTAAAAATATCTGCAAAGACTTCAAATGAAAACTTAGATTCTTTACCCTGAGTTCCAAAGGCCATGTCTTTTATTAGAAGGCCCGGAGGAGGCTCTTGTCACTAGAGGCAGGTAAATATAACAAATTTATTCAGATGTTCATAGGAACAAAACAGCACCAGAAAGCTATAAATTCATGAATTTAGAGAACTCACCACAATGAGGATGGAAGTGATCATGGTAAACTACATCTGAATGCAGTATTCTGTTTCTACTCCTTTAAATTGACTTGGCAAAGATATGTGATATTCACTATTAGGATAAAATTATGTGAAGCAGCTGCACTGACAGGAGATTAATTATCTTTTACACTGCTGACATTAACCCTACCTGACATCAGGGTGATGAGAAGAGTTGCCTGCTCATCATGTCATTTTGTGAACACATTTACTATCACTGTTATTTAAAATTATCATAAAGCATGAGTGAAAATGGAGACTCTCACTTGTGGTTTTCTATCAACACTTTATGATGATCAAATCTCTTAGATTTTTAAAACTCAGAGGGGAAAATGCTAGTAGTCATCGGTTAGGCTTTGGGGTTCCCACAGGGTATGTACACCTTTGATACCCTTAGGATTTACTGTGGTGAATCTAAGATAGTGTCATAAAAAATCCCCAAGACCAGAAAGCTAATTCCTCTTTCTATAGAAATAGAAATAACTGGTGTGCTTTAAAGGGAGTAGGATGTCTTGCTGGTTTCATTGAAAAGGCTACTCTAGTTTCATTCTTCTATTTATCTGTTCCAATAATTATGATGAAGTAAATACTTACCCCCAGGGCTGGGCTGCACTAACAGAAACCAGGAGCTGGCCCAAGGTGAGGTGCAGGGCTGCCCAGTGGTTCTGTTGTCATGCACTCAGGTGAGAGATGAGCGTCTGGCATGCTCTGGCTGTGGTATCTGGCTCCAGACCTCTGAGAAAGGTGTGTGGGTTTTGGGAGCTCTGCTAGTCAAAGGTGTCTTGCTGGCAGCCTGGGGGTGGAGAGTCCTGGGCCTCTGCCAGCCTGGTGACATAATATATTGAAGAATGTTACTCTGATTCTTCCCATGCTGTGGGGAGAGTCTCCAGGGCATATCTCCAGATACAGGGAGTGGGGAGGCCAAAAAGAGCTCTCTAGCCTTTGTTGAGACCTCCTTTGCAGGACAGGGTGTTTTTTGCTTCTAAGAATTGAACACAAATTTCTAGAGTTCAACACACTGGGAGGGTGGGATTCTATCCAGAGGGACTTAGACTTGGGTGGTGAGTCTGTGCAAACCTCCTGAAGTTCAACAAGGCCCAGGGCAAGGTCTGGCACCTGGGTGGAGGCAATCCCAGTACCAATAGGGGCTGGATAGAGTGTGGATTGAGAGCAGCCCTGAGGGAAGACGTTGAGGGTGTTGATTGATGAGAAAGTCAAGATGACCCAGCAATGTGCCCTTGCAGCCCAGAAAAACCAATATCAGCATCCTGGGCCACATCAAAAGCAGTGTGACCACCAGATCATAGGAGGGGATTCTGCTGCTCTTGTCTTGGAAACCCCAACCTGGCGTTCTGCATCCAGCTCTGGTGGGGAGAAGATGGGTAAGAAGGATGGGGACCTGTTAGAGTGGGTCCAGAGGACGACCAGGCAGATGCTCAGAGGGCTGGAGCACCTCTCCTATGAAGGCAGGCTGGGGGAGTTGAAATCATTCAGCCTTGAGAAGATTAGGCTCTGGGGAGAACGTAGAGAACCATCCAGTATCTAAAGGGCCTTCCAAGAGAGCTGCAGAGGGACTTTTCATACACCCAGGTAGTGACAGGACAAGGTCTAATGGGCTTAAGCTGACAGAGGGTAGATTTAGGTTAGATATTAGCTAGAAATCCTTTACTGTAAAGATAGAGACACTGGTGCAAGTTACCCAGAGAAGCTGTGGGTGCCCCATGCCTGGAAGTGTTCAAGGCCAGCCAGGTTGGATGAGGCTTTGAACGGCTTGGTCTAGTGCAAGGTGTTCCATTAGCAAGGGGCTTGGAAAGCTGACCTTTGAGTCGCCTTCCAATCCAAACCATTCTATGAACCTTTTGTAATCCCATAGACCTCCCAGTAGGAGGTGGGAAAATGGCAGTGTTTAGTATGACATTAACACAAAAACTCTGTCTATAACAGTAATGCTAAATTTTCATCTCCTCTCAATTTTAATATGGATTTGGGGTATTTTTCATTATTGAGTCTTCATGTGGATGTTAGAAAAGTCATGGGCTTTCTGATTTGTGTGCTGAAACTCTTCTCCCTGTAAAGAGAAGAAAACTGTTAATGCTTGTAAAGAAATAGCATTTGTGATTTCCAGTAGGTTGGAGTAGCCTATCCCCTAGTTTGCAACAGAGTTAATTAGAATATGGAAACCATGAAGAAATATAAAGTGTTAACTTGATTAAATTGGAAATGGGGCTGCCCACCTGTTCATCTAAATATAAGTGACTCTGCAACATGACCTGACAGTCGTCAGAGGTGGGCAAAGCCAGCAGAAACTTCCACTGAGCCCTGGCTTGGGCTGGGCTCTCTGTCCATGAATGAGGGCAAGCCAAGGAAGGGAGAAGCCTGCAAGAATGTCTTGGCACTGCTTCCTGGCTCCCACAGTGACCTTAGATACATATCACTTTATGTAATATTTTTTTCAAATGTGTATAGTCAGCTCTAACAGCTTGTTGATCCCAGCTAAGCTCTTTGGCTTGGCTCTGCTGTCAAGTGTTCATGTTTGCCTGGGTCTAGTAAGCTGTGTAGCTTGAAGCTATGGGAGCTTCCTAAATATTATGGAAACAAACTCAAAAGCTCCATTGTGATCACTTGTTGAAACAGCTCTTAGTGCACCAAGGTTCCCTGATGCTGTGGAGCTAAATGACTTTGAATTGGTGCAAAACCTTGCCAAGCAAATCTGCCTCCAGATCTTATCCAGTTCCAAGGTGGTGTCTTACACCTTGTTTTAACTTCCTTTAAACAACTTCACACCATCCTTCTCAATAGAATTGAATCTGCATAATCCATGTGAATCTTTCGACTTGGACATTGAATCTCAATTCTTTTCTTCTTAGTGGGAGATAGTCACCATCCCAGTATTATTAATTAGCTCTTTATTTAAATGAGTCCCAACACTTCAAACTTCTGTGGATGGCAGATCTGCCAATTGCATCTCAAAGCAAAGCTTTGAAGTGCTCTTATTAATTCCACACATTCCTCTCAGCTGCATCTAGCGTGCTGCTGTCCTGCAGGTGTCTTCCTCTGCTCTGCTGCTTGTTCCCTAAAATACTGGCTCATTTCTTCTTCTGCCTAACATATGTATTTTTTGTAGGGCTACCAAGTGTTAAAATCTGTTTTGGTGAAGTAATGTTATGCTCCTGCTGTAGCTCTGCCTCACTGCAGTGACCCTCCCATGGCTGATCTTAAGCCTATTAGGGTGCACTGGCCAGCAGCTTCTTTTTTGAATATGTGTTATTTCCTTTCCCAGGAGTACTAATTTGAAGAAGCAGCCCACCTTCTAATGATAATATAGAGCTTGACTGTTAGTTGCAATTTAATGGTGCCTTGACATTGAAAATCTGCCTTCTCTCTGATTTTATACACTTTATTTATATACATCATATACTGCATTTGTTGCTGAATTAAAAACTGTATTCCTAATGACTTCCATGGCAAATTTGAAATAGCTGTCTATATTGCATAAATAACAAGCTTTTCAGCTCAGAGGTGATTTACATCTTCCCAAGTTGCATGATTTCTTTGTTAGGCTTATTAAAAATTCTCAAAGGGCACTTTATTTTTACCTCCCTTCCCTCTCCCTGCCATTGTATCTGTAATTCAGCACTCTCAGAAGCCACGGGGGAATGGCAACCCTTCACAAGCAGCCAGGTTGACAGTAAGTAATGCTGGTTCAAGTCCTACCCCTGTGCCTTTGCTACAATTGCACCTTGCCTCTGCTCTGCCAGTATCCTCATTTGCTCCTGGACCTCTTCTAAACAGGAATTAAGGGCATAAAAATGAGTTGTGCATGAACTCTCCTTTATAGTGATTTTATGCTGTGGGTAATTCTGTTAGAGATCAGCTTCTTGGCCCATAAAACTTCTTTCAAGTCTCTTTTGAACTGAATTCCAGTTTCCTGAGGTAAATAAATACAACTTTCCAATCCTGTTCCGTCCACCTGCCAAAATTGGGTCTATAAGGGCAGCCAAAATCTATTATTGGTTTACACTGGTGCGAATCTTCTGACGTTAAAGATGGAATCTGTGTAACTGAGAGTGGAATTTGGCTTGTGGCCTTGGTATCTTACATGGCCTGGGTGAAAGCATACGGTTCAGACCAGATATAACAAGGGGGGCTGGTGGGGGGATGTGATGGAAAAAAGGTACTAAAAAAGGCTGTATACAGGCATGTGAGCATAGGAGTGTGTGTAAATGCTCTGGTTGCTCATTTCTCCTTTGTTTATTAATAAACCTGCAAAAACTCCTTATATTAAAAAAAATAAATTTGTGTTTTTAGGTTTTGTGTTATCACTTCCTGCCAGCAGGATAACGACTCTTTTTTGGAAGTCTTTGACATCACGTGCATGAAAGCCAGTATGTTATTATTTTTCTGTAACATGGTGAATGTTTGGGTGTCAACTTTGCCAGTTTGTGCAGCATGAATGCCCACTTGGTAGTGGTTAGGTTCCATTATATTAGAGAATTGTGAGAAGTAACTGTTGCTTTTGTCTTTCATCCTGACTTTTGTTTCTATGTTTCCTTTTTTCCTTTTTACTATGACATCTTTAGATGCTGTCATCATCTTTTCAGTAGAATGTTTATCTGTTCCTCCAAGAAAATACAGTAGCTTTTTTTTTTAGGTAATTTTAGATAATGTTAGAAGCACTGAGTTTGAAAAACTCAATTAAGCAAAAACTATGATAACAGTTTCTTAGAGAAAAAAATATTTTGGCTATGGAAAGAACACTTGTGTATAGAAACAATTCAAAATAATAATACTGCTTTATTCTGGAGAAAATAAAGAATAATAGGAATACTCAGTTAATGATAATTTTAGAGCAGTAAATTCAGTGTTCACTTGCACTGTTTTAAGTATGAAGCAACCCCATTGTACCAAAAGGAATTGAGATTTATATGCTCACAGTCTCTTTGCTGTTGCCTTTCTTTACACATTTACTGCTGATATTTTCACAAAGCTCAGCAATTTTAAATAATGTCCAGGGGAAGAGAGGCTTCTTCTAAATTTTGAGAATATGAGAGGGCATCCAGGGCCAAAGTGGTTATCTGTGTGTTGAGTACTGTTTGTCAGAGCACCAAGGTTCTCTGATAGGCAGGAGAGTGATACCTAATATAGTAACTGGAGCAGGTTCTTGGCCCAGTGGAGGAATGGCTGCATTGTGCATGTGGAAGTCACTTGAAATCTGTGGAGTTTTTCACAAGTGCGGCTGAAAACAATTTCTCTCATCCTCTTTGTCCAGCACTGAAGATTAGTCAGTCTCAAGGTGTTAAAAATATGAATTATGATTTCACATGGTGTCTTGGCATGCTTAAATCTCAATGGATTAATTAATGCTTTTGTTTTGGCCTTGATTTTTTGTTGTTTGTTATTTGAAAAGTAATTGCTTTCATTAAGGTTTTTTTTTTTCCCTGAATCTTGTGCTGGTACAAAAATATATCTTTAAGTCTGAAATTCATTTCCTTAAAAATGTTATTAGGATATTTCTGGATTTGTGGGTGTTTAGATCAGATTGTTAATAAATTTGCCTTACAGGCTGTTTTACATTCCTTTAAGAATTCAGAATTTGGGATTGTTATTAGATATTTCCTGTCTGACTCTGAAAGAGGGAAGGAAACTGAAAACAGAAGGGTACTTCTTGAGGGAGCAGCTGTCTTGATAGTCCCAGGGGATTTCCTCTGAAACCCTGGCTGTGTGGACTCCGAGAGGGGTGAACATCTTCTGTCATCTGAGCCTGCCTAACAGACATGGTGAATTGTGCTGGGAAACAGCAAAAGGTGGATCATTCTGCTAGGAATGAGGAAGAAAAAGAAAAAGGCCAGGTCTGAGCACCAAAGCTGTCTTCAGCTCTACTTTTCAATGGCTACTGTGCAGACTCTCTAAAGTTCTGCTTCCAGTCCCTGGTGTGTTATAGGAGATGTGTGAGAAGGGTTGCTTTTTCTGGTGGGTGGTTGTTTCTTTTGGTTGTTTGTTTGTGGTTTATTTTTTTCCCCCTGAACTTCTCTGCAAATTTTATGCAGTGCCCGAATCCTGTGCTTTATGAGGAGAAAGTTTCCATATCAATGGATGCAAAGCTACTGGACAGGCCAAGGCCTGACTGCATTAAAGATGAAACTTTTGGGACCTTGATTTTATTTCTTGATAAACATAAAAAATTAAAAAAACACAAGAGTGACTTCTACTTGCATTATCCCTCTCCTCACCTGTGGAGCTGATGTCAAGACCTATCTATTCTGTAGTGTTATTCAGCATACTTGGACTTTTTTCCTTCTGTTTTTTCATCAGCATGAGCTTTGTCTTAGGTGAGTAGCGAGGGTATGAAATAAGGAGATGTGAGGAATGATGTGCATTTGATCAGGACATGGCAAGTAACATGATTCTGGCTTATGCTATGGAGCAGGGTGACAAAATGGCCCTTATTGGCGTGAGAAATCCTGTCCTGGGGAAAGCTAATGTCTCTGCAGCTCAAAGCTCCAGCCCAGGGAAGGTGAGAGGCGGTGGTCAGTGGAGTAAGAAGGGGCTGTGGGAATGTCCCCAGGCTGTCCTGGGGCTGGTGGCACACAGCAGCCTTGACTTGATCTCTGGGGAGTGGGGCTTGTTTGAGGCCTGACAGTATTGAGAACTTACATGCTGCTTTAACTGGAAAAATACGACATCAAGACACTCATACAGCAATGATTACTAGAAAAACTTTATATTCACCCACTTACTGGTTTATGCAGAAAATTTGGTGTTCTGACAAAAACACTTGTTTCTGGAGAGGTGATCAGATTTAAAAGGCAAGCGAGAACATGGGATATCTTGTTTCAAAATCTACGGAATAATCACCTTATAACTTATTGTGGGAGTTTCAAAACCTGTTTATGGGGGAGATAAAGAGCAGCAGAGATAAGTATGAAGTGTTCTGAGTTTTTGAATTGTCTATCTAGTATAGATTCTTAATTTTATATTCTTAAGTGATGATTTCTTTGGTAGTAAGGCTCAATTTAACTATGGTGTTGTGTCTACTAAGACATTTAAGAAAATCAGATTTATATGATGTCCTAGTTTATATAGGAGAAAGTGCAAAACAATGAAGTACAACTGATTGTACTCTGAAGGTACTGGTGTGTATTAAATGATGAGTACGACAACATGGGAATCAGGAGAAATGAACTGCAAGTAGCCTGTGAGCCTGTGATCTTAATGGAAAAACTGTGGGGCATGTGCAACACTACTCACCGGTTTCCTTTGTTGCGCTTTGTGTTGTAATGGATACCTGGTGCCAAGGAAACTGGTTGCCGCTGCCTCCATGGGTTCAACTCCCAGAAAATAAATGGGTCCCTTAATTTTCCTTCTGTGAGGTTTTATTTATTCATTTTCTTCCAGCTCTCTGTTCACTCCTTGCATTTTCCTTTTTTTCTTTTTTTCTTTTTTCTTTTTTTTTTTTCTCAGCTGTTGAGATAAGTGAGAGCATGAAGTATGCAGGCAGAGTATACCAAGCAGATATTAAACTTCTGGAATAACTGTTTACAGGGCCAGACTCTGCTTTCATGTACAACTCATAGTCAGGTATGAAGTGCTAAATGGCTTTGTGTAAGAATCCCACTATTGTTAAAACCAGGGAAAGCTTTGCTATGTCTTCTTCGATTACAAAATTGTCTTGTCTTTCTTCTCAGCTTTCCAGTGAGTTCAGTAAAGTGTTCACCAGGTAACACAGCTGCAGGGAAAGCTCTCCTAAGCTTGTGAAGTTGATAATTTGTCTTTTAGAAAAGTATTATGTCAAATGATAAGGTAAAGCTCCGTGTCGCTGCTTGCAAAATTTGAATTGCTGCAAGCAAAGCATCTAGTAGAGCTGCTGAATAGGGTGGTGTAAGACTTGGCACTGCTGGCTTTTGCAGGTTTTGCCTGGCTCTTTCGTGACTTTTCTTCCTGTGATATGAATTTCATCTTTTGCAACTCTGCTAGAAATAAATAGGAAATTAAGTAGTGAGCAGTGTTGTTTTAGCTGCCTTTAGGCTGCTGAGCTGCTAAGCAACTAAAAGACCTTTTGACATGACCCCTTCTTTAAAATAATCTCAAATATTAAAACATGTTTGCCTTGTTTTAGATTTAGGGATGAGGCAAGGAGGCAGAGAGAGAGACAGAATCTAAGCCTCTTCTCACAACTATGTAATCTGCATTCATTTGTTACTTTCTTTTAAAATAAGGGGACTATGGCACTACCTTGGGTGAAATGTCTAAGTACCTGTGTGGGTAAGGATTTGGTGAGATTAGTATTTCATTTAATTCATTGTATAGGAGCAGTTACCACATGCAAAGGACTATAACTCATGAGGGTAGTTCTGGTAGTAGGCCTAAATATCTTGCCACAACAGTCATCTTTTGAACAGGTATTTTTTCCTGTATATTGGCATGACATAATAAAGCAATAAATTGTAAGCATTTTTAATTGAGTTGAAAAGTTTACTGTTGAAAAAGGGATAAGAATTTTTTTCTAATGGAAAAAGCTTTTTGGATACATTTTGCAGTTGAGATTGAGTTTGTTAGTTGAGATGAAAAAACTTCTGGTGGAAAATTGAGATTTAAGTACCCAGGAGTGAAAAATAATAAATGAATTATTCTTAAACAGATATACTTTAATTTTTCATAAACTTTTCAACATGAACGCAGTTTCATGTAGATGAATTTGGACGTTCAGTACAACTTGTCATTCAGTATAAAAGATTATGCTGCTGGCAAGGTAACTTTCCCTGCAGCTGGAATATTACAATAAGGATTTTTATTTGTTTGTGACACGAATTTTGACTGATTCCAAGGACCCACTTTAATGACTGAATTCTGAACCTCTTGGTACTGTAGAGTCTAATTTGTAGCAGTCCCTATGAAACAAGACCAAGGTTAAGAATAGGAAGCTTTCTAACTCTTTTCTGTTTTAGGTCAGTATCCTAAATATCTAGTTGGCTCAGGGGATTGCTGGTAAGTTGCTTTCATCTGTAAGTGACCAGTCTGAATATTACTGAGCTTGACAGCATCTAAAAACTGTTGGCATGTGTGGAATAAGTTTGGAAATCTTAGCTTTTCATGGAAAGATACGTGTGATGCAGGAGCTGTTTTCACAACTGCCGGTCCTGTTGTCACTTGTTATGCATGGGGTGGATGAAAATAAGCATCCTGCTGGCCTCTGGATGTCATTCCTTTGGTCACGCCTTAAAGGCTTCAGTGAGGGAGTAGTGTGGGGCTCCCCCTGTGGAGTACCTATTTGGGAATCTCCACCTCTAAGGCCCTGGTTTGGCATATGTCACATGATCCCTAAGCCAGGGATTCCTTCCCTGGTGGAGTATTCCAGCCAAGGGAATCATGTGGATTCAAGAGGTCAAATACTTAAAGTCCAGGGCTTTTGGCAGGTTTGATGTATTTCAAAGGTGGCTGATTTTGTTTCCTTCCTAGTACTGATGGTTGACTGGGACCCGTCTTCTCTGGGAACAGCAGGAAAATGAAGTAGGCACTCCTGTGCTTCTAGAACCAGTGTCCAGCAAAGACAGTAGCAGCATCAATTAAGGCACTGTGTTGGTCAGCCTGCTAGTATTTTTAGGAAGCTGATGGAATTTGGCTTGTCATCTAATGCATTGATCCTTTGCCAAATGTCAGGTCCCCTGACCAGCCACCCAAGTCCCTCTACCAACTGTCACCCTGCCCTGCAGAAAGTGGAATGCCATGGAGTCGGCAACTCAGTGAAGGATTAACAGCCTCTGCCAGCATGCTCTAATTAAACAGCTGTATAGCCAACAGCTGGGAAAAATTCATCAATCACAGAATGTTTGTTATTGGAATTAAAACACCCCATAACTAATGCATAGATTTGCATTGATTACCATTTCCTGGAAGGAACAAGTGGTGCCAGCTCCATGTGTCTGGGCATTTTGAATGTTTGTATCACTTGCACTGGTCACCCATCTGCCTCTGTTTTGTTAACCATAGTTAAAGGTTGACCAGCTTCTTTGCAGCTAGTCAGGGTCAACATCTGTACAACTGTGAACGCAACAAGGAATTCTAAGTTTGTTTTGTCATGTGGTCCGCGGCATATTTGTTTGTCAGTCTTCCAGGCACATGGACAGGACTCTCAATTTATTCACACTTGAGCAAATTAGTAGCGATGCAGCAAGTACTAGCTTAGCTGCATAGACTTATAACCATGGTTAGTTCATAAACAGGCTTATGGTGAGTTGCTCAGATTGTTTCTCTGGGCATGTTTTGTGGTCTAATGTGGCAGCAGTGCAGTGGTGTGTGTTCTTTTGTAATACAAGGGGGCTATGTGGCAGTCAAACTACTGGGAAACTTAATAGATGAAACACTTTCTAAGCTTTTGAAGATAGTCATTAAAAAATATGCTCATGTGCAATCACATTTGTGTATATTCAATGCCATATTTTTTTTTAAAAATAAGGGCAACATCTTTGCCTAATTCAGAAGCAAACATTAAAATTTCGGTCCTTACAAGGGCTTCAGTAATATGATTACAGATGGAGTTCTGAAGCACTTGATCCATATGTTCATGGCTACTACAAGGTCTGAGGTCTCACTTAAGCCCTCCAAACTTATGGTATTCTTCCTAGAACCACTATATTCAAACTAAATGGAGCAAACTTTAATGTTAGAGGTGCAATACAATATCCTTTTCCAAGGAGTGAAACTGAAGATGCAAAAAAGACCAAGCAATAAGTTAGCTTTAAGGTTTTGAACCTCATGGTCTTCAGTGCTCGTGAAATGGTACTTACAGAATCGTGTGCTTGACAAGCTGCTAGTAATTTTTTTCTGCCTCTAAAAAAAAGGCTTGAAAATATTGAGTGGCACTGATAGTTTGAAAAATATATTGGTAGGTAGGCTGCCAAATCAGGTTACTTATGAATGAGAAAAATTGTATTGCTTTAATTAAATTAAAGAAAATGGTATTCAGTCCTGGAATGTTTTTATGACACAGTAAGCACTGGCATTTGTATTTGTCTGTGGTAGGATCTCGTTCTGCCTTTCAGCATGGCAAAAATATGGTTATCGTGGAGGAAGTCTACTGATTCTCTTTTAAATCATAAAATCAAAACCAAATATAAGGTGCGGGGATGTGCACCTAAACATCTGACTCCCAAAAGATAAGATTATCATCCAACACTTCATGACTGCAGTAGAAACTGTTTTGGTGGCTATTTTAACTTTTAGGTTAAACCTTGAATATTGCCCAAAGTGTGCAGACATTTGATGAGGCATTATAACAAATTCTTACCACTATATAATTGAGATAAATAACAGTTTTAAATAATAATTCTGATCTCTCCTTCAAGACATGAATGAGTGTGTTTGGAGAAGAGCAAAGCAGAATTTATTCTTTATCTCACCTACTGACTTAGCTGGCATTCATGAGGTAATTCAGGAAGCTGAGGAACCCTTCCTAAAAGGGGCATTGGGAACAGAGTTCATTCGCCATGTTGGTCTTTCTTTTGACGGGTCCTTTGCTACCCTTTGAGCACAGCCCAGACCTTTAAGAATATTCTGTTTACCAAGATGAAGAAAAAGATCATTCCAGTGAGTATTTCAGGGATTCTGCCATCAGCTGTTTTTCTGCGTTCACAAAGGCTCAATCCTGACATGACTGTTGGCTTCAGAAAGGTAAGATGATATACTTGTTGCTTTGTTTTTTCTCGTGAGAGCAAACTGGATGTGTCTTTAGATTTGCCCGAAAGTACTACTGGGATTGGCAGCAGCGAGACAAGGTAAAAAATCCACAAAACACTGAAATGTTTATTGATGCACGATGTAAATGCTTCATGTCCATTGTGACAGCTGATGAAGATTGTAGTCATAGCCAAGCTAAATTTCAACTTCCATGGACAGGTGTGCTGGGACAATGTGCCCTGGGATTTAGGTATATTGACTTCCTTGCCTTGGACCTGGAGGAACTTGCTAGATTATGGGTGGGGCAGGTCTACTAATAGCTGTACTTAGATTCTGTGCTCAAACTATGGTAATTTATTTCTGGTATGTCCATCTTAAACTGCTCTATCACATGTTCATGCATAGTGGAGGTTGTCAGTACTAAACCTGGTGCGTGTTGCTCCAAAGGCTCCATGGGCTTTAGAGGATGAGAGAGGTTTTAAAATGTGTCAGCCTTCACTGCACTGAAGGGTTTGACTTTAATGCCATATTTGCAATATTTCTTCTAATTAAGAAGAGTGAGGAATACTACTAATTCAGCAGTAAAGTTAATTAGCACAGACTATAAATGTTTATTTGTTTTTTTAATAGCAGCAAATGCATTATAAATTACTCCCATGTTCATCTATTGTAAAATCCTGCTGTTAGAGTAATTTGTTACATAGTTTTTTTCTTACAATAGCTGTTGGCATTGCAAAAGCATGAATATGATTTTGGTGTTGATTGTGGAAAAACCATGTTAAGTGTTTAGCCTGCTGAATTTTTAACAAGGACTTGCCATGTGAAAAAGATTAAAATAATTTTCATGTATATTGATGGATATTGAACTGCTTAATGTAATTTTTATTTACAGTCAGGAACCTACTTTTGCAGGCATTTCAAATCTGAGATAGATATGTTTTTCCTAAACACAAATTTACTATGTCTAAACTCTAAGAACTTGATGGTAATTCTTGGCTTTTGAAATAAGTGTGGAAGTAGAATTTCTAGTTTTGTCTCTTAGATTGACTGGAATTTCACAGATGCTTCTGAAAACTTGATAGGAAACTTTAATCTTTAAATATTTGATAGGCTTTTATAAAGTTTTTTTGGTAGCAAGTACTGTTTTTGTAGCATGGTAGATGTACCTAATAGTTTCAAAGTGAGTATTTGTCAACACTTGAACTAAAATATTGGAATCTTTTAATTTACCCCTTAATGCAGTACTGCAGTTCTTAATTTCTCAAATAGCACAACCCTGGAATGAAAAAATGCTTTGTAGTCCTGCTTCATTCAGGACAAACACTTTGTACTGTACTTAATCCCATCTGAAATGAGGGGAGCTTAAGAGATTCAGGTTTAAGACATATTCGATGAAGAGGGAAAATAGTAAGGTGCAATTTCTGCTGTGAGATGGTTTCCTTAGAGAAGTATCTCTTAGAGGAAGATTGAGAACTGAGAGCCAGTTTGGATTTCTAGAGTGGGAACCTTCAGTAGGTGTGGAAGGCAAAATATTTTGAAAATGACTAAAAGAGGGCTGGTGTGGGGGAATGGAGACGCTATGGGCAGAAAAGGTTATGCATACCTAAAAGAAAGGTTACTCGTACCTAATTCAGCCAGCACTAGAGAACTGAGAAATTGCCATCTCATATTGTCTTTTTTTTTTTTTTCCTTTTGTTTGAAGTAAACTTTGCCCTTAGGTCTTATGAGAGAGAAATCTTGACTCTTAACCCCTTAATCAATGCTATCATCTTTTCTGCAACTCCAGTCTTTTCATAGTCTTTTCAGTCTTGATGCTGGTCAAGCTTTATTGAGCCACTCATATTGATTAAGGTTTTTCCAATTTTGCAACATCATCTCTAATGCAATGAATCTGGTGACCTAACCATCTTCTCAGTGTTATTTCTGACTCAAGAAGAGAAGCTTGGAAGATTATGCAGCTGTTGATTATGGTGGTTTCTGAATTGTTGGTATTCCCATGGAGAAGCAAATAGTGTATGGAAAGCAGTGAACTTTTTTTGGGAACAAGAGGAACAAAACCCTTGTACGCACACTCAGATATACTGTTGGATACACTGAAATGTCACCATAAATGCTGAATAATATTTACTTGCACAGCAAAAGCTCCAATTCTGGGAAGTTGTGACTTTGGTAAGAAAATCAGAGCATCTGCTACACATTTTTCAGGATATTCTCTGCATAAAGCATGTATTTTATGAGGATTTCTGAGTAAATGTTTTTTTCTTTAATAAGTATGTTTCTAACACATATAATTATTTCTGAACTTTAATCTTGGCTTCTGAATGCACTGTCTATAACTTTGGTTTCTGCAGTAGTTCCCAGAAGACAGTTACTTGGTTGCTGAGTATCTTAGTGAGATTCTCTTTATTAGCCATTGGCTGCTTTATACTTTTCACAGAGGTATTTGCACATGTCTCATTAAAACAACAGATCCAAAAGAGTGGAGAGGTGGTGTCTTATGTAACCCTCAGTGAAAAACTCTGGACTGCACGGACTCATTATGAATTAATTCCAACTGATGCAGAATAATCTGTAAAGATATGGGTTATGTTTTCTTAGATTTAGAAGATTAGATGCAAATCTGACAAAATCAAAGTTGCTTCCCATTTTCTTGGACGTTAAAAATGGAAAAAAAAATCTGGAGTTTGAGCTGCATTTAGTTTAAATATTGACATTGGGCTGGTGAAGGGGATTAGGGGAAGAGGAGCAGAACACAGTGATAGGCAATTTTATCCTGGCTTCCAGACTCCTACCAAAGGCTGATTTCTCTTTCTCCAGCCTTAAGTGAATATCTGAGCACTTGGGAAAAGGGTTTAATTTCATGAAGAAGAAAAAGTATTCACTGTTTATAAAAGTTGGTGTATGATACTGAGGAAAGCTTGGGGCAATAGGTAAGTTTGAGGTGGACTTTTAAAAATCAGTGTTCTTTGAGCTTGCTTTGCTCTTCACATGGTCATCTCTGCCTTTAGACCTGTTTACAATCACTTAAGAGTTTTTACTAATCGATGTATTGATGGCAAAGTCAGTTTAATTTCTATGTCCTGGACTGTTTGTGTTGCTGGGCCCTAAAAAAGCTCTTTCAGGAATGCTGTTGCTCTTTTTTGTCTTTCATGTAGAATGCTCGGCTCTGAAGTCTGCTCACCATTCACAGAATTAGAATGGTGGTTAATAATCATCATATGATACCTTGGGTATAAAATGTGTGTTTCCAGATATTTCTGTCCTCCATCTCTCTGATTCTCTTGCCTTTAGCTGTGGTTCCCTTGAAACAAGTTGCTCATCAAAACACATTCAATCTATTGAGAATTTTCTTGAAAAATTCCATTCAAAAATTTCAGTTTCATAAGTTGAGAAGGTTGAATTATTTGCTACACAAATTGGAAATACTGTTTTAAATAATAGCTTAATGTCATTACTCAGTGTGTTATTACCTGCCTTTAAGCTCAGAAAAACAGAAAGTTGGCACAGGTGAGAATAATCATAAACCTATTGTTATTAAAATGCCTTAATACATTTTCAGAGGGGATTTCCCATTCGTGTGTAGGTGTGGCTGTACCTTTCAAAGTTTGATAAAGACGGCATTGAGAGCTGAAGTATTTTTAGCAGTCTTATAAAGGGGAATATATTAGGAAGACTTTGTGAGTGCATTTGTCTATTGCTTTTTCAGGCTCACACATCTAACTCAGAGCCTTAGTGCAGCTGATCTAAATACTCATTCTTTGGCTGTATTTAAGGTCAGCATTGCTGTGAGTTAAAATGAAGGAATCATATACTGCTCAGGCTGTGGATTCCAGAGACTGGAGATTTTCACCTGTGGAAATGTTTATATTTTGTTTCTGCTTTAATTCTGAATGGAAAAAACTTAAATATGTTGTTCAAAAAATTGAGAACTGAATTAGTAAAGCCCTGCTGAGCTGGTGATGGTTGAACCCCTGGATGGCAAATGAAAGGCAAAGTACTATCTGCCTTCAGCAGTAAAAAGTTTTATCTCCTGTTTGAGAACTCTATAGACGCATCCATCAAGTGGTCTGACAGGGAAATAAATTGGGTTACAGCACTGCAAGAAGCCCAGATTATGTTCCTGCTGAGCAGTAACAAATTGTGGTGAACTTTTTATAAAGTTTTTCTGTTTTCCACAAAATAATGCAGTATAGAGGCAGTCAGTGGTCACAAGAGACTCTGTGGAAACCCCTGGAAAAGTTTGCTATTCCTTAATAAGCAAAAGATATGAAATTATAGATGTGGCTTTCTTTTTCTATAGAACCACTTGTGTTCTCTGCTCCTTTGTAAGCACACTAAATCTACCAAAGGTGAAACTTGCTTTATTTGCTGCAAAATGAAAAAAAAAATTAAACTAGTCTCCTGACCATGAGATAATATACTTGGGCCCCAGTTGTGGTGGGTCACCATTAACTCCCACTGAACCTGGTAAGAGATGCAGCTAATTTTGCTGGGGCTCACTAGGGAGCCCCAATTTTCATCCAGTAATAAAATAGAGTATTTTCATTCCCTTCACCTCATGCATGCATTTCAACTAGACTGAGAGTTTAGTAGGCTTTTTAAATCTTTGATTTATTGAAAAAGGAGCTCTTACACACAGGATCTAAGTGCTTTTGAATGCAGCTCTATTCAGATTTAGAACCTCAGTGTATTGCTGACGTTCTCTCTTATCATTCCATCCTGGGCCTGAATATCCTTCAACTTGAAGAAACTTCAGACTCATCTCTAATGCCAGTGGGAAACTATGAATATTTGAAAACAGGTACAGAGCTGTTTTCAGGCTTTGTGAACTTCAGCCAGCCATTCCATTAAGGTGTCATTTTCTTCAACCAAATCTGAAAGAGGGAAAGGTTTCTGGAGTCAGATTTCTTTGCGCCCTTCTGCAAATCTTTGCATTCACATGGAAAATTACCATCCTTTATATCTTTGCATGTATCTAGGTATAGACAAATAAAGCCTTTAGCACGTGTGAGATCCTGGATGTTTTAACAAACAAGAATGAATTTATTTGCTATTTCTTTTGCGTCTCTTTCAAACAAGTTGCATTTAACTATACAGCCTGGACTATTTTTGAATAATATCCACACATTCTTAGACTCAAAAGAAAAATAAAAAAGGGAGAGATTTCCTTCCAGATGGGTTTTCCTCTTACAGTGTAAGCATTAGGAGCCATTGACCACCTAATATCTTGTTTATATGGAAGCTAAGATACCTTTTAAAAATAGATACAAATGAACGCAATAGAAAAATAAAGAAGAAAGTTTATTAGACAAGGAAGGCTGATGTTGTTTAATGAAGTGTGGCATTCTGATCTGTTTTTAAAAGCCTTATTCCTTCTTGGTAAGCAATAGGAGTAAAAAGTTTCTTATGGGCTTCTGCTTTACACATTGCATCCTTGCCTTGAGGGATTTGAAACCTAAATAAATCTTAACTCACAAAATATGTAAGTATGAGAAATCTCATCCTTTTTCTGGAATGGCTTGGGGGCTGATTGTTTATTTAACAAGCTGGTGCCCTGATTTTGCCACTGACACACTTCAACAGAAATGTCCTCACAGGCATTTAAAGTTGCAAAGGGGAAGGAAATTGAAAAGAAAGATGTGAGTCAATGCACAAAGCCACAAAGGTCTGCTGGCCTAGGTGTTTTCAGTATTTACTAGCTATGTCCAAAGTTGCAGCACTAGAATGGTCTGAAAGAGAGAGGAGTCAGTGATGTTCTGATATAATCAGACCAAAGGAGATTTTCCTGTGCGTTGTTGGTTGCTTGAGTTATGTACAGGAGCTCACTTGAGAAGAGGGAAATCGTGTCTGTGGAAAGACCCAGAAGAGTCCTTGCAAAAATCCTAACAGTCTAAAGTGAAATTTAACTAGTGCACGGGCTTTGTGCCAGCTCATAAAAGGTGAATGTGCTTTATCCTTAGATGTCAAGATCATTGAGCGGCTGAGTTTGGGAGTTGGCTTTTGTTCTCTTCACTGAAGGAGCTGGGAGCTGTTGCAAAAGGCAGGTGCAGATGTAAATGTAGCATCCCTACAATTAGCCCTTCCCAGAAGAGTGTGAAGTGCCAAACCCAAATATGAGAGCCAGGGCAAAAGTTTGGTGTTTAGTTGATGGATTGTGGTGGTGGTGGTTGTTGTTTTTCGTGTATTTTTTAAAATTTTGTTTAGTTGTTGGTTTTTTGTTTGTGTGTTTTTTTTTTTTTTTTTTTTTTTATTTTTGGTACGATAAATACTTATTAACGTTTTGAAACACTGATACAAAACTATTTTCATAGTTGCAAGATTCTCTTCCCACTAACTGGATTTTTTTTGATACTTTATTCCCTTTAAAAACTTTATTCCCTTTAAAAAAAAATCTGACTAGGAGGTGTTGGCTACTCATCAGGGAAGAGGGTTTTTTCACTTGTCTAGTTCCTTTCTCTTTCTTATTTCCACTTCTTGTACCAAGGTGCAAGAAGAGGGTGTATGGGGAGAAATGGGGAAGTGGGTGGAAAAACCCCTATTTATGTTATTTGGAACCAAATGGGGAAGAAGGAAAATAGTGGTTTCCCCACTAATTTACATAACTGTACAGTTGGATGGAAAGGCCAGAAAAAGAAGGTAAAGCCTTCCTTTGATGTTGTGGACATTCTAATTTTTTTATGAGCTTCTCGAAGTGTTTCTACAGGACTAAACTGTCATGTTTCCCCAGATGAGATTTCCTATGGTGCTTCATTCCAAGTCACAACAGGCTCCTCAGCAATCAGAGTTCCCATTTTTGACATTGTAGAACTTGGGTTCTGTTATAATTATTATATTAAAATGCAAACCCAAAACCTTCAAATAAGCAAAATTTTCAATTTCTTTTCATGTACCTGCAATATTTATGGGTTTCAGGAAGCACTGTTTCAATGGGATTTCACCTTGTGACCAGACAAATCATTGAAGTTTGTCAGTGACAGGGTTAGAAAACCTTCTGATCACAAAGGAAATTGAGCATGATTCTGAAATGTGCAAGCAGGTTATATTAGTAATTGGTATACATCTCATGTTAAATAGTTCATTCAACCATTTTTGTGTTTTTAAAGAAATTATTTATTAATGGAAATACACATTTGAAGCATAGTTTAATACTGAGATTGATCAAGAAAGTGACATACAGGTATATCCTAAGTTGCAATAAAAGCCAGCATTCTCAAATGCTCCTCAATGAAAAAAATCTTATTTGTCCTTACTTACTCTACATGTAGAGAAGAATAGACTTGAAGTGGTTCAAGAAACTTAAGAACAATTTGACTTTAATTTTTTTTTAGAACAAATGGTAGTATCTTCTTTTTCCATTCAAGTAGTTTTGACTGGAAAATAAAATAGTTTGTATAATTTCAAGTGATATAATTTTCCTTAGATAACTTTTCATGAAGAACTTTTTCTCTAGTGTTTTTTTTTTTAATTTGCTGAGGAAGTTGGGAGGGAGTCAAGCAGGAGAAGAGGGCAGGCACCTGTTTTAATGAAAGCTTTCCGACCAGTTCTTCTCTGTATGTACTCTTTTCTAGATTTGATTTTTTCCCTCACTGAATAAAGGATTCTCCCTTATTATCTACATTTGTAATTTCATTGTGTTTGACCTATTAAATACTGCATACAGCAAATCTTTAGTTTTCAATACTAGGTGGCTAAAGATGAAAATGGGTCTCGTAGAGTAACTGCCAAATGAGCTTTAAATTCTAATTAAAAATCATCTTATCAACACTACATTTCACTTTGTATAGTTATGGGTCTGATATTTTCTGAATTGGCTACGCCAGATTACTTTACAGTACATTGTGTTTGAGAGGGAGCATGACTTTTTTGAACAATTTCTTTTGCACAGCGGGGTGACTTAAATTGGTGTGACTGACATCCTCCTAATATGCTTACAAATCTTTGGAACAATTGATTTGAAATTTGAGCATTTTTGTTCTGAGTGGATAACAGCACAGGGAAAGAAGTTGGATATGCAAGCAAATTCAGAGAGCTGTTTCTCTTAAATCCCAATCCAAGGTACCTAAGCATATGTGTAAACTTAGTCTATGAATATTGCTAAAGCAAGTGGAAATACTCAGGCCCAGAAGAAACTGTCACACCTCATAGGAACAAAAATGAAGCCAGGACTTTACCAATGAGTAAATTTATAAAATGCAGGTGCTTAAATGTTTGAGAGAAATACATAAAAGAGGTGAGGAGAAAAACATTGCTGTTTGAAATTCTCCCAGATGAAGGATCCTAGCACATGTAAAAAATCCCACTTAATGTCAAAGTTGCTTTCTCTGGACTAAAACCTGAAAATTTCTCTGGACTAATCACTTAAAAATGATTTTCCTTAGCCATGTTGCTGTTAATCTCCAACATGATACATTCTTTACTGGAGCAGGGATTCCCTTGTATGGAATACCATTGCTATCCCCCTCCCCAGTGTCAGGCATTAATTAGCTTCCTTAATGTATTTTCTATAAAATTTTTGCTTATAGATCTCTAGTAGCCTGTCCTTTGTATCTGGCCAGTAGAGTAATTCTATCATTATAAAAGAAAATTTGGAAAATAGTAGCCTGTGTTCAAAGCATCAATCCAACAAGTGGATTGATAATCCTTGTAAAGAGTCATATCTTTCCTGCTGCTGAGTGTGCACCTCTGCTGAGAGCCAGTTCACCTCACAGTGTGGTGGAGGATGTACATGGGATTAGGGATGCAGGACAAGCTGAGCAGAACTGTTAAACAGTCATGTAAGTGAGCGTGCCCTGAGCACCAAAAACTGGAACTATCTGTGGACTGTACAGCAATTCATACAATATCTTGCTTTTTAAAGATACTGTCAAAGGTAATAGAAACAAATTTTGAGTGGAAACATACACACGCATCCTATGAAGTACCTGTGTGACCAGTGGTGTGGTCAGACTCAAATGAAGTCACCAAGCTTTGTATTTATCTGTCTGGGAGGTGAGCATGGTGCTAATAACACCCAGGTCACAGCTTCAGTCCCTCTATGGGCCATTCACTTAAAAGCTGGGCTGATGATCCTTGTGGGTCCCTTCCAACTTAGAATATTCTGTATTTCTCTGATTCTCCTCTCATGGGTAATTGTTGGCGTAGTGAAATTTATTCTAGACAGTCATTAGACTTGCTCAACAGTATTCCTTTAAGATCTTGCATTTCTCTGTGTGCTTGTTTTGTCTTAGAGATATCTTAGATCTTTTAAATTTAGGAATAGATCACTAAGAAGAAGCAGTTTTTCCTGGTTACTCAGAAAGTACCATTGTGTGTGGAATGTTTGAAGTAAGATGCACTATTGTAGCTGAAACATTTTCTAGTGACAACGTGAGTTTCTCTGAAGAAGTAATACTTCTTCCACCTGACTTTTTAGATTAGGAATGCCTTTACATTGACTCTTATGATATCAATATGGCAGTGCTAAAGAAAGGTACAGTCCTTTCCCCTTAATATCCTTGTCTTGTCTTTTTCTCCTGTGGCACAAATACTGTCTAGCTGGAACTAATGTGGATTGAAGGGGAAGTCATGTCAGCAGAGGTTTGTGAGTTGACCGAGCATGTGCCTGTCCTTTGGTACCCCCCAATCTGTTGTGGGGTTGTTTGGTCAGCTGAGAATGGAGGTCGGAAGTTCAGCTGGCATTTAGCACAAATGATGTCATCACCCCTATGGGGTGCACTTACAGGGCAGAGCTCAAGGGCTCTTGCTGATCACATATTGATGTGTAGTTTGTTATGCCGTGGATTAATCTCGTGCATTGTTACTGGTAGGCTTGCTAACAATGCATTTTGCAGCAGTAACTAGACTGCATCTTGGTTTAAGATAATTACAGATATGTAAGATGGTGAGTTTCCAAAAGACCTAGAGATGGGTATATGAATGCAGTTTTTGTGATATTCTTCTCTGAGATTCTTACCTGCTAATTCTCCATTTGTACAAAACTAGGGAAAAACTCTTCATGTGGCTGGATGGTGCTGCCTGTGCTCCTCTAAGTGCTGCCAACTTGTGCTGGAGGGTACAATAACTGCTCTTCGATAAGGACAGTCACTAGTGATATCAACATCACTGTCATGTGGCACCCAATCACACTGAGGCATTAAACCAGAACAGCCAAAGACCATGTCTTGCAATGAGCATGTTCACATGGCTCCAAACAGTAGCTCAGTTGCTTTGCTTTTTCCTTCAGTTGCTGTGTTTATGGACTTTCATTTTTAATATGCTTGATAAACAACAGTAATCAGAAGGTAAGGTAGATCTGCCAAATCCCAGTTTCTAGAAAGCATGGTGCACAAAAGTCTGACCTAGCCCTGGAATCCAAGAAGGGTGAAAATTGCAGTGCATGGGTTTATACTGGAAGGAGCTGAAAAGCATGCCCCCATGCTACCTGGGAGCCAGTTACTGCTTTAAAGGTCACAAATGTGCCGTCTTAAAACTGGATCCCAGAAACAGCTACAAACCTGCAGTCCCCCTGAAACTGAGCTCGTGGGACTGTGGCATGTTTGTGGTATCTATGTGGTATCTAGGCATTCCTGCCAGTGGCTAGAGTGGGTGTGCACCTGTTTTCTAGGTGCTGGGGGTTTGTTTCTTTTTGGTCTGCATATGACCAGAAGCTGAGTTTTTTCCCCCAGTAGCCCTCAATTATTTGGGATCAATCTTTTGAGATTTAAGTTGTAAAAAATCCTGTTCTTTTATCTTTATGGATATTACAGACAGTGGGGTTTTTTGGTTGGTTCCTATATAGAACCCGTACTGCCAGGTTTGGCATGTCAATACTGACAATCCTGTCAATACTGACCCTTGAAGTCCTGCTCAGTTTTCATCTGGTCCTAGAGCCATTGCTTTTCATTCCACCTGCATATTATGCATGTGCATGGTGTGGGACCTGAGGAGTGCATTGCGCCTCTCTGAGCGGTGTTTCTGCAGCACACCTTGTGGCTACAGGCAGCCTAATGGTTCTCTCTCACCAAACGGCTTGGGGGTGAGTGTATGTTCATACTATGTTAGATATATTATTTCACAAAAGCTACAGCAGCCTAACTGGCCACTAAAGGAAAACCAATCCAGCCTTTCCAGTTTTACAAAAAAATCTCTTGAAGTATGAAAAATTCGACATCTAATAAAATAATGCTGAATCATGTGAATACGTTGCAGCCTGTGAAGGATTGAAACTGGGATGCTGACAGCTCTGAAGCTTTTTTTAAAAGTTGGTAACAGTTCAAATCTCATCAGCTTCTGAGATTTCATCTGTTTCTTTGGGAGGGTGGGATAGATGTCTCTGGACGTGATGCCAAGATTGAATCTTTTGGAGGAAGACTTGGATGAAAACTCCTTTCTTCTTCTGACCTGTTCTCTTCTCACCCATTGTAATATTATACAAATTGAATTTCGGGGCTAGTGAGCTAAGGATTCTGCAGTGGTCGGCAGAAGTGTCTTTCCATCTGATTACCCTTGAGGTCAGAAGCATGTAATATATTCCGGGGGGTTTCTAATCGAACGAAACTCAGAATATGTGAGGGTTGTAGACAGCAGCTGGCCCCAGCAGAGACTAACAGATTTGCTGAGAACCTGCAAAGATCTTGGCAGGATGTCAACAAAGATACTGCAGGGTTGCTAGATGCCAGGAAAAAGAGTTCTTTGGTTGCAGCAAGGAAAATGGTATTTAGGGAGGATGGGATGTAATAAATTACAATAATAGCACTGCAAACAAGTCTCATCCAAAAGTATCAGAGACTGACTATAGCTGGAAAGCTGTGTACTCGTTTTCATTGGTGAAGAAGCTGAAGTGGATGCAGGTGAAAAGAGATGCTTTCTTTTAGTGGCAGAACATTATTATTAGAGCCAGGGAAAGCAGTAGCTGGATTCTGTTTTGGAATTGGTTTTTAAATTTAGTGAAGGATGACAGGAACAGAAGCAGTGACGGAGAAAGGGATGTAACTGATTTAAAACAATGGCAAATAGAAGGATGGAATCTGGATTGATAGAGACTTTGGGGAAGAAGATCACAGAAGAATTTGCAAGGACCTTACTGTCTCTCTGGGCTAATAAGAAGTTGAATCTCTGCAGCATCAGAAGTTTCTAGCTTTCATTATTCAACTATAAATTTACTCTACATTTGCTTAGTGAATTGCTCTGGGAAAATACATAGGTATTTCTTAGGAAGATTTGTGAACTGTAAATATTGGCTGGCCATTTACCTGATGGAGTGTAACAGTGCATGCCACTCCCACACATGACCCTTAGATGCTTTCAGAGGACTTTTAGTTCAGTCTGCAGGAATTTTTTTGATCTGTTGTGCTAAGGTGTTGCCCCTGCTTCTTCAGGAGGATTTTAGTGAAAAAGGTGCTTTCTAAAGAGCCTGTCCAGCATTAGTATTTTACTTGAAGCAAAATTCTGGCTTTTAAAAAGGCAGATTCACAAGGACAGAAAAGAAAACAAGCTCTCATCTAAATGGCACTTTGAATGTGGCACAGAGAACAGCAGCTCTAGTGGGGAATGCCTACATGGGAAATTTCTGCCCTACAGAATAGGTTTTTCTCAGGGTTTCAGAAATTTGATTTATATTATTTCAGGGGGATTTTCTCTTTTACCCAGTAAAGCAATCCCTGTAACTTCTCATTGTTCTTAGGACTTGATTTGGCGATTACCTCATCAGGTTAAAGTCTGTTACTGACAATCTGTCTTAACTAGAAGGCTTTGTTGTCCTGGCAGGATGCCAGCAGAGGGGGGAAAAGCAGCTGTTCCTTGAGATGGGAATAATAGAAAAATGCCAACTGGTAAAATCTTCCTGACTTTTGCTGAACTGAAAAAGGCCATTAACAGCTCTTGGAATTCCTTGGTTTCTTGCATCCTTGAGTTCCAAGAGAAATAATGTTGCAGACAGGATACCACTGAAAAAGTAGTGCAAGTGGTACTGGACTGAAATGTGTGCACTAAAAATGCCAGATGCTGGGGGCTCAGGAGAAATGCAAACTGTAGGCTATTTGTAAAATGCAAGGATGACAAAGAACTCTTTACCTGTATGTGGGTCTATTTCAAAGTGGGAGACAATGTGGGCTGGTTTTAAAACTACTGAATGGACCAAATCCAACATCCTACCATGCTGACAGCCTGCTCAGAAAATAGTGGCTTCAAATAGCAGTATAAAGCTCATTAGTTTTGTGGTAGCTACCCAAGCCTTACAGAAACTTTCAACTACTTGTGCTTTCTTCCTTTAGCACAAGTGTTCAACAGGTAATGATAGTCTCCATGTGAGCAGTCTGATGTAGAAAAGAGAAAACCCTGAACATCTCTGAGCCCTTGGGGTAAACATCTGTTTTAGAAGATCGTGTTAGAGCTGGGAGGCCATGGCAGCAGACTGGTCAGTGTGGCTTCGAAAGCTGTGCAGAGCTTTTGACAGCAGCTGCTGTGTGTCAGAAGTCTATAAATTGACTTCCTGCCACAGGAGGCCTCCAGCAAGTTCATCTGGAGAGTTACTGGGGGAAATCCTCGCCTTTCATCTCACCAACAGAGCAAATCTATCCAGGGCTGTGCCCAGGGCGGGGAAAGGGGCCTGGCCTGGCACAATCCTCATGCCAGCCAGCATGATATTGATGAATGAAACTGCTGTGGGTGGGGACCTCAATGTCTTGTTGAGGGAGAGAAGGCACTCTCCTTTGAATAGTATATACACATGCTCCATCATAGTCTTTGTTTTTAAAAATTCTCAGATGAGCACACACATCTTTCATCATGTCTAGGATAACATCCAGCAATATATTTTCTTTTCCCCCACCTCTTTCTTTGTCTTCAAGGCAGTAATGTGCTATCTGTTCTCTTCAGGGTGGATGCATGTTCCCTTTCCAGTGTTCAATTCCCTTTACAATAATCCTTATCTAGCAGTTTTGGAACTGTCCTTCTCCAACAGGATTTAATTTCCTTTAAAAATTGCACTCTCACTGAATCAATAATCCAACAAGAATCTCTGGCAAAGGATGGGTTTTGGTGTGGTAGGTGTCTCAAGAGTTAGTACCTAATATTGTCTTTGTTGGACCTCATTGTTTAATTGAAGTTTAACTCCTGAGCTGCTGAGTTCAAGCTTCTTCCATTTCCTTTCTGTCCCTGAGGAATCAGCCTGTTTTCTGCCAAGCAGAGGTGTATAATCTCAAATATATAATAGATCTTCTGTATTGCTAAAGATTTTCTTTACTCATTCAGCATATTAGATAGGTTTGAACTCCTTTAGGTTAAAAACTGAACTTGACTATGCTGCTTCATACCAAGAGGAGTAATTCTTTTTGCATATCTGTGGTTTTCAAATGCAGTCCTGAATACTGAAATGAGGAGGAAAAATCCACAATGAGATATTTGGAAAGTTTATCCTGGCCTGTATCCATCCTTGATTCCTTTGGTGTGCAGGATAAGGTTATGTTTATAGTGAAATGTGAAATGCAAAGAAAGCTAAAGGTTCAAAAGCCTGGAGATGTTTTAAGCCTTGTGGAAGTTGCTAAAGTGGAGGAAATGTAACTTGATTTAGAAAAGCAAAGTGCAATGCCTGAGATCTCAAAAGTGTGTTAGGCTTAGATTGTTTTAGCATAATAAATTCTAGAAATTGTATTTAAATGCAATTTAGGAAATGTATTCAATAAAGCTTTCTGACCTTGTTGACTTTGGGGGGTTGGAAGGGTGAGGTATAAATAATAGAGGGGGGGGGAAGGAAATCAGGAGTTGTCGTAATTCTTAAACCATGTTTATTAGTACTGTGGTCAGTTTTGGTCACCATGATATAAGAAAGATATAAAGCTCTTAGAGAGCATCCACAGGAGGGAAGATGAGGATGGGGAGGGGCCTTGAGAGAAAGCCACTTGAGGAGCAACTGAAGGCACTTGTCTGTTCAGGCTGGAGAAGAGGAGACTGAGGGGAGACTTCATTGCTCTTACATCTTCCTTGTGAGGGGAAGAGGAGGGGCAGACACTGATCTCCACTCTGTGCTGACCAGTGCCAGAACCTGAGATAATAGCCTGAAGTTGTTTCAGGGGAGATTTAGGCTGGATTTTGAAGTTCTTCACCCAGAGGGTGTTTGGGCACTGAACAAGCTTCCCAGGGAAATGATCCTAGCACCAAGCCCTGGCAGAGTCCAAGAAGAATTTAGCCATTACTCTCAGGTACACGGTGTGATTCTTGGGGTGTTGTTTGCAGTGCTGGGAATTGAACTCGACCATTGTGGATCCCTTCCAAGTCAGCATCTTCTGTGATCCTGTAATTTAGGCACCCCTGGCTTTAGCTGCTTACTGGAACACTCTCTAAAGCACTGAAAACTGCTTCCCTCCTGAGTTAAAATCCCAAATGTGTATATATTGGTTCAAATGCCACAAGGCATAGACACCAGATATGAATAGCACAGATTTTTGTCTTGTCTCAATGTTCTGCCATGTGTGGCTGTGTGGGTGATGAGCAGCAGCAGAGTTCCACCCTGCAGAGGAAATTCACATACCTGGGTATGGGCTTTGTTCTGCCCTCCTCTGCTTAAGGGAGTGGGGTCCAAGCAGAGTCTGCCTCATTTGTCAGCAACTCAGCCAGCAGTCAAATAACACTGCTAAGGAAAAACTCCCATGAAATTCTACCCCCCTTTCAATTAGTTTCATTTCAGAGTAAGGCAGAAGATGGGCAGAGCTTAATTATAAAACTCCTGTGACATGCTGCGCAGTTTGGTCTGTGAGACTTAATTGTCTGTCTGTGCATGCATAGTTTGGAGGGATAATAATGGGGAAGGGCCCTGGACCCATCAGGTAAACAGTCTGGGGTTCATACACACGCTCTCTTAGAACTCCCTTGTGCCTTTCTGTACAATTACCTGATACATGTATTGGAGTGGTTTGTGCATATATAAATACTGAACACTCATAGGAAGTGTATGGATATAATTTAGAAAGCACTGTTGAATTTTTGGCTTATGTAGGCACATTCTGTGGCCTGACAAGATTACTCCCGTTGGAGTAATAAGTAGAAGTTTTGCTTATTTAGGGCCTGTTCCTACTCCCTTTGAAGCCAATGGCATAATTCCCAGTAATGTTTAATGTTGCTGGGTCAAGTCTTTAAGGATGACAGAGTTTGATGTTGGAGGCCTCAGCCAGTGCTTACTGGAGTACACAGGGGTTTCCTCAGTTATTTCAGTGAGCAAATTGCCATTATTTAATGAAAATAATTATTTTAAAAACAACTTATGCAGAAATGATGTTAGTGTTAAACTTCAAAAAGAAAAAAGTAAATTAAGAGACTTTATTCTGGCTGACACCACACACTTTTTACAACACTAAAACATTCAATTCAATTAAGTTCCGAGAAGCTGGAACAGCTGTATCCAAAAGCAATGAACTTGTTAAATTGAAAAGGACATGTTGTGTTGCTGCCACATCTCTTGTGACTTCTGAATGCATTTCACTACTCCTGTTGCAAGAACAGCCGTTCTCATGGTGTCTCAGGCTTCATGCTTCTGGTCTCAGCTGCTCTGACACCGTATCATCTGCAGGGAGAGGGAGATGATGAAGAGAAATGTTGCAGCTGCTTGAGAAAAATGCTGGCTCTTGCTAATCAAAAAGGCCAGTACCATTGCAGGTATTTAAAAAAAAAAGATAAATAATTCCTTCCTCTTTCTATGTGTTTTAAATACACGGACTTTGGTATTTCAGGCTTGTTAAGCTGGATCTTTAAAGGGATGAAGTAAAAACACAGCAGATTGAGGAGAAGCACAGAAAGCTGCTAGAGGGTGTTGGCATTTTCTCTTTCTTTGGTTCAACATATCTATTGACCTAGAGGGTGTGCAGGAGGGTCCATCTGTTTTCCCACAGGTCTGAAAGGAAAGCAGAGAAGGACATGGAATTTACTGTGTGTATTAATATTTGGGTACTGCTGATCTGGGTTGCTTTAACTGAATACAGAAAACACTTTTCTTGTTATTTCCTCCTGTTTAGATCTGCTCATATGCAGTTATAATGGATCTAAGTACATAGAGCAATCTAAACTACCAGCCAGACTGCCCCAGTGCTTGGCTGGATGCTGTTGGGCCTTCTTAATGCACACATAATCTCATTTGTGTGATTTAAACTTCTTCAGGTCTCTATATGTGCAGCACTTTTTATCACCTGCAGTATCTGTTAACCTGTTACAGAAGTCAGGTTCAATGATCCAGATGTCCTTCCCCTTTCAGTGGCAGCATCAACACTTCAGAACTTCCTGTATTTTAAAGGCACATCCTGGAGCCCCAGCATTTGGTGGGGCCACCCTGTGTAGGGAAGGCACAAGATTCCACTTTAGATTATATGAAAAACACTGAGCTCTTGAAGTTAATGAACCAGTAAGTGTTTCCCTATCTCTCTTTCATTACTGCCCTGAAGAGTCCTTTAGGCTTAGGACTGTAGGGTTGCTACTTTCTGGGTAATCCAGCACGTTAAAGAAAATACAGCAACATGAAACCAATGTGCTTTTTAAGCCTTGTCACTGGAAAGGGAGATTCTGGCTGTTAGTGTTACATTAAGAAGCTGTGTTTGATTTATGATACTTCCTGCTCTTTTCCTTGTGTTTAGTCTCTCATGCAATTGCAAATTTTACAGCTGTTTGAATGATTGTCTTGTCTACTACAGAAGATGGCCATAAATTTTAATGAGTAACTGCACGAGTTCAACAAGACCCAGGTGAATGGCTTTTTGTACAATGCTTGCTGGAGTCCAGCTCAACAGCTTTTTGGTTGTGCTGTTCACAGACAGTGTGTGAAACCCAGGGAGCTCTAGGTGATCTGAATGCTTGGCTTTGGAAAGAGGTGAACCAGGGAGAGTTGTTGAACTCATCAGTATTGCTGGGTTGTTCGGAGACTGAACTATGTGTCCAACCCACCACCATCCTGCAGTGAGATGCTGGATCTTCTGGGAAATATGCAAACCACTCCTGCAGCTCCTCATCCTCTTGTCTCTGGGGCACTGCTGTCTGTGTGTGGCTTTCAGCCGTGGGGTTCACAGGGTTAGAAAGACTGGTTGCCATTTCAGACTCTGCTTAGAAAATGATTAATTTCATTTTCACATGTGTATTTGATAATAAATATGAAAGCGTGTTAATAGTGCAAGTATGTATATCCATAATGAGTGTGTTTTAGTATTTAAGTCTGTAGCAGAATTCCCATTAAGAAGTGGAGGAAATAAAGTATAGACATGATTGCAAGAATGGCTACAAAAATGCGTGGTGTGTATTTATAAAAGGAAGTTCTTTGTCCAGATGTCCCCCTGCACTCCTCAGGGAATGTTTCTGATTGCTCTCTGAAATTTATATTGCTTCAAATGAAATATATGATACACACCCTCTCACCCACCCCCTCCCCCCTGGGCCAGGAAAATTAACAAAGGCACTTAAACTGTACAACAGCAGCACTTAACTGCTCTTGTTGAATTATATTATAAATGAGCCATCACAGAAGCCTCTGGGGAGCTTCTGGTTGAACACTTCAATGTGAGACAAAGCTGCTTTTCTTGGGGTTGTTTTTAAATTTATTTTTATATTTGCACCGAAGAAGAGAGGAATCAAAAAACTGATGTCACAACATTAGTCACAGGAATCTGCCCCGGTAATACCTTTATCTGCTCCAGTGATGGATGTTGAATTTTGGTATAATTCTGAAAGTTCGTAGTGCTCATCAAAACTAATGGGGCTGATTCTCTTAGTGGGTTTTTTTGCTTGATTTTTTCCACCTTATACCTGTAAAATATTCCCAAGGAATGTAAGTTCTAATTTGTTAACGCTTTATACTCCCACTTTGCAAAGGTGTGAATAGCTGTGAAGGGAAAGAAATGGCAAATAAGGCCAAACTGAAACATGAAGAGTTCTACATTTCCTAGGCATCAGATAAAAAAGGCAAAATATTTTAAATAAATGTTGTAACCTAGGATTTCAAGATGAATGAGTCTGATGGTCAGATTTGTGGGCAGGAACAAATCAGAATTGTTTTCACCTCCCTCTGACCTAGGGCTGCCCAAAGACACTGTGTGCAGGAGATGCCCTTGAGCTGTTAACTCAGGGTAGCTTGCAGGAAACAATTCCCTGAGCTCAAAGAGTAGTGGCTCTTTCATCACTTTGTAAATTTCATATTGTTCTTTGGAACCCCTTTGGAAACACTCTGCCTGTCATACAGCAAAAGAGAAGTGTTAGCTGTAAATTTAAAACCTTTTAAAATGCTGTCTAATGCAACATCATAAGATCACTTCATATAGATTCACTCCTTATGTAGTTACAAAACCTGGGAAAAAATATCCAGTCCTATACAGCACAGACATAGAAGTTGAGTGGGTCAAAAAAATTCCTTTTTGACCTTAAGTTAATCTTACAGTTGCTCTCTTCATGGCAGTGTTCAATTCAGACATTGCTGACACCTACTGAAATTGAGTTTTAGGACAGACCCAAACTGATGTGGAAAAGAAGACTATCTCCTTGGTGCAAAGTTTTCATTCAAAAGGAGTGAAAAACCAGGAAGGATGGAAGTTTGAAATAGTCATCCCATGACAGTTATTAGTAGTTCAGTGTATTTTTCAATGGGTGTAAATGCACAAGAGATTCTTCAAGGAAAAAGTGAAATACAGATTTGCTGTTTGTTGAGAATTGCTCTTGTTTGCACTGCTGTGGTGTCTGTCTCATACTGGTGCCTCTTTTGCAAAGTGGCTTGGCTTCCGTAGCAATTCACAGCTACATATTTTAGTTTTTATTTGGTGGATAGTGGGTTTCCTACTTCTTTCCCTTATTTTAATGAAAAATAGCCTCTCTCTCTCATCTGTTCCCAAAGAGGAGAGAACAGAAGTTAAATAAGAACAGCCTCAAACTTCCCGTCTCAGAGCTGTAACAGCAGCCATGCTTCAGTCTGTGAGACTGTGTGTAAGAATTGATAAAGTTTTCCATAATCATAGTCTCTGTAATGCTATCCTTTCCTTCCTCTCAAAATATAAGCTAATGTTATTGTCTTGGACACAGAATTGCATCAATTAGAGATAAAGATTGATTTATTATTGTACTCTACCATAAAATTTTATAGACTAAAAAATGACTTACACCAAGTAGCCAATGGGAAGCTGATCCAATCTAAGCAAAAGGGAAAATCAACTTCATGAAAACAGCCCACCACATTTTTCATTGATTAATGTAATTCATAGCCTTTGACAGTTGCCCAGGAAATGCTGCAGAAATTTGCATGAGGCTAGTACTAACTTAAAAGGGAGGATCTGAAGCATCTACTTGGTATGTATAGTAAAATTGCCACTATTTTCTCCATTCCTGCTACTGACTGGGAATCCGAGGTTAATTCAGAAGGAACTGAGGCCTGAGAATCTTGCTGTTACTTTGACTTCTCTCTGTCTCCTAAAACTTATATACAGCTTGTTTTCTTTGTATGTATATCTTCTAGTAGCGAAATATAGGTGCAGGCACACTCACAAATTTATACACGGGAATTCTTGCCTTTCCCTTTCCAAAGGTAACTGTAACTTGCATTTTTCAAGTTTTTCAAAATACTGTTATTCAGGTTTTGAGTGATGCATATGAATCTTATAGGCATATTACAAAGTTGGTAGCCAGCTTCAAGCTGTAAAGAAAATAGCTAAATCTCAACCAATTAACATTGGTTACAAAAGTTTATTAAATTTGTGTTATAATTAATGCTATATTTTATTTATTCTGGTGTTTATTAACAAATATATGTCAGGAAAATGGAAAACATTGTTATTCAAAAAAGACCACTGTCCCATTTATGAGAGAAGCTTGTTGCAGTGGTTCTCCAGATGTGCCTGCACACTGCACAAGTCAAATGGACAGGCATCAGTATGCCTACTCATTTCTCATTTGCATACAATTCATATTTATAAACAGTAACATAATTATAAAAGTCTGCTGGAAAAAGTAATTTACTTTTTTCCTTGTGATTTCTCTCTCTAAGGCTGAAGAACACCCCTGGGGAGTGTAAATTTACTCATCTAACATTGTTTTTTTCCCCCAAGCACTCTTCTCCCATATTAACATCGATTCTAATAACTGTAGCAGTTCACATGACCACAGTAGTGTGTTTTCCTTGCTATTGGGAGTAGTAGAAAAATCCAGCAGACCTCAGGTTTTGGCTCCCTTTTGAACACTATGGGCACAAACCAGTCACAGACAGGATTGAGAAACCTCTATGGTGACATTGTTTCAGAGGCTTCTTATGTGAGCAGAATTCAGAAATTTAATTGGTTATGCAACCTATTACTGCAGCACTTCACATTGAGTGGCACTAAGTAATTACACTGTAAGTGCTGCACAACTGTTGTAATTTTTCATGCAGCTCTGTTACATGATAACACGATAACGCTGATGCTAATGCTAACGTTGGGTTAGGCAGCTAAAGAGAGGATTACAACCCAGAAGTGCTAATAGCATGTTGTTAGGAAACAGGATGCCAAGGAGTCATTATAAATGAGAGTAAAAGAATAAAATGAAAACTACAGTGGGAAGTCAGAAAAGATTTATTTAAGGCAAACTGCAGGCAGAGGGTGTTGTGCTGTTTTTAGTGTATTTAAATCCTTGTTAAAGGGTATAGACTAAGAGGTCAAGAAATCATGATGATGTGAAAAGCAGTGGGAAGTGATGGGCTTTAGAGTAGTCACCTCATTTAATGACTGCAAGGTGTCTTCACATAATGCATCTGCTGGGTTTGTGGAGTGTTTCTTTGGCATACTTCCATAGATATTTTTCTGAAAAAGAGCAAATTGATATTCCTAAAAATACCAAAGGTAATACCTGAGTAACATGAAAAGAAGAAAAGGGCTCCAGATGGTGGTGACAGGGATGAGACTTGCAGATTTGTAACAACTGAGGCAAAGAAGGTCAAAAAGCGCGTGTAGTTCTGCATGGACAAAGGCCCTCTGTACCCAGAGCGCTGTGACCTCTCCTTGGTAATTAAATTGGCTTCCTTGAGGTGTTATACATACAAATGCCAGCATGCAGAGATTGGGATTTTCACAAGTACATTCCGAATGTGATAAGTTTCCTGCCACACTATCATCACAGTGACATACACACAAGTGTCAGCAAGCTTGCTTTATTCTGCACCCATATGTGGCAATGGGAACAGCACACGGATCCTGGGGGAGAGGACAGGCAGAGGGCTGAGGAGGCAGCAGGGGCTGCTCCCTGCTGAGGCCCCCAGGCTGAGCCAGAGACACCCATGGCGGAGAAGGACGTGGGAGTCTTGAGGGCCTGAGACATTTACAGGACAAGCCTCTTGGAGAGCAGTGCTTGTGCATGTGGGTGTTTGTCCCAGAGGCATTGTAGGGGAAGGATGAAGCCATACTTGCAGTCTAGCTCCTCTCTTGTACACTGTTCACCCAACTACTGCTGCTTTTGCATGTCTTCCCTCCCTTCAGAATACTAAAGATTTCTATATGAAATATCTAGATCTCTTCAATTAACTGTTACACCAATAGTGTTTGCTGACTTTGTTGTACCAATCGCTTGCCTATGTTTGAGGACTGAAAAGAAAGATTATTTTAGTGTTAGTCACGCATGCAAAGGAGTTTTGTGCACACCAGTATGTTGGCATTAGACTGTCTGGTTCCTTTCTAGGTTAAACTACAAGGAATATACTGATAAATATTGCCACACTTATATGTATCAGCTTCTTAGTTTAGATTTCTGCTTATGGGCAGAAAAACCTAAAAGGAACAAGCCCTCTTAAAAACTAAACTGAGCTTATGAGAAGATTTTTCCCCCACATATTATGATATGAGGGTGGGAGGCAGGGGGCTCAAGTGAATTTTGGACTAATTATTGCACAGTAAATAGGTGTTTCAAATACAGAGAGGCATGAATAGCTTTTTATGAAAAAGCATAACAAAAAGTCTCTGATTAGAAAATAATTTTTCAAACACAACAGTGTACTCAATTTTTAGTTATTTTCCCTCCTGGAAGGAGGAAAGTAACATCTGGTTCCCATTTATTTAGTCTGAAAAACACCAGGAATATTAAACCTGCTCTTTGCTAGTGAGGGTTTAGGTCTTGTAACATGCCTATTGTGATTTCTTACACCTCAGCTAAATCTTTAATGAGTGTTTTCTTTCTGAAATACTAATTAATTGTTTTAAATGAATTCAATGTTAATATAAGTGTATCTGATTTTTTTCTCAGCTTCTTTTTCATGGCCATGCCTCAAGGGTTTTCACCTTTCTGCTAATTCTTACAAGGTGTCTCTGCTCTTTCAATGCCTAACATTTGGGCACAACCTCTCTACCCCCAGGAAACACTCAGCCATTTGTCTGACATAGAGGCAATGGACAAACCCAGTGGTTTTCTTTTGAACCTGACCCTTCCCAAGCAGTGAGGCAGTTATGACCCATTGCTTAATGCTGAATTCCAAAGTGAAGTGTCATTTATTTGGCTGAAGACCAAAAATCCCTTCAGGTTTGTTCCCATCTTGATCAGCATGTCTGCATTTTTCTGTCCTGCTCAGAAAGCATTGATGATCTTATGTAGTATCTGTATGCATTCTTTCTTGCATCTGCAGTTTTCTCTATCTTTTTGTCAGACCTGATGGCAAGAGTGGTATTTGAGGTTGTTTAACACTCTATCATAGCTCTCTCTTACAAGCAGCTTATTAAATTATTAGAGTAAAATTTTTCATGCTGCATGTTTGCTATACATTGAATATTGAGGAAAAATAAAAGGGCATCAACTCTTATTTCTAGACAAAACCATTTGGGAAAGTACATCCTATAATTCTTTATTCCGGGATGTGGGGAGCTTGGAGAATCTTGGAACAACTTAGGAAGTTGTTCTTAAAACTGATTCTCTGAGAAAAAGTCTGAGTTCTGACATAAATGTATTCTTTACAAGTTAATGTGGGTGGGAAGAGGGTCCCTTTTCTGTATTGTATTTCAGCTGAAATACGTTCCTAATATTTATCACTCTGGTAAAAGGAATGTTCCCACTTTGTCTTCTACTGCTATATGCTTTTGTCTTTTCAGGAGAACTTCAAGTCCAAGGTGGTTCTGGGATCAGGGATTGCTTTTGCTGTTCTTTCAGGACATTTACCTAGGATGGATTTGATCAAAGCCAAGTATCAAAACATTTTGGTTCAGAATTGCTCAGTAGAAGCAGATGACTTCACCTAAGATTGATTGCTGCTCTAAGCATCACCTCAGGGCATCCAGGTGCTCTGCGTGTTCTCCTTGTGATCACCTTTGCTGGCTGTGCAGATGTGGGACAAATCAGATAGAAAATAGATATTTTCTGGTGAAGAGATGATAAGAAAAGAGAACTTAGGACAAGGGTGAGACAACCCAGCTTTAGGGGCTGTGCAAGGCAGGAGAAAGCTGAGGCTGGATCATGAGGCAAGTTTTCTTTTGGTGAAACGAGGCTGAGACTGCAAACGGGAGCCAGTGAGTGTGGGGGGTAAACTGGAGGAAAAGGATATTGTCAGGAACACTGTGAATGAGGGATAAGTGAGAACAAGCAAGAAGGTAGAGAGCTGGGGCAGAGGTTTATAAGCTGAAAATAGTGGAGTGAGACAAGACTTTGGCTAAATGGAGTGGTACCTGGGTCAAGAAGAAACCAGGAACTATGACTGGGAGTCATCATAGAAAAGTCACATCTTGCAAGGTGGCATCTGTTTGAGAAAGTTAAATTTGTTCTTGTCAAAAAGAAAGTTGAGATTTGTTGTCAAAGCACTTGATGCCTTCCTTCCAGTGGCTGGTGTATAAAGAAGACAGCCAATGTACTGTTTCTGTGGCTGTGCTGTCCCTGCACTGGGCTCAGGTTAGTGTTCCTGTGTTTCCATCCCCTGTCCTTTGGAACAGTGTGATCGTTCCTGTTGTTGTTTCTTCCATGTGAACTTGCTTCCTGGGGAAACGAATTTCAGGCATTTTCTACCTTTTGGTAGATTGAATTTGCAGATGTGGTAAGTTTAACATATCTGTAATGACTACTAGATTCACCCACTCTTCTGTAGCTTTCAGTGACATTAGTTTAGCACTAGACAGCATTTCTCGTGAAGTTGTATTTTGAACCATCACTATTTGCTAGGACTGCTCTGCACAACAAAAAGGGAGCTCACGCCTCTGAGAGTTGAGGACTCAACTAAGTCTCAATTAACTCTACATTGAGACTCAAAGTCTAAATTAACTGCTGAAAACTGAGCTTGAGCTTGACTCCTTTTGCGTGGATGTGGAGAAGGATGGCATTGGTGGAGTGGTTCAAGTTCCAGGTCAGGCTGTGCTGCATTCCAGCAGCAAAGGGCTCTTTAACTATAGGCATTGCTGGGGTTGCTGGGTTAGGCTATTCCCAACTGGGTTGGATTGGACCAGTGCTGTTAAGTCCTCCTGACATGCCAGATTGTGTTGTGTGGTGTGGGTTCACTAGTGGGAGTCTGTGCAATTTCAGACAGCTTGGCACTACCTTCTCTTTCTCTGTATTAACATATATTTAAGTATGCAGCCCAAATCCTGCTTTTAATGTCAGCTCAACTTAGAGCAAGTTAACTGAGTAAATAAGAGTAGCTTTTTTTTGTAACTGTCTTAGAATTTGGCTTAATAATGCTAACACTGTTTTCCTCCAAAGTACTTATTATATTAGAAAACACTTTAAGTCTGTCAGCCAGCCCAAAGGCTGCAGCTGCAGTCTGATAATAAATACAAGCTAATGAACAGAATTTCACTATCTGTAGCACATCTCTTTATTCCAATAGAACATAAACACATATCAAATAGGGCATAGCATCTCATTTTTTACACCAAGCGCTCCAATTTATTGGCTTCCTGTGGAGCTAACAAAAATCTTCCAAGACCACAGGGAACTTCTGCTTCGGAAGCGTCTTAGAAAACGCTAATGTGAGTAGTAGAATACCACAAAAAATGGAAAAAAATGCTGTGTAAGTGAATAAGTAGCACCATAACATCCTTTAGGAGAAGAGGTTTTAGTGTTCAACAATGAAGGACTGTTAATGGTCCTTGGGTTGTTGCCCTAAATGGAGAATGAGCATTTCACTTCTCACAACAGGACGCTTCTGAAAGCAAGAGCACCTTTAGTGTTTCTGAAAGTCAGTTGTCAGAAACAGAAAGTAAATAATTGTATTGCCAAGAGCCAGGCTTAGTGACCTTTAATGTTCCAGGTTTTAGAATAATTAGACTTATAATAATTGTTTTGGTCTTGGCTAATATTATTGCATGGTTCAAAAATATTTGCACAACATGGCAAGAGACAGTTCTTTCAGCAATAAAATAATATACTACAGTGAAAAGTTATTAAATCTGTCAAACTTGCTGAATAATATAAGTAAAAATATCATATACTGTTCCACCAGGTCTGATTGTCACCTGAATTTTGAGTTTGCAGTTTCAGATTGTGTGTCATTTTTGTTGTTGCGATTGTATGCCTGGCTTGATAATACAGTGATCATCCAAGACTTAAACTGTACATTCCCAAAGGACTCGAGCTGCTCTTCTGTGTGTAAAACACTGAGGAGGAAAAATATTTCCTATACTACATTCCACTCTTGGGAAAGTCTTCATGAAAGTTTTGCTATCCTCCCCGTTCAACCCAAACCTTTGATGTGACACTGACACTGTGTTTGAAGGTGTCTTTCAAACAGGGATGAGTGCTTATGTGTTGCCAAAAATGAGCTGCAACTGAGCCCAAAGCTGCCGTGACTGCGGTTCTGGGATGGACTTGTTTGATTCGTGATAAGTAATCCTCTGAGGCCTCTGTGGTGCAGACATTTCTCTGTAGAATGCTAGAAAATTTGCTTGTGTTTTCTATGGGATATTGGAGGCTCAGCTGCAGACTGACTTGTGACACACTGACCTCAGCTTCACTGGCTGCACTGATGCTTGCCAGGATCCCTGGAGAAGGAGCCTGCACTGACTCAGTGGGGCAGTGGCTGTGCTCTGTTTCTCCTTGTGCCAAACAGGTGAGCACAGAGTGGGCCAAAAAGCCTCTCAGCTTGCTACTGTGTCTCTGTCCCTGCTAAACCCTGGAGCTAATAGTTTGCAATGCATCTGAATCAGCTGAAAAGCTAAAGTTGGAAGGCTTCCAAAGATCAACAGAAACATCCTATTTCTGCTTCCCTTTCTTTATCCCTAAAGATATTTCAGGTGTTATTTGAAGCAGAGGAGCTCATGAGCTCGTTGTCTCTCACTGCCTGTTCTTTGCCCTCCTGCAGGTTGACTCTCTTACAATTTCCCAGTGCAAGGGAATCCCTGCAGTTTCCTCCCTTGAAAATGGTGTGTGAGTGTTAAAGAATTGAATGGCAAACAGATATTATAGCTAATGGCTCTTGTGTTTGACAGGGTGTAATCCTGTGAGCTGTTCAGAGCCCTTAATCTGTTGATAAAAGCCAACAGAGTCTCCATGTTTTTCAGAAGTCCCAAAAGATGTGAGGCCAAGAATGCACAACTATTCTAGGAATGGGTGTCAATGAAGTGGAGTGCTCAGAGGTGTCATGGTCATATCCCTCTCAGGATATCACTCTTGAGTGGTGCTCACATAGAGGATACTGCACCTTACCTGGGCTCTGTCTTCACTTTAGTCTGTGTGATCCAATTGCTTAGAAAACAAATAGCAGCTCTAAATTCATTGCTAAAGAAATACTGTAGAGAGAACCACTCGAAACAGCTCATACAAAAAGAAAGTATGGCCACTGCATTCCTTAGCTATGTCTCTGGTCTTAAAAAAATCTCGGCTGCTGGTGCATACCAAAAAGAATTTTAGTCTCATTCATCACTTCCTATTTGTCTTAAAGTGAATGCTGTAGATGGGATCTGATTACCATGGCACAAAACCCTTTTGTGTTATTTTGCAGTGACACAGTTTTGCACCAAGATTTTATGGATCCTGTTTTCCCAAGAGCAGCCTGTGGCAGCTGGGATTTCAAAAGCTTTAGGATGCTTTCCAGCACAAATGGCATGTTCCTCAGCAGCCCTGCAGCTCCCACAATCCAGGGAGCAGTGGTAGACCAGAGGCAGCTGTGGAAAAGCCTCTCCTCAGCTGAGGCAGCAGGGCATGCCCTGGTAGCTGGGGAGAGGTGGCAGAGCTAATTCCTCCATGCTGCATGCTCTTTTTACCGTGGTGGCTGTAGAAATGTTAGCAGTGTGTTTAGAAGATAGTTTTCACTATTTTTCTGTACATTTGTTGTTTAACTGTTTACAGATCAGTTCTGGGAAATAAGTTCCCAGATTGTTGCTTACATTGGCTTTGTTCCCTGTTCATGTGTAATGGAAATCATAGGTTTATTTACTTGATAAAATTGTTTTACAGGAAGAATAACGATATATTGGGTTGGGTTGGAAAGACCTTAGACATCATCTCATTCCAACCCCTCTGCCATGGGCAGAGACACCTTTCACTAGACCAGGTTTTCTTCTCTAGCCTGAGCAATCCCAGTTGTCTCACCCTGTCTTCACAGGAGAGGAGCTCCAGCTCTGAGTGTTTTCATGGCCTCCTCTGGACTGGCTTCAGCAGATCCACATCCCCCTTATGCTGGGGCCCCAGGACTGGGGGCAGTACTCAAGGTGGGGTCACACTGTTGGTGTGACTGCCCAGCCAATTAGTTACCCACCACCAGTGATCCATCCACCGAATCTGTGTCTGCAGTTTAGAGACAAGGATGTTGTGCAGAACAGTGCCAAATGTTCTGCACATGTCTAGGTGCAGATGATGTCAGTTGCTCTTCCCTTACTTACCAACACCTAAATGAACACCAAGTAACAAACAGTGAATAGCCATAAATGCTCTTATTTACGCATGAATTTTGTCTTTCCAGCATTCTAATATTAACATTTGTATGAAGGAGAGTAATTCCCACAGTATTGTGAAACAAAACTTTTGAACAGATATTTGTATGTTGAATATGATGAGAATATTTAAGCATCTGGTATTTGACTGAATATAAAGTAGAAGCATGCATTTTCTTTTATGATTTCATCAGAGAGCGCTCAGGGGATAATTTTCAAAGACACTGAAGACAGAAGAACTAGCTGAGACTCAGAAGTTTTATGATGGGGAGCTGTGCTTGAGGAGACATGAATTCCAGTATGCTTTTGTACTGAATTGGAACAAAAAGTGACATTTCAAAATTTTCCACTCAAAGGAAAATGAGAACTTGAAGTTCAGAAAAACGGGAAAACGTGGTTTAAGCTTTCCTAAATGAAAGAGGTGTCATAACTTCTGACTCCTGGCTCTGCCATGCTTCCTTGGGGCACTCTGAGAAGCTCCCAACCTGTTGGAAGCAGCTTGGGAAGCTCCCTGAAGTGCCAAGTGTTGCTCAGGTTGGATCCATAGCGGCTGTCAGGCTCCAAAATGAGTGGCAGAAAATCAGGAAGCCCTGAATATGTCAGATGTGATTTGAAGGTTTCCAAGCAGTATCCTGCTGATTGGCTCTGGCAGTCGCTGTGGAAAGGTTGTTGTCCAGTGCAGGATCTGGGAAGGTGGATTTGCAGCAGTGGATCAGGCTAAGTGGAAGGAAATGCAGTTGTGCTTCCAGCAGGGATCAGCCTGTCACACCTTTTCTGTGAGATATTCATACATCACAATTCTCCATAAGCTGTTTCACCAAAAAATTCACCAAGTGCCAGTTGGAAAGAAAATGAGGTTGGGCTACCAAATTGTTACAGTGTTATGGAAAATTTCACTTGAGGTTAAAAATGACTCCATTAAAAATCATTCCAGGTAAGCAGTCTTCCCCTCCCTACCCCAAAACCTGACAGGGAAGTGGGGCAATTTGGCTTGATTCAGTTTGTGGTTTTGCTTTGTAAATTATCTATTCTCACTCTCACTTAATATACCCATAAGCTTTAAAATATTATAGGTTTTGCTTGCAAAAACATTTGGAAAGTGATTTTAAAAAAGCCTTGCCAGTTTGCACCAATTTGGGGTCTGCTTACTCATTCATTAGGGTACAAATACAGCCTTGTGAAGTGTTGGCAGTGTTAAGGGGCAGCTAAAGGAAGCAAATGATAGGCAACATTTAGACAACCTGTAATCTAATTTCTTTTTTTAAATGAATAGGGGAAATTATTTTTTGCGATTGGGTGACATTGGGAACCAGCTTGTCTATTGGGCAATGCTGTAAAAAGTAGCAATCCAGGCTCCTGTATTGGAACAGGGAAAAAGTATCCATTATAGAAAAAATAACAAGGGCATGTGAGGGTTAAGCTGAAGAATGTACCAGCACAGTTCAGTAGAAAAAAGACTCCAGGAAGGCATGCAGGGAAAGCAACTACTGACAGTTGTTTCTTTCAAGTATTTTACCTTGAAAACTGGAGCTATTTTTCATTTTTATTTTCTCATAAAATAGGCCGAACATTTAACAGAGAAGGAGAGTTGGTGGACTTGTTGTTTTAATAATGAACATATGCCTGCATGTGTGTGATTTCTTTTTTATGCTTTATAATTGGCATAAACTCCTCATGTGACAAGTCTTCAACTTTAACTACTGAACTTGTGCAGACATCAAAAGTCATTGTGGAATTTCAGACCTTTGATGTTTTAACAGAAGAGTTGATGGCTGCTAAGGAGTAGCTACCAGGAACAAACAGATTTTCTAGGTCTCGTCACACACAACTTATTTTCTCCCCATTTCTGACATTTTTCAGAGTTGCACAAATGTTCATGGTGGCTAGTTGTATGTACTTCTGTTGTTTCTGATGTTCATAATGAGAATTTGGCCTAAAAAAAAAATATCTGATATTAAAACCAGCCAGTCCCACTCCGCCCCCCAAGATTTCACAATATTGTGTAGTGACTTTTTAATAGATGTTTAGTCTGTTTTGCATGTCCTATTTTGCCTAAGTTGTATCTTTCTAACTCTGTGAGTTCTCATGGGTGTGCATTCACTTGCTTTCACTAATATTAAATCCAAACCCAACAAACAAACTATATTTATTATCTGAAGTCTTGCAGACAGGTTTGGTCTCACTTTTTCCTCCCATTAGATCCCAGAAATCCCGATTGCTATTTTAGTACAAGCAGACTCTATCATCTAAGAGCCTCCAATTCATGTGGCACACACGGCTCTGTAGTGTGCATAAACTATTTTTGAGTAGCACAGTTAGGGAAGAGCTGTTACAGATGGTAGTGGAGGTGAAATTACAAAAAGGAGGAAAAAAAATGCACAAAGAATGATGGTGAAAGATAAAAGGAGAAACAAAGAGGTAAGAAAAGGAAAAGAATGTGAGAGAAGGAACCAGAGGTACAGAACTGTGCTTTTTGTCCTTGCTTAGGCTGCTGTTTAAGTTGCTCTTGAAAGCAGTGATGAATTGGGTGGATCCAGCTGCTTTTGTGTAGCAGAGACTGCAAACAGATTCTGCTGGGTTCAGACAACCATTTTGAGAAACAAAAGAATAAAAAGAATCTTCCTGTTAGTCTACAATCTACTTCATAGGATGATCTCCTTCCACACTGTGGTCTTGAGTGGGTTTGCTGGGAAAGGCCAGCCTAGCACTGCACACGAGACCCCAGGACCCTGGGGGATCTGAAATCTGGGCTGTGGATGAGCCTCCCGAGGCACGTCCAGCCCTCCTGTCAGAAAGCAGGCAGGATGCCTGTGACCCTGTGCTGCTCTGCTCTGTGCCTGCAGCCTGCTGACCCAGGCCATGAACTTTCCCTGCTCACGACTGCAGGCATGTCTGCTCAGTTCCCTTTCCCTTCCCTTACCTTTGCACAGGCATGGATTGTTTCTGTCAAGTACAGTGCTAAGCACCTTAGGAGATTTCTGTGCTTGTGCGTATTTAAGTAAGAGGATTAAAAACAATAGTTCACTGTCTGGGACACTCCCAAAACAGTGTCCTTATTTGGCTTCTTGGTGAGGTGTGAGTACTTTCTTGATGATGGAAAGTAATTTTCATCACTGTTTCTAAGAGGTTTTCAGGCTGAGACACGATTGTCAGACTTGTCTGAGTAAGGAATATGAGGACACGTTCCTGCAGCTTAATATATGAGCACCATGCACACACTGGTTCATTTCTGTAGCAAGTAGGCATCACTGCATAATATCTTGAAGGCTTTATTTTCCAAGGAGCATCTGCAATATGCTGGATTCAACTGACTGCTGGTATTTGTGTTTGGCTTTAACAGACCTATAAGTGCATGAACTGTCCTGTGCGTCCAGCAGCATCTGCTGATCATCATTCTGTCTGCAGAGACTACTGAGCAGCACTTAGTTGAGCTGATGGAAATTTTCTGTTAGATAGAGCCCTGACTTCATAGCTGTTCTGATGTGTCTGTATCAGCAGTGTGATGGTATGAAGAGGTTACCCTACAACCAGCCTACTTTTCATGAAAAATTAACAAATGCAGATATGTAGCTCTTCATGAGAGACACAGAAACCCATGAACAGCATTCACTTTACCAATTTCAGATAAAATGGTTTATTCTTTGCTTGTCTCAGCTCATCCCCCTGAGTATCATAGACCCATGAAGCCTACTGTCTGAATCCAAGTTATTCTCTGGAACAACAGGCAGTATTTTCAATTGACTGTGCAATAAACTCAGCAATACAGATGTTTCAGACAAAATGTAGCTCCCTAAGGACAAAACTCCACAAAAGGATTAAAAAAGGTCTGTAACCACCATGCAGGGGTTGGGAGCAGCTGCAAGTGGAGCTTTCCAAAGTTCAAAGAACCACCCTAGAGCAGGTGGTCCATCCCAGCTAACATAACCCAGAGCAATAATATGTGGTCACCTGTAATAACTAGCTATCAATTGGGATTAGCCTTTCAGGTGAGCAAACCTTTAGTAGAGATTGAAGCAAAGCTTTTGGGACCACAGTAACGTACTTTGCCTCTCTGTCACAGAGCATGATGTCTCTAATTTAGCCTGTGTGGTGGGCGGAAGTGCTTACACAGCAGCTTCAGGAGAAGGAGGTGGAAGAGACACAACAAACAGTTATAGCCTGGTGGTAAAGATGCCTGCCTGCCAGGAAAAATAGATGGGTATGAATTCTTTTCGGGATAAGATGCAAATTGGCTCAGGTGGAATAAGTGTAGTATAGTGGATAAGTCACTTCTGGTTTGTTTGGGACTATTTCACGAAGTCAATGCTAAGTTTCCACTAGCTTGAAGGGGATGCATCCCTTTGAACACCAACTTAAATTCCTAAACCACAAAATGCAATTCTGCAAACTCCATGCTAGTTCCAGTGCATCAGGGAGGTGCATAAGTCTGTTTTCTGTCTGATGTTCAGAGGCATCTCTGACACTGTTCTGCTGCGCCACCACATTGAGCTCTGCTGCTGCCAGGTGCCAGAAATTTGTCTGATGCTTGCACTTGGACAGGAGTGAAACATCTGGTGATGTGCAAGAGCCCAGCTCACCTGCCTGCTGAAAATTCAGCAAACTAGGGCCCTGCATGAACCACAGTGGATCTGCAAGTCCTCCCCTGCAATCAGTTACCCCTGTAATTGCAGTGGGGTAAGATTGCAAGATGTAATCCTCAGTGACATTTGCGAGGGGAAACAAATGCCACAGCTGCTGCAAGCTCCAGAGGCAAGAGAGGAAAGTGCTGGTAAGGAGATCACCCGTTTTGCTTTCCGTGTAAATCTGTCCTGGATGGAGCCCTTGCCCTGTGTTGCAAACTGTGAAATTGGATCCCAAGAGGGTTCAAAGTGTGTTGGCTCAGCTGCTCTGTCCAGCAGGCTCAAACCTATTTTGGTACAGGGAGGTTGAGGATCAGCAGTCTCTTTCCTCCCCTTTTTTCAGAACTCTCCTGGTTCATATTCCTTAGGTCAGAGAGAAATATTGACTCTTACTCTCCTCCAGATATTTTATGTACTTACATAGGAAGAGGGAGATCTGTTGCTCCAAAATCAATCTGAGCATTTTTGCGTGAAAATACAGAAAATCATTTGCAGAATACAAAAAATACTATTTAAACCATGAACTGAAATGTGGGGATTCCACCGAAGCAGAGGCTGTTTACTCTAGTGTGCTCCTTCCCTCTCTTGAGCCACAGAGAGACGGTGAGATTGTGCTGGTTTCTTTTTCCCGGGATAATATGGTTTTATGACCATCCACAATGGTGCAAGTACTACCCAAGACTAGTCAGATAAGTCATTACTCATAAAATGTACCTAAAGCAGGCTTTCCTTTTTATTGGTTTTAAAGGGCAGAATTTGAGCTCCTGAACTTTGTTTTAATTTTTCACAATGAGTAATTAATACTTTTACCTGCTGTTCAGTTCTTTTATGGGCTAAATAAACAGCTGGTTTAAATCATCACTATTCTGTTAAGCCTGGCAGAATGATGCCAGTGTAAACCATTGAACAACTTGGCCCCATTTGACTTTTTCAAGTGTTCAAAAAAATTTTATTACACTTGCAGAAAAATAAATTAACAAGAGACATAGTGCATATCCTTGAGGAGTCTACTCATAACAAATCAGGTTCATAAACAAGTGAGATGTGGAGCAGAACAGAAAACTTGGCAAGAAACAGACTTCACTCCAGGCTGACAACTGCTCATATGGCAAACTGTAGAAAATATCATTACAAAAAATATATACCAGGTGTATGCATCCTTTAGCAAGCAGGAGACAGTACTCTTGATGGAATAATATGAACATGCTCATCACACAGCAGAGGAGATCATTTAGATTTGCTAAGATCCTTTGTGCAGGAAAAAATCACCAAAAGAAATGTACACGTGCAGGATGTTACCACACCGCAGCAGGAATGATAAATTCTAGAACATTTCAGCTGCTAAAGACATTGCTTATGGCAAGGTATTCCTTTTCAGCCAGCCAAAGGCAGCAACAGCTGTACATGGCAAGAGGGAAGCTTTTACTGTGGGGCACAATCCACTTAGTGCCCGGGCCACGGATGTCCCTGGTCCCAGTCACTCCAGACCCATTGCACCATTATGTGCTTACTACTCTAACTGGCTTGTTTATTCAACATTCACTCTAAGTAAAAATTAGACCTTGCTAAAACAGAGACTGAATGCTTTCCTGTTCCTGATGATTCATATTTCATTTATTCTGAATCTCAAAAAGCTTGCCACCTTCCTTTGTAGATAATGTTTATTTACCTTTAGTATAGTGAAGCCAGTAATCTGTATCTTCAGTGCTGCAGTTAATGGATCATGACAGGAGGGGTTTTCAGGGAGTTGGGATGCAGCTAATGATATCCTAATACTGTTTTTCTTAAGCTCTAAGGGTTTTGAGTCTTGCAGATGTGTTTGAATCCATATAAGCAAATCAAGATGGAGGAGGAAATGTTGCATGTCTTTAACTTTTACATCAGCAAATGGATAGGACTTATGTTGAATGCAACAGACAGCATGTAACTATTGTACTTAAATAGTTAGAAAGCAATTTACACTACTGAAACAATGTGTATCTCAAGTATGACAACCTTCATATTTATCACTCTCTCTCCATCCTTCTTTTTTCCTACATGCAAGTAAATAAAGTTGACCTATCAGTGATATTACTGATGGTACTTTTCTTTACTAGACAAACACAGAATTAAAGTTGCTATGGAAATACACAAATCTCACAGTTCATGCATTTATCAAAGGAGGATCATCAACATCACATAATATTGATAGAGTGCATGCTGTCTCCTACATACTTATCACAAGACTCTCAATGTCGAACAGAAAAATGAGCTGCACTATTTCATTGATGTTGTGTCCATTGATCATTGCCTAACGTGACCAATTTCTCATTTTTATGGTGTTTAAGGTGAAAATCACACTCCCCAAACCCCAAATGTGCAGGTGTTCAGTGTGATCTCATTTCAGAAGTCTGGTGATTTTGAAGGCCATGGCTTTCCAGAAAGCCAACTCATGACAGAATCAATCTCTGAGATTTTTTTATATTTTTTGTATGTTTGTTTTTATTAACGAACATTTCTTTGATTGAGTTTGATTTTATTCCCCATCTTCCACCCTCTGTAAACAGAGAAAAGGAGGCAGTAATTTATTTTCTATCATTATTTGGGATGTGGTAGCTTGTTGCACCAGCTGTTCTAGTGCTGCTGTAGAAACTTCCAATATATTTAGTCTTTCTGCTTTCTGACTTTGGATTCCCTTTGATCTATAGAGGCTTCTGGGGCAAATGGGTGAGGTTAGACTATAACTTACAATTTGCATAGACTATATAAACTGGTTCCCACATTTGTACATGTGGGTGCTGATGAACTTGAAGACCATCAAAGCTTTCTGTGTTTGTGTAGCCTGGATACAAATGTGTCATCATCCCTTGCCTTGATTCCAGTTCTCAGATTTATTTCTGAATGGCTTTTGCATGAGCTTTTCTGTCACGTATTTCAGTTTCGCAGATTACCGGCATCATTGGAGCAAATCATCTGAGCACTGAATGTGTAAGCAAAACTGAGATATCCAACATTTGTATAAAGGCAAATACATTAAAAAAAAAAAAGAAAAAAAGAAAAAAAAAGAGCAAATCCCTAAGCAAAACTACTGAGTTGATAGCCTTGAAGGAAAAAAAAAAAAGGCACAAATCTAAAATAGTTGTGAATTTGCAATGTAGGAATGGCACCAATCCAGAAACATATTGGGATATTTTGGTAGAGGAGTTTTTAGTGCTATCATTTCAAATATTTGCTTTGTTTCACGGTGCTGTGTTTTCATTGGTGTTAATGAAACTCTGAAGTTTCTGATGTGATCCAAATCCCAAGCCCCTGGTTTTGAAGTGAATATTCCTATGCCTATGTTGGCAGGAATGAACTGAGAAGCCTGACACATAAATGGAGTGGGAATTTCAGAAGCAGGTGAATCAAGATACTTCTTTGTCATTTGATTTCCTAAGGAAATATGGCTTGCATGATTGTACATGGTGGTTAATTTCAGTTTCACAGGGATGAGTTATCAGAAAAGACATTATTCTCTCAAAACTTTGAGTAACAAATGAGAAGAGTATGTACAAAGGACAGCCCATAATTCTGTCCTGTATGTTTTCTACCAATGCAGAGGGCTACATGCTAAGTTCAGACATTATTTGGCATTGGTGTGCACATGGAAGGAGCACTTTATAAATGCCCCAAACTGTGAAAAATCTTCTGCCAGAGTTTGCAGGACAGGAGTCTGATTTTAGTAGTTCTGATGCCAAGGGTACTGTTTGCTTTTTGTCTTTGTCCCTCACCTGCAGAGAAAGTTTTCACTGAGTAGAGGATCAGTCTTAAAGAAGAGCCAGCCTGGCAAGAGAAACCATCATGGTATAACTTGGTTCATGTTAATCAGTTCAACAGGTGTGAGACATGATAAATGGCACATTGGCTTATAACAGCTGACCAAATTTCTGCCAGATACAGGTCTTTTAACTATCATCCTTCCTTGCAGTCTGCTCTGGGGATAGGAATTCTCAACACAGTTGCTGGCCTCAGCTATAGGATTTTTTTTATTTTTAAAATGTCTGTAACAGTCACTCAGGCCATTGAAGAAGCTATATAGAATTGTTTATGTTGGAAAAGACCTCTAAGATTTTAGAGTCTAACATGCACTGTTTTTGGGTTCAGTGATTAGGATTTCTATTTTCTATACACTTCTTAGCTGAAGCGTTCTCTTGTGCAGGCCTGTGATTGGCTTAGATACTGCTTGGACAGACAAGTGATGATACAATTACTTACAGTTAAAAGACAAGATCCAATTTCATTGTGCAACTTGGCTATTTGTCTTTTCTTAATTAATTGTATTTTGGGGTAGACACACTATAAACTTATAAGTCTATTTTCACATGCCTGCTAATTTTGTAATTAATTATTATTGCTAGATTTGGGTGAATAATTTCTAAAAAATAACTTACTTTGATGACTTTTGCTTTTTTTTCCCTATTCATTAATCCCATACAAACATAATGATTTTCTGAAATTGGCTTGTTATTTTACTGTTATTCACTGAGTTATTCTTCATGAGTACCCAACACACAGTTCATCACAACCTTTAAAGACTGAAATAAGTTGCATTTTGACCAGAATCAAATCAGCATGTTACTTATCAACCCCTTTTCGTAACAGTGTGTTCCTTGCAGTTCTGGTTCTGATGTTGTTGTGTGGTTTTTTTCAGGTTTCTTTTTTTTTTTTTTTAAATGGTTATAATCACTAATCTGAAATTTGCTTTGTATCAGTGTTCTTCCAATATTTAATTATTGTTCTTTTTTTATTGGGAACATTCTTGCTGCTAACTTGTTTGGTAGCACATCAAAAGGTGTAAAGCAAATGAAGCAAGAAGCTGGAGAGGTTTGTTTTGGAAGGCTGTGAGATCTACAGTTTTGCTGCTGGGTACCATTCCCTATTAAATAGTTTGTGGAACCAGACAATGCAAATGCAGCTCTGCTATATCCTGACATGAATGGCAACTCTGCACTCAACCAGTGTTCTGTGATTTGAGGGTTTTTTAGGCTGCCTCAGTACTACCTCCATTGGGGCAGTAATGGTGTGTTGTAGACATGTCCTTTTGTTTAGCTGTGCTTTTCCACTGTCAGTTTTTCCCTCCTTAATTTCTGCTCTGCTTTCTCGGCAGAGTAAAATAGCTGGTAAGCTGGGCCCCACTCAGGCCAGGTTTGCATTCTGTGTTTGACTTGGGCCTGAATCAATGTTTATGTCGCCATTTACCAACCATCCACACTGTTAAATAAACAGTGTCATTGACCTCAGCCCGGTCAGTGACACTGAGGTTTCTCTTTGGAGAAGCAAAGATCCAGCTTTCCTGGACTTGAGGTGTGCTCAGATGCTTTGATGCAGTGTCAACACAGGATCTGCATGAATAACAAAAAGCAGCAGCTGAGAGGTGGCACAGCCCAGCTCCTCGGTGCCTCTCAGCTCTTAGGCAGTGGAAGGAAAGCACTCCCTTGGCCCTGCCATGGGCCACAGGGGTTTGGGCTACCTCTTACTGACTGCTCTGGAGCAGAGGAGGAGCCCTCACACTCTTGGGCTCCAGACCCAGCTGAGAAGCAGGTTAAGAAGTTTCCCTTTTCTGCCTCTGGGCTCTCAGATGCCTTGTCTCAGCAGGGAGACATGCTGGTTGTGCGCTAATTCGGAGTCAAGAGACTGGCCAGGCCATAGCCCCTCAGCTTAGGCTTCAGGTCAAATATACAACGTAGACATGCCCTAAGAAATGGGAGTGAAACTGTGAGCCTGGATTTCACTGGCAGAACCCACAGAGTCATTCTAGCTCCCTGTGTGCAGTAACTCATTTTGGACAAAGCTGCTTCTCTGCTGGACTGTGTGTATCCTCCAGTGTGACATTCCTGGTGAGCCCCCAGCTCAACCCTTGGGATCTGTTGCCATAGCTCTGTTTTGCTGCTGTTTGCTATTCCTAGCTAGATAACCTTCTGAGGTTCCTGTTACTCCACCCTCTCAGTGGGTGCCCAGAACCCGGCTCAATTGTTTCCCATCTTTTTTGGTCCGTGCTTCCAGCCCCTGAGCTCTCCTTCTGCCTTGTCAGATAACACTTCACCTCAGCAGCTCCCCTGAGGCTCTTCAGTCTTCAGGCTACCTATGGTATTTGGTTTTCTTGGTCTCCTCATTCCCAGGCAGGAAGAGCTATTATGGACTTGTCTCACGGAAAAGACCAAACCATTTGAATTTTGCTTTTCTTATCTCTAATGAGCTTTTCAGGGGTGAGATCAGATTGCTGTGTTAGGGCACAGAGTTTCTTGCAAGTGTCTTCAGCAATGACCCAGTGGCACCAAATGTGTGCACTATAGCAGTTTACAGGGCAGAATTTATTTTCGAAAATGAAGTTTGTTCTCTGATAAAATGGCTGTTGTTTTCAGCAAGGTGGATCCAACACAACTGCTTTGGATGTAGCTAGGAAAGGCATGAAATGAGGAGCCTCTAGTCCCTCCTGACGTGGAACTAAGTATCACAGGAGCTCTGCATGAGCGTTAGGGTAGGTTTGGATAAATGTGACAGGGACCTGAAAATTTTCTAGAAGGAAGACTGCAGGTGAAACCCTTGCTTACCTTATTCTACTACAGAGACAAACTGGAGAGGCAGCAGTCTCATGCCCCAAGCTGAGTCAGAAGGAAGGAATCACTCTATCTGTGGGTGGTGGATTTGATAACACCCAGGCAAGATTTCACCTTCCCTGAATAATTTTATAGTGGTTCTGAAGTGAAATTTTATTCACAGATTTCCGTCTTTCAAGTCTATGTTTCCTCCTGCCATGTATGATACACTTGAAACATCCTTACGGTATTTTTTTACAGTTTTTATAATTAAGGGCTTTTCTTTTTCATACTTTTTAAAGCAATCAGCATTGCATGGGTCTGGAGTTCTCCTAACATCAACTTCATGCTAGTGTATCACAATTTATTGCAGTGAAGTCCAAACTGCTCTGCTCTAGACAGTTCATTTATTTTCTAACAGCATGGTCTTTGCATTAAACTCCATTTTGTCTTATGCCATCCTTATAGTAACTTCTCCCTTGCCATTGGAGCTTGCACATGAATGGAGACTGGATTTTCTAGAAGCATTTGTCTATTTGCCAGCTCTGTATTGGCCTATTAGCTAACGTTGGTCAAGAAGGCCAATGGCATCCTGGCTTGTAGCAGCCAAAGTGTGGCCAGTGGGGTCAGGGCAGTGACTGTCGCCCTGTCCTGGGCACTGGTGAGGCCACACCTCAAATCCTGTGTCCAGTTCAGGGCCTCACAGCACAAGAAAGACATTGAGGTGCTGGGAAAGGAGTTGGGGAAGGGTCTGGAGCACAAGTCTGGTAAGGAGCAGCTGAGGGAACTGGGGGTATTTAGTCTGGAGAAAAGGAGGCTCAGGGGAGACCGTATTGCTCTCTACAACTCCCTGAAAGGAGGCTGTAGCCAGGTGGGAGTTAGACTCTTCTCCCAGGTAATAAATGATAGGACAAGAGGAAATGGCCTTCAGTTGTGCCTGGAGAGGTTTAGATTGGTTATTAGTAAAAATTTCTTGACTGAAATGTGATCAGGCATCAGAACAGGCTGTCCATGGATCTCGTGCTTGGGGATATACTTTAGTGGTGGACTTGGCAGTGCTGGGTTAACAGATGGACTTGATCTTAATGTCTTTTCCAACCTAAAAGATTCTATGACTCTAATTTAGCTAAGTATTGCTAAACCAGAACCCTTTATACATTTTCTGTCTTTCTCTGTTATCATAGGAGCTTGCTTCTTCAATACTGTGAAATAAAGGCTTCCTTCTCAGAGGCACAAGGTGAGATGTTTGCTCCTATGTTTATACCTCCCAGCTGCCCATGTTCTATCCTGTGCCTCCAATCACTCCCTCTCTTGCTCCAGGGTCTTCCAGCCACTACTGGCACCTTGGTGCTTTCCCTCAAAGATTCTCAGAATTTTTAATCTCTTTTTATTGGACAGCAGCACATAGGTTTTGAGTGGATTTGATGCTGTTTCATACTCTTCCACGGTTACAGCTTTCTGAATGCAGTGATAGGTTCTGGGACTAAATATTAGGAGTATTTTGCTTTATGAATAGCTGGTAGTAGTAACACTTCTCACTAGTAGTCCAGAGTTAAAGCAATAACAAGCAGTCAGAGTCAGAATTGTCATTTAGGCCATCATAAACCATTATTTTGCTTTAAAAATAATTTTCTGAAACTCAAGTTTGGCTCTTTCCTTTTTTGTGTTATGCTATAATACACTTTTCAAATACTTCAGTGGAAAGTTTCCTTAAACTTGAGCCAAATTACAATCTGGATGGAACACAAATGCAGGTTTACAGTTTGTAACTCAAGATAATGGATGCAGGATAGTATGGTGTCACATTTTAGAAATTTATTAATATTTATAACCCATACCTATTTTAGTATTATTCGTAAGTTTTATGGAATTACAGGATATTTCTGTTTGGTTTCTGGCCTGGAAATGTTTCTGGGTTGACTTGAAACATTTAATTTGTCATGAAGCTAAATGTTTCATTCCATCTTCCTATTGCTTTGCCCTTTTAATTTTTTTTTTCATTAGAAAGGTCATTTGAAACAAAAAGCCTAAATGGTTTATTTTGTATTCCCTTTTTTACAGTTGGAAAAATTTACTAAATTGAGTTTACATTTAAAAGCTATTTTTTGCAGTACACTGTTTGCCAAAATAACCACACTGGTCATCTTGGAATAATCTTTTTCTTACTTTGGTATCTATGAAAAATTTTAATGGAAAATTTGCCATATGCCCTTTACAATAAAAATAAGTGATACACTGTCTTAAAAAACCCTCACAAGACAATAAATACCCTGCCACCTTTCTCCTCCACCTGCCCCCCCCCCCAAAAAAAACCAAAACAAAACAACAAACAAAACCCCCAGGCTTCAATGTGCTCTTTAATGTTTCAAATATTCAGGGACTACTATTGATATATGTGTAATAAATTTTAAGTCTACTCTGTGCTAGGTGTTGATGAACCACAGAAACCTGGACTGTGGCATGGTGACAAGCAAAACCTAGAGTGACTTTGTGGCACTTGGAGTAAAATTTGCTCTGTAAATAATGAACAACAAAATGTTGTTTACATTGATGTGCTAAGCCCAGAGAAATTGCTACGGGCTGTGTCAGCAATCCCAACTTTTCCTTATTATGAAAATAAATGGAAGTGATTAAATGCACACAAAAAGCTCTGAGAGGACTGTAGGGGTGACTGAAATAACAAAATTTGATGGCTAGAGTGTCATCATGCTGCAGGTTTGCTCCTGGACAAGAATTCAAGTGTTATTTCCTGCATGGTTGGGAAAGGTTGCAATTCTTCCTGCAAGCAGGATGGACTGAGCAGGAGGCACCATAGCTGCCTCCAGTGTTCTAGGCCTGGCTTTAGTCACATTTATTCGTAGTGTTTTGCTTCTTGGTAATTTAGGTTTAGCCATCTAATTTCACTTTTTGGAGATTTCTTATGTGTCTGGTAACCCTCACCAAAAGGTTTTCCCATTCATGATACGTGGTATGCGTACACACACTTTATAATAAAGAGAAAATGATGGAGGACTGTATTAAAAAGTCTGTACTTTGAAAAATGTGTTGAGTTACCATTTTTATGAAAAGCAGGTGTTAGAGTCTGCTGAGAAAGCCTCCATCTTATGGCGGTCACACAGGTTTTTCTTTGAAGGTGGAAGTTGGGATCCAGGTTTGCTTGGCGCAGCAGGAGCTTTTCAGTTGTCACCAGTCAGGGGGTTGAGCCCCTGGGGGTGGTTATGTGGATGTGACAACTGCACCAAAGAGCTCCCTGTGTTATAAACTGTTATAAATTATAAACTAAGCTGAACGAGCACCCTGCCCAAGGCAAGGAAACAGGAATGTGGTGTAGAGAGGGAATGGGTGCGTTAATGGACACCAGGAAATTCATATTGAGACTTGAAAATGCCTTAGTGTGTGCCTCTCAAAATGTGGCAGCATCAGCTGGGTGTGGATTGCACCTGGGTGATAATGTGTGTAGCTAAATTAGATTGTAGTGCTCAGCTTACACAGCCCTGTGCCCTGAGCCAGGATTTGTTACTGAGCTCCATGACTTTGGGATTGTACCTGCCACCCCTAGGAACATGCATGCTGAAAATGAGTTTTCTTTTCTGGAAGTGTATGGAAAATGTTTGTTTGGACGTTGCCAAATGCTTCCTCCTTTACCAGAGACCCAATCACATACAAACACATACAGAAGCTCCTGCTTGCAAACATATTTCTTTTCATAATACAGTTTGCAGAAAAGAATATTATTTTTCTATCACTAAAAGTGTTTATTTGCTACCTTTTTCACAGCTAGAAGGTTTAAGAAAGGAATATGAAGTACTTGGAAAAACAGATGCTGGCTGAGAACTCTGTGATTTAGCTGAAGCTGAAAATACTTGTGTTAGTGTTTTTGTTGGTACCAAATATGCAGGTGAACTCAAGTCGCTGGTGCTGACTGGTAGGTGTTTAAAAAGAAAGTTTCAAAATTACTTCACTCTCCCAGGGTCAGAAGTGGGGCTGTCTTCATTTGTGGTTGAGACCTGTGGTGTAAACCAGGTGCAACAGCTGAAGAGGAGAGTGCAGAGAAAGGCAACTAAAGGCAGAGAATTAAAAAAACAGTAGTTACTTCTGGTTTGTGTGAGGTTTTCTTTATCAAAAGGCCTTGTCTAGAACATATTTTTACATATATCTTTTAGACAAGGTGTCTTTTTTAGTTTGAAAGTTGTGCTTGTATTTCACGATATTTTTAAATAGCTGTATTTTATTTGGAATATGACTGCTATTAAGTTACCACTGCAACAGCATCACTTTAGTTTTGTAGAGGTGTTACGTGTAAAATATTGTACCATGGCTGCTATCAGAAGGGCTTCTCTCTGTTTTTAGAAGCATAATGTGTAGTCAGATTTCTGGAGGTATTATCCTATGGTTGATATATTTATGGTTTTGTTCACATATAAACATATATATTTATATGTATATATTCATTAAGATATACAAACACATATCTATGAACACATTTATTTTTGCATGAAATGCAAAGTGATAGCTTTTTGAAAAATGGCTCTGATGTAAAGTGTAATTTTTCGCTGAAGTGTTCCTGAATGAGTCTGTATAATTGGCTTGTACATGTTTCTGAACTGGATGAAGCCTTTTGAGGTTTAGCAAGCTAAATGCTAAGGAGCAACAAGAGATGCACAGCCATGCTCTGTTGTATGTGATAGTGTTCTTTGTTTGTGTAAGAGGTTTCTCTATCAAATAACAGGATTAAAAAGATCTGGTGTATCATCAGTTGTTCAGGATCATAGAGTTAATTGATTCTGAGCCATTTATCATGAAACTCAGTGGGAATAAGACTGAACCTGATGAGAAGCATGATGAGCAGTGTTTTGAAATCTGCACAGCTAATTTGCAAGGTCTGAGTCTAACCAAGTAATCTGATTTTCAGAGGTAAGCAGCAGTGTCAGTTCACAGCAAAATGTAATGGGATCTCCAAATGAACTGGTACTTAACATGTCTTTTACTTCAGTGACTAAACAGAGATGTGGGTGTTTAACAACAGCAGCCCCGAAGTTCAAAAATGATATGCGGTGTGTATCAGTTTGGGATTCACATGTGTTGGCTGCCTGATGACATTACTGGGATTATGAGGAAGATGTCTGATAATCATCAAGGTCTCTTAGTAATAGAGATAGTAAGGGAGATGTTACCATTTCTAATATTCTTAACTTGCTGTTTTGCTTGCCCAGAACTGCCCCAGCCTGGCTCAAGAGTCACAGCTTTCAACACTGTGACCCATTTTCATTGTATGTACTCTTCAGTGCATCTGCCTCTGCATGTGCATCTTCACTTAAAACCTGTTGGCCTGAGCACTCTCTTGTGAGGTAGTAAATATGGATTTCTCCCTCCTTGACTGAATCCAATGGCAGAAGTCAGTGGTAGAAAGAAGGTTCTGAAAAAAAGGAGGCATGACTACTTCTAAAGGCTGAATATTGTGTTTAAGTAGGGCCACAATTTTCTTATAAGCGATCTGTAAGGGCTGATATTAGCACCCAAGGGCAAATCTTTAGTCTGGGGATCCTAGTAAAAGGCAATTGTTTCCTTTATAGTCTAGAGTCAAGTGCATCAGCTTTTGAAAGGAACAGTTGTACCCTAATTAGTGCAGGGGGTTATTTTGTCATTTTTCTCACTTCTTCCATGCACAGTTTAGGGATTGTAGGTGCCTTGTGCAGCAGACTTGATTGAATTTTGGACTAGGGTCTGAAAGGTAATGGGTGACAACTGACATGGAGGCATTGATTGCTACTGTCAGTTCTATCCCTTGACACACACACCTTGACACATCATTATAGCCGCATTGCAGTCTCACAGACTTACACCTCTGATGTAAAATGTTAGGGGTTTTAGTAATATTTTAGCTATTTGCATCCAGGCAACATAACTCTGGAAGCTGTAATTGATCACCTATCTTATCTTCTTATACTTTTTTTTTTTTTAGAGACTCTCCTTGGAATTGTGAATCTCTGTAGGACAGGGTAGTATGTGCTCACTGGGATAATGTAATTGAGAAATCAGGAAAAGCCTGAGCACAGACGGTGCCAGTCTGGTGTGGGAGTTCTGGCACAGGCTTTGTGCTGCAGCCACTCAGTGCCCTGGCGTGGGATCAGCACTTGAGCTCGTGTCAGAGAGGCTGGTAAGTGATGAAGAAAAGGCCAATGTGAGGAACAGATGCACCTCAGATCCAGATTTGGGAGGCAAGCATTCTTACTGAGTTTGCTTAGAATCAAATGCTTTTGCAGCAGGTTTAGTTGAGTTGCACCCCCCAAATATCCATTCAGCTACAGCACTCTGCACATGGTTCAGAGAGCTCAGAAACACACAAGTTATCAATATGGAGTTTATCCTGCTCAGTCTGATTAGCTGAGGCTATCTGAAGTGCATCTGCTCAGGGAAAGATGTTTGTCACGCTTGGGCTTCCAGGCCTGTTGTTAGAAATGTGACCATTAGGAAATAATGGGAATGGCAACTTAATCTCATTGCATTGTTGAAACTCTGAGGTTTTTTTCAGGTTTGTTTGCAATCTGAAGATCCCATGCTGGCTCTTTTCCTCACAATTGCTAGTCCATTATTCTGTCACTGATGCCCATTTAAAACACAATATAATTTTGAAAACAATAATACCTTCTACTCTGCTTATTTTTTCTGCATGAAAACAGACCCCATGGAATAGAGGTCTATGTGGTCTCTAAGCCAAGATAGTTCATTCTTCTTTCTATTTGGTTTTTATTTGTTGCATTTCCTAATTAAACTGCTGTACATCTGGCTACAAAACTAGGGAAGGAAGAAGCCCCAGACAAAATAAGCCAATTCATTAAAGTAATAGAAGTTGGAATTATTAAGGGTAAACTCCTTTTTTATTAGATTTCTTGAGTTATTGTTACCTCCAAGGGACTTGAGGCACTGGAAATAGTCAATCCAATTCCAGTCACAACTTTAACTTCTTGGATTAGTAATACCTCTGTTGTGAGTCAAATGTAAGAGTTTATCACTTTTAGAAGACGTATTTTGCTCACCTCTGCAAAGAAAAATTGGTTCATTTGCTGGAAACTTATAATATAAAGTTGTAAGTGTAGTCGAGCAGGACGTGAAAGAAATCCTGTGTAGAATCTCCAGCTTAGTCTTTACAAGTATCCCAAGAAAAACTAATTGCTGGTCCTGTTCAGGGATATTTCAGCACCTGATGCTGGAAAAAAAAAATCCCTCCACAGGGAGCTAGAGAAAAATAAAAATTATCTCTTTCCTCTTAGAAAGATATTTTTGTTTTTTGTTTTCAGAACTTACTCAACCTAATATTCATAGGGATAATCTATAGTCTTGTTGACAGATCTGCCAGGAAACACCTTTATGGCACTGATGGAAGGGGGGAAGCATGTGCTGCTTTGGTTTAAGAAAGACTGCTATAGCAGAAGTCCTGACTTTACACTCCAATATTTTTATCAGTTGTGTTTGAAGTGATGAGGTCTGGAGAGTAATGTTAACATGATTCAGAGAAAATTAATCGTTAGTCAGCACTTGTCTCTCATGTACTTGGGGTCGGGGATTGTTCCAAACTAACTTACTTTCTTCTTATTCAGTGATGCAGGAAGGAAGATTTAAAACTAGCAGGAGGGTAATAATAGTATGACAGGAAGGAAAAGGTCACTGGGAACAATATGAAAGCTGATTAATAGAATCATCCTCATAGGTGAATTAGAATTCTGCAAATGACTTGTCCATTTCTTATTCTTTCCCTACTCTATTTCTGGAGCAATTCATCTGAACAGGTGCATCTGAAAAACAAACCTTAAAAGCCTGTGAGAATTTTTTCCCATTGAATTTCCTTTGTCTTTTTCTTTGAGCATTGCAGTGCACTAAAATAGAGTTTCAAGCTGTGCATAGATTGTGAAGAAGAAACCAACAAAATACCCTGACACCAAAAATCCCCAATAACACCAAAACCCTCATGTCCATCAAAGCATGCTTGATCCAATGCAAAAAACCCCCCAACTTCTCCTGCTCTTCAAAGGCCCTGAAAAGTGGTTCTCAATATTAAGCAACAGCATTTCTTAGGCCATGCTGTTCATGATAGGCTTGGTCTCAGTTAATTGTGGTTTAGGATGCAGTTTTAGCATAGTCAGTATGTCTTGGGGAGAATAAAATGTTAATAAGTAAATGGATAAAATCCATGAACCTGTGATGCAGTGTTGCTGCAAATAAAGTCTTTAGAAGGTTCTGAAGGTGGGATTTCTCTTCCTCACCTTTAACCATCTAAAAGCTGGTGTTACAGGCTCTTTTTACACAAGCTTAAAACATAAGAACACCTACAAGATGCTTCTGCATTAAAGTTGCCTTCTTGAGGTGCAAGTCTGCTGGCTTTAGAGGTGCAGCTCGGATGCAAACATCCTCTACAGGCTGGGCAGTGGGAAGGTCTTCAGCTTCCTGCTCTGATCCCCACGTTCTGCTGGCAGTGCAGAGCCAGAGCAATATTGGCTGCACTTCCCATCAGTTTGCAATGTGCTGTTTAGCTATAGTTTTTGATTTGAACTCTTTGTGTACTTCGTGTACAATCTATTGTGAATGTGACTTCGGCTGTAAACTGGAGGACTAAGATCAGAGAGCAATTCTTGGGTATTTCAGTTCTCTTTTGCTGATTGCTCTAAGGGAGTGAAGTATGCACTGCTGAGATATTTTGTTACACTGTTGATTTAAGTTTTCAGTTGGTCTGTTTTCATGCCATGTTTGATTAGTTGGCTTTATTGTGCCCTCTTTTTTCTGCTCCTTTGCTGCTGCTTCCCAAACAGGCTGAAGGCTCACAAGATTTCTACAGGTAGATACAGTGTCCACTGCAGGTACATCACTGTGTGTGAGCACAGACTTACATATTCAAATAGGGTTTTCAAACCTTCTTTGTATTTTCTTGTGGGCAAGTTGTACTTTAGACTGCAGTGTGAACATAAAGGCCAGTATTGCTTAGGCCACATTATTGTTTTGTCCAAATATTTTTCAGTAATTGCCAGGGTATAAATCAAGTTTGGTGACATACACTTGATAGCTTTTTCAGTAGTGCTATATAAGGAACTATATATACTTGCAAATATAAAGTTCCATTGAAATGCAAAGTTTGAGTAAGAATGGATTTTATTCAAGTAGTTTTAAAAGTTCTTTAACCAGATGCTTGAGGAAAAGGCAAGAGAAGAAACTTAGTTCTTTCGTGCTCTAAAATTCCATATTCTGACCTTCATACACTGACACGTCTCTCAATATTTATCCCATTCGCTTGCTCACTTTGATGAGGTATATTAGGCCTAGAAATTTGCATGGGATCTCGAGGTACTTGTCCTGTGAAAAATCCCTCCCGCACTAGAAATATTTACTATTTATGACAACTGCCATCTGCCACTGTGAAGAGCTGAGATGTCTGTGATCTGAGATTTCAAAAAGACTTTAACTTCTTTCTCTATGTGGCAATCAATTAGCTTTAGCAGAACAAATCAACTAATTGGATTTGTTTAGGTAACTTCTAGTTATTTAAGGAAAAACTGATGAAGTCCAGTACATGAAGATGATGCATTATATCACTGTACAGAGATGTCTGTATTCACTGGGAGCTGGCTCTTGTACTGCCAAAATAGTGAACAAGTTCCTGAACAAGTAATCCAGGATAACATGAATGATATGGTAGGAAGAAAAGATGACCACACAGTGAGACAACACTTCTCTTTAAGTGTTGTAAAGAAGGAGATGGGGAGATTAAATCCCTGTTCTATGAACTGAACTTGGAGCAGGTCTGCTGCAGAGCTCCTCTGTGCCTTACTGGGGCTGGGGATTGACACCAGAGCTGGAACCAGCATCACAACATCATCATCACTTATCCAGAGCCAGTCCCCGTCTGGTTTACATCTTGTGAGATGACCAAACTGGCAACGTGTTGAGAATGTGGCTGTGATGATTGGGTTGGTCCATCCTGTAGCTTTTCAGCATGGGATGTCTCTGACTGCACTTGGAGTAAATCTCAACCCAAATCAGTTAACACTGAATTTAAACACAGAAAAATGGAAACCATAATCAGCATTGGCACAGAGATCACAGTGGCATAAAACTGAGCCTAAAGATATTTAATGAAATAATTTTTGAAAAATACATTGCTCTCGTTTACAGCTTCATTTCCCTCTCCCTCTTTTATGACTTTTCACAGCTAATAATATAATTTTAATTTTGAGATTTGCAAGGTTTCCAGTTTTCTCTTTCCACAGTTCAATGGACAATGCTTATTTTAAATGCATGTTAGAAGAGCTTCGTTCTGTGTTAAGGTATTAATTATCTTTGGTGCTCTCCACCTCCTTGTAACAAGAGAATAAGTCACCACGGCAGCTTGCCATAGAACCAGAGACAACAAGGAACTACTTAATCTAAAAGGCAGCACTGGCACAGGAACAAGTATATGGATTGATCATAAATGCATTTAGGCTGAAAATGAGAAAAAATATTTCAATGCATGCTTGAGCTCTTTTATGGGGAAAGAAAATGTAACTGTCCATAAGAGGTAAATTTCTGTTTTTGTGAGTAGAATTGTAAGATGTGGTGTGTGAAGACAGCTGGAAGTGGTGATCCTTGGAAGGTTTGTATATCATCTCTGGGGAACAGGCATGCCTAAAACCAACAAATGACATGTTTGTGTCAAATACAAACTCACATCTCTCACTGTCCCCATCTCCCACCTGCCTGAGACTGGAGTGAGATCTGTGGCAGTCTAGCTACCATATCATAGCAAAGTGCACCATCTGTTAGCCAGAGAAAAATCATCCTAGTTTCCTATAAAATACACATAGCAATTAACTGCTACTACCTTGATTTCCACTGGGAGCTCTGGATAAGTAGAGGATGCCCCCCAGGCAGTGGTGACTTGTGCTGTGCAGTTTGCAGGCCTTGTGAATGTGCCTGCACACAATTCATCTGTGTGAGGAGTGCTGGGTGGAGTTTTGGTCTGCATGGTAAACGTATGCATACAGAACTAGATATTTCAATCAGTTGTGATGCTCCTTTTTGCTTATCCCGTCCATCTGTGGTGGCTGACACGCACAGGGGCCCTTGACATGACAGTTTCTCAAATATGTAGTTCTAAGCTGGCTATCAGACCTCAGAATTGTACCCAGCTCTGCAGAAAATAAATGGGTGTTGTAAAAGTCAATATGAATTCTTCTTTGCCAATATACTAGGGAGGAGACTCTCAGGTGTAGCTGTAACACCAAGGAAGATGTGACGAAAGCTTCTGCGGGGTGGGAGGGGAAAGGTGTGGAAAAGGCCTCTAGTAATTAGGAAGCAGCACTCTGAGAATTGGCTTTTTGAACAGGAGGGTGCAGTAGCGACTGGATACCCTGAATTGTGCCTGGTTTGTGGAGTTTGGTCTCCATGGGAAAGTAGCAGCACGGCTAAGCTCTTTTGAGATAACTGGAAAATCTGAGTGTTCTGAATAGATTCCCACCTAACAGCTTGATCTGTGACACTTAATCCAGAGAAGACTGGAAAGTTGTACATCAGGCTAGAAAGGATGTAGTTGAGTGAGTGACTATATATACCTTTAGGTGTGTATATATAGGAGTTTGTTAGGTGTGTGTTTGCTAAGGCTTGTTTCAGAAGTTTTAATAGACCTGTAACACCCATAGAAACAGCAGAGTCCCCACCTGTTTTCTCAAATTAACTGTGTAATTGTCCCTTAGATTCAGAACCTGCATTCAATTTTTTTAAGATCAGTTTTCAATTCATCAGAGGATTTTTACCCAGCCTGTTCTTATGACTTCTGATATCTTGGTGTAAAGTCAAAGCATGCAAGGATATTGTACACTTGGCCAGCTGTAATACTGTATATGTAAAATTCTCTACTGGTATTTGGGCTTTTATAGAGGGTGAAATTTCATCACCCATGCCTCCACATTCAAAGCTACAAATAGCATAACTCTCATAGAAGGAACTGTGGAACTATTTTGTAAAACTGAAGGAAGACACAATGGAGTCCACTGAAGTTCTGGAGGTCATAGGGCTGTCATTTCAGGTATCACTGAAATGCAATCTGTGCACAGCACTAAGCAACCAGGAAAACTTCTTTTGCTGCAAAAAAGTCACGTATGGGTACATATTTTTGCAATACATAAGAGAGTTTTCTTAAGTGCATTTCCTGATTATTTTGGTTAGAAGAAACAAGGCTGTCAAATCTATGTAGACAATTTCTCTTTTCTGCTGCAGCATAAAAGTGGTGTGATACCTCCGGCAAACCCTGCAAGAGCTGGTGAAGAAAATCTAATAGTTTCCCATTATGGTTAGGACAGCAGTTTGCTGCCTACCCCTGCTCTTTAACGATGTTGAGAGGCTTGTGACAAACCTGGATGTCCTGCGTGAAATCATTCTTCTGATCAATAGTAAATGATTTTGTAACAACATTTCTCTGGGGCTGGTTGAGTAGTGGCAATATTGCACTGCCCTGAGCTTGCTCTCTTTTTCTTGGGGACTAGTTAAGGGATACTTTTGAACTATTTCTAAATGCTTAAGTATCATATTCTTGCTAGGAGGGACAAACTGTTGTCACAGGAGTTGCCTTTTGATAGGGGAATGCACTCTGCATGAAGCATTCGCTCCTTAGCTTACAGTGCAGGCCAGTTATGACCCCTTCTTCCTCCATGTAAATATAATATCACCTATGCTTTGTCTGCGCCAATCCTGTATCTAGAATCAAGCGCATGCAGGATTTACTTCTTTGCAATTTTGTGATGAGAAAACATCTCAAACTTGTTACAAAAAGGAAGTTACAGCTAAATATATTTTATAGTAAGTTGTACATTCCAGCTAATAATTCACATGGGGTGGGTTGAACAGTGGGTGTAATCAAGTTCCAGCTGAAGTCCTGAGAGTGCCCTGCCCTGGGACAAGGACAGGTCCTGTGAGGAGAGCCTTGTCTTGACATGTCTGTAGGATGGGGAAAGATGAAATTTTCAGTTCTCTTGCAGAACAGTTTTCTATTTGTCATCTGGATCCTGCCTGAGCATATGGACTCTGAAGTCGAAAGTGGTGATACTGATAAATAAGAAAGGAACACAGTTTCAGCCATGTCAAAACCACAAGGCTTTCGACAGAGGCGGTTAGTGTTCACAAGAAAATTAGGTGCTTTCAGGATGAGGTAGTAGATGAGTAGAATATATTAGGTTCTGAAACTTGAACTGAATTTTTAGACTTACTAAAAGGTACATCCTTAGTACTCGAGAGTGCTGTTGTCTGGCTCATTACCTTTTTAGTCCCAAATCTGACTGCCTCCAGGAAAAGATTAAGGAGCAGAGCATGCCTCGGGGTCTCACAAAAGGCTTGGTTTTAGAACGAAAGTCTTGTGTGCAGCTGTCATTGGGAAAATGCAATCTATAGCCTGCTTCTACTGTTTTAAATGGATATGAAGGGTTTTAATGATGTAGAAAAATATCTATCAATATTTTGCTTGGTGATTTATAATATTTATAACATTTTTAAGGTGTTCTGTGTGAAAGTTCTTGACTGTCTTTAATCTGATCAGATGGACATTTCTTGGCTTAACGAGTTTCAGAGGAAAGGCAGTCATTCTGGTTTTTTCAACAGTGGGTGAACTTTTGGAAAACTGAAAAAAGTTTACAAAAAAAAAATCTGTGTAGTGTTTGGAACCACTATTGCCTTTAAAATTGAAGCTAATAGCAGTAAAAAAAACAATTATGACCCCCCCCTTCAGTACTTCAGTGAAATATTTTCAAACTTGAAGTGCAAATGTTTTGATTGACCCAAACTAAATACTTCTGTTTGAGGACTGAATAGAAGAAAAAAATGAAAAGTGTTTCAGTTAAAGAGTTTGATGTTGTAACTCTTTTGCACAGTCTCCTTAGGGGGACTTTCGTGAAAACTCAAAAATCTTGACTGATCTGAATTCAGTTTCTAATTCCTAATTTTTATGAAAATGTAATCAGAGGACCTTGGTTTAATCAGTTGTGGTGGGAAACTCTAAATGTTACCAAAACTCAACACATTGGTTTTACTAAAACCTTTTGGTCAGCTCCACAAACTTCTCCTGTAGTTTAATGTCTCAAAGAATCCTGATAGAAAATATTCAGCAGCTGCTGCTGCTTTGATGGTATCTTTATCTGTTGAAAATGTTGAAGATTCTGCTGTGATGTGAGATAAGGTTCTTAGCTCACTAAAAGTGAAGTGAAAACTGTTCATCTCTACACTGCATTGTAGAATATTTGTTCCTGGGACTCATTCAGGGAATCAGTTAAGAATGGCTAAAAATCAAGTAGACCAGAGCTGTGAAGAGAGACTCTGTGATCACCTCTTCAAAATCTGTGGAACAGATGCCCAGTTAATTTAACTTTTCATGTCTGCATGGAAGCTGATAGCCCTGTAGGTCAAGATGATTTTCATGGAAAAGGCCACATTATACAGGGATGAATCTGACTGATTGTTGCTTCCTGCACATCATTATCTGCGTTTACTTATTAATATCTTTTCACGGACCTAAAGATTTTTGCAAATGTTAATGCGTACAACTGTACACTGAAATGTATAGCTGAGAAAATTACTGCTACAATGCAGAGGACCAAGCTGGGAAAGAAATAACGTAGACTACTGGATTAAAACAATGTAGGGCATGAAGTGAAGGCTGGAAAAGTATGCAATTCTGACCATAGGTTTTGTCTGATAATTGCAACATTTTCTTTCCCTAGCATCCTTCATGAGAATAATTTATCTTGTAAATATTTTAAAGTTTTCTACCTTATTTTTATGCTTCTTTTTAATGCAATAATTTCATATTATATGCATTTTTTCCTATTTACTCCATGCATTGTAATATATAAAGATTTTTTAGTCCTCTTCTATTCATTTGCATGATTTTTAGGCCTTCTACTGCTGGTGTGAAATCTTTTCAAGTATGTTAAGAATTTTTATCCTTTATCGACTTTTATGCACTGCTTCACTTGTCTCCAAGCCTCTCCAAGTTCTCTTCATTTAAATCTGTTGTCCAGTTCTAAGACTTGACAAAGTAAAGTGTATTTCTCTGTTTCTGTGAGCACACTTCAGTTATTCATGCTAATGGAAATTAGGTGTATGCTGAAACTAGAACTGACCTGGTGGAGGCCATTATGAATATTTAAAGAAAGAGAGATATTTTGACAGAGGAAAGATAAAGATACATCATCCTTTTTTATTACTTCCCCTTCCTTTCCTGTTTTTACTTCTCCTAAATAGTAACCTTTTCTTCTCTTTGTGTAACTCAAGAAGTTCTGGAAATATTGACAGTAAGAGAAAAAAGTGAAAAGGATGAATGGACGGAGTTTAACTTCTTTATTATAGTTGTTTTTCCTGTATTTTTTCCCAAAAACAACATTAAAAAATCTAATAGTTTCATTTTTTGGTATTAGTTTTCATTATATCCCTTAAAGAACAACAGAAGGGAATAGCAGCATACACGAAGATTTCTCAGGCTGGATTTTTTTGAGTAATTTTTTTTGTGTGTAGTCATTTCTGGGAGTAAATAGCAATAGATTGCTTAGTAAATATGGACATTGGTTTTTTACTGTTCACCAGTGATCAGTTAGGCTCCAAAGATTGCGTATCTCATTTCTCAACAGCTAAAACTTATTGATTTGCTCTCAAATATCAGGCCATGTGTTTTAGTAGGCTGTAGAAGTCGTTTTGTCTCATTTCTTTGGTACCAGAATGGTTTCACAGAGATTTATTGGTAAATTTGCTTAGTGCTGCATTATCAGCTATATTTTGAAACAAGGACTTTGTGTAATAAGATTTTTTACATTTACATATACAAATTCTTTTTGTGGTTAAAATGTTCAAGGTTTTGGTGGTTAGGGGTATGTCCATTTGGTTTATGTCTAAATCCTTTCCCTGTTTGTCCTGCAAAGTGTTGAGCATGCCCCCTTCAAAAATCAGGCCCATGTCTCAAAAGGTGTGCTCAAAGGAAGACACTTTTTAATGTTATGGCAACAGAAGAATAAAAAATAAAGTAGCATGCTTAAAGAATTGTCTTGAAAGCAGAAGAAATCTGGGATTCGCATGTTGTTATCATTTAGAGTATGGTCCTGACTCTGAGGCAAAGGTCTTCCTTTCCCAAGACCCATCTTCAAGGTCATCTTGTCCTTCATCCCTCAGATTCAGCTGCCTGTATAAATGCCCTCACCCTCCTAAAGGCAGAGAGCGCAGAGGCTCTGGTCCTGAGCTCAGGATGGGGGAGCATTGCTGGCTGACTTGCACTGAGATTTGCTGTTTTCATCTGCAGAGAGCATTCCCGCACTGAGAGAGCCCTGCTGGGCTTGGCTGGATGCAAAACTCTGCTCAAGGTTTCACCGCTGAGCAGGAAAGTCTCAGATCTTCAGTGCCATTGGTGAAGTTAGGCAGACGTGGCTGAAGATCTGATTTTGGTGCCTATTGCATGGCAGAAGACTTTGAAATGTTCTTGAATCCCAGACTGACTAATAGCCCAGGGTGCTCTTTGTTATGGGGCTGTTCACTGCCCTATAAGATAAAAAGTGGTTTTCTGCCACTGGAGAAATTACAGTGATTTTCTGTATCCGAGGAACACTGACTTTGTTGCAGCTGTTGTAGAAAGGAAAGGATTTTATTGCAGGCTGGGCCATGTGTTTGCACAGCTGGTGCTTCCTCTCACTGTTGAGATGTGATCATACCTTCAGCTTCTACTTTGGTGGAGTTGCAGAGTGTGGGGAAATGGTTCTGTTTGTTGCACCTGTGGTGCATCTTTTGTGACCTGAAGTCAGTGATTGTTTGGAGACTTGCTAGTAAAAATATCAGCTGTGGATCTTCATGGTAGGGAGGCAAACAAATCCTACTGGTGGAACAGCATTGCATCTCTTTAAAAATATATGCCTAGTAAAAGGAGGGAAGCAGGAAGTGGTACAGTAAATGAAGCCAAGATTTTACACTTAGGTAAATAGATGTCATAATTTAGGGCAGATATTGACTTACATGTATTATGCTTCACTGATCTTGCTCCTTGATCACACAATCTGTGCTAATTGACACAAATATATTTCCTGTAAGCTAACTCGGAAAGCATTTGTCATGGCTAAGTTCATGGTAACACACAACAGTTGGTAGGAGTAGCAGCCTAATGATTTCCACTTTGATAATGCAATGACATTACATTTATATTTAATAACAGAATTTTGGTTCCTATCAAATATAAATTCAGCAGATTTATTAGTTTGAAAAAGGATGTCAAATAATTTTCTTAGACTGCTCAATTACAAATCACTTGGAGGCTATGTAGAAGTCTCTCCTAGCACTGATAGCAACATGAAAAATCACACATTGTTTTGAAAAAGTGTTAAAATTCCCAGAAAATTCTGTGAATCTTTGGGTGAAGCAGTAAAAATATCTCGTATCTGTTAATCTTGTTCCCTCACTTACCCTGCTGTAGCGAACTGTCGAAGGTTATGTAAGAACAAGGCAACTTTCCTTAAAAAACCAGAACTTTCAGTGAACATACTGGGGATCAGAGCTTGCCTAATGAATCTGCTCTTCCGTTCAGGTTTTACAGCCTGTGCTTTTTTCCTTTGTATTTATTGGCTCCATGGGGAAATAAAATGAAGAGAAGGCAGCATCACCTCTTCTATTCTGTGTTGTTTCATGGTCTTGCCCATTTCTGGACACTTTGGGTTTATTTTTCAGTTGCTCCTGCACCAGCTTTGCAAATGAAAGGTTTATTAAAACCACTGGTGTAAACGCTGAGGGAAAACAGCCAAAGTGCAAATATGTTGCTACATTTTGACATCCCAAAGGTTTCTAATCACAACAGAATTGTGGTTTTTCTGGTTTAGTAGCACACCTCTGCACAACCCACCAGTGGGGTCAGTCAGGGGGAAAAACTGCATTTATTTGAACTGTTGCACTTGTAAGAAATCCAGTGAACTAGAAACCACCACTGTATTTCCACTTGCCTGAGTTACATTATTCCAGAAAAGAGCAAGAGACAAGGGGACTTTTGTGTGTGTAAAACGTGGCAGGTTACAGTCACGTTTTCCTGGTAGGCATTTGCAGCTAAGATGAGCTGAGATTATCCACAAATCTCATTTCCCCTAGTCTCAGGCGATATCAAGAGCCTCCTAACAGGATTACAAGGACTTTGATCTGTCTCCTGTGCTGACTGCTGACCATGTGGCACTGCTGCATGGCAAGAGGGATAAAGGAAGCTGCTGCGCTTGGCACGATGCATGCTCTGGCCTTTCTGTCTCACAGTGTTGTTTTTACTTATCTTAGATAACACTCCATGGGCAGAAAATTTGTCAGCTGACCTTTTTGTTGGCCAAACTCTTTCTTTCCCCATAAAAACGGATTTTAATACTTTTTCTAAAAGGGACACCAAGCTTGTCTTCCAGAGGAAGCTCTCCAGCTTTAAGTGTCAGTTAAGCAGTCCAGATCAAGGTGGTAAAATCTTCATCTAGCAAAAGCTGTGGCAGTTGCACTGAACAATCTTCTGGAACAACATAATCCCTTTAATCCCCAGTAGACTTTGACTTGCCCCCATAAAAATCAGATTTTCTTCTCTTCATAAAACCTTTAACAAGCTTTAGGAAGTGTTTATAATAAAAATGTCCTGCCACCATAACTATGCATCCTTGTCCAGACCAGAACCCATTTAATCCTTGTCAGTGGATATGAGAAAAAGGAGAAGCAGTCTTGGAGATCCACAACAGCACACGAAAGATAAGTGAGCATTTCACTGTGGAACATGAGCAGAAATAGGTGTGAGTACTTGAGAAAAGTATTAATGAATAGTAAATGTGTGAGAAATAAAAGAAAATAAGGGGAAATTACCTGATGGTCATCAGTGTCTAGTTTGTTACCTTAGGAGTGAAATGGTGTGGAGGAATACTCTGTAGAGGATATCCACACAGTGCAGACAGATTACCAAGCCAAAGCAGCCACTGCTTCTGCAGCAGTACCACAGATCTGGGATGCCATGGGGTAGGGTTCAGGCACATGCTTGACCACAGCACAGCCATAAGTCCCATTACCAGATGTAGGGAGATGGTGTGGTGACTCCAAGATGTGTGTGTTGGTGCGTTCACATTCTAACCCTCAACTCATTCTTTAATTGATTTTCTTCTTTCATTGCCTCAGTTAGCTCTGGGGTCTGCAATACCCCAGCCTGGGATGCTCCTGGGGGGACAATACTGCACTCAGATCTTTCTGGTGTTACAGCCCAGTGTCCCAGCAGCCCCCAAAATGCTGCTTCTCCCACCCAGGAGTTCTGTGATGGGTGGGCTTGTGAGGAGTAGGGCTGCAAGAGAAGCCTAATGTCCATATAGGGATTTCTTTCGTAGAGGGTCTGTCAGTGTCAGGACTTTCTTCTATATTTCTGAGCTTTCATAAATTGGAATGAGCCAGAAGATGGTTGCAGTTCTCATTTAGATCATGCCAATAAATTAGAAAATTTTTATAAGCAACAATCATATATACCATTTTAACGTTTTTGAAAAAAGAAGGGAGATAGAATAATATCCCTTGTTTATTAAGTAATTTTATTTAGTTAGTACTGTACAACAAGTCTTTAAATTTTCCTTTAAAATGCTATAGAAATGCATTTTTTTTTTTATTTTTATTCACCTGACTTCTGGCCAAGGACATCAGGATGTTTCAAGACATTGACCTTATGAATGTTTTTCTCTAACTCACCCTGTAAGTGAAGATAATTTCCAGAACTGATGTTAGATCGGTCCTATAGAAATCTTGAAAGTGTTTTACTCTTTGCAAGCAGTGCAGTGGGGAGTAAAAGGAGAGTTAAGCAGACACTATGTATTGATTTTATAATTTTTCATTGATGTAAATTAAGGATTTTCACTTTCCCCATTGAAACTTCACTACAGAGGGGGATCTGAACCTAAGTTTTTAAAAGGCCCCACAATAAAATTTTAATTTGTGGCTGATTTCAAAGGGTTTTTTGAGTTAGAAGTTTTTTCATCTTTTACATGTTCTGTGCTAGAGAAAATATTTTCCGTGGCCAAATATGTTAAATTATGGTAGTCCTGCCTTTATGTACTCTGCTGAGCCCACTATTGCTGTGTTTTTATGTACAAACTGTAGCTTTTAAATTTTAGCAGCTTAAAAAATTCAGCAGTTTTCTAAAAATTAGCTCAGAATTTATCACAGAAAATCTAGCACTAAACAGATAGGCTGCACTGTCACATGGACTTGGAATGCATTAAAACCCAGTATAATTAAAAAGTTTCAAATATTACACTTATGCTTCTACTTCACTGCATTTCTTGAGGAATTTATTCGTGAAAACTAGCCTTTAAGAACGTGAAAAGTTAATATTTCTGCTAAAAGGATGTTTTATTAGACTGTGCTGTTTTGCTCATCGTGCCATTAGCATATTAATAGCTATGTATTTTAAGAACAGTAAAATACATGTCTCTGTATGGTACAAGATAATGTGAGAAATTAAAAACAGTGGATTCGCTGTCTTCCTAGCTCTAGGTGGCTGTAGCATGTGACCTAATTTTTGGTCCATGGCTATAAAAATACCCCATCCTTAAAACATAGAGGTTACCTCAAATAACCCATCCCTACACAGAGTTATATTGCTGGCTTTCCAAATCATACAAATTACTCTGAAGTGAAAACCGCAATGGAAACAGTCCAAAATCACATTCTTGGCTCAGCTCATCATACCCTATGTTATTTGCCAGTTCCCTTTTCCATGAGCTTTTAGGATCATTTACAGCAATGTTTCAGTGTGTCACACTGAACACTCAAACCAATGTTATCTTCTCCACATTCATTAATTGCTGCTATCAAGATACAGAAACAAGAAGGAACAAATTATTGTAAATCAAGTGGCACATATATAGCTTGAGCTTCTTTATTATGTTAAAAGATGGCAGGTTTTATTGTGTTTATATGCTCCTTGTAGTAAACATTATAATTCAATACTTGGAAAATAAATAAGGTAATCAAAAGGATGGAAAACATCTTTGTGATATGCTACAAGCTTTCGTCTTGTTGCTCAGAGCTTCAACCAATCACTCATGAATTTCTGGGTTGTTAAAGTGCCTTTGGGGGGTTGTTTCTTGAAAAGGGATTTCAACGCAAGACATCACATAAGTAATCGGAATATCTGGTCTGCACTGGGCATGTTCCAGGAGAAGGAATTTCAGGGAGAAGAAGACATGAAGTCCAAAATGTCCACATGCATGTAGCAGTGGTAGTGGTTTAATTCCTAGTGTTGGGGTTCCCCTTCATTTGAGGAAGGATAGATTAGTTGGTGATTTCAGCCTTGAGTGTATCAGTTTGCAGTGCAGTTTGTTCTGAGACTGCTCCTGCTTCAGACTAAGGATCCATCAGTAGCTTCATGAATGGACTAAAACCATGCTGGCAAGTGCTGCCACAGCTCATCCCAGGTTTACTTTTGGTATCAGCCACTCATGGATATCTGTACTGCCACAAACATTTGGATGTTGACTGCTATTCACAGTTTTTTAGTCTTGTGTGAATATGGTTATTCATTCAGATGTAAAAATTCTTTGCTATTAAATTATTAGAAGTTTTCATGTATGTGGCCTGGAAGAAAAAAACCGCCAAAAAACTGTATGATGTGAATGACCAGTTACACAGCATAAATAAAAAGTGGGAAAGAGTCCAAGTGAACACTTCACAAATTCTTTGCATAAAGTTTGCTCATCTACAGCCCTTTCCCAAAGCCCAGTGAAGTCAATGAGAGTTTGGGGCTTTGGCTCAGGCACTTCAATTGTCTGTCCTACAATTACAATAACAAACACAGCAGTAGTCTGTTTGCAAACAGCTGGTAATTGGAAAAAGGGCTGAAGTTGTCAGCAAACGTATTTGTCAGCACTGATTTGACCAGTTGTACACATTACCTTAAATGACATTTCTTCCCTTCCATGAGGAATGTGGAGTCTGTGTCCAACGAGTTTCCTTGGTGGCTGTCATGCAGTGAGCATGGCAATCTGTGGTGTGTACCCTTTGCATGTTAAACACCCTCCAGCACTTGCTGTTTATTATACAGGATGAATAGGCTGGTTTCCAATTCATTTGTCAAAAAACAGTCCTGGTAACACAGTAGACATATTTGTGACAAGTGGATTTAGGCAGCTCTGTTCAACTTCAGATTTGCCTATTGATAACAGTTAAATGTTCCCTCTTGGCAGGAGAATGGTGACACTTCTAGAGGAAAAAGATACCTTCCTCTAAGCTATAGTTTTGTCTTATTTGGGTCTTTTTGGGTTCTGTTTTTTAGCTTGTTGTTTTGTTTTTTTTTTTTTTTTTCCCCTTTGGTTAAGAAACATCCTAGTACACAGTTCTCTGAAACAAATGAAGCCTGTGTAGTAGTCACCAATGCTCACAGAGGAGTTGATTGAGTTCTCCTACTTTTTTACATCCTTTTTAGAGGCTCATATATCTCCCTTGAACTTATCTGCATTTCCAAAGGTCCCTGTGCCTGAGAACTGTGCTGAGTCCCTGGCTACAGGAGAACCCTCCAGTGCGATAGCACAGACCACAGACGGCTCTTTTGCCTTTGTGATGTAAGTGCTGCTGTTCTTGCACTTTCTCACGTTTCCCTTTCAAGTTTGCAAGAGCCAGCAGTTATCACATCAGCTCATGGCCATTCTCCTGTTTCCCACACTTTGTGTGTGGATACCTTCGTGTTTTTTTTTTTTTTTTTTTTTTTTTTTTTAAGGGTGTGGGGGTTTTTTTTAGGTTTGTTTTTTTTTTAAGTTTTTTTCTAAGAAAGTAGATGGAAAACACGAACTCCAGTCACCAGTCACATTTGTCAGCCAAGACAGGATTACTGTTTTAGTCTGAAGCTACTATGTTTTTTCTTATTTATGGTTTGTGGTTGCTCCACAGGTACTGATAGCAAATGTTCATGGGTGATTTGTTAATCATCTCTTGGTTCTTGTGGATAGTTTGTTGTTTTGGGGTTTTCTCCTCCCTGTATTGCCATCTACCCTGTCCATGTTGTCTTCTGCTCTTTTTGCCTGCTCACTGTATTAATCTCTGACATTACGTATTAAAAAAACATGTTGGTATGCTGTTCCTTCTAAAATTGCCGGTTTTGTTCTGTGGCCTACAGATAGGAGTGAAGGCAGGGGTCACTGGTGGGTGTGCCTCTGCCCTGGCCTCTGTGTCTCATGCTTCTGTTACTCAGGCAGTTATAAAATCAGGAAATACTGTTGGTACTGTCATCAACACATGAAGAAAAAGCAAAGTATAAAGGTGAATTAATAAAGTTTTTTGTGAAGTAAAGCAAAAAAATAGATGGTACAAGAGCAGTTTTGTTAGGTTTTTTTTTTTTTCCCCTCCTTGTAGCAAAGGGAAACGCAGAGAGCAAAAAGCTCTTATTTCTCCTAATCTCAGACAGACCTAGATTTGGATTCCTTTGGTTAGATAGGAAAAGAATGGGCTGGAGAGAAGTTATGAATCTTGCTACTCTCCACTGCGCTGATAGGGTGAAAACATACATAACAGGCTTCATGGGAGTGAATCCTCTCCTGTATTTCATACTTATTCTATTGTCACTTCTTGACTGCAGCAGCTACCATGGTTTATTGCACATCCTCTTTGCAGTAGTTCCCTTTCTCTGGCTTTTCAGATTGTGGCCAGGTTGATAGGAAATTTTGCCTTTACAGCATTCCCATAATGGACTGAATAATCTGCAGGCACTCAATGAAGTGAATGTCCTATATTAATGCATAGGCAAGAGGTCTGTAAAAACATTACTGGTTTTGCAAGCATGAATTTTGCAGTCATCAGGTTAATTAGCAGTTGATGAAATTAAATGGTGAAGTACAGAAATATCAGCAATTCATTATAATGCTTAACAATGAGGAAAATAGCCCTTGGGATGCATATTTGATCAGTTGGGATGATGGCACGGTTGATGATATATTACCAGTCTAGTGGAAGGGAATTCTGTCTTTTGTGTCTTTTTGTTTGCCCTAACTTTGTGTGTGCTTTCCTTTATGCTCTTTGCTTGTTGTCTATAGGCTTCTCTTTGGGCTATTAAAGGTGATATTTTACGTTGGCAAACTTTTCATTATCTTCAGCCGCCAAGCTGTGATCCAGAGCACAGCCTGGCTCACCACAAACACCCTCACCAGGATCCTTAAAAGGCAAATCCTAAAATGGGAAATGGAAAACGTGGAGTCAAAATTCTCTCATCTTTCCATGTCCCATTATCACAAATGGAAGATGGTTTAATATTATTCTACCAGTAATCATCGTGTCAAGGCTAGAAATATTCTATCCACAGGGAGCCAGTGGATACTATCCTTTTAAAAGTATTCTATATGCATGATAAGACTTTCTTCTCTGTTGGCTTGCTAATCGTTTTGACTATTTCTTTTGAAGTAAGAAACAGATGGCAGCATTCACTGTAATAAGTGCAGCAAAACATGCCAGCCAATTAGGAATGTTTCAACTCACTGAAAACCTGGATCCTTTTCCAATATTTTGGTGATTTTTCCCTCCCTCTGTACGTCTAGAAGAAATTTTTATTTATCATTTGTTTAAAAGAATAATAAAATTAGAGATTAAAGGAATCTTAAGTCATGAAATCTCTAGTAATGAACCCAAGAACAAAGAGCTGAAATACAATTTATGGATTTTATGTATTCTTTTGTTTCCTAAAGGTTTGTTATCTGCTGGAAGATTAAAAAAACCCCAAACAAACAACAACAACAACAAAAAAACCCAAAAAAGCAAACCCAAATCAAATACCCATGCTAATGTGAACCCCATCCCTCACTTGAAGGGCCAGTATGAATTGTATCTCTAGATGATCCTAAAATATTTACTGATTTTTCAAACTCTTTTTCATTCAAAAAGTTAATTTTCAAATATTGTAGCATTTAAATACCTCTTTCATCAAACTGTTAATGTTATGTTCCTGAAATTGTGAAATTGTAATTCCAACAGTTCATTTCTCAGCAACATTTTGCAGGCAATGTATGCCCCTCTCACTTTCTCATCAGGGGAGGTTACTGTCCTCTTATTTCCTACCAAAATCAGGCAGAGTTTAAGATATTTTAGATCTCTTGGAAAAGAGATTCCTCTTTGTCTCATGCTATGAAACTGAAATTAGAGGTCACTGCTGAAAATGCAGGTCACTAGCGATCTGCTCTTTTTGCACCTGTTAATGCCTTTATCCCTTTATAGCAGTCAGTATTATTGAGGCTATAGGAAAAAGGGCATTTTGGCTTCTAACATGTATTTTAGTCCCTGGTTATGTAGGGCTTTGATCCTTTTTTTGTTGGATATTTTGCAGTCCTGTCCTCACTTTTCCACTGCTTCACTTCAGGACTAGAACTATGCAGATTTCACTGCTTCAGGATTTTCAGTCCAACTTCTATTTTTTTTTTTTTTTTTTTTTAGAATTTTATTCTACTGCTTTCTGTTGCTACATTTTTATTCTTAAGATTATACCCTCTAAATGTCTACTTTAATACCATTATGTATATTTTTCTACTAATCTTTCGGACTCACTCTTCTTCAATGACTTCTCAATCGTAGTCAATGAGCTTCTAAGGATGTTAACTAAAAGCAAAGCTGGTGCCACTTATTAGGGTCGATTTAGCCTATGAAAGATGAAAATCTGCTTCAGACAGTAAAGCAATTTTCAAAGTAGCATACTGGCTTTTATCAGGATTGGTCTGCTCTTCCTAAATGAAGATAGTCAGTCTGTTTATGGGTGACCATGGTCACTCTGGGAAGCATTTGGTGGTAGTTAAAGGTAAAATACTGATTGTTCAAAATTAGAAACAACTGCAGTGATGATTTAAATTTCTTTTTAAAATTCTTTCAAACCGCAAAGCTGTGTGTTGTTCAGTGATTGAATGCGTTTGAACTTATGGAACTTTTCATTTAATGCTGCTCTCCATTGTTTTTGGCTAAAGCCCAAGCCTCACATCTTCTAGTTGCAGGATTCCTTTCTGCAAACTCCATCCTTTGCTGAAGCCTCAGTGTAACATGAGACCATCCCTGTTTCCCAGCAGGCAGCACATTAAAGGTCTGCCTGGTGACCAGCTGCAAAGACAGGTGTTTTCTGCCCTTATTTTTCCTTCTCCCTTTATTTAGTCTTATAACTTCCCTAACACACTGTCAAGTCCTGAGTGAAATGAATGATTAAACTTTATAAGCTTGGAAAAAGCTGTGATTCAGACAGTGTGGAGCTGGGGATTTTCGTCTAAAGTTGAGCGTTGTTAACTGCTTGTTTGCCACATTTTCTTTGGGGCAGCAAGAGGCTGAGCCAGACTGGAAATTCAGCTCTTAAGGATAACTGCAGTGATCACAGGCATTAAGCATTTATCTTTCCAGGGCACTTAGCACTTACAGAACTAAAGTGCAGATGCTGCAGGAGCCTCAAGGTTTGAATATGGCACACTCACACTCTGCACACAAGTGATGTGCAGTAAGATCCAGTCCAAAACTCAGTCCAATTGCCTGCCCCATTGTTGATGAAACGTAACTCTTCCTGCTTTTGCCACTATTGTACACCCTCAATATTCTGTTTAAAATCAAATCTAAACCATAGCTGCCTCTGCAACAGTCCATTTCTCATGCTGGCCTGTATGGTGCCATGTACACCTCTGGTGTTCTGCTGGTAACACAGAACAACACATTTTAGGAGCAGAGTATTTCTCAAGAGGTCAGCATCTGCTCTAACAACAAAGAAATGACACCTGGAGTTTAAACTAATCCACAGCTTTAACTTGCTTTCTTACCAGTGAGATCAGCTCAATCCAGTAATGCTCTATCCACCACTTCACATAATTCTGGGTAAGATTTAACACTCTGCATCAGCACTGTGGGCCTGTCTCAGCTGCCATATCTGGTATTGCAGCCTGGATGACTCACTCTATCCTTTGAAATTATCACAGGTAAAGCTAACATTAAAGCCCTTGGAAAGATATTTTCTTAATTTTCTCAGTGGTTATGGCAGAGCAGTCTAGCCTTATTATGTGCTGCAAGAGTTTTTTAATGTCTATTATTAGTTAATAATAATCAGGGTGGAAAAGCTATACAGACATTTTTAAAACCTTTCTCTAACTCATGATTTTTTTTAAGCAGTAGCAAATCAGAGAACTGAGACTCTGTAACTTCAATGGAATTACAGTTTAGTGATTGGTATAATCTTTCTCTTATTAATTTGGTTAACATAGTAAACACTTAATATTGGATATGAAGACATTTTGAAATTATAATTGTAAGTGAAACAAATTATGGCAATATTTCTTTAAAAACATTTTTTTTTTTGCAAATAAGAACTTATCATTCAAATACTGTGAGGTGGCAGTGACCTCACACATTAAAATAATGAAAAGTACCAAAGATACAAACATTAGTCATCTATAAAACTCTAACCACATTCACTTTTCAGCTTTTCATTGCATAGCCAAGAAGCAGTAAGTGAACCATAAAATATGTGAAAAAACTTGGCTGATACGACAATAGTTTCATCCATCAAGTAGTAAAACTTCAATTCATACTAGTAGTATTTTCTATTCAGATCTAGAAGAGTTCAGGCAACCTTCTGAATATTTATCATCTTTTTTTTTTTTAAAGTTTTAAAAATTCTAGTGAATTAGAACATGTAGAAATGCTGATAGTTCTAGGTTTTATTTCTTTTTCCTTTGCCTGTCTTAGGTAAATCACTGGGATTTTCCTTAGGAGCTGAGTAGCTTTGAGTCAGACCTTGTTCAAGATATTTAAAGTAAATGCCCATGCTCACAAAATTGTATCAGGATACCCCATGCGCTGAACAGAAATAGTGATAATGTTGTTGTGGCCAGTTTGGTCAGATATTTCTACTACCCCTGACCAAAATGCTGTCCTTGACTTAAAAAAATACTATACGTCATTTACTGCTTTAAATTGTGCCAGTCGTTAGATTTTAGTCAATGGCAGGAGTCCTGCTGGTGTCACTGGAAAAAAGTGCAATAGTTATTGTTGGAAGTTGCTTTAGATGCCTCATATTATCTGCTTTTAAACCAGAAGTGTATCTGGAGTCTCTTTTCCTTCAGGCAAAACACATTTCTTGGAGATTACTCTTACAGAAGGCAGGGATTGACAAGTTTACATTTTTGAGTATACCAATCATGGTATCACTGGACAGAAATATTCCTTTAAATCTTTCAAGATTATTTACCTTTGATAAATATCATAACTCGGATGATGCGTGGTATCTTTTGGTTTCAGAAGAGATTGGTTGAGCTGAAGAACTGCAGAATTTGTCTAAGCATCGGTTAACTCCATTAGGGTGGGTTGATAATTTAGTGGGATACAAAAAATGCATGAATATGAAGTGCTTTGTTCCACGTTCCTTTCGAATCAAGGGTTTATTTCTGAGATTTTGGCCATGACTATGGCTTGAGACTTCTTCCCCTCAGGCTTCAGGATTTAAAATTTCGATTCAGGGTCTGGAAGTACCTTGGCAATGTTGATGCTGACTTTGGGATGAGTTGCTGTACCACGGTAACTGTACTACAAGGAGAAAGTCACACAGCCTCTCTGTGGCCATGTACTGAGGCTGGCCCACAGAAGGGTATTTTTAAGTCCAAACAGCCATTCATCCTAGACTTTATGTGCAGGAATGTGCTCTTGCACAGTATGATTTCATTTTCACTCTCTTATGTTGATATGCCCTTGATTTTAGTGATGTTTCATCCGATGCTCCTTTGCCTGTTCTGTGCAGAATTCGGTTCTGACATGGAAAGATCCTAACCTGTAGGGCCTGACGTACTTGACTAAAGAACAGAGAGAAGGGGAAACTTTTGAGACATAGCTAATAATGTCTGCACCTTTCTTCTCCCACTGGGAAGTCCTTGGAGAGTGCACTTGGCTGTTGAACAAACTAATACAGCCTTGAATGGACTGGCAGAAATTTGTATAAACGGATTTGCCAGAAGGGTAGAAAGTTGTTTCATAGCTTGTGACTTACAAAACATATGGAAAACACTACAGAATTTCAAGTGTATATGGTCACACTCTCTATACAACAAACCTTGTGAACCTCCTACTCTGCTGTGTTGATAATTGAGGGCAATGGCAATCTTAAGGATCAATTTTCAGCTACTGCCTCCTTTTGAGCCTCTGATAGCATGAGAACATGGGCATGATCAAAAAGCACTCAGGCTGATATATTCATGTGTTCCCTGTAGGCACATCCTGTGCTGCACCTACTGTAATCCTGAGTTCTGCACTAAAAAAGGCCTGTTTTTGTTATAGATGCAAAGGTATTTACAGGTAAATCAGAACAGCCTCATCTCTGAAAGACACACACATGTTTCTTTGTGAGTGAAACCCTTAAAAAGAAAAAAGGAGTAAGCAATCTTCTCCTAAAGTACCATCACAGAATGCATTAGCTAGCAAAGGCAGCAATGTCAGAAATAGTGGCAGAAAATAGCTTCTGAGAAAGTGAAGTGTGTTTAAGTTCTTTCAAGTAATAAGGGATTTGCTTTCAGCTCTGTGGGAAATACAAGACTTGTTAAACATCAGATATGAGCTGAAGCTACAGTAGAATCTGCTTGCATTTCTGTATTTGGATTTCAAACAAAATTCCAGAGAGTTTGTAACTAGGGACTTCTATCAACATGTTGTTAATGTGTGACACCTATATATAAACACAGGATCAGAAATGGAACAAAAAAAATGAATTTAGGTTCTGCAGATTGACAAGACACCATGCATCATCCAAGTTGCAATATTTATTTCTGTATGTTGTAAGTAGTTGCAGCAAAGGCAAGAGAATAAAAGTTGGATAACCCTCTTTAATAGCAGGCTAAGTTAAATTGAATTAAGCTTGCATTAGGCTGGTGAATATATCCAGACAGTTACTGTGCCTCAGCCAATTTGCAGTAGCTTGAATTCCTTGCATCATCTGGCATGTGTAACATTTTTGTTTTGGGTAGCAAGAAGCTGTTGGCTGCACAAATCTCAGATATCTCAATTTTCACAGATGAATTGTATTTCTGGACTCCTCTCTACAAAAGATAGAATGTGATATTCCTTCATGGAGGTTTTGGTTTATAAAGATACAGCTGTAGAAGTAACACACTTTCAGCTTAAAAGGACCCAATTCTGCAAATCATGTTCTGTTAATACTTTTCCAAGACAGCTCATTGACATTTCTTCCTGTTTTTCCACACAAACAATGCTCCTCCAAATCTCAACCCTGTACTGCACAAAAGCTGTGCATTGAGCTGGTACTTCATTCTCTTGAAAGCATTTGGAGTGCCAGGAACACTGCTGATATGAAAAACACCAGCTTCTCCAAATTCAGTTCTCACCACAGCATAAGGACTATAATCCCATCATCAGATTTATCATGTTTTAATTTGACCAGATATGTCAGTAGTTTAGAGGATTTTGCACTAATAAATTGCTTTAGGTTAATGTGAAATACCTTCAAATCATCAGAGATTTCATTGTGGAAAATGTTTTGCAAAGCTGCATATCCTAAATGGCTGCAGTCCAGAGTCTGGAATTCAAATCTCATTTACTGTAAATGACTGGCAACCAGAAGACGTAGACCTTTTTTTGACATGCTTAATAGAATATAAGGGAAAGGGGGCTGATTTTTCAATTCCTATGTAATGCAAATGGGTTTATTCAAGAAATTAGCTGTAAATAAAGGCAATACTTGTCAGATAGTAATTGGGATAATGCATATAATATTTGAAAGCAATCCAGTGAGATTTGACGTGTTCTCAAGTAATGGATATAGAGCTCATTTTGTTGTTTCTTTGTCATTTGGCATTCCCTTTCAGGTGTGATTGCTTAGTGCTGCTGTGAAACCTCAAGTTACAGAAGCCCAGTGGGAAGAGAGAAGTTCAATAGATGGTGAGTGCTTTTCAAAGCCCCACACATGGGCCCCTAATGGGAGTTATGTGGATGTGGGTGGGCTCTAACCTAGGAGTCTGATGTTCAGCTGGCAAATCGATGCTCATTATCCATGGTCCTCCCTACCCTAAGCCACCACCTGGGAATCAAGCAAGTGCCTAAAAAAAGAAATTTGAAGTCTAAATATGGACTCTTATTTTCAAAACTGTGTATTGACTTAGATAACAGCTGTTTGAGTTAGGCACTAATAGGCACTGTTTAGCTCTACATGCTTTCAGTATGCAATTAAAAATACAGTAGCTTCCATCCTAATTTTGGTAACTGACAGTTACAATTATGAACATTGAGAGGAATAATATTTTGCAATAAAGAAGTTTTTCTTTATTGCTTTGGGGGGAGTTATTTATCCATCTGCTACATCCCGTAGCAGTCATTACTTCCCCCATTCATACAAAGGAACTCCTTCCAGTTTCCTCCAAAGAAAAGGGTTCTATTTTGAGGAGAAAGAAAGCAAGCAAAATAGAGCACAGAACAAATGATGTCTCTAAATATTAATGAAGGACTTGTAGTAGGTCTTGCCAAATACTGCGGACTAATCAGGCTCTTGATGGGCCACATAGTTCCCATTGCCACAAGTAGTAGACTAAGAAACTTGGATTCTATTTCTGTCTTTGCCATTGACTGGCTGGTGTAACCCTTGGCCAGACATTTAATTCCCTTGTGGTTTTGTTTTCCCTATTACACATAGCCTGTTTTGTCTGTTTGGTTTGTAAGCATGCTTGGACAAGGATTGTCCCTGGTGATGTTTGTATAATGCCAAGCTGACAGGGTTTCAGTCTTGGCTGGACCTTTGATGTGCTACCTGGGTATAAAATTATCATGTTAGTACAGTTATCAGTTATCCCTGTTTGTTGCACTGACAGTTTTCTTCTTTGATTCTTGATTAACGTAGATGAAATCAGAGTGGGTCTCTGTGTACTCCCACAGCAGGCATTGTCAAGCTATAGAAATAAAATAATCATAACAAAGAATTTGTTGTAACCTTCTGGGCTATCCTGGCACCGTTTGGGTTGTTGTAACAACTCTTCCTTTCTTTGGGCTGAATCAGTTTTGGGATAGAGATTGTCATGCTTTGAATGGGAACCACAGTCTCTGCAAGACACTGAGTGACTGTGGCAGGTCACATCCCATGGCACTTGCTGGCTCTTCAGGGATGTCATGGGCTGGGTGTGCTCAGACACTGAATTACCCTGGGTCTCTGAGCCCAAGGAGAATCCCACTCCCTTTGCATGAGAATCTAAAGGGGGTGGAGATAAACTGGATGTCACACTGTTGGCTACAGATAAGAGGTTTTTTACATCAAAGACATTCATGGCAATTTTATGAATGCAAATAAAACTAGAGGAATATTCCTAGAAAGACTATCACTCAATGTGCTTAATTGTGTCCTAAATAGCTTTGTCAATATGCCTCTCAACTTTTCCAGTGTTGCCCTACATATGATTGCTTTCACAGGCCCTCTGTAGCCAGCCCTGCTGGTAACTCACTTGTACTGCTGCTGCTGTACAGTGTGGCAACCAAGCATGAGACCATCCTTTTGGGCTGTGATCAGGAGATGGTCTTTTCTGTCCTGAGATGTGAACAGGCAGATCTCTTCACCCACTGTATTTTAAGGTGTGCCTTTGAGGGCTGTCAGAAAGGGGATGGGGATAAAACTTAACCCATAAACAGAACCCCCCAAAACTTTGGCCCAGGGGAGAAGCTGGCACTGTTCACAAATAAAAGATTGTGAGGTGTGACTTTAAAGATTGGAGCAATGTCCATGGCATACTTTTCAACAAGGGGAGTGGTGAGCTGTGCTGGCTGTAGAAGAAGCAGCTTCACAATACTCATGGAATAGGAATAGTACCAGAGCGAAAAGTGTAGCAGGTAAGAAAGACTGCCCTTTTTTAAAGTAAGTCTCAGTTTGATAAATATATTCTTGAGAAGCTCAGACCTTACACATTAAATAAAATATCATGATCACTTTGGCATCACCAGCAAACAGGTACCATGCACTATTGATAAGAACAGTTGTAATCTGGGGAGTAATAGATCATCTCTGAGTAAGAGATTATTATGATCATCTCTTGGGAATATGTTAAATCAGGAAATTTGAGAAATGCTTATTTATTCATACTGTTACAAATGGTGGCTTTTGCTAAGTATGAGGCAATTCCTGTTGCTGAAATGTGTATTTATACTTGAAGTTTTTCCACAGCAGAGTGGAGAATTAAATCTCTTCTGTATTGATTTAAATCACACGGATTTAGGTTAAAAAAAAAAAAAAGAAAAAAATTGGAACAAATTACTTGTTCCATAAAGGTTTGAACCCCCTTGTAGCACCCTGTGAAATCCAACACCTGCTCATGACATTTTCCCCTTTAACTCAGCAGTGTGTGACTCCGGAGGACCAGAATCTGTCATCACCTGTTTGTGTCTGATGATCTCTTTTGATTCTCCTTGGAGGTGTGTACAAAATGTCTCCTTTATCTGGGGTTGCCACGGTGTCCCATGTTTGTACAGCACCCAGAACACTTGTTTCATGGCTGAGCCCCTGAGGAGCTTGTAGCATTCAAAAAAGAGGGTGCAGTAAAGAAAGAAATTGTTTCGTTGATGGATTTGTTTGTTGGTGGCTTTCAGTGCAAACATACGCTAAATGAAATCTGGGCAGAAATTTGGTTCTTTGGTCTTGCTGGTAATTTCCAAATGTGCCAAAAAAACCTGCTTAGGGCTTGACCTTGCAAGGTGCTGAGCATGTTTGGAAATTCCCCACGTTGCTCAACACTGAATATAGGTTCTTTTCTCTTAAAAGAAACTCTTGCAGTTTAGACAGAGGCAGCTTGGAGTTCTCCATATGTTTTGGAAGAGATGTAATTTACTGTCGGCTTTTGCAACAGTGGGCCCTTTGGAAACATTCCCCTTGAATAATATTAAAAGCAATTCCAACTTCTGTAATTTAGCCCATCCCTATCATCAGCATCAATAAAAAAGACATTTGCAGATTCCAGGCTCACCAGGACCTTTCCAAGAGCTGGCATACTCAGAGCCAAGTAACTCATAAACAATGACTATTGATCTCAACAAGTGTGGATGTTCTTGCAGGGTGTTTGTGTGTGCTGAACTGGCACCAGAGGTGAAGAGCTTCAGTTGCTGCCATTATACTTGCATTGATATCTATCAGAATCACTACTAAAGTTGCACGGGCGGATCAAATCATGCACTGTCTGAAAGGTTACCCAGGTGTGATGTATTAACAGACATAAACTGTGCAGGAATTAAGTCTTATTTAAGCTTAAAGGTTGTGAAAGTACTAAGAGCTTGAATTGTTGTATTCTTTTGGCCTCTATGTGCACCATGTTTTATAGTGCTACTCTATATCCTTAGAAGAATTGCCTTGGTGTTACTTGCATGTCAGAAGGTTTGGGTGTGAAGAGAGTGATAGTTTTCTAAGAACCTCAGGCTTTGCTGCATTTCCATAGCTGTAACTTGTGTATTTTGGCAGTGGCAGGAGAGAAAGGCCAAGTGCTCAGCTGATAAAACTGTCCACAACCAAAACAGCTTTGATGGTGTCCTGCACTGTTGGGTTCAAGCACTCAAGGACACAACTGTCAAAATTGAACTGCAAGAAGGGATATTAGAGCAGGCACACCACCAGGTGCTCTGATTCCTTCCTCTTCCAGTTTCTCCCAGGTTTACTTCCTCTGTGTTTGTGCCAGAAGAGACAGTTGCAAGGTGTGATATAAATTAAACCTCTCTGTCCTCTTAGTGCCACGTGCAAATTATGCAATTTTATAGGAAAGTAGGCTCAATATGGCTTGTTTGTAGCATGGTGTCTGGGGACTAGATCCCATCAACTTTATGGCCTTAAACCTAGACTTTCAGACACAGATCTTCAGAAAACTTTTGTTTTCCCCTTTTTTCGTGAAACTGTGTTTCTTCATCTCCCAATTTAGTGGAGCTACCACACAAATGATGAACCTTAGTGTTGCTGGAGACCTTCTTTCTGCAGTTTTCCAAGGGCCAGAATCCTGCTTGACCCACTAAGCATGACAAATATAGAGAAATACTCATCTCTGATCTGTTTGCTTTGGGTAATAAAAGATATTTTTGTTACCTCTTTATTCAACCCCTTTGTCCTTGTTGGTTATTTTTATTTTTTTGTTTGTTTGGTTGTTTTTTTTGTAGCAACAAAGTATTGTGTCTTTTTTCCCTGTCATGATCTCTCCAAGATGTTTTTTTCTTGGTTCTCTTACAATAATTTCCAGAGCAATAAGCCAGTGCAGTCCTTGTTATGAAGCCAAGGAATGCAGAGACCCCAGGCAGGTGCATGAGAAAGCCCTTTATTGCAGAAACCTGGCCTTTTTAAGCAGTTAGCTCATTATCAGGTACATTCTATTTAAGCACAACAAATGTAATTCAACCAACCAATAATCCACAATGTGAGCATGTAATGGTTTTATAACTTGTTTTTCTACCTCCAGTTTGGCTGAGTCACTTCCCCATAGTCCTCTTCTACTTAGCCAAAGTGGCAGGCCTGAGCCATGATTTTACAAGGGTAACAAGGCCTTTAATTTATGAGGTTTTTCCTGTATGCAGCACAGTCCCTACTATGGTCTGAGCTCATTCAACTCCATCTTGTACTCTCACTAAAATTCTATGTTCCCATGCCACATTTCCTAGGCCATTTTTCTATCCTCAGGCTATTCCAAAATATGTTCCATCTGCCTCACACAGTGGTATGAGATGCCTTTAGTTTCCCTGTCTGGATGGAGGATACACCTCAGACACACTGTAGAAAAATTGCCTTTTCCTTGTCTACTCCAAGTGCTTTTTCATTCACATAATTGAAACCTGTTTGCTTTTGTACCAGTGGCCAACTTAAAAATATCAAATGTGCCATCTGCTTTCAAGCTGATAGCATCTTCATCTTCTGTAGCAGAGCTATCCCTGGGCCCTGTGTCTGTTCTGGCAGGTACAAACTCTTAGCAAGTGGCACCATTCCCAGTCTGGCCTTGGCGTGGCCTGTGCTGGTGTTTGCACCTGCAGTCTGAACGCCTGCCTGGAGGACTGCCCTCGTTCCCCTCTGTCTTGTGTATTTCTTAAGGACTCCTGTCACATCCTTGGTGGTATGGTCATGTCCACTCTTCATGGCTTTCACTCAGGCTGCAGGACAAGTGTCTGTCAAATTGAAATAGCATATAATGAGTGACTGTGAGGTTCTTTTGTTCTTTCTCTTTAAGTTCTTTTCCTAGATCCAGGTCACTTGCTCATCCCAACACACACTGGGACTTGCTGCTCAGCTTTAGCTGAGAATGGCTCTTCTGCTTCCTTATGCTTTTTGTTTATTTAGAGCTTTGTTTATTAGAGCTTGTTGTTCCATTTCTGTGCAGTATGCAACACTCAGATGGCTGCAATCCCACTGCTTAATTAACAGCAAAATACCCAGAACATTGCAGTGCTTCTGAATCAACCATTTCTCTGCATTGTTCTGCCATGTGACTGGTTTCTCTCTGCAGACACCCATCACTTGCAGGTAGAGGGTGAACATCACTCAGTTCTCTGAATTAAGGGCCTAAAGAGCTTAGGGGGCATAGTGGGAGACATTAGAAAGGTATATAAATACCCTCAAGATGTAAGCTCAAAGTAATTTTCTCATTTTATGAAAGCTGCAGCTTCTATGAAGCTTCAGAATCTCTGTTCTCCCAGGGAGAAGACAACAAAACATTTTTTTACACTGGGCAACATGTGCTGTATTCAGTGATGGTGTGCAGGGCTTAAAACTTCTTACAAGAGATCTGTTGCACTGTCTGAAACCACTTGACTATGTGTAAAAAAACCCTTCCCTGAACCCTTATTAGACTTCTAGAGTCTGGGAATCCTCTTCCTTAAAGACAGAACTAGGACAAGGAACAACTTCTACAACTATGGAGAGGGAAGAGAAAGGTACACAGCCTTTGTAATACCCATGTAATATGAATTCTTCCTGCCTCAGAAGGATAAAAAATTGCAAGTGAGAGGAGAGCAACGATGCTTGTTCTGGGCTTTTAAGTTGACATTTGCCCTTTTTGTATGTTTGCAGGATCACCAGCTACGTAATTGAATTGGCAAATGCATAAAGCTGTAGTCAAAGCCTTTGTTTTGTATTGCACAATGAGATACTGTATTTCATTTCTCCTGTAAGATGCTTAATACTATTCTAGAGTGTCTTAGCCAGCCATTTCTGGCTTGAAGCAAATACTTTTAATAACTGGGACTGACCAAAAGGATGTTGTCTTCTTCTGTAGTTTAGGCATGAGGTATGATAGATCACTTTGTTACTGTCAAAGAATGCATTTTTTTCACTCCATTGGCAATGTGTTTACTTCTGGATCTTGTTATTCTGCTCTGTCTCTGCTACCATTTGCCAGGACAGAAAGAGGAGAGTGAAGAGGAATTTTGCCTTTGAATGTTCTGCTGAAGTCACTCGTTTTTATTGAGGCAAAAAATGTTTTGTCCTATTTGGAAATTAGCTCTGTGAATTGACTGACACATTGCTGGAAGAATAAATAGTAAAATACAGCATTGCTTGTCTATATCTGACAATGTGGATTTTTTGTGAAAAATTGAAGTACTGGATAGCACCCAAATGTAAAATCTTGTGCTGGCTAAAAACTGTAGCGTTCTTAAAATCAGCTTCATCGGATTTTGGCTGTAGGCTGAAAGGGCTAGAAGTTCAGTCTCATTCCAACAATCACTTGGTGAGATTTCAACTGCTCACCTTTCTAGTGAAACCATCCTGTTCGATTAGGGCTTGATTATCTTTTCAAATCAGTTTTATGTGAGGAAAATACCACTGATTTCATCCAGTGGTTCACCCAGGGGAGTGTCCTGATTCTCCTCCTTTTCCTGCTCCCACAGGTAGGGTTTATGCGAGCAGCTTTTAGAAGGGCCCATGGTGAGAGTCCCTGCAGTGTGTAATTCCCAGGCCTGGAGGATTTTGTCAGTAGGTCCTGCTTTCCCTAAATACCTGTTGCACAGTGTCATTCTGGGAGCAAAATGTCGATGGCTGATCCCTCTGCTGCCCTTCCTGCCCTGCTCCACATGGCCCTGCCATGCCAGGGGCCTGTGACTGTGCCAGGCAGCACCAGACCCTCCCTGCAGAGCTGTCACTGCATCACTGCTGTCCTGCCTTCTCATTCAGGGGCTCGTTCATTTGCATTCTGGCTGAAATGTCCTGAGCAATGTCTTTGGGAACATGGGGCTGGGAGTGGTCGTGGCTTTTCACCTGAGGTTTGTTTTCTGGGGTGTGTCTCCTCTGTGGCTAAAGATGCAATGGCAGCTATGGGGATGGAGCAGAGCTGCACTAAACTGTCTGGGGGCGTATTCCAGGACGCACAGGGATCACTGGGATTCTGCGAACGTGGGACTCTGTTAGACCCTCAGCTAGGGCTCTTGCACCTTGTCAGCTTCTGTACTGTCACAGGTACAATGTGATATGTGCCTGTGTTGGCTGGATGTGCTCGTGTTTCTGGGAGAACTACAGCACCTCAGCCCATCAGAACTCCCACCTGGAGATGCAGGCGCTCAGACCAGAAAGATGAGTGCTCATGTGAGCAGGGCAGCACCCAGTCCTTTTGGATAGGCTGCTGGTTACCAAAATCCCACTGTCAAGAAGGCTAAATGAGATTTTAAGACAGGTTAGATCCAATTAATTTTATTTGGGAGTAATGCAATGCTGCCTTTTGGTAGCAGCAGTCAGTTTCATGTAACTGTTTGGGAGCGATAGGCTTGTACTGATGGTAGGTGTCGTCAGTTCCAGAGGCACTTGGACTACATCCTTGAAGTTGCTGAGAAAGTCTCAGATCCAAACACATCCCACAAAGGAAGTTCTTGAAGACTAGGATGTGAATTCTCCAGTTCTGGCCTATTGCAATCAAATTTTGTAATAAATCCAGAGCAGGAGTTGCTATATATTTTTTCAGATTCTGCCCAGACTGTATGCTTAGACTTGAAGCGTGTCACTTTTCTAAATGGGAAGTCTACGATTCCACAATTTTTGGCTGGGTAAGCCACCTCCCAGCTCTGTGCAACAGGATGGTGGGCTCTCTTTGGTGTGTTGATATGCACATATGGTACATAGACAGTTGGTGAATTCTAAAGGAATGACCTTCCGGACTGACATTCTTCTATATTTTCATGTTTTTGTCATGCTGTGGTGGGTTTGTTCATTCTTCTTTCATCTCCTCTGAGTGAAAAACTCTGCAGTCTTCCAGACAGCGTCTCTCTCTCTCTCTCTCTCTCTCTCTCTCTCTCTCTCTTTCTCTCTCTCTCTCTCTCACTCAGACCATCTGTTCCCAGATTACAGATTTCTCTGCATGAGTACCAGGTAACAGACGTGACTTCGCCCAATAACTACAGCAAAAAAGGCTTTCACACACTCTCCACAATCTGTGAACATATGATCAGTCTAGGATAACATGTCGTGCCAAACACACACCAGAGACATTTATATGCAGTAACAGAATGAACCCTGAAATCAGGTACTTGGCAGCCCCAAACCTGACGTTTCCTCTGCGTGTTTTGAAAAGAGGCCTCTGTGCCCACAAGAAAGTCTGTGTTCTTGCCCTGGTGCCTTTTACTCAGAGGTGGAAGAATAAAATCCTTCTCTCAGGTTTTGCCTAAAGGGAAGCTGGTAATATCTCACTGTCCCATGTCGGTCCTTGAGGCTGGTGTGGGAATGAGGTCTCTGTTCTCTACTGGCAGCTCCATAATGAGCATTTGCCAAATAATGGGAGAGATCAGAAAGGATATTTTATCCATCTTTTATCATCTTCACTGGATTCTTGCTCATTTTGGGAGTAGGATATAGAGACAGGCTCCTATCCTATACATAAGTGTGTGTATGTAATAAATCTTCAATCGTATATTTGAGCTCTTTTATCCTCTCTCCCATTATCACGTGAGTCCTCAAAGGAACCCTTATCAGACTGGATATTAAAGCAGGATTTTTTTTAACTCGAGGAAGCTGCTGCTCACTTACTCAATGGCCATTGAGCACTTGCCTGAACCCTGTGCTGCTCTTTGTAAAGTTTATTTGCTGTGATGGTTGAAAAGTTAGGGAGCTGACTTAAAGCTGAGGAACCATGTGTGGGTACCGAAGATAGATAAAGTACAAAGCAATGGTTTGTTGAGCTATCACGTGATCTGTGGGCCAAGTTTAGTCTTTATCTCTGCTGCAGGGTATGTACTGCAACAGATTCCAACAAACTGGTAATATATTTATTTTTTGATAAGTAGATGTGTATGTTAAGTGTCTCCTGCTAGTCTTGTCTACTCCAGTGACTTGAAAGAAAAAAAGGATCTTAGACAAATTAGTTCCCAAGAGAAACTGGTACATATGCTGGAAGGGAATTTGCTAGTAAATATTCCTTTTAAGCATTTTATAATGTTTTACAATATTATTTATTATCCCTTTTATTTCTGATGAGAAAAATAATTGGTCATCTGCTAAAACAGCACTAGGTGAAAAAATACTTTTAGCAACTCAAGACCTGAGTGCAAAGATTTTTCCCAAAAGTGAGATAACTTCAACAGATTTTATCAATGTGCACTAGTAACCACAGAAAACTCTAAAATAATGTTCAGAGAGTTGGGATGCACATTAAATATTAATTTATTATTAACCTGCCTCATATGACCCTGCCTGAGTCTTGTTTCCCAGGGGCCAACATCCACTGTCATGGTTACAACATGAAAAACAAGAGTGGTAGAACAGTATTTTGACAAGTCTCAGTTGGAAAAATGCTTCCTTCTAAACATGGTGTAAACACAGGGCACAGAGATGCTGTGGGTGTCTGATGGAGTTTGATCCAGGACAAAAGACAGTCAGTGAGCGTGTACAGTTTGCATTCTGTGTGTGAGCTATTGCTGTATGCTTACCTGGGACCCCACACTTGCTGCTCTGTGTTTAACTGAGGGGCGTGCTGCTGATGGCATGAGCATGCCTGTCTTCTGAGTGTCTACAAATGAATATAGTCATTTGACAGACATCATCATTTGCTGTGCTGCTTTGTGTCTCAAATACAAAAATCTAGTGCGGCATTGTTGGTGTAAAGACTTCATTTTATATTCCGTAGTAGAGATGACTTCTACTGAATGGTGCTTAAGTTACCAGTAAACTCCCATTTAAAATCCAGCCTTGGTCTGATGCTTGAGAGACACTTGCCTCACTGAAACAATTTCTCTTCTGTATTTGCCCTGTTTGCTGAGCAGTTGTTTTTGTGCTAACAGCTCCTGTTGGGTCCTAAAGAGGATTTCATACACGTAGGAGATGCAGTAGGGTGATTAAGTGGAGGTTGACCTCACATTTCCTCATGCTGTTATAATATTTTAGCCAGTCAGTACCACTTTGACTTCTGAGAAATTGGGGAAGGTTCTTAGAGCTGGGCAGAGGCCCTGGGCTGTGTGATGATGTGTGTGCATAGGGTGTGCAGGGCTGAACCTGGGACACGGTAGTGTGCTCTCTCCCTGGGGTACACCAAAGGAAGGGCTTTCTCCACTTCCCTCTCTTCAAAGGAGGCATCATTTGCCCAGGGAGTTTGCAGTTGTTTCTAGAGCCTGGGGTAAAAGTGCAGTGTGTTTCTGGTTAACAGCACAGGAAAACTTGTATATTCAAGCTTTTGGCCGAGGCAATTCTCTTGTGCAATCAGAGCAGCAAACAGTTGCTGAGCACAAAGACACACTCAAATATTTGAGAGTGAAATGTAGTTATAGACTAATACAAAAGAGAAGATTTTCACTGTAAACAAATCATTCATTGCTATTCTTTCCTGGAAGATTAGCTCTCAATTTGGAAGAAATCCCCATTTATCCAAGGCACCCTCCTGTCTCTGCTTTGGAGAAAACAGGAAAAGCAGTTACTTAACCCATGGAATGGTAATCTCTTTGTCAGAAGAATTGCTATGTTCTGAAAATCAAACTGATCTTGGTGTGATTACCTCTGTGAAGAGATTTATGTTTTCAGTATTAGGCATAAGGTGTTAAATCAGTGTTGACTCAGGCTTCTGCCTTTTCTCTCTAATTTCCCACAACTTAATTCTTTACTTTGGGCAACTGCTTCTGAAACTTGGAACTAAATCTTCATTTTAATGTTCTTTTTTTTGCTTCTTTCACTGCTTCATCCACATCTTTCTGCTTTAATGCTACAATAGTGTGTGGGAGGATTAGTTACACTGATGAAAAAAATTAAAAAAAAGAGCAAGAGTGAATTAATCTACAAGCCAGACACCTTCATTAAGCACAGTAGGGAGAATAATATATATAATTAGCAAGACTTCTGCTTACTGTATGCTCTAATGTAATATATTAGCCATCTCATTATTTTAAAATATTAATTGCCTTGAAATTGGTAGCTACTGTTGTTAATAGCCAATTAGGGCTACTCTTAAAAGGGAGCTATTTACTGATAATTAAATCTTAGAAAATTGGGGTACTTAGCCACATTTGCTTTCATACTTTTTGTTTATTCCTTTTCAGAATCTATAATCTATGTTACTCCCTTAAAACAGAAGGGCAAAGAGAGACAAACCCATGTTATATAAAAGGTATTTACATTGGTGGAAAAAAGTGCAAAAGACCTTTTATTTTTCTCTTTTTTGTTAATATGAGTGTCCAAATACTCAGTAAAACACGTGGTGCACTGGAAGCCCATCTGTTTACTGCTCTCTGCAGTGCTCTTTGTGTTGTACCTGTGCTCCACAGCAACATGATTGATACGAGCACAGCCTCTGCCTTATTCCTGGAAGTATTTTTCTCATTTAATGTTAATGTTCTCAGAACAGAGATCACATTCCTGTTCACCAAGCTCCAGTCCTGCAAAATCTATTCTCCTGATTCACTTAACTTTTGCATCCATTTGCTTCTGTTTTGTTATAAATAGTTATTCATTATAAGATAATAATAAATATGTTATATATTATGTTCTTACATACAGCTTATTGCATGGTAGGTGGGGGGAAGGGCTAGAAAAAGCTAATTTTTTTTTTTTTGCATTTACTTCTACATAGAGAAAGGGATAGACAGAGATGCCCAACTGTGACTGAAAGCTCTGGCAGCTATGAAGGCTGTAGATAGTTTTGTCTTCTGCTGTCATAGCCGGACATTTACAGAACCTACAGAGAGGACAGTGGCAAATATTCTTTGAATAACAGAAATATGGCTTGTTCTGTCATTTTTCCCTTGCTGGTGTGCTTGTCCTGAGCAGCAGGATGTGACATCTCCCTGAAACAAGGACAGGATGGACACAGGAAATTCAGCACTTCCCCAGCACTCCATGTCAGTGGGATCCTAATTTAATATCTCCTGTCTATAACTAGTCTGGCTGAGATTTCTGAGGAAACTTAGAGAATTAGGGGTTGCTAATGAGCTTCTAACCCTCTTTAGGCCTTTTTCAGCCCTCTCACTCTCATTTCCACTGGCAGTCACTGTCACAGTCAGCAGTGCTCTCAGGGTCCCCAGTGAGCAGATCAGATTCAGAAGAAACCCATCAGCAGCTGGTACTTCAATGGCTCAGTCTTGCCTTGGTTGAAATAAGCCCGATCTGTTAAACAAGCAGAGATGCTTCCACTTACCTTTAGCCTGATTATGATCTATTGACTGTTACCTGATTATGATTAAAATGAAAAGGAAAACTCTTCATACCAGGGCAAACTTTGATGGAACATGAACCATGCTTTACAAATCTATCAGAGGCCTTTGAAGAGGTCAGTAAGAAAGTGAGTAAGGGTGAGCTCCTTGTTATACTTGTATTTCTGAAAGGCTCTTCATGAAGTCCTGTGCCAAAGACTTTTAAGGGAAACCAAGAAAATATGTTATGGATCTCAATAATAGAGTTCTGCATAACCTGTGCTGGGGTTCTGTCCTGGTGTAAACACACCATAAACTTCTGGGACAAGAAGGTGAACAGAGAGGTGTGACAATTTGAGGACGATAGGAAATTAGCTATTCAGGGTAGTGAATATGAAGGCCACCTACCAGGAAGCACAGAAGTATCTCAGGAGACTGTGTGGGCAAATGAAATTTAATATGCACAAATCTAAACTGATGCATGTGGGAAAAAGTTATCCTAAATTCACATACAAAATAATAGACTCTGATCTGACACTCATGACTCAGGATCACAATCCTGGGATTATAATAGTTTGTTCCATGAAAACATTGTATCAATGCTGCAAGGCAGCCAAAATGTTAACCAAGTGTTAAATGAGGAAAAACTAGAGAGCAGCTCTATGAAACAGTGTTCATCCACGTGCTGAAGAATGTACATATTTCCAGTCCTTTCATGTCAAATGGAATGTAGTACAATTGGGACATGCTCACAGAAGTCCAAGCACAGTGGAATTCCACAGTAAGGATGGTCTGTGCATGCCTGGGCTGTTCAGTTTAAACCTGTGGCAGACCTACAAACTGATGAGCACAATGGGTAAAGCTGGTCTTTGCTGTCTTTTCTAATGCAAAAGAACCATCGAAGGAAGGTTGTAGGAACCAAGTTCAAAGGAAACCAAATAAAGTTTGGTTTCTTCATGCAGCAGACAGTAGATGTATAACTTTTCCAAAGGATGTGGGGGCTGTTTTAACTTTACAGGGATTCGAGGAGAGACTGCACAACCCTCTAGATGAGAAATTAAGAGCTATTACATTGCAGAAACTGAAACCACTCAGAAAATCCCTGCAGCTAAAAATAGTTGTTCTGTGGCACAACCTGTGGGAACTGCCACACATACATGCCCTCTTCCTGCTTTTCCCAGCTCAGCTCCTCGGAAACCCTGCTGGAGACAAGCCCTGGGCTCAGTGGGCATTTGATGTGGTCCACTGTGGCTCTCAATATTCTACCAACACTGGTCTTGTGCCTCTGTGGTGTCCAGAGAGGTTTGGGCTGTGTGTGAATGGTTGGGGTAGTGAGACACTTTTCTTTCTTTCTTTCTTTCCCATTATTGTGTGCTGTGATAGATATCTGTTTAGCCAGCAGAGGATCACCTGGTCCTTAACTGACCAAACTTGCCTTGCCAGAAAAAGCACAATTTTAAACTATGCTCTAAAATTGAGACACCTCTTCTGGACTGGGCAAAGCTGCAGCGAGTAGCTGTAACAGTTGACAGACCTGTGAAACCCAGAGTCTTCTTACATACCCCAGAACAAATAAAAAAGTCTTTCTTATTGCCCATGATGAAAAGCTATCAGAAACTGTGATAGTATTTTCTTCATTGTGAATTTATTTCTTGTTTTTCATAGATAGAAATGAAAATTTCCAAAACTTACCCTGTTGAAGAAAAAAAACCCCAAACAACAAAAAATAATTAAACTATATGAAATAAAGAAAAGCAATTTAACTGACGGCACTCCAGTTGCAAAATGTCTGTCTTGAGGGAAGACATATCTGCCATGATACAAATTATATTATTAGAGGGGGTGTTCTTTAAGAAAAGACAGAGGGAACATCTATTAGGTTCTGATTGTCATTGTGTTAGGAAAATTACAGCTTACTGAGATATTTTATTAAAAAGAATTCTGCCACTTGAAACATTGATTTCTTGTCTAGCTTAAGGTTGTTCAGCTTGTGAGACAGAAGAGATGACTATAATCCTTTGTTCTGACCCTATGAATAAAATGGGCCATAGTAATTCACAAAATTATTCAAGCCACAAGCTGAAGTGTGGCTTTTGGAAAAGTGCCCAGTCCTGAAAAGTAAAGAGTATCTCAAAATACCAATAAAATAATGCCTGGACAATATTTGACACCTATATTTGAGGCATCAAGGAGAGGCTAAAAGGTCTTGAAGAGGCCCAGTCTATTGTTCTTGTGGTTTTGGTTTTTCTTTTTTAATGGTGGTGTCAGCTGGCTGTAGTGGATGCCTCTAAATTGTTACCATAGAAGAAAAGTGCAGGGAGCATTACAAACATTTTCCCCAAGTTTTTTTACCCCACCCCTCCCCTCCCCCAGTATTTCCTGGAGTTGCCTGGGGCCTTGGATTTTACCCTTTCTTTGAAATGTACTTATTTCCTTTTTTTAAGTGCAGACACTCACTGGAGAACGAACCTCACACAATGAATCCCAAACCTGAAATCAGTTGTAGGGAAAGCTGAGACTCCCACGAAGTTCACTCCTGTGCTTAATTCAGAAGTCAAGAATGGATTTGACTAACTTAATAAAGAAGTTAAGGAAACTGAAATAGCACAGAGCTCTTATGAAACACTTAAACAAAGGTTTACAAACTTTCTCCAGAGATAGAACTGAGGCAGCCACTGTAATCTTACAGGAGTTTGTTGATGAAGTGACTCAAGGGATAAAACTGTAGAAACAAATTACAAACTCCTTCCACCCATACCCAAATATCCATGGGAAAAGGTGCAATAGTAATTACAGTTCCCTCTTTCTTGTTATGGTATTTATAGGGGAAGAAATCATAAAACAGAAAAGTAAAGTTGAATTTGGATATTAGTCTCCTTTAGGAAAATAAATCCTGTAGCTGTTGTTATACTACCTCACAGGACAAATATCCATGCAAATAAAGGGAAACCATCTTAAATATCTTTGCTGTACTCTGAACTTTGTCCTTTTGAGCAACAGGTAAAGATTTTTCTAGAGTTTGATCCTGTAATGGTCCATCTCCTGCCTTTTAGGCTTCTAAACCTCAGTATGGCATTTAGGCTTGCTTTCTCTCTTTCTTTCTCTGCCCTAGCACCCACTCCAACTCACTTTGCAACACCTGCTGGGAAACAGGGGTATTATTATGTGAACAAAGTACTTGGAGAAAGATCGAGTTCAAACTGAAAAACCCCTGCATTTCCCAAGCTACCTGTATCAATGAAACCAGACATTTTTTACAGAACTAGGACAGTGGAAACCACAAAACATTTCAGCTCCAGCCCACAAACACACAGCTCAATGCAAGTCCTCAAGTGAATACAACTTACTCTCTTTGACTTTTGCGCATTGGAAAACCTAGTCTTAAATACCAAGATGAATAACCTTTGCTACCATCTTCACTGATAAAAAACCACACGCACCATTTTTATGTTCTCGTAGGAGGCAGAAACACTATTTGAGGAATCTACCTGGCTATAATTAGAAAAGACTGCTGGTGTCCAAGGTGGAGATAACAAGTAGAATAATGACATGTTCTGTTGTGCTGAACTGAGGTAATGTGACAAGAACTTCAACCATGACGGAGTGACAAAGCTCCTTTTAATGTTTATTGTTAATCAGGGTACAGCCCTATCCAGAAATGGCTTACTCCCATTTTGCATTGAAACGTGGAGGAACTCTAATATAAGGAGCACTAATTCTTTTTAGAATTCTCATTACTAATGTTCCTAATGTTTCCAGTTACTGAAATTTTTGTTTTGTGCCTGCAGCTTGTTGTAGTCGGTATAAATTGTTCAGAGCTTCTTGGTTCAAAGTGAGAGTAAGCAATATCTTAACAGCAGTCATCATCCCTGTGCACCCTGAAAATGAGTGAAGCAAAGCACCCCAACTGGAGAAAGATCTCTCTGTGCTGAATCTCCCACAGATCTGATCTCTTACCTGAGTGTTCCTGGTGTGGGTGGGTTCCTGCAGGAGCTCACTGATGAGGATCAGGGTGGTGCTGTGTGTCACTGCTCTGCTTCCCTGTGTGGCACAGACGTGGAATGGCTGGTTGGACCATGACTGTCAAACACGGCCCGTTCCTTCCACCTGAACCCCCACAGCACCAAACCTTGCGAGATGTCTCTTTCTGGTGGATTTGTGACATGCAGAAATGAACAGTGCAGTGGCAGAGGATTGTTATGCAGCTCCTTCAGTTTTACCTTAGCAATACAAGTTCTCTGAAGGGCCATGTGAATTACGTGAGGATGGATCTTTTAGGATATTGTGGATATCAGGTAAGTTAACCCTGATTTATGCTGAAACAAGTGATTTCTCTTCTTCAGAGTGTGCTGAGCTTGAATTTAATTTGCAGCGAGGCAAAAGTCTTCAGTAAGCCAGTCTTTCCTAGAAGAGAATATGTCTTAGCTTTTGAGTTTTTGTCACAAAACTGAATTTTACGAATGATTACAGGGTGGGAAATGCTGTTTTTAAATATTCAGCACTTACCATCTTTCAATTAAGAACTGACAGAGCTCTCACCTACATGTTTCTTAATCAATCCAAAATCAGTCTTGTTTTGCTTTGTATTTCCAAAGACATTTAGAGAGGGAAATCAAATGAGATTTGTGCATGTTATACATCTAGAAACATCCTCACACAGAGAAATGTAAGTCCTTCAGCTCACCCAAAAGTAAGAAGAACCTTTCTGGAGCCCTGATGCAGTGCTGTTTGCTGTCTGGTGGGTTCATTGAGGATGTGGTCCTAGGCATGGCCCTGTTACACCTCTGTCATTGTCAGCAGAAATTACAGATGAGCAGGCAGCTGTGTGTAGGGACTGGTGGTGCTTGTGAGTCAGACTTGAGGAATCAAGCACTGCATTTTTTTGCAGCAGGCTTCTACGTTTTGTTGGTAAGGAATGGTACAACTTGCTGTAAATATTGTCCACCCACAGGTCTCTGGGTAGCTGAATATTTTCGTGGGTTTTACATGTATTGTCACCTCATCCTGTGGCAGCTGTTGCTGCAGTGAGAGGCTGTGAGGCCATTCCTGGGGTTGGAGGGATGAACCTCTGCACAGGCTGCATCATCCAAGAGAAGGATGTACTATATGCTTCCAAAGGCACACCTTCTTTTCCTGATACTTTAGACTGGTTAAGCTCAGGTCTAAGTGTGCTATTTATTACCTAAAATTATATTCTAAGTGCTTTTAAGCCTGTTACCAGGCTTAAAATTAAAAATGATCTTGGCACCTGGTGCATTATTGCAATGTTTTTGTCTGTGAACAAAGCAAGGAGATTTCAAGTTAGCATCAAAGACGTGTGATTTTGAGATAACAAACAGTTTTTTCATGGTTCTGCTGATGCAATGGATCACATTTAGCCTGTGGAAAGATTAATATAGATATCATGTGACATCTTTGTGACCACTACTAAAGCACAGTGCTCTGTTGTGTCGTCCCTCACCCATTTGTCAACCATACCTAATTGATTAGGCTACTGTAACATTTTTATTCTGCACATGAAGTTCCCTCCTCAGCAATCTCTCCCTCCCAAAATGTACATTCATCATTAATTACAAAATCAATGGGAGAGATGGTCTGGACATATACAATTGATAGCTTCCCTCTTCAGATTAGCATAACCTCCCAATTCATTACATGGAGTGAATAATACGGTTGCTGCCACCATGAAAACGGGCAGGTCACCTGCTGTAAATTTCTTAACAAAACGTGGTGTCATGAGCCTTTTCATTTGCTGAGTGTTTACCGTGTGTTTGGAGGAGTCCATCTTCTTTCTGAGCCTCTCTCTTGGCAAAGAAACAATCGTAAATTTAGACAAATAAATGCTTAAATGTTGAAAGACTGAGAAGTTCCATCTGAAAGCTTCTGTGCTTAAAGTGAATCCTGCAGAGTGCTGACACTGCAGCTGTGAATAAGATATTAAAAAAAGATGAAAGGATCAAAAAATTTGGTCTCTTTAAACCCAGTGATGTTTCTTGCATGAGAAAGGTGATGGGAATTTAGGCCACAGTGTGCATAGTTTCCTGTGTTTTAACATATTAAAACATTGAAATCTCCCAGATCTTTTTTTTTTTTTTTCCTCTCTGTACTATATTCGGATTAGAGTTTTCCATTCCCCTTTTCTCAAAGAAAATACGCTTTCAGTCACATTTTCCAAAATAGCCTCTATGGTCTTTTAGTAGCTACCCACTTATAACTTTACAAGTCAGGTCCATTATCAAATAGATGCAACATTTCCTGTAAGAGTCAGAAATGTAACTGACATTAAATAAGGATTCCTTTAATAGAAGGATAGAAGACTGACGCTTTTTTTTTTTTTTTTTTTTTTTTTTTTTTAAGATGACAGTTGAGGTTCAGATTTTGAGATTGTTCTCCATGTTGTACCTTACTCCAGTAGCTTCACTGAAATTAATTGGACACCTTGGGGAATAAGGAGGTGGACAACAGGGCCGTCCTGTCACTGCCAGGACACTGGAATCTTTATGCTGGAATAAAACTTATCACAAGATATGCATATATATGAAGCATGTATATCTTAAATTCTAAGATAGGAAAGATAATTTAGCCATTTAAATAAAGGGAATTTATGCTTGCAATTCCCATAAACATTAACAAATTTATTGGAGTTTTAGGGGGAGTAAAACATCATTCCAAATTAATTAACTGCAAGAGAGCCATTCACCTCAGCAGGATGTGGACCAGGTTTCAAGTGATTTAGTGACTTTAATGGACTTTATTCTAGGGATTATAAAATCATGCCTTGTAATGTTTAAATTGGGGTTATAAAACAAAAGGTAGGAACTGAACTGAAGCGTTATTAGAAAGTTGTCATCTGTAATAAATAAATTAGGTACAATACCTGAAGCACGGCTAACATTAGTATTTACAACAAAATTTAAACCAGACTATGAATAAGAGTATTGATAATTGTCTTCCTTGTTATTAAAGGGTTATGTAATTATCTATGTGTTAGAGGTCAATGGGATATACAGATGGTTACGGGCATGCATTAAACCAGACATGTCTTTTTCTAGTTTGGTATGAACAGAAATTTATGATCTGTTTTTATTAGCACTTCTGCATTGTCCCTTGAACTAATTTTGCAAAACTCCAAATGCGATTGCCATACGCAGTTTTTATTTAGATCTCAGTGAGGAAAATTACTGCAATCTCTTGCTCTTCAGATGTACATTCTGAGTCAGATATTCCTTTCCTGAAAACTTTCCAATAGGATCCACTGGTGAAAATCCCATTGCAAAATCAAAGTCTTTCTCTATTGAAATTGTGATGTCTTTCAGCCCACAAAATAAGGGCAGAGTGCATGTAATGATTGAAGCCATACTTCTAATGGTACTTCCCTGTCAAATATCTATTTCTATTATTTGTTTCAGTATTATTTCTCATGTTCCAAATCATGGGGCTTTCCTGTATTTGTCAGCTCCTCAGTCATCTGGCAGGCTTTCCTAGCCGTTGTTTTCCAGTAACCACAATTCCAAGATATTACCAAAATCCTTGCCAGAACCCCTTTGTCTCACTTCAAATAATTCTTGCCCAGCCTCCTGGGGAGCTCTGCAAACCTCAGCAGCTGTGTGTGGCACCTTTCCTGCCTCACCCACACTGGATATCCTGCTGTCCCTGCAGCGGCACATGGAAAAGGGAAAGACAGATGTACTCCATTTGATTATTTCTACATGAATGAGGTTTTCTTAGCTAAATAGAGGCCCTTTTCATGTGAAAAATCCCTTGCAAACTATTGGCTTGTGTAACTACATTTATGAAGTTTTCTAAAAGCATGTTACTGACTTGTTTGTGATGCATTGTTACTACATTTTATTACATAAATATGTACTTAGGAGCCTTTATAAAATGCAGATTATTGACCCAGTCCTATAAATATTTACTCAAAGTTTTAAAACTCCAATTATTTGAGCTGATTGTATGGCTATTCATTCTTTAAAAAAGGAAAAGCCCTGTAGTATATCTATATTGGGAATTAAAACAAAAAATAGTTTAGAGTTACCTCAAAAAGCTGTTAATAGTACTTTTGGAATAATTTCAAATTTCGCACATTGTGTGTTTCTCTTCTAGTATAATGGCTTTCAAAATTTTCTGCTTAAAATACAAATTTCTCTTTTTTTTTTTTAATAATAGGAAGAAAAAAAATTAAATATGTTTCAGTTCTATAACTTGTTTCCTAAGTTTCAGCCCAGAGCAAAATTTTTATGGTTGAGTTACAAACCTCTGAAAATAGGGGTTTACAATGGAAACACTGGCAGCACTGGCAGAGCAGTGTAATATACACTAGAAATAGAAAGCAAGATTAGAGATGACATTTAGGACATGAGGCCTTCTCCAGGCTGTGGGAAAAATAACTGTGTTCTATTTTTTTCCACAGCCTGAAAAAGGCCTCCTGGTCTAAGTGTCATCTCTAATCTTATTTCCCATTCGTACCGTGCATTTAACTAACTCCTTTTTTAATTATTATTGACAGCAATTTGTTGCAGTTTTAAGTACCAGCCCACGTCCAAATCCCAGCTTCCCTGGCTAGCACATGTCAGGGTGGTGGGGAGGGTACCAAGGAGTACTTTGCTGATGTTTGTGTCCCAGAGAAGCCCAGTCCCACGGCTGTCGGTGCTGCGGGAAGCAGCCCTGCTGCTCCGGGTCAGGCAGCGCAGAGCTCCTCACCCCTGTGCCAGCAGGGCATTGCACTGGGCACACGTGAAAACTGCATTTTCTAAGGGCACAGGAAAGCCTGACAGTCAAATACACTTACCCTGCAGGGTCTGGAGTGGTAACCAGAGCAGGCAGGTACTCGGGTGCACTGATTTCCACACCACTTCTGGAGCAGGCCACATTTCCCACCACTATTTAGCCTTGATCCAGACTCCTGAAAGCTCCAAAGTGAGAATGTCCTGAACAATAAGAAATAATTTGGTGAGATGTGACTCCAGACTAGGCTTCCTTCACCACGGAGCCGTGGTGCTAATATCTACCAGTGTGGCCCCCATGAAAGCAGGGACTTGGTACTGTCTCCAAAAGGTAGCTAAGCTCAAGGGGGTAAGTTTTAGATTTCTCCATGTTAAACCCTTTTTCCATGCTTAGGCATCCCCCGACTCAGCTGCTCCAGTTTCGCTGCATTAAATGATAATTCCCTGTATACATTTATGGCCTTTTAATGCCTACTGTGCCACAGCATTGCTTTGCAGTGATCTTGCAATCTCCATTCTCAGTGTGGGGTAAAAAGGAGCAATAAGGAAAGAAAATGCCACTGCAGAACAAATGCAATGGTAATTACTTCTTGCTCCCACCAGAAAAAAGCCAGTAGGAGGGTCCATATCCTGAGGGTGATCAGTCAGACAGAATGCATCTATGTGGCTTGAATGGTCAAGGGAGAAACTTATTCTACATTTGAACTGCATTTTCAGTACTCATCAGATCAATTCTTTTTATTGCTGTACTCACAGCAGACAAAGATACTGGCAGCTACTGCCCATTCTCCGAGAAATGTATCCTGCAAAGTCAATAATAGAGGCAAATTTATTGCTGAAGCAATTGCCTAGTGAAGGTGCTTCATTCCAGCACTGTGAAAGCTGGTATTAATGTAGGGATAAACACGACCTGTTCTGTGTGTACATGTAAGTAGGTGTATAATTTTGTTTGTAAGCACAGTGTCTTCTTGGCAGGTACTCTGCAGCCAGCAATTGCCAGCTGCTAAATGTTCAAAGAAACACGATGTGAATTGTTCTCCTCATTGGGAGAGGGGCCAGGAAAATGCATTTAATATAATCAGTGGATTCAATTCTGACAGCAGAGACGTAGAAAAATTTGCTTACCTGTGAACATCTTTTGGATTTTAATTTTCAGAAAAAGCAGTTAATAAGAACTATTCTCTCTTGCACAAATGATATATCATACAGCCAGAAAAATTGAAATATGAATTATTTTGTAAAGTTGAGCTTTCACATTTGTTTTTCCACAAGATTTTGACATTGTTATTGGCACAATACTTCATTCTACTTTGTGTTGTTTATAGATCCAGGAAAATGTCATACACTTTCTTTAATCCTTACAAAATATAAACACTCTTTTAAAAATGTTCTTTTCTGTGGTTAGATCTCTGACTAAACAGTACTTTTTGCATAAGCCAAATGCATGATGTAGTCGTTTGTCAAAAAGTAGCATGAAGATTTGAAGTGCCATTAATTACTGAAGCTGCTGTAAAAGGCTGGTAACCACAGTACTTGTGCACAGGCAACCACTGGGACACAGAGTGTTCTTCCAAAAGCACCTTGGTCATATAGGGCTGTGAGTGTGGCACATGAAGAAGGGGTGGAAACCAAAGCCTGCACTTCAGGCTAGCTGTGCTAATCCCTGAACATGGAGTGCTGTTCCTGTCAGAACACTGTGTTACACCAGCCACTCTGTCTCACTTGTGACAGCTCCTAATCATTTTTTTGGCCAGAAGAGCCAGACCAGAAGTTTCTGAGACAAGATATTCTACCCACAGAGGCTGCAAGGGGTTAACCTGAAAGAACTGTGTTACAACAGTGCAGTGGAGTGAGTTGGCACTGCTGATAATCTCATCTGAGCCAGCCCAGTGTGAACCAGCATAACTCTGGTTTAAATGATGACATGAGTTTCCATGCAAAACCCAATTTAACTAAGCACACAGTATTGCACCTTCTGTTAGCCTGGCACAGCCCTGTGTCCAGGTGATTCTATCCCACCCAACCTGAAACAAAAATTGGGGTCTGCTGTTTTGCAGAGGGAAGGAATATATTTACAAAACAAAGCTTATGGCTGGCAGGCATGGATCTGCAGCTTTCAAGACCACACCAACCATGCAAGTCCTTGACCCAGAAAAAAACCCTTACGTTCTGTTTCTAGGGACAGTAAGTGACCTTGGAAGGACTGCGTCAGTGGATAATATCAAGTCAACACTAGGTCTTTTCTTCTGTATGCTCTTGAAAAATTTTGTGTGATGATTCTGAACATACATGGTACTACTCTTCCCCCTCATTATCAGAGAGCATATTAACTCTGAGCTGAACATGCATAGGAAAAGAGAACATGGCAAAATTTTCCTAGGTTCAGCACTAGCTCTGATTTTCCAACACACAAAAATTTAAAATTCATTGTTGGGAAATTAAGCAAAGCAAACCAGCCTCCTGGCACAATTTGCTGAAGCAAAAGTTCTGAGCTTCACACAACTCAGGGTCCAGCTTATCCAATTCCAGGAAAACTTCATGGCTTCATGCTGCATTTCTTCCTCTGAAAGTCAGTCTTGCTATTTCCTGGTGGTTTATTTCCTTCTTGTGCACCATAGAGATGTGACAGTGAAAGCTTAGTTGCAGTGTGCGTGCACAGCATGGGAGTTATCTCCTCCCAACAGGAGGTCCTGTTCTTCATCACTTTGTTCATAGGAAGCATTAGGAAGAACATTAAAATGTTAAATTGTGAAGATTTACAGCAACATTTTTCTATGATAACCTTATATTTATGTTAATTGGAAGCTGCTTGTAGTATCATGCTGGTCTCTTAGTACTACTACTCATAATCCATTTCCATCTTACAGCTTGGGAAGCATATTGGCTGGAGTTGACTGAACAGATTTTAATAGGTGATGAAAATGTCTTCCTGTAGACTCACCTTGGTTGCTTCCCCTCCTTGATGAATCTTTTCCTTGAAGTCACTTCGGGAAGCAGCACTACTGGGAAGCAGCAGGAATCCTCCTGCAAGAGATGAGGGTTCATGTCAGGATGACACTGCTGAGGATTCACAGTGCATCAACACAGGTCACACTGTCCTTTTCTTTATTGTGTGGTCCTTTTGGATCAGGCTTCAAAGCTGACCATCAGCTCTCATTTCTACATGCCCTGACTCAACTCTGAAGTTCCTGAGTGGCTGGAGTTGGCTGCTCACTCCTGTACTTCACTCTCACTTTCTGTGCCCTACACATGCTCTGCTCCACTCTGGAACAGAGATTTGAATCACAGTTTCCCAGATGCCAGAGAGTCCCTCAGCCACTACTAAATAGGTTTGCAGTACTCCTTTGTCTGGTTCAGGGCCTGTTTTGCTATTCAGACCAGGCTGAAATGCCCTGGCAGGCAGAGAGCCTGGCTCAGTCCAGGACTGCCGGTTACCAGGTGCTCTGGGCGCTCAGCTGGTGAGCATGTTCTTGCTCTGACTGAGAACAAGCTGCCAGTCATTCTGAAATCCTCTCCCATTGCATCAGATGTGTTACTCTGTGGGAAAGTTCACATCTGAGAAGTGTCTCAGAAAAAATACTGATGTGCCTAAAGCCCTTCTCCATTCACTCCATTTCTTTCTGCTCTCTTTAGTAACCTTTTCTGGAAATTGAATCCTCTGTACACGTTCTTGGGGAAACCTGCCTTTGACAAAGACATTTAATGATCCAGAGTTTCTGATGCTGACACTAACTCAGGTTTTGCAAGTGTTGCTGATAAGCTGTCTTATCTTCTCTTGGTGCTGCTCATTGCAAACAGGACAGGTTTTCTCTTAGATTTTAAGAAAGTACCTCTCTGATTTGCAAGTTAAACTATTAATAAAACTAAAAGCTTGATACATAGTATCTTACAAAACCCCTTAACTATATCATGATTTTGTAATACTTTTATCAGAAATAAGTTATAAATTCTTACATTGAAACTGCTGTTTCACAGACAGAATATTGCCGAAAAAAGACACTGCTAACTTATGTTAGTGGGTAATGCCAATTCTTGCAGTCTGGTCCTAATCTTCCTTTGAACATTTGTTAGGGAAAATATGTAAAATTGATTAATTTTTGAAGTATAATAATAGCAGCAATATTATACTGTAGTGAAGGTTATTTTGCATAACTTTAAAACATTTGCAGAAGGCTCAACATTTGGTGCCTTAATAGAGAAGTATCTTCCCAGTAACAGTTAGTGGTTTGTGGTGCCTGCTGCAGTAGCTGCCACAGCCTGGAGGGTCTCAGTCCATGTTTGCCATGCACAGGGCACCATGCAGTGCCCCCACCTCGGCTGAGGTCAGTCTCAGGGTGTTGGCTAAACAGCTCGGAGCTCAGCTGTGACAAGTGGACAAGCAGGGTGACAGGGTCCGTGCTAATGTCTGCGGGAATTTGCATAGGGGGAGCAGGGCAATGGTGAGAGCACAGAATAAATCAAAGTGTGAAAGCAACTGCAGTCAAATGTCACACCCAAACACTCAGGGGCCTGGCATGCTGTTTGGAGCTAGGTTGGGTTACCTGTCAGTGTGGCATTTTCTTTCTGTTGCTGGAGAATAATATTATCTGAGGATAAACCCTAAGGAGCATGGATGGTTGTTATACAGACCTGACCTTCTAAACTCTTGTCAAAGCAAATTATCCATTGATGTAAATTGGATTATTCCTGTGTAAAAGATCTGTTATATTATCCAATTCTTCCATTATTGAAGTTATCTGTTGAATACAGTTTTGTTGCTTTGTGTGTGTGTGTGCATGTCTATACTTCTATAATTAAATAACGTTATCCGTGGCACAAACTCTGTCATAGGCTAACAGTTCTGCACACTGCACTGTACATAATGTCTGTACATTATGTAGGACTGTAGGATATAAATTCTCACTTCATAAGAAATTAGAAATATTATTTCTGCACTTTCTAAACAAAGAGATATGAACCCTCATTTGGCCTTGGAATTTTCTTTGTTTGCCCAGAGTCCAACACCTGTCTAAAGTCTAATGCTTCCTTTTATAAAAGCATAGACATTGAGGACTTTTGGTTGTGGAGCAAGAAGAGTTTAAACTGTAAACAAGAGTAAAACAGATTAAAATTTAGAATCAAGCCTTACTTTGTTTTTACCTATTGTAAATTACTTTATGTGTTTTGATGCAAATCTCTCAGTATTTCTTGAAATACTCATTGTTTAAATGCAAATCATTTTTTCAGCTGCTGTTTCTGTTATCAGACAAGCCTCTACACCCTGTGAATCTCTCATGAACAGAGGCCTTACCCCACTTACTGTCTCAGGAAACAGCCCTGCTGGCTTCAGAAACATCAAAATAAGGTAAGCTGCCCTCAGATGGGAATTTTGCAGCCAAGAAATTGACTCAATTGCTTAACTTTACCATGTACCTCACTATGTCACTGTGCAATTCGGTTAGAAAACACTTCTCACTTCCTTTTTTCTACTTAGAACTGAAGCCAAACCCTTGGAAATCCCTTTTATCTAGGAAAAAATTAAGAGAAAATATTGAATCCTCACCCTCCTTCAGTTTTCAGGGGAAAAATTTACAATTTTTACATAAAAGCCATGCAGTTCAGCTCTGAGCCTGGCAACTTTCAGTGGTTGTGTAGTAGTTGGGCATTATTTAGACCTTCTCATTTACAGTCTACTCAACTATTTTTAATTTGAGGATACCTTTTCCCCAGGAAAACATGAAATGTTGGAGTAGAAACTATCCCTGTCTTGGAGTTTGAAGCCCTGGGCCACATACCCACCCTTATTTTTTAAACCATGCTGGCATTACTGGACCAGGTAGTGGCAGACTGGTTGTACAGAAACATGGTTTTTGAAATCTAGATTCCTTCCAATTAAAAACACTCCATGAATTCTCTGAAAGGAAAAAAAATCTTAGCATGGCTGATTTCTATTATAGCTGTCACTGTCACACTATGGAATCACCTAGCTGAACCATTTTTTATGAATAGCATTTAGTTTGAATTCTGGTACTTTTAACTGAGTGTTTCTTCATTATTTTACCAGAGATAGATTGCAATAAATCTGACTACAGTGTTTCTGACCCAGATTTTTTTAAAAAACAGAACCAATGTGATGACCTGCAGATGTTTTGCTTATTTTTGCTCCATTTACTCCAGAATTCTCCTCTGGTAGGAACGTACTTCTTCACTAAAGGCTGAAAAACAATGGTGTTAGTCCTAGGTTCTCACACTCAAAAGCTATGAGGAAAAAAAAATGGAACCATTTTCACAAATAACAGACCAGCCCAGAGCTCTTCCTAGAAAACAATGCAAGGAGATTTTCTACAGCTGTCCATGCAGAAAACAGACGATTCAAGTGGTTTAATATTTTTTCACAGAAACATTCTTGCTGCTGCTATAATGGAATATTCATCACTGCCCTTTATCTGAGGAAGCTAATCCACAGAAATCGTTTGGAGCTAATTTTCTGGAGTTCCACCTGAATCTCACTATGTGTCCATGTGACTCAGAGTGTTACAGACAATAACTTGTCTAGTGACACGAGAGGAGAGCTCTATATGTCAAAATGAACAGGCCTGACATCATAAATTTTGATCCAAGAGTGCCAGTGAAGCACAGTGGAAGATAATCCTGACATTCATTTTGGAAGCTGTAATTTAATTCAGTCATAAATGAGCTTGGTACAAGTATTAATTTGAACTCACTTTTATTTCTCATCTGCTGGCTAAAGCTTGCAAACAATAGGGGAAAAGTCTTGCTATACTGCTACAAATAAGTAAACAATCTTTTCTGCCAGGAAGACTCCAGTGTAAATGCAGAGTCAGGGAATAATTTTTTGACTAATTTATCCTGCATATGGATACTTGGAAACTACAGATGCTACATAACGAACTCTATCTACAAATATTTCCCAAAGGACAAGAGAATTTCAATTGCACCAAGTTTATAATAAATCATTGCCATGGAGTGCTGCTAGCTCACATTAGAGAAGCACTGTGGACAGGGTGAGGTGTGAGTGAGCAGTCTGGCTCAGTGTTAGGAGCACAATTCCCACCTGAGGTCAAAGCAAGGCAAGGTCAGAAGTTGGGAAGAGGATATAGAAGAGAATGAAAACCTCAATCTATCAGAAAGCAGCTGCTGGAGCTTCTCTGTAATTATTTCCCTGCCCTCCCTTCTCCCTTCCTCCCCCAGTGCTTTCTCCCTCTGTGCTTTGACCTGGGGCTGTTTTCCTCCTCTTCCATTATTCTGTGGATACCACCAACCCCATATCCCGGAGACAGCAGGAGTGCAAGGAAAACAAGGCTGCAAAATGAACTCTGTATTTACACTGGTTTCCAGCTCCTTCTATGAACAGGCATATGGTGTTAATCTAAACTGTCCAACACATTAGTGGGAGGGAAGTAGCACCCAGAGGATTATTACAACATTTTACCTGGCAGATGCCACCATATTTATTGATATGAAAATTTCCTCCCTCCATATCAGCCACTGAAACCTCCCTCTGTGAAATTCTCCTTATTTTAGGCATAGCTCTGTTAAAATATTTTGTTAAACTCCTTAAGTTTTACTGTGTCTAGAATGTACATTCATTATTCAGGAAAGGTTATCGCTAAAGTCAATAGAATTTTAAAGTAATGAATGATCTGTTTGTTGTAGTTGGCTGGTTGAACACATTGCATTTTTATGAGTAATTTCTGTGGGCTATATATATATGTGTCCGTATGTGTGCATAGGTATATATACGTATGTAGAAGTATAGATATGTAGATTTGTATATTTGTGTATAATTTATCTTCAAACCTGTGATTTTATATCAAATATTCCTGAAGGTAACAGTAAAATCAATAAACAGTGGTACATAAAAATGCTAAAAAGGAGGGCCAAAGTAAAGTATCATTGAATTAACTTTCAGATAATCCTGAAATATGTAATAGTGTCAAGCCAAATCTGGAAAGCATTTATAAACTAATGCAGATTATATTTGAAAAAAATTTAAAAATCTAAGTTTCTTTATTTTTCTTTTAAAAAGAATATTTTGAAATAGATTTTCTACAGTTTTTTATCAAATAACCAAAACCAATATACATATGAAAAAAACAGGTCAAAGACAATTTTAAAGGCATCTTTTAAAAGGGTAAACACTTTCAGTTCGGTTTTACTTTCACAGAGAAAAACTATATTCCATCAAGCCCCGTGTTTTCAAATATTTTGTGGTTCTGACTTAATTCCAGAAAGGGGAAAAACTTCAAAGTTAAGGAACAAGCCTCCAATACAACAAAGTTGGGTAAAATTAAGGATGGTAACCTGTTGTGATAGACAGTAGGGAGGGAGTGATCTCTGACCCTGGATTTCCTTCCTTTTGCTCAAATCACAACAAACCTCAAACAGAGATGAATTTCTTTTGCTATTGCAATAATATGTCTTTTTATTTTGGAAGCAAAAAAAGTCTAGAATATCTGCATATGTTTATTGGTAATAAAACATTTCATACCTCTAAGATAGCTACAAAACCTGACTCCCCTTTCCCAAGGAACTTTCCTGGGTAACTTTCCTGGGTTCTTTGTGTCTACAGTGCCTTGCAAACATCCTTTTCTTCCCTTTGGCCAGCATGGGAGTGTGATCATAATATCCAGTGACACATAGTACAGTTTTTCTTCCTCTAATAGGACTGGTATCTGAGAAAAGTCAAGGCTCACACATGGAAACATCATTGATAAATCCATTGTTAGAGCTTGAGAAACTGGGCAATGTTTTGGGCTCAAAGCCAATCACCTTTAATGCAATTTTCTATAGCAAGGCAAGTCAGTGGACATGCAGACAAGATGGAGGGAGGGGTGTGGAAACCACACATGTTGCTACATCTTATAGGCTAAAAATTTTCTATCTCCATCTGTTCCTTAAAGGGAAAGTTGGATTTTGTGACCATATTTTTTCCACAAAAAAGTATCTGCTTTCTGTAGAAAATTAGAGCTATTCATCAGACAGCCAAACACCTGCAAGCCAAATGTTTCTGGCTGAAAGTATTGATCCTTTTCAGGAGGATGAGAGTTTGGTGCTTCATTTCCATGTTCTTTGTGAGGGGCTCACAAGGGCCACATTTTCAGTGTCTTGTGTGGCTGAGCTCGAGTGGGGACAGGAGCACACATGACAGTGGTGCTGCCATGCAACAGAATTTGGGTGTGAGCTGATATCCCACTCACTCCTGCAAGACTAGGATCTGCCTGCAAGCAAGCCAGGGCAGTGGGGATGCTCAAGGACCTTGGGCTGGAAAAAGCTCCAGGATCAGGTTAAGCAGACACAGATTCTGATACAGCACTGCAGAGAACAGTCATATCTTCAAGTACATAAACCTACCATTTGCATGGTTAATGCTTTTTACTGTGAGTTTTCAGATGGAACCTTTGTTATTTTACTGTTATAAAAACAAATCTTTTCAGATTTTCCAATTAAAAACAGATCAATAAGCTCAAATAGTTCTTGGAAAGTAATGGGTCTCACTCTGCTCCATTAAACTCAGAGACATTAATTGGGCAGTAGATTATCTAGAACAGAAGCTTGGTAATGCTTGAATTTAAATTAGATATAAGAAAGAAGTTTTATTACAACACAGGTGGTTAAACACTGGCACGGATTGGCCAGAGAGGTGTCCCATCCCTGGAAACACTCAGTGTCAGGTTGGACGGGACTCTGAGCAGCCTGGTTGTTGGAGAGGTCTCTTTGTGTTGCAGGGGGTTGGAATAGATGGCCCTTAAAGGTCCCTTTCAGCCCAAATCACTCTCTGAATCTATAGATATTTGTTAATGGTGCTAACAACTATTTATTTTTTCAGAATTGCTTTTTAGTTTTGGTCAAATTGAGTTTTGAAATACAGCTGGCAAAATAAAAAATAATCAAGAAAAGTATAATTCTTTTTCAACCCAAAATATTTAGTTTTGCTTCAAAAGAATGGCTTCATTTTTGGTTTCGGGCTGTTTCATGTGTTTAAAAGCTTTTTCTCTTTCCTTTTAAAATTTAGAGCACTTTAGAAATGGACAGATTAAAAGCTTGTTTTGAAAGTTTTTGGAAGTGTTTTGGCAGTTCTGAAATGAACTACTCCATTTTGAAAATACTAAAATGAAGTGCTTAGACATTTTAATTTTTTTTTCTGCATTGTTTCATCTGGGACTATTTGCTAAATTCCATTCAAATTCATGAAGAGTCTCACTAACCCTGCAATTCATTTGTGTGGTGTATTTATTATTTGTCAGACAGCAGTCATTCATTAAACTCTGCATCAGTTCAACCTTAAATAATGGGAGAGAATTCTCCCATTCGAATTCTCCCATAGAGAGCTACCATTCTCACTCCCCTTGTAATTACTGCCCTAAGGGACACTCAGCTGTGCAGAGCCACATTTACCCCTCTGAGAGAAGAGGTGGCAAGACAGACCTCAGCCCCCTAAGCTGGTGTTGCTCCCTCTTCTCCACCCAAGAGAGTACTCCTCCTGGAGTACCCATATCACCCTTACAGCTCACATCAGGGTTTCTGTAGCCTCTTGCTAAGCTCTGTCTTTCTGGCTCTGGTTGCTCCTGCCATCAAAGGAAGACTCTTTGCTGTTCATGCCACTATATGTGGTCACTGCACTTCTCATGCTTTACCACCTTCTTTCTCACCTTTTTACCATTAGTGAAGATTGGCCTGTTTTATACTCCAACTGGTTGAAATGTTTCTAAAAGCCATTCACCTGCAGCAGCAGTCAACAGCTGGCATGCTAACATTTTTGTCTTTTCTGGCTGCTCAGCTTCACCAGGGCTATTCACAGCTTGCACTTTGCTAAGGTCGTTGGTATCACCCTTACACATTTCCTGTATTACATGAGGATCAGGTTCCAGTAGTTAACAAGTCAAAAAATATTCCTGGGGGAGGAGAGGAACTAGGTAGATAAGTGCGTTCCACATGTGCACTTTATTTTGGGAATTGCTGCCTTCATCTATGTGAGAAATAATTGTGATCAAACATAGGTCTGAAACCTGGCGCTCCAGATCCCACAGAAATGCCTTTGTACTCTGAATGTTCCGGTCCAGCAAGGCCAGAGTGTGATGGGATGTCAACTGCTGGCCACTGCTCAGTGCCTGGATCTATAAATAGTCTCTGGGTCAAACTTTGCACTACTGTAATTGGGAATAGCTCCAGTAAAATCAGTATCTCCACATTTATTCTCTTGAAATTTAAAGCCAGGTTTGGCCCACTATGTGGCCAGAGTCCAACTGGAAACTAGGGCCAACCCGAGTTATGGGAGAGGAGATGAGAACTAGCTCTCCTGCAGTTAGTTAGCCTCAATCCTCACGTGTCTCCCAGATATAACTGTTCTGACCTCAGTGGAATTGATCCTAATTTATGCCACTGTAACTGAGATAGCAGCGTGCATTGTTTGAATTCTGTTGGGTGCGCCTTCTTCCAGATGGAAACTATTTGCAAACTATAACGGCTTCTTTCCTAATGTCGAGGCTTGCCATATCTGAAATTTTTGGTGGGGCAGGGGTGTGGAGAAAAGGATATAATGCCAACTTTGTGCTTAGTGCTACCTAGTGACATTAAATTCTGCAGTGTTCTATTAAATTATCAGTGCCTAATTAGGGGATTAGAAGACTCCTCTCCTCTCATCCTAATTACAGAATGTGTTCCAAGATCACCCAAAAGAAGGGAGGAGGTAGCTCTAGGAAACTCAGAATGGCAATGTGGTGATTCTGTGCCTTTTTTTCTTATATGGGCGTTCCTGCTAATTTATTTTTCTTGCATCTGCAGCTTCTGTTTTTTCCAGCTTTACATATTACATTGCTGAAGCATTTGATGAATGGGATGCTGTGCAGCTGAAAGATCACACGTCTCAAATGGCTCACTTGGTGTTCTCAGACTGAACTGACTGGCAGAGTTGCAGCTCTCTGACAAGGGGAATGGCTGCTTTTCTCTCAGAAGAGCACTGTAACTCTTAAATTCAACATAAAGGCAAGATATTATACACACATATATGAGTGTGGCTGTCTATATACATATGTATGTGTGTGTGGTTATATGTGTTTTTGGAGTGAAAAGCCACTCTGTCTTCCCATAATTGCACTGGAAATGTTCAGTTTGTCAGCCTTTTTTCCCTGTTAGCAATGAAGTTTGGCCAGGAGTCCTAGCATGCCATAAGAAATCAAGCCGTGACCACATTAAGCATGAATGGCAGAGCAAGGTTAGAGCCTGTAACACTATGCTGGGGTGACCTGTTGCAGAGTTAGAGGCTGAGGTGTGAGGCTGGGTCAGATAACTATTTGCAAGTGAAGCACAAAATGAAGCTCAAAGCTGCTTTGACTATTTACTCTTTCAAGAGGTATTCAGTGAGTATTTTTTATTTTGAAAGCATATTTAGAAAACTTCAGCTGCAGGGCTTGTAGCCAACCTTCAGAAATCAAACCAGAATATTTCTTAATTTTACCTACAAGTATACTCATGGCACATTCCTACTTATTCTACTTTTCAATGATTTGAAAAGCTTTTCTATAACCTCATGTAAAAAGTGACTGCTGAGAAGCATCTGACAAAGATGGAGATGTTCAGCTGCAGTGAAATAAAGCACGAGATCACTCAACCAGTAAGAGGAGGAGGTTGGGGGATCTTTCCTGTGACCAGCTCTAGTGCTGTTCTGCTGACCAGGAAGTTAGATATTCTCTTATAGAAGAAAAAAGAGAGGTGCCAGGCAATTATTTGCACCACCTATGAACTTTCTGCCCTAAATCTGTCCCCTAAAATGCTGAATTGAATGCAGATGGAAAAAAAAACCCTCAAAACAAAGACATTTTTGATTTTGGAGCCTTCTTATTAATTTGTCTTTTTTTTTTTTTTTTTTTTTTTTTTTTTTTTTTTTTTTTTTTTGTAATTTTTGATTTATTTTGCTTACTAGAGCCTTTAGTCCAAGAGGTACATTTGAATGCAGCTTTGAAGGGAATTTGGCTCAGTGCTGTAAGGCAGGCTTGGGAAGAGCCTGGTCTTAATATAGACACAAAGCACAGTGCATGAATTGGCTTCCTGGATCCCACTGAAGCACAACCTGAACTTTGCCTTGTGGAGTAGTAAACTTGAAGAGCACAATGGAAACTTTCACCAGAACCAGGGCTGCAAAGGATCTGCTGTATCTCACCCTTTTACAGCAGTAAACAGGCTCTGGGGAAGGTCACCTACCTACACCAGCCTTGCCTCTGTCTTAGACTGCACACCTTTGTGTGGAGTCACTTACGAGTTATCTTTCTGTGAGGAGAGGATAGTCTGGCTGTTTCATGCCTCAGGCAGTTGGAAAACTATTCAAACTGCATTGGATATCACCAAAGCTGATTGAAAAATAACATTTTATATTTGTACGTTGTGTCTCAGACTTCATGGTACGGTCTGACTAAGACTGAGGTGTTTGGAAGGTTTGTACTGCAGCCTTGTTTAATAATATAATCCAGAGCTGGATTCTGGACATCAGTATGAGACTGATGGCAGCAGCCCCTGGCCAGGGAAGTGCCATAGTTCAGCAGACTGCTTAGGGAGCTGTCGATTGTCCCAGCAGGAAAACCATCTCCTCCTATAGTGCAGAGCAGCAGAGCATTACAGAATGCCAGTTCTTGCAAGAATTTCTGGATTAGCAGCACCGTGCAGCACTTTCTGCATCCTAGAAAGCTTAAGATGCTGAGGACATAAAAGGTCATTAAAGGACTACCCCAGCATAGGCCCAGCCATTTCTGCTTCATTTCTGGTTGACATTAGTCCAGTCTGTTCTTAAAACCCTGGAGACAAAGCACCTCCATAGCTTCACAAAGAGCAAGCTGTGCCTGGGCTGGTTCCTAGCATTACAAAGCTTTTCCTAATAATGTCCAGTACCATTCTTTCTTGCTGTCAATTATGCTGTTTTCGCTTCTTTTCTGCCAAGCTAATTCCTTCATTTTTATACCAGCCTTTTCTGTGTGTGCAGACTGTTATCCCAGGTATCTCTTCTGTGCAGTAATTATCTCTAATTATTCAATCTTACCTTTTAAGTTGTGTTTTCTAGATTTTTGGTTCTTCTCAGAGCTCCATCTAACAGCAGTCTGTCCTGTCACTTAACAACTCTCTGGAAGCCATGTGCTCAACACTGAACCCTGGTACTTTAGCTGAAGCCTTACCCTGGTTATGGCTCTTTCAGTCCCTCTTGCAGGGCTGCTTTCACCAGACATGCCAATGAGTGCTTTCAACATTTGTAAGTAGCTGAGGCTACTTATAATTAAATTAATTGCTTGATATAATTAAATAATTACTTGAGGCTGAAGTGATGCTAAGAGAAGCCAGACATTCATCTGGCATAAAACTGATGCAATGTCTCAATGTCTCTAAATAATACTGACTTACGTTATCCGAGCACAGTGAACAGGTTTACCAATGCCCTGGCATCACAACACCTGAGCCTCCTGAGCTGTTTCACTGCAGGTGCTGCTTCTGCCAACTGCATCTGTGTCTCAATCTGAAGCTGCTTCACTGTTGTGATGGACATAAACCCCCAGTGCATGAATGATGCATGTTTGCATAATTAATACCAATTGTTTAACCAGAAGCATTTGCTGCATGAAGTGTTAAAATCATATTACATCCAAATACTGCTGTGTTTTTCTGGTTTATGGACACTAGTGTTTAAAACTCCAAAATATTGTAATTAATTATTTAAGTTCTGTTAAAATGTATAAGCAGTGCGTTGTATTCAAAATGCCATCAGCTTGATCAACTCTAAAATTGAGAAACGTGTTTGGCTGATTTAAGGCATCACAAGATGATCATAATGTTATTGCAATTAACAATGTAATTAAGATTTACAGGTTGCATAATTCATTTCACATGTATAACAATTGAAATTTAATTGATAAAACTTAAGTGAGCTAATTAGCAGCATTTTCAGAACCAAAAATGTTTCAACAATGAAATTTGGATAATATCTTTTTCCTTTCTTACCATTCTTTGCTGGATTGTTATTCTGCTTCCACATTTTCAGGTTTCCAGACCTTCTTTTTTGTTGTACTTTACTGTAGGGGAAAAGAATGAAGTTTTTAAAAATTGCATATCTTTAGCTGATAAGCCATATTATTCCATTTTAAATTGTTCTTCTTTTACCCACAGTGGCTGTTGTACTTGCTGCTGCATGTTCTTATCTACACTTTGGTCATATATTCATTTAAGTCATTGTGTAGCAGAAAGCATGTTATATTCATGGATTTGTAAGATTGAACAGTTTTGGAGACTGCTGCAGTCTCATTTATGACAATGTAACTTAGTTGCAGGCTCAGCTGAAGCCTTTCAAAATGGAATGGATCAAGCAATAATTCTTATTAGAGAACGTTTTACTAAAATCAGGCAACACCTTTTTCTGTTACTATTACTGAACATGTAAGCAATAGCATGAAGCAGTAGAGCTCCGTTGTTTTAATGATTTCCCAGTTTTATTTAAATGTATTGGTAGATCCCCTACCTTGATGTTGAGATGAAAAAAGACAGCTTTGATGGATACTTACTCACAAGGGAGATTAAAGGGCTTAAAATCTGGTCCCGGTCTAAAAGGTGACAGGGTAGATCATTCCATGTAATCAAAACAGATAAGAGATGGCAGTGATTATTGTAACTGCTCCTACTGCTGTACCCAAAGTCCTTCAGTAGAATCACTCTTCTGAACACTATTACTATTTTGCACTGGCTTTGTTACTAATACTCAATGCAAGAAAACAACCCTGCAGGTGTTTTTCAACTTTGACATTTACTCATTGTCATGGAACTTTTGCAGGTCACACCTCACTGTGTGAGCGGGTTGAGGAACTGCTGGAAAAACAGATCTTTTTATTTTTATAGTTGAAGAAGTCCTCAATGCATAAAAGGACACAGCTTACAGGATTGGGCTGTCAGACAGCAGCTCATGACTTGCATTATGTTATATTGACAATGTCTTGGCAAATAAGACGCTGACAAATCGTTTTGCAATGAAAGCATAAACTATACAGAATATTGTGCAAAGCAGGCAATAGAAGGAGACACCCTCCAGTCTCCAAGGACTTGCATTTTTTCATTGCTTACCATACTTTTTCTAATATCTGTGCTGATGCAGTGTCTCATTTGAGAAGTGGGATTTTTTTTCCCTTCTGCCTCATGCAAAGCACCCATCCAGCCCCTGAGCCCAACAGCCCTTGTGTTTGTCAGGTGATGCAAAGGGAGCCCAGACTGCTGCATTACAGAGGCCAGAAGCTTTTGTAGGGGCTAACATCAGAGACTGAAAGATTTTAGGTATTCAAAGGGGTAATGTCAAGGAAGATTCCGGTTAGACCTTAGGTCCCCAGAAGTGCAGGTGGATACATTTTATCTAGATGTTATGGACTACCCATCCTGGTTTTAACAAAAACTTAAAATTAAGAATAAAAAAATAAAATAAAATAAATCTCCTACAAAACCCCACCATCATTAAGTTAAAAGCAAAGGCAACATGCAAATTTGGTTCACTGCTGCGAATGCAGAGGGTCTCTCGCAGCCCCTTCCATTGCTGCTTTTGGGGTCAGATCTTAAACTGATGCTGAATTCCTTACATCTGGGTGGACTCAGCATGGTTCATTGGTACTGATTTGTGTTTGCCTCCCTTTGGTAGGAGTGGGGATTTAACTGCTTAACAGCCCTGATACTCAACAATGCTCTGTCAATCTTGTGTTTATCAAAATTTCAGACAAAGTGATGTTTTTAAAACAAACTTAGAGATAGATTAAGAACAATAATTATTAGATGTGGCTGAGTTTCACAGTTCAGCCATTCTGGAAAGATGTTTTTAAAGAAATTTAGGTGTGTGGCACCAATTTACTGTGCAGAGAAAGATGGATTTTTTTTTGATTTCTGTCTTTCAAAAACAAGCAGAAAGTGGGGAAAAATATATTTTCTTTAACTTGTTAAAATCTGTAATTAAATAAGCTTTCCACTAAGATAACATATGGAAAACACTGATTGTGAACAAAAAATAAACCTAGAAAGACCTGAATTAGTGAAAAGGGATACAAAGAAGGAAGAAGCCTATAAATAAATGTTATAATAGAAATCACTGTAACACAACACCATCATTTCTGTTATATTTTTCTGCTCTAATGAAGCCCTATTACATATTTCTGTGGCCTCCTCTTTGATGAGTTCTTTGGTATTCCGTGCTGCAATAAGCAGTCATCTGAAATACCTGTGGGACTGGCCTCTCCCAAGACAGCCAGTGGGGATTGTTCCCTAACTACTGATTTTTACCATTTCAGTGGCACAAAGGATTCTGTGTTTTGACAGGAAAATCCTTATAACTCTAAAATGAATTAACTATTCATCCAATCATAAAATGACATCATGAAAGCAGCTCTTTTGCTGATATGTGGTGACTATAGAGTTGCTTGACATTATTCTGCTAACACAATTTGACTGGATATATGTTTTGACATCCAGACAACAGGGACACTGATGGAAACTGATGGACCCAATGTCAAAAGAAAAAAAGTTGGCTGCAGGAGGACACCCAGAAAATTAATAGGAGGATTGCAAAAAACCCCTTTCCTACAGGGCAAAGTCAATAAAGTGAGGACTGAATAAAATCCCCCCAAAAGAAAGAAAAGGCACAGAAGGAAAAACTAATCCTTATAAAAATAGCAGAGAGATTCTGAGGGGAGTTTTGGAGCTCAGTAGATGCAGGCTGAGGAATAATTATTTTGAACCTAAATAGTTGACATTCAGTATTCATATTTTTGTTTCTCCCACAGCCTTCAAAAATAACTGTGTTGATACTGTAGAGAACCTCATTATTTGAGAATCCTTTATATTGTTCACACTTTTAGTCTCTTCCTTAATTTCCACCATAATTATGTTCCAGAATACCGTGAACAAAATGCCATCCACAGGAGGACTAGAATTTTTAGACATTTTTGGGGGGACATTTCAATTTAGAAGCCAAGACCTTTTCTTACTTCCATCAAGAGCCTTTGTAAGCAGTTCTGCTTGCACATTTATAAAGTGTATTTATATATAATTTTAAAAATCTCCAAGATTAAAAAGGAAAATATCCAGTTTTGGAATCAGCCAGAAAGATTATCCTTCAGATATTTTGACCATTCTGAATTGAACATTTGTATCTATTATAGATTGGTCACTTTTCCCTGTCATTGAGTGACATGAGTCATAGGTAAAGGACTTGTTACAGGGCTCAAGGCAGAACTGTGTTAAATAATGCATTGCCAAGAATCCACTATTTGCGCAGTCAACAAACTCCTTTTCTCCAAGTAAATGATAACATTTACATATTTTGCCACCTGCTGACATCATGTCTCCTTTTGCACTGACTCCAGTATCAGACTATTTCTAATGCCAGTCAGAGAGACTTCATCATTCTAATTTTTGGAGTAGTCTCTGAAGTCCCTGAGCAGCAGATTTCAGAAACTGTGAGACTGGTATAGCGAATATAATTATGTATTTACTGTTCTCTTATATTCTCCTGTAGGCCTCTAGTGTTGGCTACTGTTTGATACAGGACACATATTTGCAAAATGGAACTTTGACTTGCTCCAGAAGGATCATTCCTATTGTTCTGTGCAAAAAAACCACACCAAACCAAAACAACCCTACAAAGAAGCCTCGTTTAAACAGTCATCCAAAATACTAAATGACAAGAAACTATTCTATTACTAAGAAATGATACTTAGATCAAAATACTGAAAATCAATAAAAAGGAAAAAATAAGTTTTGTGAAAGTTACTTGGCTTCATTTTCTGTAGTTCTTGGCTAGAACATTTCCATTGATGGAGTTGCTAAGTGCATTCTATTTACAAATATAAACACTTGATTTTGATCAGCAAAAATGCATCAGCACACTTGAACAGTGTCAATGATGACATAATTACACTCACAATTTCCTCTCTGTAATGATTTTTAAATGTCAGCAGTCATTTTTTGTCTAATTGTAGCCTTCATGTCAGCACTTCCTCTTAAAACAGCATGTTCCTCTCTGCTGGAATTTCACACCTCTCCACTCACTCACTCACTTCACCAGTGAAGATAATGAAGATGATAAAGAGCTCCAGGATATTTTCACTCCTGTGCTGCTTTACCATTTAACATCAAGCAGGCAGAATGAGGACTTTTATACTTTTTAAGTAGAGTTTGATCAGTTAAGCCATAAAAGATTATTTAATTTTAATGAACAAATCAAAAAGTAGTTTTCATTTTTTTCAGACCCCCAGCTGGTGCTTTGCTAATAACCTGCTAAAAAGCTGGGGCTTGTGATAAAAACATTCTCACACATCTAGGCCTGAACTTACTGGAGGAGAAGTGCCAGCCCTTGATCACTTCAGTGTTCAACACAGTGCAAAGCAGGTGAAGCTTGCTCTTCAAATGCAGCCTGGTTGGAGATATTATCACTACCATCTCTCGCAATGACCTAGAAAGTGGCAGTTCAAATGTTATTTTGCATGGCTCCAGGCCCCAGAGCCCACAGCATAACAAATAGGTGCTCCTCAGAGCTCTCTTCCTCCTCCCACAGATCACAGACCACATCATCAAGTGTATGGATCTCGTGCAGCAGACAGGAATCTCTGCACTGAGGTTAGCAGCAAACATTTTCCACTCATCTGAACATATGCTGGGACTGGAAAGAGGGGCCAAGGAGGCCCTCCTTCAATCCAATTTGCTTACAGCTCATCTTCAGCTCTCTGATGATGCTCAACTGTAGGGTTTAGGAGATAAAGCTTATCATTTGCTGGCCCATTTAGTATTAGAACAGGTGAAAAGCCAGAAAGAATTCACACTGTGTAATCAAATCATGAAATAAGGTTGAGACGTCTGATAAAAAAAGAATACAATTGAGTATCTCTAATTACAAATACACACATACAATGACATATCAACTAGTTATTTGTCTGAATAGGTCCCTGAAAGCTATAAGAATAAAAAATGAATAAATTGAATAAACACAGGTGAGGGGGTGGGAGTGGGTTTTCTACAGCCCATGGTAACACTCATTATGTGTCTCTGTGACACTGCCATGGCATGTAACTCCTCCATACCCAAATGTCTGTGTACACACAGGCATGTGGGGACAATGTACAGATTCGTACAACACAAATGCAGACCTGGGTCTCTGTGGTTTATGCTGCATTTTGTGCCCTGCACTTTGAATTTTCTTTTTTGGCTAAATTGGTGTCTCTGAAATCTTTTGGAGCTCTTGGAAGGGGCAGGGGTTTTTTAACAACTGCATCCTATGCACTTGTGAGATGTGTGGATGCATCGAGACAATCCGAAAAGAGATGCTCCTGCCCCCCAATGCAGAGGGATGCCCCCAAGGAAACAAAGCAAAACAAAGACACCAACAGCCAAGCAACCAAGAGCAAAAGAAACCAGTCTTTGAGTACTCCTAGGTGATTATGAGTGCTCAAGACAGAGGAAGACCTGCCATGGGGAACATGGTGTGTGTAGCTAGCTTGCCTGTGCCCACTCTTGAGAGAACAGGAGTCAAAATCTAAAAACACTAAAAGCTGAAAGATTATGTATGAGACGAACCTAGAACACAGAGGCACTGCTCTAAAACTTTCTTTCACCCCTACCCCTTTCTTTCCCAATACCAAAGAGAAAAGTAGACAATATTAAAATTAGTTTTAAATTGGGTGTAATATGCTCATGGTCAAGTCAGCTATACAGGAGTGTTAATGGAGGGTGGGGTTTTTTTTTTTTGTTTGGGTTTTTTTTTTTTTTTTTTTTTTTTTTTTTTAGTTTATTGCCGAGTCTCTCTTTCAGCTGGAGCTGAAACCCCAGCTTTTTAATGAACTACCAAAGGCAAAATGCATATTACACCCACCCACCCACCGCATTTGAACATGAGGAAATTTGCAAAGGGAAAGGGGAAATGGAGTTTTCTGTTTCAATGGACCAAAGGTATTGGAATATTGATGTTGCACATAGGAATTGAGCTTATGTTTTATATTACAGTCAAGCATTCCTGTAGCTTCAGACAAATAAATAAAGGCTGCTGAGAGAATGACACGCTGTTCATTTAGTGTCTAACAGTGTTCAGCCTGTAGGAGCACAGAAACATTCCCTATACTACCTGAAACAGGTTTATAGCCTTGTAAAAGAAGACTGTCACGGATTGTGCAGTTTGGCAGATTATTCATGACTCAGTCACTGCAAACAGAGCATTGGCTTCTGCTGTGTCTGAGGGTGCTTGACATCTCTTAAAGTCATGCCAAAACTATTGTAAGCTGGCCCCTCAGAAAACGAGGCACATTAAGTTAGAGACCACATCTGAAAACTTCAGTTGATTTGCTTCACATGAACTTGAATTGAACCTCAACCTTACAAAACAAGGCATATTAAAACATAAAGACAGCTGAGTGGTAACCATGACAACACTACTTCCAAAAAACCCAGAGGTATAGCCAACATTTATACATATATACTGCGAGGGATAATACATTCTTTTGTACACTTATTAATACCAGTTCATCCTGTGTGCATGACTTTTCATTGGCAAAACTGTACGTTACACAGGAATTTCCAGATATTAATTTACCTTTGATGGTTTTTGCTACTCTGATAAGGCCCATGCAAAATGAAACCAGTCAAAATGTTCCAAGCTTTAGGCTTGGGTGCAATATGGTCTCAAAATATTGCCTCAATTTTAAAAGTCTGTCTTGTGGCAAAATCTGTGCTGCAACTATGTGTTGCATTCCAGTGAGCTATAATATTAGTTGTTATATTTCTTTTATTTTTTAAATTGTGACAAAAAGAGTCACTTTTCTCATTGCTGTGTTTTAGAAAGATGAATGCCAAATTTTTTAACAGATTATTATGTTAAATGAACCTTTATTCCATCTAGATGTCTGCTGTTTTTCAGTCTTTGGACTAAAGGACGATTCTTTAGTTTGGGCTCTTGTCAGCAGTGATGTAAAGTGCTTTATGTCTCATTTTTATAACTGATTTCATCCCAACTAGGCTGCATTTTTAATCCCCTTTTCTCTAACTAAATTGAGGAATACAGCCCTTTCCATCAGTTTGGAGAGGAATATGTTTCATTTATTTTGAAATAGCCTGCCAAGGGCCATTTTCCTAAATGAGTATTTTCTAATCTTTAATTAGTATCACAAATACTTCTGCTGCCTGCACATTCTTCCAGTGAAAGGTTGTATAGAGTAGTCACTGCATGCTGCATGTCCTGTGGGACTGTGTGAGGAGCTACACACTCCCCTTTCACACAGTGAACAAAAGCTAAATTCTAGCCTTCTTTTCTTTCTTTTCCTTAGGTCTGAAATGCTAAAACTATAGGTGCAGTCCTGAGGGCTGAATACTGATGCTCTGACCTTCTTGGGTGGTACCAGGGTAAGGCTTGATCCAGGTCTGTGATTCTTCTGCTATCTCTTCTTTTGCAATTGCATTGCTTTTCTGACCTTTTATATATTTACTTCATAGCATAGATTCAGTGTTTACTGCTTCTTTGGGGACATAATGAATTGCAAACACAATGTCCTTTCCCCCAACAAGACCAGAGCAGAACTAGTTCAGTCGCTATCAACCACTACACATATATAATTTCTTATGTATTTTTATATGTGCATATATTTTTATAGATACATGAGATGCCGAACATTGACAATGTACTAACTTAGCCCGTTAATGAGTTGAGTATGTTTGTGGTATAGGCACTTCTATTACACAGCACACAGAAGCAATAGCAAAGGCAGCCTTAGAGTGCAAAAATCTCTACTCTGGTACTATTAATGCTTATCATTCTTAGCTCATCTGTGACAAGCTATGTTAGAGTTTTGCTAACTAGAACTGTAATCATACCTTTAAATCCACTCTTTCCTTTGGAAAAGAGATCTGGCTTGCATCTGGGCTGTCCTCAGTTGCTGTGCCTGCAGTCTCAGAACAGTGATTTCAGTGAGGTCCCTCCATCCTGCAGGGAGAACCCGGGGTTTGATTTGTCTTGACTTTCCCTGTTGGCTTCTCCCAGGCTAAAGCCAGAGCGTAAGCCGACACATAAGGAGTACGGATAAAATGGGTGCCAGGATTTGACTGTAAACTGCTGCCCAAATTAGCACAATGGTATAGTTACTATTAAAACAAATTTCCCAGTGTTGCAAAGAGACCTCCAAAAGTTGAATTTGTGAAGGTCTCATGGTCTTAAGCACAGGGATCTATTTCTTGCCTTTTCAAAATACAGAGCTTGAAAATGAAAACTTTCATTGACCTTCCCTATTCCAGGGTTCACTTGCCTATTCCAGGGTTCATGTAGTTTACATTGTATTAATTCTCAGATAAAAGGTATGGTTATGTAAGCATCAGTTATGAGTGACGGCTGCAGTGACGGTGGCATCCACCCCCTGTTGAGTTTTTTTGGTCTAAACTTTCCTTTCCTTAGTGTGTGGAACCTTGTTCCCCTTTAAGGGACAGTAGGAATATGTAATCCAAAATATCCATCTCCATCTGGATGCTCCCTTCCTTTCTTCATCCAGCACTTATTGCATGAATGCTACTGTAAAGGTACCGTGAGACAGTGCTAAGGGCAAAACCACAGTTCATTAATTGTTGTAGGAATGAGAAATGAAAGAGCAGTGACACCCTGGAGGCATTAAGGACAGAAGAATCATGGCATGAGCAACAAAACTCTGTCAATCCCCTTGGTGCAACTCTCCCTCTGGCTTTTCATTCACCCTGGGCCCTGCTCTGAGGACATGAGCTCCCACCATGGTGGCAGCCCATGCCCACTCCTGGCACCATGTCCCCTGCCGTCATCCTCTGTGACCAATGGCCACTCAGGTTCTGGGCAGGCAGGAGCCAGCCTAGAATCAGCCGTAGCATGGCTGCATCTCTGGGTGTCACCTGCACTAAATGAAATGGCAAGCAAAGCCCTTCCATAGCTATCCCAGTGCCATCCTTTGTTCTTTAATGCAGTTGGCCCAAGAAAACTTGACATTAAGAGCAAGGTTAGCTGGAATTGATACTGCTGTGATGCTGTAAAATCTTTAGTGAAATGGGGTTTGTAGCTGCTAATAACCCCCTCTCCTGTCAGGCCAAACACCACCACCGCACTGCACAACCTGTGCCAAGTGTTACCAGCCCAGCTGTGCAGGGCATCACCATGCAAGGCTCTGTGCTGCTCACAGTGCCACACCGACCTGGCTGGGATCTACTCTAGCTGGGCTTGTGCAAAAATCCCAGCTCTCTGCAGTAAGATTTAAATTCTGGTTTGTAGAGAATATGGAGAAATGTTCTGTCTCACAGTCTGCTCTGAAATATTACTGCTTCCCCAAACGATTAAGGTCTTTAGAAGACAATCAACAAACTGACTTATTTCTCCTGTAAACGGGAAAAACACATCCCTTACTTCTGCAGAGGTTCCTAAATAAGGCACAGCTGGATGGCTGCCAGTAAAGCCTTAGTATAGTAGTTGGCTGGGGAACAAGGATGCCCTGGCAACCACGTGTTTGTTAGTGAGGATGCTGCATAATTTTTAACAAATGGTTGTGAGCTAAGGCTGGGGGTGGGGGTGTGGTGAGGAGGGAGATTTGCTTCCCAGAGATTTACACAGGAGCTGCTGCAGAGAAGGTAAGCACTCTCCATGGAAAGCAGTGCTGGAACTATGGAACCTTAGATGTTTAAGGCTAAACAGCCCTCATTTTGCAGGTGTACTTAACTCTTTCTTCTATCTGCTTGAAGCTACAAACGTGACAAGGTGCCTCATGATCACAGGACAGACCTAAGGGAAGATTACACAGGCTCCTTTTGAAAATAACAAAAATTAAAGCTTACAGAGAAAAAGGGTGAAAAAGCTGGGTTATGAACTGTGATTGGTTTGGGCTGCACTAACATGCTTGATCCCTGATTTACTTTCATAGCTTCAGTCTCCTCCTGTGTGCATCAGTGCTCTACTAATTAAGGAATAGTTACTATTTTAACATTGATACTGGTGGTTTTTCTTGTTCTCCTATAAAGCTAAGTCAGGTCACTTCCTGTATACTGAGAAAGAAAGGTAAGTTCTTTTCATACAATTAATACACAGGATTTGTTGATCTCAGCCTAGGGCAAAGGTCCCCAGGGTAAAACATTTTGTGCTTTCATAAATCTAAACTTCTGAGGAAGACAATGGTGCACAGACAAGTCTCTTAAATAAATCTGCAGAATAGCATAACAGTTGCAATTACTAACTGAGGCCTTGCAAGCATATTCATTAATTCTGCCCACTAATGACAGCCCAAAGCCCACAGCAGCTCTTTGTGAGGGCAGGTGAGTTCTGGTGACCTTGCACAAGTATTCAGCTGGTGGTTCCTCTTCCAAACCTTTGCACAACAGGAAAGGCCACTGCTAAGGAACAGATGTCACAAAAAGCTCCTGCTCATGGGGCTGGGGAACAAACTCAGGGGCATATCTCATGTATTTCACAAAGGTGGTGTAAATCTTACTATGTGATAGCATTAGTTTTAATATTTACAAAGTATTTTAAATTCCCAGAGAAATCATCGTGAAGCTGTTGTAGACATTATTATTCCTATTACTGTCAGGAGCAATATTGTGTTTTATAATTTACACAAACGCTAATATTGTTTTGTTTCTTAAGCGTACTTATGTGCTTTATAAAATGTCGTGTATTGTTCTCTGTGTCCTCTGATCCACAGGAACTTCATAATTATATGAAACACTGACATTTGGGGATTGGTTTTTACTGTCTTTTTCTCATACTGACTTCCATGGAGGATTTGATAATGGTATATGTGTGTGTTTGAATTAAACCCTTTAATGCTAGGGGAGGAGATCAGTTTGACACGGAATTCAACAGCTGTTGTTTCTTTAAAGAGAAAAGGCCTGCTGGATTTAAGTGTGTTTGAGTATATCTGGTTGACTGAACAGTTTCCTCAAGGAAGTATTCATTCAGTCAATGTCCTGAAGGGTTAAGAAAACAGAAACCCATAGTGTTACTGAGTTGTTGTTATGTATGTTGCCAAGGGAACTGTGGCTGGAATGTTTAAATGTGTTGTTTCTCCCCAAACCCACAGGAGTGGAGCTTGAGTGTCTTGGTGTGCCCTAATCCTCACAAATAGTTTCTGTGTGGTGGTGGGGGGGGGCTTATGGGGGTGATCAGACTAAATACTTGTAGTGACACTGGGTAACATTCCCACCATGCTGGACAGTGATCTTAGCATCGTACTTATCACTGAGGAGAATCACAACAAAAAAGAAGAAAAGGGAGTATATTAGAAGTCTCCTTTTTTTTGCTTCTCCCTGAACCCTTTGGATTTCTTTTAGTAATGCATATTATAGAAATTAATGATCTCCAAGGAAATCTCCTAAAGACTTTGGTAAGAGAAATCATGACATTGATTGATCTTGACTCAGATCTTTAGTATCGATATTGTTTTGTCTCACATGCCACTTAATTTGCTTCACTGGTGTAAAGCAGGAGGAACCTTTGATGCAAATGACCATTTCAACAGAAGAGGCAAATTTTAGCCTTGTTTCCATGTAAGGGCTGGGCTCTTGCACGGCAACAGATCAGTCTGCAGAAAGTCTCATCAAGCACTCCTTATTGCCAGATAATTGCTGTAAGAAAAATACCTAAATGTATCTGTAGAGGTCAACTGTGCCATAGGTATTTCAAGAAGCTGGGAACAACCCTTCCAAAACCTTCCACTGGGCCATCACTCCAAAATGTTCAGCCTATTCTACCACCATGGCTTTTTCATGGGTGGTTGGCAGCACTCAGTTGAGTCAAAACTAGCTGAGCAGCACTCAAGCCCCTGTTGAGTCAAACATTTTTCCAAGCACAAACTGACCCACACTTTGACTGATTTATGTATTTTTCCTGGTATGTGGGAGGATTTGCACTCAGGGGAATGTTTCCACTTTTGTGCTTGTACCCCCTTCTATCACTCAACATAAGGTTTTTAATATAGTCCAAGATAATTCTGTCTTAATATTCTTTTAACCAAGTCTAGTTGAAATAGATGTGGAGAACATGCACATGCTCCTTGCAACTGCCTCTCAAGTGCAAAAGCTCTCCCAAGGCACATTTTCTGAACACCTGATAATTCTAAGCAGGACCCACCTCTTGAGGTGGAGACATCCTGAGACAGAAGAAGGTCTCCAGCTGGTCAGTGTTGGGGCAGATGATAAACTTTTTATCCACAGAAGTCCCATGTACACATCTTTTTGTGAGGTTTCCTTTCTTTTTTTTTTCTTTTCTCAGTAGGAAGCCACTGATGTACAGACCAAGAAGCCTTTCTCTCTGCACCCAGATAAAACAGTGAGCTTAGGCTTCATCGTGTCCTAGAGTCCTCATCCTCCAGTTGTTCACACTGGGAGTCACCTGAACTGCAAAACACTGAAGACTGGTTCACAGTCAGGTCTTCTACCAAGTGATTTCAAAACTTCTTTGAAGATGTTAGATTTATAAAAGTTAGGAAACCAGACACAGTGATAGAATCCTGGGGAGTCAGTGTTTCCATTGGTGCTCAGAGGCCAAGTGTCCTATTTCCTCTAGGATCAGAATGAGCGGACAGTGCTAAAGCTTGGGAATGCTGACACCACACATTTCCCAGCTGTGATGAAATCTTATGATTTAAAATAAAAGAACAAAGAAATAAATGCCGAAGCTTGATCAGTGATTTCTGTCTCTTTTACTTCATGACTTTTGATATTGTGATGCTAAGAGGGATGACTGACAAGAATTAATTTTTTTGTTTATTCTATTACCTATTTTTGTGCTTTCCGAAACTCCTACACAAGTTAGTTTGACCAGGCATTTCTGCATAGTTCTGAAAGTTTTATGTAGGCCAGCACTGAGGTGCATTGGCAGGAGCTGAATGTGGTTTGCCTACAATCTTGTTGGCTCAGGTTTGTACTTCATCACCCAGATATACCTATGTTTTTATTTAAAATAGTCTCTTAGAAGTCTCTTTAGGTATTCTCAGGTCTTGTAAACTGAATGAAAAACAGAAGCTATGATGTGAGCTGAGTCCGCTATGTATAAGACAAAGAATCTATTAAAAACCCTATAAAAAGCAATGTAACCAAAGCCCTGCACTCCTCAGAAGAGTTAATCCTGCAATGGGTGCTAAACTAGAGAGCCCTAAGGATGGGGCACTCCTTACCTCTCTTCCTTTGCCATTTGCAACCACAAGGTGAGGACGAGCAAAAATCTGACTTTTCCCTTTTATTAGGTGGGGGAAATTTCTGTTTTGGCAGTGCTTCTTTTTGTCATTCACAGAGTTTGTTTTTCTCTTGATTTTTTTGGGCACTTTTTATTTCCTGTCAGAGGGTGGAGGAGAAAGCTGTTCTAGTCTGTAAGTTATGCGCCCCTTACAGTGCCCCTTAGTTACACAGCACAAGGAAAAGAGAAACAGAATCCATGGCACCGTGCAGAAATGCTGCACTATATAGTTTGCCCTGGTTAAAAATTTCCAGAAAGGGAATAACACAACGCTGTGGAGCTCCTGAATGTCTTTTGGCCCTGGTGCTGCAGAGGCGCAGGCATTTAGGGTTAACCTGAAACAGTGCTGGATTCTGGGCAAATTGGTTTTCAGATCTGAGCTGCACAAATCACAATTATTTCCTTTTTGAATTACCACAAGACTATCTCCTCCATACCTGAAATAAGTGGCAACTGGAGCCTTGAAAAGCAATACACAACAGCTGTGTGAGAATTTAATTTGATATCGCCACATGCCCCCATCTTCAGCCACCTTTTTTGATCTTTCTTCAAGCAACTTATAATATCTACAAAATAATGCTGAAACTACTGTATGTACAGATTTTTTGGTAGTATGTAATTCTATCATTTTTTGCCTTGTCTTCTCCACATGCAGGGAGATGTCAAACTGGCCAAGAAAGAGTGGTTATTTACATTTTTCAAAGCCTGCAGGAGGCAAGAGTTGCATTTTTGGGTTGAGTTTGGGATGGTCTCACTTTCTCTTCAGCACTTTTCCTGTAATTCACTTTATCTTCCTCTAAAATGTTTTGGTGAGGGAACATGAGCACTGAATCTAGTCAGGTCCTTACAGCTGCTGGGGTTTTCTGAATTCTCCCTCAGTGCATTCATGGCTAGTGGTGCCTAATGATAGAATGGCTCAAACCATTAGACTTAAAAAGCAGCTTACATGAAATTTGAATGTACACCTGTAGTTTGTGAATCTTGTGTCAGCTGCTTCTTCTTTGCTACTAATATTTGAACCTTGCACATTCCAGAGTTTCTATGCATATGTTTTAAAGATGCAAGACCAAACCCTTTATCTGTTTATGCCTGTTCTTAAAGCACCATGTGGACTTTAAAGCTACAAGGACTGCTCACAGCTAACTTTGTCTACTAGAGGCTGAGTCCATGCAAAACACTGGATGGTAGAGCAGGTTCTGGTTGTGCTCAAAATCAACTGCAAGTAGGAGGCATCAGGATTTTAATAATGTAAACAAGAAAAAAAGAGTCTATCCTTTAAAAGTGCACATTGGAATTACATGGTAGCTGAGAACAAGTTTCCACAGCAGATGTATTATGAACTAGGAGAAAACTCTTTCTGATTTGTTCTGATTTGTAAACAATAATGTTGTAAACTCTGAAATATGGTTTATCTGCTGTTCTACCTATTAATAACTTTCTATTATGTTTAATTGATTAGTTATTGGAAAAACACGGAGGCCAGCAGTCGTACAACGAACCAAACCTTTCAGCACATTCAGATGCAGGGGACGCTGGCACACATCTGCCTTTTCTGCCAACAGCAGAGCAGCAACAACAACCCCAGCAGAACCATGGCCTTTGCTCAGCCCCTGCACTTTTACACTAGGATTTACCCAGTTGATATAAAATGGTAGCTCAGGCAGTCCAAGTCATCACTACAGGGGGCCTCTATAGGGGAAAACACAGCCCCTAAACAGGCTTCCAGAGTCCCCCCCCTCAGGTTCCAAGAATGCGGTTTTAACCATCCCTAAGACAAACCCCCCACCAACTTTTACAGAGGCCACCCTCTGCTCACAAAACCTAGTCCCTTCCCTGAAGGCATTCAGGATCCTTTGAAATGGAAAATTTATGCTGTACTGAAATAGTTCATACTATAATAAACAACTAGTGCCATCATTCTGCTGGTATTCAGAGCACATTTAAACCTGAACCTCGAGTGAGGACTCCATTTGGGGTGGAAGGTGGTGCTGTGGGGAGGACAGGCAGCTCACCCCAAGAGTCTTCCATACTGCAGCAGGTTTTACTGCTTGTCCTCCCCCTGCCCCTGCAGTGAACAGCCCCCTTCTCCCTCCCCACATTTCCAGAAGGCACGGGGGCTTGTGGGGGATTATATAACTTATAGGTCAATTTGTTGTTTGGGCAGAAGAATGTGGTATGTTGGCCGAAGCTGTTTGTTTGCTTAAGTTCTCAGAGTTCAATGAGGTCATTTTCTCATCTTCCCTGTGTTTTCTGTATTTTCCACAGACCTGCCAGCCTCAAACAACACCCTCTTTCTTCGCATTAGAAATGGAAACACGTCCTCTGCAGGAATTTTCCACTTAATAGCTCCTGCTTTCCTACCGGGGGCCTCAGTGCACCACCACTGCAATGCTGTATTTCTTTCCACTGCAGTTTGACATTTTGCAGCCAGAACAAGGAACGGCATTCACTCCATCCTGATTTTTGAAAAACATAGCTCTATAGGCCCACAGAACGCACCCAGTGCAGCAACCACCAGAGGAAAATGGCAAAGGTATTTAAACATCATTACATGTCACTAAGACTATGACATTGTCTGGTAAAAATGCTCTTTTATACAGTTGCTTTTCCTTACTCCCCATTCCTCCCCCCTCCAACCTTTTATAGACACACACACAGACACCAAACCTCTGCCCTGCTCTCCCACCACCAGCCACTCTTTTGTTCTGCACTCTGTTGTAATTGTTTGCCTTTGTGAATTATTTCCTTTGCATAATATTTACAAACTGTGTATCAGGTCCTGACACTGCGAGGTGCAGAAATGCACATTGCAGATAATCTGAGCAGTAAACAAGGAGCCTGCTTTAAAATGTGCCGAGTGACCTGTCTGAAGGCAGCAATATTTGCAGATTGTTTACTGCTGAGATGCAGTGATGTTGCTGAAATGCAGCAGCTTGAAGATTGGAGCAAAATGGGATCTCAGACACTCAGTCAAGCACAACCTGTAATTTTTTTATTTATTGTTTCTGTTCTGCTTTTTTTTTTTTAAAGTTAGAGCTCTATTATAAATTATTTAAAGCTATTTTCTAAAAATCCCTTTACTGTGTCTATGAAAAAACCCCCTAATTCCTTTAAAGGGAGCAAAATAAATGGAAGTAAACATGTTTATTGCTAGAAGGAAGGTCTCCCCTGTCTGCGCAGTGGTAGAGTCTCAGACAGCAAGGTCCCAGTAGGTCACACTGGCACATTGAATTGCGTATCAAATGAAACTGGTATTCTGGAAAAAGGGTGGAAAGAGGAAGAGGGGTGTTAGTGAGGAGGTTGCTCAGGCCAGGAGGGTGGGCCACTGAAAAACAACAAGTTAAAAAATAGGATTGATGATTTGCAGGACACCTAGGGTATTTCTTTCAGGGGGTATTACTTCCACTTTTAACCAGGAACAAGAGCTAGAAGAAAAAAAGCGGCAGGAGCTGACAGCTTTGTGCTGATCAAAGGGACGGAGCATTGAATGCCTCCTTTTGCTAGCTATTTATTAGAGAGAGAGAAGGGCTCCTTTGCCATTCTACTTAGGAGAGAAGGGATTAAAGATCAAAAAAAAGAGGAGGGGGACCGGCATGAGTTCTTTGTTCAGAAAATATTTCTCTCTTTTTATTTTTTATGGTGTGCTGTGCTGTCCACTACAAGACAAAAACATCATTTCTTTTTATAGCATTACTCCCCTTCTTTTCTCACTGACAAAAATTTCTAGTGATAAACAATTCCAGTAGCTTTTTTTTTTTTTTAATGTAAAGAAGGCCCCCTTTGGGAAACTCAGTTAACTGTCTTTTAGCCTGATTAACCTAGGAAATAAAGTTTAAATGCACTGCTGGGATTCTATTAGGATCATCAGTTCATACAGATAACAGCAAAAGGTGTTAAAATGCACTTCACTGGTGCAAGTGATCTCATGTTGTAAAAATGATTATCCCCAGCAGAAAAGGGAAGGATTAAGGGGCCTTGTCTACATCTGGGAAACTCCATAAGTGTTTTATTAGCATTAGTACATGTATTAATCACACAGACACAAAAAAAGGCCCGTCAGGATGGTGGCAAATGGCACAGCGCATTAAACCTACTCTCTTAAGTCAGTGGAATGTGAGCATCTTTATTCCTAGAATTGCAATAAAGCTGTTAAGTAGTATGAATGAAGGTGGGGAAAGCCTGCTTGTATGGTTGTGGATCATTGTGGATTATCAAAAAAGAGAGACTGCTTCTAAGGTAAGGCACTCCCATTGCAGAGACTTTGAACAAACGTGGGGTAAATTTAGTGTTCCAGCCTCAAATCAGTTGAACTACTGCAGATGTTTGATCACAGTGACCTAACTGCTCATTAATATTCTAATTTCTGTTATGTAGATCAGAAAGGAAAAGTTTATCCATGTCCTATGCTTCTGCTCCATCCTCTGCTCCTTAGTTCAGGTTGCTGCTTCCCAGCACAAGTGATAGTCAGGCTAAATGGCTGTGCAAGCAAGGCTGAGGTAACACTGATAAAAACAAATGTTGTTGACCAGACATGTGAATAATTCAGCAGATGATCACCGTGGGGTTTGAGATGATCAGCATTTTCCACACTTTCACTCCATTTCCATTTGCAGCCCCTAATTTTGTTTCATCTTGATAGCAACCACGAATAAAAAGAAGCATTGCCAAATACGTGGTGATTTTACAGCCAGCTTTTTATAAGGCCTATTGCCAGCATTAGGTTAGCAAACCAGATACAGGGTGATGATATTTAGGGTTCTTTTTGATCTCCAACCTTCACCACCACCAAAACAAATCCAAGTCCTTTAGTGGAGATTAGGAATGCAACTCTTGGAGGGAAAAAGTGCTCATGTTTTTGCTGTAGTCTTGGCTCTACTATGTTTGTTGACAATCACAAATACTAGAGCAGCATCTAGGAGAGTCTTGATAAAAACTACTTTAGCACCATGATAGATGTGATAGTGAGACATATTATTGACTTCATTGCTAAAAATATTATAGTTATACATGTTGAAATCCTGTCAAGAAGTTGCCTCTTTCATTCCAATATTAAACACTTTTCTTTCAGTGGATATTTGGAATATTGTATATGTCTGTCACCACAGCAGTGACATTTGTTATTTTGTTCATCAAAATGTCACCTGCCTATCAAGATAGCTAAGATAAGTAGGACTGGGAAACTTTGTTGAATCATCACACACAAGCTCTTTTCTGCCAGCAGATGTATTACATGAGACACTTACATTGATGTGGAATAGCAACAGAAGTCAGCTCCCTTGTCTGCAAAGTTAAAGAAATGATCATTTGCCTTACAAGGATATTTTAGTATTTCCTTCACAGCATTAAGGGGACAGATGGACTATAAAACCAGTCAGTCACTGATAACGCAGGGTTGTTCTTAGAGTACACAGAGCTGCAAAGGACTTTGAGGAGGAAGGATACTGTGTGAATATGAAGCATTTTAAGTACCATAGTATTTTGAGCATACTTAGCTAGCTTACTTGGCTGCCCTCAAAGCCTGAAAAAAACCTTAACTGAGGGCCTAGTAAGTAGCCAGGTGACAAAAGAGACAGGAAATAGGATGCTAGAAAACTGGAAATCAACCTCTGGACCGGGAAACAAAGAAGAAATTAAAAACCAAGCCCATAAATACACAGACAGAGTTTTAGAAGTGACACCACTCTGACAAAAGATCAACATTGTTTCAAATAAACTGTATTTCTCCACCCACCCCTGAGTAGATCTTAAGTACCCTTCACTGCCTTGGAGTCAGATTTCAAGCCAAAATGTCTCTGTTACTAGTTTTGCAAGTGCTACCACTAATTGAAACCACATAATGTTGCAGATCTGAAATAAGGCAGGCAGGGCATCTCTGCTGAAAAGCTACCCAGCAGGACAACCCCTTTGTTCTCTTTTAAAATAAACTAATTCAAGGGAAATGTTGTCTAAATCATTGCTTCTAAATGTATACAGAATTTCCTCCCTGCTCCCCCAGCCTCATTTTCCTGATTCACTATCAAAGGGCTTTGCTATTCTTGTAAACTGCAAAAACGGTTTTAATATGCACTCTTGTCATTTCTAGGTGTATAAATTTTGCTTTTGTGGGGATTTTACATGGCACATATTGTGATCACCTGTGGGTAGGGCAGTTAATTAGCAGTTCAGGTCCTATTTCATTTAATTTATACTGGAGCAATCTAAACCAACAGAATGATCACAGCCACACTCAGTAATGTAACTCCCTCCTTTCAAAGCTGTTTTAGTAATTATATTTGGGTTGTAAGTTTTCAGAAGGCTTTTACAGTACTTGTTTTCTAGCCATGTAAGCTCCCTCCCTTCTCAGCTCCCCTCAGTCCTGGCTTTTGTCCTTCTGGGTACTGTTGGCTGCATTCCATTAAGAAATTAGAAAGGATGCAGCTGTCATTATTTTGTCAATCGTAAAATCTAAGACATGGAAAAAGTCTTAGGAAGGCAGGGGAGTCATGTAACTTCTATTAAGAAAACAGATTATTCCTCAATACTTTCAACAGTAACTTCCACTTGACCTAAAAGGAAAACTTTTATGTGGCGGACTTTTATGATCCGGGCTTGAATTTCCCAGCAGATCACTGAGATGTGTGCACATAAACAACACTTTATACTTGCTTTGGAAATTCACAAAAGCCAACCCTCAGCACTTCTTGGGGAAGAACCCATTATATAATTTCATTTTGAGCCTCATCATCATTAAAAGTTTTGGATCAATAGCAATAATTTATTTACATGCTTTTACACCCATGGCATAGACAATATGCCTGCAGCACAGACCAAGTCAAAGCATGTTTCCTGTCACAGTGATTGAAAAAACAATAGCATGTAACTGGTAATGTGCGTACAAGTTATTCAGTTGCAACTCGGCAATGAAGGCCTTGATCCCCGTGTGCCCTTTTAAAATTGATCCTATTTTACAGTGACTTTGAGATTTAGAAGACTTTCAGGGATGGGAGGACTCTAAAAAATCCTGCTTTTGTTTTTCTCTCTGAATAGATACAAGAAAAATAATTTCACTGTAATGTCAAGATTCCACCAAAAAAAAAAAACCAAACCAACAAAAAACCAACCCCCCCCCCCCCCCCCCGAAACAACCACAACAAAAAAACCCCAACCCCCCCCCCCTAAAAACCCCCAAAAAACTGTGCAGTTTTGCCATTGGAACTTTGATTGCAAAGTAGCAGACAAATAGGTTAGTGCTTGCTTGTCACTACTGTAAGAGAGCTGCTGGTAGTATTGCCAGTTAACCACATTCTCATCAGACATACATTATAATTTAAAATGAAATAACTTCATAAATTCCTGTGAGTTTCTGTATGTCTGCTACAGATTATACACTAAAGATCAAGCTTTAAACATCTGTTCATGCTGGAAAATATTTTTGTGTGTTCATTTTCTTGGCTTAAAAGTCTTATTTAAAGTATGTCAAATAATTTGGTACTTATGAAAAATTCCTTCCTGACCAGTGTTCATCTTGTTTGTGTGTATGGAAGCACAAATCTCAACAGTTACCTCACTTTTAACTTAAACAGCTGGTGGCAGTCTAATTATTTATTTTCTTGGGTCCATAGCCTTTGGAGACACAGATTTCCAGTCACTGGTTAGTTTCCCAGTAGAGAGAAACCTTTTGTAAAATATGGCACTTCCAGAGGAGAAGAGAGGGCTTTTCTTCAGAATAAGAAAAGTGTCTGTGGATTGTGTTTGAAGAGACAATGTATGATTAATGATTCCCTATTCACTGGAAAACAGCAACTCTTATTAAGTGAAATGAGAGTGCATCAGAGTAAAATGCAGCCTGACTGAAAACAAGAACTGAACCTAGGAAATCCAAGCATCAACCTATTTTTCTGGGCAGTGAAAAACAAAATGTAGACGTATTAGGCTTAAATTTCCAGTGAAGAAGCCAGATATATTTTGTTGCTTTCTCTCCACCACATAGATTGGTCCTGAACTCTGCCAAGGGTTGTATGTTGCTTGTCTGGGCTAATGAGTAAGTTATCAAAATACGAGATTTATGACAGCAGTCAAGGAATTAATGAGCAGAGTTCTGAAGGCTGAGGAAGCCTTTGCAAATCCCCAAAATAGAGAGAAATCTCTGCTTGAAACATCTTCTGTTGTGAGTTGGTATGGCATCTGCTGCTCCAAGTCTAAAAGCGGAATGAATAGACAAAGAGTTTCAGATGTACAAGCTATGCTTAATCACCAAATAATAACAAATAGGAACTCCCAACAGCCCTCTGTGAGATCACGTTCAAATTAGCTACACATTCAAGTTTTAGAGCAACAATTTCCTCACTTCTATTTATGGGAAAACTGTAGTATATATATCAGCCACAGAACTTCAGTATCACATGACATGGATGATTTCCTAATTGACTCACTCTCTATATTGCTTCATGCATGGTCCTTTAGGAGCTTTTTTTAAATGAAGCTCACTGTAAAGCTCTTCTCAAGAGCACCTCCTGGCCATCTTTTGGATGTGAAGAAGAAAAAAATTGTCAGGCATTTCATGGTGCCTAGGAGAAATGCTTTGTCTGTGAGCCTTTGTATATTAGTCCCAGTTATATCTATTTGCTTCCTGTGTTTTCATGTCAAACTGTGTCAGATGACACAGAGAAGAGTTTGATTTCTACATAGTATTTTTCATACTGAAATTATCCCACTATAGACATAGGCAAGTTATGAGTGTTATCAGAGGCTTTTAAGTGTACTTAGTGGGTAAGCTGAATAGAAAAGTCAAGCTGTGGTTAATAATAATTCACATAAAACCCAGACAACGAGAACTCTTGTTTGAGTGGGAGAGTAGGGAAATCTTGGCCATAGACTCAGAGTATATCACTGTATCCCTGACTCTTTTTTCCTTTCATTCTTTCCTCCCTCACCAAAACTCCCTCTTGGTTTTTAAAACTCAGGGAGTAGCTATCCAAACTTTACTTTTCATCTGCTCCTTAATGTGCCTTTTTTTTCCTTCAGGCAGCCATAAAATACTGCACTTTGCTGCGTAAAGGATGAAGTGTTTTAGGAGGAGATTTCAAAGGTATTAGACACCTAAACAATACAGTAAGGATCACAGCAGGATTTTTCAAAGGTAAAAGCAGAAGTGGGTATTATGTGCCCTTTAGCTTTTTCAGCTACCCACAAAACTAAAAGGAAGCAAAACAAAACAAAAAAAAAACCTGCTTTATTTCCTCTTGAGGGTCACTGGTCCAAGACCCACTTACAGTGGAGCAAGGCTGAATCATTTAGGTTAAGAGGAAACTAGAATAGTAATTGGAATTAGTGGAACTTCTTTTAATATTTCAGAAATATCAGGCCCATTAGAGTTTATGTGGTGTTCTGTAGAACAAGATGTGTGTCCTGCCCCCTGTGGTAGAGTCCTTCCAGCACAGCTCCACAAGAGTGTATCTGAGGCCCTCACATTGCATTCTGCTCATGACACATTTACATTCTGGATACTAATGAAAAAAAAAGCAATGCTCCAAAAACCTCACACCGGCACCAACTAATCAATTAATTCAAATAATGTTCTTTCAGTTCCTGTCTGAACTACCTCTACCAGATAGTTTAACACCATTTTTATGAGTCTCTCTTGATGAAGCCAATCTATTTTGGATGAAGCTCTACCTTAATCAATGACATAAAGAGCATTTGCACCTTTTCCCAATGGATGCCTGGCTGCTTATCAGCTTCAGTACTGTTATGTAGTCAGGTATTTAATACAGGGCCCTGGCAAGATACCCTGCCACTCAGAATCACCCATAACCTGATGTTAAAAGTTTCTCAAAAAGTAGAAGGCTAATAGAGAGTTTTCTTACAACATGGGAGAGTGGTATGGATATTCCTGCATTTTTCATAGCTGAAAAGAAGAAAATTTTTTTCCAATTTCTTGCATGTATAAATCATGCCTCTGCATTTCCACTACTTGGCTTTAAACAAACACAAAAATAATACAAATTGATGCCTGAAAGGGAAAGAATATGCTTTTTGGAAGACTGAGTGAAAACAAATGTCAGTTTTGGGTCGACTGAAACATTTCATTCCACCCAAAACCAATTGTTCACACAAAGCTAAATAAAAGGTGCTAGAACCAAGCCATAAAAGCTGTTGCCAGAAGCGGAGCTGAATGTGTTACTCAGTGCTCTGAGGCTGCCTGCCTAGCTGTGGTTCAGTCACTAGAGAAGAAATACATATATTTTCAATTGAAAGATAGTAAAAAGTTTCTTGCTTCTCCATCTCCACTCCAGGTGGCTTCTTCATCGAACACAGTCCCACCCTCTCTCCCTGCTTTGAGCCACAATTAGCACATATTTTCAAAATAGAAATAAGCCTCTCCCTCTGTCCTCCCAGCTGTGCTTCCCACCCAGATTCCCATTATGAATTAAGACAAGAACATGTGTTTAAAATAACAAAAAATATGTCTTTCTTCCCTCCCCAGGCTTGCTGTCTTTTTCTACCCATCACCTCAGCTTCACTGAAATATTTCCTGGAGGGCTCCAGAGTTTCTGCTGAGCTGAAGGTGCCTCAACGATCTGATTTCTCCTGCAGTGTTTTTAGAGCACCACATGACCAGCATTGCCCAGCAACACTGGGCATAATGTCAGGAGTCTCTGTCACATTTGTTTAAGACAGTCAGGCACCAAAGGCAAGCTGGATGGAGGCTCAGAGACCAGAGGGGTGAAAGCTCTACTTATCTCTGTGATTCCCCAGGGGTTCCACTGCAAAGCTAAGCTCACTGACAAACAGGCCCCGCAGAAGCACTCTCAGTTTGAACATTAACCAGTGTGCAGAGCACGTAAGTACAGAGGGGTGGGAGAATATCCTAGCCGGGCAGGTCCACATATATTCTGATAGATGGATTCAAAAATAGGTGCCAAGGAAATTCACCCATGCAGGAGTCCCTCCACTATTCTGGCAGAAAAGGAGAGGCTTTCTGTAGGTTGACATGACATGTCCAGCAACTCTTCTCTGAGATGGAAGCATGTAGGTTGGTTGGAAATACCATATTGTTACCATGATGCAGAGAGTTACATTCATCCTTCTTCATGCCTCAGTTCCTCTGGAGCACAATTGCGCAGACACCTATTAAATATCTTAAAACACTCCAGAACAAGCTTATTTATGTTTAAAGGTTGTCCATAAAACTACTCTAGATACTTGAACAATGCATGTTTTCTCAGAGAAGTTTTTTATTCTGTTTTTGTTCAGTGTTGCATGGCTTTCAAACCAAACACTATGGTACCACCTCTTGAGATCCAATCCATACTTTTCAAAACCAAATCCTACTTCATGCTTCTCAGCCTTCTCAATCCGAGCTTCCATTCAGCCTTCAGCCCACTGTGTAACCAAATGAAACTGAGTTTTCCATCCTTAGGTCTCTGTGTTCTAGAGTAGCTCTGCTACAGATGAGTAATATTTGAGACAAGTTTGTTCCAAGGCGCAAAACTGGCATTGCTTGCACACTTCCCTGTAAAATTTTTCCCACAATGAAAACCACTGAGGATGTTCTCATTTTGAGTGACTTGCAAGAAGCTGCAAGGGTCCTGGGTGCTTTAAATTAGCTTGGCAGACTAATGCAGAAAAAATTATTTTTTGCCTGCCTAACCTCTAGGATTGCATTCATAAGCAAGGGGCTTTGGTTCAGTTTGCTGCTGGTTGAAAGGTCATATTTTGTACAAAATTGTTAGATTTTCACATTCTACAGTTGTCTTTTCCCAATACCTTACATCCATACACAGAATTACAGGCCTGGCTATTGAACTGTCCAAAATGCCAAGTGTGAGCCCTGTTGGCAGAGCAGAGCAGGTCCTGAACCCTGCCAAGCCCTCTGAGCCCTCAAGGTGACTGGCCAAAGCAAAGGTCAGCTAACAGCCACCATGCTATGCCAAAATCAGACCCTTAGCCATGGGATGGGCACCTGCCTGGCTTTCTCAGTCCAAGCTGAGCACATGAGCTCCAGGCAGGTGCATCAGCTTTTTCTTTTTCAGAAAAACACAGCCTAGATCAAAATGATTTTCTGTCACTAGAAAATATTCAGTTCAATTCTTACCATTAATTACAAATATTCATAAAAGCATTATCCAGCAAGCCAGAGGGGACATTTAAAGGACATCTCCTAGTATGTATATCACTATTGCATTGCCTGTTTTCATTGCTCTGTGAGCAATTTATATTTATTTATTCAGGCTTCTAAAGGCTGAAGAGGCCAGGACAATAAGCTTGCCATAGGTAGGCACCACGTCTCTATGCTGAACAATTAATGACTTGTTTCCCAGTTTTCCATTATGGGGTCTTGCATCCAATCCACCAGTTTTGATGCCTCCACATCTACCAAAGGCTTCATAAGGTAAAGGACAGTTTTGATCCTCAAAACAAAGGACAATGGATGATGTTGCTTCTACAGAACATTTCTTGCCTATGCTGATTCAGACTCCAGGGGGGTGGATCTGAGAATGTAGCTGTTTCCTGGAGGGCTTAGCCTCCTTCTCCAGCAGCATGAAATGGAGAACAATGCACAGGTGTCTTCCCTGGCAGAGCTCTACCTGGCACAGGCCACGGCCAGTTTCAGAGTCAACCACTATGAATGAAATGCAGCTTCTTATCTTCTCATTAACAGAGGCCAGAACAGGTCTTCAACCCACAGCATGCTTGTTTTTTATCTTCACTCCCAACAGAGTTAAAACATGTATTTACTCTTCCCAAAGCAGCCCGGCTCCCTGTGAGTGTCCCTCCCTGGAGGCTGAGCTGTCTCTGTGAGGGTTGCCTGCCTTCCCACTCTTCCCAGGGCTGCTCCCTGCCCTGGCCCTGCACAGCCACAGTTTGGGGACAGCTCTCAGCAGCCAAATGGCAGCTGCTGTCAGGGGCAGTTTGGCAAGTGGCACGTGGCCAGGCATGGCGGGCAAGATGGGCTTGGATGCAGAGGGGGAAGGGGTTTTGGCTGGCTGTGGCAGTTCAGGGACCATATGCTCAGGGTCAACCCTGAACAGCCTGGGTGGTTTGGAGCAAGGCAGTTAATAGATCCTTGATTGCAGCCAAAATTCTGTGCTATTTGTACCAAACAGGCCTTGATCTCCCACAGCTCCTTTGGAAGGAAACTCTGTCCTGACCCTCCTAGGTGAGGTACAAGGTGATACCCTTAAAGCAGAATGAGCATCTGCCCAAACTATCTTCACCCTGATCTTGATGCTGTGAAGAACCTTGGTGGTAGGAGTGACCCATGAAAGGGCAGGATAAAGGATTGTAGGATTCCAAGCACTTTGTTAGGGTCTGCTGGGAGCAGGAAACTGAAAGTACTGCTGACTTTCCTCTGGCTATCGGGCAAGTCAGAGTGCAAAGACTGCAGTCAATGTTTTGATGGTCCTGTAGACATGAGGCATGAACTGCACCAAAGGAGCACAAGGGAAACTACAGCTTGTTTATGCCGTATTTATGACTAGTGAATACAGTTGCCAGAGAAGACACTTTGTTTTTTTCCTTTTTTTGCTTAAGAGTAGGGTTTGGCTGCATAAAATTAATTCTAGGCAGAGATTGTACCTTGGGAAGATAGAGTTTGGGGTAATAGATTTTTTTTGTGCTTGGTTATTAATTTGTTGTGTAAGCAATGCTCAAAACATGTTAAATGCTGCACAAGCATGCCCAGGGAAAAAAATAAATTAGAAAGTAAATGGAATAACTTACAGAGAACAGGATGGTGCAGACTTTCTGCTGGGGTAATCAGGCAGGGGAGAAAGTATTAATATCTCTGCACTATTAGGCTTTGGTGTGCTTGTCATAACCTTCCACTAGCTTTCATATTTACCGACTAAAACCAGGCTACCAGATGGCATTATTTGGCTTTGCCTGTGCTTCTGAGACACCCTAGTATCATCCTGTATTCTATCCAGAACCCCTTGGTGTGTTGTTATACAGTAAGAAGAGTGAGTCTGGCACCTTTCATTAACAAACCATGCAATAAATAGTACGAGATCCCCAGGAACAAGCTGGTGCTGTTTTAATGCTCATTTAAGTCTAGTATTTTTCTGGCCAGTCTTCTCTGGATTTTAATTTATATCATAGTTTCATACTTCTATTTTTGTTTTTGAAAACATCAGGAAAAGGAGGCATAAAAGTTTCAATCAGTTAATTCCTCTCCCATTAGTTTTCTGTCTTTATAATTCTAATATCAGTATTGATTGGAGTTAACCCCTAAATTTACTGCTTGCTATAAATAAAAAGCAAATTGGCCGAAATACATTTCTCATCATCTTCTAAGTATTTATATCCTACAGCGATTTTTGTTACTCTGCCTTGCTCCAGTGATGCCTATCAATATTTTTGGCTTTTAACACACATTTTATGAAATTATTCATTTCTGAAAACAGAATTTTTCCACCCATTAAGTCTCTATGAAGCAACTTATGAGGTTAAGAAGTTATGGCATTTCATAATCAGTTGAGTAATCATCCTCACATATTACTGATAGCTAAATTTTAGTTCTATTAATATTTTGCATATAGTTTACATTCTATGAAGTTTGGGGAAACCCTTTTTAGCATTGAATGCTGCTGTGAGCTGTGTCTTTCATCTCTCAACTTGCTGAAGTGCCTGTGGTGGCTACCTCCTGCCTTAGGCACTGCAGATCTGTGTTTCATAGTTTATAGAGGTTTTGGGTTTTGTTTCAAATCAGTTCTGGAGAACAATCACATTAAAAGATTAAAAGCTCTTTTAAAACAGGCAGCTAGCAAGCCCTTAACTATGAGGCTTTATCTGTCAAGACTGGAATAGAAACCCCTACTCGCAAAAAGATGTTTGGTCCTTCAGCCTCAGTTCTCTTAAGGGAACCAGTACAGATCCTGCAAGGTATGTGGCTCAGTATGGGATTAACTGAAGGGTGCCTTTATGATGTTCTCATGAGCTGCTTCTGGCTGTGGCCATGTAAATAAAGCCTGGGCTCTGTGGCCTCTCCTGTTCCTCCACACAAAACTAATTCCTTTGAAGTCAGACTGTGACTTTTTCAAATATTGGCTGCACTGACAAAGTGTGCGCATGAGGCATGGACTCTGAGTTAGGAAAACCCCTCAGCAGGATTCAATTAAGATTACATCCCAACTTCCTGTTAGTATCTAATTTTAAAGGTAAAAAAGGAAAATTCATGGTCATTTGCCTATGTAAACAATGAAGGAGAACCTTGACGTCCTGCTGCCATGAGTTATGTTGTGGAGTAAAGCTCTTCCAATAGGGCCTGGTGCAGAGTCAGTGCCCTTGCACACACATTTGCCTTGGAGCTGAATTCCATTTTCTGTAGCTAAAGCTCAAGGAACTCCAAGTATGTTTACAAAATTTTAGGACTTCACAGTTCCCTTTGCCAGTGCCTCCAAGTAATGGGTTTTGTTCTGTCAAGCTTGAAAGGTCTTGTAGTTAAATTGCACATTGAAATCTGAAGACAAAGCAGTGAATATAGTGAGTATCCAGAGTCATTCATTCCCTGTATTTCCATAATGGAATTGCTTGCCCATGTGGTTAAATAACATATCTAAGCAAAATGCATCTCTGCAGGAATAACATTCTACGTATTAAAATGATCTTTGTCACTTACTTCTGGATTCCTCTAGTGATATTACAGTGAAGTGACGTGAAGAATAGAAATAAACATTTTTAATTTGGTAACAAGTTCTCAGTATTTCTGTAGGACTGGGTTCTACCACAAAGACACCATCTGTGCTTGAACATTTGCTTCTTTTTCTCTCTTTGTAACCCATAGTGGAATATAGGACAAAGGTAAATACCCTTCTGAAACAGAGCAAAGTACAAAGCTCTTTCTTGTAACAAGGAATCACAGATGTTGTCTACTTTTTTTCTCTCATCAGATAGTTAAATACCATCTTTTATTTTTTTTTTTTTTTGAATCAGAATTGTCAAGGTTGGAAGAGACCTTTAAGATCACCAAGAACAACTATCAAGCCAGAATTATCACTGTAACCCCCCAAACCACATCACCCAGTGGTTTAAACACCTCTGCAGATGGGAATAATAAGGCCTGGTGTAAAGACCAGCATTCTCTACAGAAATTAGAAGACATATCTTCATGGAGATCTAAAAAGCCAAGTGCAAGACTCTGCACAAAGTCCTGCATGGGGTGGGCTGGGGCAATCCCAAGCACAAATACAGGCTGGGAGGAGAATGGGTTGGGAACAGCAATGTGGAGAAGGACTTTGGGGTGTTGGTTGTCAAGAAGCTTGTCATGAGCCGGCAATGTGCACTCGCAGCCCAGAGAGCCAGAAGTGTCATGGGCTGCATCCAAAGGGTTGTGGGCAGCAGGTCAAGGAAAGGGATTCTGCCCTTCTGTTCTACACTGGTGAGACCCATCTGGAGTCCTGCATGCAGCTCTGGGACCTTCAGTATAAAAAGGACATGGACGTGCTGGAGCTAGCCCAGGGGAGTCCCTCTCCTGTGAAGACAGGCTGAGATAACTGGGGATGTCCAGCATGGAGAAGAAAAAGCTCTGAAGAAAACCTATAGCACCAAAAGGGGCCTACAAAAAAGCTGGAGATGTATTTTTCATAAGCATATGTATGAATTAGAAAAGGAAGAAGGGCTTTAAACTGAAAGAGGGTAGATTTAGTTAGCTATAAGGAAGAAATTCTTTTCTGTGAGGGTGGTGAGGTACTGGAACAAGTTTCACAGAGTTGTGGATGCCTCATCCCTGGAAGTGTTCAAGACCAGGTTGGATACGCCCCTGAGCAACCTGGTCTAGTAGAAGGTGTCTGTAGCCACAGAGAGGGGGTTGGAAAAAAATGATCTTTAAGGTTCCTCCTAACCCAACCCATCCTGTGAGTCTATTTCTTGTGTCTGAAGACCCTGCACTGGAGAATTGGCTTCTGGTTGCATTATTCTCAGTGCAAGAGAGGATAGGTTTACACTTGTGTATAGGGTTTGTGAGTTATTATCAATCAATAAATCTGCCCTCTAGAATCCCTCAGAAAATCATCAGAGTTGCATTAGCTGCATTCTCCAAAACCAGTGACCTTAGAAAAGACCTGATGAGACACTCCTGCTGTTGGTGAATGTCAATAAGAGAAGCAGAGAGAAAGCCGTATGGTCAGGCCCTCGGCTGAACCGCATATGTGCTAAAAACTTCAGTACAACAGCCCTCACACTTTGCCTCTCTTTAGAAGTCCCTGTACCATTGCCTTCTAGTTCTCTTACTAAATTTACAGTGGGTAATGTCTCTCATTGTGCTGTCTTTGCAACACAGCTCTCCTTAGAGATGCAAAAGTCTGCTTTGCTGAAGACACTTATACAAACCTCTCATTTAGAGCTAAGGGCTAAGAACATTTTCTTTTGGTGAACTTAAAGAGGATTTACCACTGATGTCAGTGAGGCCAAGTTCCCACCTCTTTTTCAAGCAAAACTAACACAATGAGGCGAGGTGACTGGTAGATATTATGCAAGAATTATAACTCCCAAGACAGAAAAACAGTCGGGTGTCATGTAAATCTTTGGTGTAACAGGATCAATGAGCATCAATGCAGATTTATGAGTACGCATTTATTTATATTTGTCTCCCTTTTGAGGCAGAACTTATGTCCTCGGGAAGTGCTGCAAAGCTCCCACACCTCGTTATATAGGTGTATGTAAATATGTCATGCACAGTAAATACACTCATAAAGTATTATTTTTGAAGTTGTCTTTTCAATCTCTTCTAATGTTAGCTCTGAGCAAATAGGCAAATAAAAGCCTCACAGCCACACAGGGAGAAACAAGTTGTGAGTAGCATTTACTGCGTTCATATATTGACCATTTTACTCCTCTGTCAGTCTGAGTCCGGAGACTGCTGCTTGGGTTGGAAATGGCTGAGAGCAGCTGTGCAGGTCTTTTCAGCAAGCTGACCTGGGGACAAGGGCCTGAGCAGCCATTTGTGCTGCAAGGGGTGATTATAGGGAGCCTCTGATGAAGTGGAAGGAGCAAGGTGTGCTCAGCTTTTGGAGCAGAAAAGATGATGGCAGAACAAACTGGAGGAAGACACTTGTTCCAACAGTTCTGGCGGTATCACAAAGCCAGCAGCACCCAGGTGCAATTGGAGAGGGCACTGACTCCACACAGTGCCAGGAATCCGCTCAAGCAAGACAATCAAGTATGCAGCCAAGAAAGCCCACATTCAGGCAGCAAAACAGGAGAGAAATCCAGGAACGTTACGTGTTCTGAGAAAGCTCTAATCTCTAATCTGGTGAGGAGTGGCATGTGCTGGCACACACCAGGATGAATGAATAGGCTAACTTTCCCAAATAATTTCTAGAGAAAGGTTCCTCCTGAAGAACCCTAGACTGCCTTAAGTGGCAGGATGATATAATCTTCCATGGCATGATAACTTTGCGGTAAAAATGGATGAATAAATCTGAGAGAGAGCACACTTGGCAAGCAGATTAGCAAATATCAGAAGTCCTCCCCAATAAACAGACCTTCCTCAGTGCTGAAGTAAAAAAAATGGCCAGAAATTTCTGACTAAGTGCATTTCCTTAGATCAGTCTCCACTATCAAAGCATAAAAATTTCTGAAGTATTACAAATTCAACAAGTTTATAATGTGAGTATTCCTGTGGTGTAGATCACTTCCAAATGAAGAGACAAAAAGGAAAAAACAGACCAAAAAAATGTGATCCCCCTTCCCTCCTCCTCCAATATTTAATATAGAAAAATCCAGCACTTCTGTTCAGTGATATTTTCTGAAGATCGTATTTTGTGTGTTTCAGGGTGGAACAAAATGAATTTGAGACCTCTAAAGTTATCATAGAATGGAATTGTTGTTCTAGGGCAAATTACTTAGGCAGACTTGAAGTTACAAGAAATGCTCTTAGAAATGAGAGATATAAAGACAGGAAATAGCATAGGAGCTGAGAAATCTGACTGTATGCTTAATTCAGGAAAAAAAAGGTCATCTCTTTGATTCCAAGCACAGTAGTGTCTTAAGGACAAAACATAAGACCTTTGGAATGGAATTACCTAGGACAAGTGAGAACACACCCAGAAAGCATCTAATAATATCTTAGCAGAGATTTTTTTTTTTTTTAAGTTGCCTTTATCTCTCTCCAAATAGCCTTGCAGATGCATAGCCCAACCCAGGAACTTTGCAAACATTAACACTTGCAAATAGCTGATAAATTCTGCAAAAGCCAATGTCTCTCCTAGCCTTGCAATAAATGGAGATCAGAATTTGTCAGATTAATATCTAGAGTTTGTCTGTGTAATGCTGAAAGCCAGAAATTTTTTTAATAAAAAAAAAAAAAAAGATGATCCTTTTAAACATTTTCATGTTTCTGAAAAGAACTTGCATGCTGGTTCTGCACCTCATGAAATTATTATTTCTAGAGGAGCTATCATCACCTAGTTCACCAGCTGGCCAGCCTTTTAGTATTGGCTTCCCTTTAAAATAAGACATCAAAATCAATGAAGAAAGTTACAATGATTGTTGCTAGAATTTCCTAATTTAAAAACAAAGAATTAATCAGAATGCAGAGTTCTGCAGAACAGAGTAGGACAAGACAGGCTGGCTGCCTTTCTTTCAATGCTTATCCTGAAGCCTCTATATCAGCTAGAGAAGCTGCAAACCCTTTGGGAGCCAGGATGTATCTTGCTAATGTCTGGAAAGTCCTTGTCACATTTTCAGCTCTGTGTTACCATTAAAGCCAAGTTGTAGATTTTCATGTTGTACAGAAAATGAAATGTATATTAAAGGGAACAGTATTGTGCAGCTCAAGCATGGTGCCTCTCTGCTTCATCCCGTTATGACAGTGTGTCCTTGTGCCTTGTTTGTACAGCATAGAAAAACCCTGATCTGCAGGTGAGCAGTCCTTGCAATTGCCCACATTGCAAAGGAAAGTGTTTACTGAATATTCTTCAGAGGAAACAAGCAGGGAGGCCCTAAAAACATGTTGTACTCAACTGAGAGATAGATGAAGATACGCAGTATGAATTTATTTTTGTTAACAGTCAGAGAAATAATGCTAGTTATTTTAACTTGCCCTTAGAGTTACTGCTCTGAAGGAATGTGCTAAATGCTATGCATTTCTCATGTGTCTATTTGAATATGAAGATTCAACAGCATGAGGCTACATCTGTTCAAAAAAAAAAAAAAGATCAGTGCTTGGCATCTTGATGTGAACTGTGTACAATTCATTTGATTCCTTGCAATGCAGCTAAGATCTACATTTTTAATATTGGCTAGCAGTGCCTCCAGTTTTGGGTTGTTAGCCTAAATTGCCTTGCAGATGTTGGATGTTCTGGGACTGAGTACTCTGTGCTGCTTTGAAAAGCCTTAAATGAAAAATCCAATATTATTTTGGGAGGCACTCAAGAATTATCAATTGCCTAAATACATGAATATTTCAAGTGCTCCTGAAGATAATAGTGCTTGAAAACCTCATGCAATAATATTCTGAGATGCTGTAGAGCTTACTTCTCATTATATCTCTTTGATCATTGATTAAATATTATTCACTACTCCTTCTACAATTCATGAGAGACTCTACAAGACTTTAAAATATCTTGAATTTGGAGTTGCTTAGTCAGGTCAGAAGCCTTATTTCTCAGTCTGAAAATTTCTCAAGTTCAGATTTTTTCAAAGGCAAAAAAGCAACACTATATTTCTTCCATGGCCTCAAATTGTGCAAGTCGTTCCAATACTTTTAGGAAATAACACTGAAATAGTCTAAACAAGTGCTATAAACAGCGCTTAGTATCACATAGAATTAAATTAGAATGTACACAGAAATGGCTTCATTTGAACCTGAAAACCTCACTTAATAAACAATAAAAACCAAATTAAACTCCTTGAGTTCCAATTTAACACCAAGCCCCCCCAAAAAAACCCAAAACAAACAAAACAACAACAACAAAAACTCCCAAAAACAAAACAAAACAAACAAAAAAAACCAAAACACTGACAACTGCATCCATGTCAAGCTATAATTTTCATAACTAGCTTAATTTCTGGGCTGCAAGAGATCCAATAACCAACTAGTGCAACGTCTGAGACTTTCACCGTTCAGCTACATTCATTTCACCCAGCAGAAGCAGCCCAAAAATGGTGTGTCTAAGCTGGATGTCTATTCTGCCTCCCTAGTCACTGCGGTGAGAGACTGGTATATCCAGAGATGTCTGAGAGAGGATGCAATGAAAAGGCCTTTGGAGGTGCTACAGCTGGAGATAAACATCTCCCTACATTTGCTAAAAAATGGAATATATTTCAAATTTTAAACACAAGCAGTCACTTGGCAAGATCTGCATTTCTTTTACTATCTTACTGTTTTGTTAGGTTGGTTCTGCACGTGGACATTTGCATCTGGTAGAACTTGTGCTGCTGAACTGACCCCAACATGCAGAGTTCCTGACATTTTTAGAAGTCGTTTGCGTTTAAATGTTTATAAAACAGGAGTTTCAAAGCTGTATCACAGAGAATTTGTGGAAACAAGATTTAAGCCAGCACATGTGAGGAATTGCTTCATAAATGCTTAAATATGTAAGAAGTACTGTGTGACTTCTCTGATGAACAGCAATTCAACAGCACAGCTTGACTTTCAAATATTCATAATCAATTCATTAAATAAAGAATGAATGGAAGAAAATTATGGTCAGATATTCCACAAACAGAGAAGAAAGCGAAATGACAGTTCTTATGTGTCCTCTGAATATTTTCATGAGGAAACTGTATTAATATTTAATGCATGTATTACCTTTTTCAGCCAGCTCTAATTTAAGTGAATTTCATTCTCTGTGAAATGTCTGCTAATAGAATACTAATGCTACTAATAGTTGCTTGCCATACTTGGAGAGGCGGGAGTTAATATTACCAACGTCTGTGTCTAAAGATGTTATTCTTAACACTGAATTAGAGAATGCTGTAACCATGTAAATTTATAAACTAGCACAATAGAAATGGAAGCAGTGTGTCAGAGAGCTATTTAATCTATCTACATAAATACATAACCTCACAGATGGCAAACAACCCCAGATTTGAGAAACAGACTGTGAGCAATACTGATACTAGAGAAAAGCATGTCTCTCAAATGGCAAAAGCTGGGGTGTCTCACAGCAAAGTCAATGCACCATGTTTCTAATTAGCCTGAATTGCCAAAGACCTGCCTTGAACTGGCAGCTTCTCTTCCCAGGTCTGTGATTCTCTCTGTGGAGGAAGGCACTCTTCCCTCCCTTGGGACACTCCAGGCTGTGCTCTCCACAGCTACTGAGCAACACTGCCAAGGCTCTCCAGCCTGGGGAGCAGAGCAGGGGAACCTTCTCCAGTGTGGGCTATTCCTGAAGACACCCAGCTCTCCTCCTTTCCTTTCAGGGCTGGCACTTCTGAGGCCTTGCTGACCCACAGGTTTCCAGGACTGATGGTAGAATAGGACCCTAGAAGCTTCAGTGTTATCAACCACATGCAACTCCCTCCCCACGCAGCAGTGACTCTCTCCTAGCTCCAACTGGATTTCTACTGGTAGGTTCAGTGTTTGAACTCAGACGGAAAATCACAGTATGGCTGACCAACACCACAAAGTTCCCAGAATCTGCTCTAAAGCACAGAAAGGGGGTTTCGCAGTTAACATGATCTACTGTTCTCTCAATCTTGCATTTCAGGGCGCGTATGGACTCAGGATGATACTAAATTTGGATTCCTTCGTGTGGAAGAATATCCTACAAAAGCAGTAATACCATCTCAGAAGCAAGCATAAATGTTGCCTACAACTTGAATAGTGGACGATTCCAGCACTTTCTTACTTTTTACTTCACTCTAATGCTATTCAAGCATGGGAATGGTGTTAAGAGTTTGGGGGGTCCACATCTGACCCAGCAAAGGCAGCTGAGCATAGGGTGAGCCTGCTTGGGGCAACCATTGCCTCCCACTGCCTTCTGCCTCTTAGATGGATGCAAAGATGGAAATCTCATGGAGATTTAGATGGGGAAGTGCTGGTAAGAGGGAGATGTGGAAGTGCTGGTAAGAGGGAGGTGGTTCTTTGATACTTCCCAAAGGCTCCCTCTGAGCAGTATTCTCTCATCAGAGGTCTCAGGCTACAGTAGGCATCAAGGTGGCTCTTTCCCTCCTTCCCCAGTGCTCTAGAGAAGCAGATGGCAGGATGTTTGCAAGTAGCTTGCTGGTACCTAGAGGAAGATCCAGCCCTCACAGAGCTTTTGGCAAAATCCATCTTCATCTGGCAAAGCTCTGACCCTCACCTGCCATACCAGAAATGAGATGGGGGTGGGCTCTTTTGAGACTCAGGTTGAGTCACGTGGTGCCTGTGGCACTGGGATCTATTTCTGTGTATTGTCCTGCATCCCCACCAATATCACCTGTGACCCAGGCTGGTGCTGCAGCTGTATTGCAGGGCCCCAGGAGAACTAAGTGGCAGTCCATGCCTGGGTCAGAGGGGTATTTAGAGCCTGAATCAGTAATGGATCCTCACTGCAAAATGGGTGTTTAATGGCTTTGGTCTGCTGCTTCTTCATCGTATCCCAACTCCTTGATGGAATTTCTCATGTGTAAGTGAGCCCCACTAATTCATCCTGGCCATACACATGGGTGCTGGTGAGGGAAGGAGCACAAACATGACCGGATATCAGTAACAGATATCCAGGCAGCAGTGTGGGCAGCTGGCAGCTTGTGAGGGATTAATAGCAATGTCTGCAAGGAAACCTGAGGGCTTGCCATATTCATAGCTGTAGGAAAGGCCAGGCTTTCTCTGCAATGCTTTGGTGGATGACACAGAGCACTTCATAGTGTTAGGGCGTTGCCCATAAGATCTGAGCCTTTCTCTCCCCTCTTGGAGCACATGAAGTGCTCCACTGAGAACAGGAAAACAAATTAGGTCATTGACCTTTCCCGTGACCTTGACACAAATTCCAGTTTCCATTGACCAGCAGAGTGCCTACTTGAATGGGACCTGTCCTATCCCCTTTCTCACCATGCCTCACTCATTTCAAAGTGGCAGAAAAAGAATAGAAAATCAAAGTTCAGATATAAAAAAAGATTTTTTAATAGCAGAACCCTCTTGGGGCCTCCCTGTCTTCCTAATTTAAGGAAATTAAGTTATTTCATTCTAATTCTGATATTTAGCAATGTTGACAGCTCTAATACGTTGTAGATGCTTCAGATCATATTGTTAAACTAGCTCACTTTTACAAGTTTATCTGAAAAAGACAGATGCCATAAATTGTGAGGCTGATAGGTAATGACAACTGCAGCTGCATTTAAATGCAAAGTGCATTTCTTTCCTTCTTGTGCTGCACTCTCTAGTCAGAGAGCATGCAAACATTTTCACAGTAAGGATTGTATCTTAACCGTTTGTTTTATGGGCCACCTCTTGTGTCATGGGCCACCAACATAGATCACCACTTCTCCCTGTTGGTTAGATACCAGCAGTACAGTTGTTTATATCAGGTTCTTTATAATAAAAAAACAGCATTTAGGTACATCTTCTAAAGCATATGGCTGTGCATGTAAACAAGCATTCAAGTATGGGCACAGCTTTATAAAAATTTAGACTGGGCCTGCAAGATCCAGAGCACAGGCAGCTACACAGGCAGCAACTTTTTGGAAACTGTGAGGCTTCTGCAACTGAGACATCACCTGCACCCTCCCTGAGTAGCTCGAGTTCTAGGCTGAGAGTAGATAAATATTTAGAGTTTTCCCAGGAGTAGGTATAAAGCCAGTGCTAACGAGGGGATAAAACCCCTTTAGCTCCACTCCTCCCCCAATGAATCCATGGTTTTGTAGGTTTCCCCAGACATCATATCAGTGATTGCTGCCTCACCAGGAAGGGAGCATGAAAGGAACTGGAAGTGTGGTGTAAGGCCATTAATTGCTAGAGAGAAAAAAATACATAGCTAATCATGATGCAGTTTAATCAACAGAGGAGTTGGGTCCAACCCCATGTGCATAGCCACAGCTTTCAACACCCTTTAGGCTACTAGTTGGTTTTGGATCACAATGTGAATGTGTGTGACAACCAAGAAAAAGTGTTTGCCAAAGCATTCATCACAAGCCTAATTTGGTCTCCTGTAAGTCAATAATGAATTCTTGAATTTCTGTCAAATGAAGCAAAATTAAGCCAATGCTAAACAGTTTTTAAAAACTCACCCAAAAATCATACCTAGCGATTCAATTCCTGTTAAGGATCTGCTTGTATAAATTCACAAGTGGTGCAGATGCACAGTCCTAACATGGGACTGCACTCTCCACACAAACAGGATGGAGTGGTTTATGAGCAGTTAGGAAAACTGACACATCCCTGATCCTTTCACAATTAGGTATTTGATCTCTGTGCATCAGGAATTCAAGTGTGTGCTGAGCACAGGTATAAGCCATTGCCCACGTATTTTTGCAGAGGAAAAGAGGGTTAGAATAAACATTTTTTGGTGTTAGGTGCCTTTTCTTGTTGATGAAGACATCTTTCTCCTTCAGCTATGGAACCTTAAAGACAGAAGAAGGTTCTAGTTCACAGAAAAGCTATGTGCTTTAAGATTATCCTGAAAGTTACTCAGTATTTTGTTGTTCTAAATAATTATGCCAGCTGCAAGCTATTAAGATTAAATATGTGATCCTATCCTAAGAAGGCAGCTAGTCTCCCACAAAGGGAGATGTGCCAAAATCTACATCAGCTGAAACAGGGATTTTAGTTTTGCTCCTCAATTTTATAAGGAAACTGTTCATGTACAGTCCTGGCAGAAAGACAGATGGATGAGGAGGGTTGATACATGAATGATCTGTCATGGGAATTTCAGATGGACTGCATGATTTGTCTTTTTTTTTTTAAGTAACAGGAAAGAAAAAAAAATTGATTAGGAGGATGTTAGAAATCAGACAAGCAACTTTTTAACAGAAGGGTTGACGACTTTTCTAAATTACTTCAGTCGAAATCATCATAGCTATTAATATTCAATAGCTAAGTGAGAGATCTTTAGCAATAAATAGCGAAAACAGAAAGAGGCACTTGTGTATTTAAAGCAGAAATTACTTATGTCTGTAAGCTGTCCCTGGGGACCTGTATTCTTCTTCTTGGTGACCAACATTTCATTTTCTCATCTGAGAGTTTACCCTGACATTTTCACATCAAAGGAGTTCTGCATTTCTTGCTCAGTGTTTGAGCGCCTCCTTCCTCCTTGGCCCCAGGCTGGAGCTGCTTGTCAAGGAGAGCACTGCGAGCTGGCTCTGCCTCACTGGCTCTCCAGACACACCAGAAGGAGGCTTCTGGTTTTCAACTCCCAACCATTTTCAAATAAGCAGCAGAAGTTTGCTGCCATTCAGCAAGAGCACTTCCCCCAGCCTTCCCCTCTGCCACCACTGTGCCATGCATGCTTGTAAACATTTTCAATCATCATAGCTATAAAAAAGCAAAGCTTTATAGTAACAAAATACTTATTTGTCTCCTTAAGTGCTTGTCTGTAATTCAGTTTAATGATGCTGCACTTTCTTGTGGTCTTTCATTGCCTAGAGGGTACTTTGTATTGATTAAGTCATTGTGTAGGTCTCAGTAAAAAAAACAACCACATAAAATGCAGACTGGAAGAGGAAAAACCTTCTTCAGGTGGAAAACCTCATGTATCAGAGTAATGAAACTTTTGATTTGGAGAAGTATTCAGAATGAAAATGAAAAGAAAGAAATTGAGTGCTTCAATAGAAACCTTCATGAAGAGGATAGGGAAATACCCTGTCAGTCTGAGGTTCTCTTTCCTTTCTTAAACTGACCATTCCAACCACAGACCATGAAATACTGCTCTATGTGCCCTGTGTCAAGTCCCACTGAGAGATACAATTGGACTGGGTTTGCCTGGCCAGGTTTTTGCAGCAGGGGGCTATAGGGGCAGCTATAGCTTCTGTGAGAAGCTGATGGAAGCTTCCTCCATGTCCAGCAGAGCCAGTGCCAGCCAGCTGTAGGATGGAGCTGCTGTGGGCCAAGGCTGAGCCACAGTCAGGAATGATGGTAACACCTCTGTGATAACACATTAGGTGTAACTGTGGACAGAGAAGAGCAGAGTGACAATATGTGAGAGAAACAACTCTGCATCCTCAAGGTCAGTGCAGAAAAGGAGGGGTAGGAGCTGTTCCAGGCTCCAGAGCTGAGATTCCCCTACAGCCCATGGAGGGCACAGGGCTGCAGAGATCCACCTGCAGCCCCTGGAGGAGCCCCATGCTGGAGCAGGGCCATGACTGAGAGGAGGCTGTGAACCCATGAAAGGCTTGTGCAGGCAGGAACCTGTAGAGCCATGGAGAGAGGGCCCACACTGGAGCAGGTTTCCTGGTAAAAATTCCTGTAGGGGTCCTGGCCGGGAGTAGGCTGTACCTGAAAGACTGGACCCTGTGGAAGAGTGACCCACATTGGAACAGTTTGTAGAGAACTGTTGCCCATGGGATGGGCTCATACTGGAAAAATTCATGGAGAACTATCTCATGTGGGAGGGAACTCAGGCTGGAGCAGGACTCTGCCTGAGCAGCAGCAGGAACAACGGGCAATGGACAGACCACAACCCCCATTGCCTCTCTCCCTGTGCCACTGGGGGAGGAGGCAGAGCTCAGGAAGGAGGTGGGGGGGAACAGGGTTTTAAGATTTATTTTACTACTCATTAACCTGCCCTGATTTTGTTAGTAATAAATTCAGTTAATATCCCCAGTTTTGGCCTGTTTTGGCCCTGATGGTACCTGGTGAGTGATCTCTTCTGGTCCTTAACTCATGAACCTTTGTCATATTTTCTCTCCCCTGTCCAGCTGAGAAGGGCAGTGACAGAGTGGCTTTGGTGGGTGTCTGGCATCCAGACATGGTCAAGCCATTATAACAACACATATACACTTAACCAAATTCCAAAATAATGGGGTTTGCCCAGTTGTAGTTATTAAAGATTTTTTTTCCAGAGAAAGCAAGTTATACATGATCAAACCCCAAATGTTATTTGATAAATGGCAAAAAGTGATCCAGCTACTATTCCTATATATTTAATCAATGATCTGAAATAGGACCTAGCATTGATATTGCTATGGCTCAAAGTAAAGTATTTAAGACTTTTGAATACTTTGAATTGCTAAGAGATAAGAATTTTCTTCTATTTTAGCTGCAATATAATGAAAACTCTCTTGAGCCTGTAGAAATTTTTCCCAGAGAAAACATTTCTTAAGGAGTTTAAAACAGCAGTGTAGGAAAAAGGTAAAGAAAAAAAAGAAGTAATAAGTCTCATCAAAATATGCAGAAACCATTACAGAAAGGTTCCTTCCTCCCCACAGGGATCAGACCCCGTGCCTGTCTGCTGGGATCCCTCAGTGAGTGGGAGTGCAGACCACTCTGGCAGGATTGGGATGTGGGATGTCAGGCAGGGAGCTGCTTTGCACAGCCAGAAGGAAGAAATGTAGGCAAAGAGACTGGGGAAAATTTGTGTTACACTGCCTTTCAAGTGCAGGTTTATGGGATGATGCTCTTCACTAAAAATCAGTGGCAACTTCAGCTTTCCCTTTTTTGATGGTGATGCCTTGAAACAAGCTGTGACTGACAAAAATATTCTTTAGACCACACTGGTGTCCTCTTCTTGTATCACTGTCAGCCTATAAGTTTCCAATTTTTGCAAGTTAGTGTAAAACATCACCTTCCAGCTATCTCTAGTTTTTGCCTTTCAGAAGCAGAAATTGTTTTGGAAGACACTACACACTGTGTAGAAACTCAGGAACCGCTGAAATGTTCTGCTAAGAGCTTCATCCTGCATGATGGCAGCATGTAGGTCTTAAACCTGGGCTTTTGGGTCTCTAGATTGAAATGCCAATATGGAGCAACTCCCAAACTGAGTGCTGGTTTTCAAATGAGAACTAAAGCCTCCCTTTTCAATTCCATCTCTTTTTAATTACCCTGTGTTCACACACTCTCATGAGTAGCCTCAAAGCAGTCATAACCAAAGGGCTTCCTAAGTATTTCTCACTGGAAAATGGCATTTTGTGCTGTTTTACAACTCTCGTGCTATTAACCACCTGATTGGCACAAACTGAGAAACAGTATTTAGAATTGCTCTTGGACAATGCCTAAGTTACTGATTCCTTAGGCACTAGTGAGGTGTATGTGCTTTTTGTGCAGCACACAGCTACAGACAGGCAAAGCTAATTTTTACGGCCACGCCATTCTATTACTGACATTCACGTGCAACACACTTATCATACGGTAATATTCATGAAGGAGCAGAAAACAAGCAAAATAAGACCGACAATTTGAATGATGCCAGAAATAACTCTAAAGATAGTTTCCCTAGAACAGCCATCTAGCACTAATTGCCTCAGCCATACAAGAGGAAGTATAGTCTTGGTTGAAGACCTGGAATTCTCTTTTTCAGAAGATGCATGAGCCTGGAAACATATTTGTGTTTCTAACTGTAAGCATGAGAATAATCCCATTAGAGAGATTTTGTGACTGGTTTTATGCTTGAAGTTAAAATTGCAGTAAGTGTTTAGAGGTTCTGTGCCTTAGGCAGATATCAATATTGAAAGAAAAAAGTGGTTAATAGACATCAGCTCTTTTTTTTTTCCCTAAGAATGATATCATTTGCTATCTTATCTTTAGCTGAAAATTGCAGGAATGGAAAATTCAGTTTTGTTTTTAATAAATAAATCATCATTCCTCTGATGTCTTATACTTTTTTTTTCCTGTGAAATCACTGAACTGAGAATTTCTCCCCATGTATTTCTTGTCATTTTCACAGAGGCCTGATGAAGAGGAAAAAGTGCTGTATAAAAAAACTGTTGCAGACTGTTACATTAAAAAATTTAATTTCAGTACAGACTTTGCTTCTTTTTCAGCCATTTACAGACTGTTTTCTCTCTAAGTCATACTTAATATATTTATAGCAAACAATTTAATCAATTAAATAGATTCCTTAACTAAAAACTACATTTGTACATGTTCTAGAACTTTTGAGTGCATTGCTTCTATTCAAGCAAATAGAAACAAACATAATATTCATATAGAAATATCACATGGAACATTAACACTACAGCACTAGTAATAGTGCTTGAAATAATTTACGGCAAATAAACAGCACTTCAGGCATTTTCTTTGGCAGCCTTTAATAAACCATGAACTCCAGGTTTACTACAAGTCCTCACAGCTGATGGATAATACTAGATGGTGTTGTAGCTCATCCAGAAGAGAATAAGATTTCCCTACTCCAGTCTCTTGAGCTGAAACACTGACACAAATCCACGGGCCTGCTCTCTGGTGTAGATTTACTGAGGAACCAACAACCATATAACTGAATATTCAATGTGTTTTCCAGATTTTAAGGATGTGACACTCTAATTTGAAGTTAAGAATCATACCCAAGATTAACATTTCACTCCAAAGGAGATAGCATGGGTACATAAACTGATGAAAGGATTCAAATGATCTCATGTAACCTCTGTAGATAACTGAGACAGTAGACACTTGTCTGGTGACATTTTCTGTTCACACTTAGGACTGGGATCCTGTGCAGTAAAAGAAATGCCAGTTTCTTCACAGTGTCTTCTCCCATGCAGGATTCACAGACTAAGTAATCACATTTTGCTGCCTGGTGCACTGCCTGGTAGTGGTGGCTGCTGAAAACAGCACGTTATACTAAAAATATATCAACCTCAGAGAGTAGCTACAGGATGTTTCCTAAAGCCTAGAGCAGAAATGTATCTACAGGTAAAGTAATTTGGAAGATTTTCTTCATCCAAGTTGTCCAAAAGAGATAATCACAGTGTGGCAGATGGAAACACAGTGTTGCAGGGGTAAAGGGAGGGTAATAACTTAGGTAACTTGGTAGTTTCAACAACCCTATAAAAAGAAGCAACAATCCTATTTCATAAGAACAAAGGAGAAGTCGAAAATTTGCATCTTTGTCACGCAAATCCATGACAATCCTTGTTTCTAGTCCTAAGTAATCAAGTTTTCATTGCAAACAACAATTTCTCTTACCTCCACTTAAAATAAATCCAGCCTCTAGGAACATACAATAAAGAAATACTGAGAACAACATGATCAATTACCCCAGAGTGATTATGTTAGATGGTATGTTCTGTCTATATTACAAACCCTCACTTTCTGTAACTGCTACCAGGGATCTGGTAAATACTCAGACCCCTCACTTATGTTCACAGGCACTATGAAATCTGGAACTCAAACTACTCACAGAAATGAGTCTCTTCAGTCACTGAAAAATTATTTTGAAACCTTATATTAATTGCTGTATTACCATCTGAGAATGCCAGGGCCCTCATCTTCAGCCTACATCCTATAGGCTCTACTCACTTTTAAAGCAAGTTCTCCTGAACTGCCTGTAACTTGCACAGGGTTGGGGTTGTAGTAGGTTACAGCAGCACTGGGCTCACAGCCTGTTAATGCTGTTTCCATTGTAAGATGTCTTACTTTTAATCAATCGGATTAACTGTGCTTTTTCCTGCCAAGAGTAAGCAAAATGTGGATTTCTGGCACCAAGGAGCCATGCCTACTGTGGATGGTATCCCTGACCTTGAAGAATGATCAATGTTTCATCCAAATGTCCCAGTCTACCCACATCCATGATGACAGGTGAATCCAGCTGGTCTTTGACTGAAGTGAAAGCTGTCAAGAGAAGAATGGCTAAAGCAAAAGACAGCTGATGGCACAGGACTGGGAGATGCCATCCTTCCGCCACCTGGGAACACTAATTTTTAGAGAGATGTGCTCTGTCCTGGGCAGTGTGCCTGCCCCAGTACAGCCATACAAGTGCATTTCACGATGCTGTTTCATGCTGCGAACTGTGGCAGCTTGCTGTTGCTCTTCCCCAAGGGAATGGCAGAAGGGCAGCTCATCTGCAGGAGCACAGGAAGCTTCTCCTGTACAAGATCTTTGTGATCTCCAGGTAAGATTTGCTACTAGGCCAGGCATAGTGGAGAATGCCATTTGAGAATGTCTCCCTTAGAGATTAAAACTGCTCAGAAGTGGAAGTTCTTAAGATTACAAAATAAGTGCCAGGACACATTTTAATCAGTTGTCTTTGGAACATTTTCATATCTTGGGGTAGGAGTTTGGTGAATACAGCCAAAAGGCTGGGTTTATGGTGGATAGTCACCAGGAATGCTGCTAAAAGGCTTCATGACAGCATAGCCTGCTGATCCTCAGGTATATCTCATTTACCTGAAAAATTGTCTCTGGAAATGATGCTGTGTGTTGTTGTCTCTGTCTACTGAAAGCAGATCGTATGCAAGGTTCTGTCACATGGGATTTGGTTGTAGAGTTCAACCAGCTGCTTCCACACTTTTTGCAGGTAACAGAAATACAGCCTCCAAAGGGTGAATCAAAAAGAAGACTGAAAATAGGTCTGAGTGTTTGTGTTTTCTAGCTTGAGCTGTGACCAGAAAGAGTCACCCATGCTTGGTGCCTCTCTTGGAAGCTGAGTAAGAAGAGGCAGTTCCTGATCAGTACAAGCCATCAGCAGTCACCACAACCCCTGGGAACTGGCCAGGCAGAGCTGGGACTGTGCTGCCCTTCCCCACCTGCCCATGGGAGTACCACCATGGCCACAGCTCCAGAGCATGCATATTCTGCATCCCAAACACAGATTCTTTAATAGACATCATGCAAAATTATCCTCTCATCAATATGCAGGTCTTCTTCCTACCTTTTCCATCCATGCAGAAAGACTTCAATAGATAGTAATGACATTTTGTGTCAGATTAAGAAAAGAGAAAGAATACTACTGTTGAAACTCATCTCCAGCATGACTGAATTGTAAAATATTTAGCTTTTGGTAACTGCTTATTGGTACATAAATAGAGGCTTTCATCTGAAATACAGCCCTCTGTTATCCCCAACAGAAAATTAATATCCCATCCAATATTCACTTTTTTTTTCATGGAGAAAATTAATAGTCTGTACTAAACTGTCCTGTTTTAGGGAGACTGTAAAGCAAGACAGTGCAGTCTGCACAAATAGTTTTGATGTTTTGTCACCAAAAATTTGAGGGAGTGGAGAAGAAGGAAAAGGGTGGAGGAACCTCCTGATTCTCAAGTACTCCTAGATACCAAAAGTTCCTGACGAACCCAAACTAAAGCTTAGTTTAGTTTAAGCCTCTGTAAATAAGTGCAATTCATATTTAAAAAATTGGAAAAAAAAAGAAAAGAAAAAGAAGAAATCTAGTAACTTCATTATCATGCTTTCTGAGATGCACAATACACAGTGATCAAAGATTGTATGCTTGCCTGCACCCCAGCTAGCTAAAATTGAAGTGGGTCTGAAAAGAAAAGTTATATAACAAAATATTTAAGAAATACCATTATAAACAACATGTGGTATTTGCATACACAAAAGAACCTTTGATTTACCAGTCCCAACCCCAATATCACTTTACACCTGCCCTTTCTTGAACAGGGGGTTTACTTGTCTTTGGGGCGAGGGGAGAAATCTCACAGCCTTACAGACAACTCTACCAAACCCTGCAACAGGCCCATTGCTATGAGCCAGTTAAAAAGGTAATTCAAGAAGCCCAAGTTTGTTTCCGTAGCTACATAACATTGCACAAACATTTTGGTTGCAATTTTGTGGCAATGGTTTCACAGTTATTTGATTAAACTGCAGGGCTGTACTGCTTGGAGCCTGGGAGTGTCTGATATCAGTGAAAGCTCTTTAGAAGTGCTACAATTTAAAATTATAGCTTACCCTGTTTGAAGGGATATTTTTAGTCTATTTATTCAGAGTATAAATATAGTTCTGTACATCACTGGTTTAATGTCTCTCTTGCACTGGTCAGAAAGACGCTTTACCCAGCTCCAGACAAAGGTCAACAAATGGGTATCTTTTTTTTCCCCTTCCTTTCTTTTTTTGTAAAGCTGCATTAAGGGCTTTAGAAAGCAAAGTATCTTGTAAGCAAAGGCTGCACGTCTAACCCCTTTACTGCAGTGACCTACTTATAGGAAATACTTCTATTGAAAGAGGCTTTTTCCAAGATCTAGCATTTCAAACAAAAACATATCTACAATTAGCTGGAAAGAGTTTAAGGGATCCCTGAGCAAAAATAATTGAAAGAATAAAAGGCAAGAGAAGGGAAATGGTGATGAATCACCACACAGTCAGGAGGAGTGATGTAGTGCATATTTCTGTGAATGGCCATTCTCTGGCTTTATTATCAACAGCTCCACGAGGTTTTTATTTCTGATTATTTGTTTGGGCGTCAGGGGGACTTTTGTGCCTGCAAACCCCTGGAAACCAAAGTTTTATGTACATACAAAAGGCACAGTAGTGACAGTGGAGGCAGCCACATCTTTGCTCAACTGTTGCCCTTGCCCTTGACCTAAAGGGACCCTCTTTTCCACACAACCACCCAGCAGCACATATTTAGTTTCTGTGTTAATGTAGCTCTGGGCTTTTCTTGAGCTGGGCTTGCTCATTGTGCTGAACTGTGACAAATTCTTCACAGAGCAGTAGGGTTGGGCTGATTTCAGGCTTGATGTGTGCTGGGGGAATGGGGGAAGAGGCAGAATTTCTTCTAAACACGTGGTCCTTCCAGCTGGAGCATACCTAAGTCTTACCGCAATTTACAGAACTGACCATACAGAAAAGACCATAAAAGTAGGCTCTGCAGTTCACATCTCAGTGGAGTTCCCACCAGAAAAAATCCACAAGAGCAGAATTACTTTTGTGTGGTGTTTCTCAGCATCTCATTTGGGAGGCAAAAATATCTTAACATCTTTCATATCATGAACTGGGGAGTGACGTGTGCAGGGGGACAATGTAATGTCCTTTCGTGGAGCCAGAGAAGACACAAAAGGAGTGTTTGAGGTGATGCCAAGGAGTAAAGGAGTTTGGCTGTCCAGGATCTGAGGAATGGCAGTGACATTTGTGCATATGTGGAAAAAGGTGTGTGACCAGGAGGCATGACGCAGGCACACACCTGAGAAACTTGTGTTGTTTCTAAGGACACACATTTATCAAAGCACACAATACCTATTCAGCCACAATCTATTTTTAACATCTTTTCGAGAGGAAATGTTTGAGATAATCCATACATTACTAACTTACAATAAGTAAGCAATTTGTCTGAGATGGGGTAAAGTTTTAGTGAGGAATATTGTTCTCATGATTTTTTCCAGTTTTGACTATATATTAGGAAGATTTTCCCCAAAAAGCATGCTCCAGAGAGGCAGGAGACTTTGCAAGACATTTCAATCCTCTTCCCTGTTCACTGTAAGTCTTGGCATGTGTCATGATCTTTGTATGTCCCAGTTATTCACAAAAAGTGTCTAGTGAATCTCCCAGTCTCATCTGCGTAATCTGAGATTACGCTCTTAACACACTTCTACACATCACAGTCAATCTACCACACAGACAGTGGTGTGACCAAATAGTACAATTACAAAAAAGAAAAAAAAATTCTAATTAGTTCAATCCTCACTTCATTACCTGACCCTTTCCAGCCCCTCCTTTCTTTACTCTGTCTATTTCAGAAAATGGAGATTTCGACTTTCCCGGGGCGATTAGAATGCAAGGAAGGATGCGGAGCAGTGCTCTCCTCCCCGGGCTGCAGCGCAGGGGCTGCGATCAGCAGCTCTGCACTCGCCTGGTGTGTGGAATACATATCCACGTCAAGGGGAGTTCCTCCCGCAGAACAAAGGTGGAATGCGCAAGCGGGAGCGGCCGGGGCCCCGCCGAAAAAACAGGGGCTGCTCCTGTGCGGCAGATGAGAGATAAACCCAGTCTCCATTGCAGGCTGAAGAATGGTGTGACGTAAGTGGTTTTCCTGCTAATTTTTATCCCACCCCAAAGAAACCTTTGGAAAAAATCCCCAAATGCTCAGCATATAGAATAAAAAATATTGGGGAAGTTGCTTGACACTCCATTGAGGTACACTGGAGTCCCAGAAGAGCGCAGTGGCTTCTGTGTTGTGTGTGTGGTTTTTTATCCCCTGAGCACTCTAAATACGACTTGCAGTATCTGCAGGCTGGGATGGGACTCCCCCGAACACTGCAGGTCTCACCACACAAAATCTGCGAGCTCCAATGTGTAAACAGCCCTTTCTGAATTCTGCTCATGAAAGCTGGGTGGATTTCACTGTGATCTCAGCCACCAGCTATCCTATTCCATTTCTTTGTGAATGATTATAGACAAAATAAGAAATATGTACTTTAATCTGGACTTTTACAAGCCTCTATGATCGACGTTGCTTAGCTGGAGAAGTAAAACTTGCTAGCTCTTTCCCCAAGCTAATTTGTAATTTTTAATTGTTGCTAGATTAAACACAGATTATCCATTATTATTTCATATACTTTGGAGTTTTAGGACTGCATACAGTAATCTGTATCCTACTGCCCCCAGAAAAATACCATTTCCTATTCATGAGCCAGAAATACAATAGACAGACAACAATGTGATTGCTGCATAACACAGCACCTACCCCACAGCAAGGATTGCACCTGGAAAATGTTTATGATAGCCAGAAAGACAGCCCTCCCTGTAGATATTTTAGATGTGACTCATGATAATGACTAATAGAAAGTTACTTTACTCATAAATCTGCTTTGTCCCTACTCCATCTGTTATGCTTGTTCTTACAAAAGACAAAACAATTTAGCAGAATGTTTTTACACAGATATAATACTTTTACATGACTGACTCTCCATTGCTGCTGGAAGAGCAAGCCATTATATCATGAGAATATAGTGCAAGAATTCCTTTTTGGATAGCATTTTTGCAATGGCAGCTCCAGGTGAGCCATCTAGAGGCAAAACCAAGATTTTCTTAAGAAATCTCCACAGTAGTAGTGTAATGTATTCCTCTCAAATAAATGTCCTGAAAACCTCAAAGCATCATATGTACCAAGAGCTAAGATTGCCATCTGTTAAATTCATAAACCTCTTACATGTTTTAATTTCCTGCATGCTCATACTATGAGTTTAACAGTTTCCTCTGCTTTTAAAAATAATTTCTGAGAGTGGCTTGGATTGCTTTATGCTAATGTAGTATCAAGAGGAGCCTGTTAATTATAATAAATAATATACCAATTAAAGGAGGGATTTTAGAGTTAAAATAACTTGGAGTCTCTTCCTGCTCTTGACTCAGTGTGACACTGGAAAATTCTCTTAACAGGAGTCAGTTTTACCACCCATAATGTACGGCTCATGATTTTACCAGCTTTGTAAAGCACTTTATGATCTTTGACTGAAATACTAAAACACTACAATAAAGATACACGCACAGTAAAGACAATGCACGGCCACATTCTGCCTTTACTTCCCTCTTGCTTAATCCTGTTAAAACCAGAACTACACGGTGCATAAATCAGAGCAGAGCAAGCAGCCTTCTTTGCACTTAGCAGTAGCAGCATCACAACACAGCTTATGAAGCAGGGATAAAAGTCACCAATCTAAAACACAGCTGGGCTCATCTTAGAATAGGGGTGCACCTGGTGCACCCTGTGGGAGAGTTTAGAGTGGGTAGTAATCACAGGCTGATTTACTATTGAAATTGCTAAATTATTTTGAAAACGTTTCAATTCACACAAATGTTCCCAGTGCCATCTAACTCTACTGAAATATGAGATGTTTTTGACAATGTGCTGGCTAAAGTAGTGCAGCCAAAAGCCTGACCTCCACCACAGGACCAGCACTCAAGCTGATTACAGGGTGCAGGCTCAGAGGGCTGCCCAGGCTGTCAAGTGGGAAGTATAGCTTCAGCCCCAGGGACTCAGAGTCCCAAATCAAACTGAGACTACCCTGATTTAGAAATTGTTGGTGTCCAGTGCAGCCACTACTACACCAGATACTAAAAGTAGATGCACATGCTCTGCCTTTGTACCAACTACAGCAACTGCAATGGGAAACAGAAGTGAAAAACCTCACTTAGCGGCTTTGTTCCAAGCCCACACATGGGAATCTCTGCTACACACAGAGTCACCCTTGGGGTCTGGAAGAGTCTTCTTTGGGCTACCAACAAGGCTCAATAGCTGTGTTAAAAAAATCTGTACGAAGCCTGGGATGTAATCTGTCATTGAATTTTTCCTGGGAGTACAAAACGTGAAACCTACAGCATATGTCAGACTGGACACATGCTGTCTTGAGTACTGCTGGGTGAGGCTGGCCTCCCAAGGGTCGAGGTTATTGTGGCTGGGAGCTTTGGGAAGCAAGGAAAGATGAGAACAAGGAACAGGCTGGTGATCTCGTCCTTCCCCAAGTTCACAGGGCATACTGGGATAGCCACTGCAGGAACACACTGTATTCTTGTCAAAACCATAAATGAAACAGAGAGAGTCAAGGAGCCAGAGTAATGATTCCTGCTGGGAGCTGGAATGAATCAAAGAATGTCCTATACTCTGGAAACACAAGTTTTCACGTGGCATGACACTATGCATGGAAGGGGGTGGTGAGGATACTCAGACAAAGGTGAAAGTCAGGCTATGAGAGCACATGGACTTTTTTTTTCTCCAAAAGCTGGAAATGGTGTTTTACTGGGTCCCCAAGAGACAGGGCTGACCAAGTTCACAACCTTGGTATCTTGGCTATTGGGGTGTGATTTGGATGAGGAGATTGACCCCATGCCTGATCCTGTCTGTACCTCTGGATTTGGTGAGCTGTGGGCAGCCCTTGCCCTGGCTCACACCATGCTCCAGGTGTGTGCTGCTCTCTTCTGTACAAGGGTTGGATTCCAGTCCCCATTTGCTGCAGACAGCTGTGGTCTCCTGGGGCTTCCCTCTCTGACCCAACACCATAAATGCTTCATAATATATTTGAACAGTTCTTTCACCTCTCTCTTTCAAGAATTACAGAGGATTTTGTTAACCGGTTAAGTAGTGCCAATAATTGCCTGGTATCAGCCTCATAATAATAAAAGAATTCACTGATTTTCCACAGGTAAAAGCAGGATAAGCCTCATGTATATATCACAGACACTTATTCAGACAGAATAAATAAATTCCATCCTACAGCTGTTTCCTAGGTAACTGAACCAGGACTACAGATACAGACTGTGCGCAGTTCAGAGTTGAAAAAACAAAATGCAGCATTTCTTTCTCTCTCCAAACTTTTGATTTTTTGGGACTGCAAATATGATGGAAATGTTTCAAAAATGAGATATGTAACTGGAAAATATGCACCTATTCTCATATAGCCAAAACATGCAATTCTGAGGGCCCTGCAATGTATCACTTCTCTAAACCAGTCAGAACAACCTTGTCTATGATTGGATTTCTGCCAGTGACTGGCTCTGCCAAACCCCTGGGAAGCTGCAGGGAGCAATCACCAAGAATTGTGGTTGTGTTTTTTGAACATGAAATCCAGTCATCTTAGGCAAACAGGCTTAATGTGCAAACTGAGAGGAAGTCAGCCCTGTACAAGGGACTGCTGAAATTTCTGGTGTCTTCCAGCAATGTAAGGGCTCCCTACCATTAACAAGCCAGAAAGTTCCAGTGGATGGTACTCACCTTGCATCAGCAAGGTGTGAGCAAAATTGTTCATCAGAGAAACTGCACACCCCAGATATGCTGCAGAAAAATGCAATCAGATCCTTTGAAGCCTTGTTTTGCTTTATTTTGTCCATGAGTTAGAGGAGTAAAGAAAACCCAGCAAAACTAAACACCCATGCTCTTTGTCAGGGAAAGCAGCAGGTGCAACTTTGCACCTGCAATGACAACAAAGGGAGAGCAGTTGTGAAAAATCATTGGAGTTCGACAAAGGTAAAAATTATTTGGCTTCCCACAGTTCAAAATGCTGAAGTACTTTCTGTTAGGACCTTGCATTCAGATAGGAAAATCGGAGAAAATAAAAGCTATTATGCTGGGAATACCCTCATTTCATCTATGGGATGAGTAACGTGCTAGAAATCAGATGCTAAATTACATTTGTTTATGACATTGTAATAATTACTTACAAATACATATTGTGCTGCTTGAAATAAATGTATTTTCTATTTAATACAAAGCTATGGAACAGTATTTCTGCCTTATGAATTAGAACTTTTTGTGGTGAGAACCACTCGCTGTCATTTGTAATGACAACAGGCTGATAAATATTTAACAGAACTGTTTTGTTAGCTGTAGGACCAGAGAAGGGCAAATATATTTGATCATCATTAGAACTGAGGTGATCTAGTTTTCATCACCTAAGTGAGTATGGAATACTCTGAAAAAATCAACAAATCTGCATTTACTAAGTTCATTGTAAAAAAAAAAAAAACCAACTCCTTCAGTTGTTCTCTTACATCTGGTTATTTTTAAAAATATGCAAAATGTGGATGCCAGTGTGGGAAAGGAAACTCTTTAAGGAATGACACCAAGACAAACTTCTATTCCTGTATAAAAGAGTCAGAAAATCATAAATTCCAGTGGGAAAAAGCCAAATCTTCTGTTTTAATGATGAATTAAATGCAATCTTTAGAAAGGGAATTACAGCATGTGCCGCCTATCCACCCCACCTAGAAACACAAGTTCTGAGACTGAACTTCAGGAAAAATGGTACCAGCTTTTTGCTGAATGGCATTTTTGGGGTCCTAGTGAAGGCAGTGGGCTTATATGAAATGAAAGTCCATGCAAAAATGGACTCAGTCAGTCCCTCTAGAGGTGTATAGAGACCACAGGTCCAGAGTCCATCTCTTCAGCAGTGATTTGAATGTGTTATGTTAAAGTCTATTGACTTCATGGGATGAACTGTTAATGTATGTCTAGGTAAATGTAGTTAGATCACCCACAGCTGTATCCAGCCCTGCAGCTGTGAAGAAGAGTCAAATCCTGATGATAAGGGTTCAATGGTTCTGATCCATTTCACTTCCATATGCAAATTCTAAATTTGCAGGGAAACAAGTTCCCATCTCCTCTGCTTCCAATCTCAACTCAACAGCTCTGAAAATTGCTTAATCTGCCCTTTTGCTGTTCATTAGCAAAGGGGACTTGCAATAGTAACTGTTCATGTAAAACTCCCAGTAAACCAAAGAAAACAAGTTTTTGCCTGTACTTCAAACAGAACATCCTTAGATGACCAAAAAAAGTTTAGTTTTCTGGTCAGAAGCAAGAATTAAAACTGAACAGAAGGAACACTTTGTCACCAAAATTCCGAGATTCCATTTCAAAGCCACACACATTTGTCAAGCAAAAAGGCATTTAGTTGCTGTAGTCCCTTGCCTGAATGTACGTATTTTAAAATTTGATCACCTACATAAAACTAAGAATAGGATCATATCATTTCATTGGCTGCAAGTCATAACCTTTCCAGGTCCTGTGAATACACCAGACAGTAAAATCCTGATGTTCCCATATATCACCTAGCTAGAAACAACAGTCCCCTGGGGTGAAGCTCTTTAGTAAGCATAGCAGGTCCAGGATTTCACAGCCCAGCTGGTTCAATCTTCCCCTGGGTAACAGGGAAGTGCTTGAGGACCAGGCTGGGCACACAAATCACAGAAGTTTGGTGCTTCCTATTTCAACATAGCTGGCCAGGCACCAGGACACAGCCTGCTGTTACCTGTTGCCCTGGCATTGCAGATGCAAGGGTGCTTAAGTTACTCTGACTCGTTAAAAGGCTACGGATGCCTCTCCTGAATAGAATGTATTTGCCACAGAGAACAGCTGATATAAAGAGAAAGCTGCAGCCTGCCAGGGGAGTGCAGATGATCTCCAGGTGGATTGTCTCACATGGAAATCTGCCTCTGACTTGAGTTTTGCTTCTCCCTTCTGGACAGTCTTAGTTACAAAGAGTTCAAAAGCAACCTGCAGAATTAATACATCAGTGAATTGCTAAAACTAGATAGTCTGAATGTGCAAATACAAAAGGGAATGTAAAAACAGACAAGAGAGCCGAGGAGTCATTCAATGCCATGCTGATGATGAACTCCAAGAGAAGAATCTATTAATACTGCCTGATGAGCTTGCTCATCCAATTTATTGGAACACACAACTAAATGGATGAGAAAGCTGTACCACAGCTAAGCTTTAGAGCAGAGATAAGGCCATGAGCACGAGTAAAGCTACATACACCCACTGAATTTTGTAATACAAACTGTATGCAACTTACAGGGTACAAAATGAAACATATCCACGACTTGGTTTATATTTTCTACTTAACCTTATTTCTCCCACAGCTGTAATTAACATTACACTGCAGCACAACCAACTGTCTCCAACTTCTACCAGACTGCCCCTATCTCAGGATTCATACTGGGAGCAACCCTTGTTTGGAGTAATCAAAACCTAAGAAGTTCACAACTATCCAAAAGAGCTGATAGAAAGATCAAAGGCAGCTTGACCCAACCTCTCCCTTTAACTAATACCCACCACTTGCACAGGAAGATGTTTCCCATACCGTATATACTCTACTGTGTTTAGTACATCAGGATGTATTGTAACATCAAGCTCAATGCAGAGTCAAAAAGCATATAGGGAATTAAGGTTCATTCATCCTCTCTCTCAGTCAGCTCTGAACCTGACAGGATTTTTGTCCTCTTGGTTTTGGTTGCTTGTTAATTTGTATCAGTCATTCTCTTCTGGCTCTGTTCTAACCTAGCAGACTTTTATCTATGCAGTCTGACAGTGAATTGAAAATATAAATCAGAAGGAAGGAGTTTAGCTTTGTTAAGTTCATAAGCTGCAGCATTTATGCACATAGAGAGCACAAAATGTACACCATTTGAAAGGAAGCAAGCCCCGAGTAATTAACCTCAAATACTGTAATTATCAGTGTTGTTTTCTTTTTAATCTAGACTCCTAAGAAATCACTTCAATTACTGTTTTGTTATTATGGAAACCACTTAATACAAAACACCTCAGGTTAGAAATGTTAATAGCAGATGAGCTTATGTGATCACAAAGTCTCGCAGTGATGGATCAATAGAGGTGGAGTAACTGGCAGGCAGCCATCAGCTCAGTTGTTTCTTCTTTCTGTTAGAGCTATTTCTTGTAGAATATTCATATAAAATTAAATGATAGATGTTTTCCTTAGGTTTACTCAGTGAAGTTCTTCCTGACTGAATGAGAGTTGGTGTTGGTCACAAATAGAGAAATGTTTGTAATTTCCCACTGCATAGCTAAATCAAAATGTGCTCTTATTTCCCACCCCAGCATACTCTTTAACTTTGCAGGAATGACAGGCAGTTTGCACACACCACCTATTTCAGATGACTGTGGTTCTCTTCTGCTCCCATCCTCCTTTTTTTGATCTACTGCAATGCCCACTTTTAAGAAAAATAATACTTAAATGCCCAGTGGTATTACCCAAACAGCCCTTTATTTGTTGAGAGTTCACTGATCCAGGCTTACACATCTCTAAGGAAAAGCAGTGGGATTTAGATGCAACAAGCTCAATATCAACATTTTTCATACGGAAATAATAGAGACTGTTTCTCTGGCTCCATTTCCACAGAGATAACAAGCCTTTTTGGCATGGATATCTCAGTGCAATGAGCTATCAGTGCTTCAAGGACCACCTCAGAGTAGGTACTCTGTTGGACTTGCTGGCATATAGGCTTTCAGTTTTAACTCAACTATGAAACGAAAAATAATAGATAAACATTGGAGTCTGCTATTAATACAGTTTGCTGGTAATACAGAAGAATATACAGGCAGAACATGGCTATTACACTTGCAGGAACCATGGTATCCCAATTTTTAACTTTAAAATGTGAAAATAAGAAACAAAAAGCACTCAATGTTTGTCTCGCAATGGCAAACCACTTTTGCAGGACATGAATTATTTTTTTCCTAGGACAAATTCTTATTTTCTATGATATTCACAAGTATCTCCATGTTCTTAGGGAGCCGAGAAAACATCCCAAATGCCCTGTAATATTGTCAAAACCTACTACTCCCTTTTTACTGTTTAAAGATGGAGGAGAATGCATTGACACCATCTTGGCAAAGGAAGGAGTCTTTCAGGTACCACACCAGAAACATCTTTATCCCTAGACATATGTGCCCCAGGACTAGAAATGCCTTTTCCCCCTTGCATTACATCATTAATAGCAATAATTTAATTGATTTATTATCATGACAAGCAACCCTGACATCCAACCCATCAGGGAACTGCATGAGCAATTAAAAAATACAATCCTGCAGAAAGCATCATGAAACTGATAACATAAAATGAAATAAGTTATTAAAGTTCCACTTAGAATTCTTATGAACCTATAAATATATGGTGAAGTATATTAACTTATTTCTCCCAAATGTAGATAGCTAGCACAGAAACATGTTGAAAAATAAGGTTTATAGTGAGAAACAAGGGACACAGGCTTCACTCCATAGGTCTGAATAACCCTTTGCAAAATAAACTTTGCAAAAATATCTCACATGCTAATAGTAAGAAAGTCTTTGCTCTTTGGGATGACATATTCCCGAGATTTAGGATGTGTGTTCCCACTTTAATTTTTTTTTTTCAGAACCAGAGAGAATTGTATGGTAATTGCTGATTCTGCAATAAGAGTTCTAGCAATATTGTTAACTGACTTTTCCTCCCAATGTCAGTTGGTAATACAGTAATTTTTCCACCTCCAGGATTATATTACCTGCCAACACAACCCCAAATGGCTTGGAAAAGAAGGGAATTTTATTGCAGTGCTTTAGGCCATGTCTACATTGGGTAGTTGTACCACTTTAACCATGGTTAGCTTACATTAAAGTAGCTGGTGCGTACATCAAACTGGTTTTCAAAGTGATTTAGTACCTCAGGCTACACTAAGCAGCCCTCCTTAGAGCAGACATTAGTCCACTTTGCAGAAGCCTGTTCCCTTTGGAGTTCGTATGGCCCTAGCTGCTCTGCTGCCACAAGTCCTTTACTTGGTACCTCTGTACTAAGCTGCCTTGAGATTTCTGTGTCTCCAGTGTGTTGATGGTGCCTTTGCTAGATGCACTTTCTGTTTAATTATCAGTAGCCCTACAGACATCAACATATCAAGCTTATCTATCTGCTCTAGGACACATGTAGCCCTCTGGGTCTCTTCATGGATCTGTGCTTAGTTCTTAGACCCAACTGCACTTGTCAAAGACACTTAGTCAACCTCACCACAGGAAGATACCCTGCAGCAGGGATGCTTTCAGGGAATTGCTAGAGCAGAAAAGCAAAAGGCTAACCAAAGCTTCACTCAATGCTGAGTTAAAGTACAGGACTCTGGTAAAAGTGAGGTAAAACAAGAGGCCATGATGGAAACACAAGCAGAGCTCCTAGACATAAGGTAACGGTTGTATTTTTTTACCCAGGCTATAGATAAAGCCAAAACCTAACCGGGTGCAGGGTGCACGCACTGTGATAAATACCCACAATAGAACTGGCAGGCTCTGAGGACTCACTGAGGGGGCCCAGTACCCCATGCACAGATGAGATCTGACCTGGAAGAGAGTTACAGGGTGCCTGAGACTATGCAGATGGTACAGAGGCAGAGAAGCCCAGGAAGGGCAGCAACAACGAAACACAAACTCAGCAGCCATCTTACCACCACTGCTGGGACTTGCCAGCAAGTATAATGGGCTATAGTGTTACACAAGGGCCCACAAGGTTTTCAAAGGGCTGGGGTTTTTTTATTAGGAGCTCATTTGAAAGAGATAGCCCCCTTCCACCTACGTGTTCAGCCCTCTCACAGACATCACCTTTGTCCTTTAGTACATGATATTCACACCTTTCCTCTGTCAGGAGGAAACTCCTGAGTCCTTCCTCCCAAATCCCAGCCCCACATCAAAAACGGATACTTCTAATTTCTGACTTAGGGTACATTTTTGTTTTCATATTTAGGGCTTCATCCTCTTCACACAACACAATCAAGGGGAGTGCACCTATGTGGAAGCCAGAGGGATGGGCAGGACTCAGCCCCTGCATTGCAGCACCCTCAGTCCAGAGCAGCTGGGGGCAAAGCCCCTGCTCTGCACAGCAGCAGGGGAGGGAGTAGCCACAGAGATGCTGCTGCTCTGGGAGCAGCAACATATCCTGCAGCAGAGGATGTTGGTTTGGAACAAGAGGGGGAAGAAAGGGAAACAGTCAGAATCTTTCTGCACTTCACCGTGTAACAGAGTGAGAGAACATACTGAGAGAACATGCACTGCATCAAATCTTGTCCTGAGCCCAAACACCTCACCATGGCCTCTGGTCAGATGAGAAATGCAGTCCCCATGAGATGCTGCCCTTACTATCCTTGAGATCTTCAGAACTGGAAGAGTTTTTCAAGCTCTGAAGGTTTGCTTCTTCTTTGCCACAATAAGTGCTCACTGTGTCTTAATGCTTGAGCTGTATGGTGGCTTGAGCCACTCATTCTCTTTCTCTCCATTTGGGACAAACAGGCCAAGTGTGACATAGGATTTCTTGCACTCATAACTCAAGTAAAGCATTATCTTAATTTCTACAGATGCTAAGTCTGCTGACAGTCAGTAGCTACATCCAGGAGAAACTGGTTCTATTTTCACTAAAATCAACTATAGAATGTCTTCTGCAAGTCCCAGTGTAAAGCCAGTGAATGAGGGGACCCTGCAAGCTTGCCACAGTGCAGTCTTGGGGGAAGCCACTTTTACTGAGGTGAACACAGGGCCAGAAATGGCTATTTATGTTTTTATGGCTGAGAAACAGAACAGACTTCCAGAGTTCAGACAGCAAAACGGCCTGCAAAGACAGGTGAGCTATCAATAGCCCTTGATTAAAACTCTTGAATTCAGACTGTTTCAGTATTCAAATTTCAGAAAAAGAGAAGGGCTCTTGCTTCTCACTTCAATTCTATTTCACGAGAAAAGACTCTTTTCCTTTCCAAATACAACAAAAGATAGTAAATTTTATTTGTTCCTACCTTTTGTATGAATAAAAGAGGGCTATAATTTCTAGGAAAATTAAAATAATATATCACCACATTGCCTTTGTATTTCTCTTTTATGTTGCAAGTTCTTTCCTTAACTCTTGAATCGGCTATGTGCAAAGGGAGTGAGGAGAGCTGCAAATATAATCTTGAGACCTCTATTTGCAGAAGTATGAATCGTGAGTGGTTCCTGGCTTATTTGCCTGTCTACAAGCATCTAGTGCCAACTGCCTATGCAGAGTAGCCTGCTGGGCTCCACACAACTATTCCTGAAAGCAGCAGGTCTGCCTGAGGTCCTTCACTACACCTTCTCTATGATCCCCATAGAGACACCCACATGTTTCAAACTGCACTGGGTGTTTTCCTTTGTTCAAGATACCTAAATCAAGCCTTCCGCTGCTTCCAATATTTTTAATTTCCAAGCCACAGTATAGGTCAATATGCAACCCAGACTAACATTGTACATGCAAAAAACTTGTTCTGAACAGAGTCACAAAGTACATCTAAACACAGGTCCCCCTTACTCCAAGAGGCTCCCACTTCTGCTGTACATTGTGGTCCACATTGTGAGGGAGCAGTAAAAAGTTCAGGGCCTGTCTGCACATCTTTAATACTGTCTTTGTAGGCATAAGAAAAGGAAAAGCACTGATTTCACATAAGCAATGAATTAGACATTGAGCCAGTTTGTGTCATGTTATTAAATGTGTTTCACATCTATCAATTCCACACCACAGAACTGCTCCAACTAGGTATAAAGTTCTGCAACCAAACATGAATCCCACTGAAATCAAGTGGTAAGACTGCCACTAGACTTCAGCAAGCCTGGGCCTTGCTCTAGAGGGATTGTTAGGACTGCAGTTTATTTTGTTTTCCTAAGGGAATGGAATTTATGCAATCTTGCTTTGCGTATAAGCATTTCAGTCTATCCCAGTAACTTTGTACCTACTGGAAAATTTCAAAAGACAGCCCAAAGACATCAAGTTTCTATGAATTCAGTAAAAATAAGAAGATGGGTGGCAGAGAAAGGCCCTATTAGTGCTAAGTGAAGGCCACGTGGCAAAACAGCTCACAGATCTTTCCACATCAGATGAAATAATCCACACAGGAGGCAATTGTAGAACACCAGACTTTAGTCCTGCAACCCCTGGAGCAGCTCAATTTTGTTGCTTTTTTGAGAGTCTAAGCTCAAGATTCAGGATTAAAATCATTCTAGATTAGGGGTGCTATTTGTGTGGTTTTTTATTTCATCAGAAGACAGAGCATGCCAGAGGCTGCACAAGTGAGCAGAAGTAACAAGAGTATGTGGTGATCAAACACCATTCCTTCCATGACACCATCAGACCCAAATATCCTACCTGCAGAAATCAGTGGAGAGTGATTTGAAAGAACACCTTGATGAGTAAGGTATTGCAAAAGCTGAGTGATCCTCTCTTTATATCCTCTCTGATTCTTGCAGAGTCACAATGGTTTACATTAAACCATTCTCATATCTGCATCTCAGGGGCTTTCCCTGGTAATTCAAGAAGAATTTCTTTAAATATTGTTTTGTGGATTTTTTTTAGATAAACACAGTAGTCAGTTTCAGCTGTATTCCAATGATAAAGACATTCCTAGGGGAAGACTTGCCAACTTAGAGCCATGAATGTAGGTTTTCTGCAGTTGTTTCTAGACTAACACTGAGATAAATATGGGGCTTGTCTTTATCTTCTTGGGCTGAACTCACCATTGCTAGAAATCCCACATAGCTCAGGAATTCAGTGCCCAGGAAAATTTTAGTCTGATAATTTTTGGATAGACTAGAATTGTGTAAGACCCAGATGAATTATGACTATCCTATAGCAGAAAGGTCTGTCACTTTTACTCTTTTTTCTGCTGTGCATCACTCATACTTGAAGAGTCAACCGGTGTTCAGGCAAATGGGAACTTCTTACGACTTTATTCAAAAAATAGAATTCTAAAAGTGTCAATTTAAATTCATAGATATTAATAAGTCACTAAATAGCCCATTTTACACTGAAAAATTATACCACACACATTGTTCTGAATAAAGGAGATGATATTCTACAGACAAATAGATAATTTATTCTGTATTGTACCCCTGATAGGGGTGTTTTCACAGTCATTTCTTTGTGTCAAAATTGGTGGGGTTTTTTAGGCTATACCATAGTTCTAGGACAGTTACATACTTAGAATCAGCCTTTGTCAGTATGCGCAATCCAATAAATATAAGAAATATCCCTGAATGAGAGAGCTGAGACAAAGAATTAAATCCTTCAGTACCATTAAAAAATTGTAAATTTTTTTGTACTATGACACACAGTTTCTTGAAGATACTACCTCATGTTGACAACTTCCACTGACTTCAGATGAATTTATACATAAATCAATGTTCATGCACATGAGTATTTGAGTGTGCCCACGTGCACGTACACAGCCTTCAAGTATTTACTGCATTACAATTTGAAGATTTTTGCTTTATCTCCAGTTGCTTTAAGATGTCTTTCCTTTTTAAGAATTCACTTTTAAATCTAACGGCTTTTCCCCCTTATTTATTTCTTCTAGGATCCAGTGCTCTACTTCTGACAAACATTAAGCAGTTGCTAATCTCAGCAAGTTATATCCTTAATATCTATAAAGGTGTCTTCCTATTATTGTGAAGCAATCTTACTGGATTATATAAAGAAATCCAGTAGTTGAGAGCAATATTACTTTTTAAAGTACAAACATCTATTTCCTGACAGATGCCAGAAGAAGTAAGAAAAGGATATAGAAAATATATCATGAGCAGAGTCTGTCATTAGAAGACTTGAATCTATATTTTAATCTTACTCTGGGAAGAAAATTTGTGATTATAGTGTATATACAATAACTTAAGCAATGTAACTCTAATAATGTTAAGTGAGAGGTTGCTGATATGATGAGATGAGCAACCAGAGCTATTAGGGAAAATTCTATAACAAGTCAAAATGTTACCAACAGAGCATAGCTGTTTCTCTGTCTTCCAGAGATAATTTATATTGGTTGCGACTGCCAGTCCTTAAACACTCTCCATGTTCTCTGTGAGGCAGGATAACAATGAAACAGAAAAGATCTGGGTGATATGACAGCTGTAGCAAGACACAAGATTCCCACAAGAACAATCTTCAACCTTGTGGTTGAAATATTTTAACAGAACTACAATAGCTGATCAAGGAGGCCAGCAGTGCTCATGGGTACAGAGAGGATACTCAGGTTCTTTATATCATGACACAGCACCAAGGACTCACAAGCACACTGTAGCCAGCTTAGGGTTTAAATGAATTCCTGACCTTAAGTTATTACAACAACTAAGCTTCTTATATTATTTAACTTTTTTTGTTCCTTATACCCTGATGGTTCTTCATGCCTACTTGTTTTATGAACTATGTCATTATATACTCTGTAAATTATAATAAGTAGTTACATACCATGTAAGTATATAGTACAATTATTATAAAACACTTGGATTTGGGTGTATATAAAGTTTTGTATCATATAGAAGAGAAATGATTGAGAGATTGTTGTAAGAAAACATAAGAAAACGCACAGCTCTCTTGCATAATGCCTTGGCACCAAAATTTCCAAGTGAATGACGCAAGCATAGCAAAACAGCTTGGTCAGTTGCTTCCAAGTCCTTGTACTTAGTGAAAGGATCTGACAGTTAAGGACTCCAACATGAGCTTCATAAAAATAAAAAATGCAACTTATTTTTTTTCTACTGGAAAATAAAGTACTTTTTCGACAGAGGCATGATTAGAGAATCCATTACATAAATGGCATGACCATGTAGATGCCACACATAAGACTGGAAGATTAAAGTTCCAAAGAACAGAAAGCCTCCAATATTTGACTTTTATTATGTTTCTTAAGCTTCTCTGAAAAAGCTCTGCCTGTCTAAAGGTTGGGGCTGTTATGTTATTTCTAAAGACTTCATCAGGGCCAGAGTTCCACACCAGCTCTTACCCTAAAATAAATATGCAGCCTCAATCCACAGGCAAGAGCAGTTGCAGTGATTTCTGTGAAGTTGTGTCACGCTGTGTGTCAGAGGCTGCTCTAGATGGCCAGAGTGTACCCTTGTGGCCTTAGGAAACAATGAAGATTCACATGCCAAAAACATCACCTGAACAAGACAAGATCTTTGCAAAATCAAGTCTCGTGGAGTTATGCACATACCTAAATGCTCTGCAAGGTCCAGACATTTTGCATTCTTGTTTTGATACCATATTTTTGTTGGCTAGAGTGTTTATTAATTGTGGTTGCTTGCTTTATTACAAGAGTATGTGACAGTAGTCAGGCATGCCACTTGAAGAATCCACTGTGCCCATTAGAAAAACCATGCCAGTGTCATTACAAACTTCGCACAAGGTTTTAGTGGAGTATCCCAGGGCTGCACATTGGAAAGTGTGGCTCTTCTATATAGCTTACACTTTTAAAAAAAATTCCTTCCCTGGTTTGATGTTACCACAGAGCAGGCGCTGCCCCAGGGGAGCATACGAAGTTGACAGGAGCTGTGGCACAAAACAAAGCTGGATTTTGCTCCCCCACCCCAGACAAAGTGTCTCTGTGGCTGCACAGTCCTGTGGAGCTGTGTGTTTGAGATGCTTGTGTAGGAAGAAAAAGGCTTATCCTATAAATCATCTCAAGATGGGCTCTGAACTGTTCACATTCATTGATCAACATTTTTTCCCCTCTGTCAGTCAGCCATGAAGTAGGATTCTGCAGGAAGGAGGTGACAATATATTTCTGAAACTGCTCTGGTACCTCCCCTTTCCCATGCTGAGAGGCCAGGTATTGATGTGCTCTTAGCTCTGCCCTGCTTCTTGCATTACCCATAGGATTTGTCTGTTGTAACTACAGCTCCTTGCTTACAACAACTGGAGCTCTCTGTCCTTTGCAGGATCAAGAACTCTGGTCTCACACATAATTGGTGTGATGAATACCAATTTATTAAAGATTCAGAGGTAAAGTTGGCCCCAGAAGTGCATTGCACACTGTTAACTGCTTGTGAACACAGAAGGCTCTAAGCTCCCCTCAATGAACTCACATATAATTTTTGCATCATGTGCTCAGGGACAATTTGGCAATGTATAAATTGTGGTTGCAAGAAGCCGTTTTTACTTTATTTGCTTGAGTGATTTTTTTTATTAGTTTTTCAGACTTTTGGCATTATTACACCATGGAAGCATTTTATAGAGAAACACACAGCCATATTTCTGGGGCTTTGAATCTGCATTACTCCAATTAAAAATACAAAATCCAAAACCCCAGACAAAACAATGAATAAAAAACTCTTGCTTTGGGCTTCACTCATGGTAGATTTGGATAATCTTCACCGAAGAGCACAAAACCAAGTTCTGCCTCTGCTGTTGAAACACATGGGATTTGTTCTTGCACAACTAATAGTGTTTTACTGGGAGCTTGCTGGTTGACTTGCACAAGTGGGCACAAGATCTTTTTGCATCACTCCAGATTATATTTTAATTCAATGCTTTATTGGTACATGTAGAACAGGTAAAATGAATTTGTAAATTCTAGATAGAATAACAATTCTTTTACCTTTGAAATTCTACTTCCAGTCATCATGTTTGGGGTGTCCTCCCAGAAAAGTTGAGGGATGTTAGTACAAAATCAGCTTTCAATCATGCAACTGTTTGCAAGTGAAAGAGCCAAATATCATCCAGGAATCACAAAATACGTATGTGAGTGTGATTCAGACTGAAATAAAACCTTTCATTTGTCATCACAAGGGAAGAAAACTAAACAGTGCTAAATAGAGCCTCTATAAAGAAGGTTAACATTTTACCAGAGTACAGTTTCTGCTCAGGTACTTTAGGGCAGCTTGTTCACTCTTTCAGCCTTGTACTATTTCCTGTGGGTGCTGCCGTGAGAGCTTGTAACATTCAAGAACAGACCTATCAGACAGTTTTCATATGCTAAGTGCTACTTTCAATGCAATCATTGCTGCTTTTAACTTGTAACTGGGGTCTACAAAGAGCTAGAGACTTCATTCAGAAGAGCAGGGGAATAATGTTATGTATATATAAACAATATACGATTATCTTACATCTCTGTGCAAGTAAGAAATTTCTATTTGAATGGCAGTGATCACCTTCAGCATGGCCATTCATTTCTCAATACATTTCCTAATTAACTGGTTCTTCTAAACCTTAGAAATTAGACCTTTAGCTTAAGAAATAAAAGAAAACATTATTCAGCCCAAATATTTATTACATAGAGTACATATGAAGCAGTACAACTAAGCACTGATATATAAGTCTCAAGAAGATAATGCTCCAAAACAGAATGATTTTAGAAATTATAACCTTGCTGACAGAGGTTAATTTTTCTATTTAAAGGAAGTATTTTTTATTTTAGCATCTAAATTCATTTCAATCTTCCTAAGTTACAAGCAGCTGCTGACTGAGAATTAGACATAAGTAAGCATAGGCTAAAACTGGAACAAAATTTTAAACCTAGATTGCTTGATAGTTAAATAGCAGTAACACAGCCCAAACCAAAATGGACTATGCAAATGAAAATTTTGGTGCTGACAACCTATAGGGTTGGGGTTTTTTCCAAATTACACATTCAATGGTTATTTGTAAAACATGCCTGATTAAAAAAAAAAACAAAAATGTCCTTCACTGTAATGTAGTTATTTAGAAATCTTCATACTAATGAGCTTTTTGATTTTCTCAGCATCTCAGGAAGTAATTTTCACTTAACACATGCTTGAACTTTTACAACTTACATAAAACACCAAAAGAGGAAAATGCACAATTCTCCCAGCTGCACAAGTATAAAGCAAGAGTAGGGATGCTGGCTACACTACATGAGGGTAGGTGTTCCCAAGTACATCAGAAGAAATGTTATGTCTGATAAGCTTTGACTTTACCTTTGAATTCATTAAGGGTCAAAGCACAGCTCACAGAGGTTTAAGTGTTCAAAAGAGAGGCAGGGGAAACTGCCAGAAGGGAAGTGCCTTATTCCTGCAAAGAGGATGCTTTCCCCTGGGACCCTGAGAAGGGGGAGTCAGGAAAATGTTTTCTCTACATTCACTATCATAGGAAAGATTACTTTAATCCTTTAGAGTTTGAGAACGGAAGGGCTCTGTGTGTCTTCTCTCCAGTTGAATGCTCAGTAAGAGACTTCAGCTGAGATAAAGCTGACTCAAACTTTTTTTTTAATTGAAAATCATTTATTTCCCCAAGTACCAACATATCAACTTTACAAGGCAGGTTTAATCTGGTATATTAGATGTTGAATGTATCATAGTGTCATTTAACTATTAAAGCTAATCACAATCTTTTAATGAATTCTTCCATTATTTTAATCTCTTCTAGGGAGAGGGACTAATTTTTTATGTACTTTGTATTTATAGTTCCTGCTCCTTCTCTGAATTGCTCCTGATTCTGAAGTTAGCCGCATCACTTGTACCAGTCAACAAGAGGTGCTGCAAACTCCCTTCTTACATTTGCAAAGCTATACAGATAAAAGAGTAAATCTAATTCTGGTTACTAGGCTAAGTATCTTGCTGAAGGACCTGGTCCACTACCATGCATTAGCAGGAAAACACAAAGCAGCTACAGATGGTTTTATTTGCTGAATCAGATTTAATTAAACAAAAAAGAAGAACCAAATGTTCACTCTGTATCATGGACATTGACTAGGCATTCAGTGCTATGACTTCTGATTTTTACAGTGCACAGATCACCCTGAGAGGAGAGAATTCAGCTGGAGTAGAGGAACATCCCAAACCCAGAGTTAGGTTCTTTCATAAGCACCATTCCATGCTCTGCACAAACTTCCTCATGAAGAGAGCAGCACATGCCAGGGCACTGTCCTGGCTCAGTCCTTTGGAGAGGCTGCATCACACCTTGCTAGTGCTCAGGGGACTGTGTGCCACCAGCCTTTCACCTCCTGCCAAGTGCTTGTGGCTCAGAAAACAGAGCAGCGAGGAAAGGAAAGGTGTCTTTGGGCCACGAATGGCAGGAGTTGGTGTCTGCACCCAGGCCTGCAGTGCAGGCTGGCAGCAAAGAGCCATCACTCACTCTGAATCTGCAAATGCAACGATTTCTCCCCTGAGTTTAATTACATTGACTACATCTTTATTAGGGAGGTGTCTTCCCCTGCCTAAAGCCATAGCTCAAGAAAGATTTTTCCCATTGCAAAATCTAGGATTGAAAGCAGATAATGCTAAGTTCCCACCTTCACAAATCAAGATGATTAGCCATGAGATTTCTTGTTTCACTACCAAATAAGATAGTTACATGAAAACATTAACATGGGTAAGACTGATTACTTACCAATTAGTCTAACTGCATAAGCTGTGTGCAGAAACCATGGAAAACTGACAGTGGGTAATACAATGCAGGTGTATATGCTGGCAGACAAATTAAAGAAATTAGACCCTGATCTGCTGCAAATTCACTTCCTAGGAGCAAAACCACAAATTCCAGGTGATCACAGGGGAAACATGATTCTGCTACTGGACATTTAACAGTGTTAAAATGACATGATCATTTTGGGAATCTTTTTTATAGTGCTCTGATGCAACATCTGACTTTGTCTGTTAGACTTCAACATTTGAAAACTTATGCCAAGAAAGAAATAGAGCAGAATTATTTCTTAGCAAACCAAAGGAAGAGTTACTTAAAGGGTGAAGAACAACGCTTTGAATGGAAAAATGCTAAAAAATCCAAGGACAAGATAAACTGTTCCTGATGCTAACAAAAAACCCAACATACAAGTTTTTAGTTCTATAAGCAAGAAACCGTAAATTACACGTGCTGTCAAAGCATAAAAATTCATATTCAGGAGACTTAATAGAAATAATCATTCCTATACAAATAGAGTCATCACTAGACTCCATATTCCTGCCTTCTAGTAGCCACTCTGAACATCAAGGCCTGCTGATGCACTGCTTGCCCCTGTTGCCTGCACATCTTGTTGACTGCAAGGAGGCCAATGAAGAGTAACACTCTTCCATTTTGTTCAAAAGTACTGACTGCTACGTCTTCTGTGAAAGGGATCAAAGGTATATTATTTATGTAGCTTCACTGGTTAACAAAAATAGGGCATCTTCTCAATCTTTTTCACTTCTGGGCTCTTCTTCCTTTTTTTAATCTTTTCAGAGTAATGGACCTCTCCTGCAATCATTTCTCAAACCATTGTCACCTGACCCATCTTTTTCATCCTACCCTCAAGTACTACAACAATTTGCAACAATGCTACTGTTTTTTGAAATTATTGCTGTTAAGCAACAAATGCCTTCTACTACAGTAAATCACCTGTACAAGCAGTTTACATATAAGACTTCTGTTTTCCATTTCCAGTTTCTTCTCAACTTCTTCCTCTCCTGTGGGCCTATTCTCACAGTGCACTTTATGAGCTGGAAGCCTGATATTTGAACCAGCTATACTATTATAGCTGAATTGCAACAATGACATCACCCTCCTCCTGAAAGTGTTTAATGGTATTTAATTTTTCCCCTGTGTTCAAATTTCCTTTTAAAATGAACTCAAGAAATGAATGCAAGAATTAAGGTTTTTTGTTCAAGTGTATTGTCTTCAACTTCATTTTCAATTTGTTTTACAGAATGTATTTGCCAGCTGCTCTTTTATTGTTTTCATACCTCTCTATATCCAACTTTCTAAATACTTATTATTTGGCCCAAATTCTGCTCCCTAATGTGCATGATCGGAAGTCACAAGCATATCCAAGAGCTGGAATTGGCTCTAGCTATTCACCCACAGCCTGTCACATCTTTCAGTCATTTTTTTACCATATCCGTTTCATTTTTCTTAAATGATCTAAACCATTTTACTGAGGCAGCTTTTAACAGACAAGTGTGCATAACTAACAGCACATTCACTGAATTTAAAATTACCCAGATTTTATGTTTTAAAACTTCGAGTGAAGCAGGTTACTTTAATACAATACTCCTGACAATTGAACAGAACCCAGTTCTACTCACAAATTGCTGCAATTTTAAATATCACTTCAATTAGGAAGCCAGATCACACAAGTTATAGATTAAATTGGTTAGAAACCTGATAGGATACAATACTTATTTGCCAAGTATTATAGCAGATAGATGGTATTATTAAATTCCCCTCCTCTTACAGCTTTGCAACATATTTCCAAGCACTTCTAGCACCTCACTCCATATAAACAGATGGAAATCTTTTAGAAAAACATGGAGTTATATTGCCTGCCTATAACATAAGATACAGCTGCTAATTCAAGAAATGAAGCATTTTGAATCTTAATAACAAAGTATTTTTACTTTAACAAGAGAGGCAACACTTATGCACTTCACCATTGCTTTACCCTTTAGTTTAGAAGCTGACAACAACTAATTCAGAAAACAGCATTTAGAATTCGTTTTAATTTTTCACACACTGGGGTATTTTTGCTAAACTAGGGGTTAAGGGAGAAGATAGTCCTAAAGAAACATTTCATAGATCAGATGATTTGTTTATGCAATTAAAAATTTACAGCAGGCTTTCAGCAAAACCTACCATGTTGCAAAATGACTTTTACCAGCATTAAAAGCATTTTACCAGCACCAAGAGAAGAGTTCAACCTTGCTCTGAAGCAGCAGGTGCTAGCTGCTGCTAGTAGGTGTGGAAAAAAAGCCTAAGCAAAGTTAGTTAACACACTAATGTTAACTCCTCTTGAAAGTTCAGGCTCTTGCAGTAAGTTTTACACATGAAGTGGCTGTAAGGACTTAAGAATGAGTCAGTCACAGTGAATTACTGCTGCTGTCAAAACCATCCATCACTGTGTCTAAAGATTCCCATAGTTGGCTGCAAAACTTGTAGATACCTTGTAACACGAATGCTATTGCAGCTGTACTCAGTTATATCAACAGATGTTTTAGCAGAGACAGGATACTGAAAGAAAATAACCCAGCTGGCTTAACTTCAACATGCAGAAAAATGCTTGGACTCCTTAGAAATACTTAGAAGATAACATGACATTTGACACATCCATAATGGACATTACAGTGTAACAGAAGGGAATGGGGTTGTATTGACATTATTTGTTTCAGATAACAGGTGCTATGGGCAGAGGAGAAGCAGTAGATGTCATGCCCTGGCTTTAGTAAGGATTTTGAAATGGTTTGAAAATCATATGCAAAGAGCAGCTGTCAGCTGCTCTCTGTCAGGAGAGAAGGGTGTCTCAAAGACTGCACTGGCTTTGGTACCATTCACTCTATGGATGTTGGATGGTCAAAGTTAATTGAATTCTAGACAAGCAAAAAAAGGTAAACCCACAGATACAAGTCATTAGGTAAACAGTATTTTTCTTCTAAAAAAATAACAATATAGGATTGTGCATGTAGCTTAGCTATAAAACAGATCAGGGAATTGCAGCCAATTGCATGCCAAATTCCATAAAACAGTCACTTTACTCTGTTGATCTTGCATGTGTCACAGAGTAATAATTACCTCCACTGTGGCCACCAGACTATAAGAACGATCAGTTAGGCCAGGGGAAAGAAATTAAAAATATTAACACCTAGAAAATTCAGCACAAACTATGGCAGGAAAGGAAATCTTCCCATTCTCATAGAAGATAACTTTAGGGGCTTAGAGGTTTCAGCTGATGGAAATGACACCAAAGAAAATGAGGAAAAGGCAGTGTTCAGAAGTGCAGGAACCAGCAACTACTGCAGTGGCCTTTGCTGCAAGGCTTTACAGCAAGGGAACAGTGGCAGAGACAGTGGAGGCACAGCTAATCCCACTTTGGGAAAGGAGGGTGGTTCTTGCAGATCTAGAAATACATGTCCTATAGAGAGAACTAGTCCTCTTGTGTTTCTACTGCTGGACTGAAACTTAGACCTCCATTAGATATTTCTTGTTGTTTCCTCTCCAACTCTTTTGGAAGCTTGTTCCTTTGCTGCTTGAACTAAAAATTCTTTATGTTTTCTGCATCACCTTACAGAACATACTGTGCAATTGCTCATACATGGCATGAAATTAGCAGCACAGTTAGCTAAAAGACAGAGATCTGCAGAACTACAGATAGTGATAAACCGTCAGAGGGACTTCTCCTGTCCCATGTTGACTTCTGTCTGGGGTACAAAATATTTCAGATTTTGTCTTGTAGAGCTGCTCTGCAGAAGGGAAAGAATATAAGCTCTGCCCTTCAGACCAAGGAAGGAGTTAAAAAGACATGAGAAACATTTGTATGCTTTTAGTTGTTGCACCAGAATAAGTAATTCCATAGGAAATATTACCATGAGAGCATTACAACTAATTAGATGTAAAAGCTACAAAATTAATCTTATGTTAGATAAGTACACAATGGAAAATAAATGCTGTTCTTTACACCTGATAAAGAGTGTAGAGTTTTTATGGCAATTTGTACTATTTTCTTATATTAAGAAGAATAAATTAGAAAAAATTTTGATGGAAAACAGCACTTTGCTTGTCTTTCTTTTGTAAAACAAACCTTCACTTCACAAACTATTCTGTATATGTTGACAGTATACAGATTTCATCCCAAGATTTAAAAATTATTTTTAAATGTCTGCAATATCATCTGACTTATGGGATGGAAGCCACTTTCTTCCATATTGCAGGGAAATTGCATCCCACAACACAGGAAGCCCAGAAACTCATGACACCTCTCAGATGGTCAGTTTTTGGTTTTCAGACAATGTTTATACCCCATCCCAAATAGTCAAAAGCTTTCCTTGGAAGTTATCTCCATTACCACTTCACCTCTTGAAAATTTTCAGTGGCTTTTTAGTTCATGATGTATACCTGTTCAACTCTCAATTCATCTAAAGAAATAATTATGTTTTTGATATCTGCTCTGTTTAAATTGACAGCTCAAGACTATCTATTCTCACCAAGTATCTACATAATAAAAAACCCCTATCCTTCTCTATCAAAAGACCAGCTGCCTCATCCTCCTTCTGCAGAGATAAAACTGCCCTTGGCTCCAGTGACTGCAAGGCTTGTTTCTTTAAAGCATAGAAATTGTTTCTTAAATGAGATTGTATTACATTTCACTTCAGTCCTTATTTTGTCAGATGCTAAGATAACCCACAAATTTGGTCTTTAAAGATGCTAAGCAAACCCATGAATTTAGATTTTTTCTTTAAAGTGAGCACTGATCCCCATTACAACAGAATTATGACAGTAACAGGAGGTAATAAAATTATCTGCTTGACAACAATGCGGAAAGAGGAAAATGTAACTATTCCTCCCTCCCCATCTCTTCAGAAACCAGGTAAGGAAGAGACTGTGAACATGACTGTGGTACCAAGGATCATATACTCACTAATCAAAATTTTTTCATTAATAATTAATCATAATTAGTTAGTTGTTATTTTTCATTTAATAACACCTTGTACCTTCATTCATTAACATTGCAAACCTGTCCTGGATATTGTAGAAACTTGCTACAAGGAATCATTTGTCCTCCAAATGTGTAATGCAACAATAAGCATTATTAAACACACTTGTGATAGAATCTCTAAGAATTATTACACATTATGCAAAGATTTTTTTCCATCTATAAGAATGAGTTTAATAAAAAGTTATTAGCATAAGAAAGGCTGAATAATTGTTTGTTCTAGAAATATCACATTTATTCCAAAAGTTCTATTTACATCCTGTTTACATCAAATTCCACAATGATGCTTTGTTTGCTTCAATCTGGTTTGCATTTCTGAGCACTTGTCACTATCTGCAGGTAACTATTTTGGTTACATGAAAAGATATCAAACCTACATTAGCCAGCTTTTCAAACACAATTTCAATCCTTTAAGTTGCTAAAATCGTTGCAATGCTTTACCAGGATTTTAAAAGGAAGGAGGAAAGTGCATTATTAAAGATGTTTTCAGTGAAAACTTCAAGGGTGCCATGAAAGTATTTTAAGAACACACAGCCACCTGAACATTCTTTTGACTTACTGATGATTTCCTTCTTAGGACAAAGGGGCTAATCCACAGTAAGACTACTTTTCTGACAGACCCTATAGACAATTTTAGCCAGTCAAAACTACAGCTTAGAATGCTGCCAAAAGCCATGACTTGTAGCCTAGTGTAGGGTTCAGTAACAAGAGCCAATTAGGAAATCTGTCTTTTGCAACACTGGTTTCCATTCTCAAAATGTCACTTTCCATCATGGAATAAATGAGCCTACTGCAGCCCAGTCCAAGAATATTCTATGCTTTTCCATAAAAATGCCCTGGCCAACGCTCTAACACTGCTGCAGGAATTGATCCCTGTTGTTAAGCTTTTCAAGAACATTTGACCACCATCTATCAATGCAGTTATTGCTTCTAAATTAGTTACAGAAACTCTCATAATGGTTCTTGAAGGAAGTGAAAGAAAACTGGACTAGGAATGCACTCAGAATTGGCCTTGAATAGATGTAAATTTGTCTCAGCTTTGGTTGAGTTGAGCTTCAGACTACAGATCATCCTGAGGAACAAGAATTTATTTAGGACTAAATTTTTACCCTTTTTTATAAAGCCAAGCCAAGTAACAATGCGAACCATATTAGAGTATACTTACACCTGCAACAGTCAAGACAAGAGCAGCTCAAACACACCCTTGGGCACTCAGCCCAATAGACTTGTCAAAAACTACCACACTACCTTCACATCATCCTACCCATGGTACTGGTGCTGCCCTTCTGGGTTTGTCCAGGAAAGGATAAAGCTTTCCCTGCTCAGCAGTGCAAGCTGAGCACAATGCAGGCATTGGCACGGAGTCATCCAGCTGGTACAGAACTCCAGAAGCCAGAGAAGCCCTTGAGCCCCAAAAAAAGCCCTGCCTCACACTGAACCTTTTCCCCAGCCACAGCCTGAGGTACCAAGGACTGTCCCTAATACATGCAGCAGAAGGTATCACAGCCAGCCCTTAGGAATAGGACAAGCAGGGGCAGCAGCAGTCACAACTGGGCCTGGCAATTCCATTCCTGCCCAGCCCTGGGCTTCACCTTGCAGATACCACAGAAAAAAGGGAGCAAACCCTGCCAGGCTCCAGAGCACTCGCTAACACCACCCTGCTGAGAAGGGGCAGCTGGGCCCACACCAGCTTTCCAGGCAAGTCAGTTTAAATCCCCCCTTAAAAAAACATGAACTAAGACTGTTCTGTAGTCTCTATGACCATCCCACACATAGCTATTAAATAACACAGCTAAGTTAGTCACAAATTAAACCAGAGCATATGATTCCTGCTGGGTAGACTACAATAATTTTAGTGAAAAAAGTATATATTTTTAGTGGAAGCTGACAATGAGGATGTGTTGAATTACCAGGATTTAATGGGTTTTCAGAGGAATCTAGTCAGTTTTGAAATATGTTCTCAGATTTTACTATGGAGACAGTTCAACCTTGACAGATCCCAAGATAATGATCTTTTAAGGGCATTATGTACTTAGCTGACACAAATAGCATATTTTAATTACAGTTAATAAGAGTCAGATTTTGTTTTGAATTCCATGATGTCAAACCTGGCATGCTCCTTTAAGGACAAAGAGCACAATAGTTTTGTTGTTGTTTTTTTTTTTTTTCCTGTAACTCATCTAGACTTCTTTTTAGCTCATGTCAGTTTGACCTTGAAGAGAACATGGTGTCCTTTGAGGTCTTTTTTTAAAGAAAAAGTCACACTCAGGGCCAACAATTCTTTCCCTAAAGAGACCTCTGTATCTTTAGCTGGTGAAAGCTGCTGCTCTACCATGCACCAAGAGGCAGTATTCCTTATCCTCTTTGTTTACAAAAGAATACAGCTACAACTGAGCTCTGATTCCAGAAGTACTCACCACCAGTATGGGAAGCTTTTGTACCAGTCTTAGAAGTCTCTGAGATAGGGTGTTAAACATACAGCAGAGCTATACAAGCTTATATAAAGTCTGAGCTCTTAGTTATTTAGATAGGATAAGAAACAAGGCTCCTGCAAGTTACTAGACAATGTGAATAGCCCAATTGATTTCAGTAAGCATATTTATATATCACCCATTATTAAAGTGTCTGTGAATTTGGGCTATTACCCTATCAATTGTAACTATGTCAGTTAATTTATTACATTTGCCTGCATGTAACATCTGGTGTTTTTTACTGATATCACAAGCTGTCCTTCAGATTCCATCATCCTGTAATAGTTTTGCAGTCAGCTGTAAATATGCCAGCAGCCTTACTAGGATTTCACTAGATAGTTCAGTGGAATTAAGCAAACAAGGCTGATAACAACAGAGATATTTTCCTACTATTACTGTTCTAATGGATTGGCTACAAGGAGGCATTTAGAAAATCCACAAGACTAAGTTTTTCCTTCATGCAGTGCCAGTCAACTGCTTGTGGACAATAATTTCTTCGCCTGATCCATAAAGCATGATTACAAAATTCATCAAGCTCAATAGGGATATACATCTAAGAAGGATTTATATTGCCAAATAATCCTGCTGGCAGCTACTTTGTCACAGAGTGTAAGGCAAAAAGAGACTGTTAAGATAGTATTGTCTGGCCTCCTGCATAACACAGGCCAGTGAACCTCACCCAATAATTTATGCTTCAAGACCATAAGTTGCTTTTGAGGTACAGCATCTTTTAGAAAGATCTTCACTCATACACTAAGTGGGGGTGAAATTATTACATGTCTAGGTAAGTTGTTCCAGTGATAAATAACCCTTACTGATAATAGACTGCCTTATCTCTGGTCTGAATTTACATAGGTTCACTTTTCACTATTAGATTCTTCTGTCTTTTCCAGCTGCATATAAGAGCTCTCTATAATTTTTCCCTACAAAGACAGTTGACCACTGTTAAGTAACATCTTAACCTTTACTTGGAGAAGTTAATGGACCAAGTAGACATCTTTCAAGACACAGCATGTCCTTATAGCCTAATTAATTTTGTAGTTCTCTGTATTTGCACTTATTTTAATGCATCCTTTCTGAAACTTTGCACCAAAAGGGCTACATAATTTCTGTACCACCAAGATTCTTTCTTACTTTTGTACTTAGCGAGCAAACCCTCAGAACTCCTTGCCCTCATGAAACCAGGAAAAATTACTTGTAGAGAAGCTTTATAACAGAGTAATTTAAAACACATAGGGAATTAAAGATGCCGATAGAAATCTTAGAACATAATTCCCACTGACAAGATGAAAATACCTGATGGAGTATGAGTCTCAAACTGAATATGACTCAGGATTAGGTTTGTTATCAAGCACAAAAATTTTCTTGTAATTACCATTAAGTTAACAGAAGAAAGACCAAGTATTTTTAGAATTTCCAATTTTATCTCAACTTTATATTTGGGTGTGTCATTTTTAGCTTCAGGCTGCATTTTAAGTCTGAGAACCTTAGAAAAATCTCCTTAAAAACAAACTCACAAATTTTGCCATTTTTTAATCCACCCTTACAAAGTCAGTTTTGAGAGAAGTTGTTTGCCAGTAAAGTCTGTATTGTTGGAAAATAAATAAATATAAACAAGTAATTAGTTCTACTTGATGCTGTTTAGAAGTGGCATACAGTTAAATGAGCCCTAAAACTTCTGAAAGCCTTTGCGTGGGAACAAGCACTCTAAAGAGCACCCACTAACCCATTCCTTTGCTTGAGCCAGGATTTCTTCTGTTTCTATGTCAAATTGTCTCCCAGGAAACTGAAGAAAGCAGTCCATTCGCAACTCCCCACAGATTTGTGTACCCTACTTTTCACTTCTTCTCTCTAGTTCTGTTGGGAAGCTCACTGATTTCCCTTGAGCTGTTCATACACAGTGTGTGCCTATACTTGCAGTTATTTATATACACACATACATGGGGATGTATTCCAGCTGAACAGGCTTTTGCTTTTTTAAATACAGAAAGTTTTCCTTTGGCCTGTGCATCAGTCCACTGCATAGGCCAAGCCAGTTATTACACACAGCAACACTGCAGGAGGCTCAGGGACTACTGAAAATTAGTTGCATGCGTAAATCATTTCACACAAGTAGGGAGACAGATCACCTCGAATTTTATAAAACATTTATTCTCTCTGACTAACAACTACTTGAAACTGAGCTCTTTTTCCCAAGTGTAAGTGTAACTTACACTTCAGGATCCAAGGTGGCTGCACTACATTTGAGGAAAAAAAACCCCAACAACTAACACTAGAGAATCACTGAAGACAAACTAAAGCTATTTGACAGATAAGACTGAATACCTTGGCTATCCAGATTCCTATTATACATTGAACAACTCTGTCTTTTTACCTGCTTTACAGCCTTCATATGTGCCAGATGCATGACCACCCAAGATGGTTGCTTCTCTTATCAATAAGGCAATTACTAGAGCAAATGGGGTTAGGGGATTTCTGTTCTAAAACTGAAACAATACTTGATCAAGATCCAGGGCAACTAAGTTCAGGGCTGTCATTAAAAATCTGGATGACTTAATTACTAGCATTTACAGTTAGAAGCTAGGCACTCTGTGAAGATGGTTTAATGAAACCCATGCCTCAGGCACCAGAGTTGGCAAGGCACTTCATATTTAATGCATTGCACAACTATCACAGATTTTGGGTTTCTGCTTTGTACAGAGGACTGAGAGATACAGAGCAAAGACCTGCTCTAGTAGTTGCCTCTGCCTTTCTCAAATACCGTTTCAGCAGTGCTACTGGCAGACCATTAGACATCTAGGTGAGGCTGTGATAGACCAGAACAAAAGAGACCTCATCCTCCTCCGCTGCTGAGCAGGCCCTCTCAGTTCTGGATGTAGAAACAACAGCATAAAAGTTACCCTGAAGGCCAGCACAGCACTAGGAGCTGTGGTAACAGCTAAATTATCAGCTGTTAGAGGTCTCCTTTGCATTATCTTTCTGCTATATTGTTCATTTCTCCCCTGCAGTTTTGAGCTTCATTTAAGACTCACATTTCTTGGTATCTTATTTGTTCATGCTCAAAAAAAGAAAAAAAACAACACTAATGAATGGAGCCACATAAACCTCAATTTCCACATATGTTTTAAAATAAAAGGACCAAACTCATCAGTAAAATCTTGTTCTTGTGACTAGAAGAGACCCATGCCTGTTAGCAAGAGCAAATTTGTTCCTTGGTTGCTTCCTCCAAAACTTCCGTAAAATTTCTTTCTAACAAAGAGTTTGCCTCGTTAACATGTGAGAAGCTACATGGAAGCACCTAGGAAGACACATTGTTATGCTAAGCTGGAAAAAATTAAGTCACTTTTAGAATTTTCTCATGCTATAAATAATTAAGGCTTTACCTTAAAAAATGCTTCCTCCAGATGCAATGGGGAAACCACCAGCAATCTGACTCATTACTATGAGTTATAAATCACAGATTAAGTTCTGATGAAAGGAGCCATGGAACAACCCACACACCTGAGAGATATTTGATTGCATAAACAGCCATAACATTAGTAATTCCCTTCAACTTGATCAACTGAATAAGATCACCGCTTTTCTGAATCACCATATTATACTCATGTGGTTAAATAATGAAAGCACCATTAGAACCAAAGAATTATTTAGATTGGAAAAGATCTTAGGATCATCAAGTCTAACTGTTAACATAGAACTGCCAAGTCTAAATCCAAAGTAGAAATACACATGATACTCGCTTTTAGATAGGAAGACACCTTGAATATTCTCTGACTTACATTTACTCACAGCTTTGCAGGTTCTCTAGGACAGGTCTCCTTTGTTCTGGAAATAATTACTTGGTTCTCAGGCCACAACTGCTACCCTCTCTAAAAGAGAAAAAAAGATGTCTTAATAATGGAGATTTTTAGCTTATTACATATAAGAGAAGCACATATATCATATCATTCTTCTAAACTACATTGCAAAACCTTCCCAGCCCTCCTCACCTCCAAGACACCCATGTTGGCTGCACTCCTACTCCAAGCCAAAAGCAGGCACAGGTACTCCCAGGGCTCCTTTTGTGTCATGCCTGGGTGAAGGGAGCACTCCCAGAACAGCTGAACCTCGTCACCCTTAACGAGCCTAAGGCCAGGGCTCCAAAGTGGACACAGGTGCTGAGGTTGGCACTTTTATCGCAGCTGGGTGTGGTTCATTTCAGCGACAAACTGTGGATGCACTTAAAGAAACGTTGCACTTGATGCAAAAGCTTTTCACTTCTTCACAGCCTAAGCTGACACTGATACTTTCAGTTATACTTGAGAGACTTTCTTGGGGAGGAACGTTTCACAGGTGTAACATTTTACACTGTAATTCAGCAGGGTGGCATGACTCATTTGATAATTAGTGAGAGGTCTTTTAGCAGGTCCAAACAAGGCCCCAGGAAGCTAATACCTTCCAAGAAACTTCTTATTCACCTCCTAAGGATTATATACCAGAATGAGGAGTGGCAACCATGAGCAGAAACACCTGGCAATTGCCATTTGGCTCTGTGGAGCCAAATTAGAGACATAAACCATTAAAGTTAATTTCATTAGATTTTGCTGTTCAGAAAAGAATTACATGGGAAAAAGAACTGGAGTAAGAAGAGGCAAATCATAAAAATTATACTATATGCACTTTCCAGGTATACTTTGGATATTCATATAGTCATATGCAGAAGTTAAGAAATCATTGTAATATGCATGTGTTTCTAGTAGGTGCTGGTTAAACTATTAGCAGTTTTAAGAGAAGGATACTTCAAGTCATTACTTCTATAGCACTCTTCATCAATGTTCAGCTCCAGTATGATTGTGCAAGGAACTAACTAAGGAACCTGTTGTAAAACATCCAGTGTCAAGGAAAAGGGGAAAAAAAACCCCCAAATCTGTGTAAAAGGTATGCAAGCAGCTAAGGACTGTTCCAGCAAAGCTCACTAGGTTCATATTGCCTTGTTCTTGTTCTTTCAATTACAGTTTCTGTCACCCTGCAGGGCCACTGTCATGGGTAGAGCATACAGTGAGAGATCAATCCTGGACTTAGGAGGATAGAAACACACTCTTCCTCATTTCAGGATGGGCCAATTCTGATGTATTCCACCTCAGGTTTGCGATGAAGCAATCCAGATTGGTTTAGTTTCTGCCATCTGCTGAAGGCTCAATATTATAGAGTCAGCATTTGCAGGAAGAGGTAATAGCCTTGATTAAAAGAACAGAAGAAAAAAAAAAAAAAAAAAAAAAGGAAAGCTGGGAAAAGCAGGGTAGATAGCAGGCACTCAGCCCGTCAGCCCATGGTAGGTCATGCAGAACACAATGTCATACATGAAGACAGGGTGAGTGCCTGGAAGTATATCTTTTTCCAAGAATATCAATCTAATAAAAACTATTAATGCTGCCCACAGATCCTGCCTGTCTTATACTCTTAGACTATCCTGGCTTCAGAAAAGATCTTACAAACATCTGGGAGCCACTGCTGGCAGGGACGGGCGAGTTCCAGCAATGCTGCTCCCTGCCAGGCCACCCTCTCATTTCCCAGCCAAAAATAAAAAGATGTGCTCCCTAGAAGAGTACTCTGAAGGGAAGCTGGCCATCATGTTTACCACAATTAAAGAGCAGGCTTGTAAAAAATATGCTCTGGGATTATAAAAGAACAACCTTGCTACTTCTGTCTCTAGTTCAAAGATGCCAATCCTGCCTCCCTTTGCTGGAATGAGGCTGATTTAGACCACAAGATACTGATTGTTACAGAAAAATTGCCAACTTCAGGACAAAGGGAGAACAAACTACTGTTTTTAAAGAGGCAGGTAGAGCTTTGAGAGAAATGAATCAACCTTTCTCATTCACCCCTTGACCTTTTACAGTATGTGAAAAGTCAGTCAATTAAAGAAAAGAAAAACTTTAAAAGCAAGAAAAATACCTCAAACAACCACAACCATTTTTTTCTTCTTCTTTTTTTTTTTTTTTTTTTTTCTTTTTTACTAAACACCACAGCTGCATTTACTAAAATTGTAGTTGAGACCACTAGAAAATTGCTAGGGTGATAAAACAGCTTGTATCATAACCACCATTTTCATTCTGCTCTGGGGTTTAAAAATGCATCTGATTTACTCTCTACCTTTTCTTGTCTGAAAAATGTAGCTATACAACCCTTAGTGGTTAAAACTCTGGCTGAGTCATTCTGCTTTGCCACAGCTGACTTATCCTTCAGAAAGCTCCCACCATGCTGTCTGGAGAATGACTGGACATGCTTTGGCTTCTGCAAAACCATTCCATGGAAGGAGACCACGTATATCCCCAAAGCTTGAAACTGTCCAGGGAGTTCTTTGGAAGCTAGAGATGAGAAAGGACTATGAAATGTGTGCAAGGAGTGTTTAGACACAGTAACAGGAAATGCAGAAAAGTATTCGCCAGCTGTTAGATTCTTCACATCAGAGAGTGATCTGAACAATAGGCTGCTTCCTGCACACCTCAGCTTCTCAATTCCAGGCTGTCATTGAGAGAGGATTCACTGGCTGATTCTTCATATGGGAAGGAAGAATAGATGCAAGAGAGCAAGACTGGGAGAAGTTAAGACAAGGTCACGGGAGAGTGCAAAAAGGTTTGGAGAAAGATGGAGAGGTGCAAAGTCTGCCAAATAAACCCACTATAACAAGACTACTTTTAATTGTGTTCCACTTCTGCTCACCAATGCTGCCTGGTCATGCCATGCAAATCCAGTAGAGCCCATTACTTCCCATTTGTCAACACAAGATATAAAATTGCCAGTGATGTGGGAATTTTGCCCCAACAGACTCTGCAGGTTTTCACTGTGTGTGCCACCCAAGAATGTAGATCCTGCTTTTCTCCCACGAGTAGGAATTTCTCCCTTCCCCAGCATTTTTTACCAGTCTGTCCCAAAACTCAGTATCCCCCTTATTAACTTTTTGCCTCTAATTGGTTTATCACGGGAGAAGATGCTAAACAGGTGGTGAAAGTACTCAGGCAAAAGAAAACAACCAAACCAAACCAAATATTTATTTAAAACAGCCCTATGGTAAAGTCTGCGCTTTGGCTTTCACATCCCCAGAGTAATCATAGCAGATCTTACTGAAAGTAGAAGTTCAGACGTGACACAGTCTTAAATAATCAGAAACAAAAAAATTCAGCAGGCTGTGTCCTCAGCTCATAAAAACACTACATCAAATGTAACAAATTTACTACAGCCCTCAAGGGTGCATAGTAAAAAGGTATATTTTTTACTCTGCAAGACCTATCCCAAGTCTATTTGATTTCACTTGGGAGTCTGGATTTCACTGGATTTAAGTGACTACCTTCTGATCTGTGCTCAGTGAAAGAAGGAGTTAGAGCCTGTGCAAAAGAACAAGCCAGGTGTATTTATTTAGTAGCATGTTCTCACTGCATAGCAGGATCTTAGAGTGCACATGGGTAGACACTTCGTGGCTGGGTAAAGCTGCTCTCAGCAGGTGGATGTAGCTGATTCCAGGGGCTCCCGGCAGGTAAAATTCATGTAACACAGGAAAAGAAAGAAACCCTGGACTCTGTGCTGGCACAGCAGTGTAGCAGCACTAATGGCCAGGGTTTAAATGCAATTTAAACACAGCATCTTCTCCCAGGCCAAAATTGTGCAAAAGTGACTCGGAGAAATTTTTCACTTCATGACTTCCCCTTGAACAATAAAGAGAAAGAATCTATGATCACAAAGAACTGTTTCAAAATACTGATAATGCCTAAAACATCTGTCATCTCCAAACACAAAGCTCAACCTTTATCACAGCATAACTCTGCAGATCCTTTGCTAGCATAAAAATCAGAAGATGAGGTAAATTATTTTCCTAAGTAAACTTTTACCAACACTGGTAAATCACCAGTATTTTATCACCAGTATTTTCGTTTCCAAGTGCAGGCAGAACCTGTGGTTATGTTGGATATTTTGTGGCTAACCCTGGTAAATGCTGCAGTTCTAATAGCAGGTTCCATAAGCAGCACTCACAATTCTGAAAGAGTTTTCCCAAATATTTTTCTAACAGCACCTTTTTTATCCTGAAGTGCTCAGGTGACTGCAAGAACACTTTGCCTTTAGCTCCATGGTGTAAGTCCTGGTCAATGGCTGAGAGGAAAAGTGCAGGGGATGCTTTCACTCCCAGGTAACCAACCTTGCCTGGGAAGGGCTTCTCTGTCACGCTCAGATTTTTGCCCAGGATTTTGAAAACTCTCAGAGTATGCAAGTTGAAACATAAAAATCTCATACTATTTAAAATAAACAAAACAAAATAGAGCTGTTGTTTTCTACTCCAGATGTGCATTAGGCTATCAGATATGAGCCCATAAGATATAACAAGAGCCCTACCTGCAGTCTCTTATTACAATCTAAAGATTGTATTGTCATGACAATGTGAAGGCAGCACATTTGGTTAGACACAAAATCTTAATGCTATCATTTCTTGATTTTTGAGTGCATAACAATGCATTGAAATTTTCTTAATGCAGAATTTTTAGTTAGCATCTTTTTAAGCCTCAGTAGTCTGTGAATATAAAGTCATTCAAGCATAAAATTGATAATATTTTAGATTCTTTGAATTTATAAATATTCAGGCTTACATAGGGAAAGAAAACACTAGGTCCTCCATTTTTCTCTTCCCTCACGTACTCTTCAAAATAATTTATTAACAGCACATATAAGAATGGGCATTTATAATAGAAAAAACCTCAGCCTTGATAAAAGATAAGTGTAGCATAAGAAGAAACATCCAGTTAGTGCCTAAGGAACTGAATAGTTTCATCTACCATAAAGATTTTTCAGGAAAAACCTAACTCTACTTTCTTTGTTGTGGTTCATATTCAGTTTTGTTCCTGTGAGCCAGGTGGTACATAAAGATACATGAAGATGTGAAAATCAGATTTTTCAGATAAGCCACAAAACAATAGAAATTAGGGCTCTGGTAGATGGATTATCACAAACCCAGAAAAAAGACTACTAAAAAAAAAGATTCAGAACTAAACTGCTGATTATCTTTCAGATATGATGCCAGGGTAATATTGGTACTCAACTAACCTCTGGAGCTCAGGAATCCTTCTGTACTCTGGGATCAATCAGCTCCAGTGCAATGAAAAGCAAGCTGTGGAAGGCATCCAAGGCAGGCCTCAGTTGTTGTAGAGTTTGCTTGAACCAGATTTCAGCTCTGTGCCCATTGTCTTTATGCAGCTTTTATGAAAATTTGGCTGTGATATCAAATCCATCCCAACATTTAATCTGTGGGGATTGAGTGCATCCTAAAGCTGAAGCAAACAGGTGTAATGCCACCATTTCTCAGAAATTGAGACTTCGGCTTTGTAGCTTCACTTTTGCAGAGCAGGTTTAACAAAACTGCTGAGAGGAAGTGTAAGGAAATGCAGTTCTTCACCATCCTTACACAAACACATATCTATCACAATTATATATGTATATATAAATATATATACAACTTCATTTCTGAGCCTGACATAAGCTAAGAAAACTTCAGTTTCTGAAGCAAGTCAGTATCCAGTCATTCATAAATAGCAATGACCACACTAAACTGCCTGGAAAAGATTCCAGAGCAGCAAACCTTCTCCTACCCTCAGGTTTTTTTGGTCAAACTTGGATTGCTGGGATTTAGGCACTGGTTCTGTTTCACCAACTAAAATTTCTGATGGTCAGGCTACATATTGCTGAAGACTGAAAATTAAATAAGAAAACGTCTCCCAGTTTTTGTTAACTGTGACAAAATTTCAGTACAATAGTAACCAAAAATAAACTCACTTGACAAATATCTCACTTTCGTCATTTCCATTTGTATTTTTGATATTTCTGAGTCATTTAGTAGGTGTTAGACTAACAGTGATCTGGAAGATTTGGAGGAAGTAAACTCTCCTGTGATCCATGCAGTAAATGTCACTTCATGTAATTTTTCTCTCTTTTTTTTTTATTTAATGTGCTATGTTCACCTTTAACAGAAAAATAATAAAACTCAAAGACTGCTTATCTACTTTGTGAAGGCACACAAAACTGATCACTATTTTAAAATCCTTATGTAGCTTTGTATTTTTCTTAAAAAGCTTAAATGCCTTGCTGTTAATATTTGAAACTACTCAGCCCAAAGTAATTTTAAATTTAACAGATGGAACTCTTTATTTAATAGCAAAACCCAACATGATTAATCTTGGATTTAAATGCTATTTAACTCCAAAGTGTTCAAAATGCTGAAGTCAAATATTGTAACCATAGCTAATCTCAAAACAAATGAGAACATTGCAACATGGTTCAAGCCAGAGGGAAGCTGAATGTTAAACAACATCTGGGAGCAGAACAGTCATTTAAAGAAGCAGTTTTACTAAACGAGGCAAGATAAACAAATACATTCTTCTGTAACAGAATAACTGAGTTCTACACAGTACCTGATGTGTAAAATACTGTAAGTGAGGGGCAAGAGACTAAATCCCCTTCAGAGCTGTGATCTACAGTCAAATACAAAAGTTGAAATTAGAATTAATATTTCTTTCAAGTTCTTGAAGTCATCTTAGTGCATCATGGGCCACATAAGCTGCAATACTCTCTCTAAAAGTGTCTAAAAGCAGAATGAAGAATTGTTAGCGACACATGTTTTTTTCTTTTGCACAGCCTGGATGGAAATAGATGTGCCTCCTTTTTTTCCCGATGGAAAACGTTATTGCTACAAAATACCAATAAACCCTACTGAAACAGAAATATTGCTCAGGAAATCATTACTTTACAGTCAATCACCAAAAATTTTCGTTTAAAATTGCAGGAAGATCAAACTGATACCTGCTGGGCAGGAGAGCAGGCAGACTTAGACAAGTGTGTACGTGCCGTAACTCTTCCTGAATTTCTCAAGTAAAGTTTGAGCTGTTATTTGAGGTCCAAGCACTTCTTATTCATTTGGAAAGTATCAGGTAAGTCAATTCCAATGAATCAATAAAACTAATTCCAGAACAGGGAGCAAATCAAAAAGACCAGAAAGGATCAAGGACCCTTAAATCAAAGTATTTTAGACAAAAAGAAAAGTACACATATTCATATTAATACATTACCATTCTGGAAAAAGCATTGTTATTAAGATGGTGCATGCTGTTATAACTATCATTGGCAGAAACCTTCAGGCTGTGCCATTTAATTTTATTTTTTACTGTACCAGATGGGATGTTGGTATCACTGTCTAGTTCTTTCCTTCTCTCATATCTTGACAGTATCTTTAGATATCACAAATGTTTAAAATACTATTATCAGGAGGAAATGGGATTGAATATAACAAATTTCTTGTCCTCCCACCTCAAAGAACAAAATTTCTCTGGAAAGAAAAGTAGAGGGGTGATACATAATGAGAAAGGTGACAGAAATCAAGGGAAGATAAACCAGAGGAAAAATAAGCAGGCGGAGAACATGTAGAAAAAAAACAGGGATTGATTAACAAAAGTGGTCTCACTAGACAGCTGTCAGATTTTAATACAATACTGATTGTGAAGTTCCAGTAGATATCAGAGCCCTTGTAGGCAATCTCCTTCATCTTGAAACACCGACAATCCTGTGTCCAGGGCTACTGGAAACTCAGAGCTTCACCTGCACTAGGCACAATGCTCCATCTCACCACAAAACACTCCCTGTGTGTTGCTCCAAAATCCCCACAGGGTGCTGGACAAAAACCCAGTGAATGTCTTCAGTAGATAGTTGAGAAAAATCACGTCCATTCCTTCAAAAGAGTATCGTGTTTTGAAAGATTTCTTCCTTCAAGGAGGGGCCAAAAACTTAGAAATGTGGCTTTTTCTCCTTTATTGACAAGGAATTCCAGGATAAAAGGGGATTGTTTTGGAAGAACAATAATGAATTTTCTCTTCCCGCTGAAAGGATCTTGGGAATTTCACAGTAATAAAATTGACCTGAACAAAGCCTAGGCTGACAGAGAGAATTCAAGCTCCCAGAAATTTTTTCCTCCCTTAGCTGGCTGCTTCAATGGCAGTGAGACTGCAGGGTACTCAGCATCCTCATCTCCCTGTAAGATATTCACAGGAAAAGAGCTTCTCAGTTTCATTTTCTCTCTTCAGGCAAAGTTTTCCTGAGGGGAAAATATTTTCTTTCCTGTAAAACCATATTTTTTGCATGGAAAAATGTTATTTCACCCAAAAAGGCATTTCATTTCAGAGAATTTGCATGACAGAAGAGACCCATATGATTTTATCATCTGATAAAATTGATTTCACAGTAAATTATTTTAAAATATTTGCTGGGAACAGATTATTAGCTCTTGAGAAATCAGTCCACGGCTTTTCTATTTAGATATCCATACTTTACATTTTTAATAAATCTAACCTCTTCCAAAGGAATAACTCTTAAAAATAAGTTTCATTTTTTTTTGAAGGTCTGGTTCTTTCCCATCTCTAATGCTTCTTCCAATACTCCAGTACATTGGTATAGCAAAAAAATCCTCAAGTTCATATGGTGAAATGCTCTCTCAGTGTCTTAAAGTGCAGAGATGTTTTGATTGTCCCTTGTGATTCCTGGGAAAGGTTCAAGTCATCAGCTGGCAGATTCAGTTACTGAGCACACAGAGTCAGTGAAATCTCACATCTTGGGCATGACACAAGAACTGGGAAGGACAAAGTATTTCAAGATTAGATGGGACCTCCATTCTTCAGAGGTTCACACGGGATAAGAAGCAGCATAACCATATAAACCCCTTGTGCCCTCCTCACATCACGTGGTGAATCAAGTTCAAGATCCTTTTAACTTTAATAACTCTGCCTTCTTGCTCCATCTTATCAAATTGATCCTTTAATGTCCATGAGCCAAACCAAAGGCTTTGTTTCACATGGCACATCCCTTCCCAAAACCTGGCTGAACCTCAGGGGCCCAGAGCATTTTTTGGCACTCCTTGGCATTTACTGCAGTGATTTGTCCAGCATATTCAAGAACTGCAAGGCCATAACCATTAACACCTAAACCAAGCTTTGTGTCAGTTTTGGTTTGGGCCATTATTATTAATTTTCTCTTAGATCTGTGCTTGGAGAGGAAAAAGATGAATAGAAGTCCAGTGCTGCCTTGTAAGAATTCTGGCAGAGAGTGTGAGTTAAAGTCCTGGTAACTAGAAACTCTCACAACTATAATGATCCTCAAGGCTTAACTAACAATACCTTTAAATATCAGCTTCATACAAACTATCAGTTAACTCACAGATCTCTGTACAAATATACACCTGGAAAATTTGAACAACTCTTGCATGATGCATTCGGAAGCTGAAATGTGCTTTGTAGAGGAAACTTCATTCTCTAAGTTAAGGGGCATTGCAGACGCAGCTCAGGTACTGCAGACAGGACCAATTCAGCCTGTTCAGGTCAAAAAGAATTTCTCACACAGTATGTTCAGGAATGATTTGAGATAGTCACACAATAAATGGGGTGACCACGAATGTAGATCATTGGAATGGGATGCCAAGTGACTGTTGCTACATCTGGGACAATTTATGACACACTTAACCTGTCTCAGACCCAGAGGCCTGTAAACACCCTGTAGTGCTGGTTTCTGCATGACTTTTTGCAATAGCACAGTGGGTGATGACCATTTGCTCATGTTTACAGCAGGACCTGCACCCCTATTTTCTTGCTCACATACACTTGGGGTAAACATACAGCATTCAACCTAGTATTCAAATACAGAGTTTTCCAGACTTAAGAACCAATGGATACGTAAAATGTAAATAAAACAAGCAGTGTTTTGCTTCATTATAGACTTCACTCCTTTCAAACTTCAATTGTACTTCTGTTATTTCAGGGATTTTTTTCTTGAAACATAATTTTATTTGATTATAATTTTTTTGATACTATGTGTCTCTTGCATTTTAATTACAGCTTTAAGGTACTTGTTAACCTACAATTAGTACGGTGTGAAGCTGAAGGGCTGCCTTGGTTGGGCCCAAAATAACCTTGTAATTTTCTCCTTATTCTCAGCTTTCTAAGCTCTAAGGCTCCAGATTGTTTGATTCCCATTTGGATTTTTAGCCCATCGTGAACTTGACACAGTTGCTAAGATACATATCAGTCTGCACCGTGTTGATACAATATTATTTAAACACTTTAAAGGGCAGCCTAACAGTTCTCTGTAAACACAAAACTCCACCATAAACTAACTGTTCTCTGCAGAAGCAAGCAGCCTGACAGAAAAATTAAATCCAGGGTATTTCAGAGATTACTGTGGAAGCCTTCATGAGCATCTGCCCACCACCAGCAAATTTTTGTGGCCACCCTGGTCCAGCTTCAGTGTGCGTACACAGGTCCTCTGGCTCGATGCCTGCAGCAGCCTCCCTGCCTCAGCTCCCTGTCCTGCCAGGTTCCTGTGCTGCTGTTACTGTCACAAGTGTGCAGAAAGTTTGATTTGATGGTGGCAGCCCAGGACCAACACTTGTCTACCTCAGTAACCCGCCCCAAATCAATCTGACCAGGAGCCCTGACCATGACCAAAGGCCTTGCCACAGTGCATAACGTTTAAATTTAAATTAAAAAAAAAAAATTAGAAGGTCGCCCCTTTACAAAGAGGGGCCAGAGAGTCACACAGTCAGCAGAAAATACAGGCCAAATTCATGAGGGTGCTCCCATAATTGGTGTATGTATTCCACGGCACCTTGTTAGCTCGGACAACAGCTGTCAGGAAAAAGGTTTAAAGACTTTCTCAGATGATGCTAAGAAGCCTTCCCTGAAACACAAGGGAACTCTTTCACAGAGCTAAGCCCCAGTGATGATGTTTTCTCAGTAGTGTTTGGTGCTTGGCCTGTGAGCCGCATGACCCAGCTGGGACAGCCACGGCGGCTTCTCTCCAACGTGGGCACATGAGGGGAGCGTCACACCCAGTAAAACACACACAACCACACAACAGCAGCTTGATCCTAACAGCTGGGTCACAGCCTGACATCCCCCATGACCATTTCCAACTCTCCAAAGACAGTGAGCAACATCTTATGCAAAATATCCCTATCTGGGACCCAAGATCCAGAGGTCATGTCTCATGCTGTGTATTAACAGCATTGCCCTTGTGCAATCATCCCCTGCACCATGTTGGCACTGGCAATAATAGACCAAGTTTTCAAAACCAGAAAAAACTTCCCCAAAACTCTACGTTGTTTTCAGAGTAAAAATATTTGTATCCACACCATACCTTGACTCGACAGTATCACAGTCTTGAGGACAGTTTCACGAGGGCCATGTATCGATATGGGTGATGGAAGGAATAAAAACACCTGAAAATTCTTTCCCACTTAGTTCATCCCTACCAGGTTTTTTTGTTTTTGTTTTTTGGTGGTTTTTAATTTTTGCTTTTGTTTTGGTTTGGTTTGGTTTTGGTTTTGGTTTTTGTTTTGTTTTCTTTTTGTTGTTTTGTTTTGTTTTGTTTTGTTTTCACTAATTATTCTGAATATCCTCAGGTCAGCCTTAAATTTTAACAGCATCTTTGGCTGTTTTCCTGGTTTTTACTCCATTAGGTACAACAGTGGTAAATGTTTATCTTCTCCCTTCTAGTTTTACTTCCTCCACTAAAGCATATTCAGTCTCTTCATTATCTCATTTTTTGGGCCAGGCTACAAACTTTTCAGTGTCATGTCTTCTCTTTCCTATGGTGGTTCAAATTGCTGCATCAGCTTTTCTTCTATCTGATTTTGCCCTTTTCTAAATATTCCTGTTAATCACTTCAACCATTAAGTTTCCAATGATATGATGAGTAAAAGCAGAGCAGGCTGGGGTGCAGGTAACGATTCAGATCACCAGCGAAGTCCAAAGCAACAGGGCTTTCTCTTGCAGAAAATGAATTTCTATCTTACAGAACAGGCCACAACACACAGCATGTCTTTTCTGCCTCAGTTTTTAGTCCCATCATTTTGTGTGGTCACAGAGACAAACACTTCTCATGAATCTGAGGGCTTGTTTTAGGGTTTTCTTGATATTCATGTTGTCCTTTGACACTGTGCCCACAGCCAGCTCTTCTGAAAGACCACACTGTGGCCACAGTCCGGGTGTTTATATGTCAGTGTGTCATGCTCTGGTGCTTCAAATTCCTATCAGATTTTATTTTGTTTTGTGGATCATGTAATCATTTTGCAGCCTGTTTCCAAAAGAAACAAGGTTTGTAGTCTTTCCTGTTCTAAGGTCCTAAACTTCAGTAACTGCACCAACGATGGTGATTTTTTTCTTGAGATTTTTATTAATATGTTAAACATGCTTAATGTTAAAAATACATTTCAAAATAAAAAAAAATTCTACTTGCAACATTTAAAAATTGCTTCATATTTTTAAACAAAACCAGAATTTTAACATCTTTTTCTATTAAAAAAAAAAGTCTCTAGATAAAAAGACTTCCATTTCAAATTTTCTAATCAACTGTACTTCCAGTTCTTTGAATTTATCTTCCTGAAATGTTCTGTCATTTATAATATGCAAAGAAGTTTGTTCCTCTTTCTCCTTTGGAGAAAGAAAATGGAAAGAGATCCAATTCATATTTTCCCCAAAGCCAGGCCTGAGTGTTGCAGTAACGTGAGACCACAATTTGCCATGCTACTGCTAATCCTGCCAGACCAGGGAGATGTGAACATCCTTCCCTGTACAGCCATCAGAGAGTACCAGCCTGAAAGCCACCTCCAAGCACATGGTGAGTGCTCTCAGCCACCAGGGGTCCAAGAGATGGAGTCAATTCCCTACACGCTCTACACGCTCAGCAGAAGAAGAGAGAACAGAAATTATTCTCTAGTCCTACTCTGACCCCATGAAATTTGGAAACTCAGTAAACTGAAGGCTTGTGAAGATACAAGACATTCCAGTTATCACATTCTAGGATCTGTATCACACAATTTCACATTTGTGAGTAAATATTTTCACCAATGTTAAAAGAAAAATAAAACAAAGCATGACTTTAAGACAGAATCCTTGGACTGACTGTTTTAAGATCCATGCTCGAATGAATACTGTACTAAGCATACCTTTTTCATTCTAAATTCAAAACTGCTAAGTGTCCCCACATGTTCTTAGTTACAGATGCTAGTTAGGACTTATGAGGAGGACTAAAATGTAAGAAAAATCAATAATGTTATTTTGAAGTGTTCAGCCATGAAAGAACTATCAATGGTTGAGAAGACCAGGAACAATTGATTTCAATGAGCAATTCATATTGGGGAACAAGGCAGCACAGAGATAAAGATTGAACTGATAGGAAAGAATATTTAAAGCATTAATTAGATACACTAGAGCTTAATGCCCCTCGGAACAGTTTTTAAAAGAAGACACTATCTTAAAGTTTCACATCCCATTGCAGAATCACAGCCATCAAATAGCACTTGACAACTGTGACATTGAAAACTATTTTCTTTTAAAACAATAATAATTTGTTAAGCTAAAGCATATACTGCTATTTGAATTCTGTTGGAGCATGTAATGTCATTTCTTGAACTCTCTAGAGGAAAGTTACCCACAAGTCTAAGTAAATAACTGCCAAAATCTATGGCAAAGTAAATGTCATCTTCAAATTGGGATTCCAAGCTGGAGCTATCATAACATGGTGTGAGATTTTCTCAATGTGAAGGCCCTGAATTCCAAAAAGGCATATGACCCTATTTTCTTGTTCTTCTATAGGAGCACTTGGAATCAGGTACCCATTTTAGTTTTAAGATGTACATACATACATACATGAATGGATGTGTGATATACCCATTCCGTGTTATGGAAAACTAGTTTATCTCTTATTTCAAAGGTTTATGGGAGAGTGTCAGGAGAATAAAAATATGTAACAAGACTTACAATCCCAAAACCTAACACAAAAGACCCACAGCAAACTAGTTAATAGCTGGAATGTGGAGAGCATCTGTAAGGCACACATTGTAAAAATGGTACTAAATTCAAAAATGGAGAGAAGAGTTAAGGGAATACGGGAGGTTGAGGTCTCCAACATTTTAAAATGTTCTCTGAAACAGTGGGATAAGTTGACACGCATCTTTCATTGAGGCTTTGATTTCCCTTTGATAGTATCAGACAGCCACTAACAGTCTACCCAAACATAAATCAAAAGGGTACAAAATATTTTTGGTCCAGAGTAAAACTAAGAGTGTACTTGTCTATGCCAGAACAGCAGTAAATGTACCATTAATTATTCGACTTGGCTGTATTATCTAGTGCTCTTCAGTCAAGATAAAGTTTGAAGGACAGAGAACACTTTGCCATAAGAAAAATCTAAAGTCAGCATTTTGTCCAATTTCCTATTAATTTGTCATGGAAACAGTATAAAACTTTCCCAAAATACGCCTTGAACTAGCAGAATATGTACATTAAGTGCTATATTTCACCACACTGAGACACTAAACAATCTTTCCCTTCCTTAAACCCACTAACCTCACTTGGCAGAGCCCTCATTTATCTTGTGGACATACAGAGAAAGAAAAACCTGAGTGAAAAATGCTACATATTCATTCTTTCTCAGAGAGGGAAGGACAGAAAGGTGATTTATACGTTGTAGAACCCTGTTAACAAAAGAAATAGTATCTCTGTGGAAATTAAATGGGCTATAAGAAAGCTTTCTTATGGAATAAAGAAAGCATGAACTCAAATTCACTATTCTATTGGATTAAAACTTGTTAAAATTTGAAATTTCTTTTGGTACCAAGTTTCAAAAGATTATTTGTGCTTGAATTCCTGAAAGAGATGGAAAATAAAGGAATATGAAAGTTATGGCAAAAATAAAAATAAGAATCAGAAAAGTTACTTCGTTCACTTCAAACCCTGCTATTATGAAGGGTTTCCAGCATTTCTCTCTGCCATAGACTCAGAGTATTAATTCAGACAGTGTGCTGGAGATATGTACTTCCACCTGTGTCTACAAAAATAGACATAAGTGATGTAACAGAGGGGAGCTTCGCAGGATAAATGAAACAGCAGCAAAAGTACAAGGAAAAACTCATGATAGCTGGTCAAATTCACAGTTCCTGCCAGTCCACAGCAGTAAATCCCTGCCACAAATGCTGGCAGGATCATTGCAGCACTGTCTGTGGTGCCTGTGCAGCACCTGTTTGCAAGGGCTCCCAGCGATGCCCTGGTCACACCTGAAGGCACATCCACACCACAGGGTGGGCAGTGCCAGGGCTGCTCCGAGCTGCTGCTCCGAGCTGCTGCTCCGATGAGATGCCTGGCTGGGCTTTTCCTCAAAGTTCACCGCCTTTCTGTAGTGCTGCAGACCCCAAGGAGTGCTGCCAGGGGCACTGCAAGGGGTGTTGAGTGGCTTAGTGAGCTTAAATGACCCTTCCAGGTGCTGATTTTCAACCCTTTGACCCTGTGTGCAGTACTGCAGGATTTCCTCTGCTGCTGCACAAGGAGGTCTGGTTTTTATTGAGGCTGATGGCATTGCTTGCAACCTTGAATACCCTGAATAGGTTGGATCCCAGTTAGTTTCAAAATTTGTCCTCTTTTTTGGGTGTACCACCAAATTAGATACCTTTTAGGAAGCTAGGCCAGGTGTTCTGTCACCATGGTCAGGGACAGGGATGGCCAAAGCATGGGGGAGAAGTCTTACCCATGGTGAACGCGGAAATTTTAAGTGACACAGTTCAGAGGATGAAGAAACACTCTCAGGTCATGTCTGGTCAGTGAAACGCGTACTCCAGGGAATAACTCATCCTATCAGCTTATTCCATCTACAACATGTGCCACCACATCCCACACACAGGGTAAGAGCCAGGGAAATAAAGTGTGGGCTCCTTGGATGGGCCACATAGTTCAGCAGAAACTGTGACAAAATTCTCAAATGAGCGTAAAACCCAGGCAGAAAGTGAATGCCTTTCCCTGCTTGGCCAAGGAGACCTTAGCCTCTTCAAACTTAATAAATAAACACGCTAGCCATTCAGTTGTTGTGTTTACAAGAACAGTAAAAAAACCCTGAAGAACTTGGGAAAGAATAAAGCTCCTTGGTAGGAGCTGGATTCCACAGGGGTTAATTTAAATTTCCCCAGACAGATGGAGCCTGGGGAAAGCCGATTTTCCAGTGCCCTGCACCTTGTAGAATCATTTACACTTCTCAAGTGGATGTAAAACCACGCTACAGACACTAACAACACCATTTAACACCCACTTTGCAGAGGTGTTAACGTCCACAGACAGTGTAAGGTCACGGAGAGCAGGCCGGCATTTCCCCGCTCCCCGAGCACGGCTCGCTGCCACGGCCACCAAGAACCTGGCACAGGAGGTTCCTCCTGGCGGGTGTCACTTGTGCGAGGGAAAGAGACCCTGCCCGGCTCCCGGCAGGGTCACTGTGACTGGCCCTGCTGCCTCAGGGACGCCCTTGTGCCGGAGGCTGAAGCTCAGGTGTTTCCCGTCACATTCCCAGCCGCTCCTCTTTCCCCAGCCCTCTGTGAAACCTGCTGTGTATGAACCAGGAGCAGCATTGATAAATCCTGCCTTCTAAAATAAAATCAATGGCGGTTCATCCTCCTGCTCTCCTTGTATGTTTTCATGAGGGTTGAGAGAGCACAGAGCCAGCTGAGAACAGGGGAGGGAGAGAACATTAATGGGGAAATAATAATAATTAAAAAAAAGGTGACAGGAACTCTTGTACCTACAAATATATTTCCCAAAGCACATCATGAAAGAAAGGATTGAGACAGAAAGAGAGGAGTCAAAAGAAGATGAAAATATACCACGGGTGGGGAGAACGCTGAAACCACCATCCATCCCGGTGCCAAAAATCTCAATTAAAAGGTGACAGATGTGTAACCTTGTATTAAAGGAAAAGAAAAAGCACCATAAAAGAGATGTTGGCAGGTTTAGAAAATGCCAAACGTGTTCAAGTCTTGCCTTTGAGCAGTGTTTCTTTTCAGTTGTCTTTAGTTTTTGTAAATTTTATTTAGTTTCCCGCAGTTCCCTTGCCAGCTCTGTGAGTGCTGGCCATTGATCTGAGATGTTGGCCCATCTTCCCTCTAAGGGCTGCTTGACTTCCCTGCTGTGCTCAGTGCAGGTTACTTGTTCCCAAGCAAGACAAGCCCCTCTGTGCTTTAATTGCTTCTCAGCCACTCTGGCACCAGCTGAGGTCACTCCGAGTGACTGCGGGGGAGAAACAGCAGCAACTCCAGCCAGTGCCATTGTGATGGCTTTCAAAATGCAAAAGGAGAAGAGACCCAAGATAGAGCACTGCAGGCACCTTTCCACTTCTAAGTAAACTGAGAGAAAATACAAGCGTAAAAACTCAACTGTTGCTTTTTATGGTTTTGTCTCCTTTTAATTTAAACCTCCTCTGTTTAATAAACAATGATATATAAAAAGTGTTTCTACAGTGGCAAAGAAAGAGAATACACATGTTTCAAATAGGAAAAGGTCTGAATTTGCCCCATATTTATGCTCCCTGTTGCATTTTTCAATGCTTCCATTTCATTCCTTCTCTGTTCAGGTGCTGCTGTGTCCAGAAGTGGTCAGGCATGTCATGCGGAGTAAGGTGAATGTTGGAAGTCACCGTGGCAAGCCTTTAAAAAGGAGCTAGGACACAGGACTTTGTGAACTGTACCACTGAAGAGCACATACATGAATCTGACAAACTGACAAAATCCCTTTTACTCTTTTAAGGCTGGAAAAATCCCTGTAAAACACTGTTAATTTGGAGTCGCCCATATGGAGTCTTCATACTAAACAGAGAGCCTGTGAGAAAAAAGCTGGACTGAGCATGAGGAGGTAGCAAAGCTCTTCATCCTAGATATGGGCCCTGTCAATGGGATGGCTGTTGAGGAGAGGGGCTGTGCCTTGGGGAAAGCAAGTGATTCCAGGGCCAGAGAGGCACTTGGAAAGTACCTTCTGGATCATTTGCAGCCTGTCCCAGAAGCAGCTCCTGCTGAAGACAACCAAAAGCTTCCTCTCACAGTGCACTTCTGCATGCAGATCTGTACAGACAAGGATAAGACCTTTTTTGCATATTAGAGTCAGCTTTTTTTCATGAAAAGAGGGAAATATGGTCTCAGTGCCACAGCAAGAGCATTACTGTTTCTTCTTGGGTTCTTTATTAACTACTTGTTTACTTGTCCTTGGAAACCTTTTTAAATTACAAAATGCCTTCTGAAAAATATTAGGGGGGATGTCTTCTTAAAAAAGTTGTGGAAATCCTCTGCAAGGGCTTGGTTTTGCATCCTAATGGGACTAAAGCTCTTGTCTGGAAACAGGAAGATTATGTTTACTTTAGAGCAGATTTTTTAGAGCTTTATGGAGAGTGTGATAGGTCCCTCTCCCATGTGGGGATTTTGTGCAAATGGAGATCTTTGAAGGAGGTGTCTTTGAAGCGAGCATCTGCCATTCCAAACTGTGAAAGGTGCTTAGACAAAAATTTATCTGCTCTTCAGAGAAATCTTATCCAAAGGATTTAGTTGAGGATGGCACTCATAGCATTAGATGCAACGAGGCATGACTTGCAAATACTAACCTATTAAAGCAATTAATTCATTTCCTCCAACAAATGGTACGATTAAAACTGTGCCTAGGGAATGCTATAAATACACATCTATGACTTGACTTTTCTTCCCAGGAATCTCTGGCTAATCCTTAGTGAATAACCTGTCTCTAAACTTAAACTATCAAATGAAAATGAACAGCCAAATATTTTAAACTATTGCTTTTTATTATAATTACACCGGAGCACAAATAAATAAGCACTAAATTATTGTAAAATATTGTCAATGCACTAAAGAAAGCAGAATTGATCTTCAAACAACATCTTATTACTTCAGAAGTATCAAAGTACATTTAATTACATCTTACCTAAAAAAATCACGTACAAAAATGAAAAGAAAATTAATATGTATTTATACTGTGTATATAGAAACGGCTAATAATATATGATTACAGTTAGCCTCTAGCTACTCCTTAGTCCTACACAATCTCAGGCACATACCTGACAATTTCTAATGAAATATATAAAAAAAAAAAACCCAACATGACATTCAGTTTCAAGATATTGGTAAATGTATTACATTGGAATGAACACAGAATGATTTCATTTTATTTAAAAACCCTGTCATTTAAAAACATAGTGCCATTGTCCACTTAAAAATAAACAACCCAAACCAAAAAACCCCATACTATTTTATACCATTTGCTTTAATTTGTCAAAAGGAGCGATAAAGTAGACATACATTGGCTAATATACGTAAACACATTTTTAGTGCAAGAATAACAAGACCTGTGACTTTACTGTGCTTTCTTGAAATCACAGTGCACCTTACACAAATTGCTACACTATAATGTTTAACTTCAGGAGTTTAAAGCAAAATAAGTGCATACCAAACAATTTCATATATACAGTCTCCATAAGTGTGTGTATATATGTGATCTGTATGTATATACAGATTGCATATTTAGACAGACTACAGCTTTAATGACTGTGTGTAACTAAGCACTGTCATTCACCCTGTGACACAGAAGCTGCTGAGACAAGAGGTGATGTAGGAAATGTTTGACAGCATTCTGATGGCAGCTCTTGGCAGGACCATGTGCCTTTTACTCGAGCCGTGGGGTGGGCCGGCAGTCACGGGAGAGGGCGGTGGCTGTGTCCTGCTCTGGCTCTGTCCCTGACCTTTGGAAACTACTCTGTCTGAGCCTCACGTCCCTCCTCAGCAAAACGGCTCTCACAAGCATGAGGTTTATTTCACATTTCTAAAGTGCTTTGAAGGTAAGTGCTAAGTTATATTTTACTTTCTCAGGTTGTCGCACTTTAAAACAAGAAGCCATTGTTTCCATGGGATACAATGGAGGTCTGGAAGCACGTGGGCAGTTATTTAGGAAGGACAACATAAACAGTGTTGAGCAATAAAAGCAAAACAAGGAGTTTGCAGTGGGCTAACTGTACAAGCAAGTCTGCTTAGGACAAGAATGCTTCAATTCCCTGATCATTATTCCTATTACGTCTGGATATGGAAAGGACACGATATGAACAAACACTAGCAAGCACAGAAGTGTTCACACTGACACTGCCTTCCCCCAGCAGGTGTGCCCGGGGTCCGCGCTGCCAGCCATGCTCTGGCAGCGCACCTTTAAAGGAGCTGCTCCAGGAGGAAACGAGTCAGGAAAAGGGCTGGCAGAGCTGACTGAGCGCCGGCTTGCATTTTGTCACCAGTGGCTTTGTGCAGCTGGGGGAAAGGGCTGAGCTAAGTATTTCACACATGGATATGGAAAATTCTTCTCTTGCCACATTACAAGGAAGACAAAGCATGAACACTTGCTGAATAATGAACCTGTTATCTCAACAGATTGCTCATGACCAACAAGTTGTCTTCTTTCCAGCAGATTCTGGAACTTTGCGAGATCTCTGGGGTTTTTCTTCTGCCATTTTCTTTCTTTAAAAAAAAGAGAATAAGCAGAATAAACAGTTGGTGTCTTTCGGATGTAACGTGTTCAAAGATTCCCTCACAGCTTCCGGGTTTTTCTCATGTCTTCTATCATTTTGGCTGTGAGAGGGTCTTCAAATCTGCATTTCGACTCTGTACCTATTCCAGCCTTTGTATAATTGTAACACACCAATATTTAACATATGTGGATATACGTATGCACACATCTATGGGTATATATAGATACATGCATATATACATGTATATGTGTGTACACATATGCATATATACATATACAATAATGCTAATATACATACACACATATAAACACACACTTCATCTTTTACAGAAATCTCAGTTTGGACATCAAAATATACATTAGTTAATTAGTTATAAAATATTTAAAAACTTTTTTTTAGAGGCTGAAAAGAAACTACTACTGATAAAACATTACTGAAACTCAAACTTTAGCAATATAGATTACAAAAACCTTCTAAAATTTGTTATTTTTGGTCTTTTTTGATCAGCAATTACAGCTGTGGCAATGCTGTCAATATAATTTTAAAGAAAAGCCAATATAACAAGTTTCAAACAACACACCTTTTCTCCTTGGCAAATATAACATTAAAATGATTGTTTTAAAGAGGGAATTTTGTACTACCAAACTTCAGACACATAGATAGAAATTTTAATATACAAAATATATGCCATAGATCTTTTTTTTCCCCTCTACTCCACTGCAGTACAAGTTTCCCTCATCCTCAACAGATCCTTTTGGAAGATATTTCACCGCACAGATTTCACCCTCATAATCAGTATAAGCCATCTCTTTCTCCCGTTAAAACCAGGAGGTCATAATTCTTTGGTCATGACATAATATTCTGTTAAAATGGGTGTAATATAATACAGGATTGCAAGCCAATTCCAGAAGCAGCCAGGAAGAAGAAAGGGCATAGCCAGGAGAACACGTTACGTGGGCTCCTGCTTCAAAACCGCATGAAATCAAGAGGGATTTCCCAACAGCCTTTCAAGGGGTCTGAAATCCAGCCCACAGAAACAACATGAGGAAATCTGACACAGCGTAAGTAAGGATGTGCTGCTGGATTTAAAAATAATAAACATGTAAACATATTTTGTCGCTTTTATTATCTGGGCCGTCGGTGAATGCGGACAGGGACGGCGGCTGCAGTGGCACTGCCTCAACCCGCTGAGCGACCGGCTCTCTCTGCCAAGGGCTGCACAATGCTTAGTCACAGTGAACCATGGTCTCTGCTAATCAACGGAACGTCATCAAGGAAGAGATTCTGTCCCAGGCTTTGCTGCAGAAAATTTAATTCCTCAGCCAAATCATTTTAGTAACTGGTTTATATAAAACCAAGGACAATTTATCTGGTTACCATTACGGGAAAAGAGATGCAGAACAATGACTATTTTAAATGCAACTTGGGCATCCGCACTGAGCACTTGTCTTTTCAGTGCTTGCAGGTTTGCTGTTTCCCCCCAGAACTCTCTCCTTTGTCCATCCCACCCCCAAGCTAAGGACATCTAACAAGTACAACTCTAGTTATCTTCTACAGCCCTAGCACCGAGTTGTTTTGAACATCGTCCTCTCCAACAACACGTACAACCACATGCTTTTGTACAGAGGCCACATCTAGGCAGGTCAGAGAAATGAAAAGGTGGCAGTGGGGGTGGGGGTGAACACTTGAATAGAACATAGAAAATAGGTAATAAAACAGTATAACAGTAACATTATATAGTAAAATTCTCCATAAATTTTTGAATTTTATATATATATATATATATATATTTATATATTTAAACAGTGTATTAGTTTGGGTGTTTTCAATATATTGGTGAAATATTTACATTTTGATATCTTCTGGATCCAAAAAAATCCTGGATAAATATGTATGCCTCAGCGCAGTTGGAAACTTAAATCTCTCTCTTGATTGACAGGTGAGCACTGTACCGCTGTGTTTTTTCCTAGGAAGCTCACCACCTGTAGGTAAGTCTTATGTTAGAGCCTTTGCCTTTTAAAGAAAGCAGGCTACCTGTCCTTGGTGCCACACAGCGGAGAGGGCATCCTCCACAGATCTGTCAAATTGCAGTGTCCCAGAAAACAGTTTGTTGTTTGGAATAAGGAGGAGGGCTGTATTTCTTGGTCCCGGCATTCTTTTTCCAACTCGGCAAAATAGGCATGCTGTCCTGTTTGCAGAGTCCTTTCTCTGATTTCTGTCGAGCCTTGATCTCTTTGCAGAGGCAACGCTTTTTTTCAATCATGTCCAGCATTGTATGGTCCCCTTGCAACCACTGCATGCACGTCACCTATTGGGGGAGGTGGATGGAGGAAGAAAAGAAGGGCGGGGTGGAAAAGAGGGAAAAAAACCCCAAATAACTGTCTTGGTCACAGAGTAAATATGATTTTTCTTTGCAAAGTTAGTTCATTCTTATTTGAAACACTCTAATTTTATGAATAAAAATCTATATGCCAACAACAGAAACAGAGTTAATCTTTACTTTTAACTACTTCTTTAAGGAAAAAAAGGGTAATAGAAGATCCCTGTTTAAACTTCTCCAGAGCACTATAATCTAATAAAGATAAATGGTTTTGGCTATCTCGCACTGGTTGGATTTTAAATGATTGAACAGATCTTAAAAAGGCACATGGATCTTAACAACATCCTTAAGTTGTGGAAATAAAAAATTCTACACACTGAAACCCATGTTTTACATTGCTTTCCAAATCCAATCTTTCACATTAAAAGCAGGGTGTTAACATTTTTGAGTATCAAGCTAAATATAACCGCTAAATTTTATTAAAATGATTTAATGAACTCCACGCAAATGGTATAGATTAACCTATCCTACTCTGTGATATTTCATTAACTGGAAGGCACCAAGAGTTAAGAAACTGCAGATTCTCATGCATGTAGAATACTGGAAATTGTGATCCTGATCCAAAAGGGGAGGTTAGCATATGTTTAGCTGTAAGGACATGTCACAGCCCCTCTGAAGCTGAGAATGTGGCTTCATTTGAGTTCAGTGGGGAGTTCACAATTGAAAATGTGTCTTCAGAGACATTAGACTGGAACAGAAATCACTAATAGTAAACTCTTCTGAAAGGGCTCATTGGTTTTGGATATCACTGCATACCTGCAGCTCAGGAAACTTCCTCTGAGCACTTACTTTGCAAATTTGAAGTGATATCTTGAGTGTCCCCACATTTATTTCCCATGAGCTGAGGATTTGTGTGTAAGTAAACACACACAGTACATTCACAGGGGCTGTCCAGGTACATCTCTGCTCTTTTAATATAAATGAACAAGTACAGCAATACTTTGCCAGAGTTTGTGGTTCATGAAGGGAATATCTTTATTATTAAGCATATTTGAACACATTTATTAATGCATATGCCTTTCATCCACAAATCTTAGAATGACAAGCATGGACACACACCAAGTCCCTAGAACTTGGGCCTGGTTTGCCTAGGACCCCTATAGAAATTTCCTTGGATTTCAGTAGTTTTTGTGTTCAGCTTGAAGCATATTTAGCATTTACTGAAATAGATTAAGCAAATGTTCAGAATCATAGCAGAAAACAAAGCAAAAGGAATAAATTTAAGAAAGCCTACTGGAAAAAGTAATAAAAAATTATGTACTCAAACAGAAAATAGAATACAGAAATGTCAGTATTTTTTGTAAAAAATAAAGGGACAAAACAGGATAAAATAATTTTATCACAAAACCATGCTTACCTTATACAATAGATAGCACTCTGAATAAAACAAGCCTAAACCATAATATGGATTTTGTTCTTAAACATTCATTCTTATGAATTTTGAATTACAGGTAACTTATCAACAATTTGTCCTCCTGAATGGCTGAGCCATTTCTTCAGGAATTCTGCTGTGCCTGCTCTTTTAATTGAATACTTATCTTTCATTTCAGGTGTGACCTAATGTTTACTGTGGTGCAGGTGGGCATCAGGCACAGCATCTTTCATGGCCATACATCTTTCTGTCTTTGGGTGCCCAGGCTTGGTCCAAAACTCCCTGTCTGAACTGGAGATGCTCCTCTCCCACCCCTCAGCTCCACTCCACAGATCTTTGGAGAGGCTCTTCCTGACCCAGATTTCCTGCCACTCTGTTCACCAGTGGTGGTGGGTCAGTACTTACACAGCAGAGTCTTCAGCTTGGCTGGGTCCTCCTCCATGGGGAAGGACAGGGACACAGTCTGCACACAATTAATTACACAAATATTCACCAGCACAGTGGTGTCCGCGCCGGGCTTGACGACAACAGCACTTGAGCACGGATTTCCTCTCGTAGGCACCGGGAAATACCTTCTCTTTTATAGCCCGTCAGTCCCAGGCAGAGCGTGTGCCAGTGCCAATCCCCACAGCACGTGGTGTGCTCCAGCCACCCAGTGTCACAAGCAGCACCCGCCACAGCCCCCGTGAGAGTGTCACATCCACGCCAGCCCCGCTCGCCGCCGTGCTACACACAGTGCAGTGCCAACACCGTGCCCAGTGCTACTCATCTCCTGCAGACAAGGATGTATTCAAGGGGACACAAGCAGCACTGATTGATTTCTAACATGTTGATTTCTAACATGCCAGTTGCAACTTCCCAAAGATAGAAATGGAGTTGTAGAAAGTATCAGTTACACAGACACTCTGCCACCCCCTGCAAAACAGCACCTAAAATAAACCAGAGAGTAGGCAGCTCCAAATTTTTTTTTTTTTTTTGTACTGGCCACCGTATTTTGTTACAGTTAGTGAATCATTTACTGTGAAGAATTTGAATTTTCCCACTTTCCCAGACACAGATTTTCAAGTCTACTTGGGATTTTTTAAATCCTATTTTTGTTTGATGGCTAAGTCCTTCCTATCAGCATCTTCTTATGTATACTGTCCACTTGGCACATTCCTCTCCTGGAACTGCATTCAGTAATTGTCTGTGCAGGGGAAACATGTAGAACTGGGATGGGTGAAGTCTTTTGCTAAAATACACCAAGTGAACACATATGATGTTGAAAGGCCTGGGGGGGAAAAAAAGCTTTAAAATAAGCCTGGATACTAAAGGTTTTTGTTGGTTTTTTTTTTTTGTTTTTTTTTTTTTTTTTTTTTTTTTTTTAATATAGTTTTGCCCAGTTCTTTAGTGTTTAAGTGCACCAAAATAAAAATATTAGTAATAAAAGTTCATAGCCACTGGAAGCTGCGGGACAGACCTGAGAGGAAATACTCACTCTGAAAATGCAGATCAATGAACTACAGAAATGGCAATAACCATGTTGATGATTTGAAGTCCCAGAGTGTTAACTAAATTTTCAGTGTGTTCTAGACAAGTAACAGACTCTGAGGCTCACAGGCCAGGACTCAACCCAGCTGTTTAATCAGAGTAAAAACCCTCAATGACTTCAGGAGGGCTACTGAGGTGTTTAAAGCTAATGTGTTTAACACTGCAGTCTTAGGCCTAATCCTCACAGTGACTGAACTGATGGCACTCACACTTAGTTCCAGCACTAATTTTTTTCCCATCCTCCCTCCTTTCTGGCTTTAGCCTGCTCCTTTGGTCATGCATCAGGCTGTTAATATCCCTGCTACATCATAGCAAGGAATTTGTTCAGTGTGAGAGGCACAAGAAATTTTGATGTTACAACCTAATTTATGGAAAAAAGTAGAGCATTCAGAATGTTTTACAGCTATACAGCTCTCCTGGGAAAGATCCCATCGTGCTTGAGGAATGGTGCACATACTGCAGCATGTCAGAGCTTGGCTGCAGAATGTGGATGTACACAGACAGGCACAAAATGCATCAGCACAGGAGGTAACAGCCAACAAGGCAGAACACAGGAGAGGAAAACTTGGTTCTGACCAAAGAATCTTGGCCCAAAGCCTGAAGTGGGAAGAAAGAGCCAGGAACTAAAGTTAGGATTGTAAGAAGGGACCTCCTGGAGACTCCAGGATGTGTATCAGGTACTATGCCCTTTGGATTACAAAATTTGCTGATTGCACATCAATTTTTGTTTTCATGGAATTTTTACTTATTAGGTTATTCAAGGTATAAGACACTTTTAAAAAATTTTTATTTTAGATCAGATAGAGCAAGAGAGTGAATAAAAACACCAGGCAAAGGCCTAGAAGTTTGGACATTCACCAAGAAGGTTTTGGAAGTAGGCTCAATTCCTTGCTCCTAAGCAGGCAGTAAAAGCTGTGTGATAACTGGATGTGTAGGAATGTGACTGAGTGCAAGAGTAAACCAGGATGTCTGACAAGTTGGTAAACACACTCACCCTGTGATTAGTCATCAGTCTCTAGTTTTCCTTCAAAAATCTTCTTCAAAGCAAATGCATGTGCCAAACTTGAACATCAACAACAAAAAGTGAGAAACTCCTTCCACTGTACAAAACTGAGCTTTTCCATACAGTTTTAATCACCAACGTGTTTACAATCTTTAGAAGAAGCCAGTCTATGTTGCCATCTTACTTTTACTATTTTCTCTCAGTTTTCTGATATGTTTTATTCCCAAATCATTGGAAGTAAATATTATTAAGATCTTTTATATACTCCTGGGTTCTATGTTGGTAGTGCCATGGAACAAGAAGTAGTATTATAAACACATCTTCAACTAAGATAAAACAACTTTACATATCCTCAAAATAATGCAAAATTAAAATCTTTCAAAGTAAAAAATATATCCTTTCTGGTGGGTGTTTTAATGCTCTGTGAGGGTCAAAGAAACATGCTAGACAAAGGAATTCCCTTCTCTGCAAAGTGAAAATGGTACGTTTTCGTGTGTGCCTTTATTAGCAGTGGGCCTGGCTTCATATTTCATTGGTTTGAAATTTCATATTATTCCAGAAAGATAATTAGCAGCCCCAGTGGTTTCCAAATGCATGTATTGCTTAAATTAGATTGCCCTGAGCTAGACCACAGAACTGTCTTGGAGCAGAGGTCTGATGGGCAGAACATGTCCAGTTCTATTGCTCTTAGAGGCCAGGACTTGGAGCCAGAGGTCAGTACATGCCGTAGCTCTCTGCCACATTAGAATTTACTGGGAAAAGCACATAATCCCAGGGAAAACTCAGAACAATCTTTGGGGAATAGACAATGACTGACACTGCCAGGAAGCCCCTGGTGTCACAGCAGACTCTTTGTTTTCCATTGTCCTGGCCCTGTGTCTGCCTGGCCCTGGGCAACCCAGCCCTGACTGCTGGACACTGCTGGCCCTCGCTGTGCTGTGACACACTGCACCAGCACACCCACTGACCTGCCCAAAACATGGGTGTTTGAAGCAAGAAAGAGAAATGTGAATGAGCATGGTTCTTTCCTTGCTCTTAACCAAGCAGGATAGTATGGTTTGGCAGAGAGAGTCATAGTTACAGATAAAAAATGAAATATTATCCAATGATACAATTAAGCAGCTACTGATGGACACAACTTTATACACGGGCTAGCTGTATTCACCGGATATAGAAAACACCTTGTATCTTTTTGTGGATGAACATCCACTCTATGAAGGCAGACTCTTGGGCCCTCCAGGAACTGGACACTTGCTAGAAGGAGCACCAGGCACAGTGCATCAGGACAGGCCCCAAGCAGGGCTGAGCAAGTTCCTGAACACATGAATGACACTGAAAAAAGACATTGTAAGTTACATATAAACCAAATGATCCCATGTAGCATAGCCTTTCCAAATGAAAAACATCAGGGCTGTGAAAAGAAAAATCAATAAGCAGAAGTAAAAATATAGAGTGAAACATCCTCAGCACCAGGCCTGGGACTCTCTTTGTTAGCTGTGAAAAACTTTATTTATTCATGTGTTAAATAGATAGCTACATAAATACATGGATGTATAAGGCTGTCTCTTAGTAAAAAGACATTTTGTGCTACGTAAGTCCCACACATATCCCCTTGCCTCAAGCCAAGCCCCAGGTAACCTTAGCCCTAAACACTGGGCAGGCAGGAGACAAGAGGAGAGCAAGTGCCAGGAGCAATTCTGCTCCTCCAGTGTCAGGCCACTGGGGTGAAGTGTGGTATGAGGATAAAGCCACTAATTTCCAGTGCTAAGAGGTGTTTCAGGAATCCTGCCATTGAAGGTGCACTATAACTTTTTCACAGAAGTGCCCATGAAAATATGTGCTGGTAAAAATGCCATGTGGGAGAAGAAATACCTGAAATATTGTACACAGCTCTATCACTAGTTGCTACATTTGAAAATGTTGACAATTTTCATTCATTTCTGAGGAATCCTTTCTAACATTTGAAGTGACCACATGATATCTCATTATCTGGACACATCTGTGACCAGGGTGTTCTTTCCTGGTGTATGAACTTTTAAAGACCAAAAAAATTATCTTCCAGTATAGTTTATGTGAGGGTTTTAGACAATACCATACCCCCTTCAGCTGTTTCTCCTCATGACATCTTGGCTGTTAAATCCTTTGCTTGACTTGTTTTAATGCTGTCAATTAAATTGATGTGAAATCAAAAGCTCTGGGCAATAGGAGAGCCCCATGATCCAGTTGTATTTCCATAACTTTTTCCTAGTAGTGTAGATTCCTGCTTATTGTGCTGAAATTCCATAAGGTTATGGGGCTGAGGAAGATGCTGTTCCCTTCTGGCCTTTGTGAGCATCTCCTTCTCCTGCTGGATGAGAAGAGGGGCTGACTCTTAAAGAATGGGGAAAACTACATCACATATCATGACTGTCATATATAAATATCCTTTTCCTTGTCAGAACTGCATAACACAGATAAAATAAAAGCCCAACAGCTGAAGTGAGGCTATAACAAAGTGATCTTAAACTAACACAAAATCCAATGAAATAAAAAAAGGCAGCAGGAGGAGATTATTAGAAAGGTCTCCTGGATCTGTAAGCAAAGTGGTCTGTAACAGTGCAATCTGTGTGCAGTGCTATACGTCATTCAGCAGAGCCAAGCATGCTGGTTTGTTTTGGCAGGCTGCAGTAAGTGAAGAAGAAAGGCTTTCTGAAAGCCACTTACCATCCTCAGGGAGGAAAAGGTACTCCCTCCCTCATGCCTGTTCTCAGACAGGAGTTTCCAAACTCTGTTTCCCACTGAAACTCTTGATGGCACTTTCTCTGGTGCAGATGGCTCCCAGCCCCCTGGGAAGGTGTGAAACCCCACTCCTAGAAGGCAGTCCTGTGCCCGGGGGCAAGCGCTGGAGGGCTTTGTTAAGCAGCAACAGTGACTTCGCTATCTGATACTCGGCTTGACGTGCAGGTCCTCTTAGCACATGTTCGCAAAAGGGGAGTTGTCCAAGGCAGGAAGGAGTTCAGCCAGAATCAGGTTTCAGAAAATCTGAGCAGAGAGATCCTCACCCATTTGAAGACAACAGGAATTGCTGGTCAGATGGTAATCTGACCTCCTGGGTCCAAGAATTTGACTACAGTTTGCTTAAACAAACAGTAAAAATAACCTCAATAAAAACGATTTTAAAATACTTCAGAAGAGCACTTGGAAAATTACTTTGGACAAGATATCTTTTGCTAACTGTGAGCTATAACCATTGCACTGCCGTTGAATGTTACTTCCAATAAGCTGCAAAAGTCAGTAAGTCAGGATGGAACTACAGGCTAAATTTGCAGTCATTCCCCTCTCTCTGACAGAGGTATTTTGGAGGAATATTGCCATGAAAGACAGCATAATTTGGCCCAGGATAGTTACTTGTTCATACAGCTCAGTACTGCTAACCCATCCTCCTGTTACTGTCAAATTCAAAACAACAGTTGATTATTAATACAAAGGTGATTAAAAGTAACAGTCTGTTCAGGAACACGCAGGGTGTGCAAGGTGAGCTGTGAAAGCAGACACTCTCCATGCAGTTTGGAGTGCCTGGGAAGGCTCCCTGGGGACAGTGGATGGCAGAACTGCAAATTCCTCCCTAGGAGTGCCTCAAGTGTTTTCTAGAAGCTTTCCTCTGACGCCAGCAGTCACATTAGAATGATCCTGTGCAATTACGTAGTTGCATCACAAGCACAAGTGCACACACAAGGTGTTAAGCACTACCCTTTCTGACCTTTCACAAATTCTTCTTTTCAAGGGACACAAGACCAATCTCTGTTTTCCCTCTAAGAACATGGGGAAGAATTTCCCCATCACACTAGTTTTTATTTCAACAAAACATGTAGGAGTGAACACTTTGTAATCTTACCCTGTTTATATTTAACATTAAAAGCAGTCAGTGACACCTGCTATTTCAACCTATGGAACAGCATATGCAACACATTTGAGGGCTCTTGTAACATTTGAATTGCTGTGTTTAAGGTTTTGATTTACATATTCCGAATTTCTAAACTCCTGGAAATATATTTTATTTCAAATGATACTACTACAGAAAAAAAATGAAAACAAGGGTGCCTGTAAAAACTGTGAACTAGAGTCTTGGAAAAGCTACATTATCACTCAATGTAATTACATGATACAGTACTGTAAAAATACTCTGGACACTTTTCAAACTTAGAAGTCACTAAAAGACTTGACTACATTGTGTTGCTCTCTATGGCCTGACTAATTCACCGCTTCAAAATGACTGACAAGATTATTTGGAACTCCAGGAACTCCCAAAGATTCAAGATTATGAGCAATTAATACTTATCCTAAAATTAAATTAGCAAATGATCAGTAAACCTTCAGCACCTCTGGTTCCAGACCTCCAGTTTCATGATTCATTGCTTTCAATTACTAAATGTCACAGTTACTTTACTCAGAACCAGCCCTGCACCTATTCCTATGCCTCAAGTTTTCCAGTAGCCCTCAGATTATTGCTGAGGCTATTAATAAAGCAAATTTTAGGTGACAAATTCACTGTTCTGCTTTCCATTTTGATACTGGCAGTCAGTCTAGGTATAGATCTTTCTGAGCCTGCATTACTATCTTATTTGGAAACATATTCTTTTCATCTAAGTTTTTTTAACACCAAACAACTGCCCAAAATGTACTGATGATCACACTCTGTAAATGTTGTCAAAAGAAGAGCCTGTGAATTCACATATATTGGGGATACTGTGGAAAGTCATCTCATGCATCTCAGTGGATCATCAAAAAGTGCATTCCTATTGAGATCACTTATTAAAAATCAAAAGTTCATCTATGTCTTTGCTAAGGAATAAATGCAGAACTCAAGCAACCCACCATTATACTTCCTGTAATTCACTGTAAAATAGAAAGGAAAATACAATATTGTATTAGGTCAATCACAGGAGAGACAAAGGACAGACACTGCTAGAGTTCAGAGATACAGAGATCTCCTGTGAACTGCATTTTGCAGTGCAGCAGCTGCAGGGTAACACTCTTGTGTCCCAGATTTCTTTGGGGGGTCACTAACCCGTTCTCTCCAGCATTTCCCTTTGATGGAAGGTGCTGCTTTGTGGCCACAACTGCTCTTGAGCCAGACTTTGCACAGCAGAGTGGTTTGGGCTGTGACCCCAATGGCCACTGCCCTGCCCGTGTCTGGGTGGTCCTGCCCACAGTACAAGCCACCTGCAGTTAATGTTACTCTCAGTCATGGCAGCTTTGAAAAAACTGCCAGATTTTAAATCTCATACAGAGGTGAACAGTCTCCCTCTCTGCACTGAGAGGTGGTGTGGAGCAGTGAGAGCTGCTGGGCAAGGTCCCTTCCTCCTCTGGATCCACAGAGGCCCTGTGGATTGCAAAAGCTCTCATGTACAAGGGAGCTGAAGGCAGCAGGGTGAATGCTCTGGATACTGCTCGAACAAAGAAGGGCCCAAAAACTGAGAATGGAAGGTTGAAAGTGAATGGAAACAAGACCATGACTTTGGAAGACCTAAGAACTGCAAGAAAGAGGACATTGAAACCAGTCCTAAAGTTACAAAAATGTGGGACGCGGGGACACCACAAATTCCATTAGCTTCCCCATTTTATTGCACCTCATTGTTTCCAAACTATAAAAAAAGCACGACCTTCAGCACTATTTCTATTGAAGTAATACTTGAACACAAGATTTAACTAACTTTTATTGCTGCAACTGATGAAGAACTTCACCACACCTGTTTACCAGCAAAGCTCCTAAGTCTTTATATTTCTCTAGTACTTTGAAGAAAATGGACAAAAAAGAATTTTAAAAATAAAGAAATATAAAATTAGCAAAATAATGCACGGAGTGAAAATGCCTCAGCACTGAAAGCTGCTTTACTTTAAAGTTGCTTTACTTATGAGAAATTTTGAAATATGCTCTTACAGTTCTCCATTTTTGATAGTGAAACTGATAATTTTCTTAGAGTAAATGCCATTTCTCAAATATTGTACTGATTGTATGGAGGGGAAAATGTTCAGGAAAACATGACTTAAAACCAACACTGAATGTTCAGAGATGACCATAGTCTTGTAGGTGGTCACAACTTCCTTGTAAAAATGTGTAAAAACATTATTAAAAGACTTAATCTTCATTAATCATTTACTTCTAACTCCAACTTGAAGTGCAGTTAAACAACAGTTGCTGCAGTTATAAACCATACTGAGAGTTTCTGACGAATACAAAGATATAAGAACTTGCCTCAGTATGGGATACCACATCTGATGTTACCTCACAGCAGCATCATGCAATTTGGAATATATCAGGAATAGCTAAACTATTCAGTACCCACATCTAATATAGACATGATTTCCTGGCACACAGAATGGCTGAGATACAGCAAGAGACTTGGTCTGACATCCATGTGCTTTAGAAAATAGGATTCATTGGGTTCAGAGATTCCCTGTACCTTGCTTCTGTTTTCTGTTTAAAAGGAATCTCTGAGGGGATGGTGCTGGCTGACAGAGTGTGTGAATCAGCACTAACACACTAAACCAGGAGCAACAACCTCCTCAACCGTGGAGTGACCTGGCAAGTTCAGCTTAGCCTATGCCAGCAGCATGGGCTGTGCTCAAATTCACATCTCCAGAGCAGGAAGGAAATTTAAATATCCAACTTAAAAGGAATGGCTAATGACAATGCAGGACAAAGAAAACATTGAGCTTCATGTTAACCTATGGATAGACACATATCACCTGTAACATAAGCAAACAAACTCAAATAGTAAAAACATGCTGCTTTTCTCCTTTTGTGTTTCAAAGTTTGATGCCAAGAACCATGATTTGATCAATGTTAATTTTTAAAATGCAAGTTGTCATTGTCTTTCCTCATTTTTATTCTTTCCTATTGTGAATTATACAACTGTGATCTGAAACACCAGATAGCAAATGTGCCTTTCCAGACTGTAAAAGAACAGAAGGGCCAAGTGAATCCAAGAGTCCACTAACTGCCACTGACTTGTAAAGGCTTAAGATCAGGCCACTGGCCCATAAACTCCTGCCTTAATTAGTGGAATAAGTCCTTTCTCCAGCCTATGTTTTGTTGAGGGAAAGCATTTTTTGGACATTCTTGTTACAGCTTAGGAATAAAATGGAAATTTGCTATTGATGTGTGTGAGGTCAGAATTTAACTCTGTAATTTCAAATTAAAAATGAAAAGGATTTTCTATTATGCAATTTTAGTTGGAGTGAAGGGTCTTCCTTAGAGTGCATCCATCACCCTACAAGGTTCTCAGTATTTCCTGCATAAAGACTTGTTTTCTGAGATTTTTCTGAGTAGCTGCTGCCACACTGCTGCAGTAACTTATTGCACACTGAGACTGGACCAGCTGGACAAACTAGTACAATGATAAAATTAACTGTAAAGAGAGAAAATTTATTACTCATAGGTCTCATAGAGAAACACAGATGATTATCATTTAAGTTTCAGTTCAGTGGATAACCTAAACACATGCTCAATTGGAAAAAGTGTATCTGTCATCATCCTGACTAACAGAAATATTTTACTGTTTAAGATAAGCCAGTGCTTTGCTGCCTCAAGGCCAGATAACTGAGCCTACGTACAGATGTGTGGTGATTCATTTTACAAAGGGCTAATAAATGATTGTTAGCTGTTTCAATAAGTGCTTAATCAATTGGCAATTGTATATTACTGTGAACTGCAAAGGGTAAGAGGTCTGACAAATAGTCTGCAATGCTCCCGTAAAATGCACTTATAAAGTTGAGAATTTTTTTCCATTCCTAACGCTCACCTGCACTGGAGAAACTTTCTTTCCAGCCTAAGGCCTTTCTATGTCCAGTATCTATTCATGTAAGATGTTATGGATGTGAGTCACCCCTAGATTGACAGCAAGCCCCTCATGTGAATGGAGCTGGGATCTGCAGCACAAGAGTCCAGCTGGTTTAGGGCATTTCTAAACCTTGGAGCACTTGATCTGCATAAGATACAGACAGCCAAAACTACACCGACTGAGCTGTTTCCAAATTTTTTTACCTACAGAAAACTGTCGGGAGAAACACCAATATATTTGCCATTTTGGATCTGAAAAACTGGAAACCTTATAAAATTAGTAAAAAGAATAATCTTTTAAAGTTCTCATTTAAAATACATGATGTTTTTATTTTCATTGTTTTAACAAGACAAAATGAGAATAAAAGTAGGTTATCAAAAGTGGGTGCTGGCATTCATACTTTCTTTTTTTTAATCAACATACACTTAATGTATATGAATAGCCACACATTTCTAGTGAAAGACTATGAACAAACACACGTACATATACAGAGAAACATCCTATACATACATACATGAGTGAATATACATATTTATGTGCATACAGTATACAGACAAGATTCTATACAGGTACAGTCAGTGCAATATACTGTATAAGGCTACACAAACACCGAGAGAGTCTGGTGGGGTGGTGACAGCCATGAGAACAAAGCCTGGATGGTTGTGACTCAACAGAGACAGTGGGGACAACCTGGCTGCCCCGTGTCGTGTTTTATGCATCAGGCACACGCAGCTCCAACAGAAACATGGCACAATACACTCAGCTCAAAAAAGGAGGACGAGTGGGAGCGCATGGAGGAAACTGAAATGCATATGAGCAGACAAATAAGGTTGTTCTACCTAGGATACAGAATGTTTGGTTCATTTACAGAGAATGTCTATATATAAACCCATGCTTTCATGAATTCATGCCATTTTTTATTTCTATCTTTTCCTTTAAGAATATTATAAAATTCTTGCCCTGAGTTAAACATAAATACACACAGAAAAAGGGGTGGGGAAAAAGGAAATTGCATGCTTCTGGGATTTTTTAAAATAAATTTTTAACCAAGGCACAATTTCTTCAAGAGTGGTTGCAGGACCATTTGAAATAAACTCAGCAAGTGCTATTGTTCTGGGACTGTGGCAAAACTAATTGTTTGCATACAAAAGTCTCAGAACAAGTTTTGAAGTGAATTTACAATTTTAGAAGAAAACAAGTAAATTCATTACATATGCCTTAAAGAGAGATTCCCTGAAGAGGAAGGAATGCTACCAATGCTACCAAATTAAATTATTTTATAGACAACTTATTGATGTTTGGACTGAAATTATTTCACACAAATGACATTATATATTTGTTTAGCATTAGTTGTTACCTATTTTTAGTAGAACCATGTACAATGCTGTAGGAGCAGCTAAAAATGAGATGAAGAACTTCCAGATAATTTTCAGTTTCTTTAGCAAGCAGTACACGCAGTGGTCTCACTGATTCAGTGAGCTGCAAGAATCACAGCTCAGGCACAGCTGATCAGTGGTGGCATAAGACTTTCAAGGCTATATCTCTCTCTTGTCATTGACCTGCATAAGTGTTTTATTGGAAATATTAGTTACTTGTTCCTGTGGGTCACACTGTGTACACCCATGCTCAAGTCTGACTCAAAAGAAAGGTCAGAGCGCAGAGGCCATGCTTGGCTGTTGCCCCCACATTCAAGCACTCAGGCTCCATAGACACACAGTTGTCATCAACTTCCAGGCATTCTGGAGGGTACCTCAGATTCCAGGGGCTCTGGAGGGTACCTCAAATTCCAGGGAACAACCACCTTGATTGTGCTGCATTGGCTGCGGCATCTGTCCCCATAAATCTCTCTGTTGATCTGACTGTTTTTCAAAGTGTTGAAATACACCATCTCAACTCTATCAAAACATGGCACAACATAGCAGCTCCCTGAAACCTCTGACCACACAGGTGAGAGCTTCTCATGTCTGTCCTGTGCCTGTTCAAGAAACTGTAACTCTCAATCTGAGAAACAACTAGGTAAGGACAGTAAAAAAATGCTGAGCATGAAAGGGAAAACCTCATAAATGCTGTGTTATTTCATCCTTTGTCAGAATATCATTGCATTTGAAAGGTTTCAACAATTTCTGTCACTAAGCTCAGCTCTTTCTGTTCTCTGCTGACAAGCTTACAAAGTTTGTGCAAGAATAAGATATCAGGGTAAAGGAATGGAATACTCTTTCTTCTCCTCTCTTCCATCACACCTGAAATAGTGGCAGCCACGTTGGCACTTGAGGGCAAGGCAGGATGACAGGCTCTAGGTGTGGTGCTCACATCAGTCACTGTTCCCACACCTGACACCCTCTTGTTGTGGTATTACTTTTTCTACAGCTGATCTGTATGCTGTAGAATGCTTTCACCCATTACTTCCTCCCCCTCACATATTTATTTTGTGCCTAAACCCCGTGCTATGACCCATATGGAGAGGGAGATTCACCAAAGCCATGGTGGGCTTTGGCACCTACCATGACAGCAGTGCAGGCTCAGAGCCACCTGTGCCTGCTGTCTCCCCTGCTGTGGGACAGAGGCTGCTTTGGCAGTGTGGGGCCACACTTAAACCAGAGTCCTGGCAAAGCAATGCACTGGCCTGCTTCTGCTGCATGATCAACCCAGCTGAATGATGAAGAAAAGATGTTGGGACAGCAACAGCAGGCTTGCCTGCCAGCAAAAGACATTGCAGCAAATGACACATTTGGTTCTCATGCCAGTCTGTCAGGTTGCCTTGGAGGTGAGGGATGATGGATGTGATAATTCCATCTACTTCAAGGCTTGAATTTTCTTTTATTTTTTTCTTTATTTTTTCTTTTTTTTTTTAGCTTTTACTTTTTTAATAAGCATTCTCTATTTGCAATTTGTATCTTTAGAAACCATTTGCACTGCTCTGTACCCGTGCACTGATTATGTAAGTCCAGATTCAAGCTTAAACTCAACACAATGCAATGTGGAACCTACTCCAAAGCATTAACATTCTTGTTGTTGCTCTCATCCAAAATTTTGACAGCATATTTGGCTGGACTGTCGACAGCAGAATTTTGCCTTCATGTGCGCAAGCGATTTGTCTTTGCAGGAAAAACCCGGAACAGCGGAAAGTAATCCAACCGCTCCCTCTCGTGGGCACAGCGTTCTGCTGCACTTTAGGAAGGCACAAATCACGTAAATCCCAGATCCTACAGATTCTTAGCAGTGCGAAGTCCCAGGACCCCAGAGGGCTGTGTGAGACTGCGGGACACAGTTCATGCCTCGTGCCCCTGCACTTCTTTTTCAAGGTGGTGGCAGACAGGGTGAGTGATCCCTGACTCATGTACATTCAGTCTGAACAAGAAAGCAAAATCCAATGGCTCTGCATTCATGTTTCTAAACACACTCAGGCCACACACGCTGGTCAAATCCAAACATTATCTCAAGGTAAAATTGGCCCCTGTCCCATAAGTGAAGTGCCTGTCCCACAGGCTTCTCTCTGTAGCCCGTTGTGGGTTCTTCCATCCCTGTCCATCCTCCCAGGTAGGACCCAGAGGATTTCGTCTCTCCCAGCCATTTCCAAAACCAGCATCCATAAGATTCAGTCTATGCCCGCGTTCCTTTCTCTTTGCCTACACAGACACTAAAGATTTCTCCATGACAGGGCCATTTGAGAGAGAGACATAATTTATAAAGTGTTCTGAGTCAAATATACCTGGTTTTCCACTTTTAGGCATTCAAATGCATTTAATTGTATCAGTGACACATAAAACTTTGTAAAATCACTGTAACAGTAAATTGCACCCCAAATAGTTTTTGCACTTTCTATTTTCACTAAAACCAAACCTTAAGCAATTCCTGTGAGTTATACCCTTACCAATCTACTCCCAAATGCAACCTCTTACTTCCTCATCCATTACACTGAATTTATAAATCCTTGGGGCCGGAACAGCCTTTGTTCCATGCATATTGTCTACAAACAAATAACTATGACTCTTGGACACCACCACAATCAATATTGTGGTAGATCCTATTGGCCAACATTAAGCAGGTTTTTGATCCAGTTACAATCCCAAGCCTTATTATATGTGATGGCTAAACATAGGGAGTAATTAAGTTCCTTTAAGTGAATATCTTCCCAGGCAAAAATAGAAGCTACCATCTAAAGTAATAAATAGTGTATAGAAAGTCCAGACCAAAGCCCCATGGGGTGCTGATTACAGAGTGAGCAGTATGGGACTGTTCCCACACTGTGGACATATATTTTGGATGAAGGAAAAGATCAAGTATCAAAAAGGAGCAACCATAACCTTGGCTCCAGGAGCCCAGAGACAGACATCTCAGAGGCATTGCACTGGCTCAAGAGGACTACTTGGCATGTACACACAAGGGGAGGAAAAGGATTGCCACTGTCCCATAAATTGTTTTGTATGTTTTGCTATTCTATGTCCAAAACACACAATAGACTTTCAGAACTTTAGAAAATTAGAGGAGGAAAGAGGGACAGAGAAAATTATAAGAGTGGCAATTAGCACAGTAGTTAGATATTCTCTTTGAATAGAAATCTGGGCCTGCATGTCCCCTGAGATCTTAAACCAGCAGCCCACGGGGATCATTTTTCCCTTTGGTCCAGAGGGCAAGGATGACAGAAGTTGATTCTTTCTTTGCAAATCCTTGTGCATAATAAGAGCCAAAACAGCAGAATCACTAGTGTCTGGTGCTAGTTCTAGGTTGAGATTCATCAAGGAGTGCATGTAGCACAGATTGACAATGCTGAGTGCTGTCATGGGTCCGTGCTGTCTAACACACACAAACTCTCTTGCTAGCACAATTTGTATTTTTTACTAACATTTCCCTAGTAATCAAATTGGATGAATGACTACTTCAGTCCACAGAGTTCTCCATCTACCTGCAATGACTATATTTCTTTCATATATGGAAGCTAGAAGAAGGACTGCTGTGATCAGATACGGAGCAGTGGATCTTAATTTATAGATGCTCATTTCTCAGCAGCAGAATTCATTAACTGTAGAATCAGGAACCCAGCACTGCTACTGTGCCCCACAACTGCAGGGTGTTTGCTGACTCTTTGAACTCTTGTACTCTACTGCTGGGAAAAAATGGCAACTTTAGGCTGAGAATAATAGAAGAGCACAGATGCTTTGTTTATGCTCACAGAGTATTCACTTTCAAATGCACATTTGCCAACTAAAGCATGATAATGTCAATTCATTGGGGAAGTACTTTGTCTAGGTGCCGTCAAAAATAATTATAGCCATAATGGTAACAATTTACATTCCCTGCATTCATTAATTACAGGGTGACCAAAATGCTTACAAGGCATACAAAGACTATAATATGTTTTGTATTCACAACTAAAGCTAGAGACATTACAAGCTGGGCTGGAATGACCCAATACAGAGTGAACTTAGGCATGAGACAAACATGTAGCTGTGTTGCTGAAGAGTACTTAGTACTTGAAAAAATTCAATTCCAAATTATTCATTTAAAGTTTTGTATATTTTTTACAATGAGCTTTTACTGTGCTTAAACTGTAAGGTATTGCTCTACTCATGCATATGAAAAGCTGCTAAAATATATCTCAGTTTCTCTGTGGTACTTCCCTTTCATCATGATTTTATTTTAAAATGGAACAATTAGAATACATGTTTGGGATTTTTCAGCTGAAGTACAAAATTAAAGAATAGTCACCTTGAAAGTCTTACATCAGTTTTATTGCTAGAATTTTTTTTTTTTTCACAATACAATGCATGCATTTTGGCTGCATTTCAGTTAGCATCTAAATATGGGGTCTTAAATAAAATATTATCTAAATTGTTGTGTGGAGGAGTGGGGATTTAACAGGTGAGGCTGGAGCAAGCCTCCTCCTTCTCTCCTTCTCCCCTTCTTTCCTTCTGTCCTTCTCTCCTTCCCTCCCTCCCTCGAGGGCAGGGCAGGAGCAGGTGGGGTGGCCCCAGTGAAGCCTCATCTTCCCCTGCAGATGGAGGATGTGGGATGTGGGATGTGGGATGTGGGATGTGGGATGTGGGATGTGGGATGTGGGATGTGGGATGTGGGATGTGGGATGTGGGATGGGCCAGCTGAATGGGGTGTGCTGGGCCCACCTCCCCTCCCCTCAGAGCTGAGCCCACCTGCCCTCCGTGGGACGGGGTGAAACCTCAGCAGCACCCTGCTTTGCCTCCCCAGCTCTGGGGCAAATAAAGCTTTTTCTAATCCTGCTGGATTAGTCAAACTGTCCATTTTGAACAGTTGCTAAAGTGCATTTTCACCCAGGCTGCCTCTGGCATGGATCCAAGCAATCCCAAGGGGCTTCTCTCCCGTCCCTGTTCTCACACCCCAGTGTACACCACCCCTGTCCTAGGCCAAGGGGACATGAACACAAGGACAACCGTCCCCAGCTTTTAAAGCTCCCCAACCCTCCCCTTTGCTATTCAAAGTAGCAAATCTGCTTCTTACTTCCCTACCTACACTGCTATGTTGGAAAACAGCTGGAAAACTCCTGGTCTCTGCTTCCCAGCTCTGTGAACCTTGGATTTCCATGATTATACTGCAGCCCCCTCAGCCTGACAGCCCCAGGCACCAGCCTCCCACAGCACATGGTTATTCTACAAGTCTTTTTATTTTTCTACCTAGATATGAATTTAAGGAGCCAATCGTATCTAAAATTCTTGTCTCTCAAAGACACATTCTCAAATAAACTATTGATGGATTCACTTCTTGTGGTGCAAAACAATGATCAAGTCCACTCTTGGGAGACCTTTCCCCTTTGCTATATTATATTAATACAAATCATAAAATAAGTGAGAACTGTCCTGAATTTTGGAGGGTAATGCTTAGTTTCTCCATCTTGTGACTTTTGTTGTGTTTATCAATGGGGTCATGTAAGGAAAGTAAAACGCTGCCTCAGCTTGCAGAGGGCTCAGGAAGATACCAGGCAAGTAATGAACTGAGCCGCAATTTTTCTAAAATAAGCCACAAAAAGTTTCAGTGTTAATGCTGATATATTTTCTAGCTTTTTCTTCATTCCTTCAGTGCACGTTGAAACTCCTTAATTCATAGCTGTCCATGGAGCTTCATTCCCTCCTCTGAGTTATTCCTTCTAATCTCAGCATGGCTCCTGGATTTTACTTTGATCATCTCTGTTAATTTTAAATCTTCTTTCCTTGCTTAAATTGGAGCTAGATATCACTGCCTGGTTCTCCCCACAATAAGACACCAAACCTTAAGAGGCATACAAACCCTCAGAATTAAGATAACATACCTTGAGGAGGCAACAGGAAAGGACAGTGCTGTCTGGCCACTGAAAAGCAAGAAACTAACAGGCAGCATGAAGAGAGGCTGTACATTTGCAGATAAGGAACACAGTTTTGTGGAAATCTATCTAAAAATAGGCTCTGCTTTGCAGGAAAGCTAAAATATTAAACTCTAGCTATCAGTAATTTTGTTTTCAAAGAGTGTTTTTTCTTCAGGTCATGGATCTTAAAAACATGCACTATTGTGCCGCTATGCAGCCTAGTACATGGGATTTTCCAATCACTATCTACAAATTAGTGAAAACAAATCTCACTTTGCAGAGTTCATTCACAGAAAAAAATCCCAATGTGTTTATATGATCTCTTTTTTTCTTAAAATGGAAATCAGTGGGGTTTTTCTGTGCTGAAAACTGTTTCAGAGAGGCATGGCAGTGATACAGAGAGGATTTTATGTACATTACAACTCTGGATGCAAGATGTTCTGCTCTCCAGCAGAGGGACTTCCACAATCTGCTTGAAACCTTTCCTTCTTTTGTGACAGACATGCTCAGTGCACACATACCCTGTGTGCCACAGGGATATCTGAGCTCATCGATGGAATGTAGTCCTTTGTTACCCTGAGGTGAAGATGTGGAGTACGATAGGATGGCAGGGAAACATCGTTGCATGGCCGTGATATCTGTGACTCCAAACCCTGCTTACTTTACACAAGTGCACAGTTTTGTTCACCGTAGCTGTCCCATTGCAGGGCTGAGCATTTACCACTGCAGGGTGAAACCCTTGACCATGCCTGCTGCACAAGTCGCGAGCACCAGCACAGAGGGTCCAGCAAAATGGGTGGGGAGTTATTTACTGGGGCATCTGTGGACCTTGTTTATTGTACTATATAAACCTCACAAAGTGGTTAAATTCTACTGTTCTCTGTCCACTTAGATGGCTACAAAAGACAGTTACTTGTTTTCATTTCCATATAAAGGCCAAATACCGATGGACTTTTACTATCTCTAATGTTAGTCACACACTTCTGTTCTCTAAGATAAAACTCACTTTGCTTTCTATATTTCTCCATTCCCTGTAAGCTTTTTGTGAACAATGTTGTATAGAATAAGTTTATGTCGTATAGAATATGTTTATAGAATAAGAACCACTTAGGCTGAAAAATGCCTTTAACCCAGCACTGAAAAGCCCTCTACTAAACCATGTCCCCAGGTGCCATATCTACATGTCTTTTAAATATCTCCAAGGATGGTGGAATGGACTCTTCCACTTCCCTGGGCAGCCTGTTCTGTTGCTTGACAACTCTTTCAGTGAAGAAATTTTTCCTGATATAAACACATGGAATCCTACTGTGTGTGTCTAAGTGTTAAAGTAGGTTACTGACCATTTCCCTGTGGATTATAGGGGCTTCATTCTGCTCCTGGTGTCCATCTTCCAGCTCAGGGGGATGGTACCTGGAGAACAGCTGGTCTTACTACTGAACACTGAGGCAAAGAAGGCATTAAGTATCTATCGAACCATTTCTTATTGTCTTTTCTGACTGTAGACAGATTGCTAGTCAAGATTTGGCCCTTCTAATTTTCTCCCTCCATAACCTCATGACATCCTTGTCCTCCTGAGTTGTCTGTCCCTTCTTCCAACTTTCATAAACTCTCTCTTTTCCTGAGTCCCAGCAAAAACTCTGTTCAGACAGTCTGTTCATATTTCCTGCTGGTTTGTCTTTCAGCACTTGAGGATGGCCTGCATGCTTAAGATTTCCTTCTTTCCTTTCTTTAGAAGACAGTACATCCTATCTAGAATACTCCTACTTACATCCCTCTCTGTAGGATAATTTTATTTAGATTTGCATTTAGGAAATACAGCTATGTGCTACTTTTGTAGCTCAAATATATTCTATGTTTCTGCCGTTAATACAGTTCCAAGCCCCCCACCTGACTTCCTCTGCTACTTCCTTCATTTCTTAAGCTTTGTCCTTTCACAATCAATAACTTCATTTCCAGGATAAACTAATGCTTATCTTTCAGTTTAACTGAGACAATTCATAACTTCATCCAAAGTTGCTTCCTGCAACCAACCCTTTCCAAATTCCCTCACCATTTCCCAGAACTAAGGACAGAAGGCAGGCTCTCAATCTGGCTCAGCATGTTGGTGAATGCTGGCTGCCACTACACTACAGAATTTTTAGTGTTCTCCATCAGAGACCAGCCACATAATTAATCTCTGCTTATAAGACCTTCCTTCTTGTGTGATTCCTCTACTGCCTCCAATCAATATCCCATAGATATATTCTGTGAATACTAACTGATTAATCATCACAATTCCTACATCAATAAGCAAACAAGAAATAAGAAAATTAGGAAAAGGGAATTAAATGAAAATAGTTACATAATTATCTAATATACGACTGGAATGATAATATAGGCGTCCTTAGATCAGATCTATTTTTAATTGCTAAACATAGTCACCACTTCTTTGGACAATTGTATTACAAATGATGGGTTTTGAGAACTCAGTTGCAAATTTGTCTTTTTTTCCAAATTAAGCATTTTAAAAGCCATTAGTTTGGGATCCATGAAGATTTGAGAAAACCAATTAACAGTAATCTGCCCTTTCCCAGATCTTATATTCCTGTTTGAATGTTACCTGTGCCCATATGATCAACAAAGACGTGGATAACACAATACGTCTTCTTAATATTTTGGAAAGTCTAACTGCTCATTATGATGTTGTTAAGGAAAGCAGTATCAATACAATCAATAGCCACGGCACACAAAAATAGATACCCTGTATTCCACAATCCAGCAGATTGAGAATGGGCTAATAGCCCAGCTGTTGGAAACACATTTCACCCGCCATCCATTATTTGCACATTAGGATAGAATAGACATTGAAAGAACAATCAGTGTTTGTATCTGCCATAGAGATAAGACTTCTGTCATTCCTCTGAAATCAGGGTCAAATCCACACCTTTGAAAATTATGCTATCATAGTAAATGGCAATGTAATAGATGGACAGTAAGAGATTGTCATCTGGAAGGGAAGACTTACAGAGAGAAAGCATATACTAGTTTTTCTTGTTTTTCGTGAAGTCATGACCGTACCATACATTATTCAATTAACAAGATCACCCTCCTACAGTCACTTGAAAATTCGTCTTATCCTCTTTGTTCCTTTCTTCTGTATGAATTGAGGTGGATTTTTCCCTCCACAGTTACAGTGAACCCTGGCCGCAGCTTCTAAGAGGCTCATTATCTCTTCTATCACATCAGCTTTTGCTTTCAAGGCTTATTGTTTAGCTCTTAGTATAAACTGACAGGCTAAAATCCCTTCAAAACACCCAAGGTGCCTTTGCCACTGAGTAAACAGCAAAGCATCATGAGTGCTGTAAGACCCATTTAATCAAAAATATATACTACATGAACACTGGGACACTGAAAACCTTTGGAAATACAATTACCCTAATTTCTTCCTTAGATGAAGGAACACTTGATGTGTTATTTAAATGGGCCATCATTTTGCATCTCCATTATGGATTTGATTTGCTTATGTAAAATATGCTTTAGAAATGTGCAGGGTTCTCTCAGTCTTCATGTCTGGCAGCACTCAGAAGTAATACAATCATATCAATTCACACAGGTTACAGAACTGTAACCTGTCCAGACATGGCTATCCAAATATAATCTTCCTAACAAGTTGCTGGCTGTTGGGAGTAAGTAAATCAACCTTACTCGTGGTCTTTGCTTTGGTCAAGACATTATTGGAGCAACTCACCAAGATACAAACACAAATATGTGATTATTGCAAAGCAGTGCTCAGGGAGATTTCCACTCAAACCTCAGTGACATTCAATAGGATTTAGGGGACTAACACCCTGAAAGCCAGTCAAAAATTCTCCATCAAAATAAGGGTGCCTGTGTGCATACATATACGCACGTGCACATAAATCCATCTGTGTTCCTGCCTCCTTGTGCACATACACCCCACACGTACACACCAGTGATGCAGTGCCACAGTGCTTTGACAGAAGCCATTCACATGATGTTTAAGCAAAACCTCTTCTTTCAATTGCTACTCTCAGCTAGTTCTGTCAAACTAATAATACAGGTCTGTGCAACAAAAGGTTACAATATCAGTATTAGCATATAAAATAAAGGTAAGTATAGGTTTCCCATGTCTTTATTTCTTTTCCATTTTCTATCTATTGGAGAAATTTGCCACACCCAAACACATTCATTTTTTCTTATGTGGTAGTTTTGTTTCTGATGAGGACAAAAAAAGTATCTCTGTTTAGGATAAAAGGAGATGTTGCTCCTTTGATTTTAGTTGTTTGTTTGTTTTTTTTTCTTTTGATTCTTAACAATGTATAATAAATATAATTACAGTGGACTATTTAATAGTCCTGTAAGCATTACATGGTCTATAGCTGAAGAGGGTCTAGCTGCCTCAACTAAACAAAATCACTTGCTGTAAGAGCAGTTTTCAGGACAGTGATAAATCACAGTGTAATACAATCATGCATTAAGCTCCAACCAGATGTGAGACTGGCACAAATATTAAAGTACAACTGGGAAGAAGTCAAGTATGTACAAGTCATTGACAACATTGGTGTAAGTGCTCTAGACAAGACATTCAAAAGAAATTTACATAAAAACAGAGATTAAATTTATCAACGTTTGATAAATTTTAAGACAGTAAAAAAGTACAGAAAACATGAAAAAATAAAAAACCCAGCCAGTTCATACAGTACAGTTTTACTACATTTATATTACAGAATGAAGACAGAAAAAGATACAAGGAGTTAAGAGCAAAGAAAATTCTGCTGGCTGCGGCCAGCGGAATTTCGTTGCCGATGAGAGATGCGCACACACAGATGCACGCAACACGCACAGAAAACAAAGAGACAAACCAAAACACTCATTTACTGTAACAAATGACAGACAGAGAGGTGGGAACATTTGGCATGTTGCAGCACATGGAGTCATTCCCGATGGGCTAAGGATGGTACCTGGCTCGGCTGGAGGTCGCTGGGCTGCCGGAGTGGCGCCACAGACGGAGGAGGCACTCCTGACGTGGACGCGGACCGGCCCAACCGGCAACTCGATTTCGACTCTGGAAGGGAGAGAGCAGAAAGAGCAGTGAACAGGAGAGGGGACTGCTGCAGCAAGCTGAAACACTGTGGATCCAGGATTCCCTTGAAATGGAGACTGCAGCCTTGGTAATGAGTCAAAGTCTTGGACATTTGGAATAATGAGCAGAAGTTGAGATCAGAAGAGGGATTCAGACAGGACTCATGCCGTGTCCTGGCCTCTTTGCTCCGGCATCTCTGAAGGATAGAACATAAAACAGCAGACAGGGAGAATACAAAAGAAGCATTCTTGTTTCCCCACTCCCCTGCTCCCCAACACCTTTTCTACTCCACAGTAATACAGCTGTGATTAAGGGAGTTACAGAGGCTTCTGGTTTCAACTCTCCAACCCAGAGCTGAGGGACATGGCAGCCCAAAGACTGACTGCGATGAAAGAAAGCATGAAATGCCAGAAAATGAAGGAGGCAGTATGTAAAAGTGGTGAGGATACTGGCACACTTGGGGATTTGGAATGACACCAAAAATACTTGGGAATCTCATGTCAGTGGCAATGATTTGAGAGACATAAAGTAGGAAGAAGAGACAAATCAAAACATCACCAGTGGCAAAGTCAGTTGCCCAGAACCAAGGTGATAAAAGAAGCAAAGTTTGCCTTGAGAGAAAGCTTCACTTCAGAGAATAACTGCACAGAAATGAGTTATTTTATTTTCCTTCTGCTGTTTTATATGGAATAATTTCTGAGAAGGCTCCCCATTGATTTCCAGTACAGGTTACTGTTGTACACACTGACATGAGGTGACCATGCAGTTCAGGAGGCCTGGACAAAGGTTTTTATATCTGAGCCATGCTGACAGCCATATGCTACCCCAGCATTCAGCTGGTCTGGAGGAAACTGTCTTTTCCTGAAAAAAAAGGATCTGCTTGTTTCTGCCCAAGAAATTTTTTTTGTCCTTACATTTCCTTTATATGGCTGAGGAAGCACCTCTCAGGCTATGGCTCTGCTCAGATCAATGTGTTCATTCTCCTTATGTTTCATAAACCTTCTCAACCCTGCACCTACTTTTTCTAATTAGTGGGCCAACACTGGAAACATTTGGACTCACCAGACAGATTTGGTAGAATAAGAGAGTCTCACTTTTCACACTGACAGTGCTGCTTTACCATGAATAACAAGTAGTTGCAATACCGTGCTTCATTACAATTTAAAGGATTTTAAGGGGTTTTAATAAGGTTTGAAGAATTCCTCCTATTCAAGTCCATGTTTTCAAGAAGAAAGAAAGGACCTATGCCTCGTGCAGTTGTGGTTTAGCACGTTTGCCTCTGAAGCATGTCTTTTGCCTGTGTCTGTCTGAAATTTATTTTCTCGTGCCTCGTTTACACGGCTGCTTTGTCTGTGTCTGTTTTACACTGATTTCTCTATTTCCTGTGTGGATCTCTAGTGTCACCGCTGGCCACTGGTCGGGCCACAGCTTGAAAGGCAGAAGATGCCTATCACCAGCATGTCCTTAAAGTCACTTGGCACACCTTGGAAACTTGAGGATAGCTGGCACATTACTCTACATAGCAGCCACATGCTGAAATGGATTCTTCCACTCTCACTGATGCTTTCTCATTGTCACCTTGAAAGCTTATTTTCCTCTGATATTTCAGAATTCAATAGGGCGTGGAGAAGAGCTATCCACTTATGCTGGAGCACTTAGACCAATGAAAGCATCTGTATGGGTGAATATTCATCAACTAAATATTAATAGGTTAGTTAACATCCAGCTGGCTGAGCAGCAAAAATATTTATGCTGTTCACCAAATGCATTATTCAATTCACTCTCTCCTAGTCAGTCTGTAAACACACCATGAGTCAACACAGCCACAGGCACACAGAAAGGAGCAGACTGGCCTTCTCCATAACCTTGCTTTTGTACACAGTCTGCTGGTTTGCTTTTTTTGGACTTGGGCAGCTACTCTGAAGGTTGATTAGATTTGTTTTTGTTCTGATTTCACACTGTCTGTGTTCCAGATTTCTGACTGTTCCTTTCAGTTATATAGATATAATAATGGATCTCATTATTATACCTCATCTCTCATCTCACGGAATTTTGCTGGGGTTTCAGAAAGGGCAAGAATTGGGGGTTTTTTTCAGTTGTTTTTCTCTACTGCTAAATAGACATTCTGCTGTGACAAGCAGAATCAGACACTCAGCACATAAAAAACTCCAAGACACTGTCTGACTATGCTTCTGAATTATTTTCTTTGCTTTAGGAAAGCAGAAAGAAGTGTCATAATTTCCAATTTGGATCTATGTGCAACAACAAGAGATTACCATTTCCTTGCCAAAGAGACTCCTTTCATCTGGCATCAAAGAAATAAAACCCATCACACACAGATGAAGTATTAGTTCCTTTATCTCCCTGTAATATATGTTACAGTATTAAGGAAACTATTGTGATTTCCATGGTGATCCTTACCAAAAGGTGCTTCAGAATTGGCTCCATCTAGCTTTTGTGTCTCAGTGGCAATATTTTTTAGACCAACTAAATACTATATTCTACTGTAATTAGTGGTCTGAGTAACATCACACCACTGTGGAGGAAATATAGTCCATAAATAGTCTGTTCTTTAAGAGCTGCACAACTCACTGTATTCTGCAGCATGTTATTTTTCAGCTATGGGCAGCTTATTCATTGTACTGGGGCTATCTGGATTTCCCTATTTAATGCCAAGGATCTTAAATGGAGAACCACAGCAAATATCAGGGATGGTTTCTAGTGTTTAGAAATTGGTGTTTATTTCTTGTGGGTGATACTGAGACAGCTCAGTGTTAACATCTGAAATGAGCACTCTTGGGCTTCCTGAGAAGTCCCCTTAGTAACAGTAATTCCTGGTGTGGAGCCGAGTTCTCTCAGCCATCCTGACAGGCACACGGGGAAGGCTCTGTAGGCCAGGGGATGTGAACAGCCTCGAGGGATGCCCCTTGCCATCAACGGGCAGCATGAGATCTGAATTCAGCAGATTCTTGGGGGAAGCCAGAAAGCTGTGAAATGTTATTTAAAAAAAAAAAAAAAAAAAAGTTCTTAAAATTGAGTTAGTGTATTTGGAATTTTAGTGGTATTATTTTGCACAGCTTCAAACGTCACATCTCTCACAGTGGCATGATAAGAAAAAAGCACTGCAGGTCCCTGGGAGCCAGGGGCAGAGTAGTGCTGGGAGGGCACGGTGGGCCAGGGAGCCTCAGTCCCCTCTTGTGGCACCCACAGTGGCCACAACTCTCACACAGCGGGGTGGGACCACAGCTCCCTCACACTGAGCAGACCCACACACAAAATCAGCTGCAGTGGCCCAAACATCACTGCACTCTCGGGTTTAAACTCAGTCTTGACAGCACTGGGAGGATTACATATGGAAACAGGCAAGCAGTTAGTTCCAAAGGGCAGCATCAAGGATGAGAATTTTAGGAGAAACTGTGCAACACAGAAATATAGGCTTTCCAAACACAAATAGGATTGCCTTAAAGTTGTGCATTGAATTATGTGTCTAAGCACTCATATAAATGGCATGTTTTCCAAAACACCCAGGGCTGCCATCATGACTAAAGATGTAGAGGCTTGGCTGATTGCATTTGGGGCATAGGGTGGTTGTAGGATTTTCCTCCATAAAGCACAGTACTGAAATGCCACAAGATTTTATGTAAATATTTTCAATCAGTTTTATACCAATGTGCTATGGCTTTCTATATTCTCCAGAAGTACAACGACTCTTCATGATTTTTATTTTGGGATCTTAATGGGAAGAGTTCTTTATTGATCCAAGGAAGCCTTCATTCTGCCTATTCTAATCTTAATTCAAAAAACTACTCTGGCTGTCACTTATATTGGAGAAGCTTCTTATCCTGTCACAGTCTCTTCTTTGCACATGAAAAGAGAAATATTGCTTATTTGCTGCCAAGAAATGCGTTTTGAATTAAACAAGGCAATGTGACAGGCTGAGAGCAATCACATAAAAAAAAAAAACAAAAAGAAAAAGAAAAAGAAAGCATGCATACTGGAAAAATACATCACACCAAGTATCTTCATACTGGCCTAAAAAGAGATGAGTAAGCTGAAATATAACTTGGAATTATGAAACAAATAGGGTGCAAAAAACCATGTAGTATTCTGTCATCTAAAAAAAGCATTGAGTCCTTTGCTATTGGCAGAAGCCAATTAGTGCTCAAATATCACAGCAACACATCAAGCTGAACAATTTTCACAAGGGGAGTGCTGAACCCATGGAACTCAGTGTTACCAGATAGATATCCATAGGTCAGAAGTTCAGCAAGTCTCAAACCCAAGTCAGGTAATGAGAAAAATCATGTCTGAAAAGGAATCCTATGTTTAGGTTTAAGGGACCTTTTGCCCAAAGGGAAAAGCTGTTAGTGTTACTTTGTATCCTGAAATACGGGTGTTTATTTTCTTGGTAAACTATTTCTGTGTTGTAGGATTTGGCTGTGTTTGTTTGCTATTTCCTGGCTTCTTTGAAATACAAGTAAATGTTTCGTATCTTTTTTCTGTTTGTTTTTTTTTTGTGTGTGTGTTTTCCTTACACCCAGGCAATGTTTTGACTCCAGCCAGAATCCATGTGATCCCACATCCTAGAGGTCACACAGCAGGACCACGGGCATTGGCAGGATGCCCTCAGTGTGCAGTTCCCAGTACTGCTCATTTTATTATAGTGGCAGGCACTGCTTAGGAGGAGCTTGTGAGCAGAGAACATGAATGACCGCAGGAATGACCAGTGCAGGCAAGGCCTGGGCCTCACTGGGCAGTAACATAAAACCCCGACACTAAGTTGCCTTCATGTAGAGAATCCTTCTGGGTTTAGGAGCACAGTGATCCTGCCTGTGAGGAGAAAACGTCGGGCTTTGTGGGACTGCTGAGTCGTCTTTGTGTGAAGCAGACCTTGCTGGCATGAACTGACTTTTTGCTGCTATTCCTTTCTTACACCAGTGTAAGGTGTAAGGCATCTTGTGCCTTGCGCTTCCCAGGCTTTGCCCCACTCCCAAATAGATGAACTGAAAATTATTTCATTACTTTTGGAAATCAACAATGATGGCCAGTAATCCCAATGAAGGGTGGGCATTTATTCCCTTCCTGATTACCTACAGTGTTTTCAGTTGGAGTGTTTATGGCTGGCTGAGTGACAAGCTGGTGGCAATTCAAAACCAGGGTACAACAGTTTCTGGTTTAAAAGGCAGGGCAGTGCCTGTCTCCAGCAGCAGGTGGCAATGCAAAATGCTTCTTCGTTGCAGTGAGGAAAAAAGCAGCAACATTCCAGAAAATACTCTTCAAGTCTCCTGGAGTGAAGTTATACATATTCTGTGTTACAGATTGTGTTTGGCTGTTCATTATAATTGCACCGACTTTCCTAAAAGTCAGCATGCCCCCAAATCACACTGCTTTCCATAAGAAATTATAGGATGCCAAGAAACAGAAAGTGCCCTTGACAAATTCTGTCTGTCACAGAACATTCAGGCATTAGAGACAGTGATAGCTGCGTGCAGCTGACAGCCCAGGCTCTTTGAACAAAATGGGCAGAAAAATTCAAGATTCTGTTTGGAGATAGCTCATTCTCCCTCTGAGCTTATAAATAGTTTCAGAGTTGGGGAGAACCCACCAAAAATCAGTATTCTCACTCAGGTATTTGCCCAGGCCACCCCAGTTGCCAGCTCATCTGTGCTGGAGCAGAGCTGCCTGATGAGCACACGTGGGATGTGCATTCACATCCTTTCTCTTTTACAGCTGAGGAATTCAACCCCCCTTTTTTAAAAAATGTATTCCAATATTGCCCTAACAAATGCCTGTACCAGTGTGAACTAAGAGGTAGGTACCAAACTGTGGTGTTTCAAGGACATGTCTGCACAAAAGAAAAAAGTAGTCTTTTTTTCTGTCATCTATGATGTTGCAAAGAGACCAACTGATGACTGTACTGGGGACTGCCTTGATTTTATTTAGTCCTGTGGTAAATCTAAATTTTAATTCCTAGTACAAAATTACTTTATCTCCTTGACTCCAGAAAGCATTTGCATTCATATGAAACTATTAAATCTCTCTTCTTGCATTCTGTTACAGTTTTAATTTAATTGCAGAGAATGAGCTGTTACAGTTCATGTACAAGTTCATTGAGGAGAACTGTGCACAGCATTCTCAATGCAGTGCTCCAACAAGTAAAGGTAAAACATGTTGCTCAGGCAACAGCAAGAGACACAGGGGAAAATATTCAGGGCAGATGAGAGACAATATTCATCAAATATAATATCATAAATCTGCAGGGAATGAAAAATCACAATCAGCTCTCAGATTTTAATCATAGAAGGGAGTCAAAATTCAGCCAAGAAAATAAAATTTTTCTTTGACAGTCCCAGCAATGTAAGACAAAGTCACAGTTAACTAAATCAAGGCATGATTCAACAACTATTACAGTTTGCTGATGCCAAATGGAGATTGAGGCCAACATGTTTTGTCTTCTTTTGGAGATCAACCAACTCTTTGAAATAAAACTGCTGCAGAAATATTGGACAACAGTGTTCTATTTTCCTAAGAGCTTACTCTTCAATTTTAACTTCTTTACTACTCTGCTCCACAGTGTCATCTTGCAGAACTGAAGAGGTTGGTACACACCTTTAGTCTAATTATTGGATGTCCCAATACTTTGATGTGGTAGCTTTAAACCCATCCTTTAACCTGCATTAGCACGGATGATGCTCTAATACACTGGGAGCAGAATTCTTACCAAAAGCTATGAGATGATCTAGAAAATTCTCACCTTCCAGGATACTTTGTGGGAACAGACAAGTAAGCAAATGGTAGTAACACACAAAAAAAACCTAAGCTAGAGACATGTTTTGCAGAAAAGTCACTTTTGCTGCACCGGTAAGGACTGTTTGGGGGGTCTGTAGCAAGTAAATCTGGACTACGTGATTGCTGCAAATGACATTTCACACCAGCAAAGACTCTTCAAGTCATACACTGAGTTTCAGGTGTCATTTTCAGCAATTCAGGGACAATGTGAGTCCCATTATCACACAGGGAAGTAATGTTCTGGGTGAGGCGTGAGCATCTCTGCTCACTCAGCAGTTTAAACACTCCCTGCTGCCACTCACTGCCCAGTAGGTCTCTCAGGCAGGAATGATTTCTCGTCTGAACAGCTCTTACTGAACATTGACCATGAGTCGTCATTACTAGATATTCCAACTGTCCTTAAAGTGGACATTTCTGATAGTCCAAATAATAAGCAATGAAATTACTCTTTTATGAGAACTGGCAAATCTCAAAAGTACCAATTCAGTGCTCATGCAAGGGCCATAGATATCTCTTTATAGATGTCTATTCATTTATCAGTTCAGTTTGTCTTAGTCAATTTATGAACAAGACTGCATTATAATGCCATGGTATATGGCAATTCACTATTTAATATGTAAATATTTTTGATTAATAAAATGAATAAGTGTGAATCTGAGACTTCTGAAATCCACAGTCACTTTTCTAGAAATTTCTGTACAAGCAGAAAGCAAAGGCTGCCTGTGTCCTGTCACTGTGCCCCTCAGTAAGACAGCCTTGCTTTTGCATAGTGTATTTTTTACTTTATGTGATACCTGAACTAATGAACTTCTTCCTGTGTTTGCCATGGTGTCCCTTTTCAATGTCAGCTGGAATCCTTTATTTCTTTTAAAGCAGATGACTAGCATGTTTATGTGCTTCTATTCCGTGCCACCATCCCAGCTGTTCCAGCTCACAGCACAAGTACAGCACAAGCTTTATTAGTGCAGCAGTCAATGGGCAGGGCCAAGTCTAGAAGATATTTGGAAGTCTAAAGAATCTGTATGCTTCCTACACCTGTGCATCTTTAGAGATACTTTGTCTCACAAGAAGATCCATTAGATCTTCCCTGCTCTGCTACTTGACATACCTGAGCTGTTGCCTCCAGCCAGCATGGTTGGGCTGACAGAGGATCTCCCCAGCCTGCTGGACACCACAGGGGGGCCCGGCGTTCCATCCCATTCCTGAGCTTTCCCTGGCTCCCTGGAGGAAGCTGTCCCATGATGTCCTCTCTCTTTGTTTTCCAGCTTTGGTAGTGGTTCAGTGCTGTGACTTCTGATCTTCAGCTCATCTAGTGGTTCTACAAAATACACAAGTGCACATTTCATTATAGAGTAACTGCTTATCATCCACATCATACAATAATCTTTTGCAAAATACTCCATACATATCAATCATAAATCCTTTAAGGGTAATTTATAGCATGGTTTTACCATCTAGGCCAAAACCCTATAGTTTACGTAGGTTTCAATACACTTTTTAATTATTAAAAGCACACACCATGCAGCAGATGGATAAAATGGAACATTTCTGTTACAACTTTTTATATGCCAGGAAAATAATTTTGAAAATGGTTCCCTACCAAATTGTGGTTTATTAACAATTTATAGAAGTACTTGAAATCTTTTCAGCTGTCATTTCACTAGGAACTAGTTCTTCTTCAGGCACTTTCTAAGGAAGATCTCTCCTAAGGCAATATTGTGCAAGCAACATATCTGTACTTCTCATAAGCTCCAATAAAAGCACACAATCCACAAAACAAAAGAGCACAAATCCATTTTGGGTGTGCCCAGCACCATAAACTAGGGAATGAAATTGCACTTGGCTAGAAAATCCTTGAAGTCACAAAATTACTTTCTGCTTGCAACACCATAAGTCAATGAAAAGAGGAGCAATTCAAAACACAGTTGAATGATTTTTTCAAGTGAAGCAGTGATGTCTGCTTTCTTTATGGCTGGTGATTTTATGTTCTTTTCTCAAGACCCTAATTTCTTTTCTTGCAGGTTGAGCAATGCATGGAGAAAGAATTCATTCCTGCTCTTTCCCATCTGTAGATGTGAAAAATTCACACGGAAAACTCGGTACAGAAGAAACATTAGATTGCTCTTTAGTTGTAGGAGCTAATTACTGTGCCACTCAGTTATTCAAAGCTGCTATTTACCTCCTTTTGAAAAAAAAAATACCAGTTCTCAGTTTGGAATTTTGTATCTCAAATGCAAAGAGATCCTTACACGATACTCTCAGTTCTAGTCACAGAGATTTAATAATCAGTCCCCTGATGTACCTAAATTTCTGTAGGTATCTATAGTCTTGGAATCCACATTTGATAGAGACAACAATCTTCCCTTGAGATCTATCTAAAAAACTTTTAGTGGCTTTGAGGGACTTTGGAAGGTTTGAGAGAGCCAAACAAAGAGAAGATGCCAGGAGATGCCAGCAGTTCCCTGTGAGGGGCCCATGCTGAATGGCAGGGCAGGACTGACAGTCTGAGTTGCCACCTCCTCTCCCAGTCATCCCCATGGCCAGGAACTGGGCCTGTTCATCAGGGATCACCACTCAGATGCCACAGTCCCAGAAAAGGACCACATTCAAATCGCTTTGATTTGCCTGTGGCTCAATACCCCATTGACTGTTACCTGTGGTACAGCAAACAGGGGAAGGTGCACTGTTGGACATCTGTGATGGGCAGAGACCCCACCTACGCACAACAGTGACAAAATCTCACCTTGTTTTGGGCTCTTTGACATTCCAGCCTGCAGATGACCTTAATGAGTAACAACACAGTCAGCCTGGGGTTTCCGCAATGAAATGTCATACAGGATACATGCAAAAATATCTAACTGGATATGCAGTGCAAGATGTTATCATTAGTGTGTTTCATTAATTACTGTTGGTTAATAGTAAAATTTAATATTGAGGATATCTTACCACAGCCTTCAAATAGTAACTCTACATGAGAAAATGATTAAACCACCCCAGGCTGGGAGTTGCAAATAGGATTCAGTGACATTTTATGTGACAAAGACCTTCAAAACTCAAACCTATTCCATGAATTTCTAGGTCACTTACCTACTTTAGTGTGTGCAAAAAGACACTGCAGTGAAAATCCAAAGTGTTTGTTTTTCCTAGTTGGTAACCCCAGCAGGGTACAAGGCTGAATAACAGTCTGTATCAATATAACATGACATCTGCCTTTCAGGGACCCTTGCTACGAGATGTCTGTGACACAGATCTGTCTGTGACTGCACAGAGAGACCTGCTAATACAAAGAGCTGTGCCAAGAGAGGGAAAGCCCAAATTATTACCAGAATTTGAACTGTTTCAGTTGACAACATCAAGCTATCGAAAATACTGATGTGTTTTTTCACATAACAGATGCATGCAATCATATGTGATTTTTTTCTTCACACTAATAACATTCACTTCTTTAAGATACTATTTATCTGGGAAAAGGAAAGATAAAAACAAAGTTTCAAAATGCTTTGGAAATGCACACAATCCTCCTTCCCACTAGTACAGGATGGGGTCTAGATTGCAGTTTATTCTTCGCAAGAAAATGAAGAGAAAGCCGGAAGACTAGAATGTGTTTTTAAAAAGTGAAAATTGGGCCCTACAAGTGCCCTACCAAATTAATGCATCATTCAGTAGACTTAATTTACTATGTCATCCAGCTGCTCCTGGAAATGCTGTGACTATCTTAGTGAAAACCTTCTCTGTGTGTGCCTCATTGACACTACTTGAACACCACCCCTTGAAATTTCACACACATGCAGTCAGCCCTTGTCACAGTGGAAATGCTCTGGCTGAGTGTGTAGCTAAGGATTTATCTACTTCAGTTTACTTAAGAGAGAAGCATTTGTACTTGTTGCCTGATAAAAAAAGATTAGTGCATTCTTAGTTTTATTGTCAGCTGAATCAAAGCACAGCAGTTCTCTGCAACCAGCTGGAAATTGTGGAACTATTCAGACTAAATAAAGATTTGGTTTATAGCCTATTTCTTTGTAAGGTGTAGAAAATCAGTTTTCAGCTGGCTGTCTAGACTCTGTAAATTTACATTCCACTGTCCTTTCTTGGGGATTTGCAGTTCACAGTTTATCTGAAAAGTAATATATCCTAAAAATGAAAAGCAGATTGAAACAGATTATAATGTCATGTAACCCATCACAGGGCCTGAATCATTATTATTTGGTGATCATTATCAGTAACAATGATACACAGACAGAAAACAACATGTCAGTGTTTTATGCAGTTTTCTGTAATGTTGCTTTCCAGCTCACTTGTGAATACAGAAAAAATGAAAAAGAAAATTATTGCCTCACTTTTACTCAAATATTTTTGGGAGAATTTTAGAATAATTTCAGCTTCTTTAATAAATGTCAATGGGAATCATACTCAAACTCAATTAAAAAAAAATTTAAAAACCACTCTGCTACTTCTTGGTCGACTGAAAGAGCACTTCCGTTCCGATGTGCCCAGGACAGCTCCAGAAATGCAGAATGCTCCCCTGCCAGGTCTCAGCCCATCACTGGCATGTTTGTTGACTGTCCCAGCCACTTGGACATTTTTATCTTGTCAACTACTCCCTGTTGTAAATACAGAGCAAGCTAAGTGGCACAGATTATTGTGTCTCATAAGAGCACATTCCCTGCTCCAGGTTTTGGCTCCTGCACAAGGCATTGGCAGAGAGCAGAACACGCCTGTAGCTGCTGGCTGTGGTTACCTGTGGGGTGGGGATCTTATCATCCACTGGAAAGCAAACCAGGACATTTTACACAGAGTAACCCTTTATAAAAGCTACAGTAGGATTTAAGTGGCCACTTTATCCCTATTGATCCCATCCTGAAAACAGGAACTCTGACCAGTCAGATATATCTATGTATACAGACACACAGCTGAAAGGTAACAGTATCTGCTGCACAGCATTTTTAATTTTTTCATTTTGGGAAGTGCAGGAACATAGGTTGGATCTAGGTTATCTTGTGCTGTTAAAAACCTTAATTTGGAGGTAGGAAATATTAAAGCTCGGTATTATGCTGGGAGCTCACTGAATCATGTGGTGGCCACCAGAAAATCTTTTCACAGTCAAGTGCTACTTTTTGAAAAGCTGAAGTTATTATGGAAATCATCTTTATTGTTCAATATTTCTTCCACCAAAATGGTACATAAAAATGTAAATTTCAAGAAATAATTCACTGCTTTAAATATTTATGGACACAGTTGGTTAAACTGCTATAAAAGGCACTCAAATGTTTCAAGCACTTTCAGCTGTCATTGTATTTCAATATTTAAAGATATGAATTTTTCTTATTTACTTCACCTGAATCTCAGACTTTTCCATTTGAAGTATAAGATGGTTATATTTTACAAATAATTGGCATGTACAGTCTCCCCTCTAGGAAAGGTTCCCTAACAGCTGTGCACTAGGCAAGGCTGGCACATGAGCTGTGGTACTATAAAACCTGGAAATGCTAAAGGAGGTGAGAAACAAACTGAGTCAGTTGCAACTTGGACCTAAGAAAACTGAAATTACAGCTACAGAAAACATCTTACCTAAAAAGCTATCATTCAAATGAGGTTAACTCTGTGGCTAGTCTGCCACTCTGCTCTTAAACACAAATTAATTCCAGGTCCAGGTGGCTTCTTCGTGCAATGCTGTGATAAATGGCAGAGCCTTTATTACTGCGTGGGGTTTTGGGGGAAGAAGGAAAAGCAATTGTCTTAAGGAACTAAAAATGAGGATTGCTCTCTGCCATCTCTCTCAGCTGCGAGCTCAAATGTATAAGCTAATCCATACATTATTAATTTATTCCTTTTTTTTTCTTTGTGTTTGTTATAAACCAAAATAAATAATATATCACTCTAGGCAGAACTCGCATATGGGGGGAAGCAAATGGTCTAAAATTCAGCACTCACATACAGGTGCAAAGCAAAGTAATTCAGGATGGGGTTCAGATGTGAGCCAGAACTGATCTCCTCCAGCCTCGACATGTCAGACCTCACCTCGTGTGGCTGCAGGGCAGGCATGGCCCTGGCTGAGGGAGCAGGAGCACAGAGCACAGAGCACCTCAAGGGCTCAGCTGGAGGGGTGCAGATGCAGGATGAGACCGCAGCCAGCACGTGTGTGTGATGGTCAGTGCTACCTGAGCCATGCCCCAGGCACAGCTGCACCAGTGTCCCTTGTGCCACTGCCAGCACCACGGCAACCCGTGCCCCTCTGACTGACCCCTTCCACACCACTGCGTGCAGAGCAACCCTGAACCCTTCAGAGAATCCCAGAGTTTCTTCTATCTGCACCCCAGGGCTTTTTATTTACCTTTACTACACATTTAAACATTAGAGGATTTAATGAATTTCCTGATGTGTGGTGCTTTGTCTGATCTACACAGTTGTAAATTCATCCCAACCTTTCCCAAAAAAAAAACCAAAACAAAACAAAAAAACCCCACCTATTAATACCACACACAAGAAACATGGATAATTCTCAGTGTTTCAGCCATTAAAAAAAAATTATTATACTGTCAGTGAAACCCGTATCCTCATCATTATTAACTATAGTGGTTTGTCTATTCTGACTTCATCCACTTGCTAATTAAGCAGAAGTTTGCTTTGCATATCAATTTTTAATATCCCTTTTTTACAGTTAAGTGAGAGTTGCAGCAGCCAGCTTGTTCAATTAAAAGCAGCTCTGACCTAGTTCCATGCAAAATCAATAGAAAGCCTGGAAGTCTCACAAACCATCTAACATTTAGGGAAGACATGGCTGAACTGCTTCTTGGTGTTCATGGAGCATGTTCCTGTGAGCAGTGTAGGGCTTTTTTTGTTTTATGTGGTGAAATCCAGAGGAGATCACATCGGCCTGCTACAGAGAGCCAAGGGAGCGGAAGAGGGATTGCTGAGGAAAATGCATTTAGTTGATTTTCTGTGGCTGTCCCAAACCTGCTAAATGTGCAATCCTGGTTAGGAAAAGACCGGAAAAGAAAAAGCTGCAATACAACTGAAGACTAATAAAAGAAGGGATAGATTTATAGCAAAAGGTTTATACCACAGATTTATCAATCAATTCTTTAGAATAAAAATATTCAATGAAAATTATAAAAGTTATGATCTGCTTGAAAAACAGAATAGAATTCTTTAAGTTTCAATAAACTTCAGCTAGTGGCATTAGTCCCTTAAAAGACGAAGTTTTAAAACTTCACCATTGTAAGACATATTCAACATTATTTGGTGTCCTATGGTAAGAGGAAAAAATCCTCTTGTATATGGATTGAAATAAAGGAAAACCTGTTTTGACTATTAAATGAGGAGAGACATTTTCCATCCCTGGAAGTGTTCAAAAATCTGTGGATATGGCACTTGAGGACATGATTTAATGTTGAACATGGTGGTGGTGCTGGGCTGACAGTTGTAACCGATGGTCTTAGAGGTCTGTTCCACTCTTAATTCTATGATTCTATGATTGATCCAAGATAATCATATTTTGGCATATATTACAGAAGTGAGGACAATCACCTGTTTCCAACAGGGCCATCATTATTTCTTAATTATTCACTCGGTGTTTGATCTTTGAAGTGCGCATATTCTGCTGCAAATCACATCACAGCCCCATCTGAACAGAGGCCACATCTGGAAGATATGCACTGTACAGATGTACTACTAAAGCAAATAAAAGCAGTCTCCCGGGACTCCCAACATTACATCAAATGGCAGTCGATTAACAAGTTTTCTACTTAATTCAGACAAGTCACAATTACATCATTAAGCAGAACACTTTATTATCTGACATTTATTGCATTTTTCTTTTTTTATCATTTTCCTTTCAGACCTTGGAATCCTGGAAATTTGTGACTTGCACTTTGAAAAACCCTAAGAGAAGCCTGTGTCCTCTGGTGCCTTTTTGGGCAAAAACCTAATTACGGCAAGTCAAAGGGAATTCTGCTATTTACTTCAACAGAGTAAGGGTTTTCATTCCTGCAGTTATTAGCTGGGGCTAGCCAGCCATGCTGATTCATATGAATTTATGGAATAGCTGATCATAGGGAGCTGAAAACATTTCTCTTAAACAGTTTGTGCACATCGATGTGCTGATAATCCAGGCTATGCTTTCAATTAAAAAATTAAATGTGTGCACATACATTTCATACCCATAGGTGGGTATGAACAAAGTCTAAGACTGCAGCAGATAGGATTTAAGTAGAAGGAAGAAGCCTAGCCTGAAAACTCTGAGTGTGGCAGGCTTGTGAATCTTTGGTTTCACTGCCATTAGCCTTGCACTAATTGGCAACACACACTGCACAGACTGCCATGCCCACCCCAAACTCTATAGTGATCAAAGAAAACACTGTTAATGAAACCTGTAATGGAACTGTGGAAATCAGTCTCTCTAAAGGTGGCCCAACTGTTTCCTGGGATTTAATCTGAAGGGCTGGTACCTGCTCTTCCTAAAGGCTTTCCTCCTCAGCCTCATTCATTTCACCTCTCACTCATTCTGTTATTCAGGTTCTTAAAGTACACCCTTGATTTTTGAAAGAAGACACGATGGTTGTATGGGCCCTGCACACGCCCTGGCGCAGTATGGCAAGAAATCATAAGGCAAGAGTGAGCCAAAAGAGCTGAAGTACAGAGACATTTCAAGAAAAATGTTTTTGTAGAAAGTTCATGACCTTGTGTTTCAAAGCTTCAAAACATCAATCTTTCATGGAAGTCCTGACTATATTAAACTTGTCAACACTCTTTTGTCAAGTTTTCTGCTGAAAAACAGCCTTTGAACTCTTTTGGGAGTTTGAATGTAAGGTTTTTCCATTTTCTGAGCACTTTAATTTCTTCTAAAGAGTATGTTTTTATCCAGATTCAGTAGTAAGTGTGAGTCAGAAAATGAAGATAGAGTAAAGGATATGGATTGTGGAAACTGGGGACAGAAACCCTCCCTTTTGTATGTGCACATAAAAAATACCAATTTCAAAGTTGAAGTGAAGATGAATTCTTTCTGCGTTATTTTGTTTATGGTTTAACTAGCTGTATGAAAAACCTTTTTATTAATGCATTTCTCTTTATAGGCTTCATTAATGAATTAGAAAATTTGCCCTTCATTATTAGAAGACACATGCCAATTGCACAACTCTCCTTTTATCCGGCATGTTACCTTTAAAAGGGAATCCTGACACTTCGTGGACACTGACATCTGAATTTTTCTCTCTTTTACAGAGCCAGGCACAAGCACCTAATGTTTCTGTGCAGCCTCTGTGCCTAGCTCTAGGTCAGGATCCCAAGAAATTTTTGCTCTGCAAGTAAATGCTTAAGATTCCTCCCTGTTGTGGGATGAAACCTTTATGTCATTCTGGCTTTCTATGCATTTAAACAGAATTAATTATTTTAGGCCCTCCCCGCTTTCTAATTAGAGGTTTCATTTTGTGAACTGGTTTTATTCTTGCTAGAAAAGCAACTGTGAAGCCATGCCAGCACAGACTTCCGATATTGAGGAAATAAGTAGAATTGCAGATGGTCTTGTAACAGCTCTGGCTGATGTCTGTGCTTGCAAGGCCTTACCATTATTGCCTTCACAAGTGTGCAGAGCAGGTACTGTGGCTGGCACAAGGCTCTCTGTCTGTGTTACAGCACATGCAGACTACATACAAATTACACAAACATTGCTGGAGCAGTAAATTAGCTACAGATTTCCTGGAAGAAGGTACTTTTTGAGTCATGAATTCAAATTGACACACAAAAATAAAGTAATTGCCATCTTCAGTAAAATTAAACACACAGCTTCTCTCTTTCAGATGAGTAGTTACAAGAACAATGGTTCTCCTTACTCATTCTTAAGTGCAGATAAAGTGCTAATTGCATGTTACTGTTTTAACAATAAAATAATTATTAGGAATGGATAATTCTGTTCAGAGGAGCGAAAGGCATGTGGACCTTCACATCAAATTGAATGTAAAGGGACCTGATTTTTTAATATACATGATTATCCTCACAATTATTTCCTCAGTGTTCCTGTACTTTTTACCTTATCTATACCCAGCAAGTTTGTACACCCCAGAAATTTCGTACTTTGATATTTGAATCATTTACATATAGAAACTAAATAAAACCATTTCTAACACTTAGATTTTTCTTATTACTGATAGAGTCTTGGAAGGTTCAGAGAAAATTTCAGGGGAAGCACATCTACCTTTCCTCCATTAAAAACCCAAGACTCTTTATCAGAATATTATCTCTTCTCCCAGGCAACTAATGAAAGCAAATGAGGAAATGGCCTCAAACTAGGCCAGGGAAATTTCAGGTTGGACATCAGGAAGGACTTCACTGAGAGGATTGTCAGGCATTGGAAAAGACTGCCCAGAGAAGTGATAGAGTCACCATCCCTGGAAAGGTTCAGGAAATGACAGTATTGTTTGTTTTGCAAGGTGGTGTTTGGTCAAAGGTTGAACCCCATCTTGAAGGTCTTTCACCAGCCTCAGTGATTCTATGGGTAGATTAGACAATACACTGACAAAAATGTGCAGCATATCATGCATTCATTCACTGCTCAGTGTTTATATTATTCACTGCAACATTCTAGAAGCCAAAGTACAGAGTGGTTTTGTAAGGAATAGCAGTCTAGGACAAAGAGGACCCTCTTGTCATAATTTATATGGGATCCCCTGAAGTATATCTTCAGGGACCTTCGGATTGGGTCTTTAATAATGGGGTTTAAAAAATGAGCTTGCTCAGGCAGGAACCAATTCAGTCGTGCCAAAAAAAGTGTGTCCTTTAAAAATGGATATATGAACCACTCAGCCCAAGATATTGCCAGTGTTTGTTACTTAGATCAGTAAGGTAAAAGCATTTTAAGAAATATGAAGAGGAGAAATAGCAGTCAGAGAGATGGGATTTTGGAAGTGAGGGAACAAACCTTGCTCCTCCCTTTAGTCCCCACAAAGTTCCCACCATCTTCTCTTAAATCACACAGGTTCTACAGCTGTGTTACTGTAAGAACAGATAAGGCATTTAATTAAACCTTTTCCCTTGTAAAGATGCAATAACAGCAGCTCAAGAAATCCTTGGATCAGTTTTCAGATCATAAGCTGGTGTGCAAATGTATTTAATTTAACAGTGATCTCAAGCAGCTCCTGTAGCTGTGATGTAGATATTGCAGTTACTGAAGAAAAAAAAAATGCAAGTTTTGTTTGCAAAACTTTTTTTTTTTTTCTCTCATGATTAATTTTGAGGAAACTGTTATGATCTGCTCTGTTTGAAACTTGTGCAGTATTTCACCATCCTAAATTTCTCAGTCCTTGGTTTCGTGGTGGTGGTGTGGTCTGCGTGGTTTTGATTACTTTTCCTTAACAACAGTGGGATCTCCTTCCCTGTGATTTGGTTGAAGCAAAGAAACTTAAGTACCATCTCTAAACACTTGCCTGTGGAAAATGTCATATGGGGTTCAGAGTGCTTTATGAACACTCTGCTTAACAATAAACACAGACCTTCCTACTAACAATCTCTAATTCTACTAGTAGGACTAAACAGACAAAAATGCACTTGAATCTTAATGCAAAGAAAATCTGACTCAGTTCAGGAAAAGATGCATTTCCAGGTTCAATGCTTGGTTATAAAGAGAAGTTCTGAAAGAGCTGGCAGCTTGTGCTCTCAAGCCACTGGCCTTGCCAGCCCAGCCAGCTTCATCCGATGTGTCTGTGCCAACTTCCTGAGTGGAGGAAACATAAATAACCCTGCACCATTCTATTAAATCAAACTACTTCCATTCCTATCCTCTTTTTTTTTCTTCCTTAGTTCTTTCACAACAGGACCTGATACCCTACACTGACACCACATCCCCTGAAAAAACCACAGTGGGAAATTTTAGGAAAATGTATTTAGCAGGTTTTTTTAAGCCAATATATGCTCATGGAAAACACCACCAGATTAAGTATTTCTTGCCATTAAGACTGAGCACCCATAAGTTGGTCATAAATTGTGTGGTCCTGCTTGAAACAGAAAGGCAATAAACTCTCCAGTTCAGTGTCCTGCTGTATCACCGCACCATTTTGAATACAAGCTGTTCTAGTCACAAAGGACACATTTATTTTCTTGAAGCCAGAGACACAGATGGTATAAACTGGAGTACCTCTCCCGATTTCAAATAAAAAGCGGTGATTTATAAGTGCTGAGGATTTGGTCTAAAGGTCAAGATATTTCTCTGGCTTAGAAAGCTCTGTTCAGAGGAGTGGGGAAAATCAATGGCACTTAAAACTGAGAACCTATTATCATTATCCACGTCCTTAAGTGCAGCACATGTTCCTTTGCATATTTACCATATAGTGAACTAGGTTCCAGTAAGTGAATTTAAGACATTTTTTCACCCTCTATTTTTAACAGCTTTCAGCCATCTCACATCTGACTGTACATTAATTATAAAGAGAATTTCTTTATGATTTCTTTATCTGAAACCATCTTTTTCCTTGAAATATAACAGAGAGATAATAGCTTTATCTTTTCTTTTATACCCCTTACAAGTTTATTTCAGAAGAAGAAATTTTATCAAGCAGTCAAGTAATATAAACAGAAGGAAAAATAAATCTGTATACATCAATCAGAGACAGCAGCTGTTTCCAGAAAAACCTGAGCAATTATTTATGAAATTATGTCTTCTTGAATGCTTCTGCATACCCACAGAATCCCGGGAGGGCCCGATTTCCTGATGAGCCTAAATTGCTGAATTAGAAGAGGACACAACGCCATGGTACCAATTAGCAAAAGTACTGCATATTGTCTCAAAATGCTTGTTTTCTGTTTTAATAACTGCATCTAACAAAGACATTCCTTCATCCTAAGCATGGAGGAACATCCTGCCATCAATGACTTGAATGACTAAATGCCCTTAAAATGACCATGCTCACTTTTGTGTGAAAGCAGCAAGACAATAAACACAGCATGCATTTCAATCAAGGAACAGGTGTCCATTATTTATCCATTAGAAACAAGTCCTTAGACCTGACATTACCCTTGGTGCTGAGAAAGAATGGAATTACTGTCCTGCAATCCAAATTGGGGCAGTGATGGTGGAACTGTGGCATGGGATTACCATGCTGGGATGTGCAAGGTGCCATGGGGCTGCCGTAGGTGCTTCCACACGTTTCCCCTTTGTACCTTTGATTTGCAGCTCACTGCTTCCCCTTTAGGCTAAACAAGCCCAGGTGAAATTATGTTTTCCTGCCTTTTGTGGGCTTGGCTGACAGACCTGACTGACATATTATGATTTTTCTTTGCAATTATTTTCTCTGACTGCTAATTGGGGAACACATGTCAGCTTCAACAAGAGGCTCCAGCTGGCTGGATTAGCTGATCAAGCCCAAAATACTTAGTCCAGTGCACACCTTCCTTTGCTAGGGATCTAAGGACTACTGTGGAAGGACAACAAGCAGGCATAGCTGATGCAGCATTCAAGACCACTGAACTGCAAAGTGAATCTTATTTTTCCCAGAAATTTGACTCCTGAAGGATGCTGACCATATCTGGTCATCCCCATGTGTACACTTCAGGCATTTTCAGTGCTGTCCTACAGCATGGCACAGCCCCCAATAGACCCCTCCCTTAGGGGAGGACAGAGCTGTAGAGACCCAAGTGACCCTGGCAGATCATGACCTTTGTGGGTGCAGGCGTCCACAGCTCTTGCTTCAAATATGGACTCACAAGTGAGCACCTGCAGAAAGTATTTCTGATGCTGCTACTCCTTGGCTTGCTGATATCTTGGTAGACCAGAATAGGCGGAGCAATATAACCCTCTTGGGGTTTGACTAAATGGAATTAACTGTGGCAAGATCATATCCTTCCAGGGGTGGACAAGTGTCATTCTCTTCAAAGCTGCTGTTCTCTTTACCTTTTCCTCTGGCACTTTCCCCTGCTCCCACTAAGTGTTTGCTTTCAGACCTACTTTCAGGACTGTCAAATGAGATGTGACTGTTTTGATCACCTCATTTAATCCCACACATATCATGGCTCATCAGATTACAAAAGCTTACTATTAGGGAAATGGATGCTTCTTCAGTGATGGAGAAATCAGTACACCTCTGGCTCAAAGGTTCAGGAATAACTGAAATGCTGTGGCTATCTCATTAGACTGAATACAACGTTCATACTGCATAGAATCAATTGCTACAAAGCAAGAAAAGGGACGGAGAATTAGGCTGACATCCCTTTAGATAAAAGTATGGAAAAAATATTAACCTAGAGGTTAGAAATCAGGTAGGCACTCAAATTTTAGTCTCTAGTGCTGACTCAGTTGGGCAGTAGTTGAGCAATGGACGTAATGAAGTATCTACAATGGTTTTTATGGACAGCCTTATCTTGCAGGCAAGGTTTTCCTCTTCAGGACAACAGAGGCTGAGCAGGTACACAAATGAAAAGCTATGCACACAATGCCATCCCAATCCCACCCTCCTTAGGCCAACATTTCTCATCCTAATTCTGTTAGAAATACATCAGCTGAAATCCTGCCCTATGCCCCTCATTCTGGACAATGCATGAAGATAGAGGTTAAATGGGCCCACATGGGGTGAATTTTCACTTGATGCATCTCCCAAACTCTGTTCTCCATCACACTGTTCAATCTAACAAGGAATCCAAAGCTGACTGAGGAACATAAAATGACCTGGATTAGAAGGGACCTTAAAAATCATCTAGTTTCAACCACCCTGCCACAGGCAGGGATGCCATTCACTAGATCAGGTTGATCAGGGCCCCATCCAATCTGGCCTTGGACACTGCCAGGGATGGGACATCCAGTACTTCTCTGGGATTTCTAGCTTCCTGGAAAGCAGCAGTACTAAAAAGAAAAGAGGAAAACAAATTTCTACTCTAAGTCTCAGCTGCCTGAAATCAGCCTAAACTCCTTTTTAATAACTGAACTACTTCAGCATCCCCCCTTTCCTTACACTATTTGACATGTTTAGATTCTTAATTCAGTACCAGCCAGGAACAGGAAATGTTAATAATTATCCCAATTTTCAATCACTATAACTGATTTTTCAAAGTAGCACGTTCACAAATTTCCTCCCTTTATGTGACTAGAAGCCGAAGAGTGAAACTCCATGTAGGCAAACGCCAAAACAGCTCTGAAGCCCTGCAAAGCACCTTAGGAAAACAAAAACCTGAGTTGCTGTGCATCACTTTTTCTGACCTCACACCTTGTGCTCATGCAGAGTCAGAGCACACAGCTGAGGTCACTGCTCTCTTGTGCAAATGGTTAGGGTGAATGTTTGCAGTAATCACTCTAAACTGGCATGAAGTTCCCAGGAAACTGTGAGGAAACAGAAGTCTTAACAAATGCAAACAATCAATATACAGAAAGAAAGGCTGGTCCTGACAAGGATTTACAGGAGTATCTCACAAAGAAAGCCTTGGAGCCACACACAACCTGAAAGGCAGAGCAGTGCAGATGCACAGCAGCCTCTGTTTGCTCCGTAGGATATGGGGATGCCTTCAGGCACATGACTCCAGTGCTAGCTCCTCATGGAGTTCAGCGTGTTTCTATGGTGCAGGACAACAGGAGCAGCAAATACAGCTCCAGAAAAGCTTCAGACCATCCTTTCCTCTCCCTCCATAAATCCCTCTTTACTGAAAGACACGGGTGACACAGACACTCTGTGCACAGTGACAACAAAGGAACTGTGTGGTTCCACACAGCTGGATCGAGTGGCCTTACTTAAACACCTTCCAGCTGCTTCAGAAAAGGGCACAGTGCAGCAGCCCAAGGACACCTTGCAGTGTTGGTATCCTTTCAATAGTTTCCCTCTAACCTCTGAGGATTGACACTGTATTTCACAGGAGTCTGCCAAGTGTTCAGGCACGCTGTAATGTTACCCCACAAAAACTCAGAAAGGTTTAAGGAACAGTCAGTGACAATTAGTAATATTTATCTTTTCCAATCTTTCACATTCTTCATGTTCTACCCCTTCAGCTTTCTGTAGGCTTGTCACCATTGTTTTGCATCTTTTTTTCATAATGTTCCACCAATTTTTTTTCATTTCTGATTTAGTGTTATAATTTACTCTTTTTTTTGTTATTTTCTTCCCAGTTTCATAATTGCCTTAATACATATTTAAGACGTTAAGAGAATTGAAAAAAGTTTTTATAAAACAGGACAATAAGTGGGTTGTTTATGAAATCCAGATTGGCACATCACAGGTGCAGCCAGTGGATGCTGAGTGTGTTCATCAATGTTTGGAGCTTCAATGGAAGCTCATATCCTCAGAAAATGTAGCCCTGAGGTGTCAGACTCCTTAGTCCCACTGATTTATCCCAATTTCTCAATAACACAAATGAACCCCAAAGAAATAAAATGGAGAGGGATAAAAATGGGATAAGTGGTAGAAAAGTGAAGAAAATAATACAGAAAGGTTAAAAGGGCAACTTTAGTTGTATACTAAAGCTTTTAACTAGAAATAATTTTTGTGCAGTCCCACCTCCTCAAAAAAAAAAAAAAAAGCCCCCCAAAAGAAGAAGAACAACAAAACCAAAACAAACAAACAAACAAAAAAAAACACCCAAAAAACCAAACAAAAAAACCCCAACAAACAAACCCCTTAAAAAACCACCCGAAAAACCCATTCAAAAATAACACAAATTAGAAGCCAGCAAATACATTTGGAGTTTGGACTTAGATGCTAAATTTCCACAAAGTCAGTTGCAGTAACCATAAAGATGAGACAATTATCTCAGTAAATGCTGAAATATTTTCCAAATAGACTCAGCTGAATATAAAATTTACTATTGTGCTTTTTTTTCAGACTTGCATATGGTAGTGAGGACTTCAGACAAGTCACAGGGGGCAGAGTCTTGGAGGGTTCAATGAGAGAGTTACTTGAGATGTGGTCAGAATAATTTTATATTTTAGAAGCAAACATTCTTAATTTCCTAGCATGACTTTGTAAGAGTCATATACCTTCTTTTTTTGTATGTTTATTTTCCTCTAGATTATGGAAATCTTTCTGTATGCTGAGAACAAATTACCCTGTAAGGGCAGTCCCAGTTAGTCCCACTCTGCATTTGCTCTCCCACTGCTTCAAACAAACAACCCAGAATGGTGTGGTTGCCTTAGGCTTCCAGAGTGATTTGCAGGATCAAGGTTTCTTTAACATATCAGATGAGTAGCCCAGCCTCCCCTGTCTATCACCATGTAAATCATGACATGTAAATGTGGCAGTCTGATCAAATGCCATGTTCAAATCTCCCAACTGAGATTCTTTGTGGTGGATTATTTCAATGTAGAATTGAAAGACATAAAATGCCAGGCCTGTGTGTGTTTTCTATAAATCTTAGAGTGTCTTCTACCTCTGCAATATCTGAACACAAACCTGATTCTTGCGCAGGGCAGTAAGCCCTCAGGATTAAGTCATACTGTAAATACCAGACAAATTACAATCGGATTAGATGGGCAGTCTGTTCATTTACTCAACAAAGCTGCACTCCAGAGTCTTTACACTACTGGTGTCTATTTATAACATGAATGTGTTTTTTTTAAGTAAATGAACACAATTTCAATTTCATCTCTCTCTTGTTCTTACCATTTGTGACCAATAAGGAGTACATTTCTACTTCTTAAGGAGCAAAGAGAGTGCTCCTTGAGATGCCAACTAGGCTGTTCTTGGTACAGATCCGCAGAGCAAGATTTAGTCTAAATTTACCAGTGAATAGTCCTTTGAAAGTTTTGCATTCAATGTCAGTCAAGTAGAATATTGCAAACATATTCTGGAGATAGGTATGAGACAGCAGCACAGATATGCTGAAATTTCCCAGGACTTGCAATATTCATGGCAGGAATTTCTCCAGGTTCCAAACTTGCTTACACAAGTGGTAGTACAAACCTCACCTCCATGGTGTAGCATGGGATTTACAGAGGATTTCTGCTCACTTATGAATAAGAAGCACATTTAATAATGTTCAGTCTTACCTGCCAAAATCTCCCTAGCACTTCACTGAAATTATTTATAAATGTCACATCACATCCCTCATAATTGTTCCAAATTACAAGAATCATCTTACCTTTTAGACACAAACTTGCTTCCATCCAGCACACAAATCCGGTGTTACTGTAGTTTTACTACTGCAATCAATTAATGAAACCCTCCTGAATCATGGAGCTGAGACTTTCCTAAAACAGGAGTAATGACTACAGGCCAAGAAAATACTAAAGGCAAATCAAGCAAACTGCTGCACCAAATAGTATTCTCTGCATCTTGCTAAGTCTATTCTCACCTTCACCTTCTGACTGAAGGGTCGTTATTCCTGATGTTCACAGAGATAAATAATAATATTGAGGCTGGAGAAGTGTGCCAATGAGTCAGGAGGGATGAGTTGTAGGCCAGCCTAACCCATTGCCACCAAGCTTCTCCATTCTTACACACAGGCATGTCCTCACTCAGCTGCAGAGGTGCAAGACACACAACTCTGCCCTGGAAACCCAGAGGGGGTGTCCTGCTGAGCACCCTGAGCATGCCCCAAAGTGCTGTGACCACATTCCAATGAGTGACATAACAGTGGCACAAACACAACCAGAAACACAGTGTGGAATTCACTTCCCTTCTGTGGTGATACAGTAGCCTGGAAACCAGAACATGCTTTTATCAGGTATAAACCAGTGCAGTTTATCATACCATACGGAATATGTTAGAGCTGTCAATAGCCATAATATTGTACCTACACAAATATGAGATCAGCTGCTCTCCAAAGACAGCTTTTTCATTAGGCAAGTGTCAACAATTCAAAGTCATAAACAGTTTTTACAGAAGTGGAGGAGAAAGCATCCCAAGTCTGTTTTGCACTGAGACAGGAGGTGTAAGTACGACCATCCACTGCAGGACACCCACTGAACAGGAACATTTTTGCAACAGAAATACTGGTGCCAGGCTCTGCTTTCACACATGTGACTGTTGATTTCAAAAGGAGTTTCCATATTTCACTAGCTCAGAAGTACATGGTGTACATGGTGTAAACGGTGTAAACCTGAATGCATATGGAACATTGATTTTATGACACAGCATAAGACAAGTCAATACTGACTTCAGGTTTCCCTGCATAGCCTCCTTCTGTGCATTTCCTCCTGTGTGGGTCTTTAGGTTATGTGCATTATAGGTTATGTTGGTTTTCAGATCAATTCACAGCACAACCTTCCAACCAGTCACACCAGTCCAGCTGAAAGAGATATTCCGTGGCACAGCATGGAAGGAGAGGAATGGTTTACAGAGAATCACAGAATCATTTTGGTTGGAAAAGCCCTCCAAGAGCATCAGTCTTAACCTTTGCCCCAGGCTGAACTAAGGCTAAGCTGGTACCTCTGGTTGCCATCATATTTTCCAGGATTTCTGGCCAAGTTAAGGGCGATCAGTGGATCTTTGCAAATAACCCTCAACAGCTACTGTTTGGTTATTTTGCTACAAGCTGCTTACTGTCTTAGCATCCATCAAGAAAGGAAGGATATGACAAGGTGAGAAGATCCCAACCTCACATGGAACCTTTACAGCTGTGGAAAAATTAGTGAGAACTGACTCTTTTTGCAAGATCAAGCCATGAAATGTACTTCTAAGTGCAGTACGCATACTTAAAAACCTTAGAAATATAGCAATATGAAGACTAAAGCAATTTTAGCAATAATAATTTTTCTTTTCATTACAAGAAATTTCTATTAGGAATTCAGAACTCTGACTTTAATTTTTTGCAAGCATTTTGATTTAGTAAAGTACAGTGGCAGATATTATTATACAAAGATGAGGAAAAATTACATCAAGGACTTACTTTCTGCAGGTTCCTTAGATCTTCTGCCACTGGAGGATTTCCTCAGAAGACTTCGTCCTGAGGTGAAGAGGCTGGTTAGTTCCTCCAGAGGACTGGTGGGTGTCCGAGAACGGGAACTGCTCTGAGATGATGACCCGTAGGTGCTGACCGAGACACTGACCATCTTTCCTCCTTCTTGCAATGTGTTTCTGGCTGTAGAATGAGGCACTGATGGAGAGCTTCTTGAGAGACTTCCTGAATGTACAGAGTCATAAGGTGGAGGTCTTTTGAGGCTTAAGGGGGTAAGAGACCTACCCATACTGACAGGAGAAGGTGAGGCAGAGTGACTTTTAGGATAACCGTGCGGAGACTGCGTTCTGTATAAGGTAGAAGGATGAGGAGGTGAGGAGGTGTGCCCAGGGGTGCTAGTTCCATGAGATACTGTCTGGTCTTTCTCCAGTTTTTGATGGCCTGGTGTATGAGGTGGCAGTGAAGATGGAGAAGCTCCAGCTTGCTGTTTGATGTAAGACACATTTTCTAAGACAGGAAGCTTTGTGACCTCTAGTGGAGTTAGAGGAGACTCGTCAGAATTCGGGGAACACTGCACTGGTGCTGGTGGGAACACCAGCAGTGGAGGTCTGTGGGAAAGCAGGTTTGGAAATGGCGGGGGTATGTCACAAAGCAAGCCCTTGGGAGTAGATGGCACTGAAGACTTGGTGAAATCTAGGTCAGGCACTGTGGGAGTAGCACACTGAGAAGAACAGGTGTGATGGTCATATTCACATTGACATTTTGAGTCTTGGCCTACGTCATCAAATATAGGGTATTTCATCTCCTCATAGACCGCTTCGCTTTGGTCATCCTCATCTTTTTTGAAGTCTCTGAGAATATTCCCAACCATTTCAATATAAACAGGCTCTTCCTCCTCTGTGTCTGGAGCAGGACTGCTGACCTGCGAGAGTGAGGCATCCCTAGTGAGGGTGGTCTTCATAGGGCCATGCTTTTTGATGTAGGTTTCATCAAAAGATGTGCTTAGCTGAGTGTTTGGGTTTCGTTTCGGCTTAGGAGGTGGAATCTTCTTTGTGTACTCATCACTGTGAGGTCTTGGTTTGGCTGACACTGAAAACAGAATAGAACATAAACTAGTCAGAAGCCTGTAATGTGCTTTGTCAGCCATAGGGTCTCTGTTACAGCGTCATAATTCTGGAATGGATTTTCTGGGACCAGCTTGTTCCTGGTTTTCTCTGGTATTACATCAATAGAACACTATAAAAATAACACTCAATTCAAAACTCTCCTAGACATCCCCCAGAATGCTTTGACACTCCAGGATTAAGTAACTGGTGAGCACTTCCCTTCCTCCGAGACATCTGTTCTTTCCCAAACTCTTTGGGACAGGGGAGTTTCCATTTTTAAATATTATGCTTTTCAGATATCACTGTGGGATTTTAAAGACCCATAGAGTTGCCAGTGACATAACACTGAATATCAAAATGAACTCGTTTTGGCTCCAAGAGAACAGTTAAGGTCCTGGACAGTCATACTAGAATGACAGTGAGGTAACTGCAGTGACAAAGTGATGAATCAAGACCTTTTTATTTATAGTAACTTCTTGCATAAAGCACGACAATTGTCTCAGCACTAACTGAGAAGGAAAATAGTCATACATACACAAACTGTAAAATCTGCTGTTGAGATAATCCTAGTGATTTATCTGGACTCTATTCTATTGTTAGAATCTCATGAATCTCTTCACAAGATTTCTGTGAAGTCAAGGAATAACAAAGTATCTCACAGATTTGGATCCTTTCCACACTGATTATTTATAGAAACCATGTCTTTGAAATTATAAATCAAAACATTGTGATGAAATTCATTTGAAATGAGAGGTCAAGGGTTTCTTAGAAATTATCATTTATGAATTAAACAATAAAGAAACTCATGCAAATTGCATTTTGTTCACTTTGCATAAAGAGCTAATAAAACATCTCATTAAATGTTAGGGTTAATAAAATGCCTCATTAAATGTTTAAGTGAAGTCAGTTTTTATCCCAAGCAGACTCAACAAACTTGTTCAGAAACAAAATTTATCACATACACTAAACCTAGCTTATATTTCTAGAAGGTAATTGATACCTCATTGGTAAGTTCCCCAGTCCAAACAAACAAACAAACAAACAAAACTAAACTGGTGACCAGGTTAGAATGGTAGCTTTCCTGCCTTTCCAAATTTTGTTGCTCCTTTTAATTCACTACTGCGTATCTGCCAGTTTGAACTCAGTGCTCAGAGAAATTTCCAGACACCTTCTGCTGACCCATCAGCAAACAGCCAGCAAATGTCTGATGCTAAACCAGGCAGGCAGCACTCATGGAGCTGAAACCTCTCTTTTATAAACAGCTGTCAACATATTCCTAAAGCCAGCAGTGAGGCAGTGCTCTGCCAGCTCAAAGACAGCATTTTGAATCTGGGACAATGCTGGCTCAGAGCTGGAAGACACCTGCATTAAAGCACCTTGCTAACGTGGTTTGTTCACTATCAGAGGAGGATTCAAACAGTGTTATCACTTTGTCACACTTGTGCTTTGATCTGCTAAATAACTTCTGTTCAATTCCCACAACTGTAGCAGTAAAGGCAGATGATAAACAAGTTTTGATCAGGAATAAGGAGCTGTGAATGTGCACATATACAAAGTATTGAGACTACTCTTTACTAACAGCATTTGTTTTAGCTTAACCCTTAACTAAGGTACAACAAAGCAAAAAGCAAAAGAAATCTTTCCCGAATTAAAAGGGAAAAAGAAAAAGACTCAAAAATTATATTATACTTTCATGATGGTTCCAATTAATGTGTTCCACTTTGCAGCAGGCTGGGGACATGCAAAGTCTACCACAGATAAGAGTGTTTGGTAGCTTGATAGTTTTTCACTATGTGGATATATTCTAATGCATTTTAAATTTGTCTTTTTAATTAACCCAAATTAATTTTCTTGAATGTATTAGGCTAGACTTTTGGGAATAAGATGTAGGCTACCAGAATCATTTGGGCTTTGCAGAAAATATTACTTGTGATGTATCTGACAATACTACCAGATTTTTCTTGCCTGCTTCCAGCTAAATCACTATTTTATTTCTGTTTAGTGCCTTATTTGTGTATTATGTTTTTTATATAGTCTACTAGCATAAACTTGATCTCAGTCCTCTCTCCAACCTCTGTTAATCTGATTTACAACCCTGTCAAAAGCAATCTTATTCAGATTGCTGTCATTAAAATGAAGAGACAGTCAATGAAACTGGCACAAACTGCCTGATCATTTGTGATCATGTTGTACATGACCTGAACTCTACTTCAGCTACATTTTAAAATCCTGTATTTTGTAAACACATGCTTCTCACAGTCTTCAGGTCCCTGTGCATCACACTGGCATCACTAATGGATACCTGAGAAAGGAACATTTCCTGCTCCTTGGCTTCCTCAGGTCCCTGTTCCCAGCGCTGCCCTTTACATCTTCTCTGCCACGGGTGTCACGCTGAGAACGTGCTCTGTCCTACAGCCACAACCCCACTCTTTGATATCTTTATCTGGATGGATGTTAATGATGGGAAAAATAATCAAAACCTGAGTTACTTGTTCTGTGATCATTCAAGGCTAACGTTAACTGATATTTTTTCTAAAATCAGCCAAAAGTGATCAAAAGTACTGTGTTTTTAGATTGCTAGAAAAAGCTTTCTTTTCTTTTCCCTCATTCCATTTTCACAACTTTTACGCAGCTGAAGAGGTTCTGTTACCTGGTCTAAACCTGTCCTTGGGTGTTGGAGTTCCCATATACAACATCCACAGGTTATTACATTGCAAACAAGGAAATGAGAAATGTCAAGGCAAAACGATTGACATTCTGCCATCTAATCTTTTATTTTTGCATGGGTTGAAATTAAGTACCACAATGACACACAGAGCCTCATCTGCCATTACATGATATGTAGCATTCGCCTAGCACATATAGTGACATTATCAACAAAAAGGTCAAATGACCCAGTTTTGCTGTATGAGACAGGGTAAAACATGACAAGGTGATTTACTTTCTATTTGCTATTTAAAGCATTTTTCCTCTGCTGTAGTTTATTTTACTAAACCATCTATTTCCAGGAGGTGGTGTGTTACTGAGATCTTTTTCCTTTCATGGCAAATCGGACTTTTCAAACTAAAAATTTGAATTAAATTGTTTAAATATTTTACAAACCTTAAAATGTATGTAAAATATACCTCCTATACACTGCACAGAGCATGAACATTTGCTGCTATAAGACTCCCTAGAGAAAATACACAGGTAAATGGATAGAGTTAATAACAAAGAAAGTTTTTCATCATTACTAGGAACAGAGGAACTATTCACACCCACTAGGAACTCCCTCAGCTGCAGGAGGACATTCAGGTGGCAAACTGAATTATTTTTAAGAAGGCTATGGTGCAAGACACTTAAATTTATTTAACAATGGTTTCTACACTGAAACACAGCTCCCTGGCAAGGGCTGAACTCTACAGCACACCTGCTAGTGGAACATGGATCATGAACTACTGCTCCCGCCCAGAACAACAGAGAAAAGTAACAGTAATCCTGCAGCTAACCAGAGCTGTGCAAGGCTAACAAAAGGAGCAGGGAGTATCTGTGCAGTTCCTGTGTTACCACCATTTGGCAGGGATAGATGTGCATAAATGCAGAAGCCCTGGCAAGATCCCACACCCAATGAAAGGAAATTATTTGGCAATCTCCAGAGAGGAACAGGCAAGATTACTGAAAGTACTTGACATTTTTCAGGCAGAAAAAGCATTCGATGCCTGCTGGGAACATAAACTTCTATGAACAGCAAACCACACTGGCATATTTGTGATACACATACTGCCATGTTTTCTGCTCTAAACATGGAATAATTAAGTGCCTTTCAGCATGAATTGCTATGTCCTTGATGAAACTGTTGCCTGGAACTTGTGTTGAGACTCTGCCACTTGTATACATCAGAGTGCACGAGTCCTGATCCAAAGCTAAGTGCATGAAAGTGAGAATTGTTTCTTTCCCCACCAGGTGCAGTTTTCCTCAAACATCAATCCCAAAGTGTAGCACAAAGCTCTCGTGAGTGGTTCTACTACAGACACACGCAAGCACAAGAGCCCCAGGCCTGTGAGGAGTCTGAGCACATGGGAGATGCTCGGGGGATGATGCTCAGCACGCTCTCCATGGTCCTCTGTCCCCACAGGAGCTGCCCCAGCTGTGGGAGCTCTGAATGCTGTGCCAGCACCCCCTTGTTTGCCTCAGAGCCACCCAAACAACCAAAGCTGATAAACTGGAGGAGCAACAATCCTTGCAAACAGGAGTGAAGTGCCCAGAGTTCCCAGCACCTGGGCAGGAACTCTCTATGTTTAGCAGGGCACTCCTTCCAAGCAGCTATTTGGCTCTAACAAACTTCAAGGGAAACAAGAGATGCAGCTCCAGTAACTCCAGGTCTCATCTCGAAGCAAGAAGCACGGTGCTTAAAATAGCCCCATGGAGGCTCTACTGAATAAGGAGAATATGACATTTTTGAAATGAGATATTTGTAGTGCAAAGGTTATACATAGCTTTCAGACATGCCCAGACAATCTCCCTTTCATAGTTAATTTTGGAAACAGAGAATGCTTCTGGTATTATCCTGCTGAAGTATTTTTTTATTCTTTAAGGAGGGACTGACATATGAAAACATGTTTTTAGATTGTTGTTTATTATTTGCTCATTGCACAAGGAATGAGTGAAAACATCTAAGAAATAAAATTAATTTTGCTATTTTATATTGTCCTTTGGGTGTTTTCCAGCTTTTGCATTCCACAGATCAATCCAGTGAATTGTTCTGTTCATTGTAAACAGAATAAAACCACAAACGGGAAAATTGTTCCCATTCAATTTCTATAAGAGGCTATAGATTCAATGAAGGAATGATTTGGGGCCTAATTTTAAAAAAAAAATCTTAAAAATGGAACTTTAAATGCAGAGGGAATTAATCTTGCTGTATTTTGGGGGGTACCTCTATCAAAAAGAGCCTCCAGGAGTGAAAGGAAATAGAATTTCTTTAATTAAACCCTGAATATGTTGGATACTGAATCACAGATGTACAGATTCTGATTTACATCAGAATATTCTAAAGAGAACATCCAGCTTTAGGGTAGTACTGAGCCTGTGGATATATGTGCAAGCTCAAGACGATGAACAAGCAGTTCATTTCGTTAACACCAGTGGGGTTGCTTGCACAGGATCTTAAGTGCATTTGTGCACCAGTGCTTATATTGGGTTAGATTTCATTATCTCTGTAGATGAAGTTTGAATAGTCTTAGTGAAACTGATTTTTAAAAGGCAGAGTCAGCTGAACTGTGCAAAAGATTGGCACTCAGGAGACCTGAGTTTAATTCATCTCTTTTCACAGGCCACGGAGCCTCACCTATCATTTTACCTCCTAATGCCACCTTTCAATATTTCTCTTCTGCCATGTTAGGCTCTAAGGTATTTTACACAAGGGTTTTATTTTAATTTATTCATTTATATCAAAACTTGCACAGGATTTCCTATCATTGGAAAGCAACAGGAGAAAGCAAAACAAAAATTGAATGTAGTTGTTGGAGACATGCAGTGTTGAATATGCATCTTTTCTTTTCCAAGAAATATTTGAAGGCAAATGTTCCTACACTGTGAACAGCTGTAAAATACACAGGCAAAGATGCATCTTAGCAATTGATTATTGAAACATCATCAACAGTTTGAAGTAACATCAGAGAATGTACTTCTCTCAAGAAAAAATTCTGGCTCTCAAAATAGCATTGTCCTCATGGACAGAAGGCCCTTCCCTGCAGGTTACCTCCTCCTTTCCTAAAAGATCCTCTAAAAGAAGGGAAGCACATGGGAGGAATAAAAGGACCATCTAATTAATTCAAACAAGCAATAGGTGGTTTCAGCACAATAGTTTCAAGCAGTATATATTTCCTCCCCCTCCTGAATCTATTAGCTCTTAGTGGAAATTATTTGGGCATTTAAAGAGCACAAAACTATACTGAAAATGAAAGGACTAAAAGCCATGTCATAAAATAATACTGACATGTTACTCGTATGTCTCAAGGCTATGATTAAGGATACTTCCTCAAAAGCATTCAGGTCCCTTCATTTTGGCTATGACTTCTTTTGGCTTTTAAAATGATTGATTTCTGCTCTAATTGAAAGTGGTGGAGAGCTTGTGGCTCTGGGAGTGATACTCCAGAATTAAACATCAATACAACAGAGAGCAAAACCAGGGCCTGCAGTTAAATCCAGGTCTGCATTGCTCCAGCAGTCCAACCACTGCAGCTGACAGGCCGTGGTTGGAGACATTCTGCTCCCACGCTCAGCTCAGGTCTGGGCCACAAAACTGAACTCCCAGCCCCAACAGCACAGCCTTTTACACTCTGCATATGCCAAGGTTGCCACACCTTCCTAGGGCTCACAAAAGCCAGCCCAGAGCACCAGTGCCTTGCTGCCAGAGCCTCCTCCCAGCCCTGCAGGGGCTGCCAGTCCTTTGCTCTGCAGCACCAAGACAAGGGCAGACCCAGAGGTGCCAGGATATGTCAAACCTTTGTAGTATCAGCGTGGTGCAGAAAGTCCCTGCCCAAATTCCAGAGTAGACTGACTTCCAGGTTTTCTCCTCCATAGCCCTCACTTCTCTGTACCTCCACGTGGCCAATTACCCTTTCCTACTGTGCAAAGGTCTCCAAAAACTCACAAAGTATCACAAAATGAATGTCTCCTCCTGAATGCCCAGCCTCATGCTCTTCTATATTTTGAACTTCACATCCTTGTCTTTTTAAAGAAAGGGTAATTGAAATGCCTGATTTTTCCAGATAACATTGAATAGGCAAAGAAAAAAAAAAAAAAGGAAAAAAGAAAGGGGTATTTGAGAAAAATTACAAATTATTTGCAATCAAGCTGTTCTGTACTATTCACTGAGGCTAAAAGTTACTGTCAGTTGGCACAAGCCTGGTAAGGCAGAAAAAACAACACTTCAGATAACTGAAGAAGAATAGTCAATTTGAATCATCCTCCTTCTACAGGAAAACTGATATGCTGATTGCAAATGGAGGCAAATGAAAATCTCACTGTAATTTTTTTTTAGGTTACACTCTTAGTACCTATCTAGAAAAATATCCTTGTACTAATATTGACAAGGGGCCAGATTTCTGGCATTACATGGGTTTAAGTTATAGAAGTTCCAGTGGAAGAGGCTCTGAGGACAGAGAGGTGGGAGAATTACTGAGGAAAGATCCTCATACTGCCCACACACGTGTTGGGGGTTGGGTTTGTTCCTTCTTTCTCTGGGGAATTTTTTCCCCACGGGTTGCCAAGGGGACCGGGTGTTGGATACTTGAGAGTGCTTGGCTGAAACAAAGAGATGGACAAAAGGTGGAAGGGGGAGATAACGCAGGTAAAAGACACAGCTTGAGGCAGCTGCGTGCTTTTCTGCTTCCGGCGTTCGGGAGACGCGTGTCGGCCGCTCCTCGAGGATCTCAGCCGCCGCAAAGCACGCCGAGCAGAAGCTGAGTCGCTTTTCTGCCTCGCCTTCGAACTTCTTCGGCGCTGCTCCTCTTGCTGCAGCGTGACCCTGCACTCCCTGCGCTGCCGGGACATCCTGCCCCTGCCTGCCGGGACACCCTGTCATCCCAGCTACCAGCCCGGGACTTTTCCACTGTTCCAGCTTGGTGCTCTGAGGATCCTGCAGGGACACCGAAACCAAACTGCCCTGGGTTTTGTGAAACAAAGCCCTCAAGGTTCTTGGTGCTGTTGTCGTTTGTCATTAATGCTGTAGTTGTTTGGTGGGGGGGGGAGTTTTTTTTGTGTTTGTTTGCTTTGTATTACATACTAGTAAAGAACTGCTATTCCTGTTTCCCAAATCTTTGCCAAAGAGCCTCTGATTGTAATTTTACCTAGCAGATACCTGTCTTCCTAAACCAAGACAGATTTTGGCGCCCAAGTGTGGGGCTTGAGGGCACTGAGAAAAGAAGAGGGAAGAGAAATAGCAGTTCTTAACTAACCTAGTACTTTCTTTTGTGTGCGTTGGATATAAAAACCTCATTAGGCTGCATCATGTGGTCTAACTTAGCCTGGTTTGGGTGGCATGTGGTTGTGGCTGTATTCCTTCCATTTGCAGGCCCTTATCTAAACATGGGCCCTATAACTAAGGCTACTGTGACTGTCATCCAGTTTATTTTATGGCTTAATAAGGTGAAGAACTCATGGATTTTTAATTTCCTCTGGAAGGCAGGCACATGGATTCAGGGCTATCGTACACTAACTGTGTGTTTTTGGAGTTACTTTAACAATGGTACCTACTGTGAGGAAATGACACCGGGGGAAGTTTCTTTTTCCCAACCCTTTACCCATCTCTTTGGGTCTGCCCCACCAGTTTTTGAAGGGTTTAAATCCTCTCTGAATGCTAATGATATCATACAATGGCTGGTGCTGCTAATATGCGTATTCTGTTTAGCATTCAGAGATAAGGGAAGATTGACCTGGATAACCACCCTGATACCTACCCCACAGAATAGGGATGATACCCCAGAGCCTGACTCTGCCCCACAGCCTGCCTCAGAAAGGACCCACCCGGATTGGGTTGAGGCTCTGGTAAAAGAGATACATGAGATGGGCCAGATGCTGAGGGAGTACATTTCTCCAGCTCATGAAAAACCCTCCCCCTGCCCCGAGAAGGCAGAGACTGATGGTGCAGCAGTGGAACCCACAGATGTTACAACTGTCCAGGTTCCAGCTGAACCACAAGGGCAGCCACAGCCAGCAGCAGTCGCCCCTGTGGAAACAAGGAAGTGTAAAGTGAAATCGTCAGATCCTGATACTAAGGGTAAGAAAGGAGGGTCCTCACAGCCCACAGAAGAGCCACAGGTTGAGATCATCACTGAGTCCCTGACATATGAAAGTCTACGTAATCTGCAAAAAGATATTGCACGACGAGGACGTGAGGCTTATACAGCCTGGCTACTTCGAGTCTGGGACCTTATGGGTACAGGTGTGCAACTGGATAGTGCTGAAGCAAGGAATTTGGGACCCTTGACCCAGGACTCAGGTATAAATCAGGTATTTGTAAGAGAGCAAAGGCCCCTTCCCCTTTGGGAACGACTTCTAATGAGTGTGAGAGAGAGATTTGTCCACAGAGACAGAATGCAAGAGCACAACAATAGAATGCGATGGAAGACCCTTGAGGAAGGAATCCAACAGTTGAGAGAAGTGGCAGTATTGGAAGTACTTTTTGGGAGGACCGGACAGCATGATAATGACCCCGACAAGGTTAAATGCACAGGGCACATGTTGTGGAATCTGGCAACTCATGGACCATCCCAATACGCCACATTCATCGCAACAATTAATGCCGAGGATAACCGAGAGACAGTGGGTTCTGTTGCCAACAAGCTCAGAAATTATGAAAGTATGATCAGTGGCCCAATGCAGGCTCATGTCTCTGCGGTGGTGAAGGAACTCAAAGAGGAGATAAAGGAGGTGAGAGAAGAGATGAGAAGGAACAGTTCCCATGTAGCACCGGTGCGAGTCACAGGCCCCAGAATCAGAGCCCAACATTCCCCAGCGAGAGAGAGAGGGTACACCCCTCGAGCTGACCTGTGGTTTTATCTGAGGGACCATGGGGAGGACATGGGAGCGTGGCATGGGAAACCTACTTCTGTCCTGGCAGCACGGGTACGTGAGCTCAAGGAGAGAAACGCTAACAGAGGGAGTTCCACTAGAATGAAGGTAGCCTCAGCCTCCCATGAGCAAGCTGCCAGGTATTACGGAGGTGGGAATGCTGTGTCAGATTCCCTCGAAGGAACCTCTACCATGTACGTCCAAGAAGGGAATAATAACCAGTGCTAGAGGGGCCCTGCCTCTAGCCAGGAAGAGGCACGGGAAAATCGGGTTTTTTGGACTGTGTGGATTCGATGGCCTGGCACATCAGAGCCACAAAAATATGAAGCTTTAGTAGATACTGGGTCGCAGTGTACTCTAATGCCATCAGGACATGTGGGGGCAGAACCGATTTCCATTGCCGGGGTGACGGGGGGATCACAGGAACTGACTCTGGTTGAAGCCGAGGTGAGCCTGACCGGGAAGGAGTGGCAGAAACTTCCGATTGTGACCGGCCCAGAGGCTCCATGTATTCTGGGCATAGACTTCCTCAGGAATGGATATTATAAAGACCCTAAAGGACTCAGATGGGCTTTTGGAATAGCTGCTGTGGAGACAGAGAACATTAAGCAGTTGAACACCTTGCCGGGACTATCAGAGAACCCATCTGCAGTGGGACTCCTGAAGGTAGAAGAACAACAAGTACCTGTTGCCACCTCGACAGTGCACCGTCGGCAGTATCGGACAAATCGGGACGCCGTGATCCCCATCCACAAGATGATCCGTGAGCTGGAGAGCCAAGGGGTGGTCAGCAAAACCCACTCACCCTTCAACAGCCCCATCTGGCCTGTGCGCAAGTCTGATGGAGAATGGAGACTGACTGTGGACTATCGTGCATTGAATGAAGTGACTCCACCGCTGAGCGCTGCTGTGCCGGACATGCTGGAACTTCAGTACGAGCTGGAGTCCAAGGCAGCGAGGTGGTATGCCACTATTGACATTGCCAATGCATTTTTCTCCATTCCTCTGGCCGCAGAATGCAGGCCTCAGTTTGCTTTCACCTGGAGGGGCGTGCAGTACACCTGGAACCGGCTGCCCCAGGGGTGGAAACACAGCCCCACCATCTGCCATGGGCTGATCCAGGCTGCACTGGAGAAAGGTGAGGCTCCGGAACATCTACAGTACATTGATGACATCATTGTGTGGGGAAAGACTGCAGCTGAAGTGTTCGAGAAAGGAGAGAGGATCATCCAGATTTTGCTGAAAGCCGGGTTTGCCATCAAGAAGAGCAAAGTCAAGGGACCTGCCAGAGAGATCCAGTTCCTGGGAGTAAAGTGGCAAGATGGACGGCGGCAGATCCCCACTGAGGTCATTGATAAGATCACAGCAATGTCTCCACCGACCAGCAAAAAGGAAACACAAGCTTTCCTAGGAGCCATAGGTTTTTGGAGGATGCACATTCCTGAGTACAGTCAGATCGTGAGCCCTCTCTACCTGGTTACCCGCAAGAAAAACAATTTCCACTGGGGCCCTGAACAGCAACAAGCCTTTGCCCAGATCAAGCAGGAGATTGCTCATGCAGTAGCCCTTGGCCCAGTCAGGACGGGACCAGATGTGAAGAATGTGCTTTATTCTGCAGCCGGGAACAACGGTTTGTCCTGGAGCCTTTGGCAGAAGGTGCCAGGGGAGACCCGAGGCCGACCACTGGGATTCTGGAGTCGAAGTTACAGAGGATCTGAAGCCAACTACACTCCCACAGAGAAGGAGATCTTGGCCGCCTATGAAGGAGTTCAAGCCGCCTCAGAAGTGATTGGCACAGAAGCACAACTCCTCTTGGCACCCCGACTACCAGTGCTGGGGTGGATGTTTAAAGGAAAGGCTCCCTCCACGCACCATGCCACCGATGCCACATGGAGCAAATGGACTGCCCTCATCACACAGCGTGCCCGTATTGGAAACCCAAATCGCCCTGGGATTTTGGAGATAATTACAAACTGGCCGGAAGGAGAAAACTTTGGTTTCACGGACGAAGAGGAGCAGGTACAAGTGACACGAGCTGAAGAAGCTCCTCCATACAACCAATTGCCAGCAGAAGAAACACACTACGCTCTTTTCACTGATGGTTCCTGTCGCATCGTGGGAATGAACCGTAAGTGGAAAGCAGCCGTATGGAGCCCCACACGACAGGTTGCAGAAGCCACTGAAGGAGACGGGGGATCAAGTCAGCTTGCTGAACTCAAAGCTGTTCAATTAGCCCTTGACATTGCTGAAAGAGAGAAGTGGCCAAAGCTCTACCTCTACACTGATTCGTGGATGGTAGCCAATGCTCTGTGGGGCTGGCTGGAAAGGTGGAAAAAGGCCAACTGGCAGCGTAGAGGAAAACCAATCTGGGCTGCTGATGAATGGAAGGACGTTGCCACTCGTGTAGAGAAGCTGCCTGTGAAAGTCCGCCATGTAGATGCCCATGTTCCCAAGAGTCGGGCTAATGAGGAACACCAAAACAACAAGCAGGTAGATCAGGCTGCCAAGATAGAAGTGTCAAAGATAGATTTAGATTGGCAACACAAGGGAGAGTTGTTCCTAGCCCGATGGGCCCATGATGCCTCGGGTCATCAGGGCAGAGATGCCACCTATAAGTGGGCCCGAGACCGAGGGGTGGATTTAACCATGGACAGTATTTCTCAGGTTATCCATGACTGTGAGACATGTGCTGCAATCAAGCAAGCCAAGCGGGTGAAGCCCTTATGGTATGGTGGGCGGTGGTCCAAATATAAATATGGGGAAGCCTGGCAGATTGACTACATCACCCTTCCCCAAACCCGCCAGGGCAAGCGTTATGTGCTAACCATAGTGGAAGCCACCACTGGATGGTTGGAGACCTACCCTGTGCCTCATGCTACTGCCCGGAACACCATCCTGGGCCTGGAAAAACAAGTCCTGTGGAGACATGGCACCCCTGAGAGAATCGAGTCGGACAATGGGACTCATTTCAAGAATAGTCTTATAAGCACCTGGGCTAGAGAACATGGCATTGAGTGGGTGTACCATATTCCTTATCATGCACCAGCGGCCGGGAAAGTTGAACGGTGCAATGGCCTGCTTAAAACTACCTTGAAAGCACTGGGTGGGGGAACCTTTAAGAATTGGGATACTAATTTAGCAAAGGCCACCTGGTTGGTGAACACTCGAGGTTCCACCAACCGAGCAGGTCCTGCCCAATCTGAGCCCTTGCAAAAGACAGACGGAGATAAGGTTCCAGTGGTACACATGAGAGGTATGCTGGGAAAAACTGTTTGGATTAATCCTGCCTCCAGTAAAGACAATCCCATCCGTGGGGTTGTCTTCGCTCAGGGACCAGGATGCACCTGGTGGGTGATGCAAAAGGATGGAGAGACCCGATGCATACCTCAAGGGGACCTTGTTTTGGGGTGAACTATCCATGACAATGTGGCTGCATCCATATTTGCATATATATATATGTATTTTTAATAGTTAAAACTCAATGTAATATGTTTGTATGGGAAAAAAATTCGGGGTGGATAATGTTGGGGGTTGGGTTTGTTCCTTCTTTCTCTGGGGAATTTTTTCCCCACGGGTTGCCAAGGGGACCGGGTGTTGGATACTTGAGAGTGCTTGGCTGAAACAAAGAGATGGACAAAAGGTGGAAGGGGGAGATAACGCAGGTAAAAGACACAGCTTGAGGCAGCTGCGTGCTTTTCTGCTTCCGGCGTTCGGGAGACGCGTGTCGGCCGCTCCTCGAGGATCTCAGCCGCCGCAAAGCACGCCGAGCAGAAGCTGAGTCGCTTTTCTGCCTCGCCTTCGAACTTCTTCGGCGCTGCTCCTCTTGCTGCAGCGTGACCCTGCACTCCCTGCGCTGCCGGGACATCCTGCCCCTGCCTGCCGGGACACCCTGTCATCCCAGCTACCAGCCCGGGACTTTTCCACTGTTCCAGCTTGGTGCTCTGAGGATCCTGCAGGGACACCGAAACCAAACTGCCCTGGGTTTTGTGAAACAAAGCCCTCAAGGTTCTTGGTGCTGTTGTCGTTTGTCATTAATGCTGTAGTTGTTTGGTGGGGGGGGGAGTTTTTTTTGTGTTTGTTTGCTTTGTATTACATACTAGTAAAGAACTGCTATTCCTGTTTCCCAAATCTTTGCCAAAGAGCCTCTGATTGTAATTTTACCTAGCAGATACCTGTCTTCCTAAACCAAGACAACACGTAACAAGTATTTTCGAAGTTCTGGTTCATTCTGAAGTCTGCAATATGCAAAACAGGTTTTGCAACCAGTGCTACAGTGACAATAAAAATTTCTGTAACTCTGTATACTCTGAAGGAATTCTAGAGAAAGGCAATTGGCATGGAAATTTCTCTATCACAAGCATCATTAGTGAAGAATGTACAAACAGAACTACTGAATCACGCATGCAGACAAATTAATTTAGGAAGTCTATGTGCTTGTTTGTTGGTGTCTCTCATGCAGGAACTTATATAGAGCTGGAGTACTGAGGGGTTAAGCGTGTTCCCAGCACAGAACAGTAAAACAGCCACAGAGCAGAAACACCAGTAAAGCCTTTCTAGTTTGTAGCACCATTTGAAATGAAACCCGAAAGAGTTTGCTGGTTTACTGTGAATTAACTGCTATTGCTCTATTTTTATGGCTCCCCACAAACTGACTGCCCTTCACACGGAGAGCAATGAGTGACACCAGCCTGCTCCAGCCCCCAAATCAGCACTTTTGTTGTGGTGCAGTCCTCATGGAGCTGTCACCCTGCACTAGCTGCCCCTTCTCCCTCTCTGCAGCTCCCCTGTAGCTATTCCCTATCCCACAGGAGATGGTGATGCTCTGAGTTTCTACAGGCTGAGCCATGGGAGGGCTGCAAGTACAAGTGCAAGAAAAGATCTCTCCTCTGTCTGGAAAGGGAAGCTTCTGGTAGTGGGTGAAGAGTTAAGTCCCATCAAGATGTGCCTTAGACACCTACATCACATGAGCTTGGTGTGTAGAGGACACAAGGATAGCAGTGAGTGTTTGAGTTGCTTATTCCTGTTACCTGCTGCCCAAAGGCACTGAAGGCCTCTGTGGTATTGTCTGTCAATGCTCCTGTAAACAGAGGCAGACTCCAGTCTGGATGCAGCTCCTGGCTTCACAACACTGCTATTGATTACTGCCTGTGCAAGCTGAGGGCAGCAGTGTGGGAAATCATTTGCTGAACTTCCATGAACTGCTTGGAGAAAGTACAGAACACAGGCTCTCTGACCCAGTGCTCACAGAGACACTGAATGAAACAAATCTCTGCAAGACTTCCTGGCTCTGGGGGATTTCTACAACCAGGACATGCACCCAAATAGTGGACTCCAACATTATTTACTGGAGAAATGGTAAAGAAGGAGATCAAGCTAGAGCAAGACCAAATGCTAAATGAAACAGTAAGTTAAACTTACCTACTTCATTTATCTAGAAAAATAGCCTGTATTTGCTCACTTGATTTGTTGTTTTGGTTCACAAACAACCAGACCAGAACACTATCAATTACTATATGCAAAGACTTGAATAATTTATCCAGAGATATGAGACTCCTCATTTTTCAGATCCTAAGCAATGCCTATCTTCTATTTACAGCTAACATAAGTAGGTCAAATGCATTATTTGCTTATATAAGTAACAATCTGTTTGCAAGCTTCTAAAATAATTGCAGTCCATTAAATCAAGCTGGCAGGCCTACCAAGGTGGTACTGAGCTTGTGGGGACTTCAACGTGAGATGTGTTGTGTCCAGCTATTCCGCAGGCACAGCAGCCCCACAGAGGCTCCTGTGCTTCCTTGGCACCTGCACCAGCAACAAGGAACCAAAAGATTTCAGCAGCCCTCTCTCCCCTAGAAGTTCGGTGGGCTCTGTACAGTCTGTACAGTTTCTGTACAGTCCTTTCCTTGAGGCAGTTGTACAAAGCTGCCACTGGCTGACATATCCAGCAGGTCCTTCTGCCACCACCGAGCTCACATTTCAAAACAAAGCACAAGGTTGATGGCCCGGGTCAGATGAGTCACCACAGGAGGAGCATCAGAAAGCAAATGAGCCACAATGAACAAGAGTTCAGTGACAGGAGCACTCTTTGCTTTACCAAAAGGCCACAAGGAGACCCTGCAGAAGCGGTTCCTGTAAGTTGCCACTGAACATTTTTGGGTGAATATGATGACAGCTGAAGTGGACAGAGCACTGCCAGAGCAGCTCACAGGCAGGCAGCAGTGCCTGGAAATGTAAGAGCAACAGCACTGTGGTCAGAAGCTGAGTGGTATGAAATACTCACTGCAATCAGTTTTAGGAAAAATGCCTCCCAGCTATTAATTTTATTTCCATCTCCATAGGGGTGACTCCTCTACCCTCAACTCTAAATAAAGTGTTGACAAATTACAGACAGGCCACACTTTATCAGCTGTCTCATGTTCAGAGCTTCTCTGTGTGTCTGGCATCTATCATTTCATCCTGCATTTATTTGCAGATAATGTAGTGAAACTAGTAGAGCCCGTAATAGTGTTGATCTACAAGGGTCAAGCAGCTGCGCCTAATCCCCGTAAATTCACCTGGTATGACTGCAGTGGACAGTGCCATTTTGACAGTGTTTTGTGCAGTTCCAAACAAGCTTTAGGAGAAGCATCTTCTGTTTCAAATGTCAGCCTTGACCTCATTATTCCACCCAAATGCAAGATAGGATGAAAAGGCAAAGATGGAGCAGAAAAAGGAAGGAGAAAGCAGAGGTTATTGCTACAACCTAGTGTTTTACAGCCGGTTTCATTTTGTTGTTTTTCAGAAGTGAAGCTCTTTGCAGGAATTCATCCCTACCAGCAAGGCACAGTCTATGGCAGAGCACAGCTCAGAACAGCCTGAGCTCTGTAGAGGTTGTTACAACACCATCTCGTGGGACTGTCTGTTCTGTAAACCCATGGCATTCAGCATTTCAGAGCTGCACCATAATGGCAGCTCAGATTTTGCCATCCCTTTTCACACTCTGCAGCATGAGTGATACCAACAGGAAGCTGAGAAAAGGAACTTGAGCAGTTCCTACACTGAGTGGCTGCTTGAAGTCTTCGTTTCCACTGTGACTGCCCTGAGTTCACAAATGAAACCCTGCCATGTGTGTGGAATTTCACATTTGCAAGGAGAGTGTTTTTCACATATTCCCTTCTCCACTCAAAAGCCTCTTTCTAGAGTGCTGCTCACAAAAGCAGTGTCCCATCAGCTCAAGTTTTCAATGTGAGCAGAAACATTCTCATCATAAGTTGATTGCAAACTACCTCACTAAACAAAGCTTTTGTCACTATCTCTGTGTTACAAAGGAGGAATCTGTGACACTGAGGGACAAGTTAAATGCTCAAGGTCATCTGAGCCAGTGGCTGTTCCTCCACTTACACCCCTGGGAGAGGATGCTTAGTATTATTTTACAGTAGTCTCCATTTGGCATAACACTTACTGACATGCAAGCATGCATTTGCAGGACTGGGATCATATGACAATGAGTCACTGCAGATATTTGGCCACACCACCAGTAAAAATTATTTCACCTTTAACAGAACATAACAAATTCAGAATGATAGAACATTTTGAGTTTTCATGCCGCTCCTGACAAACACTCATAACTAAGAAAATAAGTAGGCTAGACATATTTCCAAGCTTTTGCATACATACTAGTCCTATGGCTTCAAGTTTGTGCTTGGCACACTTTGGTATGTTTGCCTTTTTGGTTTTGGGTTGTTTTTTTTTTTCTTTTAATCAAAAGGTTACTTACCATCCTATTCACCAAAATTCAAATATTAAGAGACCTCCATTGTCATGAGCAAAACCCTAACCCCATTGAAATTGTGACTTCTGGCACCACTCTAGTGATTCTAAGGCAAGGTTTGTAGCCAGTCCATCCTTTGGTATTCTACCAAGAGGAAACAGGACAGAGCTCCATTTGTCATCATGCATGGAGGGGAGAATGCCAGTAATCTCCTTAATCCCACAAAGCACCGTTAGGGACAACAACCCAAAGGTAATACTGCTGGTTTTTCCAGGCATGTTTATGCTCAGAGAGTCCTGCACTTGTAGTATTGGTTTTACCACTTAGCATAAGGGGAGATATAATTCTTCAATTGTTATATGCAAGGGGGCTGTGAATTTGAAGGTAGAGTATTATTTGTGATTATCTCAGAGAAATTATGGGAGCCATGCAAATATTACACCACTGTACTGGGAATGGATATTAAGCTCTTGCTGATGTCAATCAGCATCCATTCTCCAGCTTTTTACTGCCCACTTCCAAAGCTTTCTTCACCCTGAACTAGCAGCCAGCTACAAACCACATCAGACTTTGGGACATGTGCTTCTCATTGGACACGCCAGCGGTTTAAATTACGGTCACTAAAACCAGCACCAAAATTATGTGGGCATTGTTTCATATTTTCCCCTCTTGCACCTGTGAAAAGCCCAGGCTGGTTCACTGTGACCTCCAGGCAAGTTGATGGCCCTGCAAGAAGGAAGCTGTGCCCTGTGGAGCTGTCAGTGCTGTGCACATTACCCCAGCACAGCAGTGTTTGCACACGGACGGACGGACAAGCATGAAGTGCCAAGCACAGTTGCAGCATGTCAGGCATATGTTGCCTGATGTCATCCAGCATTAAGTGAAGTGGAAAGGATTAAAGCAACAAACCAGTGCACCAACCAAGACTACTATATTCAAACAGTCATTAGAAAGAAACTACCAACAAAGCAGAGGCTGGCTGTGACAGGATCTCACCTGGAGCTAGACTTGAATCTCTTGGGATGTGATTCTGTAAAGCACTGTGCATTCCCAGTAAAGCCAATGTGAGTGCAGGGAGCACAAAATGTTTTGAGAGCTCAGTCATGCTTCACTCCATGAGGATTTGTCTCATTTGGTTGTTAAAGTGAGAAGAGAATTAGGGCACCAGTTAAAAATAAGGTAAAAACAAAGAGGTGGAAATCCAACATACTTGATATATTATAAAAAGTGCAGCTGTTTTGTGGGTTTTTTTTTTCTTTAACTCCAAATGAATTTTGCCAGACACATCCATTATCACAGACCAGCTCTGAGAGTAAACAGGGGCTTTAGGATTTCAGTCTGATCCCTCAAGCCTTTACTCATTTGTCCACAATGCCTTTAACAGAAAAACATGCCAAAGACAGTATGCAAAACAGAAGTGTAGTAGGAGTATTCTCAGATTGTTATTTTTGCAGTTTCAGAGGCATTTCATTTTACTTAACAATCTGTGATGTGCTGTCAAAATAAGGCAAGAGAATTAACCTGGATTTCTCCTCCCCTCCTCTTCTGGCCTTGGCTTCAGAGCCATTCAGTGAAGCAAAATAATGCAAGAATCTAGTATTTCATAGTATTTCAGCTCATAATATTTCAGTATTATGGTCCCCTGAGGTATAAACAAAACAAAAAAAATGAAACAAAGTCACATATGTGATGACTTACCGTGACCTGCTGACAATGAATAGGTTTATTGATATTATAGCCTTACAGTTAGATAGGGTCTGTCTATTGAGGCTGCAAATTAACCATGCAGTGAACAAGACCACCCACACTTCAGCTTTCTTCAGAGACTCCCTCTTCATTCTGGTCTTTCTGGCAGATTATTGATTCAGACACCTCAAAGATCACATCTGAAGTACTTCCAGGAGTGGGTTGGCTCTAAAAGCAGCCTAGTGACTTTCATATGATGTGAAACCTGTGCTAATACTCTGTCCTGGATTTCAGGCATGAAGAAGTGGCTCACATTTCCTTGCCTTGTTGGCATGTCCAGGGGCTACTGTGACCTGTACAGTCAGAGGAGAGCAGTCTGAGAAAATCTCCCATACAGTACATCTGTGTTATGCCCAACACTGCTCTTGGGTCTGAGATGCTCCAGCTAATTCCAGGGCAGAATGATGTGAATTCATCAGCAGTTTGGACCTGGGACTCTGACCAGGCTTATGAATTCTCCTGAGCCCTGGAGCAGTGGGGCTCTGAACTGAGAGTGCAGAAAAGCCCACATGCTCACAGCAGGAGTCACAAATGTTTAGCAGAACTTGCTGGCCTCAGCTGAGGGCAGGCAGCTCCTCCTGGACTGGCTGCATTTGCAGTTAATCTGGTAAATCAGCTAAACACTCCCTAAACTCGCATTATTACAGCTTTTCCATTATCAAGAACATCACAGCTTCCACCACCCTTGAGAGCAGAGCAATAGCTGTACTGCACAGTTAATTTTGGGCTTTTTTAACCCAGGTTCAGAGTCTCAGCAAATGAGCAACATCTCATCATGAAAAGAGTGAGGAGGAATATATAAAGCAGCTTTGTTAAATTAAGAAGAATAAAAAAAGTCACTAAGTACACAGGATAGACTAGCAGAACACAGCTAAAGCACCAACTGCCAAGTCCTGGGCACTGTGTGATTCCCCAGTGGGTAACAGAGCTTCATGTTTTTTACCACTGCCTGATCTATTTTCTGTTCAATGCTTGCAGCTTCCATTAACGTTAATGACTATGCATATGTGCCTGGAGGGTAAGAACATATTCCCTCTGTGGCTTCAAAACTTGTTTATAAATCCCTCCAAAAATCACATGTGTTCATTGCTCTGCACAGAAAGCTATTATAACAGCTGTAAGAACAGCTATGTCCATTCCCTCCTTTCCCCTTGCCCTTGCTTATCTGAGGGATGAGGAAACAGACCTGGAAAGATGGAGGGCTGAAGGAGGTGATGCAGGGAAGTAAACCAGCTCTGGAAGCTGCAGTCTGAAAACTGACTAGCTGCAGGGAGGGGCAAACTGAAATCTCAGCAAAAGCAGAGAAAATCAAATCCCAAAGAACTGAAAAACTACTCTTACCACCAACACCCCAGGAAGCAAAGCCTTTGAAAGTCTCTAAGTTATTAAATACTAGAGAACAGACGTCTTTGCCATGTCCTACCTGCTTGAATACAGGTCAGTGGGAACAAGCTGCTGGGCAGTCCCAACACAGGCCAGTGCTGCCCTCCACCCTTCTGATCCCTGGGCAGACAGGAGGCTGTGAGGGGAAGGGCTGAGCAAAGGGAAAGACATGCCAGGGCTCCATCAGGAGCGGCATGGCTCTAACATTGCTGAAGGCACCATATGCATCCCCCATGCCAGCAGGACACACAGGGCACACACATCTCTGGAGTCAGACATGGTAGTTGAAAGCCAGCTCCACCTCACTCTACTGACAACAAGGCCTGTGATTTCTGACTTTGCTGGATTTGACTTTTCCCTTCATCAGTGGCAGCCCTCCTCCTGACGTGCACAGATTCAAGTTAAGCTCTCTCGAGCCTCACAGGCTGCAAGGGATACAGTGCAGCATACAAACAATTATGGGTAAGACAGCACTGAGATCAAGAATCAGATTAAGGTATGTGAAGGAAAACACTTTGCTCTACACACAGCTCAATACCAGATCACATTATACCTACATAGGTAATATGAACCAAGCTGCAGCTTCCACTGGGAAAAATGCTGTGCTCAAAACACAGTGCAAGCTGCAGGAGAGAGGAAAATGAGCTGTAGAACATAGAGTGCACAGAATTGAAGTGCTGAGGCCTCTCGGGCACAATGACCCACTGCAGCTCAAACTGAGCACCTGGCTGAGGAGCGTGTGCCCTGGCAGGATGTCCTGGGGCTGGAGCTCAGGAGGCAGCACACCCTTGTGCTGCTCTGCCGTGCTGCCCTTCCTGTTCCCAGGCCCACACCCTGGCACTGCAGCAGCGCCACAGGCCACAGTGACAAGTGGCCCTCATGGCAAGAGCCATGTCACAAGTGTTGTGCTCACTGCACAGGGCTCTGACAGACTGCACTGCAGCATGCTGCTCCCCAGGCCTGCCTCCCCACTCCTCTGCCACAGCTCCCATCACACCCCAAAGACACGTCCCTAAAACACTGCATTGTGCTGGGCTGTCGTGTCAGCAGGAGGCCAAACACATAGCCCAGGGCAGGAGCATCTTAAACTGCCCACAGGTCAACCCACCAGAACCCATCTGTCAGTCCCTTTTGACTTGTTAGGTCTGAACAGGGCTCATTAATGAGATTTCTTCCTTTGGTAGGCATGGATGAAAAGATCTGGAAACAAGATGTGGCTATAAGGAAGGACATGTCATGGTTACCACAGAGGATACTATTTCAAAGTTCAGGTTAAATACATTATTCACTAAGGTAGAAAATAAAAGGAAACCAGCTCTATGGAAAACCAGCAAAAGTGCTAAATCCCTTTAATCCAAACTCTGGTTAATGAGAGTAGCAAAAGTTCAAATTTACAATGAAGAGCCACCAGTCTAGCTGACAGAAAACTAGATTTATGAGAGAGACCAGCTGGACTGCAAGCCCAGTTATAGTTACTGTAATTGCTTTTCTCCTGAGAAAATTTTCCTTACAAGCTGCCCCCCTTTAGAAATTGCTGAGCTCACTGCAAGGACTTAGAAGGCAGCAGCAAGAAGGAGACCTTTTTTCCCAAGACAATTGGAAGGAAAACACTAAACAAATTGAGTGGGTTCAAGAGGCGGGTCCCCTGCAAGTATTTTCTCACGTCAGAGGTAAATTTTCTTTTGGCTCTGGCAGCAGCAGAATTACGACCATGAATAGCATTTTGAAAATGCTACTCTGAGTTTTAAGTGGTATTTGTGTGCACGTTTGTATGTATATGAAAGTATAGAGAACCTGCATTTCCATTACACATGTGTAAATTATGCAGATATAAATTAAATTTTATAATTCAGTTATATATTTCCTGTGTATTTCCTTATATAATTTAGTACTCCATATTACTAAGCAGAATTTTAACAAAAAATTCACTTTCAAAATGCAGTTCACTTGTATCTTTTCATTTTTATTTGCACTGCAGCAGATCTGTAAACCTTTACTGTAGACATGCAGTGATCATATCAAAAAACACTGCTTGAGGCTGGTTACATCAGCCAATTACACTGTTTTATTACTTCCTTTTTCTGTGAGATCGGGCACTGGAAACAAATCAATTAATTACACTCCTACATTTTCTCAATAAAGAGCCTTTCAGGATCGAGATTAGATATGCCTTCCACGCTGAAATGTTATTTTAAATTACCCTTTTCAGTTCACTTCTCACTTCCAATGTGTGATGCATGGGGCACAGCTCCATTTGTTTGCTGTTCCTACCAGAGTTTGAAAACTCTGAAGAAAAGACAACCCACATTTAAAAAAAAAACCTTTCCAGAAATCTGTCATGGAGAAATGCATTGGGTGGAAGGCGTTCTGTGGGTGCATATGAGAGGCAGCCAGAAGAGTAAAAAATGGAATATTAAAGCGCAAGAAGGGACACAAAGTGTGGAAACACAGCAACAAAGCTAAAGTCAAGTTTAGGAGAAGGATGCCTTCAGGCTGGAGAGGGCTCTTTCAGGCAGAGCCAAGGTAGGCTGGGATGAACGAAACAAACTCAAGCGCTGCCACGCTGCTGCACGTCGAGACAGGGCCAACATGTGTCACTGCAACTCAAGGGAAGATTCTCACACTCCCACAAACATGGAAGACAGAGCACTCACAGGAAAAGTGCACAGAACCAGTGTGGGTGTTACTGCTGCTATTTGTGCCTCAGGAGGAAAAGGTCCCTCAAGCTCATGACCAAACTTCTTCTGCTCCTGCAGTAAAGTCCGATGTATTCAAACCAATCTCCAATCTAATGTTATGGCAGATATTATGATGGGGCAGATTCAATATTTTGATTTCAGCATGATCAAAAAGAGTATCAAAGTTACTATCAGTTAATGCTTTTGTTTGTATAAAGAGGATCACTATCAAAAAGCAAAACTAAACATGTTTAATTAAAACGAGTGATGAGGCAGTCCCTGGTTGTCTAGAAAATGTAGCAAATTCCTTTTCAAAGTAGCCACAGGGTCAGACAATAGACATTATAGTCTGAATTGTTCTGCAGAGCCATAAAAAAAATTGAGCTGGGAACAATTTTGTGACAACTCCTTTGTAGAGATTCCATGGTAATTGATGGAAAAACAATAGGGGTTTTCATCATTATTTTCCATAGTTCCTGGAAAAGGCTGTAGTCATTCGGCTTGCAAATAACACAAGTACATGCAAATGTGTGAGACACGTGCATATACAAATATTTGGTTACAATATAGACAACAGTGGCTGAAAATGAAACCGGCCTGTTCTTGGACCTGAGCTTTCAAAGACATCCAAAAGAAAACATGAATGTTGTATCCTATGGAATTTCTCACCTGAAATTGAGAAGAGGCAGACTTACAATATCTTGAATTCAAAGTTTGTTATTAGAATGGGAACTGCTACATAGGTAAAAAACATAACCAGTGGTCCACAAAAAACAAGACCACTAGAATCAGAGTTTCACAGGATTCTCTGAGCAAAATTTCAGATACGAAATTTGCTGGGAATCAATTTTAGAGCAACAGTAATAATTTCATATTCAGTGACAAAGCTTGTCTAATATTTGTATCAATCAATACTGCAGGCAATGAACTTTGACTTCCATCTGTTCTGCTCATCTTTAGAGGTTCTCATCAATGTATGACCATAGTTTTTATATAAACATTCCTATATGATCCAGATTACTGTGAAAATTCATCAAAACAAACACTACCTTGGAGTACACAGGTGATAACAAAGCCTCTCCTAGTGAGAGCAAAACATCTTAGAAATACATTCTGTTCATCTAAATACCATATTGTACCACCCTTGAGTGTTAAAAAATTGAGTGCTCCCTTAAAAAAAAAATCCCAAACCAAACCAAAAAAAAAACCCCACAATTTGATCTTTCTATTAAACTCTTTGGAGAAACCCCAGTATACATAGAACCAGGGTAGGCATTCTGAACACACAAAAACAACAGTGTGATTAAAGGGTTCTATCAGTTGAAAACCTCCAGGAACGTCTTCATTTTAGCCTGAAAGTGCCCATTTGCTGCTCTACATGCAAAGCAGCAGAATGAACATTATACATGTCATAAATTAAACATCACAGAGATTCTTAATGTTCCATGGAGGCATTTGTTCTCACTGAAAGGTAACATTTAGGTATTATCTTTTATGCTGGTGATGGAGTATTACTCATTCATCAGTTCTTTCCAGAGATCTTGCTATAAATATTCAGCTCTTGATTACAATAATGAGAATCGAAGGTGCTCTGCAATACTTGGACTCTGGTACACTACCATTGTCATAGAGATGAACCAGAGTGAACAAGGCTACAGTACCACACATGTCACTCACAACCTCATGTGATGGGATAGATCAAGCTCAACCTGCATGGAGTGATGGAGGAAAAGTGTCTTTGGAAACAGAAATGTCAACCAATTTCAAACTCTGAAATCTGTCAGAAGGGACATGATATACATATTCCTTCCTTGGACTCAAATATCAGATGGCAGAAGATGAGGAAAAGGAACCAAACTTTTCAGAACCTTCCAGAATGACAATAATGCTGAAGAAAACCTAGTTCTGTGAGGACAAAGGCTGCTTAAGGGGTCTGCCATAACTTCTGTGAGGCTGGCAAAATACTTGGATGCGTTTCAATTATCATTGTCATTGCTATTATTGCTACTTCAAGTCCATCAAGTTCTCTTGCTTCTCAGCAAATGAGGAAAAGGACTGGGATATGGGTAAAACAGACTCCATTCCTAATCATCCTAGAGATAGTGCAGAAGTCAGCTATTCTGAACAGCACCATGCAACTCTAGGGAAGATTCTCACACTCCCACAATGCACACTTGTGATGTGACTCAATGCACACTTGCAGGAATAGTCATTAAACAAGTTAGAAAACATTAAACCCTTTCCTACTGCATTTTCTGCAAAACAAACTTCATCTAGTCTTGGTGATTCTGGTTGGGCAGATTTAAGGAGAGAGTGCTAAGAAATACATTAAATAATTATAAAAATACTAAAAAATGTTGTGTTTCTTGAAGAAGTTTTGAGTAAAGTAAGAGCTCCTGACTTTCACCTCAGAGCAGATCAGACCAAGAAGTTTGTGCCATGCATTCTCTTTTGATATTAAAACAAAATTTGGAAGACTTTCTGATATGAGAATTTAAATCTCAGAGTTATATGGTTTCTGTGTAGGCTTAGGATCAGTAAAATTGTGCTTTTGTTAAGGACAGCTACTTAGTGCTTGCATTTGCATTTTAGTCTGGTGGAGTTGATGTCGTGGTCCCTGAAGAAGACAAGCCATGGAAGTAATGAAAAATGTCATATGCAAAAAAACCTACCAAGAGCATAAATAAATCCACAGCTTTGTTCAGCACTTGCTTTCAAATTCACAAGCATAGACATATGTGTCACCGTGATTTACACATTCATTGGCATCTTTGTTATCGCTGACAACTTTTTAAAATCAGATTTGCTTAAAGGGGGTCACAGCATGAATGTAGCTAACAAGTATTCCTGGCCACAACACCAAGCAAAGGGATACACAACAAGGAGGACAATGTGCTGTATCGGGTGTCAAAACTGATACGTAGCACAGCAGAGGGAGACACCAGCACTAATCAAAAACATTTGTCCTTATGGGTTCCTTCCTACAGTTCACAGTGGGAAGCAGAGTCATCCTGATCTCTCCTAGGAGAGAGTACAGCTGGTCCTACTGCTGCACAGAATGTATTTACACCATGGAATAAAGGAATGAGATGATCCCTACAGTGTTAGCTCGTCTTTAGCAGTGCAGAGTAAGGAACAATATCCTTACTAAAACCATTTGTTAATTCTCTTCTGAATGCTGCACTGGCTGAAACGTAACTGGGAGGATTAGGAAGAGAAAATGTAGAATCGAACACAAACAGGATCCTTGAGCAATCCATTATATCATCCTGGCTAAAATTTTTACTGTTGAGTGATATTTCCTTGCTGTGGAGTTTCAGGGCCATGCAGTATTCTTTTTATTAATTTCTGTTCTTCACTGCTTTGTTGAGGAGAACCCTTTCTAGAGCTGTGGTTTGCACCATACTAATGATATGGTTGGTGGTCCTTGTCTGGTGGGCAGATAACATCAGCCTACATTCCAACTGACAGCAATCTCTTTTCCCCTTCATTTTTGAATAGATTCAGCTCATTCTCCAGTATACATCCACACCATCTAAGTGATGCAGTGACAAATGTCCAAGGAAAAACTATCCAGGGGAGTAGGATAGCTGATCCAACATGTAGACATGAGTGGTCTAGGATAGCTGTGTTGGCACTGTTACACTAATAGGGAAACCTACAGGTAATTTTTAAGTGCAACAGGATAATCTTAAGACTGGTTCACCAATCCCCATTTTTTCCAAAGAATGACTGTGTTTACCTTCAGTCCTGTCTGGTAGTTTCCCACTTTTGCTTGTTGTTCCAGTGTTGACTGTTTCAGATGAGGTGCTCAGTTTGGTGTTGGGGTCTCGCTTCGGTTTTGGAGGCGGCTGCTTTCGAGAGCTGCTGCTTTCATCATCTGTTCCTCCAACTGAGTGAAGGGACTGGGATCTGACAGTGAAGCCACTGGAGCAGGGGTGTGGCAGTCTGTCCTGAGGAGCAGGCATTGTCATAAATCCCATGCGGAAATGTTTCCCCACGTAGCTGCCTTCATTTCCTCTTGCCACTTCTCCACCTATGCTGTAAGAGAAAATAAAAATATAAGTCAAAGGTCCTCCTTTGCCTGAACCGTACCTGCAACCAGGGTCTCAGTTCTGCCTGTGACAAGCAGATCGTGTTTTTGAATTTGAAAACAAGCAATGCTCTTCTCTGAAAAGAAGATGACTACTAGAAAAGTCTATTTTTCAATATAAGCTGCCAACAACTGAGACATAGATACACTGCTATGCAGTCAGAATTTTGCAAGAAGAAATCAAGAAAAGCTTTTGTCAGGTTTCAGAATATTGTAACTAGAAATTTTCTACAGAACAAATTTCAAACATTGAAAGTTAGAACTGAGTTTTCAGGAAAACAGGAGACAGTGAGTAGAATAACACTTTAGAAATACAACATGGTGTATTGATCCACCCTCCCTGACACTCATCTTTGACTACAGATGCTCGTGTAGCTTGGGAAACAAGGCTCATGGCATCCAATCAATCTTTTCCCTTGAGACTAAAGAATGGTAAAGAAGAAGTGTTCTAAAAATTACCTGGATATAGGAAACTCAACATCACATCTAATACACATAAATCTGCAAGACACACAGCTTCAGATTAGTAAATTACAAGTGTAGCAGATGAAAAGGCCATGGACTGTGGGACAACAGGAAGAAAGTAACCTTCAGCCATTCAGATACACAGGTAAAGAAGAAAATTTCAGTTGAAACAAGTGCTACCATACCAAACACTGCATTTTTCTGTGGGTGGCATGACTGAGAACTTGGTATTATTCCTGTTCCACTCATGCTTATCAGTTCTGAAAAACAGCTCTTACTGGTGTTTATACAGCAAATCAACAGTACATTTCAATTCAGGCAAGTCAGTGACTATGCAAAGAAAATCAGCAACACACACAGGTCAACGTGGGCCTCTGCAAGGAGGTTTGAAATGGTACCACTGTGGGCACATAGAAATGTCAGTACAAGAACTGTGAAGTATCAGAAAGCTCTGATTAGCTCCTGTTTCCCCTTCACACAGAGTGAAGCTCTAGGCTGGGTCAATGTCCTTCTCTGAAAGTTTCTTACTTGATGTTGCCTTGGGCTGGTGCAATTTTTTTGGGGGCTGGAACACATTTCCTTTTTTAAAAGACGGGAACATTTCTCAAAAGTGTGAAGAGTAAGCAAGGTCACCTCATTTCCTGATACTGTCCCCATCTTCACTGTAGGTAAAACACAAGCTGTATCTAATTGTCCTAAAAGCATCAGACTGGCAATGAGCAATACACAGCTTTGTGCGTGATAAAGAAGAACCTTTGTTTGCTTATTACCCTTCATGCTTTCTTATTCCATTTCCTCTCCAAGTGGAGATGTTTACTCTCAAAACTGGTTGACAACAGAACGGGTCTAACTGACCATGTGCCCCTTTCCAGGGGCACTGACACCTGCCCACATTTGTAAATGTGTGAACATGACACACGTATGCACACACTGGTCCATGTTCATAATCAAATTGTTACTAAATCCTAATTGGCATCAATTCCAAGGGGATTTGCAGCCAGAAAGATCAAAAGGTAGAACTCATTAATTTGAATATTTCTAAAAAACCTGTAGCTAGTTTGAATGATTAACTATGCCTCTACTAATCTTCCAGAAATTGTTCTGAAAATAATATAATCCGCTGATATGACTACAGAAAGAGCCTGTCATGTTATTTAAAGAAGATTACTATCCAAACATGCTGAAGAATGCAGGTGGGGAGCCTGCTTCCTTTCTTAAGTCCATTGGATAATCACGTTCGGCAAAGAAAATTTCAGTTTGCCATCTCCAGTGTTACAGTTCTTAACAGTTTACACTATTTAATTACTGCATTTACTTCACTGCTGCATGAAGGTGTTTGAACCATCCATTATAAGCCAGGTTCTGTTCTGGATGGACTTGCACAAATCCCTCTGAGGTGAAATATTTCACCCTTTTCCTAAGAATACACAGAACTGCATTTGTATGAAGCATTTCTGCCAAACTGCTGCATCTTGTATTCCAGAAATTAAAACTTACAAAATGTATACCTGGTATGTAAATGCCTGTCTCATTAAACAATTAAATCCATCCTTTTCCTTCTCGCTCCCCCCACGGCCCCCTTTAGTTTTTCATTCTTTACTGAATTTCAGCATAGATGAAACCCTCACCTGTTCCCTACGCTTTCTCCAGAGCAAAGACCTTCTGGCCAGGTCAGAGAGAGGTTGTGGGTACAGATGGGAACAGAACCTGCTGCTGTTCAGCATGGCAGCTGGAATAGATCTGGTCTTGCTTGCCTACAACCTCTGCTCAACTACCAGGCAAAACCAGCAGGGCACCACATTTAAAAGAGGATCCATTTGTCTTTGAATGTAGGAGCCAACACTCATCTGCTGGTTAAGCACTGTTAACCACAAGCTGAAGAAGACCAGCCTCTAATCTTTGGTCCTGGGCCCTGATCACTGACCAGGATCACAAAAGGCTCAGACTTGTTCCTTACGGTGGTAGCAATTCCCAGTATAGCGCAGTGGGTGTTTCCCAGCTGAGTCTGACCAGTTCACACCGGCACAAGACACAGTGGGGTGCCAAGTTCACACCTCAGCAACGCAGACCAAAACCCCCTGTGAGAAAAGAGAAAAGAGCAACTCCAGACTCACAAGTTCAAAAGCAGGATGGCAGATTTCAAACATGGCATCCCCTGCCCTCAGGCAGTAGCATCCTGAAGGTCCATTTGGACTTGTGCAATGAACAGTGTTGCTGTTGTTACATCATGAACCCAAACAGAATGAAAGGATTTATTTATATACTCCTGCTCACAGCCATTGGAATTGTCTGGGGCTAGCGTGTGTCCCACTACAGCACAACAAGTTACACATAACTTGCTGTGCAGCAGTGACTACAGACACAGTGAGAGTGAGAGCAACTGTGTAGGTCTCAGTCCATTATTTCTGACAGGTAAGACTCTGTGCTCCTCATTGGACTGATAATGAGCTCTATCTCATTCCAAAACTGTATTATGTGAGTTGATACAAGTATTACATAGTTTATTAATATATATGAAAATGCAGATTTGGATTATTCCTCTGGGAAGTTTCAATTTGAACTTGTCCAGGATCAAATGCTTCTTTGACAAAGAATTATGTACAGCATTAAATAACCATTAAAAATGCAAGAAATTTGTCTGCAAAGAGAGCCATGATTATATAACAACAAAATTAATACTATGATGGCTTACGTTAAACACATCAAAGCTGACTTTGTCCTGAAAATGCACTTCAGTGTTTGCCCAGGTCTAGTGACTGATGCTGCCACGGGTGCAGAAAAGGGCAATGCCAAGGCTGGTGTCAGACACCTTTAACAAGACTGCTGTAAACCATCTCTCCTTTCAGAACCACATTACAGGCCTTCTCCAAACCCAGCTAACCAGGCCAGTGCAGACCATCGAGTGCTGCCAGGTTACATGCTCTCTCCTTGGGTGCACTGCAACAAAAGCAAGATCCCTTCCCTCTCCCTCTTCCACACAGTGATGGAATTAAACCATTACAACAAATACCGGAAGAGTCGGATCTGTCTTAAAACAGTAATAGCAGATTTCAGCTTTCATTTCTTAAGTGTGAACAAGAGATCTGACTGATGCATCCAATGTGTCTCATTATATGTCCATACAGTTTTGGTTTTATCTGCCAGCTGAGTTTTTTGAGGTCAGAACTGGGCTAGCATTAAATCACACTGGCCTTGCTGCTCCTACAGCAGTCTCAGCCTGGTGGCATGTAGGCTGTGGCCATGGCAGCTCTGAACACTTCACAGCTCACTTCTGGTGCTCTGCCTGCTCTTTTCTACCCAGCAGATACCAGAGTATTGAAGTAACTATGGCACAGAATAATGGAAGAACCTCTTTGAAGAACTACAGAGGAGAGAGTCTTTTATATTATTCATTTCATTACACATCACAAGAGTGAAAGTTACAGAAGACTAAACATTAAAAATGAACACGGAAAGTACTCAATGCAAGCAGCATGGGGAAGGTCGTGTCTACCTTGCTATGCCATGAGACATAACGTTCCTGTTGACTGTGAACATATTTTCAAGCTGTTAAGCTAAAACTAAGACAAATTTTCATCACATTGATGAAAAATACATGGCAAACAGAAAGTATCCAGAGACTGTCTGCATCAATCAGTGTGGTCTTTTTAGTTTGCATTGTTCCTATTTAATATTGCAAATAACAACTTTAATTTGCTGAGCAGTTTCATTACTTGGTCCAGATAGAAACTAAATTAATTCCTGGAAAGCAAATTAATAGTTGCATGAAAACTTCTGTTTTTCTTGGTGTCACTGTTAAACTATAAACAAGATGGAATATTACATTCCTCAGTGCAGCTGTAAGGGGTAAAAATCTTGGACTGAGACCATAAAGTCAGAATACCCTGGAGATGCATTTTGTTCCCACATATCTATCTACTCTTTTTTTCCTGGTTTTCACGCAAAACTTCTCCTATCAGTTTAAATTTACACTGGATTATTTTCATCCCTCAGGCACCAAGAACCACTTCGTAGTTCTCCTCATCTTTGCATGGTTTCCTTTTTTATTCCTGTGCTGCTTTATATGGGATTTTCTGATTTTTAGACACAAGTTCAAAAAGGGAGCTACACCTGATTATGAGATTCGACCTCCAAAGCAGGAGGAAGGGGGATGTACTTTGCTGAGGATGTGGCATCTTTGAAGGTATTTTACCATTTCTTTGCTGTGTTACATTCTAGTCAGGGACCAGAGGTCATCATCCTTCTAAGTGCTGAAATTCCAGGTAGCCAAGAGAAACCATTTTAAGAGCATCTGCTCGCTCCTCTCGTGCTTGAAGAAGATTCAGCACAGATACTGGTTCATTTGCTGGCAGAAACTGAGCTGGGAGTCTCTGCAGGCTCCTCTGTGGAAGTGGGGAGAGCTATGAATTACAGGGCAAGTGAAGCACATGGATGGCCAGGCTCCTTCCCTCCGGGGAGCTGCAAGCCCACGCAGAGCTAACCCCCCATGACATGCTTCTAATCCCTCAGATGGGAAGCCATCTGAGTCAGAGACAGGAGAAAAGTCACTAAAAAATTAACTGATAACGTAGGAAGAATTTTCTGTAGAAATGACTAATCATCAGCAAAACAAAAGGAATAAAAATACTTAACTCAAGGATTTTATACAAGTTGCCTTCACTGTGCAAGCAGCAGTTTATGCCATGGTGCATTTATGTTTTCTGGGTTAAAAGAGTAGCTACTGCTGTTTTAACCATTTCCTTGCTCTTACAGCAGTGAACATCCAGCTGCCCTACTCATATCAAATGTTCTGCATATGAAGGGCTGAAATGGCTTTGAAATGTCTATTCCCCATCAGAATAAATTATACACACATATACTAAGGATGACACATTTTACTTTGAATCTGAGAAGCACTTTCAAGATTAGCATAAATTATATTTGTAAATTAGAGGTTGGATGCCAAAACAACAGAAGATATACTATTTTTATCCCCCTAAACATGATTTCAACAGACCATGAAATGTAACACTGAGGAAATAAGGACAGGATCACAATCATGGATACAGGAACTACACTGTAGGTATGTTTTTACACAGACCTATACCGTTTTTATCACAAAAATTAAACATGCAAATTACACACATTTATCTCTATTTTTAATAACACTTTAGACATCCCCCTTCTAATTCCCAAAGAACATACACACTTTTTTTCTGCATTACTTTTCTGAAATATTCCAAACAACTCACCATGATCTTAAATCAAGATCCAGAGGGTAATACTTCCACCCTTTTAGATATAGGCTAAAGCCTAAATGGGTCGTGACAAAGGTCAGATTTAGAGCCATTTTGTGCACCTGGAGGACTGCCTAAAATGAGCAGCCAATATGTCTACACACATCAAACTTCTTCCCTCTACCATATGACTCTGCTTTTGAGGTATGAGATCAGGTGCTGCTTAAGAAGTCAGGCCTCTCAGGATATACAGAATACATTAGTGCTATAAAATAAAATTTATTCTTTTATCCCACCTGTCAAACCCACAGGCCCAGTGTTTGATCCTGCAGACATGCAATGGGCTGACAATCCCACTTTGAGTACCTGCATTGTGCACTGGAACACCCAGGAAGCTTTGTGGAAATTGCTCGTGCCTCATGAATCTCTTGTAAACAACCCCACTTGCAGATGTGTATCCATTGCCCATTTTGACACTTATTTCAAAGGGTTATTTCTTTTCAGGGTTATTCATTTAAGCCCTTTGTGCTCCTCTTGAGCGTCTGCCATCCCCAACAGGACTCACAGAAGATGCTCCAGAAGAAACTGAACTGCCACACCACATGTTGTGGCTGCACTGTGAGATTGAGACCCTGGGGAGCAACCAAAAGACAGCTGTAATCCCTCTGCAGTGCACAATGGATAATAAAAGCAAAATTAACCAAGACTGTCCACAGCAGGTTTTCCATATGATGCCAGAAAATCTGATTTCAAATGATGACCTGTATGCTCTGCAGTGAACTACTTTTATAATGCAAAATGTTGAAAATTCTAGCAAGAGTTGAAGTTTAGGGGAAAGAGGGGAAAAAAAGCCAAATCAAGACAAACTCAAAACATTTTTATGAGAAACACTGATAAATTAAAAACCTCGGGTTGTTTTTAACAAATCTAACTTAAGCTAGACAGCTTGGAAAGGAGTAACTGAGGAGTAAGGACCTTTCTGATCCACAGAGAACAAAATCGTTTCATGAGTCTGAACAGTAGTGCAGGTACTAGTTCTATTTTCCACTGGCACTGCTTCTATTTAGATGAGACTGTCTCTTAAACCAGGGACTAAGGATGCCTGCATTGGGCTAAACACCCCCAAAGGCCTGAAGCTGCTCTCCTCAGGAGGACCAACCCTCACTGCTGTATCTGGGGGACAGGGACTCCAGTGCTGCAGCTCTACGCGTGCCTGGTGACCAACTGACGCATATGGACCCACACCTGTGGGTTGTGAATACACAACACTTAAGAGGCTGGAGTGGAGGCTGCTGTTATATGGATACAGTTATTTTTAATTTTGCATTGGGGGATGCACAGCTAAAAGCCAGCAAATGAAAGCTCATATGTTCAGAGTCACCTAGAATTAGACATGGAGCATATGCAATGTTTAAGCTGAGTGCAAATGCATGTTCGCATTAATGGAGTAGGGTTTTGCATCCTGTCAAAAACAGGTGGAGCTCGACCAAGGCTGTGTTTTTATCACATTCACTGGAAAACCACATGGCCCAGACTCCACTCTGCCTGAGCAACTGTGGCTAAGTAAATATTTCAATGAGATATGGGAATAAATTAACATACAAAATAATTCTTGGGCATTTCTCTAAGGAAATTTTTCTGCAGTTTTGACTCAAGGCTCCAATGGAAAAAAAGAAATCTGTACAGAGTAGAAAACCCTTTTTGTGGATCAGATGCTGTGTAAAGTTAAAACCTGAGGAAATTAATGAAATGTGCTGAAACTCTATGACAGAGACCTGTAAACCAAGTGCTCTGTGTGGGCTGAGATGTTACACTGGGTCTAGCCTTTCCAAATTCAGGCTTATTTCAAACACTGATTGTACAGATGCTCTTCTCAGTCCCTCAAGCAAACATGACACTACTGTTTTTTCAAATCCAAGCTCAAATGGACTGACAAGGAAATTATGGTGTTGAATAAATGCTTCCTATGGTATCCAGTTCCAAAGAGAAAGGACTCTGAAAGTACTCTTCAGTCCTGAGTGGCAGTGAACAGGAAGGGCAGCATTTCAGTTTGGAGGAAAACCCCTGACAAATTGCACTTTAGAATGATCCATAGCAAAACATACAGATTATTTTTTACGCAACTAGTGATCTGAAGGTCTAGTTATTCACATTATTCTTCTGGTAGTATTGTCATTCACAATTTGCAGTTCAAGATACACTCCCTGAGCTGATCTGCCTCTTCATTTTCTTTTTTAAATGCCCTGTGAGTAGGTTAGAAGGGGAGAGGCACTTCCTGGCAAACTGGGAGAAGCTCTCAGTAGCACAGTTACAGCAGGGATGTGACAGGGATGCAGGTTCTATTGACGGGACAGTTTTATTCAACAGCCTATCTTGTGGCAGCTCACCACTCCAGATCTGTAATATTCACATAGGGTGATTTTGCTTCCAGACATCTCAGCACATGACAAAATTTGAGTTTACATTCTTTTGATCAGACATTTATTCGAATATCTTGGGTACAATTTTAGACACTGCTTTCATTGACGTTCAGGGTCAGTGGGTAGTTACTAAAAAAAATCTTCACATTAGCAATTTAAATAGGACTAAATCAAACTTAATCTACAAACTGTATATTAAAAATTTCATTTCAGGGGAATGCAGAGTGCAAGTTTTTACAAACAATGCAAGGCTTATTTGAGTATTTTCCCCACTTACAAGGACTCTGGGTGCTGGACCGGCCTTTGCACAGGAAACAACAACAACAACAAAACTTTACTGCAGTTTACCCAGCCTAACTACATAAATGTTCTGCTCCATACATTACTTTGCTGTCATAGGTTCTGGTACTCATAGAAGTCTTGACCAGAAAATCCATTTTTACCTGGAAGAGCCCTGCCCAAGCCCATTGCCTTGACTTTACAGCTAGAATTACTGCCCTTGTGCTATTAGGTATCACCATCTCTCTGTTCCGTCTGATGTCTGAAGGAGAGGTTTCAGCTCTTTTGTCCATCACCACTCTGTATTTTAAGTGGATAGCAGTGAGTATCTCTGCTTTACAAAATGAAACAGACTCAAAAACTAAGTGAAATATTTTTGACTGGTGTAGGAAACCCAGAAAACAGGAAAGGGAATCACTGCACAGATGTGTACATTGGTGTCCCTCCGTTCTTGGACAGTCTCAATCTGCGAAATAAAGCTATATGAAATCCTGTACATCAGTATCAACAGTTCTTATCATCAGAGCCTGGAGAGGTTTGTTCACTAAGATACAAAGTTCTTGTGAAGATCTCCCTGCTTATGTCACTTTTCTATGAGTAACAAAGTGATCATTATTTCAACAACAGAATATTAATGTGCTTCACATCTAAGTTTAGAAATAATAATATAAAAAACTCTTTCCTTGTCTTGATGGATGTCAGTTTCTTAGTCAGGGTTGTCAGAAGCTACTTATTTTCTCAGAGAAATAAATTTAAAAGGACATTTTATTTTCAGAAACACAGTTAATTTAATATTGCACATCAGAGCATGTTGAAAAGTGTAGTGGGCATATAGGTGGTCAGGACCTAGTGATTTGAGTCAGGACACTGAAGGAGGCCAGCCAGTAAATGTACATCTTTCCCCACCCATGCATGTACCCAGCACAACCCTGAACCCTTTCCACACTGAGGTCTTCCAACGCAGTCATTGCATTTCCATGCATTCCCTGTAGAAATCAAGGTGAATTGTCCAAATGCAAAGCACAGAAACTCTTTTCTCCTCTGTATCTGAGCACAGATCTAATGGGCCAGACTACTAAAGGAACTCCAGCAGACTACTAAAAGGTCTTTATGTATACAGGAATTTAATACCAGAGACAACTGGCTACAATAAAAGCTGCCAATAAACTTCCAAAGCTGACAGAAATCAGCACATGCTGACTTTCATCACTCTCAGAATTACTTTTGCAAATGGGGATGATCAGAAAATTTTGGGCACTGCTGTGTTGTGGTTTGTTTTTTTGGTTTTTTTTTTTTGTTTTGTTTTGTTTTTTTTTTTTTTTTCCTGCAAGAGTAGCTTTTTGCCAAATTTTTGAGCAAAAAACTATGTCCAACAAACTCTGACAGTGAAGGAAGATGGTACTTAAATGCCTCTTTAGGGACATGTACTTACATTGCCCAAAGGGTCACCACTACAACCTATGAAGCCGCAACGAAATGGAATTTTACTAAAGCAGCAGCTTGTTTTCCAAGCTGTGAAAGTCTGTGTGAGGATTTGTTAGAGAGCTAAAGCATTAAAACAAAGAGCAAACACCCTTGTAACCTGCATTTAATGGTGTAATGGTAAATTAAGTGGGGAATGTACTAGTTCAGTTCCCTGCATGGGAGGTGATCAGCTCTATGCTGTTCATACTGAAAGTATGTAAATTCCCTTTATTCCTCAGGCAACTCTTCAGATCTGTCATTTATTGAGTGTCACGTTTGGAGTGTCTCAGCTTGAAGAAATGATGCCGTGTGTGCACTGAGGTGGTGAGCTGTGGCAGCCAGGGTCACGCAAAGTCTGGACCTAATTTTACGTCAAGATGACAAACCAAAAATAATGTGCTGTTGTTTTCCTTTGGTCTAAGAATTATTGTTAAAATCTGCAAAGCTGCTGGTAATAAGTTGCAGTGCATGTACATTTCCAGGCTCCTTAAATCCCTTTGAAAAGTCTTCTATCTAGGAACAATAACCCTGACATAATATGAGCTGGATTTCCCTCTCCCAAAGCTACATTGCAGGCAGCAGCCTACTTAAAAACAACAGAAAGGGGAAGAAGCTCAGAGACAATTTGTGTGTAAGCTCCAAGTCCAAATCAGTTATCTGCACACCAGGCTGCACACAGGGGATGTCTCTGTCCCTCAGAAAAGCAATTCAGCTATGCTTTTTAATTGTTTATATATTTTTAAACCCAAGAAAATACTGTCCTCTTCTCCAGAGTATGTGATACCCCTTTCCCTGCCCTGTGGCCCAGCACCCACACAGGACACAGGAGCCTGTTGCTCTGTCCTTACTGCACCAGCAACCTCAGAATTTTCAATTTTGAGATGCTAAGACAAAAAAACTTCCTTCAAGATGGTCCCATGATAAAAATCTTAAACCAGAGCAGCCTCAATTTAAATATTTTGGGTCATTATGTATAAGACTGGAACAGTAGACTCTCAAGTCCTACAGAGAGCTCATGACAACAAATCTTTTAATAGGCACTTTCACCCACTTAATAAATGTAGGGATGGGCTACTGAGCTTTAGGGAATAGAATCACTGAAGTTGGAAAAGATTTTTAAGATTATCAAATCCAGCCATCAACCCAGCACCACAAGCATGTTCACCACCAAACCGTGTCCTCAGTGCTAGGAAGGATGAACCTTACTGGACTTTGCACATGCACCTCTGTGAATTTGCATGTGAAATTATTTTTTACCCTACCTAGAATGGCACACAGAAATGTTAATGGTCCTGGTGATGCCCAGCTCATTATTCTGATCTCTAGAATCTCCATTTTATTCTTACCTCAGTAAGAAGTGAAAGACAACAATTGTTAAGACCTAGCAGCACCTAGTTATTTAACCAGTGGATATACTGCTTTACAACAAAAGTGGGTGATTGGAGGTAAGAAAAGACAGATGCAACACAATTACATTATTGCAGCTCTAAAGTGCCTTCTAAAAATTTGTGGAGGTAAAGGGTAAAATCAGCATATTTCCCATGGTGGGTTTTGAGTTAAACAGTTACCCGTTGTCATATTTCAAGTTTTGCCTTATATCCACAACGCACTTAAAATGAGAGCCAAGGCCTTTTTGATAGTCCTGCTATTGCATTCTGGAAAACTAAATGTAATTTAAGCTTGTAGGACAATAGAAAAAAATCGGGAAGTCAAAACTGTGGAGTTTCACAGATGATGTTTGTGAGTGATCCAAACTGACACTTAATCCTCTCTTGGACATTAAAAAAGGATATTTCACAGGTGTATCCAGTAAAATTAGGATAGCTTTGATTCAAGATCCAGAAGAGCTTCAAGAGGGCTCACAAAAGAATAGTATCAAGGAAAGAAATATCTCCTAAGGAGAGATTCTCTCCTGTGACAGTGACAAAATTGGGTCGTCTCCTAGATGCTAGCATCTATAATTCTTGAAATGCAGATAAAAATAAAAACAATGTATAAACTTTCATAATACATTGGAGCTATTTATGCATATGCTTACTAATCTGTGTTTACTGCCCTTCAAGCTGCATACAGAAACAATTACATCCCTTTTTAGAAGGGGTAGCGTCGAGCATGCAGATCTATAGCTATGATTTAAAGAGTATGACAGGCAATCAGTGTGTGTCAGAGGGAGCCCACATCAGCAAAGAGACATGTTAAAGCCACATTTGAATTTTCTTTTTTAGGACCAAACAGATGAGTGTTTCCTTCGTGTTCTGAACACAGTGGGATTGGGAAATATTCTGAATTTCAGTTTAGGAGAAAATGTATTGCTTCAAATTATAGGACAAAGAACAGCACTGATTTTATTGCTCACTTTCAGCAGAATTGAGTAGTGCATAGCAGAAAAAGGAAAGCCAGATGCATTCCTAAGTATGTTATATATTTCCACCAGAAGTAGCATAACAACTAGAAATTAACTATTTCCCTACATTTTTCACTCCCATGAGATAAACATTAAATTTGGCTAATGAACTGAAAAGAAAAAAGAAAGTCTATGGATTAATTTTTTTTTTTTAATGATTAAATGAAACGGGAATACAGACAGGAAATTTAAGGCTGGATTCCTGTATTAATACTGATGTCCAATGAGAGCAGCTAAAGATCCCTTTTAAAAAGACATCAATATTACTTCCACAAAATGTTTACATCGGTTGTGAAAATATGAACTGAAGCTATTTCAGCTGGGAAGAGTCTGATTGCAAAGTCAAAAAACTGTTAAAGATGCAGACTAGTAGGAAGAAAACATCTAAGCTAAGCAATCAGTTGCATTTTGTTTTTGAAACCAGAGACTCAAACCATTATGTGTTAAGTTTGAAAGAAATCACTACAAAATTGAGAAACCTGAGCAGGACTCCCCAGTTCCTTCCGTCCCATTTCCATAGACAGACTCCTCACATCCTCTGTCTGTCAAAGCCAGGCTGAGATCTGTCCCACTGTGCTTTGTCAGGACTACAGAGCCAGAGGGGAGTGTAAAAATATTGCTCTGTTTTTTATGGTGATAAACAAAAGTCAGCTTTTTTCCTCCCAAATCAAGTCACTCAGTGACTACAGTGAATATGAATGGCTGGACAAATGTCTAAGGCTGTCCCTGGAGAGGAGAACTCTGTGCCCTGTGCTTCTTGTGCCAGGAAGACTCTGAGCCAGACAAGTCTCTGTCCTGCTTTTTAACTGCAAAGTGCAATGTAATTGAGAGTCAAAACAGAGCCTAAATAACCCAAGAAACAAAGTTCTTGAGATTCAAGCTCTCCAAAACTTCCTTTAGAGACAGTTATACACCCGTGTACTGCTCACACAATCTCATGAAGAAGGCTTCAACCTCAGCTAGTGCTGTTTCCAATGCCAATGTTCCAATATGTGGTTTAATAATTCCATTGGTATTCTTTGACAATAATAACCATTGTTGCTCCTTTTGGTTCTGCTGCACTTTCTGTTATTTTGCTAGCTTCCATCCCTAATGTGATTTATTATTATTCAGGTCTTTGCCCAGTCTGTCTGTTACCTGCTCATTAGAACTCCTGTGGTAGAAAATGTTCCTGCAAGAACCTAATTCTGGTACATTTCAATTTATTTTCAGGCTGAATGGGTATAAAAGCTCAGATTATTAAGTTGAGCTTGCAGTGATGTACTTGATAGACTGTGCTTTGTTGTACTAAAGCAAAGGGAAATTTATCTATAAAGTTTTAACTTTATACTTGGAAAGCTAAACAAAAAATAAGGAAATCTAGGCCCTCGAAGACAGGTGCCTCCACTGGGGCTTAAAGTGACTAGGAGGTCACTGGGCAAAACGATTCAAGGCATTTCTTTGTAAGACATATGAGAGGGATGCATGGCAATTAGCAATTCAAGCTTGTTCTGATGACACTTTCACAATGGAAACACAATTTGGAATCCTCCAAAACAGCTTGAAAATTTCCAAACAGATTTTTTTAGTTTAAATTACTAATAAAACCACTGAGTGAGTCAATGAATTGAACCTACAGCAAGATCCAGCAGCACAAAATTTTTGTATGCAATTTTAGGGCTGAGTTCCCTACAGAATGACTGTAGAGTTCTTGCTGCACTGCAGTTATGGCTATAAAGTATTAGCAACGTTAAGTAAATTACAACATATTATATGAGAATGGCCTTCCATCAGGTAACATCTGGGCCTCCAAACTATTCAGAACAGGCCTTATTACTTGTCTCCACTTTATTTCAAATTAATTCATTTACTAAGACTTAATTTAGAGAAAAAGAAAAAAGAAACAAAATTCCAAGAGTTTAATCATAGCTAAAAGGTTTACAGCATGCACATTTTCTTCCATTAATTATTAAAAAGAGCAGCAAAAAATGACTGTGATATTGAAAGTGCAAGAGAAAATTAAGCAATGCCTCATCTACTACTTCCAACTCAATTTTAAGCACTCTGGGCCTTTTAATATAAATGGCAATTTTATTGCTAGCATTAGAGAAGTAGTTATCCTGCTCTCTGAAAATGCCTACTACTTTCTGGGCAAGTCTGTGGAGCATGTGTAAATGATTAACCACAGGCCAGGTCAGCTCAGACACAGAGCAATTACAGACCACTGCAGAACCCTAGAAAACTTCAAAGCCACAGGCCAGAAGAGGCTCTGGACTGAGGGATGCAGACTGAGCCACTGGCCAGCAACTCCTGCCAGACCAAGGTGGACTCAACAGCCTCTTTCCTGTTCCCCTGCACTGATTTTTTTCTCATTTCCTGAGGCAGGACCAGTGTGCACATATCCAGCAGGCAGCACCATCACAGCCAGCCCCTGAGAGGCTCTGGTCTCCACAAGAGCTGTAACTGCCCAGAAGCATCTTGTCAGACTAGCCAGCCTGAGCAGAGAGAGCCTGGCTCTAGCCCAGCCATGCCTTAATGAGAATATCATCTGCCTTATTACAAAAGACACCAAATAAAACTGGATATGTAGGACTCATACTGTCATGAGAGGGAAAACTGCTACTAAATATTAGCTTATCACTAGGTATCCAACCAATTTCACAGAAGACGAGCAGCATCTCGTTAGGTTTATATATATAAACTGTCATCTGTTCAGTCCATTTATAAAATGTGGGAAGGCAGCAGGAAACCTAAGGATTCATGAGGAGCTGGAGAGAAACATCCACTGCTCTCTTTCTCATTTCTCTCAGCCTTGATTTTAGCCTCATCTTTTCACAGTTCTTTTTCCTCCTTTCTGCATGCCCCCTGCTACTGCAGAACCACCAGTCACCCTGTGCACTTCACGTTAGACACTGAGGGAGCTCCTGTGCAAATGTTCTGTCAGCAGCTGTATGCTGGCTCTGACATTTTACAACACTTGCTCTTAATCTAGGGACAAGGGGGAAAAGAGGGCATGAGGTGCACAGGGGAAACCAGCAGCCACCCTGCAAAGCTTGCTTTGACAAAGCCCACAAGTGGAGCTGCAGGTCAGCAGGAGGGCAGGGACTTCAGAAACCCCACTGAGTACACAGGATCCAGCTATGGGCAGCTGTCTTGTACAGTTATACAGTCTCAGGGACTTACACTACCTTGGCCTCTCCTGATCATTTCCTCTTGGACTGCTGCTATTGCCTCATTTCAAAAATGGGCAGATGATGCAGAACCAACAGCTGAGCCAAAACCTGAATTCACATCCCGTGATTCCCAAGCTGCCATCTCAAACCCAGAATCCCTTTGTCATGCTTCTGCTTTTCTCCGTGTGCTTAGAGTTTCACCTCAGGAATACACAGAAACACTGGTGTGAACACAGTTTCAGAGCCCTCAGAGAGAGGGCACCACAAGGCACCACCCACCAACTCAGGAGGAAACTGTTGATGCCCATGAAGACCCCTCCAACACACCCTTTTATGACACAAGTGACAATGGCAGTTTCTCAGGAGAAGACCAAGTCTTTGACCTGAGACCATAAAAGGGGTTTGCAGTGAGGCCACAGACCTGGAAAGCAAAGCAGAATATGTGCTTGGCTTGTCTACAGCTGCCATCTCATTATTTCCCTTCTCATTTCTTGCTGTCCAAAGTTCCCCAGCACACTAGCAGGAGAAGCAAGTCTGTAAAATACAATATAAATACAAATAAAAGATTAAATAAAATACCTCATGTTGTCAATATGATATAGCCCTTTGCCAGCAACCTGTGAACAGATTTGAGTATTTGGACAATCTGTTCATTACAAAAGACACGAAAGACAGAAATGCAAGAGTGTAACCAGTAAACAAGGTGGAATGCCAAGGGTGCAGAGATCAGTAGTGACTGGAGGAAAACAAGTTATTTTGTTTTCCACAGGCCAGATAAACAGGAAGAGGAAGATGAGGAAGAAAGGGAGAAGTCCTGCCCTGAGCATAGTCAGATTCTGCATGGATGGATGCATATTTGCTGCACTGCAGATACACTCACACATAATAGACCTGAATTCATTAATACTAAATATTTACGCTCAGCTTGTAACTTGTCCAAAAAAGCAATTATGATACATCATGCTGACAGAGAGTATAAAACCATTAAAATTTGGATCACTCACACAAGGTACTGTGTCAATACATAGCTAACAGTAAAATTCCTAGTACAGTACATTTAATGGGAATAGTCCAATGCTTTCTAATAAAGCAATGCAAAACCTGTTTGGCTGTGACACTGCCCTGGTTCCAGGTGGGATAGAGTTAATTTCTTCTCAGTAGCTGTTACAAAGCTGTGGTTTGGATTTGGAACGAGAATGGTGTTGATAATACACTGACATTTTGGTTCTTTGCTAAGTTGTGTTTAAACCAAGTTAAGGCCTTTTTTTTCCTTATCTCATGGTCTGCCAGTGAGGAGGCACATAAAACACAAACAAATTAACAATACCCCAAAAACTTCCCCCCCCCCAAAAAAAAAATTAGCATAGCTTATCTAATAAACTAAAAGGCAGCTCTTGGGACTGAACATTGGTTGTAATGTTTTCCCAGCAGCCTAACATGTTACAGGTGTCATTCGTGGGGGTCTAAAAACACAGAGATGAGCTGGTAGCAACAGCACCTTTCACCTCATCATGGCAGGTGAGGAGAAGCTGTACAAGAAGAGACTTCTCAGTGCCCATCCTCAGCCTGTTTCCAGTCCACTTGAATATCTTTGAGAAAGGGCTAAATGAGAGAAACTCCTCGGCTGGAAATGAAGAGTGCAGCTATCAAAAGTCAGACCCCGAGATGCGACAGAGTTCTGTCTTTCACAAATAACACTTGACAGTCATTTAGCATGTGGTCTTTAAAAAGGCAGCACATTCCCTGTAGAAGTCATTGTCCATGCAAGTGTTGCTGGATATGGCTTCAGCTCCCACAGCATAGTGGCCTTGGAATCAAAGCCTGGTTGAAGTGGAGATTGTAGGTTTTTGGAATTACCAATAGCTGCTTAAAAGATAGGTAGCCTAAGGCACAGTCCAAACACACTGGAGGGAATGTGACGCCAGCTGATGACAGACACAGGTTTTAGGGGAAGTAGCTGTCCGGTTTGGCACTGGGAATACATCACTCCAACAACATGACCTACACAAGTTGTGGGCATCCCTTTGGATAACCCTGTATATAAACACGTGATGCCAGTGCTAAAACATCAGCTGGCAGGATAAATTGTAAAAGAGATAGTATTAAATCAGACGTTTCCAGGGCTCAGATCCAAAGATAATAATCCTTTTATCAGGATTCAAACTGGCAATATTCCACATAGGAGGACATTTGTTCTCTCTCTGACTGGATATAAAATTCATCTGTCCAAGACAGTGAACTGTCTTCTCTTCTACTCTCAACTCCACTACTGAGGGAAGGCATTAAACCATGTTTGCCTTCTGTGAGTCTCCAGAATTACGAGAGTGACCACGAGGGCAGTGACAACGCAATGACACTATGTGGGGAGATGTAATGCTCAGATATAAGGCTTTGTATTGTGTTTCATAAAGCCCATTGATGGTACAGGAGCATGCAAAACATTTGACCTACACCAGCATCAAATATCCTCACTCACTGTGTTTTAATACAGGCCCACCTTAGTACTTGGTCAGATTCATGAGTTCACAAACAAATCCAAAGTTTGTATTTAGGCTGCTAACATGGCTCTCAATGCCAGCACAAGAATGGTATTCAAAATTTCTTTGTTTGGAAATAATTCCAGTGGTCTAGATACCACATCACGAATCTGCTGATGTTTTTGTAGTGATTGCCATTCCCTCACAAAACTCATCTACAATGAGCAGTTCTCCAAAACCAGAATTGCTATTTTGATAGAGAATGATAATCTGATGATTCAAGTCAGACAGCAAGTAAAACAAGTTGGGACTACTTCAGAATATTCAGTCTGTGATCATTTCCTTGAGTTTCTGTTTTGTTGTTTCCTTTATTCTTGAGGCTGAGCCTGAGAATTTATACCCATGCTTAGATCAAATTGTATGCTGCTAGTTTGGGCAACCACATATAGTAAATATCACTGGATGTATAAACAATAAAGATGTCTTACTCATTTCTCTGCTCGATTCCTATGCACTAGGATGTCTACAGAGTGGCCAGAGCCAAATAATGATTTATTTTCTGTGGTTGGTATAAAAGTATGATCATTACCTTGAAGGCTCTATTTCACCCTAATACCATGGAACAGGAGTGTGATACTACCACTGAGAATAAACAAGTTTATTATTTCTGGAAGTGCTTCATTGATCCAAACACAAATCACAGGTCAGGTTTACCCAGCTATAGAAAGCCCAAGGAAGTATTAAATGAGATGTTAAAATTAATGTCTGTGTTATCTCCCAGGTAATTTAATAAATTATTGCAAAGAAATCCCTCCAATTCTGTGTTGGATATCATATGTGGTAAGTGAAGAACCTCAGCCTTTGGATTTCTATATGTATAAGCAGAACATTTTCCAGGCCAAGTTTTTTCTACTAGTATGTGTTAATGCATCTTATAATGTGTGAAATATGGTTCAGGCAACTCAGTCTGAAAATTAAAGCATTTTTGCTACACATACTCACATGCTAAGTTTTTGGAGAGTAACTATGCTTTAAAAATAGATTTCTATAATTTACAAATAAAACCAAGGCTTGATAAGCTGTATTTTAGCAAAAGGAGAAAACTCCTTGTTTCCTAAGGAGAAAACTATTTGTGGAAGCATGATATAAAGTATTAACTTAGCAGAAACCATCAAACAACTGTCTATTTTCCCACTGTTTTATAAAGCACTTTTGTGCATAATACATAAAAACACGTACTTAGCCTTAACATCATTATTGGAATCCATGGTCCTAGGATATAGTGTAAAAAGCATCAAAATCCACGGTCTTAATAACTTTTTATTCATTAGTTTCAGCTCAATGAAGTGCCATGGAATCACGACAAAGCATGTTATTTACTCTTTTTTCAAAGTCAAGCAATCTCTGTATTTTCAGGTTTTTTTTCTTGTGTTGCTCCTAGATGGAGTTACCCTGTCAAAAAAAATGTCATAATATTTCTTGAAAGTAATTGAAAATACTCTCTAGATGTGTTCTTTTAGGATATATTAAAGCACAATAAGCCATTCCATTGCCTTTGAAAAATTATAACTACTGTAAAGCCCAGCATATCAATGAGGCCTGATTGCACACTGCAGCAATTAGCAAGGGGTTACATCTCATTTAGCCATCTCCAACAGGAAGGTAAGAAGGATGGGTGCAATAATAACCCACTTAAGCCTGCAAACACAAGCGACAAGCTCTAACCTTGCTTTTGGACAATCAAGACCCTTTCCTTCCAGCCCGCACCACACAAAACCCAGAAGAACTGGCCAGGGAGAAAATGTCAGTGGGACAAGCCAAATGAGGAGCACAGATCCTCAAAGAATGGCAAAACTACTTGCTCCATATGAGCAACTACATTTTGCTAATAAAATGGTCTGAAGGAGTGGGAACTGGTCGGGGAGTAGAATTCAGTGCAGCCTGGGAAAGGCAGGGAAAGTAATGACACTAATGGAGCTGCGAAGCTGCTGCAGTAGTGCATGAGGCTGGCTCTGGGAAGGGAAGGGCTGATAGCATCCTTACATTCTTTACTCAGGTCTAGAAATGTCCTAGAAAGGGAATTTTGCTTTATAATGAGAGGAAATACCTTTGGATCTGTGAACTGCCCACTGCCAGCAGCTTTCTGGGATGCAGCAATGCAACCTTTGAGCCTTGTCTCCTGCCCAGTCTGAGGTTCTTGTGCAAGCAAGCCCCACAGGTGGGGTGGTGACCTACCTGAACACATGGATCTTCTCATGAAATAGGAGTTCCTGTTAGGAATTTCCTAGCTTTGTCTCCCCAAACCAATCTGCGAAGAAATGATGGGCCTAATTTCTGACTTTATAAACACTAGAACAACTCCCTTGTCCTACATAAAATATCTCTAACTGACCCACATATAACCTCAGGTAATTAGGTAGATTCCTAGATGGCAAATACCCAAGATTCATCTTTAATCTCAAGGGAAAGAATAGTGACAGAGCTTTTAAAAGATTTTCAGGTAATTCATAGAGACATTACATCCCTCATTACAGTCATCTTAAATGCAGCAGAATTGACTGTGTTGGAGTTTCTGGAATGAAATGAGATACAACCTAAAGCATGCTGAACAGCCCTTTCCTAAGCATCTCCTGTTTCCTAGTCAGCCTCCTCAGACAGGTGATAAATGCAATCTCTCCATTTATTGGGTCATATTTCATCAAACACAAATGTATGTGTCACTGTACATCTGTGAGTGCCTACACAGCCCCTCCAGATTGTGCTAATGGGGCTGCAGCTCAACAGAACCCGCTCAAATCTCCATTAAGCAAACTCGGGACTGCAAGGGATGCTGACACAGGGAAACAGTTTAATCTGGAAATTAATTCAGGGCTTATGCAGAAAAATAAATGATCCACTTCTTCAGAAGACCTCTCTAATTTAATTCTCAGCTAAACAGGAAAGAAAGAACTATTCTTTCCTGACCCCAGAGATCCTGAGGTGAGCAAATCCCTGAGTCAATATCTGAGGTAATTCACCCCGATCTGGGCTGGGTTCAGACCTGGTCCAGGGCTGAACATTAAAGAATACTCTCAGACAGCAAGATTTCAAGTGGGATGGCCATACCAGAAACCTAATATACTGTGTTGCTAAATCAAGCAAGCTAAAGTCACTTTTATTTCTTTACTACTGCAATTACTCTTAAAGGTCCCAACAGCCAACCTACAGACGACGAAAAAGCAAAAATCCAGAGCTAGTCAAGAACACAGAGAAGCAGTTGCTGATAGCCTCTGAATTCTAAATCAAAACTTCTTGAAATAAAAAGTAAATAGTTTATAAACTATTCAACAGCTCAAGGATTAGCCACAGAATTATCCAAACAGTTATAAGAAATTTATAAATCTATTAATAAAACCATAAGCCCCCCTTTAGCAATTTATAAAGCAGAAAAACAACGTGTCAATTATTTGCTGTAAAAAATGTTTTCTACTTTAGCTTCTACTTAAGTAGCTGCAAAAATAAATAGCTTAACAGCCTGCAACCATGTTAGTTTGGCACAACAGCATTTGAATTTAACTCTTAACAAAAAGAACTTATGATTTACAGTCACTTTCATTTCAGAAAAACAAAAGAATGTACTTTTTTTCCTGTCTTTACATTTATAAAGTAGAGGGCATGGACCTTACAGAGAACAGCCTTCAGCATGTAAATCTGGACTGAGGGAACTGCAGAAATGCCTCAGTTGCCCCAGGCTGATCATCAGGAATCAGTAACAGTCAACTCAGGATTCAAAAATTCCTGCCTACCAAGGATGAAATGTTCATGAGATGTGACCTATTTCAAAGTTCAGTGAGGTTCAGTTGTAGATCTAAACTTTGTTTCAATTGTGAAAACATAGAGCAAAATACTAAATCCAAACTCATTTCATATCTTGTTAAATGTAAGTTTTGGGCCCGCCCATCAAAAGCTTACTTTAAAAACCTCTCATGACAGAAGTACAAAGCAGAGTCAGTTCTGCGGGATTGGGTATTTTGATGAATGGGAAAATTGGGAAAGGGAACAAATGAGGAATTACATCAAGAAGTAGCTGAGCTTCACTTAAGAAAATAACAGATAGCTGATTTCAAAGAGAAAGATAATGGCAAAATGAACTATGTGGGAAAACCTGAGAGAAGCTTGATAACTTTCAACTCTTATGATGTGGTATTCTTGTTGTGCGGATCAGCTCTAATACTTTTGCCATACAAGTGGAACAATTCCAGCTATAAAGAGGAGTCAGTTAATTATACATGCATATTTGTAGATAAAATGGGTAAGACTATGTTTTTCAGAATATGGTCTGATCTATAGTTCTGGAATTACACAGCTGATAATATTTCTACACTTTAGATATGCAGTGAAAAACATGTGGACTGATTTTACTTAAACAATTTAAAGTTTGAACTGCTTTCTCATTTAGCTATCAGCATATAATAACCATTAGAACATGCCATAAAGTTATCATCTTATTTGCATGAATACCATACTAGAGGAAATGAAAGTATTCCAGATTTACACAGTCATTGAGAGGAAGATCAAGTCCACAGTGTATAAACATTAAAAAGACCCTAATTGGAACCAAGTATTTTTGACAATTTTATTTCCAGCTAATTAGCACTGATGTTTTAGTACTTGGACCTGACTGCACTGTATTCCGCAATAACGATGATTCATATCTACATTCAAATAAATAATTCAGCAAAGAAAGATGCAGAGAAGTGCTTTTGTTTATAGTGCTGTCAAAATGAAATACTTGGGGAAAAAAAAATAAATGTTAATCGTCATCCACTTTTAACAGGTTGAGACTAGACTAAGTGCTATTTACAGGGAATCAGCTGCCCTGCAGACTGGGAATAATTAGACACCAGAGCAGGTTTCTTGCAACCTGACATGTAAAGGCCAATTTCTGGTGTGTGCACACACCCACATCTGCAACGGGCGGAACAGCTCTGTGTGTGCAGCTCAGAGACTGCAGCTACAACCGTGCCATTATGTGACATATTTGGGTGGCTGCCTTGCCCAAGACCCTCTTACAGGGAGAGGAGGTTCTGCTGGCAGTACAGGGGAGAGCCCTGCCCTATATCCCGTGGGGGAACAGGGTGATGCACTTGCACAATCCAGCACCCAAAACCAGAATCAAGTGCCAGGACCGTGCTCCACCCTGGGGCTTCTGCCACACTCCCATGCAGGGAATATTGCTGCCAGAATACCCCACACCTGTTGTAAGACTGAAAAAGTACATAGAATTTGCAGGTAGAAACACAACAAAATGGGATCACTGCATTTGGAAATGTGTATTTTCATGTCCAAAGTCTTGTGTATACATGCAAAACTGTAAAGGTTACACGTACAAGCCTTAATATTAAATGTAGACTCTGTAGATTAAGCGGCCTGGAAGTACATTAACCACAGAGAGAGACACTTCACAGCCAAACCCCAGAAATATATTGACAGTAGGAAGCAGAGAATCCTGAATCACTCTTGTGCACAAAATAATTACTATGTCTAAGGTCATTTTAAGAAAGAAATGGTCTCTAGGCATGGCTGCTGTCAGAAATGGCACAGAGAATAAAAATAGAACATCAGAGTAAGATTGCTACAAAGGAGGGGACAGGCTATTCAAAATAAGGAAAACCTCCCTTCATCTCTTTGCTTCACCACACACACTGCCTAAGACTGGCTTAATCCTTCATATCATCATTTATAAAAGTATTCATCCTTTGGAGGCTCCTGTCCTTCCACAGCAGGTGCCCAGTCCATTCCAATGTGCAGTTATGGACATAAAAACCATGGGACTAAAATGGGATAGGTCATGGGGGGCTGCCCCATTCTGCAGCCACACTGTTGGCATGAGGTGCACTGTGGATCAGAAGTTGCTCCAACCAGCAGCAGGCCAGTACTTACACACCCTGAGGAGAAGTGGGGAATTACAGTTACCACTGGTCCTGTTTGCTCACAAAACCTGTTTAACACGTGGCCAGAAGCAGCTGCAAAACAGAACCAGATCTTTTACTCCAACCTTCTATCACTGTGTATAAACCATCTTAGTGAGCAAAAATAATTGTAATGTCCTGTTTTGCTCCTCTATAAGTAGCAGTGCACTGACTTCAGCCAGAGTAACAATCCAGTATGTGAATATCTTGGAGGTGATGTTTCTCTTCCCTTGTCCCAGCCCTGCTTTGGGCCAGATTCCCAGCTGGTGTAGGCTAGAAAACATCACAGGACTAAAAGAATGATGCTGACTTATGGAAGCTAAGGATCTCTGCTCTGCTAAGTATGAGGAGGAAGAAAAGGGAAATTTATTAGTGCAGTTACTTTAAAAGGCCAATTACAATTTTATTAGAGGAAAAGCTTCAGCAGTTTTAGTTATTTACAATTTAACAACCATGCTATGAATTTAATTGATATAAACTTCCCCCCCCCCAAATAATTAACACTATAAACAATAAAAATGAATTGAGTGTGGATCAAGACAGTTTGGAGTAGACTTGGTGGTATTTTCCATTTAGTGAAGCGTTATTATTACCACTTTAATGACCTGAGCTTAGACATTCTGCTTTCTTTTACCATATGTCACTTTTATTCTGCCCTTCTGGATACCCATGTGGAAAAGAGCAGGCCTGATGTATATTGGAAAAGTTAAGTCATTCAATTAATTAAAGCCTTTGTTTTTACATCACTAATATTCATGAAGTGGGAAATAAAGAATTGATTCTAAACAAAAAATAAAGAATCAACAGCATTAATTAAACCTTTAATAATGAGTGACAGTAATAACCCCAGAGACTAAATTCCATTTTAACCATGGTAGATAAAAGCTGATGCAATAGACTTGTGGTTTTGGTTCACTAGTAGAGATTCACGTACCTCACCTGATATCTCACCTGAGGACAGTAAAGTCGCTGCTGAAGTCTCAGACAAGGTACCAGATTTGCATGCAGTGACTGATTCTGTTGGATGGAAGCAATTCAGCTCCTTCCTTATTCCCAGAGAGCTGGCATGAGTAGCCAGAGTCTGATTTCACACCAGTTTAACACATCAGCAACATTGCAGTAGTATAATTCAATCTCAAACTACCCCTTCACTTACACAGATAGCCAGCCAAGGTGAAAAACCAGGCAAAAAGACAATTCCAGAAGCAAGGTTGCTATTGCCTGGAGACAGAAAGGCACATACCTCCCACATGTCTGTGCTCCACAGAGAGATTCATTTCATCCATTCACCCAGAACAAGCAAACCCACAAATAGAAGAAATGAAGCATTCTGCTTCAGGCTTGGATCCACAGCAGAGTAGAGCTAAGGTCCATCCCCTCTGCCATGGGCCTATTAGCAAGCAGCTCCTAGTGCCTCAAGGGAAGAGGGAAAGTGGGGATAAGACAACTCCACCACACCCACACCTACCTGCTGCACCAGCAGGACAGGCGGGACCTGAGCACAACAGGACTGGAGCCAAGACATGAATTGGTTCTGCTCTATCTAGCCAGCAACAGCCACTTCTCCTCCCACCTTTACTCATTTCTGTAGCTGTCACCCTAAGCTGCTAGCCCAGCCTTGTGTTTTGGTAACTCCATCATGGACTGGGAGGGAAGTGAAGGCATCTCTACCCTGTGGCTGCAGTTCCTCCCCAGGCTTCTCCTGGCAGTACTGCACAAAGGAGTTTAATCCCTGAAGGGAAGAAGAGCTTGCAATCCCTAGTTCTGAAGGGAAGGCACATTTATTTTGAGCAGGTTCCAAATGCTGCAGAGCTCCATCCTTTTTTAGCAAGATCCAGTCAGCCAGTCATTAAAACTGGTGCTGGATTCTGCTCACTTGCATTTTAGAAAGCAGCCATGGCAGCTCCTCATTTGCTCCTCTGTGCAAATGTTAGCAATTACAGCTCACACAGACATGAAATGTAGGTATGTAGGCTTAATTAGAGCTGAAAAGATTTAAAGACAAATATTTTCCTTAGAGAAAACCCATCTGAAACCATACTTCAGACACTTGCTTGGACAGGTTCTTTGTGCTAAAAAGAGTTCTCCACACTGCACTGTGCTGGAAATCTTTAAGGAGAATAAAAGAATCAGGAGCTCAGAGCAAGCTTTAATTCCAAATGCACCACTGATGTCTATATTCCTGTGATCCCTTGACACATTTCTTTAACCAGCCAGCTGGGATTGCAGCCAGGCCAGTAACATTTAGTTCCAGACTAGAGGAAAAGCTATTTGCACATTCAGCCCTCTGGTGTAGATCAGCAGCACTAATACTTATCGTTATGTTATATATAACAATGAATTAGAGCTCAAACATTAACGAGCTTTTACCAGATGCGTTCATTAGACCCTGCTGCAGTGAGTCTGAAACCAAGAAAATGCTGTCACCTGTCTCCTGTGAGCTGCCTCTTACAGTTCCATATAGTCAGTCTACTGTCATTTCAAGCAATAGGAGAGATATTTTTGAACACCTTTGATCAGGCTTTTTTATCTTTTGCAGAAATAGCTGAAAATAAGGAGCATCTAGGTGCCATGTCATCCTTTCCCCTCACCTACCACTTGCACTGACTGATTCCAGAGAAGAAAATTCTTTGGCTGGTAGCAGAAATCCTTTCACTTCGTCAAAGCTGGTGGTACAACTTGAGTTTACATGCTTGAAAATTTGGCTTGGTGAGGATTTACCTACCATACCAAAATGTGGTCCTGGATGCCAATTTGCTTCCTCTAGCTAAGTTTAAAATCAAAAGTTAAATTTGTTTAAAAAACCAGAAAATTTATTTTCTTGAGCAGACCCCATGTGGAAACTTGAATCTTCATAAGTAGATTAACTTTGGCATCTCCCACCATGAAATAGGAATATTTAAATCTAAAAATAGTATGCTAAAGCTGTTTTAAGTCGGATAATTCAGCTGGAGGTGCTTTTATTTCATCTAGCTCTACCTAATTTGCTACAGCTAAAAGCTATTTGAGGCATGCTGAGCAAAACAGACAAGCAAAGCATCCCCTTGTCCACAGCTTAAAACTCCACTTTAAATCTTGCAAGTCACTGCACACATCCTGTCCTATATTTGAAAGGTCACATTTGACCAAGCTATAATTAATCACACAACCTCACAATTTAATCAATTGGTAGAGAGGTTATACTAGTAGTTTTCTGTAGCAGCATGCAAATCTTTTTGCCCTAGTTCAGCTTCTTTCCAGCAAAGTGAGTCAGTTTACAGCAGAAATGTGAAAAGCTATGGCTCATCTGTTAGAGGAGACAAACACAGGAGATGCCTCTTCCTTTTGTTTTCCTACTTAAAGATCAAGGAGAATGTACATAGGTATGGGAAGGCTGATGTTTAATTATACAATAGCTATGGAGAGATAACAATCTCTTTGAAGTGCTTTAACTTCTGTGCCACTTTCTCGAGTGAAAAAGGAAGGAAGATACTTATCACTTTGAATGATGCCAGCTTAGACGTGGGGGAGGAGACAAGGGGGAAGAATGTCACACTAAGGAAAATATATATTCAAATTGATTAATAAATGTAAACACATCATTCAATTAAATAGCAGGTTAGTTTCCTGACAGGTAGGTTGTCAGGAGGAGAGAAAAGAACGAAAGGAAGATCACAAAACCCAAACAAACAGGTGCTAAAATAGTGCAGCTATTTGGACCTTGATTCTGTTTCTATTTCTGTGGATGAGAATCTTTGCATCAACTAGATGCAGCCGGAGGAAGCCATGGGTTGTTTTCTGCAACCCTGTTTTTCTTTGTGTCAGTGTAAATTAACCAATTCCTACTTTATTCAATTAAGGCATAATTAAAATCTAGATTTTAGCCATAAAGTGATTCCTCATCCCTGTCCAGGATTAAGTCTGAAGTTCTTTCACGAGGGATTTCCTGTTTCAAGGAGGCTATTCTGGTCAGGAGCAGGCAGGAGTACCTTCTTGCTACCTGCAGAAAGATTCTATTTCCAGCTACTGAAATGTTAGGAGTAATCAAGAGGGAAAATTCTGTAAGTGTCTTGAAGTGATCTAATCTGGCAAAATAAAAAGGGATAGATTTTCGATTAATAACTTCTTGAACAGGGAAAGCAGAGTGAAATGAAGAGTTTTTCCTTCCACTAAAATCCTTTATAAATGTGTATTCTTAGTAGGCTGTAAACTTTAAAACAAATCTTTACCAAAGAGAAAATCTATACCAAGAACACAAAGAAGAAATTAAATTAATTCCATTCTCTGTTATTTACTGAGGGAGCAGAAATGTCCAGCTGTGAATTTCTCTGTTCAAGAACTAATACTTTTTTTAGATATAAGGATGGCAGAATTTAGTAAAAAAATATGGACTGATACCCTAAGCAATGAAAGTGTTGCCAATTAAATTATACAGCTGATTAGTACCCATTAAAGCAGAGGGAGAAGGGAAGTATGATAATTTAAGCATAGTGTGTAAGAAGATAAAAAAACTGGTATCCTTTTCGAGGGCTCCAAATCTGATCACATAATCTTCTGCTATTGCTTACAGAATTTTGGCCCTCTCCATGACACATATATCTATTTAATCTTACATACCAGATGTAAAACAGACATGTAAGCCTATACATGTTTTAAAATGAAGTGTTGCTTAAAGTACGCTTTTTATTAAATAATATATAATTTCCATATGCCATGTGACACACATGGTTTGATTATCATAGCAATAACTTCCACTTATCTCTGTGTACTTGCAAATACTCCCTAGAGACCAATAAAAGGACATATGGCATAATGGCATCTCTTCAACTGTAATCATTATACTGGTACATATTAATGTAGTGAAGGTGAACTGAGGGCTTGCCAAAGACAAGCCCTTTAACACAGATATTTGCTTTTTTCTTTCAGAAAAAGTGAGTACTACAAAAGAGGGTACCTTATTTGTGGTGGTCTATATCATTTGGCAGTGGGGGTGCAGGTTTTGGAAGCACGTACTTTTGACAGGAAAACTGGCCTAAGAAATTCTACTTCCCATTTCTTTCTTTCATAGCTCAAAAGCCCTTCAGTTTGGCTTATGTTCCAGTTTAGGTTAACAATAACCCTTTTTATTTGGAGGCAACAAAAATTTCTTCTCTGTAAACATACACATATAAGTGTGCTCTGTTCCTACCTTGGAAGGTTTACTTTTGGAACTATCTCATCCTATTCCAGCAGAACAACTGGTTACCCCCTATTTGGAAAACACAGCTTTATTTCTGTGGCTCAAAGACAGGCAAAGCTTATGAAAGCATGTAGCAGGCAGTGAAAATTGAATCCGGAATTAGGGCTTCAGTTAAATTTTTCCAAATTTTTGAGAGCTGTCTGGATCCAGGGAGTTATGACTGTAGGCCAAACACCAAGGTTCAGTGCCTAAACTCACATATGGAATATGCTTTTAATTTAGAAACTGGGCCACCATCCAATGATGGCAATGAGGACACTCATTTCTACTCTCCTTCCCAGAGAAGAACAGTGGGTGTCAGTGAGGGAACTGTTTGTACTACAACAATTGCTGTCTGATGCAATGATGGTAAGAGGTCACCATCTTGTGTCTGATACCAAGTAGGGATTCTCATCCCAAAATTACAGCTTTACTTGATAGCTGTCTCCAACTTTCATCCTAGCAGGTCAGAGGCATCCAGACCCCCTGTACAAATCATCCAGACTCTCCTCCTAACATCACAAATCCACACAGAAACAGACGCTACCTGAGGAATGCAGCTTGAACACCACACACCTCATGGAAATTCTCTAACTTAATTCTAGCATCCAAATACAACCTCAAATAGTTAGTACCTCATATTTTCTCAGGAGCTGCACTCAATACCCAGGCTTTCAGAAATGTCATTTGAGTGCTGAGCATGAGATTGGTTTAATCTCCCTCAGAACTTCTGTGTGATGCAGTTGTACAAATATCAGACAACATTATTATTTATTGCTTTCCAAACAGGAATAATGAGGATGTGTGTGAGTGTTATTCTCATCAAGATAAACACTAGTAATTCTGGGACTCAACTATGTGTACCTATGTGTGTACACAAAAAGTGGAGTTGGCTTATCACTCCAGATGTCTGGTGCAAAAGACATCTGATCCCAACAATAACCAAAAACCTGGGACATTAAACATGCAGTGTTTGCAGCAGCCCTTTTGTTAGAGGGCAGAAATGGGCCAAGACACAGACGTCTTGTTTATCACAGCATGAAAAGGGCCCTGGTTTATTCCTCTTTACTGCTCAGCCATCCTGACTCCAGCTATTCACTGGGTCTGCCAGCAGCAAGCTCCTGCTGTGGGTTTCCCTTGCAGCCTCCGACTGCTGGTTATTTCCTGCTACACTCTGACTGCAGGGATCAGTGTGCAGACTCTGACTGCAGGCTTTTACCCAGCTAGACTGGGGCTGCAGGTTCCAACAACAGGCTCTAACTGCAGACCCAGACTGACCTCACAGCAGTGATCCTCTCTCCTCAGGATCCTTCTTCTTCATGATCCTCTCCTTCCCTCTTCCTCAAGGTTCCTCCTCTTTCATGATCCCCCTTACCAGGTAACCCACTCCCTTTTATCATGCTTATCTTTATTGGTTAGACGTGTTACTTATCTGGGGCGAGGTCACCTGTATTCCCTTCTCCTACAATGCAGATGTAAGCAGCAGTTTTAAACCATATTCTACTGCCCCTTCCGATAAACCAGCTCAGTACCACTTTGAATCACACTGGAGTTAACAAGCTGTTAACCCAAGCCACTGACAAAAATGTCTGTTGCCTCAAAATTTACATCTCCACAGCTGCTTAAAGAGTACCTTATTAACTCTTTTCATAACTCATCTTCTCTAATGAAACCTGAAAACTTGATTCCTGTTGTTTCCCTAGAGGTAATGGAATTATATGGCTTCTGAACTTTAGTCTGTCTCAAAATCTGCAATTAAGGAATGCTACCTCCATTTTATATTTATAGATTTTTCCATCATTAAAAAAGTATGACAAGATACAAAGGAAGAAAATCAGTCTGAGACTCCTAAAATAATCAATGACCTCTGATCCAGCAGCTTTCAGCTTAAAATGATGAAGGATAAAACCAAGCAGCCTTACTCAGGAGGTATTCCCCTCTGAGGCTGAGGAAAGTGTCTGTAGGCAGGACACTCCAGTGCTGCTGCCTCTAGCATCCCTCCCAGACCTCCATGGTACCATCGTGGGCACAACCACGATGAGACATGGTCAGCCCCTGCAAGGGGTTCATAGTCTGAAGATAAGCAGGCAAAGCAGGGGGGGAAGCAAAGGAAAACAGGTTTAGTGATTTTCTTCAGGTTTCATTTTCTAGCAACAGCAGAAAGAAAAGAAAATCCTTCTCTCCAAAGCCCTACTTTGGTAACTTTTTGTCCTCTAAAGTGCTGCTTACGACAGGGGAGTTCATATGAGTCTCTCCAGCCTTCTTCCTCTGGACAACAGGATACCCCTCTTTGAGCTCTCGTATGACTTGTGAGGAGCTGAGAATTTATTCACATCAGCTCAAGCCCTCTTATTGGAGACCTTGGAAACATATATATAATTTCCAGGAGATCTTCTTTACTGTTATTTATATTCCTGTTACAATCTCCTACTCTTCATCCTTTCTCTCTTCCTCAATATTCACCTCTCCTGGAAATCAGATGAATTGCAATTTTCACAAAAAAGGAAAGCAGCAAAGAAGCACAGGCAAAAATTCAGTTGCAGGGGGAAAACAAAAAAAAGCAAACAAACAAAAAAGACAAACGAAGAAACAAACAGGAGGAAGAAAAGACATCCAGTTAGGCATAGAAACATTTCCCAAGAAAATCCATGCAGAACCCAACAACACTTGGTGTTTGGACTTACAATTTTAAGCCCAACAGAACCACATCTCTGTGGCCTTCCGCTTGAAGATGTAAACAACCCCAGCCCCAACAATGCTTTATGTTAAAATCAGCACTGGCAAAGCATGACATAAATATTTTTTGTCTCACACAGGAAAGGATTCCATTTGCTTTGGGAACTATTCAATGTTATCTACTACCCTCCAACTTAAAAGTTTTGCATTGTATGAAAATAAAACCAAACGCAACACTCACACACAAAGAATAACAAGCACAAAACAACTCACGGGTACTCTATAGGCTGAAATTTGTTTGCACAAATTATTCAGTGAGCCCTTATGAATAATGAATGCATTGTGGAAGTCATGACTAGCTTATGAATTATTTATTAACTGAAATATGGGCTGAATTTGTCAGATAACCTTATTTTCCACAAATCATTCAACCATCTCCTACATTAAATGGTAACAACTGGCCTCCAAATAGCCCTACCTGCAAAATACAATCTTTGTTTTCTGTGGTATGAGAGGAGCTTTTAAAATCAAATTTCTGGAGACCTTCCATAATATTGTCTGTCAAAGCTTTGCTCAAAAAACAAGTAATTATCCAGAACCAATACTAATGCCATCCTATATTTTAATTACCAAAGGCTATAATGTGACAGCTTGGCACCTATCCTATCAATCCCAAGTCTGAAAAGAGAGTATGGGTAGAAATTACCTACCACATAATACTTTAGGAATAGTCCTGCCAATCACAGTGCCTTTAAAAGGAGTCATTATTTTTGAGTTGTCTGGGAGAGAGAATAACTAAAACACCCCAGTAAGTGAATGAGCACGACAAGAAGTTTAAAATATTTAATTTTGAAGTGTTTTAAAATGCTTGGGAAATTAATTCAAATTTGACATTTTATAACATAGCCTCTTTTCTCAAAGATGTTGCTCTATAGCCTGTTTAACCAAGGACTCTGAAAGTAATTTATCAGTAAAAATCTTCCACATGGGAGGTAGTATTGGTCCACAGAAATTGTCCTACTGGGTTGACCTGAAGTCTTGCCAGCCTTCTCTCTTTGATGGCACCCAAAGTTTGCAGAAGCTTGCAAAAAACCTGCAGTAAGCAGCCAGATCTCCATCATGGCTCACAAAACATCAGAAGAGCAAGCTGCTGCTCTTGACCCAGTTCCTCCCTGGTGCCAGAGGCACACGGAGGCGTTATCACTGCATCTCTCCTGATCTCAGGCGCTGCTTATCTCAGGCGCTGCTTATCTCTGTCCCTTTCACAGCAGTCACGAGGCAGAAGGAAACTCCACTCCGTGCTCTCTTTTTCCGAGCATCCCGGAGTCAGATGAAAACTTGGCTGAGCGAGAATGAGGGCACGTCCCCTCAGAACGCAGGGTGATTGTACAGGAAAGCTCTCGAGGGCGCGGGCAGCGTTCACAGCCCGCTGCTGTCAGCTGGCGTGCGGGGCCCGGCATCCACCCCGCGGTGGGCGCGGGGCGCGGGGCGCACGCCGGGATGCAGGCGGCCGCTCGCACGCGATGTCAGCGGCGCCGGGGCTGCTCCGCTCTCCCACAGCCTGTCACACCTTCAAAGGACGGCGACGGCAGGCAGCTGCCGTCTGCATCTGCCGGAGAAACAGCTCAGGTGGGATTTCATCTCCCTTGGGCTGGAACGGCTCCGCACGGCAGAAAGCCGCTAATGATCGCGCAGTGCCGAGCTGGGGAAGGCGCTGGTTGTGCTGTGTTTGTTGCTTGCTCATGCAATTGTAAGGAAGGGTTGCTGCAGCAGTGCCAAAAGACCTGGGGTGCTCGTGATCTTTTGTTTTGCTTGCTGCAGTCCCTGGCAGCTTCAGCAGCGTGATGGCTCAGGGCAAGCAGCAGCCACTGAAGTATTTACTCGGGGTACAAATGAATAATGAACAGGAGCTGAATCAGGACCCCCTACATCAGCATTCTTACCCTAATAATGTCAAAATGCAACAGGCTACTCACAAATAAACCATGCAGAGATGAAAAAAATAGCATTTCCCCAGTGGTTTATTGCAACTCAGTTCAGGAATAAGTTCATCCCAAATATTATTCCGGTAAATAAAGGAAGTTGAACTAGATTTATGTTAGCCTTCACTGTTTCAGGACAAAATGTGAGCTTGGAAAAAGTGGGAGAATATACTGATTAAAGATCTAGTTATTAATAGATCCAGTTGGAATCTCTTTCTAGTTTCTCATCTGGACAAGTACAATGAAATCAAAGTGAAAGAAAATTTACCATCTTCTGCAGTGATGGGTGCTTCATTCTTTTCTTCTTTATAACTACTATCCCAATCCAACAGGTTTTCTACCATGGCTGAGATGTGGTTACAGCAATAGGATGTGTTATCAGCATGGCCAGGAAATGGTTCACTTGAGGCAATCAGAACTGACATACAAGCCTTCATTATAATTGCAAAATTGGGAAGCTTTTTGACCACAGGCTTTTTTTTCCAGTGACAATATAGTGTGACCTGACCACAGTCCCATCACACATTCCCATTAAAAATCAACAAAAAACAAATCAAATGCATCAGTCTCCAAGGAAGAGGATAAAGACTAAACTGTCTTAACAGTTTCCTCCATGAATAGGCATAAAGACCCTAAAAGAATAGCAACACAGCTGTTACAAGAAGTGGAAATCCCATCTTATGAAAAGCAGTCATAGACTGTGCCTTGTTGGGAAGACCTCTCTCCTTCTGATGCTTTGAGGCACTTGATAAATAAAAAATAAAATTAAAAAAAATCAGTTACTGAGAACTCTATTTCCAAAATTACTTCCTTTAGGCTGAAAATTAAATATTTAATCATGTATGCAACAAGATTCTAAAACTGCACTGGGAGAAGACTGGTTAATTTTAGGATTAGGCTAAATTTGCTCCTGGACGCTTCACCAGGGTATGAGAGACATTTGTTCTAAAAAATACACAACTGCATCTCCTGTTCCTCCTCTGTGTTCAGGTGAGTGGGCTCTGAGTGCAACCTGTGAAAGTCTTATCCACCACAGTCTCAAAATGCTCACATTACGATGTTCCACTGTTTCCTATGCACACACAGGGAGAAAGATGAAAAGGACTGGGAAAAGTGATTTGCATCTCTTTCAGCAGAAAGTATTGCAAAGAGACAAATGAGGACGGAGCAGTGAAAGCAAAGCAACTACAAAGGTTTGGGTGAGGCAATCGGAGAGTATGAATTATCTGATGAACTTTGCCACTGCTTGTCAAGCAAATTATTCATCAAATTACATCTGCTGCTCTTTGACTGGTTCTAATAAATATCCCAAGCTATAAAAAGCACAGTAGTAAACCAGCAAGACTAGATACCTTTGTATCTTGTGGTCTCATAAACAAAATGAAGAAACTGAAAATTCTTGCAAATTGAAGATGCCACTGAGGCGGCAAAGAATCAATTTTGATTAAACAACCTGAAATTTGTTTTAGTTCAAACTAAAAATAGATCAATGCTTTGACTTTACAGAGTAGGAGAGAAAAATAGCAGGCAATGCATTTTTTTTCCTCAAGCTGTCATTTCATGTTCACCCTTCTAAACAAGTTCCACTCACCTCAGCTATCTTAAGGCTACTGCAGACTTTTAAACCAAAAGCTTAGGCAGGTCTGCACCATATGGACACTGCATCCCCTTGCAAATTCTAAGTTACTTACAGCCATACAGTAAATATTCAGGAAATCCTGCTCATCCAGGCACCTTCTGCTACAACTTATCACCTGGGCCATATTGGTAGAGACATTTACACTGGCACATAGTACAAAATTTAATCTGAAAATGACTGAATCTGAGCTCCATCTGCTCATGGACACAGCTGTGGTTTGCAATGCCAAAAGATCCCCAACTTGATGAACCAAAAGGTGACTCTTGTGCGGTGTGAAACCTTGCACTCACCAGAACTGCAATGCTCAATACACACATAAAACTGCCAACACAACAATCAGCTAATCTAAACTTTGCAGGCTGCAAGTCTACTGAAGCACTGGGATTGTCCAAAACCAATCTGTCTAGGAAGGGCTACTTTAGTAAACAAGCACCTCAGTTTTCTTCATGTGTATATCTGCTCTCCAGCATTGATCTACATGACAAAAAAAAAGTGAAAAAATATAAAGTCAGGTATGCAAATAATTACAGTAATATTACCAGTCCTGGACTTTGGTCAGGAACCAAGGCAAAAAACCAAAATTTAAATGTTTTAAATGAAACAAAGTTCAATTTGCTCTTTCAATGAAATTAAAAGGCCTTCTTCAATGCACAGCCTATCACTAGAACTTGCTAAAGAAAGATTAATCTTAGATCTTAGAAATCATACACCTTTTTTTTTTCTCTCCTGAGAACTGAGAGAAGGTTTCCATATGCTACAGAGGACACAGGCTTCCAGCTCCCAAACCAAGAAATGAAAAGGGTGAATTGTAGGACTGCAAATTGCAAACACACAATTAAAACTGACCACCCTGTTCCTTCTGTTTCAGCAGAAAACAACTGAGAATTCCAGTTCCTCTGCTGCCTCTCTCTGTTCTCCTATTTCTGCTTCACTGCCTCTGGTCATGGAGAGTTTCTTCCAGCAGGTTGACAAGCACTATGGAACAAGTGGCGCCTTAAATCACTGATGGTTCATAAAGCACATTGAAATAAACATGGATCAACTACTTTGGCCTTCAGATGATCTCAGTCTGTGAGGTGTCTCCTTACTCAGGTCCCCTTTTATTGCCCCAAAATTGCACTGCATGCACTTCACTGGAAGCCCACACAGGCACATTTTCTTGCTGTCACCAGCACAGAAACCACAGCAAACCCACAGGACAGAACACAAATCCAAAGGGTCTGGAGATTACAGGGACGACAGACACGGGGGGGCGTTCTAAGTGAGCAGGCTGAATGTTTCCAGTATGTTAGTTGGTTTGACTGGGTTTTGGGTTTGTTTTTTTTTTCCATCCCACTCCTACATTTTACCATATTTAATCTGGAATCTCACCTTATGTGAGAAGATGATGAAAGATTTTGCTGAAAGCCAGGCCATCTGCAGCCTGTGTCACTTTTGATAGTGTTTTAGGTCAAGAAACAACTTAAAAGTGAGCATATCCACTGAATCCATATGCAGCGGTCACATCTGAAGTTTTTCACAGGGAGATGTTTCAACATGGAGTGACCTTTAATTTTAGTATTTTAAAATTACATATCAAAAGAAAAAATCTAGACCTTGACTTTTAAATTCATTTCACAGGAAAAAAAACAAACAAACAAAACAAAAACAACTATGATTTTGGTTTTAGTCGGAAAACAAAATTCAAAAAAGTTATTTCCTACAAAACAGAATTTTAAAAGTCTACATAATCTTTTTTCAATTCCATACAATTAATTTATAGGAGAAAAACATCACTGTGAAGCTGAGGAAAAAAAAATGTCGTGGCATGCATAGTTTTGTCCGTAGAGCAAAAGCCACAAAGACAATGGATGCTGGGCTATTATTTGCTGCATTTGGAGGTATTAGACCAGGAGAATTCTAAACACTTGGAATATTTTTACTTTTGCATGATTTATCTTATGTGTTTCTTTGCCTTGCTTTGATCTCATCTTCTTCAGACCACAAATCTTGAGCTCTGTTCAGTAAACAGGGAAAATTGTGGGGATCTCTACCCGCAGATTTCAAAGCAGGCAGCTTCTAACTCTCAGCAGGCTCTTGCTGGGCTGTTCAAATTAGAAATGGAAAAAGCAACATTATGCAATATTTCTGCTAGAACACACATGGGCCTAATACACTTTTTAGGTGTTATAAGAAAGCAGGAAATAGACTGACAGAACTTTCGGGGGGGCGGGGGTAATTTTTTGAACAAAAAAGAAACTAAGATAGGAAGAGAAAAATCATTCCAGCCTTCACAGATTTGTCCTCCTCAATCCACAGGAGAGAAGCAAATGGTCTCCAGATGCTAATATGAGTGTACAAGTTCTTTACTAAAAAAAGCAGATCTGAATTTCCTTTCCTTTTACATGGCAGCCCCAACACTTCAAAGGCTAATATGCTGAGAACCATCTTATTTTATATGTTACTTTACTTATTAAATATCATTGCACAACCAGTATACAAACAATAACTACTGTAAGCAGTCAGAGCTGTGTTCCAAGCAGCAAAAAGCCCACTCTGACCCTAGTACCAAATATATCAATTTAGTTTAAATAGACCCTATCAGCCTCCAACAGACACCCTCACTCTTGTGCAATGCTTGTTCTAAACAGTTAATAAGGATTGAAAGAAAGCTCCTGCATAAATATTTGTACAAATATTTTTATTTGTACAAATGCCTTTCCCCAGGAGCTGCAGGCCCTTGCCAGGTGGCAGCATCTCTCTTCTGGAACACAGGGCAAAGCTTGGCTGTGACACTGAGAAAAGCAGCTCTGCCTTGTGCCCCGTGTTCGTGCTGTGATGGATTTGCAGCTGCCAGAGGACCCCAGCTGTCGAGCTTTCCACTCAGGCCACCACCTGGATCACTGTCCCCCAGCCTCTCCAGTCCAGCCTCCCTCCTGCCTGGCTCAGGGAGCAGGAGGCACCACAGCACTATTTATATGGACACCAGCCCCTGCTGCGTCCATATAAATAAACCCAAGTACTGAGCAACTGGTGGTTGCTCTGCCCTATAAAACATATCCCAGACAGTGACTGACAGGGACTGAGAGCACTGAGGCTTGAGCTCAGGTGAACACCTCTGTTGGTCGTGTGGTGTTTGACCTCACACCATAGAAACCCTTGAGGCAGGTTACTGCAACTTTGTGAAATCAAATAGATGCAATCAAGTACCGAGAAAGCACAACAAATGTGTCAAGCATACTAAAGGCCAGCAGGCATACTGACAGATTTTTCCACCAAAAGCAGAAGCATTTTATTCTGTCTTAATGCAAGAGATCATGGTATAAATCAACATATGGAATGATAAAAGACTTCCTAAAACATATTACAAAAAAAATAATGGCAAAGTATTGTTTATTTTCACAGAGAGGCTGAGCTATGCCATTTAATCATGGAACTGTCCTTGCAGTTGGAGGTTTAGTGAGACTCTACAGCAGGAGATGTGCTAGAAAAAACAATACTTGCTATGCATGACCTTGGGAACTGGACTACTGTAGTTAACATATATATGTGTAAACTAACTCATAATATGCTCTGAACATTTACATTTCTTTAATTAATAAAAACATGACCCGCCATATATTTCATTAAAACAAATTGTAAGATCTCTTTTGCTACTAGGCATCAACTAAAATCACTAAACAGCATCGCCTTGTGTCAACACCACTAGAGTGAGCATCCCAGTCATTTCAAGGCACTTTATGATACAAGGTCTACAATAAACATGCAGCTCTGATGGCCGTGCCATTAAAGACTGAATAAAGCTTTTTCTGTCCCCTTATTTACATTAAATGGACAAAAAAAGGTTAGAAATAACCAACCTCCCTTTCTATTTTTCTGTCACTGCATTTCACTTGCTCTCAAAGAACACCCCAAAATAATTCTAAAAAATTTTAAGTAGAAAAGTATATAGAAAAAGTCATGGGATTCTGTACAAAGAGGGCGGAAATTTACTGATTCAATTATTTTCCATCTCAGCAATTGGGGTTCCAGAAGTTGAAATGTATAAAGGAATATAGTTTATCTTACCCCGTTCTTCCTGACTATGTGTTTAGGGTGAAGTAGAGCAAAAGTTATCACACAAAACCAAACCAAAACAGACCAGAAAGTTTGCAGCAAACCCCTTTGTGGCATGGCATCTCCTTACATTAAGGGCTTCTGCAGCAAGACACAGCACTAGGGGCTGTCAGTGTGGTCACAATAGATCGCCCAGGGACAGACTTCACTGGCAGCTGCTCATCCCCTTCTCTTTAGGCAGCGCCTTGGTGTTACACGTGGGAGCCAACTGCAGATCACTGGAACTCCGTGGAGAGAGGGAGCAACCACCAGAAAGCCCTTGCTGAACTCCCACGGCCTGAGACAGCCTTCCAGAGAAGTCAGAAGGTGCCAGGAGGAAAACTGAGACTTAATCCTTTAGCTACCCAATACAGGTTTCTGATGTTGAATTGCCACCACTGGAAACTAAAAGAATGCCCTGTGTCACTGGCCAGTGTGCCTGCAGCCCTGTTACTTCTAATGCAGACTTTAAAAGACAGATTTCATCAGAACTAGAGCAGGACTACTTTTGCAGCCACAAGGATCAGAGAATGAGCCAGAGTTACACTCAGGGGCTGATGCTGTCTCCCTAAAGCTCCTGTGCTTCCCTAAAGAGCTGGGTCAGAAATGGAGGGCTTTCCAGACAAAGTCGTTCTGGAACAATTTATCTGGGGTAGTGACCTGCAGTATGGCTGTGCTAGAGCTTGGTAAAAACATCGACATTCATACATCCCAATGAATGTCAGCAAACAAAAAGATAGAAAGATTCACAGACGACACTCCAGGATAACCTGTCCCAACCTTCCCAGAGCAACGTCCCACAAAACAGTAATGCACTTGTATGGACATACTTCAGCACTACATTATCAGAGATACTGAGTGAACACAGACTCAGATTTGAGCTCAGTATCAGGCTGGTGAGTACTGCTTATTCATTTGGTATTGTGGTGAGTTCTTCAATTTCACAGCTAAGGTTTCACATTGGCTAAAAATGAATATTTATTTCCATTAAAGAAACAACAATGGAAGAAATTACCATTCTGAAAACTGGGGCGAAACCTCTGCTTCTCTCTGTTTACTGCCTATATTTAATTTGCCAGATGCATGCCTTTAAAATCAAGAAATTTAATAGCTTAGGATGGCATAAATCTTATATTGCCTACATAATAGCTGTGGTGACACCAAGAAATGAAAACTTCATTGTGGCAGAAACTATGTTTGCACCCAAAGTTAATTGCAGTATTCATCTCAAAGAGCAAACCAACACAAAACACTTTAGAGAAAGAGACATAAAAAGAGTCAATAACACATGGTGGGCAACCTTACATTAATGTCAGCATACATTAAAAATGGCATCCTAACAGAGGAACACTGAACACTGCTACTTTTAAAGAATGTATCATTTTCAAGCAAGCACAGCTGTTAATTCTCCAACTAGAAAAAGTGCGTTTTTCTATACATTTCATTTTTTCAGTTGTGTGTGGGGGAGGTTGTTTGTTGGGTTTTTTTTGTTTGTTTGTTTATTTGTTTTTTATTATCATCAGTTAAAATGCATGTAATGTAGATTTGGAGAGTGAGAGGGAAATGAAAATAACCATTATTAGACATTTAGGAAGAAACCAGAGGTCAAAGCTCTCGTGTCACTTCCAAATGCCCTTAAAACTGCATTTGACAAGAAAATGCATTCAGCTTATTTTGTGCATAGCTTAGAATTCAGGGCAGCCCACAGCTCTCCCCCTTCCAAGTGTTTGGGAATGGTAAACAAATTGGCAGATAATTACATTCCGTCTCTTAGCAACCCTAAATGTCTTGCAATGAAGTTATTTGGCTTTTTTTTTCTGATGTGTACTGGTTAATGACATTATTTCCACAAATTTTAGACCCATGCTGACAAACCCACTTCATACAGAACCTCCTGGATCAGCATACAGTTTAATGGCAGCAAAGATCAGCTGTAAGAGCTACCATCTTGTTAGTAATCTCTTGGGAAGACAATTCACAATAAATATATACTGAGGACAAACAAATGAGTAAGTAGGAAGAGGCTAGTCAAAATATTTTGTCAAGAGCCTAAATAGCTTTTTCCACTACCATAACTGCAAACAAACAATACAGAAACCTGTGGTTTAAACACAAACCTTTACACAGCAAAGTTCATTAATTAACTGAATTAACGAAATTTGAAATTTTAGAATAGGAGAGAGGTTTGGGCCAGTTTCTCAGGAAAAGAATTGATGATGGTAATCTTTTCTGAAAATGCAATCCCACTTGTAGCCATGAAGGAATTCTAAAAAGCCAGTTCATGAAAGGGGAAATATTGCTGCCACTCCTCCCCTTCTGCAGACACAGCACAACACAGCAGCAGCAGATTGCTGGGAGCGGTTGTCAAAATCTTCACTACATTTTAGTGGAGTGGAGAGGGCCTTTGTTCAGTGCCTTGCCTGGAAAGACAATCTCTAAGTTTTCTTTCCCTCTTAATAATATGTCAGAACAGGTATTAATAACAAGTAAAATATGCTGAAAAATCAGTACTGCCATAAAATACAATAAAAACAGTAAACTAGAATACCTGATTCTGCCAAAAGAGTTATCATTACACATTCCCTTGCATGTCTCCTTATTTAAAGGCTGATTTTGTATTAGAATCTGTGTACAATTGCTGGCAGAGATGCATGGATACACACTTTGTCACCATGTCCCTAATAACACAGATAATATTTCTTCTCTGTTTAGTAGTTGATTTAGGTACAAGTTCCCCTGTAAATCAATTCCCAAAGCAGGTTATTGTTCCCTTACCATAAATCTTCCCCAAAATGGTAACCAAATAATAAACTCATTTGAAATAGAAGGAACAAGCAGTCTCTCACTGAACAGTGTTAATTATCAGTATTTGCACTTTGACTGATTACTTTGGAAGTGAAGATGAAAATCTGGCAGCCTGGAACTGGACACTGAAAATAGATTTTCCTCAAGTTCAAAAGTAACACCATAAATCACAAAAATTAACCTCAGCACATGGACTTAAGAGTTGGTCTTTCTATAATGCTTGATAAATTACATCTGCATAGCAGACAGGAGCCTAAATAACTTCAAGGCATTTTGGCAATAACTAATTTAGACAAATGCAGTATTTCAGTGTTTTGTTGCTATGCAGTGTTCTCCATTTTAGTCAGGCACCTGATGGTGTAGATGGGCTCACACAAAGTTCTTGACACAAAACCCTCAGGTTCCAACTAGATGAGAAAGAAAAACCACATCGCTTCAGTCAGGCATCTGACAGAGGAGAGACAAAGAGAAGGGCAAAGTGATTCCTTTCCATTGTTTTAGTAAAGATCAGTTTTTCAGGAGCTCCTTTCCAAGTACAGACTGTGCCAGGGGGTGGCAGAGCTGACCCTGACAGCAGCATATGCTGCACCTGCCCCATAGCAAAGGAATCAGGGCAGCACTGCACTGCTGCTGTTCCCGGCGTGCACATTTAAGGTGCAGACAGACACTTGCTTAACTCCTGCCACCTCTTACCTTCTCCTTGCACACCACCTCTCATTCCTGTGAGACTGCCGCCCTCCAGATTTCCTAACCAAATGCCACACATAACTCATTTTAAACAAGCTAAGTTAGGAAAAACTTGTATCAGTCTACGTTTTGCTGGGTAAGGAGCCGGAGACCATTGTCATTGTCATCATCATCATCAGGCCTAAGAGGAAGTATGTAAAGGAGCAAACATCTTTTTGGAATTCTTTGTTGATGGAATGGCCTAGGGTTACTTTGGATTTTTTTTCTTTGCTCTGTCCTCATTTTCTGAGGACACCACACATTCCACTAGATTTTCTGAAATCTTAGTAGAATCTAGGAGGTGAGAGCAAAAAATTTTCCCAGAAAAACAATGCATTCAGTATAGTTCACTCAACTGCAAAGAGCTCCTTAATATCTAATTTTAAAAATCATCATTAAACACATCCCCCCCCCCCCCCCCCCCAACTTTATCTTCACACATAGATTTTTTTTCAAATGAAAGACAAACAGAAGGGGAAAAAAAGCTATCAGCAAAGCCTTTTCAACCTTCATCCGTCTTTTAAAATGCTCAAAACAGCGTCTAAGAGGAGAAGAAGGAGCTCAGGCAAGACGGTGCGGGTGAAAGCACGGCCAGTTTCCCTTTAAGGATCTGCCTGTGCCGGAGCAGTCGCAGGGGCACTGGTGTGTGTGGGTCTGTGCTCAATAAGCCGTGCGGCTCCCCGGCTGAACCAGCGCTGTCATGTGAGCCGGGGGTTGCCATGGCGAGCGCAAATGCGGCTCCCGATCCGCCCCAGCGCCGAGGCAGCGCGCTTCAGATTAGCAACGCACGAACGTGATTTCCTGGGGACGAAAAAAAAAAAACAAAAAAAACCCCAAAAAACTGCGCTTCGCTTTGCCTAACTGTTTGGATGTAAAGCTGAAACAATTAAAATCATCTCTGAAATGGTGTTTATGATAAACTGCTGAAAACCCTTTTAATATCAGAACAATAGCCATGTGACAAACACTAGCAGTTCAATCTTTGATAGCAGATGCATTTTGGCATAAGCTGCAGTACGTGAATTTCAAAATATTCTTCCATTTAATACCAAGAATATTGAATTTCTTCTTCAGCCCTTTAATCAATTACAACTGGAAGGGAGAAGAACGGGAGATGGCTGTTCCAGTGAAACAAAAATCATGTCAAACCAACCCTAAAATTCACTCATTGCATTTCTTAATGTGGTAATCCACAGGCTGACATTCACTGCAGGAAATTTCTGGGGAAGGTGTTCCTGACACTGAGGTAGAATTTTATCACCAGAATCCTAACATCTGGTACCAAAATTTAGCAGCTTGCTAATACAGCGGGCTAATGAAGACCTACATCATATGGGCTGCCATTTCTAACTTGGTGATGGAATGCAGCTGGGGCTACTTGCAACCCAAAGGTAGGTTTATTGAGGGGATTCTGGTTCTGTAGGGGCAGCCACAGGTCTGTTTGACCAGATTGAGGTGAATTCCAGCAAGGCACGTTGTTTGTGCACTTTCAGGAACCTCACTGTGATGCCAGGATCTAACATAAAACGTTCCGAGACCTCAGGCATACTATGGCCTTCAGTGTTTAATGCACATACAGGGGATATTCCTGCGTGCTACTGCTTTCAGAGAAAAGGTATTCAGGTCCTGAAATAATCCCAGATAAAGACTTTACACAATAATTTATAAGGAACCTAACCATAAAAAGTGAGTTGCCCAAGCCTCTGTGCAATTATGTAAAAGCAGATAGACCTCAAAGTAATTGAAATTTTTAATAAAAGTCAGTCCTTTGTCTCCATGTTTGTAGAAGGTCCTGAAAAGGGATAACTTGCATTGAAAAAGATAATTAATTCTCTCAGTATTTCCTTTCCACCAGAAAACCAAATAAAAATTCAATTTTAGTTAAAGCCAAATAGATTCCCCATACCTCTACAAGGCCTTCCTAACTCTGCCCATCACTTATGAGGGGCTGCTCTCAAACCTTGCAGCACCATTCAGCCTGTAATTGCTACCAGCTCAGGGCATGTGGAAGTGCAGAGCTCTCTCAGCATGGAAAGATCATGATGTTGTCTTTGTTCTTTTCCCTCATTAGAAGATACTCTGTTGGGGCTTCATGGGTTAATTTCAGATCCTTCTCTTTGTTAACCTTATACTTTTTACTGTACCCCAACACATCTAACTTTCAGCATGTACTATAGGTTTTTCTCCAATAGCAATAAAAGGGAAAAATCTCCATTGCAAATCACTTGCTGATTTAAAGGAATCAGACTGCTAAAGCACAAAGTGATGCTCCAGGATTTCCTCCCCATCAGAGTGAGCAGCATTTAGCATTGATTGCTATTATTTTTAATGGGATGTCCAAAATATTGAAGACCTACCTCACTACTGATCCAATCAAGATGCTTCACCCACAAAAAAAATTGCAGAACAGATTATATGAATTTTCACTGAAACTACCTTGAATCTCTCTGCCTATGGAAGATGAATATCAAAATCTAACCACTAAAATATTGGATGCAGTCTCAGGATGAAAATAGCTGATTTTGTTGTGCTACTGTGTTTTGTTAATGACAAAATTGTTGATATCTCACTCAAATTCATCTCATCACCAAAAATTAGAAAAATGAGATCACCGGTCAGGCTCCTACTAATAAGATTTTGATGTTTGCAGACTAATTTTTTAATTAGGCTCTCTTGGTTTACTTATTCAGACATGCCTATTGAGGATGGCTGCAGGATTATCTGATGTCAGAGTCACAAAACTGCGCATAAGATAAATAACTTCTCACACCCCTCGATACCTCTTTCAGCCCTGAGCTTTCTGCAAACCGCAGGAATTTGGTACCCCATAGCTGCACACAGAGAAGCAAAACAAACTTTGTTTAATTATAGAAGATTATTCTCTAGATGAGCTACATTTTTAAACAATCTCTTTTTGAAGTACTAAAGGACTCAGCAGTTTCCTTTTGTCTTTAAAGATTCAATTAAAAGTATGTTTCCAAAATTAAATTACAGCATGAAATTAGCTAAGGGTATGAAATACGGCATTTGCCCTGGCATTCAGGGGAAGGCTGTTCAAAGCAATTCACTTAATGGCTCCAACATGTGATCTCAACTTAATAACTAAAGTGCCCTCAGCTCACAGAGGATCTACTGGTGAGATATGCCCTGTATAATCCACCAGAAAGAGAAATGGATTAAACCCAGGTAAATCTTATTAATTTACGGAAAACCCTGCAGTTACTCTCATTTTTGATCTTTTAAAATGTTACCATTTTGTCAAGAAAAACACTTGTTGGCAGGAATATTTCTGTGGGTTTTAGCTGGCTTTGGCCTTCTCAATCCTGACACATTCCAGAAGCATCTGCCGGGGTCCGTTGGAAGTGTTTGCTCCTCTGTAGTTTTCAGAGAGAACTGCTGGATGTAATTCATCACAACCACTGGGGACACACTTGAGTTTATTCTGTGCTGCACTAATAGAGGGAAGGAAATGAGCAGTCTCCAAACTCCTCAGCTGCCCCTTTAGGCACCCATTGGGTACAATTTTAGCTCATGCTGGGAGCTGTCTTTGCTCTGCGTGCACTGGGCTCATGTTTCAGAACAATTTCCACATGGGGTCCTTGGGTGCTGTGCAATGAAAAGGGAAATGAAAACCAATTCCACTGACACCCACCTTCTGTGGGACCAAAGCAGCTCCCTGGGCTCATTCCCAGGCTCCTGGCAGCTCACGGGGGGCTGTGGCACCTGCCCCAGCCCAGCAGGGCTCTCCCGAGGCCTGAGCTGGGCTCACCCGCTGGCTCTACTACTCCTGAAGGAAGGCCCCGTGCTCAGGACACACCACACAAAGGTATTTTTTCAGTTGGTTTGTGTTATGGGGGGCTATTTGTGGTGAGGGTTTTGTGCATTAATTTATTTTTTTATATGTTTTCAACTGACTTTGCTTCTAACTTAAATTAGAGTGGAAAGCCAGAAGGAAAAATAAAAGCATTCTCAAATTAGCTATAAAACCCACAGCTAATAATGTCTCTGCAATCCATTTCTTCTCTAATCTCTGCTTGCTCCTATTTTAATCCAATCACACAAAAATGTAATCACTGCACATACATATTCCTCTTTCCATATAAATTTTAGCCACTGATGCAGCATAACTTGACGACAAGATGCCCTTCACCTGATGCCTCTGTTACAGAAGTGGTGTGACATTCTCTACTTTCAGGGGCATACCCAAGAGCAGACTCTCTACTTTAGGCTAAGAAAATAAACATCCCAATTAAATAATCAAGTATTATACCATGTTTCCCTGTGAAAGAAAACAAATAAATAAATAAATAAATAGGAGTATGCATAGCCTGTCAGGAGGGTGCTGAGGAGAGCATGCAAAGGGCACAGATGCCTGCCAGCTGGATGGGGCTTAAAGCAATCTTTATTAATATTAAATCCAGACAAATACAGCTGTGATTCATGGCCCTGAAAAGAGCAATGAACTGAGCTATTTTGCTCAAAGAAAACATTTGTTTTTCTTCAACTTTGTGAACAGTTATTGTTAAATAATGGATTTTCCTGAAGGTACAGAAAGATTCACTCTTCCTATTCTAATTCTGGCACAAAGCATCAGTTCTGCTGGGTTCTCAGACTGGGGCTGTGTGTTCTCAGTGTCTAGGACAATGGCTAGTTGCAATTTTCCCACAATGGGTTGTGAAATTTCTTTCTACATGTTTTTTGTAGAAGTATTTGTCCTCCAGGTTGCAACACAAACTCTAAATTTGGGTCACAGGCAATTACAAAATTTGTCAGGTGTCAATGAACTTCAGCATGGAGCACTTTTTGGCTACTGGAAAACCTGTGCCAGAAGAGGTCAATGCTTTTCATTTGCATATGAATTTTGCTGTATCACTGAATGTATTTCTCTATTAATTAAGTCCATCCTAAAATAGTTATAAAAACTTCATCTGGGCATGCTTGAGAATAGTCTTCCTTATTTTTTATCCAGTCTTCATAACAACAGTTTTAATTAATTTCTACTTTACTCTTTGCAAATTTGTGACATACTTGAAGACGTTCTTGAAACAAATGCAAACATTTGACTGCGAATAACGGCACCACCAGAACTCTACAGGATCATTCAAAATGTCTCTATTTCCGGAGCTCTACATGCATCTCTCTTGCTAAGAGGAGTTTTGGGTTTAAAGAAATGCAGGATAATTTTAACTACATCCTGTAGTTGAAGAGTAATCAAAAGATAGTGAGAGAAGAGACTAGAAATAGAAGTGGAGTGGGAACAAATGGCTACAAACTGTCCATTAAGATCCAGGGAGGCCCAAGCATCTCCCAGCAGTAGTGTGCCAAGGACTGTGTCCTGGAGGTACAACACACCTCCAGGATGACCCAGTGTACCCAGGCAGTTCCAGCCTCAAGGCTGGATGGAAACATCCACCCAGATGGAATTGGAGCCAGGCCATTCACATTACTCCTTTACAGAGGTGGTCAGGCAGTCCTGTGAATACCAACAGCCTTGAGAGTCTTCCACTGGGTTTTAACAAGAATAGGGGTCTGGAACCCCTTTAGAAGCCTTCTGGGCTCTCTATGACCCCACACTCCTGATGTGCTCTTAAACAGACCAAATGAGTCCTCAGAGAAAAAGCACCCACCTACATAGTGGATCTGAGCAATTTGTGGAACAATGAAGGGAATGAGACCATGTGAACTCTCTGAGAAGTAAAGGTTGTAGGCAGAAGCCCTAAAAGGGAAGAGTTTTTGAAAATAACTCCAAGATTTAGATAGCAAACTGATAATGATTTCTGCTTTATTTCCTTGGTCTTTTGGATTGTGTTTCTGGATATCGGCCTCTATGGTAAATTTTAAATGACATTAATCACATGACTGTTCTAAAATAAAACTTCTCTGAATAACAGCAACAGCAACATAAAATAGTTTGCATTGTGTCTGTTGTTTATTTTGTGTGGCAATAATACAGGCAGCCATATGGATATGAGCATTTGGAAGGGAGGATTTGTTGGCTAAATCATCACATCTGTTTACTTACAAAAGCAACAAAAATACATTTGGAGGTCATTGACTGCACAACCATTTTACTTACTCTTGGTGGAAAAAAACTGTCTATGCTACTCTTTCTGCATTGAACCAATTACAAAACACACCCCAGGATATTTTCATGAGAAAGAGGTTTTGAAATCATAGAAGAATATTAGTCTCTATCACACCTCATCAGGCACTTCCACCAAAACAGTGGTATCAGAGCAATAACTTAATCTAGGATGAAATAAGCATGCAACATGTCCAGGAGGAAGATAAAGGAAACAACGGTGCCCCAGTTAAGCCTCCTCATAGCACAAACGTTTTGATCAAAGGAGCACATACCACTGACCCCAAAAGACACATTCACCAAGTGGACTCAGATTTGAATTAAAACCAAAAACAAACAGAAAAGCCCCCAAAAAAACAAAACCAAAACAAAACAAAATAAAAAAGAAACAAAAACCCGCAAACAAACAAACAAACAAACACTCCACAACTTACATCAACACAACAAGCCAAAAACAATGGGTTAACAAGCTTGTAATGTATAATATCTCAATAATGTGTTTACAGGTATTTAAACTGAGGCTCTCACCATGATCCATAATATTTAATGCACTTCCTTCATCATTTTTTTGAGGTCAGGCTATAAGCATACTATAATCTAGCAAGAATTATTATTCCTGCAAATTTAGAAATGCTCAGTTTACTACACAGAATTTCAACTAAAGACAGATGTTCAGAAAAAAAAATAAATAGTACTTTAAACATTCTTTCACCTAAAGTATTGTTCTGATTTCAAGACATAATTATAAAAATTAAGTTCATAACGAAATTCCTTTCAGTTATTTTTTATTCTGGTAGAAATATTTTGGTAGAAACTCTTCAGCATGTCCATATAGTCTAAGATTACACACATTTTCTCAGCTGAACAGAGCTTTTGGCAGTGAATAATCCCATGCATAGAAATCTTTTTCTATTTTCTTACTGTCACCCACGCTTGATAACAACTTTTAGCTGAAGGACACATAATTTACGTCTTGTTCACGAAGGAAACTAAGGATAGGAATGACAGAAAACTACAGAATGATAATACCTGAATTCAATTACTTCCATGACCATTAAAATTAAGAAAAAAAGGCAAGAGAAAAATGTGATCTTACTTTCGCTGATGGGTTAGTCTTCAGTACTTGGTTTGCCAAAGAAAGGAGAGGTTATGACAGCTGCTCATTACAATTCCTTCTTTACTACAAGAGCTTAACTCTGCCACTGGCTGGCTGGCCCATTTCTGCTAGCTTTAGCACACAACAGTGCTCCTAAAAGCTCCTCCTCTCGACAGCATCTGTCTGGATACAAGCACAAGCAAGGCTTTCCATAGAGCCATTTAGGTGCTGGGAGCGAGCTACAAGTAAGGGAAACCATTAGAAGTAAATATTTTGATGACTAAGTCCAGGATTTGGCAGGCAGAAATTCATGCCCACTGACACCACCAGCTTTACAGTAGTCACATCTTCACAGTGTTACAAGTGAAAATGATGACTTCCCTGACAGAAAGAGTAACTTAAATGATGCATAAAAAATAGAAGCCAGACCTTTGAAAGCATGCACTCCTTAATAGTTTGACTCTGATAAATGCAATATGTCTGAGCCTTCAGAGGAGGAGTGTTCATTATTTGTTTCTTTCCAAGATTTTATTTTTGTGCAATTAAAAAGGGAAAACGTTGGTAAAGTATCCACACTAAACAATAATAAAGTATCTAAATATGTGCATTTCAGTATTGGATGAGTCAGAAGGCAATTGCTCATTCTAACAGATGCCCTATATGAGCTCCAAATACTCACCTTTTTCCTGGCACCCACAATAGCTGAGGCAAATCTACCTTCTGTTCCCAGAAATGCTGCCTACAGCTGATATTGTATCGTGGCAAATGTACATCTCATGGTATTGCCAGTGAAAATAATACTGCTCCATTATTTTATTTGCACTTTATAGGCTCTGTAGGCAATATGCCAGTACCTTCCCTTAATCTGGACACAGCTCCCTGAGTAGACAAGGATCATGTAATAAGACCAGAAGAATAAAAGATGGAAGAAAAAAAGTCTATACATTAGGTCCTATATACATATGTATTTATTGTGTCTTACTCTTAGCTACTAATCAGCACATTAACCTTATTTTCTCCGCATGAGCGCTAAGTACCATACTAAAATTAGGTCAGAAATTCAGATCAGATCAGCTGACTCAGCCCAGCAAGATTAGACAAAGACTAGTTGCTGGGGTTTTTTTTCCCAATCCAATACGCTGTGTTTATCTCCCGCAATGTACAATGGATCCATACATTTTTCCCCACAATTAACCTATCAGAAGCAGCACCATGGGACAGCAATGACACTGAAGGTACATCAGTGCTACTGAAGAAACACAGCCCAATGTATCCATTGGAAGGAAAAACCTAAAATCAAACATTTTTTTTTTAGGTCATTTTTTCAGATCTTGTTTCCAAACTGCTCAGACTAATTAATTTCAATGAACTTAAGTCATTCAGCATAGTTATGAGATGATTTAGGTAAATAACAGCTGCTTCTAAATACTGTTGTATGTGACTACAACCAATTTATTGGACAATATATTACTCATTATTATGTTGTTAACATACACAACCAGCCTTCTTCTAATAGAGACCATCTGAACAGTAAAATTGAATAGCTTCTAAATAATTCAATAATTGGACTAGCAGGTGATTCTCTGTAGGTGCCAAAGACTTCTGGCTGCTTTGATTCTCAAATGCAAACGAAGAGTATTTGTGGGAACCCTCTCTCCTCCTCAAAAATCTACCTGCAGTTAATCACAGGGGATGACTCCCTTGTTGCTAAGGAGATTGCTTTCAGCTATTGGGAGTCTCCAGACTGGTGGCAGTCACCACTGCACATGTGCACCACTTGCTATCTAGGCCACGCTCTCAGGAATTAGGGACAATATAAATACCCACCAAGATAAGGTAAAGACATAAAGAATATAGTACAGAACAAAGAAGAAATCAATGATCCTACTTTACCCTTTCCTGACTGCTGCATTTCAATAGACAACGTGGTCTTGGATGAATCTCTGGAGGTTACTAGAGGGAGCTGACTCAATTGCAATCAGCCTAAGTGACTTCAGACATTGTGGTTCCTTTAGTCAAATCAGGTATTTTCCCTTGGTCTGCCATTGTTTTTAGTTTTTCCAATCAAAGGTTGATGGCAAATATCTTTTTTTACCTCCCCAAGTTTACATGGGAGAAAGCAAAAAAAAACTTAAAGAGAGTGTTTTCCAAGATTTCCTGAGGTGTTTTCCTTCTTTGTTTCCTCAGGCAGATATTGTTACCCCCCTCAGTGTTATTGAGATAAGCCAGGTGGGGAGGGATCAGAGGGGATCACTGCAAACACAGTTTCCCAGAGAAGAACACTGTATTGAGGAAATGTTGCTATCTCCAAACCACATATAAATACATGCTGTTCCTCTAATAAGCCCACTGTGCTGCTGGTCCTTTACCTCCTGTCTTCTGGCTCTGTGACTGAGGGTAAATACTCTGTTCTCATTGATCTCAGTTGAGTGTGGGCAAAAATTCCATGGTTTGGCTCAGCCCTAAATCATCTGTACTTATCCAGAGCTCTTCATCAAATCACTTTGCCAGGGTCAATGAACAAAACAACACAAACCAACCACAGTGCAGGAAATACTGTCACTACTGTTGAAATGAGGTAGAAAAGCTTGGCTAGAGGACTATAAAGAACCAGGTAGGTCCACAAGTTATTCTCTCATGTCCCAAGAAACCTACTCATAACAAAATCTGTTCTGGTACTTAGTAACATTTATGGTCACACATATAAAAGTACATGCAAGCAGGTTAGCCAGAGCACAGCCTAATTAACTGTATTCACCTTAATTTCACATTATTCTTATCACTCCAATGAAATTACTGACAATCCGAATAGTTCCACTTCCTGGAACATACAGCAGCCATATTTTCACTATAATTCCTTCATCTCCCTCCTCTCTCAAACTGTGTGTGCTGCTCTTTTCCTTTTAATGTTCCATCAAAATTATCAGACTACCGAGGCGTTGCTCAAATGTTCACAGCACAGCATGTCTGTTATACCTGGATGTACAGTACCCAAGACATAGCATAAAATTTAATCACTTAAACTGAAATACAGAAGATTCATGCTGGGGAAAAATATTCAAAGGACCTCCTATCAGTTTATGCTCAAGCCATCCATTTGCATATAAAAGTTAAGGATTTGGATGGAGGATTTACCTGTATTAGAGAATTTTACCTTCACCTCAAGAAAAACCAATTTTTTGTATTGGCAAATGTACGTAATAAATATTTATATCTATTCTGTTCAACCTTCTTTTCTTCTCCATGAGGCTGCAGAGATTTCATTGATATCCATTGGCACAAGAGGCCAGGTCATACAAGTGCTCCTCTCATTAACAGTCAATTAAAATCAATGGAATTGTTCAAGAAGAGCCATTATAGGGTTCTGCCCATCAGGGGCTTGATCTGTTTTCCTGCAAGTGATTGCAATATTGTTACTGACTTCATAGATCATAGAATTTAAAGGAAAATGTAAATAATAGACACTTAAAAAAAAAACCCTAAACAACTCAGACACCAGTTAGAAAGCTTTGAAAATTTACCTGATTCAAAACATCAGATCAAGAAGAATCTATTTTGACCTGTGAGACTCTCCCTGTCTTGCTCACACACAAATAAATTTTTGCACAAATTGCTCATCTAAAAGCACTGAGAGGATGACAACCCTTTTGTCACTAGATGTACATCTCCTATTCCAAAAAGCCAAACTTTTTGTTACAAATCACACCTGCTCAAGATGTTCAAGCTACATGTTCAAGCTACGCCTACACAGTGTAAGCCACATGTGTTAGAGGCCTGACAGAGGCCAATGGTCTGAACTGCTTTGGCCAGCAAGCTGCTTAGAAATCAACTGCTCTACACATATTTACCATATCTGAATCCCTTGGTTTTCATTCACTCTGCCAGACCACTCATCTTATTATCAAAATATTTACCGTTTTATTGCTTCTTCTTGTTTTCGGCGTTTTTCACTCTTTTCTTTCAAGTAAGCCAGGTTTGTTTCATTCCTCATGCGATCATTCTCTCGAGCAATGTCTGATGCATTCTGTATAACCAAGCCATCATAGGCCTTCATCCCCATGTCTTCAATATACTGGAGAAAAGCGCCCAAAGTGACCTCCTCCTGATTAGAACTCATCATCTTGCAGGAGATAATGAACAAAGGAAAGCAACGTTTCCTGCAGGTTGAAAAACACATAATACCTTAATCAGTAGGAAAATAACTTATGGCTTATGACAGCAAGATCACGTCAGTTGTAATTAACATCTCCGTAAGAGACAATTTTTCAGACTTTCTCATTTAAAGGGTAATAAACAAAGGAATTCAGAACACAGAACAACTTTACTCCAGACAAGAAGTGACAAAACCAAGAGTCCCTTCTTGCAGACAACACAGATCCATACACTTACACTGTTTAAATCACAAAAATATTTCTTTCCACCCCCTCCTATTTCCTAGTACCCATCAGTAGCATAAATACTGCCATTCTGAATCTCAGTTTGAATTGTACTGAGAAAGCTCCCAACACAGGATGATGGGTCCCTTTTACAGTTTAGGTAAGGCTGCACCAGAGCAGATTACCAGAAAAAAATTCTATTCGGACTACCAGACAAAGTTCCTATTCTGCAGGATATTCTAAACTTCAGGTGAAAACTATTGTTCCATTTTTTGAAGCAAAACCCTTAAATTTAGAGATAAGTATTGTGAAATATTTTTCTGTATTTCTCAGCAATTTCATATGAGCCTATAAGCCCTGGTTATCTGTTGCCCAACATCTTGTTAGCTTGAAGCTCCAAGAATGGACAAGAATGCCCAGCTGAGCTGGGACCTTCAGAGCAGACCCTTGAAGTCTCCAAGAGTCTGTAATCCAGAGGTATGACAGACACTGGGTTTTACAGCACCTCCAGCTGAGCACCTTGACACACTTAGACCCCTGGGTCATTCCTGGGTCTGTGGCAGGCAGCCTAAAAACTCTATGGAAAGGCCCCAAAGGTTTTCCATTCATCAACAAAACTCCTGGGAGTTGCAAGAGCTCTGGTGTACAGACACATCAGTAAATACTACAGGAGACTAAAGGCAAGATAGAATTTCAAGAGACAGACTGTCTCTCTCTCAAGTCTGTGCTGGATAGGACTGGATTGGTCACTCATTAAACGAGTAAAATAGAAGTTTAAAAAAAAAGGACTGTTCCATCCTTTCAAAAATACTGATTATTGTTAGGTCCAGAAGCATTACAAGCTTGAGGGGCACTACCTGCACACAGCCCTGTGAGGGGCCCTCACCCCACAGCCGGGGATTTGGTGCAGGAGTCACTGAGCGATTTGCTGGCAGACCTGGCAGCTGAACTCAGCTCTCTAAGGCACGTTTGCTTATTCACTGCTCCAGCATTCCTCCCTTCCCTGAAGAAGGATGGCGTGGCTTCTCGGAATCAGCCTCAGAATATGCCAACACTACAACTAGAAAGGATCTTATTGAATAGTCAATAAGAATCCTGTCTGCACACGGAATTTAGGGGCAGGGTTCCTGTGGAATCAGCGACAAAATTCTTTCCCCTATTTCCTAGTGTAATGTTATATTTCTAACATTTATTACATAGCTGGAGATGTAAAATTCCGATCTAGGCTGGCACTGGTTAGATGTAAATAAATAAATAAATTTAAATGCTCTTAAAGATTCTAGAAATCCGCTCCGGGCCTTCAGATCTGGGCCCTGACTCTGAAAATGCAAGGGGTAAAAAGAGGAGAGAAATATATTTCTGCCCTTGAATGTTTTCCCCCTGTTTTGATTGGGGGAACTTTTGAAGTGACAAGGGCAACAAGCAGCTAGTTTCAGGCACTAAATACCTTAAAAGCACTCTGATAATTTCCCCTTTTTCTCTTGTGTCTGCATATCAAAATTTCTGTACAATGGTAACACAACTGTTAAAATCATGAAGACTCAGAGGATGCAAAGGGTCTTCTCCTATTACCTCTTCTGCCTTCCAACCTATCAACTAAGCCTGAACACGAACATAAGGCTGATGTTGAGGGTCACTGAAGTGATCTTTAAGCATTTTCAAGCATGGGTATAAGCATTTCCCACTAATCCCTGCAGGGTAAAACCAGTGAAGGAGGTCTTAGTGCAGCCCAATGTGCCTGCATGCCATTTCACGCAGCTCTGACATTGGAGCTGGCTAGAACTCTGCTGGGCTGGAATGTGCGTTCAGCCATTCTATGTGTTCACCATGAGTAGCACACTGTCTGCACAAGAGGATGTTAGAAAGATGACAGTGAGCTGAACAGACTCTATGGATGTTATGATTCTTCAGCAGCCATCATCTTAGACTAATTCCTAACCTTGCTGATTAAAAAAAGTAAGGCCAGATATCAAAGCCCCTTCCTGAGTCTCTCTACAGCATGAAGTCTACAAGATTAAAACCAACACTAACAGCACAGACAGCTCTAACTCCCCTTTCTCTGAACTCCTCAAATGATATCTGCTTTTTGATGGTTAAAGTCTGGGCCATTTTCCCAGATGGCTATTTTATTGTGAATTCCATTTTGGACTTCTAGTAAAACCTTGTTTCTGCATATGTTGAATTAAATTCAAATAAACCTGCACAGCAGAGAAATCTCACCCTAGTGACCTGAATGGCAGTATTGCCATTGATTTTTTCAGTGACCAGGGTTTACTCCTGAAATGTAATAGGAAATTTTATACTGAAGGTAACTTCAACAGGGTTTCTATAAATGCAGTTCTCATTCATTTTTCCCCAAGACACATGATATGCTTTACACGTCTTTTTTGACTATACTGCGTTTCTTCTCACTTTTTCCTTTCTTTTTGGAGCTCAGAAATGAGCTAACAATTAAGGATATACTGAATCTCCTTGTAATATGATGTTTATTTTTTTAAACAGGAGGATGAAATCATTCCAGTGGCAAAAAAAAAGAATTAAATAAAAAGCCCTTATTCTGCTCCATGAACTGAGGAAAGACTTGATATTCTGGTTTGCTACTGATGTTTTTTATTACTAAACTTATGCAAAAACTTACTATTTACTAAATAGATCAAGATCTATTCTTTGTCCTAACAGAGGCCCAATCCCACAGCAGTACTGAGCAACTGCAGCTAAAGAACTCCTCCTGTGACTGCTGATCCTTTGCATGCTTGTGACACTAAAATCAGTTTGGGGTACTCCTGGAGGTAGCTGGGAACACACAGATATTTCCGAACCTTGAAACTGCTCTTATAGCACTGACTCCAAAAAGCCTCTGCGCAAGCAGCAAGCATTTTCTGACTCAAACCCTTTGTACCTCCCGTGTATGCGATATTTTACAGTCTTACTGCATTTTCTGATAGTGTACAGTTGTACATGCTATACTTAAACAGGGATTTAAAATGCAAACAGCAGGTGCAAAAAGCTTAATTAATTACTGTAAACATTTTTACAGTCTTAGTATTCCTTGGGCAGCACACTAGGACCAATTTTACTTACAGGTATTAATGCCACTTCAGAGAATATGTTACCTTAGTAAATGTGCTCCATAGCTGCAACAGGCTGCAATTAACACGTATGGCCCCTGGAGTCCCATGCAGTGACTGCCTGTCCCCCTCCTTGGGAAATGGCTGGACAGCACTGATCACCTTTTGAGCAAAGGTTCTGATGGCTGGTAAACTCAGGCAGTGAGCAAGTCCTAACCATTTGCCAGGGCAAATACAGGCAAAGGCAAAGATTCTCTTTGAGTACATTCATATTTGATTAAAACTTTGCAAATGCAAATTGTTAATAAGTCATGTAAACTGAGGCCCCATGATCCTGGTATACCTAACATGCACACTGTGATCAGGGATTTTGTTAGCCAGTAACAAGGACTATACAGTCACCTATGTATTTGTAATCAAGTTTCTTTCAGTGCATTTTGTTTTCTGAAATCAAGCAGTCCTGGAAAATTATAACTGAGAGTTGCACCACTTGAGAAATTCTTTACACACTCCTTTCTTTTCCCCTCCTCATTGTGAAAGAACAAAAGGAGATGGCGGGGCAGAGAAAAAGCCTTGGAGTTTAGCTATTGGAGCCAATGTACTGAGAAGTCAACAAAAATTGTTTGGAGGAACTTGGTTCTGAGTGTTTACTGAACACAAACACCTTTGAAAATCCATCAGAGCACAAGGACACAAAGGAGTTCTCCATCATGTACACTTTCCTTCTTAAGGACTAACACTCTGTGAAACCTCACTGAGAAAAAGCCACAATCACAGCCATCCTGCCCACTGACACCTGCCCCTTCAGGTACCCCCAGACCAGAGGGACCCTGGCAGACCCTGACCAGGGAGGTTTGCACTGGCATGGCTCATGCATTCAGCTGTCAGCATGGGAGGAGTAAAGCAAGAAAGATTTTTTTTTTTTTCCTGCCAATGCATCTGGTTTACTGGCAAGGGCAAGCAGTCCCCTTCCCGGTTTGCCTAGAAATATTTACATAACTAAATTCAAGATCATTGTATTGATTCAGATACAATTTCTGTGAGAGCAGAGTGCATTGTGTTTCACAGGACAGTTGCATACCTTACTTCTAATCTAACCCTTTGCTCTGATGCCTCATACACGGTATTTTTGATCAGACCACAAGCCACTTCCTTTTCATATGATCAGTGTGCAAAAATTATTGATTTCAGAATATGAGTAATCAGCTGAATATCACAGTATCCAAGCAGTGCTACACGTGAAGATTCAGACATGCCATTCTCTCTCTTATTCACATCAGGATCCCCAACATATCAGTTGCTTTTCAGCTTGCTTGACAGCCATAAGCTGCAGCTGTGCTGCATTGAAAATTGGCAGTGCTGACATTAAACTGAAGGAGCTTTTTGAAGTCATGACAAAGGCACTGATTGCCTTCTTCCAAACCAGAGGGATTTTTTTTTTTTTAATTTTAACATAGGAGAAGAGACCATGGAAAAACAAGTGTGGGGTTGCCCAAAGTCCTGAGTCCAATCTCAAATTTATAAAGGCCTACTGCACACTTCTCCAGTATTCCCTGATTCCCTCCCAAACACTGCCTCCTCTCTTTGAAAGAACATCTGCTTTCTCATTACGTTTTAACTCCCTCCACTAAATTCATTATATCAGAAGGATTCTGCACAAACAGGGATGATAACCAGCCATTCAACCCTTGAGTCAGAGCTGTTTTATTCTAGCTTCTCTCAAGAATAAAAGCAGACAGGCCAGCCGTATCCAATTTTCACAAACTGCTGACCACAGCAGCACTAATAAGGACCTAATGGTATTGGGTGTACAAAAAATACTTTCACTTCAATCAAGAAAAATTTAGTGAGGGAAAAATACACTACAGACTACTTAGCAGAATTCTGTCTCCTATCATAACTGTGCCTTCTATCAAGTGATATTTGAAATACCCAAACAGGTGAATGTGATGAGACAAATCGCTAAGACATGCCTTTTAAAGCTGCATTCCCTGCTGATTCTTAACAATAAAATGACATTTCTGGTTTCACATACAGTGATGCCAGAAATTATAATGTTAAAGAGGAAAAATCTTCTGAAATTGGCAACTTTCTTACTACATATCATTTGACAAGTATTATGCAGATATATAAAGAAAAAGAACCAAGGAACCACTACTGTCATTTGGAAGTACAAAATATACTTTATATTCTGGCTGGAATTACAGATTATATACCTGGTGCTCATTATATTACACAGCATGAGCTCTAGCAACCTGGGTGAAATCACTAAAGCTGAGTAGTGCTGAGCCCTTCACTTAAAGAGGTTAAAAGTGTCTCCTTCAGTAGACTGAAATTGCTTCTGCATGGGTTTAAAGGAATAGTCAATTTCTATAGATGTCCTACACTTCAGAGGGAAAAGCTGTGTTCCCTATAGTTTTAAGAACTAGAAAATACCCTGGGCCTTGAATTTTGGCCCCCTTGCAGGTGCCTTTTGAAAAGGAAGAAGGTCTTTGCTAACAGACTCCTCTATGACTCCAGGATGTAAAAAGCTGTTGTTTATTTTGCAATACAGCAACACTTTTATCACTTTTATTCCCAGAGGAAAATAAAGCTTCCTCCTGACTGCATGGATGCCGGACAATTACAAACCTAGATTCAGAATGGCTAGCACTTAAGTGCAATTATGATTTTTTATCATCCCATTATTATGCAGACAACTTACAAACAACAAGAAATAAAACCACACCACAAGCAGACATATACATGCATTCTCTATGCCAATAGCAGTGCATTTGGACTCAGAAGAAATCACGAGCTTCTTGCTGATGGACTTATTTTTTTTCCTCCTCTTTAAGAAAATGAAATGGAGATTTCACTACCACCAGTCTCATGTTAAGATGCTGTAAAATATTAATGGTGCAGCAAGTCTGATAAGTGACTATCATAGATGTTAGAAATTATTTCAATTAATTCATCAGAAACTATAAAAGAATGGATTTAATTATTTAACAGTGCTTTTTACAAACAAAAATAAAATCAGCTGCCAAGCATCTTTATTACGAGCACAATCAACATGTGAAGCACACAAAACCAGTCAAACAGACTTCAGCTTTTAGTTTAGCAATGGCTTGATTAATATCTTCTAAAAATGCATGCAAACTCGTCTCTATGCATTTTGACAACTCATTATCTCATTTTGTAATGTTATTTTTTTCATACTAATTAGCATCATATTTTATTAGCATGCTCATAGGATGTATTAAAATAAGTACGTACCAAAATTCAAGTCCACGGGGACCACTAAGTGCAATAATCAAAGGTGACTTTTGCCTGTAAAAGCCCTTTCCTGTGGTTATCTCAGTGCAGTCGGAAGGGATATTTCAGCACCATAAGAAACAGATTTTCAGTTAGGCTCAGTTTTTTCTTCAGTTAAAGTGCATTAAATCTTGTTGGCAGTATTGCCCAGATTGTAGAATTCGACATCACTATAAGTCAATGTGTTATGTTACAGATCTTCTTAACGTACGATTAAAATGGCATGGAAAGTTTGGCTTTAAAAAAAATGAAGTGGAAAGAAAAGACAGGTGCTTGCTTCTTTAAATCCACATTCAGAGAGGAGAGGGTACGGATAATGGGAGGGTATAAACAACACCCTGCGCTGATGTCCAGCAGAGAAGAAACTGGATGATTTTTACCCACTTTACAACACAGACGATTACAGCACCATCATATGCACTAACACAGAGATTTCTAAGGTGCCTCATTTGAATATGTTCTGTGGAGACAAAAAGAAAGGAATATAAGGAACAGCAAATATCCTATCCAAATGGCTTCTTGCAGCAGGAAAGACGCTTGCTCGCTCATTGCCACTCACAGAAGGTCTGAAACAGTCCGGGCTCGTGGCATCGTCTCTGTCTCTCCCCCGTGACTACCGGCAGGCTTGCTCTCCCCAGCTGCCCGGGTCCGTGGATGCTGCTGCTGATTAATCAGGGATTCTCAAACAAAGAGCAAGCCTACCTTCGGGTGCCAGCAGGACAGTGGGGCTCCTCTCCCGCTGCAATCCGGCCGCAACCAGCATCCTAGCACCTCGGACAGCTCCGCCGCGCCGGGCCCATGGACACGCGGCACGCCGGGGCAGCGGCGTCGCTCCTGGCTCCGAGGCTCGGGCGCCGGCACAGCCTCCTAGCTAGGCAACAGTCTCGCCCTTATCGCCACTGCACTGAAGTCTGATTAGCAAATAATCCAGTGGGGTAGGGGGGTGAAATCTGCATGAGCAGCACTGTACATCACATGGAGTCTATAGGTAGAAAGGAATATGAAACAACGCCCTTTCCCCCTCCTTCTCCCTTCCCCAAAAAAAGAGAAATTGTTCTTCCACGGAGAATGTGTAAGTTAACCTTTAGCCCATATTATGGCTCAAGGAAATGAGTAGCCACTTAAAAGCAATACCTAAGCCTTAGTTTGATACCTCATATTGATGTATCTTTTGCACTCACCCTCACTGAAAAGCAGTGCAAGGCACACAATTACTGCTGACGCAGATGAGAATGCTGCTTGGGGAAGGAGGGGAGGAGCTTCTCAGCCCATCAAAACAACCTCCCACCACCTGCTCCCATTGCACGAGAACAAAACTACGCAGCTCGGACAGACTGAGCGTGACATTTATGCCGTCTCCCTTATATTGACATGCACACTCTGGAAAGCATTCTGTTTGAAAAGCATTCAGGGTGAAACTACACTGTTTTATGCTCATCCAGAATTTATGTAATGGTTTGGAAGAAAACATTTCCTTTCTTCTGAACCGGATCAATCTGTGTTAGAGCTCCTCCCTGCAGAGTATGTGCAGTTTTGCTTTCTCTCCCCCAAACCTGCAGCCTGGACACAAAGCAAAAGCGTTCACTCCCTGCGCCAAAGCCAGGGAAAGGAGCGATGGCTGAATGTGCACAGATTGCATTTCCTCATTGCCAAATGACATTACATTCTTTCTTCTTTCTTAAGTTACAGGCATATTTTTCTCTAGCATAAATCTTGATTCTGATGTTACAGTAACAGTTGAATTTATTCCTAAAACCAATAACAGAAATTTCAGTCATGGAATGAAATCCTTTCAAAGTAATGCATGTTCACATGAAAAGCTGTACTGGTACACAAATAAGACCTCACCTACAGAGCACAGGAGAACTTGCGGATTTTCTACCCCAAACTGGAATATCAACATTACCCCAAGTTTAACAGCACTAAAGATAGCTAAATAGACACATTGAAAAACACAGAGACCACCTTCATGCATTGGAACCAGAGCCTGAAGAAAGCCTGATGCTAAAACTGCCTCTCATATTCACTGGTAATTCATTTCATGCTCACTGTTATACTGCACATCCCGGCACACCACTTGCAACCCTGTGAAACAGGGCAGTGAATTTTTCTCATGACATCTCCAAGAAGCCATTTCAAAAGGATGTTTTAAGAAGGGTTACAAAGCCAGAAGAACAGGGTTTGAAGATATGGAGGACTATTCTTTGTGTTAAGGAAAAAGATCTGGAAGGGAAGTACCTACAGAGTAGAACTGGAGGCAGTTCTGTCAAGAGAGTGCCTTTCCTAGCCCAGAGGCTAGCTCCCAGATCTGCTTCTGATTTTTTCCTTCCTTGAAGGATACCTTAAGAGCAGCTGTGGCCACGTGATTATTGAGAAACTTTTTAATTTTCATCAGCTGGAGATTCCTGTCACATAATAGCATCTTATTCCCAATATTTTTCTGGAACTAAAGATCTTCTCTATCTCTGCCCTAAGTTATGCACTGAAAACAGAGAAATTGCACAAACTTCTTTCCAAGTTACTTTAACAAGAATATCACTGTAAAGTCATTACAACTTCATAAGCAAATTGAAGAACTACTAATTTTAATCTCAAAGTGAGAAACACTTGCCTATGTCTTCACCACATGGTTCATCCCAGTCACTGAATTGCCTCAGATAAAATCCTTTCCATGACTACCTACATTATTGCACCTTTTGGCAATTTCCACATCTTCTCATTCTTGCACCAGGGTTCCTGCTAATCATGTGTCTATCAGCTGTGGAAGAAAATGTCCATTTTTTTTTTCCAGTAGGATTGTGGGAAGGGCGCTGGAGTTACAACCTCTGCAAGGCTGGCAGTTCCACTCCTGGTTATTGCACAAAAAAGCTTATAATTTAGTTCACAATCTAGGAAAAAAGCACCCACAGAATTGAACATGGCATTTCCTGCATCAGTGACAGAAGGGCTGGATCAAAGTTCAGCTAAAGTGTTTTGTGTCATTCATTGTTTTTTCCACAGGTTTCTACAGAACTGTGCTACTAACCTTTCAACATCTTTAATGACAACTCTAATGAACCCACAAATGGCTTTCACTCCTTTGTTACAAAAGAAACCTAATCAGCACAAATATATGCACCTCCACAAATTACTACCTGTGTTCTCATGCTGCAGAGGCCAACCCCTGCCTTCCTGGCCTCCAAACAGCCAGCAATGGAGGACCATGCATTCCTCACAGTAGCTGCCAATCCTCTTTCCCTATCTCCTTTGCTCCACATCCTTCCCAGAGTTTACAGCCACTCAATTCCAGCAGGTGTAATTACTTTCATTTGCTTTGAATTTCTGAAGAACATGTGCAAGGCTTCATTACATACCTGAAATATTAACCCATTATATTTCTGTATGTGTTTGTACATGCTCACACACATATATTACAAATACACATACATACAGAGAGAGAGATGTGGCTTGACCTGTGGTTGACATTTGCAAACCAGGAAAACAGAATATGAACAATGTGCTGTGGAACTGCTCATTGGCAACTACTCAAAACAGTTGTGGGATACCCCAGACTCTGCCTGGCCATGCTGGCAGTGGGCTGGAGCACAGAGTATGTAATGAAGAGACAGAAGACCTCTGCAGGAGGCTCCTTTGTCCAGGGCACGACAAGTCCTTTTAACCTCAGTGACAGGTTGAGGATTTGCAAGGCCTGAAGACTTCAGGCAGCACAGAGACAAAGAGCTTTCAAGAGGAAGAGAACACTAATTTAAGATGCTAACAGACCACTTAGTGGCTGAGAAAGACAGTCTGCCTGTCCCTGAAGTAAGGGAAGCTTGAGGACAAATGGATTAGAGTCAGTTCCAGTGACTAAGTCTCTGCTTGGCTGGTGAATGGAGGAGGAAGGATCTCCAAGAAAAGAAAATCCCATGTTTCCAGGCTTGAACCTGGTAACATGTGAGTTGATACAGAGACTGTTATGTAATTATTTACATTTACGAGGGTAAAAAAGGACAGGTTTCTTTTCTTTGAATACACCACTCCCAGGTTACCTGCAGCTTCTCCAGAGAAGGCAGTTCCATGACAGTTTTTTATATCTGACCAACAGACCACATATGAAGAGGGTTTTTAGAACCAAAAGTTCTAAAAAAAAATCTGAAATAAAAAACAGAAACTGAGGACTTAAACCTAGAAATTCCTGACACCTAACCTAGGGGACCATGACAGGAATATTCATCCCTGTACCCAAACCCTACATGCCACTAAATGGGAAGAAAGAGGCTATTGAACAAGACCTGTCCATGCAGCAATCAAATGAGATAGGGCTCCTATCAGGTTTTGCCAAGACTAGATGGTGAGCAAGGCTGAATCCTCACAGCAGAAGCTAAGCATTGCCAGCTTACCCACACTTACAAATACAATGTCATCAAGGTGCTGGCTTTGGCTATTTAACAAATTCTTTGGCTAAGCTAACTTGGTTTTATTCTTTCTTCTTTACAATGCCTCCTTAGCTTCAATTGCTTTTCCGTCTCCTGTGCACTTGGTCCTGACCCTTAGGTTTTATTGCTGCCAGTCTGTAGTTGCTCTAACCACTTCATGACCCTTCAAGTATGGATTCCTTGCCTGATCCTGGGCCACATTTCTTAACCCAGACCTTGCTGCTATCCTTGACTTTTCCAGCAGTGACCTTTAGCTTTTCTTGCTTCCAACACCCAGCATCAGGTTCTAATCAGTCCCAAGTATTGAGTGTCTTCATTTCCCAATAAAACCAGTTTCCTTACAGCTACTATCTTGCCCATGTGTGAGGCAAGTGAAATTTTCAATGAAAGTCTTCCCTATGCTTCATTCTAAGTCTCAGTTTAGCAATGACTGTGATGGGCCATTAGCACCAATTGAAAAAAAGCGGCTTAGATTTTTATTTGGATTTAAACCTGAGTTAATAAATAGTTTTTTAATAGAAGTGGGTTAATTTGAGGAAAATGCATAGAAAACAAACTACATCCAAACCCAAGCACAGTGCTTACCATAACTTTGAGCTTAAACAGCCATCTCTTTTGTTTCTTCATGCTCTTAGTACCCACCTAACATCATGCTAAGCAAAGGGAAAACTAAAAGTTCTATTTGCAATTAATGTTCAACCTGACATGCTGAAATACCAAATTGAGCCTTCAAGGCTGCTTTTCCCAAATTATTTCATTCAATACCCCAGATAAGCTTTAACATTCATGCTTTTCGCCCTCAAGCATTCTTATAAACTCTTGAAGTTCTGTAGTTGCTCCCTCTTCCATCCTTTTGCCCCTCTCTCACTCTTCACACACACTCTGCTGCCAAGACAAGTAAAACTACTCACATGATGAGAGTAAAGGAAGATCTCAGTGCTCCATTTTGGCATTTGTTTCAGCTATTTCACATCCCTCTGTAGCATTCTTTCACTTCCCTGGAGCACACTGGCTCTATCCCTCCCAGCAACACACCATCCACCACTGTCACGCACATTTCTCTCTTCGGAGTTCTGAGGAGGATTCTTCTAAAGGTAAAACAGTAGAGGGGTCCCTACTCATGTAAAAAGCCAATTAAAGTTAAATGCTTAACTGCCATCTGAGCCTTTAAGAAAAATCTCTTAATTTTCCCCAGTGATCAGTTTTTTTTCTCTTGGGACCAATTTCACTGTTATTGCTTAAGCAAAATTCCTATTGAAGTCCACAGGGAACTTTGCCTGAATACAAAATATGGAGCAAAACCTTGTGCTTATTTGCATAGACCACAAATCACAAAAATCACATCCTGATGCAAGTGATTTATCCTACATGACAGCTAGTGAAACTAGGCTATTTTTAACCATGATTTTTTGTAAAATATTTCATTATATTTACCATTCAAAAAAGAGTCAATTGATACCTTTTTTCTTAAACTGGATTAGATGGAAAGATTCTGGCTGCTTTCCAAACTCATTAATTACTAAATGGTACATTTTCCACAGAAATGTTAAGCTATAAGTAGTTCTTCTGGAGCCAGTTAGCTCCTAGCTAAAATCAATTAAAGCTGGTAAAGATATATTCCATGGTCAGGTCCCAAATACCGAGATCTGTATTTATAGCACAGTGGATGCTGGTAAAATCCCTCAACAGAGATACAACTGCACTGGCAAAGCTGTGCTTTCACTGTTCAGCTCATACAGGGGGCAGTAGGTGGGTTTATTGCTCCAGGATAATCCCAGCTGTGTCAGTAGAGCTGCATTCACACAATGCTCTATTCCTGCTCTGGTAGCCTCAGTTTTCTAGCCCCAAAGAAGCATTCTTTTTCCTATGGAGTACAAAGGCCAGGCAGTTTAAGCTGGTTTGTCACCTCCCCACCCTGCTGCTCATTCCCTCTTGTGAGGGCTTGCAGGGAACTGGGTCATGGAAATGATCCAGAGCAGAAATAATTTTGGGTAAGAATGAGGGAGAATCCAAAAAAACAAAGAGGATGGTGTTCCTTTCAACCAAATCACTTCCTTGCACCACACAATGCAGAGGGCACTTCACAGCGTGAGAATGGTACCCCTGCCAAGGTGGTCCGTGACTTTGGCTGGAGTGAAAATTCCCCATGCCACAAGCACTACTTCACTGGGAATGAGTCCAGTGCCCAGGCAGCTCACATGCCAGAGCTGGTGCACTGGGACTCAGCCCGCTGAAGATTCCATGAACAAAGAAAATCGTGGAGGCAGTCAGGGAGCTGACAGGCAGTGCTCCTTGTTCCAGAAACTCCAAAACTCTGGCAAGTACATGCAACCACCCAGCTGCCTTAAGGTGGAAAAGGGTTTGTACACAGCACACAACTGTGACCATGCATGGAAGTTTCAAAGTGCTTTAGCAGGCACTTGACAATCTCCAGGGATTCCAAATTTGTGTAAGCCAGCACTGCAGCTTAGAAAACAGAACCAAGAATGCAGCTCTGCTTCCCTCCCACCCTTGGCTCTTCCTTTGGCCTTATTCTGGCACAAATGTCATTTGGCCGTGTGGCGAAGCAGATTGGGAAGCTGATCAAGCTGAGAACTAGCCTAGGATTTTGGCACCACGTGGATATTGTTAGTTGTGAGAGGACCACCCTGCCTATGCAACCAGTGGGCAGCAGAGATCCAGTGCAGGCCAGCAGATGGAAGGCAGGCCAGTTGGGTCTCATTCAGGAACATCCAAATTCTTGCTTTCATCCACACTGGTGAGAGACGCAGCTGTGAACAAGGAGCTGTAGTGAGCCCCACAGCATCTCTGAACTCTGAAACAAGCATGCCTGCAATCCCTCAGAGCAAAAATCTGTAAAAGCAGCTGATGGTGAAGTCTAGAATAAGAGGTCTTGGAATGAGAGATAAGAAATTCTCCAGAAACTTGAAGTCTCCTACCTGCACTTATTGATATAATCTGCAATTTTTCCCCAGTACTACAGAAAAAGCAGTCCCATAAATCCATTAGGAAATGGGCAAAGATGGGGAAAGTGACCTTTATTCACTTTCACACAAAAAAATCTGGACCACTAAATAGAAGCACAGTAAGGGAGACTGGGGACTGGAGAGACTCAGAGAAGAAATTGCAGTTTGTACTGTAGGACTGACAAATTGGCAAAATCCTCAACTAAAACATAGCTGTGCTATGTACATTAAGATGGTATTTATGAGTAAATTGCTGCTGTTTGTTAAATTCTTTAAGGCATTAACTTTGCAAAGAAACTAAAAGATGCCATTTGTTCAATGAAATATACTTAACACCTATAAGTCATACAACTACATCATGTATTTTTTAAATGTGTTTTCTTTCAGTATTCAGTAAAAATCCACATGAAAGGTTTCTTGCTACATACTTCAGAACAAGAGAGGAGGGCAAGTGAAATAGGAATGAAGAAGCTGTTAGACCTCTAGAGAAAATGTGCACAGCTCAGTGAATGCTGGGGGAAAACAGAATTGAGGACAAATAATAAAAATTTAAAAAAAAAAAAAAAAAAAAAAAAAAAAAAAAAAAGAGAGAGAGAGAAATTAGAGAACACTGCGAAGATGACTTCAAGCCAAAGAAGAGATGGCCACAGCAGAAGAGACAGAGGGCATGCGTATGTGCTTGTTTCTTTGTTTGTTTTTCCTAATGAGACAAAGATGGTCTTATTAACTCCTGAGATGAAGAAAATGACCTCAAAGAGGTTCTCAGGCAGGAAGGCTTCATACAGGGGCTGTAAGTGGTGAGGAAGGCTGAGTACCTCACCCTGCTCACATTACCTAAACCAGCAAGTCCCACTTGGACAGGCAGCAACACTGTAAGGGCCTGGGTAGGCTGAGAGCTCCCTGATGGTGTGTGGGCAGCCGGGGTGGGGAGATGCTCAGCCCCTGGAGCCCAACCCAAGCATGGAGAGCTGCAGGCAGGTGATGGAGGCTGGCTGTTGTGCAGGCAGAAGGCACTGCTGGCAGTTTGCCCTGGTGGCTGGTGGCCAGGCACGCCCAGCCCTCCTTAGCTGCTCCCGAGCTAAACCCTGCACAATGATCCAAGCTTAACCAGCACCAGGGGAAGGTCTTGTTGTCAGAACAGGCTGGTGACAAGGTGACAGTCAACAGGGCTGCCTGTTGTCATCAGCTGACCAGTGCCTCTGGTCATGGACCAGCCAAGATCCTATGAGGGCAACAGGGAGCAAAAGCCCAATTTGTTACCATCAGCTTAGGGAGATAAAGGCTCATTTTAGGTGTCAGAGTGACTTGACATGGGCTATGTTAACAGTAGCTAGTCTCTTACATTCAGAAAATCTTACCTCCACAGAGAAAAGGGTTGAGGTTTGCAAAAGTCACAGTAAACACTTTGACCAATGTGAGCTATATTTTCATTCTCAGATACAAAACAAAATTTAAAAAATCAAATTCTTCTAATTACTAAGGAAACAGTAATTTCCTGCAGGTACTCCCTTAATAAATTCTTAGGAAAGTCAGTTTTCTCCTCAGCTATAGCTGGATAATCATCATATGTCAGTTAATATATTTCTGGTTTCCCTCCTGCATATTTTCTTAGAGAAAATATTATGATCCTTCATATTCTCTTAGTATAAAAACCATTCCTATCACTGGATGAGCTCAAATTGCTACCACTCAGGAGGAAAGCAATGCAAATGAGGAATACCAATTAACCCCTTTACAATTAAAAATCTCTCTCTCTATTATATCACCCATTAGTGATACTCTACTTAATGGTCTGTCGACATTTCCATTAGACCTTTTCCCCCTGCTCCCACACAGAACTAAATCCTGGCTAATCACCTTGAATATACCTCGATGGATTTACACAATACATAGACACAGCTCCAATGAGGCAAAATAAAGATTTCTCTGTTATCTTGAGCCATTAGATTCTCTAAAGTACCTGTTTTCTAATGTATCATGCTAAATACTCTTTGCTCCAAATACACTGAATAATTTTGAGAGATTTTTTTTTCCAATGTTCCAAATACTCCGTGTACAAAAACCTCAAAGTGATTGCACAGACCTGTCCTAAATATACACCATGAAAATTGTGGACAGAAGCTCAGTTCACAGCGGACTACTTTTGCCCAATATACTTCACATTATACCATGCTTTTTTTACACTAGATGTGAGACAGTGTGTTACATTTGGTGCCACACACTGTAATACCTAGAAATGACAGGGTGAATTAAGGACAAATCTCCAGCCTTAATAGCTTAAGATCCCCTGGCATCCTTATGGTCAAACCACGTTCTCCACACTTCTGTAATGTATTTGTGTGTGTGTGTGTCAAATTAATTACAAATGTATCACATTCATATATATTGCATTTGTTAGTCCTTTCAACTCTCAAAATACACTGAAGCATTTTATAGTGTGCTTGTGATCAACCATATTCAGTTCAAGAGCTGGCATAGTGGAGACAATAAGAACTCTGTGCCTGATAGGCAGATGGAAGGAGGGAGAGGTATACAGCATGAATCCAAAGCTAGAGTTTAACCCTTGTTTACACATGAGATTTCTCAATAAATTTATGATGGTATTGTTTGGTGTCTATATGCATCTTGGCACTATTTTTAGTCATGAGCTTGCACACAGCAATTCAGCTCTGCCAGATTTTCCTGGCTTGTTTTTAATCCCCAAATAGAGGATCCATAGCTCTGATGAAAACTAATTAAATACCTCTTGTACACAGACTACCCTTCAGAAACAAAACCTGCACTCTTGCTCACCACAGTTAAGTGTTTAATACAGTGTGACTGGTTTTGTTTGGAATTACTGTTTGCAAACTCCAATTAGACTAAATGAAAATGACTCATATTTTATATATTACAGCTGATAAAAAATACTGGTTGGAAAAACTGTGTATGTAAGCATGCAAACCAATGCCACCACACACAAATGCCAGAAATACTGCTCCCTGGCAGCCAGGGAAAGATGTCCTTCATTTTAGAGACTATTTGAATTTACAATACCCTGGATTCATGAGGCTACTTAAGATCAGACCATTTGTACATATGTAATACCAATTTTGTTCAGTCTATATTTAAAAATCCATTACTTGCAACAAATATTGAACATTAAATTGTTTATCATCTAAACTGGACCAAGTATTTGCTAAACTAATCTCATCCAGAAAACAATAAGCAAACGTGCAATGGAAGTTGCAGTTCACATCTTCCAATGTAAAACAATGCCCTCAGATTCCTGGAAAATGGACCTGCCACTGTTAAAGGCCAAGTACAGAATTACATCTTTCTGTGAAAAAGTTACCTGTCTATAGAACAGCCCTGAAACCAACTTTTTGGCCTGGTCATATTGATAAGGAAAAGAAATACTTTTTTCATGATTACTCAGCATTACACATAATATCAAGAATGGTGCATTCTGCATTGACACTCAGAAAATGAAACAAATAAGCAGGAATACTCTTGATAGCCTTAAGTTTATATGTTTAAGGGCCAGTTACTCTGTCATTTCTGTAAATATTTAGAAGTAAAAACCTACCAAACAACTAAAACACAGGCTGGGGAAGATGGAGGGACGGGCAGAAAAAATAAAAAAGAAATATATTTATCTTGGCGCCATCATGAACAGAGCTACCAATAAATTCTGAAGGCAACTGAGACTTTTTCCCCTGCTATCAGTGTCATTTTATTTTCTGTGAGAGTGGATGAATAAACCACAGGTGGTATTAGGAATAAAAGTTTGATGTACATGCTGTTACACACCCTGGGTACAAAAAAACTGCAACTCCACCTTACTGGTGAGAACAAGTCCAAGGGTAAATGAATGTTAAGGGGGCACCACCCAGAACCAATGAGAAATTCCATGTGAGAAAATTCTTCAGTGGAAAATGGCCTCACTCTTTCTTTGCAAACTAAATAAAGACCAAAACCAAAAAACCCCAAACAAACAAAAAAAGTTATCAAAAGACTATGATAGCAGGCAGAAAATGAAATTCAGGCTTAACTCATTTTCCTCACCTTTCTTGTTATTAAATTTATAAAAGGAAAGAGGAAATGAAGCTTCTGCCCTGAAGCGGAGAGGAGAGGGATGAGAAAACACAGTTGAGAGTATTTGTTGACTGGGAAAGAACAGATTCCATAGCAAAAGAGATCCTGTCACCTAAAGACAGTAGTGAGACATTTTAAAGAATACATATTAACTTTAAATAATTAATCCTTTCTGGATTAATCCCTGGGAAAGAGGATCAAAAGGAAACATTTAGAGTCAACTTGTGGCTTGCCTGAACTAATTTCAAGTTCCTAAGATCTAAAATAGAATCTTTTTTGAAAGCCAGACAGTCTCCACAATGAAAGAAATTAAAAATCAGCTCATTTCCCCAAAATGTTTTGGCTTCCACGAATCAACATTTTCTGATTGAAAAAGCATTTAATTAAAATCACAACCAGATCAAACTTAAATGAGGCATAGGAAGTCAGGAATATCTCTTGAGCATGAGATGTCTTGGTCTTGTCTGAGGGACATCTTTCACTACTAATAAAGCCAATTACTGTGGAGCAGTGGGCAGAAGTTAAAGGCATTTCTGAGCTTTTTATTCTTGGGAGCTATTAACCATTACAACTCAAAAATTAGACAGATATTTAGCATACAGAAATGAAATTAAACATTCCAAATAGCCTCAAATCAGATGGCATTGCATGTCTCTACCTGCAGATCAATTCTGATTCAACCTTCAGACAACTCTTTTCTGAAAGGAAATTTCCTCCTAACTTACACATTTTTCAGGAATGTAATGATAATGCATATTCCTTCATTATCAGAATTCTATATTACTACTATTTCATGGCTTTCTAGTGGCAAAAGCTTGAACAAAAGCTTTTTCTGCTAGAAGGAAGGAAGGAAGGAAGGAAGGAAGGAAGGAAGGAAGGAAGGAAGGAAGGAAGGAAGGAAGGAAGGAAGGAAGGAAGGAAGGAAGGAAGGAAGGAAGGAAGGAAGGAAGGAAGGAAGGAAGGAAGGAAGGAAGGAAGGAAGGAAGGAAGGAAGGAAGGAAGGAAGGAAGGAAGGAAGGAAGGAAGGAAGGAAGGAAGGAAGGAAGGAAGGAAGGAAGGAAGGAAGGAAGAAAGAAAGAAAGAAAGAAAGAAAGAAAGAAAGAAAGAAAGAAAGAAAGAAAGAAAGAAAGAAAGAAAGAAAGAAAGAAAGAAAGAAAGAAAGAAAGAAAGAAAGAAAGAAAGAAAGAAAGAAAGAAAGAAAGAAAGAAAGAAAGAAAGAAAGAAAGAAAGAAAGAAAGAAAGAAAGAAAGAAAGAAAGAAAGAAAGAAAGAAGATAGGAAATACAAAATTTGCTTCTACTCTAGGCCAGGAATGGCAGCAATGACATATCTCCTAAAAACATTCCATTACATAGGTGTCCTTCATTCCAGTTACTCAAACTGTAAAATGCAGGCACAATCAGCTATTGAGAAAAAGTGGCAGCAGGGACTAAATTTGCCTTTGTCTGAGTATCTTTGCCCTACCCAAGCTGACCTTAGTGTTGAGCAGACCTAATGCCTCCCTATTTCTCTCACTGCATCCCTGTCCATTGTGGCCTGCACAAACTTGCCCCTTCAGCACACCACACAGAAATATTCAATAGAACTTCTATTCCTGCCCTCCAGATTGTTAAAAGCAACGCTAAGTAAATAGCACAAAACTAAACATGTTTCATCTTCACATTGGCAATTCAGAATTGGCATATTAAGTATTGACAATATTTAGAAAATTTCAGCAACAAAAAGAAGAGTGACCCATATAAAAGAAGAGAAAGAGGTCCTCTGAGTTCCACAGCTCCAACATGATTTTTGCATGTGGAAAAATACACAAAGTAAGAAAGCTTCAAGGAAAGCCTTCACAACTCTGCAATCTCATGCTCATTGTTCACTGAGCTTTGCTTTTTGTATTTGTCACAATCATGCATTATCCATGAACACAGAATTGTCCCAGGCTAATATCTGGGAAGAAATAAAAAGAAGGCAGCTTATGATGTGTCAGCTCTGCTCACATACTGCTCAAAATGGGCACATCCAAGAAAAAAATCATGAGCATGAGTCTCCTCTTTCCTTTATCCACACACTGCTCTAAGCTGAAGTGCATTAGCAATATCAGTAGCTAATTCTTAATCTTTAGCAAAAGAGGCCTTGAAGTTTTTGATTTCCATAATTTAAACAAATCTGAGGACTCTTCTCTTGTATGATTTTTTTCCCCCTTAATCATTCCTATGACTTATAATTAGGTTACAAAAGTGTACAAGGTGATGTGAACTCTTTGCCAGAATAGGCACTCCAGAATGAAGTGGCATTACTGCTCCTTATCTTGTGTTTCTCATTATTCATCTGTTTCATGCTTCTTCACTGCCAAGATAGTCTAACATTTCTGGTGCTTCACATTTCACTGAGGTTTAATTGCAAATAGCTTTGAGGAGGAAGAAAGACAATAAAGACAGACATGGGCTAAGGGATTTTGGCTTAAAGAGTAAATGTTGTCACTGTTCAATTTAAGACAAATTAACTGGGAGGGTGACACAAAGGATTGAAAACAGACTTGACTGTAGGGATGCATGGAACAGACTGACTTTCACATTAAATAGGATAGAGTCACTGAATAAATTTCCATCTGCTAAGGTGGAAGGGTTTTACAAATATAAATGAGAATGTAAGAGGGCTCCTCAACAATGGTCTCAACAAATGAAGGAAGGAATGGAGTAAAAAGCTCTGCATCTAGACTAAACTTGAGCAGCGGGCATTATCTGGAAGTTCCATTATGGGTTCATACAGAAATTCTAACAGCCAACTCAGGAAAGTCCCTTCTTTGCTACCACTGGTCAATATGATGTACTCAAATACTACTCTTGGCCTCTTAAAAAGCAGTGCATGGGATGAGATACAGACAGTGGTGTTTCAGGTGAAGTTCCTGCCATGCTCTGCTCCATAAGCAGAGGAAGCAGTCTGCAATCTAACAGGACTGGCCCAAATCAGCTCATATGGGTCATGATAGCACTGGCTCACTGAAGAGCACAGAAATTCCTTCCCTGATATGGATTTCCCACTAAGCTTGCACCTCTCTGAACAATAGTGTCAAATTTGGACATCCATTAGAACCTATTAAACTCCCTTATAGGCATACAGGCTTATGAAAATCATCCCGCAAGCATCCTGATAGAGATGTGACATATCGCTGTTTTTTCACTCCAGCACACAGCAAAGAGTTTTCTATTATGTGTAAAATCGTGGCAGCCATATCTCAAGTGATTTTTGTTTCTGATCAGCCTGACCACCTTGCTCGGCTCTCAGGAAGACCCAATCACTGCCTTAACTGCATATTCCATGAGGAGAAGCACTGTGTATACTGGAATACAACTCTTTGTGTGACCCTCCACTGCTGATCTTCCAGGAAACCTCTTGAGTTTCTCATTTATATGCACAATAAACCAAAATCTAAGGAACAGTGGGACATCCCTAGCAATGACCAATTTCCTGGAGATTTCTCAACCTTGCTGTGGAACTGATTACAGAGTCTTAGAAGAAAAAAGAAAGCGAGGAGGGGACTGTTGTCTGCTGGACCCAGGTTTTAGTCAGGTTTCTTGTGAAGGGCTGTGTAGGAAGAACACAATCAAGGAAATTCTGGCATCAAAAAAGATGACGCTGCTGAACAAGGTGCTGCACCTTGTGCAGAATACAAACATTCACGGTGAAGGGTAGAATGATCCCTGCTAACATTAGGACTACAACAATTCCTGTGGGAGTTGATCTACTCTGAGTTTGTCTCACCAGGCAAATGCTTTTAGTGGATTCAAGAAAGGCCCTTCAGGACTGCAACTTACCATTGCAGAAACAAGACCTTAGCTGTGGGGCAAAATTACCCCAAATCACTGTCTTCACCCAAAGGGTTTTAGATTCCTTAGACAAACAGGATTTCATTATTTTGAGTAGGGTTTCTCAGAGGGCATCTGGTCTAATTATCTGTGAAACTTCAAGTATATGCAGCACAGTTTCCCTAACCTGTGATAACATCTGCAATGACAGCTTTTGTTTAAGTCATCTTCTGTTGTCTCAGCAGCAGAACCCAGTATTTTCCATTTCATTTTTATACATTCAAGAATTGTACATGGCTTCTGCAGCTGCAGTTTTCGAGTAACCAGAATAGAACAAGATGTTTGGTGGCTGAATTAATTTACAAATATTAAACACTACCAATATTTGAACAGTCAAAATATTTTGTGTCTATTCATCTATAATTCTGCTATTCATTAATATTTCAAACATTACTTAGGTTTTCTGTAGGTCAGATATCTGACTTTGTACTAAGTGTTTCTGTCAGTCAGGTGCCAGATACAAACTTAGACTGAACTTTTTATTCATTTATTGGGCAAGTAGCATCTGTGACTACAGAACAGGGTTGGAAATCTCTGCTGGCTATTGCTGCTGTGTGAGACAACTGATTAAGTTAAGAACTAAGAGCAAGTGAAAACTCGGCTTATTTAAAAGTTATTCCAAACTATTTTAAATAACCCTTTATCTACTTGAAGCATAAATCTAAAGCTGTTAGATGGGCCTATTTCTTTCCTAATATTTTCTCAGAGTGGTGAATCATCCCTGTACTGAAGAACAGGAATCAGATCTCGCATGTCTTCACACAGATTTAGAAATTTTACAATAAACCTTAATCCATTTTTCACTCTCCAAATCTTCCTTCAGAGCATCTGGCATTACTTTAATATATAACTGCTCTAAAAATACAGTGCTGTAGGCAGCAACTTTGACAGTGAAGACCTGATGGAACGCCACCAGTGCAGCCCCCACCACGTCTCATTTCTGCTCATGCCTTCTTTGCTCCCTACAGCAATGAGAGTAAGGTAGATGGAGCTGCACCCACCCACAGCCTTCCCTAGATACACAGGGACTTGCCAAAATGGTATTTACAGTCTCATATGCCACAAAAGTTCATAGCACTCCTGGGCAAATGGGCCAAGACATGAAGGTTGTAAAAAAGCCTGAAAGGGACTTCACAGGGAGACACACAACAGTAATCCATGGCAATTTTAATTTACACCATGGAGTTTTCTTGCCACATTTTGAATCTCAAACACCAGCAGTCTGGTTCTTCAAATTCAGTCATTAGTCTCAAGACAGGAAGGAGTGACAAGTTTCTGACGGTAGTGAAGTAGCCCTGAAAGCAAGTCCAGGCTAGGAACACACAAAAAAAAAAACCAGTTCAGCTTCATCTCCAAACAGAGACAGAGTTAGGAAAAAAGGAAACAGGCCCAACTGGAGTAAACTTTAACCTCTTCAGCTTTCTCACATAACTGAGAGAAACCAAACATGCCCATTTCCATCAAGGGTCTTTTGAACCAAGATGGTAGAAAGAAAACAGCAGGTTCCATTTAGGCACTATCCACATCACTGGATACCTGATGGACACATTCTCCAAAGTTGCATTGTCAGTGGCACTAATTGATACTACCCTAGTCTTCAACCACTGTCTTCAAATATGTGTCCTGACTATTAAAACTAGAAAGTACAGCAAATATTAAAAGGAAATTTTTCCACCAGAGCAGGAGGGTGTCAATGCAGCAACAATACAATGGTTCCTCTTTTATGTATCAGATGAAAAATGCTGAATACCTGCAGGGAAATTCTTAGATTGCTCCAGGAGTTGGCTGGGCTTCTGTAGAAGAACTGGATTTTCATATATCTCCACCATACTTTTCAGTTATTGGTGATATCTGCTTATCTACACACAAGCTTTCCTGAACTATTGCTCATTTTTCACAACAGGGATCCAGGCAACAAGGACATCATCACTACAGACAAAGTTTAAACACTTTCAGTATCAGCGAAATTTCATACGACAGCAGTGTTATCAGGAAAAGCTGAGACATGTTCAAAAGGTTGCTAATAATATCCCTGTCCATGGGCAGAGCTTCAAAAAACCCAAACAACCCTGCCAGACTTCAGGTTAGGACATCTGGAAAAAACCTGACCTTGTATCTTTGATTTCGGTCTAGAACCAATAAGCACTAAAATTTCCTTAACCACATTTTTGCTCAACTTTGATCTACTAAAAAATATGCAAAGCAAGTTCAAATTTACCAGTGCAAAAGCAATAGAGATGAGAGTCTGGCTAACAAACAAAGGACTACAGCTAAGTGTATTTAAGACACATATGTATAGCTGAATATCTTATTTTTATTTCAAATGCCAATATTCAGCCATCTGGCTTTCCTCGAGGCTTTTCATTTGTGCCTTTTTTTTAATAGCCAATTTTCAGTAGTGAGGCATTAAAAATAGAAAAGAAAACCAAGTTCTTTAGTGTGAACCACTGCAGGCTACCAATCACCACTCCATTGTTAAATCTACATGAAACATAATATCAAGAAAGTGTCTATTTTCTAAAACAGTCCTTTATTATCTAAGATATTCATTCTCTCTATATCCTACTACGTGTTAGTTTTAATGGCCATATGGCTGGTCATTTATAATTAACAGCTTTTATCTAAATAAGTACAGTGCTTTGAATATTTAAAAGATTTGTTCATTAAGAACCCTCAACAAAAGGTGAAAAAGGCTCTTTCCACAAAGAATGGAAGGATATGAACTCCATGAGGTGCCTGCAGGCAGGAAACAGCACATCAAGTGTGGTACTGACCATGTGCACTGAACAAGCACCACATGCCTGCACAGAAACTTCAGTGTAAAGCAGATAAAACACCAGCTGAATTAAAAGGATTTCCAGGGGACAAAAAAAATCACAAATACACAGCCTGTATATGCAGAGCAGAGGGTCTGATGGCTTGAATTAGCCTTGGAGACACCTGCACCAGAACTTTCCTCTACAGCACAGCACTCAGAGACCTCAGTTTTTATCTGACTTTACAACCTAACCATGTGCTTTCTGGTTTTGCTGTAAAAAGTGAAAAAAGGCAAAGAAATGTATTCATCTTATCCTGGCGCAGCACTGTGGCTGTTTCCAGTGGGACAGTGCGTGCTAGCTCTGCCTCATCATGGCAGGGGCTCTCAGTTTTTTCTATCCATACTGCCACAATGTTTTGTGCTGTACTAACAACCAAATTCTTGTTAGACTTCCACATCCACTCATTATTTCCTTTCCTTGTTTATATAAATTACCATGGCTTGTTATTTGTCAGGATTCATATCTGTGAATTTAATGGAACTGCATTTCTCAAAATCACCCACACTGTCAACAGTTCTAATTTGTTTATGTCAAATCAGTTTCCACCCCCCCCTCCCCATTCACCTTTCTGTTTCATACCATTTATATTAGCTTGTCAGCTGGGATTTTATTTATTTATTTGCTTTGGAAGGTTTGCTTTTGTGAAACCCTGATGGCAGAAGAACCACTCAACTCAAGGGACAAGTAATGAGATATAAATGCTTTCCAAACCAAGATGTTACTTCCAATTCAAGTTCTGGTCAACTGCAAAAGAAGTTCAAGACAGTTTTTTTGCATTTTCTAAAAAAAAAAGGATATGAAATAGTTTGGGGTTTTTTTCAGTTTCTGTCCTTTTTTAAACTTATTGTTGTTATTATAATTTTGATATTTTAGCTCTGCAGATTGCCCTTTCTGACTCTTTCACTAGCCAACACCTCATAAAATTACCAAGAAATTACTATTAAGTGAAAATGTAGACACTTAAAGATTTAATGAACTCTTTCAAACACCAGCATTGTAATAACAGAGAAGTCTTAGAAGGCACCTGATCTCTCACAGCAATTTAAGCACTAGGACTGCACCTTTTCTACAAAGAAAACAGAAAGATTCTTTCAGTGGATACTTTCATGTAGAACTTTACAATGATGTTACGACTACAATATTAAATCATGTATAAATTTTAATATGTACTGAGAAGAAATTAAAAATACTAGTGTGGTATAATATACAGTGCCTGCATGGTGCTTGGTGCTGCAGAAACCCAAAGTCACAGTTGACCTTGATTGTTTAAAAAGGACCAAAGTCATCTGCAACATAGCAGGAAAAAACTCACTGCATGAAAAACTAGATGAGTACTCAAAAAGGATTTATTTTTGTTTAGATTTAACATGAGTTTCTGGAAATATCCAAGGCTTTGACGTTTTAGAAGAGATCGGGATGCAAGGAAAGAACTCCAGTATTTTGCTCAGCTGGATCCTTGATCCTTAAAAACAAAGTCATTGACCCAGAAGGTGTTCTGCTGGTTGTGCAGTGTTCAGTATCTCCAAGGGGAAAATCCATCCAAGTCAAGCCATGCTTTAGAAGGGGCTTGATTCATCACACCTCCTCCTACTCCATGGAGCAGCACAAGCTGCAACACTCCTGTGGCCTCGCCCCATCTCCTGCCTGTACAAAAATGTGCTGGCAGCACTCTGTGACAAAGGCACGGAGCATCTGGGCTCTGCAGGCAGCCACAAAAACCTGCTCTCTCCTCTCCACCCATTTTTGTGCTGCACCAGTTTAATCAAGCAGTAAGCTACTTCTGTCAGGGCTCTTAGCAGCAGCCTGGCAGACCACCTCATTTGCTGGCCAATCTGCTTTTTAGACCTTTAACAATAGCTCAGCATTGTGAATGCTCAGCACATCATATATAGCTACTGTGGTGTTTCTGATTTCCGTTTTATTTTGGGTACTAACTGTTTCCAGTTGTGGCATGATTAACATGCTGGCAAACCCTGAAAAAATTATTAATAGGAAGTATTTCTGAATATTATGGCAGAGTTGTGTTTAAAATGGGAACAAAAGTTCTGTATTTCAGTTATTATGCTGACAACAACCAACTCCTTTTATTTCTATTTAAACATTTATTGGAATCTGTATTTTTGCTTTCTGTAAATTTTATCCTAAAAAAACCCCTTAGACTTCACAGCAACAATATTAGTGCAACTACTGTGTCAGATACCAAAAGAAGTTTCTATTTTAGGAGCTCATAGATCTATTTTCAGCTTGAAAAAAATAAAAAAATGCCTTGGGCTAAATTTAGCTCTCAATATTTCAGCATTTGTGAAGGGAAAGGGACTTTGAAATTCTGGAACATCTGAAGTCAGCATCCTGACTTTCCAGATTACAGCAGGACAGGGTTCATGCTCACATTTGCTAAGTTGAAAAAACCTGCCATAATGATAACAACAAATATGTAGGATCAACAACATGCTTTCAACTGCACATAAGGCCAACATGCACTAATTTTACAAACAATTTGAAACTCATTTAAGCTCTGAATTAGAAATATTCTGAGTACCTCAACAAGAGTTGCAATCATCATTACTCTCCTTGCAGAACACAGAGATGGGACTGATTCCATCTGCTCAGTCAATGAAGCCAGAAATCAAAGTTGAAATAATGCAAAACCTGAACTGGCTTTTTTCTGCTTGTGTCAAGGATCCAAACTTTGGGACAAAACCCTGAATGGTTCTTGATCTTAAAATCTTCTTTAATAAAGTTATAGCTAAGATTTGAAAACCTGCATGAACAATTCAGCTAGACATTGATATCATCACTTTAAAAGATTCCATTTGCTACATGATTCACTGAAAATTAACTTAGAAAAGCTGTCATCCACTGCCCTGCTCCAAGTGAAGAGAGATACATAATCCAACCCACACAGGTGGTGTTAACCTATCAATAAAAGCTTCCAGTGATGGAAAACAGATCATCTTCTTGTGAAACCCTTTCCAGCCTGAAAATGCAGCTAACAACCCCTTACTCTGCTCTCAGTGGGAGACAGAGAATATCAGTTCACCTTTCTGCTCACAAACTTTAACACACTCTAAATTATTCATCTCGAAGTCTCCTCGTAGCTTGTGTTATCTAAGAGAACAAGGATAAAGCAGAGAGCTACAGGTTTTGTCTATATCTTTCTTGAAACATGGCTCCTAAAAGAGAACCTCCAGGACTGTAATAATGTCTTACATAAGATGAGTCTATTCATTCACCCAAGAGCAATTTTGTTGCCTTTTTCAAGCAGCAGCGTGGTACTGAAGCTTTATGTTCAGTTTGTCTTCTAGCAAGTATTTTCAGTGGTACTGCTGCCTACCCACTTTTTCCTCATTTTATATTTGATGATTAATCTGCCTTTTCCTTCTTACACACAGCATCACCTGGGTGAACTTGGAGGAATCTGGAGGATGTGTCATCATTACTCACTAGTTCCCTTTAAGTGTAGTGTGGGAAATTGCCATTCTTGTAAATAGGTCTTTTACACAAATTGTCTACCTTATGTCAGAAGCCAATGCTCCAGACAAGTAAACAGCAATAATAGCTGTTGCCACAGTATCTTTACTACTAATTCGCTTTAGCCTAAGTAATGACTTTTCCTTTGTTATCACTGTTCAATTAATATTAAGCACCAATTAAGCCTCAGTTCTTCACCAACAGAACCCTGAGCAGATGGTGAGGACACATTACAGTGGTAAGGCCAGAGCTGGCAGTTCTAAGACTACAAACCATCTCCTGGGATAATCACTAAAAGGAAATACTGCATTCATTTTCTATCACTTCTGCTCATCAGAGGGAAGTAACCCTGGGTAGACATTGTTCCAGCTGAGACAGAAGCCCTCTGGAGTCAATCAGTTATATTTGTGCATATACACAAGCTAGTTAAATCAACAAACTGGCATCCATGCAGAAGCCTCAAACATAGCAAGGACTTTTATTTTCCCACTGGGCAAGACCCAGAAGCATTATACAAGATTTACTAAAAAAAAAAACTTGCCTCATTCACACTGCCTTGATACTAGCTTGATACTGCTGCAGTGGAGTCCTGAAGACCATGAACTGCAAGGGAGTGAAAGTAACAGGCCAGAGATGAGAGCTCAAACCTTGCACTGAAAACATTCCTGTTCAACCCATGAAATGACTTTCAGGACAGAAATTCAGAAGTGACTGGAAATGATGCTTCACACACTTCTGCCAATTACAGACCCTGGCTGACTTTAACCAAGAAAAGACATGGGCACAACATCAGCCACTTCTGGCCAAAGCCCTAAAGCAGTGTAGCTTCCGCCTCTTCCCCTCCCTCATCAAATACAGAAGAATAAACCAGTACTCTGGAGTTGCATTTTAATCTCAAGAAAATTGATGGTGACACAGGTTGTTGAAATTTGACAGCTTCATAGTGCCTTCTTAAAAAGAAGACACGGGGAGGCATCTCCAGCATATTCAAATCAGGAAATGAGATTTAGAGCTCTCTGAACAGAATAGGCAAGAATGCCTTTCACACTTGACTGTAGCTAGTTTTACATCCTTGCAGCATCATAACAGATTTGGAAAGACCCCGTATATTGCATTTCCCATTATGTTGTCAGCTTACCTAGAGTCAAAATAGGACCATAAAACAGGATGATCTGGCTCTTCATAGCAGAGAAAAGACAGTAGAGGTAGAAACATTTTTGTTGCCTGTAATATTGCACTTCAATTCACAGTGACCAACTGAAGGTATGTAGCACAACTGGCAGACAACATTTCTGTCCAACAGCCCATTCTTGCTATATATCCCTGCACCTGCAGTTAAGACTGCTTCTAAATTGTGTATCTAATTGTTTGTTTTACAAGAACACGTTCACCCAAAATACTCAAGTTCATTTCTATTTTCACAAACTCCACCAGGACAGCGACAGACAGTAGTCTGGTTTTTGGTTATCTTGCTGCTCTGTGAACTTTTATAACTAGATTTACAATCATGGTTTAGATTCCAACACCCTCCACAGATGTCCCAGGAACTTTACGGGTTTGTGGTGTAGGATCATTGAGAAGGGGGGCTTTTCAAATACTCTAACAATAAAAGAAATCAGGGGCAGAACAGTACTTTTGTGTATTTATCTTTAAAAGTAAAAAGAATTTGTAAATGGTAACAAGTTGTATAATTTGAAAAACTATTTCTTCTTCATTTAGCGGACAAAGCACTTGCCTGAAACATCTAAGAGTTACATCTTGGTTCCAGCCAAGATCATTGCTTTCACTCACTAAAAGCCTGCAATGTACTCCATTAGGCAATTGCTTGCCCGTCAGCGTACAGTCTAACTGTACTATATTTGATAACCATCATAAGGATTGATTAAACTGCCTCAGATAAGAGTATCTGCTTCCATCAGGTTAGTTAGTTATGCTAACACCATGTGGCAGTACTTACTAAGCAGATGAATTTGTGGAAAGTTCTACAGATATTTTGAGGCTATAATAGGTATTTCATTTTGACTTGAGATTAGCACACTTCTCCCCCAACTGCTAAAAAGCATAGATGTATAAATACATTAAAGGCAACAATTTCTAGCTCCCTTTTCTATTTAAAACTTGCTTAATTAAGGCATTTATATTTCCACAAATTACTGCAAAGTGACTGACCTAGAGGTTGCTCTGAACCTCACAGATGAAAGACTTTACTGGAAATTCTTCTCAGCATCTGTTTTCCAACTTCATTTCATTTGAAAATCTTTTAAAAACACTTTAAAAAAAAAATCATTATTGCTAAGTGGAACTTCTTTAGTTGGCCAGAATGAGAAAACATTTTACTATCTCACAGTCAGTCAGTTCCTGAAACCTGATTAGCTTCTACTTCATAATGGCTCTAAAGCATTCAGTTATCAGCAGTGACTCCCAAATAATCATGCTGGACACTTACGATGAAGCAAAATTTACTTTAAAGCAAACAATTGCAAATGCAGCATGCTTTGGATCTCCTAATGTCAGTTTAAGTATTATTGCCTATTAGGAACAACAACAGCACAGCTGAAGCGGTTAATAGAAATGAGCACAAGTCACAGTTTTAATTGCAGCCTTAGAGCCATATTCATTAGAGATGAACACATTCCCTCCACGTTGCAAGCAGAATGCCTGCATACATGATTTCAAAAGCACTGCACATCTGCTCAGAATGTGACTCCTGTCTTCCCACACCTACCTGATGACTCTGATGAGGACAAGAATGCTTCTCCCCTAAACTTACCAGCTATATAATATAGAACAGTGAGCACCATAAAAAGTTACACTTTGATATGTCCTTAAACAAGGCTTTAGAACAAGATGTCATTTTAAGTAATGTACACAGATACATGGAAATGTACTGACTTGATATTCTTGCTATATCTCTCCTATTTTAAGAAATTGTATTTCCAGTGTTAGATTTAAGAAAATTACACCTGTCAAGCAAAAACAGTCTCAATCTCTAAATACTATCCCTTGGAAATACAAGAAGACACTACATGATGTTATTTCCTGCACTGGTAGAGGTCAGCCATTGCACAGGAGTCATTTACATCTCTGGAGGAAACACAGTGCTTGTAGAGCTCCTAACACCACGCTGTTGATGCCAGTTCACACAGCCTTCAAGAATACAACATCTTGTAGTTTTCCTAAGAAGTCCCAAAGCAGAGTTTGGGAGCTGCAGCTGGGAACTGAGAGGTTAACTGGGCAGCGAAACCCCACGGAAGGCTATAAAAGCTTGAAAAGGATCCAGAAAAGGATCCAGAAAAGGATCCAAAAAAAGGAATCAGAGTGAATGAAGGGGGGAATGATGATTTGGCTGTTTTGAAACTAAATGTATCAGTACATGACACCTATCTAACAAGGAAAAGGTTAAAAATGCAGATCTAGAATGCTACACTCCTTACTGTGACCTGCTATGTGTCCACAAATTCCAACCTTCCAGTCACTAAAATTTAGGGAGGATCACAAACAATGGATGCAGGGAAAATAACATTCTCTTCAAATGAGAAGAGATCAAACTCTGAGAATGCCAATCTACAGAAAAAAGGCAGAGAAAAAGATTGAAAGTAGCACAGGGCAGAGAGATTCATTCCAATCCTCCAGATTTAAAAAAAACAGGATGAAACTCAGTGTCCAAGAGATTCTTGAGTTTCATTTCACCATTTTTCACCACTCGACAGGAACCAAGTGTTTCAAACAATGAGGGAGCTATGAGAGAGTCCAACATAAAACAAGTATGTTGTTTGAAAGCAAGTATTATACAAAGAAAAAACAATTAAGCATTGCAAGGCTTTTTAAATGAATATATATAATCATGGAATCATTAAAGTTGGGAAAGACTCATAGAATCATCGCATATGACCATTAACCTGACACTGCCAAGCCCACAAATAAACCATGTCCCCACGTGCCACATCTACATGTGTTTTAAATATTTCCAGGATGGTGTTTCCCATCCTTGACAACACTTTCTATGAATTTTTTTTCTAGTATCAGTTCTAAACCATGCCTGGTGCAACTATATAACCATACAGCATATTCTACACTTGAACTCTGAAAAAGAGTTCCTCTTGATGATTTATTTTTAATTTTCTGCCAAAAGAAATGGGTAGATATCTTGTTAGGGTCAGTACAGTCTGATGAATCCATATATTAACAATTACAGTACATTGCATTAGCATGTCAACCAGATAAAGTATACTTTAAGGTTAATAGAGTATGGTTTTTCATTTATTAATTAGATGACATGTTGAATATTTTTATTCCTTCAGAATGAACTCTACTTTTCTCGTTTGAAACTCAAAACAAACACGAAAGGAAAATAAAACTGCAGAAGAATTATGCAACATATGCTGAAATTAAATTTGGCTGCGCTACCAAAACATTTCAGTGACATGCAATTTACTGGAGACAACAACTGCCAATTTTACCTAGTGAAAATAATTCTCTTCCTGTTCCTGCATCAGCTGACAGCTGTATTGGCTTCTCAGCTCCTGCCTATGTCTTGCCTTTGGCTCCAGCCTCATCACCCTTTAAATGACGGTCTCTGAGGAAACAAAGATGTTTTCAATTCTGAGCTCCAGCTCTTCATCTACATTCATTCATAATGCATATCAACCTGAACTGCTGAACAAGGAAATTATGCCAACAGTAATGTCACCATGCACAAAATGGCAGAAATAGCCTTCAGCCCAACAGCCAAACCTTGCTCCCTTTGCCTGTTTGGGTTCCAATAGCAAACACACAGTCACACACACGCAAAAAAAGAGAAAGCTGAACTTTGGCTATCAAGACCCTACTTGAAGCTTAGATTTGAATTTTAGGCTCATTCTTTCTCAGCTGGGAAAACAAAACCAAAACCAAAACCAAAACCAAAACAAAACAAAAAAGAAACAAAAAAAAAAGTTTAAAAACCCACCTTAAACTAATATGGTGATTTTTCTTTCCATGTCACATGCCATACCTCAAGAGCACTAATCTATAGATCCTCTGTTATACATGTAATATTCTGGAAAGCCAGGGAACAATCCTGCCAACCCCTCTCTTTTTCTCCTGATGTTTTTCCAATAATTAACAGTGTCCAGTTTATCCATAATTTATGTTTTTGGAGTTTTTTAGGCATAATTAAAATTGATTCAAGAGCAACATCAACTGAGAAGGTTCCTGGTGCTCAGCTCCAGAAAGTACGTCACAGATATCAAGCTTACACAGCCACTGCATGGGAACAGCCTCCTCTGGGAAGTCAGGATTCCTTTTTCTCCACTGCAAAACTTCAGTCTCACTCCCACACAAAGCCTGCCCACCTCCTGCTAAGATATAAAGAAACCTAAGGATGTGGTCATGATCACAAAGGTGACACAACTGAACCAACCACAGGAGAAACCTCTCATGTTCTCACCCTTTGCAGCTTTTCACCTTCTCTTCACACTCATTTTTGATGTAGCCTCCCAACCCTGAGACTTTGGCCTCGACATGAAGGATCTGACATTAAGTCTCTGACACAGCATGAAAAGCAGCAACAGAAATTTCCAAATAGTGAAGTCAGAGAAAAGGCAAGAAAAAGGAATTCACACAGTGAGAATCTGCTCTCCAAGATGCTCCTGCGTCAGCTTCCAGAGGGAGCTCTGCATCTAGAGAGATGGGGTGGCTGGGCCCCCTGCTGCTCCCCAAATAGCTCATTTAGGCATTTCCCTCCTGCTCCCATTGAAATGTGATGCACAAATGCATGCTCGCCAGCATGGCACTCTCCAGATGGCACATGTCTGCTCTAACTTTTTGTATTGGAAAGACAATTTCCTCATTAAACCTGCATGACCCACAGCGTGGTGTCTTACTGTAGTCTGGATTTCTGCTCCCTTTCCATCAAGGTTTACCTGGTATTTCAGCCAAAAACCTCTACTGTGTTTTGGGGTTTTTCTCCAATAAAATGTAGTAACACATAGAAGCACAGTCTTTGAGAAATACAGGAAAGAAGGGTAGGGCATCAGAAGGAGAAAAAACTATCATTAAAAATGGTGTTTACAGTGGGTAATTCATAGACCTGAGGCAAGGGAGACACAGCATGGTGTTCACAACTACTGAAAAAGAAGCAATCTTTTCACTATGCATCTCCATGATGGCCTCAGGTCAGTATGATAAATACAGGATTAGAAGCAGTTTGTTTAAGTGCTTAGCTGAATTAGAGCATAGGAACAGCTATCTTGGATCCTTCCCAGGCCAGTCGCCATCAGGGATGTTGTTGCAGTGCAAGATTTTGTGCTTGTAAGAGGCTGGGGATACATGTTCCCTTACAGAGACCTTTGCGTAAGGAAATCAATTCCAAATCAGGAGATGTATGTATTGTGTTCTTCTACTATGTTATTTCTAAGAATGTCAAACTCCTAATTCTAGTCGAAACTCACATTAAAGCTTGATTATTTGGCTTCATTCACATGATGAAAGAAATTCTCTTTGAAGTCAATAGTCTGCCCATCAGAATCACAGATAAAGAGAAAAAAAAACCCAACAAAACAAAACAAAAAAATCCACAAAAACAAAACAAACAAAAAAGAACAAAGACAAACAAAGAAACAAAACCCACCCCACCCCCCCACCCCCCCGGCATAACCTACTCCCTCTCACAAGTTTTGGAGGGTTTTTTTAATTTTTAATTTTTTAAAACTTGCTGGTTTCATGTCCTTGCAGACAAAAACAGAGATGGACACTTGAAGAAAAAATTGAAAGGGCAGTAATATCACAGACTTCCCACTCTTTCTCAGGACAATGGGAGAAGAGCAGTATGCCATGAGATTGCCCAAAATGCCCAGGTCCTCTGGGGTCTTCCAAGGAAAACCAACAAATTGCAAACCCCACAGTTAAAACCAGCAGAGATGCTCATTCTCAACAGCTTCTGATACCTTATGCCAGGGTCCCCTGCTGTAAGCCACTGCTGTCCCTCAGATGCAAGACTCTGGGCAGCCCACATATCTTGGTTTCCATCACACACCTCAGCCTCCACCTCCTGCCCACTCCAGGACTGCTGCTTGCTCCTCACAAGACATACTGAACAGCAGAGGGAATAGCAAGATGCTCTGGGCAAAAGGTAGCAGGAAGAGCAGCACATGAAAAAAAAGACAATAATATGATAGTGTTGACAGTAGAAAGGTTGTACTTGCACAAAATGCTTTCTTGTGAAAGAGGGTGGAATCTTTTCCAATTAAAAAAAAAAATATATGATGTCTAAACTGACTCTTAGATCTTAAACACTACCAAAAACCACAGTCCAAAATGGGTTAGAATCTGGACCAGCAAAAGCATATCCTTGTAAGGCAGCAACTGTTCTTACATGTTTCAGCAGCCCTCTTGCTAGAGGGTAGAAGTGAGCTGAGACACAGACTTCTTGTTTATCACATCACGAAAAGGGTCCTGATTTATTCCTCTTTACAGCTCAGCCATCCTGACTCCAACTATTCACTGACTCTGGCTGCAGCAAGCTCCTACCATAGGTTTGCCTTGTGTTGAGCTCTGTCTCAGCCTGGATGGGCCTGTTTGAGCCTGGGTTGGGGAGGTTTTGGCTGCTGCAGTGTGGGGCATAGACTATGGGGTGGCTGCTGTCCTTTGTGGCCCTGTAACAGTTGTCTGTTCACAACCAGGGCCACATCCAGCATGAGCTCTCGCTGAGAAGTAGAAAGCACATGGAGGAATTGGGGAGACAAGGTTTGTGGAGCTGTTGTGACCCGTATTAAACTAAGCAGCCTGAAAGAAATGTGGAATCTTTGGGGTATGTAGACCATTCCTCCCAGTTCAATGTCCCTGCCTCTATGGCATGAGTGTGGAACAGGAAACACAGGAGCTGGAAGTACAGGCGCTTAGCAATGAAGAGCAGGCCCTGGGAAACATGGAAAGGCCACACCTTGAGTATTGTGTCCAGTTCTGGCCCCTCAGTTTAGGAAGGACATTGAGACACTTGAGCCCGTGCAGAGGAGGCAACGAGGCTGGTCAGGGGCTTGGAACACAAACCCTGTGAGGAATGGCTGAGGGAGGTGGGGCTGTTGAGCCTGGACAAAAGGAGACTCAGAGGTGACCTTATCACTCTCTACAGCTCCCTGAAAGGTGGCTGTGATCAGATGGGGGTTGGTCTCTTTCTCCAGGTAGCAACTGACAGAACAAGAGAACACAGTCTCAAGACGCACCAAGGGAAATATAGGTTGGGTATTAGAAAAAAAATTTTTATGGAAACAGTGATAAAGTACTGGAATGGTCTGCCTGGGAGGTGGTGGAGCCACCATCCCTGGATGTGTTTAAAAGAAGACTGGATGTGGCACTTGGTGCCATGATCTAGTTGAGATGTTAGGGCATGGGTTGGACTCGATGATCTTGAAGGTCTCTTCCAACCTAGAAATTCTGTGATTCTGTGACTCAGTGAAAGCAATCGATACCTGAAAATCTGAAAGCGATTCAGACGATACCTGAAAAACTGGGATTGCTGCAGCCGATTTGTGAGGTGTTCATTTGTGTGGGGCCTGGTCAGGCTGCACAAAGGTGCCAGGGAGGCGCTGGCTGGCCATGGCCTGCTCTGTGGGGGTGGCTGGGGCTGTTGTGGGGTACCCAGCCCCGAGGCCTGGGGTTGTATTTCTCTTCCACAGTGTCAGAGTCACCAGGGACTCCCTGGCCAGGCCTGCCCATACTGCGACCCAGCCCGGCCCCACACCCCCTGTTCATGGCTTCACAGCTGGAGCTGCTGGGCTGCAGGCTGTGACATGGGCTGGCTGCTGCTCTTTGAGTGGCTCCAAGCCTTCCTCTGGCTCCAAGGAGGGGGGAATGAACAGGTGGCGAATGTCCCAAGAGGGAATGCAAAGAACAATTCGCTTGTGACAGCCCCTCTTCACTCGCTGCTGAAAATTGAGTTGCTTAATGAGGGTTATTCCGCTAAGGGTTTTTTTCTGCTTCATTTCTTGGGACCATTTGAGGATAATCATTGACAAAAGAATGTGGATTAGGGTTGTGCAATTGTTTTCATGGTTTCCTCTGCCTGGTATTACAATAACTGCTCTTTTATGTATTTTTATACATTTTTGGTGGCATAATGGATGATTCTGACCTCCTTTTTTTGAGAACCCTACTTGCCTCTGGCTTCACCACAGAGGTTAAAATGGAGAAGATTAGCCTTGTTTTCTGCTTCAGAGGTAACGCTATTTTCCTCTAAGCAGCTGTGGGCTGGACTGGAGAGTCAGTATTTCAATGTGTTTAAAAATGCAGAACCTTCAATAAATGCAGCTTAAAGGTTTGGTAGCCATGAATGAAAAGGAACAAGGTTTTTTACTGAGTCGCGCTTCCTCAGGGAAACTGAAAATGTGGAGCACAAGTGTAAGTACCAAATGTAGGGGGGGTTATGGCTCAGGAGCATGTATTAATAAGAAATTGTAGCAGAAATTATTAAGTGTAAATAACAAATGTAGCATAACAGGAAGCCTAAGAACAGTGTTTTCAATGTGATGACGAAAATAAAGCCAACAACACCACCGCCCCCGCCCCCCCCTATTATTGTGGACAACAGGAATTACTGCTGATCCAAAAGGGGTTTGGGCAGCCTAAGATGCAATGGTCAAGACTCTCTCCTAGGGTTAAAGACAAGTTTGGAAAGTTGACTTCCTTTCTCTTGACAAAGTGTGAGTTTCTTTGACTGGAGTTACCAAGAGTATAAATTTACTATTCCTCTAATGACCGCAGCAATAGACTTGTCAAAGCATTTGCTACATAGTAAGTTACCTGAAGAGTTTGGATACTCATGTAGTCAGTAACTTTCTTTTACAATTACATAAATGCATAGCACTTACGTGGAATGTCTTAAGCTGTTATTTATATAGGAAGGCCTCTTAGAGAAAACATGGTGAAAAAGAGCACCCTCATGCTCCATACAGACAGGATAAATTATTTTGTTAGACTTGCAATTCATTCTCTTGAACTGTAACTTTACCTTTGTTAAAGGACAAAATTATCATGGCCATCTCAGTCTGTAAAATCCCTTCCTCAGCATCCTATTCAATGATCTTGCTGTAAGGCAGGTTCTTGGAAAAAGACTTTTTTGTGAAGGGGTCTTGGGGTGGAGTAATTAATCTCAGAAAAGTGTGAAACTGCAGTAGAACACTTTAATGAGACATTTTGGCTCATGTCTGTCCATGATGCTTAAAAATTGGCTGATTGGGTTTTATGACATCTGGGGACATATTGCTGCCTGTCTTGTGGGAACATTCTTTGTATTTCTTTTTCTTTTTAAAGTGAATTTACTACTTAAAATGTGACAAGTTTATAGCTACAAACAGTGGTATTTTCAAGTCACTGAGGGAAATATGACACCGAGAAATGCATGAAGCAGGTCTGATTTTATTCTTATAAAGGACTGAGAGTAAAAATTGTGTTTTCTTTAGAGTACTTCAGATTGTTTTTCAATATCCATTTCTTTTTCCATGAAACAAATTCAGAGACTGATAAACACTGTTTTCAATATTGTTGTTTTAAAAAGTCTGTTTAGCCAAGACCTCTTTTGACTTTTAGAGGCATAGAAGATTGAGCTCTGTGTGATTCATGATGAGTCAGGCTGTCAAGGGTCTTAAAGATCTAGAACAAGTCTCCAAAAGGCTGGCATATGTGAAAATTTTTCTCTTTCCTGACAGCATTCTGAACAGCATGGCTTGAAAAGAGCAGTGTGTTCTGACCTGCTCTAGTCTGTAACAGCTTAATCATACTTTCCCTCTCTGTGTATTTTCTTACAATTGACATTCCTTTCCTGTCTTTGGCCTTTTTGCTGTGGCTTGGAGCAGGAGGACTGCTTGTGCATAGTGCATCTTTGTTTTACTACAGGCCTGGTCAAAGCCTTTCAGGAAATCATTTGATGCCTTTAGCTCTGTTTCCTGTTCTGCAAAAGGGTGAAAGTGCTATTGTAAAAACTTATACAGTCTACTCGTGAGAAGCCACTAAATGCCTTTTGATTTCTAAAAAATCATCATTGTGATACCACCAATCTGGTTTGTGTAATGCAGGTCACTAATTACTTGTATAGGTAAACATGGTGTTGATTTGAGCTCCTGAGGGTTTATGTAATATTGTATTTTTTCTCAATATACATAATTGTAATTTATATTGTATGTATCTTTAAAGAGATTGAGACACTTTAATCTTTTGTCACATAGGGAGTATTATAGCTGCAGCTGATGCTGTTATGACCGGACAATGCATTAAAAATGCTCTTTTCATGATTGGGAGCATAAGAAACTATTAAATTTTTTTCCTCATAACAGGAATTGAAATCCATTTTAAAAGTGATTCTTTTTCTTTGTGCTTCATGCACAAGTTCTGGACTTTTAGGTTGGGGTCTTTTGTAATTTTGTTTCATGAATGCAAAGTGCAGCAGGCTTGGGGTGGTATAGGAAGGGAAGCTCTCCTGAATGCCTTGTAAGAGCATTACTTTGCTAGTGTGTGATACTGAGAGCTCTTCTCAGCCTAGTTCAGTAAAACTGAAATGACTGTATTTTAGCTGCTTCCCTAGAAACCATATTTTTAGTGGCTCCTAAATTTTACCTGCTATTTCAAATGTGTTTGTTCTCATTCCATTAGTGCTATTTATGTTCAATTGTTTTTTTTTTTTTCCATGGTGGAGTTTATTTTAAATAATCCATTAAGGCAGTCTTGTTCCTCTTTAGCCTTCACTTGATCAAGCTGTATATGTTTATTGTATTTATTGCATTTTATCTTTCTTCATTGGAGTGAGGTGTGATTTTTTACACAGGGGAATATCCACGCCTTTCAGTTGCCTGTCAGAGTTCCCCTAGCACAGCATAAGTTTTCTGAGTTCTTTGAGAGGCTGAGGCTCTTAAGTTCCACAGAGCTGAGCTGCATTATGCCTGTAGACATCATCTCCTAGCTGCTTAGTAAATTTATTTTATTTGGCAAGTTTTAGTTCCTGTTGTGTGTCATATCCACACAAAGGGAAATTAACCCTTCATTCGTTTCTCTTGTAAATTCTAGGAAAGCTTTCTCTGACTGTTGTGTTGGGGAAGCGGTGGCTGTGATGATGTGACATTGTCAGTCTTGTCAGATCTGGGTCATGTGGAGCAGGGTTTCTGTGCTTGCCTGGTGGTAGTTACTGGGTTTTGCCTGTGCAGCCCAAAATCATGCCTGCCTTTGCTGGTATGAAATATTCCTGCATGTTCTTGATTAATTCACAGCCTGTGTCTGCACTCAGCCCTTGTTCAGTCTTATTATCAGTAAATACTTCAAATCTGTGTCCCACTTTTACACCACAGGCAGGTTTTCAAGTGGAATAGTAGTTTTTTGTCCCAGGGATTCCCAGCATGATATTTTTCTGCACAAACGTAACATTTCCTTTTCACATCCCTTTTCTCCCCTACTCCCTTTACTGCTGAATGATTTTCAGGTCTTGTGTGCTCTCCAAGTACAACTTCCAGAATTCTTTTTTGAAAGTTTCTCAGAGGCTGAAAAAAGAACAATGAGTTATTTTCATATCTGTATTTTCCCCTGTAGATATTCTCTAAGCAGTGGATTCAAGACAAAGCAGTAACTGTGGGAATGGACAATTCAGGCAGGCACTGACATGAAAGGCAGAAATAAATGGGGGAGGAGGAAGTGCCCTACCACCCACTTTTTGCTATAATATTCCTGTTCACATGTCCTGTGTTTGTCAAAGATTGCATCTCTTCCATAGTGAATACCAACAGTTTTTTCAAAAGTCATATCTTCTATATATTTTTTTGACTTTTGTGTTTGGTGTCTATTTTGGTTTTGTGCAATAGGATTTTTTTTTAAAGCAGGCATTAACAATTTACCTCTCAAGCAAAGAGTTACGCTTGCAAAAAGACATGGGCACAATAGGTCTGCTGCATTGTCCTCTCTGAGTATCATCTTCTATTCTTCTAAGGATATTTAGAATCTTTTGAACCCAGTGATTTTGGAAAAGCTGCCCAGGTTACAGAGCTAAAGGAACTGTATATTTCATAGAAATTTTTAGTTCATTTATTTTCACTGCTCTGATCTTTTCAGTAACTGGAGCATAAAGAATCATACTCTACCTTAATGCATCAGAGGGAATACTTTTAATTTATCTTCAGTTTGTCGAAAGGCAGCGATGAAAAATTGAAAGCCATTACTTTTTCTGGGGAATAAATCCTCACAAAATATTGTGCAGAAATCATTTGGGGTTCAGCTAGTCAAAATATTATTAAATGAAGGCAGAACACCCTTCACCAGAAACTTTTTTCTGGTTAAGGATCATGTATCCCCTTTTTTTCCTTGTATTTTTTAAGATTCTTAATCAGCTTGAACTTAGAAGTCCTAACAATCACAAAGTTTTTTTGGAGACAGCTGTGAATGAAATATCACATCTACTCATGCTGTAGTAACAGCACAATGTGATCAGTAATCTTTTTCCTCCAGCTAGTTTTGAGTAATCCATCATTGTAAGTAATTTTTAAGTTTCACTTTCTTCCTTTCAGACAGCGAAGAAAAAAAAAAGCAGCAATTGTTGAATCATTAAGTGATTTTTAGAGATATTTAAATTTCAGGACAGAGATATGTTTTAATTAAAAGATCCTGGGACTTTCAAACTATTTAAATCTTTGTCCCATGACTGCAGTGTCCATATATGTGTCATGATTACTGCTGGAGACATGCTTGTCTCCAACCAGTATGAGTTTTTTAGAAGCCTTGGCAAGAAAAAAAAGACTAGAAAGCCTTCCCCAGTTTTAGTATAATCTCAGCAATCCCCAGCACAGTAAATATTCATGCTGCATGGATTTGGGATGTACTTTTCCTTTAATTTCACTGTATGCTGTTGTATTTAGGCTTTAGAGTATTTTCAGGCATGTTCATGGTGAATGGAGGCTCCTGTCCAGCTGAAAACGATCCACTGGAAGGTTCCAAATTTTGCACAACCAGTTACAATGTAAAACTGCCCCTAGAGACAAGTTTGCATAATTTTGTACATTTGAACATCCCTGGAATTATGGATTTCACCACCAAACCCACAGTTCGGAAAATGGCACTGGTTTGATGGCTCACTCATCTCCAGGAAGCAGGAGTTAGTTGCCTATAACCCTTTACAGACTGTTCGGGCAGCAGCAAACTGCCTGCATCCCTCTCAATTTTCTGCCTGGGGAATTAAGATGAGTTAAGATGTGTTTCCAGCAAGTTTTTCCTTTGAAATCCCATTATGGCCATTAAGCAGGTTGGGATTTAATCATTAAACAGAGTATTGTCATTATGGTGTTTCTGAAGCACAGCAGTGTGTGCTTGTCAAGCATTCGTGATCCATCCTCATGAAGAAGAATTTCGGGCACAATGATTAATGATGTGTTAGGATGAAACTGGACAGAAAGATTAAGTGTTTAGAAAATAACTAAACAGTGACAAGGGAAACTCTCTGACTGTTGATTAAAGGTATTTACAAGTTCAGGGGAGGATAAAAGAGAATTAGTGGTTTAAAATATCAAGATGTTTCACTGTGTGTTAGGAAGATGACTGTGGAAATGGAATCAGCCCTCTATGAACCTTTATGCAGAAACAAATACTTTCCTCTTGGTGTATATCCTTAGTGTTTCAGCAGAAATGCTGTTGTTCTTTAGGGAAACTTTTATCTTTCCTCATTTTTTCATCTAAAATAAGCCATTTTGGAGTTTGATCATTTTGCATCCAGGATATAACACTTTGTCTTTCTGCCTTTTGAGGTGGAAAGACCGACAGAGTAGATTTAGCAGCAATGTATTATGATGATGTTTACCACACTACCATAATTTTTCCCTTCCATAGGTGAGAGGAAGGGTAACATATCATGGGCTTTGGTATATTCTAAAAAACAGAATCAGTGCAGAGACAGCCATGCACAGGGAAATGGAGCAATTCTGCTGTGAGTTCTGTGATATCTGAGTCAAAGTCAAGCAGTGATTGAGTGAGTGATAGTTCAGCAAAATCTTGAAATTTTACAGGTAGAGCACACCAAAATTAATCACTCTGGAACAATTGTTTGTAATTTAAACATTTGGGGTTTTGAATTTTTCATCTCATTCGAGGCAAAACATTTATGATTGACGAAAATGGAAATATCCCTTCATTGTCTTCATTACTACTGTCCCTGTGGAAGGTTTATGTCTTTTGGGCCTCTCTGCAAATTGGTGTTTGAGCAGTTAAAACTCAAAGCGGTAACCGGCAGAATCTGATTCGTCTGCTCTAGTTTTTTCCTGTTTACAATTTTGCAAGGCAGCCAGAGAGTTTCATGCAGCACTGCATATAACTGCAGAGCTCCCTCCCTGATTGCTTGTTACATTCTCCCGAGGGTGATGGAAATCAGCAAAGGGAGGGATAGGGCTCTCTGCTTGTTCCAAGAGGTGGAATCAGTGTCCTTGATGAAAAGCAGGGATGGGAACACCATGAGCTCTCCTCTGTCAAACTGGAACTCAAGAAAAACAAAGACCAGCTTTAAGAGAGGGTAGAGGCGGTTTCTTTTATTTGTTAGTGTGGAGGTGTCCAGTTCAAAACATATGTTTCCTGACTTCCCCACCATCTGTTCTAACCTTTGTGAGTACTTCTTGTGTCTGTAGGGAATAGAAGTGCTAACTTCCAATCTAGGTACCTAGCAGCTCTGCATATGGTGTCAAACCGACACCTTTCCACTTGAAACCTGGTAAGAGGAAATGAGGAGCCTTGGTGACAAATGTTCCACCCTATTATAAGGGAAATGCTTTTGTTTTCATGGTTGGGAAGTTTTCCAGGCCTTCACCATGAGCTTTTGGCAGGGTCGATAATGAGTAATTACTTACTGATTTTCTTCAGTAAACTGCTGAGCTCACAAAAAAAAAAAAAAAAAAAAAAAAAAAAAAAGGTTTTGGGGATTTGAAGAAGGTGCACCTCAGTGTAAAGGTTGGGACATCAGAGTCTAAGGTGCAACAGTGATCCTGAAAGATCTGAAACCATGAACTAAATTTCCTGGATTAGCAAAACTGACATACATGTGAAAGTTCTTTCAGGCCAGAACACGACATTTTGCATCATCTTCAAGTTATGTTTAGATTCAGTGACTACTCATAAGGTCTGAAGAGCTGATGCTTTGGAAACTAAAGAATTGCAGGGGGAAATAGGTGAATTACGAGGTACTAAAACCTAACTGAGAGGTTAGAGTATTTACATGATTTTAAATGGTCCAAAGTATGATCTAGTTCTGTTATTTCAAAGGCAGAACACAAATTTTTCCGCAAATTTTTTTTGTGCATTGAAACTTACAGCAGAAGTTGGAGATGTGTTTGGCTCCTTTGGAAGACTGGAAGTTTCTTTATCATGAAGGATTGATTGCTTTGCATGGAACACCAGTCATAACAGGTAGCAAGCCCAACCTGAATTTGCCTCCACCCCCTTCAATGATCAGATCATTTGATTCCTTAAAATATATGAGAAAGCCTGGGCACAGTTTATCAATAGTTCTTACGAAACGAAATTCTCTTTTTCATTACTCAGAGCAATTATGACATTTACCTTTATTGTCATAGCTGTATTGCTTGAATACTATACATATACACTCAAAATCATTTTTATGTACTTTATAGAAATAAATCGTTTGTAAATGAAATGTTGACTATATCTATCTTCCATGACAGCTGAGTCATTTGCAGCTGTTCAAAATGAGAATTGATACTAAAAGCCAAGGATGATTTAAGGGAAATGACAAACACTCCTGCAACAGTAAAGTACTGTGTATTTTAAGATGTGGGTAACCCAGACAAGTGCTTAGTTGCACAATTTTGATTTAACATAAGGAACTTAAAGGCATCTTTACAAAGTCTGTACCTGAAAGAAGTTATTTTGTATCTTGAATTCCACCAAGCCTCACTTTTTTACTACTTATAAATAGTCATGCTTTGTATGAGTATGAAATATCCATAATCCATATAAAAATTTATGAACTCAAGAGAAGAACAGATGAGTCTGAAAATGGAGCTTGAGCCCAGGAGTGCCAGTCTGGTGCCTACAATTGGGGTCACAATGGTGGGATGGGAGGAGTCAGTCGTGGAGGATTCAGAATGGGTAATCTCCAAGTTCTCAGTTGGTGGATTCTTCTCCTCAGTGTGTTTGGCTTCCAGAAAACACCTTTCTGGTAATGCTGCATAATGGGGAATAAAACACATCCCTTTGTTCTAAAGGCAAGCAGCGAGTTTGGGTTGCTTTCCTCCTTACTTTTGTGGATGTTTATTTTTGCAGCTGGTCATCTGCTTATTAGGTGAATTCAGGTGTTTCTTTGGGTTCCTCATACTTAAGTTCTCTCATTGGGTGTCGAACCTTGTGTTCTTTTAGGGGACTGGCTACATCACGTCCTCTGAGGTGTGCTCAGGATTCAAGTGGGAGTCCAGTGCCTCTGATAGGGAAGGACAGGAGGAAAGAAAATCTGCCTTTGCAGTCTTTGTGTACTAAAAGCAGCACAGCTGTTGTTGTTGGGTTGCTTGGATACTATACATAGAAAATGCTGTTGTACCTGAGCAGCTCATCTATCTTTGCTGGTTGGAACTTGGCAGTGCCTAAAGGATTCACTTCTTTTTTGTACCAGTGTAAATACAGGGTAACTCCTCTGAGGACAGGGGTGTTACCTGCTAGGAGAATCAAGACAACGATGCCCTGCTGCATTCCCAGGTCCTCTCTCTCCTTTTGGAGCTCCTCCATCCACTGTAACCTATTTCTGTCTGTAATCTCAGTGCCCGACTTTATCTCAGAACAAGGTTCTCTGCAGTTGTGAACTCAGTCCTGGTTTTTTATTTGTTCTCAAGTTCATGACTTGTTTGTGCACTGCTTACAGAGAAAGATCTGACCTTGAGAAACAAGAGGGAGGAGGGGCAGCAGGACAAGGAATCAAGGAATCAAGGAATCAAAGAGCTTGATTTTCAAATCAAGGAACCAGAGCAAACTCTTCAACTTAATCATTACAGCAAGAGTTTTGAGGATGGGTTACCAAGGAAAGCTGAAGAAAGGTTTGGTTTCTCAGGAGGCTGCTTTGTAGCTCACTGTAAAAATTACCCTCCGCCTGCGTCAGGGGGCTTGAGCTAACTCAGTTATAAGGAGGCTTTGGAGGGAATTTTACCAAGGACGAGATAAAGATATCAGAAGAAGCCCTTTCCCCTGGACCTTTGTCCCAGGCGTTTATTCTTTGAAATTCCAGGGTGGAAAGAGAGAGAACAAGGAAGGGCGAGGCATTATGTAGCCCCCTGCTCAGGGAAAAGATAGTTGGACCATAGCCAGTGGGGGCAGAGAAGGAAGGAAGGGTCATTCTATGTGGTAAGGAAACTCCAGGGGGTCAGAAGGGAGAAACCATTCCCCTAGAGAATTACAACAGCTCACAAGGTATTAAAGTTACGGTTAAAAACCAGTCTTTGAGTCTGAAAACAGGACAGTCAAGCAAATGTTCGCTTTGTATTTCCCTGCAGTTTAGAGTGAGAATGACTAACCTACAGCCTGTGGGCCAAAGTTGGCCACCAGCCCAAATAATCTTGTGGAACATTTGCCACCCTTTTCCCACAGGTTTATAGATGTGAACATGAAATTGCTCCAGGATGTGATTCCTGCTGCCTTCTTTTTTGAGTCTTTCTGGACCCTTCCTTATTGCTTGACTCCAAGAACTCCTGGGATGATGTGACCCCTGATCTACAGTTCCTGGAGACTTTTCCAGGCTTGGCCCCTGGAAAGAGCATTTCTGAAGTATAACTTTACTTTTTCTTGCTTTATTTTTGATGTAGGTGATAGCATTTTGACAAGCATTATTGAAATTGTTGCTTGTTAGGTAAAGATTTTGCCCATGCATTTGTTTGAATTCCATTTTGTTTCTGGTTCCAATGTTTATGCCAGCCTAATTAAATGCTGTTTTCCTGCTGGAATGTTGCATCATTAGAGCCAAATAATTAGATTGGCTGATGACCTGTGACATACAGTCTGCTTGGTTTTGCATTTGTAGCTTGCGTTTGGGATGCAAAACTTCATTCCAGGTCTGTCAACAGATGAAAACTTAAGTGCAGTCAGTGACAACTCCTGCATGGATGTGGGAGATGGTGGGAATGAGTCCTGAGGGTCTAGAGCCCTTTGTGGCTAGGGCTTTGAAAAACATTGAGCTGCTATTGTCTCTTTGATTTTATCTTTGCAAAAACAGCCGGTGTTTCTTTCTTCCCACATTTCTATTCTTTTCCCTTCAAAATTAAACACTAATATTTTATTAAAGGAAATCTAATTACTCTGGCTGAATGCATACCCTTTATTTTATTGAAAAGAAGAAAAACTATGTAAGAAAAGTAATTATGTGGGTAATGTAATTATGTGCCTTGTGAATGGTGCTGCTTCTTTCAAAGCCTCAGTGCTCTTCCTATTGTATTTTTCTTTCCTCTAATTCTTCTTTCTGTCTGAGCTGGACTTGAGTCAAGACTGAAGGTAAAGGGAAAGGTCTGAGCAGATTCTGGGGCTGGGTTCTCAAGGTGCACAATAACCAGTGCAACTCAAATCTTCCTGCAGTCCCAAGGAGGAAGCCTAAAGGGCTCACGTGCACCGCAGTGAAGCCGTAGTGCAAAGCAGATGCTCTGGCCCATCTGCTGTGTTTTTCTGGTGGCACAACACATTTGGCAGGGGCTACCTTGCACCATGTGAAAGGCTCTCTCCTGTCCAGCCTGCAGTGAGGCAGCTGCAGTGCAGGGAGGGGATCATCGATCATGTGCCATGTGCTGCTGCCTGTGTTCACCATGTGAGGGGAGGTGGGTCAGCCCCTGTGCTAACAGGAGATTTGCTAAGGGCCAAACATTGATTCTCCTTTCTACCTTCTGCTTTCTCCATTAGCTGACACCTGGCTCTTGCTATCCCAGGCCTAGGCTTTTTGTAGCAGGTGCACACTCCAGAAGTGCCAGGTGGGTTCTGTGCATGGGCTCCTGTCTTGTTGGATTTGTAAAAAGAAGGCCTGAAGGAAAGCAGGTTTCTCCTATCCTAATCTGTGCTTACATCCATTCTGAAGAGTGCTTGTTGACAATTTTGACAGCATTTATTGCTTTTTATTCCATCTTAATGTGCAGTATTATCAAATCCTGCTTTTCACTGCTCAAATTCCTTTTCAGACTGGGAGAAAGGGGACCAGTGGTTTCAGTCAGGCATTTTGCAGCAGAAACACATGGGTAGTGGGGTATCTTACCTGGTAGGACCTTCAGTCTGAGAGAAATCTGGACATCAGTTTCAGTATACAAGTTTATAATATACTTTTATTTTTAAGTAAGACTTTCTTGCATAAAAATGAATGTGTCATACACAGGCTTCCCTGCTGTTTTTTCAGTAGCATTAAGATGATACAAGTTGATAACTCGGCTTATGTAGGAATACTGTTCAGCAAGGGATTATTCATATTTGTTACTGGCACCAATGTCTCAGAATATGTACCAGTGTCAGGATTTTCACCTGTCTTAAAAAGTGTTCTCATTCTAGCAGGGATGTGATACTCCACTGGAAGGCTCTGCCTTAATCATTGGCATTGGTGAATCATTTCACTGGTTTTTAAGAGGATTCAGATGAGATCCTATCTTTACCTGTTTCAGATGCAATACCTTAACTCAAGGGATGGAGAAATCACTTTCCAGTCCATCATTTTGTGCCTTAGAATTGAGAATGGATCAAAAAAATGTCTAAGCTTACAGTGCATGATGACCAGTCCTATATTATGTAGTCTTTAGTATAATGTACTGTGACTAGGGAACTCAAGTATAGACAAGAGAATTTTTTTTTTTAATTTCTTGTTTGTCTTCATTACAAATAAACAATATGCAGTTACATTCTTTTAACTATTATGGACTTTTAAAAGGAAACATAGCACTGCTGATTTTAATTTTATTTTACCTAACATTCTTTTTAGAAACTAAATAATCTTTAATCAAACTTTTACTCGAGTAGGTAAGTGGTCACTTCAGATAAAGCAAAGAAATCAGCTAGTAAAAGGAACAGAAGTGGATTACTTTGGAGGTTTTTTTCCTTAAAGTACCATTTACAAAAATTACATATTCAAAAGCTTTCTAAGAATCATTAAATATTTAAACTTAGTTCATTAGGGGTAAAAAAATTAAGAATTTAAGTCTTTGAATCCTTTGATCTCCTCTCATGTGAAGTTGAGTGTTTAATCATAGAAACTCTTAGATGCTTGTTGCTGATGCACCTGTCAGCTTTCTTTACCAGTGTAGAAAGCACAGTAAATAAGGCTAATCTTTCTTTTTAGGTTCTAGGGGGAAAAGCTAAAACAGAAGAGAGGACTAGAGGAAAGGAGGGGAGGGCCAGCTCCACAAGGAATGTAAAGTCTTGTAAAATAGAGGGTTTGAAGGCATCAGGAAGTCATAACCCACCAGCACGGATTGTGCTCGGGGTGGGCAAACGGGGGTCAAACACTGGCTGGTATTTTGACGTGAAAGACCCAAATGGTGCAAGGCTCTGTTGTAGGAAAGCTGTAACTCTCAGAGGCCTGCTGATGTGTAATCCTTACCAATGCACGGCTCCCACCGGCCTCAGCAAGCCCCACACACCGGGCAGTCCCAAGCTGGGTGGCTGCAGTGGTGCAGAAATCCCCTCACCACGTCTGGGTGGGCCCTCCACGCCTTTGCTGGCACCGTGTTTGAGCCCTGCAGCTCTCAGCAGGACCTGCTTTGTGCCGTGCTGAGCCAGCCTGGTGATTAACTCGCTTACTCCACAGTGTCACAGTGGATAGTTTTCCAATTAAGAACTGACTGTTAAACAGTAAGTTAAATTGCTGCTCTGACCTTGCTGTGAAAAGCCACAGGGGTAGCCCTGACACAGCTTGGTGTGTCAGGATTTGTCTCTTCACAGTGAAAGGTATCAACACCAGTCTGTCGGAAGGGTAGTAACCAGGACCCGGCTACACAGAATCCCTTTGCCTTTTCTCCTGAAAGAATCCTAGTTTCTCCCCAGCATGCTGGGGAGAGTAAAAAGCAAATTTAAAAGACAACTGAAACAATTCCTTCCCCAGACACCGGTTTTCTCCTTGTCTCCTCCCTAGCAGAGACAGTTGAACAGAGCATGTTATCTGCTTTCAAGCCTTCCCAGAAGTACAGCAATGTGTTTTATTTAGCCTCTCTGTTTCCCCACGTGAGGGTGGGGAGTTTTTTTGTCTTGTTTTTATTTCCCATGCTAATTTTTTTAAAATCAGAAATACCTCTTCTATTTTTGGATGTTTTTTAAATATATAGGTATATGATATGTAAAATATAGTTAAATCATAGTGACAGCTAAGAAAAAAATTATCCTAGAGGGTTTTGCTAGGTACTGAGGATAAAATCACAGTGAAGTGAGCATTCGGGTGAAAGCTGACATAAAAGGGAGCCACAATCAAGAACGGCAGTAAGAAAACAGTATGCAATTCAGAAAATTTTTATTTGGAAATTTTTCAAATTTCAAATGTTTTAATTCGGGAAGATTTCTGTCTGTGTATGTTCCTGCAGCAGTGCCATAGGGCAGTGACTAGAAAGATATGTACTGTTTGAAGAGAAATTTATTTAATCATTCTTCCAGTCAGACAACCTGGCTTCTGTAGAGATTTCCAGGAATCCTGAGTACAATTGCCTTTCATTTTCAGTGGATAACACATTCAAGCAGTTCCTTGGAGCAGTCATTTCACAATGAGTCCTGTCAAGCCTAACACACACCTTATTTTCCTGAAGCAGAAGTATACAGTCACATGTGTCTAAACTTTGCTGCTCAGAACACCTTGATATGTGCAATACAGGCTGGGGGAAGGGCAATGAACAACAGCAAGAAAAGGGAAAAAAAAAAAAAAAAAACAGGCCTAAAACTGCTTTGACTACACAAACTGCAGGAGAAAAGCTGGCATATGAAAAGATTTCCCCATTGCTGCTTGCTGAAGTAAACAGAGCACTGGTGACAGAAACTGTATAGATTTGTGTTCTTTCCTCATTATCTGCTCTTATGTCTGACGAAAACATCTTCAAACTGCATCGTAGGCAAAACCCCTGTTGTGTGCCAGGCACTTGGAGCTGCTAATGAATGCTGATATAGGAGAAGTGCTCCAGTAATTTTTTTCATGTAAATGGGATCGACAGTAGGTCAGAGACAAACATGAAAAGGAAGGCAGACATTTAAAGAGAATAATTTAGTGAGATAATTTGTATATTTCATTCCTTTCATACACTAAAAGAAAAGCCTATGAAAAATATAAATGAGAGAAGAGACTGCAACAGTCTGTCTGGGAAAGCTACAAGGCTCTGTATAAGAAGGTGACATTTGCATCTATTAGATAACAATCACATGAGATAGTCAGGCTTTCAGCTCAGTTTCTGTGGACAAGAGCACTGCTTTGTCTGCCCCTTTCCTTCCCCTGCCCTTCAATACAGCATGTGAAAGGGAGGAAAATAAGGTTTGGGGCATGTCACTTTCACTCAAGCTTGCCACAGGAAGGTGATATGAATTGTGTACTGTGAGCCCTGTCTTAAGTCAATAACTACTCAGATTCTCGTCTGGTACAGATTACTTAACCCCAGGGAGGTCATTGTACCATCAGTGAGTGTGGGCAGCTTTGACCGGTCCAATGTTCACTGATGGGTAGAACAGGTTTTTAACCTCTGGTTTGTTATTCACTAGGTGATTTCTGAGATCACCTTTTGCACTGTAGCTTTGTTCCCCAGTGTGCAGCATCTGTAGGTGCTTGCTCTGAACCAACCCAAAGGGTCGGTCCCAGTACCAAAGGAAGGATGTAGTTGGATAAATCAGTTTTAAAGACAAGTTTTTCTTTCTCTCTTGTATTATTTATGTTGAAAAAATGGGGGGTTTTTTCTAAGAATATGCAACATTTTGTGTTGCTATGTGTTAGTGCACCTTTTTTTTCTAAACAAAACCTGTGTGCTTTAAGCATTGCACGAAGTAGCTAATGGTTAGTATTTAGTGCTTCAAAATATATGTCTCCTTGAAAATGGGAAGGTGACTAGTTCTCTGATTGTGTCTCTACAAAAATTCAAAGTTATTCTGATTAGATTTTTTTAATGATCAGAATAATTGCCTTTAGCTGTCTTATACTTAATGTCTATGTTCTGCATCAATATGCAGGTGAACTGAGTGCATAACTCCCTGATGCTTTGAAATGATTGCAGCCCTTAATGTTTAAGAGCCTGTTTCTGAGAGATACTGAGTGCCTTTGCTTTTGTTGAAGTGCATGTTCAAAGAGCTTGGGGATTCTCAAGGAACTGCCTTGGAATCTCACTGAACCAGAACCTGAAAACATTCAGAATAAGCCACAGAAGAAAGCAGTCAGGACATGACCTGTGCAAGTCCTGCAGGGGCCAGTTTGTTATGGGTTCTGTGAAGTAAGTGCCTGGACAGAAAACTGAAATCAAATCAAACTGTGAACATTTCTAATTCTAGAGCCCCTGAGGAACGTGGCATTACCCCCAGGAGAATGTTCTTTCTTCCCTTCTTCACAAACTTCCTCTCTCACTAAATGTTCCCTGACACCAGTTCCCTTTTTATCCTCATCCTGCCTCAGTTTCTATGGAGACAGCCTTGAGGGGCAGGTCAGTCCCTTGGGATCACAGAGACATCAAACCCTTGTTTGACCTGGTTACACTGATGCTTTAGCCCTGGGTTGCCAAAGTCCAAGATGCAGGGCTGAGATCCCAAGGCTTTTTCAGCTAGCCAGTGGATATCATATTGACTTTCCTGGTGGGTAAAAATGAGCCTTCACTGAGTATGGAGCTAAAGCTCAGTGTCCCATCTTGAGCTGCATCTGGAGATGTTCTGTCTCTGGGTTGATATTTATTTGTGTAAAGTAGTAGTGTCCTGCCGGAAGAGAGAGTAAGCCATGCAAGAGTAGTTAACATTGAGTGGATAATTAGTGGGATATGCAAAACAGGTCTAGTTTTCCAGTCAGACTCAGCCAGAGCAATGTGGGTTAATTAAAAACTCCATGATGCTCTAGTGGTTAGATGTATTGGTGGTCCTGGATTTAAAACCCTATCAGGGCTAAGGAGCTATTTCCCCTAAAAATTTTCAGTAAAATCAATACCTTCGTGAAATGCTTTCATTTCAGCTCATCAGCTTTTTCTCATGGGAAAAAATGCTCTGTCAGACCACTGACCATTAGTTCTGCTCATCAAGCTGAATTTCTAAGGCTTGTTCTGGGTTTGGAGCTTAATGAAGGTGATGGCTGGGTTGCTTAGGTTTTCACACAACCAGCAGATTTTTTTTTCTATACTTGATGGTTCTGATGCTGAAACAGTCAGGGTACTATAATAAACCAATGGTTTCTTTTCATTTTGTGCAACTCATGATTCCTTTCTCCTTATCCAAATGAAAAACTCTAGGTGTTTTTATGGGTTCACTCATGACCAGTTAAAGTGATATTCACAGTGGGGTATGAATGCCATTCTCTTCTCCTATCTGTATCAGAAAACCCCTTCCTTATGCTGCTATAAATGTGTGCAGGCTGAATAGCTGCCTTGACCACACAGTTAAAGGCTGTGCCTGAGCTGAGTGTCTGCTGCATCTCTAAATGAATTGAAAGCTGGGAGAACATTTCAGGTAAAAATTCCATATATATATCTGCTATTTGTGTTGTGTTCACTTTTGGCTACTTCTGAAGCCTGGACCTTGACCTAGATGAACTGAGGCAGTTTTACATTCTGATATTTTGGGGGTGACCATGTCAGCCAGTTCTCAAGAACAAGGTCCAGAAAGTCAGTTGTGGGATGAACATGGACTGAGAAACTGAAGACAGAAACTCCCAATGCTTATGGAGACCTAAATACTGCAGACTCTATTTTGCAGCATGAGCAGAATCACCAAACCATGTATTTTTCACAATTCCTCAGTGCACATGCTGGAGAAGACCTAAAATCAGCTGTCTTTATTACGGTGTCGCCTACTGAGCGTCTCAAATGATCCTGTAAAACCAAAATGCCCCAAGTTGTGAAAGGGCACAGCTTTAGTGATATCAAGAGATTTCTAGTGATTTATGAGGGCTGCAATCTGGTACTCCCTTAAAAAAAAAAAAAAAGTGGGAAAAAATCCTCTATGGCAGATAGCAGCTTGTTCTGTCCTCTAATAAATTACACAGTGTACAAGACAGATGATTTGCCAACACTTAGTTATTGTTGAAATTTCAATTCTTATAACTGAGACAGGCATGGTGCTAACAGAGGCCCAATTTCATAGAGTCTTTTTCTAATGTTGGAGTATAGATTAATGCAAAAGAAAACCAAAACAGACCACAAACCTATGAACATCTTTATGTATTTGCAATTATGAAAAGTAGCATTTTCAGAGCATTAAAAGTCTTGAACAGAAATCTAAAATTGTTGTTCCTGAATTAGGGGGGTTTGGGTTGGTGGGTTTTTTCACAAAAAAGCTGAAGAAGGTTGTGCAGAAGTGAATAAGAAACTTCTCATAAATAACTGAGTTCTATCTGTTAATAATGAATGACAGCTGAAACTAGGTTGTATCTGTGTTATGGAGATGGGATGCTTTAGCCATTTTTATTAAAAGTCAAAACATGTGAATTACAAATATATGCAGAGACAATCTCACAGAGGATATTAAAAATCCTTGTGAATGTTTCTGGTGTAAGAAAACTTTTTAAAAATCCTGTTTTCTCCCTGAGTTATAATGACAGTTGAACTTTAGAGTAATGGATATCTGAGTGAATGATCTGGTATTGCATTCAGAGAAAGTGAATAGGAGAATAAGAGGTGAATAGGAGAGGGTGATAATTTACTATTTCTCACAAAATTGAAGACAAAGTAATGAACAATGATCCGACTCAGTATCAGATTTAACTGCTCAAGGAAAGTGCTTCTTGTGCACACCAGGTAATTAAATCTTGGAGCTTGTCGCCATAGTAGAGACAAGACATAATGAGTTTAAAAGAAAAAAAAAATTATCAGTTGGTAGCCTTCAGTCATAATGTGCAGAGCAGAAGACTCCTTTCCACTGGATGGCAAAACCTCCCAAAAGAGGAAAAGACCACACTTAGATTGTTCTGGGTTCTTATGCTCTATTTGTAGTCTACACCGGGCAGCTCCAGGAGGTAGGATGTTGAATTTGAAGAACCTTCAGTCTTATACTCCATAAGCACTTGTTTAAAGTATCCTGGGGACACATGAGTGAATTTTTTTCAGTCTGTGTTTAAGAATGATCCTGTATTTGTCTGTACAATGTGTGTGGAGATAGAAGGTTCCCATGAACAGGTGCTGAGCCAACAGAAAGATAAAAAGGTCTTTCAGTGCTTGCACCTCATGCAGTCCCTGAGGGCACCTGGGCTGTGTCTCAGCTTTTTGATGGGAGCAGAACAAGTGATGGTTTTTCTGTGCACCTGTATTTTCTACTGCAGAGAAATAGGCAGAATTGGTGGTGGTGCCCTCTTAGTTTCCAAATATTCAGAGGACAAGAATGCCCTCTCTGCAGTATGAAACAGCCTGGCCACATGTCCAGGAGCCAGGACTGTTAAACTACTGTGAAGTGCTTCTGCTCAATGTTGTTTTAATCTCACTGTACAGCAGTGGAAGCTTGGCACAGAGAAGACAAAGACTGACTCTGTTTGTGACTGCTGCTCCCTTGCTGAATGAATTTGAGTAACTCAGCTTGGCACTTCCAATTTTTTCCCTTGCTTTTCCTGCTTTGGCTGTTCAGGGTAAGCAAGATTTGTCAATTCCCTGTCTAGAAGACACAAGCTTGAATTAAGAAGGCTCTTTTCTTTTTAACTTTCAACACAGTTCACTAACTTGGGCTTGGTACAATGGCCAGTGTGCTGGGGGACCTGTGTTCAATAACTTCCATCTGAAAAACACCACCTGGGTGTCCACTTATACGGGAGACTCTTTAGGACAGAGTCACTTTTTCCTCTACATTTCTGTGTGGAAGCTCATGGCTGCATCCTGCATGCACTACTATTTATGTGTAATACGTAACAAAAATTAAGAATAATTGATATTGTTAAAGGGAAATCAGTGTCTCGTCTTACTATCCAGTTTTTTTTTATTCCCAGCCCAGTCAGCAGCTGTACTACAATACATTAAATTCATCATCTTCTTTCTGCTGGGCTTTGTGAAAGCTTTACTAAATTTCCATTCCCAGAATTAGACTAATTGCAAATGCAGAGCTCTCTGTGGAACTGTAATATATTTATCCTTAACAGATAATGCAAAAGATAGCAATGCTATAGATGCTATTTTTAGACACATAGCCTGAAGTTCTATAAATTTTTAGAGATGTTATCGAACAGAAGTGGAATTTTACAAGTGACACTAGTGGGTTTGTTCATTTCCCAGCATATTTGTGGGACTCAGTCTGACAACTGCTCAAAGCATTTGGCTTCAGAAGCCATTTAATTTTTCTCCTGTATCACCCTGGCTTTTCCTGATTTTGAGGATGTCTTCAGGGATTTCAGTTTCTCTGTATTATCATTTCTACTTCACTAACAGTGGGAAACTTATCATTTTGCCTACTTTAATAATGGAAAATAAAACTTCAGACTGTAATTCATGAGTCATGTTCACATCCTATTAGTTCCCTGAATATAACTGATTTACAGATTTAAAGTTTCTCCCATTTTCCATTTAATTACATGAGAGGCCAGAAAGTTTAGTTGTGGAAAAGCCAATAACTTTATGCTACATTAAGTGAAAAATATACTCTACCCTGTTGCATAATCCCATAGATTTGAATTAATCCCAGCTATGGGAAATGAAATGGGGGGGGAGGGGGGTCTACCTTGATAATTTTGAATACTAACAATTAGAAAATTTTGTAGAAATTCTTTTGAGGTGATAAGGATTTGGTTGAAGCCACTTTGTTAAGAATGAACATATAAAACGATTACAGGATATCTCCTAAGACATCCTAATGCTCCCTTTTTCCTTGTGGAAGACCATAATATCCTGCTCCTGTGTCAGCATAACAAAACTTCTGTATTCTGAGATATCCTCTAAAGTGATTATGGTATAATAGAAGTTCTTGGCCCATGTCCCACTTCACTGACATTTCACCTGTCCTATTAGAGGTCAGGATTTTCAGGTGGCTCACAAAATCAAAACAAAGCAAACCCGGAAGAATTTTCAAAAATGTTTGTGTAGCTTGTTTGCTGCAGGTTTGAGAGGGGGAATGAGCAGCTGGAAGCACAGAAATGCCCGAGGTGGCTTTTCAACTGGATAATGACAAATTGGGACCACGCCCTCATGGCACTGTGATGGTCAGCGAGTGAGATGAAGCTGTTAACATTCATGGTACCTTCAAAGCAATGGCAAACTCCTTTGATGTGTTTTGTTTGAGAGTCTGATTGGACAAACTTTGGAGCCTTTGCCTCTAGATCTGTTTACATATTCAAAATGCAGCTGCTATCCACTACTGATGTCAGTGAATTTAACCTCAGTTATTTTATTTACTGGATGGTAATAAAAATTCCTTCCATGTAGGGTAACTGTAACATTATTTAAGCTAAATTTGTCATGAACATATGATGACAACTGAAAGAAAAAAAGCCAAAGGAGCATTGTGTAAATGCAACACATGGAACATGAAAATGCTGGTATTTTGAGAGTCGTAATTGGGTTAAAGTGAAAGGAAATGCGCTTCATCCTTTTGGGTGTCACTATGTTTGAACATAGAGGGATTCATATTTTATGTTGCTAGATTATGCACAGTCTTCTATAAGCATTTTTGCACCACTCGATCATTTTGATGATGAACATGCGTGCCTGTGACTTCATTCTGTGCTGTATTGTTTGCTGGTAGAAAATGTCACATTGATTAATGGTGCTTTTTAACAAAAAGGAATATTACAGCAAGTCTGACTATCTTCTTTAAATGACTGCATAACATATTTTGCCCCTTTATCCAGCTTATTGTAATTATTATTTTTGTGGGCACAGAATGCCTTTTAGAAATACTTAAAGATCTCAAGAGATGGGAAGCAACAGTGCATCCTTGGATAAGTGATCCATAAATTTAGCCTACCTCACTGTCCTGCTTTGAAATGGCTTTTCATTTTATTTGCCTTATCTTTGTTAGATCAAATGATAAACAGCAGAGTTTTGCTGGGTTTTTTCAGTTTTAAAACATTTTCAGTAAAAACAATTTGAATTTCAAAAATATCCAAATGGAAAGAAAAAAATGAAAGTTGTAAACTCTTCTTCAATGGATGTTTGTTTAACCCAATGGAGAATTACTACAATTCCCAAATTTTCCATTATTTGTTTTCATTTCCTGCTTCACTTATATGGCAATATTCATGGAAGCTGTTAGATACCTAGTAACTCAGTGATAATGAGATTTTCATGTTTCTCTGGTGACAACTGATTTGTGCTTGGGACCATAAAAATATCTCTTATGAGGGCATAGATGGATCAGACATATGGCACTGGTAAAAAAATCATAGCCAGGGTTGCCAGAGATTTTTTTTTTTTCTTTTTTCCTATGTTCCACAGAAAAAGTTGCTTTCCTCAAACAATGGATGTGGAACTGTATGAAATGAGGAAATACACAAATCTCTGTATTTTGTGTTTCTGTTTTGCAGCACTGGTTCTGCCTAGAGTCATTCCTAAGCAATCTTAGCTTGCTTCCGTCTGCTGATTTGCTACGTTTGTGCATTGTGTCAAATATCCTGATCTCACTGAAGACTTTTCCATTTATTTAATGAAATTTTCATGGGTAGACCAAAAGAAGTTTATTGTAATTATTAGTGCAAAGTACATACATGGTCAGAATCAGGGAATCCAAGTCACAGTAACTGACCAGGAGCAAGCAATCATTCCCTTCTGGTCAATACAATTCCTGCAGGGGTCAACCATTTGCTCAAGCTCTGAACTGGGAAACTTGTGTCTTTGAATATAACTGTGGTTAAGTTCCTTGATGGGAAAAGCGATCACCTCTAAAAGCTAGGATCGCTTCTGCCAGTCTGTATTATCAAACAAGTATTTGGGGAAGGAAAAAAAGCTTTGGCTGCTTTGAAAAGTCACAAAGCAAAAAATGTCAAAACAGCGTGGCTGAAGTGCACTTTAATGAATGTGAATAATACAAAACCTATTTCTGTAGACAGGCTTTTCAACTGAATAGTCTCTTCAGTCTACTGTGTTTCATTTTGTTAGCTTATCACTGACATTTTAACCAATCCTTCCCAGGGTCCATCTGGTGGTCCATCTGTCTTCAGCATCTACAGTTCACTGTGTGACAAATGACGTATACACTATTAAAGAATAACAATTAGCTACAACATTAAACATAAAGGTTACACAAATTGCATACTTCTGTTAACAAACAGTGTCACGCTAAGGCATGAAGAATTTGGCAAGTCAGACAGTAAAAGTATACTTTATATCACAGAGCAAAACATATTTAGGTCAAATGATTTGCTGTGATTTTTTTTTTCTACCCCTCGGGTCTTCTGAATAACAGATGTTGGCTGTACAGTGTTTTGATTATGCAGAACCTTTTTAATGCAGTAATGTTCACTATAAAGGTCAGATTTACATGCAAAGCAAAATAGTCAAATTATTCATCAACCAAATATTTGTCATTCACCATGCATTACTTCAGGATAATCACCTTGAAGCACAGAAATTATAGGACCCTTCTCATTTAAAAAAGCATAGCAAATTTCCAGTACAGCTGCAGTGCGAGCTTAATGCTGGTTCTACCTGCTCTGGTTCAAAATAATCTCTCCCCTGTAACGGGGGGGTTGTGTATGGAGTGTGTCAAATTACCTGAGACCAAAAGAGGAAAGAGTTAACAAATGAAATGCATTCATTTGACTCCTGAACCTTTCTGCAGAGTATGACTATACACTTATGCACAGAGAGGAAGTCTGCAGTATTCCATGTATCAGCCAAGTGTTGGAAAAATTGCCCAGGCTTCCAGCAAAAGGTAGTGCTGAAAGAATGGTGACATAAGGTTAAAAAGGAAAACTGGTGAAAGTGGCAGGGCAACCTTTTAACACAGTAGTGTCCTTGCATCTGCATGGTTCAGTAATTCAGCAAGTCTCTTTCAGTCATTTCATGCCAAAAAGTGGCAAACATCCAAATTTTTTGCATGCTAATGTTGCATTCTGGTAGGTGCTGCTTTCCCACCTGTTGGCTCCCTTTAAAGAACCTTGAATGCTTAATGAGTACTTCTGACCTCGTAACATGTGACTGGACTTTGCAAGTATAGCCACACAGTGAAAGATCTTGGGATGCAGGTGGAGAGAACAAATCAAAACCATACTCTTGCAGAGTTTGGGAATTTTTTTTATATATATTTTTTAAGCCTTTTTTTTAAATTAATTAATTCAGGACCCCACAATGAATTGGAAAAGAGAAGTGGTCTTAAAATATGAGATTTTCTTTTCTCTCCTGAGTCATAAATTCTGGCCCCTTTCTCTTCTGGAGACACAAAGGCTCAGCTACTGCCCCCTTTGTTACTTTTTTCCCCTCTCCTGTAGCTCAACTCATCACCATCTTCTTTGTTCAACTTCATCTGGGTGCATATGCTGATGACAGGTAGAAAGAGTGCATGGTGCTCCTTATATTTATGTACTCACTTCTCTGTTCCTAAAATTATTTTCTGATGGGAAAGAAGGCTGCATCCCACCCTAAATCCTAGGCAGAAAAAAGTATTAATCTGAGCTTTCAGAGATTGAATTGTTGATGTTGTTACTCAGAAGAAATATATTTAAAGTCCCTATTCTTTTCTGATTTATCCTATGCTCTGTAAGAGGGACTGTTTGTGCCCTGCTAAATGCATGAAGAGTTTGTCAGTGGAACTGTGTATTACCAGTGTATCACACAGGGTTTTTGCCCTTTCAGGGCATGGCAAACTACCTTGGAATATGTGGCTATTGCTTTCCCCAGCTGTTGTAGGGAATTAATATTCTCTAGGGGACGCACAGATATGACCCTACAGAGATATGGAGAATATCCAAGATTTCTGGGGTGTGGTGAGAAGCGCAAAGTCATAAATATTAGGGGAAGGACTGTGGAGGACAGAATTTAGGAAGAATGTGGAGGAGGATTACAATTAATACATTTAGTCCACGTCAGAGTGGTACCAGCCCCTTCTGGGCTGGACCCTCAACTTGGTGACTGTTCACCTGCAGACCAAAGCTCTGGGTTGGAGTCAAGGAATGAAGGATGTCCTTGGCTCTGACAAGGGATGGATGGTCAATTTGAAGGGCAGAAGCTAGCTATGGGGTGAGCTATGATTTTGTGTGTGGAGTGACAAGGTTTTATTGATAATGAGGGAAAGTAGATGAGCAGAAGGGTGAAAAAATTTCCTAGTGATGCAAAGTTAGGTTAATCAAATGTAGGGATTGAGGGAACCTTAAAGAAAGTTAATGGCTCTGCCAGGGTGATAGTGATTGAAAATCAGCACCGATAGACACAAAACTACACAAATTATCGACAAATTTCACACTGTCTTCATGGTAGAAGCTTACCAAAACATCTTTATGCTGCAAAATGTCCAACAATGGCAATACCTGTTGTTCATGGGGTAAAAATGTCAAGGAGCATCTGCTCCATAGTAAATGCTGTTAAGACATTTGCCAGATGACAGCTATGCCAGTAGTGAACTTCATTATGTGCAAATTTTTCCATTCTCTTTCCTGTCCTACAGTACTGGAGGAAAGTGAAATTGACACTCTCCTTCAGAGATGGCCTCACCTGGTGCGTGAAATGATCTTAGATGCTTTCTGCATCTTAAAATGTGTAAGTACTTTTGAATTCTTCAGAAAGAAAGACCTTCTCCAAAGGCAAGGTAAAGGAGTAATATAGTCCTCCAGACTGTGGCAAAACATCATATTTATGTTTAATAATTCTTTAAGGTAATAATAGTTATAATACAGTTATTTTAAAAACCAAGTTGAAATACTAAAAGAACAGGTGTAGCTTTTAGGATTTACCAAGGCCAAATATTTTTATCCAAAAAATGTCAAGCTGATTTCTAGTTCCAAGAAAATTATTAAAAGCTGCATACTTTTTAGCATGTAGTGAATTACATGGCTGTACATGTTCTGGAAAAATTCTTATTTATTTCGTTTTTACAGTCAATAGTTGACATAGCATTTGTTTTCCCTTTGTTGATTTTTTTTTAACAACGTAATGCAGAGTGCCTAAATGTTGCACTTAATTTATTTTTCTGCTTGAATGGCGAATGCCAATTTGTCTGGAGGCAACAATTTCACTTACTATCAGCTAGTATTCCTCTCTCAGCAACAAAGGCAGAATATTTTTGAAAGAAAATATGTAGTAGCATTAAGAAAAATTACCATCCTTAGGAAAGAAATTTTAGAATAAAACTTGAAAGCATCAAAATTGCTGTAATAACTTCTGTATCTATTTGAGAAAATGATTATCTGACCTAAAATTTATGAATGAGGTTTTTTGTTCTTTCAGAACAGAGAGGGCATCCTCTAGCATTGTTTTCAGTCTTCAATACTAAAAGGAAAACAAACTAATACTTCGTAAGGGTGCTGTTGGTGAGGAATATAGCTCAGGTGCAGAATGGCCACACTGGCTGTGCTGGTCAGCCCAATGAGCTTTTTGTGGTTCAGCCAGCACAAGAAACAAGTGTCACTGTGACTGCACATCAGCCCTCTCCATTGCCACACAAAATCCAAACCAAGTCTGCTTGCCCGTGTCTGGGCTGGAAATTCGGGTGCTGTGGGGTCCTGAAACTGCACTGCATGGTCTGAGGGCAGGGCTGGAGCAGGGCAGCTTCAGCTCCTCCTCCCCAGCCCCACTGCTTCAGGTAGTGCTGGACTGTAAAAAGATGTTCAGAATTTGCATCAAATTCCCATAAGTCTAAGTTACCCAAGCCTGCTTCAAACCTAACCAGTGCAGAGCTGTCAGGCTTTTGTTTCACTTTACGAATGCCCTTGATAAGAAGGTAGGGCTGTGTGATTGGGTTTTGTTTTTCCTTTGTTGCCTGTAGAGGTGCCCAACTGATAATCTTGGAGAAAAAAATCCTCTTCTCAGTCACAAAGCGGATAACTGCCTGTGAAGTGACAGTGCAGGTCTCAGTTCTGACCTGTGAGGAGATGAAGGAATATGAAAGACTGTAACATTTTCAGTTCATACTTATTCAGACCTGACTGGCATCCAAGATATTAAGTGCATCTGGCAACAGTGTCACGTTACAGACAACCTGCCCTTCCTGAGATAGACTGAAATTTCCGTGTATGTTTTTGCAGCTGACAGAACATCTCTGGAATATCCTGAAAGTTTTAAATTTGCACTTGTTTTTCATTTGATCATAGGCTTTTTTTTCCCCATGGAAAGAATATGATTTATTTAATAAAAAGTATGATTTTAGAGCAATATAATAATTTTTAATAGCTTGAAATGCATCTCTATATGGTTGAATGCTTCAAATTAATAATGTCAGAATATAAAGGTATGGAACTTCCAACAAGACTGTATTTTCTAAGGAGGAAAATGGAAGCACTTTTGGTTTGTGGGCTATTTTTGCTACAAATATTTACTTTAAAAACTCTTCAGTATTTAGGGATGTTCACAGGATCAGTGTTCTGGTGCTGAGTAGAGAGGCAACTCCAGACTGGTGTTAAAGAAGTAACTGTTCCTGGCAATTGCTGCTCTGAGATAGCTGCAAACTGACGAAATAAAGATAAAATGCAATGAGTTGTGGTGTTGCATGGTATTGTCCACTGAATTGCAAGCTGGGCAACAGAGTACTAATATTCCTTCCAATTCCTAGTCATTCCTATTTCAATGTTCTGCTCCATCCAGATGATACCTGTTCCTCCTATTTAGGAAGATGCTAATTTCTCTTAAGGGTTTAAAACAGGTTCTGTACTGTTGTAGACAGAGTGTGGCCAATATTTTCCCATATTTTATGTGATCTTATGGTTCAGGTTTTCTTACTAAACTCAGATGTTTGATGCAGATTCAACACTTCATTTTCACAGACCTTGTTGCCACAGAAGAGTTTCTTTGAGGCAGGTGTTATATGCTGTAGTGAAATAGAAATATTGACTGTCTCTGTGGTTGCAGCAAAGGCCTTGGGTAACAAGCAGCCATGGAACATGAAATATATTTAATAATCTTATTTAAACCAAAAAAAAAGATCTCTCACTGAAGGGCTCTGTATCCTAGGGGTATTTTTACCAGTCTAGATACAAGTATTACTGTTTAAAACAGTCCTGAACAGAGTTCATTTATTCTATTCCTAAATACTTCCAGTCATTTGAAAGCTTTTTACTTGCTGTAAGTTGATCTTGTCACTTAGCCAATTTCAGGAGTGCTCAAGACAGTCTTCTCCTGGATCAGCTTTGACAACATGTCCAAGGAATTTTTCAAAGTAACAATACTGAATAAATAGTGTGGGGATCAGTCATTCTTTCGTGCTCAGCTCTACCTGCATCTCATTTCTAATCACATCAAAATGTTGTCTAGGTGTCTTGCATTGTAGAATTGCCAACAGTAAGCTTGGGACTCCAGAAGTGAATATGAAGCTCCCACTAGGATGTGCATGGCATTGCATTTGGCAGAGCTGACTGCCTGCAGTGCACAGTGACTCGTGAACAAAGCCGCCAGGTCACATTATTTGTTTCCTGCAAGTATTCAGCACAAGCCTGATACTTGAGGAGGTGCTCAGAAATCCCTTTCAGTCCATAAGCAGGAAAGCCATCTCACTTCTTTTTCCTTGCATGCATTCTGTCTTTGACCTTACCACAGCTCTCATTTGCTCCTTTTCTTAGTAAAAACAGCTAGAGGATCTGACCTCAATTTCCCAGGATTCTGTGTCTGTCAGCAGGGAGTGACCATCAATATAAGAGGGAAAAGCTGTGTTTATCTGTTTGCTTCAAGCTCAGTAGCCAGGCTCCATTGCAACAAGGGCACTGGTCTTTGCTATGTGTTTGTGTATGGGGTAACAGTGGGGTCCCCATCAAGGGCTGCAGCTCTTAGATGCTATTGTAACACAAATAATGTGAGAAATAATAGCTGTGCTGGCAGGGAGGAAAATTGGAGCTTGGCAGGGAATTTTCCCTCAGCCCAGGTCCCTTTCTGAATGTGCAGGTGAGCTAGCTGTGCAAATTAGCTTGTCTAGCTTCTTGTACCCAGGGAACAAGACAGAGTTAGCCTGGTTTTGCTGGTGAATGTTTCTGTGTGGTGGGATGTTTCCTGTGGCCTTCACAAACACTGACCAAGGTGCTGTGTGTGTGGGAGAGCCACATTTGGGAGTGAATTCAGAACAAAGTTGAGCTGTAATGGCTTTACAAATCTGTCCTGATGATGTCAACAGTGCTGAGGTATTGAGAATGTCATCCTAGCTGAATTGTATGTAGAACAGAGAATGCTGCACATTTGAGAAAAAAGCTTAAATGCAAAAATATTCCCTTGAAAGACTATATTCCAGCAGCAGTCTATGTCCAAAGGCAGAGCAAATAGACACCCCAGACCTCATAGATGCTTTGATATTTTCTGTCCTGGCAGAAGGGACGGGTGTTTGAAGACCACAGTTTCTACTTAGAGACTTCTCAAACAAATGGTTTCCTATTGCCTTGTTGTTGCAGAGTAGATAGATAGCCAGATGATCACCTTTTCATGATTTTACATGCTTTCTCATATGATGAAAGATCTTGGAGTGTTGAGATTTCCATGTACAAAGAGAAAACCAAAAATATTTCTGCATCAAAGTGAAACTTAATTTCCTTCAAACAGACATTGTCATCTAGGGGGTGCAGAATAGAAGTGTCTAAAATCAATTGTGCAGCTTCAATTTGCACCTCAGAGCTTTGGCTGTTTGTCTGATGGGCTAAGAAGAAGCTCGGAGTTCGACAGATTTGGATGAAACTGATTCAGCCACAGCTTCTAAGGCTTGGGAACTTCTCAGCCTGTGAGAAGCTGAACTAGCAAGAAATCGAGGTTTGAAGAGTCAACAAAATTACACTGCTCCTCAAAACTTTTCAGTTTTGACAAACCTCTTTTCAAAAGAAGGATGTTCCATCAGAAAACTCACAAGTATGCTTTGGGGAAGGGGAGGAGGGATAAGAAGTTTGCTCTTTTCCTTCTGCCTTCAAAAGCAACAGGCCAGAAAGATGTTCTCATTGTGTGAGCAGGGACTGAGTCATGTGGAATTGGATCAAGAAAATTAGTTTAAAAGGAAGTGGTGGAGGTTGTCAGTGGGGTGAACTCTACAGATGGGATTTGTCTCTTCCATGTGACTGCCTGTTTTTGGGTTGAGATGGAAAAGTCTCTGGAGCACAGGGTTCTTTTCTTCTGTGAATGTCCAGCCCTCAGGAGTACAGAGTCCTGCGTTGACAGGAGGCTCAGGGAAGGCTCTGCCAGCACCCAGCTGAGCCCCTCCAAGAGCCTGGAGGAATCCTAGTGGAAGTGGGCTCAGGATGAAAACTACCAGTTACAGTCCTGGCTGTGGTAGTAGATTTATTTGCTGCTTGGAAATTTGTGCATTAGGCTTGGATATAGGGATTTTTTAAAACTGCGTGGAAGTGGTTTTCTTTAAGCAATTGAGTGATTTAGAGCCCCAGTGGTTTTTGAGTTACAATTATAACCCATGCGATGTAATGCGAAGGGCTGTAACTAAATTCAGCATGCTAGTGTTGCTGTTGACAAGTTGATACAAATAGGAGAGACATATGGCCATCATCTGGTCCAGCTGCTTGGTGAGAGCAGGCCAGTGTCACCCAAGTCACAAAGAACCAGCAACTTCACGAGGCAACTCTCTAAACGAGGTACATGTTCAGAATTCTTGACACGAGCCGAAGCTGAAATTGAATGTGAAATGTTATCATACTTTCATTTCTGAGTGATTTAACTTTCTATAATAATAACCACAGTATTTGTACAATAAGTGCAAAATTATCAATGGAATTGAAGCTAGCAACAGGATGATTCATAGCAAAATACTGTCACTACTAAATGCTTACTTGAAGTTTTGGCAGGGTTTTGTTATAAAGGACAAATGCACTGTCTCTTGCACGATTTTGCAAATCTCACAGTTAGCTTTATTTTTCCATTTAGCTTAAATTTTCAGGAACTTTAGATTATTATAGCTGCACTGTAACAAAGCAGATTATAAACTAGGCACAGAACTAAACTTAAGCTGCAAAAGCATATGGTTAATATGGGGTTCAGGCATAGTGGGTGTGAAAGAGAAATGAATTTCAGCCAGCATGTGTTTATCAAGCATTGTCATTGCCAGCTATTTGAAATTCATTTTTTGCCATTTGGAAATGTTAACATTGTAATTCTTATGTTTTTCCAGACACAAAGAGCAAACAGACACTTTCTATGCGAATTAGGTTTCTTTGATTAAGAGAACAACAAACCAAACAAAAAAGTCCCCTTGAAACAATGCCCTGGTGTGGTTTTCCTCTGACAGCCTGCACTGCAGTTTGCTCTGCTCCACAAATAAAGGTCATCCAGAAACAAAAAGGAGAAGTGCACAAGAAAATTATTTTTCCTACTGTGTTTCTGCCTGTCACTGTGCCCTGAAGAGCAGGCAAAATGCAATGGGTGAACATCAGTGGTTGTTTTTCCCACTAGTTCCGAGGATTAAGCCCAGGGTATGCTGCCTGCAGTCTGTTTACCATGAGGGAATTCTTAAAGGACAGCCCTGAGAATGGATTAGCAGGCAGGGAGAGCCACAGAGGGTGCCAGGCAGTGATTTTGGGGCAGTGAGGTGGCTGATTGGAGGGACTTGTAAATTCAGTAGTGCTCAGGGGTGGCTCCAAGAGGGACAGGGGCTCACCTGGCAGTAGTGGAGGTGCCAGGCAAGCATGAGGTTCTCCCAAGGGCAACTGCATCTTATCTGGGAAAAAATAAGGTGAATTCTGCAGCATGTTGTCTTTGTAACACAGACACAGGATTATTTAATAATAAAAATATAATATATTTGAACATTCTCTTTATATCTTATTTGTTAATATTATTTGCTGCAGAAACCTCACAAGAGTAGTCTAGCAGAAGTGGAATTCTGCATCATATTTGCATAACAAACCCCAATCATTTTCATATTTCAACTGAAAACATGATACACCTAATTCTTCTTATCACATATCAAATTAATACTTTGTTTATCTAAATATTGTTTATATTGAAGCTTTTTCTGTAAAGAGCATCATATAATTTTAATCATTATGCAAATTATTAACAGAAACTGCTGGGCTTTGTGCTTTATTTTTAAATCGCAGTTCCTTAAACTTTGAATTGCAGCCACTAGGGTCCCTTTTGGTTCGTGAAGATGAGCAACAGGGTGCAATTTCCAGTGCTGGTAGTATTTTTTGGGATATGGGTCAAACCCAAGGGAGAGGTGAGTCAGCTGGGAGAGGACAGAGGTGGGTGGGTGGGCAGGAGCAATGGGGATGCGAGGCCCTAACAGGAGGGTTAAACAAATCTCTGCTTTGGTTAGGAAGGCAGACTGGAAGAAGGTGCTTCCCAGACTGACAGGTGTTGGTGCTGCAGCTGTTGGTGGCTTCCCAGCGCAGCCTTGTGTTCCGTACAGGCCGGAGGTGTACGCAGCCTGATTCCAATTCTCCTGGAGCGGCTTGGTGATGCCGACGGAGCGGTGGTCGCCATGTCCCTCTCTGCGCTCACAAATGTGTTCCAGCAGAAAGCCACCGTGATAGGCAGGACCACTGCCCTGAAGCTAGCCGACCTCCTCCTGTCGCTCTTCGGAAACGTAAGGCTCTGTGTGCCACGGGCATTAGCTGCTGCCCAGAAACTTTGTGCCCTGGGGATTTTTAGGCTTTTGCCCGGTTGGGCTGGAGAAATTGGTGCTGAGGCCTCTTCCGCTTCCTTTCCTTCAGGACAACAGCCACGTGCAGCTGCTCTCCATTCAGCTTTTCCAAAAGGTGATGGGCTCGGTAGTGGATGCGGGCAAAGAGTCACTGAAGACAATTGTGAGCCAGAGCCTGCTCCCATTCTTGCACTGCCACGAGGTGAACGAGCGCGTGGCCAAGGTGAGGTGTTGTGTGATGCTGGTGCATCCCTGACAGGGGGCTCGGCTGCCTCCTGCCTGGGCACCTCTCCCGGCTTGCGCAGAACACAGAGAGATTTCAGGGACGCGGGGCGATTCGTGTTTAGCACCTTGCGGCAAATCCCGTTGGCCCCTCTCTCCTCTCTTGTGGTGGCCATGGCAAGAGCTGGCTTGGATAGCCCTTGGCAGGAGGGTCTCCTTGGATTCCTGCACATCCGGGCTCTGACTGTGGCTCTTCCAGCTGTGCCTGTCTCTTCCAGCTCTTCAGGCCCTGAGAGACGACGGTCAAAGAATTGAGGGGCACCAATGCAAAGCAGCCCCTCCCAGTGGCATGAACACACAGCCTCCTGAAGAGGCTGACTGGCACATTTTTGCCTTGTGCTCTGTGGGTTTTTTGCTCTGTTTCGTGGGCTGAGTGGTTTGCAGCAGAGGAATTGGACGTGGCCACGTGTCATTTCAGGTGTTCGAGGTGCTTGTTTGATTTACGTGTATTTTTGTGTAATGCTGGCGTTTCCCGAGGAGCTTTTTCATTTCACTTGTTGCCTTGAAAATTCATGTGAATTAGGCAATTAAATAAGTTACTATTTTGACCAGAGGGAGAAAGAAACCTGATAGGACAGAGCAGTACAGAAAACCAGGGGTTAAAAGTGTTCTCAGGCATATGAATGTCTTAACCCTTCAAATGCTCTCATAACTCTTCCTGAAGTGACAGAGGCATCCGCAGCTTCAATATAAAATACACGGGAGAAAGAAATTCAAGTGCTTCAAATCCTCCTTGCTCCCACTTGCCAGTCATGGCTCATTTTCAGGATTATTGAGAGAAAAAAAGAAATTCTTCTCTCCCGTATTTTTTTTTCCCCTCACAAAGCTGCTGCATTGTGGGGCTTGTAGGAGAGCTCACTCGACAGTGCAGCAGGCAGAGCCAAAATCTGACTTTATTAAGATGAAATCATTGTCCGTAGGCAAAGCAAAGCCATGTGATATCTCCATCAGCGAGGCTTTCATATGCAGCTACTCAAAACCCTGGAATAAATGGAGCTGCATTGTAGCATTCATCTGCGTCTGAAAAATTAAGATTCACTTACCTTCTTTTCTAATAAAAAATGAAATTTTTGAGTATCTGAATGACAACTTAGCCAAAAGCAGAAATGCAAGGTGTACTGGAGTGTCTGACTGATGTATGTCCTTTAGAATATTCCTCCTCCCATTTATCAAATTCCCATTTCCTTACACATGAGTTTCTGTTTCTTCCCCCCACCACCCCCCCCCAAAAAAAAAAAAAAACCAACAACAAAAGACCCTCCCCAAAATAGAAAAAGCAGTGAAAGCAAAACAAAGAGGTCTGTGGAAAAAGTTCAATGGTTTATGTCTGCCTGGTTTTATTTTTAGATCCGTAAAGCATTTCTCAACTTTCTGCCTTGTGTCAATGTCAGCAAGCTTCTCTGATGTGCCCCAGCTTTAGCTCCTGTTATTAGAATTGAGATAGGAGAATTAGAAAGAATTTGGGTAGCAATGCTGTGTCTGTGGTACTGTATTTCAGAAGTCTGAGGGAGTCAGAGATCTTACAAATACATCTCCTATTAGTCTTACAAAACTATCCTCGTGTGCCAGGCAGATTAATGCTAATACTTTTGCAGTGAGAAGAGTAAATCTCTGAGACCACACATTCAGCTTCTGTCTGCCAGTTCTTATTATGTCTTGCCTTATTATGTCAACTGCAAGGCTTTCACCAGGTCTGCAAAGAAGTAATAAGAAAACTGGAGAGGATCCTGGAGGTGAGGAAGTTTCTCTCCCAGTCACCACAGGCTCCTGTCGCTGCTTCCTAGGAGCTCAGCAAGGGAGGGGGTCTGCTGTGCCTGTAGGGAGGTTGTTACTCACAAAAAGTCATTCCTTTGGTTAAAAACCTTCTGTTGACATCCAGTTTTCAGTTTATTTAGGGAAAGCTCACGCTGCTTTATTCTTGTGCCAGCATCCTCTATTTTCACACAAAGAGATCTTTCCTCTTCCTGGCATTTATCCCTGTGATGTATTTATAGACACTAATGGGCTTCTATCCATTCTCTGCTTTCATTTTTTAGTAGAAGTAAGTCAGGCTTCACCAGTCCCTTCCATTTCCAGCCAATACTGTAGTCAAAGCTGTTTAATATTGTGTATTCTTCCCTCAAGCATTGCCTGCTTTTAATGAAGTGCATGATGTCTCCGTTACTTTCACAGGTGTCACTGTGGCAGCTTGTTGTCATCTTACATTCAGATTGCATGTCCATATTTTTCTCAGTCACTTCTACACTAAAGAACTCCTATTTTATATCATGAGTTGTGGGTTTGTTGTTTGGTTGTTTTTGTTTTGGTTTTTAATTAGGCCATTAAGACCTGACGTTTTATGAAACCAAATTCATTCTGTTTCTAATACTCTTTTTCTGTCTAGCCTTGCAATCTTCTTCTGTTGCTGATATAGCCTACATTATCATCTATTAACCCATTTCCCCTGCTCTCTTACATTTAGTTTTTCAGTCCTCACCTTCTTCATCTCAGCTCATGGACTCTTACATGCTGCTCTCCTAGACTCCAGCTAGTCTAGATCCTTTTGGGTTAGAAAACCAATGTTTGTAAGATGCGTAAGTTTAAAAACAAAACCAACCAAACAAAAAAAATCACCAAAATCTTATTCCTGATGAAATTGTCCTTTCTTAGCACATACTTTATTCTAGGCATGGTACCAACAGATTTTGCTGTCATGGAAGGCCCCATCCAGGACCCCCAGCTCAGGGACTGACAGGGTCTGCTCAGCAGTGTGTGCACAGCTCCTGTGGCATCTGTGATGAGCAGCACTTGAGCTGTTTACAAACCAAGCACAGCACAGGGCCAGCTGCTTGTCTCCTCTCTTTTGTCCTTGGGTTAGAGCAGTATTAGAGCAAAGGAGGCATTGTTTTTGTCTGTAACTCTAGAGATAATTACAAATCTAAACTATAAATGTTAATGCTTCCCATATTCAAGGAATTATTTATGAATATGGATTAGCCCAGCCAGTGAATATTAACAATGATAAATATCTTATGTTCTTCAGCATTGTTTATCAACAGGTATTCCAAAATTCATTGCAGTTTTAACCTTGATTTATACAAACTCTGCAATATGCACAGAAGTCACTCTGCAACAAATCACAGGCAAAACAAAGAAGTAAATTAAGTTTAGCAATTAATGTAATCAAGCATAGTAACAAGGTCATCTGAAAGTAATGGGCTTTAGCAAGAAGAGCTGCCCAGGTCAGAATTCAGCATCTCTGGACTACCAACTTTTTGTAGCAAGTAAACAATGATAAGCATATTCTGATGTTTTAATGGCTACAAATTGTCCAGCAATGTTGGTTTCCAATCCCATGGAAGGACAACTACCTCACTACAGCAACACGCAGAACTCAGGTGTGAGCTTGGCCTGCCCCTCAGTCAGATTTTGTGCGGCTGGCGGTCTTTTGAGGACATGCTCTGTCTGCTGACCTGCATGACCCAATCGAACCTACACAACACAAAGGAGCCCAGTGCAGCCCCTGGGAAGAGTCACCCCTTGCTTTAGCAGTGTAACTTTTACTTGTACTGCTCTTAGAGCCCTGCCACTCAACTACAGGCCCACTTCTCTTATAAGTTCTGACAAGATAACAGCTGGAGACAGTATGGCTGTAGGCATTATGCATTTTCATGCACTTTGAGTACTCCTTCAGGATGAAAGCAGTTAGAAATTTTGACATATTGAGGGAAAAATGAGGAAGTCACATGGACCGCAACTTTAAAATACAAAATAAAAAATAGGAAGTCATGTGGACTACAATTTAAAAATACAAAATATTAAAAAACAGTAATAGTGAGTGTAGAACATTTTGCACACCTTAAGCCTTTGAAACAACTATATTAAGTAAAGTAATAGGGCTTCTGTTTGAAGTGACACAATTATTGTATATTTTTGCCAAAATTCTTCAATTTCAGAACTATCAAAAGTGTCTTCTCAGATTCATTTATATAATGCAAAATAGATATTTAAAGGTGAGGAGATAGACTGTGTTTGTTATAATAATGATTAACTCTATCATTAGTATTTTATTTTAATAACTTCCAAGTATAAACACATGCTTAAATCAAAATAAAGGGCATGTCAGGATAAAGAGACAAGTAAAAAGGTATGATGCACAACAACAACAACAGAACAAGTGAATGGAGCTGCAGAATACATTACATTTTCCAGAGTGACAGCTGATTTGTATGGTTATGTTGGTAAGAGAGACAACGTGCTCATATTGATCTCAAAAACAGAAATGAAAGGAAACATAAGGCAAAGATTTGTAAAGGGACAAGTCAGCTTGTGTTTGCATGCCATTTATAATGTTTCCATAGCCCTAGTGAGGCATTCTGAGACATTCTGGACACAAGTAAATTAATCCATTTAGCACTAAACTGCGTAGATATAGGACTCAGGTCTCAGGACTTGCTCTGGATTTCCTAAAGTACATCCTATTTCTTTAGTGTACACATGCCTTAAAATGATTTCTTGGCTAGGTCTTCCATTAGCTGTGAGCAGCAAGGGGTTGGGGAAAGGAGGTTTAGTAGCGTTACATCACACAGAAGTGCTTACTGTGGTATTATATAAAATACGGAAGTTTGGGAGGGTGAGGGTTACAGCTAGAGGAGACAAAGTAGGTTATTTTGCTTTAAAATCAGAGGAAAAAGAAATTTCTTACCATGTTGATAGTTCAAGGTTGAGGTGGGAATTGTGGTTACTGCACATTAAGTGTAATGTTATGTGTAGGGTTGGGACTAGGAGACTCTCTAAATTGGTATATTACAAATTTCTGTGTAAGAACAAATGAGGTCATAAATTAGAAGCAACTGGCAAAATCCAGCTAATTAGAAGTTATGATGGTAGAAAAGGTCCTTTGTGCTACTAACAAGTATCAGACTACCTTGTGATAGGTACAGGCAGTATATTTAATTGAGGTCCAGCATCTTGGTCCAATCGTTTCTCCTTGGTGCAGGGTTACAAGTCGGTGTTATTTCATGTTTCTCTGTATTCCTGTAACGGCAGTTGATTTGTTCTTTTACTGTGTCATGTCCTGCTCAGTACATTGATAGTTCAGTAATACTGTTAAAGGGATAGGTGAGCTTGCAAGCATTTGTTCTCCAGTTCTGAGCAGAACCTGTGATAAGAACAGACAGTCCACGCTTCTCTTTCTGATAAATTTTCACATGGAGATGTTATAAATAGGGAGATTTCCTAAGAGATATTCCAAATGTCTTGACCTCTCTTTTTCTTGCTAGAAGATACTGAAGGTAAAACTCATTCGTTCAGAGCAGTGCTTTAAAAGATCCAACTCTACAGGAAATGAAAGTTTGAGCCAAGTTCTGAATGCTCGGGTACTCCTGCTCCAGTCTATTCTCTGGTGCCAGCCCAGTGACTCAGTGTTCTGAGAAATTCTTGCCTGTTTCTTACATTCCTTTCATTCAGATCATTTATGTTTGGGGTCCCTGGTTTTACAGGGACATACAGGTTTCTTTTCTGCGCTGGGAGGATTGCTGACCGGTATGCAAGGAGTACAGCAATGGGGTTGGGGATTTTTTTTTTTCAGAAGTCTCTTTACTACTGTCACTACTGTCTCAACATTCCCTCTGCTCTGAGGCTGATAGAAAGAACCAGTGATGAAAGTGTTTGCAGGTCCAAGTCATTCCTAATGTTTCCTCCACTTAGGTTTCTGATCCATTTGTGTGGGATATGTTGTTGTCATGCATGTTGAGGACATGCATCCACTGGCAGTCCCTGCTTGGGCAGTAACTGACTTGAGTCAGAACTGACAGAAAAACAGCTTTGGTTTAACTTTGTCAACCTTTATTGAATCTCCTCCAGATCCTTTTTTAAAATGGTCTTCAATAATTTCATTAGTGGAGGCAAACTTGATTAAAAAATTTTCCCAAACTAATTGCCCTGTAAATGACTTCTAGAAATTTTGGTAAGGTGTTTTATCTGAAACTGCTCTCATTAACATATACAAGGTATTGTCCATCTGTCAAAGGTCACAAAACCCTCAGACTCCACAGGTTGAAGCCTCAGATCCTTCTGGAAAAATTTCCAGTGTTAATCTTACTGGATTTGGGCACTGAAGTGGTAGAGGCATGAATTTTGATACAGAAGTCATAACACTTCATATCTGCCTCTCATCCAGCAAGGTTGGCACAAGCAGAGGAGGTTCTGGATTGTTCTTAAAAGTCCATGTGTATTATTTGGGAAAGGTTTTGGTACCAAGACTATTCTGAGTGGAAGTTGACTGAATTCTTGTAAATGACTGAAGAAATGGTGGTGAATTTTTCAATTTTAACATTAATTTTCTTAATTTTACCTGTTTTTTCTAATTTTAAAAGGATTGGTGATATACACTGGCACCTGAAGGGAAAGGAAAATTTGAGAAAAGGAAAACTAAGATATGAATGAATTTATGTCTGACCAGATTAAAACACATCACGAATTTCAAAATTTCCATGGTATTTTTCTTACCTTGAAGTTATTTTTCATTATTGAGCTAAACAATTTAGTATCACCATTACTGTCTTCCTTGAACTAAAGCACTGCAGTCTTTTGCTTTGGTGCTGGAGGCTAATCCTCCTGCAGCCAGGGACAATAAAGAAACAAAAATAGTGAAATGTGGTTTTCAAGTCCACTGGCTGCTTTCCAGCTGTATTAAGCTGAAGTGAAGACTGTATAGAACACCACTGAGTCTCTCAACAAGAGAATTCTAATGGAGTCTGAGATTGTGAGATTTCTGTTCAGGCAGAGCAGAGCAACTTTTCAAAGGTTGTCAAGGATGAAACTTAATTGAGTGCTGCAAGAGACCAGGAAATAATCAGTCAAACTGCCTGACAACTAAATCCTAGAAATATAAAGGCATTAAAAGCCAGATGTCATGCGTATAGTCATAAAACATTGAGAAAATTTGTATGGGGTCTAGACCAAGAAGAAAATCTGGATGTTGTAACATTTTCTGCCTGCATGGTTCTAGTGATCTTGGAGGTGAATGACTCTGGAGTAAGAGCCAGAAAAGGGAAACCAAAACACTTAAATCCCCAAATATCAAAAGACAGCTAAAGGACCATGCTTAGACATACAAAAAAACCCAATGAGAACTTCAGTGAGTTTCCAGAGAGACTTTTATACCACGGCAGTAAGTATCAGGTAGACAAATTAATTATGCTGGTACTGCAAGATTTAATGCACAGAAATACAGGACACTGATACCATTTTTACAGAAGCAGATAAAGTTTATCTCTTGTCATTACAAACATCTGCTAGATTTTTCTTACAAAGAAAAATAAATTGAATGAAAAAAGCAAGAACACAGACTTGTTTCCCAATATCAGATGGGATTTTCTCATCTGTGAAAAATTCAAGAACCAAATCTTTTTTTCCTCACTTACTGCTCCAGCTGATTTCCTCCCACATGTCATCAAATCTATTTATGGATTTCATTAGCCAGTGTCTCTTTCTTTAACAATGTCAGACTCTTTTCTGAGCTAAATAAAAACAAATGAATATTAATGCTTTCTTCTTTTGTTTGGCTCTTCTAACAGGGCAATAGCAGACGCAAATTTGTTCACTGTGATGGTATTCCCTTGGATGGCAAAGGGCATTTTTTTTTCATAGACTTTAATAATCATAATTTCAAAACACAGATTAGGTAAGGTGTGTTTCTTGGTGTACATGTGTAGCAGTTCTATGTCTGCAAATATAAGATGATCCTAAACAAAAGCTCTCAATGTAATATACAGATAAATGTGATTCTTCTATACACCAGATGTTAAATCTGCAAGGAATCCTGTTGATAGATAACTGGATGGCATGCTAGTTCTTTTCCTATACAAGAAACAAAAAGAAAATCCTCAGATAACACTATGTCATGCAATTTCCTTAAGGCTTTCTTTTTTTCAAAGCAATATGCAAAATATTGCAATGCATCACAGACATAATTTTGCCTTAACTAAGGCAGAAAAAAAATCCATCAAACAAGTCAATCACTCCAAGCAGGAAAAGCATCCTACAGTTGTATTCTGTGTTGTTCAGTAATTTTTAATTTATTTTATTTACAAATGAAAGGACCCCCTTGTTAATTTATGTAGCATTTTTGGTATGATGTGGTTGCAAATATGAAGATGGGTTTTATCATTTGTCCTTTTGTAAAAAGAGAAATGGAAAAAGGTTACTGTGCTCTGAGACATTATTTTACACAGCCTTCCCAGTCGATCTAGACATGAGCTAGTAGGCCATTTAAAGCACTGGGGAGAAGTGAAAGACAAAGGAGAAAGGAGCATATTGTAACTCAGTCGTGGAAAAAAGGGATCTGTTAAACTTTGTGGTTCATTCTTTTTCATATTTTGATCAAAAGAGAAAAACAAGAGAGACTGAATTGCCTTCCACCTTTCTCCTCAGCCCCATCCTTGAGGACAGGCTTGTGTGTTCTATTTTCATCTGATTTACACCATATCCCTTTGGAGTCCTCTGCTCCTGCCATCCCCTTTTCCATTCTGCCACAGCAATTGCTGCCTGGTGTGACCAGGTATTTCATTCCCATACCTCCAGCTTAGTGTGACTGTTCACAGCCTGATTTATTCTTTAATGGTCTACCCCAAAGTAATGTTTCTTTAGGAAATTAACTTGGTGGTGGGAAAATTCTGCCCACAGGTGTAGAAAGCTTATCTTAGGATCAGTTGTCAGTTATTAACAGTGTTGCAACTTTGAAAAGGTTATACTGAAGACTTTTCTGTCTGTTGTTTTAAGTATCAGGTGACATTTGTCATAAATTTATGCTTCAAGTCTGTATACACTTCACTTAAATTTGGATTTCACTTTGGTTGGGCTTACATTAATTAGGGAGAGCATTAGGCTAGAAATATCCATTAACTTGGTTAATTAACAATTAGAGCATTTCAACTGGGTTTGGTTTTTTGTTGTTGTTGTGGTTTTTTTGGGTTTTTTTTGTCTAATGCTCAACATATAGTCCACAGTTCTACCAGCAGATCAGAACATGGGAGCATTAATTAATTCATTCCAGCATGAAGGGCAGAGGCTTAATTCAAGGTCTGCACAGATCTACTGCAGGTTTTGGTTTTTGCTGTAGGTTTTTTTGTCTCACATTACATAATTGCTGAATTTAGATTGAATGACAATTTATTCTGTCATCACTAAGTATATGAAGATAGGTAGAATAGGAATTTGATTTGTTTCTAATAATTGTTCTTGAATTCAGCCTGGAGTTTATACTACTGACTCAAAATAAGAGGGTTTTTTTTTTTAATAACCACATTTATGGCCTCCACAAAGTGCTTATTGAGTGACATATTTGGCAGGTTTTACATTAGTTTTGTTCAGGAAAGCTGAACATTATTTTATACTATTAGATTACTTTAAAAGCATCCTTCCAAGAAAATATGTGGCAAGTTCATTCAGTTAGTCTGATTAAAAACATTCGCAGATGTCATTTAAAACTTGTACATAAAAGCCATTTCTTTTTTTACCATTTCTGTAGCTGGAACTTTCTTCTCTCTTCTCTTCTCTTCTCTTCTCTTCTCTTCTCTTCTCTTCTCTTCTCTTCTCTTCTCTTCTCTTCTCTTCTCTTCTCTTCTCTTCTCTTCTCTTCTCTTCTCTTCTCTTCTCTGCTCTGCTCTGCTCTGCTCTGCTCTGCCCGTCTCTGTACATGTGCACATCCATGGACAACTGAAGGTCTGCAGCCAGACTGGGATTTCCCGGTTGGGCTGGAGTGAGAGCTGACACCTCACTGCAGGTCAGCAGCCGGTGAGGTGTGTGGGGTCAGAGCAGCAGCCTGGGGCTGTCTCAGGGTGCCCCAGAGATCTCAGTTTCCCAGCTCACAGCCTTGCCTGTGGTTGTTGCTGCCTGATCTCTCCTGCCATCTCTGGCTCCCGATGGAGCCTGGGGGTCCTCTCCCGTGCTGGCTGTGACCATGAGCATTAAGGTGTTGTGTCCTGTAGCTTCAGCTGAAGCCAGAGCTGATTTCAAAAAATCTGTGTGTAAAAATGATAGTAGGATATCATCTGCTATAGCAACTTCACCAAGAAAACTACAATCGAACAAGCAATAACCATTTAATTAATTTAAAATAAAATAATTCTTTCCACCACATGAGAAACTAGTACAATTCTTCATCCTTACTGACATGCATATTAACAATGGGATCCCAGTGAAAATGGGAAACTGGCCCTTACTACAGAATATGCTTTACTAAAACAAAACCTGCCTTTAATCTGGGATACAGCAATCTGCACCCAAATTTATAATCCCTACCTCTCTCTTTAGAGAGAGTTAAACCTAGCCTTACATACAGATCACACATAAATTTTATTTTTTATTGACTTAGAACAACAAATGGTTCCAGGACTCTGTCTCTCATATTTTTTAATCCTTTCTGTTTGTGCCTCCTCATTTGGGAGTGGCAAGTTCCACCAAAGATACGTCACTGTATTCCAGGGATGAATTAACTTTCCTCTCACTTAATTTAAGATACAGTAAATCGTTCAATTTACTCAGAGAATTTATGCTTCTTTCCTTTAGATTTGATTAAAGACTCAGATCTGAGAAGAAATTTTAAGAACCTTTATGTAAATACTAAATAAGAATCCTGGTTAATCAGCTATTAGGGTCTTGCCAGAGGTCTAGTTTGCAGCAGACAGGAACCTCAGTCTTAGAGTTCTTCTTCTAAAGATTTGAAAATGGTCGAGGTTTCTCTAGCACACCTGATTTCAGGAAGGGTACAGCACTTTTTGCATTTGTGAGTCTAAAATTAGAACAGTAGATTTCAGGGAGATATGTAAATTATTGGTCCTGGGAGCTTTCCACCTTTTCAGATTACCTGAGTGTTCAAATACAGAATGAATAATCAACTTAGTCACCATTTTTGAAAATGTAAATTGTGCTTTAGGTAGTTGTAATAATAATTTTTAATTTTTTGTACTTTTACTCTTAGGAGTTGTTAATTGTACTGTCAGATTTCAAAAATAAAGAAATCAGCTTAGCATAAAATTGTCATCATTCTCCCTGAGATGTCTCTGAGTGCACTGCTATCCTGCATTCTAATTCTAAAAGGAATTTGTTAAAAAGGGAAAAGAACACTGGGTAGACGCATTTCATTAAATGTCCAATTATATTCATAGCTGGAGCTGTAGTGGTTCTTCCCTGATCTTTTAATAGAGACACTGGTCTCCCAATAATTATAATTGCTTGTTAAACCAACCTGATAGTGCAGTGCTAGCCTGTAAAGAGTTGTTTAAACTTGAGATTCAGGTAGCTCTTTCTAATTCTAGGCACCTATTTTGTTAAAGCTAATTGAATTATAGAGGTTATTCCACTGTCCTCTAAGAGGGAGAATTCATCATTCACACAAATCTTACAAAACAGTAATGCAGCAACATCTTTAGCTGAGCTGTCATTTTAGCAATTTGCAACAAATGTCCTAAAGTTTAAGAACTGAAATCATGGGATAAACAAAAAAACCCTTAAAATATGAGTCTTAATATTGGTTTGGAATATTCCCTATTATCTCTGTGAAAGCTTTTCAGACTATGCTGCCATTCAGTTGTTCATTTTATTTCCTAAATGTTTTTAAGTACTCCTTCTCCCCATTGATTTCAAAACAGTCTAACAAGTTCAATTTTCCAATCACTCTGGCTGACCTGAATCTGTATCATTCAGTAAATTCATCGTTTTCTCAAAGAACTTCTTCAACCCACAATTCAAGGTGAAGCACTGACTCTCCTGTGTAGGCTGAATGAAGACCTATAGCCATACTTGTACCGAACTACAGTTAAAAGTAAGTTCACAAATGATCTGTTCAAAAAAGACAAAGAGGCTGCACCAAGTCAAATGAGGAGTAAACTTTTCAACAGCTCAAAGTCATTTATCTGGAAAGCTCTACAAAGGCCTCCCTTTGTGTATGAGCACCCCCCATACCTGAAAAAATAAGGGAAAACAGAGATTTGTTCAGAAGGTGGTGCCTCAGGGAATGGTGAAATGAGCATCCTGCTTGAGGGAGGATGTGGTTTGCAGGTGGCAAAGAGAAGCTGGAGATTTGCCAGTGTGAGTACCAGTATGGCATTCTAGTTAACTCCATCAACCTCCCAGCCAACTCAAAGTAACACATGCTGCATGCTAATAAACATCATATGGCTTTTCAGTCTGTGGTGGAAGGGCCAAACCTGCAATTTTTAAAAGTAGTTTTTGGGATTGAGATGATTTAATTAAAAAGATTCAGTATAAAGGCACTGCATGGATAAAAGAAAAAAATTCAGAATCCCAGCAGTGTCAGATGTTAAAGTTTGGGTCGGATGGGGGTGAAGGGGCTCATCAACTTTTGTCAAGAGGAGATTCAGGATAATGGAAATGTCAGCAGAGGGCCCTGGAATGTTTAGATGCCTCTTCTGCCATGTCTTCTGACAGCTGGCAACAGAGTAGTAGTGAAATGCAGGAAAAGGTTAAAATAGCTTGTCAGTAAGATGCTGTCTGTATGACGGTGTCTTGGTTTGTGTTGTTTCTTATAATTTTTTACTTCAAGGCACAGCAGCCAGCAGATTACATAAAATTCCTAAAATAAGATTAAAAATTATGTAATTTTAGTGTGCTATTATATCTGTCAGCTTCACTTGATGATGTCAGTAGAGGAGACATAGAAGAAGATTTATGTCTAGAGAGGTTTGATTGTGTTTGTCAGTGAGTCTTTTCCCTTTTTGGATTTTAATTGTCTGATTACAATGTGTTGCCTAGTATAAATATTAACTAAGTACTTGGAAAGGTTTAAATATTTGCCAGGAGTGCTATCAATGGGGTCTAGTGTCACAAATGAGTGGTTTAGGTCGCTTAAAGCATCATCATCAAAGCTATTAGCAAAAGCGGGTTTAGTAGAAATTTGTGAAAATGTAACTTAATGAAGTTTGACAGCACAGTTCACTCTATTACTTACTGCATAGATGAAGCATGCAAAGGAAATTCAGATTAGAATGTGTTTAGAATGATTTACAGAGACAGGGAACACAACAGGGTAAGGATGCAGAGGGGTAGGGACACAAAGCTTGAAGATGCAATCAGGTGAGGGAGACCCTTCCATTGGGTCATGAGGTTCAGAATAGTCCCCCTTGCTTTCTTTGCTCCTGATGGAGCCTAAGCGAGGCTGACTTCCCCAAATTTAGCCTCCAACTTGGTCAACAGTGTACATCAAAAGCACTTAACAGCTTTTAATTGATGACTGAAGCAATAGGATTTCTTATAAGCACAGCAGTAACTCAAGATCTGAGATGTCAATGTTCATGCTATGTGTGCTATGGAGCATTGCAGTCAATTCACACCTGCACACACACCAACACAGGGATGTACACGTGCATGTGTGCAGATGTACAGAGGTACCTGCTAAAATTCCCCTCACATTCAGTGGGACACTTTGGATGCCTTTGCATTTCCCAGCAGCCAAGGGGTGAGCCTTAATCATGGGGGTCACAGCTCAGGCCCTTGGGCAGATTTCGGGGTGGCCCTCGAGTATTGCAAAGGTGACAGCTGGTGAGCTGAGCTGTCCCACTCAGGGAGATGCTGCCACAGCCCCCTGTGACCCCAGGGAGCTCCAAGGGCCACACTTAGCACCACTGCTTATGAGGTTGCAGGATGATTGGCATTAGTCATCAGTCAATGTCCATCCCAGCCATAATCCAATACAGTAATTATTGGAATTTTTCAAAACCCTAGTCAATAATATTGTTTCACAAGTCCAGAACAATAGTATTGTTCTTCTTGGGCTATAATTCAGTCAAGTAATGTTCCAAGGCTGCCCAGGGATGAGTGATTATGTCTTGTCCCCTTCCTTGCTTAGGCAACAGAAGTTCCTGCTGCAGTGTTTCTGATAAGCCAAAGGGGTGTTTAAGTGCCATGGGACCATTAGTCAAGGCCAAGCCTAGGGAGAAATCCTGAGGTCACAGAGCAGCCTGAGGGAGGAGGATGGGGGAATGCACCACCACACCCAGTTAGACAAGAAAGGGCACAAAACAAGTATTCAAGATGAAATCACAAATCTCCTTTACTAATCTCTCTAATTATACATTTTCTAGCTTTCATAGCTGCAATGTATGATCCAGGTGTACCAGGCAATGTACAGGAAATTAAAGTAGAATCTTATTGTTGGAAGAAATATGTCAATGTAGATTGTAAATGGCAGATACAAAAAGCAAGGGAATGATAGTAGGAACATATCAGTCCTTCTGCAGGACCTCATCTGATGACTGTTAATCAGAGAAGGAAACCTTGGTCTGGATTCTTAGGCAGCCTAAACTGAATTGTCTAGACTGGGGTGAAAAGAAGGGATTTATATTGGCTGAGATCTTGCCCCAGAAGTTTGAAAACTCAGATTCAATTTTATAACATGTCAGAAAGCCCTAATTTTTTTCTGAAAGAATATTCTACTGGTTGTATCTGCAGAAAATTAAGCTTGTCCAAGGTCATCAGCAGCTTGTTAAAAATGTAAAGACCTTACAGTGACTGCACTTTTAGAGGTACACATTTAAGATGAACTGTGACTATTTAGCACCTAGCTCTGTAGCTATGAAAAAATATTTTTGTAGAAAATTTTAGCAAATATCAAGAAACAGAAGCATCTTTGCTTTAGTTACCTGGGGGGAATGTGAATCTTCCAGGTTGGAAACCTTAACGTGTACAGCACAAGAAGAGCACTCAAAATTCAGGCAAACAGGTTACGACAGGGGAATAGAAACCACAGGGTGATGTGATCATAAAGCTCAGGACACAGCCAGGTCGTGGCTACAGCAGTCCAGACTTAAATATCTTTGCACAAGGTACTCAGAAATTACCCATTATATGTAATTGAATAAAACTTTTTTACTTTTTTTTTTCTTTTTTTTTTTTCTTTTTTTTGCAACTAATAGCAATTCTAGGCAGCTCTCTAGACCTTTCTCTTCAGGAATTATCCTGGAGGAAGGAAACTATACAGAAGCTAAAGCTTAGTCAGCTAAGGAATGGTTTAGTATGAAATTCTTACAAACTTTATTTTCCACAGACCCTTCCAATGGCAGTAGAAGGAATCCAGCAGCTGCAGCAGAACCAGACTGTTCCAGGACACATGCCCTATGTTTTTCTAGTAACTTTAATACACTGAGGCATGTCAGTCCAGGTAGAAAACTCGGCTTTCTGAAATTAGCCTATTTAGGTCAATGTGTCGAAGAAATTAAATTATTTTCAGCTGCATTTATTTTTGTTGAAGACCTGTTACATACAAAAAAAAATTGAATTGTTGAAATTGAGGTATGTGTTTATTTGAATCTGAGATTCTACTGGAATGGATTTTTTTTAACTTATTAAAAAACAAAAAATATGAATACGGAAAACTATTTTCATTCCACTGTTTGACTGAGGACAAACACAGCTGTATGGAAATTTAGTGTGGTGGTTCCCACAGCAACTGTAGTCCCACAAAAAACACACAACAATATTCTTAATTTTCTTCTAAAACTGAAAATCTACCATTGTCTGAAAAAAATAAATCTGAGTAATTTCACATGCATAGTGAGAGATATATTTTTGAAGAAATGGCACTATTGAATGTTGAGCTTCAGTAGCCTTTCATTTCTCATCTGTAATTTCCCATTAGGACAGGATTTTGTACCAGTGTATTTCTATAGAACATGACAACAATTCCTTTTACAGGCACTTATTTTTGTAGTATTTCAAATGTGGAGATCAAAGTGATTAATGGATTCCATTTCACCATAAAAGTACTAAGAGAATACTTCCTTCGATGACTTCTGTAATCAGGTTTAATTAAAATAATTTTTTGCACTTCAGAAAATGAGATTCAGATATTTATTTGAATGTAACTATAGTCATTTAATTAAATCATTAGCAATCATAGAGATGACATTATTAGTTGAAGCTCAGTGTGTACTTTAGCTTGAGGCAAAGCCATGGGCTGAAATCAAGACAGGCAAGTAATTTTTTTTTTCCATTTGATTAACATAAAACCTTGTGAACGTAGTGTATTATTATTGTAGTCTGAGTTAGAGCAAGCTCTATCAAATTGCACCAAGACAGGAATCCAGTGTGCTGGGCCTTAGAGCTTCCTGCAGGAGAGAGCTCCTGACAGGCCCAGCTTGTAGTTTAAGTAGAAAATAGAAATAAAGTCTATAAAGGAGAACAGGCAGCTGCAGCTCCCAAACCTGGTCACAGCATAGCTTCAGAAGATCAGGTATTATGCAGGAGCTGGTGTTCTATCCCCCAATTCCACAGGAGCTGGGAACCCTCCGTCTTAATTGCAAATCAACAGTTTTACAGCCATTCGTTGTTCCCTGTATTTTGTTAAACTCAAAGGTTTGGCGTTATTACTAATGTGTAAAACTTGAGAGTGAACATCTGTCAGTATAAAATTGTTCCTTTGTCGTCTTCCCTTTACTCTGTCCTTATGCCACTGAAAAACTCACTGCATTCTTGCACTATTTCCCTTGGTTTTGGTGCAACGAGACATAAAAAACCTGGAGGTGAATTGGATGCAAATGTTACTTCTAATGAGGAGAAGAAACCTTTTTTCCATTAAATGAGCATAAGAGAAAAGAAGATCTTTTAGTGAAAGACACTGTAGAGAGACAAAATTGTCTCCAGTAGGGCTTTTCAGGACCATTGTACAGACACTGTTGCCTCACAGTATCTCAGTTCAGAGCCCCAGCCCCAACCAAGGCCACGTGTTCCTGCTGGGCAGTCAAAATCTACCAAACAAATGGTTATTAGGGCATAGAAGAGCTCCTAGAGGAGATGCAATTTTTTGTATTGCTACAGTCCAGTCCTAATTAGTGTTACGAAATGTGCTGTCTTTGAGGTGGGCAAGCAGACAAAGACATCTGAGAGTCAGCAATGGGAGCCAGAAGCCAAATTGCAAAGTATTAGTGGGCTAGTGTGGGAATTATACTAAGAGGGTTTTCCTAAAAGCTGGAAAGACCCATGGGGAGAAGTGGAATTCTTGGCTGTGGAGGTCTTGGACATGAGTGTAATATACTGACAGTTTCAGTTCTCTCATTTGCAATTTAAGAATAGATGAAAAGAGCAACTAAAAACAAAATAAAAGTGCAATTGCCTTTTTCAGTCTTCATTAGCATTCTTTTCTTGAACAGATGGGCCCTCACTAGATATTCTTATGTTAAGTTTTGTTCTGTTCTGAGCAATATTATGTTATTTGAATTATTTAATATACTTAAAGTTATAGAGTCAGTATATGAATTGTCATGAACAAAAGGCTTAGAGCTTGGAGAAAAACATCTTTTTCCTGTCAGCTTAACAATCACCTGAAATTTATGTTGTTTCTGAAACCAAGGACAAATCTGGAAAAATCTTCGCTGTGATTTGCAGACCACATCTGTTTTGAGATCATCACCCCTATTTCCTTATCAGTTTAAAATTCAGGTCATGTTTTCAAGGTGGTTGCTGAGATTTATAGACATAGAACATGTCTGCAAACTCTACACCATCTTTACTGTCTTCAGGTGCATTACTGCTGCTTTTTATATTTTGCTGTTTGATTGATCTGTAAGAAGGAAGAAAACTCAAGGATTGAGATAAATGAGCAGTAAATTTAAACTCTTTCTTTTATCCTGCTTTCTTTTGCTTGTCTGATTATAGATATTCACATTTACGTGATATGATGAAAAATTGTTTATTTTGTCATACCAGGTCTAACTTTTAACTAAATAGTTAGAAATCTGAAAAATTCTGGGAAATCAAAACTAAATTTGTTAAATTTGGCAAATATTTTCTTTAAGAAAAGGAAATGGGAATGCTAAAATGTTAGCCTTAATGTTTCATTCTGGAGCTGACAAAAGATTTGATTTTAACATTTGAAATGTCATTTGAATGTGTGATTTAAGTAATATCAGCAGGTAAATGAGACTTCAAACTTATAAGTAAAACATCTTATTTTGAGTCAAATTAACTGTTTTAACTTCCTTTATTGGAATCCAAAATAATGTTGTCATCTAAAGTGTTTAACATTGAATCAAGTTTCTTTCAGAGGTTTTTTTCTTTCAGCTGTCAAGGCAAAAAACAATTTTCTGTCAGAGAGCAGGGAGATGTAAGAACCATAGACTTCCTGCTGTTGGGAAGACAGGATGGGAAATAAAAAATGCGCCAGTACCTGGGTAAGAAGCTATCTGTTGTTGTTCTGATTTATTTCAGTGTTCCAGAGTCCAAATGGTGTCATGGAATATTTAAATCCCTGTTCTACTTCTCTTCAAGCTTGATTTGAAATATATATTTCAATGGAAGCCTTAGACCTGCAAGAGGAAAACAACAACAGGGAATCCAAGGTGTGCCTTGGCTGTCCAAAGATTGGGTCTTTGGGATGTTTGAACTGTCTGGTTCTTGAGGGAGAACACCTCACTCCAGGGGAGCTCAGGGAGCAGTGATTTAGATTACACTGATCCTGCCTGGGACAGAGAAGGGATTTGGTGCCAGACAAAGGAGCATCTGTTGATCTTTTTGAACCTGGAGGGAGCCTGCTGCAGTAAGTTCTAGTTCAGCCTTCTGTAAATGCACACAAAGCTGCATATACATGGAAGAAGTGTAGCTTAACTCATTGCCATTTTTTTTTTTACTCTAAACACAAAACAATTCTGCTCACAGGAATGCAGGCAAAGGGAAGAAAGCCCTTGGTTTGGCTCAGGAAACTTGAACTCCAGTGGCAGAAACTCGTCCCATGTGTAAGGTAAAGCTCTTCTGTGTCTCAGATTGTACTTTACCCATTCTGAAAGCAGCTACAGTGACATTACTGTGCGCTGTAGAGCACCCTAAGGCAGCTATTGCTATTACTGGGAGCAAACTGCCAGGGTAAATGGAGTGAACTGCTGGAACCACAAATGATTCCGGGAGCTAAGAGTGAAATGTGGTTCACTGGTTTTCACTCCCTTTTTCCTACCTGGTATTTTAATGCCAAATATCTGGCTGATGTTTCTGGAACGTCCCTTCTGACCTACACTGTTGTGAATCTGACTCTCCTCTTCCCTTTTTTCTTCCTGCCAACATGCAGGATTTCCTCTGGAGCTACTGCCCTGTGCCTCTCTGAGAGGCCTGTGGCCAGCACAGGCCCCCAGACAAAGCTGTCTTCCTTCTAACATTAATTTCGTGTATTTATAAACATCAAGGAATGCAAGTTTCTCGAGGATCTATGTAGGTACTGAGAAGCCTTTGAGGAATTACCACTGTCTCTACTGCCTACTTATTTGTTCTCAGCATGATGCTATGGGAGAGCTGTTTTAATTCTGGATGAAAGGTCTTTTCTGCTGGAAATCTGGAATTGGCTGCCAATAAATAAGATAGAAATCAGGAATTCCCAGACTGTTTCTACCATATTACAAATCTGGCCTCTTCAGTTGTATTCTTGGCATACTTCCTTACCATAAAAAGTGTGTGAACATCTTGTCATACTATACCAGGACTTCGAGAAACATCCTGGAATATTCATCAAGGGAAACAATGTGATTTGAAAATATGCACATCTTGAACAAAGCGTTTATTTTTGAAAGAGATGGAATAAAGTTTTTTCATCTCTTATAGTCAGTTTATTAATATTTTTATTTTTTGCCCTTTGTAATGAAAAGGAGTGGGTTTTCTTAGCTTTACATTGTATTCAAATTACCCTGTGGACTGGGGACAATTCTATTCTTAGTTTGAAATGTTTTGTAGGGAGCATTCACAATGAAGTCATGTTAATAAGTATAGCTTTGTTAAAGACTTATATAGAATAAAAGAGAAGCTAGCTGATCCTTCTCTGTCTACCTTAAGTCCAGAAAAATAATGTAGATACCGCTATGGTAACCAGAACTGAGTATTGTACCAAGACTAAATTTATACTGCTCTTCTTGTTTCTTTACCTTGTTTGTGGCTATTGAGTTTCAAGAATGCAAATCTTTCAGATGAGGACCTCAGAGCCAGGCTAATCCTTTGGTTTAAAAAAAAAATTAAATACTCTCAAATTTTTTTTGTGGAAGTGAAACTGACTCCTTTAACATGTTTTTTTTGAAATGAGTTTTTCTGCCTTGGTTTTCCTGCTCACAACTCTCTCTCTCTTTGTAGTCCTCTTTGGCTCAATGAATACTTAATTATCTACCCAAAATGAAACAGTTCCAGCATGAGAGAGGCAGACTCTATAAAGTCTACTGTTAATATTATGGCTTCCTTTTACAAAAATACAATGAAGTTAAAATTCTGGTAACCAGATGCGCTTGACCATGACTCACAAAGGTCTGATATTTCCCTCTCAAATGCATTTTCTGTCCCTGCCAGCTTTCACCACTAAAAACCTTCCACAGAGGAGAGTAGTTCTTGCTCCTGTTCCTCTATGGAAATGAAACATTTAATCTGACCTTGAATTTAATCGTGTTATGCTGCCAAGTACCACACCATGGATAAAAGGGCGTCTATATGGTAAAAGAAATTGTGTGAATTCACGTTCAGGTCACTGACACAAATACAAAGGGGTATGAACCTTTCTTTCCTATGTTCCCCCCAACGAGGATATTATTTCAAGGTGAAACTTCTAATTTTGGAGAGCTTGCATTTTCCAAGGGAAAAACATTCAATCAGGAACAGAAATTACACATTAGTCTTTGTAACAGTTAGCACAGAAGGCTTAATGAAAGTATTTTCTGGGTTTAAAGAGGAGTGGTTAGATATTTCCCTCAAGATATATTTAGTTGCTAGCTTACTTTTGTGGGCAGAAACTTTTCCTTACTGGTGCTTTCCAGGCAACCACTATTCTAAACCTCTTTGGACAAGAGTATATACCTATATAGCTAATGAAGCTTCCAGAGAGGTATGTTACTTTGGAGGGATTTTATATTCTCTACTCTGGCTGTCCAGGCTCTTTTCCAACTCCTGTTATGCACAATTGAAATGACTCCAAGTGGAGGACAGTAACACACTACTGTCTAAATGTAGCTGCCTTATTTAAAGGGTTTGTTCCTCGTGTTCCCCATGTTGCCTCAGTATTTAATAAGCACAGAGTGTTTCCTGGCCAGTGCTGTCCTCTGCCAAATCCATAACTAGAAACCAGAAGGTATTAACTTCAGATTCTCTACTTCCTTACACAAAGATCCAGCTTGAGCTACTGGGGTTGGTCTGTGCAAATACGCTGCAGTTATGGGCCTCCTGCTGCTCCACAGAACAGCCCCCACTCAGCCCCAGAACATGCATTAGGGGAATGCACCAGCCCCCTGACCGTTCTGGTGGCCCTCCACAGAGGTGACTTCATCTCGTCAGTGTCCTCAGCTTGCTGTGCTGGCACCCCAAAGAGGCAGCCAGCTGCAGGTATCAAGCGTAGGTAACCATGGTGTGTGTGCCCTCTGTGCCACAGCACAAATGTGCACTAATATTGTCATTTGGGCGTTGGGAACTGAGGGCTGAGTCTGGCAGCTGCTCCCTGGGGTGGCTGGAAGAAGGGCAGACACCAGCTCTGCCTTCACTCCTTTGGTGTGCTCTCGTCCCAGGTTCTGTTGGGAGATGACAATACTGGCAGTGGGCAGCAATAATTCATCTGCTCAGAGGAACTTCAATCTTTCTGTATTTGCCCTGCTTTGAGGCAAGTGTCAGTGCTGTAACACTGCTGTGTAAACTCTTGAATAACATAGTACATGTCCCTCTGGACACCATTTGTTTATTAGGACAGCGAATGCACCAAGGTTACTATAAATGATGTTAGCCAGAGTCTGCATGAAGCATGAGTCACTAAGTGTTAAGTATTTCCCCTGCAAGTAGAATAACTGGCTTAATTGGTAGCACAACAGTACAGAAATGGTGTGTTTAGTGTACGATATGATGCAAACAAAGAAGAAATTGTGAAAAGGAAGATGCTGTTGTCAGTACCACATGGTTATGTTTATTTTTTCAGGTAGCTGGTTAGCTAAAAATAGAAAGAGAAGGGGAAGTTTTATCACCTGAAATTTCTTTGTATAGAGAAGCATCCTTTGACCAGTTGCACAGGACCATTTCTGGCAATTGTATTGCTTTCAGTCTGCAAGAAATCTCTGTTACTCATTGAAGTGTGATACTTCGGAAAGCGAGTAACTCAATACCTTTAGAGGAAGGGTAACATTCTCTGAGTATTCCTGTTGTGGAATACAAATGAAGGTTTACAGCTGGTCATTCAGTAAAGCTTATTAGAGTGAGCTTCATTAGCTCTTTTGTATGATTTTGCTAAAGGCTAAGCAGCGTTCTTTATGTCTTTGTTACTTTTTGCGCATGCTTGGACATAGGCTAAATATAGGAACCTAGAGAGATGGAATTGGTTACAGACGACACAGCTGTGGAGTTATTATTTACAATCAAATTATAGAAAAAGAACAATTGAAGGGAACAGAGACCCCACTAATAACTGCTGGGAGCCTTGATTGAAGTACTCTTTTATTCCTATATCCAAATGTATCATTGAGAGACAAACAATTCTGTATGGTGGTTTTATTATTGGAGTACTAGATTGTGTTGTTTTTTCTTTGCCAAAATTTACTTTTTGTACAACTACTGTATCATATTAATCTGTCGCTTTGATTTTTCTTATTTTCTTTCCCCCTTAAATTGCTGGGTTTCACTGTAGTATTCTATGGAGAAAAGTATCTAAAGGCATCATTCCCCTTCCCGAATCCAAACCAAACTGCAGAGCTGGTACCACAGAAATGAAACTTCCCTTTCCCAAATCAGTGTCCATCATGTCACTGCCTGATGACAAGGCTCCAAGACTAACACTGGCATCCTAAGAAAACACAAGCTCTGGCTGTATGGTAATGTAAAGCCCACCTTCTCAAGGTTCAAATTTGTTCAGCAAAATTCTCCCACATATCTCCAAAGACATCGCTGCGTTGGCTTCAGGCAGATTTTGTGACAGCAGTGTCCTGTGGTGCTCCTGCCCTTTCAACACCCTCGTCCCAGGTTGTACTTAACACTCTGCTGCAACCTACTGATGCTCCGAGGAACTACAGATTGGGCAATCCCTCCTCAGCCCCACTCAAGCAGAAGGTTTAAAATAATTTAAACAGTCCATTTTCAGCACTCGTGGCATCATTGTTTGGAGGGGAATGCTCTTCTATTTTGGCGTTTCTATATTGGAAAGTTTCCTGTAATGCAAACTTAAAATGAGTTGCTGTCAAGTTTGATGAGCACAGCAGGATGAACAGATTGCAGAGTCACTAACATGAGGAATTATTTCCTTCACACTGTTACATTCTTTCTAGAACTTCAGTAATTTGTCTGCATTTATGCAGAACGATTAATGAAATCGGCTTTGACAACAGTTAGTAAGCACTTGCTGTGCAGGAGCAACTTGCTCTATTAAGCTGCTGAGAATGATAGTATATATAGAAGGTGTAAGAGCTTTTCTCTAAGGTGCCTCAATTTCAAGGTGCTGGGATTTTTCCTTGTTCTAGCATGACAGTTACTATGTGCCCTGTTATTGTTTTGTCTTCATAAACCATGCTGGAATTCTCAAAGGCACATAGAAGCTGCAAAGTCTTATTAATTTTAGTAGAAATTGAGAGCCCAGCACTGAGCTGGTATGAGAGAGAAGAAGATAATTGCTCTGGTTGTACAGATGAAACGTTGGTCGCTTAAGAATACAGCGGTATTAGGATAAGACTAACAATCTGGATGTCTGGCCAAGATCTACCACAGATACCTCTACAAAGATCATAGGGAGATGAGGAAATATCCAAATTCAAATTATGCTATCTGCGCTGATAGGTGATGATGAGAGATAGAGCTTATGGTTATAAGAAAAATGTGTATTAAGAAGGGTGGCTAAATAAGTGGAAAAGGTAACTACAGACACCATGGGAGCTGTACTTTATGGTGTGCTTTGGAATGACCAGAGCAGCAGTGCCCTGTGTCTTTCTTTGCAAACCTGAGTGGAGTCTCTCCTGCACCAAGGCTCTCCCAAGCAGACAGAGAAGCAGTGGATGAGGGCAGGTCTGGAGCAGTGGTTGTTAACAGGCTGTGGCTTGTGGATTATGGCCATGCTCAGAAAGACCTTGGGAGCACACCTGGCTCAGTGGGAGAGGCAGGGTCTGGCAGGAAGCAGTGACTCACTGATGGTGTTCCTGCAAATCTCATGGGATGCCAGTCTGCATCACCAAGATGGTCACCTCCTTGCTGGTGCAGGGTGATCACATGTTCTGAGGAACAGCCTAGAACACCAGTTACTGCTCAAAATTAAATCAGTATTAGTCAAAGCACCAGGGGAGATTCACGGTCTCCCAGAAGCTGCCCTAGCGTACTTCTTTAGGATTTTTAGCATTTAAAACAGTTCCCAAATTACACACTATGAAAATTATTTCAGAGGATGTCATGCTTTCTATTCTAGTGTACTTGAAGAGGAGCTGAGGAAAAAAAAAAAAAAAAAAACAAACCAAACTTGCATAAAAAAAGCCTGGAAAGAGAAATGTTCCTCCCATGTTCTGACTTCACCAGCCTACTGAGCCACCTTCAGGTTCAAGACCTCAAGAGGGAGCTCATAAGTACTCCACTGGCTTACTTTGTCCTTCACATTTGAACTAAAAATATTTCTCATTTTAGGGCCACACATCACTAATCTTAATTGTAGTTCTTTCCCTCATGTCTAATTTTCACATGTTAAATCCACCACAGTGCTACCGAGTAACGCCTGCCATTGAGTGAAGAGCTTTGGGAAAGCAGAGCCTGATCTGGAGCTGATTTATGTTCCTACACACTCAGAATTAGTCAGAGAATGAGAACATACTTCTGTAGTTCTTAAACACCAGAAAAGAAAGAAGGGAGAAGCATTTTGAAGTTTAGTCTGAAAGGACAGCTCAGCAGACAGAGAACAGGGGCACTTCCTTCCAGTGATCCTTACCTGTGCTAGTTTTCCCTGACTCTTGGGTGTGTCAAGATGAGGGTGCTCAGCATTTCATTCAGTCCCACCTCACCAGCTCAAGAGCTAATGCTGACACCCTGTGACTTCCCAGTTACCTGGCATGGATCAGACCTTGCTGCCAGCCCAGCAGTGATTTCCCAGGGAGAGCCTGATGTGATAGATTTTCTATTAATTTGTGTTTGGCTTAGCCCACACACTGACACCTCTCAAGATACATCACACAACCTTATTCCATTTCTGAAGACTGCCTTCAAGGAACCAAAGCCAGCAGCCTGTACCTGTCTGAGGGGCTGTATTAAGAAGCCTGTCTGGAATTATGTTAAGTGTGGAAAGCAGATAAATTGTACAGAAACACAGAGGAAATGGTTCAGGGACCATGTGCTCCGAGGGGAGAGCTCCTGCACCTATAGCTGCAGAATTGCTGGGGGTCAGGAAGGCAGCCAAGAGGTGGCAGGACATGCTTGAAGTGTCCTGTTCTTCCTACATTACTTCCATGTTCTGCCACCTGCTTCTGTCTGAGCCTGAGCTGTCCTTTGCTAGTTTTGGTCCCAATAACCAAATCAGAGCAAATGAGTTATTTCCCTGTTTGGACCTTCAGGGGCCTGTTCTGCACAGAATGGTCTGGGGGATGAAAAGCTCCTGAAGGAAAACAATGTGGGAGCAGAAGTTCATTAGGCTGTGGATGGCTTGGGTAAGGACACCTAGGAGAGAGAGTTATGAAATACTGTATTAGTTCTGGGGAGTGGGAACCTCTCCATGATATTCTCTAAAGGAAAGACTGTGCTTTAATTTAACACTGGCAGAAGAAGATGGATTATCTGAATACTTGGAGGAAATTGTGTGAGGAGATGAGTTAAGAGCTATTAATCAACAAGGACTGCTAAATTGAAACAAATGCAATCCAATATACTTCAGACTGTCCTGGGCATCAGAATACTTACACAGATTGGGATCACAAGAAAATAATTTATGCTGGAGAAGTTTCAACCCAGGAGGAAATTATAAGCATATGGTTTGGGGCAGCTGTAACCTAGAGCATTGTGGAATATGATTCTTAGTAATTAATATTGCAAAAGCAAGGACAGCAGCATCTGAAGTGCTACCTATGGTATATTACCAAATTACTCTTAGTAATAGGAGTACTCCTAGATAACAGAGGAGTTTCAGCCTTATGCTGGCAAATTAGTTATTGGATCAGAGAGAGTGTCCTGCTGATTAGACAAAATGGCTGAATAGAAATGGAATAGACAATGCATTATATAGATGGAAAATACACTGGAAGAATGTTAAACATATGGAAAGCATTTAAGACTCTGAAGGGAGAAAATGGCTGGATCAAATCTGAAGAAATGTACTCTGTGAGACACAGGGGTTTTGAAGCTAAAGAGAAACCTTAAAGATTGTGGTTTATGCTTTTGTTCATCCTTTCTTCACTTCCTTATAAAATGCCTACCCTTATGGGAACCCACAGATCACAGCCAGGCACAGAGCAGTGCCAGCCCACAGTTGCAATCCCTCCCTTCCCATTTCTGAAGCAGTACTACTTCTCCTTCCCTCCCTGTGCCTCCCAGCCCCCAGCTCTGCTTTCCCAGTCAGTGTGATTTGCATGTTTTGCTAGCACAATTGTACAGTACTTTGACTTCTACTGAAGAGCTGAGAGAGGGATAGAATTTATGTTTGGAAGTAAGTAGAACTTTAAGTCTGTGACAGAAAGAATGCCTACAAATGGCTCATGGGAGGCAAAATGTCCTGGAAATGCAGAACTTGTGGGTAGACTGTTGTTAATGGCTTACACCTTCCTTAAGAACATGCAGAAAATCTGGCACAGAAGACGATGTAGGCATTTTTCTAGGCCACTGACTCTAGATGGGTGTTCGAATGTTTGCCTCTCTAAAAAAGCAGTTGTGATACTGCAGACCACTATTTCTTTCCCATTTTATCTCTTGAAAACAGCATGTCAAAGAGTTTAGAATCTCTGTCTGTTTGGGGGCTGCTCTGAGCTGGTGGGCTTTCCTGGAGAGTCTCCTAACCATCAGCTGTGCCTGAACACTGCAGCAGTTTTAAACTGGATTTGCCACCCAACATGAAGCCAGGTGGAATTCAGGTGATTTAGGTGCAAATCTGTAATCCTGCAAACTCCAGCAAACTGCCTCCACAGCATTTGAGCCACACAGTTCAGTAATGGGTCTGATAATAAATTGTTCAGAGCACATGGAGTGCATAGGAGGAGGCTCAGTTGTGGTTCTTTGTTTCAATACACATTTCTTATGCAAAAGGTGTTCAAGAATTCCTTGCCCTAAATTGTTCTCTTTAAACCATTTTGGTATTTTGAATTGAGATTGGTTGTGTAGAAAACAGTAGATTGGAAAAGTTTTTCTCTTTTTTGAGAGATTTCAAACCCATGTTTCCCATTCCTTTGGCTATGCTGTCAGCAGCAGGAACGGCTCTGTGTCTGGCTGAAGCAACACCTTTGTAGAAAACCAGTTCAGCTCTCTGGAAATACACAAAGCCAACAGGCACCAAAAAGAACGAACTTATCTTTGCATTTTGGCATTATGCAAGAATGTTGAAGTATTGCATGTCAAATAGTACAGCTACTTTTTTTAACTGGAATTCTGATCCAGTCCAAAGTAATTCACTATTGTTTTTGCAATAAAAATCCATGCCAGAGCTAAAACCCCAAAGAAAGTTTCCTGCCTTCAAGTCTTCCCTTAGTACCTGAAAGTGCTGGATTCTGATATTGACCTTTTTGGAAAGTTATTTCCTGCTTCTCTTTTCATATAAATCTATGTTAAGAGGAGATGCCCCACTGAAGAATGAGATGCATTTGTTTTTTACCTTGTTACGGTTATTTTCTCACTTAAATACTGGTGTTTCTGTTGCATGTGTGCATGTGACATTCATGCTTATGTCCATGTAGCTTCATAACTTCAGAGAAAGTTTGAAAACATCAGATGAAAAGCTGAGAAGGTAATTTGTTATATCCACAGTTTTGGCAACAAGTTTGAATATGATAATAATAATACAGAGGGTTAAATATAGACTAAATAAAGTCAGTTACAACTGTAAGCAAGCAAAGACTGGGAGGAAGTTGGATACTGTATTAATATCTGGTATTTCATATATAATCAGACATGTCACCTTCTGACCAGGAAGATAATATCAACAGGACGAATTTACCCAACAATATGCTGATTTGAATGAGAAATAAAGAATTGCAGAACATTCTAAATTCTAGTCCGTCTGAATTTTTCCTTCTGATATTAAACAAAAAAGTTGTAAAGTTTTAAATCTATGATACTTCTATTTGAAAAGCTTTCACTGGGAAAAGCTCCTAAACTTTTATTTATTTATGTACTGAATTTATTTTATTTGTATATTACTTTAATCTCCAATGTTCGTGTTGCCTGCAGGACAGCTCTAGAGTATTGCTGTCCTATATACACACAAAGACAATGTGTGTGGGAGGGGTTATTTTTTTACACTGACTTAAATTCCCTGATCTCCCAGAAGTCACGTACAGGAACAGCTAAATGTTGCAGCACTGGAACATTCTAGATAATTGTTTTAGTGCCATAACACATGTACAAACACTGATCTCTACCTCTGCACACTGAGTGCAGCATTCTGACACAGTAATAGTGCAGGTAAATAGAATAATATGGCAGAAAATATTTGGGAAACAGACCCCATTCTCTTGGTGGTGCAGTGCAGGATCTCATACCTGCATTAAAATTTTGTATTTTATATCGTTCCATCATCATTCTGAATTTTCTGTTAAGAGAAGTTGTCTTACTCCAGGCCTTTTGGTGTCCCATTGCACTCATCTCCCAACAGAATCTTTTTTCTTTTATAAATCTTGGAAATATTCAACTGGCATATTAAGTCCCACTGTTTTCCAGACAGAGAAATATAAAATCTCTAGAAATCTGAATAACTGTAGACTTAAAGCATTGTTATGGTCTGTGCTTTAGCTCTTGAGTGACTGGGTTGTGCTATTCCCACTCATGGACAAATATCTTGATAGCTACAAACTGGAAAAAAGTGCATGCTGTGCTCTCGGTAGCTGACATGCCTAATATTCCTTGCAAAATAGAAAGACTTTGACCTTAACAACTTGTGTTGCCTGTTCCTTGATTCTATTCCTTAAAAGAGTTCTACAGAAATTGTTTTGTATGTTGCTGCATCTCCTTATTTAACTGCTTGGGACAGGTACATCCCTGATTAGTTGTTTCTGACTTTTACTGCCTTGAACCTGTGCCTAACTCTCTTCTCCCCACCAGGCCTCTGCTTCCACTCTGGATCTTTACCCTGTATTTTTACTCAGCAAACAACAAAATGCAGCACAGCATAAAAAACAGTCACTGACCAACTATGGGATTTAATACCATTCAAAGTTGAAATACCTGACTGCTACTTCATTAAAAATTCAAAATTCAGAAGACTTTGACACTGCTAGTCTCCTGTTTCTGTCTAAACTTTTACCAGTGTCCCAAGTCATCATATTTTGGCTTCTTGAAATCCCCCACAGCGTCCCACTTGAGTACTAGTACAAAAAAGTAATTCTTGGCCCTTTTTAGGATTCACAGTCTGCATCTTTCTGACTTACTCATCTTCAGAGCACAGTCTGATACTTTCCAGGTCTGCCTGACAGGTTGGGGCAGGGATCTTGTGGAGAACATCCCACAGCAGTGAAAAGAAATAGCATGCCTTATCCAGCAGCTCCAAGGCTGGGGCACGCATCTGAAATGCTGGAAATCCCAGATCAGCTTTCTATTTAGGTGAGTTAATCTGAATCCCTCTCTCCCAGGATAAAGGCCTAATCAACCTCTATGGGGTTGAGGTATTCAGCCTACAGCCCAGAGTGTCTGCAGTGCAGAAAGACACCACAGACACTCTACAGCACCTTTCCAGTTTTCCTGAGGATTCTTCAGTCCCTTACTGCTGTGTGACCATGTGTCTGTCTCTTAAAAGCAGCAGGGTACTGGACTTACACTTGGACATGGTCGCAGGCTGGCCAGAGCACATGGAAAAGCTGGAATTAAATGGCCTCACATCTCTCTATTTCCCTGCTGCAACAAAAAGCTTGAATACTGTTGCCTTTTAGGTGTGCACAGCAATCAAATAAGGATTGAGACAGAGAGGGCATGAAAAACTAGAAGTACTGGCAATTACCCAGAAGAGGAGAGGCATATAAATCTGTGAGGGGATTTGCATCTTGTTTATTCTCAGTGGACTGTGTAGCCCAAATTGCCTTAGCAATAGACATGTTAAAGCATTTGCATTCAGGCAGTAAAATTTTATTCTTTGACAGACCAGCTGACCTTCCAGAGCAGCGTTGTGCTATACTAGATATGTGGCACACTGAGAACACATCCTCACATGGCGTTCTCATAAACAGACTAAGGCAACAGAATCTAGATGAAATCATCTTTAGCTGAGTACACGACCAGCTGAAAACTGTCCAAAGGTCAGGTGTCAATTGGTTTGCTAAAACAGAAGGAAATTTCAAGAGAAAGCTGTCCTCAGCTGAACTGTAATATATCTCTTTGCTACTGACATAAGAATAGAACAAAGGTGGTCTATTAACATTTGTAGATTATGCTGTGCAGGGAAGGGTTGCAGTACTTTGATGTAGAAAACCAGAATATTCAGTCATTTAATAAATGGTCTGAAATTCACCACTTGACATTCAGTCCAGATTCAAAACACTGCATTTCAGAGAAATTGGGTACTCAAATATGAAACAGGGGAGTAACCAGCCAAGCAGCAGAAAGATGCAGGAGTGTCTGACATCTCAATGGGAGCACCAAGATGGTGATGTTACTGTTAAGGCAGATCTCTCCGTGATGAGAAAAACTAGAGTTTAGTCCAGGAAGACTGGACTAAAGACAAAGAGTATGTGGAGGAAACAGACATAACACCAAGCCTTGGTGATATCTTGGCCCTGCCTCCAAAAAAAGATGTAAACTCTATGACCTTACATGTCTTCTCTACATAAAAGCTTCCTTACCTAATCTGAGGCAAGTTGAGGTAAAAAGAGAGAATGCAAAATGGGATAAATAATGACAATGAATTGGGCTTTTAGGATTAATGGATTAATAATATTCTTTCTTGTTTAATCATCTAATTGTAATTTTCACTATAGGTGGGAAACCATTTACAGGGACAGAGCTTATCTCCCACCTGTGACTAATCAGCTGGCAGAAACTCAAGTGTCACCCCCCCAAGTGAAATCTGGGTAGGGATAGAGCTTTAAAGAGAGACTTTACACTGTGCATCTATGGGGAGGGACTGACTGTAATAGCCCCACTTTTGTTTATGGCATGTGTTATGTCTGATTTGCATGCATCATTCCCCTTCTGTGTAAATGTAAGGTGATGAGAAGGTGGGCCTAGAAATTTTCAATTGTTGGGGTCCACACAAAACAACATTTAAGAACATAGTCAGGGACTCCCTGCATGTTAAACTGGGAATTCAGGGAACTATAATTATTATTGTGCCATTAGTCATAAATAAATATTAAATAGTCATAAAAGCAATCCTGATGTTAGCCCCTGATGTTTTTGTTATTATCTCTCAAAAGAGCTATTAAGTATCACAAATCTGGCTGAGCAGGGAAGAAATGTCTTACTCCAAAGTTGAAGAGATGGCCTTAAGGAAGATGAAGCGGCTCAGAAAAGAGAGAAGTAGTCTAATTGTGATGGACCCAGAGCTGCAGCCAAACTCCCCTGGACAGTTTATCACGTAGGCAGATGCTGAGGCTAGAGACTGATTTTTAGGTCTTGATATCTGGCTACTGAGCCTACTGCTCTAGGAGAAATACACACACAGTAAATGCCTTTGTGAATCTGCAGTATCAAGTCCCAAGCAGTGCACTAAGGCAGCCTGTAATACTTGTATTTTCTGGTGTTTTCAGTTATGTTTTATGTGTGACACATTTCGAGTTGCATCTTTTTCAGCTTTCTGAATGTCGTTTTCTTTTAAGAGCCATTGCTTATGAAAATGGCACCTGCTCTGAACTGTACCTGCTGCTCATAGTGCCAAAGCATTTCCAGTTTTCTTGTCCCACCAAGTCTCCAAATGTTTGCTTGTCTCTGTTCCCCCCATGAGTCATTCCCAGTAGTTTGTTGTCTTATAAACTAATGAGAGACAGTGGGTCTGTAGTGGAACCTCATTTGGCCCTGGATACTGCATAATGGTAGCAGTAAGAAAGTTTAAAAATCCAGGTGGTTTACTATCATGGCGTGTTGAAGGCAAAAGGTGGACCAAGAATATTCTACATGACTGTTTCCACTGTAGGAGGTAGTAGAGAGGGGAGGCCTTCTTTTAAACTTAATTTTGTGCAACTGAGGAAATCAGCGGCTCTGTGCTCTGCTGCACAGATGGTAAAGTTAACGGTATCATATAGAAAAAAAGAGGGTGGTAATTGCAGTAAAAAATCTTCCCTTAAATGTAATATATACATATTTCCCCTCTGCCACATTAAGTAATCTGTGGAAGTTGAATGAGAATATGTGTGCACACTTCAGGAGAGAGTTTTTCTCCCATGTTAAAGATGTACTTCAGTAGTAAATTAGTTGGAATCCTCTTGCTTATGCAGGGGAGAATATCAGAATGTCCAGTAAAATTAGTGGATTTAGTCCCATGAACTTTAATGAGATTTGGTGAGTCTCAATAACATGATGTACTGTTATTGATGTATCAAGTAAAAGCCAGACTCTGATAACAGCTTCAGAGTACAGGTGCAGGCCAATTTTTAACACCCTTCTCTAGTTACATTAAGTATATAGAATTACCCTAAGCAGAGTAACTTATTATTCCATCTTGTTTAATGTGTTTATTTATGAGTACAGAAAGAGGAGAGATGTCTTGGCACCTGTCATTGTAACAGACAGAGGGGCAGAATTATTTTACATTGACTGATGCTGGCAGAAGTTCCTGTTCACATTTTCAGTTGGTCTCCATGGGTGGCTCTCTCCACTGGATATTATGTAGTTATGGTGCCCATCTGTGCTCTCATTTTATAACAAATCACTTTCTATTATTTTATTAGTATTTGTGTACTCTGTTACTGTATTAGAACTGCTATTTATAGATTTTGTGGTACACTCCAAAGATTCAAGAAATCCATCAGAAAGAAGACATTTGATTCTCCAGTGTGGAATATGCACATACAACCTGCTGCTTTCATCTACATCATATGAGTTTCAATCTGAGCTTGACCTCAAATTGGCCTTGTTGCTGGATAGGTGAAAAGGATTTTTGTTTAAAATACAATTCTTTTTAATTTATTAAGTTTCTAAATTTATATTAAAAGTAAACCTATTGCCATTCTAGTATTGGTGTTTGTAAATACCAAGTGATTGCTCGAGGGCAAACAAACTTTATGTGGTGCAAGCACCATTGGACCCAGCAGCAGCTCTTACAGTCACAGGAATTAGATGAAACTCTAAATTTTCACTTACATAAATTGGTTACAAACAGCTCCTAAGCAAAGAGTTTATACTTCAGGGATGACATTTTCCCCTCTTTCTTCTGCCAATGCATCCCTGTGAATTGTTGAGGACTTTTTGTATTTTACCTGTTTGTGACTGAATAGGGCAGAGGGAAGATAATTTGACTATCTCCTTTTTCCTATTCCACAAGTTCCCTTGTAAGTGAAGAAGCAAGCAGAAAATTTTAGCAGAACTAAACCTCTAGAGAGTAAATTTCAAAATGCCTGTTTACATTTTTTTTCTGACACATGTTTATGGTGCAGCACTTTGTTCAACCCTTCTGACTCAGAAACGGGAGTGGGCCCAAGAGTCTTCTAACTTGGAAAATTCAAGTCCCTGGATGTTTTATAGAGAGCCAGATTACATCAATCTGAGTGTTTTCCACAACTAAATCAGCCCTGGCAATAGTGTTCTTGCAGTGTCCAGACAAGGTTTCAGAGGGGTTGTGGGAGACATCTTAAATCTTTATGCATTTTAGTGGCAAAGAGACTGAGAAGATTCCATCTCACCATGAGTGTTTGTGCATGAAGTGAAACCAAAAGTGATTTCAACCACTTTGTGTGAGAGGCAAGAGTAGAAATAAAGAACAGAACTTACCCCAAAGCCACATGGTGTGACCACGTTTCCATTTCAAAGAGTAGGCTTCACGAGCCAGCGTGTGAGCGTTTGTGGTAGGAACAGGGTTTCACACGGCTGCTGGTGTGGCTCCGACTCCTTTTCCAGCACAGCAGTAGAACAAGAGTCTAAGAGGGAGCAGAGGAAAGGCCTTTGCTTCTTCTGTGACATTTGAGGACAATTCCTCCCCCTGTGGAGGCAGAGGGGTGGGAGGAAGGCAATGATAAGGGCAGAGGCCACTCACTGATATTCCTGGCTGTATTTAGAGATGTGCAAGCTGGTGGATGCATTTCCTGAACCTCTTCCACAAGCTGAATGCTCTGACTACGAACTCCAGCATCTATTCTTTTCTTTTTTTCTTTTTTTTTTTTTCCCTCAAATGGAGCAAGAAAGAAAAAAAAAAAAAGAAAAAAGAAAAAGAAAAAAAAATGCTTTCCTCCCAAAGGAAAGTACTGAAAAACGTCCTGTACATTTATTCTTTTCATTCCCATTTGGTCATGCAGAATTTCCAGTCTCCAGCAGCTGCTTCCCACCCTGGCAGAGGTACATTGCTATAGGCATGTTGAGGCAGCCCAACAAACCACCAAAACAAAGGGGCAGTAGTAGGTCCACCTTTACTTCCTCTTGCTTTAAACTGGACCTGTACCCTACTGAAACCCATGTCTACCTTTATAAAAATGACTGAAATATATAATGGGCTTTCTGATTTATTTCTGTTGCCTGCTTTGTTCTTGGTTATGGTTATGTCTTCCTTTTCTAAAGAGTTGACTGTGTATATGCAGTGCCCAAGAGTTTTGGCAGAAGTCAAGTCAGGTTGGCTGGTTTTGCTGTTTATTGTTTTATACCATAGATCTTATTGTCCATGTGCTCTGCGTTTTCATGAAGGAAAAAAACATTCGTGCAACATCTGCTTTTAAAAAAGGAAAATATGACAAAGCATCCAGATTTCACCCAAGAGGATTACCCATTAAATTACAGTTGCATTCAGTTCTCACCCCAGTTCTTTTCCATTGGGAATTTTTACCTGTGAGGTAGCAGGCCAAATGCATTTTAAAATTAAATTTAGAGGTCACAAGACCCATCCTATTAATCATTTCAAGCAGTAGAAAATCAAGAAGACTATGTGTTTAGAAAAGAAAAAAGAGGCTCCTGGAATGCAATCCTCAATGCCAAGTACACTTTGTATAGAGAATCATGGAAAAACAGCATTTAAAAATGGAAAGGTCAGGATCTTGACCTGGTTGACTTCCACAAATGGTAAAATATGCTTACTGTGAAAGAAGAGTATGTGCTATGGAGGTATGGGACATGAAAGTGAGAATTAAAAGCATGAAGACAATTAATCTTGCCTTTAGTATCATCTATAAGTACAGTGAAAAATGTGCAGGTGGAGCACTTACTAGGTTTCAAGCTGCTCTGAATATTCCTAAATTAACACTGTGATCACAGAGAATTACCTTAAGCCTCTGCTATTTTATATTTAAATTTTCTGCCAATTTTTCATACTAAAGAGGTGATTCTAATGATGCACACTTGTCAAGTGCTACATGGAATAGAGAATTTCTGCTATAAAAGGGAAGAGATTGCTTGAGCTGTAGTTTAATTTGTGTGATTATGTGCACTTTCACCACTGCAAAACATGACAGAGATCTGTTTTTTTGTGACAATGGACCTCCCTCTATTTACAAGAGAGCTGGTGTCACAATTAAATCGTGCATGACATTGCATCAGTCATACCAAATGGAGCCTCTCAGCAATGTATGTTTAATGGAATTGATAATGGAGTCATATTTTGAAATTGAGAACCTATCAATCATCCAGTGATTAAGATAAACTTGAAATTGATTTGATGTGATTTTCCTTGCAGCTTCCATGTTGGAATTTTAGGAGAATTTCCAAAATGAATCTGATGACTCGGTAGAGAGGGGATGTGAAGGCTGAGTCTTAGAAGGGCTGCAGTGCTCAGTGCTGCCATGCTTGAGAATTCTTAACAGCTTTGCAGAGAGAAAGGTTTAAACACCAAACTTGTTATTTTTCTGCACACTTAAGAAAAGCACTCTGTATTTAATGATGTCTGTAGTCCTGTGAGTGCCTGAGCACTTATAGGATGAGTGTCTTGTGAATCACTGAGTGATGCCTCTACTCCATAAAGGTGCTTAAACCCATGTGTGAATCTTCTCCTAAGAGGCTAATACAGCTGACACAAATTCAAGGGTTTGCATTTGCACAGTTGAAGTGAAAAGAACGTGGTTTTTTGTTTTGTTTTATGTTCCAGTTAGGTATTTATATTTAGGTCTGAATGCAGAGTTTGAATGCTTTATGAACAGCATTGCTCCTGCACCTATGTATTGCCAAACCAGCACACATAGTCAAGGGGAAAGTATTGGAACTGTTTATTGGGAGAATGATTACTGTGAATTACATAGCTGACCAGAAAATGGAATACACTATTTAGATAGTATTTTTTGTGAAATTCCAGCTATGAATGAGACTAAAATACAGCTTTAAATTACCACTGTTAAATCGGTATTAATTATTTTTCTTCTTAAAAATATTTATGTATAGCCATTGATAGCCTTGTTACTCACTTGGAACCTTGTGACCTAAACATTTGAACCCCTTTATACCACACCCATGGTGAGGATATAGTTTTTCCCATCTTCTAGAGGAAAATCAGATAGAGAAGATAAATTCTGCAGAATAGGAATCAATGCAAGTGTCCAGGTTATTGCCTTAAACATGAGGTAGTGCCCTCTCAAGTTTAAAACCATGCTAATATCACCACATAAAAACTGGCAGTAAATTTTATGCCTATTCATGATAAAAAGACACATTACCCTAAAGAAACTGGTTTGGATGAGTAAGTGCTTCTTGTAGCATTAAATGTAAAGGTGTCAGGTTGGGAGAGGAGCTTATCTCTAGAGCTCAAAGCATGAATGAATTCAGATCCACAAGACATACTGGATTTTTCTGGCTGCTTATGTTATTGCATGCCCTGGTCAGAGGTAACGTTAAATATGCACACATACTTTCTTTTCATTTAAATTCTGTACTTGAAAACTTTGGTGGCTTTTAAAGATAGAGGGGTTTGGGGGGGGGTTGTTTTGGTTTGTTTTGTTGTTTGTTTTTTTTAACCCTGCAGTGTTCTATTCTTCTCAACTTCTTACACTTAACTCTCTAAAAGGACTGGAATTCTGCCCTGGCATTGTAACTAAATACGAGGTTAGATTTGGTATTCAGTAATTAAGGAAAGACATTCTGACCTTGCTGAACATGTAAAATAATGGCATAGTCTGTCTTCTACAATCAGTGCGTTTTCTAGTGATGAGAATTTATAAAAAGGATAAGGGTACAGTTTGCCTAGTGTTTTACACTTAACTACCAACGTGATTGTTGGGGGTTAAGTTTGTTCCTTCTTTCTCTAAAGAATTTTTTCCCCATAAGTTACCAAGAAAATCAAGTGTTGGATACTTGAGAGTACTTAACCGAAACAAAGAGGTGGACAAAGGTGGAAGGGGGAGATAACGCAGGTAAAAGACAAAGCTTGAGGCAGCTGCGGGCTTTTCTTTTTCCGGTGTTCGGGGTGGGGGAGAACGGCTGTTGCTGGCTGGAAGAGTTTCACTGTGGCCAAAGGGATCCAGTCCTGGGAAATCTACTATCACCGGTTTGGCCTGAATCCTGAGTTTTCCCTGCCACCTGCGGGAGCTGGGCCGGCTCTGCCTCGCCTTCAGCTTCTTCGGCGCTGCTCCTCTTGCTACAGCGTGACCCTGCACCCCCTGCGCTGCCGGGACATCCTGCCCCTGCCCTCCGAGACACCCTGCCATCCCAGCTACCAGCCCGGGACTTTTCCACTGTTTACAGCTTGGTGCTCTGAGGATCCTGCAGGGACACCGAAACCAAACCGCCCTGGGTTTTGTGAAACAAAGCCCTCAAGGTTCTTGGTACTGTTTTCATTTGTTATTAATGCTGTAGTTGTTTGGTGGGGGGGTTTTTGTGTTTGTTCGCTTTGTAATACATACTAGTAAAGAACTGCTATTCCTATTTCCCAAATCTTTGCCTAAGAGCCTCTGATTGTAATCTATAATTGAAAAAGAAAAAAAAGAGGGTGGAGGGAAGGGTTTATACTCTCCATTCCAAAAGAAACTGCAGTTGTTTTGTTTGTTTGTTTGTTTTTTATTACCTGGCAGATACCTGTCTTCCCAAACCAAGACAGTGATCCTGATTCATTAAAGACATACATGTGTTGACTGATTAAAGAAAACAGTTCCACTGCAATCCGTCAGTTGTAGCTCCTCAATGATGAGCTTACATCCTCCCAAATCTAGCAGAAACAGTTAAATCTATATGCACTCACAGCGTAGGTCATAGTGTGAAGCCTGAAATATTTAGAGCCACCCTGTGACCCTCTAACTTGCCTTGCTAAAATAGCCCTGCTGATGCCAATGGTGCTTCTACTCAGACACACACCCAACCTAGTCCCTTAGAGAAAGGGTGAATGAAGGGCTGGAAACTCATTTCTCTTAATATCCTTTATGCTATAAGCCTGTTTTTGCAGAGTGTAACCTTTGCAGCAAAGTGAGCCTATATGTGTAGATATTAAAGGCATGTGCAAGAGTATTACTTTTGCAGTTTTTAATTAAGGTGTTGAAAGAGATATTTTGTGTTTGCAGCTTTTCATTTCCTCCTGTTGCTATCTTCTGTTATGACACATTAAACTTCAAAGAGATCTATCACCTCGAATTTGGTGAGTTCATCCACTGTGAGATGAAGCAATGCAGAGCCAGTGCAGGTATCAGCTGTGGAGGGAGAAAGCTCTCCTCATTGCTGTGGGGTGTGCTGTGCCTGGGCAGGCTGAACTGTGCACCAGAGCAACCACAGTCATCCTGTGAAGGGCAGGTGCCTGTGAGCAGGCTGGATGTCACGTTCTGCAGGTGGCAGAAAAATTACAGATTGTGCAATGCTGTCATTTGTAACAAATCAGGGGGAGTGGGAATTTCCTGGGGAGTGAAGACTAAAAGAGTTTCTGAATTATTGGACCAGTGTAAAAGGCACTTGCATTAGAATCATGTTAAAGGAATCAACCTTGTTCTATTAGTAGTGAGGGAGATTCCTAAATTCCACTCAGCAAACATCTGCATCAGCATTTAATGATAACTCAAAACTGTACTAGAAGCTAAGGAAAGTCTCATGGACAGGAAGATTCTTTACTTTGCACACAGGAAAATGTTCAAAGCCCAAGAGAGAATGAAGTTACATTTTACAGTATGTTTTGGGGGGGTTGCATCTCAGGTGATAAAAAAACACAGCAGCTAGTTTCACTTTCCAGTTAGTGTGTGCTGATAACAGGCATAACAATGCATCTGTGGTCTGGGGCAGAAGAGGCAGAGATGGGGGAAGGTGTTATCTCAATGAAAAAACGTTTCGTCTTGAATGTTTGTGTGCACCAGCTTAATGATATAAGAAATACAGGAACTTTTTCACTAATCAAATTAATGACCATTTCAGAGACAAAGAAAACTTAGGTAAAATGTTTAAATACTCACACTCTTGAGAAACCTGTTGGTATGAACTATCCCCAGATAACGAAGTTGGATGTCTGTGTTAGAAAACTAATGCACATTGGGTTAAGTTGTGCCAGTACAGATATATAGAATGACAGATTTCTGTGATTTTCTTCAAAAGACAATTCTAGAAATGTTAGATTACCAAACGTGCTAAAGAAACAAACCTAAACAGAGTGTCACTATCTTTTGTTTTGCTGTAAGCCTGGGGGAAAGGGCCACTGGGGGAAAGGGGGCCAATTCTTTGATGCATTTGGGAGAAAGTGGAACTATTGTCTATTCAAGCTCACACACAGTTGTGAAAGAAAATAGTTTTCATGGTCTTGCTAAACAAAGAAAAGACTCACATGGCCTTGCTATTTAATGCGACTGAAAATTGAAGGGTTTTGCTTCTGATTAGCAGTGGTATTGAAAAAAAAATTTCCAAACATTCTTGAAATTTGAGAAAAAAGTGTTCCAGATCCAAAGCTGACTTTGAGAGTGAAACCCAGTCCAAACAGTTACTGCCAGCCATTTTATGCTTTGCTGAAATTGCTTTCCATCAGTGATGCTATAATCATCCATCTCTCAGGGGCAGCCTCAAGTAGTCGTAGGAATAGACTTCAAACTCATGTTTTAAGATTGACTTGTTTCTGTAAACCCAAATCTCTAGTCCAAGATCAATTGAATATCCAAAGTTACAACTCTGCCGTTGCTGCTAATTTACCAATGCTGAATATGTGTTTATCCAGGTAGCAATTTTTTAAAGGTAGAGAATTAACAGCATATAGCAGAACCTTTTTAGCAGAACCACACTATGGAGTACCCAAAATCAAATGAAAAGCCTCTTAGGGAGTACAGTGACCTTGTGTAACAGCTGACTGAAAGCTGAAAACCAAAGAACTTCTGAAACACAGAAGAACTGTGAAACAAACCCAAAGAATTACTGTTGCATAATAGTTTTTTGGTTGACAACCACATGCCTGCAAAATCCTGGACACTTGGGCTTTGCACTGTGTGTGACAATTTGAGAGACTCAGCTTGTCTTTGACAGAGGTCCTTTCTTAGACTATCATTGAAGGTTTACTTAGAAGGATGGTAATGAAAAATGTGTTATATTTAATCCTACTGCTTTTTTTACTCATTATTTGAGTATTTGTGGATATTTCTTGCTTCCCTGCAGGCTTGGAATTGTTTGTGCTGTAGAAACAGCTGACTCTTTTACTTCCTGATGTCTACTAATAGATTTCAGCAGCCATATGCTCACTGACAAATATCTGCATATTCACTCAACCCCAGCTTGCCCATGTGCAGTTGTGGAGGGAAAAGTATTGTGGAGCACAGGCTGCTATTGACTGACCACAGGGCTGACCACATCTGAGCAGGAGCAACATCACTGTGCCCAAAGACAGGGATGGCTGGACATTTCTGGCTTGCTTTAGGGTGATGATTTTCTTAAAACCATTTTCCAGAATGTACGTGCACATACTGAATGGAAGAAAGCATTAATTTTCTTTGTCCTTTCTCACACATGCAGTGTGTGTTTTCTTTGCTATCTGCAATAAATTGTAGTCAAGTTTATCCTAAATTACATCCTTGTGTTTCTGCTGTGTTGAGGCAGAATGCTTCCCTAGTCTCTGAGGCTCCTTACTCTTCTTTTTTGTTTCTTTGCAACACCAGGCTGCATTCCTAAAATGAGCTTTATATGGATTGCTTGCAAAATGAATTGAGTCTCCTTTTCCATTTCACAGTAGGTTTTTGTGTCAAATTTCTTAGGAAATATTTTCCAACCCAGTAGTATTTTCTTACTGAGCTTTAGCTTCAAACAAATGTCATCTCCAAGATATTACAATGTAGCACCTGTTGCTTGGAAGAAGTGGCTGGAATAGAGTACTTAATTGTTTAAAACCAACGCTGAAGCTCACTTCAGCTAATTCACTTTGTGGGGAAACGTTTCCTTTGCAGAGCAATACTTAAACTCAGTTATCACTTTGGTATCTTCACTAAGCTTGGAGGAGGGAACTAGGAGCCACGAGGAGGCTGCAGTGAATTTGTACCACACGCGACCTGCCATGTCTTACAGCCAGCTCCCTCAGAACACACATGGTTCTTCTCAGGGAGGACATAATGCAGGACTTCTTGCAACACTTAATTCCCTAATACAAAGTCTAGCTAAATGTTAACTGACTCTGTTGGTGTCTGTGTTTTAGCACCTTTGCAGCTTCAGCTGTTGCCCTCACACGTGTACAGCAGCATTGCCCTCCAGGGACTACACCTCAAGTTCCTCGGGTTTTATTCCAACCTTCTAAGAGAAGATTGCCATGCACTTAGATGTGCTATCTCTCATGGTTACCTCCTTTCCCACGCCCACAAGTTTAACTGAAGAAGGAAAACTTTGCATTACAGAGGAGAATGTAAGTATGTAAGAAATTAAGATATAGCTCTCACAGCAATCCTTTATTCCCCACATTTGCAGCTTTCGTGTTAAGGCACAAAGATGTATTCCTACTAACAGAAGGTACGATCGCTCTGCTGGGGGCTGGGAGAGCTGTGTCTATTGTGTAACTTCTGTGGGCTTAAATAGCTAAACTTAATTGTGGATCGGCTGAGTTTTCCGTGGTGAAGAGAGAGGGATGCCATTCCAGCTGGCAGAAGGACTGGGAGACATCCAGCCTTGATCTGTGCAGGGTCTCCGTGCTGCTTGGAGGATGCTTTCTAGCAGTTTAGTGGACGGTGGTGATGACCAGAGAGTTGATTTCTTGTGAAACCTGGAGACCGCTTCGGTTTCATCCCGTCAACCGGGGTTCCCACCTTAGCAGGTGGTTAATACCAAGAGTAGCTCTTACTGTGCCGAACGCACCCGGAGCCTCGCCGGAGAGCATCCTTTGGTGACCACACGCACGGAAAGCGGTGTGGCTGCGCTGGCCCGGCTCGGGCTCCCTCCCAGAGCCCCCGTATCCCCCCGGGTCTCGCAGCAGCCGGGGCGGGCTCGGGGCCGCGCTCCCGGCGCCTCTGGGCCCGGCGCTGCCCCGGTGCGCACATGGCCAGAGCGGGCGGCGGGGGCGCGACGCCGGCCCGGGGAGGGTCTGCGGGCCCGGCGGCTGCGGGCGGCCCCCGCCCCGCACACCTCCCCCGCGCGGGGGGAGCGGGAGGGAAACCCCCAGTTCCGCTTCCTGACGGCGCCGCGGCCCGGGCGGGGAGCGGCGGCCGGAGCGCGGGGCTGCCGGCGCCCATGGCCGGCGAGCGGACGCGGCGCTTCACGCGGAGCCTGCTGCGGCCGGGGCAGGCGGCGGAGCTGCGGCACAGCGCGGCCGCCGCGGCCGCCGGCGGGCGGCTGCAGCCGCGGGTGAGTGCGGCGGGGCAGCGCCCGGCGGGGCGGCGGGCGGCGGGCGGCGGGCGGCGGGCGGCGGGCGGCGGGCGGCGGGCAGCGGGCACCGGCCCAGGTGCGAAGCGCGCTCGGGTCCCGGGGAGGGCGCGGCGGCGGCGCCGGGCCGGGGGCGCAGCGCTGGGAGCCCCGGGCCGCCCGGCCCCGAGCGGAGCAGCCCGCGGGCAGCGCTGGCCCGCTCGGCTGTCGCTCCGCGCCTCCCCGTGCTACGGCCGACGGCTGACAGCCCTTTCTGACAGCCCTCGCTGACAGCCCCCGGCGGCGGGCCGGCATCCCCCCTTCGCTTTCGCCGGTTTTCTTTCCCTTTGGCTGAGCTCCCCGGTGGCGGGTTAGGTGAGAGCCGGGGAGCGCCCGGGCGGTGCGGGACAGGCGCGGGGCTCGGGGCCGGAACAGGCGCGGGCTCCCCGGTGTGGGACGGTCAGGTGAGTATCGGTCCTGCACAGCCCGGGTGTCACCATCGCTACCGAGAGGCGTGTGCGCTCCCGGTGATTTCCACTGGAAACCCCGCGCAAGAAGCCCGAAATGCCACGGAAACACAGACCGTGTTCTTCCTACTTGCGTTCTCTTTTAAAATGCACTGCATGAGGCTCCAGGCCCCGTGTCTCTCCATCAGTGGAGTTTTCTCCTCCGTTACACAGTTGTACCTAAGTCCTTAGCTGATAAACATAGATGGCGAATTGTTAGGGTTCACAATGAAATATCCACTAGCCTTTTCTCTAGGCATTTATGAGTCTTTTATTAGCCATTTTGATATTAACATTCCTTTGGACTTAAAGCTATGTGTTATGAGACTTATGTGACTCTTTAGATGATTAAGCATATCATTTCTGTGAATCATTAAATTCAGATAAATATTTTTCTTTTCTAGTTTTAAAGGCAACACAGCTCATGAAGTAAGGGAAAGTTGTAATGAAAGGTCATCACTCATCAAAGTTTACCCCACAGCAGTGCCTAGCTGTAATACATTCTGCCTGCATAAAACAGAAAGCAATTCTGCAGCTGTGTTCCCATAAAGTTAGTCGGCATTTTCCATCTTCTGAGGGGCCTTGCCCAGTACAAATGGATAGCTGTGCTTAGAGACAGCAGCCAGTTCACAGTTCCTAGTTACCTGTACACCAAATGTGAGTTGTTTTCTTAACGTCACTATATTTGAAGTGCTTTTACAATCAGCTTTGAAGGTCTTCATAATGCAATCCCAAACTTCTGACTTTTGAAAGCTTAGAAGAAGTTACATGTCTCTCCTGACTTTCCACGAATGTTGTACGTGCTATCAGCCCTTGTCAAATCTCAAAGCATCCCTACAGCTTCACTACTAGCAGATTTATGTGGTCCTGCTTGCTGGACAGAGAGATCAGAATTTGGCTCATTATCAAACAAGATGCACTACACTGATGGAGTTTTGGTGGAAACCCTCAAGGAACTTTCATGGTTGGTTTGGGATCTGACCCCAAGAGATCCACTAAGAGTGTATGTTTCAGTTCAGGTACCAGCTAAACTATTGTATTGTCTCATTGCATCCTGGAGTATCATAAATGAAGTTCTGTTAGCAATATATTTTACTCTGCTGTGTCTTTGCTGCAAGAATGCAGAAACAAAACAGAATGAAATTGATGAAGCAGATCTGAAATTGATGGTCTGTTTCCTTAGAGGAGAGTGGTGTTATTAATGTGTTGCTAACAAATCTTATACTGCTATCTTAATATAATTACTTTTCATGTATTCACATTTTATTTTATTCAATCTCTCTTTAAAACATCGACACTCCAATTGTAGGGTGACAAAAATCATCTGCCACTTCTGTGAGTCTTCTGTGAGACTTCCTGTTGACTGATGAAATACACTGGCACTGGATTTCATCAGGGCTTTTGATGCAATATCTGGGGCAAATACAGTCAGATCTGAAAGGATGATCTTTGGAAGATACTGAAGTTAAATTTGAAGATGCCAGACCAAATTCTGGTTTCAGTTATACCGCTCAGTGGGATCACTTAGGGACTTCCAGATGTGTTTTATTCACCAGCAGGCACAATGGTTCTGAAGTCTGAGTTGCTTGCTGTGTTGAATATGTATGACTCTGGGGAACTTAATGAAGTTACCATCTTTTTACCATACTTTTTTTTGGGTTGCCAGTAATGTTGCCTCTGAAAGGCAAAGTTTTAGAAAATGCCTTATGCTGAGGTCTCATGAAGGAGTATAAAGCTGCTCCCTTCAGGGTTAAATCTTTTCTACCCAGATCAGCTAGACTGAGTAGAATTAACCATTGTATCTTGGCTAACAGCCAGATCTCTTGGCAGATGTTCCAGGGTTGCAGTTTTGGGGCTGCCAGGTGGAGCTGTGGTGTTCTGTCCTGGGCAGTGATTGCTGCCTCTGGATCTGTAACAGAGAGCCAGGGTGGCAGGTCTGCTGAGGTGTGCTAGGGTTCCCTCCAGCCTCTGTGCCTTGCACTCAGGGATTCTGGGATGGCACAGCCATTGCATTGTATAAAAGAACCTGAAATTTATGGCTGAATTTCAACTGACGTTTTGTACCAGAAATGAATATTCTCACAGAAGAGAAAAATTCGGTCTATTCAGTGAGGTCTGTTGGTTCTCGTCACATCTTGCTCTGGATGTATCAGCCCCTTATATTCCAGTTATACTAAATCTGGCTTGTATTGGAGTGCCCTGGAAGTTGGCTCAGCTGCTGTCGAGTCTGCACGAAACTGGCAGCTACAAAGGAGGGAAAGCATAAATGTGTAACATGTAAAGAATTATGTCTAATTAAGCCTTCTGGTGCTGCTTTTGTCTATGTCCTGTATTGAGTTGCAGCTGGACTTCTGCTGGTAACGTTTGGACTGCACCTGCTCTATGTGCAACCCTTCAGTTCAGTAGGAGCATAGGGATCAAATGTCTAAACCATCTTAGAGAAAAGCGAAGTGTTGTGTCTTATAACTCTTTACTGTCTTCATAGAGATTGCTTCTTCTTTGGTGTCCTTCACCTTTACTTTTGCTCATTTAATAGTTGCTAGTGTTCAGCACACAAATCTGTTTATTAAAAAAAAAAAAAAAAGAAAAAAGGTGCCATAATAATCAGGAGAAATGAGTTGGCAGAAGTAAGGATGTTTGTCATTTGGTGTTGTATCGGAGAGGAACTTCTGCAGTGCCCTGCAAGATAAAAAGTGGAAATAGAGATTGAAGGTGGAATATATGTGTGTATATTGCTGGTAGGGGGTAGTAACTGCAGTGTTTTGGCAGATGTAACACACTGTACGTTAATTACCCAACTCTTCAGCAGGTGGGAGGAGTGGTGCTATCAGATATTAATGGTGTATGGCTGTACTTCAGGTTGTTTCCATTGCCTCCTTAGGCTTTCAAGTAGTAATGGCAATTCACCAGACTGTCTGGTGAAATAGATCAGCATCATCTAGAAGGTAAATAATTTATTGTATTTTGAAACTTTCATGTGAAATTCTTTGTCTCTTCTAATAGAAAGCACTTGTTCGAAAGTTGCTTCATGAACATTCGCTGCCACTTCCCAGGAGAGCTGAATAGCTGTGCACAAGAAAGGGACATTAATATGTCTGTTGCTTCATTTGTGTCTGTCACAGCAACAGTATTTTACCGGAAGTTTTTAAAATGGGGATGGGCCAGTCAGTGTTTCAAGAAACCAGCTTGCTAACTGCTTAGCTAATACTAAACTTCATGTTATACTATTATTTCCAGATCTCAATTAATTTGGCTAGGTACTGCTGGCTGCAGTCCTCATCTACAGAAAGTGTTGTGACATTGCTTTTATAAAAGAGCTGTGGCAGGTCTTGCTCCTCATCTCTCTTCCATCATTAAACAAGTTAATAGCAGTCTGGATTTGGGCTGTTGCTCCACGTGTCTTTTCTTTGGCAGGGGTTTCTTTCCATCCCACTGCAGCCAAGCACAGAGAGTCGTGGTGTCCGATCCCTGAGTACTGGCTGTCTCTCTCACGTGGAAGGCTGGATTACTTGGCTCTTTCTTCTGCACAAATATGAGTTCCTCTCCTTTTTAGCTTACCTGGGGCCACCATAATTCCTCCCTGAAAGAACAGATCCTCTTAGTTTCCCGTGTCTATTTCATGTGGTATGTACTTTACAAATAATAACATCTCTGTTTATATTGTGGTTGTATGTTTCTACTTTTGGGTGGGTAATGAACTGGTTTGTGTCTCCAGTGGTGTGTTGTAGTCCCTCAAGAAGAGTGATTTGTGTGGTTTCCAGCCTCACAGGGAGCACCCACTGGCTTGGTGAATAATGATACCATAGCTTTGACTGTGCCTACTTTGTATGGCCCGTTCTCATATGTGATTCCATGTTGTGAATAAAATAACACCGAAAAACTCATCTGTTGAGAAGGTACAGTGTTACCTGAGCTACTTCAAAGACAGAAACTGGACTGTGAAAGACTCCTTTCTGCTGAGGATGTTCTGATGTCTCCTGTTAGTCCAGGGTGAACCCACGTTACACATTTATTAAGGCAGTGAGTCTATCATGGTGTTGTACCCAAAACAGACTCTGTGTGCTTGTACATAGCACTGTACATGCACTGCCTTCACACACCAGCCGCTAGATTTTTTGTCTATTTCCCTGTGAAAAAAAACCCAAACTGGTGCAGTAATCTTCAGAGCATGTGCATACAGAGAGGGCCTCGCCCTTTTTTAGTGGTTAAGAGAGTTTGTTCATGACACCAGCATGAGGTAGTATCACCTGCAGGTCTGGAGCTGGTAGTTCTGTTATGGCAGGCCTTGGCATTTGAGATGAGTTAGGGTTTGCTCAGGGCAGACAACTTGACAGGCGTATTTAGAACGTTAACAACCTTGTGCAATGTTGAAATATTAAATAACTTGTTTGTATTTGTAATTTCCCTGTGAACCTTGTTCATGAATCTACACTCAAAAACTTACCTTTCCTTTTTAGCCTGTGTGACATCCCTTGCTCAAGCACAAGACTCACATTATTTGTGTAGTCTCCTTTATTAGTAATTTTTTGTTGTTTTGAAGTGTCTAACGAATAATTCTATAGATTTTTTTTTAGCTGGAGTATCCCAAGAACACTCGGTTTGGCCTGGGTAAGGATCTGACTGCTTTCAGCTGGCTGCTGGAGCCCAGATGGAAGGGCAAATCAAGCAAAGGGTACAGGCAAGAATGCACTACTTGCACATTCTCCAGCTGCAAGGCTCCCTCCTCTGCAGGCAGACAAAAGGGGCAAAGTCTACTTCTGAGCAATTCTAGGAACTTCATCTGGCACCAGGGGTGAAATTGATGCAGAAATGAGGAAAAGGAGATAAGAGAACAGAGCCTCAGAGAGGGTGGGGACAGAGGAGGGAAGAAAATGGTTTAGAAAGAAAAGCATTGGAGAAAATGGGGGAAAAAAGAAAAGACTTTGTGGGTAAGGAGAGGCTGAAGAAGATAATAAAACGCAGGAAAGAAACGAAGAGAGCTGCAAGAAAGCTTCGTCAGGTTGGTGAATAACTTGTGCAGATAAGCCATTGATGTGCACCCCTGGGCAGTCATTTAGGAGGTGGGGAGACCCAGGCACTTGGATTTAAATGCAGGGTTTTTACTGTTGTCTTGCGTTTGTCACCTGACTAACACTTTCTTTTACATTAATGGAAGGTGAGTCTGCTTAAGTAACTCAGAATGCTCTCAGTTTATAGAAGTTGCATTAACTTTTTTTCTTTTGCCTGCAAGGTTAAATAAGTGGTCTTGAGAGGGAGAGAATGAACATCAATAGCAAAGAGAAGCTGGAAAATTAAGCCTTGTGTTGGCTTTGGAAGAGGATGGATGGATACACAGAGACAGTTTAATATTGTTGTGGTTTATAACAGGCAGTTCAGCAGTGCATGTGTCACTTCCAGAAGACAAAACATGTTTGTAACTTTTCGAGCATAAGGTCAAAAGCCTATGGAGTAGTGACACCGATATGATTATTACACAAAAACTTGTTTGTTGTGTATAATGTTTCCAGTTTAGGATTCCCTGCATTTCACAGAACTCAACAATAATTTTCTGGATCTAAATTGTACTTGCTGTCTGTTTTATAAAAACTGTATATTATTATTTTAGCAAAAGCTGACTTTATCTCTGGTTTTTGGGGGGTTTTTTTATAAGAAAAACAGAACACCAGGAGCTGACTGCCCAAGTTCATGCAATAAATCCATAGTAAAAGCTGTAGAATGATTGTCTCCAAGTTTATCCCCCTCACAGGTTGTCCTGCCCCACGTGGATGAATAATTTGTCTGGCTTCATAGTGCTCCCTACTCCTCTCATTTCTGACATGGGCAAATTTTTCCCTCTCTTGTAAAATGTAAGAAGACTGAAGGCTGCCTGTCCTTTGTGTGCTTGCTTAGTGTTAATGACTTCTGCTCACGTTGTCCCTTTCTGGGCAGAGCACAGGCTCCAAATAGCCGTGTAATAGGAGGGCACTGAGCTGCATTAGTGTTAAATGGTGATGTGTGTCGGTGAAACCTTCCAGAGCTGGGAAGCTTTTTCTACTTTTCTTCCTTTTTTCTTCCTTTTTATTTTTTTTTTTTTTTAATTTCCCAATTTAATTTCCCAAAACTCCTTACTCCTTCTCTATTTTTCAGTTTGGGTGCTCAAGGAAGTAGTTTATTATTGTTTCTTCTTCATGTCAGTGATGCATAATCACAATCTAAAAGCATTGCTTAAATGCATTTTTTGTAGATTACTTGTCATTTCTGGTACTACTTTTTTCTTCATGATACAGACAGGAAGAGGTCAATGTTGCATTTTTGTTCCTAAATTTAACACAGGAAGAGAGTTCCCTTGGAGCACGGGGGTAGGTGGTGCTGCCCATCCTCTCCTTCCCAGCTTTACTCTGGGAGTCAACATCCAGCCTCTTTCCTTGGGTTCTGTAAAGTTACTTTTCAGCTGGAACCCAAATACTGCATGTTTTGGAACACAGTGTAATGATTTGAGATGACAGAATATGGATGTTCTTAAACTTGTATAAAAATACATCCGATGTGGAAATCTGGATATGTTTGTGATGTGTGTGGGTTCATACTGTGCAGACAGCAGTGTGAACTGCAGCTACTGTCATTGGGATCCCAGGAAATTATGGAGAAATGGACAGGGATACCTCCCTGCAACAAGAGTCTTCTGCTGCCTCTGAAACAAGGTTTTATCTCTGAAGGCTCAAAGAAAAAAAAAAAAAGGAAACCTCAAAATTTGAAAGATACACTGTATTACATTTTAAATTGTGTATTAATTTAATAATGACTGCAGTCATTAATAAATAACAATTAACTTACTGCTAGACTTTCTTCCCCTTATTGCTGTTGTGCAATATTTGTATAATATTCATTGTACAGAAGCTTAGTATGCTGTCAGCATTGCAGTGATTTTTTTAATTGCAGTGTAATTCCCTGCTTTTCCTTCATGGAGTGTGGAGGAAGTGGAGGGCAAATCTGTCACTGAGTCTGAAATGGGCTGTTCAGGTAGGAGAATAATGCTGGCTGACTTAAAGCAAACATGATCCTAGGTTACTGTGACATGTTGACCTAAATTAAATGATGTAGAGATAATGAAATTTAATGAATGCAATTGAATTGGATATGATAGAGGGGGGAAAAAGGTTTCCTTTTTTAATGTGTTACTGTTTATCAACAAGAGTAATAGAGAAATATTCTCTCTGACAGTGGAGTGACTACGAATGTTTAGAATTGCAAAAAGAAAATCTATTATCTTTAGATTATAGTTTTTAAACTGTCGTTGTCTAAATGTATTGCTTGCCTATGCTAGATGTACCTGCTTTGGTAACCATGTTTAAGTTGATAATTTTAAGGAGTGCACTTCTAATTTATAGGCAGAAATGAAATTCTGGACTCTTAATTGTCTTGTCCTTTTCTAGGGCTAAATTAAAACCACATGGGGAGCACAATGGCTCTGCAGTCAAGGCCTAGAAGCATCTTTTATCCAAAAGCTGCCTGGAACATTTTCACTGAGGGTTAATGTGACTGTCTTTTGATGCAAATCCCTCAATGATCTTTGTTCTGCATTAGGATTTTCTCGTGGTTTAGGGGTAGAGGTTGACATGGTTTGAAGAAAATGTATTTTTAAAGTGTGAGAAGATTCTCCTGTGATCTGAGGTTTTGCCAGGCTCTGGGACAGAAGATGTGCATGGCAGAGGGACATGTGGAGAGGGAGGGGGGAGGCTGCTGTAGTATCCTCTGGCCACAGTGGTGTGTAACGATGCCTTAAACTACTTTTTCCATCTCTTCCTTCTGCTGTGAGGTGCTTGTTGCAGCTTTCTTCTTGCCCGTTCTCTACTCCCTGCCTTCTTTCCCTTCTAGTCCTGTGCAAGCTCTGGCAGCCCTGGGGGGAGCCTGAGCCAAAAAGTCAACAGAATAGAGGAAGGAAAAGCTGCCTATACCCAGGCACTGTCCAAAATGTATGTTCAGTTTGAGGGAGGGCAGGATGCCAGTCCTCCACATCCCCCTTCTCTCCCCTTTGGAACAAACACAGTGCTCCTTTCCATGCTATGAGTAGGTGCAGGAGAAAGGATTCAGAGCTTGTTGAGTCGGAGTGAAAGTGGTGGGCTGAAGTCAGCCTGGGGGCTATTGATTGGACTGTGCTTGTTTAGATAATAAGTCATCTTTGGAGCCTGTCCTGTGAAAGAGCTTTCTCCATTGCTGTGTGAGTACCATGGCACAGGCCAGGCTTGATGTCTTTTGTTAGGAATGCCTCTTGCATTTCACACGCCATAAATAACTTGTGGTATTTGCAGCAATCTCAGTCTCTCTTTGAAGATACAAGTGTACAGCCTTGTTCCTGGCTTCTCTTTTTTTCTTCTTTTTTTTTTTTTTTGTTACTTAGCCTCAAGTGGTCTCAAAAGTGGTTCAGGGGCCTGAATTTGGCCATCCTTGGGATAGAACTGTTTTGTGGCTTTGAACTTTAAGCTATATGGAACAAAATACATGAAAGTTTGTTCTGCTGAGCAGCGGTGCGTTGACAGGGAGAGACCTTGGGAAAACAAGTGCTGGGTCACACCTCTGATTCTGTGTGCAGAGAGAAAGGGAGTGATGAGTAAGTATTAAAACCAGTAATGAGCAGACTTTGATATTTATTCTAGAATAGCATGTGGTGTGTGAATACCTTTTGTATTCACATATTTGCAATGCATAGTAAAATATGTGCTGAGCCATCATGTTTCTATTGTCAGTGTATAGGCACACGTTTTCCCCTTCAATTCATGGGGAGCAGGTGGACTTCCAGCAGTGGATAGAGAGCAATTACAGAAGCGATGCAGACGTTAAATATGCACAGCTCTCCTCTGAAAGCAAGTTACTAAAAAGCATCTGCCTGTTCCAAAGCTGCGTCTCACTTTAGGCAACAGTTGCCTTTTGCATGAGTAACAGTTGTTTTTTTCTTTGAGCTGTGTGATTGCACAGTGCCTCTGTTCTGCTGACACCCTTCCATTAAACAGCTAAAATCACGAACACTGATGGAAATGAAGTCGTACAACATTAAGTAGGGTTGAATTATACTGGTGTCTTTAGTGCTGCATGAATTTATCCTCATAGCTTCCCCTGAACCAATGAAAACTGGTTTGGATGTTTTGTAAGAGAACCTACAAAACAGAAATTCAGGAGATCCATTAACAGAAATTTGGCTTCCCTGGTGAAATAATAACCTGTGATTTAACAGTAATGCTAGGAAATCCCTAATATAAACAAAAAAAAACGTAGTCAAGGTAGATGATTACTTTTCGAAAGGTATCTTTCAGAAACCTCCTGGTCCTTCTTGTATTTCAAATGCATACCCAGTTGTTTCCAAGTTCCTGTATACTTTCTAAAAGAAATGGAGCTCATGTAACACACCAATTCCAAGCAGTTTAACTCTGATTGGTTTGGAAATGGAAGAAGATGGAATGGTAGTTTTGGGGTGTTGTTATATAGTGATGGTAGTTCCAGCAGGCTGGGGATGTTGGCAATGAAATGCTTTTTGCCGTCTAGGTATTCTTTCCTCAGGAAGGGTGAGGAGAAAACTGTTTGCAGAGAGGTTTCAGGTGAATGTTACAAGTTCCTTGTGTTGCTATAAGGATGAGCAGTAGTACAGTGGGACACAATGTCTAACATGCCTTAATATGAAGTTTATCTCCTTTTATTTCCTTGAATTTTTCTTACAATGTGAACCCTTCAAAACCACTAGCCATGGCTTGTATGTGGCAGTTAAATATTATCTTTCTCTAGTTTCTTCATTCTCACATCTGCCCACTCCCTACTTTGCCGCCCTCACCCTTTCCAGTCGTGGATCCTTGTTGTTCTTTGTGTCCCTCTCCCACTTGTCTTGGAGCCTCTGTTAATGCCTCTCTGTGCAGGGAACAGTGTGTCAGTTGTGTCAGGCGCCCTATCTTTGCCTGCCATCCATGCCACATTAAAACCCACTTCTTCCAGGAATGCTCCTTGCCAGTTCTGGGACTGGATGATCTCTGTGCTCCTCCCCTGGCTGAGCAGCTGCCCTGGTTTGCTCTGCCCAGCTGCCCCTCTCTCCCCCAAACTGGCAATGGAAAGCCTTTGGCTTTGGTAATAGGCCTCTCTTCTGGCTTTGCTGGGAGGTTTTGCATTGAACACCTGGGTTTGTATTGATAGTTGCTGTTTGAATGACTGTTCACCAGATAAAATATAGTTCAAATAATACTGAGTGACTCTTCTTGAAAGAAGAACTTTTCCAGTGTCTGTTTCTTTAAGGGAAGCAGTGGTTCCCTGTTTAGTGTAGTGCAGAAGGCAAGTCCGTGTCGTGACGTGAATATATCAATGGATTTATACATATTTTAAAATGGACTCAAGTGAATAGACCTACAATCAGTTTCCTTGGAAAAATGTGGCATGCCTGGTTTGTGGGGTTTTAAGAAAAGAACTTTGCATTTAAATTCCATTGTGATGGCTACTGAGATGTGCTAGAATAAGGCATAAGGGCTGCTCTGCTTGATCTTTGTGTCCCAAGGCTCCTGGATTTCTGTTTCTACCACTGTTTCTCAGTGTGTATTTCAGAAGATCTCTATTCCTAATCCTAAAGGATCTGTCAGGGATTCAGATAAGAAATAATAAAAATAAAATAAATTTTAAAAAATATTTTGGGGGAAGATTTTGTGTGATCAAGAATGGGAGTCAGCAAATGAATTGTAATTAAAGCTTGAAAACTGAGGTGTGAAAGCTCTGTGATGCACAATGAGGAGTTGCTGCTCAGTGTGTGACTGGGTCTGTCATCACCCCAGCAGCACGTCCTGAACCCACCTTGCATGGTTTGCAATGCAGCTGGTTGTTGTTAACATCTATGAGGTAAAAAAGATAATGTGAGAGAGTTGTCTGACTTTTTTTTGTCAGTGTCAGAGCTCCAGACATGCCCCAGAGCCAGTATGCCAAACGCATCCTGCTATCGTTAGCTAACAAGGTCAATTTAACAAATACTTTTTTCTGTCATAAGGGTGCAAAAAGAAACGAAAATTGAGCCATGACTAAGGAATAATACATTCTAGTTGCTGTTATCCTGGGCTCAGCTTAGCAGATTTTTTAGCTTTTTCGTGTCTGTCTGTAAGATAACAGGAATAAAAGCCAGCAAAGTGCACTGCTAACGGTATGACTGCTTTTAGACAGTTTGGCAGGAAGTGCTGTTTCCTGTTCTCTTTGATGTTCTGTTGACTTTCTCATAAATATTAACCCATCTGGGGCTTCAACATTTGTTGTTACGGTGGGATAGACAATGTCAGTGACAGCCAAATTTAAATGTAGTTGTTCCTTTAAGCAGATTGAACAGGTTCTGGTTTGAAAATACAGAATTATGCTGTAGTTCTTCTGACTGCAATGTAGTATCTTCAGATTTCTCTCTGCATAGTCAAGTTTGAAAGTGGGATTAGATTTGCCTTTAAAGTAAGGGTTCACACTGGTGTGGTTTGCTCTTCTCGATCAGATTAAAGCTTCCAGAAGTCTTGTGTCATAGGCAGATGCCAAGTTCCTCAGCACTCCAAAGTCAAGTAATAATTGTAGTGCCATTTGATGTGCTTCCCAGATCCCCAGATAAATTTATATTTGGAATAGGATGATAGATCCATCTTCTCCATTACTTTCTTGAGAGGAATTGTGTCCTTATCTCTTGAGACCCCAAGCAAGTGCTGTCCACAGGGGTGTCAAGGTCCCTTCCAACCCAAACTTGTGTGATGGAGGTGAACGTCTCTTAACCTTTCCCCCTGCCTGTTCCTCTTGGCTGGCAGTCATGTGAGCACTGGTTCAGCAGGATGTTTTGGTTAGGGTAGTACCTCCTATCAGGGTGCACCAGTCTTTTGGCTTTTACACTTGTGGGTTTTTTCAAATCAGATGCTGATAGATGTGATTTGAAAGCCAGAGGGTGCTGCTTCCCAGAGAGCTGAGATGTGTAGACACGTTTGTGCTGGGTGGAGGACACCTCGAGGTGTCTCCCTGGAAATGCAGGAGCTTCCGTTCCCGGTGTTTGTGCATGCCAGTGACACTGTGCCCCAGCAGTGTCCTCAGTAAATTGCCGGCCTGATCTTTTGTGAAGAGCAGTCGTGTTGAATTTAGAGTTACTACATCAAGAGTGATGCACTGATACTGAAAGTGAGTAATCGTAACCAAGTCTGCCCTTATGCCTGACAGTGTGTGTTTGGTATTTAGCTGTAACTGTTCCTAATTTGCTCAGCTGCTTGACAAAAGCATAAATGACATCGAGGTGAGAGCTCTTCTGTTGGCTGCAACTCTGTGTTACCATGACATAATTGTAACATTACACAGAAAGTGATAAATGATTGTTAACTTTAATTAGAGCACTGATAATATATTGGAGTGAATTTCAGCAGAAATGAACAATTGCTATCTCTGCATTTCAATTTCCATTTGAATTGTAAGAGAAAGCTGAGAATAATTTTCCTTGGTGTGAAAAAGGAGTGTGTTTAAAGGGAATCTGCGTGTTCCATCATATTTTCACTTGGATATCACATGTTCTAATGAAAGCTTTGGTAGCATAGACAACCAGACTGTTGGCTTCCTTAAAAAACAACTTTAAACAGTCTTTTGGGGTAAAGTTCCCATGTGTACTCTGTAAGATTTAAATAATTTACTTATGCATTTGCACTTTTTCTGTTGGAACTACTTAAGAATGTAACCCTGTTGAATGCCCAGCTGTCAGCAGAAGGATGAGGGGGTGGTCTAGGAAGTTGGTCATCTATTTAAAAACCTAATTGCATGTTGCACAGAGGGAACTGCTTGATGCCCTGAAGTAAATCAATACCTTTGTGAGTGTAAATAATTGTAATTTCATGAAAAACACTCTCCAGCTGGTCTCTATTTCCTGTTTGACTGAGAAGTCCTGAAAGACTAAAAAGAGATCAGGTCAACATTTGGGTACTAGCTAAAATTACTAGGATCCTTTGGAAGTTCATTTGAGATGTGTCATAATAATCTAGAGAATGACATCACTTCTGTTATATACTAGGTAATTTTTTTTAAGTTATGTTCTAAAGTGGTTCTGTAAGAACAGGATATTTTCATAAATATCAGTTAATTTTACAAAAAGTCAATAGCATAGGCTATTAGGACTTTAATAATAAAAACAAATTACTTGTAACCAGACATTTCAGTCAGTGAGAATGAAAGCTCTTTGCACATATGTGTATTTAGCTCATAGTTTCTACTCAAATTTTAATCTCCCTTGGAGTTCAGTATTATTCTTTCAAAACACACATGTTACTAATCAAAATATTATTCTTCTAAGGATTTCTTCCTGAAATACCAACCAGAAGACATATGTTTATAAAGACTGTGTTAGAACTTAACAAATACAGGCCAAACAACTTACAATTGGCCCGGTTTTGCTTATTTTGTATTTTCTTAAATCAACAGCCTTGTGGATGTGAATGTTAATGGATACCAGAAACCTAAGATTCGTTAGTTTTAGATTTTGTATGATTTTATTATCTTCTGGAGGTCAAATAAAAGAAAGGGAGAGAAATCCTGACAAGAGACAGAAAATGAAAACCACATGTTGTACAGAAAAGCTGTCCAGGGGACAGTGTCACTCATTAGCTGCTACAATAGCTGTTACTTGGTTTGATATAGTGAGCACATTGTTGTGCTGTGACAAAAGCCCTGCAATATTATTTCTAAAAGGGGCAGGGTGCTTTTTGATTGCGTTGGTGTGTTTTGTTTTTGCCCTTTGGGGTGCTTTTTCTTTTCCATAGTGATAAGGGCAAAACTGTGGGTTTCAGGCACTTCCTTGGGTGTGGTGTGAGGAGATGTGTTCGAGTTGCTCCTTTCTGAGAGGGCGACAACATCCCAGTGAGCAGTGTGGGTCTGAGGGACCTTGTCTCTTTTCCATGCTGTTGTCTGGGTGGTCTCGCTGTTCCATTGTGCAGCTTGGGCTTCCTGGCTGGGGTAAAGCAGGAGGAATGTGAGCCTCCCTGAGCTTCTAGATGTGCTAAGAAAGGAAAGGTTTTAGGGCTAATCAGCCCCACATTGTAATCAAGAGGGCAAATTCTCTTATATAGTATCTGGCGCTATATACACACAGATCCCTTTCCTTGTCTTGTGAAGGCTGATGTTTGTGCCAGTGGGATTCTCTGTAGGTGGATTTCTCTGTAGAAATTAATAATTTGCCCTGTGTGCTTTAGCCCAAGAAGTGTCCTGGTTAGGTGATACTTGACATGATCAAACAGGGAAAAGGTGCTTGGCTGGCTGCCCCTGGACCTGTCAGATTTGGGTAGGGTTTTTTGAGTAATATGTAAACAAACAAAAATATCAAGACGGCTCTGTAATATTTATAGCCTTAAAAACTTTCAGAGTCCTAGCTCTTAGCTTTTTTATTTTGGATTCTTGGCACTGATTAAAAAAAAAAAAGTATCTGAAGCCTTATACTGCTAGTGGAAACAATCGATATTCTTCTTGTGGGATCTTTTCTGACAGATACAAGGTTACATCTGCAGCTGCTGTATTTGGGGGAGTGGGGTGATGGGAGAGCAGCACCTGAGACAACACAGTTTTTGCTAGCCCCATATGTACAGATTTTACTTTGCATTTCTTTTTTTTTACTTTGTCCACATTTTGTGCCTAATTTTCCCTTTTGCAGCTGTAGAAGCTTATGCTCGGAAATTGAATGAGATTGTTCCTTTTGGTTCCTTGCTTCTGGCTGAACTCTTTGCATATGTCTCAAAGTGAAATTGCCTTGAAATAATAAGCAGGGATTGTACAACCGATTGAGAGTTGAAAGAAGCCTGATTGGGAGCCTCTTTTGTTCATTTTTGTTCATCTGGGTTAGGTTAGAAACAGCCTTGTGAGAAGAGAAATTGTGTGGCCTAAATGGCCAGTTCATCACCTCTAACCTTTGGTTAAAGCTTCTGCTTTGACTGTGTTTGGGGCTGTCCCAAAGAGGGCACAAATTCGGGCTCTGCTCTGTTAGGCTGAATAAGCCATGTTCTTACACGTTCATGGAATAACAGTGTGGAAAGAACTTCTGGAAGTTGTCAAGTCCAGCTCCGTGTTCAAAGCAGTTCCAGAGAGATAAGGTTACTCAGGACCTTGTCCACTCTCCAAGGATGCCCTGTTCCTGTGTTTGACCACCCTTCATGGTTAAAAGTTTATTGGAAGGCTGTGACTGAGGGGAAGATGCCATCCAAGCTGCCACTGAGTTCCACACTCCATTTCTCAAAATGTTTTTACCATGTCTACATTTCCAGTCGATACAGTCCTGCTTCTCTAGCTTACCTGGTATGATCTGAATTTAGACCTGTCCTGTGTAATCTGTGGCATTTGTGTATGAAGCCTGACCTGTTCATTTAATACCTGATTCCACTGTTTCTTGGTTGTAAACCATTAGTTTTTCTTTGTTAAAGAGTACGAAAAACATTAAATAAAAGAATTAATTTATGTTATTTAAGTTCCCACCTCAAATGTTAAGACGTGCTTTTTTTCCTACTCAAGTGAATTGTTTGAAAACAAAAGGAGTGTATGAGTAGATTGGAGTGTGCCAAGAAATACCTTCCTTTGCAGGCTCTCTTGTGACCTGAAAAAGAGGTATCTTTTCAAAGAGTTAGAGGCTGACAGTGCTCTGGTTATGGAGCCGTTCTGGATTTTGTTATTGTTGTTTGCTGTGTTGTAAATACAAAGATGTCATTGGCTTGGAGTGGAGGCAAATTAGAATAAGAAATGCATTTTCTACCAGAATATCAGTCTAAAATTCTGCTTTAGTCCAGATTTGAGTGGTCTTTTTGAAAGTAGCTCCAGACTCTCTTTGTCTCTGTTTGTGTTTGCTCTGTATTTCTAGCCTGTATTGGAACAGAAATACTAGTTTTGGATTATGGCAAGCTATGGCTGTTACAGAAATAGAGAATGGGTTGCACATCCTGAAGATGAGATGTCAGCAATAAAGGTTTCTGTGGCTCTTGTCCCAGGTTTGTGGATGTGGGTGAGAGGTTTTGCAGTGGTTTTTTCAGGCCTTTGATCATATTTTAGAGAAGAAGTGGTAGTTTACTAAACCACGGTGCTGTTCAGGCCACTCGGCATAGAGAACATTGCTGTACAAATGACACCTCATCCAAACCCACATCTTGCTCTTAAAATCTCGTTAGTGGCCGCTGACATCTCTGCACTGGGAGGGCTGGCTGGGGGATGTTCCTGCCTGCTCTCCCCACTTGCTTGGTTTGCTTTCCAGTGTTTCCATAAGTGTCAGGGCTGGTGCCAGGGTAGCGAATGGAGAATGCATTTGCTCTTCTGTGGGAAAAGCATCTTCCCATGTAGCTGGGTGTGTTTTGTTCTTTAAAATTTATTTGTGAAACATCCAGACAAAAAGCTTTGGAAGTTACGCATGTCATGGAGATCTTGTACTGTGACAGGTAACAGACGAGTAGCGCTCTGTTTCAGCTGTAAGCAATGTCACAAACCCAACATGTTAGAGTGAAAACAGGCACTGTGGTCTATTTTGGTCTTTTTCCTCTATGCCAGTTTTGGTTTTCAGACCCTCTCCCACTGGGCTAGTGAAATGGAAGTCACCTAGAAACAGGATCAGCTGTTGATAACGCAGTTTGAGGGGCTGTGTGGAAGTTTATGTGTATCTTTCTGAAAGAGGATAATAATTTGCTACCAGTTCTTTTTGGAAACCAGTGAGGTGGAGGCTGCTTTTTTTTCCTGTTGTGACTTATCTGTAAAATCTTTGCTTTAGAAGTGTGAGCTCAGCCAGGGTCATAACTTCTGGTGAAAACTCTTCACAGAGTTTATCTTAATGCATTGTGTTTTTATTTAACTCTGTGCCAAAGAAAAGATGAGTTTTGGTAGCTCCAACTCATTCCCCAACAGTTTTATGGGATAATAAAAGTTCTTTTTAAAAACAAACAAACATTTGCTTTGTAGGTTAAGTAGTTATTTTTTCTGGTTCGGAGTCAAAGATTTCTTTTCCTGTTACATGTTAAGGAAGCCACAACAATGCTCTTAGCTGCTTTTTGGAATATTCTGTGCTAGATCCAGAAACCACTCAAGTGCTTTGAAATAAGGAGGTTTTCATCACTGCCTATGGGTTGCAGTTCTCTATTTTACTTGATCTAAGAATAATCCCATTGATCTCACAAAGGCTGTAATTGTGGAAAACTACCTGTCAAAGTAAGGAATTTCTTGAAAATCAGCAGGGCCCTTCACCTGAGTTGAAAATAAGAACGTGGAAACCACTTGCATGCAGATTACAGATTTATTTCACTTTTTGTGTAAAGAGACTATTCTGAGAAACCTCTTTAGAGGTTAGAAGCTCAGAGATTCGGGATTCTAGACCAGCTTCTGTCATCAGCCTGTTGGAAATCCTTACACCAGTCTTTTATCGCTTTGTTTTCTTATTTGTCAGGTGGTTGCGATTTGTTGATGCCATCTGCTGTAAGATCTAGTGGGGGAAACCTGTATTTTGGCCATGTACAGTGTGATAGTAATTGAGGGTCTTCCACACAACGTGTGTTTAACACTTTGCAAGAGACATCAGCATGAAAGAACAAAGGAATATTGAGAAGAGCAAGGCAGCACTAGCACAGGCAGTCATGAGAAGCCTATGTCCGTGCTTGTGTGGATTTTTTTCTTTCCTCCCGTGCCTGTGGCGATTGTTTCCTCTTGCAGCAGGTGAAGTCGGGAGGCAGCGGCTGTGAATTGGCCTTTCATGTTCTACTCCCTAGAGGGTGCCAGACGGCCGCGCTGTGCAGCGCTGCGCGCTCGGCGGCGCGGTGACATCGCAGCCTTGCGGCGCTCGCTGCCGGCTGCCCCTGACCGCGGCGCCGGGAGCATCCCTGCTGCTCGGAGGGGCGGTGGGCAGAAAAGGGCTGGCTGAGGGATTCAAGCACCTCACACACCGTCATAACCATGTGCTCTCATTCGTGGGTTTTTTACTCACTGTAACTTGCATGTTATGAGTACGTGTGAAATGTGTGTATGTTCGTGTTGGTCAGGGATGACTTTGTGGGAAGGAAATAAGTTCAAGATGAAAAAGCTGCAAATCGTTCAGGGGTTGTGCTGGCCAGTTACTGTAGTAAATGCCTGCTTTCCTGGGTCACTAGGGAGAAGCTGGTGGAAACTAAAGAATTACAAAGCCTGTGTATTCTGACTTTAAGTCACCCCCTCTGCTCAGTGAGACCTCAGTGTTTCTGATATTTAACCAATTTTGCAGCAACACTTGGAGATACAGTGCTTGAATGTTTTGAAATGAGTGTAAGAGGGTATGTTCTGAGTGGAAGACAGATGCTATTTATGGCTTGTAGCACCTCTGACTGCATAAGCTTTGGTTGAAGTAAATGTGGCATCCTTTAAAGCAATATTTTCTTCTCCTCCCTTAAAAAGTACGGCAGCAGTGGGTCGGCCTAGCCCTGCACAACATCCTGTCAGCCTCTAGGCTGGATGTGAAAGGTTTGGGACATAACTTCTGGAAAGAGAAGAGAGGGCAGCTCCTTGAAGGTGGATTCTTGTAGTCCCCCAGACCTCCACTGAGAGCAGACAGAGAGCAGGAGGTGTGTTGGAAATGCTGCCTCTGTGGCAGTGAGAGCTGCCACTCTAACACGGTATCCTCCACGCTGCTTTAAGGCCGTGGTCATAAGAACAAAGTGCATAGAAGGACCTGAGCTTATACTCAGGTATATGCACTTATAACTTCTCCTCATGCATAAAATATGCAAGGAAAATTAATGAGGGTTTGTCTCATTAAGCTGCCTGCCATGAACACCATCTCTTGGAGTACTGCACCTGTCTGATCTGGGTCTCGATGCTGATTCCTTGGGGACTGGTTAGTGTTTGTTTTGAACTAACAGAGCATAAGAGTCTTCCAAACTTGGGTGTGTTTTTTCCCTTCTGCTTTCTTTGCAAGTCCCTCCAAGCCTTTATGAAAACAAATACCAGAGACAAAGAGCTTTGCTAAGAAAACGTGTATCAGCTCTTTTTGTTTTGAAAGGGTGGGTGATAAATATTTAAGTGTTGAGAAATGAGATATTAGCTTTCCAAAATGTGAGTGATCCTCATTTGCATCAAGGCAGAGACTGTAATTTTGTTGCCATATCTTGCTTCAAATGTTTACCTGCTACTTGTATGGACTAACTAAAGAGAAGTTTTACTATAAACTGTGGGTCTGTGTGGGGAGCTGTGAGTGACAGCCACTGGCCACTTACGTTATTCATGTGCTGCTGGGGGGCTGCTCATCATCTGTAGCAGGATGTGATGTATGTGGAATGGTAATTTGTATGGAATTGGTAATTTGCAATGGTGGCATGAGCCTTATCATTTGTAATAGCAAGTTCTTGTTGTTTGTACTGCTATGCTGTCTTTAGTTCCTGCTAATGGCTTGTGGCTTCTGTGGGCCAGACTAAACACACTGCTGTAAGCAGTTCCAGGAGTGTTCCTATTCCTTTTGATGGCTCCTGTGCTCACCTGCCGCTGCTGCTTTCGGATTGTCACATTACAAGAGCTTCTGTGGAGCTTCTCAGTATATGTCCTACAAAAATACCATGGAGAGGCAGGTGTGTTTTCCAGATTAAAAAAAAAAAAAAAAAACAAAAAAAAACACAACCAAGCCAAATGGTGCATGTCATGCTGCCAGAAGAGGTCTCATGGCAAATGAGGGTTCTAACCTGAAGCCATCCTCCTTGCTTGAGAAGAATGCAGCCTCCTGTGGAGGTGGAAGGAGGATCAGTGTTGAATTTGACAATTAATCCTCACACTAAAGGATCTTCTCCAACACCTGCCTTTCTGCCTTCCTCTTTAAAGCCCTCAGCTGAAGAACCAAAATACCAAGTTGTATCCTGTTATTGTGATCACAGGAATTCAAATGCCACAAAGAGAAAGGAAAATTAATGGAATAAAGTAAGCTGTGGGAAGGAAAACGGCTTTTAATGTGGTGTGCTAATGAGGTATGAAATAGATGCATAACAAAATGTTTGGTAGCATCTCTAGAAAGTCTTGCAGCATGCAGAAAGAGAAATACAGGAATATTGTGGAAGAGAAATAACCCAGTGCTGGGAGGAGAAGGAGTTTACTGTCTGCTACAGATTTAGTGTGAGAGAGAGTTTGTCTCTTCAGGCCCTGGCTGCCCTTTTGCAGAGCTGGCATCTCTTTCATGTGGAAGATGAGGCTGGAATGGCTGTAAGCTCGAGGATACAGATGCCTTTGAACTCTGCTTTCTTATCATGGACTTTATAAGACATGGCAAGTGTGACTCACTTCTGTTCCTGCACAGCTCTGCTGCTACACAGACCCAGCCCCTGAGTTGCTGAGTTGCTGAGGACTGGGTCACTGAAGTCCTCTGGGTTAAAACAATTGTCTTGCCTATCCAATTTTTTTTTTTTTTCCTTCATTGAGTTGCCTTTAGTGGTTTCCTTCCCAGCCTGTCCCCATAAACCATCATGTTGGTGTTACATGTCTACATAGCATAGCTAAAACGAGTGGTGGATAAGACTGGAGTGAGAGTGGGCAGTGGAAGGCTTCCAGTGTGCATATTCCTTAGCCCAGGATTGCTGCCAAAGTCTCCGTAGTGGGGAATTAAGGAGTTGCTTGCACAAAGAAGTATTTTGCTTCCCAGGGGGTTTCACTGAATTTTGTTTCTGGATTAAAGTGCTAATTAACACAAAATAGTGCTGAATGCTTCACTGTAAGAGTAACTAACACTGTTGATAACTGGTATATAAACATAATATATGCTAATGAGATCCCTACCTTTGTAAAACAAAGCTGTTGATACTTTGTGTGTGTCCAGGCATTTTTAGTGGGCTGGGAGGTTTCCTTTCCAATGATAGATCATGCCTCCGTGAGATTTCCTTAAAACAGAAGGGATTTTTTTTAGCTCCTCAGTGGTTTCTTTTCCCCTGTGCATTAGCTGTTTTTCAGTTCTTGAATTTTGATCAAGAGCTGGAGGCTACTTTTAGCTGGCCTTGGCTTGTTAGTTTACTTGCTTTCAGACTAAGTGTCATTTTTCTCTCCAAAGAGCTGCAATGCCAAGACTGTGTCATTTCTACTTGTATCTAATAATAGCTTAATCCACTAATAATTGTAATGAAGTAACTAAGGCTACTGGCAAGAATAGTGTGATCCAAAGACCCCTGGAATGAATGGGATTCTGCACTGAGAACAAAGTGAAGCTTTGGGTGGAGCCCTAGGGTGCTGTTCTATACACACGTGCATGCACATGTGCAACAGGGTTGGGCTGCGCTATGGAAACCAAATTTCAAAAAAAAGGCTGCCAACTCTCCCAGCTGAGCACTGGTGAGTGAAGGAGGATGCTGAACAGACAGGCAGGAGATGTGTTAGCAGCCCCCAAGGTAGCAGAGCAGTTGCCATAACAGCCAGCAACAGATGTTACTCAGGCCCTTATTGCTGCTGCTGGAATATGAGCAGGAATGGAGGTCTCCCAGCTGCCAAGTGCATCGTTTGTGGGGCCAAGGTGTCAGTTGCAGCTCTGGAGTAGGCAGGGGGCTGATGAAAACATAAACAACAGCAGCAGCAGGATTGCTGAATTGATGCAGGAATTACTCAGCTGTGCCACTGTGCCCGTGTAATCCCATTAGGAAAGTCAGACGAACAAGCAGGATAGGAGGTCCCCTCTGCAGGGTTTGCTGCTGGGGAGGCAGGGGCATCTCACCAGCCCGTGGAGGGGATGCCACGAGGATCCAAGGGGGAAGAGCAGGGTGGGTGCATTGGCAGGGCTGGGCTCAGGCTGTCCAATGCCTGCCAGTGCTGCTGACTGTTTTCCACATGCACTAAAAGCTGTTTGCTCTAAAGAAATAAGGGCAAGATATAATGGTGATGAGTTTGTTGCTACTAAAGGACAGGTCTAAAGGATTTACCTTTTCTGGAACTGCTTTAATTTGAATTATGGTGTCTTTTGCCAGATTGCTGAGCAATTAAACTCTACTTAAGCCCAGAAAAAGTACTTCCATGGAAAGTTTTCAGTGCAGTTCCTGGCTGAGATTGTGAGGAGGATATTATTTACAAATATATCATTAACAGACATTATAAAGTTGATTATACCCCCACGGGAATTGATGACAAAACTTTCATGGCCTTCATTAGAAACGAAAACCTTTTGATGCAAGGTAAATATGGTTTTGGGTGCACATATAATAAAGTTATACATATTAGCTTAAAAGCAGCTGCTCTGGAAACCCTATTGGAAATTCTTAGTTTTCCTAATGTGTAGGAGAAATCCATTTTCTGTAGGTATTTTTAGTGCTAACTTCCTCTCCTGTGCTATTATCTTACACACTCTCCCATTAGTGCTTGCTGTGTTTCCAGGTCAGCCATGTGATTGCCGAGCATCCCTGCCTGCTTTTTGAATGACTTGCCAGGCAGGAGCCGGGGAGGCAAGTTGTTAGTGCTGGCTGCCAGCAGCAGCTTCTCCTGGCCCACTGATAACACACAGAAACCCTCCCCTCTCACCCTGCTGGGAAGGTCAGCTCTGTGTGGTTCAGGGTGAGACCCTGCTCCTGTGTAGGTGTAAAGATGTTTCTCTGTGGAGGCAGAAGGTTGTGTGTAGGGACACGAAACAGCCCCACTGCTGAGAGGCATTTCAGAGCTACTGCTTTGCCTTGAGCCACAGTTATTTTAGCATGAGCTGGATGAAGCACACAGATTTCTGCCTTTTTGCCACTTGTTACGTTTACAACTCCACTGAACTTGCTGTGCTTCAGAAAACTGCAAGCATTGTAGCCCAAATCCCTCTGTGAGCTTTTTTTTTGTGTGTGTGTGTGTGTGGTAAAAAACCCTTAGGCAAAGTGTTTTAAACCCAGCAGTGCTGATAATGAGAGTTAATAACTTTCCAGATATTGGGTTTTTTGCTATGTATGACTTTTTTAAAAAGGTATTTAAACTGATCCAGCCAGTTGCTGTGGATGCCTCTGTGTGTGTTTAATGAACAGCTGGCTCTTTTGAACTGGGAATTTTAATACTTTCAGTTCCGTGAAACTGGAATCGGAGGAGGCGGATAATTGTACAAGAGAGGGAGCACATTTTCTCATGCGAATTCAGGAGTAGGGAGGGAGGGAGGGAGAGCAAAGCATCGTAATATTGCGTGTGTTTCTGTTTCAGTGGATCAAATCTTTCCTCTGTCTGCATTCAAGCTATTTGGTTGTGATCAGATGATCAGAGCTCAAGGAAGCGATTGGAGAGCGAGCTGGCTGCAGCTGCACTGTAGGCTGTTTTCAGGGACAAGGAGCCACTGTTTTTCAAACATAGCATAAACATAGAAGTTATTTTGTAGGCTTCAGGATGCAGATATGGGTTGTGCTGCCAGCATTGTTCTGCTCCAAGCCTTTCGTTCTGTGGTACAGAGGAACTGTCCACATATCTGCAGGCGCCGACGACGAGAGGAGTTGTCACATGAAATTCTGCCGCTGGATAGTGATGATGAAATGAGCAGACCCAGGACTCTCATCATAATGGTATGGTATACTTTCATCAAGAGAGAGGTGACAGAATTACAGATGTTACGTGATTTTTTTTTTTCCTTTGACTATACATTTGTAGAGAGCATTGACAGGCAGTTTGTCAGTTCGGGTAGTTTGCTGGTAGATTTGCTCTATCTATAATGTTCCTTTATAGGTGAAGCTGTAAGCTGCACATAAGTTCTGTGTAAAGTAAATGTTCTGTTATTTAATTGTTGGTGGGTTTTGTTTGTGAGATAGGCAGCACAGGAGCCGGTGGCGTGGTTATGTTTTATCTCAGACTTGAAATTCCAAACAGCAGACAGCTTAGGAAATGTTTGCAAAGTCTGTTCATCATAAAAACAAAAACAAACTCAAAAGCCAAGCCAAACAAAAAACAAAACAAAAAAAATCTTTACTTGCACCCAGGATGCAGCTGGAATTCATATTAAGTTATATGCAATTAAACTCCCATATATCTTTGCTCCAAACAATTTGCTGCAGCAAAATGTTTGCTGGATCACTGCTTTCTGGTGTACTGAGTTGCCTCTGTTCTTTAATGAAGGGGGGCTTGAAAGGCTCTTGGCCTTTGAGGAGTCATTTTCTTCCTGAATTAAATTTTTATTTTGTGATGGGAATATAATAAGCACTGCAGGTTTATTAGAAATAAGTGACAGGGTTGTTCCTGATTGTAAATCACTCTTTCAGTATGAGGAATACACTTACTGCCTAGTTACTGCTCTTCTTTGCCAAATACACATATGGTGAGCATTTCCAGAACCCTGGAGTGGTTTGCATCTGAGGTGGCAATGATTTGTTACTCTGTGGCTCTCACTTGGTAAAAATTACCAAGGCACTGAAAATAGTATTTTTGTCACTTTGTCAGGGGACTCGTTTGTATCATTTAAGCGGTAGAGATTTGATGAAGTTCAAAGTGCATTCCCATGATACTCTGATCCCACACAGGGCTGTAACTTAGTGGTAAAGGGTAACATTAGATAATTTAATAGCTGTCCTGAGCAGCTGTTTTGAATAGAGCCTTGCTGCCCATGGAGAGGTGTGTGGTGCAGTCATGGCAACAATAGTAGCAAGGACCCGGTCTCAGCTGTGCTTGATGTATCAGCTGAGGGTATTATCCAGTGCAGGGGGGAGTTGCATGGTCATAAGGAGGAAGGAAATTGATTTCATCATTGTGGATCTGATGTTAAAGTTTCTTTTGCTCTAAAAGTACCTATACAATAAACATTTTTTCTTCCACTTAATGGTTAAATAAATGACCTCAACAGCATTTAAATGAATGAATGTCTCCTTCCTGGTAGTAATTTCAAGCATGATGAAGTGAGAAATGTCTGGACGCACATCCGACTATGGGTCATCTATGTAACTTGCTTCAGTCCTTGGAAGAAAAGGCTAGTCTTGGGTGTTGCAGCAGCAAGCACTGTGCCAACCTTGCCAAACCCAGAAATACTCATCAGCAGCTTGAGTTGTGCTGCTTTGTGGGAAGTCCTGTGAGATCAGGGCTCCAAGAGCAAAGGTCCCTGGGCTCTCAGAGGGGTGAGGCTTTACCCTGCAGTGTAGAGGGAGCTGTGGAAGGAGAGGCATTCTGGTCAAGATGGTCTGTTACCTGATGCTGGATGTGGGCTCTCAGATCCCTTCAAATGCATCCCCCAGTTGTACCAACAGGGGCTTAGGTTTTCTGTGTCAGTGGTCAGTACACTGCTTTTTGTCCTGCCAAAAGGCTGCCCTTCCCCAGGAGCTTTGTGGGACCATTTTCTCCCTCTCAGCCCCTTTGAGAAGAGGAGGAGGAGTGGTCCAGCCCTATCCTGAGTCAGGGGTAGGTGCAGGCAGGCTTTCTTCTTTTTGGAAGAAAGCTGCTGGGCAGAGGTTGACTTTGGACACATCTTTCTCTTCAGGATGTGTATTATTACCACGCTTTTGTTTTGAAGTAGTTAATTATGTAAATATCTAAATTAATTTGCCATTAAACTTTACAGTTAAGCTTAGGAATGATGTGGAGGCCTGGGAAACTGAGGAAAAAGTGCTGCTTCAGAGCACTTTGTGGCAGAATGGATGGTCCTGTTTCCACCAGAATTCATGTTACCTGAAAGAGCAGCATGATAAAGAGAGCTGGAGGCTATTGGGCCTTAATCAAACATGTTAAGGGCCTAACAAATTAGTTTTTCCCCTGGGTCTGTTGTAGATCATTGAGGATTATGTCTGGATAATACACTGGAGGCAACTATGTAGATGAGCAAGAGTGTTTGGTTCCCAATGTCATCAGGCACATTGTGCAGGTGTCAGGAGCTAAACTGATCCAAACAAGATTCCTGAGTGTTCATGTCTGAGGGCAGTGAGTAATTGGAGTGCCTGAAAAGAGAGGCCAGGAAATCTCAAAATGCAGAATACCAGAAGTACGCTGATGGGCCTGGGTGTGATCATGTGGCTCCTGTCAGCTGAAGATCTGGCATTTTGTCTCTTCATGCCTTCAGATGAAATGGTCTTCCTCTCTGTAGCTTATGTGCGACTGCCTGGATGTGCCCTACTGGAAAGTGGGAGCCTTTGGTATTGATTTCAGGAGATAAACTATGCCTTCTGTTTGAACAGCTTTTTGAAGACACCAGGCTCTGCTGTCTGTTCTGGCAAGTTTGCCTATCCTGTGTGTAGCAAAAGTAACATCTTGGTGTTGCCTTGATACAGAAAGTAACCCTGAATCAGAGAGAACAGCAGTCTACCCTAAAATGCTTCAAGTAAACAGCTCTAGGGATGTGCCCCATTTTCCTTTGCTAGTCACTGAAGAGCAACATCCTGGTAGAGTATTCTTCTAGGAATTGTTTTTGCCAGTGGCACTCCAACCAGGGTGATGCTCTATGAGAAAAGAAAGGAAGAAGTCCCAAGCACAGCCTCCAGCTATTGCTTAATGGCTACCTACTAATCACGGCATGAAGCCTTTAGGCATCGCAGCAAGTATTTCTAACATTCCGGTCCTTGCAGAAAGTGAGGATTGATGTCTTTATTCAGAGAAAATTTTTTTCTTCAGTTTTTTAGTTTGGAAATCTGGCTTTACCCTTAGGCAAGGCAGATAAATCATTAGTTTTAGATCTTGACTGGATCCACAGAGCTGGGAGAGATGTCAGAAAGGGAAAACTGTACATTTTCTGTCAATTACTATTGTGTGTCATCTTCTCTTAGATGAAATCCTGAAATTTGCCAGAGACATGCAAAGTGTCCAAACAATCTCTAATACGGTGTACAAGTTGAATCAATTTGTTCAGTAACAGTGATTTAATAGACCCTTGTTTTTTGTACCTTTAAGGGCATGTCTGCAAGAACTGGCTTTCAAAATAAGTCTATGAGATGGTGAGGTTTGAGGTACTAAAAACCTTTCTAGAGTGAATGCAAATGGCTGTACATGCTGTTTCCACAACAAAAAGAAGAGGAAGATGCCTGAAGGAAGAAAATGAAGTACATGGATTATGTAGAGCTGTTTGGTGTTTTAAGGGGGGCACTAACATTCCAGATGATGGTTTGCATTTGGAACTTGTGACTTGAAGTTGAGCTTTATCTAGTAGGTCATTCTCTGGGTGTTTTCATGCAGTATATTACAAATTGTGGCAGCTGAGATTTGTGTGATAAGAGCAAAGCGTATTTGAGGATATGATCCTACTTTCCACCACCCCCAGCTTTCCTGCCCTTGGTAATAAACTACATGAAAATGTAAAAATTGTTTTGCATTTTGAATAAAATAGTGTAACTTGACTTACTAGCTTGAACACAGCAATATTCACTTCACTAGCTTGAACACAGAAATATTCACTTCATTAATGCTGCCTAAGCTGCTTCTCAGGCCACTTAGTTTGTAAATTGATTTTTACTCTTCTAAAAGCAGTAGAGAGAACAGAAGCATGGCTCTGAGAATTTTCCATTATCTACTATTGAAGTTTACCTTCAGAACTGTGTTCCTGAAGTTTTTTTGTTTGGTCTGTGTTAATTTTCTACTTTTAGTTGAAATAATTTAGTGCACTCATCTCATTTGTATGCATTTCTCTCCTGAAGGTCTGTACAATCTAAGTGCTATCAATGGGTGGCAACTCTAGGAATTACAGGATCTCTGACTCATAACTTACTGTTTTTGAATGTGGGAATGTGTCTGTGCATACCCAAATAGTGGGGAATTGCAGTGCCTTTTGGAAGCTCAACCCAGGGTGCAGAAGGGTGTTCCCTTACTGGAGTGTCCAGGAGGAGGGATTGTCTTTGCAAAGCAAGATTACCAGAGCTGTAAAATGAAAAAAAACCTCAAAATTTTCATGACTTCTTAGCTCAAGTCTGAAGTTTCAGTGTGTAATACGTTTTTAAGCAACAATAAGCATGTGGAGCTTTATTTGACCTTAACTTCCACATCAGCACTTGACCTCAGCAGGAACAGAAACAGGCCTAGGTTTGAATAAATGAATAACAATTTGAGTGTAAAGAGGAGAAGTAGTAAGTGATGCACAAAATGCAGTTCTGCTTCAGAGTCATTTTGGCTACTCTTCTTGTTACCTTTGAAGCTTCTTTGTGTGCTGTGCCCAGTGCCCCTCAGACCTGTGAGTGACTGCAGTGACTGCCAGCCCTTCCTTCCCCTGGGCACCAGGGACAGTGTCCCTTGCTGCTCCTCAGAAGGATGTTGGGTTTGTTTTTATGTTTATCCATTCAGACAGCAGCTGTGGCTCTGGGTAGAGTTTCTTCTATACAGAGAGGAGAAAATATGGGTTGGTTGTCATTCTTCAGTGTTGCAGTACCATGTAGTGTATGCATATGGTTCAAAAAAAGCTGGTGTTAAAAATGGCCCTTTACCGCTGAGCAAATCTTCTCCATCTGATGTAGGTACTCTGAGCAATGTTTTATATTGCTTTCACTTCTTATTAGTGTTGCAGCGATGTGTAGAGTATGACAGCGTGTGAAATGTAGTTATAATGAATATGTTAACCAAATTTTTTATGACAGCTTGTGAAGAGTGTGGGCTTGAAACAATAAAGTGATGAAAACATTCTCCTAATGTGAGGAATCTATTCTCTTTTTCTAGGGAAAAAAGAGAGAACCAAGCTATTTATTTGTAATGCCTACCTGAAAGAGTAGGATATAGATTAAAGAGGTACAGAAAGTCTCTGTAAGTCTCAGTCCTTGGGAGTGCTTTGGGAAGGTGATTTATGCATTTGACAAAAATCCCAATTTAGGATGTGTGTTCAAAATGCTACTTGAGAGAGAAGAAAATTGACCTATAGAAAGGCAGAGGAACTTGATTAAAGCCAAGAATAGAAAGAGAGAAACAAACCCACACAAAAGCGCAGGAAAAAAACAAGCCAGGTTTTTCAGGCTTTGGCCATCTGCAGGCACAGTGCTGTGTCACAGGCACATATACAGACAGAGCTACGGATGCACTTGCTTGATTTGTCACAGTTTTGTCTGTGATGCTCTGCAGTTCTAGAGGGCTCCAGCACTCATGGGGCTTTAGCAAATGCAAGCATGTATTTCCCTTCTTCATTTTGCTCTTTGGGTCATCATACAGAGGAAGGTAGGAGAGTTAAGAAGAAGATGCCAGTGGTCTATCTAGTCTGGGATTTTGGAGCTGGAGGAGCTGTGGTTGTAGTAACCTGAAGCTCTATACGTGGTATGGTGTGCTCATACACCAAGTCAGCCATGAGCACAGATTTTGCATTTGTTTGTGTCTCTCCTGTGTTTATTACAATATTAAATACTTGAATGAATTATAATGAAAAGATAAACTGAATGATAATTAAGATACTAACATAGATTTAAATGCCATGTGCTAGACACAGGGTGAACCACCTAAAATAACCACAGTAATACCTTTCAAGTTCTGGAGACTTGATTTGAATTGCATTTCACACAGAATTTAGTAGAGGTGTTTTCTTTCATGCTGTCAGTAGACAGTATAGTGTTGGATAGAAATATAAAACATGCATGTGTGCATTTGGAACCAGCAGCCTTTAAGTATAATTTCAGAATAGTTCTCTGGGGTTTTTTATGCACGTCTTGGGCTGCACAAGGAGTTCCAGACTCATGACTTTGTTCAAATAATTTGGTCTTTTGCTTCCCCCAGTGAGGTTTTGGTACTGGGATGTGTGGCTGCTGCTGGCACTATACTGACCTGGCTGTGGGCGTGGATTAGGCTGATAGTTAATATCTACAGAAATTAAGTGATAACAGTGATGCAACCTGCTGCAGTGTCTTGGCTGAGAAGAAGGTGGTCCTATGCTCCATTACAAGGACCCCATCTCCATTGGGCAGGATTCACAGAATCACAGCATACTGAGTTTAGCAGCACTGTCACTGCCTGTAGCTCACGGGAGGCAGGCTGGGGCAGCACAGGCAGTCTGTCCAGCCAGAGGAGTGCAGAAATCCCACTGTGAAGCTCCATTCACACTCCCAGCACAGCACAGGTGTTGGCACTGCATCACCAGTGAGAGCATTCCCTTGGGGATCTGCAGCTGGAGCACTGGCCTGCCATGGGCAGGGCAGCTGGAGAGCCTCTGGCTGGCAGGGATGGTGGCAGCAGGGACAGTGGCAGCATGGTGGCAGCAGCACTTGCATCTGAACGTGCGCTCGCTGTCCTTGGCCCAGGCTCTGGCAGCCTGGGTCTCTCCGGCTGAATTAGGGGGAGTTGCAGCGGGTTCCAGCAGAGCACAAAGGAACAGTATATTAAGCTCATGCTTTCAGAAAACGATATTAGTGCCAGCCCTCAGCCCTTGCCTCTTACTGGCCTTAACTCACTGCTGGCTGTCTTCCTGAGAGCTGGGCTGGGCTTTATTTTTCCCACTGTTGTCAATACAGAATCCTCTGAGTAGCACTGAACTGGATTTAAATGCATATAGCTGAGTCCAGAGTCCATTTCAGGCCTTTGGCCACAAATATGGGGATATTGATTTAGCTTGGAAACAGCTGTGCCCTGGAAGAGATATGCTGAGTGTAGAAGGGAGCCATGAAGACACCGGGGCCCTCAGAGAACACCGGCCAACCAAAAGTACTGCCAAAGTAAAAGCTGCTGGGAGGGAGAGCTGTCGAGGCAAAGACAGTGTGTAAGAGAGGAAGAGTTAAGGGATGAGAGAGAAGCCAAGTGGGAAATGCCATTTCTTCTCATCTGAAATTAAATAGGCACACTGCTCTTAAACTTCAGTCAGATATTTGATTTTAGAGGGCTACCCACCATTGCTCTGTTGATCTATCATATTCTAATGCTGCTTTTTGCCTCCCACCTTGTTTTCTTTCAAAAAGCTTTGGTTTCACTTCAGAGTGAGTATGCCTCTTCCTCACTGATATTAAATTCTCTTCCCTTGCCCTTCTTCCATCTCCTCCTTCCCTTCTGCTTTGGCTTCAGCATAAGTACACTCCATTCCCCTCCCCTGTGTGGATTGGAAAACTGAATGGAGTGCAACAGAACTGTTCCTGATATTTCTCACTTTCATGAAATTCCTCCTTTACAACATCATTCTTAATACACTTGTTTTAAACATACTTTAAATAAACCAGAATGTAGTTTATCACATTTCAGGCAAAAGCATTATGCAAAGTTTCATTGCTCTTGAGAGACAGAGATATATCTCTATATCTCCATGCTTCATACTCTTCCATCCACCAGAACTATTTGGTTTTGATGCATGTGGGAAGTCTCAGTTGCTCTGTAACCTCTCCAGTAATCTCTGGGCAGCAAAGCAAGATCGTGTGGTAACAGGAGTCACTTCTCTTCATAGCAGCTGCTCAACCATTCTACCATCAGCTGTGGCAGAAAGTTGAATGGATGAGTAGATACTGTGAGTGCACCTGCAGTGTAAAATTAGGTGTGATCAACTGCGTGCTGCAAAACCTAGTGTGGGTAGCTTTATTCTTGATTTTTTTTCTGTGTATCTCAGGGGGATTCCCACCTAATTTCACAAAATCTCTCAAGAGATTCTGACTTCTAGATTACATTTCCTGAGTCAGGCAGGGTTTTGATGAAAGGCAGCAGTGCTTCATGACTGTCAGATGACTGCTGTCCTTGTGGGGGTGAATACAGACCAGCTCCAGCTTGCAATAGCTCCTGTAGTGGAAGGGGAACTGGACAAATGCAGGCAAATGGTTTTCATGTTCCTTTGACCAAAGAAAGGTTTGTAAAGGCAAAACACAGAATTTAATTTCTAGGTCTAAGCAGCGTTTCAGCCCATTTGAGGCTGTCAGCTAGTACTGGCAGCTCTACTTTTATGAATAAAACAAAAACTAAGTTACCTGCTGAAGTACTGAACTGAAACTCTTGTTCCCTCAAGTAACACTGTTCAGGAATATAGGAACAGGTTTGTTATCTTCAGAGTGTTTGGAGCCAAGGAAGATGAAGGAAAACGGACTGTCGAGGGAATATGGGAACCATTCCTGGGCTTTCAGCTTTCAAGTCACTTCCTTGAATAATTAAGGCTTCCAACTTGACTTAGAGATTGGACGAATATTGAGGAATATTTCACAATAGTGAAAGGATTCAGCATCAAAAAGCAAGTCACATGAATACTTGAGGATCTTTTGGGTGGCAAGGGTTTGACATCGTCTCAAGGCACTATTCTAAGTCTAGTCCAGCTGAAGCTGGCTCAGACCATGGGCCATGATCTCCTGTGCCAAGGTGTGGTAGCTGTACATGTGTACACACATTTCGAGTCAGCATTGTTCTGGGGCTCAATTATTTCTCTTATTTTAAACTCTGTAAGTAAATATATTCTATAAAAATGTACTTTTATTATCCTGTTAATGTGGTGCCTCTTCAGAACAAAGTGTTATTTTCTGTCTAAACAGGAAGAAACTGTGTGCAATATCTTACTTTACAATTGCTGTCTGTTAATAATTATTGCCAATTTGTGGTTAGCTTAAAAATAATAGATTCTCTGTGTGTGGTTTTCAATGAAAAATAGCCATTGTGATGTTTGTTGGACTTTCCTGCCTCAGGGATCACTCTGAGTACAGTGTATGGAGCCAATTGAATTGAATACTTCATGCCTTTGGTGTTTGTTTTTCCTCACTTCTCATCTGTCAACTGCTGTGCTCATTTTCTTTTCATTAGTATTGATACTTGCATGAAGATGAGTCAGCCAGATCCAGTTGTCAGTTAAATGTGTGCAAATCCAGCAGAATAAGGTTTTGACTTAAAGCAGTAAACCAGATCAGAGGTTTAATTCTGTGCTGCTTGCATGTTTCTCTCCCCCAAAAAAGAAATCATGAAGTTAGAGTGGAAAATGTGTGTGGCCTTGCTGGATCAGTCAGTGGTTGGCTCTGAGAAGAGGATGCTGAGAGTTGAACATCATGCCACCAATCACTCATGACTTTCTTTGGTGTTTCAAGTAAGGGTTTGGTGTTATTACCTTGATGTTTTCCACAGGTTGTGACTTATATGCTAAAATTAGCTTGTGCAGCGTATAAGCCTTAGCAGTAAGGAGATTAATTACTGAAATGTAGATTCCTGGAACCAGATGCTCCCCCATCGTCTGAGACGTTTCTGCCATTAGTAAATTATGTGCAAACATGCATTGCAGCCATCACTATAGGAGATCTGATCTTAATGAGATTACAGGGAAGTTCTTGAGAGAAACTGCTCTTGGAATTGGGCCTATTCTTTCTCATTTTTGGATCCTTCTCTTTTATGGCTTGAAGTTAAAAAATAAAAAGTGCTCACACAGCTGATCTACTTCTTTCTTTTCAGTGCCTTAGCCTTTTCCCTGTCTTTAACCCATTCTCCCATGAGCTTGAGGAGACTCTTCTCATCTCCCTAGAACTCCCCAGAAAATACATCCAGCTGCCTGTTTGGTCTCTCCACCTGCCTGGTGGTGCTTGAGCCTGACTTTGCTCGTTGCAGCTGTGACTCTGGTTGGCTTTTGCAGTGCTCCAGTTCCTCCAGCTATTGTCCACTGTCAGCCCTTTGGTTTTAAGGAAGGGCACAGCCCTTGAGGAGGTGCAGTGATCTAAGCAGTTACCTAATAGCTTGTTTGTTGCCAGGAATGTCCAGTTCCTTTGGCCTTTCAACCTTGCAGTTGTCTCTCCTTTAATCTAACTGGGCTGTTAGGAAAGAAACCAAGCCCCTTGTTTGCTGTCTGCTCCCAGGGGTTGGACATGTGCTCCCTAAGACATCCTCCAGATGAATGTGAGCATCACATGTGTCAAAGATAAAGGGAAAGCAATCCTAACCTTTGATCTGGTGCATCCAGCAGGAAAAAATTCACTGTTGCTTTGCACTTTCCAGTATTTCAGATGCACAATGTATTTTGTTGTTCATGATGCATCTGGTTCTTCATGATGACCGTTTGCCTCTTGTAGCACCTGATTTTGTTTGTGCTGACAGTGCAGCAAAGATGTCACCTGGGGAAGGACTCATGACTGGAGTGTTTGTGCATCTGTCACCCGCTTTTGTTCAGAAACCGTCTGACCAAGCAGCTCTGACAGACAGCATGCTCATTCCTCAAACTCATCTGCAAAGGCAAAATATTTTAGGAGAATGTACGGAAGTATACAGAATACTCATAAACACAGTTTGAACTGAAAACTGTTTGTAAATAATAGAAGTGTTAACTAGCAGGTCCTTCATTCTGCTTTTTATATAAAAGATAAAAGTGAATCCAAGCCTGGAATTATACCAATATATTTTAGCCTGTCCTCTCTGAATCTAAATGAAACTGTAAGTATCAGTTTATAAAATGTAATTCTGAAATGCTTTACTGTATAAAAAAGCCAGTTCTTGAAGAATGCGCCAAAACAGACCTGCCCAGATGAAATGTTTGTGATGAGTTGACACAAAAGTTTGTACCAACGACCACTGAGAAGTTTCTTTACACAGTATTTTTAAGCTGCCAAAAGCTTTTGTACGTGCTAAGTGCTTGCCAATTTTTCCTTTTTAAACAAACTCAGAGGCAATTTTAAGTTACATGAGCCTGCAGAAAGAATCTGAATTGGTGGCTAAACTTTGTATTTTCTAAAAGGCATTCAAAAGACAACTGTATTTCTTGGAAATATTTTCAAAAAAGGTTTTGTTCCTTGAATCAAGATGTGTCTGCAGTGTTTTCACGCAGAACAAGGAGCTGAGTGAGGAGGAACTGCAGCAAACTCTGCTTTATTTCCCATACACATCCTTTTCTGGCACTTGTTTATTCCTGGCTGTAGTGTGTATTTGTAGGAAATCAGAAGTTAACCTTTTAGTTTCTGATTTCCTGACCAATTCTTTTGTTCCCAGCTCAAGTGGCACTTAATAGAACCAAGGATCATGATGTTCCCACAATTTCCCAGTAAAAGGGAATTTTCTGGACTTTCCAGAATTTCCATTTTAGAAAACCCCCCAGAATTTCCAAATTACAAAAAGACCTCTTGGTACAGAGTCAGTAGTCAGTGACCAGTTTAGGGTTGATATAAGGCAAGAGTGAAGGTGCAAACAATTGTGTCTGTGTGTTGGATACAAAGAGCAAGACATGGGAGTGGGGAGAAACACAAGGGGAGGAATACTGGCTTGTATTCATCCCTTTGGAGAAAATCATCCAGAAAGGGTGAAGGAAGAGGAATCACTATGATTCAGCTCTCTGCCTTGCAGGGGCTGGGACCTGACAGCTTACAGCAGCTTTACTGTGTTAAGAATGACATAGTTTTGGTCCTGTTTTCCAGTTCACTGAGAAATTGTCAATAAATTTTGCTTTTCGGTCTATCCTTGGATCGAAGACTTCTATAGCAACTTCTTGGGAGGCCTTTAATACCTCACAGAGTTCAGACAGACTTACTGGAACTGGAAAACTACAGAGAAGGGTGAGGAGGATCAGCAAAATTAGTCCACGACTACATTTGTACATAAAGGCTGGGCCTGGACTGGCCTGGAAAATAAATATCAGGGGGTATGATGAAAGTCATGTAAATCAAGAATGGTCAGAGGCATGTAGACTTTGCTTGCAGTTTTTTCTCAGAAAAGTGAGAGAAGATGAACTAGGGATCATCAAATTAAACTTATGGGGGACAAGTTTTTGGGGAAAAAATATACAAAATTAACATTAAAACTGAATTTCCCTGCCACAAAATATGTAGGTTTGAAGAATGACTGAAAAAAATGCGTGAGAGAGAAGTAGTAAATATGAGAACCAGTAAATATGTCAATGCTGTCTCAGGCTGGGAACCTGCATGAGTGCATTTTGAAAGGTTATTCAGCAGAAATACTGTTACAGTGACCATGTTCTGTACTTCTACCTGAGCACCTGCAGACACAGGTGCAGAAATGTGGTTTAAATCCTACATGTTGTGACTGTGCTTGCAAAAACTGAAATTTGGTGTGGGATAGCTGAAGGAGTAGGATTTGATGGATTACATTATATCTCTTTTTTTGGTCAAGGTTGGGTTACATGTCATTTTAATGACTTTACATGGGCTCACTCAGGGACCTTAAGCACTGCCACTTGGGTATTTTCCTTGTGGTTTTTGCCTTCTTATTTTGGTAATACTGAAGATTTTTTTTATGTCTCAGTTAGGATAAGTAGTTTTTAATTAAGAAATTAAACACAAAGGCCTGGAAAGGTGAAACAATTCTCTGGGTTTACAGAAATCTCTGTCAGAGTGAGAAATACCATATCAGATGTTGGCACACTTTGATGATGCTGTTCTGTTTTTTGTGTTCCAGGAGAACAGAGAGAGAAGGGCAATGTCAAAAGGGTGCAAATTGTCTTTGTCTCTTTTCCACACACCAAATTTAATTAATGTAAATACGACTTGCAGAGTTTTCTATTTTACACTTTTTTTTTCTGAAATGAGAAAATAATCTTGCTTATTTGCTTTTGAAATTTGTGTGCTTTTTGACTTTTCCAAAATGCCATTATTTAGCTTTCAATTATAGGATCCAGATGATGAATTATTACATGCAGTTGCTTTCTCAATTGCTTAAGATACCCACAGGCACTAGAAGAGGGTACACAGGAATTCGTGACATTGAATGTAAGTTACAAATATATGATATCAAACATAATAAAGATTGTAGAGTCAGCTTGCACATGTATGGAGGAGAGAGTGTTTTAGAGTTAAAAAAAAAAAGGAAAAAAAAAAGAGGATTCTTGGATATTTTATATCAATATTATAGCATTGTAGATATTGATTGTGACCTTGAGTAAATGAGTGAGTTTCCCAGCTTCCTTTTGCTTCAGTTATTCCAGCTGGAAAATTGGGTGAAAGTGTGGATTCTCTTTATAAACCAGATGTCTGATCTGAGGTTTTTCTTGGTAAAGAAAAAATCATTTTTGCAGCATAGTATAGACCTGAATAAAAAGGATTAAAATTGCAGTCAGAAAACCAAGCAACAGGAGCCAAAGTCACAGCTGCATTTTCATGTCTGGAGATAGTGTAAATTCAGACGATTAAATTATTTAATCACCTTTCTTGTCCCTTCATCGCTGCATGTGTTGTTATCAAGGGCTGATTCCAGTCCAAGCAGATGAAAACAAAAGGGGTAATGTCTGTTTGAAATTTCCCAATGGATCAAGCTAAAGAAGAAATTAAAGTAATTGCATATTTTGCTTTTGTACACATCAGCAGAACGACATTGCTAATGGGAGGTTTATTCTTCCAACCCGACTGCTGGTGTAAAAAGCAGCATTTTGTTTGCCTAAAGAGAGTAAGTGCAGCCCAGTTTGTCCCCAAGCTGGGGCAGCAGCCTGGGGCGTGCTTAGCTGTGCTCTGGGGAGGCTGCAGCACCCTGGGCAGCCTGGCACTGGCACTGGCACAGGGGAGCAGCTGGCAGCACCGTGGCACACAACCAGTGCCCTGCTCCCTGTGCTGCGCCCGGGGCTCTGCCCACAGGGCTGGTGGGGAGGAGAGGAGCAGCAGCAGACACAAGAGCTGAGGCGATGGTGTCTGGAAATGAGACCATCGTTAGGTTCTCCAAGGTCCTTTTCATTTTCGTTCTTCAGCCTTGTGGCAAAGGAATGGATTATGTTTGTGCCAGCCGCAGGTGGGTTTCCAGCTTGGAAAGCCGCTGAAATGATGCTGCTGTTCCATCAGTGTTCTTGCAAGGTGAGCTGATAGAAACGTTGTGGTGGCAAATTGAGAGCAGGATGGTGTGTGCAGGGGAAGCAGCATTCTCAGGCTGTGGGACAGGGAGGGACTGCCTCTGGCTCAGCTGAAGCTGCTTCCCAAACAGAAGCACAGCAGGATGTTCTTTAGGAGCTGTAAACTCAGCAAAGGGGGGTGTGGATGTTACCAGCCAGCCCTTGTGTTCACATGGGCAGGCTGAGGTGATAAAATGGCCATCGGGTGCTGTGTGGGCAGTCAGGCTGGGAGCTGCCCGATTCTCTCCCAAGGCCTTTTCCTCAGCCTGTCAGGGACCCCTCTGGCCACAGGTGAATCCTCTGGTAAGGCACAGACAACCTGTGGATGGCTCCTGTCACCACCAGTTCAGCTGGAGGGGCTGTTTCAGCCTTGCATGCAGGGCAGAGTGACACAGCAGCCTCTCCCAAACGTGTTGTGTGTGAGCACACTGATAGCTGGGGCACAAAGAGAAGGTGATGGCACAGAGGGAGGAATCGCTGAGATCAGCACACTGATCTGCCTGGGAAGAACAGAGATGGATTGACACAGCTGGAGTCTCTGACATCAGGGAGTGCTATCTGGAAAGATCTATTAGCAGAGCTCTGACAGATAGAAGGGCTGCTTTTCATGGATATTTATGCAGGGGCACCGTCCCCCTGCCTTGGAGAGCTCACCTTGTGTGCTGATGCCATTTTAACTGTGATGGATTCCCAGCCCTTTGCCTGGTCAGAGCAGCGGTGTGGATGCGTGGGCAAAATGCAAGCACCAGCTGCTCTAAAGGCTTTGTGGAGTGTTTGTATGCAAGGCTTGATGTAGCTGTTAGACCAGAGGTGGAGTCATATTTCTCAAAAATACAATGTCATTCAATTTCAGTTGATTCAATACCAGAAGGGCTTTGCAAAAGGTTGTTTAAGATGTAGTTTTTCTAACTCAGTTGTTTTACCTCTCTGTTTACATTGTTTTGGTTTCATATTTTTCCTTTTTTTTTTCCTTAGGACATATTCAAATGTTCATGGATCCATAGTGAGCATTGAATTCCAAAATATGATTTCTTGGTTTGATTTGGGAGTTTTTTGATGGGGGGAGGAGGAGAAGAGAGAATGTTCAGTCTGACAAAGGGATTGGGATGGAGGCCACTAGTGCTTTCTGTTGTCTTTGTTAGGTGCTAGTAAAAAGCACCTATCTGTCCCTGGCCCCAGGGTGTAATGATCTGCTTTACCTATCCAACATGAAGCTTCTGGGAAGTGCAGATTTTAGGTGCAGTCACAAACCACTCCAGAGCACCTGCTCCTCCTGATGCCTGGATGATGCAGGTAAGATGGGTGTGTGGTGTCCAGCCCCTGTCACCTCAGCTTGTGTCTCACAGTCCCATTAGGAGATTTTTCAGAGTCATAGCTGAAAACAGCACATCCAGTGTGTGGCCGCTCCATGCAGTCAGTGTCCTAGAGAGGATTCTGACCACAGAAAGGACAGTGTGTAATATCTGATCCTTCTGATTTTGTCCAAACACAAAACTGGCTTCTGGCTGCTAGCACTGCCCTGTTCAGGGTGTCACAGACTGTGCTGGGGGACTTGCTGGGAGATTAACAATGAAGGCATGAGAAGCAGCATCAGCCTGTATACCTGCACTGCCTGGATGCTGTGGGATATTAACTGTGTAAATCTCCTCATTGGCCTCAGAAGATGAGCACACCACCTACATCTCCGAATTCTGAAGAAAATTATGTGAAAATAGAAAACATTAAAATTTAAAAAGGAAAATTTAAAAAGGAAAATATAAAGAGCACTTTGTGACCCTCTCCAGGAACTATGATTTTTCTTTTTCTCCCCAGTACCTGAGCTAATAGCTGCCTGTTCCCCAAGTGCCAACCTGTAACCGTGGTCACAGAGGGCAGGATGTTTCTGGTTCAGCCCTAGGGGCTGGGTGTTGGGCAGGGCTGGCATCCTCTGGTTTTCCTTCTACGACTTTATTGTAGTGGTTCTACCAGGAACTCTGACGTGCTAGAAGTGCCACAAGCCATTCAAGGGAGGCAGGGAGGTTCTTATCTGCACTCTGCCAAGTTAAGAAACATTAAGTGCGTCAGAAGATGTCTCAGTACTGGTCTAGGCTGCACAGACTTTCTGAATGGCAGTGTCACTGTCATCACAGGGGTTTTAGTATATAAATGAAACAAGTTTTTTATGAAAAGCTTGTGTTTCATTTCAGAATTTAAGCTTTGCATAGGCATAATGTGGAGTTGGTGCAGCTTGTTCCAGCAAAAGGAATTTTCTTACTTGTTAATGAAACTTTTTCTCAAATCTATAAAACAAAAGGCCTGAGTCAGGACTATGCAATTATTTGTATATTCACTGGCATAAGTCAAGATTGTGTTTTTGACTTGCACTCTGTTTGTTCAGGTCAGGGTTGCTCCCAGACAGAAGTCCTGAGCTGAAGGGAAGCATTCATTCCCTGAAATTTGCTATGAATTTGATGTTTGCATGAGATATTTTTTTTCTTCTCTAAATCTGGGTGGAAAAAAATGCCAGCGTGACAAACAAGAGTATCAGTCCTCAATCCTTCTTGGTTGGAGCTGGTAGATTGTATTATTGTAGAAGGACAGTATGGTGAATTGATTATTTGTTACACAGCAGCCCAAATACTCAGCCTGTTTTGGGGTGTCTTTTATGTTGAAGATACACACTTTAGGAACTGAATTTTTGCATCACTATGGCTCCTAGCAAAGCGCTATTGAAATGCCCTTTCCAATGATCACATGATGTACTGTAACAGTGAATTAGTTTTGTTCAGTAGTATTTTTTTACGTATTGCTGTATATCACAATTCAAACTGAAGGGAAATGAGCAACTCTAGAAGAAATGGAGGAAAAGGGAATTAAAAAGTTACTAAAGAACTTGTGACCCCCGTTGGAAAATTAAATGCTAGTTGTTGTGCAGCAAAAGGAATGCATAGTTTTTCCTTAACTGGAGTAGAGATATCAAATATCATTGTTCTTCCCTTCTGGATAATCATACATTTCTGAAAACTGTGGGGAGCGGATGAACATGTCCCACAAAGCAGAGCAGAAGGCAATCAAACACTTAATTGACTACTTTACATAACAGATTGCTTTTTGAAGGGCATCAGCATCCTTATTTTGACTCTATGAATTGGACACAGCAGTTCACAAATGTAATCCAAGGCTTGTGGTTTTCCTGAGACCAAATACCTCTCTTCTTGGAATACCTTGAGGTATGCCTAATACTTCTCACTTTATACATTGCAGTTCTGAATTTCAAAGCAGCATGGGAGCTTTATTCATATTAACGTAACATGACCAATTTTATCATCATCTAAAATTGTCTTGAGGAAAAATTAGGAAATCTTTTACAGTCACACTGATGCTAATGAAGTTTGCCTTGTACTTTGCTACAGGACAAAGCATTATTAGACATTTGAATGGTTTTGTTATTCCCCATTGCAAGAGGGATTTGCATCCAAAACAGATCTAAGAAAGTGGAGTCTTTATTTGCAGTTGTTTACTATTATTTTGGTTCATATCTCTGTGTGAATCCTGTAGCTTATTTGTTATTTCAGTGCTTCAACCTTTTAATGCCTTGGTGTTGAGAAAATACAGTGATTTTAGTATTGTTCCTGAAAACCTATCTGCCAGAGATATGGCAATAAATGAGGATTAATAATAATATTAGGAATGAAAATCATTTGGACAAAGGACACTCAGTGGAGTAAACTGGATGAGGACCAGCTGGAAACTTGAACCTAAGTTCATCTTTTGTATTATTTTGGAGTAATACAAGTTCATTAAAGTTTCAGGAAGTGCTAGTGACCCTTATGTCAGTGAAAAGGGCACCCTGGAAAGGCTCCTCTGTGCTGTGGGAGGCAGGAAGCTGAGGAGAGCCTTCCCAGGGAAATGAAGGATGGAACTCTGCTGCTTCTGGGTGACACTTGAGTTAAGGAGTGGATCAGCCAAGGAGCCTCTGAGAGGAGCTGATACCTGCCCAAAGTTAAGCCAGCAGAGCTGGTGATTCCAGCATTAAATTTAACTTCTGGCAAGGACCTCTGGTCTTGGCAGCCTCATTCCCTGTGTTGCAGGAGAGGCACCAGGGACTCCAGAGATAGTGTGGTAGCTTGAGAGAAAACAAGGGTGATTCCAGCTTGGTTAATGCTGGGCTTCTATATTGGTAGCTACTTGAAATGTCTGCATACCCTGGCAAAGGGTTTCTGTTGTCTTTTTTGTTTCCTAGTGCCAGACAGATGCCTTTCATCACTAAGTAGGAGTACATTGAAATCTGTTTTAGCAGGCTGGTAGCATCAGTTTAAAGGAGGTGATCTTCTCAAAGGCAAAGCTGAGTGACAAAGAAAATGATGAGATGGAGGGTTAATTCAAGAGTAGCACCATGTTTTAACTTAGGAAGAGGGAAGCAACTGATCAGACGGATGTGGTTTTGTGGCGTTCAGGTCAGACGTGCTAGGCTCAGTGTCTCTGCTGTCCTGAAATGGAAACCTAGCATATGGAACAACCCTTGGAGCTCCTGCAGAGGTCTGTTACTTTGGATCAAATGTTACCAATCTGGAAAAAGATGTGAAAGGGTTCCTAGAGTTTGTGGAACTCAGATTTATTTGTTGGAAAGGAAAAAAAATGGCACTCAGGATAAAGTTGCAAATCTCAAACAGAGTAATTAATTAATTCAAACAAGTTGTGAGAATGATGCTTATTGTCCAGTTGGCAAAAAATACAGAATGAGAAAGCAGAAAAACCATCCCTTTGTCCTAGCTATGCACACAGATATTCAACAAAAATAAAAACCTAATACATGCCTCATAAGGGCTGTATGCATAGGGGAGTGCAGCATTGCTGCTGTAGCAGGATGAATCCTCAGCTGGACCAAAGAAGAAAAGGGTCTGTGTGTGTGCCTGCACATGTGTGGGCACTGAGGGGGTTTGTTCAGTTTTAAAAGACCTTTGTGCCCTGCCAGCCTTCAGGCAGCTGAGCACAGGGTGAGTCTCCTACCTTAATTAAGAATAGTTTGACAGTCACTGCTGCTGTAGCCACTGCAGTTCTGAGGCACTGAGTGAGGGCTTCTAACTTGTCAGGGTGCTGATGGGATTTCCCCTGTGTGGGACAGTGGGCAAGGGGCGCTGCTGGCATTTTCCATGTGTGGGGCATCTGGGGAGCAGGCTCAGGCTGGCAGCTTTACTTCTCCTGAGGTGTGGGGGCAGGGTGTGAAACAAGCAGGTTCTTAGCTGGCAGGTTACAAGCACTTCTAAAATCTGATTTTTACAAGCCAAAAATTTTGTATTTTGGGCATTAGCATATGAATTTCTCTATTTTTCCCCTTTTTGTTACTGTCTGCAAATTAAGGAATTTACAGAGTTCTTCCTCTTATTGGTGTTTCATGCCACTTTGAAAGGGGAACAGCTACCTTGGTCCAAAAGCAGAGATGGCCCTGGGCCCTGGCAGCACAAACCTGTCACTGCATGCTCTGTGGTCCAAGCTGGCTACCAAGGGGCTCTGTAGGAGATGGCTGTTGTGTGAATGACTTTTTTTATCTTGTGCACACACACGCACATGAAGTAAGAGTGCAGCTGTTTCGGCTTTCGAATCAGGCAGGGTGGTGAGGAGAAAGGATGTAATGGTGTTTGAGACAAAGATAGATGTTCACTTGCAGCGTTTTTTCTACAACTTCCTATTTCGATTTGCATTAGAGGTGGGGACTGGGTGAATTTATGGTTTAATGAGACGCTCTTGCCTTAATAGCAGAATGTTGTTCACAGGAAGAAATGAGTTATTGCGGTTTTCTTCTTCTTTCTGTTCAGTTACTGTGGATACAGCGCGTAACTTTTAGACCTACTTCCCCCTTGAACAGCATATGCAGCTTCCAGTTGTTGTGCTGAAGCTGCTGAAGGAAGGAGGTTAAAGGAGCACAGTTTTTAAAGAGATATTTGTTGGCTGCTTAATTCCTACGGATACAATGAGCTTTCGTGGGAGATTCAGAAGGGAGCCCAGTGAACTGCGGAGGAAGAGAAAGACCGTTAGGAGAGTGAATCAAGGAGAAATTCAGAGATTAAGCTGTGTGAGTATCCACTCTTCTTTCACCTCTTCTGACAAATGGCTAAGAAATTGCAGGTCACTCTTAGAACTTTGGAAAGAGTAGGATTTATTGCTTGTTGTTTGTGTAGGATTCACCAAGCCTCATTCAGTCTGTGACTGGGGGCTGAGCACTGGAGAATCAGCCTGAAGCACAGGGAGTTCAGGAGTTTACAGAACTCAGGAGCATTAGGGAAACTTTTATCGTCTCACATTGCTGACCAGAAACATACTGAGAGCAGCAGTGTTTGATAGTCTCTCTGGCACCTATAGCAAGTTCCATGAAAATTCATAGTGCTGCTTGTGGAGTGGAAAGTTTTTCTGTGCTATTCCAGAGTTTATAATCTGTGATGGGCACCTCTCAAGGCCAGGAAGAGGAGGAAGACAGTGCAGGGAGCCACTGGAGAAAGCTGCAGAGCCTTTGATGGAAAGCTAGGGTGAGGTTCTGTCCCATGGGCTACACAGCAGCTTTGCCACTGATGGCTTTGGGACAGGACTGAGCCTCCTGAAAGTGCGCTGTGGGGCACTGAGAAGTTCACATTAACTTGTTGTGCCTAACCTTTCCTGACTGAAATTGAAACTGCAGACAGCAAGAGGTAAAACAGAGTCTGCTGTTGAGGAGTCTTGGGCAAGTACTGGTTTTCAGTGTACTTTAGCTCATAAAACATTTAATGGCTTCCCCAAGAAGAGACAATGAATCCTTTTCCTCAAGGCAAGAGGTGTTTGGTTTTCTTCCATAGTTTCATCATTTTCTTTCATAGTTCCATCCAATTACTCTGTTTGCATGTGTGTGCAAAGGGCTCTTTTGAGGCTTTTCTGCATGTTCAGTGTAACAGAATCAGTGGTAATACAACCAAGAAGAGTATTCTCATTAACTTTTTTAAGTAGGAAGGAAAAGAACTTTGCAGTTGTAACACTTGGTTACCAGTTAAGATGGTTTGTGGTTCATCTAGTAGTGTTTGGGTTTTGCTTACGACTAGCTGCCTCTTTGGATAGGTACTTTACATGGGAATAGATCTTTTTGACAAGGCTATTTTATGGTGTAGGTTCTGCTGCCCTGAACTACTGGCATGCAGACAAAGATGGCATATTTGAGCTCCATGGTCAAGGGTCCCAGGAATCAGCTGCTTTAATCTGCTGGTGCTGCTGAAGGCATCTCACCCTGGCAGTTCGCAAGGCTTTGGTAGGAAGTAGGCATTGCTTACTTGACTTACCCTCTTAAATCCTGGTGAGGAGGGATTTTTGTCATTATTGTACAAATCCTGAGTGTACTTTATTAGTGCAGCCTTACAGGAAAGGATGGCTGGAAATAAAGTCCAACTGGTAACAATAAGCCAGCAGCCTGCCTGCAGATAAAGAGGAATATGTTTGTTCCTTTTCACGTGTATGCTCAGATAACAGAAACTGAGCATTCAATTTTGTGGAGCCAAATGGAAGTATGCATTGTAGCTAGACCTAAAACATAGAGCTCTTGTAACCCTGTGCCTGTTACCTGTAATTGAAAATAGGAAACGAGCCTGCTCCATCAGAGGCTTGTCAGTCATGCTGCATTTCCCCTGACGTGGATGGCTGTTGTATGTCAGCAACATAGCTCAGCTTTGCAGGGGAATCTGTGCTGATTTCTGTTCTTTTCAAATATAAGATAGACTAAGATGGGTCACTGTGTCATATTACTCTGTAGATGTATTTCTCAGTAGTGTGTTTAGCCCCTAGGAAATGCAGGCACACTTGGCTTTACTTTTGTGCCTTGCAATCTGAGTCTTTCTGCCCAATATTTCATAATTGGAGCATGTTAAATCTTTGGCCTACAGGCACTTTTTGCTATCAACCAGCAGCCAATCTCTCCTTCATGCATCAGCCCTCTGCACCTCCACACAGATTTCAAAGCGATGTCAGCTGCCACTGCAGCTGTAAAGGCTTTTGTGTATGGGGACCTTACTCAAAGAGTGCATTTCTTCATATACTATTCTTAGACCTGTGTTTTCTGTAGATGGAGTTGCATTATTTGCTGGAAACTCCTTTTTTTGTAAGACTGATTTTTATTGGATTAGCTTTAATTGATAGTAGGTTGTTGATTGAGCTCAGTGTGGTTGACCAGATTTTGCTCTCATTTACATCCTGTGTAAATGCATTGATGGCCAGATAATTGACTGGGAGGGGAGTTGATGTAAAGGAAACAATTGCAAGTTTAACATCACTGTGAGAGCTGAGTTTATGGTGGTCATGTTCTGATGATGTTAATTTTACACATAAAGCCTCTATGGAAAGATTTACAATCATTTACTCAGATACGTAGCAGGAGAAATACCTATTACTTGTGAAGCGGTAAGTAACCATAGTGTAGATAGAGAAAGAAGGTTATTCACTAAGTAAAATGAAGCAGAACACCATACATGAGTTTTTCCCTATGGGACAGTGACTTATTACTAAGTACTCTGAAGTTAAATGATATCTTTGAAAAGTTTATTTAGAGCTAATGCAAACATTTTTGTTAGTTGTTTTTGCTTCTGAAGTGGTTGAGTCCTTTTCAAAACAGTTGCTTGCTCAGTTGACATGTCTAGTTTTCATACATCTAAATTTTAGGTTTTAATAGAAAATGAAGAATGGATGTTTGCCTTTGCACTGCTTTGCAACTTCATCAGACATACAATAGTGATCAAAGTCTTTTGCATCAGAGTGTGATCTAATGAACACACGAGAGCTTTCCCTTCAGTCTCTGAAGAACAAACTCTTCTATGTACTCTAAAACCAAAGTCTGCCAGAAAGAAATCTTAAGTTTCAAAGCAATTAAAACTATTTTAAAGACAATCCTGTGCTGCACATGATGTTATGTAAAATCTACGCCATTTTGGCAGCAGGTTTGTGCTGGATGAACCTGGTGGAGGGGTGGCTGAGGTAGGAATGCCAGGCACATCCTTCTTTTTGTACTTTTTCTGAACCTGTGCACAGATAACCATGGGTAGATCCCTCTGTCTCCCTAATTTATCCAGTTTGCACAAATGGAGGGGACCAGTTTGCCTGTTGCTCCATCCACTTGTATTATTGCTGGGTAGGTACTATAGGTGTCAGAGCTGGGGTTCTACCTCTGCTGGGAGTGCTGCTTAAGGGCAAAAATGGGGAACATCTTTTCTTTAAATGTAGATTTTCCTGAGCCTACAAAGACTGTGTGAAGTTATGCATACATACGTGTGTGTGTGTGTGTGTGTGTGTGTGTGTGTGTGTGTGTGTGTGTCTGCACCCATGCACCCACAGGCTCAGAAGTGCTGTTTACATAAACTTTATACTAGAAGATGACAAGCTTTGGTCAAATCCACTGCTTGCAAGCTTGCAGGCTGGTTTTGTTAACATTTCTGCTTGGAGCTGTGGCTCTGCCCACTTGAGACTGTGTTAGAAGAAGCAGACATGGAGCAAAACATATTTCCAGAACAGCTGAACTAGACCCACTTCAACATCCCCTTTGTGGTGCACAGGGCAGGACAATGCCCTTTTCCTTCCTACCCTGGACTGAAGTAATCACTGACGAGGCAAGTGCCTGAGCAGAACTCTCCAGCTCTGTTGGCAGCTCCTCTGCTCCCCCACAGTTCCCATCCCTCCTGCCCAGTCCCCTTCCACCACATCCTACCTGTCTCCTCAGATGTCTGCATGAAGAGGAGTGGATTGTGTCTTTGGCTTTCGCTTGCTTTCTTCATGAATAGGTTCTGTGTGGTAGATTCAAAGAAAGCCTTTTGTTGCTAAAACTGCACTTTTTTTCCAGGTTTAGGTCAGGTAAGGGGAGAAAAAGTGGCTGAGTGTTGCTAGGTTCGATGTCTATGTAAATTATTTTAAAAAAAACACCTTATGATGCTTTACAAAACTTTCTTGTTTTTTCCCTGAGGTGACCTATGGGCAAATATTTAGTCTAGGCTTCTGAAATCCTCACTATTTAGAAGCTGTTATTCTTGACATTTTGAAAAACCAACCAGTTAAATCCAAATTTAAAACTTAGCACTTTCTTGTCAGTGGCTGATTTTAGTAGTTTTATGATTAAATGAATTTTTTTAATCTCCTTCCTAAGGAGAGTTTCAAGATACTGCATAAGCAGAGAGGATGAGTAAGTTGTTGCCTTGTTATCCTGAATGATTTTTGCAGATTATACTGATAATTTTATCAACTGTTTAAAAGGACGAGTGCTAGTCCATGAAGATGGAGGTGCCCATGCACTGACATTCCAGAGCTGAAGGCACTGCACAAGGCTGCAATGCCAGGTGCACAGTCATGGCTGGGAAACAGAATTCAGGAAATGCATGTGTTGAACATAGCACAAAGCATCTCCTCTCTCCCCCCAGCTGGATGCTTTGCTGAACCAACAGTCCTCTGTGGCTTCCACAGTTTACCCGTGAGGGAGGTCGTTTGATGAGGGCTGGAGTTGTCAAAATTCATAGTGAAAGGAATGATAAATTCTATCTTGAGAAAGAAGAGGTATTAGAAGGAGTAAGTCACACCCAGGTGCCTGAGAACAGATCTCTGTGGTTTGAGCAGGCGTGGCCCTGGCCGCTCGTCCGTCGCCGTGCTGGAGCAGCTTCCTGTGCCACAGAGGGCTCCAGCTGGACCATCACTTGACATGAAAGTTTTGAGTTAGCTCATCCACATGAGAAGTGTTTCTATTTTTGAAGACATGCTGAATTCTCTTAGGGTAATTTTTAAAGCTGGAACGTAATTCAAAGTAGACTTACACAGATTGTGATCCACAAAACAATGTAAGCAGAATTAATCCTATCCCAGCTTCTATTTGCACAAAGTAAGTCTCATTTAGTCAATAAGGTCACTTACTGGTATCAATCAAAATTTTCTTTGAATAAAGAGGCTTTAAAGAATGAAAATTACTTTTTACTTTTGTTATTCCCAGAAGGGTCTTCAACACGTTTCTTTTCTTTTGCTCTGCTCGAGCTGATGGGTACTACAGTGTTTTGGCAAGTAATTGCTGAATCACTAGGAACTGGGGGTTGGATTCTTCATAGTTCTTTGTGATTTTCTCTGTAGCAGAATCGTGTGGGAACTGGCAATCTCCTTAATGAAATTTATTGGCACATTGGCTTCAGTGCTGATACTGAAGAGTATATTAGTTGTGCCGTGCAGCCCTGACTGGATTCTTTCCAAGTGCAATTCTCCAAGGTTTACTCAGAAAGTCATGACAAATTAAACATTTTGGACCTGACAAGTGAGTGTATATTAGGGTGGGAGGGAGTGTGTCAAAGAAAATTTTCTTTGTACCACTAATTTTAATAAATTTGTTGACTGTGGATCACATACTGAGCCAAAAGAAGCTTTTATAATGTGGCCAGAGAGTTTGTTGACTGTAAATAGATTCAGAACAGGCCAAGCAGTCATAAAAAGGAGGAGATCTGAATCAGGAGAGACCGTCTGCCTGCTGGTTCTGGCTGTGCTTCCCAATCTGTACCCCTGATACCTTTTGGAGACCTTGAATTGCCTGCCCTGTGCTTGAAATGCAAAACTTATTTTCCTTAGAGGAAATCATGATGCAGAGTGTGTTGGGAGCAGGGGGAGGGCAGGCCTGTGGGGTGAAGCATTTTGAGTGGGTGATTCCTGTCACTGCCAGCTGAGGTGCTTGAAGGTGTTGGGGACGCCTTAATCCCAGAGTGGCTGTACTGTCTGTGCTCCTGGATACAAATGCTGCCCTGGGACTCCCTGCCAGGAGTACACAGGTCTTGGGCTGCTCACCCATGATCTGGTGGGGGAAAAGGTGCACCCAATGGAGATATCCTTCCCATGGAATTCACCCCATGCACCAAACTGGCCTGCTGCCCTGTGAATAGAGACATACATTGGTCCTACAGAAATGCAAAAGTTTTGGTGACTCTGCGAAACCCAAATTGTTTTATAGCCTCAGCTTCAGCTCCTTGAGTGTTCAGGCAGCTGGAGGTAGCACATCTCAGAACTGCTGGGCATGCTGGATCTCTGGCATATCTGAGACAGGCTTAAATTCAACCTTTATACTACTTTTTCTCCAAAAGTCATGGAGTCCTGACTGCTCTTTAGCTTCAGTTTAGACAAGCTTGGAAAAGAAATACTCAATCAAAGTTGACCTGCCCTGGTGGAATATCATTAGCTACGTATATTAACCATGTGAAAACACAGAAAGACGTGTTGTGTCAGAGACACAGTGTTTAACTGGGGAAAGGAAAAGAAGAACAAAGGAGTGTGAGAAGCACTTCATGTTGGTGTCATCCTAGCAAGCAGTTTGATTTGCTGTTGTGAGTTTTGGTGGGATTTGCTTTGGTTCACAATATCATTAAGTCTAAAATAATGAAGGAAGGTGAGGCTGTTGTTTTAGTAAGTGGTCCTTTCTCTTTCGAGGGCCCATTTCAGTATTTCAAATGTATACTAGAATGAATTATCATTTTTGGATGAAATATAAAATCTGAGTCTTGCTTGATCTTGGCCAATCTGGCTATCACAATAGTTTTGACTCTCTTTATGAACAAGTATCCTCCTGGCACAGAGATAGGGTTGGGGTAACTGAAGTCCATCAATTTAACTTCTTTCTGTTTATCTGTTTCCTTATTTTTTTTTATTCCTGTGTGTGGAAGAGAAGAAATTAATTTAAACATCTCTATTAAATTCAATAAATTTTAGATATTCAGGATTTGGTGTCAGAATAATGTGACATTAAAGCATTAGAAAATCACAGCAGTTAGTCTAGCTTATTTTTAGAATGAGGAAGTTCTTGGGATAACTGTTCAGGGACTATTGGTCTCTGTTACATCATTTCCTCCTTCAGGAAGTGTTCACAGAAATACAGCTTTAGGAGGGTGAGATACAATTTTGAAGAAAAGATGGGTACTAGCCTCAGTGCATGATATCTGTGCATCTGGAGGCAAGTCAAGTACCATATTTGGTTCTGTAATATCATTTATGTGGATATTTTGGGTAATTACTACTGGGAAATATAATCCTTTTTTACCTAGACCAGAAGATGGTGGCAATGAAGCCATATATCACTGTTGGAATCTGGCCGGTTTCACCCCTGTGAAACTCTATTGTCCTCCTGTGGTGTTGGCTCTGATTTAACATCTCTTCAGTGTTCCAAAAGAGAGTGGAAAAGCTGGTTCAACAATGTATAAAGTTACATTACACTGTCAGGGTGTGAAGTAAATGGTACTGCTGAGAATGTTGTAGCAGGTGAGGAGTCTGAGAGTGCCTTTTTACTAGATGTATTCACAACGATTTCAGCACAGCTAAATTCATTACTCACTTGAGATGGAGAATATAAAAAGCATTACAGAAATCCAAGCCAGCGTAATTCAATTTTGGCACAGATTGCCAGGTTGGCCTGTTGCCCAAAAGAACAGACAAGTTAAATTGAGAAGAGGCAGTGCTGTGGTTATTAAATTAGCTTTAAATCAGCCCCACTCATTTACAGATCTCTGCTAGTGCTTACAGGGAGAAATTTGCTAATCCTAACATCGTTGCTTCTGTCTGCTTGGGAGGAAAAAACCGAGCAGCCACCCCACACCAGCAGAGATAAGCTGCTAACTAACCAGCTGCCACTTCCCATCACAACTGCAACACGAGCATTGCACTGCTGAGCTTTGCCAAGTCCAAAGCACTGGCTCTGCAAAGGCTGGAGTCAGTGTCCACAGAGCAGTCTTATGGTCTGTAAGAACATGCAGAATTGATGAAGAGAGGCATCACGTTTATTATACTATCATGCTTGATGCTGGCAGGGAATGGACTACATTATCTCTGCAGCCAGTGTATTGACAAGGATGGGCTATTACTTGCTTCTCTGATTTATGGGAGCTGGCATAATACAGTATTGCATTTTACACAGGATTTTGCTGTGCTGACGTGGAAGGAAGAATGTAATTTTTATTGCATCAGTAGAAAAACATCACCATAAATATTGAAGTGCTTCACTGAAAAGTTTTGCAGTAGGTTTGATAATGTCATATCTACTTGTATTTAGTTCAGATGTGTAATGTTTCTCCAAATGCTTCTCTGTTAACATCTGTTAAAATGCTTCCATCAGATCATGCCCTTTGCAGCACTGAGAGCAGGAGAATTAGTGCTGTGGGAACTGTGATGTTCATACGCTTTCTGTGTTCCTCTGCTTCAGGGTTTTCTCGAATTGTATTTTTGTCTCATGTAAATGACCTTGCAGCTGCCAAGGAGAAGTTTTCCCCTGGAGTGTTTGAGCAGCTTTCACCAGTGGCTTTCTGAGCATTGCCAGTTTCTGAAGAGCAAAGAGAGGGCAATGTGACACAGCTTACCCTGCCTCCACTTGCACCTCAGTGTCTGCAGAATATTAATTTTGAAGGGGATGTAGCTGTGTATGCCCCAACCTTACTGGGATTTCCAGGGGGAAGAAGGGATACCTCTTTCTTCTGCCAGCCCCAGCAAAAAGGGCAGTTTCCACAGGCATAGAAAACCTGCAAATGCTACACATTTTTGTGGGATTTCCCCATATTTCCAGAGAAGTTCCAAGATTTCTGGGGTTTCCCAGCTCTTCCCTAGTCTACAGCTTCAATAGGAAGGTGACTACTTATGTCATTTCTTCGCTTAATGTTTTTTTAGGAGATTTTGATAACTGACATTCACAATGTTTCCAAGGAGCATCTGACCAAGACTAAGATTGTGTTGACACATGTTTTATTTTGGAGAGCAGACATTTTATGATTTCAGTGGCATATCTGTCTTAGTAAGAGTTGAGACTGTGGCAGAATCATTAGCCTGCCAGCATGAGCTTAGGGAAGGGAGGATTATCAGTGTAGTCAATGTCACAGATTTTCTGCAGAAAATGTTCATGTTTTAGTGAAACCACTACACAGGAAAAATGCCTGTGTGAAGCACTGGTACCTTATAAATATCAGTGCGTGTATTTCTTTCACTTTTTTTTTTTTTTTTTTTTTTTTTTTTTTTTTTTTTTTTGAGTTTTCTGGGAAATGTTGCTGTAAGGTTTCCTACTGAAGATAACAGGTGAACTACTACAAGTTTGCCTTCTGCTGAACTTGAACTGGGTGAACGTTGTTCAGGCCTAGGTATCATTACCAGAATCAGTGGTACAGCATAGATGGGACACTCAGTGTGCACTCATGTTTTCTCTTCATGGATTTAAATCCTTGAAACGTATGTTTATAAAGTAATATTTAATAAATAGATGCAATGACAGATTTAGTGGCAGACAGTCTGAAACTCCTGTCAAAAAGATACTGCAGTGGCTTAACACAGTTTGGAAGGGAATGAGAGCAAGCTGTGTATGGTGATGTGGCCAAGTGACCCCGTTAAGTTCCTGTGGGGAACTGCTGTCAGCAAAAGACAGAGAGACCTCACTGAGGGATATGGCTGATACTCAGCCCAAGAGCTCCTTGAGCAGGACTGGACCATTGTGTGTCAACTGGGGCACGCCAGGGCTAAGTACTGCCTTGGGACAGCTGAAGGTTATGTGGCTGGGTTCATATGAAGTCTTATGTCCTAGCAGGGCTCCTTGTCTTAACTGGACACCACAAAACCAGAATCCAGTCCTGTCACAGAATCTAAGTCAAACACTAAAGTGGTTTTCTTCAGTTTGTTGCTGTTATGTGTTATTCATGCCTGTCTTTTACAATTCTTTAACTTCTCAGCATCAGTAGATAGAGCTTAAGACCTGTGAATGCTAAATAGTAATGATTTTTTAGAAGTTTATTACTCTGAAGTGTGCAAATGGGAGTGTGAGAGTTAATAGATTGAGAAGAGAGGTAATAGACTGAACTGCTGAAGGAGCAGTTCTAACTTTTTTATTGCCTTGCCAGACTTTGGTGGAGCTTTGATGCTTTAAGCAGGGAGTTGGAGTAGATGACCTGCAGCAGTCCAGAGTTATTTTGATTCTTGTTCAGCAATTGAATAACTTCATAAGAACATGTGTATTCCTGTGCTTTAATCTGTGTAGCTGCGTTACTGATACTTACTTAAACTCTTCATAGATGCATTTGATGCCAAGGGAAGTCTTGGGCTCAATATAGAAGGGAAAAGATGTTCATAAGAAATCTTGAGATGACTGTGATTACTGAATAAACAAGAACTTTCTAGGGCAAAGTCAAAAGGGAGATGGACTATCACATTTGAATCATTATATAATAATGGACCATACGTGAATGAGATAGGAACATATATGATGGACAATCTCATTGGAGAAATTTGTTTTATGGAGATGTCAAAGCTTTCTTTTTCAATACTCCTTGGTTTTGATTTAGGGAAGACAGAGGGAAGTTTTTTATAATTCTGTATACCCCAATGAAAGAACAATGGATAAAATACTACTTGTCTAATGTCCACTTTTGAATCAGAATAAGAGAGTAAATGTTTCTGCATTTGCTTTCCCTAGTGTCCTTTATCTGTCTCATTACTTTCTCTTCCATCCCTTCTGGCAGTTCTCTTGCCCTTTCTCATTCACTCTCCCTGATGCTTACATCTTTGAATTGAGCAAATGTTCTCACTCTAGTACATGACTCTTCATTTGTTTAATGTATTCTAGCATGTCAGGCAGGCTTCTCTTTTTCTATTTTTGGGTTGTATTTCAAGACAATGTGACTTTAGTTTTTCCTGTGGTGGTTTCTTACTTCACTGCTGTTTTGGGCAATAGTAGTACTGCTGTGATGACACTAGTCCTGCTTTCTGACAAGAGAAGCCATGGAGGTGGATGCCAGATAGTTTATCTCGGGAGAATAACCTTGGATTATTACCAAATAAAACAATATGGTGGCTTTCACAAGCTGCCAGCACTTCAAAAGATGAATTGTGTAAGACAGTGAAGAAATAAGTAGGTTTCTTATTCTGAAACATACTAGCTCAAAGTCCTATCTATGTTCAGTTCAAACTGTGTCCATCAATTTTCTTGATGTGTTTGTGGAGAAAGAGAATTCCTGAGACTTACAGATAAATTGATATGGTGGTTTCAGTCTCTGTAATGAGCTGACAAATTGCTTTGGAGTTTTGAGGTGGAGAGTGGCTGTTACAAGTGGCCCAACTTCCTCACTTCACTCTCATGCATGAGCTCAGATGCAACAAGCTGAGCAGAATGGAATGAAAGGAGAAGTTATTCATGCTTTGGTGTACAAAATCAAAAATGCCACAGATCTCAGTTTATGAAGGGGGAGGAAAGCAAATTTGTGTGTAGAGAGATACCTGATCTTTTCTTTCTTTCCACAGCAAGAAAAACCCAAATTCTTCGAGCCTTTGGATTATGAAGCTGTTATTACAGAGATCGAAAAAAATATTGGGGACAGCCCATTTAAGGATCTGATATTATTCCCTGATGATGACTTTTCAGTAAGTACAAGGCAAATATGTGTTATTCCTTTGCTTGTGTTTGTTCTGTTCATTGATTTAATCTCCACTGCTAGAGGGAGAGCCAGAAGTTGTCAAAGGGCTCTCTAAGATTTTCTTAACTCATGCATAATGCCATACCTCCCTCCCACCAAATTCACTTGGCTTTTGGGTTTTTTTCTTCTGACATTTATATATTCATGACTTTACTGCTCAGGATTAGATAAAGCTTGAAACCCTGGTTGTTCCCAGATACATTTCAGGAACTCACTGAACATGTTATTCTATAATGTCTGTTTGCAGCACAGTGTTAGTTTGGCCAGTCCTAGAATCTCTCCCTACTGTTATAGTCTGATTTAATCTGTGACTTCTGATCCTGTTCTGTTTGATGTATTTGGGCACTAGATAGTCTCTGGTACTGAGGAGAGCTCTCATAGTGGAACACTGGCTGGGGAGTTGTTTTGCCAGGCAAGTGCATGGGCAGATTGCCTGCATTAAACAGCAACTTCTGCAAATTCACCCCATCTTTGTATAACATTTAGGTTTTGATGAATAGGCATTCTCTAATGGAAAGATATTTCAATTTGTGACCAATTGTGCTTGCTCTGTGAGGGCCCTTCCCATCAGCTCATGGCACTGCTACTGTCCTAGGAGGGCAGCTTAATCTAATCGACTGCTTTGTTTTACTAAATGGCTCTATTTCCTTGGTGGCATTAACTGAGTTAATGTGCTCATGGGATTGAGAGAAGCTAAATAGAATAGATTTCCTCATTATTGTTAATTCCTTTATCCATTTTGCACATTTGTCGATTTATGAAATTGAAACTTAGCATTACAAAGCTGCCTAGACATACTGTCACAAGGGCCTTGAGCCCTTTGATTTAGAGTAACTGAGCTCAAGTCCATGGAGCAAATCTTTTCAGTGAAAGAAGGATCTTCTCCTACTGCTGAAGACCTCTGTCTGTCAAGCATATTTTCATATCCTTATTTTCATTTTACTTCTAGCAGTTGTTGCCTGGACTTTAGTAGCTAGTTCTATTTTGTTTCCTCTGTGTTATGCTTTGCAACTATTTGGCATAATCTATTTAAATTCAAAAAAATAATAAGAAAAATAGATCAAGACACATGAGAGAGGTAGTTGCATGGTAGAAGTGGTCTGTACTCACAGGAGAGCAAAGGCCATGGTAGGCAGGGTCCATATCCTTGCAATAAACCTCTCTCGTCTTTGTTTTCTCCTATTGAAGTCAGGATCAATGGCAAGAGCCTATGTCACCAGACAGGACTGCAGGGCTTTTGCACCAGGCAAGTTTTCCAGTTGTAGAGTATCTATTTACATTGCTGCTCCCTCCTCATGAAATACTACCTGAGCACAAAAGTCTGGGTCAGCCATTTGAGTAGAAAGATCCACATCTGACTGAATTAGGAGGTGCCCAGGCTGGGTCTGGGATTTAATGTGATAATGCCCAAGGAAATGGTGGCCAGCTCTGTTTAACTCCTAATGATTACACATGCTGCAGACTTTGGATTACAGTTGCTGTAGACTTAGTGTATCAGTGTTGATACAGCCCCAGTTTGGGCCCGTGGCTCAGCACATCCTATGAGCAAAAGTCTCTTCAGAGTGAAACTCCAACCAAAAGAGTTGGCTGAAGTAGTGAACATAGGAGAAAATCCTGCCTTTAATAATGATTTCCTATTTTTGGATCTCTCGTGTTCACCACATGTGTCAGTTTTGGGTGAATTATTGTAGCTGTTTTTCAATTTCAGATTTGTTTCTCTTTTTGACTTGCATTCACAGAGAATGCTGTTGTTCTCACAAGACTTCCATTGGTCGTTTCCATCATCTTATGTGAAGTCTGTGGAACACCAGAGAATTCTTTATATCAATTTGACCATATTCCTTCATTCCCTGCATCTCCACAGAAGAGTACAAGATGTATACATTATGGATGCCTTCTCTGGTTTTATTCCAGTGGGGGAAAATATATTTCACTTCTTTTGTAACCATGTTTAATAATGCCTTTAAAAAAAAAAAAAAAAAAAGGTTCACATCAGTTCCACTTCTTGTGTTCCTAGCAATTCCTTCCTTATAACTCGTTTGCCTGCCTAAAGTCCATTTTCCATTTAAGAAAAAGCGTGTCAGCTCAGCTTCATTTTTCACCTATTCCTGGGTCCCGTGAACAAATTTCCCTTCTCTTGCTGTGCTGTGAAATAATGGCCAGTGGAAATTTCTGCAGCCATTCATCAGTACAGAGCTTACACTGTACTTCTTGGTGATAGTAGGAGGGAGTTGATGGGCTTCCTGTTGTACTTATAAAAAGCTTGGTGATGATCCTGGTAGTTTTGCATCCCCATCATTGGGTTTCTGTGCTTCCTTCACCTTCCTTCTGTTCCCCAAACCTGGCCACACTCTCCTTGTCAACTGGAACTGCTGCTGTCTGGGATTCCTATTTCTCACTTTTCTGCTGTGTGTTTGCCAGAAAGGAAGCCATGAAGGAAGTGTTACACCTTCCTTCCAGTTGGTCTCACTCCCACCTTTAACTTTTGACATCTTAGTGTTACCTGTATTTGTTGTCATACATCTGTACTTCTGCTCCTAAGCACTGTCATAGATCCAAACAAAATATTTGCTGTATCCTTTCATAGGTATTTTTTTATCTTTTCTTCCATCCTTTGGAAATTTACCAAACACACAGCTGTCTCTCTTCAAATCTCCAGGATCTGAAGTCTTGCTTAAAATCACTGCTGCTCTTCCTTAGCGGCAACAGGCTCAGCACTCCTTTGCTAATAGCTTTTCTTGTGTGGAGGTTTAGTTACTAAATATGTCAATGGTATGTTTGAAAATATAAGTTAATTGTTTTAAAAAAGTAGATGAAAATATTTAATAGTCACTTAAATTTGTATAGTATAAAAGCATGTTAAACTCTTTGGGCTGTGAAAATTTGTTCCTCCTTCTCACGTATGACTTTCCTAAATCTGTTTGAAAAGCGGAACTCAAACTTTTTTAAACTACTTGTATAAATATGGCTGAATGCCTGATTTTCAACCTGCAATAGAAACAATAATTCATTGCCTAAATTTAGGACAAGTGTAAGACGGCAAAACTTGCCTGCATAATGCAAAAGCTATTGAAGTTCAGTCTGCTGTGCTCCTGACTCTTTGGGCTTCTGAAAGCCCACCTGGGAGCCCTGTTCTCTCCAAGCATCACAGAGGCCTTAGAAGAAGAGGGGCTGAGTTGTGAAATTGCTGTACTTGCCATCACTGCAGGCATGATTGTTTCCAGGCTTCTTTTTTTTGGCTCTGAGCAAAAGCCAAAATCTCCCTATTTTTCAAGTTGTGAAACCTCTGCTTTCTAGATGCTGTGCAGGGACAAAAGTTGTTCATTTGGAGACAGAAGTTCATAACAGAATCAGATGCATCTCTAAGAGGAGGCAGCAAGAGTCATCAAGGACTCTTAACATGAAACGTTTGTGCCATAGGGGCAGCTGGAAGTGCAGGCCTTGGAGCCTCCTTGGAAAAACCCCTGGAAACCTGACTGTTATTTCTAAGATCAGCAGAGTTAGTGGTGAAATCATGAGTTATTTCAAACAGCACATGATTTAGCTCCCACTTTCCATGTGAGTATCTGCTCATTCCTAGAGGAGCAGAAATTGAGTCCATTACTGTCATGATTAATGGGCTTATGGGTGTCCTTGACATGCAAGTTTGCATGGGCTGGCAGGAGCAGGACAGTGAGAGGTATCTGGACTCCCAGGGAAGCACTCCAACTGTTTAAGTAGGAGAGAGCTAATACAGTCAGCAAAGCAAGCTATGGGCAAAGCATAGCCACTCACTGACTGTGATTCAGGGAGTGAGGAGGCAAAATCTGTCCTTTAGATGTGCTCTGTTCCTGCTTTCCTTTCTCTTTGCCCCTGCACAGGTGGTGAGGTCTGTGCTGGGACTGCAGCCTGTCAGGGAGCCCTGTACCAGCGCAGCCTCTGCACCGTGGTATTGGTACAGCACAGCTGCATCTTGGCCTTCTTTTTTATTTCGATGGACTATGTCATTGCGTGTTTTGGTAACGTTACGTAAATCTGTTTACTTGGATGGAAGTGGGGCTGAGCAGCTTTTCTTTAGAGAGCCCGAACTTCAGTGTTAGCAGGGAGGAACATGTGAGCCCGTGTGTGGTTAGGCCTCTCCGAAGGGCAGCCTTTGCAGGAAGTAAATATCATTGTTGTCAATGCGTCCCTCTAAAGATTCAACCACTGCTAAAGTGCTCTCGGACTAAAAGCTCTTCGGAATAGATTCAGACTGAAAATGTTTGTAATGGCTAATGGAGTTTGAACTCCATTTTCAAATGCTAAATTCACCGTGTCACTGGGAAGTAGTGACTGCCTGAAAACATTATTCCTAATCCGTGCTTGAGAAGGAGCAGTATTAACTTCTGTTTCACTGTAGAAGGTGAATGTGGCAAGAGAAGGTGCTTAGTGAAATTGTACCTTATAACTCATCCAACACCTGGGGCCAACAGCTTATGCAAATGAGACAGCCTGGCAGTGCCAGAAATCATGGTTAGATATAGGATATTTACATAAAATAAATTAAAAATAATTCTGAAGAATTATAGACTTGAATGCTTTAGGCCGATACCTGCATTATTTGATTACCACAGTTTGCATGCACAGATGAGAGGGTAATTGGTCTCTGGCTTGAACAAACAATTGCCATGATTGCCTAAACATTAGAAAATTAGGCTGAATTCACAGCACATTTAGAAATACTGAATTCTCTAAATAAAATCTCTAATTTTTTGGATGACTGTTTCAGAAACATATATTGTTGAAATTTAGTTCTTATCTGAATAAAGGAGTTTTGGTGAACACTGCCATGCCTGATCAGCCTTTAAGAGCATTCAACTTTGGAAAGAATCAACTATGAACAGGAAGAGCCTTTGTGGCCAAGCTTTTGCAGCTAAGTGGTTAAACATAACCAATTCTCAGAAGGGAAGTGCTTTGAGTTTTTAACACAAGTTTAAATATAACAATATGCAACATTTTCCACATCCCAGTTCTTTGTAAATAAGCCTGTGATATTCTTTGTCAAAGTCTACAAAGGCAAGAAGGCCAGTGTTACCTGATTTCTCAGGTTTGCGGGGCTGTGTTTCTTGACTTTCTTTCAGGTGCAGTCTTGTTGGGAAGGACAGTGGGGGAACAGTGGGCTTGGGTTACCTGTCGTGTTCAGCTACAGTATTTTTAACAGGCTGAGTAAGGAGAGGGAGGCACAATGGCCCCACTAAGACAAATATTAGCTCTCTCAGTCAGTGTGTCCATATCAGTTGACAAGAAGTGTTGTATTAGGTAAAAAAATTGACTTGCTCTATGTCTTGCCTATAAAAAAAAACATACACTGGAAACTTTGCAGATTCTGTGCAATACGTGGAGCAGGCAAGTTTTGCTGGGCAAGCAGAACAGGTCTCTCTGGAGCTTATTCACCGTCATTCCAGCGTCAGTGTGAGGTACAGGGTGCATTATATCTCTTCTGTGGCCTCCCACTCTGCCTCAGTCTGGGAGGAGCAGTGGATCTTCAGCAGTGCTGTGTGTGCTGGGAGGACAGTGCTTTGGGGCTGCAGGGCCCAGCCCTGGGAAAAGCTCCCTATCATGGGCCGCAGGGGCACCCCAGGCTTTCCCTGTGCTCAGGAATTGTGTCTTGTCATGACTGCTTAAAAAATGTTAGTTTAAAATGTCACGTATGTGTGAAGTAGAAGGAATAAGGTGCATTTCAGAGACTGTGGGTACTGCTGGGAAGTCCCTAAGCAACCAAGAATTCAGACATCTATTACTAAGCATGGCTTCAAAATTCATACTTCTGTCTCCTTTACTCATAGACTCAAAGATTGTGTAAATCACTTAGTGCAGGCATTGGTAACACAGCTGGGTAGAGCCCAGGAACCCACATTTAGGAAGCTGTGCTCAGTTTGTCAGAACAATGAGATTTTTTTTTTCACTTTCTGGTGTCTATGAGGCCACCATCACTTTTTGTGAGGGCCATGGTTTAATCATATTGTATCCTGAGCTCTCTGGATGAAACAGCAAAAGTTTGGGGAATCCCATGATTCTGCCTGATTGATAGGTGCCTTTCTTTCACAACTACTCATGTGGAAAGTGATGGGGGGAAATCAGAGTGGTTCGTGTAAACTCTGAGGAAAAATGCAGTCAATAATATCTAGGCACTCGTTGTGTAGGTTTTGGGGGCTTCAATTTATGGAGAGAAAACATCACCTTTTAGTCTGAGGGTGAGGATATGGAGCCAGGGATGCAGCAGGTACTGCAAGCTGCTTCATGGTATTAGTACATAGTGATACTTCATACTAAACCAGTTGTATGCCACAGGCCTTCCTCTGGAAATCATGGGTATTTCTGTAAGGGAAGAGAAAATGTGTTTGGGAGGCCAGATTTGTCTGGCTTTCAGTCCTTTGCTGTCTTGAATGACAGTTACTCCGTTGTAACTGAGAGTGTATCTGGGCTGCTAGGTATTGATTTTGGTTGTTTTCTTCTCTTATGGCAGACAAGATGAGGGGGACAGATCTGTAGGTTAATTGAAAATACCCCAAAAGTTCTTCCTGTGAGCCCTCTGCAAAGTGGCTGCCTTGGCCAGCCCCAGCACAGGGGCCCTGGGTCACACAGCACCGCTGGTGGCCCTGGCCTCCTGCTGGTCTGCTGGGAACTAAGAGAAGCTTGGCTCCTTGTGGAGAACTTCAGGAGATCCACTTCTCTCTGTGGTTTCCTGCTCTGGAGCCTGACAAGATTGCTCAGCCAGTAGCTGCTTTCAGAAAAAGGGCTTAATTTGTGCAGGCTGCGGAGGCTGGAAGAGGCTGCAGGCAGTGCCAGGAGTCCCTTGTCAGCCCTGTCCTCTGCCTGTGCTCACAGGTGGGAGTGTGAAGAAGCTGCTGCCTGCTTCTCCTTACTTTCCAGCCATTGAGCTGTCCTGTGGCACTCCTTTTGCAGCTCCTGGGGCGACTCTGCTCCTCTCTTCTCCTTTCAAAAGAGTCAAAGCTTTTAGTTCTGTCTCCACATTCCTGGCCAAAAAGGCATGAGGTGGAGAAGGGAAGTGGAGGAAGCAAGTATCACTGTTGGATTTGGCATGTATTTCTGGGGGAGGATGTAAGGAAGACTTGACTTTTTTTTTAATCACAAACCTCAGAGACTGAATGAACTTTGCTTGGAACAGTTTTATTCCCAGAAATCTGCTTGAACACTGTTCTTGCTTGTAATTAATGCCTTAGCTGATAGTATTGAATAGTGTGTGTGGGCAGAAGCTGGGTTGCAGTTGCTGGTATGCATGTGTGTTGGCTGCAGGACAAAGTGAAAAATGCAAGCCATGATAACAAGGTTCTTAACCTCTTCCTGAGACAAAACTGCTGTTCTGTTTGGCTTTGACTAAATTGCATGTTTTTTTGTTTATTGTCAGATAGACACAATTTCACTGGAAATCAGAACACTGTATCCTTCTGTACCTGAAGATGCAGAACAAAAAGCAGAAAATTTATTTGTTAGAGAGGTGAGTATCTAATTTTAAATGAAACCAAGAGTTTGGGGGAGGTTTGCTATGTTTATAATTAACATCTTTTTTCTTTTAATATGTTTTAGGTGATTTGAATAAGGTTTGAATTTTGAAGGCCAGTAGGAGGGGGGAGGGTTAACAGCATGTCTGCAGATGCCTATTGTGAGATGTTTTTATCTAGATAAATTGTAAATGCACTGAATTAGCCTGCCATTGTACTGTTTTCCAGCTGCATTTCCTGTCACCACTGGTCCATTGATATTGATGTTGGTATTTTTACATCACTGCTAATGATCCGTGATCTGCATGTGCTTTGAGCTTTGAGAATATTGATATCTTTCCAAAAATAGATAACCAATTGGCACTGGTTTAGACTCGTAGGTGTTATTACAAGGTATGAATCTCATTTGGAGTTGTGCATATGAGGAGTTGGTTCACTGTGAAGGGTGTGTAGGTGTTTATATTTATTGTCAGTATTTAGAGTCTGTCTAACTGCACCATAATAGAAAATTCAGCAAGTTCTTTCACGACAGGTAGAGGCCCACAAGGAGTGAATAATTGCTCTACATTTTAAAAAAACCCTATGGTTGTATTGTTTCCATACCTGAACTCAGATTGTAGGAGAAGATTTCTCATCTTGCTGCCTCAGGAATATTTCGTGCTGTCACTGGTTTTATCATTTTGAAGGACTTCGGAGGAGTTGGTTGCACTGTTCAAAGAAATTTACTTTAGATGGCCCCCTGAACATTCCCATCTTTCATTATAGATGTGCAATATAGCTCACCATTTGCATTAACAAAACAGGATTATGAAACCAAATTTTCAGCCAGCTTCTAGGAGTTTAATTCTGAGCACTTATAATTAGCCCATTAATGTGATGGTTCTTGACCTTTTTTTCACAGATTGGGATTTTTCACACGTTGCTTCTGGTCTGAAAAAGTATTTCATATGCAGTATAATTGGAAGAGGAAACTGGAGGGAAAGTCAGCCACAGACAAACCCAGGGATTAGAAATCACGAAGTTCAAAATTAGGCAGAAATGAAGCTGTTGAATTGTATACAATGTGACATTTTACAGGCTGGCCATATTTCTTTTCAGCAGGTCTAAAAAGAGCAATAATAATTTACTGCCAGCTCAGATTGCCTGAACTTTGCCGTCTTTGTTAATCTGGCAGCACTGTTAAAGGATAACGTAGCTTGTGGAGTTATCTACCTTCCCAGAAGCCTCACTGCCCTTTCAGCACTTTGGGGTCTGTTTTTTATTGTAAGGTTCCACAAGTTGCAAGGCCAGCACTGCGCTCATGGCTTTACAGAGAACGTGGTGGATCTAAAAATGGAACACGGTGCACAGTGCCTGGGAATCATTACAGCTGAATACACCAAGGGGATGCTTATGGCAACCTGGTAAAGCACATATTGAGGATATCTATTAGCTTTCTCTGCAGTACCAGTGACGCAAGGGGAGGGGGAGAGAGGAGCAAAGCAGTGGAAAAAAAACAGTACTATAGGACTAAGCCTGTGCATGGAAGAGTAGCAGGGTAAAGACCCTGTTTAAAGTAGTAATGCATATGTTCCAATTTGCCACAAAGCCAAAAGCTATATATATATATATATATATACACACACACACACACACACACACACACACACACAATAAATTAAACTCCATGGAGAGGATATTTTCCAGTCTAGAATTAGACTAAGCACAGAGTTCTGTGAAGATCTGTGACTGTAGTCCCCTGCAGCAATTGCAGAGATGTGTACTGCCCTAGCAGCAGCCTATTTTCTTCATGGGCGGTGTTCAGCACTTTGGGATAGATGTACAGGAGTGAAGTTAGTGGCCTTCACTTCTGTCTTGGAACTGTGGAAAAGCCAAGACATCACTCACTGAAGGAGTCTTTCTTCAAATATGGCATGATATCATGAACACTGAGGGTGTGCACCTTGGGCACACCTGACTGACTTGGTCACCTGGACTTGTGGCAACCCAGGGTCAAAATGCTAATTCCTGATGAGACTCTGGGGAATGTACAGCTCCATATGCTGAAGCCGTTTTGGTATCAGCTGTGTCTGACTGCTCACTATCTCAGCACTTCAGCAAGTTGAGACAAAGACATGGAACAAGTTTGTGAGCTGCAAAAGAAAGGTCTGCTCTTGGATGGGAAACTAATTTCCTCTGTATGATGCAGTGTGAGAATGTGGTATTGAAACTGTTTCAAGACCTCAGATCCGTGATCTCTTGTCTCATTCTTCTGAGTGCTTGGTGGTGTTCAGATGGTCTTGTCTACAAGACAAGGTCATTTGTAAAGGCTTGTTCTGTGATAATGCATTAACATCCTGTCTGTTCCTTCCTGGCTGTGTGTTTCCCACTGGTGACAGTAGGAAAGCTTTTCCTCCATCTCTAGCCCTTTCATTGCTATAGCCCCTCAAGGATGCATTTTTTTTTCCCCCAGCTCTTACCAAAATCCATACAAAGGCAGCTTGGGGATTTAATCAGGTTTCCCTTCCTCAAGCAACCATAAACAGTACTTGGAGGTACACCAGGGGGACTCAAATTGCCTGGGCAGGATCAGTTTATAGATCCAAAAGAGCTGGCAAGAGATGGAGAAAGATGAGGCAGATGTTGCTGAGGAAAACTTTGAGTATTGATGGCATTTGATGCTGTCCACCTGCAGTGGAAGGTTTCTGCCCCTGGTTGTCTATTCAATTCTCTTAATACTGCTTTTCTCTTTTTACTCTTAATAGATGCTTTTGGATACCTCAGGAACTCGAAACTTTCCCTGTTGGGGGGATATTGAAATGTTATTGTAATGGGTGAGGCAGAAGAATTGACTTTAAATAAGATGTCTGACCATCTGTGTTTTGCTGAATCTGTAAAATGAAAATCTAAATGAAAATAAAATTAAGGTGATGAGTAAATAATCCCTTAATAAGTATTTTATGCCTGCAAAGAGAATAAATATTTTACATTTTATGATTGCTTAATATCTGAGTCCCCTTATTAATTTATACCAAAGTATTAGCTATATTTAAAAGTTAATACTTTGTGAATTGATTATTCCTATACCTGTAGTTGTATTGGGATAATTTCATTATGGATTTTTCCACCTTACTTTTTCTTAGGCAGGACCAGCCTGAGGACCTAAATGAGGTTCCAAGAAAGGAGAAGTTTCCATAAACTTTTAGAGCCAGAATAAAATTGTCTTCAGTGGTTTGTTGTTTTAAATATTCCTAACTTCCTTTATTATGCTGTTTCCTTCCAAATTCTGAATTTTCTCACTCGTCACAGAATCTGCTGCACGTCTGCTGCATTTATGCCAGTCAGCATTGTCCTCATGGTCCATAATATTGGCAAAAAGAAACATTCACTTCACTAGGAACAAAATAAAATTCTTCCTTTTAGACAATAAAAACATCCCTAATATCACCTTTCCTAAGTCTGTATCCTGAATATGCAGATCAAATGGGAATTCTTGGGATCTTCTCCACGTTTCCTTTGGAAATATAGGGGGATAGTGCCCTTTGCTATTCAAAATTTCATTTAGTTTGAGGAACTTAAACTACCTAACTGCAACGTATTTAATCCCATATTAGTTTGCATCAAGTCAGTATTTTCACGAAGAATGCAGGCAGGGGCACACAAATGCATGCTGTTTGTGTCTGTGTGTCTATAGGAGTAAAATTTTAGGCATATGGGACAAAAATGCAGAAAGTAAATATTAGTTGTCAACTCTCATTTAAGAAATGAGTTTAAGCCAGGTGATCCTTCAAAGAAAAAAGATGCTACTTGGATAAGCTTTAGGGAAACATGTTTGCAGAGGGGCTGTCCCCATGAACGAGGAGGTGTAGGAGCTGTGCGGGGGCAGGAGTGGTTTTCGTGGGTGAAAAACAAATCAAAATGAAATAAGTGTGTAGGAATATTGCAGTTTCATTCAGGGAATGATGTAGTTAATTTTGTCTATGATAATACAGTGTTAATGTGGGTGTCTCTGAACTTTCCTGTTGAGGTTTTCTAGATACACAAGAGGGAGTTGTCACTTGTAGTACACTTGCAAAGGCCTTGCCACTCATCTGAGGGAGTTTTTATCTGAGATTTTGCGGGTTGGGTCTACAGGATCTGTAGTAATTATGAAGCATGAGTTTTATTAATCACAATGTAAAAAAGCCCCAGCCTCTCCTGTATAACTTCTGAAAGTGGTGGTGTGCCCATAGTGTTGATTTTGGAGGCTTTTTGATTTGCAGGCTAACCTGCACTGTTCTTACCTCTTTCAAAATCAGACTAAAATGGGAACTCCTGTTGACAATGGCACCCAGAAAATTTTGTTGTTGCTTATCACAGTGTGAATTTCCCCATCTTCAAAATCTAAGTTTTTCCAGTGCTTGAAAGAGCTGTAGTGTCAGGGCTAGACATAGATTGTTAAAAGACAGTGAGTCTTTTCAGAAAGCCCAGAAGATAAATACTTATTAAAATGTTTGATACTTTAAAATAATAGTGTGTTTCAATGTTATTTTTGGCTTGTTACTTGCCTGTGTCACTGGACTTTACTATACATGTGAACTGTTATTTTGGGAACAGTTTTGAGAGCCCCAAAATGCAGGTCCTGGTTGGCAGCGGCCACTGGTGATGCTGCCATGCTCATTGTGGGTGTGAGGAGTCTGGGGCAGGCCTGGGTGGAGGGCTGGATTTCCAGCCAGCGTGATCACTGCACCTCCCCAAATCCCTGCACACCTCCTTCCTTTGGTTGTTGCAGCCGAGGTCAGAGGAGAGAGGGAAGGCTCTGTGAGCAGGGCTGTGCACGTCATGGGCAGAGCACAGAGCCACCTCTGCAGCTTCCTCTCCAGCACTGTGGCCACATCCAGCTCTGGAACATCTTTGCTTTCTGTTTCCATGCTCCTGCATACGCTTGCCCTGCCCTGTTCCACCTCAGGAACAGCCACTGTGCCAGGGTGAGGGGCAGAGTTTCTCTGTGCATGCAGTTCCTCTGCAAGGAGCCCACTTGTTCCACGAACGACTTGTATTGTATGTGCATCTCTGCTTCTGAAGACCACATTCTAGCACTCGAGTGCTGTCTTAGAGAGGATATAAGGAGGGAAATTGTTTCCTATGTGTTTCCCTCACTTCTCCTCTTTTTTTTTGTTTGTTTATTTCTGTTTGGTTTTTTTGTGGATTTTTGTTTATTTGGGGTTTCTCTTGGGGTTGTTTTTTTTTTGTTGTTAGTTGGTTGTTTTGTTCTTCTTTCCCTCCAAAAGGTTCCTTTCCATTGCTGGGTAAGTTTTTCTTAAGTGCCTTTTTCACGATGGTAGCCATCATGCTGTCATCACCAGAACCAGAGATAAGAAGTTACACGTGGAAAAAGCCTGCAGGATTGTCTGTCCCTGTAAGGAAAAATTAGGCCATCCGGAAAAAAAAAAACCAAAAACGAGAAACAAAAATAAGGAAAGACCTTAGTTTGATAGGGCCCCTGGGAATGGGCTGTGCTGCCTGCCTGGTTAACAGAGCAACAGAAAGTTCATACAAACATGTGCCAACCCTCCCACATCCCAAAACTTCCATTTCTCTGTCTATATTTTTCCTCCCCCACAGTTCACTTGAGCTCAACAGCCCCTGCATTGGTGCCTCTGTTCTTTGCCAGGAACAGTAGTATCCAGCTCTAGCCTCTTCATTCTCTGCCTCTAGGAGGTTTTACTTGCTCCTCAAATCAGGTTTGCAAATATTGTTCCTCTTTGCTAAAACTTAATTTCCGATAATAATTTCCAGTTTTAAAAGAATCATTCTAAGTCAGTACTGTTAGCAGAAGTATTTTTTTTAGTTGGGATATTCTGAAGAGAAAGTCTGCATCCTTTTCTTGGTGTTACTTTTTAGGTTAGCTCTGGTTCCCCCACAGAAGCTAGTTCAAGAACAGTGGTAGCTGTTGCACTGGGTTGGCTTGTCTTTTGTGAATTTACTGAGTGATACTTGAATGTGCTGCTTTGTCCCCTTTGATTTTTATTTTGATTAGCTTTTTCTTGGAGGAGCACAATAAACCTTTATAGTTACAAGCTAAAATACTGTGGCCTGCTCTATATTCACAACTGCTTTTTTGAACACACCAGCCTATAATGTTTGCAATAAAAGCCCGCATTGAGAGTTCTCTGTGGGCTTTAATTGCATCTGTTAAATAAAATACTTAGTAATGAAAGTACCACAGGGGAAAAGTGGTCCTTTCTGTATAAGGTTCACTTGGTTTGCATTTGCCAAGGAGAAGGGGAATGATGTGTGAATTGGAGATTCCGGGCTCACCCTCACAATGCTCTGTGAGATTTTCATTGGCTGATGTAGAACAGAGTATATGTTACTCTTGTAAGAGTATTCTTTTGGCCTAGGTGACTGTCACACACATTTAACCCAAAGACAAGAGTGACCAAGTTGTTTTATGAAGAATCATAAAATAAAGTTTGGTGTGAAGTGGGTTTTTTGTTACTATCTCTACATTCAGAGGCCAAGTGCAAACAATGCTGGAGTGGTTTTCAGGGATAACTGTGAACCTGACCCTGGCAAGCGTAGTCAGTTATAATGTTATAATATTATCTTCATTCTTGGACAATATGTGATTATATTGTCTAATGGTCCCACTTTATTCTGCATCCTGTAAAATAATGAGGTTTTGTGTTAGACGAGAAGGTAAATACTGGATCTACATGGAATGTGTTACTGCCTTTGGTCGTGCTGAACTGCCATGGGGAGAAGTGCCTATAAATGTGCACCCACTTCCTTGCCACCTTTTCCACACTCTGAACCAATTAAAGCTGTCACAGAAGACTCTGAATACAAAGAAGATGACTTCCTAAAATAATTTGTGGCTACATACTCTGCATATTTTGCACACGATCTAAAAAAAGAGATCTGTTAAGCCAGTGCTGAGTAATTTAGACAGCCCATCTCAGGTTTGCTTCAGCAGCCTGATAATCCCCTTTCTGTCCCTCTGAGGCAGAGACCCCTGTGCAAGCAGTGACTCCCATGGGCACTTCAGAAGAAGCTGGGATTGAAGAGAGGGAATATTCTCAACTGAAGCAGTCAACCTTTTTATATTAGTTTATAATTGTCCTTTTATTCTCTTTCCTTCTACTTTCTCTGCACAGCTTTAGACACCTTTGGTATTTCGACACCTTTGATCTATCCATTATTCCATTCTGTTTGACTCCTGGTGTCTCATGCCTTTCTGTGAGACTGTCTTTACTGCTCCCACCTCCGATTCCTTTCCATCATGCTGCTGCTTTCTCTCCTGTAGGTCTCCACCCTTTTCCTTCCTGATGTGCCTCCTTTTCCCTATGGCCTTGGGCAGCAACTTCTACTGTTGGGTTCTAGGCTTGATCCCTCTCTTTCTTCCTTTCCATCTCAGGTGGGCTGGTGCAAATTTTCAGGTGGAGTGTGTGGAGAAAATAATACAGTACTGGGGTAAAGTCTTCAGCATACAGTACAAATACCAGTTTGCAATTTACACGCTGTATGAAGAATCACTGGAAATTCTGACATTGTGTCATTTTCCTTGTAGATGTGTAGATGTGCACCTCAGCAATAGCTGCACGTGTTTCATGCATCTTGTTGCCTTTCAAAATGTCATGTTGTATTTAACTGCATTGATAAAAGTTCTGCATCAAATAATTTCCTCAGATATTCTGGTCTATTTGACAGTACAGCCAAGCCCTTCTGTTTAGTTCAGGTTTGGCTTCCTTATTTGAGGGAGATTGATGTACTAAGAACAATTTCCAAAGGCAAATGCAAAACCAGCAAGACAATTTTTAGATAGCAAAAAATACATGATTACATGACTAAGCAAATTCAGTGTGGAAGGGAAAACGAGACTGGTGAAAAATTATAGTCCTATTAATATATTCCTGAATGCTATTAAGAGGTTAAAGATCAATCCTTAAGGGCAGAATAAGAAGTAGAGAGCTTGTGATGCAACAAGGGGGAGTAAAAAGAGTAAGGCAAACGTAGTTACAGTGGAAGGTTTAGGTAATGAAACAGGATGCAAACGAAAAATGTGTAATCAATGTCCATGGAGGAAGTCAGGCTTAAACTGGATCATGTCTTTTGAGGCAGTAACTATAATTTAATGATGTTTCTTAGAAAGCAGATGAGAACCAGTAAAGCATGTTAAATTGCTATCAGCTCCCTCCTCCATCTTGCGTGATTTAGTGCATTTGATTTTAAAGGGAAATTGTACTTCAAAATATGGAAACGTATGACTCTGGCTTTCCTTTGAGAACTAAGCACCCAGCTTTAAAAAAGAATTTCTTCTCTAGCACATGGGCTCCCTCAGAACTTTATCAGTTCTCTAGCTTTCTTGAGTCTAAACCCTTGTAGTAATTCTGTTGTTGTTTGTGTTTCTTCTGTTTAGGCTTGTAAATACTACAGTTCCCACTGGCATGTTGTGAACTACAAATATGAATCCTATTCAGAAGACTTTCGACACTTACCACAGTAAGAACTCACATAAGTTCCCTTTTTATTATTTTTTTTCCCTTTAGGCTTGTGTTATTTGCTAAGCTTTGTCCATATTTGCTCTTTCCTTTGTCTTCTACACTGTGCTTGTTTTACCGTATTTGTAGTGCCTTGCATTTTTAAAAAGGGGAAGCAAAGGTCCTTCAGAAAAGTTCAAGACTCTGCAGAATTCATTGGTATCAACAAACTCCATTAGTGCTGATTCAAATCCTTACGGGCGTATTTGCGTTTTCAAAGCACAGTTGATACAGGAGAGGTGGCTTTTCGTTTTCCTTAATAATGCATAAATGTCACTCACCTTTCACTGGGATTCTTTCTCCTTTTAGTTACCCTGTGGAGCAGGATTTCAGTGCTTTATAGCTGCATTGTACAGGAGAACTGGGTACTGGAGGTGTGCCAGTGTCAGGGTAAGGGGCATCTCTCCTGTGTTTGGAGGCACATGAACATGAAAATCACTGTAAAAGTGCCTTAAGGAGGAGGAACAAGTTCTTTGACTTGAGTGGAAAGAAATTAAGAATCTGGTGCTCATTCCAACATGTATGAGTTTCTACCCATACTCTTGTTTCTGGAAGGTTTGTGTCCTGCCTCTGAGGAAGGTTTTAGAGAGTAGTTACCAAAATCACCAAGGGCCAGAATGAGCTGTGTTACTGCCTCCTTTCCTGGACTTTGAGTCATTAAAATTACAATACAGGATGAAAAAGGTTTTTACCTGCACATAAGACAGGAAGGAATGGGCGCCCAAAGTTTGGGTAGGATAGAAAGTAGTACTAACTTCATTGCTCCAGGAACTGATAGAACTCATAAAACGAGTCATATGACCCAGTTAGATGCTGTGTTCAGAGGGTTTTGCACTGCAAACCTTCCTTTAGACCTGCATTTGCTCTTGTAGGTGGGTATTTTTATGAACAGCGTACGTGGTAGTACAAAAAGCCATTAAGAGCAGTTTTGCTAATCAGAGATTATAAACACACCCTGTCTTAAGTACCCAGCCTGCTGATTGGTTTAGAAAAATAATGCATTTAGTGCTCAAGAAAAATGGTTGTAGCGCAGCCATTTTCCATTTAACCTTAAATGTCTTCACTCTTATGAAATATGCATTGGACAGATGTGGGTGCATTACTATGCACAAAAGTACGTTTTAGCTGATTACATACATCCTCTTCTGCAAAGGATATTTTAGTGTGGTGCTTAATGGGATTTGCTTTCATGGGTTCATGCTCCAGGGCTCCCAGAGTGTCTAGCATCTTACTTTTTCCCCCCTCCTAACGCATACATTGTACTGAGGATTATACTGACACGAGATCTTGTGTCTTGTATCTTTTAGGGAAGGTTTGGGTGCTGCACTTGTTGATATTTCAGACACAGAGTTTTAGCAGGAGCTGTCTGCATTTTGTTTGCTGGAAACTCCCATGGCTTTGGAGCTTAACATACCTTTAACAGATCTGGTTTGAAATCCACCTCATTTCATATTGTTTCCAGCCTCTTCAACCTTCATTTGCGTGTGCATGTTGCAAAATTTGGTGTTTTAGACTAAATCTTCTCAAGGAAAATAAGGATGCTTGATATGTCCTGATCATTATACTGTATTTCACTGTTGATAGCTCTGGATGCCCACTTTTTACCAGTTTTTGTTTGATTTGAAGAAACCTGCTGTCATACTTCCAGAAATCTGAACATATTCTTGTATCAATCCTTTTATAGGAAGTCATTGTATTGGCGAGCACTGGATGAGTGTTAAGTGTTTAACTTTACATAGTGGGAAAGGAATATCATTTACAATGCCAGATCTAACTGCGACTCAAGTAATTCCATTCACTGAGGGTGTGCTGAACTTCCCTGTGGGCTTTTCCATGTAGAAACAAGCATATTGGGACTCAGCAGCTTTCAGCAGTGCTGAAGGACTTCATGCTTGGGTGTGCTTGAGGCACATGTGCTGTGTGACCCATGCTGTGCTGGGTCACACAGTCATACAACACCTCAAGTAATGGCTGCATGGTGTAGCAGATTTTTGTCTGAGTCACTCTTTCTGCATGCTGACCCTTTCTGATTGGAAACCAGTTGCTGAGTGATGCTGAGCACCGGGGCAGGCAGTGAGTACTCAACACGTCCACTGCAGTAGTGCTGCGGCACCAGGGCAGAGCTCAGCGCCACATGCGTGACAGCATCAAAGTATTTACCAGTTGCTCTGGTTTTTCTCTGAGTGTGTTCCTCCTCAGAGGTTTTTCTCAGCTCTTTCTAACCCTTTAAATTCCGCTCTGTGAGCTCTCACTACCTCTTTTACACCATGTTTTATGCTTTGTGTCAGCGTGTCCTTGCTTTTTTAGCAAGTGGCCGGGTGGGAAAAGATCAGGCTGCTTAGTGTGTGCTGTGCTGACTGTCTGGGAACAGAATGAGTTGTTAGCAAAATTTTTGCTGCTGTTTATAGGAAACCTGGAACACTTTCATAGATATTTCAGGTCTGCCTCTTTTTTGTAAACGGTGGGATTTGGCTTGAGATTTTTGGTTTGGAGTCCTTTCAGGTGGGAGTGTTTGTGTAAGGATTTTTAACAGATGCCCTTGGTTGGATTGGAAAATTTGCAATGGTTTTCCATCACACATATTCTGATTATTAAAGCTTTACAGATGTCATAAATGTCAGTAGATTGTAAATGTTCCTTTTATTCAAGACACTGATCAGTTGTTTGAGGTAAATAAACTGCAAAACTGGAACAAACCAAAGAGGGAATGAAACACTCTTATGTTCTCTGTGCATTTGTGGTAGCATGGGCACATCATGGGAACACTGGTTTTGAAATGGGGAAAACGAAGAAGAGACAGGTATTGCTCATTATTCTGATCTTCTTATCTGTAATTTATGTATGAATGAATAAAAAATGGAAAGGGTCAAAGTTTTGGGTTTTTTTTAAATTCTGGAGAAATCAGTCTCCCTAATAAATAATAGCTTTTAGCATGAAAATTTTTTTAGGCTTTCATATCATAACTAAAGGTTTTCAAGATGAGATTTGTAATCTTTAGGAAATTGAAAACAGTACTGGAATTTCTCAGGGCACTGAAAAATCTTATTTTTTTCATTTAAAAATACCCTTGAACTTTTATTGTGTGTATTTGGCTGTTACCTGCTGTTTAATTCTGCAACATGAGAAGTACTCTGGGCCTAAGTACAGTTATTTATGTGCTTAAAATTAAGCAAATGCTTAAGTGTTTGCTTTTTTGTATTCGGTTGTGGGTTTGGGTATACAGTATACAGTTTGAGTATACATATATGGAGAACATAAATGGCATCACATCAAAAAGACATCTGTGTGTTTTGAAAAATTGCTTGAAGGCTGTGCTCATCATACTGAATAGAAAAAGTACCTTGAAATCATGAAGTGATGTAGAAGCTTTAAGATTAAAATTCTAATGTTCTTAGTTAAGAAATCTACTGAAGAGCTCAGTCTCTTTCCTTTGACAGCCTTTAGTGGGATATCTCTTTGGAAATTGTTTTGGGTTTGTTGCCCATTGTGGTGGAAGAGCAGCGAAGAGACCCAGAATTGGTATTTTATCATTTGTATAGAACTGTTACAGCTTCAATGCCTTGGGGGGAAAAAAGATACATATGGCTTAGGACAAAAGTATTTTTAAAAGTATAGTGATCTTAAAGGAGACAATAGGATCAAAGCAAAAGGTGTACTGACATTGCCGGGGGGCTCAGTATGGCTACCTCCCTGAAATAGCAGGTACATAATTTTTTTTAATAAATAAATATATTTTTCCCCCCTCCCAGAAGTGAATGTAGACCAGAGAAACTGCCATCACATTCCTTTGAAATCGATCATGAAGATGTGGATAAGGATGAAGTATGTATTCTGGTCACGGTGTGGGCTGGTTTTTTTCTACTGGGGAAATTATTTCTTGCTTTAATATCAAATAAAGAATGATAGTGGAGGTTCATTATCTCCTGTAAAATATTTGATGTTTTAAATAGCTCTGAAATTAGTAGAACAGCTTGGTCTCACGTCATCCCATGCATGGGAGGGCTATTAATAATGTCTTATTTTAAAAGGAATGAAGGGGTGATTATTTGTTATCAAGCAGATATTCACACATTAATAGTTTCTGTCTTGGAATTCAAAAAACAAGTCTGTGCAATTTTAACCCTGTCTTCCATACAGGACACAACATCCCACTCATCTTCTAAAGGTGGTGGTGGTGGAGGAGGAGGAGGAGGGTTAGCAGCAGGAGTTTACAAGTCTGGATGGCTTTATAAAGGGAATTTCAACAGCACTGTAAACAACAGCATCACTGTTCGGGTAAGGAAACAACATTATTCTTTCTTTATTCCATTTGCATTTATTTTCCCCACAGAGGCACACTTTTTGCCATTGTCACTTAACTGTTTATATCTCAGCTTTGATTACATTGCTTTAAATGATAATAAAGTAGTATATCATTTGTCTGCAAAATAGAGATTGAAATACAGTCATGAGTTACCTGTTATTTAAACCCTGTGAATAAACTGTCAGAGAAAATAATTTGCAGTACAACAATTTTCATACTTCTCTTTTCACCCCACTTCAGTCATTCAAAAAGCGCTACTTCCAGCTGACGCAGTTGTCGGATAACTCGTATATTATGAATTTTTATAAAGATGAAAAAATATCAAAGGAGCCAAAGGGATGTATTTTTTTGGATTCTTGTACAGGAGTCGTACAGGTAAGTTCCAGTTTATTTCATTGTAGTGTTTTGGGTGTAGGATGCATTTAAAAAGGCAAGTGGAAAGACACATTAGTTAGCAAAATAATGGTCTCATTAGCAGTTTCAGAAAATGAAAGCACCAGTGGTTTTGCTCTTTAATTTGGTGCAGATTCTCAGACTGACAAATTACAAAAAATCCACAGCTGAATTATGGTAGCAGACTATGCTCACACTCTTTGTCCAGGGCAAACATGAGAAAAAAATATTGTGAAATGTTTGGGAGGGGTTTCACTGAAATTATTTTCTGAGATGTTATATTTTACCTCATGCTTACTAAGAGCATGCTTGCTTGTTGTGGGGTAAAGAGATTCCGGTTACACACCTTTGCCTGTTGGGGAAGTGTGAAATTAATCTTTTATCTTGAGCCTCCTTGAAGGTCATCACTTTTGGAGACGTTAGAGAGTCTTAATGGCATCAGGTAGGACAGAACCTTCTTGTTTGTTTGCCAGAAATATCTAAACCAACCTTTTTTTCTTATTGTTACCTTTAGACTGTGTTCTTAGCTTTTTTCTCCCATCTTGTTCTTCCTTTCCTCTCATTCTAATAATATATTTCCCTTTTTTCTTTTGTTTCATTCTAAACAAGATGTTACCTTGAATGGTATGTGACTATTGATTGATCTAGCCCAATGTGTCACTGACTAAGGAAATGCCTTTTATTTAATCCATACTTCACTACTTAACCCATAAAGATTGGTAACAGTGCTAGGCAGCCTGATTTGAGGATTGCTTTGAAAGAAACCTTTCAGGTAACACAAGGGAAGACCCCTGATAAACAAGAAATTTTCTTCGTTGTGATGTCTCTCCTTTATATTTGCAGCAAGAAAAATGATCATTTCCCGGTGATTCACCCTGGGAAGAAGTATTTGTTAACAGTCCCCTGCTCTGAGGGCAATGGCCATTATCCCAGTGCTGTTCAGAAGGGTGTTTCCTTTTCCAAGCAGGGAGAGAAGAGGATGGAGATAAGCATGTAGGACAGTGAGATTTGCCAGTGTGAATCCATTGGCTTGAGAGACCCTCACAGGTAGCTTGGAAGTGTAGCAGAAGCCATGGAGGAAGTTCTTATGGAGAGATCCTGGTTAAAAATTGCTGCTTGCTCCTGCCTGCTGGCAGCAAGGGTAACAAGAGTCAGCTGGGTCTCAGCCAGAGCTCCAGTCCAGTCCTGTGGGGTGTGGTTATGTACATATTTCATGCCACCCCAGAGGGTGCCCTTTCTACTGTGTTGTTTCTCATGATACTCCAGGGTAGCAGAAATGTCTTGACTGCAAGATTTCTGCCCTTTTTGACTAACTTCTGACAAAAAAACCTCAAGAAACCTTTGAAATCCTCCTCCCCCTGAACCTTTGACAGCTGCTTTCTAAACCTACAGTGTTCCTCCAGATTGTCCCTCACTGGTTGAATGGTGGGTTCTCCTCTTGCCTACCCCCAGATACAAGTTTCTGTGATAGTTTTTGATTAACATTTAGTATGGGACTCACAAATTTAAGCTATCTTCACTAGCAAGAAGTTAGAATCTTAGCCAAAGGTGTACTAGGGTGAGTACCATTAGCTGTCAAAGTCTGTGATGGACTTGGAATCATGGGGCTGAAAAAAAAACCAGGCTTAGAGTTGCCATAAACAGGGAGACCAGAGAATGTGGAGAAAGAGTTGGGTAAAACTGAATTTTTCGTGAAAAAATATGGTATGTACATTGTGATTGAATATGTTTTAATACCACTATAAATTCTTTAAATCTCTATGAATGACTTTGAGCTCCTGTTTGATTGAGATAGAAAATCAAAATTATAGTAAATATCCCAGAGAAATCATCTCCAGATAAAATAGAAAATGCTTCCAAAACAATTCTGTTAGTTTGGAAGAATGACCCTGCAGGCATTAGACTCAGCCTGATGTTTCATTTATACCTCATTCATAGTCTCTTTTTTGAATCTTGTATTATTTCTTTCTGGAAGAAAATTTTGGACTTGAAATTAAGTGTTTTAAGTGTTGAAGATTAGAAGTCAAGGTCCATACACCATATGGAAGGAGGTTTATGGAGGAGCAAACTGAGAAAGGGTACTTCGGGGTTTTTTTCCTGTTAACTGATCAGGAAGGTAAAATAGTTGGCCTTAGATTTGAAACCAAGACTTTGCTGTAGATCTCATCTGCTTGCCAGAAGTCTGAAGGGCAGATGGAAAAGTGGATATTGAAGTTTTCCTGCCCCGCCTGATGTTTTTAAAGTTCAGCATGCAAGATATATTGCTGTATTAGATAATGTCTGATGGTCTTTCAGTACCTGATTGAAAGATCTTGGCCATGTCTGTAAGGTGAAGTACATAATATAGACAATAAATGCATTCATCTTGTGTTTCAGTACAGATTAAAAGATCTTGGCCATGTCATAAGGGAAAATACATAAACCAGAAAATAAATCCATTAATTTTAAATGCTTTTTTCTTATCTGAAGTAAAATCGAAACATAGCATTCTTTTTTATAGATTTTACATAAGCTGGTGTACATAATCCACTTTACAAATAATCTGGCTTTAAAACTTTTTAATGGCCACTACCTAAGACTCTTGGCATAGTTTTGTTCAACTTCTAGCTCTTGGTCAAGCCCTTATATAATTTTATAAATACGTAACAGGTTTTAGTCCTTGTTTTACATTACTTTGAATGTATGATTGGAGGAAAGGAGTGATATCAGGATCAGGATAAATACTGGACACCCAAGAACCAATTGCCATAAAACCCAAGCCTATTCTTACTCTGCCTTTGATGAACTAAAATTTATAACCCTGAAAGAATATTCACCTCCATAAAGCACTTGAGAGGAAAATTATATCCTATCAAGAGAATTTCCAGTAGCAGAACTAAAAAATAGCACACATGCACATATATACACACAGACAACCCCAAGTCAGCTTGAAAAGCCAAGATCTGTCTGACCCTTTTGACCCAAGTAGCTACAGAAGAAGTAGTTCAGTCTTAAGTGATTCCTGATCTGGGTCATGACATGTAATACAAGAACTGGAGCAAGTGATTAGCAACAGATTGGGTAGGAATCTTCTAAATCATCTCTGCTGCTGGAAGAAAATGTTCATGGAACTTGCTTCTCAGTGTCCTGGGCTCTCATCCTCCTCTGCTAATCAGTATCAGATTTTGCCTCTGTTCCTCTTAAAGTGTCACTATCATCTCACCATCTGGATTAGAAACCTCTTAAATAACTTGTTCATATAGAACTGTGCAGAAAAATATTTACATTATGCAGAACTTCAGGAGACCGCTGTGATGTTATTTGAGACTGTTAAGGAGGAAAAAATGGAGTGAAATGACCATTTATGGGGTGGATGTTTTTTGGGGTTTTTTTTCATTTGTCAGCATCACTGCAAGGTTAAATCTGTCAACAAAGTGATGGCAGTCTTCTGGAATATTGAAATCAAAGTGGTGGCACTGATGTCCATCATCAGTCAACTTTAAAAGTTCAGTGAAACAGTAGGTGATAGAATGCATTACTGTTCTCTCAGATATAAGCAAGGAGTAGAGAATATTGATGCAACTGCTTCCTTAAAACTAAGAGATATGTGTCTCACTAATAGGGTAAATTTGAGAAATTAAGCCCATTATGTTAGATCCCATCACTTTGTTTAATACAATTGAGCTGGTTCAGTAGCTAATTAATTCTTATGACAGAAGTTGATAGAGTTATCATCTCCTGCAAGGTAAAATCTGATGACAGAGAACAGCTCTCAGAACTCAGTCTATTCCCAGTATTCTGGGCATTTGTTATTTTGTGCTTGAAAAGGATAGCATTGCAATGACTGACCAGCACTACACCTCACCTTTGCTTTTTGTGAAAAATTGTTGAAATCCCCTAAGTTGTTTTTAAAATCCTTCTAAGACAAAATTAGATGTGGGAAGTACCCATTGTAATAGTTAGTGTGCAGGAATTTGTCCTGTTGCAATCTTCTGGAAAGTCTTGTTCCCAAATATTTATATATTTATATGACTTAGCAATACTTTGATTTATCTTTTCAGATGTGCTGGTAAAGTGTAAGAGGCTTGTTTTTCATACTTGTTCTCACCAGACCACTCCAACTCGTGTAGCAGTGCTGCACTTTGTGGCCAGAGGCCTTTTATAGTTCCACATGGGAGGTATTCCCCTCTGAACTATCATCCATCTTAGACTTCTGTGGCTAAATATAGGACATATGTTTGGCCACAGAATCTCTTAAATGCACAAATTGACAGAAATTTTTGTTAATAGCATACTAATTGAATTTTCTTTAAAGCCACTGAAGTTCGCTTAAATGTAATTTTTAAGGAGTGGCCATATACAAGTCCATCTTATGGATGCCTTTTTCAGTACCTTTTTGTATTAGCGCTAGTGTTTATTTTTATTTTCCTTTTGTTCCAACAGAATAACAGGCTTAGGAAACATGCCTTTGAATTGAAAATGAATGACCTCACATACTTTGTGCTGGCAGCTGAAAATGAGCAGGATATGGATGACTGGATTTTTACGCTCAACAAAATCCTGCAAATAAATCCAGAGGGAACCATTCAGGAGAGGAAGAGTGCAGATCTCACTGATCTGAGACTTGGTAAGAGTAAAAAATCTCTTGTATTGCTGGGGGGTTTTTAAACAAGTGAAAAAAGTGGAACCTTCATCTCAGTATTTAATCATTCTAACTGCCTGAGTCTGTAATGGATTCTGTACCTATTGATTTTTAAGGAAGCAGCACCAGTCCTGGCAATCCCTGCACAGTGTCAGCTAACTCTCCTCAGATCATTTTCAAATGGCTGGAGGGGAGGTAAAACTGTTCCCACAAAGTCAGCAGGAGCAACGTGGCTCCACTTTGCATATGCAGCTCTTTTTTAAATTTAGTCCTCTCTGTCAGTGATCTTGCTGGTACTTTGTGTTTTACTGTCCTGGAACTCTGAAGGTTTAAAAAAGTTTTGTGTTGGTGAGTGGTTTGATCAGTACTTTTCCCAACATTTTGCTTTCTTTAAAAATCTGGAGCTAATAATTAAAAAGAAACAGCTGTGGTATATGGCTCTTTCTCTGAAAGCTTATTGACTTTTACTTCTTGCTTTTTTGAGCTTGCATATTATGCTCTCTCACTGTGGAAGAAAGAATTGGATGCTCTGTTATACTGCAGTCTTCATGTGGCAGTAACTCATTCCTCCACATAATAAATCCACATACAGTTTGGATGAACTCCAGCTGAAATTCTAAGGCTGAAAACACTTGAAACCTTAATACAGATGTAAAATGCATGTGCTCTGAGCTGAGTCAAAGCTTTGAATTCACATGCATCTGAATCTTAGGGATGTTCGGAGCTAATGAACTCTTTAGCCTGATGTTTATATTAAGTTCTAATTTTGGAAGGACAGGATACTCTTCATATAGGCAAGGATGTTTTTAGAACTTGGAGACACAAGAGATTTGCACTTCAGGATCAGAGGAGTACTTTTGAAAATCCCACCCATAAAGGATATTAATGAAACAGGAAGAAAAGTGTGCATAAAAGGTCAAAAACACGGGATAAAAGAAAACAGAAGTCTACTGGTAAAAAAGTTGATAACAAGCAACAGGAATGTGCTATAGAGCTGACTTGTCAAAAGACATGAGGCTTTCTTGGCAAGAAGAGCCCTAAGTGGCTGTAAAGCATGTGAACTTTTTGCACATGGGGCTGAATTACCCCGTGAGAACAGAGCACTGCCTGGTGAGCTGAGTCAAGCACAGGGCTTATGTTCAGTGCTGCTCTCTGGATTCATGGGTTTGCAGCTCAGGGAGTCCAGCCTGCATCCCAAAGAGTGGCCCAGGTCCTGCCTGCCTCGCTCAGGCTCCCTTTACTGGGAATCCAAAATCTTCGGTTGACATAAACCCTTGGTGTTGCATCAGAGGGGACTGAGACAAGAAGGTGTCTTTGTCGTGGGTGTGAATATTTGTCTTGGGCAAATGTGTGGGATGCTTCACTGAGCAGTCAGGCCTGTTGTTTGGAAGCCTAAATATAGACTGAGATACAGTGAGCAGCAGTGAGAGATGAGGTTGAGGAGGACAGAGGTTAACATGAGCATCACTTCCATTTGGAGAGATGACAAGTCTGAAGGGAATAAAAAGAAATAACATGGAAATGTGGGGTTTTATCTTTTAAACCTGGTGGTAATAGCAAGAATAATAAAACCACTTTGTGGGTTTTTTTCTTCTCTTCAAGACCCTGCAGAAGTTTCGGTGAACTATGATTGCTCTCAAGAAGAGGCAGATTCTTCAGAGAACACCTTGCACCCAGACTTTGCAAAAGTAATGCATGTTACATTTTTCTTTACATGTCTAGTGGAAAGAATGTCCTAGGTGAAAAATGCCTGCCAATAGCTGATCATTAATATTCTGAAAGGTTGAAAAATATAGCACAGTCTATTACAATTGTTAGAGACACAACATGTGGCAGGAATTATCTTCTTTCTGAACAACCCATCCTTTTGTTTAAGTGAGAAAATCTCCACCAGACGCAAAGAGTAGGTGCTCCACTGAGTATTTTGATTCAGACCTGTGAAGTCAGTAAGGTTCAGGTCGCCTCAGTTAGGTGTGAAATATTTGCTTGTCTGAACTGCATTTCAGTAGAATTTGGCCCTTGGAGAGCCAAGATCTCCTGTGTGACTGGCAGGGAAGTGAGCCCTGAACTGCTCATTGCCTCCTGTAACTTCATTGAAAGATACATGTGCTACCAAGGGAGGCATTTTGTCCTCTGGAGCTCATAAACTGCTTCATGTGGATGAGATAATTGTATATGGTGCTAAGAAGCTTTTTAATGAAAAGCTAGATTGGAAATGCTTCACTGCTTTCATTTAAATGAATCTGTTTGTAGCCTTCTGCCAGTGAGCTGCTGTAGATGCTGTGTGTCTACAGAGCCAAATGCTGTTTGAGGATGTTACACAGATTTGAACTGAAAGCTGTCTATGCAGTTGAGGACAGAATTTTACTGTAGGTCATATTCATATATGTGAAGTGGTCACCTAGAATGCCAAAAAGGCAAAAAAAATCAAAACACCATAAAATAAAAATAAAACAAAATGAAAACAGAAGAGCCAACCAAAGAGAATTTGTCTGTGTTTATGTATTAAGGGCAGCAAAAGTGTCAGATCATCTTGTCTGTGGATAGATGCTTTCTAATGGTTTAGTTGATGCAGATATCTCAGAGGTATCTTGCAGATATCTCAAAGACCACTGATGCCTGCAAGGCTATAGGAGATGGTAAGCTTGTTTTGTGATGCTGTTTTTGCCCTTTATATGGATAATTCCTGTTCCCCCACACTGGCTCCACAGGCCTGGCTGCATCAATGTTCTGTGACCTTTCCCTGGCCCATGGCAGATAAACATCCTGGTCCCATCTCTATCTAAACCAGTCTACCAGAGCCACAGCAGGACCTGCTTCTGCAGGTCAGGCCATGGGCAGTGCGTGTTAGGAACTGAACTTAGTGCTCTTGGTCTTGCTGGGCTGCTGCTGCTTGATACTTAATGTGTACTGGCAACATCATGATGTTGTGGGAGACAGGAAACGCTGAATGGGATCTGAACAAGAGAATATCCTGTGCTATGTCAGCTAAGGGTTGTACTCAGTCAACCAGAAAAGATGGACACTCTTTTTAATATTTCAGAGATTAAAAAAATTTTTTTAGAAGTTAGAGAAAAACAAAGTGCAAAGAAAGACTGAAGGAACTGAGCAATTGAAATATCCCACAGGATCTTTAAGGGGAAGGGAATGTGTAGAGTTTACTTTCCATATTGGATATATGAGCTTAACTAGTGAGGAACAAGGTTTATGCAGTTAGACGTAAGGATAGACTTTTAGAAGGTAGAGTAGGAAAGCACCAGATGGCTTCAGAAGGTGAAGTAGGTTTTGTCACAGAGCTTGCTATTAAGTAAAGCATGTGTCTGTCAGAAAGGAAATGGGTGTGTCTGATCCTCCCTGTGGCAGAGGGTGGGTGGGAGAGGACTCACCCTTCCCTGTGGGTGACACTGCAGTCTGTGTGTCTGCTCAGCCTGTGAGGCTGAGTGCCATTTGCTGCTCCCCTTTCTGCTCTCCTCTGGCACAGGTGTTTTTCTGTGGGGCTGTTTCGTTAAGGGTTTATTTCCCTCAGCTCGGGAATCTCTAAACTAATTTTGGTGCAGAGATCTGACATCTTCCTCAATGGATAGCATATGTGAACACACAAAAACTTCAATTACTTAATTGATCTATTTTGAGATTCCTTAGAAGTATGTCATGGCCTGAAAATCCCTTCTTCACAAGCAAAGAGTGCTTGGAGGTGCCTGGGGATAACTGCTGCAGAAGTGGTAAATGTTATGAGTTAAACATTGATCACTCATTTAGAAGTCTAACAACTCTATGGATTTCTGTTCTCGAGCAGAAAACTAATTTATTATCTGTCACCACAGTACATCACAGAAACAGAAGAAACAGTGAAAGCCTCTCGAAATACAGAGCGACTAAACCTGTTCTCTTTGGATCCTGATATAGCAGTAAGCAATTTTTTTTTTTTTTTTTTTTTTTAATTCTTAGAAGTTTTAAAATACAGGTGACACGAGGCAACTGGGTTAGCTGAGCCAGCAGAGTGGTTTGCACCTCAGCAAGCAGCTGGGTATACCCACGGCTTCAGCAGTGAAGTGGGAGGGGAGCTATCGCTGGAGTCCACAGATATTTCTGGACAGACTTTCACTGCAGAGTGGCTGAGGATGGCAGTGACCTCTGGAGGTCATCCAGCCCAGCTGAGCTAAGCTCTGAATTAGTTCAAAACAGGCATTGAAGCAAAGTTTAACATTTAATGTCAGGATTCAAAGAAAGTTATTTCTTGCACTGAATGTGATTTAAATGGAAATTTTATTTTAGTTAAAAAGAAGGCTTAAGTAACATTGGGATCAGTGTATATTTAAACTTAAGCCTGATGTCAATCAACTGTAATTCCTTTATTCAAAGTATTAAGCAAATTGAAATAGTGATGTGGTATATAAGTAATGGGAAAAGAGGGAAATGCCTGGAATCTCATTCTAAAATGTGCTGTTAATAGTCTGAAAATGTGAGAGATTTTAATCTATATGAGAAAATTATAAGATAAAGCTTTAGAAACAGTAAGTAAACAAGAAAAAAGTCGGTTCTGAAATTATAGGAAACCTAATTTGAATCCCTTATTCTGCCTCTGACATTAAACATGTCCTCAGGCAGTCTTTTGGGTTTGCTTCCTAATCTATAAATTAGGAATAACACTCATTTACTATAGTAATATGAAGATACCAACAGCGGCTTTTGAGGTTTTTCAGGTGTTTCGGTGGTTGCAAAGACCTTTAAAAAGCTTAGTTTTGGAATATGATGCTTTTTCTTATGTATAACAAATTGCCCTACTTATTTCAGGCATTGAATCCTCAGAAAAAGGAGTTTCCAGGGACAAACTCAGTGATAAAGCCATTTGAAGAAAAGCCTGCAAAGAGGATTCTGATTACCTGCAAATCTCTCAGTTTGAATCTCCAGGCCTGTGTTACTGAAAATGAAAATGATCCCGCAACCAATGTGAGCTGTGACCTTTTTTTTTTTTTTTTTTTGGTTGGTTGGTTGGTTTGTTGGTTGGTGGTTTGTTTTTTTTTTCCTTTCATACATGTGTTAGTTTGGAAAGAGAAGTGAAAGGAAAGCTGCATCACCCATGCATACTGGTGCCTTTGGACTGAATAACAAAACTGATTAACTTTTCAATAGATAGTTTGAAGCTGATTTACACTGCAGATGTTTCAGCTACAGTTCAGTGGAGGATTAAAAATGTTTCAAACCTTGAGAATTCTTAACAATTGCTATAGGAAGAACAAGTTTAAACTGCCAAGACCTATGTAAGGAGGCAATGAAATATCAGTTGCTGGTGAACTGGGGGGTTTTTGTAGTTTTTCAGGGAGAGATGAGGAACCAAGGAGATAAAGTTACAGGTGAGAAGGCAAAATATAAAGGACAGGATGTTTCATCTAGTGGAAAAATCCAACTAAAACCAGGACAAAACAGAAAATTTTGCTTACTCTTACTGTAAAAAAAAAAAAAGAGCTGGGAAAATTGAGATGTAGATGTCAGTCTATAGCTTTTAGTCAGTTCTGCTCTGAAGCAGGAAAGTTATGAGACGTCAGTGGCCCAGCAATTCCACATTCATATATTACATATGAGGCATTGATTTTGTTTGTTGATTTGTTTGTTTTTCATTTGAAGATGACCTCTACAGTGAGTGCAAATTCAGCATGATGTAATCAATATCTTTTTCTGGCAGGCTGGAATAACTGTTTAAATAAAGTCATGATAACTGCACCAAGGGCATGCAATATTCATTGCAGAGGCTGGAAAAGCAAAGGACATTGTACCTGCTATGCACTGCTCTTTATCTCCACAGTTTTAAGGTTCTGATTTCTGGACAGCTCAGGTGGTGTTATTCTGAGGCTGATTTATTCTATCAGAACTATGAATACTCTTGGGAGGTTACTTTCAGTCACAGGACTGAATTCCCTGGTTCTTTGCCATAGGATAAGTGGGCACTGTCAGAGTGGTTTGAATGCTCTTGGTTTCCCAGCAAAATGGAACATGTGTTTCCCACAGAATAATACACCCACGCTTTTGTGTTTGTACCAGTAAACATTTTCCATCCCCTTGCATTTGTCATCTTTGTGTTGCATTTCTGACGATCCCTGGAAAGCCCACACTCACTCTTCCCTCTTTTATAATGACTCTTAATCTACATTTTAAAAATCCTGCAGTGTGTTTTCTGGGGCTCTATTCATTTACTCTAATAATTAGTTATCTATTTGGTTTTGATTCTGTGAGTTTTTAAGTTGTCAATTCCTCTTCTGGCACCCTGTTAACAAGCGTTCTTTAAAAGCCCCTAAAATCACACGGTTGGAAATATGTTTGAAATGTATCCCATAATTTGTAAATAATATTTGTTTACTTTCTTTTTTTCTAGTTGCAGAAACCCATTAAAAGATAGATTTTACTCCCATTCTCTCAGTTACCACTGTATTTTGTTTCTGGTATTTTCTCCAGGTAGAGCCTTTCTTTGTGAGCGTGGCACTGTATGATGTCAGGGATGGCAGGAAGATCTCTGCTGATTTTCATGTGGATTTGAACCACACTCTGGTTAGGCAGATGATTTCAGGTTCCTCGAGTCCATTAGAAAATGGTGCGGTTGAAAATATTGACTCAAATGAAATGGAAGAACCACAGGTCAAAGGGTTCCCAGAAGAGTGGCTGAAGTACCCCAAACAGGTATTCCACATGTGACTTGCATGGCTTAGAGACTCGTGGGACTTATTTTAGTTTGGTAGTATTTATTTTTATTGGAGAACTTTTGCATGCTATGTTCTTGTTTTCAAGAAAATTCTCTTTTATGTGTCAGTTGTACAGAGCCACTTGCTTTCTGAGCTCCCTGTATAGACCATTTACAGTCAAAACTGATAAAAGTTAGTCTCTCTATTTAGAAAAAGCACCCGTATTTCCTGTGCCCTTTGGGTCCATTTGCTGACCTCTCCCAACCAAAATCACAACTCAAAGCAACACCCAGGTGCTGCAATAATCTCAAAGTGCTTCCACATTCTTGCTGTTGCCGTGAGCTGTGGGCTGAAACAGCATGTGTTCCCTTTTCTCCTCCTTTCATTCCCCTGAGGAATGACTGACTCAGGCCAGATTTTAGGTGCTGCCCAAGAGGAACAGTTAGGTTAGGCCATATTAAAATGATCACTACTGCTTTTGGACTTGAGTCAGTCTGTTTGCAAGGTGCTGCATGTGCACAAGCTGACTTCAGCACTATCACAAAGATTTTCTTTTCCATCTGGCTGTGTTGAATAAGCAGAGATAATAATCCTTAATAATCCTTTCTGGATTTGGTTTGTTACTGTTTCCATCACCAGAGAGCACTGGCAGTATTTCCTTTCTCCAGTATTGCTGTATACTTTTGAACTGTTCTCCCTTTTATCCACAGGCTCTTTTCTCCATAAGTAATCCTCACTCTGAGATTGTGCTGGTGGCAAAAATAGAAAAGGTACTCACGGGAAACATTGCCAGCAGTGCCGAGCCTTACATTAAGAATCCTGATTCTTTTAAGGTAATGTAACAGGAACATCATTTCCTGCTCTGTAAGCTTCAGCCTGCTGGAAGCTGAGGGCATTGCAGATCGTGCTGACAAATCTCAGCAGTCTGTGGTTGCTGAACAGGACAGGCTCCCTGGAGCCCCATGCTTCAGAAGGCAAATGTCCAAGTTCCACTGATTAATGATGCTCCATTTTGTCTGCAACCTGCAAATCCATCCTGTGCTGGTTATGCCTTAGTACAGGGATGTCCTCTTTCAGCAAGGTTTTAGAAATTATGAGCTACAGAACTTTGTACAGGAGCGAAGTTGGGGTAGGCACCTTGCTGTGTCTGAGCAGGCACTGCACCTGCATTGGGGAATTACAGAAAACTGGAATAACAACTTTAATGCAGTTCTGAATAAAGGAGTGCTGACAGGGTTTGATTTGTCAGCAGCATCATCTTCATCTTGTGATGTCTCTGCTGTCCACCCCAGAACCTTTTGTTATGAACAGTATCAGGCCAAATTATTGTAGGGACACTGTTGCCTGTTCAGCTTGGATGTACTTTGTGCAGCATTTAAGACGTTAGAATGTTACTGATTAAATAATTCACATTTCCTTTTTTGCAGTGTGCACAGAAAGTGTTAAAATCCAATAAACAGTTCTGCAGCAAGCTGGGAAAATACCGTATGCCATTTGCTTGGTCAGTGAGGTATGTATTTATTCTTTTCATGATTTTATAAGCATCTTATAGCTTATTCCCTTGGACTTCTATCCTTTTATTCTTTTCACTTCTTCTGCCTGAAGCTAAGCAAAGCTTTCTCTCTGGTCCAGGACCCCAGAATATCCTGCAGGTTTTTTGTTTCATTGCCCTATTTTTCTCACAGCTAAACGTCAGTTACTTGCTCATTAAATGTTCCTGTGGTGGACTCTTTTCTTCAGGTAGGTAGTGAAGTTGCCAGGGAGCAGCAAAGGTAGCTGACAGAATATCAATTTATTGTGAGCTCCACCATTCCTTGGGCACTAAAAATTACCAAAGAGATTTCAAAGTCACAGTTCTCATAAGAATTTCCTACAAAGGTAATTGTGGTCTGAAATAGAGTTGCAGTGACCACCGAGAAAGTACATGAACAGGTACCTGTTCTTGAGGCTTTGTTCTTGTTTTGATGTTTTAAGAAAAATCTAACCAAGTACTTGAAATGCTTTGGGGTTCATATTGAGGGATTATGGTTCAGGTACTCTTGCATTTTTCATGGTTAGTAGGTGATGGAGAACTTCTATTTTCTCACTTGGCAGGTCAGCTGGGTTTTATTGCCGCTCAGCGCTGTGGAAGTAATGGATTTTTTTTCTCTCTCTCCTCCTGTGTAATTTTTTGCTGGTCTCACCTCAAGACCGAGGCACCCCTGTGCCTTTTGATCCCCTTTTACCAAATATGGCTTTTTTTTCTGTTTGTTCTCCCTTCAAGTTTTGATGTAATTCCTTTCTCTGTCATCTCCTTTTCTTCTTTCTCAGTCTTGTGTAATTTCTTCAACTTACTGCTGCCCTGGGATGAGAGAGCTCCCTGATGGAGACCCTCCTGCGTGTCCCGGGAATAGCTCTCCCTTCCTTCTGCCATACGCAGAGCAGAGACTATAGGTTTTCGTATTCCCTACAAAAAGGAAAGCTGTCAAATGCCAAGTGAAAACATTCCCCCTCTTCTGTGGCTTCTGTTCTCACAGTAGCAGGCCAGGTGGAGAGCTGCCTGAAGCTCTCAGTAGGGAGAAAGGAAGAGCAAGTGCTGGGTGAAAAAGTTGTGTTGTAGCATTGCCTGTGGTTATGAGAGGTGGCTCAGTATGTGTGAGTCTGACGTGGAGCATGGAGCACCAGGAGGGCACAGTTTCCCGTGGCACCTGCAGGGGAAAAACTTCTGATTTTAGAATATGGTGCTTAGATGGCGAAGAAGAAAACATGCAGTGAGGTATGGCCATTTGAAGGGTTCATTTATATTTCATTTACATACTTTTTTGTCAATATCCAGTCAGAACAGGAGAGGTGAGTGCTCAAGAAAAGGGCAAATAATGTGTTTTGATCTGTCATTGTAATCTCAAGGATACTCATAAATATTTGCTACTTCTGTGTAGCCAGAGGACTATTCATCAAAATCATATTGATGGGTTGATAGACTTTTAGCATGTAACAGACTGTGCAATGGCAGGAGGTGCAGGCTTGGCACCAGACTGACCTGAAGCTTCCTATTAACTCTGCCTCTGCCTGTTCTCTGTGGAAATACCAGCAGTGACATGTTCTGCAACTCAGCCCTTGCTGTGGTAGCTACCTTTGGGTGGCCTGATGATTTTAACTGGTTCAGGGTGATGATTTTAACTGGTTCAGGGTCTGGCTAGCCTAGAACGCCCTTCCACAGCTTGAGCAAATCCTGCCAGAAATAAAATGCAGAAAGATTTTCTTCTCATTCTGAAAGAAGTGCATTTTCTTTCCATAGCATTCTCCAAGTGGCAATCCCTTGTTGCCTCATGATGAGGAGTGGGTAGGAGCAGGATTTCTGTGCCCTTCTCCTCTGGTTCTCACTGCTGGGCTGTGTGTGCCACAGCTGTACTGCCCAAGTGCATCCCATGGTGTGTGCCTCAGCCCAGAGCTGTGGCTGCAGCTCTGTGCTTGCTCTGCCTGAGGGAAGTCTTCAGAGACATGAGTGAAGTTTTGCTGCTATCCCTGAGAGGCAGAGAGCCCCCTAAATACCTGTCAAGCTAGGGTGCATTGAGAAAATTCAAATTCCACACTCTTTTACGCCTGCTTGTGTATTAACCTTGCTCAGGTCTGACTTTGGTAAAAGCAAAGTATAAAATCTATTTCTGTTTTCACAGCTTGAAAATAGAAGTTTCCACATGAGGTTATCGCACTACAGGGGGAAAGAAATGGTTTGGCTATGATCAATAGCCAAACCCTGGGTTTGGAAATGTGTTTTCCAGTTAGTTCATTCTGGCATTAACCACACTCCTGTTTTTGTGTGGAAATTTTCCCTCCTTAAAGCAGTTACAGATGGCCACAGTGCGATCTTTACATATGCATTCAGCAAGCCAAACTCTTGACAGTTGAGTATTGCACATGACTGAAACTCTTAATTAGCTCCTGTGGCACCAGTTTGTTAGCATTGCTCAAAAGCATGACTCAGGGTTCTTCCCTGAGTTCCTGCTGGGAAATCTGGTGTCTGTGTGCTCTCGCAGGTATAATTACGGTATGTTAGAATTACGGTGTGTCAGAGTCTCATATTCCTGCCAGAACTGCCAAAGTTTGCAAATATCTGCCTCAGCTAAATCCTGTAGATGTGGCGGGAAACTTTATTCACAGAGATTAGTTTTTACACTGCTACTCCTTCAAACCTTCTCCACCCCCGTAAACATCATGTTTTAGAGCCTAATACTCAAATCCTTTAGCAGCTTGTGCTGATTTGGTTCAGCTGCCCTAGGTTGAAGTAGCTGAAGACAGTGAGACTGAACTGATTTCCAGTAGCTGCAGATCTTCCACTGACTGTGAAACCCTGGAGGTGAGCAATTTTCCCACAAATCATAAACCACTGCTTCAAAAGTAACCTTTTTCAAAGTTAAATGATGAACAGTGTGTAGGTTTTCTGTGCTCTACAGGTTTTTAGGATTGTGGGCCATCAGCTAAAAATGTCAGAAGAGCAGAATCATATAAACACTTAAGTACTGAAATGATGTTTCAGTTTTATTAGTGTGATCTATTGCTTTCCCCTAAATTACCGCTTTTAAAATCTCTTCAGGATTTTAGTTCAGTGAAATTTTTCTTACTAAATTATCACCATAAATAGGTACCCAGCACTAAGGTACATTGCTAATGTGTTAGACAAATATTGAACTCCTGGACTGCAGAGGTTTTTAAAGCATTTCTTTGTTTTGATGTGACAATTGTCATTCTCAAGTGCCTTCAGTGTGTTCCCTGTGACAAGGAGCACGCTTGTTCCACCTGCAAGGATATAGCAAAACATGGGATTGCAGTTACTTAACTGCAGCTGTAACAAATTCAGTTCTTGCTGCTCTGGCAATTCTTCAGCTTTAATGAACCTGGGCAATGGAGACACCGGTACAATTTGGCCAGTGCATAAAACATACCTTTTTAAGAAGGGTTATCTTGTTTTCAATGGACTTCTAAATGACTCATGTGGTTGTAAGAACTTTATATAAATGGAGTACTGTGTGTGAGCTGGAGAGATAAAAATACTTCCTCATTTTGTAGTGTTTTCATGCCTTTAATTTTGTCCTGGGTGCATTATTTAGGCAGGGATATGCTGCTGAACCAGTCCTAGAGGCAGAGCCTGTGATAGGCAGGGAGCACTGATGCTCTGGAGCAGTGGTTGTAGGCAGGATGACTTTGTAAAGCCCTTCTGACTCCAAACCAGAGGGCAGGAGTGGGCAATCATGGAATCTTTGGGGTTTGAAGATACCTTGAGGATCATGATGCTGTGTCCCTGAGCCTCCTGGAAGGCGATGCTGAAGATCACTGAGCCAGAGTGAGCCACTTCTATCTTCATTTCCACCTACATCCACAGCCCTCCTTGGTGAGTGCCCCTACACCCCTGCACTGAGCAGGGCTCTGCTTGGTGTCAGAGCCTGCTCTGCACTCAGTTAATAGTTTCCAGCAGAGCCTGGGTTTGCTCAACGGCACATTGCAGAGCCCAGTGGCACAGAGGAAATCACTCACCCAGTGTTTTGCTCCTCTCTGTTACTCTGGAGGAGGAGGCAGTGCCGAGTCCAAGAAATATCATAATGTCACCAATACTGTAATAATTATTAAATCTTTCTTCTTTCCCTTTTTCTTTTTTCAGACAGCAGTTCAGTAGGATTTGTAGAGTAAGTTGTGGCTGCCAGAAATGAGGTCTGGTTTCTCCCTAGTAAGCTTTTTGACACGGTGTGTTGGTGTGGGCCTTATTCCCTCTAACAGCTGGAGGTAAAAATCTGATAGAAGAGGGTTGATCATTCTCGACAGTTGCAAAGAAATGAGATAGGGATGCTTCTCTCAGTTAATTAAGTTAAGATACAGTGCCTTTATACTTATTCTTGGGATCCTCTTCCAAAGGTTTCCTCTATTATTTTGCATCTGGCAACAATTTGTCCTGGCATCAATTCTTCTTCGCACTGGCAGTGGAACAGAGAAGTAAATTAAGGAAGCAAGATTGGCCAAATGATTCACAGAACAGCACTTAGTGTCAAGAACATTTTACTTTTGTTAAGCAATGTTTTTTCATAATACAGTTGAATCCAAGGTTCATTAATTTGGATAGCTGCTACATTATCCGGTCCAGCCAGCGAGTGTGACCCTTGAGGATATACAAAGGGCACTGGAATGTCTTAATTAAATCCTGCAAGTGTCAATGAGCAGGAATGGAAATGTCTGGAAATGTTTTCCTGTGCACACAACAGCTGATATTTATTGTTCTCAGTTATAGATGGTTATCCTTCTTCTCCAGTTCATAGGGCACTTTGTAGCTGATTCATCAAAAATTTAGTTGGTGTTCCACAAACTGGTTTTGTGAAGGAATGTTAAGCCACAGTGAGTTGGTGTCATGTTCCTGGAAGGCACGGGACAGATTCAAGGCACAGGAGCATTCATTGAGGTCTCTAACCTGGTTCTGTAAAAGCATGTGTTTCTTTATGTGGTAAGAGGTGGTGGTTGAGCTTTAACAGCTAGCTATGATTTTCATTATTTAAAATTATAATGATTTTCCTTGACTAATAACTTTTTGGATGAAATTACCTATGGATGAAACTACCTACTGATGCATTGAGTTCTTCAAATTGATTCACTGAAATAAGGAATCAGTCTCCTTGTTGAAGTGAGGAGTCATGTCCATGATGGGTGAGAAGCTCTCACTCAAACCAGGTCTGAGGTCTTTGCAGGACTGGGATGCACATGGGAAAAACTGAGGTTGCCTTTGTCCTGCAAGGCTTGGCAGGGCTCTCTTGGGTGAAAATCTGCAGAGAGGCCATGAATTTGTGTAAGAATTCCTATATATATACATACAAATATATATACACGCGTGAGTGTTTATAAATATATCATTTTTCTTTCTCTATAGGCCAGTGTTTAAAGATAATCAGGGAAATGTTGACAGAGACTCCCGATTCTCACCCTTATTCAGGCAAGAAAGCAATAAAATTTCCATGGAAGACTTGATTAAACTAATAGCAGAATACAGAAGGTAAGGAAAAGTTTCTAATTTGCTTTGAAGCTTTATAAAACTGTGCAGAATAATTGTAGCTGGGTTTTTTTCTTTGTTTAACACAGTGTGCCAAAGTGGCCATGTTAAATTATATTACATTAGTGTTTTTCACATTAGGTTATTACCTGCCAAAGAGTGCTTGAGATTGGACTTTCCAGGAAAATTGAAACGTCATTTGGCACATTAAAATAAATGTTATTATAACCTAAAAATAGTGATTGCTTAAATCACCTTTTCTCAGGGGAGATGCAGGTGAAGTACCCAACATTATCTCAAGGGGAAAAAAAAAAAAAAAAAAAAAAAAAAAAAGGGTGACAGAGATACAAAATCATTCTTTGTGGGTTTCCCAACTCCTTGCTTTTGTTTCTTTAAATCTCCGTGACAAACTCAAGAATGGGCATCAAAAGTAAAAACCTTCTCCAAGTGTTTTACAGCCTGTAAATCTCTGAACAGAGGTTTGGCTGGGTAGTTTCCATACAGGTATAAATCAGGTTAATCCTAGAGCAAGGTCTGTGTTTATACTGGATAAGTGACATGAGAATTGACCCATGTATTTCTCTTTGTCTCTTCTACTCTAAATGGCCCTAAAAATGAATTAATCTAAATACCTTGTGTTCCATTTATATAAAAAGAGATCATAGAAATATTGAATGTCAGCCACAGGGCTTAGATTAGGCCCTTAACTTCTTGTGCCACCTTACAGTTACTGGTCAGGACACTCTACTGACTATTCATTAGTGGCACCACTGCTGTGTTTGTATCCCTAAAACATCTAGACAGAAAAGATTTAACATCGTGGTTTTGGCACTGCTCAAGTTGCTCAGGCACAAGGAATATGTCTTGGTCCCATTTCAGCATGGCACTTGCAGAAGCCACAATGCTGTGAACTCCTCTCATCTCCGTGCTCACTGAATTCCTTTTTAGGGAATACTTCATTCAGATTTTAGAAAGTAAAAGTAGATAAGTTAATTCTCATAAATTTTGCTTCATCACTTCTTTCCTTTTTTACAAAATAATTCTGCTTGCAAAGAGAAGGCAGGAGTGAGACTAAGGAAAAAAAAAGAAACTACAAACCAAATCGTATCTTATTTCTGCTGTTACATTTTATTAGAGTTTAATAGCCAATAGGTATATGTTAAACGTGTTTAACGTATCTTAAATGTCTTAAATAAGGGTCTGTTTTTCATTTTCCATTAATTCCTGTGATGTTATGATCTCTGTTGTTCTAATTTTCTAAAATGTTTTCATTTATCTCATTGCAGAGCAGAGAAGATTAGCAAAATACAGACTATACCTGGCTGTTTGGACATTGCAGTTGATTGTGTTCCTCTGGAACATCCAAGTATGATTCTACTTTAATTATTCTAATTAAATAGGACATTGTCCTAGGCTTTCCATCCATAACTGCGCCTTGAGACAGTTCTGACAGAAGCGTCCACTGTGTAGGAAAGTGTCTGCAGGGGAGTGGTTTTGATCTGCTGTCATTTAATGGCACCACTCTTTGTTTCATCCTGTACCTGGCCAGATCCAGCCCAGTTTTCAGTGTCTTTGAGAGGAAAGGAACCTCACTGCTGCAGCTGGCCTGGAGCCACTTCTCCCCAGCCTGCCTGGGTTGCAGAGCACCTGCATTATTCTGAAACTGGCAATTTCCTCTTGTACGAGGTTAGAAGGAAGTAAATTTTGGCATGGTGTATGTGAGGGATCACAAGCTTCTTTCAGCTTCCTCACAACACATTGGTAGACTTTTCCTGGGGATTATTCTATGATCTGAGGAAGAAATTTGTAGGTAATGTCCAACGGCTTTTCCCAGAAATAGTTCTGGTTGCTCTGGACATCCTTAAGTTTCTGGCCCCTCTCAGCTTGAGTTCCCCATGAAGTTAAGGGCCTCACTGCTTTAATGGTATAGGAAGAGAAAGTATTCTCTGTCCAGTTTTGATCTCTCCCAGTCTCAGTGACGGAGGGCTTATTTTCATCTTCTGTTTCTTGATCTGATTTCAGTTATCCCAATTGCATCATATATTTGATCTAGTGCTGCACTGCTCATTTCTTCATTTTAGTTATTATGTTATTACATAACAGAAAAACTTAAATGAGCTGTTGAGCTGTAAAATTGATTAGAAGCAGCATCCCTCAGTACATTCTGTAGAAATTGTCCGTATACCAATGAGGCTGTTACACCATCAAATGTCACCAAATACTGTGGGTGTCAAAAGAGGTTACCAGTGCTGCCCAGTTTAATTCAAGTGAGAGAAATCATTTAAGGATGGTCTGATAGTGCCTGATATTGCCACTCTTCTAGGTACTGTGTGAATTTAAGGCATCTCAGCATTAGTCTTTTTTCATAAGTCAAGGCAGAGTTTTGTGTGTTCCATCTCAATAATACATTTTCTTAGTAGTAAGACAGTAAAAACAAACACAATATCTGATGGGACTCTTTTCTTTTCTTTTGAAGACTGTGTAACTTCATCCTTTATTCCAATCAAGCCATTCCATAATGTAAAGGAGTATCAACCTACAGTGGAAGTTGAGGAGTTTGTGCAGGAATCAACAAAATATTCCCGACCTTACAGGGTGTACAAGAACCAAATATACATTTATCCAAAACACCTGAAGTATGACAGCCAAAAGCACTTCAACAAGGTACAGTATGGGGCTGCTTCAGGACAACATAGGGTAGCAGTGGCCTGCATGAGCTCTTTTAGGAATCAAGAAGAACTTATAATGGAGAGGAAAATGGTGATGTTGTCACTGAGTTGGCTCTATCTTTTTCAGCTTTTGCAATCAGAAAACACTGGTACAATTATCTGTGGGCTGATTTTAAGTTGTAACAATGATTCAAAGAGAGATAATGTGGCAGTACTTCTTCACCATTTTCAGAAGGGCTTTATATTAATGACATAACGTGCGCAGATAAAATTAATCTAGATAGTGTTTGTATTATTAAATGAAACCTGGTACCACTTGTGTTTCCATGGTGATGGAAAATAATTAAGGACAAGATATAGGTAAGTCCTGGTCACTTAACAGTCTGCAGCTACACAGTCACTGGCTTGCATTTTGCCTTTTTCATGGAAATTTTATTTCTAGTGATATCACTGATACTTACAGGCATTTATAAATAGTACTACACCATCTGCATGTTTCTCTTGGATTCTGAAAAGGTCTTATTCCAGCTCTGTAGTTTACCTGAGTTCTTATGGGTACCCCATTTCTGATGTCAGCTTTAATATGCTTCTGTCTCTCCAGGCACGGAATATAACAGTGTGCATTGAGTTCAAAAGCTCTGATGAAGAAGGATCAAAGCCACTCAAGGTGAGCTGCAAGAGGCGAATGTTCTGAGGGTGCTGTTTCTGAGGACATTACGTATAAAGTCCAAGAGTAAGAGTGATGCTGAACCAGAGCCATTCAAGAGTGGATGTTGTCACACATGCCTCTAATTTTGCTCTGTGGTTCTCTTAGATCCCAGCTGGTCATAGTGATACCATTTTGCAGTGCCAGCCTTCTGACTGGTGGAGGGGAAAGGAGATAATAGTAGAGAACAGAGCCAATTTTACAGTTCAGGTTGCTTTTTCTAGAATTTATCACTTATCCTACATTTCTCATTGAGCTCAGGAGACTTGATTGAAAAGAGTGGGGCACAAAATTAGGACCTGAGACTTAATTTTTAACTTTGCTGTTGCCCAAGAGCTGTTGCACAGTCCAGTTGTGGTCTAGTTTTCCCAGCAATAAATAAAACTGCCATTACTCAGTAATCAAGAGTGCTCAGATAGGACACTGCCAGAAAAGAGACTGTTAACAGGGATAGCTCTTGCAACATTGGAAAGTCAGTAAAAGCACTGTATTGTGTATTGAACTGCATAAAAGTGAAATAGATTTTGTAAAGCTTTTTGCACAAAAATCTGAAATTAATAACAGCAAGGAAAAAGTCTAAGGAGTCTGCATTGCTTAATTGAGCATAGGGTAATTTTCACAGAATCAATGTACTTTTACTGGAAGGGTGTATAAAAAATCCAGGTTTGAGCACTTAAAACATTTCTTTTAATATTTGATAAAGTAATGATCAATTTTTCATGCTAATTGTTTTAAATGTACATACATATTGGATATAGCAATACTAGTATCTTCAGCAGAATTTCCCAATGTAATGAAAACATGTTACTTTTGTCAGTGTATTTATGGGAAGCCAGGTGGACCCTTATTTACAACCTCAGCCTACACTGCTGTGCTACATCATTCCCAGAATCCTGATTTCTATGATGAGGTCAGTCTGCTTTTTCTTTCATTAAATGTCTGCCAATCCCACATGTTTGCCAATGAGACAGAAAAATATCTGTACAGAATGCTTCTGTTGCCATTGCTTGTGTATCTGGAAGGGCTGTGCTGTGTAGATTGACATGCAGTCTCACGTTTTGTTTTCTCTTCTTAAATAAACTCAGTGGATTGTTCCTTTTGTAAGATGTTCTGAGTACAGTTAAGATGCTGTAGAATTAATTAGGAACAGTGCAGCTCTCTAAAATGCACGTCTGGATTACATTAAGGGTCCAGCTGCATCTCTGAATTTTATGGAAACAGTAAACATTATGATGAAGTGTGGAGCCAAGTGTCAGAACAAATCCCTCTCTGACATATAAGATCTGCATTGGGGCATTTTTGTTGATGCAGTGGTCTGAACAGAATGTACAGTGACGTGTGGTGGCTGCAGCAAGTCCTTCAGCTGGTGCTCTTGAGGATGGTGCATTAGAGGAGTTCGAATGATGGCCTTTGCCAAATGTTACTCACATGTGCCTCTTCATGTTCACCAACACCAAGTGTCGATTCCCCAGGCTTCCTGCAAGGGAACTTATTTTCACCCTCTCAGTGACTGATGTGTTTGATGGCTTGTGAATGTCAAGTGTCCTTTCTGGATTTTCCACTATTGCTTTATATGTAGTGATAAGACTGGCGAACGACATAGAGTTTATAGCCAGCATTTTCCAAACTGTTCTCCTAGTCAGTGAAATTTCCTTTTTTCAGTAAAAATTTACTTTGTTAAAATTGCTGAGGCAAGATCAACAGATAACATACAACTACATGTGAAGTATCAATTTTAAGATTCCTGTTTAGTAACTGAGGTGGAACTTAAAACATTACATTTTCAGAGATTTTGAATTCCTTGCTAATCCTTTACAAGATGTGTTCTGGGGTTTAACACATCTGAAAGTGTCCTTCATGTGATGCTAGTGAGCCACTTGGTGTGGGGAGATTATTTTCAACCTGAATGAGGAGCTGAATTCAGATGTGAATTGCCAATTTGGCTGGAAGAGGTGTGCACCTGTCCTCAATGTCCCTAGTAAAACAGGTGCAGATTTCAAAAGAATGTAGGATGTTAAGAAGAAAGTTGTCTCAAACCCTGTCTCTGGGTGCCCATTTAATATCTGTGTTTATGGTATTAGGTTATTACCCATAAGCTGATTTAACACTGGAAGCATTTATCAACGATTTCTAACCCTTACTTTAGCATAGAATTAGCCTGGATAAATTTCATCACAGCTCACAAGACCAAAGGGTCATTTTTATTAGCTCTTATCGTAACATGTTCTGATGAGTTTTTATTTTTATTCCAATAGGTTAATAATACCTGAAAACCAGTATGTAGGATTTCATGGATGGTATGATATGGGATTTAAGACTGAGAAGAAATTATAAGTAAAAGTTAATTTTCATGTGAGCCTTTATTACTTGGTCTTTGCCATGAAATGATGATGAAGCAGTAGCAGAGATGTCATTTTAGTTTTAGTTTGGTCATCCTGAAAATGTGAGCATGGGGCTGGCTATTTATGGCTGCTAAAGTGCAGGTGATCACTTCGAAGCAGAGTCCACCACTCTTTAGTTCTGTCCTCTTTCATCTTATGCTCTTTCATCGTTAGTGAAAATATTCCTTCACAAGACAAAGTGGAAAAAAGCTGTTTTAAGTAAAAGTGACAGATGATCATCATAAACAATTTCATTAAGAGAGCATTTCTTACCATGGGGCAAACATTACCCAGTAAAGGCAGGCTATACTTAGACCTCTGTGTAGAGAGATGTCACTCATTTAACCCATCTCTGATGCCTGGTTTAATTGATTTTTAAACTAAAGTGAGGTGTAACATTTTCCATTTCAGGTGAAAATTGAACTTCCCACTCAACTCCATAAGAAACACCACATTCTGTTTTCATTTTATCATGTCACCTGTGACATAAATGCAAAAGCTAATGCCAAAAAGAAAGAGGCTCTGGAAACACCAGGTACCTGTAGTAGAATTACTTTTAATTATAAATATACATTATATACTTCAAATAAGGATTTCAAAGTTTTTGGCTGGATGTTATTGTCTTCCTTTAAACTTTAGAAGCTTGTTTTTTCAAAGGGTCCCATTTATTTGTTCTTGTGCACAGTGGGCTTTGCCTGGCTCCCTTTGCTGAAAGATGCCCAGCTGGCTTCCCAGGAGCACCAGGTGCCAGTGGCCAGCAGCCTGCCCCCCAACTACCTGAGCCTTCAGGAGCCGGCCAGCACAAAGGTATCCATCCACACCTCCATGCTCCTCAAATGGCACACAGCATTCATCTGCTGGTGGTTTCCAGGAGATCAGATCTCTATTTGCATTTGCTGGGGGGTGTAAATGGTAAACAGGGTTTCTGGTTTAGGATATTCATTTGCATATTGCTGAATATGGGAACGAATGTATGCGGCACTGAACTGAGTGTCCTATGTTGCTGATTCACAGGTGTAAATGGAAAAAGTGTATTTTATGTATTTTACAGTGTTCTAGCTCCTCAAAATGTGAATCAGAGTGGTGAAAAAGAACTCTTTTCACAAACTCAGGCCATATGACATTCATTCTCCAGCTGATGTGATCCACAGTCATGATTCATTCTCCAGATTTGTGATGTGATATCATATTTTCCTGCTGATCCAGTCCAGCTTGGATTATTTCTGCCTGCTTGTGTTTGTTTTGCTATTGTCATGAGGACAGGGTGGGGCAGGATCTGGTCCCTTGAATGGTAGCATTGGTCTTGTGCTGAAAAGTGGGTTTGTACTGCAGTGATGGTGTTTGTGAAAGCACAGCAGCCAGTGCAGTTTGTGCACACTCCTGTGCAAAGCTGTGCACTGAAAATCTGATGCAAACTTGAATAAATAGGAAATAGGTGGGAAAATATTTTTGTTGTTTTTGTTTTAACAGCAGATTGGCAGTGATATAAAATGGGTAGACAGTGGGAAACCACTTTTCAAAGTCTCTACTTTCGTTGTATCAACAGTAAATACTCAGGTAAGCCAATGTTGCTCGTAGCTCTGTGACCTGCTTACACACACAAAGTGTCAGAGAATGTCTGGAAGGGGTTTTAAAATCATGCATGAATTTGTTCCTATAACATTTAAAGATTATTTCATCTCGGAAGGGCAAGATGCCAGTGATGGAACACATACTTTAAGGATACACAATGCAAGATAAAAGGAAAAGTTGTTTAAGATTATACCAATAGAAAAATTGTGGAATATCAGTTGAAACAGCAAGAAAATAAATTATAAGCACCAGGAAGAAAAAAGAATCTGGCCTTTACGTTGTGAAGAAAAAATTATTCACTCACAGTAGTGAAAAAGGATTTGTCAAAGCACCTGGAATTTAGAACTCTGTGCTGGCCAGTGGGTTGGACGCAATAAATTTATTTTCTTTCTATGACTCCAGTATAAGATGGTGGGGACCAAGTGTGTTCATGGGTGTCACAGGTGACAGCTGTAACCAGTTTCTGGTACTAAATTCTAATCATCTATAATAGACATTAATGTGAATGTTTCCTATTTTAGGATCCATACCTGAATAACTTTTTCCATCAGTGCCAGGAAAGGGAAAAGGATCTGTCTCAGACTCCTACCTCAGACTTTATCAATTCTTGTAAGGTAAAGTAACCTGCAACACAAATTCTAGTACACAAATGTACTAGGGCTTTCTCTCAGCTCATCCCCCACTGCAGAGTTCTAACCATGGCACAGGTCTACCAGGAGGCAGAGGGTCTGTGACAGCTCCAGTCAGATGGACTTGATGTGACAGACGCACTGCTGGTCACCAGCTGCCTCCCATCCCTTCTCATCCAGAGCAGGGCTGCCTCTGCCCCAGCAGCTCTGCTAATCCAGCCTGTGCCCAAGCTCAGATCCCCTTAGGGGATAAGGCAATGTCGCTCCACTAATATCTGGGGAAGGGAGCTGTAGCTTGTAGAGCTGCAGTATTCCTGATAATCCTCTCTTGCCTTAAATAACTTCTATCCTTACCTCCTCTGAAAGCCTGAATGCTATTCAAAGGGTTGCTCAGGGTATTTGGTGTGTATAAATCAAGGGTGCTTGTTGCCTGTCAAGTTCTGAAACCAGAAAGAACATCTGCAAAGATGAAGCAAGAGCTGCATTAAATGTGCCTCTGTTCAGTACAGGTCAAAAACTGTGAGAAGGGAGGGGTATGACAAGCAAATTAGAAGAGCAGCAGGTGAATGTAAGGTCCTAATTCTTTATCTGTTCATGAGTGCTGAAATCCAGAGTTCTTGCTGTGCACTGTGCTTGTGGAACATTAACAGCCAGATAAGCAAGAAAGCTGAAGTCAGATGTGACTCTGTTCCATCTCTGAACTGACTGAAACATCAAACATATGACATTTATTATATTTCCTTCTAGCACACTGTAAAATCCAGGTGTTTGGGGGTTTAGATGTTACCACCATGTCGGTGCTTTCACCCTTTCCATCACTGGCGATGTTTTCCTGTATGAGGGTACCTTAATCAGATACAAGCTGATTGGGAAGAGATTTTTTTCTTTAATGAGCAAAGAATAAGTCCCAATAAATCATGGTACTTCTCTGGATAAATCCATAAGGATGGCCACTACTTTTGTTTGCAGATGTAGGTCTACCTGCAGAACTGAAAATAGTGGCTTTGTTTTCAAATACTGTCTTGATTTAAAAAAAAAATTATTAAGGTGTGTGTTCACAAATCAAAAGTGTTATTTAGAAGTTATACCTCTACAGAATGAAGTCTTTAATTATTTTTTGGAAAGCCACTGAGCATATTGGGCAAAGTTTAGGAATCCATAAAAGCTTTACAACTTTCCAGACTTTACGCTGGTTGTCTAAACCACCAGAATTGCACCATTCTTTATGTGCTGTTTGTAGTTTACCTTTTCAAAATATTCCAGTGAGCTTATTAGAAAACAGAGACAATGCTGTATGCAACAAGGAATCAGCTGTGCAATATAACCAGAGACTAAGTGATCTTCCCCAGGGTATTTTGCTTTTATTTATAAATTGCTAGTATCTTTGTTAGAAGTTCTGGCATGATTTGGAAATACCTGAAATTAAAACCTAGGAGAAATTCAAAGGAGTTTGTTTGTTTTTTATTAAAAGCTCAATACCTTTCTTGATTAGAGAAGATAATAAAATGTCAGGTTACCATGTTACTACTAATTTTTACCACTGTGCTTTTAACAAAAGTATTTTAGCCACAACAAGTTGAGCTTATCAGATCTCTGCATTAAAAAAGAGATTTCCTAAAAATACTAGAAAATGCATATTTTGAAAATTATTGACTTCTGGTTTTGCTCTTAGATAGTAACCTTAGTGAAATATAAAAATTGGTTTGTGTTTGTCTCTCTTTTTTTTTTTTTCCTTAAGTCCGCATAGCACAAAATACTGGAATTCTGAAACTTGGACAATACCTACGGTTGTGTTGATGGTCATATTTAAAACAAGCTTCATGGGGAACCAGTTCTCTACTTAGCTGACCTGTTTTCCTCCTGTGGCTGTACTGCATTTTACCTGCTGAAGCAGCAGAGCTGCATAGCACCTGTCACCTTTCCTTGCTCATATTGAAAGTCTCTCACTTTCTTTCTTTCTTACCTCTTTCACAGAATTTATTGAGGATTGAGAAGATCCATGTGATTATGAATTTTCTTCCTGTAGTCCTGAACCAGCTCTTCAGGGTTTTGGTGCAAAACAGGGATGATGAAGTTACAACAGCTGTGACCAGGTATCTGGATAACTCCTGCGTGATGTACAGAATTCACTCAGGAGCACAAATGCAGATGTTAGTCCAGTTCTAGCTGCTCTTTGACATTTAGACTTCAGAAGGTGAGAATGCTGCTTCCCCTTAGCACTGGGCTCTGCCAATAACACATCCAAGAGTGGTGGTATCATGTGGCTGGAAATCATTGCCCGTGGTGGACATGTCTGTCTACCCTGAGACAATCCTAGGGAAAGGTCTCATTCCTGAGCAGCCAAGAGCTTCCTGACAAAGCTGGGTTTCAGCTTTGGTTTATGTTTGGTTCTGAGGATGTGGAGTTCAGCACAGGAAGAGCTCAGCATCTTGCTACATCCAGGGCAGAGTAAAACAACCAGGTCACACCGTTCAGGGGCATTTTTTAATTAGAATATATCAGCAATAACTGGAAAGCAATAGAAGCACTTTCCAGAGAGCAGGCAAACAACTGCAATGATTTGCTGAGTCTCTCACCCCTCACATAATGAAATTGTCTTTATTGATGCTTTTAATCAGGGTAGCAGGAAAAAATTGCTGGCGAGAATATTATTGTTGGTCTCTGCAGGAGGGCAGAAAGTTGTGCTGTGTTTACTTGTGGCCATAGTGGTGTTTTTGTTGTACTTCCTCCAGCAGTTAAACATGGGGACTACAATACTACTAGTAGGAAAAAATTACAGCTGTCCTCTGTAACCCTGTTAGACTGATCTGCTGTCAGTATTCTTTCTTTCCTTCCAGAGATTGTGCTTCAGAAGTCATTCCTGGAGAACAATTATTTAGGGAAACTTAAAGGAACAAGGAAGCAGAGTTCCCCATCTTAGCCTTGGAAAACTAGAGGTTCAATATGCTTTATCAAAGGTTCATGGCATTTTTTTAGGGTCAAGTCCGACTTTACCATAGCTAGGTACTAGGATTAAAAGATCCTTTCCTCGTAAGTGTGTGTGATTTCATCACTGCACACTGTTTTTAAAGGGGGAGAGGCCAGCAGACCTTTGGTGGGGACACCTTTGTGGCCAGCAAATCAGCTGATGTTAAGTCTAGAGAAAATGATGAATTGTGTCCCAGGGAAGAATTTCAGCATCAGTTAACTGACTGGAAAAACACTGTAGAAGAAGCAGCTGTTTAAAATACAGTTTTAATGATTAGATGGAAAAATGGGAGGATGTCATTTTTTTCCATGCTTCAAATTTTAACTATAAACGCACCAGCCCAGGGGAAAAAAAAAAAAAAAAAAAAAAAAAAAAAAAAAAAAAAAAAAAAAAAGATTCTCAGTATTTTTCTTGCATGTGTGGTGTCTTGTCTTTTGTGCTGGCAGAGCTGATGCCAAGGGGAATATGCATGTCTGCTGTGCGTGTGTCATTCATTGACGTGTCCTATAAATACACACTGTGTTTTGTTCTGAATAGCTTGGAGCAGCTTGTGTTGAACTTACTAAAAGCAATAACAACAGAATGAGAGCATGGATTGGCTTATGTGTTGTGGAGAAAACATTATTCCTTTTATACTCATCATTATTTACTTGTCTGGGGGCCCAGTCATGTCATCATTTCTCTGTCACGTTTTTGCCAGAACTTATTTCAGTTTCAAATGAGAATGAAGGTTAAAAGATCAGAATGGGCACAACTAATTCTTAGCTTTTGGGTTTTGCTACAAGTTTTACTTCTCCTACTAACAGCAAGAAATGAGATAAATTAAAAATACTTCAGGGACTTAAAAAGCTTGTGGATCCAATAATAAGAATTTCCAGAAGTCACTCAAATCACCGAGCTATTCAAAAGGAGTACTTGTATGGACCACAGTCAGGCATATTATTAATCTATTTTAGTCATACTGTTACTATGCCTCTCCCTGAATTCTTTAACATAAAAATAAGATTATAAAATTGCAGAGTCTTTTCTATATTAAGTATCCTGAAAAAATGAGCTCCTAATAATCAAAAGGAAAGAATATGGTCAAGTTGAAGACTTCTTGCCTAGATTTGTGTTTTCTGGAACAGAATGATCTCAAAGATGGTCCACGTACAAACTGAAGAGAAAACTTCGCTCCAATTCTCAGTATCACATAATTAAACTCTCAGTTTCCTGCTGATTGTAGGAGCTTAGGTTTTGAAAGTGAGTGCTGGTGTGATCCAGGCAATTTTCTTCCCTATTTGTGATGCCTAAGCTTGTCTGTGGTCTGTCCAAGTGTCCAGCCTCTTCCTTCTGTGCAGTGCTGGGGCTGAGTCCAAGGACATAAGCAGACAGAGCTGCACAGGGACTGCTCAGGCTGCAGCCCAGGCTTGTGCTTGTCTTTGATGAGCTGTGCCAGCATAAGCAAAGTATCAGGGGATTTGCACAATTACAAAGTCCTGAGAGAGCTTAGCAAGTAGCATTCCTGGACAAAAGTGCTCTTGCCTCTCTGCTTCATGAAATTATTATAATTTTTGTTATCCCAAAGTATCCAAGACCTACATAAAGTTCAGTTAGTTAATATTTTCTCTTGTTGTGGTGACAGGACAGTTATTATCCTTAGCACCGGGTGGAATGTTAAGCAAATGCGTATAACAGCACAATCCAAGCAAGTGGAATGCCCAAGAAATGACTGGCTTTTCCCAGTAGTCATCATTTGGGTCGCATCCCTCACGCACGGTTTTACATGAACTGACAAGAACAAGACAGTGTGAGTATCAGGTAGACTTTCTCTGCCTTATGACACAAAATAGCTCAATTTTTGTTCTTCTTTTATCTTGCAGAGTTCTTACCAACATTGTTGCCAAGTGCCATGAAGAACAACTAGACAATTGCATCAATTCTTACGTGACGGTATGGCCAGTGTTGGAATGTTAATATGTTGTGGAGATGGGTTGAGTTTGGTGTTTTGTGGGGTTTTTTCCTGTTTACTCTTAGTTGTACTTGTTTGTAGCTTTTTCTGCATTTGCATCATAACTTTCTGCCACTGAGAGACTGTAGTTGAGAAACTTTAAAGCTCTTCTGTTGAGGACAAGCAGCTGCTCAGGTCTCTGCTGCTGCAGCTTTATTTTCCATGGAGCACCAAGTTTAGCAAGCACAGGAGGGAGAAGCTGCAGTGCATTCAGCTGATAACTAGAACTTATAGTTTTGAACCAAAACCTGGTGGAAATGTACTACCACTGTAGGGTTACTGTCAGTCTTTGTGAAATTATGATAAACTGGGAATTTCCCATTGTGCAGGGTTTGAGAGAAGGGGAGGGGGAGATAACATGAAAGATCATGAAACTTCAACCAGATAGATACCAGTGAGAGGCATTTGATGCTGCTTGCAGTCTGCAGCACTCCTCTTGACTGTGATGAGATTTATCACTATAAAATATCTGGCCATCTGTGTTATACAGGTACAGGGTTGCCCTCGTAGGCTGATCCCTTTGAATCCCTTTCCTTTCAGTCCCTTGAAAAGGATCCACAAGTGGCAATTCTTATGAACAAGGTACTTCTGGGTGCTCTTCATGGTTGCCAGATGGCTTCATGTCTCTTAGAAAGCTATAGCTTTGTAACTAAACTTTTGATTACAAAATCATTATTTCAGTCTCAAGATCCCTTATTTTTGCATGTGCTGTTCTACATAAGTTCTTTTCTCATCTGTGGAATTCAGATTCTGTGACTTTTCCGTATTTCTTCGGCCTTTTTTAATCCTTTATTGTTTTGAAGACTGGAATATATATGGGTAGGTACTGTGTATGGAGTTTGGTTCTGGACAATCTGTAGTGTTACTTGAAAAACCAAAGGAGTGGCCTCTTTAAAGATGATCTCCTTGTCATCTCTATTAGCTGGACATCCATTAAATGAAAAGAATAATGCTGTTGGCCAGCAACTATCTCATCTTCAATACACTTGGGTAACAGCTTTATAAGCTGAGAGTTTTATGAAGCAGTGTTTTAAAGCAGAAGCTTAAAAAACAAATTAACTGCAGCTACTGGCATGGACAGAAAAATCCATAGACAAGTGAACCCCATTAAGGGTGTTATTATTCCCTTGCCTTTGTTATTTTCCCTCTCTTTTAATTGCAGTGGAGAGGGATGGTGAATTTTCTTCTAGTCATGCTCGATGAATCAGTAGTGAGAAGGTTGTAATACCTTTGAGTGTTACGTTTGCTGACTTATCTGTGCATTTCAAAGAGCAGAATAAGGGAGAATTGAAGGGTATTCAAAGAGTTGAAGGAGATACTGCCATCACTTTGTTTCTTGCCTTGCTCTGGTCAGTGGTGACAGAACTAATGGAGATCATGATAGCAGTGAGAGATCCCCCACAGTCATGGAAAGAAAATATGATAGACAAACAATTGTGTGGAGTGCTGTCTGTAATGACATCCTGCTTCACTGTGCAACAAGTGGCTTTTGTAAAGTACATTTCATTTGTGCATGATGAGTAGTACTTGTGACATGAGCCTGAGGGAGGTATTTCACTTTAGGAATAAAGTGAAAGCAAATACATTCCTGATGAACTGGAGACTTTAGCATGTTCATGGCTAGAAATATGAAAACATGACAGGAGTTAGGCTGCTAAATGGGAAAACATTTTAATTTCAGTGTTTACAACTGTTGATTGATATTTACATGGCATGGATTTACTTTCCTTCTTTATGAATGTATGTATTTACAGGTCATGCATCTCAGCCTCTGAGTAGTTCCATTACAGTCTCAAGTACCCCAATTTATGCATAGAAGAATTCTGCTGAGGTCCAGCAGACCTCTCCAGGCTCCAAAATAAATACCCTATGTAACATGTAAATGTAGATAATTGAATGGGTATTAAAACCTCTTCTACTCAGTAATTTTTCAAAATTGCAGTAGATATCTGCTACATGACCAGTTAATAATCTTTGAAACTACAGGTGATCATTAAGTCACACCATAAGTCCATTTGGTGTGTTTTCTCATTTCCAGCTGCAGTCAAAACCCAATAACTGGTAATCTCTTTGTTTTCCAGCTGTAAGGAAACAAATACCTACTTTAGAAATGCTGTTTAGGGAATAAGTAATTTGAGAATTGTGACTCACAATGCAGCAATAATATAAAATTACACTGACTTAAATAACTGGACCCAGAAGTGCCAAAATGCACAGGGAGAAGCTTATGGCATCTGCTGTGGAAACAAAGCTGAATATTAATAACATGTTTTCAAGAGATATTTGTTTCTTTTGCCAACCTGGTTGTATTGAAAAAAATTTTGATCCCAAGTGATGCACTGTCAAGGCTGTTGCTTTAGGGAAGGTGCAGTAGTGCCAAATTATTAGCTTAAATTGTTGAATATTCACGGCAGGTTTATGAGTCCCTAGCAAGTTGGTAGGTAAATTCCTCCCCTGAGGGCTCAGTTTGTACAAGGAGTGCAGTTTTGCCCATCAGTCAGCTGCAGTGGGTGCTCTACACCTTTCAGGATGAAGAGTTGTTACCAGCTCTGAGTAGCTGTTGCCACTGGAAGGAAGGAGCAGGTGAAAGGTGACTTGGACTAGGTGGGTGGAAAACCCTCCACACTTCCTCTGCTTGCTTTTTGTTTTCTTCCCAGGTGAAATGGCTCGAAAGGCAGTTGGAGGTGGCAGGATCCTATCAGCTATTGAAAAGTAGATCATAGCACTGATTTTAAGCAGAATTTCCTCTTGATTCACATTAAGCTGAAATCAACAGGAATCTGTGTTTAAAACTGAGGTTTTGTTGGGGAGCAGTGTTTGTGCCATTACTAGAAATTAAACTTTATGTGAATAAAGTTCAGTCAAGATCTTTTGGCAGCAAAGATTGTCAGCTGTTAGTGGTACACAAATAATTTATCATCTCCTACTGAGGCTTTTTTGTATTTGTTTTATTGTACATTTTGAAAATCGCCATTTTTTCTTTCTTCTTCAGTACGTGTTCAGGACCAAATCATTTGATGAAAGAACTGTCCATGAGGAGCTGTCCAGGAATGTGACTGATCTGCTGAAGTCAAATGAGCAAGTAACTGTGAAACAGGTTTTAAAGGTGAATGATAGCTTGAATTAGCACATTTGTAGTTTTGCTGCTGGTTTTCTGCCTGAAATTCACTTATCTCTTTCTCCTCTTCCTTTTCCCTGTATGACCTCTGTGCAAATCACATCCTGCAGTGTTTCAACAGTCAGACTTAGCAGAGCTGCTGCAGCTTCTCAGCATAACACGTTTATCAAGATACTGTGGTTTGCATAATAAAATTCCTCCTGTCTATTACAGCTCAGTCAGAACCTGAGACCTAATTCTGACACAGTATGATGTGGGCAATTACTTTTAGGATATTCTGATTTTTAGTTTTAACTTGGAAGATGCAGGGAAAGTATTGATCTGTATGAAATTCATGCATCTGTAAGGTCTGCCCCGAGCCTCTGGGTTATGGTACAAGAGCTACCCAGTCCAGCACAGGCCTTCCCAGAGGCAAGAAAGTGTTCACCTGTTTAAAATGAACCAGTTCTGATTTTCTTTATTGAGCCATTAGCAAAAAAAGTCTGAAAAAAAGCAGAAAACCTGCAGAAATCCTGGGCCACAAAAAAGTGCTTGTGGTTGGGTTTGTTGTGGGGTGGTTTGGAGTTTTTTCAATGTATAAGCTTTTGGAGAGTATTTGTTTCACACATATCCTGAGATATTAATCTGTATTGTACCTGTTCACTATCTCAAATCGTATTTGAAGAACCACTCTGTGCAAGTACCATCTTATTCTATGCCAAATTTCCCATCTGATGGAACTCACAAGGCATCAGGGAACTGGCAGAGGTTCTCTGCATCACACCTTTCTGCTAGTTCCCTGCAAGCAAGCCATGAAGACAGTGCTCAGTAGGGATGGGAAGTCTGTAGGAGTGGTGCTTGGAGGCTCCTTATTGCAAAAAGCCACAGTGACAAAATGCCTAAGATGGCTTCACCTCTCTTAAGGACATGATCCAGTGTTACTCAAATACATGGCACTTGGATTTGTAAATTGGTTTATCACATTGTGTTTAACACTGTGCATTACATGCAATCCATCTGTAAGGAATGGTAATACATCATAAGGTGTTTATCAGGTAACCATTATTCATTCACTCTTTTCCTTCTTTTGAACAGCATTCCTGGTTCTTCTTTGCAGTCATCTTAAAATCAATGGCTCAGCACTTGGTTGATACAAACAAAACGAAGGTAAGTTTATATACAAAATCTCTTAGGGAAAATATAAAATGCGGAATCCTGGCAAATACACTTGAATATACTTGAACTTTACTGCTTGACCGGCCAATAAAATAAATCCTGTGATACTTGGTAAAATATTTGGTTGACCTACAAAAACATTATATTACCTGCTAGGCTCAAACCTGCTCTTGATTGTACAAATATAGATTGAGGATAGGTTGAAGACATATTTCCCACTTTCCCTATGGACCAGTTTCTTCTGTTTGAGGTTTGTGCTCAGAATGGATCCATGGAACTCTAGGAATATTTTTCTTCTATGTTGAATGGCCTGTGGTTTATTCTTTATTCTTGGCCTGAATGTTTGATGTGCAACATCATGCACTCTAAAGTTGATGATCTGTTCCCTGCTTAGGTTTCTCGAACTCGAAGGTTTCCAGAATCATTTCAAACTGAGCTGGACATACTCGTGATGATTTTAGCAGACCATGTTGTTTGGAAGTACAAAGATGCTCTTGAGGAAACCAGGAATGCAAACTACAGCACTGCCAAATTTCTCAAGGTGAGCTGTTCTGTCATTGGAGCACATGCACTTATTTTCCCATATTTAATACAAAGTCCAAACTAGTCCAGTCTAGTCAAAGGGAGTAAAACCAATTCTGAGTGGATGATGGCTCAATTGCCGAGTTCAGTGGTGACTGATTGTTCAGTTTTCCATGGCCTTTGATCTTCAAGGATGCAAAATCTTCATGTAAATCTGCTCTAAAGCAATTTTAATTCATTTCTGTCTATGCTCTTAAAGAGTCAAAGTTTTCAAATTTTGCAGATTATTACATTATATGCAAGTCCCTGATATTCCTTGACCTGCCTAAGACTTACCTCATCTGTGCACATGATGCCAGTGTACAGGTGACACAAAGTGATCAGCCTGGTGGCTGAAGCCATGTATTGGGGTTTTTTTCTATAAAATAGTAATTTTTTTCCCCCTTTCTTAGCGCTGTTTTACATTTATGGATCGTGGATTTGTGTTCAGGATGGTCAACAATTATATAAGTATGTTTGGAGCTGGAGATTGCAAGGTATGGCTCTGATTTATTTGTTTGTGTCTGTTTTTTCTAAAGTGACTGGGTAGCAGAATATTTTTTATATTGAAACTATTTATGATTCCATGATTTCACCATGCTCAGAACTCAAGTCAGTGAAAACATTGAGAGTAAATATGGATTAAAACCTCCTGGGATTAATGTTCATGTTCAAACAACTACTAGCCACGTTCAAACAACTACTCAGTGAGACCTGCAAGAGCAGACTCTGCACAGACTGCTCATACCAAGGAATCCAAAAGACTGAATTTAAGCTTTAATTCTTTGAAAGTATCTATCTATATCAGCACCTATAAATATCAACAATTGGCAGTAATTTTCTTTGGGGAGAATAAAGTAAGAGCATATGAAAAATTATCATTGTGTAAACTCAAGTGAGCCTGTAACATCTTTACTTTGTGTGAATGCCATGCTCTTACCTCACTGATGATGCAAGAAGGCAAATCAGCTCCAAATTATTTTGTGCTGGCTATGAGGAAAATTCCATGCAGCCTTTATTCTTCTCTAATACCAGCAGTAGTCACTGATATGGTTTGAACAATAAATTTCAAACAGCAAGAGGTCCCCAAATTATTCAGTGTGACTCCTTTGCTCTTCATCCATCAGGATGAGTCACTGGCTTTTTCTCTCCCATGCCAGAGTTTGTGAGAATATATATAGTAATACAATGTAGTCAAGATACACACTTTGAATGATTCATCTTTCCCCAAAAAGCTCACAAAGCTTTTGTCCATTAACTTTACATAATTCTTTACCGGTAGTATGTGCATTTGTAGCTAAAGAATGAGATTACTCCAGGTCTGCTTTGCTTTTTACTAAAACCATCTTCATTCTGAACTCGGGTCTTTCACTTAATCTCTGCAACAGCTGTAGAATGGAGTGTCTCAGTTATCAATGTCATAGCCTGAAGTCTCTAATTCTGTAAATAATATTATGCAATCTGAAAACTGTTTCCATACTTCAAACTTCCTTAAATACATTCTACCACAGAAACAGATGTTTGATTTAAAAAGCCCATTAATGGTCAGTGGAAAAGCCTGAGATTAATCAGTGTGCAGAGCAGTACTTAGCACCTTCTTGGCACTAAGTGTGTGAACATTGCCAGCATCCCTCCAGGTCCATCTGCCAGGATGTGTGGGAGCGGATTCATGGTGGAGTTGTGACAGATGTGCCGCTGGAGCAGCCTTTGTGGCACATGGAAACAATAGTCACAAAATAAAATCAGAGATTTCTGACCTTGAGAGAGAGGCCTTGCATCATTTTCATTTCAGTCCAGTGCATAAGCGTCAATCTTCTAAATGTTCTGCAAGATTTCTTTTTGCGTAGTTTTTGCCTCTTTAACTGGATTATTTATGTATCAAAAAAAAGATACTGCAGTCTGACCTGTCTTTTCAGAAAATTTAACAGTGTAGATTGTTGCCTGAGTATTTTGTGGGCTTATCAGTCTGTAGCAGTGCAGTTTGAATTTATTGTAATTCTGGATGAAGCAACATAATTTCTGTTCCACAGAAATACCCCTTATGATATTCTGTATTTTGACATTTAAATATAGTTTTGAGAAACATTTATTCAAAAGTTGAAATACCTCATTAGAAATCAGTTCATTGCTATGCTCCCTCAAAATGTCACAGTTCCTCTTGGGAAACACATTTCAGATGCTTCACTTCTTCATTTGCTATTAGCATGTCCAGCTAACGTGTGTGTTCCTGAAGAGGTACTACAGTGCAATAAAACATTTTAGGGGGAAATTCCCTACCATCCCCTACTTGGTAGTCTCAGAAAAGTGCATGTTCTAGGTATCCCAGCCTGATGGTGGCAGCAGAAATGCTCCAATTCAATTTTAGTGCAAATTGAAATACTTTTACAAGTGCTTTCCAGTGTTAGGGCATTCAGAGTAACCCTGCTGCTGAACGACTGAGAATCACTGCTTTGGCCAGTGAGAACAGTGAGATGAGATGATGGAAATAAAAAATGTGTTGCTGGAAATGGTGTATTACCTTTATATCTCAATGTCACGTCATTACAGAAGGAATGATAAATTCTTGAGGTAGGTTCAAGGCTCCTAAAACTATCTGTATGGCTTCTTTGAAGGGAGATATTAAAGAAATAATAACAAAACTATATATTACCCAAATCTCTTGGAGGTGGAACTCATTGGCATCAACAGAGGAAGTTTTTACTACTGTCAGTAAGCTCTGGGTGTGACCTGTGTGGCTGAAACTTTATAAAAAATTTTTAAAAAGTCGTAATAACTATGATGGTTCAATATTTCTGTGGACTGGAAAAGATCCTTCACTATGATTCAGTGCTGTAGTGCATGTCATCAGAAGACCCACTGTAGCTTTAAGGATACCTTAAATATTTAGTTTGGATCAAGCTTAGGTTTATCACTACATCTTCAATGAAAAATCATAGTCTAAAAATTCAAAAAGCTTGTTTATCTGTGGCAAATTCTTTCAATAACAGAGATGAAAACCATGTGTTTACTGTTTGTGCTACTTGGCATAACAAGCTCTAAGGTTTCGTGGTTGGGTGTGAGTGTGAAGTTTGAGGTAGAGATAAGTAGTAATGGAGCTCTGTCTCACCATTTTCCCTGTTCTAATGTGAACTGAACCATTTCCTGTTGTGATTTTCAGACTTTACACCAGTTCAAATTCGACTTTCTCCAAGAAGTCTGTCACCATGAGCACTTTATCCCTCTATGCCTCCCCATACGGTCTTCACACATTCCTGGTAAGGCCCCACTCAGGAGGATTTCTATACAACAGGGAATTGGAAGGAGGTTCTAAGAGCAGAAAATAAATAACTCTCTCAAGAGCCATGTCTGTACATCAGGCTCAGAGGCCCCAAACAGCTTTTCAGGTGTGATACTTAAACAGTGTGATAAAAGTAACATCATTTCAGTATGCCTGTAAATAAATGTAACCTCTGGCAGCTCAGTTAGGGGGTGGGGGGTGAGAGATTCTCACTGGAAGTTTTAACTGGAATTCTTGTGCTGACTGATTTACTAAATCAGTAAGGCTACTGCAGTAGCCTTGGGAGGTGGTGAACTAGGAAAGGATTTCAACAGGTACAGCAGGAACAGGGAGAAGCTCGAACAATGAGCTCTTCTCTCCTTTTTACCTCCATTTTCAGCATCAAAAAATGAGTTCAGTTTTGACACTCAGGGCGTTTTTTAACAGTAGAAGCTGTTTAGTTCAAATTTGAGTCAAATTTTTTGAAAAGCAAGCAAATGTTTTTTACAAATAATTAAAAAGTGCATTATTTTTGCCCATTTTCTTATGTTTATGAAAAATGAAGACACTGTGACACCTTCAGAATCAGCACAGGAATATCGAACATCAGGTATGAGCAATATGACGGCATAAGCGAGCAGAATTCTATTTTGACCACTGCCACTATTGGCATGCAATGCTTTGTGACAAATCTTAGACAAAATTTATTTTTCATTTTCAGAAGTGGAATTGCTCTCAACCTCTGTGTTTTAGAGTTCTTCTGGCTTAGGATATGGGAACAAGAATTTGGACTTTGTGACTCCAAGAAGTCAATAGTCTAATGAGCAAACAGTTGAGATTCTTATGTGGAAACATGTATATAAATCATCTTTTATTTTTAAATAGTAAAAGCTGCCTGATTTCAAGAGATAATAATATTAAATTAGTTTATTCTGAGAACTGAAGGAGGAGAATGAGGCAAACAGACCAGGAAATCAAGGTTTAACAATGGATTGAACATTTGGAAAACTAAAGGGTGGGAGGGAGGGGAGATGTATGTAACCTATATATTAATTTAAATATTCTTGTCCATTCTGTTCCAAGACATTCCAGAGTACACTTTGACTAATGAATTTTGCCGTAAGCACTTCCTAATTGGAGTGCTGCTGCGGGAGGTTGGCTTTGCCCTGCAAGAAGACCAGGATATCAGGCACTTGGCTTTGGCTGTGCTTAAAAACCTGATGGCCAAGCATTCCTTTGATGATCGATACGCAGAGCCGGTAAAGAAACTGCTTGTTCTTTTTCATTTGCTTGTTCATGCAGTGCCCAAACATATGTGGAACTTCCTTAGCCACTGGTATGTATTTATTAGTTTCTTGAGGTTCATGTCTTTTATTTTTAGGCAAAACAAGCACAAATAGCAAACCTGTATATGCCACTCTATGGAATGCTTTTGGACAATATGCCAAGGATTTACATGAAAGATATGTTCCTCTTCAATATCAATACTTCCAATCAGGTAATCCATATGATTTTTTTTGGAGCACTGAAATGATCAAAGTGAGCCAGTCTGACCCAGTGGGAAGGGGTCCAAGTTTATGCTGGTCACCAATTAGGTAGCAGGATTCAGTTGTGAGATTGCTGATATATTTGCATCTGCAAAGTTTAATTTGGAAGGTCTCAATTTGCAGAGCATGTGCAGAGCCCTAGGAGTCTGTACAGTCAAGGAGCAAGGGGTCTGGAGCAGATCCAGGATGACACTGCTGTCCCAGAGCTGGAAATTCAGGGTTAGAGATTTGGAGTCCCAGACAATGTGTCCAGTACCTCTGCCACAGGCTTGGGTCTGAGGACGTGTCCTCAGGCAGGAGGCTGGGACACACTGGTGTGAAGAAAACCTCCCACTGCCCACAGAGTCTTTGCAGGATTACTTTCTTTACCCAAAGATGGTACAACTGAGGGACCATAAGCTATACCAGGAGGCAGAGGGAATGCATACAAGTAACTGAAGGAGGGAAGGGGTCCAGAAACATCATAAACCAGCTTTACTGCCATGGAAAATGTCTGTATAAACTGCACATCTGGAGGAATATGTTTGTTTCATAGAAGATACGTTATAACCATGCTGCTTTAAAAACTAGAAGCAGATTTCTGCAGGGGTGTTGTGTCTTTCAGTCCTTCCAGAAAATGAGCCCATTTCATGTGAGCATTGCTAATGGCAATTAATATTCCTTTCCCAGTGCTGTGTTAATGTTTCAGAAACAAACACTAGTTAGAATTGACCAGTCTTTTACAGCTTCCACTGTGAGAGAATCTCATATTGCAGGTAACTTTTCAGCATATTATGGCAAGCCGTGATCCTTAAAGGCTGGCATGTCCAAACAACTGAAAGTGGGTTCTCAAACTCAGAGTCTTAGAAAAGCCTCCTGGGTGTGCTGTCATTATCCAGGTTGTGAGTGATATCAGCTACTGGAGCTGGTTCTGTTTCTTTCAAATACAGGGATCCAGGGATGACTTGAGCACAGCTGGAGGATTTCAGAGCCAGACAGCAATGAAACATGCAAACTCTGTGGACACCTCCTTTTCCAAAGATGTTCTGAACTCTATTGCAGGTACAAATGAGAGATTGAACAGATACATAGGCAGATTTGTGTGTTTCTCAATCCATTGTGCTTTCTGCTTAGAATTCATGGAGGATATCATTAACTTTTTTATACCATATCCAGGGAAACATGGTATGCAATGTTTCTCTTTCGGATGTCTTTGGATTGACTTTCTCTTGTGAAGCTGTTCTACTTCCACTGCTTCACTTACTCTCCTTCTTTGGAATGATGCCAGTATTCAGGCTCTAAGAAATCCCTTTGTCTGAGTTCCTTCTTGTAGACCCTGCCTGACTTAAAAATAGTTCCAAGGTTTCTCCTCAAAACTCCTGATGTCTCATGGAGGCAAATATTCATAGTTTTTCCAGGCTTAATGGAAGAATAGCAACACAACTTACTTAGTTCACTGCCTCCAAATCCCATTTCAAAATTCAGGGAAATGAATTCAGGCATCTTTCCACTGATTTTTGTATCTTTAGGTCAGTTCTTACAGAATGCAACAGGCCATTTTAATGCCATGAAAAATGGCAAACTGAATCACTGTACTTCGACTTGTTGCATGTTTTCAGTACTAAACATACCCATCAATAGCTTTGCTATTGAAAGTTCAAAGCACTTGTCTCAATCCAGCATGTGACACATTTTAAGTTCTCCATTTTTTTGTTAGTTTTTGTATCCATAAATGTTTTAGTTTAGCATGTTTGCTATGACTTTCATTTACAGCCTTTTCATCAATAGCTATCTCTGCAGCAAACCATGCTGACTCCAGAGCTTCCTTAGCAAGTCTTGAATCTAACCCAAGTACCAATGAAAAAAACAGTGAAAGAACTGACACGTGTGAAAAGGTACATGTGCAAATGTTGAAAACGCTTGCTAAAGGTGGGAGCCCATCACTGCATTTAACAAGGCCCTTTGCTGTCACCTCAACAGATCATGAGACCTTTGTCTTTGATTGGGTCAACTCTTCGTTTTGACAAGCTGGATCAAGCTGAAACTAGAAGCCTTCTTATGTGCTTCCTTCACATTATGAAAACCATTTCAGAAGGTAAAAACTGTGCAGTCACTATTTGATTTGTGTTGCTGTAAAATGCTGTGAATGCTGAATCCAAGTGAGCATTAAATTAGAAAAATTATCAGTGTATATTACGGGCTTTGGGCTAAGTTTAATTCCCTGTAATGGATACATAATATATTTTAATATCTCCTCTTAGATGCACTGATTTCCTACTGGTTGCGAGCACCCTTCTCAGAAATAACAGACTTTTTCAGCATTTTAGAGTAAGTTTATTTTGTGGCTGTTTGATTTTTGTGTTGAATATTCTAAAGTGCTGGCTGCAAACAATTCCTCTTTGGGTTTGTCCACCTATTGGAATAGTCTGAGATAGCTCTTGTATCTTAAATTATTTTGCTATAGTCTTCCAAAGTCATAATGGGACATTATTAATAAGATACATATCCTCCAAGATGTTGTCATTTCCATGAACAGGGGTCATAATGCTTTGTGTCTTTCTCCTAAAAGAGATTTTCAAATTAGTTTCCCATTCGGTGTTGAGATTCTGTTCTTCCCTTGAGAAAAATGTTTAGCTCCTCAAAACTTCCCAACCATAAGAAAAGTCACATAGTGTAGGATGACCCACTTTTCACATCCCCAGGGTGGTTTGCTCAATCCAATCTATGCATGACTGCAGAATCCAGCAGGTTTTGGAATTTCTTCACCATCTTGTAGTTGAAATCTGAGTTATTTACCTTCAGCTGGTGAAGAAGCAATGCTTAGCAATGCTTTTGCAGCCAGGTTTTTGCCTTTGCCATCTCACTAGGCAGGAATCTTCAACCGTGGAGGAAAAGAACATGGTTGTGCAAAGTGCTGCCACATCTGATGTGTCCCTAGGCTGGGAACTGCTGCATTCTGTTCTTTTTGCCTACTAGCAGGCGGATATGCCATGGGTTTCATTGAGGCACTAAGATTCAGTATCTTTTTCATAAATACAAAGCCATTAATAGGTATAAAATGCATTGTTTTATCTTTCAGGGTTTGTCTGCAAAATTTCAGATATCTAGGAAAACGCAATATTGTCAGGTAATTCTGTTGTTACAGACTCTGTGTTGCAGTATTTACATATGAAAGAATTCTGGGGCCATTCTTGACCACATTTCTGTAGATATGCAAAATAAGAACTTTGAACACTGTATTTATACATGGAAAAAATAGTTTTAATGAACATGGATAATTGTTTCACAGAAAAAAAAAAAAAAAAAAAAACACAAAAAAACCCACTCCTTCCTCCCTGAAAAAATGTGAGATCACGTTCAGCTGTGAAATGTGGAATGCACACTTTGTCTCAGCTGATGTTTTGTTTTTAATTTTATATTACTGCTGTGAACTTGTCTATATGTCATGCAGTGTCAAAATTAAAGGTCACCAGATGAACCACTTCTTGCTCCACAGCAGGTTTTGTCAGGCCTGTATTTACTCTTCAGGGCCATGGCAAAATCTGTGTCACAGATCAACACTTATTTTGTCTTTCTCTTAACAGGAAAATTGCAGCTGCTTTTAAGTTTGTCCAGGCCACCCAGAATAATGGAACTCTTAAAGGTTCGAACTCCTCTGGCCAGGCATCAGGGCTGCTCTCACAATGGTAATGGCACATTGAATTCCTAATTCTATAAACCCTCAGCCTGGGTTTATTCTGGTTTAGCCTGGTTTATAAACGCATCCTCCACCCTCATACTCTGTCACAGCATTGATTGAAAAGAGGTTGACAAAATGTGTAACGAATTTCAGAGGCCTCAGAGCTTTAAACTGTAAAAAGTTGAGTCTCTTCATCTTGATTTACAAGATGTTGGTTAGAGTGTTATATTCAGAATACATGAATATGCACACATGTATTTTTACTGTCATTGTCATTTTGTCATCATTTCTTTCACCTCATAGAAACTGTATTATTTCTTTCTTGAACAGGATATATTTTTCCTGTGTTCTGAGCTAACAGAACTTACTTCAGTTTTTCTTCACCCAAAGACAGTTTTCTAAACATCAGCCAGTTATTTAAGCTGATGGTTTTTTTTCCGTGCTTAATGGAAGTTTTGTCCCCTGTGATTTCAAGAAACCACAGCACATGTTTGTTTTGTCCACCTCACTGACTTCCCTCATCTTTGTTTCTCTGAAGAATTTTGCATCATTTTGTTTAATTCAGCCATTGAGAAGTACTGCAGTAACTGACATAGAAAATTCTGAGTAGGCACAGTAATTTATTCCTTTTTTCTATTCTTAATGGTACCTTTCAATTGCAGGATGCATTCTACTTCAAGTCACGATGGCCACAAGCACCACAGATCTCAAACATTACCAATAATCCGTGGCAAAAATGCACTTTCTAACCCCAAACTCTTGCAGATGATAGACAGTAGCACTGCAAGTAAGTACAGAAATTATTTACTTCCCTCTGGAATTCTGTGGGATTTAGATCAGGCTCTATACAGACCTTTTCCTGACAGGAGGCTCTTAAAATTATGAGATTGGAGTCATCTATCCCACTTCCCAATTAGGTTTCTTTGCTCCTTTGAGAAAGAACAGAAACAGTGAAGGGATGTACTCACATCACTGGTGCAGTTGGTGAGAGTTGACTCAAACCTCCTCCTCTTTCATCTCCTATGAGCAGTTTTCTTCAAAAAACCACTTTGATTAAAAGTGCAGTTAGGACTGCATCTCTGCTGTGATGAGACTTAAGGACCAGATTGCAGAATTAAATCATCTTTAACGACACTCAGGAGATTGTTTTTCATCTTTCTTTTTTTTTATGCTGAAGGCACCTCCAATGAAACAGACATTGTACAGTATGTAGACACAGAGGCAAACATTGCTACAGAAGTTTCCCTCACAATCCTTGACCTGTTGTGTCTTTACACTCTGAATCACCAGGTATGTTTTGCTGGATTTCTTTTCTGCTTGAACTGGTGGGATCTGGGGTGAAAGGAAAGCCTGGAGGGGCAGGCACACAGAAAACTTGAAATGTCCGAGACAGCAGGATAGGAAATAAGATATGCCAGTCCTCAGTGAAGGTCTTGTAGAAGGGAATTGGTTCATAGTACCCAAAATGAATAGAAGGAGGTGGAAGAAGAACATCCTACATATCCAGGGCTATGTACAACCCTGCTCTGCTTGGAAGTGTCTTGGATCTAGTATTACATCACCTTTTCTGAATCATGCTTAGCCTACTAGATTTCAGAGATTGTCAACAACAGATTTCCAAATTGCTTATTATTTCTATCTCTGCAAGTCAGCAGATGAATCCTCTGCCTCTTCAAAAATTGCTCAGATTGCTTCAGCAAGCCCAGGTGACTTGATGAAGGTCTCACAGCCATAATACAGCAAGCAGCTCCTTTTACACTTGAGCGCTCCCTCTCTGTCACCCTAACCCTTAAATATAGTGTGTACAATCCATGAGTAGTACAGACATAGCAAAGGGCTTTTCTTGAAAAACTGCAAGAGTCTGCAGCAAACTGGGAAAACATCATCTGCAGAAATTTTAGGTTGAAAAAAGCATCTCTCTAGGAGCACTCCGAGGTAATGTCCTGCAGATCCTTCTCCTGTTCATTCATTTCAATAACCACAATGTCCTGTCTTGTCTGTGAACTTTTCAGAGGCAGCTCCAACAATCTGATTGCCAGAATGTGTTGATGAAGAAAGTCTTTGACACGCACATGCTCTTTCTGCAAATCAACCAGTCAGCAGCAGCTCTCAAACATGTCTTTGCTGCTCTACGGCTCTTTGTAGGCAAGGTAACTCTGGGTTTATTCTGTTACTCGTGCTTATCAATATGTTACAGCAAGTACAGCTTGGGGACAATTGGACACCTGGCAAGAGTTCTGAACTTACTCTTATAATACTCACTCCTCAAAAGGATGGTCTGATTTATTGCTAATTAAAAGTAAGATGTTCCCACTGTCTGAAAAAACAGTTGCTTTGAAATTGAAAAATTTACTAAGAAGGGGAAAGTTTTAATGTAAGTAGATAAGTGATGTCCAGCTCTGTGGTGTATCCATTGACTTCCCTGCTTTTACCACCTATGGAAGAAAACTTGAAACCCTAGACTTCCATGGTCTTCATGGCAGATACCTGGTTTGCAGAATCCAGCAGTGAATGATTACTGCTGTCCCCAGAGAAACTAGCAGGAGGGTATTCCACACACTTCACCAAAAGTTCATCCACACTAATACAGTTTTACAAACACCTGGTTTTAAACAGAGGAAACAATATAGTTATGTGTTAAACAGTTTCTGTGCTTGCATTGCACTTGTGTAAATTGTCATGGGCAATTAGGCACTTGGTGCCAGCTGCAAAAGCTGCACAATTTCCAAGTCACAGACTTAGATGAGATCCTCTGAAAACCAGCCAGTTTGTAGGACTCACATAACAATTGCTCTGGGGAAGTCAGAGTAAGCAAGGCTGGCCCTGGTTCCTGAATGTTTCTGTGAAACACAAGAGTGTAGCTGAGTTTGCAGCATGTGGCCTCCCTCTGGTTGTTGTCTCAGGGGAAAAGAGGAGGAAATCATGCTTGTCCCAGTAGTGCACCTTGAGGACATGGGGGAAATATGAAGTAAACCATCCACAGATGGCTTTAAATGACATACCTGGCAGCTAGGAGTGGAATAACTCTATGCAATGGGGAGAATGAATAAATATCCAGAATTGCCCTTCTCATTTATCCTGTAGCTTTTGGGATTGAATTCTCCCTTCATGGTTCTGTGGGAGCAGGGTTCTGTTGTGGTTCCTGCAGCAGAACCCTTAATTACTCAGGCAGTAATCAAGATCTATAGCTCATGTGTACATTTCCACCTCTCCTCCCTCAGTCTTCTATTACACTCGCCCTGCTGGTAACAGTGGGTATGGTTTGGAGAGCCCTTCTCTGTTGTCTCCTGCTTTCCACACCCTTGACCTCTGGAAGTTCATTGACCTTGCTCCTCAAAGTATTTTCCTTCTGCTGAACAGCTTTTATAACTGTGCAGAACTCCCCCTGCTTTTCCTGGTTAGCCATCATGCATTCCTTGCAGATTCCTTGCAGATTTCTTGCTGCTGGGCTTGCTGTGTGCCAGCTGCTGTCTGGGCTTCCTAGAGGTCAGTTTGATGGCATAAAGTGTTTGTATGAAAATCTGAATATAGTTCTTAATTAATGTTAATTTGCGTGTGGGATTATATTTCGTTTAACCCCTGGTATGTATAACTGTGGGAGAGTTACTGAAAGGTTAAGAAAAAATTGTTAACTCAGAATAACTGCACCAAGACCTGAGAGCAGTAGTGAACATAAATACACACATTTTTTTCAATAGTTCCCATCAGCATTCTTCCAAGGACAAGCAGATCTCTGTGGTTCCCTCTGCTATGAAATCCTGAAGTGCTGTAACCATAGATCACGTTCAACTCAGACAGAAGCATCTGCTCTTCTTTATTTTTTCATGAGGAAGAACTTTGAATTTAACAAGCAGAAATCAATAGTCAGATCCCATCTACAGGTAAGTGAAGTGTGAGATCATCAATATTTAACTGATGTGCATTACTTTTTATTATTATTTTTTTTATGCATTGAAGCAAGGCAATCCTTTTGCAGTCCTCAGACAGGCAATTCTCTGTGGCAGCTTGATTTTCCTGCCAAGTCTGAAGTTGGACTGGATTCTCTGCTGTTCTTGGGCTGCTCAGCTCTGTTCCAGGGAGAGACAACAGCTGTGAATGTATCTGCATTGCCAGATTTATGGCTATTCTTGACTCACGTGTTGCTTACAGCAGTTGGAGCACAGCTGATGAAGGAACTAAACAGAATCTGACAGTACAGGAACAGACATGTAAAGTCCAGTAATAACATATTTACACTGCAAAATGTGAACAGTTACAAAATTTTGAAAGATTACTCACAGTCCTGGCCTTTGTACATGTACATACACCCTCACAAGACAGGTATGAAATTCCACTAGCCTGCTACATCAAGTCATACAAAAATAGGAGTTAAAAACTCTTCTGAAACTCTGATTTCTTTGCTAATTGCATCCTGTGTTTGCTCCCCCTGTGCAGCTCATCAAGGCAGTGAGCCAGCTGATAGCGGATGCGGGGATTGGCGGATCTCGGTTTCAACACTCACTCGCAATTATAAATAATTTTGCTAATGGAGACAAGCAGATGAAAGTAAGAAACATTTTTTGTCAATCACTACCTCTTGCAAAAGGTCAACAATTTCACAGGAGCAAGTGTTTCAGTAAATAAAATTGGTGGCTCTATTAGCCAGTGATTTATGCATTCATACTGTGCCTTTCTCAGGCAATCTGAAGTTCATGAAGGTGTTTGTGACTCAGAAGCTTAATAACTGAAAATAATTTTTAAACAAAAAAAAATTTAGTTAAAAACAGTATTACTTGTTATTTATTGTTTATTTTCTTCATTTGCCTCATGTCAGAGGTCATGCATTGGGACCAATAGAACACAATTGCAGTTAACAAACAATTTTTAGTCTACAAGTGCACCCTTTCCTCTGTTCAATAAATGCATAGCAAAACCAGGCACAACAGTTGCGTTTGGTAAGACCTTGCTAACTCACTGAAGGTATACCTGGCTCTTAGATGAGCTACCACTGCTATTATAGTCATTGTCTATACTAAAATTCTTTTTTCAAAGATTCTGGCTTTTAATTTTTACAATTCTTGTCCAAACATGTGTCAATGTGCATTTTCAGTTTTATACTTTGGAGGTGTTGTCCTTCTCTGAAGGTGACTTTAGGGTATCTCCACTGAGATTAATAATAAAGTTAGCATAAACAAATTGGTAGATAGTCTGCAGAAGTAATTTGATTTGTTATCTAATAGGATGTCATTACAATTCTACTTGTTTTTGAAGTGCAGCTTTGATTTCACAGCACTGCAGTCGGTCGCACTGCTTCTGTGGCTTGCTCATCTCTGTGTGACATAGAGGAGAAAGTATTTAATTTCTTTCACTTTTTCTGAATGTTTCGCTTTTAAACAAAGCAAAGAATGGAAATAAGTCTGAAAAGAAATATATTTCACCGCTTATCTAAAAAACTGGAGAGCTGAGCTAAATATGTTGAGAACAGCTGGTGGGAGTAATATAAGGACTCTGTTTTAATCTTGCACAGTGTGAGAAGGTCAGGAGCCAGACTTGTGCTTTATTCCCATGGTGGAACATGCTGGGAGTGTAGTTAAGCAGGACTATCTATAGCACACGGTGCTGTTGCTCAGAGGACAGTGTGGAAGGATCCAGTTCTGGACCCAGTAAGCCATTGAGGAACACCTGTTCCAGTTCCCTGACTTCAGCAGAGCTGTGGGACATGGGCAGTGGAACAGGTGACTGACTTGGGCCATCTTGTAGTGTTTGACACATCAGGGAAAAACACCCAGAGCTTGTGTGCAATGTGTGCATGCTCTGCAACTGTGACTGCTCCGAAGCCTGCCCAGCTAGGGAAGGGGATGGAGGCCCTCTGTAAGCAGACCTTTAGCTTGTTCAGGGGTGCAGCATGTGGCTCTTTGGATGGTTTCAGTGATGCATTGCTTATCTTTCCCAAAGAACGTTAATTTCCCAGCAGAGGTGAAGGACCTAACCAAGCGCATCAGGACGGTTTTGATGGCCACAGCTCAGATGAAGGAGCATGAGAAGGACCCTGAGATGCTGGTGGACCTGCAGTACAGCCTGGCAAATTCCTATGCCAGCACACCTGAGCTACGCAGGACGTGGCTTGAAAGCATGGCCAAGATTCACGCAAGAAATGGAGATTTATCAGAGGTAATGTACATAAATGGACAGGAAATCCATTTGTCTTTAGGCTGAGTTGTTCTGATGAAAAGGGCTTTGGAAGACTGACAACAGTAGTGAGTTTAGAGAATCGTAGAGTCTCTCTCATGTATCTGAAATCAGAGGAGTGGAGGTTTGAAAACACCTGGGGATGTGATATGCTCATTCCAGCTTGCCTGCTCATGAGTACCTGATCCATCCTGGAGCAAGACTGGCAACTGTCTGACAGGGAAGCTGAGGGCATGGCACCTCTGCTGCCTACGCCTAACAGGCACAGTAGCTGTGGTGTCGAGGAGGTTATGAGCAGTGAGTAACTCACATAAAGGATTTTCTTCTCCCCCACTACGGCCTAGAAGAGGAGCTTTGTTTATAATGTGTTGTCATTTTCATCAAAGACTAAATGGGTGATGCAAAATTCCACTTCATAACGCAGGGATACCTTATTTGTTAAGTCATCTTAATGGTTCTCTTGAAAAAAATCTATGCATTTACATAAGACACCTCGTGAAATTAAACTTGAGGAGGATTTCATCATTTAGTCCTTTATTTTCTTAGATTACTTTTGTCTTCCCTTTTCTGCCTCATGATTTAGCAGTGCTGAAAGCACATGCTCCTCACCACGTGTATGCTGTAATTCAGGGTACTTTAACATATCCATGTATGCTGGTCTCTCGTTACAGGCTGCTATGTGCTATATTCATATTGCTGCTCTCATTGCAGAGTACCTGAAGAGAAAAGGTAAGATCAACACATTCAAAACCAACTGTGTATCTCAAAATATTATTGTTCAAAATCCTTTTCGGCTATTCTGCTTTCCTTCTTTATATGTATAGTATTCTTAAAGCAGCTTGAATTCTTCCCCAATCTTTTCTTTTTAAAATGTATCATAAATGCTAGTCTTAGACTGGAACAGTGAAAGTGTGTTTTGTGTAAAGAGGTTTAATTAAATGTTTAGCAAGCTAGTGCTAATAGAGAATGCCTCACTTGTTGGTCTGTTGTTATTAAATATGCATGTATTAACACATACCAGTAGCAGTATACTAATACCATCTTACAATATCATAGGTTACTGGAAAATGGAAAAGATTTGTACCTCACGTATGCTCCTGGAAGATGCTCAAGTCTCTGATAGTAATGTGTTACTAACAACTCACAATGGAGGAAGTGAGTGCTCTAACCGTGCCTGTTTGTGGGTCAAATAACATGATTAGGAGATCAAACCACTGTTTTCCAACTGATCTGGAAAAATATCCACCAAATCCAAACTGTTTCTAGTGCATGTTGAAGGCTGTTATAGAAAGCAATGTTGGAAACATCATGAGTTCCTTTCCTGATGCTCGTTGGCTGGTTTGATGGATTGCTCAGAATGTCTCTGGTTATGGGCTTTTGCAGCAGGAAAATCCCTCTTGGGTCAATTGGTGTTTAGCATGCAAATCCATGTCCAATTCCTTGGCTATCCAAAGCTGGGAGGGCAGGGGGATGGAATTAATATCTTGTTATCCATATGTAACTTAGTATAGATAAAGGGGTTTTTTTAAATCTATGATACTTATTTAAAAAATAAAGTGCAGGCTTATATTTTTTAATGCTTCTATGCCAATGGTTGTTTAGTTTATGAAATCTGTATTTCATAGTAATTCTCAGCCTGAGATATGTTAGCAATTTCCAGGGTCAAGGGCAAATATCTGGGGAAGAAAAAACAGTTTTGAAAAGACTATAGTCCTTCAATACATCTGGAAGTGTCTCTAGACAAGATGAAAAAATGCATCCTTTTAGAAGGAAGCTTTCTGTGATGAGCAGTAGTTGTGAGACAGTTCAGTAGTGGTAAAAGACTTTGCCTGAATAAAGATTATAGTAGCTGGAGTGAAGAACTTGGGTGATTTGAAACCTGTACTTAAACAGTTTTCAAACGTTGAGAGAGAGAATGGCAGTCCCCATCTCAGTGTATATGGGTTAGCTTCTTCAATTGAGCCATAGTAGCATTTTCCTACTTTTAAATTAAACATGGGCCTTGCCAGGAGTTTGTCACCTCCCCTGGCAGCTTTACTTTCTCCACTCCAGAGCAGTAGTAAAGCCCTTGCAGGGCAGACCGTTCCTGATCTGTAAAGCGTGATGCCTGTGCCAGTTGTTTCTGCTGCTACCACGGCACAAAGGCCTCAGCTTGGCAAATACTCAATTTAAGCTCAATTTTATTTCTTATGAGCCTTCCCATGTGCAGCTGCTGCCACCAGCCAGAGCTTTCTGCAAGGGAGTGCCTTGGCTGGGGCCCTGGAAGCACTGCTGCCCCAGGGCAGGACGAGAGAGCCACTGCCAGCATGGCCTGGAGCCTAGCATGGGCACAGCCTGCCCTGGAGCCACCAACCCTGGGCTGTGGCACTCCTGGGGGACTGTGCCCCTGGGACACCTGACAGGTGGGACACATGCAGGATCCCCAAGTGTGACTTGTGTCATCTCAGCCTGCAAGGGTCATTCCTCTGCACAAAGGAGCACTGCACGTGAAGCTTTGCAGGGACTGCCAGCACTTACAGCTCAGGAACCCAAGTGCCAAAGAGAGGAATAACACTGCATCAGGAAAATGTTATCGTTCCCCTTTGCCTGGAGAAGTGAATTTATATCATTGAGGAAAATGTGTAATAGTCTCACAAATTCAATCAGCTCCATTTGTGCTTCTCATTACTTGGGCTGTGAAAGAAATGAACTCATCAGCTCTGTTTTAATGGCATCTAGTAGCTTCTTGAAGTATCTGGCCATTAATCGCCTTTCTTATGACTTGCACTTCAAGGCTTATTTTCCATGGGATGGCCTGCTTTTCTGAGCATTACCCCCAACATTAAAGAAGAAGGTGCTATGAAGGAAGACTCTGGGATGCAAGATACTCCCTATAATGAGGTTAGCAACGTTAACATTTATATACCTGGTCTGTATTAACAGAGTGTTATTTCTAGTGCAATCCTGTGCAAGTTACAACAAATTATAGTGAGTGTACTCAGGCAATGTTAACAGGCACGCAGCTTTTGAGTGAAATGTCACAGCTGTTGCAGTGGTGTTTAGCTAAGGAGAACGTAAAGTACCAGAGCTGGAAGTCAGGGCAGGGGGAAGCACATGAAGCAAACGCATTCTTCTGCATGAGGTGACAACTATTCAAGTATTTTCGTGTTACTGTTATTTCGGGTTTTTTGTCTAAAGAAGAGCATTGTGTAATTGCAATAAACCTTAATATAGAAGTTCCAGAATAAAAATGAGGTAGTGGGTATGTGCTTTTGCTGCATTGCTATTAATTAAATGCCACCAGCTGTCAAGTCACTGAACTATTTGCATTTGTGAAATTGCAGAATATTCTCGTGGAACAGCTGGAGTTGTGTGTTGAGTACCTCTGGAAGTCTGAGAGATACGAGCTTATTGCTGAGGTTAACAAGCCTATCATTGCTGTTTTTGAAAAGCAGAGGGACTTTAAAGTAAGTGGGTGTTTGGTTTGGGTCTTTTTAATTATCCTGAGGCAACAGTAAAGATCAAAATTTTTAGGGGAAAAAAATGTGCTTTCGTTAAAGGGAATGTTTTCTTTCTTCCTGACTGTGATTTCTCCTTTTAATGTTTTGTGCTGTGAGAAAATAGAAAAACTTTGGTGTCTTCCCTGCCTCTTTTCAGCATCAATGCAACAGTAAATGTAAAAAAGATTTCAAGCAAACCTCTTGTCTTGCCAGTGGATATGACTTTTACATGGGTTTTAAACCAAAAGCACATTTGCACTGTATTTAAGTTTAGAAAATGCTGATAAATTGTATGATTTCTTTGCAGTTTCAGGGTTTCTTAGTTTCTTATTTACTTGGCAATTTCAATACATAATGGGTGGCCAGATGATAATCTCATTTACTGATTTTTCTGGGTTTAAATTGAAAGAGACACAAAGTGGTAGGTAGCAATAAGGTGCATGCTAAGGAGGCAGGTCCTCAGATTTTAACTTAGCTGAAATTTTGGTTCACTATCTTGAGAAAGTGCTGTTTGGTGGTAACTGTGGAAAGCGCATCTTTGTGCGGGGTTGGGAGCTGATTGGAGTCGTTGGCACCTTGTTCTCACCTGCGCAAACAACAGTGGGTTCTCTGACCCCTTACCAGATCAGCAGCACTGTCTGGTGGTGGGCTGAATCTCTGTGACCCTGTGCACAAAGGCTCCACTGCCACAAAACTCCTCAGAAGATGACAGAAACCTTGCAATGACTCTGTAGTGACTGCCAGCGAGGTTAAACTATTCCCTTAGCACATACAGCCGTCTTTGCAAAGGTGTGGGAACCCAGTTAAGGCAAGCCAGGGCTGCGCAGAGCTGTGGTGGCATTTCCCAAGGTGCTGGTGTGCCCTCACTCCCCTCCCTGTGCCTGTTTGCAGAGACTGTCTGACCTGTACTACGACATCCACCGCTCCTACCTGAAGGTGGCAGAAGTCGTGAACTCTGAGAAACGTCTCTTCGGGCGCTATTACCGGGTGGCGTTTTATGGGCAGGTAAGTGAGTTTGGGTTCTGCAGTCCCCACAGTCAGAGATTTCAGAGCTGTTCATGATACAGTTCAGGGAAGCGCCTGGTAGTGAAGCACAGGGTGAATGCTGCCTCATGGGTCAGACTCCCAGTAGGATTTTAGTCAGGACAGGGCACTCAGTTGCCTCTGTGTAAACCGCTGCTGTGGATTTAGTGGTGTGTTAGAGAACAGACTTCTGTGTCAGCTTTAGTTCTTGACTTCATAAAGCAAAGCTGAGACTGAGGCAGGGCAGGTTTTTTCAAACTGCAACATAAATAGAATCAGATAAGGCATCTTTGATATGTGGCACTCTCCTCTAACAGATCTTAAAGCAGAGCAGTATTCAGTAGATGCTTTGTTGTGTTTTTCACTGACTCTGCCTTCTGCTTCCAGGCCACCTCTGATTCTGTGCAATGTACTGTAGAATAGCATTATTCTCTCTGCTGTGCTTCAGCACCCTTGAAGCATTATTTTGTGCTTTCTTCCACCACAAACCAATGTAGCAATCCAGCATGTTCCTTTTAGTCCTGGTTTTGGCAAGCATAAAATTTCCTGTGATCGAAAATATAAAGTGTGTAAACAACAGATTGATGTGAATCATTCTGTTTGCTAATTAGATTTTAATGCAAAATTTGCTCTTTTCTCCTTTTGATCTTATTCAAGGCTGTGGTAAGTCTAGTTCTGTTGCATGTTTCGTTTAATTCTCCTCACACATCCTTCATCCTTCCCTCTACTGTTACTTAACATTAATTTCCCTGTGCTCTTGATTCTTTTGGTTCGTGGCAGATGAAATAACGTTGCTGCATTCATTGTTGCATCCTGCAAACTAACTTTTGTTTGTTCAGTTACCTGAATTACGGAGCTGTATCTGTCATCATGTTGTATGTGCACTGTGGGGCCCAATGCTGCTTCATCTCATCTCAGTGGAAGTTCCTCCCAGCTTCACTGGGAGTGGGATTGGACCCCCTCTAACTCTGTTGAAAGTCTTGGGGTAGCATTAATGCTGTTTGAATGCAAGCCTGCTTTCCTGGCCTGCACAGCAGCTCCCAGGTGGAGGGCTGTTGTGTCGGTCTGGGGTCTATGGCAGTGGTCACTGGAGCACTCTGGGCAGGCTGTGGCCGTGGCCATGGTCCTGGCAGTCCCTTGTTGGAGCAAGCAAATGGGAATTCAGAGGGGAATGGCAGGTCCTGGCTCTCTGGACAGATTAGCAAGGCCAAACTTGCCAAATGCAAGGAGGAAGTGAGCTGTACCTGAGGAAGGGCAGAGTTTTCCTTATGCCTGGCCTTCCTCAAAACAGGAGCAGCACAGAGCAAAGCAGGGTTCTCCTACTTGCAGCCTCTGGGCAGCACTGTCCCAGATCCAGTGGCTCTCCCACTGGGTGATTTAGCTGCAGCACTTCTGCTGCCCTGGGTTAGCACTTTGGTAACACTGCAATGACTTTCCAGGTGCCAGTGCCACAAGGGCAACTTCATTTAAACAGCTTTAGTGCTCTGAAGGGTGAGACTGTCACACTTGTCTTCCTCTTTTTGTTCCCCCCAGTCACTGGGCTCTAAAGGCTCTAAAGGCAACAAACACTGTTTTGTCCTTGCCCTCTGCAGGAGAGATGTGATGTGGCTGCTGTTCCTTAACTGAAACAAAAGCTGCAGAGAAAGCAGATTAAAGAACAAAAGAATAATGTTAATACTGGGAGGGAGAATTTTGGGGGTTCTTAGTGGAGAAAGATGATCTGCATCTGCACCTGAAAACTGTTCTTTATGCAAGGCAGGCTCAGTTTTTGGTTACTGCATTGCTGCAGGGACCCTGTGCAAGGATGGTTTGAATTAATGTGATCCTCAGGGAGGACACAGTCATCTGTTTTCACCAGCAGGATTTATTTGCCAGCTCAGGGAGCCGGATCTCATGGCAGCTGCTGTTTTAGAGTGCACATTCTGTTAAAGGCCTTTGGTGACAGTATCTCAGTGCACCCCCAAGTGACCACACTTGCCAGTGCATATGAGTTTATGCAGATAAGTGTTTGAGAAGTCAGTATCTTTCTTGAATTAAGAACCGAAAAAAAAAAAACAAACCCTGTTAAATATATTGAATAGCTGGGCACAAATATTGTGCTAATATGCGAAAATATTCAAGACCTGTTTTTCAGAGCAGTGCCAGGTAAAGGCAGAGCTGAGGGTTTGTTCTCCTGTGTGTACAAGAAGCTGGAGAAGTTGGAGGGTAGAGTTCCATAGTGATCTCAAGCACTCACTGTGGGAAGAGACAGGGAAAGAACCATTAGATGCCAATTCCTGGCAGGTCAAGCAGAAGGCTTTACCTCAGCACCTTTCCGCAAAGGGCAGAAAATGGTGTGATGTACTGTGAGCTCCAAGGCTGTGTCTGGAGGTGTGTGAGGATGAGGAAGGGCCTTATCAGAACTCCCACAGTGATAGGCCTCGGTCACAACCTGTCTCTCAGAACATCAGAGCTCAGTGGAAACCAGTAACCTGCTGTTCAGGAGGTCATCTGCCTTCCATCACCATCAGCTGCTCCCTGTAATCATTTTCCTCTCTGAGGCTGTGTTGTCCTTGCAGGACCAAGCCAGCCAGGATGAAAATAATCCAGGGATATGCATCGATAATGTAACCTTGGCTGCTTAATATTTTAAAATCCTGAAATTGGAGGATATTTGGCTTCTGAAAAGTATTTAATCTTACTTTTAATAGTCTTTGCCAGACATATAGCATATGGCAGACATGATTATTTATAGCTCACAGTTAGCTTCTGCTTGTCACTTGTCAGCTGAAATACTGTAGAGAATATGTACTTAAATGATGTCTCTTGCATTAGAGGTAAAACTAAATCTGTTAGTTGCTTTCAGGTATTTTTTTTTAAAGTAAAACGATTAACAGAGATATCATCTCAGTGTGCCATGCAGCATCAGCAGAGATTTGGCACTTACATATAAACACTGTGTTCCAGCATGCAAACATACACAGAATCAGGGTTTAAAAGCATAAACTATGTTCTAGCTTGCTGTGTGATTACTTTGGAAAACATGAGGGGTTTTGTTGAAAACACTGAATAGTAACAGAAAGCAGATGTCTTTTGACAGAAACAGTCCAGAGTTGTATGTTTAAGTATGATTGCAGTAAACTAATGAGGTTTTCCCACATAAAGCAGCTTTGCTTCAGTGGAAACAGGATCAGAAAGCAGATTATGATCCTGTAGATATTTTCTCAGTGTAATCAATAGGAAGTCAATTTCCTGCCTAGCTCAACAGATGTTTATAGGATGTCAGCTTTGGAGCTCTAGATTTTTTCTCTAATTACCTGTGAAGTTGTTCATATGCCCGTGGAATTTAATTGATAATGTTGTTTAAAATCATGCAATGTTAGAAAGTCACTGTGAGATGAAGAAGATGCTGTCAGATGAGCTGCTGTTGCAGCTATTAATTATTGGTTTCCAGTAATGCCCACAGTACTCCTGACACTTGCCAAATTAAAGAATTTTATTGCCCCTTGTCCTCACTGAAGGAGAAGCCAGAGATGCACATATTTGTTAATTCCCACTGAAATAAAGCTTGGGGAGGGTTTCCTAAAGAAGCAATGAAATTCATAGCTTACTTTATTTTAATTCTGTTTTGGTTTTGTTTTGTTTTGGGTTTTTTTTGGTGAAGATTTGTCTACTCAATCATTTTAGAGGGCAAAGTTGAAACACACTTCCAGATAAAAAAGCTGGATTTTGTATGAGTACCTTCTGAAGAGATTTTGGAGATATCTCTTGCCTTCATTAATTTCTGCTTCTCTGTTTTTCTACAGATGGCAGTTTGCTTAGGCATTTTGTAGAATTAGCCATCCAAGCCACATCATGGGAAGTTCAAAGGGCCTTGGGTCTGACATCATTAATGCTGTCTGCCTTTTCCCCTATCCCTGCAGCTTCAGGTGTTTTCCTCTGGGTCACTTTGCATTAAGGTGGAAGGAAGAGGCTTTGAGTGTAGCTGCAACTGCAGCATCACCAAATTGCATATGAAATCCTGGGAGGGGGGCTGATGCTGTTCATAGCATTGGGATAAATCCAGTCCCTGTTAATGGGGCACGCGCTGCCTTCTGCCCAGCTAGGAGAGCTTCTCCTGGAGCACTGATGTACTTGTTCATCTTGTAGCAGTTGAGTGTCTCACCTGCAGGTGCTGCAATGCTCTGTTGTTTTTTAGAGGTTGGCATTTCTTCTGAAGCCTGACAGACTGGTGTTCAGCTATTCAGTGGACCCTTTTATTAATTCTCTGCCAAATCCATCCATTGTATCAAATAATGGCCTTAACAAGACTGTACCTTTTTTGCAAAGGAACATGGTCCGTATGTCCTTTTTTGTTTTTCTTTTTCTTTTCAAATGTGAATGATTTGCTAATTGTCTCTGGAAGTGCTGCAATTCTATATGGCCTTTCAAGGTGCTCCCCAGAGTTTCTCTTCAGCTGCCCTGAGGAGATGCAGACTGGTTCCCAGGTGCTCTCCATGCCATGGCCATGGGCAGCAGTGCCTGTGCCTGCACACCTGGCTCCCAGAGGATACACTGGAGGTGACATGCTGCACACAACCCAGCTGGGCTCAGTGTCCAGCAAATAGCTGTTAATTGACCCAAATTATTAAGATTTCAAGAATTTTTAATGTCTATTTTTTAATCCATGAGGGTTTTTTCATCATTTTCACATATCAGCATTTTCAAGAAAGCCCTTTAACTCTTTAACCAGCTCGATCTCTTAAGTGAATGAATGTGTAGGGATCTTTTCCTGGGTAAGTTTGGAGATTGCAGACCAGTAAAAACACTGACCTGTAGGCACTTGTCTGCTAGGAGTGGACAGAGGTAAGCTTTTAACTTAGGTGCTGGAAGTGGCCTGTTGGATGCTCTGGTGGGTATACAGGCAACCTTGATTCCTGATGTAAGCACTTGTTTAGGTTTTGCCCTGCTTGCTATGTTCACTGTATCCTTTTGTTTCTTTCCAAACAGGGCTTTTTTGAAGAAGAGGAAGGTAAAGAGTATATCTATAAAGAGCCCAAATTGACTGGCTTGTCTGAGATCTCTCAAAGACTGATGAAACTTTATGCAGACAAGTTTGGAATAGATAACGTGAAGATCATCCAGGATTCCAACAAGGTATGAAAGACCTTGGTTGTGGTTTTGCACAAGGGAGAGAACCGAGTGCATGGTGCAGGATGAGCAGGCAGATGTTTGCCGCAGTGCAGAAGCAGGTTGTTTTCTGTCTCATTTAACTTTCATCTGTTTTTGCCAATGGCTGTAGACAAAGGTCCCACTCTTCTTAGGGAACTCTAGGTAAAATACCTTTGTATCCATCCACGATCTGAGCATTACATTTGGAAGTCTCAGTTTTTATCAATATGGCTATAAATAAACACATCAGAAGTGTAATGGATGCCTTGGAAACTTATCATAATTTCATCATGTTTGCCCCTGTTCCACAGGTGAACCCCAAAGACCTGGACCCCAAATACGCCTACATCCAGGTGACCTATGTGACACCTTTCTTTGAGGAGAAGGAGGCTGAGGAGCGCAGGACAGACTTTGAGATGCACCACAACATTAACCGCTTCGTGTTCGAGACGCCCTTCACGCTCTCGGGGAAGAAGCATGGCGGCGTGGAGGAGCAGTGCAAGAGGCGCACCATCCTCACCAGTACGTCTGCTCCCCTGCTCCCCAGCTCCCCTGCTCCCAGGCCACCTGCTCCCCTGATCCCAGGTCCCCTGCTCCCAGCTCACCTGCGCCCCTGCTCCCCAGCTCCTCTGCTCCCCTGTTCCCTGCTTCCAGCTCCCCTGCTCACCTGTCCCAGCTCAGGTCAAGTGCCAGGTGTCCATCAGTCAGTTGTGCAGCATGATAACTCATCTTTTCACTCTGTGTTGACCATGTGCTCCTTACAGACCTGCTGACCATCTTAGGGATAGTTCCTTTCATTCAGCTGCTTTATTTTTCCTTATAATTGGCATCTTAACTGTTCTTGCAGTGATGTAACTTGGGAGTCATTCTACTTGGAGGCAGCTTAGCACTCAGAACCATTCTCTTTTAATAATAAACAATTCAAAGAAAAAGCCAAGTAGGATATCTGTTCTGCTAAGAGTAAAACTTGCACATAGAAATTTTCATTCAAAATGGGAGTAAGATACATTATATAGATATTTTTTTTTTAAGCTAGAGGTAAGATTTCAATCAGTGTTTTAAGGCAGGAATGTCAGGAGCACTAGATACATCTTCTCTTAATGAGTCATATTAAACTGAAGTTTTTAGCTCCTTATAATGATTGAAATCTCTCCTTTAAAAAGCCTCCTTCGTGAAACTGCTGCTGAAACTTGACATGTCTGAATTTTGATGTATGAGGAGCTGAGATGGAGGCGTTCTCATGGGCAGCTGTGGGCAGGGAGGCTGATGTTCACAGCAAAGGCTCCCAAGTGACAGAAAACCCAATTCCCAACCAACTTCAGTGCATCTGCTTCGCCCAAAGGACAAAGTGAGAAAAACTGCTTACAGTGCAAGCATAGTCACCTAAAAGTTTTGTTCTGACAAGTCAGGAAAGAGGCACTGATGTCTGAGGGTGTCTTGTTACATGACACAGCTTTGTTTGTAACAAGAAGAAAGGAGGAATAGCTTGTGTGTGGGTTTTTTAAGTGCTGGGGCAGCAGTAGGTGTTTTGAGATCTGTACTGAAGCAGGTAGTTTCACTGACTTGAAAGTGCAGCTGTTATGGTCTGTCTGGCAAAAACAGAGAGGGCTGTTCTTCTGGCAAAATATTTTCCCTGGGTTATCACATGCTGTCATCAGCTACCACAGCTCTCAGCCCTGCTCCATCTTTGGTGTTAAGTGGGAATTTGATTGCCTCCTCTTCTCCCCTGCTTTTCCCTTTGGCACCTATCTCACCTCAGTGCTTTTCACTAAAGGAGACATTCTTTTCTTCTCTTCTTTTTTTTTTTTTTTTCCCCACTCCTGCTTTATAAAGTCATGTGTTTTCACTTGTTTCCTGTGTAAAGTTAAGCTGTTTTAGTTTGAGAGGAAAGCAAGGTTTCTGCTGTAACTGGAGGAGTGGTGAAGTCAATGGAGTGGCACCTGCACGGCATCTCTGCTCCAGAGCCTGCTGGGCAAAGGGCGAGTGCAGTCTGGCTGCAGTCCGTGGTTCACTGGCTCTCTGCCATGCCTGGCTTGTGCTTCCAGCTCTGGAAGTCCTGGCTTTCCTGCTCTCCAATGAGACAGACATGCTGTAAACTGTAGCTTATTTAGGTCTGAGCTGACTGGAAGCAGATGCTTAGTGTAGAAAGTCATGCATGGAGTTTGGGAGACCTTCCGAAGCACGGAGGGCAGTCAGAAAAGTGTTAGCTCAGATCAGACTTAACGCACCAGAACAGTACCTTTGCCAAACTCCCTGAGATCCATGAAAGGCCTTGACTGGAGGTAGAGTTTTAAAGGTGAATAATTCCTCTGTCAGCTCCCATAGCAGTATTTAGGTTGAATGTTAAAAGTACCTCTACTGTGGTTTAAGGATGATGTTTTAATAGTAAGTTCATCTGCAGGTGAGTGTCCTGGTTTAACCTCAGCTGATGGCTAAGCCCCATGCAGCCACTCACTGAGTGTCCTCTGGTGGGATGGGGAAAATCAGAAGTCTAAATGTGAAAAAACTCAGAAGTTGAGATAAAACCAGTTTAATAGGTAAAGGAAAGCTGCACAAACAAGCAAAGCAAAACCAGGGGTTCATTTGCTGGTTCCCTGGGCAGGCAGGTAAAAGTAACTCCAAGAAAGCAGGGCTCCATCACATGTAACAGTGTCTTGGGAAGACAATCACCACACTCTGAATGTCCCTCCCCTTTCCTCCTCCTTCTCCCAGCTCTATATGCTGAGCATTGACACCATATGGTTCGGAAAATCCCTTGGGTCAGCTGGGGTTAGCTGCTCTGGCTGTGTCCCCTCCCAGATCCTTGTACACCCCCAGCCTCCTCTCTGGTGTATGGGGTGAAGAGCAGAAAAGGCCTTGATGCTGTGTAAGTCCTGCCCAGCAATAACCAAAACATCCCTGTGCTATCAGTGCTGTTTCCAGCACAGATCCAGAGCCCTGTACCAGCCACTGTGAAGAAAATTGACTCTATCCCAGCCAACACCAGCACAGGGAATGATTCCCAGTTCAGCTAAGCTGGAGGCCCATGCCTATAATGTGAAATATGTTTGATGTGATGGTTTGAGCTGTCTGAACTTCAGTGTGGACTTATAATTTGGTGCCTTAACTCAGAAGAAGAAAATTGTGGATTCTAAAATCAGAGCACTGAGAGCTTTTTGCCACCTGCCTAGGGCAGAGCTCGGTAGCAAACACTGGTGAGTTCAAAAGGAAATGTTCTTCCTGTGCCAGGTGCATCAGAATTCAGTTTGGACCTGCTGTGTCGCTTCTAGTCATTCAGTGATCAAAACTTAATTTTTATGGATTCATAAAGAGACTGACAAAGTCAAAAGTTAATACTTTGACTTAATCGTTTTGCTTTCCTAAATGCTCTCTTGCTGGGTGAGTTCTCTGATCCATGTCTCTCTCTCGAGTAGCCAGTCACTTGTTCCCCTATGTGAAGAAGCGGATTCAGGTCATAAGCCAAACCAGCACAGAACTGAACCCCATCGAAGTGGCCATTGATGAGATGTCCAAAAAAGTCTCAGAGCTCAATCAGCTTTGCACAATGGAAGAAGTGGACATGATCCGACTGCAGCTCAAGCTCCAAGGAAGTGTCAGTGTCAAGGTAACGACAATTTGCTGCCTTTTTTCTCTTTTTTTCAATATATCTACCGAAATTTTTATTCTGATTTTCATCATTCAGGTCTTTTTTGTCTTTGGCATATCTTGTATTATAGTGCTGTTAGATCCCACTTTAAACACACCAAGGAATGGCAAGTTTTCCACTGGCATTGATGACTGCCGCTTTTCTATGCTAATTATTTCATTCAAGTCTACTCTAAATAACAGCTAAGACCTTTCCAACAAAACTGTCACGTATCACTTGAGAATATGGCCCATCACAAGCAGGCAGATTCTTTAAAGGGAATTTTGCTAGGATTGGCTTTGTCATTTCTTATTTAGGAAAGTTGGGATTGTGACAGGCATGTGTATTCCTGGTGCTCTAATGGAAATGTCTTCAAACTGAGACAAACAAACATGTAACTGTCTGGGTGGTCAGCTAGCTGGGGCCTTGGAAAGGCCAGCACAGATCTGCAGCTTGTATGAGGTTGTTTGAGCTCCTTGTATGAGCTCCTGTTTCCTCAATAAAACTCCTCAGCTTCCATCCTGGTGACAAAAGGAGCGAGGGGATGTTCTTCTCACAGCCTAGGTTGCCTGAGGCCAGTCTCCAAGCCTTGGAACACAAGAGAAACAACAAAGAATGGCTTGTTCTCTGTACCTAAGCTGTGTATTTTTCACCCAGGTAAACGCTGGACCGATGGCCTATGCTCGAGCTTTTCTTGAAGAGACAAATGCTAAGAGATATCCTGATAATCAAGTTAAGCTTCTGAAGGAAATCTTCAGGTAAACATTAATTTAAGGCTTTCCACCCCCCACATAGCACATAGGACACTCTGCATGGCACAGGCAGGTGAGACACAAAATCAGGCTGATTTGAGCCAGCCTAATTTACATCTTGTAGTGGTTTGAAAGCAAAACAAATGAGAGGCTCCAAGTCAGAGATACAATTTATTGGAAAAAAAGGAAAGAAAGTAAAATAAAATAGATGCAATAATACAAAAGACCACTGACAGAGTCAGAATACAACCTGAGCGTAGTGATGGAAGCAGTCCAGATGAGGTGGTCTTCCTGAAGCAGTGATCCTGTAGAAAGGTCTGGTAGCTCGGGTCCTCTGGGAATCCAGTGGGTAAGCGCCCCTCTGGTGTTCAGAGTCTCAGCTTATATCCAGGCTGGAATGCTTGGTTCCTCCCTCTGGGCGGAGCATCTCACAATGGGATGGTGAGTCATGTGATAAGGCCTGATGGGCCCATTAACAGGAGGTAGTCCAGGAGGGGGTTATCTGTGAGCTGTGTGGCAAAGGTGCTGATGGGCCCATTAACAGAAGATAAGCCAGAGTGGAGGAGGCAGGGAGCACTGCCTCACCTGGTTTCAACAGTTCATGAGGATGGTGATAGAATATACTTCAACCCAGGACACATCTGCATTTTCCCTGTCTTACAAGTCATTCCTAAGAAACATTTAACTGGAATTCTGGGCTACCCTAGTGGAATACATTCCTTTTAATCTGAGAATGAGTTCTGAAATTCGTTTCTAACAAGGTGCAATTTGCAAGGGGGAGAAGAGATACAGCATTGTGGGAGTATATGTAGGTTTTTTTCATTACTGCAGAACTTGTGTCATTGTTCTTTTGTGTTTCCTTGCCTGCAGGCAATTTGCTGAAGCCTGTGGACATGCCCTCGATGTCAATGAACGCCTTATTAAGGAGGACCAATTTGAGTATCAGGGAGAGATGAAGTCTCATTACAAGGATATGCTCAGCGAGCTCTCTGTAGTTATGAATGAACAGGTCAGAACATCTATTTCGGTGCTAGCTGGGCTCAATGAGGGTGGCTAATTGTGTCTTCTAGTGACAAATGAAGCTGTAGAGCAAAATACTAGAAGTAAAACCTTGCAATTTCATAGTGACTGAGAAAACAGTTTATTTTTTGTGGTTTTGGATTTTGTTTCTTCTGCCCTTTTTTTTTTTAAAGAAGTTTATTCTATATATATGCAGATTCTATAGCAAATCTGATCAACAAAGATCTATTTACTGCCTGCCTTGCTACATATTGAAAAGCTGAATGTTTGTGAGGCTAAATGCTGACTGGAGTTTAGAGGCATAGAAAGATAGTCTAAACGAGTGCTTTATGCTTTGCTTGCTTTGTCCTATAGCTGTGATGCATTTAATTAAAACAGTAAATTGCTATTAAGATGTTGCGTATAACCACAGGAGGTATCTTTATCGTTTCTATTTATATTCAGCTTTCAGAGAAAGTTATTTTTCAATTTCTTTTATACTTGAGTACACTGTCAGAATAGATGCTATGTATTTTAGCAGCTTCAGAAGGGTGAGCATGCATGGGTACATTATACTGCATCCCAAAACTCTGAATTGGACTCCAGTGCACACTTCCAGCTATTCTACTGCTGTGTCCAGGCAGATTTTTCATATATATATTTTCTGTTTCAATTAAATATTGAGGGATTTGCATACTGAAGTGCCAATTAAACCATTTTTAATTATATCTCTGCGTGCTTATGAGCAGGCTACCTTAGTTTGCATCTGATAAATAGCTCCTCTCTAGCAATTGTGCTGCACTTGCAGGTGCCTGTAGCATCCAAAAGCATTGTTGGTGTAGAGTTACTTGGTTTAACCACTGGTATCAGTGGTGGCATCTCACAGAAGTGCCTAATTGCCTCTCCATTCCCCCATGCTGTATTATTCATCTTCACATATGAGTATGAGGAGAAAAAGGATTGACCTGGATTTTTTGCCCATGGTTGTACTTACTGTGTAATTGAGTGAGTTTTTCCTTGGGTGTAAAGCTCCTGATTGCTTGGAGGCCTGGTGCCTGCCAGTGGGGGTCAAGCTCAGGGGTGGCTGTAGTTCTGGGAGTTGTGCTCCCCTCCTGTTTAGGTATATAAAGATTTGTGAACCTCAAGCATTCCAGTGGCTTTATCATAGCTAGTATTTATCACTGTTTTGTTAAGTTCATAAGTGTTACAGGTATTATTTGTTAATCAATATTCATGCATCTCACATGGAAGTTATTTTGGCCATCTAGTCAGCGTGCATAGGCAGCATCATATGTCTTGTGTGAACCACTGCTTCCCACAAGAATGGAAAATGGATGGTCAGCTCAAACGAGGCATGAGCAGCCCATGAGCTTCAGCACTCATAAAACATTTGGAGAGTTCTGTTAAATGCTCATACCTGCATTTTTATCTGTGAGCTCCAAGTTTTCTTCATACTAAATAATACAAAATTACTTTGACAAAGCAATGCTAATGTGTAAAGAGTTCATCCAACAAAAGTCAAAATTGTCATCTCTTCTACCAAAGTCATCTGAATTTTAAAGTCCACCCTGAAAACAGTCTCCCACTTGCCATCCTTTGGGGAAACCTAAAAAGTGACAGCCCCATTTTCCAGGCAGTGCGGGGTTTTGAGAAAACTCTACTCCTCTTGCAGTGAACTTATGAACTCCCTGCTTCTGAGCAGAGTATTTCCTCGGAGAAATCACATGCCATAAACTGTGGCTGAAATATTTATCTCACAGTTGGAAAGCTTGAGGCTCTCTTGCATCTGTGCTGTGTGCTTCACACCAGTAGGATTTGCCATCTTTCCCATTGTTGTATTCAAGAGAGTTTTGTTTCTCACCTACTGACAGTGACTTTTTCATCACCATATCTTTTTCTCTTTTTTGTTTTTCTCTTTTTTTGTTTTTCTTTTCTGACAGCTCTGTCATGGTCCTTGCTTATACAGCTTCTCTTCTTCCCTGTCTAACATTTCCCTCAATACTATAGCCAAAAGTGGTATGTTCATTTTTCTTACATCTATTTTTTTCTTTCAATGTCATGTACTTCCCTCACTTGCTGGTTTTTCTGCTCAGTATGTTTGTTTAATTTCATCTCTAATGACTCCCTTCTCAGGGAGTTTAAAAAAAAAAGATCCAAGGTATATGTGTGGTGTGTTGTCCTGTTCTTTAGGATCCCAGTTGTGAACTTTGGGGAGGCCAGTGAGGCAGATCCACAAGAGCCCCCTAATGCAAAAGCAAGTGCCAACAGTAGCAAAAAGTGACTGCCAGGTCATGCCCAAGTCCCAGTGCTCTTCCTGCAGCCCATGGTGTGAAAGCAGCTCCTTCCCAGTGCTGGCTGAGCTGCTGGCTCAGGCTCTGAAGCTGTCTGTGCTCATGTCTGCCCCAGTGACAGCTGAGGTGTGGCTGACCTGCAGCCCTGGCCAAGGACAGCTGGGGGTTGAAGGTGTAGGGTTCCCCCTGGAGCTTTGTCAAGGTTTCTCTTCCACTGCTGGTGCTGTGTGGTCAGTGGGGATGCCCGTCCCTGCTGTGAATGCTTCAACAAAACACCCATGGAAGAAGACAGGTTTTCAGTCTGCTTTTATAAAAGTAGGAAAAAAGAGCTATTACCAAGGCTAGAAAAGCTTCTTCAGGAAAATGACCTTCCTTCTTGCTAAAGGCTACCCATAGGACAGAGCAGAGCTTTTGGCACTGCTGCTTAACTGCAGCTGTGCCCACAGGCTCAGCCTGGCACTTGGTCCCAGCCCTGCTGCCCGCTGTGTGCAGCTCTGTGGGGCTGCTGCATCCCCAAATGGCAGCATGGGCAGAGCTGGGCTGTCTGTGCCAGGCTCAGGAGGTGCCAACGTGGGTGTCTGTGAGTCTGTAGAGTGTAGGGGACTTCTGTGAGATAGTGCAGTTCAAGGAACCCCATGGAGCTTGGCAGAAGCCAGCCCAGCCCCATTTTACCCCTGACTCAGAGGATGTCATCCCTGTAGCCTCCATTTACCAGGGAAAGGGCCCTTTCCTCTATCAGATCATTGGCATCATTGTGTAACAATTAAAAAATGGGAAACCCTTGGTTAGACAATGGACACTTCAGACACCAAATTATTCAGATCTCTCTCACTGTTGCTTTTTTTGTTTGTTTCTTTTTTTCCTGAAAAGATTGCGTACAAGGAGGACTCAGCAAAACACCCAGGGATGGAGCGCACGTATTCTCGAGTCATCCATAGAGCCAGCTCCTCCATGCCAGCAGCAAACACTCCAGCAAATCCTGATGCCTGACTGCAGCAAGGGGAACAACAATGGCCTCAGGAAGATCTGGTGTCTGGGGTGGGGTTTGTTCTTTGTTGTTTGGGGTATTTTTTCCTTTTGGATTAATAGTACTGAAAATTAAGTTGATGGACAATACCAGGAAAAGGATTTGAGGGTTAAGATTTTAATTTATTGGAAGTCTTCACAGTGCTACTTTTTAAAAAATGCAAGCTTGAGAATTTTTTTTTATTTTGCCTGCCCCAATATTTGCACATTCCCTCTTTTTTTTTGGTCAATTTTTGGTTTTGAGCAGCCTTTATTAAGCCAGGTTGATTACAAAATTCCCATTGAACAGATAGGTACACAGCAAACCCTAAGTTTGCTATAAATTATAATATATCTAATACTAAGTCCTAGTATACATATATTTTAAAGGTCAGAGTGGATGTTTTATAACATTTAAGCATATTGCAATTGTAAATAGAAGATGTGTAAAATATGTCATTTTTACAAAATTTTAAAAAATATCTTTTTAGTTAATTATGACAGTACTAAGAATATGGATAACATTTCAGTTACCATTATATTAAAATATTTGTGTATGTGTATAAAAGCGTCCATAAAACTTTCTCTTTGAAGGGCTGTGCATTGGTTTATTCCTATGACAGCACTCTTGGGAGTGGCGGAGATCAGGATGCCTCCTGCATCCCAGCTGTCATGTTGTGGCTGCTGATAGAGATATTTATGACCAGCAGAACATGGTTTTGGGTTCTCTCCATGGCCCCAGACTGAAGCAGCCTTGGTGTCGTTCTCCTGCTTGAGGCCAAGAAAACTCAGGTTTTCCTTTGAAGTTCATAGTCCCAGATTTTGTCCAGGACACATTGGGAAACCACGTGCCTTTAGTGAGATGTTTGTTTCAGTTTCTGCGTCATGTGGGGATAAGGTGGAGTGATTGTGCCGGTTGTTAGGAGCTCCCTTTAACCTCAGGAGTTCCCACACTCCTTTATGTTCATTCATGGAAAAGCCCTGCTTGCCAGAAGTCCCTGCTCATAGTACCTCTGTGTTGAGAGTTCTTCTTTCCTGTGCACGCAGTCCCCACAATTCTGCTAAGCTGGTTTTTCTCAGTTTCGCTCATTTTTCCTGGAGAAGCTCTGGTGATTCCCCTGAGGCCTCCACAGGTTTGTTCAGGGCAGAAGCCAGCGCTGGCTTTCTGCCTGGGGGTACCAGGAGGAATTTTCCAGTGTTTTGCCTCATTCTGCCCTCCTGTCTCTCCTAACAACACCCCAAGTTACACACAACTGGTGCCTCTCGGCTGGAGTGTAGCCTGGCCCTGCAGGCCAGAGTCAAGGGTGGGCTCTGAATTCACCCCACCTCTGTGTGCAAGAGCCATGTCCCAGCCTCTACCTGCTTGCAGGTGCTGCCAGCAGCTGCTGCTGTCTCACTCAGCAGATCAGGAGTTTTCCAGAATTCTTGGCAAAGGTTTGGAAACCCCACCAGTGTCCTTGCCAGGTGGGGGAAGGAGGGGAGTGGTTGGGACAGGCACACCATGGTTTGGGATGGCCCTGCTCCAGCATCAGATGGCAGTAACAGCGTGACCCTCACCTGGGGCTTGGAAAGAGCCCAACTTCTCACCTGGGCACTGCACAGCAGCATCAACCACACAGCTGGGCAGGAGCTGAGCCCTCCTCACCCTCACCTCGACAGGCCCAGCTCTGCTGCTCAGACACTGCGCTCTGCAGAACCAGTAGTCTGCTGAAAGAAATGATGTCTGGCCCAAATTTTAACTTGCTTTATGCTGTATATATTGTGGTCGGTGAAGTTATACCTGCTGTTTATATATATATATATATATATTTGGGAGGAACCCATGTATGATGTGTATATGTCATCAGTGGTAGCAGCAGGACTGTGCCATACAGAGAGGTGAGTGAGCCCCGAGTCCTCCTGCCCCTTGGTTTGTTTGTGTCACTGGACTCATTTTGTGTCTATGATGATTTGTGGATGGCTACTTCAGAAGCCATCAAGGTGATTTGGAGACAGACTGTTTCTAATTAATGTTCACAACAAATGAGCAACTACATCTGTTGGTGGCCATCTTTGGGAATAACTAGATTGCAAAAGCATGGTTTGCACTGAGGGAATGTTGCAGGCTGGGCTGAAGCCAAGCTGTGGTCTGTAAAGCAGAGGTAAGGAAATCCCAGGATTGTTTTCTCAATAGCTGGCACACAAAATGAGTTTCATCAGTAAGTCCAGGGGCTGTGGGATTTGGTTTATTTTAAGCAGCCAGCTCTGCAACCTCCTCTGGGGCTTGAGATCCAGCCCATATTCTGGGGTTGCCTTTTTGCTGGTGTTGGAGATGCTCAGGCTTGAGTGTAGCTGGGTCCTTGCTCCAGATGGCTCTTCCCCTCCTGCTGTGTTCACACACTTTAAACTTGGTCGGGTGAAAGCAATTAGCACAAACATTAGCTTTGAACCAAGGCTGCAGCAGGGAGAGAAAACAAAGCATTAAACCCTGGATGATCCCAGTGTTTGAGGGGAGAGAATGAAAGAAATCCAGGAGGCACTTGGGGCTGTAGGATGATTACAAGGACAGGATTTGGCCCTTTCCCATGATAAAATTCAGCAACCCAAACTGCAGAAGTCAGATGCATAGCACTGAATCCCACACCCACCCTATCTGTGATGCTGTAGGAAAAGGCTCTTCACACAATTGCTGCTTTTTTACATGAGGTCTGCACCTTTTTTTTTTTTTTTCCCTAGCAAAAACTCCCCTTTGAGACTCTTTTTGTCAAGGGCAGCCATAAGATTCATGTATGTTACTTAGTGGAAGCTATCTCAACACCCCAAAAGGAGTTAAGTGTTATACATATTTTATGTTTAATCACATCTTTAGTGACACCCAACCACAACCAAAGGCTTAAATTTCAATTAGAGGGAGGTGTATTAAATGTTTAAAAGGAATCATTCTTTACAGGGTTATTATATCTTAACTGGAGAGATGTTACCTTGGCAAAGTAATATTGATCTGAAGAGGAATAATTTTCTTTTTTAATTTTATTTTTGGATAATATCCAAATGAGAAATGGAAGGGGATGATCTATACCATTCATACTCCAGACACACCTCCCTTGTGCTGGCCATCCCTGGGTCTGGATATGGGAAGAAGTGAAATTGCATCTATACATAACTTTAAATGTGCCTTTCTTGATCTCAGCATGAAAACTGTTATCCCACATGTGCTGAGAAACTCCAGGCTGCAGATACCTTTTACATCAGTTTGAACATTTTTTTAAACTGGTAACTGTCTACTAAATATTTCAGCTGTAAGTAACATGGGATGATGAATCTTCAAGATAGATGATCTCACAAGGATATCTGCTATGGACTTGAATGTGTTTACCAATTTTTAACAAGTTTGGTATGTCTGCAAAAGATTTTCCTCTTAGTATTTAGATTATCACGAAAATAATCAGTGTTCACAGTCACTACAAATTAAAACCATGAAGTGAGCTCTTAACCTAGGCAGTTAAAATCAAGGGATGTTTAAATCAAATATCAAATGAGAATAAAGAAATGGGATTTGGAGGAAAGCATTCAAATCTGCAGAAAACGAAAGAAAATTTTAAAAACCAAACAAACTAGAATGCATTTCTCATTTAAGGGAATTGTTTTAAGAGAAATAAAAACTAATCCAAAAGGCAAAGAACAGCCAAGTCCATGTAGAACTATGACTATGACCAGGAAGGACCTTCAGCCTCACCATTGCTGCATCCCCTCTGCTTTCACACAAGCTGCTTGGAGAGGAACCACTTGGGACAAACCACCTGGCCCCACGCCAGTCTCCTGCTCCTTCTGCCATCACATTGCTGTCGGGAAACCACAGCATGGAGCAGGAAGGGGTTTTTTGTTATTTTGTTTGAGGTTCTTTTGCTTTTGCAGTGGCCCCAAATACACACATCCTAGAAAGAAAGGGCAGGGTCCTGTTCTGGTGAGCAAACACTGCAACAGTGGGGAGAAAACTTCCCTGGGGCTCGTTTGGGCTGTCAAGGGCCAAGCTCCCTGCAGGAAAGCACCTGCTTGGCTTGGGTTCCTAGGTGAGGCTGTGATAGGAACAACCACTGCCTGCTCAGGTGAGGCTGTGATGGGAACAACCACTGCCTGCTCAGGTGAGGCTGTGATGGGAACAGCCCTGCCTGCTCAGGTGAGGCTGTGATAGGAACAACCACTGCCTGCTCAGGTGAGGCTGTGATGGGAACAGCAGCTCTGCACCACAGCAGAACACGGCTCATGGGAGATCAAGTGAACACAGAACTGGGGACAGTGGGTTGGGACTCCCCCAAGATCAGAGGTCCTGGAGCAGTGCAGTGTCCCAGCTGCCAAGGCTGGGGCACTGGGGTCACAGGGTCTCGGGTTTGTAATCCCCTGCCTCGTTACAAACCCTGTGAAGTGGCCATTCACACAGCTCTGCTCCACTGCCTCCTGCAGGGCTGATCTCTCCTGTACTTCAAACACAGAATCCTTCTTACTGGGAAACACAACGGAAATTATTTGCTAATTCAAACTGAACAGAATAACCAATTTAGTTGGGGAAAACAGTTGGGAAATGCCAGATTGATGCTTTTGTTTCAGAATGACTTGAATCAGGGACGTGAAGAGTTTGTTCCAAACGAGGCTGGTCCTTCTGGCTGTGCCCTCCACACCAGGTCCCGCTGGGGCTGAGCCAGTCCCTGACAGCCCAGGGTGGGCTCATGGCCAGTGGCAGAGCATGCAGACCCCAGCCTGGGTGCCCACAGCTCTCCCTGCATGGGCCCTCCCAGCCTGTTTTTGTTTGCAGTCCACAGAGAGCAGCTCTGGGCAGCCCTCAGCTCGCTGGGCAGCTGGGGGAGGAAATGAGAACATTATTATTCTTTTCAAGAAAAGTCCAGCACTGTTCCTTGGTGAAATACTAGCTATGGAAAATATCAAGTAACTTTCCTACCTTCCAGGCATGTGTTGGAGCATTTGGAGATGGGAAAAAGTAAAAGTACAGTGAAACCAGCAGTGTTAGGGGAAAGCTGCCAGAGCATGTAGATTATCAGACCAAGGGAGTATTGAGCGGTTGTAAGGCAGGATGGTAAAGAGCTCATCTGGGAGAGCTTTCTAGTCAGTAAATGGTGTGTGTATTTCACACTATAGCCTCAAGATGCAAAAACACTGGCACCCAGGCAGTTCTGGCTCAAGGCACTGCAGGAGGAGGTGCTGCTGCCTCTCAGGGAAGCTGTACCCAAGAGATCAGCCCTGAACATGTCCCATGCCTTCAAGAGCATCTCTGTGAGGCACAGTCAGGTGGGAGTCAGAGTAATGAGTGCCCTTTAAGCTAGGAGTCATAGCCTACATGAGATATGTGCATGGTTTGTAATGTTTCGTTGCAGTGACAATGCACTTTTTAGAAAATTTTCAGTATTTTTAGAAAATTCTCAGTAATGCAAGAGTGCAATCATAATTACTGACATCTCTGTCCAGGCTGAGGTTTTTCACAACTCACTAGAGCATCTCGAAGTTCTCAGTATAAGCATCTCATTGGGAACAGCAGCATGTTTTGGTTTTTCCTATTAACTACACCCCATCTTACAGAAGCTGCATTTTCAGTGTGCTTTTTAAGCTGTGCTCCCCATGTGCTCCTTCAGTTAGCTATAGTCACTCACTTTGTGCTAGGGGCAGCTGTGAGGGCGTTACTTACACTGTGATGCATTTTTGTGACCTGCAAATGCCACGTGATGTTCCCTGTAGTTCTGAGTCATGGTTTAGATGTCATGATCATCACAGATTGCCTATGGTGAGACCCCTTATAACTACAGGGTTTCAAATATACTCATGTTTTGTATGGGGTGTTTTGCTTGAGAAAAGAAAACAGAGTAAGAAATTATTATTAATTATAATAATAATTTTGGGATGCATTTTGTGCTTGGGGCTGCTCTGTAATCGTGATGCTTTCTCCCATGAGTGAGAGCTTGTTTTAACTTGAAAGCTATCACAAGCTCTGTGCAGGTAACTTTGGGCCCAGTTGCGAGCTCCTCATTATGAAAATATCCAGCTGAGCATAAAGACTCTCTTGCATGAGGCATGGGTTTGTACTCTGTAGCATATGTTGTGCTTGCAGGGGGCTGGCATAAAAGAGACTAATTCTGATTATTCCACACTAACTTGAGGATTCATTTAAAGGGACAGAGATCTAGAGCCTTGGAAATTCAACACAGAGACCTGAAGTGCCCTCTTAGAAGTTTGAAATGTTTCTGTAGCCAAATTTCATGCTAGCCCAGTCCAAAATCATAGCTGAGGTTTTCGATGTGACTCATGTATCTTGGTGTTTCTATTTCGCATTTTCAGGTTAAGCCTTGTTTTTCAAAAGCATTGAGCATCCCCTGCTGGAATACAGACCCCTTTCAGAAACCCTGAAAGCTCAAAATCAAAGCTGCTTTTAATATGGGTCATGTGGGATTTTCTGCATACATGTGGGAGTTAAGGCACAGTCAGGCAAATGGTCCTTGCAAAAGGAAAAGGATGCTTAACAGACTTTAATAAGTTAAACGATTACCTTTTAACAGACTAATCAGATAACTCTGTGCCATCATTACCTAATGCGGTGTTGAAACCTGAGAGTGCTTTACACATATAATTGGGTTTTGCCATCTTGCTTTGTTTCTGGGAGGTTGTGGAGCTCACTCCCCACAACTGCCTCGCTGGACGCGCTGTGAGCAAGTCCTCACTCAGCCGTGGTTAAAAGGGAGCGTTTAATTAGTCATGAGAGGAAGGCAAGGTCTCCTTCAAGCGGAGAGAGCAGCCCGGTGTGCTCGCGTGGGGCTGGGGAGCGATTCCACGGGCTCTGCCCTCCCCGAGTGCTGCTGCTCGTGTCCGTGCCCGAAGGCAGCCCCTGTCCCCACGTACCCCTGTGCCATGTCGCCCTCCCACTCAGCTGGAGCACTTCCTCCTCCCACTTCAATGTCAAGGGCGGAGCATCCCCGCAGACTCGCCGCTGCCTTCCCGGCTTGTCCCACCGAGGCCCTGGGTAATTGCGCTCTGCCGGGAAGTGTCCGTCCGAGAGCGCTCAGACAAGAGCTCCGTGCAGAGGTGGCGTGTGCCGGGAGGTGATCCCCGTGTGTGACACTCGGGTGACACTCGAGGTGACAGCTCCGTGCGGGACAGCGGGGCCGGCTCAGCCGGGGCTGGGGTCATGGTGCTGGGGCAGGAGCACCGTGCCCGGCCTGGGGCAGCTCCCTGAGGGCTGCCCTGCGCTCCCACAGAGCTCTGCCTCCAGCACAGGCACCGCCTCAGCCCCGGGACACAGCCGAAAACCAGCCTAGGTGGCCTGTGGTTCTGGGGACACCTGCCTGGTAGCACTGGCACCCTCCCGCACGGGTGTCCCAGCATCAGCTCACCTTGTCCTTCACAAGGGGCCTCGGAACAGCAGGTTTCGGCTGTGCAGTGGGTAAGACCCAAAAGCCCGGCTTTTCAGAATAAGAATGGGTATTTTTCGGCATTTGTATCCGTGGGAATGTACCAAAATGGGCCCCCCGGGTCCCTCTGTTTGGCTGCAGAGTGGTGCCAGCTCAGGGGGGGGGGGGGAGGGTACTCCCTTAGCTAAAACTGGGGGGGCTCCAAAAAGCCCTGTAATGAATCTAGTCAGTGAATAATTAGCTGATTGCCCTGGGGAAAGCCTGGGGCACTGCTGCAGAAATTGGTTCAAGCTCCTGTACCTGCCTCTGCTGTGGCAGCTCAGCTCTGGCGAGGAGCCCAGACTGGGCCAAGGAAGGAGCAGTGGCCCTGCAGGGATGGACATTTTGGGTGGGTGAACACAGGCTGGGGGCTGGGGCTGAGAGCAGCACCTTCCCAGGGAGTACATGGCCAGGAAACTGTGTTAAACTCAGAGATGACCAGAAACTTGAGAGACAGGGCCATTTGTCCAATTACTAGGACATTTCCAATTTCTGCTGCAAAATCTACTTTGTCAAATCTGTTTCTCACAAGGATGCATTTCTTTACATGGATGTGCATTTGCAGATGAAATGCATCCAAAGCAAGATGTGACCTGGCCTGGCAGAGCAGCACCTGTGGGGACACTGGTGTGGCTGGGCTCAGGAGAGGAAGGGCCTTGCAGAATTGTACGTCCCACTGCTTTCAAGCTGTTATTTGGGTGCTCAGAAGAAAATACATTCAAGTCCAGCATCAATCTTAAACCTGCTGCTGAACCTCATGCAATGGGATAGGCCAAGTAAAGCATAGGGATCATTTAAATGCATAAAGGTCTAAATGTCTCAACTTTGAGAAAAATGAAAGGGGAGAAATGAAAATTGGGAAAAAATATAAGTTTGCTTCTTGAATTTACTGTTTACCTCTAGCTTTACCATTTAAATGGAGAAGCCACTGAGAGAAGGCCAATATAGGATCAAATTTGGACATTAAACCTATTCAGTCCTTTCAGATGTACAGAAGGAAAATGATCAGAAGTGTGTCAGCAAAACAGAATCAGCACACGCACAAAAAAAAATCTTGTTAATTTTTAAATCCAGTGAAATATTCTTTTTTACCTCCTTAAGCTGCACAGCCAGATTCAGAAGATAATCAGCCTCTTTTGCACCACAATGTAGCATAAAACATGTCAAAGTCAGAAATCAAGCAAGGACTCAGAGCACAGCCATGTTCTTGCACAGTGAGAATTGGAAGGGTTTGGCATTGGCCCCGACCAGAGCTGCTGTTATGCTTTCACCTGGTAATATTCTATAGGATGCATATGCCCAGTGCTGCTGACATTCAAAGCTGATTAATAACAAACCTTCCCAGAGACTCCAGCGCTGACAGAGATCTGGGCTTCATGTTTGCTGCTGGGATGATGGCCTAGTGAGCTGTTCTATTCCCCAAGATTTCCTGTTGGGGCAGGTGGGCTGCCCAGTACTTGTCCAGTGAGAATGGAGATGCAGTGCCAGTACTTGTGCTCTGTTGGTCGGGTTTAGCCCCAGGAAAGGGAGGCTCTGTCTTTTTGCACAGGGACTCCAGTGCCACTGGGAGGCAGGACACACCTCCAGCTGCAGCATGTCACAGAAAACATTCACACACCTGCTGCTGATGGATTTTCCAGAACTAAAGAAAAAAAATCATCATACTGGAGTAGCAATGAGTCCCTTTTTTTTTTTTTTTTAATCTCTCTAACCTCAGGGAAGCAACAGGGATTGGGCAAGTGAGACAGATACAAAAGCTGTTCAGCAGTGGTGGTGGCTGTGCAGGTGCTGTTTCCTGCTGGTGGCAGTTTTGACACTGTCCCTTCCCAGCTCTCAGTGCGGCCCTTCCCCGGGGAGCCCCTGCAGCAGCCCTGCACACACAGCTGCTGCTGCATGTCACCGTGCTGGGCTGGGGCAGAATTAAGAGCTGAGCTCCCCAGGGTTTGGAGGAAGATGTTCCACAAGGTCTCTGTGTCTTGTTTGCCGGTTTTTTGCTGCAGTACTGTTTGATATGCAGTTTGTAGAGTCCACTGAGATGGAGCACATCCACCAGCAGCCATGCAGAGGTATTGCTATGGGGCTCCTAGGAGAAAGCTTCAGATATGACTGAGGGTGAAAACAATTTTATCTGGGTCCTTATCCTACCAAGGACAACTTGCCAAAGCATCTCAGGTGTGAGAAATTGCCCTTTCTGTTAAAAGACTTAAAGCTGAAGTGTTTTATAGCAAAACCCACACAGTTATAGGTGTCTGCAGTAAGCTCAGGAAGGCACACTGAAGATCCACTTACCAAAATCTGCAGCCTGCACAAGTGTGTCTTGGCTGAGGCACCCAGCATGTTTCCCACCCATGGCACACAGAGCAGCAGCATGCAGGAGCTGGCAGGGTAAGCACACATCTTGGGCCCCACTGAATTTACAAACAACAAGGTTGGGTGCATGGAGCTCTTTCCGCTTTCAGGGAACACGCTGGTCAACCCAGTGTCAAAGGCAGATTTGCCAGGTTTTCATTGTCGAAAACTCCTGAGTCATCTGGCCCTTTCAGCAGGGGCAGCTGTACAAGGTTACAAGACACAAGTAATTTCCTCAGACGTTTCTGGTGCATCAAAAGGTCTATGCCGGCTCCAATCTGGTTCCAGAGGAGCAGCAGGCATGGGATGAGAGGAGCAGATGTCTTCAGCTACAGCTGGGGTAAGCTAATTGCTGAGCTGGTAAGTGTCCCCTGCCCAGCCAAACCTGCCAGCTGCAGGATCAGCAGCAATGTTATAATTACACATGGGTGCTGTCACTGCTCCAGTGCCTGATCTGCTTGCTGGAGAAATAGACCATAATGCTCCCTACACATAATCCCCAGCATAGGGCCACCTACACTGTTATTTAAGCCTGGGTCCAAGCCCAGGAAAAGTGCATACATGCTGTGGGCTTCATCCACAGCCTGAGAACTCACATCCTTTTACCTCTCTGCCTGCAGCCTGAACCATGCAGAACCCTCTGGAGAGGTCCCCAGGAGCTGACAGCAGGGCTGATGCTGGGCAGCAGCACCTCCCATTGACCCGATGGCTTCTCACAACAGCCCTTCTGACACCTCTGGAAAAACAAACACTGAGTCATCTCATGTTTGAAGCATCTCACAACAGTTTTCCTTTCTTCCTCCAGCCTCCAGCAGCAGAGTGGGGAAATGAACACTGATGAAATGCTTTCTTTTTTTCCTCTCTCAGTTATTTCTGAGTCACTGTTGAACTATTGGGAAGTGAAGGGCCTCAAAGCAAAAGGTATGTTAAATTATTTCCCTGTTGACTTTCTGGCATTCTAGTTCTGTATTTTGAAGTAGGTTTTGGGGAGCGGGAAGACCGCTCCACGGGTTTTTGCACCTTACTGCCAGAAGAAAGATGGCTTTAGGGACTGGATGATGAGAGAAATGCAGGGGATTGTGTTTCTCTTGCTAACACAAGAATCCTGCCTGGTCTGTCTCTCGTTACACTCCTGAGTGCTGTGCCAGCGCTCCTCTCCAGTGAGCCTCCCTGGGCGCCCAGAGGGGGCCCAGGCTCTGCTGCAGCCTTCCAGGAGAGCTCTGGTGTACCTGCTTGCCCCTCACACCTGCTGGCATGTGTTGCTAATAGCAAGGTTATCAGCTTTCATTTAGAAATTTCATTTTCCTGAGACAAATTACTAATTCTGGAATTGAAATTCCAGATACGCAGAGCAAAAAAATCACCCTGTGTTGGGGAAGAGATGAATTGCTGCCCAGCAAAGGGTGACCCTCTCTCTGTGCCATGGAGATGATCACTGGCCTTTTTGGGCAAACCAAAGGAAATGGGCTCTGTGCTCCTCAGCCGTGCGGAGAAAACCGAGAGGAAGCGAGGGGCGGGCGGGTTTCTTGTGGGGCAGCGCTCCCGTGCTGACAGTGATTTGTGCGGTGGGGAGAGGCCAGCTCTGCTCTGAAACGCGAGCCCCCGAATGAATAAATCATGGCCCTCTCTCGGCAACCTGACAGCCCTGTCCATCCCTCCCAGGGCCGGGATCTGGCCCGTGCTGGGCGTCCGGGGAGGGACTCCCACCGTGCAGGGGCTTTAAAGGGCAGGGTCGGAGCAGCCGCTCCGCAGGACAGGGGCCATGGAGGGGAACCCGCACCTCCTGCAGCTCATCCGCAAGATGCGCTCCCAAATCAACCAGCTGGAGAGGGAAAACAGGGCCCTGAAGGGAGAGCTGCGGGGCTGCGGGCAGAGGGCTGTGCCGGCACCGGGAGATGGGGACGGCGCTGCCGGGAGCTTCGCCTTTGCCGGGGAGGGACCGGCCGCGGCCCCGCAGGGCAGCGCTGCAGCGCCCAGGGAGCGGACAGGTACGGACCGGGGCGGCTCTCTGTCTGTCTGGCTGGCTGGCTGGCTGGCTGTCCGGGGCTGTCCGGGGCACTCCGGCACTGCCCATCCATGATGTGCCAGCCCGGCTGGGCCATCCTGCCCGCAGGGAATGGGGATGAGCCGCTGACCGGCTGGTTAACTCCATGGAAGCGCCCTGGCCTCATTCAGTGCCCCCACCAAACCCACCAGCCCTGCTTGTCTTGCTTTGTGGGATTTTCATGGTGTATCCCCCCACAGCGAAGCTTAGTGGAGTATGTTGCTGCTGCTCAAACAAAGGATTCAACTCAAAGAGTTCAGTTTGCTTAGGCAGAATTTGACTTTCTGCTTTGGGTTTTCACAGGCATGGACTCTCATCCACATGCCTGTCCCCTCTCTGTTCCAGGCAGGAAAGGGCCAACACTCTTAACCATGCCATAACCCATCCTGCCTTAGTCAAAGATGAGAAAAATAATAACAAAGAATGATGGGTTGGCTGCATCCATCATGCCAGATGTGCAGTTTACTTTTGCAGTTAGCGCAGTTTGTTCTTGCGGAGGCAGAGAGGGGTCAATGTATAAGAATACACTCTCTTCGCAGTTTTATCAGAGGATAAAAATGGAAATATTCCTCAGTTATAGAAGTCTGGTTGGGACTTCTGGAGGAATTAATGAAGCAGGAATCAGAGCAAAATGTTGCTGGGTGAGAAGTATTGGAGAAACGGCCCCACAAGTTTTCATGGAGGCAAGCCTGTGTGAAGGAATAAGATGAGAGGCTGACCAGCACGAGTGGATTTTTGTGAAGCCAGAGGGCTGCTGTGAAGGAACAGTGGTTGTTGCCAATCCCTCTGACCCAGTAGCCAGGTTACCAGCCTGAAGGCCTTGGACAGGGGCTGCTGGTGGCTAGGGATGTCATCAGTTTGGGAACAGCTCCGTGGTCTTTTGGCAAGGGGAAAAGCTGTGGAAAGTGCTTTCTAACCCTGTGGCTCTTCTCCAGCTGCCTTCTAGGGCAAAGGGTGGGACCTAAAGGGGCTGTCTGACCTCCTCTGCCTCTCAGCTTTACCACATACAAAATGGTTTTAAGCCCCAAAAAAGTGATTAAAACTAGAATGGCAGATCATTTGGGGTTGGAATAGACCTTAAACATCATCGAGTTCCAACACCCCTGCTATGGACAGGGACACCTTCCACTAGACCAGGCTGCTCAAAGACTCATCCATCCTGGCCTTGAACACTTCCAGGGATGGGGCATCCACAACTTCCCTGTGTCAGTGTCTCACCTCCTAAAATCTCATGTCCACTCTTCTAGCTTAAAACTCTTCCTCCTTGTTCTATAACTATCTGCCCATGTAAAAAGTCACTCTCCAAAAATACTTTGAGGATATGTGAATTGTCATTATTATTAATAGTAGTATCATTAGTATTAGCATTGTTTTTATCTCTGCTTTTTTCTCTGCTCCTCAGATACTGCCATGACTGTGAGATGCTACCCCACCGTGTCCCCAGCTCCTGCTCCTTCCAGCACAAGGTCCCACTGGGCTGGCAGGAAGCCTGCAAGCAATGGGCTCCCAGAGGTGCCAGGCAGTGCCCAGCCACCAGCCCCTCCTGCTGCAGCACAGCTCAGCAGGGAAGAGGAGAAAGGGCTTGAAAAACCACCAGCCACTTGTCTCTCCTACAGCCACTCCAGCAACATGAAACTGTTTCAGGAGCACGTCTATAAGTGCCAGTAGGTTTGGTTTGCCTTCACAGCACCACCTCCCTGGGCTGGTCACAGGTTTCACCTAATAAGATATATGGAGTTTGCTTGGGCTTTTACTGTGTTACCAGCAAAATTACTATTTGGATATATATGGGCCCTGAGCAGACTGGAGACCCCTCTTGAGGAAGTTGTGCTTCTTCCTGCACTGCATGAGGTTTGGCAGTGGTAGCAGGTTAAATTTGTTATAGAAAGGAGAGGCTGAGGGAGAGAAAAAAGGGTTGAAATCTTTGCTCTGTTAAAGCCAGGCAGAGTTTTGCAGACTGATGTGATGTTCTGACAAGCTAAGGTTGAAAGGGATTTTTAAAGTTTGAACAAAAAGACACTGAAATATGCACTATGCCTTTAGGAGTGTGATTACTGTGGCTCATGGAATCAGATATACTGTATCATATTTCCCCTTTAACTGAAGCATTACAAGTTAATGCTTTCAGCCTTGAAAAAAGTAGTCTCAGGACAGCTTCTAAATTAAGTGAAATGGCTGCTGGATCAGCCCCGAGTGTCTCTGCTCATTGATGAGAAGCTTTCCAGCACAGGACAATCACCACAGGTAGAACCAGCAGTGATGAGACTGTGATACATGATAGCCCAGCCACATCCTGTTGCTGATATATCCACCTTAGGAACTCATGCTGATTCCTGGGTTTAGCCCAATCATGCTGTGCTCAAAAGGAAAATAATCCAAATGGCCTCAAAGCATGTGTTTGAGCAGGGAGAAGTCCAAGGCTCTGCCTGCTTGCCCATGCACGTCCTGGGACAGGACTCCGGTGGCCACCCCGGGGGCAGACACCTGCTGTGGGCTGTGTCACCTGTGTGGAGGTGCCTGTGCATGGCACACCACAGCAGCTTTTATTCTGTCCCCCTAAATCCTCAGAGCAGACCTGTGCCCAGCACCTTGCATTCCCTGTGCAAAGCTGTTTTGGGGCCCAGCTCCTCTCTGGGAGGCTGCAGGAGACAACAAGGTCAAGCTTTCAGAGGCACCTGGGTTTTCTTGTAAGGACATTTCAGGGTCATATGTTTTACAGACACCTAAATTTAGTCCCTGGCAGGGAACTCGTCTTGTTTTCCAGAGCACCCTGCCTCTGTAACTCTGGATTTGTGCACATGCTGCAATGGCTGCAGGGACACTCCAGACTCCGGGTGCACATGAACCCTTCAGGGGTTTGCCCTGGAGCCAGCTCACATGGAAGGTGTGCGTGGTGGAAACACCATGGGCATGGCAATGGCAAATGCTGCCGCCTGCTCTGGAGGGGAAAGAGCTTTCAAGGCAATCAAAACATCAGCACAGATCTGTTACATCGAATGCCTGGGGACCTGGCGGGTGCCCCGTGGCCAAACGACAGCGCTGATTTTATCGCTGTCATTAGAGCTGCCTTGTCAAGCTGAACAGTGACTCATGTGCACTCACTGCTGGCTGCTCCCGGAGGAGAAGTGGCTGTGGAAAGAGCTTTTCACCTAACCCCCTCGGCAGGCTGGTTGATATACTGAAGCACAAAGCTTCTTCTTTGTTTTGTATTTCTTGCACCAAAAAACATTTGGTATCTTTTATGGTCTGAATGGTGGATGCTTCCATTTTATACTGGAATGTCTGACACAGTCACCAATCTTAGTCAGCTTTTCACTAGTAAGGTATTTTCTGGCAATTAGTTCAGCAAGCTTATTAAGCCTAATTTTTTTCCAAGGATGACATTTTTACTTTCCAGCATGCTGCTTCATGTCAGGTTTTCCTATTCTTTGTTTATTGTAGCTTCCTCATATTTTGCTCCAAAGCTACAATCCTGTATGTGATATGAATATTTTTGCTTTAAAATTAACTCTGTAGAAGTATCACCTTGAATTTATATAGAGTGCAGTTGCATCCAAGTAATAAAAACCAGCACTGCTAACAAATCATCTCTAATTTGCATGTCTAAAATATTTTAATTCATATGTGCTAAAGTATTATTTCTACCAAGGGATTCCCACTGTGTTTGTTAAATGAAAAAAAAAAAAAAAAAAAAAAACCAAACAAAACAAAACCCAAAACCAAAACCATTAAATATTTAAATACAGGATAAAAGAGGCTAAGAAGTCTTTTCAGGGCCATTATACTGAAATTACTGAGGGGTCTCTGTGGGTGCACATGCACCCCCAGGGCTCTGTGCACACACAGCTTTGTACACACAGGTCAGGCACTGATCGGGAAATGTGAGGCTCAATGGAAAAAGGCAGATGCTTCCAGCAGAGAGGACCATGCTTGCTCCTTTGGGATGACCATGTGAATGGCATGAAATCCTGCCTGCAGTAGCGTGCAAGGGTTGAAAAGAAAGCATTTACTTTTTGCTTCCTGGGTTGGGTTGGTGTTTTTTGTTTTTTCTTTCCTTTCTCTGGATGTTTTATGCATTTGTAATCCTCATAATGATTTCTCTTTTTTTTTTTTTTTCTCCAGGAGTAAAGTGAAGGCTGTGAGTTTTCTCTTACCAATGGATATATCATCATTTGCTGAGAAGCAAGGTTCTCTCAAAAGCCCACAAAACCAGAGCACAAAACATCTACTGACCATCACTGAAAAGGATATGTGAGCTGGTGAATTTTTAAAAGGCCCATTGATTCCCGAGATAAATTGGCCTTAAATGATAGCTGTGTGTCAGGTTCCTCTCCTGCAAAACGTTTTGGCAGAATGCCCACAGAGCATCACCCAGCCGTGTTTCGGGTCACTGGCCTGGTGTTCAGCATGGAAAAGGAAGCCACAACAAAACCAGCTGCACTGTGATGAAACCACACAAAGCAAAGGTGCCTCCACAAAGTGCTTCTGTGCACTGTGTCTCAAGGACCTCTTACCTCAGGACTGCTGTGAACAGGATGTTGAAGCTGGGTTTGGTGTGTTTTTCACAAAAAGCAGAAACCACATGACCACTTGTGTTTGCTGAGTACCCCGACAGAAAGGCGTCTGATGCAAATGACAAAATAAGATCAAAGAGGTTTTCTCTGTAGGTAAAACTTGCAAGCTTCACTAATACAACAAAGTTAGGGAGATGTTACAGAGTTAATGTTGCCCTGAATTTCTGCAAAGCTTAGCAATGAGTTTATGTCCATTTGGGGTTCACTTCTAACAGAGCACAGGGCAGAATGCTTATTGGTATGAAAATGTGACTACAAATCTGCTTCTCACTTGGTGTGCTCATCCAGCTTGAGACTAAAGGCTGGACACCAAGTCACAATAGCAAGAATTGTGAATATCAGAATTTTTTGGGAATGGCTTTTCAGCACAGCTTGGAGAAAAAATCATTAGCAGAAATTCAGCAAGCAAGTGCAACACAACTGTGAGAACTAGAGACAGCTTGTAAAAAATGAGCAGTGCTTGTTAGTCTAATCATATAAGTGAAGAAAACGTTTCATGTGTTTATTTTGATTACAACTATTTATGGAATCAAAATACTGCACACTGCTATTTCTTTCTGTACAGGAAGCACTGATGATTGAATATTGCATAAAGAATACATGAATAGTAAATGTTTGTACAGATAACTTTAGGGAAGATTTTTGTCTCATTGTCTACTCTAAAAGTCCTGAGTTTTCTAAGGTGGAAGCAGACAGTAGAAAAAATTCCCTCTGGATTTTCCATGATGTTGTATACTTCTGTGAAATTGTGTGTTCCTTTTTCCTTTTTGAATTTCACCATAGTTTTTTATATTCAAGTGTAGTTTTAATATATTCTCACCATTTAATTAATGATTTCAATTTCACTGCTATTTTATTTGTTTCTGTTCAGTTTGGATCCATACAGAGTTACATTGTAATGTCAGAAGTAATGAATTAATGCAAATGAAGTTCCAGTTTGGGAAGTTTACTAAACAGCCCATTTTAGAAGGCTTTACAGGGAAATGCTTTATAAATGTTTTAAGGAAAGGATCATTTGTGGGAATTAAACACTGCATGTGTGTTCAATTAAGCACCTAAATCCAGTTGTTCTCACTTAGGAAAGTAGCAAAAGTCTTTGAAAAATCGGGCCCCTGGAACTTAAAGTTAATTTTTACAGTTAAGGTTTCAACACCAGATTTAATGGGATTTGGGAATCCATATGCTTTAGAAAGCTTTCAAAAGTTTCAACTTTTAATTTTTCTAAGCCTCAGCTTCCATTAAACAGTGGTGGGAGTTCTCTTCTCCCACCCTTTTTTGTGTCAATTCACTGTAGATATGTGACTGACACTGAGCACTTTTGTAGGCCTAGAGGAAAAGAGAATAGAAACGGTGGAAGGGAAAAGAGGAACAGGGATCAAAGCAGTCACTGACAAATGGCAATCGGTGCATGAATGAAAAGATTTATTTCTGAATTATATTTTTGCAGTCTTTAGCAGTGCCTACAGATTTAAGAACACATGATGATGCACAGGCGCACTGATTTTTAGAAGCAGTTGTGCAGATTTGACCCAGCTCTGCCCCTCCAGGAGAACCAGATTGTAGCAGATGCCACAGAGAAACCACTGAGCACACCATTTTTACCACAATACAGCGTGAATTAACTTACCATGGAGCAGTTACTGGCAATTAAAACATTCCAATATTAAACACCCACAGCTTGTTCAGTGCAAGAAGTGCAGGTTTAAGCAAAGCAAGTGTTAAAGGACAGAGAGATGCTGGCAGCAATTAAGTCATGGTTCTTTTCTTTCTTCTTCCCAAGATGATCCATACATGTTCAGAGGAGTTCTGGGCTTCTGCCTATAACTCTGTAGTATATCTATATTAAACCTCAGATTATATACCAGACCCTATTCACTGGTGGCCAGACTGGTCGGACCATTTCCAACTGGAAATTCTTTTTTTCAGAGAAGTGGTCAGTGATGTTCAGCCACACAGGTGTGGGACTGCAAAAGCACCAGAGTCAGCAAGAGCTTCCCTGCTGCATTCACACAGGCCACTGAGAGGTGTCAACTCCTGTGTCACACTTGTGCTTGGGACTAAAGTGGCTTTAGATGTCCACAGCAAATGCCAATAATGACAGAGTCCTCACTGCCATTTGTTATTTGAAGTGTTCTCCACTCCATCAGCAAGATTAGTCAAGAGTACTGAAACATCCCTAGGCTGGAGACACAAAAGTCTTGCCAGAGCTCCTTCCTAACTTCAATCACTGGGATAGTGCTGATTCAACTGTTACTTCACTTTCACATCATTGTGATTGAGAGAAATTGGGTATTCTCATTCTTCAGGAAAGTCTTTTTAAAGCCACAGTTGTACTGCAGAAGCACAAAGCCATGAGCACTGGGACGTTGGGGAGGAGCTACCAAGAGTGAAGGTGATATTTATATTGTGTGTCTGAGGGTAGCAGAGTCCAGGGTTTGAGATCTTGATACCCAACTTAACAATTACAACCTTTAGACACAGCATCAACATACAGCAGATCTTTCCCTTGCCAAAATAATGAACAATACTTAGATAACAAAATCCAAATAAATAAGTAAAGCTTTCCATTCATAAAATTGGCCTCCCTGAATGGTGCTGCTCAGCTGTATGGTGGAAGGTCTTATTGTTACAGGGTGTGCCTGCAACAGCATTTCAGTCAGTCAGGAGTACACTCCTGAGGGAATTTCCTGCTCAAACCCACTTACCATACTTTGTTTCTCTCAGTAGAGTGGTCTCACAGCACACAAATGGATCTCTTCTGGACGAAGCTAAGGCAGAGGATGTGCTAATGAGGTGCTCCAAAAGCTAACAGGTATTCATTACATGGGACCACACCTAGCAACCCCCCTGGAACACTTCTTGCATGGAGAGCAGCACCGATGGTTTCACTGTCTGCATCCTCCTCTGCTGCTCTAATTGCACTAATTGTTCCTGTAGACTCAGCTGCTGAGCTCCTGGACCATGGAGCTCCTGTCTCAGAGATTTGGAAAAAAAAAAATCTAACCAGGTGAAATTTCATCTGGCTGTACTATAGAGAGGAGGAGATGTCTTTCATCAGTCTTAGCTCTCTCTCTGGTGTCTAAAGAGCCTCACTCTTGCTGCAGACACAGAGGTGGAAATGTGATGCTCCAGACTGTTAGAGAGGAGTAACATTATCACCTTCTCCAGTGAGTTCTTGCCCAGAGTTCACATTGGTCTCATGCCTGCATCCTTAGTCGATGAATCCACACCCAGGGGTAATAAATCAGTGTGCAGGGCACATCCTCTGTCAAAGTCAGCCACCTATTGCAAGCTCCATTTATAGGAGTGAGAGCACAATTTATGATGCACCAAATTGTCTACAACCTTTATATCCATTGTATTTTTGCTCCTCTCTCTGAAATCCCTGACAAACGAACTTCAATTTTTCTCTCCCATCTGTGATCAGGCATAATGTAAGAATATATCAGCATGGAAATATTTCAGTTGAACAGCTTCTGATACCAGGTAACGTTGGTCTCTAATGCTGTTGTTTTCAATAATGCTAGCAACATTAATTCCAGCACTGACAGTCTCCTCCTGCAGTCCTGAATCTTTTTCTGTTTAGCTGGGGTGAAAAAATGAGACATAAACTTGAAACTCATGTGAAGGTCTCAAATAGGCTGCAGGCCTTGAACAGTCCTTCAGTGACAAATCAGTCGGGACAAATCTGATGCTTTGTAGCTCCACCATTTCCATGTCCTTCTATGCACAAGTATGTATGGCTGGTTCAGAGATCACAGATGCTCTCGTTTACTGTTGGCTACGATCAAGTACATATTATTCTCTCTTCAGGCAAAAAATACAGGCTGTTATATATCTATTCTGCACTTCTACTTCATAATGCCTTTACCCAACAAATGATGTGTTCAGAAATTAAGCTGTTATTGCAGTTAAAACATAGGTGGAGTGCTGTTAACCTCACATGGGGAAGTTGCTGGCTGTGCTGGAGTCAAGACAGATGGTCACTTCAGGGAATGTTTCTTTTATGGCAAGTGCTCATTTGAGTAGGAATATTTCTAGCTGGATGAGTCACCTCTTTCTCGATTGCTGCATCAGATACCAACACATGACTTATACACAAGGATATTCAAAGATGTGGCACAGGCTGAAAATGCATCTTCAAAGTATCCTGCAAGGGTTTCTTTCTCCACTGGGAGTATTATATGGCCCACAGAGATGGATTTAAAAAATGTCCTCCGCTGTTTTATTTTTACTGAAAACTGTGATGAAATGTCTTTTTTCTTTTTTTCTTTTTTTTTTTTTTTACAAAATCATGAGGTACTCATATACAAAATCAGTCCCATAACAGCAAAATGCACAAAATCATAATAATTTTTCTCTGTTTAATGTAAAAATAAGAAACTTAGAGTAAAGTGCAAAAATTAGAGCGAACATTTCTGTTCTGTGGCTCTTCAGCAGTAGGTCTGACTCTTCCCTGGTTTGGAGGATGAGGACCATCATCTGCATGCTGGTTGCCATGGAGACTCCCATCGCTTTTGGAATCACAAGTTTTGCCTGAAAGGAAACACTCCTTCAGTGTGAGTTTTTAAGGACCAGAGAGGTTTCTGTTTGTCAGCACACCACATACTAGCTTAACCACCACATCTAGAGCAGGTGGGAGGGAAGGCAGTAAAATATTTTCTAGTAATTAGTGACAACATATTTAGTCTGTATAAAATCCACAAAACACATAAATAGAACTACAAGACTTGCTGCATTAGATTAGGTTGTTATGGCATCAAATCTGTTATCTCCCAGTATCAGTTACTTCAAAGGAGAATGAACTTTGGTCACACAACATGAGCATGGCAATAAATCCTTCTGACTCCTGCAGAAGACAGGACTGAGGTCACTCTTGAGCTGGTAAGGCTCCCCCATAACTAGATCTTTTCTAGGAAAAGATGTGTACATGAACAGTTCATGGGTCTGTGCCTGTGAAGAGCTGTCTAATGTTTATCCATCCTATTTGCACTCCCAGAAGGGCTCTGAGGCTTGACAGCTCTGTCAGCTTCTTTCTAACTAGTGCACAATCAACACCTGGGATTGCTCCAAAGGTGAAATTTGTCTGGCCCTAAAGAATGTGCAGACGGGTAATGTGTATATGTTGGCATGAATTTCTGGCTTGAGTAAAACTATGGTTATTCAGAAGATGAATATAAAGAACTTGCAAGATTAAGCCTCAGTTGCTTCCTAGTTCTGTGGTCTTTGTGAGATGGGAACTAAATAACTACCTGGTACATCTCCAACTTTGATCTGATTTCTTCTTTTGAGGCTGTTTTGTGCATCCATGGGGCCATCAACATACTTCATTGCAATAGTTGGGGTCTGGTCCTTCTTTTGCTGAGTCTGAGTAGCTGGAAGAAGAACACAGAAGGACATTCAATTGGATTGTTTTTACGTTCATTTGTTCAAGGACAAAAATATGTGTTGAGTTGACTCTACCTGGCTGATGAGAACTTGGTATGGTTTCAGTCTTGCCTTCTGGAAAGGACTGAGCAGATTCAGGGCCAGAATCTAAATCTTTCATTGGCCTTCCCATAATCTCATTCTCAGTTGCAGATTTATTTCTAATGAGGAAGTATGTGTGCATTTTCCCTTTGCCTTTTACTTCTATTTCTCCTCTTTCAGTAATCTCAAAATTCTTGTATTTTAGGCACCTAAAATATCAGAAGCAAAATGACACATGAAAATTCAAGACAAGTAAAAATTACATTGATGTTTTAAAAGATCTGAATGATCAAATCACAACAGTCTGGGAAAAAGAGTCTCAATTTGTGAACAACTGAGGATTTGTTTCAACTGTTTATTCAAGCTTGCTGCGCTTTCATAGCTTTACACATACAGCCTGATCAAAAATTAATGCATCACACAGTCAAATACTTCAGTAGGGTGGAGGGTTCTTATTTACCAGTAAATAGAAATTACGAATTGAGGCAGCCAATATCAGCTAGACAGAATTATCCCCAGTCATTTAATCAGAGAAGGCAATCAGGTCTGTCAAGCATGATTGACTAATTTATTTTACATCCACACTTGCTATTCCCAATTGCCTTTTTTGTGTGTCCAAAAATGGTCATTTGATTTTCTCTGGGACTGACATAAGGCTGATCAGCCTTCAGTTTCACAGTGTCCCCCTTGCCTTTTTTCCATACAGCTGTAGCTTTCTTCACCTGCTATGGTGCTGACAGTCATGGCCTGACAGCCAGCAGGTCTGCAGTGCCATCACCCAGCTCTCATTACCTCAGGTCCCTCCTGCTCCCATGCATTATTTCTGCAGATTGAGATGTCTCAAAAAGACCTCTGCTCTGACGCTTCCAGTACTCACAGTTCACTACTCCTTGAACCCTGACTCGTGGTGCAGGGCCTTGAAAATTTCAGCAGTGAAGTCCAAAGAAAGGGAGGCCTTGAGTAACTCAGCCTTTCTTCAGGGCACTGTCACTAAATCACCTGCCACAGCAGGTCCATGTTTCTATTTATATTCTAACACTGCAGAAGCTCCTCTGACTGTCTTTGAACTTTGTTGCCCCTTTCAATGCCAGCTAAGTTCTCATTTTCCCAACATCATTCCTATGTGCCCAATGTTGTTGTACTCCTTCCTTTGTAGTTTGTCTTTGCTTCCACTCTTGCATACAGATTTTATGCAAACATAAAGTTCTTGAAAATGCAGCATTAATTTTTTACGAACATGAGTTTCTGGAAAGTAAATCACAGCATGAAGAGGACAGCTGTTTATGCAGTTAATCCTTAGTAAGTGTAAATAAAACAGTTTCACTACAAATTATGGTGCTCAATCAGAAAGATTTTAAACCTCTTGTTATTCAATGTTCTAAATGTTCTGTCTTTCTACACCTACATCAATTTATCAGTATTTCCAAATAAGCTATCACAATTTTTTTTTTTTTTTAGTATTTCGCTCTCTAGGATGGAGACTCTCAAACCTCTGCTTCTATATATAAGCACATTTGGAATAATTTACAACATTTACAGTAAGTACATTTGGAATAATAAGCCTGTGTGACCCAGAGGTGTATACCTGTATTTAACTGGTTGTCAGTTTCAAAGTCAATCACTAATTAGTTTTTACCATCCCTGCTAAACCAACACAATTACCAAAAAAACCCCACCAAACTTCTTTACAAGCAGTGACTCTCCTTTACAAGGTGCCTAAATGAGTGACTAAACACCATCTACACTGAGAGGTGCAGCTGCCAGGGCAGTGTGTTTTATCACAGATTTGAGGAGGTGAAGTTTCCATGCCAGTTACTCACTGGTAGGCACTGGAGCTGAGGTGGATTTTGCTGGGCACGCCGTGGCTCTCCATGCGGGAGGCGATGTTCACTGTGTCTCCAAACAGGCAGTAACGAGGCATCTTCTCCCCAACAACCCCTGCCAGGACAGGACCTGTATGGATCCCAACTCGAATCTTTACAGAGACATAAAACACCCCCCAAAAATGTCACTTGTTATTTAGCATCTTTCTTAACGCTATCCAGCCACCAAAAAGTTTATCTCAACGCAACACTGGACACCAGTATGAGATCAAATATCCACAGGGAGAGGCTCTTCATGAAAATGTGCCCAAGTGGGCCTTGCCCAAAGTCAAAGAGGAGCCAGAAGCAGCTCTTTGAGCTGCTGCTGCAACACATGAAGCAGAAGCTCAGCACAAGAAGCAGACAGACACACATGCACCTTTGTGTTAACTTACTTGGATAGGATTTCCAGACACTGGGTTCTGTACTCCTTTGGCTGCCATTATCATGCCCAAGGCAAAATTAGCAACTCGCTCCGCATGAGTGGGCACAGGCACAGGGACCCCTCCTACCACCATGTAGGCATCTCCAATGGTCTCCACCTTTAATTGAGAGAGACAAGCACATGAGCACGCCAAGTTTATCTCACTCAGGTTAGTGTTTTGCCGTTCAGGGCTCTTCTTATCTGCACCAACTGCCCCTTTCTCTTAAAAAATGCTTCCAATCACAGAAAAGCTTTAGCACACGTGCGTTTCCTTAAGATGGAGATGCTTTCCTTCACTCCACACTAAAAATTTCATCTCATTCTGTCTCTGCTCACTTGACCCACTTTAGATGTCAGTGTGAGAGACCCTAAGGAGAAAGGGCTGCTGTGTAAATGTCAGTGTTTGCCTTCCTCTTACCCAGGGCAGAGCTATATGCAAAGAGCTAGCCCGAGGCACAGCTCCTGAGCCAGGAGCTTACCTGATAGATGAGTGCTGTTAATTAGCTCTAATTCACAACTGGTGCCAAAAGCATATTTCTTATTTCAGAGAGATTTATTTTTTTAAAAGTCAAAATAAAGCAAGGGAGCCCATTCACTGCTGATTATGATTAAGGGGTTCACACAAAATTAAGGAGCTTCCAGTCTCCAGGATGTTACAGAACACAGTGTGAGCTAAACACCTGGGGAGCATCCTTCCCTACAACCAGCTGTTTTCCCACAGCAGCTGCACCCTGTGAGGCAAATGCTGAATGGTTCATCCTCCTTCAGGCATCCAGTCTCCTTGAAATACATGCTAAAGTACCTGAGAAATACTTTGGATTTTGTTCCTGTACCAGAAATTTTGCTGGGAATAGAACAGACCTGTTTGAAACAGAGAATTCTTCAATGTTTAAAAGCCACTGTAAAAGCCTGTTACACAGTAATGAAATTTTCTAAACTGCTCTTATGAGGCTTCACTGGCCCATTTATCATCAGTAAACAAGAGATCTTTTAGATTAGACTAATTGGCTTTCTTTAAAATTAACACCAATAGGAGAATGGAAACATAATTTAGTATTTGGGTTTGTCCATTAGCACAATGACTTAAAACAGTTCAGCACACCAATCTCAAAGAATGTGTTCCTGTCCATGCCTTCTATCAGACAGGCAAACCCACAGTGATGCCAGTAATTTTCAGTAACAAATTAAAAACTACTGTAAAAAGCTACTAATGCAAATAGATACTCTAATTATTTTTCAGCCATAGTAGAAGATTTAATTTAACAAGATTTATTCATAACTTCAGATGTTTATAAGCTTGGGCCAAGTTTCTTTGATCAATGTCACTATTTCATTTCTTTCCCAATTCCCTGCAATAGTAATCTCATCCTTGCTCTCTGTACCCCAGTAACTTCCCTCAATATTAATAGGAGTTATATACAGGCTTCAAAAGGAGATTATTATAGTGACAGATCATTTACTGATGATGGATGGTTTAGATAGAATATGATGCTAATTTATCCTGAAATCTGTGGGCCACATCCTGGATGCTTCAATTATTGAACACAGATTCCTTGCCAAGGAAGAAATGCTTCTGATTTCCCAGTACAATTTATTGTGGGATGAACTGTAAGCCTTGTCTGAGCAAGGAATGAATGAGATTTGGATTTCACCCTTTACTATTTCTGCCTTCCTAAATATTTAATGAGCTGGGGACAGACAGAAACTTAGGAACTGCTCTTCAGCACATCAAATCTGGTACCTCTGGAACTGTTAATAACACTATTATTATAGGCCAGTCAGGGCTCTGATCTTTCCAGCACAATTTGGAGACCACATGTTCAGTCTAGGTCTAATTGATGCTCCATGGGGGTTAGCAGGACACAATACCATTGCTGAAAATCTCCATGAAATAGAAGTCTAGCTATTGCCTGGATATTGTTTATAATGCTGTTTCCCGTCCAAACATACAATGACATACTGACCTATTTAGAAGAGGTCCAAATAAAAGAACTAGGCAAATTATTCATGTTGGATAGGCATTTGAGAAAGGAGGGAGAGACAGATATAAGAAAGAAGAGTCATTCTGGTATTAGCATTGTGGAAAGACTTTAGCCTATGACAGAAGTTGCGTTCCTGTCCAGTAATTTCCACTTCTCCCTGTTTTACAGTTTGTGCAGCCACTACAAATAGGTAATACTTTATGGTTTAATCAACAATCATGCTGTGGTGAAGAGGATTTAAGTACATTCAAAAACAAAACAAGCAAACAAACAAAACCAAAACAACAGAAACAAAAACAAACAAAACCAAAAAAGGCAAAAAATTTCTGCAGCCTTTTTTGAACAGTACCTACCTTGTACACATCATGCACTGTGGTCAGTCTGTCAAATCTCAGGTACATTGAATTTAACATGAGAACTATCTGAATAGGCTCACACTGGGCACAAATGTTGGTAAAGGTCACCACATCACTGAACAATATAGTGCACTCCTTGAACTCTCCTGTGGGCAGAAAGAGCAGTGGTGTTTGTAATGGATGGACAATCATGGTATCTATTTGAGACTTATTTGAAAAGATCATTCTATAGCCTCTCAGCTGTAATAATCATACACGGGTGCTGAGATGAAGGAGAGGGGTAAGAGTGTATCAAATATAAGAATAATTGCACATCCCAAACAACCCAAATATCTGAATACACCATATGCAGGATACATGTAGCTCGTTGTCCCTAATTTCATATATGTGCTTACTAAAGGGATTTGAGTGTATTATTGCTACCCTTAACAACAGTGGGAATCATCATGAGCCTAAATGTATAGATAGCATAGAGGTACTAAGAGAATTTTCTAGCAATGACCACTTTCTTTATTCCCTTCACTTCTGAACCCATATTTTCCTGTATACCCATGTCAAAACAAAAATCTCAGATTACTGCTGAAACACTGAATTTTATACACTGAATGGGCAGCTACTACCACCTTTCACCACCTAAGGAACCATTTTGGCAAAGAGCTTCCAAAGCTTTCTTTGAAAGAATAGCCTAATTTTTATTATCCTCCTAAGCATGGATGTCACCAAATGGGCCCCAGAGAAGTGGCAAAGGGGCTGTGCCTGCACTGCAACCTCTCCATCACCATCTCCTGTTGCACAAATCACACATCCCAAATGCATCCTGTTCATTCACCTGCCTCAACTCGCTTCCCCTCTTTCAGCTGGTTGGCCACGTGCTGGGGAAGCATGGCATAGAGCAGAGCTTCAGTCTTCTTCTTCTCTTCCTCCAGGTGCTTCGACAGGATCCTCAGCTCCTCCTTCTTCCTCTCCAGCTGGTTTGAGAGCTCCATCTCTGCCAGCCTCTGCTGGTTGAGGAGAATCAGGTCCCTGGTGACGTCGTGAGGGGCGATGTCTGCAATGTGCATCTGCCGCTCCTCCAGCTCGTGCAGAGTGCGCAGCAAGGGCGAGCACAGGTACAGCATGCACTGCAGGGACTCCATCCACATCATCTGCCCTGCGTGGAACAAGGGTTGGCAGGGGTTTTCAGCAGTGTGGCCTTTCACGGGCTGCTCAGCATTACTGGTGTTAATTTGAGGGGAAGAGTTCTAAGTCTGTAGGGTCTGGATGATCACAGGAATTTACTTCCTAGGAATTTGAGGTGAACTTGCTCAGAGGAGCCACACTAGGCAAATAACAAAATTTTGGAACCAGGAAGCAGTCACTTCCTCACTGCAGGTGCTGGGCAGAGCCCAGCTATGATTCAAGTCTCTCCTCCTCATGAGGAACCCCAGTGCTCACATCTCTCCTTTCTGGACCTCTCTGCATTTTGCCCTCCTCTCCTCCTAGGTCTTGAGCTGTTCCTGAAGCCAGTCAGTCAGAATCATGCACAGGGGAACTGAAACTCACAGTGATTAAGCGAAACATTTGAAGTTTCATTTCACAGTGCATATTTGGTGTGCCAGTAGAGTCAATGGCACCTTCCTCCCTGGAAACTGGAGCTTTCAGTTCCTATCATAATCTAAATAAGCAGTTACAAAAATGCCTGAAAGGTAAAAGGGATTTTTGGTGGGAGATCCAGTTTTTTGAGTTTTGGTTGAGGTTTGATTCTAACTCTGATTGTGATTGTTATTATTATTTCTATTTTTTTATTAGTAGTAGTAACTTGCTTCATAAGTATCATAGGTTTCTAAATAGCAATCTAGGAACTCCTGTTTCTTTCTTTCTCCCTCACCTCATCCCCAGGGCTACTGGATGAACAACTTTAAAACTAAGAGGATTGAAACATCAGAAATACATGTGAATCAACCCCTAGAGCATAAGAGAAAGTACAATTGTACCCATGACTAGTCAAAGTTCCTTGTTTTGGTAGCATTACCTTTTTCAAGGTGTCCCTAAACTCTCAATTTTCTTCTGAATCTCAGGAAAACAAGATTTGACATTACATAAAGATGAAAGGAGACAAGAGGAAATTAGTTCACACTACATAGTTCAGAAAAGAAAAACTGAAGTCACAGAACAATTAAACCAAATGTCATTTTAGTTAATGACACCAAGCAGAGTATCATCCCATATTCGGTCCTCTCAGTAAAAATAAAGCAAATACAATATTGTTTTTCGCTGAGATAATTTTAAATGGTAAACTCTTACGTGGCTTTAGGGGGGTGTCTGAAGACAGAAATTAGAACCTGAAAATGTGCTATAGAAAATAAAAACACAGAGAACTAATCTATTTTTAATCACATTTGAAACCCAGCCAGGAGCAAATAATTCCCCTCAAAGGCATAAATTAAGAACAAATCATGTATTCACAAGTGGATTTTGCAGCATCAGAAAACCACCACATTTCTAAGCCTTTCAAATAGGAGCAGAGTTGTTGTTTCTGACTAAAAACCTTGAAAATCTGGTGAGGTGATAGCAGAATTTGTGTCCAAGCATCTACTGTTTCTCTAAACAGAACCATGTAATCTCCTCACAGCCCAAGGGCTATTTATAGGACTTGAGTGAGGTCAGGAGTGCACCTCAGTGTAACTCCTGATTTAATATGAGCACTTATGCTGTTGAAAACAGTGAAGTACCTCTCAGCTCTAGCATTGGCCGCTCTTTCCACGACTCAGGCATCATCTCTCTTCTAGTCTGGAAAACAAATTGGCTGTTGATGAATTTCTGAATGCTGGAGATGGTGAAGGGTACTTCTGGGTGAATGATCCTGAAGTACTGATCCAAGCGGATGCCCATGGTCTGAATGCCAGGTACAATCTTTTGAATGCTCACCCCAGCTTGCTTCACTTTGAGCTTTAAAAGAAAATATGGAACAATATTACAATTCATGTCCCTTTGGGTTCAGACCAAGCAACAGCTGATCACTGTTTACATATTTCCACACACTTAGCTTTTCTAGAGCACATGGCTTATTTCTGAGCAAAGTTTTACCTTGCCAGTGTAGCACTACACAGATCTGAATGCCTGCTCTTCACAGCAAGACAAAGCCCCAAGAAAGGAATGTTGTTATTAAAATGTTCCTTCCTGTCAATTGTGAAAACCCCCCCAAACTACCGGCTATTATCCCTGCTTGCATTTGTATTTGCCTCACAAACTGCCTTACAGGTAGCTGCAGGAGAAAATTAGAGATACCAGAGTGTCTTGTATTCCAAAATGAAAATTACTGTGGCATAAAACGTCTTGACAAATATTAATTTTCTAATAGATGCCAGGGATTACTTTCTCTTAACAAAGTGTAAAGGTTTAGTAATTTTCCTTTATTCTGCTGGCCGTACCTGAGCTCTTAAATTCTGCAGGAATGTTCTTCTCGGCTTGTCATCAGTTATTGAAGCTCTGACCTGGCTACCAGTAATAGGTGTAGGACTTCACTTCTTTGCACACTAGTAATTTTATTAAATTATGCATACTAGCCTTCTTGAAAAGTTTAAGACTCTGTACTTTGGCTGACGTGGGCAGTGGCAAGAAGCAGATTATATGCTCTGGAATCTCAGTCAGCACAATGCCAAAACAGGTTCCCAGAGGGGAAAGTATTCAGCCTTCTTCTGCTGCCCCATCCTCAGCTTCTCCTTTCTTTGCTCCTGTCTTAAGCCAATATTCTCTGCACAGAGCTCAGAGCCAAGAGGACCTGTAGCTTGGTGGGAACCCAGGTGAGCTGGAGCCAGCCAGAGGGCAGCCAAGGGGGCTGCAGAGTCTGTGTGCACAGGAGAGGAGACTCAGTCCTGCCCTAGAAGGTAAAGAGAGTTTGGGTTCCCAGTGGGGTTGCATGCTGCCTGATTCAGTAGCTAGCTGGGCTCTCCCAGCAGAAGCATGTAGGAATAGGCTCAGGAAGCACAAAGAGCCTCAGCTGCCAGCAAAGCCCTCAGAGCCTCAGGACAGGTGAGTAACTGGGAGGAGAGGGGGAAACTGTAAGTGCAAAACCAGTTTAAAGGATGGGACCTGTCTCTGGTATATCCAGGGACAGGAAGGTGACCAGAAACCTCAAAAAATTCTGCTCACTATTTGGTAACAGATAAACTGCTGCAATAAACCTTGCTGGCATGTCGGCAGCTGTTTCAGACACTGCAAACTCAATAAATGCAAAGGAGATTCCTGTTTCTGTACAGAGTATTTCTGCAAATCCTGTGAGTGTACACTGCACACAGAGCACACACAGCAGGGAACTGTAGGACAGTCAAAACAGAGGGAAATTACTTTGAGGTTTATGCAAACTAAGGGCCCTGACCACATGCTTGTCCTACCTCTTTGTCAAAAACCATATGGAAAGGAAGTCCATTGCAAAATGTTTTTGTGTCAATCCAGAGGCTCTTGGGATAAACAGGATCAAATCCTCTCAGGAGCTTACCTGTGGCGAGATAAATGTGTAGTTCTAAAATCAGGCTGCACCTCGTAAAACCAATCAGCATCACTTTTTATCACTCAGTGAGACAGGACCCTATATCATAGTGAGTGAAGACAAAGCAAACAGTGTGTGGGCCCAGAAATGTGCACACATCTGTACCAAATGCTCTGCAGCGTAATCCACAGCTGATTAGCAACTAACCTGAGTCCGCTAAGTGTTTAAAACTTAAGCAAACAAAAACCACAGAGCACTTAGATGCATGAAATTATGTGGAAAAAATAACAATAGATGAACAACTGTAGATGTTACTTCTCTATGAATCTGCAGATGCCACAGCAATATATCCCACAAAAAATGTGCACAGAGGTGGATTTAATACATTTTGCCCGCTACCAAGAACACTTACAGAAGAAAAAAAAACAGTGTAATCTGGGATTTTTACAAGAAATCACATATAAAATGTCCACAGCACAGAGACAGAATTACTGTTTGGTTTCTATTTTACTTACCCTGAGATTTTTTACAAAATGGTCACAGACCTACAGAGTAGTTTGTGCTTACTCGCAGATACTTTTGTAAAAGGAATACAATGGGTAAAATATCAAAAGAGTTCATCTTTTGAATGAAGCACCCAAACCCTTTCATCTTCATGGTATAAACTTAGATTCCCAGTAACCCACCAGAATCAAAATGATGATTACTTCCAGTGATCCCTTTCCCCCTGAAGGCTATGACAGTTACTCAGTAAGTTCTGCTGAGAGCAAATGTTCAAGTCACTCTGGTGAAAAATATCACAAACTTAGAACCTAGCTTTTAGACTTCTTACTGCTTCAGGGGAAGTCAGTGTGGGTTTTTAATTTATCACAGTCTGGCTCTTGGTAACTCACACTTACAGCTAATGAATTTATTTTTCTTTAGTAATAATGCTAGTCTAAAATTTTACTTTAAATATATATTAATTGCTTACTTAGTCTATCTGCCCTTGTAATGCATGTGACACTGCACCAGGTGATACCAGGTTCAATTTTTCACTCATACCAGAATGCAGACATCTTGGCAATACTGAGCTAGATTCTCATGCCTTTTGGGGAATCAGAAGATCCTAACAGAAAAATTCCTTCCATTTTATAAACATATATAAACATCTAATACATATAGGCAAGAACAGAGGTTATTAGATTAGCAGAAGACTTTTGCTAGTGGAGGATGTAAATTGGCTTTCAAAATTTACTACAGTTGATAATTTTGGAAAGGAGTAGTAGTATCTACCAAGTTAAAAATACACTTTTAAATTCAGCATCTTAAACCAAGTGACATGAGAATGAAGAATCAAATTCACCACAGAATGGCATTTTATAGAAGAACAATTTTCAGATGAAAGCCCTGTTTAGGAGACAAAAGTGACAGGTCATATTCCATTTAAGTATCTGTCATTACTAAGCATGCTTATTATCTGCAATTTTTCTTTGATCATCAATGTCAAACTGAAAGAAACTCAACCAGAAACATTTTGAAAAGTTGCAGAGGAAATATAAATGCTAAGTTCAAAATGGATGGGTGGGTGGGGATAGGGAAGCTTACTGACTTTCTAACTGAAGAGACTCAGAAATGGTGATGAGCTCCCTCTGAATGATCTCTCACCTTTTCCTAATGTGATTATTCCTCTTAATGTTTTCCAGTGACTTTTCTTAACAGGACAAACAGAGTTTCCTCTGTCCCCAATTGCATTCTTGGCTTTTTCAAGGTCCTGTTGAAATAAATCCAAAGAGAAATACAAGGGTGTTTTTATTTCAAATACATTTCAGTAATATGGTGATTATGAATATTAAAATACCTCTTTATTCAGTTGGTTCTCAATTTGTTTTTCGGAGTCAACAAGACATTGAGATGAGGAAGAAAGTTCATTTCTTTCCTTGCATGGAAATAGAGGGGTTTGAGTGACAAGAAAAACAATATGTTCTTTTTTCCCAGTTCTTTCTTCTTCTTCTGTTTGATTGACTATTTTCATTGAAATCTCAATGTTAAAAAAATCCAGGGCTGCTGCACCGATGATTCCTGAAGGGGAAACAAAAGATAAGGTACTGCCAAGAACAAAACCTTTTCAATTCCCCTTTCAGAGGGCCCACAGTGGAATTTCACTGTTTCAGAAATCACTTTTCCAAAGGACTCTGGAAGAAGAAAGCAAGGCATGTCATTCCTGCTACCATTGCCATGATGAGAATATGCACATAGGAGGTCAGCTTTAAAGTTACTGCTGCTTTTGCCTTGGCTGAGGACAAATGCTGATTTTCACTAGGAGCAGCTCAGCAGGATATCTGAAGAATGTGTTCAAGTAGCCATCGAGCAGTGATATGAATTCCCATCAACCCAAAGTGTGCAGGGAGTCTAAAGAGATTCTGCTATACAATCTATTTCAGTCATTGAAGAATGTTATATTTTGAAAGGAAGGAAATATCTTTCATGCAGATGCACAATCAGTTCTCTCATTTCTGGTTAGGTATTGGGCAAAATACTGGACATCAAAATGACAACAAAAGCTCTGTCTGAAACTCCAAATAATTCTGTGCCTTCAATATCAAATAAGTTTTGACAAAGGGGGACGTTTTGATGAACTTCTAAATTCAGCATCATTTATGAAAGAAAGGAACATGATTGTCTCTTACAGACCTACAGCTCTCTAATGGTTGCCCAAGTACAGCTCTGGAGATTCTGGTAAATGCTGGTAAAAGATTCAGTCTGGAGCAGGGTTCAGTAGGAGTTTTACAGATTGGATGTTCTACAGGGTGGATGAATGTCTTCAACTCAACTCTGAAGTAGAATTTCTACTTCACTGTAATTTAAAAAGCACGAGTCGCTGAGAATTAATAAACAGTTAGACACAATACACATCATGAACTTATTTTTTCTTCCAGGGAGGAAATATAGCAAGAATGGACATTTATGGCCTGCGTTGCCATACAATAAATTTTGATGAAAGCTACTGGGAGCTAGGAGTGATCAGGCAGTAGGGAAATGAGGAGTTCGGGTGTCTGGACACTGAACTCTGCCAGGCTTCAATTCCATGGCCAGGCCTCATCTGAAAAAAGATACTGAACTCTGAGTGCATCTGCAAATATATGATTACTCTGTATATCTATGGCATTGATCTGTACTGTGCATTTAGTCTCATTACCTGGTACAATATGGCACAGACCTCTTCTGTCTGAATAGTAATGTAAATGCATTGATCCATCTTCATTCTTTTCTACTCTAAAAGATGGTGCATTCATCTCCTGAGGAAAAAAACCAAACACAACTAAAACCAAAACCTCAATATCTTTTTTTCTGAAAAAGTCTACCGATTAATTCCAGTAGTACGAAAGCATCTCATACCTTAATAACATAAACTGTAATATAAATAAGCTGAAAAACAGAAAACTAAATATTTTCACCTGTGAATAAAAATCTGCTATGCATTAGAGCCAACGTAGTAAATAATGCCTAATGTTGAGGACTAGTCAAACCCAGTCATTTTTAGAAATTGCCCTAACATTTGGAGCAATTTTTCAGAACATAGCAGATGAGAACATGCTTTGGTGATTTTTTCATTATTTATTCACACCTCTGAGATGCTGTTCCTTGTGTTATGAACTCTGGCAGAGTCCATCCATACCTGCTCAGCAGTTACTATTCAGACTTGCCTGATAAGAAAGGGACAGGTAGCTGTGCAATGCATCCAGGTTCTCTATGAACTCATAGAGATTTCCACCCAGTGTCCTCAGCATGTGGTCATAGCCTGAGCGCTTACAGAATTCAAAGAAATACTTTCCAAACTCCCTCAGAACAATGTCAGCAGGAACACCTGGCAAAATAAAGATATCTTAAAGAATAAGAAAGGTTTGGAAGGTCTTGCAATGCTGTCAGGTGGATTAAGATTGAAGGTAGAAAATTTGCAAGATAGGGAAAGCATTCCCAAGGGCACAAGAGACAAAACCTGGGCTGCAGTCTCAGGCTTGACCCAGGATGATCCATTTTTGAGGCCTGCTAACACATACCTAATACTTTGCAGGCTTTGTCGACAAGCTGCATTGTGATCTCATCTTTGTAAACCTCAAAAGTCAAGAAGGAATCCTGGACTCCAGCCTGCAGCCTACAACAGAGAAGACAATATTCTTGTCTCAGCAGCGCTGTACATACAACATGCTTGGGTGACCTAACCGGCATTTCTTAAGTACTGTTTGCAGTGAATGCACTCCTCAACCTCCCTCAAGCATTATATTGAAACATACTACCTCACCTAATGATGTAATTAGATTAAACTGCTTTCATTAAATTGCTTTAACATGGCTGAATGGTGGTGTCCACCTTACAATTTCTGCTATTTCACATTATGGTATTACAGTAAACTCTTTCAAGGATTAAGACATCATACTGTAGGGTGCTACAGCAAGTGGAGTCTTAGTTTGTTCTCAGCTCTACTGGTGTGCTGTTCAATGTGTCCACAATATCAAGTTCTTGGGGCTCCCCAAACATGCTGATTTTTTTTTTATATTGGCTTCAATGGATGATAATATTTGGTGGATGGATTATATGGCATCTAAGTATTATTTATGTATCTTGGAAATTCCATATAGCTCATAAAAACAAGACAAAACCAGAGATGATACAAGGCCGGATTGAATGGGACTTTGAGAAGCCTAGTCTAGTGGAAGAATCCCTACTCATGGCAGGGGGGTTGGAACCAGATGATCTGTGATTCTGTGACTAGGTGCTTTTCTGAGTACTGGAATTAAACTGACTTTAATAAGGATGACATCTTTTCTGTGTAATTACTTCTCAATATTGTCACAGTGAGCCAGTGAGTCTATTGCAAAATTGTCCATGAGACTAAATGTCATCTTTAATTATCTGATATGACAAGTTAATTGGGACAAATTAGTATCAGAGGATGAGGTGTTACAAGGCAAGAACCTATTGCTTTTGCCCTGTTAGTTACTCCTAGTAATTACTTGAGATACACATCAGCTACCATCTACCAATAAGAAATTATATCCCCTTCTGCTGAATTCCTGAGCACTTTCTTGCAATGCACTACATTTATTGGGAACACATTACCTTAATTTTTCCCATGTTTCTTCACCATACTTTTCAACCACCAAAGACTTCAGGCAAGTGTTTATAAATCCATACTGCAAAAGCAAATATATGAACATGGAAAAGATGTACTGGTTTTTCAAACATTGCCCCAACCCGCCACCTTTTTGTATTTCAGACTCCTCTGCTAATTTTACATTGCAGGAGAAAAAGTAATAACGCTTGACGGCCTAACGAGAAAGTAATAATGTTGGACAGCCATTACATCTTTTCGGTAAACAGCGCAGCGTTTTCCTCAGCGTTTCACGAGCGCTCAGCAGGAGAGAGCATCAGGCAGCGGCGTTTTGCGGAGGGGCCGAGGCACGGCCGGCCGGGGGTGCGGTGTGCCGGCGCTGCAGCGCGGGCAGAGCAGCCCCGGCCCCGCTCGCCTGCGGCACCGCGGGGACCCGGCCGTGCCCGGCCGCTGCGGCAGCGCCGGCACACCGCGCTGGGACCGGGGGCACGCCGAAAGAGCGGCCCGAGCAGCGCTGCCACTGCGCTACAGCCCCGGCACGGTGCGGTCCGAACGCCCCAGAGCCTGCGGGGCAGCACCCGGTCCCGGCACGGCGCTCGGGCTGGGAGCCAGCGACACGGGCTGCCCGTCTGTCTGTCCGTCCGTCCCCGGCAGGGGCTGTCTGTCTATCTGTCGGTCCCCGGCAGGAGCCGTCTGTCCGTCTGTGTGTCTGTGTGTGTGTCTGTCTGTCTGTCCCGGCCCGCCCCGCCGCCCCGCTCACCATCCTGCCGCTGCCGCCGGTCCCGCCGCGCCGCCCGCTGCCGGCCCGGGGGGGCGGCGGCCCGGCCAGGCCCGGCCCCGCGGCGCTCGCCCGCGGCGGTGGCACCCGCTGGCACCCGCTGGCACCCGCTGGCACTCGGTGGCACCCGCTGGCACTCGGTGGCACCCGCTGGCCGCGGGCACGGACGCGCCGCCGGCGCTGGGAGCGGCCCCGAGCGGTGCGGTCCCGGGTCCCCCCGCGCCCCCCACGGGCTCGGCTGTTTCCGCAGAAGAGGCGCGTTTCCCGCAGCTGCGGCTGTGTCGGGAATTCCGAGTGCTGCCGAGGAGCATCCCGGGGCCACGGCATCGCAGGCACGACGGCAGCTCACGGCAGGTCCCCTGTCCCTGGCAGTGTCCCCGGTGCGGTCAGCCCGGCCGGACGCTGCCGGGCACGGCCGGGATCATCGGCTCCCAACCTCCGGAGGGCAAGGAGCCGGGAGAGTGACAAGAGCGGAGGAGGTTCCTCGCCAGAGGTTTTTTAGAACTGACCTTATCAGAACAGGAGCAGAAATGGTGGAGGCAATGGCCGCCCTTAACCCAAGGACAGGAGGTTTGTAGGGAGAAGCAGCACCTTCCATTCGACTGCTACTGAGCTGGGAGTTGCTGCCCGAGGCCTGACAAGAAGCAGGAGGTGAAGCTCCCTGCATGTGGCTGCCATCATCCAGGCTGTGTCTGCAGCCACCCAGCCTTCTGAGAGGAAAGGACAGCAACAGGGATGTCAACAGGAACGCAGTGATTGGTGTTAAGTGCAATGGATTCATGGGGTTTGGTGCTTGGCAGAGTTATCTCATTTCCTAAGTTTATTTTTTAAATAATTATTTGTAGAGTGAGAGATTTGAGTGATTCGAGAGTCCCGAGGGAACGCAATGAAGAACTATTTGGGGAAAACCCCTCTCCCCTTGATAAAGATGTGGCTGCTGAAAGCCCTGTGCCACCACCTCACTGCTGCTGCTTGGTGCAGGGGTTGTGGGACACTGTAGGGAACTGTGTATCGAGCCAGCTCTGTGCCTGTCTGGCAAGGAGAGTTTTTCTCCTGGTGAGGTGATTCTAAGGCACTGTGCTCGTGGCTCTTTCTCTGATCCTTAGCCCTCCAGTGCTGCCTGTGTTCAGCAGGCACATCAAAGTCTGGGCCAAACCTCTGCAACAGGCTACGGAAGTGCTGAATTTCTGGCAGTCACAGCCCTCCCACCAGCCCTGTGCTCTCTCTGCCCTCCCACAGACTCCTCTAAACTCCCCACAGCCTTTCTGTCCCACATCACCAGTGGCTCTCCTGTGACCTCAAGGATAATAAACCAGGTCTTTTCTCAAAAGCCGCCTTGTGAGCCAAAGCCTGGTCGGAGCCAGGCCCAGGGGAGGAGAACAAAAGCCTGTGCCCTGCTGTATTCCCACTGCTGTGCATAGAGCACTAGTTTAGCACAGAAACATGTACACAAACCCCTCTGTATTTCCTGGACAATATCAAATATTTGTACAAACACGCACCTGTTGGAGCTAGTATTGGCCAGCACAACAGATGGCCTATCTCCTGGTTTTCTCTCTGTGCTGTGATTCCAAGGAGCACCCACGCCTGCTGCAGGGCAAGAGGTGATCCTGGACCCACAGACTCATCCCCACAGCTCAGCCAGCCAGCAGCACCTGAGGGGAATAAACACCATATCATCTAAGAATTGTATAGGTATGCTTACTGCCTTGCATTTATAAATGAATTTCTATTATACAGAAATGAAACTCATTTTAAGGCTTATTAAACCTGAGTCACTGGTGGGATTTGCAATTACAGTAAGAACTTTAGTATCCTCTCTTCTAGTACTTTAGTATCTTATCTTTTTCTCATTGTATGACACCTAAATAAGCAATACCATGATTTTAGTAGCAAAGCAACTATCAAAAAGATTTGGAGATGCAAGTCAGGTAATTTATCCAAAACTCACATTAGTACCTATATACTACATCTGTATTGTACAAGGTAAATCATACTGGAATTGAATTTATTATTGCTTTAGCCCTTCTTTGGTTAGTGAATTGATTCTACTGGGGGTTTTTTTCTGGTCCTTATGTGATTATGAGAGAAATTTGGATAAAGAAACTTCAAGTCAGGATTGGTTTTTGTGGGTCATTAGGCTGCTCATCCTTCACAGCCCCTGCCTCATAATGTGTCCTCAGTCACCTCTGTCATCTCAAGCTGGATAGCTGAAACCTTCCAAGTAAAAGAATATAAATCAAGATATTAAAAAAAAAAAATTACAATACCCTTCTGGTGTGACATGGGATTCTTTATTTCTTTGGCACAGTGTAATCAATACTTCCTAGAATTTTGAAATCAGCAGCTATTTCTGTGTATAACCACCAGTCTTTAATCAAAGACAACATCCAACATGTTTCTGTATCTCAGCCCACTCTGTGTAAAATGAAGAAAACAATACTCCCCTTTCCAATCTGTTGCTGTGCTCTGGTGATGGTGATTCAGGTCTCTCTTGGCACAGCACATTCAGGTCTCCCAAACAATACTGGACCTCACAGCAGAGATCTGGCATTGGCCCAGCCTACCACTTGCTACAACAGAGCAGGTATATTTGGGTATGTAGAGGGGAAGCTGGAGCAGGATGGCTTTGGTTTCAGAGGGTTTCCTGCTTCCTAGAACACACAGGGTGGAGAGGGATAGGCTCAGACAGAACTGCACACTGGAATTCCACTGAGAGGCTGAGCCGCTTGCTGAGGGCACAGGACAACTTCAGGTGAAATGTGTCTGGAAGGTCCTCCATGGGCTGCACCTGCACACAGCGTTTCCTTCCTCCTGTAGCCCACTCAGCATCCAGTGCTGATATCCAAACAGCAGACTGAGGACTGTGCTGCTGTAAAATTCTGTAAAATTCTGCAACATTTCTGGCAGTTTGTAAGTGTGCCTTATATTTTTTCTGCCTTTGTGGCAAAAGGTTCGTTAATTCAGAAGGGAGGTGCTGTGGCCTTGCAAAAGAGGCCTGACAATTGATTTTATCAAGAGCCAATTTCCCCTGTCCTCTGTTGTGCCTGTACCCAGTTAGTTCTAAACAGCATCCTTGAGCCCTAGGTAGTTCAGCAAAATAAATGGGCCATCTGCAAGGCTGTATACACTGTTTCTTCAATTAGATGAGAGGTGAAAATATGCAATGCAGCAATTTATAACTCCTGGCTACAGCCTTGAAGAATGCACTCATAGACCGTCATGGTCTGTGTATGCAAGGCCATCCTCCTTTTTCTTCTTTTTCTCTCTGTTGTGTGATCATTACCAACAATGCAAAGTCATATGTGAGTTGCCATGGTGGAGGGGCTCCTGCCATGGCCGTCTGAGCAGAGCACATTCTAAATGTTGCACTCTGGAGCCCAAAATACCACAGCAGAAACAGAATCCTTTCTCCAAGTGGTTGCCAGCACTGTCTCCTACCAAAGACCCCTAAGGATGCAGGCCTTTTCAGCACACGTCCTTCAAACACAGCCACACATCCGTTGTTCAGATATCATGTGTTCACATTTGTCTTAAATTAGCCTGCACAGTGACTTTTTGGTGACTCAAAGTGAAAAAGAATCTCTCCTTCTACTGATGCAAACCAAAAAGGAAGTTTTATATATATATATATACGCATTGGGAGGCTTCCAGTACTTCACACTACCAAACCATGAAGACAGCTGATGCAGAGTCTAGATCAGGAATAAAAATAAACACAGGAGATGTGCTGTCCTGCATAGTTTGGATGGCTCCAATTTTCAAAACACATATTTTTAACTCCCAGCAGTTATATTTGAATTCTTATTAAAACCCTGGGCAAAATTTAAATTACATTAATGTAGACTAACTCAACAACAGTGAAACTGCATGACTGCAAGCTTTGTCCTCAAGAAAGCTTTCAAAACTCCAGCTCCTCTGGTCATCTGTTAAGCTGAGCTGGAGATAGGAGGCCATCAATAATATTTTAAATGGGAATTAAGTTGGAAAGTCAGCTCCAAAACCTATTCACAGGTGCCCTTGAGCTCACAGATGGGGAGGGAACTGAAGAAATTAATGATTCCTCCAGGAGTTGGACAGTCACTGGCATCGCTCCCTCTCCCCTGGCTTTCCATGTCTGCTGCCATGGAGGTCTGCTCTCCCTGTGTGTGTGATCCCCCTGACACTTCCCTTCCTCAGCACTCCTCCCATCTGTGAGAGTCAGGGCTGCATCCCTGGAAATGTCTCATGCAAAAGAGAAACAGGCCCTGGAGGAACATTTACATGAAACTTTCTGCTTAAGGTCTTTGTGCATGCTCCTCTGACACCTTAAGTTTTAGCTTTCATATTTTTTTTTAGATTCTGTGCTGCCTTGGTGTGTAACTCTGAACTTCATATTAGGTGTTAGTAAGGTCTCTTCATAGGGTAGTTACACAAAGCAATCCTTTTCCAACCCATGAACCAAGGACAACTGTTACATCCTCAGCCCCAAAAAGTGTAAGCAACAGCGAATTGAGGAGAGCAAGAGGATGGGACTTCAAAACCTGAAGCTGCAACTGGACAATTAACCCCAATATGTAAATGGACCAAAACTTATAAAAGTGTGAAAACGTGTGACCAGTGGTCCATCTTGGGTCCATCTTGGGTGTAGCCCTGGCCAGGCACTTGTACTGCCCAAGGTGTATCCTAAAGGCCTTTTAATAAATATCCACTTTAACTTTGTCTACCCTCTGTTCTAGGTCAGCCTCTCTAGGCATCACCTCTGGGTATTTTCTTTAGCTTGTTTCTTGTATGGCTACTCACATTCAAGAGCTAGCATCCAATATCTTTGTTTTCTACAAAGAAAATACCTCATTGCTTGTATTTTCCCCCTCTGATTGCTAGTTAATGAAATGGTTCCAGCTGTAACATCACTGCAATGAGCTACAAAGAATCACTTGTCTAGACTGCCTGGGCCAGGCTCATTTCAGCTACAGCTCACAGATGGGACAGTTATCCAGGGACTGGAAGAATGCAGTCAAGAATAGTGCAAAAATGGTTAAAAGCTGATGCCCATCAATCTTTAGTGCTTTTCTATTGTATCCGTATTGTACTCTAGCCTTGTAGCTCCAACGCATGAGCCTATGGAGCTGTTTGGTCACTTTCTGGCATCTTGTTCCTTTGGAAATGTGACTTCAAATTACGAGGTACTTGTGCCAAATGAAGAAATAGTGCAGTACCAGCCTGTGCAGGAGGTGCTGCTAAACAAGGAGTATCTGAGGGATCTGTGGTGTATTTCCTTTCCATCTCACCAGTGTCTCTTCCCTGTGATTTGAAGAAAGGGCCTTTCCTGGACTATTCATGTCACCTATCATCTGCCATGTAACTCAAAGTCTCCAAAGACCCAGTTCAAGAATGCAAACCAGTTTAGCAGCACATCCCTGATAAAGTCAAACCAACAAATGGTAAATGCAGGCTGTAGCTTTATTTGTCTTTCATATTGTGAGAGATTACTCCTTTACTTTTGGAAATGATAATCCAGATATCCTCCATTGTGGCATAATAAACATCTGGGGTTTGTGCTTAAGAGGTGGGCCCAGAGTTCCTGTGGCTGTGGGTATTAAAAGCTCCAACTGTTAAATTGCAAATCTTATTGAATATTTTGGTGGTCCGCTCAGCTTTCTCCTTGGCTACCCTTTCCCACTGAAGCACCTACCACTGAAGCTCTTTTGGTGCTTCGGAGGTAACAATCAGCTTCCTTGTTGCTCGTACTCCTCCAAGTAACATTTTGCAATAATATTAATTATACAGCATGCTTAGATTTCTCATACCATTATTAGCAAATACGTGTTTACTCTAGCTTTCCTTGTTTGAACTGAATCTCTGAACTATATCCCATGTGGTATTTTCGAAACATACTTGGATCTATTCTGTGCAAAGGTGAAGTTCAATATCCTTTTTCATCACTAGGGACAAACTGTTCTACAGGTTTAGGTCTGAGTTTCCAGAGGACAGCAGAACCCATGATCCCCAAGAAGAATTGGACCTGAGCTTTGACAGTAAAGCACTTTATGAAAAGGAGGAAGTATACAAAAAACAATTCCCTTGTTTAAGCAAGAGAAGCAAAATTTATAATTTACTAGGGAGTGCTAAATAGGGAGAAGTAAACTCTGCTGGAAAAATCCAAGTGGAGATCTGTGATGGTAATACAAAAGAGGTCCAAAGGCTGAAGCTCTAAGGAAACCCTGTTGATTTGTCATGTAGAAGGGCTCTTAGGCAGGAGTTTATAAATGTTAAAGCCAGAATGGTTAATGACTTAAAAAAAATGAGAGTTATAAGGAAGAAATGTAAATTCTAGTGAAGTGGAAAGAAAAGGAAGACTAAAAGCATGAAGTGCTTGCCCCCGTGCCCAGTGTGTGTCACTTGGTCTTTAAAGGCACAAAGGGATGATGGCTCCTATTCCTCCTGCACAGGGAGAAATGCTGTGATCAGGAGTGAGGAAGATGACAGCTGCTTGCTGGATGTTAGAACAGCTTTATTTTTTGTAATGGGCTCTACAAGGGGTAAAGGCTTAGCTGGAGAATTAAAGTGACACACCTGTCTCTAGGAGGGTGAACTGAGGGGATGAGAAACTCACAGACAACCTGAGAGCACCTAGTAAGAAGTAATTGGAGGTAGCCCTGTGTTTCCTCTGTCTCTGCCTACAACTGCAATCTCCTTTTTCATCTCTCCTTTCGAAACTGGTGGTGATGATCTAACCAGCACCTGACTAGCCAGACTTTGGTACTATGGGTAGCTGGATCACGTGATGGGGGAGTGGCTGTCACCCTGGCAAATCCCTTCAGAGGATTACCCCAAAATATCTGTAATTTTCCTTTCAGCCTTAAACCACCCACTTCCATCCAATCAACAATGAACAAACTTGAAAGGCCCAGTGTGTTGAGCTGTTGTGCAGAGAGAACAAGAGCTAAAATCTATACTACCAAGAAAACCTGAGGAATTATCCCTTTGGTGCTTGCTGAGGATTACTCTGTCTTCTGACTTCCCTGTGTATTTGCGTAGACTGAATTTATATTGCAGTGCAGGAAGGTCCTTCCCTCCCTCTCCAATCAAAGCAATAGAGCCAAAACAGGCAGCATTGGGTGTTTAAAAAAGATTCACCACACAGTCTCAATTATTTCTCTGAATTCTGCTGTGGCTGATTGCAGTCATCCTCAGGAACAGAAAATACCCTTCTGTAAGCTTGCAATAATAAAGGCTTTCTAGCTTAGGCTAGCTACTGAAAATGCCCTGCACCTTTCTGACCTCTGGTGTAGCCATTTAATAGCTCTTGCAGATTGATTTGGGGACAATAGTGGTCTTTAGACTGGTTTTGGTTTTGTGCTTGGCTTTGCACTGATATGAATACTAGATATACTAAAATTGAGGGTTTGGGGGTTTTAATGTAGATGTGGGGATGCAACTATTTGAGATCTCCAGCATTTCCCTTGAGGTTGATTTTTCCTCTGATAATTTGTTTTGCCAAAACCAGTGCTTTCCTTTCTTGACTTGAATCATCTTGGTTTCATCAAAACTGGTTTTATATAGTGTGTCTCTGAGGCTGAGGAGTAGCTGTGTTGAAAGGCTATTTTTTTTTCTTAGAATAAGAACCTATTTCTGCACCCCTGTCTAGTCTGCTTGAACTAGTTCTGCCCCACACGGATGAAGCAGTTTAGTTGTAGCTACAAAGAACTTGACAAAGAGTGTAAGATCTGCCCAAGAAGCAAGATAAATTGCTTGTGTTCATCTCTGGGCCACCAGTAGGATCAGAAGCAGACAATTAATGTATGTGTGGGCCATGCTCCAGTGCAGATGTGTCTGTCACACACTGGGAAACTGGTACTGACCTCACAATGGGTGTAGCAGAAAACTGCCCAAATCTGGACAACACTGGCCTTTACAAAAATGGTTTGCAAGTACAGCTAACTTCTTACTGCTGTGTGAATGCCAGCTTTGCTCCATTTTTTGTCATGACCAGGACTGATGCTGGATTTCCCTGCTGAAAGAAGGGAAATCCAAATACTGGTCTTTCATGGAGGTGGAGGGACATGAGTTAGTGTGGGAGCTGGCTGTGGAATGAGTGCAGTGGGATGATGTGTACATGCACATGTAAAACAGGAGCTCTACTGCAGCACGAACTACAGCTCGGGGTGCAATGCTATCTTTGGCTGCACGGAATTACATGGCTCAGCAAAGCCTCTGCATTTGTCTGTGTGGCCAGCAAGCATGCTGCAGTTTGTTTGTGTGCATGGAACCATTTCAAAGCCTGCGGGATCATGTTGCTGCTGGAGCAATTTGTCTTCCCTGCTGCATGCACAGCAGCACCTGCAGCCCCTCAGGAGTGTGCTGGGGCTTTGCTCCCCTCCTTTCTTGCTGCTTGGCTAGTTTCCCCTTTCTTTTCTCCCTTCTTTTCCTTACTCTGACAGAGTAGCCTTGTGGGGAAGGCAAAGCAGGGTGTTTCTGAAGCACTGCAATGCAAATAAACCAGCTCCAACTGAACCTTGACTGGGAAAATCTGTGCTGCACGGTGTGGCCATCACAGTATGTGTGAGCTGCAAGGAAAGACTGCCAGACAGGTGAAGAGCCTGAAGGACCTGAAGCACCTCAGTTCTTTGACAGTGACAGTGCTTGTGAGAAACAGATTAAAACTAATTTGTGAATCAGCTCTAAAATTATAATTTTATTCATGCTTGATGGGTGTGAGTACTGTATAAAGTCAACATCAGATACCAGAGTATGTTGTATCTCTCTTCAAAGCCTTGCACAAGTGGTGCTTGTAATGCAGGTGAATGGTGATGTCCACATTTTCCCAGGGGGAAAACAGAAGAGCAGTGCAATGTGCAATGGGACACAGGGGTGATGATCCAGCATGTAACTCCAGAGCTGCTGCCCATCAGACCTGTACTCTGGACCGTTTTTATTAGCTGAAACAAGCAAGTACAAATGCAAAGGTGGCAAGATGTGAGCTTCTAACTGAGAAGCAGAACCACCAAGCAGTTAATTGGGAGGAGGCTAGCTCCAACTTGTACAGCTGTTCTGTCCCAACAGCTTGCCTGATGGTGTAACACATTAAAAACAACAATAATCCTGCTGTCCGGTAACGTGTACAGGCTAGTTACTAGAATCTTAACTGCAGCTGGATGCAGAAATGCAGGAATGAGTATCCCAGGTAAAGCCAACCCAAATCTATAGTGACAAGTCTTTTCAAGGATTGGCCATTAGGATGACAGAGTCTAAGTTACATGGGCTTCCACTGCTTCCCAGACTTCCATTTGCTGCCCATAAGCCAACAAGTTTTATTCCTCATTTTTCCCTATGGCAACATCCATCTACCAAAGTTTCAAATGCTGTTTTATGTATGAAACTTGCTGGGGTGCTAGGCAACACCTCTTTTCTCACATGGAAGAGCGATCTCTTTAATGGAATTAAAGAGAAGACATAATTTCCTGCTTCCATGCCTATAAGTGAGAGAATTTTTAATTGGGTAAGAAATATTAGAGTGCCTTTTGAAAATGCTTTTCTAACATAGGCTAACAACCTCGACTCTATGCCTTGATTTCCATGCTTTGGGGAAAAGAGATGGGAATAGCAATAGAATATTCTGATGCCAAAACAGTGACTGGGCACAAGCAGCAAGGTTACAGGAAAATGGAAACTGCCCAGGCTTTGGGCTCTTCTGACAAGTAATGCCTATGGCATGATGGTCTGAAAATCCATCCTACATTCAGGATTGTCCCTGTGATTCCTATGTCTTCTGTGTATTGCAAGTATTTCCTTACACAGTTTCTAAAAGAAGGGAAGACAAGGCAGAGGTATTCAACAGCCATCCAGAACCAGAGCACTTGGTGCTTAAAGTAATCCTGAAGAATCTTGTGGATCCATGCATGTCATCAAAATTTGTGCAGGATTACCCAACAGAGCTCTTGATTCATAGGACTTGGACTAATGAACACCAGGAAAATAATAGATTGTATTGGGTAATCTGTGTGTTTGGACACCCAATCCCTCAAGCCAAGTCATTCTTGTAGGCCTGGAATATCTTAGAATGAAAAATTCTGCCATTGCTACAGGTCTTCATTAAACCACAGAGCAAAGTCCTCTGCATTCCACCCACTGTGTACTACTGAGAAGAAAACACTGTGAGTAAAAATCTGACTTTAGTCATTAAATTCCTGCCAAACAAAAGTAGATACTTTTTTTCCTTATGGCTGCAGAAACTGGACCTTGGATGAATTTCCTGTCAGCAGTGAGTCTGATCAAGCACTGTGCAGCTGACAGCCAGACTGGCACTGCCTCACCACACACAGAAACTGGGCTCCAAAGGATCTCATGTGCAAGGAGGGCTGAAAGGCATATTAATTTTTAATTAAATGTTTGACTTTCAGGTTTAGAAGGTCTCCTCAAGATGTGTGTCAGTAATATGTACAATGCTATGAATGAGTAGGTAGGTTCTTCCTCACTGAGAATATACATATGTGTGTGTGTGTGTGTACATGTGTGTATATGTATATGAATGTTTGTAAAGCAAGCTGGCCCAGTAACAGCTCTGCAGCTATGAATGCAAACCTCCTGCCTTGCTCTGGTTGCATTCAGTGCTGCAGCAGTTTCACAGTGGTAGCTCTGGAAGCTTGCTCAAGAGGAGTAGTCCCAGACACTGGTGCACAGAGTTTCAATCAGAAAGAAAAATCCTAAAAATAATGTCATAAGCTAGTGCTGACATGTGTGGAAAGAGCTTAGCAGAGTTATGTAAAGGACTGACTGGTGTGGTGTAGATTTCTATGTAGGGAAGGCTGGCTTAGTTGGGGTTTTTTTGGTGAGGAATATCTGAGAAAGAGACAAGAAATGGAGAAGGGCATGAAGAGAGAGATGGAGAGTGTTAATGGTTTGTCCTCTGGAAACTAGAAAATTTATGTTCCCCATGGAAACAATTGCACCTGTTTCACCACATGTTTTTTTTTCAGCTATTTGGCCCTCCTCAGATCATATGAGTATTTTTGAAGTTTGGCAGAAGGTACACAGAGTCAGACTTCGAAGCTACTCTCTTGTTTCTGGATGCTTTCCTACAACTGCGAAGTTGTAGGAAAAGAAGCAACTCTAGGATATCATACCATTTCTTCTCATAGGCAACTGTATCTGTTTTCTTGTTAGTAAGCACTGTATGTCACTCTTTCCACAGCCCAGGACTGCATTTACTGGAACCCAGGTGTGTGTGCTAAACAACACCACTGCTTCTGTATAAGATGTACCAGCTATACACAAAGCTCCAGTAAATGAGTCACATTTAATAAATTCTCCCCCTTTTGGAAATGCATTTATATATATGTGTTCTCTTATCCACGGTGAAGAAGTGTTTGGAATATATTATTAAGGGTAACATTTATATTTGATTAAGGGATGTCTGTTCATTGGGATAAATCCTTTAAGTCAGGGTGGTTCTGAAATGTTAAAGCAGCATTAAATAAATAAATAAATAAACAAACCAACAACTAAAATTTCTTTAAAATATACAAATAAATAAAGCAAGCACATGCCACTCTCCCTGGGTAAAAATCTACAATTAAGTGAATTGCCCTTTTAACTAATCAAAAATTCTTTAGACATATTTCTGCTGTGGCAACTGGCCCAGCATTAGGCTGATTGATGGGGCTTGTGAAATGGCCTTTAGGACTTTCTAATCTGGTCAAAAATCTTCCCAACTCCTAATAGTCTAGCTGGCCCAGGGTTGGAGTGGGGGCTGTCTTCCTAGATCCCGCATTTAAAAATCCTGCAGTCTTCCTTTTGGCAATGTAAGCATATAAAAGTCTTTGGTACTTTTCCAGCCACTCACTTAAATAAGACCATGTACTGAGCACTAAGTGTGAAAGAAATATACATGCCTTTAAAAGTCAACAAGAAAAGTATTTTTGTTTGTTTAATTTAAAAGCTGGCATTGTGCCTCATGCTCTTTACAGCTGCTAATAGCTGACAGCTTCAACCTCTGCCAGGCCCTGAAGGGGGCTGGAGATGCTGGGTGCACAAGAGGACAGGAGTTACACCTTTCCATTTGGCTGACTTTGTCTGATTTGGCAGAAGAAAACTCTTTGACGTTCCTGGTTTTAGGAAGCCTGCAAACTAAGCTGGGTTTGCTGAGCCGTTGCCTGATGTCTAGGAGTTGCTAAACTGTCATAGCATTTTGACAACAAAATGGCTAAAATAGCACAAGTGTTGCTCCTGTTATTTCTAAAACACCTCAGGACTACCCTAAAATTTATTTTCTTCTATTTTCCTGAAAAATCTGGTACTAAAGGCTAGGTTTGTCGTTAACATTCATCCCACATTCACTTCATTAATACACACATTTGTTAAATTCATGTTCTGCTAAGATGCCTGCTTCGCTTAAAAAATAAAATAAAATTGGAAATCTTTGAGGAGGAGAATTTCTGAGGGTCTTTAGCTAAGGTGAACCCAAACCCTTGCAAATTAATTAAGAGCCTTTTTAAAGACAGGTGTATTGATGGGGTTCCCAATAAATCTGCATATATACACTTGTCCTGCATACTGCAGACATCAGAAGTATCCCTTAGAATGGCTTTAAAGGAAAATAGAAGGAAATTTGTGATAATGTTGATCAAAAAATGAAATTTCAGCATTTTGAAAATGCCAGAATATTGGTTTCATTTTGTGTTTTCACATCCTTTTTGGGTTCTTTTTTATCCTACGCTCATGAAACCAATAGAAAGTAATGAAGCATATAACTGGATCTACGTCACCAGTTGCAAAAGGTTTCTGATAATAACATGTGCCTATCCCTAGCCGTTAGAATTTCTCAATTAGAAGAACCAGAAAAGTTGGTGAGAGAGATTATGGTTAAATAATTTGTAGATTATTTTTTTTATTCCTCCACTCCCAGTTACACATTGGAAGGATCCCATTAAACAGAGAAGAAGAAATTTATCACCCAGAAATAACTCTTATTGTCTGTCTTAACATTACTACTAGTATTCTCTCTCCATACTAAACCAGAAGTGTTTTACAGAGTCATATTTTTTTACAGTGATATCGAACTTGCTGTTTGCTCAAATTAAGAAACATCAATGGTATATGCAATAAAAATTGATTTTCAAGAGTGCTATGTGCAACACAGCTCATTTGAGGAATATTGCTTGGCTTATCCTCTATGGGCAGAATCTGCAGACTGTCTGACAGCATTTTAAATTGAAGTAGTGATTTTAGTAATGACATGAATAAAACATCCCCTCGCCATGAAGCTGGAGCCAACTAAGCCTTGAGATCTGGCCACAGCTGATTTCAATCCCTAGAAAGAATTTGGGTCAGAGAGAGACACTAAGAAATGTGGTTGCCAACCTGAGTATCACCTTGAAAAGTGGTCACTGTTTGATCAAATATTTATTTTCTTTTTATCAGCAAAGGAGGCTTGTGTAAAGTGCATCAGTAACAATGAACTTTTCTTGATACATTGTATTTTTATTACAAAAATTTTGTCATGCATCTGATACATCCATCCTAGGAAGGTAGTCTAGTATATAGATTTTTATTCAGGTGTATGTAGCTCTTCATTGTTTTTTCTGTACTTTGTCTTTTAATGTCTTGAGAAACTGCAGCCATTTCCTGGGAATGGGTCTGTGCTACCAACACACCATGCTCTCTCATGAGGACATTATTTATTTAGGTACTTCTCTAGGATCAAGCAAAAAACTCACTGACATCCAAAGTTTATTTTTTACCTTGCGTCCATGTCATGACTGTTCCAAAAGCCAGGCTCAGCACACGTGGGCCACTGGACTCTGCACAAGAGACAGATCTCAGCATACCAAGGTGATCTCATGCATGTTCACACCAGGTTCAATATATCTACTACGTGATCTTTTTCTCACTTGCCTTAGGCCTCCTTTCAGACTATAAAGGCATGGATCATAATCCCATTCCTGAAAGCACATCTTCCTTCCCATCACACCTTTCCTATAACCTGCCTTATCTGCATCATTTGCAAACCTGTTTGCAGAATATTGTCTGTTTTTGTGCTTGTCTAGTGCCAGATAAAAGTACTGTTTGTGGGCTCTCAGATGACAGCGTAGTAAAGATAGAAGCAATAATCTTGTGGTTTAAAGAGGCATCTTGTCTGAATGTACTGTCATGGAATAAAAGCTGTTAAAAGATCATTTCTTGCATTGAACTCAACCTTGTGATTTGAGAGCTTTTTAAGGGCTGAAAGACAGTTGTGTTTTTCACTGATATTTTGTATTTTTTAAGCAGAACTAAAAAAAATGGACAGTTGTACTATGCAACTTGCTTGACTACCTGATGGTCATGTGCCATTACCATTTTGCAAACCCCTTTGACTGCTGAAAGTCTTGCTCTCTGCCTCCAGTTTTGCATTTTCATCACAACCAGGAGTTACCAACAGGACAACTGTGCCAAAAAGGTGTAACCAGGGCAATTAATGCTCACTACTCTGTTTCAGGCAAGTTCTGCTGGGTTAGATCAAACAGCTGCCAAAGGCAGGCTTGACTAACCAGCATGCTTTGTCTCAGGCAGATCAGGAAAACAGCAACGCAATTCCAGTTCATTCCAGGGACAGCCCTGGTTTCTGGAAATGCCCATTCCAGATGCTTGGCATCTTTAGCCTGCAGAACCAGGTCTGGAAGAGGATGTTTACCAGCTGTCTGTAAAATAATGACTGTTTTCTGAGGCTTCAGTCACATGGTCATTGTAGAAATGGCTTTGTGGCACTTGAAGACATCCATCCCCAGCCATAAGCTGAAAATTACCTTCTTCCTGGTACAGCTGAGATGTCAGAATAAATCATCTGGGCACTCATCATGGGTTTTAGTGCAAAGACAGCAGGTTAGTAACTGCTGGTAGGAGTGATGTGTGTTCACCCACCTGACTTTTCTGCTGGAATTTAAACACTGATTTTTTTAGATAGCCTTATATACTCAGGGCTGACTGTACAGCTGCTGCAGAGTGATGACAAACACCTGGATGTTGGTCACATCTTAAACTGGCACAGCTGCTTGGCCACTAAATACCTGATGTGAGACTGAACATTACTCACTTTGCAGCACAAGGTTTGCTGTGGCAGTGTGAAAGACCTGGAAAGGATACCAACTGCACCTGTGTAGAGCCTTCTCCCATGCAGAAGTAACTTTTGGAACAATGTGTACATTTTAGAACAAGAAAACTCCCATGTGGAAAACCTAGACTTTTACCTAGGTTTAGAGAATGTGAAAAGGCCACAAATGTACAGGCATTTTAAGTATGCCAGGCAAGCAATTCTCTGTCACTTAGCAAACAGGAAACGTCAGAATAGTTGAGGCGTGAAAGTCAGTAACAGCCACAAATAAAGTAATCTCTGGTGAGTGTAACCATGAAAAATGTGAAATGTGTTTTCCCTTCAAGCTTCAAAGTAACTTCCTCCAGTCCCATAGAAACTGAATTGGTACAAAGACACTAGATCTCATAAGAAGGAAGATTGTTCAGCTATCTCAGATATTCTTCATCAGCCCTGTCTGTGCCACACACAGCAGTGGGTAAATGCTCCCAAAAGTCTACATTTCACACCTGCATCTGCAGATGATTCTAAGAGCTGCTGCTGCTGCTGTTGCTACTAAAGTGAATAAATCCAGAGGTTCTGGAAGAATGTGGCATTAGTGGCTACTCCTGACAGAACTCACCCCATTTGGACTCTGACTTGGTATTTAGCAGGTTACTAAGCTTCATTTGACAGGTTGAATAATGAGGGATCTGTCACATGTGTAGGTAAATAGTTGTAAGGAATAATTATCTTTGGTGTTGCATTGTTTTTGATCTTGCTTCAGTTTCCAACCAATTTGTTGGGCTCTCTTTTCCTAGCAGATTTAAATGCCAGTACTCTCAGAAACCACCTTCCCAGGTGGGGGCTTTATACACCAAGAAAAAGTTACCTCTAACTTTTTGGTAGGTGTTTGTGTAGTATGATGGTACAGGTGCAGCTTTTTAAATTTTGCTTGGGTTAGTGCACAATATTTTCTTCTGTGGTTTGTAACAGAAAACAGGGGAATTTTTTTCCTAAAAGGTTGCCTTGAGTGTTTTGGAGCATCTGGCTCTTTGAGACTATTTTCTGACACAATATATTCACATCCGTTTACCTCTTAAGAGCAAATTGTTGTGATGTGATAGGGAAAATATCTGAACCTGAACCTGAACCATTTGTCTGACTGCACCACTGCAGCTTTCATCTTGGTTGGAACTCTGCAGCATGGTTTTTTTTCCTAATGTGAGCCGTGCACAAGCGATTTGCTCCAGCTAAAACTCCTGACATACTACTGTTTAAACTCTGCACTTGAGAATGAAGCAGTGGTTTCACAGCTCAAAAATGGGGCTGTAAGCCAGGAGCCTGCCTGTTCCCGATGGGACACCCTCTCCTGCAGCAGCGGTGGCAGCAGTGAGGAGGACACAGACACCCACCCACGGTGCTGCTGCAGTCGCTGTTTGACAGGGACCCGAGCAGGGCGTGAAAGCAGCCGATGGCACAGTCCTCACAGCGATTGCTGCCATCAGAGAAGCTGCAGTGCTGGGGATTTACAGGCCATTGGTTTGCTCGTGTCTTTTGCAGTCACTCTGTGCAAGATCACCGTCAAAGACCTGCATCAGAGATGCGAGTTTGCACTGGAACTGACGCTTGACTTAGCCTGTTAAGGACTTCAGTATTATTCCAACGATCGTGAAGTGGGTCAAGTCCTGAAAGGGAAGCCAGTGGTGTTTGGACAGCATTAATTTTTGTTATGTGCATTGTCTGGTTAGACCTGTTTTTGAAATGTGCCACTACACGATGTGCTCATTACAGCAACCTCATCATCTCCTCCTGCCCGTCCTCGGCACTCTGCTGTAAACAGTCCAGTGCGAGTCGGCCGGCACTGCAGGTGGGTCTTGTGCAACCAGCGCTGCTGGAGCCTGCTCCGGGCGGGCTGATGGCAGGCACAGGGCTCTGAGGGACAGCCTGCCTTCAGCTGTGCCCACCAGCAAGGGTTGTAAGTCACGTCAGGAACTGAGAAAATAGGGTTGAGGCAGTACCTCAACATCTCTTTTTCTTCCTCCTTGCAAAAATATTTGAAAGTAATTTAGTCTGGTTTAATTTTGAAACTGTTGAGCTATTTAGGCTGTCATATTTTAGCATTTACTCTGTTTGTGGTGGCATTTAAATGCAACAAAAATTAAATTTAAACACATCCCAGCCAAATGTTCCAAGCAGCATGTTTCCATGAGTGACCAAGCAAATAACTTTATGCTGCTTGTTTTCCTTCTTGTCTTGCCACTCCACAGCCTTTCACTGCACCTCAGACCTCTCAGCCACCCCTATTGCCCCTACTCTGCCAAAAAAGACCCCAAACAAAACAAAAAATAAAATCCAACTGTGCTCCTTGTTAAAGCAAACAAAATACTTGGTATGTTATTCCACAGAAGGAAGAAATAAGAAAAACAAAACAAAACAAAACAAAAAAACAAATGAGCAAACAAAACCCCACAACTCCTGACTTACAGATCTACCTGAAATGCAAGTAGCTTTATTACTGTGAATTATACCTCTGCCTAAACTCCTCAGAAGTAGTGATTGAGGAAGATAAAAACAAGCTTTTTCTTCATCCAGAACATACAGTAAAGGAAAAAAAAAGTGTCAAAATGGATAGAAATAATGTGAAATGTTATGCCTTGAAATTGTTCTGTTTCTTCAAAGAGAACTGTAATAGTGTCCTGGTAAATCATATTTCTGAATGTTGATCCTGTTTCTACAGGAAGCTATTGTCCCTGTACCCACTGAAATCTAGAAAACCTGTGCACAGATCAGTCAGCTGGTTGTGATTCGCAGGGAAGGAATTAAGGCACTACAAGTATACATTTATATGGTTGTCTTGAGCTTTTTTTTTTTTTTGTTCTTTCTGTGATTTAGAGTAGGATTCTGCTTTTTGGCAGAATTCTCAATATGATCAATTAAAAGCCAGTTTGTGGTTCATTCGTCAGATGCTTGAACTGTCTTATATTTGGTTCCTGTGTCATGTATCAATTATGCAAATCTGAAAGCAATCATCACATGCAAAGTGATGCAGGCACTTACAGAAAAAAGCAGAAAAAACAAAAAAAAAGAATGAGGAGGAGGGGGAGGCCTTCCTCCTGAATCTGGGCTTTGCAGGGAGGGATCTCACTGTTTTTCCCACCACATAAGGATTTCTTTTCTACCTTACAGTGAATTCAAGCCCTGAGAAGCTTGTCCCTGAGTTTGCAGCCAGGCATTTGGGTGCTCTTCAGACCAGGATGTGGTCATTCTGCATCCTTCCGTGATAAAAATACTTTTTTTTTTTCTTTATGCTTTTATATTTCAGTCCCTCACCCCTGTGTAAGGAAGATGTGAAAATACACATGTATGATTCCTTGGAAAGGATGGTTACTTAAAAAAAACAAATCACAGTTCCTGAGTTTGGTGAAGCACAATTAAGCCTTATCAACCAGAAAGTCACCATTTGAAATTAAAAAAAAAAAAATTTGCACAGGTATGTAGTGAATATTTTTCTGGAAGTTAACACAAGCTATGTTCTGCCTAAAGGCCTAAAAAAAAAATTTAAAGTTACATCAATTCCAATGTAATGTGGTCTTTACATTCTTCTAAAATTTCTGGTGCCTTTCACATGATTAAGATTATATGTTAAGATGTAAATCAGATTATAAGCCCAGTATTTAAATAATTAAATATTTGCTGTGACCTTCAAGACACACAGGTCAATGCAAAGGGCAAATCCTTCTGGTGCTGACAGCACGGTGGTGACGTGTTATTCAGGTGGAGATATTCTGTGTGGACTGGTAGGCACCTAAGCAATGTCCCCTGTCATTTAGTGATATCATCAGTATCTAAAATCAGAGGACTGGTAGGACTTCAGGAAAAAATAAAACCCAAACAGTAAATGACTTCTTAGGATAATGCTGAGCTCTCCTCTGCACTAGAGCGACTTATTCTGGGGGTGTTTGTAGCTCTGCATGTTGTTGTGGTTGCTATAAGCTGGGTTTAAGGCTGCTCAGTGCTCAGATGTGAACTTCCCAACAGGGTTGACCCTCCTGTGCACAAGAACCACTCCCTCGTGGCCAGACCACAGAAGGACATGAGATGTTTGGGACACAGCTGGGGTGACCCAGGTAAGCCACAGGGTGCATCACACTTCCTCTGCTAATCTGTCTTCCTCCACCTGCCTGTCTTCCTTCTGGCTTTGACCCACCTGGAATTAACATTATAAGCACTTAACAAACATCTCAGTTAGTTCTCTGTGTAAGCTCCAAGGGTAACTTTTAGTGAAACCTCATTTTGTACATTATGTATGGAAATAGAAAATTTGCACTAAGAAATGGTAATTGTCTCCACCTTGGACAGTCACAGACCAGACCTCAGACATGAAAGGAGGAGCTACAAGGGAATCTGTGTTAGCAGATATGACACACTGGGTCATAAATCTGCACCAAAAGAAGGCTCAGGCTCCAAATTCAGTTTTTAGTGATAAAATTAGAACTATCATTATACTTGTGCTAGCATGTGGTAACTATAAACTCATGTGTAAAAGAAAGCTATTTGACATGAGAATTGAGATTACGTGGTGGGAGCATAATTCTGTTTTTTGTTGAGTGTAATGTGCCAGCCTGAACAGTGCCTGAGGGTGAGTCAGCACTCTTCTACTTTTAGATAAAAAATGTGCATTAAGAGCAACTTAGATTGAGAAGGCAAAGAGGCTGGTTGTCCAGCTGTAAGCATAAGGCCAGTGTCAGGAAGCACAGAAGAAATCGTTAGCCATTTGCAGTAATTGGGACAGTAAAAGTTGTTTTTTTCTTCTTTCTCGAAAGAAGAAACGCCAGTTCCTCAAAAATGCTTTGTGGGGAAAGTTTTGGCTTTGAAAAGTGCACTAAATTTGTTGAAAAGTGTTCTTGCAACGTTTTCAAAATTAAAAAAAAAAATCTGTGTTTTAGTATAAATTTACTTTTACTTTAGCTCTGCAAACTGTTTTTACAAGAGTCAAACATTTTCAAATGATTTTATTCTAACTGATATGGAATGGGAAAAAACCCATATTAACATAAGAGGTTGTCCTCACTTGGCAAAGGAGGACTTAGGAGGAGAAATGACATTGAAATTATATTGAAACAATGTGTAAGCCATATTCTTCATATTAACAACTGGTAATCTTTCCCTTCTCATCTCATCTTTGTTTGATCTGCATCTTGACTTTACTGTAATTTTGAAAAGGACTGGTTCCTATTGCATAGTCATGTTGCAATCATTGTTTATTGTGTTACTCTTATATAACACCTACTCTAGGCGTATATACTTAATTCTGATTAAGAGATTAAAAAAATATGTCGTACACGAACATGCATAGTCCCAAAAGGAAGTGTGTGTAACCAAGTCCAAAAGACAAAACTGGTGAAATCACTGTTACAGAAGGTAAACTAGCTCAGAGAAAGACTGCTGCTTCTGTGAACATGTGCAGTCTACAGGCACCTGTAGGAAAACACTAACGATGGAGGTACGTGGAGCGGGATGTAAAATGTGCATCACACAATGCCCTGGTGTTGGGAGTCCAGTTCAAGAGTCACCTGAAAGAAATTCTCTTCCTGGCTACGCCACCTCCTTCCTTTGGGGGATCTTGAGCAAGACATGTTTTGGTGCACATTTCAACTTCAAAACCCACTCACTTTTCAGTCAGGCCCCTAGCATCTGGGACCTAGATTCCTCCTGGCTGACCAGCCTAACTTCCAGAGGTGCTCCTCTGTTAACTTCCAGAATCTGACATTTTCTAACCATTCTACAGCAACTGCCCTTTGCTGAACGACCTATATTTAACTCCAGGCACATGTAAGCATTGCCTCAGGTGGCACCCTCATTTCCCAAACATGCACTGACTGCAACGCAGACACAGAGCATCGGTGAATACACCTGCCTTGCATCACGGCACTGTGCAGACACAGAGCATCGGTGAATTCACCTGGCACCGTGCAGACACAGAGTATCGGTGAATAACCCGGCACTGTGCAGACACAGAGCATCGGTGAATACACCTGCCTTGCATCATGGCACTGTGCAGACACACACGAGTATCGGTGAATACACCCGGCCCTGTGCAGACACAGAGCATCGCTCAATGAACCCGCCTTGCACCACGGCATTCTGCGGCGGGACCCGCCTGCCGCTGACACCATTCCCAGGGCCAGCACTGGCATCGGGGAGATTTCCAAGGGCAAGGGGCAGTAAAAGGAACGCAGTGCAGGTTGACACCAGGTACCAGGCACGGGCAGGTGCTTCCCGGCCGGGGCCGTGTCCCGTGTGTCCGCGGGGCTGCAGCAGCTGCGAGGCCCACTGGCGTATCCCTGGAGTGGCACCAAGACCTGCACTTTAAACCTAACGAAACAACTGCCACAAGCCCGATAAGTGAGATATGGAGCAACTGGTGGAGTCGCCGTTCCTGGAGGTGTTTAAAAGTCGTTTGGGTCTGGCGCTGGGTGATGCGCTTCAGTGTCTTAGGAGTTACAGGGGCAGCGGGGAGCGGACGGTTGGACTGCATGATCTTAAAGCTCTCTTCCAAGCCCGATGACGCCGCGATTCCCTGAGATGACGCCGCGATTCCCCGATCCTCAGGCACCGGCGGGGCTGGGAACCCCGCAGGACACCCGCGGCCCCGCCGCCCCTCACGGGACGCGCCGCCTGCCCGCCTTGGCCCCGCCCCCCCGCGCGGCGCTGCTTTCCGCCAATCAGCGGAGCCCTCCCCGGCCGCGCGCCTTCCCCGCCCTCCGCTCCCCGCCCACCGCGGCCGTGCCGGCCCGCCGGAGACCGGACTTCTCGCGAGAGCGGCGGAAAGCTCGCGAGAGCGGCGAGGCCCCCCTCCACCCCCGCCCCCGGCCCTCCCGCCGCCCCCGCCCCACCGCGGCCGGATCCGAGTGTGCCGGGCGGTGGGAGGGGAGGGAAGGAAGGGAAGCGGAGCAGGGGAAGGAAGAGAAGGGAAGGAAGGAAAGGGGGGGGGCGCCCGGCCCTGCGCAGTGAGCGATGTTTGTCCGCCATCGCGGCGGAGGCTGAAGGAAGCGCCGCCAGCGGAGCGAGGGGCCCGCGCCGCCGCCTCTCCCGCCCGGCCCGGCCCGGTCGGCCCGGCCCCCGCGCTCTCCGCGCCCCCCGGGGGCCGCGCTCGCAGCGAAGGTCGCCAGCGGCCTCCCCCGGCCCCGTGCCCGGGCCCGCCGCCCCGCCGCGCGTCGCCCGGCTCTGTCGCCCCGCGCCGGAGGCGCCGCCGGGCCCGAAGATGTCGAACCTGAGCAAGGGGACGGGCAGCCGGAAGGACACCAAGATGCGGATCCGCGCCTTCCCCGTGAGTACCGGGCCCGGCCCAGCGGCCTCCGCAGGCCCCGGCGCGCTGCGGGCCGCGGGCAGGGGCGGCCGCGGGAGCGAGCGGGGCGGGGGGAGCTGTCAGCCGGCCCCGGGCACCCCCAGGGCCCGGCCGGGCGGGGGGAGCTGCGGAAGGCGCTCCTCTCCTCAGGGAAGCGGTGCCTCACGGCGAGTGGGAGGCGGAGGAACTGGTCCCCGCGATTATCGCCTCCCTCATCAAACAAATCAATTATGAAAATCCACGTAGGGCAGTGGGGAGGGGGGCAGTGGGGGCTGGTGTCTTTGTTTTCAAGGAAAAGGCCTCAGAGAGGGAGCCGAAGGTTATGCGCCTTCACTAACAAATGTAGTTAGCCCCGGAAGGTGTGTGGGGGGGGGGAATATTTATTTATGTCTTCTGCGGAGTTTCCTCTTGCTGAATTTCTCTCTCCGCTCCGTAGAAGAGGCTCGAAGTCGTACGATTCTAATATTTCGGTGGCACAGTGCCAGCTGTTCCGAAGGTGTTACTACAAACATGTAGGCATAGGTAACTTGCTGCAGGTTCGGCGGAGTCGTGAGCGTGCCTTCACTTGGAGTTCCGGAGGGGAAGGAGCCGGATTATTAATTTGAAGTGCCATAACGCTGCTGTGTTGTGACAGTCGGCTCAATTAAAGCTTACAGCGGAATAACAACTACAGCACGAGTAATGGCGTTGGGGTACGAGAGGATAGGAAAGGTTCAGCCTGCCGGAGGATGAGCAGGAGGCGTGTGTGTGTTCTGCGGGGTGTATGTTAAAAAGAAGATACTTAGTTCAATCTCTGGCTTTTAAGGCTTAGCCTTGGCTTTTAACGTTTAGCGTGAACTTTTCAATGCTCTGTCTGATCCCAGTAGGCAGCGGTGTAGAACTAATGTGCTGTGCCTTCAGAGAGGAACTGGACATACCTGTTTATCTCATTTCACTGGCAGGGCATATATCAATATATTTGCTTCATCCAAACTCTTGCTGATGGAATTAGAAGATTCCTTATAGTCTCAGCAACCAACTTCACAGCAGTCTGAGTTACATTGTTTTACTCTTTTCTCTGCTTTTAATCACCGATAGTTGCATTCAGTGGTAAAAGTAAAAAGCGAAAAGTGGGCTGTGAGATTAGGTATTTTAGCTGATGGTAGGTTTTTCATCTCCATATTTCATTTATTTCTTTAAAAAGCCTTGTCAGTTTTGGATTATAGAAATAAAGGAGAAGACTTGCTGCCATATGACCGCAGTTTTAGTAAAAAAGTAGTAGGAAAACCTGCACAAAAATAAACCATGACAAAAGCAATGTGTATGTTTTTAATCAACTGCACCAAAGATAGCAGTCTTAATTTGATAAACAGATTCATGTATTCCAGCTGTGAATGAGTAGCTATGGGTCAGACAACAAAGGCAGACTTAACAATGGGATAAACTTAAGTTTGTATTTTTCACCTCTTCCATATGTGAAATTTGTTTTGCAGGGGTGAGAAATGCTTTAATGGAGCCCTGTTCTTACATAAAGTTAAACGTTGTCAAGTTTGTTTTTTTTTAACTGTTTTTACTAGCATTGTCTTTCTTTTCAGTTGCTTAAAGAATATCTAGGTTAAAATGTGAAAAACAAAGTGTCTTCTCGCTAAAATAACTCAATAAGTCACAAGGCTGTTTGGGGACATCTGTTGATAGCAACTTTCCAGGTGTCCCCTCTGATATATTTTTTTACTTAAGACAGTCTGTTGACAATTCTGTTGATAAACTGTTTATAGAAAAGAAATTTGTATTTTGTTGAGAGATTTGGTGGGGTTTTCCTTTCTTAACTGCAAAAGCCAGCAACTGTAGTTGATGTAAAAATCTTAACACACATTTTGTATAGATGTAAGTGGTTGTGAAGCTTGGTCCAGGAAATGACTTGGTGCCAGTGACTGCAGTGGGATTATTTGTGTCAATGAGGTGCATTTTTGTGCGGGGTAGAGTCTGTGTTTAGAAAATGTAGTACTCATGCAGCAGCTATGGATCCTCACTCATCTGTCCCAAATGTGGTGGTTCTGCTCTTTGGCTCTCAGTATAAGAGTGCTTCCAGAGGTGGTTTTCTAGGCTGCTTCAATTTGTCTTCTTATTGATCATCCTTCCTCAGGAGGTCTTCCTGGTTTAGATTAGTGGCTTCTTGCATGGAGGTTGCTATTTACTATTGCATTAGGCTAGAAATAGCCAAATTGGAATGGTGCTGTTCCTGGAGCATAGCAATTTTAGCATAACTTCCTCTGTGTGGGTTCTGTTTTTTTAATATTTTACATTTTTATGACATATTTCATACTTCTGTTATTATGATTGATAATAGCTAAAGGAAAGGAGAAATAGTAATTTGCCAAACATTACCTAAGTTTACATTTTCTACCTTAGGAAAAATTTAGTCGAAGTGGACCAAAACATTGGGAAAGCACCAGTCTTCTACCTGGAGATCTTAATACTGAGGAATTAATTTTGTTCTAAATTTGTTTTTTGTTATTCTTGTAATTGGTGCCAGATTATCTATCAGTCCAAGTATCCATTAAGATTTGCTAGCCTTGGTGTGTGCTGTGATGTGCTTTTTCTTACCTCAAGGGCAATGGAGTACACTGTTCACTGAACTGGGTTGTACAGTAATCAAAAGTAACTGAGAAAAACAGTTTTCTGTAGGTTTACTCTTCCAGTTTTTCTTTTCCTCATTTATAAACTGTCTTAGTAAAAAGAACTTCGTGTTCGCTTGTTCATAATGACTTAAAGACAGTGATAATCTTTGCATCACAAGTAAAGCCCAGATGAGGATCCATTCTCTGAGACTTCAGGCTTGAGCATATTTCAAACCTGGGAAGAATAACAGAAATAAATTTCTAAGAAAGGTTGTTGTATGTTCAGGAAAGCAAACTCATGAGGTTAATCTTGTGCAGTTATCCTCATGTACCACCACAGAAGACTTCCAGTGTGCTACTTTCAGTATCCACTTCTGGTGCTTTTAACACCTCTATGAAATGTAGCTGTTCCATATTTATATAAGGTCTATCCAAAAGGCATTCAGGGTGATGTTAAAGCCAGAGATGGAACAGTGCAAGAAGGCTTTTGAGAGACAGGTTCCTTTTTCTTAAGCAGTCTTCAAACTCTGTTGTTTCAAATACATACACACTGTAACCAATATGAATATGGGAGATAAAAATAGCAGAATTTCAGAAATGTCATTTAATTGTCTGGGATGTATGTTTACTGCAGTTAGTAAGTTGGGGATTTTGAATTACTTGGAAGAGTGCTGTGGTCTGCTGGATACATGTGCATTGTTTGAAAATGTAGGTTTGATACAACTACAAAACATGAATTTCTTGCGCCTGTTTTGAAGAAGCATTGGGGGTTGTTTTCTTCCAGGTTTTCAGGTTTAAAGGTGCTCTCAGGGTCTCAGATTGGCTCTCACTCCTTAACTCTCAGTGAGCCCATCACTGCTGGCTACAGGAATACTTACAAGCTCTCAAACAAATTTACAGCAAATCCGATTTTGAGATGATTTAGTTGATCTGTGGACTATGGTGCCAAAATTGGTAGATTTGGCCTAAAAAATTTTGGAGAGATGTGATTTCTGTAAGGGAGATCTAGAATGTATAAACTGCTTTTCCTGCAATATATTTGAGCTGTTTTGCTGTGACTGTTTGGCTAGTGGAAAACTGTAGCCTTAAATGTGTTTTGATGGAAAAGTTGTACATAGTAAAAAAAAAAAATGCACATTTCTTACAGAAATAATCAGAATGTAGGGATTCAGAAAGCATTTGGGGAATTAATTTTCAAAATTTAATCAAGCAACATTAAGCTGTGTTGAATGAACTTTTTTGTAAGAGCTCATTCTTCTCTCAGTGCAGGTGTCACCATAAAATTGCTTGAACAGATCTTTCTGAAAACCAGCATGACCCAGTGGATGTTATTTAGTTTGATCATTAGGGTTGGAGGGTTTTTTAAATGCTTTCAATAAATTTCCTGTCCTGCAGAATGTCTTTCTCTAGAGCAGTGCTACAAAGTTGTGTTTTGCCAGTTCTCAGAAATGTTTTGGTGGATCAGTGCTACATAGTTAAATTTTGAAATCTGTGCAGCTTTTAGAGATTCTACACATGCACTTCCAATAGAACAAGTCTTTAAAAAAACATGTGTGAGCTTCACTGACTAGTTTTATTTGAAATACTTGTGCCCAAGAAAATTCTCATTTTGTTCAATGTTGTGCAGACAGACAGCCTTTCATTTCCTTCAGCTGATGTTACTTCTTGACTGATGTTATTTCTTCCTCGAAGTTACGTAAACTTAGAAGTAAATAACTGCAGCTCTTCCATGAGAAAGGATTAAGATTCATATTTTCATTGCCAGCTCTCCCTTCTCCTCGATCTAACAGCCACTTGTTCTAGGCTTTGTGTAGGCAGAAGGCTTTTTCTTTTTTTTCCAGGGAGCACCAACTGCTTCTGTGGTTTGTTTTGAGTCTTGGGGAATTGATGATGCAAGTAGAGATGAGGTTTGTTAAATTTATGCTTCAACCTATAATGTGTAGATCTATCAATTCCAGAAGCTGGTGTTGATTTGGTCCATCTTGAGCATCTTAAAGCAGATAGCCCCTAGAAAAAAAACCACTGAGGTGTGGTTGAATTTTGAAGCATTCAGGTTATGTAAGAGGTACGTGAGGATCTGCTTTGGCTTTCAACCCTCAGAGCCTGTGTGAGGGAGAGCCTGGAGAGGCAGGGAAGGTGGGAAAGGAGTGGAATTGGGGGGGGGGGGGGATTTACTGCAGGCTTTTTCAGCTCTGAATAAAATCATGTGAACATACCAAGTGCTGCAAGATCACCTGGTTAACTCCATGTTTTACATGCTTAGCTTGTCACTCTTGATTACTTTATATTCTCAAACATATTTATGAGAGCTAGATTATCTTAGCTAACCCATGCAGTGTTCATGGTCTTAAGTTCACATTCACAACTGAAATTTTGGTACACTTAAAGGCTAAGAATAAAACAGACCAAAACACTAAAACATTGATTTTTATTCAAAGAAAGATTATTTTTTTGTGCAAATTAAGAAAAACAAGGAAATACTTGCATTTACTGGACAGCTGATCTTATGAAGTCCTTCCAGTTTTCACGTTTGTTTTTTTTTCTTTAATAAAATGCTGTGAGCAAACTGAATGTCCTAATAATACATTTAGAATTTTTAAGAAGTGGGAGCAGTAATTGCAGGGCAGTCTGAGTAGTTAGTTGTAGGTGGGTTTTTATTAGGTTGGGGTTTTTTTCTGTAACACACTGCATATTATCTTCTAGTTTTTGCCTCACCTAATCTGGGTAGGGTTCTTCAGTTCTGTAGATGTTCAGGTTTCAGTTACCAGTTTTCTTGGTTTTCTTTGTTAACTGGGTCTTAAGTTCTGGGCAATCATCATTTCTGTTGACACCAAGTTTTGAGCCAGTGCCTCGGCGTGGCTCAGGAAGGAGCAGTGCCATTTATGAATCTTGCTGTGTTTGAAATTTGCCTGATTTTGCAGAGGACTACAAGGCTAAAGTGACCCGTTAGGATTTTTATACTGCCTAATTCAATCTGAGCTTTTTCAAGTGGCTTTATTAGGTTTCTCCATCCCTTCACTTGAGTTGTGTAGTAATGCATTATTAAACGGGAATTACTATTTTTCCCTGGTAGTCGTAGGTAAAAGGACTTTATGAGAGTAGTTATAAGATCGATGAATTTTTGATATTCTACGTGAATAATTGTAGTAGTAGTATTTAACATAAAATTAGGCTTTTTTCTGTAAAAAATAGTAAAATTTCTCAAAATTTTCCATTTAATCTGTTCTGGACATGTACACACAGCATAAGTGACCCCATTTTTCAGAATTCCAAGCAGATATTCTGTAGTCTTAGGCTTTGATCTGTAGGGCAGGTAGCCTGAGTGCAGGTGCTTTTAAATTTTCCTCACCACCACTGATATGCAGTGCCAGTGTCTCTGTATGTGGTGAAAACATTGTATGATAGACTGGGACAGATTTTCCTTAAGATAGTTTGATTGAGTCCATTCATAAAACAGAGTGATTGTGTTACAGTCTAAAATAGGTTCTTGACCTTGTACATATGCTCACTGGATCTTATCTTTGATTTCTAGTAGCTGTACAAGTGGAAAAGCAGCTCTTGAGGAGTCGGGTCATGCTTTTCATTCTGAGTCAGGTTATGTGGAAACACAGGAAGGCAACATTGTACAAAACTCCAGCATGGCCAAGCATGCTTCTAATCACATGATTGCTTTATTTTTCTGAAGATCAGTTAAGGCCTGTAGAATTTGTAAATGCCTGATGTTTCTTTTCTGAAGGTGCAAGTACTGGTGTCTCAGCATCAGTAAATACTGTTAGATGGCTTAACTAAAGAACTTCCATATTGACTTCAGCATTTTAGGAATGGCAAAAAGTGCACTTAATACCTGGGTGCTGCAAGGAGGACGAAACCATAGTAAACATTTATGTGTGGATGATGTTTGCAGTGGAGTGGCCTCAACTCTTTAATTAGCTGTGTGTAAAATCAGTGTTTGAGGGCTGAAACTGTCTTGCTTGTAGTTTAAATAAGGTATAATGCTATGCAAAATGTGAGCAGATAACTTACTTTATTGGTTTATAGTTATGAATGAGGTACATTTGTGGAAAAGCCAATTTTTGTTTAATGCTACTGAGAATAAACAAACCAAGGCAATAACTTAAATTATACATGTGAATGATATAAAATTGGACAAGCTAATATAATAAATTCATAATGTTAATTTCTTAGACTGCATGTGGTCTGAGCATAGGCCATGCATGTCTTTTTCTTACATTTTGTATGTGAAGAATCTTCATTGAAATAAACATTTCACTTCTGCACTAGTTTTGTTTTTAAAGTGTTGATAGCATCTGAGTGGACCTGGTTTTTTACATTACATACATGGATTTAATTTTCTGTATAGCTGTGAATTCTTTTCTATTGCAATCATTTCAGTGTTAGTCTTGAGTCTTGCAGGTGCTGCTGATCTGTGCATCTGATGATGGTGTTTGCACTGTGTGGGACAGAAATTCCCCGGAGAGGTTATTGTCAGGACAGAGCAGTATTGATTATCTGTAAATTTGTAAGAGATTGATTAATTGTATTTTCCTTCTCCTACCTGAAGGAAGCTGAGGGAGGAAAAAAGAATCATCCTGTGTTGGCCTCTGTTTACCATGAAATTTTATCTTTCTATTCCTGTGCAAGCTCTTGAATTGTTCTGCTGTTGTTATTATTATGGAGGAGTTCTCATCGAGCCCCCAAACCTCTCAAGCCCCACCATCTCCCTTTCTGCCTTCATCCCCCTCATCATTCATTGTGTTCCTTGTTTTGAAATGACTATAGGAAATGTGTCTGCAATCTCTATAAGCTGGTGTGTATTTCACAGATTTCCTCTTTAGGTAGTGTTGATTTTTGGACAATTGTAAAATACTGAGCTACTTGTAGGTTAATTGAAAAAAAGCCAGAAACAATTCCTATGGGATTTGCCTTCAGTGTTGGGCAGGCGAGGAATGGGCTATTTGTGGTTCAGGGAAGCTTTCTGAATTCAGGTCATCAAAGCTGGAAAGTTAATGAACTAATAGATTTTTTTCACTTGGAGTGATGATACCCCTGAGGAAACTCGGTGCCTTCCACAGAAGGTGTGGATGTGCAGAACAGCACTGCTCTTTCTTTTGACACTTCACTGGGATTGAGGCATGCAGCATCTCTGTGATTTTCTAAGGTGATTGCAATGTTAATATTATAGAAGTCACCAATACAAAAGATTTGCCAAAAAAACCTAATTCATTTAATCTATTATTAAATTTAGACTTTTATTTCTACTTTGTAGTGTTGGTTGGGTGATGGTCTTAAAACTAAATCGACATATAATCACATTCTGATTCAAAATTTTTGTCTGTTCTGACTCGGTTAAAATACTAACAGTATACTGTTAGAAATACTAACTGGTTTTATTAGTTTAGAGTTAGGAATGATCTGAGCAGTCTGGGGTGTAGTGATGTTGCTTCTGCTGACAGTGACCTGTTGTCAGGTCCAGGCACTCAGGATCACCTGCAATGCTGAGCTCCCACTGTTGTAAAAGGAAATGAGGAGAGTCAGGGGTCTCAATCCCATTGAAGTTGGAGATTTCCAGCTATCTTCAGTCTTTGTTAGTAAATCTTGTTAGGTTAAACGTAAGCAAACAACTTCCCTTTCTGCTTTCAAGTCTTTAGTAAATTGGAAGTAACTGCAGTGGAAGAGGAATGAGCCATCTCCTTGCCCTGCAGTGTAAGAGCCTGCACATGGCCCCCGATCCCAAGTAAGCAGCTTGGAGGAAGTTTGCAGGCCAGTGTAATTTGTGTAGTTTGCTCACAGTCACACAGTCCTCAGGTTTTGAAAAGCTTGTCCTTGGCTCTTTAAAGCTTTTATTGCAGTGGAGTGCTAAATGACTTGAATGAAATTTTTAGGATTTGGCCCTGTTTGTAGATGGAACAAGGCATGCCTAGTAATTTATAAAGTTTTGTGCCACTGTTTGCAGTGTCTTGTCATTTCACCTGTGCCAAGAGCCTGGGCTGTACCTTTCCCTCCCCACACCTTACAGACCTCCAGGATGCTGCTGATCTGTGAGAAGGATGATTCACTCCCAGAAATCCAGTTTTCCTTTGTTCCATATTTTGCTGTTCTAATTAGGTTGAAATATTTTCTTTTAACACCAACTTTGTTTAGCATAGAAACAAAGCTATTGTATTTCTTTTGGGAACATATTTCCTCCTGTTAGACAAGCCTTTTTAATTTTTTTTCCCATTGCTTTAATTTGAGGAAAGTTATTTTAGAATTACTACTTCTGAAGTGAGTTGAGGACTCTGAACTTCTCATTAGTCTTTAGAATACTGATAATAATTTTTATTCTTTTGGGTAGGGCAGAGGAAGCAGATATATGTTTGTCATCAAATCCTTGTATTCCTTCCCATTCGTTCAGAATGGGTTTCTCTTGAGCTAAGCAATCCTGTCACAATATGCTCTTTTTTTTTTTTTTCCCCCACGTGTTATTTACACCGTAAGTGACAGTACATCTAACTAAAATAAGTAAAAAACTTACTTCTGGTCTGAAAATGCTTCTGTTAATTTGCAAAGCTGGAAGTGAAAGATCAGACTTTCTGGATGGTGACTTAGATCTGGACTTCAGCTCTGAGTTTCCAGAGAAGTAGAGAGTATAGACAGCATACAATATGAAGTCTGTGGAGAGTGTACATACAGCAGTGTAGGCAGCTCTTCTTTTCCCTTGTTAGTTTGAAGAGCTCTTGGGGAATCAGTTTCATTGCAGGTGTTTTATAGTCCTCCTCCCTTTTTCAGGTGCTGTAGAAATGTCACTGAATGTTTTTGAAAGAGCCTTGGTTAATAATACAGGCAATGTCACTCTTTTGGCTGTTTAAGCATTTCCATTCTATATCAGTGACAACCATCTTTTGAGCTAGAGCTTCCTAGATTTAGCCTCTTAGCAGTTTAGTTCTTCTAGAAGCTTGAACAAAACCAATCATTTGTTTTATTTTAAATACAACTTTTTAAAGAACAAGTTTCATAATGTAATGTCAGGTGGGCAGAAGCTTGCATCGTGGCAGGGGTGATTTGCTCATTCACAGCTAATGCCTTTTGATGTTTGAAAGGCATTTAGATTTGTCTGCACATGCTGGGGAAAAAAGATGTTATTTAAAAACTTGGATTTCTGTATTTTAATTAAATACAATTCTGGTGTCTTCTTTGGGCAAAGCATGCAACTGTAGAATAAAGTCTTTGGTGTAAATAGTAGCACCTTAGAAAGTTCATGTTGAAAATAAGTTAATTTTGGTGTTTTGCTTTTCCTCAGTATCCAGCTCTGCTGGAGGACAACATTCATTAGTTCTTGCTGAATAAAGCATATTATGTTTATTTCAAGCAGTTTGAGCCTTGTGGGAAGTAAGTAGCAAGGCAGGTGAGTGAGGAAGAGACAGAGTTAAGCTTTGTATAAGTGATCACAGATGCTGGCATTACCAACTTTGATTATTCCCTGTTAATTAACCAACTGATAGAGTTTTTAGAGAGAACCTTGAGGACTGGTCAGTGTGAATCCATATTTATACCAGTAAGTGGATGAAAAATGAGGCTGTTGAGCCAGCATTCATTTTTCATTGGCCCACTCAGAGAGGCAATATTCTTCTTTTGTCTGTATTATAAAGTTCTTTTTCATCTGTATTAATAGAGTGACTGAAGGTGCATTTTGTAAGTTGAACATCATACATTGAAAAGTGAACCCAAAGGTTGATTTTTGGGGAGTATAAGTTTGCCCATTAGTATGGGATAGTGTTGGGAAAGTGAGCAAAGGTCTGCAAGAACAACTTTAAGTTGTCTTAAAGTTGTCTATGTTCACAGAATGACCACTGTGTAACTTGGTGTTTCAGTTTTTGTCTGCCTCTTCAGAGTGTTTCTGGGTTTTGTAGTTTTTTAAAGAAATGAAACAAAAATGTTAGTTTTTTCTTATTATCTTTTGCCTTGTGTTTATCTGGTAAGTGATGGCTGCCCAGAATGACATAGTTTGTAGTCTTAGTTCTGATGAAGCAGGTGTTGGGGAGGAGTTGTTTTTCTCAATTTTCTCCCCTTCAGCATTTTGTGTTCCACAGATTTGAAAGACTAAAGATGAGGAAGGGCATTTGGGAAAAACAAAATAAACTGTATTAAATGAAAGTTGAAATCTAGAGTAAGAGATGTGTGTTGGTAGTTCAAGATCAGTCTCGTTCTTCTGAATTGATTCCTAAAATATGACAGATAAATTAGTATCTGATCCTTAATTTTGTTCAGTTGCCTGAATAAGTCAAAACTGTTGCTGCAGCATTACATGTTCTAATAAAGACTTGTTTTAAACTTTTCATATAGGCTGTTAAATTTTCCTGTTGTGTAGTGAAACTCCTGTCAGGCCCAGCTATAATAGAGGCAAGTGCTATATTTTGAGAGAGGAAACTAATCCGGTTTTCTGGGACTTTGAAAAGGAACTTATTGGAGCATATTGCATTTTGCTGTAAAGCTCAAAATCAACCAGCCAACTCATGGTTTTGGTGTGTCACAGTCAACCTGTTGAGGTAACACAGTTGAGGAACTTTGTGGTGGTTTTGATTGTTCAGAGATCAGTTGTTTTTATTTGTGGGAGAGTGTGTACAGCCTGTGCATCCTCCTCCATATATACTCATTGTTACATAGTGAGGAAGACTTAAGAACTCAGAAAAGTGTGGGTATTGAGCTCTGCATTTGACATTAATAGGAGTACATTTTATCTGCTCTATAGTTGAAAAAAAAGTAGTTCCATATTTTATTATGCCATTTTTCAGAGATATTCTTGGAGCAAATGCTAGACGATGTATCTCTGTCATTGTAAATTCTTGCCTTTTAAATTAACAATATTCAAAGGGTTTATAAAAATTCAAATAGTGATTAGGTTCTGAGGCAGGAAATGTGCTGCTCTTGCCCTTTTCTGGATAACCTCAGCCAAACTTCATCCAGAATGAAGGATACAGGCTCAGGATACTGAGTTATTGTGTAACAGACTATTTAATACCGTCTTGATGAATGCTCTGTCTTACATTGGAAGGGAACACTCCTGGTCACAGTCTCCTTTGCCTCAAGGACTGTGCCCCTGCCGTGGCTGTTCTAGGTAACAACAGTCAGACCCTTCTCGTTTTTTCTGCTGGGGGCAGGAAATGGGGAGTGAGAATAGGTGGCAGTTATTAGGTGCAAATGTTACTCCCAGCGCGGCTAACTAACTTTGATAGTTGGTATCCACTCACTTCCTTCAAGGCAGAGAGCATAAACACCTGTACGCTGTAGTTTCAGCTGGTTCTTGTCCCAGTGCTCCGTGGTGTTAGACCCGGGAAGGATGTCAGGGAAAGGAATGAGGCAGGTGCTTTCTTTTTTTGACAACTTTGAGAAGCCTTGTTCTGCAGTAATCACTTCCAGGCTGACGTGTTTCACCTGCTAATGTGTAGGATCATGGTAAACACTCTCCAGCCATGCTGTAAAAAACTGAGTAGTAGTGTTTGTAACAGTTTTGAGAGTAAAAATGTCCTGCAAAGGTGTTGACAGTCTATTAAAACTTCTGAGATTTAACAGGTTTGGTCCGAGATCTTTGTGTGAACTTCCTAGAATTTGTCTAGAAATTTCTTCTGCAGGAAGGATAAGAAGCTGTGTCTGGGCAGTAATCCTGAGAGTACTGGTTGGTGTATCTCCTGTTGCTGCTGGTGGACTTCTGTGGATACTCCTGCTGACACTCTCTAGGATTTCTGTTTACCTCTTCCTCACTTCTTTCTTAACCACCTCTTATAAAGAAGACTAAGTAGCTACTTAAAGCTGGTATAAACTATCAGGATTTCAGCAGGCTCTTAGCAGTTCTGTAATTTTTCTTTACAATTCACAGCATTTCAAGCATGGTTATATAAGAGGAGAGAACTCTGTAGTGTTAAGGGTTAAATGATGACAAGGAAAAAAAAGACAAATACCGAATGAAGGTGCTTTCAGAGGAAACTGCTGTAAAAGTTAAAGTAAATAGAATGGAAATTATACCCCATAACATATATTTCTCTGCAAAGTAACATGAATTTCCAGGAACAGATACGTAGGATGTTTCTGAATCTGGGAATTTTAGTGGTTTTTGACTGTAGTTGGTAGAAGCTAGGGAGCAAACTGCAGGTTCTACTGGTGACCACAAGTATGTTGTTGCTCACCTTTGTTATCATACAATGCATTTCCATTGGGAGAGTGGTACAGGCAGTTTGAAAAGGTCACATTTACACAGGGAGCCCTGTTTTTCTGGCTTCCTGAGCCCACAGCTGTAATGTGTATCACCACATCACCCCGTGGTTACAGTTGGAAGGTACTTGGAGAAGTCGTCTTGCCTCACTTCTCAAGCAGGGTCACCTAGAGCTGGTTGCTCAGGACTGTATCTAGATGGCTTCTGAATGTCGCTCAGGATGGAGACTGCAGCCTCTCTGGGCAGCCTGTGCCAGAACTTGGTCACCCACACAACAAAAATGTTTTCATGATGATCATGAGGAATCTCCTGTGTTTGTGCCCGCTGTATCTGCTCCTGTGGCTGGGCACCACTGCAGAGGCTGCTTCCCTCTTCAGTCCACCCTTCCTTTGGATTTTACATGTACTGGTTTGATCTCTGCAGGGTTTCTATAGGCTGATTCTAGAGGCTGACTCTGTCCTTCCTTTGAGAGATGCTCCAGAGGTTTATTTTTTATTTAATTTTATTTTTATTAGTGGCCCTTCACTAGACTCTCTCCAGTGTGTTTGTGTCTCTTATACTGGAGAGCCCAGAACTAAGCACAGTGCTCTACATGCGGCTTTCCAGTGCTGAGTAAAGCCCTTGGCCTGCTGGCAGCTCTTCCATATGCAGCCTGGAATACCATTAATCTTCCTTGCCTCAAGGGCCCATTGGTTTGTCATCAACTTGATGTCCATCCCCCAAGAGCCTTGGATTCATTTCTGTGCTTTCCAGCCATTTGCCCCAGCAAGCATTAATGCATGGGGTTGTTCCTTCCCCCTGAGGATGGGATGTTGCACTGCCCTTTGAATGACTAGAAAGGGGCTGATGACATTTTGTATGAAGTTCCATGTTAATCAGAAATTAATGAGACTTGAGCTGTTGGCTCATTCTGATTGAATGCTGGTAGGTTACTTTGGAGAGGTGCTGCCTGTAAGTTTCTGGGAGGGAGAGACTGAGAAGTTTCTTCAGGACTGTTGCCAGCTGTACCTGCTTTACAGGTAATAATGGCAATAGATTGCTGACAGTGATTGTCTATTTGACTTGATGATTTTAATTGGGTAGACAAACATTGTTGAAGGCAGGGGCTTAAGAGTATCTGATCCTGCACTGTGAAATAAAGGACCTTTTGAGTCCTTTACAGTCTCTTTTTTGTGAAATGATTGTACTTTCATGTACACTGACATTTTAGTCTAATTTCCTCAAGATGTACTTGTGCTACATCTGAGTTCAGATGTTTGTTCTCGAGTTGCATCTTTGAATCATCAGCATTTGGGCAGCAGCGTGTGGAACTTTTCCAACCAGCGGCTTCTTATAAACAGCTCTCTCTGCTGCCAATGACAGACTTGGTCGCTTTCCCATTCCCCAAGAAAGGTAATGTTCAGATAAGTGCAAGTACATTAACACGTTTCCTCTGCTTGGACACTGCCTTCTCACTGTCTTAGTGCAGCTGGGTGTAGACACTACTGAAATTAACTGGGATTTCACTTCTGAAAGCCTTTCCAAACCTGTGTGGGTTTTTTTTGAAGACCAGCATAAGCAGCAGTCCGGGTTCTGCTTAAATCTGCAAGAATACAAGACACAAGCAAGGCAACTGTGTTCTAGCTGTGGATTTCAGTTCTAAAATATATCCATTAGAAGAAATCTGGGAATGAACACGGGAAAACATTCTGGCTCTGATCCTGTATTTGTGGAAGTGGATCACTTACCGACTTTGTTGCTAGGGATCTAGAGAGTTGCATAAATCTTCATTGTTGGCTCAGACTGGGGGATTAGGACTGCAGTTCTGTTGTCAGAGATGCTTTTGTAGAGAATTCTGAAAAATGCCAGTGTTCTAGTAGCATCAACAACTTACTGGTTATTTGTTGGATTTTAAATCTGCCTACAAGCCTGACTTAAGGAACGGGATGAAAAGAGATGAACCTATGAGTTAAATAATCCAAGAATGGATTTAGTCTTTGCAATTCTCACATACCCTTGAGAATACAGGAAGACTTCTGCTCAAATGCTAAACAACTTTTCAGCAGCAGGGAGGAAATAATACATTTTTGCTCAAACTTTGCGGCAGTGATTTACTGCCAAATAGAATGGAATTATTTAAAGTATTAGGAGTCTTTGCTTTGTTAGAAAACAGTGCTGCAAACAAGTTAGCTATGCTAGATCTTTTTGGAAGACAGTGTTCTTCTAATGTGGTATTCTAGAACTTGAGCAAACCTGTTCCCATAAAACCTCACAGATGTTAATCTGAGTCAGAAGCAGAATAAGAAGGTGCATTGAAAAGCAGAGTTTTTAATGCTTAATCCTAAAAGGTGATAAGATAATTTTATAGTACTTTTTCAAATATTTCTGCATATTTATCTCATGGAGATGTGTACTCCCTGCAATTACCTTCTATGGACCTTTCTTGTGCTTTCAGAGTAGCTCAAGGCGTGTCAATTGTTAAGTGGCAAAAAGCTCTGTGTTCTTGTTTGTATTCAGGGACTTTGGAGCAAATAATGTTGCAATCATTCCTCTTTTTTATAGCATTTGGATTAGAAGTACAAGAATTAAACAGTTTGCTTTTAGCTTTTTGCTGAAGGGATCTGAATTACCAGATGTTTTACCTCTGTATGTAACGTACAGAGATGTTCCCTGTGACCAACCCACAAACAGGAGCACTGTGATACCTCAGCAGACTGGTGCCCAGTGATTTACCTGGTTTATACAGATCATACCTTTGCTTAGAGTACAGTGTGCAATTAAATTGCAGTTGAGATAAAAAGGTTGTGTTGGCTGAGAGTTTTTTAATTAGCAAGGGGAGCCTCTGCTTTGTTTGGAAACAAAACCTCGGGTTTTTGAAAGGAAAGCTGAAAAGCTTTTACTTGGATTGCTGTCTGCAAATCTAAATGGTTGCCTTCATTATCAGTACTTGTAAAATTGCTGGTTCAGGAAGGCTGTAGAAAATAACTTCCCTGAAGGAGCACCAATGTAGCAAATGCAAATTAAAATTACTGACCTTTCAATGCTGTGCATAGCAGAATAAGGAGGAAGTGGGGAAGAGGCTTTTGTCCACAATTACCTGCCTTTCCACCTCCAGAGGCTCTGGAGTTGGATTCAGGGAATTTGCAGTTCTGAAACAAAAAAAACATTAAACTTTTGCTAATTACAGTTTTCATAAATATTTCTTGAAATCTGTACTAGTCTGACAAATACTGTATTTCTTCTAATAAAGTTTGCTAAATTTTGTGGTAATGGAATCAACAAGATGGGGCAGAGCAATTACCTCATATTATCTATATTCCTTCTTTATTTGAAACAATAACGCAATGTTTTATTTTTACAGATGACTATGGATGAGAAATATGTGAACAGCATTTGGGATCTTCTGAAAAACGCAATCCAAGAGATTCAGCGTAAGAACAATAGTGGTCTCAGTTTTGAGGAGCTGTATAGAAATGCTTATACAATGGTGTTGCATAAACATGGTGAAAAACTCTACACTGGACTAAGAGAAGTGGTCACTGAACATCTAATAAACAAGGTTTGTCCATTTGTGAATTAAAATAGAAGTGTCTTATATGAAAGAATTCTGCACAATTATTTCAATGACAGAAAATCTAATTTTATGATGTTAGCTTGTGTTGCAGTTTTGTAGCTTCTCTCAGAAATGATAGTGCAGAGCTAATATCAAGCTCAAATGATTTCATGTTCCAGGTACTGTTTGCTGTAAGTTACTGATGGAAGGCAGACAATAGGAAGCACTTAAAAGTGTTTAACAGGAAACAACTTTTTTTTGAAGGATAACTGTTAAAAGCTGATAATTTTTTTAAAAGGTCAGTGTCATTTTTGGTGGCATTTTGTGACTTTTAGGCCAAATTTTGTGTTGTTTTCCAGTCAGTTTTGTCATCTGTGGAACAAATAAATACCAATGTAAGAAGTTGTTTTCTATAGGCTAATGAACTAATTCACAGCTTAATGAGACAGTTGTGCTGGGATTATGCTCTTTAAAGAGGTGCTCGGCACTGTTAAAAAACAGAAGCTCAGCAATCGCAAACACTCTGCCGTGTCAGCCTTTGCAGAACCATGTAAGCCAGTCAAAATGACATGCAGAAACCTTCTGAAGATGTATCATCTGAGAAAAGGAATCTTCAGGCTTCCTGTTAAACCGTGGAACCACTTCTTTAGTCTTTGAGAGAAGTTTAGAATTGATTAATACATACGTAAGTGGAAAAAGTTAAAACTCACCTTTTAGGAGTTCAGATAATATTTCATGGCAATAGGGTGCTCAGCCTGTGGGAGATGCCTGCCTTACCCCTCATGGTAAAATCCATAGCAGAGAGGTGCATGTCCACTTTCATCCCAGATTTATCTCATATTCTGGCTGTCGGTTCAGATGGAGTATCAGATTTTTGTCCTCTTCTTACAAGATCTGAAAAGGAAAGTCAGAGACCATCTTATGTCTTGGAGGATTACTTCTGGATGAATTACAGAGAAGGGATAGGAAATTTATGGCTAAATAATGCAGGATGCTTGGGGACTTATTTGTGTATTCCAACTGGAGTTACTGCTGTGGCAGAGAAATGTGTTATTTCTTCTCTAAAATCCTAGTTTTCAAAGGTGTGGTCCAGATAAGTATAGTCTAAAACTGCTTTGAATGTGGGGCTTTTTTACTGTTTGCAGCAGAGGAGACATCCTCTCTGAAGTGGCTAAATAATTTGCAGTTCTTTTCTATAATTGTAGCACATCTGTGACTCTCAAAAACTTCTGGTTTCGTTATCTGTGCATTCATAATTTGTACTATTCATATAAAATGTGGCAAATGGCTGAGACTTTTTTTGCCTTGTTCTTGTATATTCCTATGCACTTAATAATCATGACACTAGACTTTTATTATTTCTAGGCTTTAGGTTATCCTGGTTTAATTTGATGGGTGTTTTTTAATCTCTGTTCCTAGGTATTCTGCCACTTATCTTAGTTCCTAGCTATTTTGCATATTAAAAATTATGCATTTGCAGAATTAATTATTCTGAAGTGCTGATTGTGGCAGGCTGACAAAAGAGCAGAAGATTCTGAGTTTGTATTTTCAGTGCAGAGGCTGAGAGGGCTGCACAGGTAGCAGTGCAGAGAAGTGCCTTTCTGCCACTTAATATTCCTGTATCTGGTACTTTAAAAAAAGTCTTCCCTGATGACCAAATATTCTGATCTTTAATATGATTAATCAAATTATATCCATGTGTGTTGGTGACATAAAAATAGATGACCAAAGCTTTTTCAAGTAAAAAGGTTAACTGAGTTTTAGGAGTTAACTGCTGTAACGTTAAGAAAGGCTAAATTATTCTGATGATGCCAGCCTGTAAATAAAATAATCCAAGGAAAAGACTAAAACAATGTGACTTAGGCCAAAAATTTCTGAACAGTAACAAAAACTTACAGAGACTAAAAGCTACTGCTTGTCCCTTTTTTGAATGTTTGCTTAGACACATTATGTTGAGACACATAGATGGAAGTATGGCAAAAAATAGGGCCTTGTTTATCAAGAACAGGATCAGTTCTATAATGACATCTAATATTTGTGCCATTAGTACTTGTTGTAAAATAGATAAAGAAGTTTTGTTTAACCTCACATTTTGTCATAGAAGTTCTAGCAAAATCTTTTATGTTCACTGTCTCTTTCCAAGAGCAGTTCTCTGGAAAATTTTAAGTGGCTAATGAATGATAAATGCACTCATCACAAGTCTTTGTAAAACTTCTATTCAGAGAATCACTGGTGGATGCTAGAATTTAGAAGAGGGGGATTTTGCCAACTGAAATATTGTTCATTAAATTTTGTAACTTTTATAAAAATGGAAATGTTCACAGATGAATAGATTTTACTATACTTAGTTCAGACTGAGAAGCCTACCCCAAATTTGAAATTGCAATAATCATTGAGCCATAACAGTCATTTGCTGCCCATATCTCCAAGTTATCTTTTTAGAAAAAAGCTGCATTCTTGTGGTATTTCAGTCACACTAGTTAATGAAGAATAGATGAAGAGACTAGGTAAAGGGAATGTGTATGTTAAGTTGTTTTTACAAATAGTTTTAAAGCATGGAAAGCACAAGTCTTCATTTTTGGTGCAGCATGGTTAAGTATTTATGATTTATGCTAATTTAATTGCCATGTAGGTTGTGCTTATTCAGCATTTCAGTTAGCAATCAGACACTAATGAGGAAAGTATTTAACTTCTCAACAAGAAAACATAGTACAGTGCACTGTCTTTACAGCTTAATTGTCAATAAAATAATAGGTGCAAATATGATCAATGCAAGGTGCATGCAAGTGAGTTATTATCAAGGATTATTGGTTTTAGACTTCCAGACCCCAATGGTTTGCAGTTCTAAATCACCCTTTTCTGGCTGTGGGATAAAGGCTGTAGTAAGCCAGGTATTCTGCATCACTGAGAGGAGTCAGCTCTCTTGAACTACCTTGTTTTTATTACAGGGTAGGAACATGCTAAAACCTGTCTTAACCTGCACTGAGATGATTACTTAAGTATGGTACATGTAGAGCTATTTTTAAATACTGTTGAATTTTGAAAGTACTGAAACTTTTCATCTTAATTCCAGTATTTAATTCCTGTGCATCTGGTATTTCACTAATATCATAAAATCACTGGGTTGGAAGAGACCTTCAAGATCATTGGGTCCAACCCACCCCTAACACCTCAACTAATCCATGGCACCAAGTGCCACATCCAGTCTTCTTTTAAACACATCCAGGGATGGTGGCTCCAGCACTTCCCTGGGTAGGCCATTCCAGTACTTTTATCACTTTTTCCATAAAAAAATTTCTTCCTAATATTCAACCTGTATTTCCCTTGGTGCCGCTTGAGACTTTGTCCTCTCGTTCTGTCAGTTTGCTACCTGGAGAAAGAGACCAACCCCCACCTGATCACAGCCACCTTTCAGGGAGCTGTAGAGAGTGATAAGGTCACCTCTGAGTCTCCTTTTGTCCGGGCTAAACAACTCCACCTCCCTCAGTCATTCCTCACAGGGTTTGTGTTCCAAGCCCCTGACCAGCCTCATTGCCTACTCTGGACATGCTTAAGTGTCTCAATGTCCTTCCTAAACTGAGGGGCCAGAGCTGGACACAGCACTCAGTGTCCATCCTAAACTGAGGGGCCCAGAACAGGACTCTCAAGGTGTGGCCTCATCAGTGCCAAGTACAGGGGAAGAATGACCTCCCTGCTCCTGCTGGCCACACCATTCCTGATCCAGGCCGGGAGCCATTGGCTGTCGTGACCACCAGGGCACACTGCTGGCTCATGTTCAGCTGCTGTCACCAGAACCCCCAGGTCCCTTTCTGCCTGGGCACTGTCCAGTCACACTGTCCCCAGCCTATAACGTTGCAGGGGTTGTTGTGGCCAAAATGCAGGACTGAGCACTTGAACTTATTAAATGTCATCTTACTGGACTCTGCCCATCCATCCAACTGTTCCAGGTCTCTCTGCAGAGCCCTTCTCCCTTCCAACAGGTCAACACGTGCTCTCAGCTTAGTGTCATCTGCAGATTTACTAATGAAAGACTCAATTCGCTCATCCATGCCATCAATAAAAATATCGAACAGAACAGGCCCAAGCACAGACCCATGAGGAACACCACTCGTTACTGGCTGGATGCAGCACCGTTCACCACCAATTTTCTCCCTTTCTTGCCCATTGACAATCTTGTAGCTTGATGTGGACAGTCTTTCTTCACACTTCCCAAGCCTAGTCTGCTACTACTTCGCACAAATGTTGTGAAGTGTTTTTAAAACACAAAGAGCTTAGTTTACAGCGTTCTAAACAACTTGATGATAAGCAACATCATTTGTGTTACAGTAAAAAAAAAATTGAAGCTAAAAAGTTTGCAGGATAATATTTTTAATGTTCCTTTTATGCATAAATCCGTGGGATCCAATGAGTTGTATCTGAGAGTACTCAGGGAAATTGGCTGATGTAGTTGACAAGTCACTCTCCATGATATTTGAGAAGTCATGGCAATCAGGTGAAGTTCCAGGTGACTGGAAAAGGGGAAACATTGTGCCCATCTTTGAAGTGTAAAAAGGAGGACCCTGGCAACTACAAGCTGTCAGCCTCACCTCTGTGTCTGGGAGGATCATGGAACAGATCCTCCTAGGAGCTATGCTGAGGTACATGGGTGACAGGGACGTGACTTGCCAGCACGTTCACCAAGGGCAAGTCTTGTGTGAAGGAATGAAGACATCAGTGAACAAGGGAAGAGCTGCAGATGTCATTTCTCTGGATGTCTGTAAAGGTTTTGACATAATCCTGGATAACCTTCTGTCTAAATTGGGAAGAGGTGGATTCAATGAGTGGAGTTAAATGGGTAAGAATTTAGTCGTGTGGTCACACCCATTGCTTGTGATCAATGGCTCAGAGTCCCAATGGCCATCAGGGACAAGTGGTGTCCCTCAGGGGTCTGTCCAGCACCTGCTATTTCAGAATAACAGTGTAAGCATGTGAGAGCACCTTTGGTCAGGGGGGCACAGAGCTGCTCATGGTGGCAGTGTTCAGTGCAGAAGGAATGCTGTGGGGTGCTGCTGCAGGTTTAGGCTGAAAGAAGTGTGGCTGCTCTGGGGCGTAGAAAGTTATGTCTGGGATCGTTTGCAATCTTTAAAATTTGTTCTTAGTGTTGCAGAGAAAAGGGAGGGATGAGTAATCTCCGTCAGGGAGTTTGAAATTATTTCCATAACATCAATGAAATAGGAGGAATGACATGAGAAGTTGTGTAGGAGGCAAATTACCTACTGAGCATTAGAGTGTACTGTAAGCCTGACTGACAATGTATGAAGTGTTATCTGCCTTTATATTTTCTTAATGATGTTTTCAGATGATCTTGAGCAAATCTTCTATTATATGGAGGGCAAAAGGATGTGAGGGAATTGCTCGAAAGTACATAACAGTTAAGAATCCCCAGCATTCTTCAGTGTTTGATTTTTCCTTTTAGTAGTAGGATAGCAGCTGCAGGGATGAACAGACATTTCTGGTAGTCAATCCATTAACCTACTTGGGACTCCTAAGATTTTAGAATACTATCTTTTAGACTACTTGGATTTTTTTAAAAGAAACTCTGTAATAAAAGTTCTGAGAGCTTGAGGCCTTGGTTCAGAAAGTGCTGTTCTGTACTGCTGCTCCCCTCAGGATGTTCTGGCTGTCCTTACAGTAGTGGAAATTACATAATTGAACTATTTGTGCTGCTGCATCAGGCCAGGCACTGTAAGATAGAAATAGTAGGCCATAAGTCTTCTTTGTGTACACTTAATTAAGAGATATTTAAAGGTATTGAAAGCTTATGCCAACAAACTACTCTTATTGGGGGGAGGGTTCTGTATTTCCTGAAGACCTGTATCCAGTAGAGAATACAGCTGGGCCTGAAGTTATACACAAAATTTTATCCTTGTAATTATAAGAAGACCTTACATGTATTAGGAAGTTGCTAATCTATTTTCAAGTATGTCTGTATATGGACAGTACTATTTAAGCTGGCTTTCCCTGCAATTTACTTCATGACTGCAAATATTGTCACAGAAATCACCACAAGCTCAGCAAATTGAAAGTAATATTCTGCTGATAAAAATCTTTGAGATTTGAATTTTTCTAAGGCTTTGGCAGAGTAGCAGCTGTGTCACTTCTTTGTTTGAAGAGTGTGAGTTTGCACATTTTTTTACCTCAGATCATTTATTCTACCAAAGTGGTGTGACTTTGCACCTTTGCATGGCTAAGATGTTTTGTGCATTATAGCAGTTTTGCTGTAGTGTTGCTGAATTAATGGCCCACACAAGGAATGTGTTGAACACTTGTTAACTGTAAAGTTGGTGTAAGTGATAATTGGCTTGGCAGTAGTTTGGTTGGCTTTTGTAGCGGCTTTCCAAACCTCTCTGCAGTTTCAAATAAACCTAGAAGAATGTTGTTGGGGGCTTCACAGGGAAACCCTGAAGGTAGCTCCACTGTACAGCACCCACTCCTGAATTTCAAGGCCATTTCCAGAAATCCACGTGGCACACCATATGGAGCAGAGGTGACACTACTGCAGAGCATGCCAGTGTCTGCTTGGAAGCAAGTTGTCACTGCTACCTGGTGGCAAGGATCCACCCCCTTTTGCCTGACTTGGCACTGGCTGGCCCGGCATGGTCAGTGTGATGGATGTGGGATGTGTGCAATTAAAAGGGCACACTGCCTCTCTGTTGTTAAAGTAAAGGGTGTCATAAAATTGATCAATAACTACCCTTGGTTAATTGTGCTTATAATCTAATCATGCTTTGGTAAATTTTATCAGTGTGGATGAGCTACCAAATAATGTTTGTAATGTTTTTACATACTGGCCAAAGTGAAAGCAACCATGTCAAGTTTGTTTATTTTGTTCTGGGAGATTCTGCATATTCTTCACAAGTATGCCTGCTGAAGTTTTTAATGCATATTTATGTTTTGGCTAAAAGCTACCTGGTCTGGCTGACAACAGAGCACACATTTGGGAGGCCAAAGGATAAAGGATGATCGTGATCAGAAAGAATGATGCAGCTAAGCCGTGCTTATAACTGCATATTATGTTTTCCAAAAGCAAGGAGGAGAGGCCTTGCTCAGGAGTGCAGAGTAGGTGTTTGAGGATGTAAGAAAGCTTTGAACAACCTATGCATACCTATATTGCCTAGAGGCAGTAACAAGGTGAATGTTACTGGGATAAGTTGCCCCTCCTTCGTTTTTCCCCTCTCCCTCTTCCTTCCTCCCTCTCCTCCTCCTCCTTCATTCCTCTCCTTTTCTCCTTCCTCCCTCTCCTTGAGACCGCTGTGTTGTGTGATGTGTTGTGCTGTTGTCTCTGGTTTGCTCCTCTGAGTTTGTGAGTGTGTGCAGTAGTGTGGCAGACAGAATTCTGTTACTCTGGTTTGGCCTAATAACTTCATAAGACTGGAATGACAGAATGAAGCCTGTCAGGTGGTTGCATGAGAGGTTGGTGCAGCTTGTGGTTGCTTGGCATGTGTGTTTTGTTTCCCTCTTGGAATCTCTCTACTGAAAATTACACTATCAGCCAGGTATCAGTGCAAATCAATAAATCTGAACATTCTGTTTGGTTACAACAGAGGGTAGAATGTATTTTGCATGTTATGTCAGAAGTCAATTCCCACATTTTATTAACTCTGGAACAGTTTTTTTACATACCCCCAGGTTTCTCTTAGACATTAGTTTCAAGTTTGGACACTGCAGTATATGCCTACTGGAAAAAATCAAAATATGAAACGGGATGAGTTTTTTATTAGTAGGGAGAGTAGTGGCAAAGAGGCATAAAAACTGAAGTTGATGAGACAGATCAACTTGCAGATTGCAAATACACTTGTAAAAAAACAAAGATAACTTCCTTTTTTTTTTCTTTTTTTTTTTTGAAGTCTCGTTGTTGGTATTAATATAAGAGTCTGATCTTTACCAGGCATTTGGTTCCTTTCAGAGCTGTTGTTTGGTGTCTTTATGCTATCTCAGCTTGTCTCTCTAAATGTCATAATGGCAAATTTTCCCCCTGTACTTGTTCCTGTTTGTAGCATTTACTGCTGCTAACCAGTGTTCTGAAATTATTTGTGATAGTAAAATTACCAGCAGTTGAAACACTATTACACAGGAAATGAAAGCTTTGAGGAGTTGTCAAAGACTATTTTTAACATTTGAGATTTCAGGAATTCCTTTGAAGTTTAAAACCCGTGTTTATTTTGTTTCCTTTGTTTTTAGCATAATTTTTCTTACTTATTTTTCCACAGAAGAGAAATATGAGGTAGGGATAGTCAGCACCCAGGAAAAGCAAGAACCTGTTTGCAAAATTCAGGTCCATAGAGGAGCCAGAATTCTTGTGCTGAAGCTAAGTTTAAGATTTAAATGTTTCAGGAGAAACTGAGTTTATGTCAATATATCTTTTTTTTTTTTTTCACTTTAGGTGCGAGATGATGTGTTAAACTCCTTGAATAACAACTTTCTACAAACACTAAACCAAGCGTGGAATGATCATCAAACAGCAATGGTGATGATTAGGGACATTCTGATGTATATGGTGGGTATTCTGCTATTTCACACATTTAACAGTGTAGTAAATTGTCCTCTTACCATGCTTACCAAAGATTGCTCTCTGTCCCTTGCTTTGAATTTTCTGTGTGCATGCAAGACTGCTACAGCTGTTTGACAAATTGTAATTGGATTTATGTTTTAGGTTATCTCATTATCACTTGAAAAATTGATCTAAAAATATTTGAACTTTGCCGTTCTTAAAAAATAAGCTAGTTAAACCCATTCTGGCAGATTTTAGATGTTATTCAGCTAGTAGTGTTTTCTTGCTGTGGAAAGCACTGTGGGTAAAGCCTCCTGAAACTTGCAGCGTAGTTGTTCATGAAACTTCAGGATTTAAAGAGGAGAACTTTGCTTAGGTAGAGTGTGTGTCCTTGAATGTTAAATTTTAGTTGGATTCTTTGCTGTTAATGAAGAACTTGTGTAGAATAAGCAGTGTACATAGAATGTGATTTTTGGTTGCATGCTTGCCATTTCTTACCAAGCCAAGAGTAAAAAAGACTTTTTTTTTTTTTTTTTTTTTTTTTTTTTTTTTAAGAGAGAGGGCCTGCCATTTTTGTGTCTGGATTGTGTTATGCTTTAGGTAATTGTTACATATTAAAATTCCCATAATGTTGGGGATGTTCTAGGATGCAGAAGAGTATTTTTGATTAGCTTCTAGACAAAGGTTTTGACTTCACAAGGAAGTGTTGAGAGGCTTTCTGTGTAAATTTTTTTTTCCCCCTCTGAAGTATCCTAAATATAATTATTGATGCAGTACTTGACGGTGAAGGACAGATAATAATGGACTTTTTTGGTCCAAAAAAGCAGATTACCTGGAATTGTACTCTTATTTGCCAAACAACAGCAGTTAAGATCTTGTCTTGTAGCTGTTAAAGATCTCATGCTTTGACATTGACTGCATTTGTATTAGCTATGAAGTCCTCTTTGGTCAACAAGCTAAAGAATTTGGAGTAATTACAGAATCACAAACAATTCTTTTTAATGGATTTACTGGCCTTCATGTTGGAGGAGTTAGTTTATTTCGGTAGGGAAAATACCACATATCAAAAAATAGAGTGCTGGATAAAATGCCATCAGTGACACTGAATGATTTGTGTGTCTTATCATGCCAAAAGGAAGATGGACAGATTGTTTTGAAGATGTACTGTCTTCGCTGTGAGAGATCCTGGACTCCCTAATCTGTTTGCGAAGGCCAAATACAAATCAATTGCTGCATCTAGGCATACTCAAGAATACTTAATGATTAGATTAATGGACCAAAGGTAGTGGTGAATTTTCAGAAAGGTTAGAAGATGGAATCCAGAGCCTTCTAGGGGAGCAGCTGTTGTGTTTTAGCCAAAAATTATATAGTTATTTCAGCACAGGAGGTGCTGGATGGTCCAAAGTAATGGATAATGCAATCAGCTGCTATTAAAATCAATAAATTTCTGATCTTTCAAACAGTGGCAGAGAAAAATGGCTTATAAGCTTTCTTTGTTTTAGTGGCTGGACCAGTATATTAAAGGTCGAAGCCTCTTCTCTTTGAGGAAGTGTTGCCTGCTTCATTTACCACTCCTGGGGGAACAGGAGAACTGTTTTCTGAGTATTTTTTGTTCTCAGAAGAGCAATGCCTTGACTTTGCTTTGAAGCTTGAGAGTGCTGTTCAAACATCCAGCCAGCCTTCTCTCTTCCAGGAGGATTCCAGGAGAAGGCAATTTGCAGCATTCCTTCAAGTGTAAATTGAGCTTCATTGGCTGTCTTTTAGATTCAGAACATAATAATAAATACCTCTGGGCTAGTAGCCTTCTGTGTACTGTTTGACAGTTCCTAATTATTTCAAGTGGGTGTTCAGTTGAGCCCTGTGCTTGACTAATTGACTCCCACTGATTTTTTTCCTTGTACCACAGAAACAGAAAAAATAGTCCACAATAAAATATATTTATAGTTATTATAGTAAAAATAGAAGAAAATTTTCTTTCAAAATGCTTATAGGAACTTAGGGGCACTGATGTTTGTCTGTTAAACCTCTGTAATGTAATATGGGTTTATAGTTACAATTTTAATTTTTATTAGGTAGAACTATCTAGTGTGAAGATCTAGTACAATGGGCAGGCTCCCTCCTTTGACTTGGAGGGACATGACAAATTGTCAATAATACATGTTTTGATTACAAATTAGAGAATAAGCAATGATTTAAAACAGGACTACTTTGAAAGATTTGCAGTTTCACCTTTGTCACTGGGATGTCCGCTTGAGTCAGACATAATTTTCTTCATTCACAAAAGACTTACGAGTAAAAAAACTTCTAGTCTTGAATATGTGTTGATTCAAAAAGTTTGGAAAAGCTGCCAGTACCACAGAATTATAAAACACCTGTGGAAGATCAGACCTAACTGCTTTTCAAAGAAACCATTTTCAAGAATTTTTTTAACTAAGGAAGGATTTGTACTTACTTTCTGATGTTGACTCTGAATGACATGTATATAATGGCATGTTTATAATGATATGCTTATGTCAGAAATAATCTATACACTCGTATTCAAAGAAAACTGACATTGAAAATACTTTATCTAAAAAAAAGCACCAATCACTGTATAGCCTGAGTCACCAGGCATTGTAAATTAATATGCTTGTGTTCTACCAGGAGAAGTATCTGCAATTATGTTTGTAAGTAAAGCGTGTCCCAATCCTTCTCTTGTTTTGTAGGCCATCTCAATTACACATCAGTTTCAGGAAATGTACCTATTGCCCAACAGGCCACACTGTGACATCAGTGAAAGTAAAATATTTACTACCCTCTTGAGTTCTGGTCTTACTCTCTTGAATTCCTGCTTCAGCCTCATGATTTTACATCTCAAACATCTTAAACTAAATTGTATCTGTTTTAACACCACATTTGTTTTCCAGCTTCCTTTTGCCCATTGGCTGCTGTATGATTTAAGTCAAAACACTTTCAAACCACCTTAATTTCTTTCTTCTATTTAATTTTACCATTTTTAAAATAAAAATCAAATCTTTTTTTAGAAAGGCATGTGTTTTGTACAGTGGAGTTTGTGCTTTGTATTGCTTAATGACTAGACCACTTGCTGTTTGGGGTTATGGCAGGATTTCATTGTTCATGCAGAAATCCTCCACGAGACACTCTCGAGTTTGCCTTACAGTTATGTTTTTAAAAATGTGTATTACCTTCTCTTGTGATTACTCTCTGGTAAAGTCAGTTGCGTTTATTTCTGTTGCCGGTGTAGTATGGGTTTTTGCAACCTTTTGCACTTACTGTGCAAGATTTGCCTTGATTATTTTGAGACATTCCTGACTGAATTTCAAGTTTACGTAGTTCCACTGGATTTTGTAGGATATAGCACGAGCTCTCTTCCTTTTTACATGTTTAGGCTGCAATAATTAGTGCCAGAGTAGATGTAATATATTGTGAATTTTGGCACTGTCTGCAACAACCAGTGAGGCACTGAAGCAGTAAAGTCATGGGCTAAGCAGCATCTTTGCTGAGTCAAGTCAGGTACTAAGACAAGTTGAAGTAGCGAAGTACATTTGGGCATATCTGAAACTCAGCCTCACAGTGGCAGTGCAGGTAAACATACCTACAGTGGGCTTTATTTTGCTGCTCTCTGGAATGGGAGAAATGGAGGTGGAGTTGTTTGGCTTTTCTCCAAGCAATGTGAGTGTGTGTATTCTTAGAACATCAAATGGAAACTGGGTTAAACTGGATTCTGTGGTGTCTTGTCTTTACTACTTGTGCTTGCTAATTTAAAGCAGTTTCAGGTATGTGAGTGCAGCAGTCACACCCCTGGCTGCATTACAGACCTGTGGGTAGTGCCAGTTACACTGTCAGAAATGAACAATTGCTCCTGCAAATACAGCTGTGGATTCAGAGGGCAGAGCATTCCCTTCTCATCTGTGCTGTGCACAAAGCTGGTGTCTTTTTTTAGGCCAGCACTGGCAGGTTGGATACATGAGTTTTGACAAATGACTCTCATTGTCCATGGCTTACACACAAGGTAATAGGGAGAAGTGTTGTTTTTATTTCCAGAGCTAGGATCAAAGACGCTTACTGTATACACTAGGGTGTCTGAAGGCTGCTGCATCATCCAGGTAGTGCATCCATGCAGAGAGGGGTAAAATGTGGCTGCTGGTACCTTACAGCAGGTGACTTCAGTTCAGAATTATTCTGCAGTGTAAGCAGGATTGTAATTCATGAATAATTGCTGTCTGAAACTCCATCCTTGTCTCCTGGAAGTTACTCTTACCTTTAAGCACACACTGCCTCTCCCCGTGGGAAGTGATTTCTGTTCAGTAGTGTGTAGCCTTGTCAGTCAAACCTGTTCCCAAATGGGGCTCTCTGTGATTTTCTCTTTTAGACTGGGGAGAGCTTCCAGCAAATGTGATCTGTTACCAAGGGTGAGCAAATCAGCAGGATCAGAGATGTTAATGTTGCCGCTCTGGTTTGGGTATTGTAGAGAGGTCTGGCTTACTACAGAGGCTGCTGATAAATTGAGAGGAGTTACTCTTTCACAATGGCAGTGTTCAGCCCTGCCACAACAGAAGCTATGCAGATGAGTCATGGCCATGGCTTTAATCCTTTTAGATACCCTGCTGCCTGTGCTTCAGAGGCCTGAATATTTTTTTGAAATAATAATTATATTATTTTCTCTTCAAGTTAAATAGTATTAGACACTACGTTTTAATTTGCTCTTTCATCTCTCTGAAAATGTATTTTAAGCTTGTCTTACTTGAGAATCACATTTACTTGTGTTCTTGATGCAAGTGTGTAAATAAGGAAGTGAAATAAACAACCCCGTTTCTAAAAAAAATCAGAAAAACAAAAGCAATCTATTCCAAAGACCTAGCCCACCACACATCACTGAAGTGACTTTATGAAGAGCAATTAGCAAATGTTGTGCTTTGAGACAGCTGAGCTTGCTTCAGGAGCCACAGAGTAGGCATATCTGACATGTTCCCATCTTGTTTTTTCATTTAAATTAAGGGCTGCCTGTCTGAAGGCAGAGAGTGGGAAATCACACATTAATTGCAGAACCCAGTGTTTTGCTTTCCTCTGGTCAACAAGTGGCAATCTGGCATATAATTAGTATAGGAATAATTTTGCTATGTGAATACAGGTGCTAAATGGTGGGCTGTCTGTTCCTTCTTGTTTTTTGAAATTGCAGAATTTATGTCAACTTGCATATATTTTTTTAAAAAATACATTATATTTTTCCATAGTCTGAAGCATACCATTTGTTCTTTTAATGTTTTCATTTTCCAAGTGTTTGAGGAGCTTTGCTCTTTAATTCTGCATATGATAAAGCACTTGAGCTTCTCCACTGGTTCCATCACTCTCTTATCTTTATACTCAATTTCATAAATTGACCATCATCCTTCAGAGAATTTGATTATTTTTTAGTACTATTGTTTTGTTATAGCTATATACATTCTTAGAAAGCCTCATCCCAGCCAGATTTGTGAGTGGGTACAAAACTCATAGCTTTTTCTAGTGTCATTGTCCTGATGCTTAAATGGTAGCAAAGCAGTGTTTTTAGTAATTGTCCAAACTATGGTATTAGAAGAATGGATTAGGCCCTGACAGAAATTACCAAAAATAATGATTGCTCATCTCAGAAACAGATTGTAAAAACTCACAGTTTTTCTATTCTTAATACTGGTTTAAGTGCTCTGACCCAGTAGTGGCTATTAATCAAATACATGCATTTTCTGTTCGCTAGTGACTTTATTAATAGCCTTCTTTTTTTCAGAGCTGAGTTGGGAGAGAGAAGTAGGAAAGGAGTGACAAATTTTTGGAGAATTTCTTTGGGTCACAGTTAGAGACTCAGGGTCTGCTTAGCACCCTCAGTCAATTCTGTATGATGGATTTTGGGCTATGCAATCTTTAAATGCTGATCCTGAGGATCAGCATTGGTTTTCAAAGGTAGGTTGATAAAAAATGGGTAGTTGAGGAGCTTGATCCTTCCCACAGACAGAGATTATATAGAGAGATAGAATCTAAGTATATGTGGAAATGTAAAAAATAATGTTTCTTCTCTCCCTCTTCTTTTTTTTTTTGGGGGGGGGGAGGGTGGTGTATGGGTGAGATTATGATGAAATATCACAAGGTTTTGAAATATTGCTTAAGTTGAACAAAAATGATTTTGGGGAGGGTGGAGGGAGGGATGTCTACAGAAGTGTTATGTACAATTTTGCAGAACTAATCCATAAAGATTTTGGTTGTAACTCTTCTTGTTTTGGCTCTATACTTGCTGCTCTTTATCTAATGATATTATTTCAGGAAATTTCACTGAATATTTAATATTTTTTGGCTAATAAAAGGAGTGGTAGGAAGATGCATGAAGGGGAGGGGGAAGTTAAATCATTTTTCTTAAAGATCAGAAAAAGATAGAAGGGCTTGAGTAGGTAAGTAAAACCTCTTGCAAATAGTGCTGTGGATTTAGTCAGTAGTTAGAGACTCCTCTGCTCCCAGACTAAGAAGTGGGAAGGCTGGAGATCTGTTCTGGCATGCTTTAGTCATAAATGTTGTGCTTATGCTCCTAAGCCAAATTGAAGTTTTGGGAAATGGGACTGATTTTCAATTTTGAAGGGTATACATAATTTCTTTCTATTAAGAGAAAAGATACATTTGGTCGTATTTCCACTGTAGGAAAGTAATCCATCTCTTGTATGTTCGAATAGCATCGATGCAGTGAATTCACAGTTTTATTGCTGTTTATGCCCTTGTAGGACCGAGTGTATGTGCAACAGAACAACGTGGAGAATGTCTACAACTTGGGCCTGATCATTTTTCGAGATCAAGTTGTACGTTACGGCTGCATCAGGGATCACCTGAGGCTGACTCTGCTGGACATGATTGCAAGAGAGAGAAAAGGAGAAGTTGTAGACAGGTAAGGTGTTTGTAAGTGAAGCCTTTTGTTGTAAATAACAGCTGTCAGTTTTTAAAGAGTGACTCAAGAACATACACAAATAATTCATTATTTAAGACCACATTTGTGATCACAACTAAAATTTCTTCATGTTCCGGAGTAACATATTTCTTTGTGTATTATATTTTAGCATAATGGTAAACAGGGAAGCTTGTTAATGTATGTTTTAATATTTATCTTGTGTTTTTTTATTAAAACTTACATCAAATGTCTCAATTATCATGCTGTGCCAGAGCATTTGATTACAAAGCAGAGTTTTGGCAATTTTCTGCCTCTTCCTAACTTGTATTTCCTCTGTACTCAGAGGTTGTTTAATTTTCTTGTACCTTTTCATTGTTTATTTATGATGTTTCCTCTTTTAATTCCAATTCCTTTTCCTCATGTTCTGATAAATTTGTTTCTCAGCAGTTCAGTTGTATCTCTCTGAGTTTTAAATCTCTTTCTCAGCGTCTTTGGTCAGTTTAATAGAACCACCCACTGCAGATACTGCAGCTGAAGGAACTGCAGATTTGCAAGTTTTCTTGTGCTTCTCCAGTTTCAGAACAGCTGTTGCATGTAGGGATATGTAAACTCCTTGCTACTCTGCCTGCATTTCTGTTACTAAGATTGCCCAACGTGCAATTCAGGAAATGAAAAAGACTCCCCAGCTACAGCTGTGTATTGTCCCCTACTGCCAGAAAGTGGAATATTTTTCTAGATGCAGTTTTTCTTTTTATTAACTTGCTGATGTATTTGAATTTTGGTGGTGTTTATTTTATGTTCATTTGGGGGTTTTTTTCGGTTTTTTTTAGATTTTTGTGTGGTTGGTTTTTTTTTCAAACAGCCAGCCATCCAAAAACCTCAGACTTTACATAGCAACTTCCACATGTGCAGTTGTTTTGAAGTTGCAGCTGCTCAGTTCTAACCTATGTGTGCAGTTTTCTTTGAAGCAGTGTTTTGGGTTAATTTCTTATATATTAGTGTATGTTCTTCATAATTTTATGACTTAGCAGAACTTGAGATGTGTGTCCTTGTCATTGCATTTAAAATACTTAATAACTATTGTCAGCTCTTTAGTTTTGAACAAAAGCCAACAACCTTGCTCGTGTAATATACTTGAAAATGTCACGTTCCAAACAGATTAGAATGGACTTTCCATTACTGCATTTTATTAAAGTTAATATTGTGTTATGAGTTGTTATTCTGCTGTGTACTCTGTCTTACAAACATGTAGATTTCTCAAGTTGTTAACAACTTACTTTTTGGCAGAGGCGCAATAAGAAATGCTTGCCAGATGTTAATGATTCTAGGTCTTGAAGGAAGGTCAGTCTATGAAGAAGACTTCGAGGCTCCATTTTTGGACATGTCTGCAGAATTTTTTCAGGTATAGCAATATTCTAGTACCATATTTGGAATGTTTTTATAACTCTCTGGAACTGTCAGATTTGGCGGCACTTTACATACTTTTTGTTTTTTTGATGAGTATGTCCATCTCCATTAAATGAAATTAAAAAAGCTTTGTGGGAAAAAGTAACACAGATTTACAGAATTAGCATAATTTGAATATAGTTTTGAGCTATGGGCCCCAATGACTTGTACAGTAATCATCATGCTAATCTTGTGCCTGCTTTAGGTTATTTCATGTAGCTTAGTCTACATCTTCTTTTCCCCCTCAAGTCTTTTTGAAATGCCAGAGGCATGAAAGGTTCAAACTGTTTCTGGCTTGGAAACCTGTCAGACTGTCTTTGGGAAACTTTGTTTCCTTCATAGTTTCCACATTTGTGAGTTATTTTTTGTAATAAAGTAAACCAAGTCAAGGAAGTAAGCATATCCAAGTGGCTGTCCAGTTGTTGATCAGCCATCAAATGATACATCCCAAATATTTTTGAGGGGTTTTTTTCGTGAGATACTTGGAGGAGGAAAGCCGTTTAAATACTTGTTGAGTGTAATCATGATCATCTATTGCTGGAAATTGATAGAAGTTTTAAAATCATGTTAGCAATTGTCTAGATAAGGTAATTTGAGTCTTCCATTTCTTATGCAGGATCAACTATCATATGCTCTGGTCTCCAAAGTTCCTTGAAAAGCAGAAGCATATGTTGCACAGCCATTTGACTGTCACTGTGTTCTGTTTTTCATTGGTGCTTATATAAAATTAAGAAAAATAATTACTTTCATTTCAGTTCTGTTATTTAGCTCTGCCTGACAAATAAGACATCTTTTCTCCAAAGACTCTGCTGACCAGTATAGATAAAAACCATTTGACATTAAATAAGGTGCTCAGCATTGTCACTAATGAGAATAAGGAGAACTACCATAAACTGGCATTTAGAAGGAATTTTTGATCCTTCCCTTTCCCCATCTTTGTTTTCTTTGAGCCTGTGGGTAAAACTCTAGTTGGTAGCTGGAAACTAAGTTGGCTTGGGTTGCTTTAGTATGAAAAATACCTTGTTTGTATTGCATGTACACCCTTATGTAAAACATTTAGCATAATAGAACCTTTATTTTGTGTTAAGTGTGTATATTATTCTTGGATGTGTTGGACAAGCTATGTTTGATTTGAACTTGCTTATAAATGCTGATCTGACATGTTTTCTTTTTACCCTTTACAAAAAAGTCTAATGTATTAATTTGTGTTGATCACAGATGGAAAGTCAGAAATTTTTAGCTGAAAACAGTGCTTCTGTATATATAAAGAAAGTAGAAGCTAGAATTAATGAAGAAATAGAGCGGGTGATGCATTGTCTGGATAAATCGACGGAAGAACCAATTGTGAAAGTTGTTGAGAGGGAGCTTATTTCTAAGCACATGAAAACCATAGTGGAAATGGAGAACTCTGGGCTAGTTCATATGCTGAAAAATGGGAAGACAGAAGGTAAGAGTGCATCATTGGTGAGACACGAGTGCTTCTGATACTGCTTATTGTTTTTAAACATGGGATAAATCAAGCTTTACATTTGTGTTCCTGTGTGATTGTGAAAACACTTAGTGACTGTTTCACAAACATTTGAGAATATTCAGTGACTGTTAGATGGCTCTTAAAACAGAACCCATACACTTAACTTGTTTCTGTTTAGCACCAGATACAGATCTTTTTTTTGAAACCAAATATCTCATAAGAAAAGTACAAATCTATTGTAGTGGTTTTTGTTACCAGTTGACCATGAGCCATTTTATTACTTCCATTACTCTAATATGTATTTGTGAAAATACATCACATGTTTTTGGCCCACAGGCAGTTATTTAAAAAGTACTTGTGTAAAAGACTTAAACACAAGCATTGCAGGACCAGTTCTTGGGGAGGGAGCGTTGTTGCAGAAAGGAGTTGGCCATTTCTAAAGGATAAGAAGCAGCTTATTGAAGTGGTTGAAACAGAAGGACTTGACTTGATTTGCTTTTCCCTAATAGAGGTTAATGTGGGACCAGAGTGACTGAATGAAAGTTATTATGGAAATAGAACCTAAGTTTCTAAAGCAGCAAAACAAAGAGAGGGATTGTAGTATCTATATTTTGAAATCAGTGCTCACTCTAAAGCCATGAGAATGAGGAACAGCCTTGCTGCTTAGATTAATGGCCTTTGTTCATTAAAGCAGCTTCACAATTACTAGGTGATAAAGCACATTTCCTAGTTGTAAAAAGGGATTACTGTGTTGAAAAAGAAAGTGATGATACTATACTTAATACTTTCTTCTTTAATATCCAGTTTAGATAACCTTCAGGCTGAGGGTGCAAGGATATTGAAGGGTATTCATAAAATACAGAAATTTGTTTAACTTTTATAGGCCTTGGTTTGATTCAGTTAACTAGTAGAGTGGAAATGCTGCTTTGTGAAGATGAGATTTTTCATAAAGGTATAAGGATGGGTTGTTCTTTTGGACAGCAATGTTTAGCCTAAGCCACTTCTCATTATTTTAGGTGGTTGAAACATAGTAGTGTAAAAGTGTATGACTGGCTTTAAGACAAATATAAATTAAATTCTAAATTTTTTACCAATTTTTTGCTTTTAATACGGAAACAAGCATCTCATTAGTGCTGTCCTGTTTGGTTTAACTTACTTACAAGGAAAAAAAACCACAAAAGCGCAAAAATGTTTGATACAGTGCTTGATTTTGGGAATGATAATCTTGGAAGCTACCTTCTTAAATACCCCTGGAAAGCATAATCTTGCTGAAGGTCTCATAGGTTCACTGTCCTCATCTTTTACTGGCCTGGAGGTAGCAATGACAGGTTTTCTGCTACAGACAACCTTGAAGACAACCTACAGCTCAGGGAAAGAGGAGATCAGAAGAATCTGGTGCCTGAGGTGTTACAGGATGCTTTCTGTGGCTCAAGTGGCTGAACTTCAGCTGTCAGCTGCAGTTCTGAGGTGAATGAGTTACAGAAGTGTAACACACACAGGTGTCCTGCATAATCTCTCATTCTTGTTTGCAGACCTTGCTTGCATGTACAAGTTGTTCAGCCGTGTGCCAAATGGTCTGAAGACAATGTGTGAGTGCATGAGCTCGTACCTGAGAGAGCAAGGCAAAGCACTGGTTTCTGAAGAGGGAGAAGGAAAGAATCCAGTTGACTACATTCAGGTAGTTAAACACTTGAACTTCCTTTTCTTTCCCACTTTAGCAGTTCACCACATTCACAGTTTGTAAGGTATACCTTAGTATTGATTCAAAAGGGGTTGTTATTCATAAGCTTAATTTATAATTGTTTTTAATGTACATCCTCTGAATCTTCAGACATGTTTAGAACTCTTACTTAAGCTGGTTGGAAAGTACATACTGAGTTTTTGTGCTTTTAGTAGTTGATTTTAATAAACAACTTATTCAGCCTAATTATCTAACTGCTGGGAACTTCTTGGATTTCCCTAAATGCTGTGTCTCCAGAGTGAGTTGTACGTCTGCTGACAAATAGCTTTGTAGTGTCCACTTTGTTTAATTTTATGTAACATTAGCTATCAGTGTTTACTGAGGCAAAAATCACATGGCAGTATTTCATGACAAGCTTAGCTGTGACTGAGAGGTGAATGTGTTTATCAGTCATAACAAATTACTCATTCCATTCTCTGTCTCCCCAAGAAGCAGAACAGTTCTGCATGTTAAAAGATATTTGTTCTTTCTTGTTCTCTCTCTCACTAAGTGATCTCAAAATATCACAAAATATTATCAAGATCACAAAATATGCTTCAGAACTATTTGTCATCTTTTCCATTGTCTCTGAGAAGATGGTTTGAAATTTGCATATAAAAAACTTTAAAGTTCATTGAAGCTTAAAGCTGTGTTTCTATAGCTGGCAGATATTTTATATTTAATGTGAAAGTGTGTATTCATTAAACATTGAGATTTTTTAAAAATGTGTGGTTCAAGTCCTTGTGTCTGTTCTTCATGAGAAACATTTAATGTATGTCTGTCAATCTCTGCTGTTTTGTTTGAAAACAATAACTGTGCTAGAACTGGTTACTATTTGAAGAAGCCATTTGAGTACAAAAACATTTTTGATTGGATTATCAATTTCCTGGCAATGCTGAAGCAGACTTCTTACCAGTCTTGAACAAGAATCACCTCTTCAAGGCCTGGTAAAAAGAACAGAGAATGCCCTTGAAAAATTATTAGGTTTGATGATTAAGGACTCTTAAATTTGTGGCGGTGTGATTTTGAAAAAAAAACAAACCATGGGGGTGTACAAGTGATGTGGAAAATAAGTGTCTGGATTACTTTGAAGTAATTTTCACTCCTGATGTGCCTAAAGAGGTATCATAAGAAATTTAACTGAGAAAGATAGATCTAAAAACTTAATTATAAAGGTAGTATCAAGGTTTCCTGTCACAAAGGTGAAGCAAAATGAGGCTGAGGAAGACTTGCCCATGTGCTTTGGCAGAGCACAGCCCGTCAGTATGGACCCCAGCAACTCCTGAAGATGTCCTAGGGCAGGGATTGACATTCAGTTACTGAAAAACCCCCAGAAAGGTTTATCCGCAGCTTCCACCGAGGGGATGGAGGCAGAGAGGAATATCTATGAATTGAGAAACCACCTTGCTCTTCTCATCTCAGCCATGTCCATGTGAATCTGTCAAGGACAATAGCACTAAGGAGACAGACATGAAAGCTGCATTAAACCAACAAGAAAAGAACATCATAGCTCAGCACTGCTTCGACAACATGACATCACCCTGAGCATAATTGGTGAGATGATTGCAAAAGCATTGCCAGGGGATTAGATTTAAAACTTTGTATAGTAGTTTGAAGGGATGTTGAAATGCTTTTGTAATTCAAGGTACTAACAGTTTCTCCTGTTTAACACCAGGTTGTTCAGATGGTGTACTCCTGGAGAGGACACATGAGCTAACCTTGGTAAACAGAGAGATAGTGGGATTTACTTTGAATTTATAATTTCTAATACACATTAATTAGCCTGTGTTAAGATCATTCCTTTGAGTGAGATGGTGAGTTCCTAAGAAACATTACTACTTCTTTGAGTAATTCTTGAATGGCTTCTTTAAGTAACCACATATGAATAATTTCTTAAGAACTTGAAGACGTATCATTAAACATGAAGAGTTTTTGCAGGCAGTGGTTGTCCACAACAAATCTCTCAAGTGAAATTTTCTCCCCCTGCCTGCCAAATGCTGTTTCAGTTAAAACCTGTGTGTATCATATATACTTAGCAAGGTGCTCAGGTGATTTTAAGATGCTTCCCCCTGCTATACTCAGTTGCTTTAACCTTGGGTGAAGATAGTGCAAACTGTAATGATGATGCTGAGAGTCCAGTGGTTTAGTTCAGAGGAAGTGGTTCATTTCACATTCCTGATGCTTGTATCTAACTTTCACATGCTCCCAGTGACTCCTAATGATCAGCAAGACAGAAACACACGACTGCATAATGCAGAACATGTCCCTGGATTAAATTACAGGGCAACACAAACACTGACAAGTTTAGGCCTGTTGTTGCGGTATGTTTTCTCCTCTTGTTCACTAGCTCTAAGGATGCACTTAATGGGTGCTTAGCCTCAGCTTTCCCAAATGCTCTGTCTATGACACTGACTTTGTCCATGTTGTTTGAAATAGAAAAGGCTTAATGAGTGCAACAAATACCTCCTTTAAGTTGCTGATAGAAAAATACAGGAAATCAACCTGTTTAACAAGGGTGTTTAAAAAGCTTTCCTAATCTGAGAAGTGTATTACAACAAACTGCACCAGTGTTTGACACCAATATTTTAGCCAGTTTATGTGAAAGTTGCTTCTGTAAGAGATTCATGGCAGCAATAGAAATTTAAAAATGGAAATGAAATTCCAGGTACTTTCTAACAATTCTGAACAGAGAGTGTTGCAGAACCTCTGACTGTAAATCTGGTCTTCTCTGTGGCCTCATCTATTATTATTGTTTCCCAGCTTACAACTTCACATCAGCGAAAATGGTTTTGTTTTCTTTTCATTTTGAAAGGGTTTACTGGACTTGAAGAGTAGGTTTGATCGCTTCCTTCAAGAATCTTTCAATAACGATCGGCTCTTCAAGCAGACGATTGCGGGTGACTTTGAGTACTTCCTCAACCTCAACTCCAGGTCTCCAGAGTACCTCTCATTATTTATTGATGATAAGCTGAAAAAGGGAGTCAAGGGAGTAAGTATAAATGAACTCAAAATATGCTTTTTGCTCTGTAAACTTGGATGGAATTAAACTAAGCTACTTCTCTACGAATTATTTTTATATGTAGAGAAATGACAATTTTACCTTCAAAAAGGTGTATGTAACACGTCTGAGCTCATAACACTTTAGATGTAAACTTACAGAAGAATCAGGCGTAAGGACATCTGTGTGGCTTGTCACCTACCTCTGAAGCAGCACACCTGAACCACTTATAGCAGATACTGCCTCAAAAAGCAATTAGGTTATGGTGGATTCTGCAGCTCCCTTCTTTTGAAACCTTACACATAATTTTCTTAAGTATATTCATAGTTCAGCAGCTATTCTCATTATCTAATAATTTCTTTTGAAAATTAATTCAGTTAGACAAAAGGGTTTTTTACTGTTTTTACATACCAGACAACTATTACCATATCTATCTTCTAAGTACATCTGTTGCCTTCAATTTTAGCTTCTTTCATTAAATTTTCTGAAGTACAAAACCCAGAACTGGACAGGATGGTTCAGCTGAGGCTTCAGTTACTCTAAATAAAACTTAGTATTAGAGCATACAACTTATGCTTTGGGAATCAAATAGTAAATTCTGGCTTTTTTATAAAACAAATAATTGTTTTATTTGTGTGGCACTAGACAGGCTTTGCAAAACATCTTAACAGTTAAAAGTTTTCATTCTGGACTGACTTTTCTACTCCTAATACTGATTTCCCTCATGCTTTTTTAAACATACCCAGGAACTTTTACTATATTTATCAAGGCATTCTACCCCTTCATTGTTTCCCTTTTCCCTTGCCTCTTGCCTTTCCCTTCATTTTGGATCTATTTCTTACTCCGCTTTATTGAGTTAGTGCGCTGTTTTTTTGGCTGTCAGTCATATATTGGACCAGTTTTGATGGCTACTGTTAGACCATGTGCTGCTGGGAATTACTTTAAGAACTTAGGTTGTGAAGACACTTGTGCTGGAAGATTAAAACCAGCAAATTATTTCTTTTACAGCTAACAGAGCAAGAAGTAGAAACTATATTGGATAAGGCAATGGTTTTATTCAGGTTTATGCAAGAGAAGGATGTTTTTGAACGCTATTACAAGCAGCACTTGGCAAGAAGACTTCTCACAAATAAGAGTGTTTCGGATGACTCTGAGAAAAATATGATCTCCAAATTAAAGGTAAGATAGTGCTTGTATACTTCTTAGCAGTTTTCCTTTCTTTTTTGTTTTTCATAAATATGGTTCTTTCTGTTTTTACATGAGACGTATAGATAATGTTAATCTTGATCGCTGCTAAATACAGTGTTGATTTTGAAAGCCCCGAGAGAAAATACAAAATGCTTTTCAAATATTTTCATGGAAATAAAAGGAAGGAAGTACTGGAAAGTCCCTGTGATGAGAGTGCAATCTAGAAAACAATTTTTTTCTAAGCTTTTAAACAATAGGACAACTGGAGTGACTGAATTTGAAGACTGTGGTTTTTTTCTAGATACAATTTTGTTGTTGCTTGTGTTGGTGTTTTTTAGTTGCCTTCATCAGCAGACTGGTGAGAATGCTCAATTTCTTTTTGACTAAGTGGTTTGAAAAAAAAATCTTCATAGCAATCTCTAGAAACACATTTTCCTTAGCTGGTTAAATACTTAGTAAATAGATTAAAAGATGGAGAAGAAGGTGAAGCCTGAAGTTGAACAGGCCTTAAACAAAGTTCTATTGCAGCTTCTTCTCAAGTAGCATGATAAATGATGAGAGCACTTCTGAAGCAGAGAGATCCTAAAATCAAACTGCGCTGATCTTTTTTTTTTTTTTTTGACCTTCATACTCTGTCAGTAAGCAAAACCTGTTTGAATCAAGGTTCTCCAAATTTCTCAGTATTAATTCATTCTCAATTACCCCTCCACCACTTTGAGCCTGCTGATTCAGAAGGCACAGGGCACACACACATTTGCAAGATGAATCAGTGCACATGAAATGCCTTCTTTTCTTACAGAACTGCAGAGTGGTCAGGATGCTGAAGCTAACAGTCTTCCTTTCCTGTGTATTCACAGTGTGGGTTAAAAACTGGCACAATCCTGCATGTGCACATCTGTCTGTGTGCAGATGTTCCAGAGTCTCACAAGGCCTAGGAATCTCGCTGGGTAATCTGCAGTCAGCCTTCAAAATAAAACACTCCTAGGACAACAGGAGTTTCCTTGCGATATAAATAGGGTTCATTTCCCTTTACAGAATTGTGCTAAAAGCAGGTGAAAGCCTATGTCTTGATTTGATAAGCTTGCACAGTATTTTTATCATGTTATAGAAATATAAGACAAAAGTACAATAATGGAGAAAAGAGACGGAAAGCAAGTTACGATCTTTGTAGGGTTAGATCTTTATATAAGATAGGAAATGTAATCCAAATGGAAATTCCAGTAACCAGTAGTACAGAAATGTAATTCTGGGGAGTTATAAGCTAACTTTAGCCTTGCAGTTTACCTAGCAGAAACTTTGTTTTCATAGTTCTGGTACCACAAATGATTTTGTGTGTTTCAGACTGAATGTGGATGTCAGTTCACATCGAAACTGGAAGGAATGTTCAGGGACATGAGCATCTCAAACACAACGATGGATGAGTTCAGGCAACATCTTCAGGCGACAGGGGTAAGTGCTGGGGGTCTGTTTGTTTGTCCTTTTGCTTCAGAACAAACCCTGAACGTCTCTCCATGCTTGCGGTTCTTCATTTACTGGTAAATGCACATGCTGAGAAGGACTTGGTCAGTTTGTACAGATTGTACCTTATACTGTGCGTCTTACCTTGTAAACTGTGTCAGCATTTCCTGGAATGCCATAGTCGGTTCAGAGCTCGATCCACAGCTCCAGCAGTGCCGGTTTCTTTCCATGAAATCCGTGTGCCCGAAGGCCTGGGCCCTGGGTGCGCGGCTCAGCGGCTGTGCCGGGCGGCACCGCCAGGGGGCGCGCTGTGCCCGGCCCCCGCCCTATCCGGCTGTGTCGCGGCTGCCAGCTCCCATGTGTGTTTCCCCAGCAAAGCCGTCCCATTCCCATTCTTCCAAGTTAATCACCAGTTGTGATGAATATTTTTTGCTAAGAGCAGGAGAAAATACTGCATGCTGCAGGTATGTGCAAAGCACGCCATCTCACGTTGAGCTTTCCTGACACAATTAATGCCTTTGCTAAAAGCAAAACTGCCATTTTATTCAAACTTCAAAATTCAGTTTTTCAAGTTTTCTTACAATTTTTTAAAAATGGATTTAGTTGTTTAATTAGAAAAATTACACCTTCTTGTAAAAGTAGGCCCCTGGAATACTTTAGGGAGACATCATTCTTTTTGAGATATCAGTTTACTTGCTCTTAAACACTCTTTTTCAGTACTGACACTCAGTAGCACTTTAAATAGTGTTTAATAAACAGCCAAGTAGTTCCTTGTATGCAGGTAAGTAGGGTCAGTACATCAAATCTGTTTGAATCAGTTTCAGGAGTCTGAGTGCCAGGAATATTTTCATGAATATACTCTGTCCAATATCCCTGGTTGTGCAAGGTGATATGAAATTTTTGTTGTTTTGAAGCAGTTGGCTGAAGTCCTCATCAGCATTCTGTGACTCATCATGAGTAGGAGAACAGCATGTTCTCTAAGTGGATTCAGAAAAGGATGGAGAGAAAGTGGATAAAGGTGTTGGTGGACAGGCAGCTTTACTCCTGGTTTGTTTGGTTTCTCTGCTTTAGAGGCTAGTCATGTTTTGCTTCTGGAATGCTTGAAATATAAATTTCAATAAAAATTTGTTGGAGCATGTCCCATTTCGACATGTAGGGGAGGAGGGGGTTGTGCTTAAAGGTTTACTTTACGTGACAGTCTTAAAATAAGTGAGTTAATAAATGATATCTCTATCTTCCTTTTACAGCTAAGAAGATGAATTTAAAATGTTATCAGATGTTCTGTTAGGCTTTATTTGAAACTTCATCTTTCTCTTGGCAAAACACCAAGCAGTTCATGTGATGGTTTACTTTTGGTCAGCCTTGGCCTTTTAATGAAATGTCCAGAAATACTACTTAGGAAATACAGGAAGACTTGGGGGTTTTTGTTACTGTTAAATTCTGGTGATACTGTGTTTTATGTGAAATAGTTTGTTCTGCCCCTTTTTAAACAGTTTGGGTACCTTGAATTTGTACAGTGCCTCCTAGAAGAGTCAGACATCTACTTTTCTGTAAATAATCCTACCTGAAAAGTTTCCTTCTGGATCCTCTGTCCTGAGATATAGGCAGTGCCAAGGGCTGTGTAGATGATTGGTTTGCTCTCAGAAAGTGGAAAGCTCAGCACCAGGGAAAGTCCAGGCTGATAGATTGAGAAATTTCTGTAACTGTGATCCTGGAACATTTCTTTGAGTTCTGGAAAGACTGGATTACTTCAGGGCACTTTCCAGTAATTCATACCATTTTTATGCTGAAAAGACATCCTGTAAAATAAAGTGCTTCCAAAAATTTTTGTATTACCAACTGCTTAGTGCTCTTTAGAGAACCTATGATGGGAGGCATTCTAAATTGGTGCTGTGTTCTGGTCTGGCAAAGACCAGAAAATTTTGGGAAATGGTTGCCATCTCAGCTCAAATGCTTCAGTTCTGGATAAATATATTTTCTGTATCCTTCTGTCTGCAATAATGGCCTTTTCCCACACTTTAGCTGGAGGAAGAAAACTGTTGAAGCTTGTTTAGGCTTTTCAGAAGTTTCCTGGGCACAAGTTGGTTGGTAGACACAGGCATTCAGTACACACAATACAAAAAATCTTCTGTAGTACATGGGAATGCTACTGTGCTATTGAATAGTGAAAGTTTCTGAGTTCAGGTGGCAGTTTTTCACCTTGTAAAACATAATCTGCTCTATTTCTGTGTAGTGGAGTTATATAAGTTGAATATTGTATGTTTTGGGGGTTTTGTCCATGATTTGTGTTCTTTGAAGGTACTGGTTCTACCTCCTAAAGCTGAAAGTAGTCAGTTTTAAGCTTAATAATGCTCAGCGTACTTGGGATACCTAGTGAGGATTTTGCATCGCTAGTAGCCAGACCTTTATCATCTGCCAACACATCTTTATAGATCAGCTGGGGAATGTTTCCTCACCAGTGGTGAATATTCGGAGCCATGGCTGTCCTTAGGGAAAGGGGATAGGTGGGCTGTGTAAAAGTGAGTAACTGTTGATATTGCACTCCACAGATAAGCTCCCTATGGTTCAACATCAGATGGTCAGTGTTTCCTCTCTACTTCCAGAGAATACATTTAGGAGGAGTTATTTTGAAACTGACGCCTTTCGTGCAACCCGGTTTTATTGCATGCCATCAAAAAACCTATTTACAAAGATCTGTTGCACATATCATAAGTTCTGTTTATGAGTTCTGTTTAGTTCTTGGTTAAGAATTCCTTTTGTTAAATTTTGTATGCTCTTTGATGCCAGAGGGGAATAATGAAGAGGATTTTTGCTGTACAGTCTACCCTGATAGTGATGAATCAATGTATTTGTCTGGTTTTGTAAAAAGAATGTTTACAGATTCGTCTATTTCTTCTGTAGTTAGACAAAATCCTGAGTATTTTACACTGATACAGACCAAGTGGTGAAACATGGTCTTGTTTTAAAACAGTGTTATGTTTTCTTCCAATTACCCTCAGGTCTCACTAGGAGGTGTTGATCTCACAGTGCGTGTCCTCACAACAGGTTACTGGCCTACCCAGTCAGCCACACCAAAGTGCAACATCCCTCCAGCTCCCAGACATGCTTTTGAAATATTTAGAAGGTATGTATCACTACAGATTTTTAGGTAGAGGTTTTAAGAAGAAACTTTCTAAACTTACCTGTACAAACTTACCTATTTTTTTTTTTAACCAGCTTTACTGTTAAAGATGTGCTGGCAAACTGCTCTTCTTCAGCTCACATGAAAATTGGAGAATGCAATAATTGCATTATGATGCTTGAGGTTTTGGGAGGTCTTAAATAGAATTCTGACAAAAGTTAATGTTTTGAAAAAGCAGAAAGTTATAAATGATTTAAGAATGTCCTCAACAGCTCCAAAAGGCTATGTAACTTTTAAAATTTATTTCCTCTTCAATACAAAATGTGAGCTGTATATTGTTTTCATTTCAATTCTATTACAGATTTTATTTAGCCAAACACAGTGGACGACAGCTGACACTCCAGCATCACATGGGCTCTGCAGATCTCAATGCCACTTTCTATGGGCCTGTTAAAAAGGTAGAGAATCAAGATTATATAAATATTGTATATTTCTTTAAAGTAAGCAAATGCATATTTTTTTGTAACTTCAGAATTTTGTTAAATAAAAGCAAACTCATTGAGAATGTAGGAATAAGAAAAAAGATGCCTTCCGTCAGTCTTATAGTCTGATTCTTTCTTTGCAGCAGTTTTGCTTTGACTTTTTTTTATCCCTCTGAATCTAAAAGATGATGCAAAACTCAGCATCATCTTTTACGTGTAGAAAAGTAGTAAATGGTTTCTTGAAGGGAACCTCAGTCATTTGAGTGGTTTGGGTTTGACTGTCAGTGAAAAGAAACTTGTTAGTTATTTTTGTTAAGCCAAGTTCAGCCTGCTTTTCATATTCAGAGTGCCGTGTAGACAGCATTTTTTCAAAAACAAGACTCTAGCAGTTCATAGAAATACAATGCTTAATTTGTATGTATAAAGAAAGGAATTTTGCAGTGATTCGACCAGTACTAAAATGCTATGCTAGAACTAGTAATGGCATGATGCTTGGGAATGTAGGAGGCAATGCAAAATGAAAGCAAAATTCTTACAACTAAGTATTAATAACATGCACTTGTGAGGATGTTGAAATTGTCTTACTGTCGGATAAATATATTAATAAATTTAAAGATAAGCTTAAGAAAACTGGGGGGGTGGACAAGTAATGAAACAGGGGCCTCAGAGGTGGTGAAGCGTCCATCCTTGGCAATGGTAAGAGTTTGGCTGGTGGCTGTAGATGGCCTGGTCTGGAGTGGTGGCTGGAGCACAGGAGCTCTGTATGGGCCTCCAAGCTCCAACTCCTGGCACTGTAAGGCAGCTGCTGGAGGAACATCCTGGCCATGCCCCAAGTGTTTGCTTTCCTGTCGCTTTGGTAGGCTGATCTCCTAGAGAAATTTTTCATCATGAAACTTTCATCTTATCAGGATAAAACATTTTTCAGTGAAGAATAATCTAACAGTAGTTTTGGAATTTTAAAATAGGAAGATGGCTCAGAAGTCGGTGTAGGAGGTGCCCAAGTAACTGGCTCAAATACACGGAAGCACATATTGCAAGTCTCCACTTTCCAGATGACAATATTAATGCTATTTAACAACAGAGAAAAATACACGTTTGAGGTAAGTGGTGTGGGTTTCTTACCTGATTCTAAATAACTGGTTTGGGCACTGTCTTGTCCTCTTTGAGTTCAGCGTTTGAAGATCGGGTGCCTCTCATTCTATTTGAGTATGGGTCAAGCCAGTTAACAGAGGAAGCAGGTCATTAGCAATGCACCTGGGAAGCAGTTCTAGGAGAGGAAATTATTTGGGAGCAGGTGGTGTCAGAAATGTTTGAGAATTGTGAGTGTGGTTGTTCTAGGCCGTTGAGCTGTAGAAAAACTGAAGCTGAAATGCAGCAGGTGGCTCCATTTCCTCATTTTGTCTTTGAGAAGCTGGATCTAGAGGCCAAAGGGTGGAGAAGGGTTTGGATCCTGGCTTTTTGAATACCGAAGTAAAATCGACAGGCTGGACTGAGGTGGAGGATGAATCAAAGAACTTTCAGCCCTTCTCTGAGCTGATCAGCCAGAAAGGACAGTGAAGAAAGGTCTGGATAGATTCCTAGCAAGGAGACTAGAGGGGTGGTGCTGGGAAAGGTTAAAATGTCAGCTAAGAGATGATGATGATGATGACGATCATCGTGTGCTTTGTTGTGCGAGCATTATATTTTTACAATAAATTAATAGTTTTGTTTTGGACATTAACTTCTGTTTGAGGGAGCATTAGCAGCCTTGAAAAGCAGTATGGGTGCAGTTTGGAACAGTCAGTTTTCAGGTTTTCTCATCTGCTTTCGACTGTGCTATGCATAGTAATCATTGGCCTTTTTGTTTGGATTGTGTTTTCAGCTTATTTGGCATACTTCTAGCCTGTTAATAAAGAAAGTTTCTTTGAAATGGTCTCAGTAGTGATAAAGGAAGGCAGGATTTGATAAGAGACTCTTAATAAACTACTGATAATTTAAAATGTTATTTTAGAACACAAAGTCCTGTGTGTTGTGAAACCCATTGCAGGGGCATTAGAGCTTTGAATATGTTGCAGAATATCTGAGGGAGTGAAGAGGAGGGGGATTTCACAGCTTATTTTTTTCCTTGAAGCTGATTTTGAAATTGGGCTGATGGCTGCCTTATTCCACCAAATTGCAGGCTTAATGAGTTGTAGAGCCTTACCCTTATATGAATAAATAACACTTGGGAGAGCAGTGAAAAATACAGTTTTTAATGCATGCTCTAAATTATACTTTATTTTACCAGACCAGATGATAGAGAAATATATCCATCTGCTTTTAGGTTGTATGTTTTGTTTATTTCTGGTTTGGGAGTTCTAAAGCTCTTACTTTGTGTCCCACTTGAACTAAAACATTGAGGAGGCATATTTGTATTGTTTGGTTTCTTTGGTGAAGTGTGTGGGAGTTGTCTTTAACTCCAGCCAGGAAAGCTTATGAAAACTTCAGAGGAGAATGAATATCTTTGTTCATTGATTATTGGATACCCTCATTAACTGCTGAGCGCTGAGCCACCATTCCTTCTCTGTTGTGTCAGATGAGTGCTTTCAGTGCAGCAGAGCACGTGAGCTGACTTGTGTGTGCCTGTGTATCCTAAAACTGTCCGATACACAAATGTTTCTGCAGATTCACAGCCCAACAGATTCATCTAATGTTGCCTTCACAGCTGAACAGACTTTGCGTTTTATTTTGCATTCAGTGTGATTCTTAATTGCAAACTTGGTAAGATCCTCATAATAGTCCTAATAGCCATTAGGCCATGTGATTGAGATGAAAAATGGGATACTGATAATGCAAAAATTATCCATAAAATACTATGGAAACTTAAAAGATCGTTGCATAGAAAAATTTCTTCACAAAAAATGTACACATTTTTTATATTCCTGTACAGAAACATTTTATTTGTATATGCAGAATAGCTATTGGCCATATAGTGTAGGTTAATGCTGCTAAAGTGGAAGAGGAAGAATCTTCATGCAGGCCTTCAAAGAATGCTAATTTTTTCAATAAGTCCAATTTTTTCTAATCAAGACTTATATAATACTCAACATAATTTTCAGTTGATTTACATTACAGCTCAGTATTTTAAAAGGTGAAATGCTCACCTTTTGTAATGACATCAGAAATAAGTGTGGTTCTTAATATTTAACAAACAAGAAATACAAATGTGACCATAGTAGAAGTTAAGTTGTGGAATCATTCCACAAAAATGAGAGATTAGAACTGTAAACTAGATTACCTGTTCCCTCTCTTGCTGATGTCTGCTTTGGAAGCTACACGAGTTGCATTCTGTAAATAAAACTAAAAATACTTCTTATTATTTCAACAAAATGACAAAATTCTTTCCCTTTGGATTTTCCTGCACATTTTCCTTCTAATAAACTGTTTTCTTGCTTAGAACTGACAGAGTTCCATATGTGGAATGATCTCTTTTGTAGCCCACAGACAGAGCTCTCACTTGGTAATACATTAGCACTGAGATTGTGTAATCAGTACTGCTCCTGTGTACATATCTAATGTGGTCTTTAAAATAAGGCATTTTTGGAGATGGGGAGGAAGTACACATTTCTCACTGCTACATCAGATATCTACATCAAAATTTGTTCAGATAAACGTTATTGTTCAGGCTGAGGGAAGGAGAGCACAGGAACATCTGTTATCCCCATTTACATTCAAAGCTGCATTTTGTTTTATTCAGCTCGAAATTTTTGGCTCCTTCTGAGGCAGCACATTGCAGTGCAATTCTTTGTGGTCTTTAATGCTGGTTTATAAATTCTAAAAGTGAAATGGTTTGAGTGTGTTCATGGCTCAGCTGCAGAGTGAAGTGCAATAGCAAATACACAGTGGTTTATGTAAGGATGGGTAGCATGAAATCCCCTCAAATTCCCTTTTGGCTCTTTGTTTCATTTTTTTTAAAAGCACTTGGTTATACTTTTGTTAAGTGTGTGTATATATATATACATGGCCTTGTAGAACTGATGTAGTTTTGAAATGATTAATTTTAATTGTTGATCAAAAATCAAAGTTTGGGAGCCTGCATGTCACTGGCATTACATCTTTAATAAGCTGGGTCTGGTTTGTAGCTTTTAAGGCTTTTCATTTATCTAAGCTCTAAAATCGGGCCCCTTCCCTTGGTTTGGTAAATTTTCTGCTGATCAGTCCATTTCAGTAAGATTTTTGTTGTGCCATGTAAAGGATTATAGCTTCTTGGGATTTTTTTTTAATGCTACTTTGTGCTGAATCTGAAAAAAATGTGTGAAGGTGACAGTTATGTTTTAAATAAAGCAGCAAAGGAAGAAATAGTAACTTTCTGTGAGCAGCTTCAGAAGAAACATTTTGATACTAGGAAATAGTTAAAATATGTGGATATTCACAACTTACTTCAGATGGTATAAGTATTTCTGAATGCATTATGCTAAGAATACTCTTAGGAACATTATAGTATTTCCAAATCATCTATAAGCAGGAGGTACCAAAACCCATGAATTTTTTTTAATTCTGGATTTGATGATTTTATTCTTTTTACCTCATTCCAGTTTACTTGACCTTATGTCAAAAACAGTTTCATGTGGTTTCACATAAAGTCAACACTCTGTGTAGCATTGGGTCAAGTTGAAAAATACAGAATATTTTATCTGAGCCTTGGCATCACAGAGCTGGTAGTGAGGTGCTGTGCATGAGGTGCAGTCTAGTTCCTTTCATGTTGTCAGTGGTGCCTGATGACAAAAAAGTGGCTGTTTTTTATGGGTTGATTTAAGAAATAACTTGAGTATACTCAAGAAATGTCATTATTTGATAGAAATAGTTTGATTTTTTGGTAACTCTTCAAAGAACTTCTAACAAATTGTTTATAGTCCTTTACAGATCTTAGCATTTTGATCACTTGGAGTTGTTACTGCTGTTTTCAGCCTAAGGTCATCACATGGACTTGTGTGCCATGAGAATCAGGAATTCATGGGGACAGTGTAAGGGCTTTATATAGTGCCCTTGGAACCAAAGCTGGGGAAGCTGAGAAACGGATAGCTCTTGTGGACAGTTGCATGTCTGTGAGGTTTGGTTTTTCTCTTTAGCTGTCACAAGTCCCTCAGGTATGAATGGGAATTTGAGATCAGAAGTGTCTGCAGTTTCCTCAGGCTAGAAATAGGAAGAAAAGAGATGAGGCAAAATGAACATTTACTGAATGGGAGCTCAATAAATACAGTAGATCTGAGAGAGCGGCATAGTTGGCCTTTTCCTAGGGCATATTAAGGCATCATTCTGCATTCATTGTAATTTATTTACTAGCTCATGACCACTGTTGACTTGCCTAACATCCATCTCTCAGCTGACTCTTAAGAGCACTGACAGAGGTGCATCAGGTTATGTTCATGTTTTACAAGCAGTCTTTTTCAAAGTTTGTATGTTTGCTGCACTATAATGGGCTCTTTTTGTACTTCACCTGGAGAAGTCCTAGCCAAAGGTATCTGGGCTGTAAATAAATTGTTTGAGTTATTCAGAAGGGAGGTTTGATGAATCTAGAGTATTTGTATGCTACAGTGAAACCAGACGTTGTTTGCTCCATTTGTAAAGATCTTTTTAACAGTGTGGCTGAGTGCAAAAGCATTTGTGCAGCTCTTGGTCAGGAATGGTCATGAACATCATGGATGTTTTCCATCACTGAGTTAGTCAGAAGGTTTGATTTCATCCTGTGCAATAAACCCTGGGAACAGTTAACAGATCCTTTCAGCCCTCTCAGAAATTGCAGGGAAATGGAACAGCTGGTTATTCATTCTTCTCCTTCCAGTTCATGGTGCCTGTTCATTTGACAGAATTCTCTGTCTGGGTGCTGACCCAGGTGGATCATTTTGCACAATACCCACTGAAACCTTGCTGCTGACTGAGTTCTGACCTTTCAAGTGCCACAACTGTCACAGTATTACTTTTCTTAAGCAATCCCTGATGTTGTTTGCAACACATGATATTTCTGCCACAGCTATAAGCTAACCAAGTGTTCTTCTTTAGGAAATTCAACAAGAAACTGATATCCCTGAAAGAGAACTTGTTAGAGCCCTACAGTCCCTTGCATGTGGCAAACCAACACAACGTGTTCTCACAAAAGAGCCCAAATCAAAAGAAATAGAAAATGGTCATATATTTACAGTGAATGATCAGTTCACATCTAAACTACACAGAGTCAAGATTCAGACGGGTAAGTCAGCTTTTATGTTCTACTCCCTTGCAGTCCCAAATCTGCCTTTAAACTTCAGATTTTTTTTTGCAGGATTGATGTCCACAGAAATGAGAGAATTTTTTTTTCTTGATGATTAGTTGCACTGAAATGAAAATTCAAGTGCCAAGAAAAGTGTGGAAGTCTGTTAAGCCTTTTACTTTACAAAATTTGTAATTACCTCTTACAGGAAATACTGAAAGAAAAATAAAATTCAAATTAAATAATAAAATGAAAAATATGCCACTGATTGATTCAGTGGAAATTAAATAGGAAAATTGCCTCATAAGTTGCTGTACTGCAGTGAAATGAGTGATATTTTAGCCCATGATACAACAGCCATTTTCAAGTACCAGGTAGCTTGTAATGGTTTTGGGCAATGATTTGGGCTTAACAAATAAGGGAAGCTGAGCATATAATAACCATTTCATCAGCTTATAGAAGTGCTAGTGCTTGTGCCTGTAAGAGATTTGAGTACTGTTCAAATTTTAACATAGTACTAATTAAATAACAGTTTGTTATCTTGTCAGTTGCTATCAAAATACGCCAGAAAGTGTTAATATTTCTTGTGGCTGCTTTTCATTTAAAAAAAAAAATCAACTTTGAGAATGTCAAAACTCAGGAAAATATAACTTGATGTCTAGATGAAATAAATAGTGAAGCTAACACACAGTAAAATACATTTGGATTTTGCTAACATAATTTACATTCTCTATTTCCTTTCAGTTGCTGCCAAACAAGGAGAATCTGATCCAGAAAGGAAAGAAACAAGGCAGAAAGTAGATGATGACAGAAAACATGAGATAGAAGCTGCTATAGTTCGGATAATGAAATCTAGAAAGAAGATGCAACACAATGTGCTAGTAGCAGAGGTATGCTTGTACAGAGTTTTGCTTTTGCTCATTAAAGTTACACAGCTTTTACTAACACCATTCTGAAAGGCTGTATTTAACCCATTCTTTCTTTTCTCCATGTCTATCTGAAGACACACCTTAATCCTTACCCTTCACTTTAGGATGTACTCATGGGTGTATCTAATTTTCCTTCCTACTTTTAGTGCTGTTATGATGTTAAATTGCTTGAAAAGCAAACCAGCAAACCAGTGTGCTTAACATTATTTTTGGTTTTGATCTTGTTACTGACTGTTGGGTCCGGGTTTAAGAGATCTGAGCTCTTAGCAGAGAGAAAGTCCTGCTGCTTTTCACTGCCAAGCTCACACAGCTCCAGGACATTTCACATTTTGCACTCCTGAACTCCCTTAGAGCTGTGAAATTGGGAGCATTCTCAGGTTGTGACCATGCCTCTGTAGAGCTTTAAATCATACCCCAGCGTGAGCAGGGCAAGTGGAGGGACTGTCAGAAGCCTTCAGGCTGCTTTTTACGCTTCATAGTAGTCACCATCTGTCTTAATACCTTTTTCTGGTTGTTGTGTTCTCTTAGGGCACTTCAGGATCTTACTTGCACTGTGATCTTACATTGTTGGGTTTTATTTTGTTTTAGGTAACTCAGCAGCTGAAGGCCCGGTTCTTACCAAGTCCAGTTGTTATTAAAAAACGTATTGAAGGACTTATTGAGAGAGAATATTTGGCACGAACACCTGAGGATCGCAAAGTATACACTTACGTAGCATAAAATGCGTTCAGAAAATTTGATTTATTCTTGGACTATACTCTTCGCATGAACTGGGAAGTTCTTTTAAATCATTAATATTAAGATGACCATCTTCTCTATTAAATTACAGTACATGTTCTAGACCATTCAGATCAAGCCTTTTACTCCTTTTGAGAGTTTTTGACATGAATTAATTGAGCTTCAGGCTTTTCAACGTTATCCCTGTAGAGATCCATCCTTACAATTCTTCGGGAAAATGTGAATGTGCCGCGTTTGTTTTCAATACTGTATGAAAACAGAGAAATAAAAATGACTTTAGAAAATACAGCTCATTTAAAAAAATAAATTTGTTGGAATTTCATTTCCCCAGATCTTCAGTGTTGATGTAAATGTGTTTCTGTAGTGTTGCTTAGCACTTCGCGCATTGTATAAGTTGGGTTTAAAAGAAACCACAAGTGGTAAGGCAAAATTCCCACTTACCTTGCTCTGCTTCAAATGTTTATTTAACTAGACATGTTTAATTTAAATACTTGCTAATTTTTTGAAGACCCAAGAAGACAACTTGAGCATGTTTCACTCTTCCTGCTGCACTCACTGTTCCAACAACATGAATTAGGAACTTTTGGGGGCTCAGAAAAGACCGTAATAATTTTGGCTTTCCCTTCTGTAATTTGAGTTCTTCTAAATTAAACTCTATATTGATTAGGTTTTTTCTGGTTTCTTTATAGGAAAAAGGACAAGATTTTAGTGTGTATAAACTGTATAATAATTTTTGCTGTTGTACTCACTGCTGATGGTGGATTGTACAGGGCGATGTTTTTATTTCACTAAATGTAGACAAAATAAATTTAAAATAAATGGATTTAGTGTACACAAACAACTAATTCAAGTGTGTTAGAGTACAGGGTTGACAATCTTTTGGAACTAAATACTGTCCCCTGGGGAAATGTACTGGGATTATATTTTGTTAATAAACATCATAGATGGATCTGTAGCCCCAGGGCTTCCCATCATAAATGCATATTTCAGGAGATTAAAGTGAAGCCAGCGTGCACTATTTGTTTTTAAAAATGCATTTTAAACATGCAATAAAAAATTGTTACTGTAATGAGATTTTTAGTTCTTACCCTGGAACTTTTTTTTATTCCTGACAGTATGCTGCAAAAATAGATTAAAAAGAGCTGTTTGGTGGCATCATTCTTCTCGCAGTTAGAAATTTTTGAGTGTGCATTGTACTGCAGTTTTTATTAAATCGTATTTCTGACCTTCCAATTCACATATTTTGTGCCTTCCCAGCCATAACTATTTTTCTGCTGTAATTCAAAACAGTAATTTTTGTCTTGGTTCACATTACTTTCACCCATTGATCTTGAGAAATATAGTTGGGATGGGCTTTCCAATATGAAGAGCTGGAAATGAAGCAAAAAGAAAAGCCTGGTTGTAGAGCATCTGCCAGAACAGTTCTCGATGGGCTGTGCTAAACAAGTGTGTGGTGCTGGTGCAGTGTTCCAGTGTACCTGGAGAGTGTTTTTCACAACGTGTCCACAATTTTACTCCTCTCCAGCCTGTTAATGTAGAAGTCCTGACTGTTGTTCACAAGTAGAATATTTCTTCTAAGGAGAGGGACTGGAATTAGGGTGATATTTTAGCTTGACTATTTGGAAGCTTTTTTTATGAAGCTTTAAGTTTACTGCACACCCCCAACACACCTACACACACAGTAGTTTTTTAAATCACCAGGAGGAGGTGGTGGCTGAAGAATTTTCTTGCCCTTGTCCATCAGGAATTTAGCCCCAAAAGGAATGAGCTGGGCCATTGGCCCTATTGAAAAGGTGTTTGCTGGCTGTTACTAAAACACCTCTGTCTGCACAGTGTATGCCAGTCTTCAGTGGAGATGTGGTCATTGTTTGGCCAGTACAACAGTACTAAAACCAGGGAGCTGATCTGGGGTTTTGATTTTGATTCATTAGAAACATCTTCCTCAAAATGTAAATCATTCTTCCATGTACCAATATGAAGGTTTTCTTTTATGCATAGCTGACTTTTTATTAGGATCAAGGTTGTGATATTTATTGCATGTTAAGGTTTTCCCATTTGCTTTGCAGGGAGAAACAGGTTCAAGTCCTTTTCCCTGTGTCGTTTACAGAGACATGAGAATTGTGATTTGGGACAGGAGGTCTTTGTCCTGTGCATTGCCTCTGTACTTCTGTTGTGCATCAGCTGAAGTTTCCTACTTCTGGCTTTTGGAAGCGCTGAGGCTGAACGTTGTGTGAATGACTGTACAATTAGGTGTTGAAGAGTGTGTTTTTAAAAGCTGTGTGGGCAAGAGTGTTTGCCAGAAGAATGGCAGGTGGTGATGGCTATCTTCAGTAACAAATATTAAAAGCAGAGTTTCCATTTTAATAGAATTTTGAAGATACTGTTCAGGAAGGGACTTCTGCTGAAATCAGATTTCAAAAATAGGCCCTTTACCATTGAATAGAGAGGTGGAGGATTGAAAAATGGAGAAGGTGAAGGCTCTAGTAAGATGGAACAAGACATCACTAGGACTGTGCTTAAGGTGAATTTGATGTTTACTTGTTTGTATGTTAGTGGGATTTCATTTACAAGCTATAGTAGAATTCTGCTAAGCCTTACTTAATTTAATTTCTTTCTTAATTTCTACTTAAAGCTTCTTTGTAATTTTGTTAAAATTTGATTAGTAGGATTGTAGTTACATGTGTGAATGCAATTATTAGTAGGTTTGGTTCCTTGCATTAATGTGCAGCTAAATGCAGTAGCAAGACTTAATAAACATGGAGGTTAATTCTTTGGAATTTTAAAAATTAAAAGTAGGGTTTGAGTTTTATAGTCGTTTGAAGATGTGTAGGCATGTACTTTCCTTGTACATGAGTTTATTTTAAAGGATTGAGAGTATGCCTCATTTATCATCATAACAAATGTGATAATCCTATGGGTCCCTGGTGGAGTTCTTGCTCTTTTCCGTGTTCACTACCTTTACAGCTTTGATTTCCTTGGAAATTAGTCCATACAATTTCCCCACTGGCTACAGAATAAATTAATGCCAAGTAGACCAAGTCTGAGTCTATAGCTCAATCAAACCCTTTGGCTGTGCTTTGTTCCTCGTGGTGCTTAGAGTCAAGCTGGGCTCGGATCCTGAGCTCCCCCTTCCACGGAGCCCTTTAGAGCCAGGGTTTGACAGCCTAGAACAGAACTCAGTAGTGTGCTCAGCTGGCAGCAGGCATCATCTTGTGTGAGTCTGGGACAAAGCTGAATTTCTGTTGATACTCTCATTCTCATAGCTGGACAGTAAATGTAATAACCATTGTGCTCAATCTGAAGTGTGAGTTTAATGGTTCCTCTGTCCTCTGGAATGTGTCATTTGAAAAGACTGTAAGATGCGGAACTTACATATCTAACTGAAAGCTGGGTAAAGGGGCAGGACAATACTCCTACAATACACCTGCTTTTCTGTCCTTCGCTGTGAAGGAAGCGTTCGTAGATTGTGCCCCCAGACTGCATTTAATATTCTGAATCTTTGGTGTTTGGTGTAACTGCACCAAACGTGGCTGGACCTCTTGCCCCAGGACAGTGCATGTTGTGCTGGCATTACTATGTGTCAACTGCAAAAACAACTTCCCTTCTGCTCCTTCCTTCTCTCCCTTCCTCCCTTCCTCCCTCCCTTCCTCCCTTCCTCCCTCCCTCCCCAAAACTGGACCTTTCACAGGGAGTAAGTCCATGGGAGCTAATGCGTGCAGTCGCTTTGAGGTGAACACAGCTTGTGGATAGGAAAGGAAGTAACATTTGAACATAGAGCAGTGATGTTTTGTTAATCATTCTTTCTCCTGCAGTTTAAAACCTAACTTTTATTCCAGATACAACAGATGCAGAGGAGCCCTCCGATCTTAGAGCTGCTCTCTTCCTTCTCTGTGAACGCTGTCCTGTTGCAGTTCACTTCATTTGTGTGCCATCTCCTTTAAATCCTGTCAGAGCAGTGATGTTTGTTCTGTCAGGAGCTGGAGCAAAGGTGGTGAATGCTCAGGACAGAAATGTTCAGGCAGCAGAGTGAGGTGTCTTTGCTGTCATCGTGCAGGCTGCCATGTGGGGAGGAAGGTGCGTTTCTGGGGGCAGCGACAGAGGGCTGGAGCAAAACGTGTTCTGAGATTATGCTGGATGTTCCGGGACAGAGGGGTGCAAAACGCAGCTTTAGTAACTTGTGTTCACCGTGTCTAAGACGTTAAGCTGTGCTGGGGTATTGCTGGGATGTGGAGTGTGCAGTACAGACCTGCTCTGAACGTCAAAGGTGTGAGCCAGGCCGCGGGAGCCGCAGCAGCCGAGCCGGGCATGCGCTGGGCAGGGAACCTGCCTGCCCGCTGGTCTCTCTCGCAGGGCTTCCCAGTATGCTTTATCCCTTTTCTTTCTCACCCTCTCCTTTCCTTGACTGAAGCTCTGGTAAGCACCCAGTAGTGTCTTTAACAAGCTGCTCCTGAAGTTTGTGTCTCAAAACTTGCAAGAATGTGTTTTGGAATAGCGTGGACTGGAAGGAAAAGCAACTTCCCACGTGCAGGAAATGTTTGAGGTGAATGAGGACTGAAAGTTACGTACACGGTGTCAGGTGATGAAACAAAATGCTGTTAGATCTGTAAATTGAATCTGAAAATCATGACTTTTTAAACTAGTCATGGGACACCTTTTTAAGTTAAAATGCCACATTTTATTTCTTGAATATGTTTCTTAGAAGCTGAAAAACCTTTGAGATTTCCACAGGCCACAGAAGGATGTGGATTAATTGGCAGTGATAAAAATGTTTCTTATTTATTTCTCCCTTACTGTAACCACTTCTTTCGGTAAGTGTGGCACAGCTGGAGCGACTTATGAGACTTAGCATATACTGGGAGTCTTGCACATCCTGAATGTGGAGTGGCTTTCAAGAAATGAATGGAAAAAACCTGAAATCCTGGTGCCTTGAGCTCTGTTCTTCCATCAGTCAGTCTGCAGTTACACAGTATGACAGGACTTGGGCTCACTGGTTATTAACGTTAAAAGGAAACAGATATTGTGGAAATCGGGGCGGGGGGGCGGGGGGGGGGCATTTAGCCCTCCCACAATGAGTATTACCTGAAATCTTGGAAACAGGGTATTTCCTGTGCATGTTTCATGTTCTTTTGGTGATGAGATTCGATAATGAACTCTGATTTTTCACTTGTGTGGAGGTTCCTACTATGAAGTGCTGTACTGGACACAATCACACTGGTACTGCAGATTGCTGCCCAGGTTCCTCAGTGAGCAGCTGGTGACACCCCGGGGGGACTGTGAAAGGAGGGGCAGCAGCGATGCAGCAAGCAATGTTACCCGCTGGATTCTTCAGCAGTGAGCTCTTGGGAGAACCGTGCTCTCCACAGGTGCCTGTGTGCTGCTGACACTGCCCTGCTCTGCTATGTGACCACTGCTGTTGACAGCAGGGTGAGCAGCACCAGTGCTGCTGTTCCATTGGTGACTCAGCCCGAGCTGGGAGACTCACCTGTGACATCTGCAGGAATTCATCCCAAGCCCCAGCCTGCATGATGGGCCCTGGATGCTCCATGAAGAGAGAGCTCAGCTGCTTGTTCCCTTGAAGGAATTGCTACTCATTGCACTCTTGGATGAAGCTGGGAATTGTGCTCCTCCAGGGACACAAATTTCACAAAGAAACAAGTATACATTCTGGTTCTAGGCAGTCATGATTCACGGTCTTCAAGTCATGAAGCTTGGTCTTTTTTGAACTGGAACACAGATGAAGGAGTAATGTCTGATACTGCACCACTCTGCTCTTGTCTGATGGTTGTGATATAGAATGATACCAACACATAATAATACTTATTCTCAATCTGCTCAGGTAGTAATGGCATCATAAAGGAAGAGCATCAGAAAAATGAGCTTTTAAGAATTGGTGAATAATAGAAAAGAGTGAAAATACTATCCCAAAGGATAGGAGGTAGGCTCCAGGTTCTCAAATCACTTTGCTTCTGTACTTTTTAGCATCTTTAGCTTCTTTGGCATCTTCTGCACTTTCCCAGCAGTATCAGGTATGCTCTGAAAAATCCATGGATGGGTCTTATTGCCCAGGAACAATCATGCTTTCTGTTAGGCTGTTAGGATCGTGTTTAGTCTGGTGGTATTTTTCTCCTCTTGTTTTTAATCTTAGTAATTTATCCTCATTGGGTTAGAACTTGAAGCCTCAGTTTTGACCACACTGTATTTATCCGATATGTGCAAAGCCACAGCATTAGTACTTGCTTTAAGGAATTTAGATGTAAATATGATAATGTGAATGTCTCTATTTTTACAACCTTTTTAATTAAGCCAAGTTTTTCAAGGACAGCCCAGCCTTTTTAGGGAAGTACACACGCAGACTGGTAAGTGTAGTATCTCTGCCTCATTCCACTCTAAGGCACTGAGGTTTGTGCTGCTGCTCCTGGTCTTCTTAAACACAATCTGACCTTATTTTTTTTCTTTCACAGGTTTTACCTGCAAAGAAAATCTTGCAGATGTGGTGTGATTGTACCTCACAGCAGTATCTGCCTGGGTCTCCAGCCAGCCTGACAGTCTGCCTGCTCTCAGCAGCTGTTTGTCCGAAAGCAAGAAGCAAATTGCTGCTCAGGAGGGAAAGGCCTGTTTCACCTCCCCCAGTCCTGGAACTGCTGACCTGGACTAGCTGTAGACAGGATAAGGGAGTTGTCTGGACAGCCATGTGCTCCTGTTTGCCTGAGTAAAACTGAGAGGGAGAAAAGGGGGATCCACCAGAAGGTGCAGCTTCCAGCCGCTGTTCATGAATAGCATTCCTTTTAGCAGTCCTGGTCTTTGGGAGGAAATATTCACAATAGGAAGTCCTGAAGTCCTCGAAGCGATTCTTCATTAGAGCTTGGTGCTGCCTTACAATAATGGCTTTTGAGTTTGTGTGCACATTTGCCTTTGCAAAGTTACCAGAACATGCCCCAAATCCCAGTAATGCCTGAGTTTCCCAGACCTCGAGAGCCATTTCTGCTAATATTTGTTGGCTGTTTGGATCTTGCTTCTCTTGAAATTCTATTAAAGATGAGGCTAATAATCTGCAGCTTGTCTGTCACAGCATTTGGTATCGACTTAATTATGCAAATCTGCAATTCCAGCATAATGTGGGATTCAGGCCAATACTTTGTTTTAATTAGAAGTTTGGGTGTATTATCCTGTATCTCAGGAAGGTTGTTTTCAGGAAAGGGAGTAATTAGAAGTCTTCACACTGTGTGGGTCTGACTTGTTCCTTAAGCTGGAGCTTGGCCTTGCTGGTAAGGTCACCACCTCCTGGGGACTCGCTCTTATTAGCACTCGGCAGGGTGCAGTCACGGCCGGCTCTGCTGCTGGCCTTCCAAGAATTCTGCTTTGAGTTGCCGTCAACAATGCTAAATGCGAGCTGATTAAACAAACACTTCACTGGGCCCTGCAAGTCTCGGGTTTGTTTAGATCTGCCTGTTTTCTTTTTCAGGAAGATTTTTAAACTGAGGTGTAATTTATGTAACAATTGCTGGGTTAAATCTTTCAGAAATGAGTCCCTGAGTCTGGGTACCTAAATTTACATCTAGTAGGCTGACTTCCCCCTTGTCCCACTCTGGCCTGTGGAAGTGGATTGACACTGGGGCAGAGGGATCCCAAAGATGCCATCTTGGGTCAGTGCTAAATGTTGGCTCTTGGAAGTCAAGACACCACAGGAAAAGCTGAGAGAGTTGGGCTTGTTCAGTCTCAAGAAGGCTAAGGGGGATCTAATGAAGGGAAGGTGTCAAGAGGATGGAACAGGCTCTGCTTTGTGGTGTGAAGCTATAGGACAAGAGGCAATGGCAGAAACTGATGTCCAGGAAGTTCTACCTGAACATAAGGAAGAACTTCTCCACTGTGCAGTGACCAAGCACTGGATCAGGTTCCCCAGAGAGGCTGTGGAGTCTTCCCTCACTGGAGATCCTCCAGAACTGTCTGGACACAATCCTGTGCCCTGTGCTCTGGGATGATCCTGCCTGAGCAGGGAGCTTGGAGCAGATGCCCCATGGTGATCCCTTCAGACCTGATCCATTCTGTGATCTTTGTTACCAAATACTTGTTTCTGCTGTAACCTCCAATCGGCTCATTATGTTTAGTGGGTCTTGGTTTGAGTGCATGGAGTGTTTTGGGTTTTTTAAAAAAATATTTTAGACAAACTGAAAACTGAGGAAAAAGGGAACTGTCTGCAAGTGCCCTGTAACTGGCTCAGGACACATAACTCGCATTTGGTGAGAGATGAGTATAAAAACCAGGCGAGGCCATGCAGTGCCTTTCTACAACATACTTGTTACTTCTAGGAAGCTCATCTCAGTGTCTCAGTGCTGCTGTCTCAGCCTTGCCCCCAAGCCTGTGTCTCCTGAGGACAACTCTGCTTTACTCTCATTACTGTTCTCACCACGTGCGCAGGGCAGATGTGGTTTAATCCTGGGTGTCCCTCTGGCAGCGTGTGCCATAGCGCCGAGGATCGCTGTTCCCCGGGAGCCGTGGCTCAGAGGAACCTCTGTCACTCCACGGTCACCTCCTGGGAGCCTCGGAGCTGTCCCTTGTGCCAGCACCTCCCGGCAGGAGCCGGAGCCGGCGTGTCCCGGCCCTGGGCGGAGCCGGAGCCGCGGCGGTGTCCGGCCGAGCTGCGGCTGCGGCAGAGCCCCGGGCAGAGCGGTGCCAGGTAGGACAGACTGCAGCCTCAGACAGCTCCCTCTGCTCTGGACAGCTGCTTTCTTCCTTCCTTTTCCTCCCTGTGTGTGTCCGTGCTTGGATCCTGACTCACCGTGTGTGGTGCAGCTCTCTGTATTTTCTACTGGGTTACTACTGGTAGCTGGCTAAAAAAGAAGAAACAAGAATCGTTTGGGAGAGAAGTCTAATTAAATGCAGTAGGTTAGATGGGGTTTTGGCCATTGAGTCTTTAGTTTCCTCTAAAGTGGTGATGAGGAGTCACAGGGTGTGAAGCCAGAGACAACCTCTGAAAAGACTTGTATTCAAGTAAAGCCTTAGTCTTGATTTTTATCTCAGTGCTGTGTATGCTGTATATAATTGTCATCTAGCAAGTTAATTTAGTCGTTTTGTCCTTGTTATAGGCAAGCTTGAGATTGGTGTAAAACAAAAAAAAAAAATGTTTTTAAAAGAAATGAGGAAGCCTGAGTCATGTATTTAATGAGGCCTTCTCCCAAGGCGCTTAGGTAATACATACGCAGTCTCTCTCCAGTTAATTACATTCTAATAATCCTTGTAAAATACCTTCCTTACAGATGTTGCTCTGAACTTATTAAATCCTGTGATGCATCATCAGTTTTGGTGTTGTCAGCTGGAGCAGAGGGCTCTGAGCAGTGCAGAGGACTAGGCACAACTCAGGAATTGATGATGAAAAGAAATTTTTAATTATTGTGCTGTGCCTTCCCAGTGTAGAATTTTAGACTTACAGCAGACAGTACTCTCTGAGGCTTCACACCATAAAGTGTTTATTAGTTGTTTATGTTTGGACTTGAATTTGTGCAGGGCTTACCAGGGTATGCATTAGTGCCAGATACAAATGTTCATATTTGTCCTGCGCTTACACCCAGCTGGAGTGCCCCAGCAGCTTCCTGTACGTTCTGCTGTGTTACCAGTCACTGCCGTGTGGGAGTGGGGCCTCAATTTTTTTGAGTCCCATATCAGAATTGTTCACCCCTCCTCCCCTCAGCCAAGTGACTTTTCACATAAGATTGAACTGCTATTTTTCTAATCTCTGGAAGAAATCTTTCTTGGCGCGTTCAGTAGGTCACTGTGAAAAATGTGCTTTTCCGTTTGGCAGCCAGACTGGAAAGCTGGGGGAAGGGGAAGCAGAGAGGCAGGCAAGTACTCATTCCATTCGGGGACCAGGGTGAAATCAGCACTTTGCTTTTCTGAGCAGATCCAGCAGAAGCCGGCACTCTGTTCTGGTGGCAGCCATCCCTTTTCCCCCTGAGGCCAGCAGTGGGTGAAGGGTCTTAGCTCACCAGGCTGCAGCAGTGAGGGCCATTGCACCCAGGCTTTATCCCAGGGTTGGTGGGGGGGAATAGATTGGAGACAAAGGGAGGGCATGAGGATACCTTTGTCCGAGGCTGAGGAGCCTGGTTTGAGCCCTTCCCCAAGGATATTTAGTTGTCAGAGCAAGTGGAAGAGGAACAGAAGTGTTTGGCTGGGTGGTGGGGCTGCCCTCCTCTGAGGGAGAGGCTCAGGCAGAGGCTGAGGTTCGGCTCATCCTGTGCTCCTGGTAGGAGGATTGGTGGGTTCTCCTGACCTAGAGCTGCTGGAGAGCTGAGAACCAGGCCTAAAACAGTTCTCCAGGCAGCTTCATCAGGTGGAGTTTCTGAGCTGAGATTGTTTGCCTGTCTCACCCCAGCAAGCACAGAGGAAACACATGGTGGAGGGTTCAGGATTTAACCCTTTTTGTGAGTAAGGCTCAGGTTTTTGGCTGCTGTAGAAACAGTAGAGATGCTGCATACCTTCAGCAGCCTCTATGGGAGGCACCTGCCCATCTGGAAAACAATTTGGCTCCCCCTGGAGAGGGCCAAAGTTTCTGCATCATCCCCTAACCAGCCCTTCCTCTCCACAGCTGCTCTGCAAGAATTCACATCCCCAGTCCTCTGTCACCTTCACCACACTGCTGCTGCTGCTGCCCACGAGATTTTATCCAGTAGACTGGAGCAGGGATGGGGCCGAGAGCTGCACAAGCCAGCAGTGCTGGCACTGCAGGAGGGAAACAGCACTTGGCCCCCTTGCCCCCTCCTCACTGCCCTGAGAGCGAGCAGTTTGCAGGTGCAGGGAGAAGGTTGGTGGGGGCAGGCACTGGAGCTGTGGTGGAGTAGCAGCCCAAGGGATCATCTGGGGTGGGAATAGGGGAACCTGCTCATGGGAGCTGCTTCCAGCTACAAACCAAGCCCTGATGAAGTTAGATTCAGTGTTTTCCTGTACAGGCAAATTCCCCTGTTCTTTACAGGCAGGAAGGCAGATGACTGCCTGCCCCTGCCCTGTAGCAAAGAGTTGATGAATCATTTCCTTTTCCATATTTTAGTGAAATTGTGTTGTTCAGAGCTCATCTAGAGAATTTTAATGTTTTGAGCACTTGCACTCTTCACTCTCTTCCTGCAATTGTCTGAAGGCTGGATTTTGTTTTTGTCTCCCTCCCAACAGCAGTTGTTACTTGCTCGAAGTGTTGCAGGTGGGTGCAAAATACTTTTTTCCTCATTTTCTAGACAGTCTTTTTTTATTTTTATTGTACATAGATGTCAGTATAGCTTTTAAAGCATGAATGTGAGTTTCTACCAGTTAGAGGTATCTCCCTAAAGGAAACCAAGACACTGCTGCTTGTACCTTTAGACCTTGGAGATTTTACTTAGTTGAATGTAAAGTTACGGTTGTATTAAAAAGAATAGTTCAGAATTTTGAATAACAGACTTAATTAATGCTGGGATTTCTTAACAGTGAACCACTGCTTTGTGTGCTTGGCTGTTTGAGAGGGAAGTTGGCATGTCAGCAGAGAGAGTTGTGCTGCTCTTAATTAGATGGAGCTGGACAGATCACCAGAGGCCCTAGTTTTGATTTAAATATTGGCTACAGTGGGGGCAGTTCTGTATAGGAAGTGGGTTTGGCTTGACCTGTCTTGTGTTGCTCCTGGGCTGGCAAATAGGGAGATGAAGGGACAGTGTGATTTATGGTCCAGACACTAGAAGAGACCTGGAAAACAGTCTGTTTTCAGCATTCCTATTGTAGCTTATTCAGTAAGCTAAGAACCAATATGTAAACCCAAGGAGCAAGAAAAAACCCCTTGGACTTTAAATAAGGCTGCTGATTCCATGGGTATCTCAGGGGAAAAAAAAAAAAAAAAAAGGATGAAAAAGAAGCAAAGAGGACACTGAAAATGGGAAGCCTGGTACCCAGCTTTAATGGGCTATGTACAGTAACCCAGGACCTGGTTTCCAGTTAGGCAGCAAGCTGCCTTTGTTGTGAAGGGTGTAACTATGAGTCGAGGTTTTTTCCCAAAGCTCTTCTTTCCTGATTTATATCTGCCCTTATTGTTATCTGTTACGTTCACATGGTTGGGTTTTTTTCTTTTGTTATTCTGTTTTCCTTCCTTGTTTTCAAAGAATAGCTTATCTGTGTGGCCCAGAAGGGTGGGACTCACAGAGATCACAGGCTTTTCACAATGAGCCAAAGCCAGCCTGCTGACTACAAGAAATTTTGCTGAGGGTTTCAGCCATGAGTGCCACATGGGCTTTGCAGAAGACAGTGATTGCACTGGTGGGGCTCGGCTGGGTTCGGAGCGGCCACTTCCACTGCCGAGAGACAAGTGAGCATCACCTCATCCTGGGAAATCACTGCTTGTGTTCCCATGCTGTGCATCTCTGCTGTCCTGCATTGTCAATGACGGGAGCAGGAGGACACAGAGCTGTTTGTGGACACTCGGGTCGTGTGTACTCAGTGAGGAGAGCTCCAGAGCTGGGAATGAGCCTTGAGCCGAGCTCCGCTGGGATGTGACCTGGGACCTCTCGCTTAAAGTCTTGTCACTTTGCACCTGCCCCCTCTGCATGTTCCCTGTGCTTACCCACGTGTTTCATCAGGTTACTGCAAAGCCTGCAGGGGTCTGAAGTTATTCTGTTCAAGGCTCAGAGTACACCCTTGTGTTCCTGAGGCAAAGAGTAGAAAGAAGGCATCAATTTGTCTGTTTCAATTTTTTGCCAGGAGTCTTTGCAATGGATGATGGAGCAGAGTCTCTGATGACTGTGCATCTCCTCACCCATTTGGGACACTCATTTCCTCTGCAGCAAACTCTGGATCGGCTTTTGGAGTGGCTCTGCCTGGACATTCGCCTTTTCCTGGTGTCTGAGCGAATTCCTCCACTGAAATACTACGAGAGGTACCGCAAGAGGAGCTGCAGCTTTCCCGGAATATCCGTCGTCCTTTTTCTGCACGAGGACTTGGGAGAGGAACGGATTTTCCAGGTCCATGAGCAATTCCAGCGCCCTCCCTGGCGGTACCAGCGTGCCCAGTTTGCTAATGGGCACGGCCCCCCCTATGCCCCATCCCACCAGGACTTCTATGGCCTGGATGAGCAGCTGCCCGTGTGGGGCGTCAGGCGGGTGCACTGCGGCCCCGAAATCCTGCGGGTCACCCTCTACTGCAGCTTTGATAACTATGAGGACGCAGTGAGGCTCTACGAGATGATCCTCCAGAAAGAAGCCACTGTGCAGAAAAGCACTTTTTGTGTCTTTGTGCTGCACGCCACCCCACACGTGGCCGTGCAGCTGTGCCTGAAGCAGCTGCCCATCGGGGTGGCAGCTGAGCCCAGGGACTCCTCAGCCTTGCAGTTCAAGGTGCAGGAAATTGGGCAGCTGGTGCCCCTCCTGCCCAACCCCTGCGTTCCCATCAGCAGCACCAGGTGGCAAACACAGGACTATGAAGGAAATACAATTCTGCTCAAGGTATGTCTGTGGTGCTCTCGAGAGGAGAGTTTATCTGCTTTTTTCCAAGGAAAGCAGGACTGGTTCAAAATGGAAATTACGATTTTGTTTCATGTTCATGTTTTCTTTTGAATTTTTGAATGCAGTAATTGGTGTCTGCCGGTGCTGTGATGCTGTTGATAAATACAAGCACTGATCCTTGGAATATTTTTATACAGTTAAATTAACATCATTACTGCTTGCCTGAAATGCAGATTATTAATACTTTCTAAGGCATGCTAGCTTAACAGCTTCCCTCCTCTGCCTCAAAAAAAATGATTGTAGCAGCCTAATCTTTTTCTGATAAGTTATTGCTTTCTAAATGTTTTTCAAAGCAGATTTTTGACATCCAAAACCAGAAGTTTTTAAGTGTAATGTTGATACAGCACCCCCTGCAAAGGAGGTTGTGAGATCACAAGTGAGTTGCAGTTGGGCAGAAGTGACGAAGAGATGTGTCCTAGGAAACCTCTGCCTTTTCTGTTGAAGAGTGCAGTCCAGAGGTTATATAAATACAATTTAAAAAAAAAAAAAAAAAAAAGAAAAAAAAAGAAAAAAAGACATAGTCTGTGCTGAGAACATATGTAGTGAGAATTACACACATGAGTAGAATGGCAGTTTGGCTCAGTGTGCTTTCTTTCCATTGCAACAATCCCTCCCACCTCTGGTTATTTTTTTCTTGTAGTTTGGATTTTAAATTATTTGCCCTGGCCTTTTCTTTTTCCTTCCGGAAGTCCTCTGTTACAGGTAAAGTTAATTACTTGGTTCAGCCTATTTTTATGCTGCTCTGAACACTAATCTTAGGGTAGCCCTTGCTGCCTCATTCAATATCAATTTATAAACTGGTTTGCACCCTCTCAGTGGTCCAGGCCCAGGCTATCTTCACACAGCTTTGAAGTTGGTCCTACCTGAAACAGGAGACTGGGCCAGGTGACCTGCAAAGGTCCCTTCCTAAATTACTCTGTGGCTCTTCCTGCTGTAGATACGAAGTCTTTGAGCTGACAGATGTAGATGAATGCACTGGCAGGAAATTTGGAAGCTTTTTTGGGGATGTGACCATGCTGCACTGTGCTCCTCCCAAAGGAAGGTGTAATCCACTTGAACTTGAGGATTCATCTTGTGTCCAAGCTCCAGACAGCAGGCTGACAGCCTAGTGATTTATTCTGCCACTCCTCAGCCCATACTGTAAATCTTTCTTCTAAATACCTGCAATTTACCCCCCAGCCCCGACCTTCTGCCATATTGCAAACTAAATCCAAGGCTCTGCTCACAGACTCCGTATGGATTGTCATTTTCCCCTGAAGCCCTTTGTGGTAACTGGCAGTGGCTCTCCTTTCCAAGTGTTTATCGAGGTTCCCCTGGAATGCATGTGGATTTTTTGTATCCACAACCTCCTTTGGCACAGACTTCCTCAGCTGTATTGACTCAGGCTGCAGGTGACCCCAGCACAGTGAGGCTGGGCAAGAGCATCATCCTTGGTCAAGCTGGAACTGTGTGATAACCGGCTTCTCTCTCATTTTCAACAGGTTCAAAGCAGCTCCAGGACCCTTGAAACAAACATCGGGCTTTCCCAGCACCATCATAATACATGCGGTGGAAAAATCCCGGAGGACTGTATGCCAGCCCCTCCTCCTGTCAAACAGGGTAATCCTGGGCGGAGAAGCCGGGAGGTCAGAGCTCTGAAGGATAAAAGAAAATCTTACCCAGGTGAAGTCCTTGGCTCTGAGCGAGCCAGCAGTGACCTCCAGAGGCACCTGTGCTCTCCTGGCGGTGCGGCAGCGGCAGCGGCCCGGCCGTGCTGGGAAGCGCCATCGCTCCGCAGGCAGGCGGGCAGGAGGCTGCAGCCTCCTCTCCCGGAGAGCCGCCGGCATCGGGCAGCGGAGACCAACGTGGACACCGGGCTGGCCGTGGGGAATCCCGGCAGCGGCCGCTGCCCGCTGAGCCACTTCCCCAGGGCCCTGCGGAGCAGCCTCCTGCAGGCGGCAGCCCCCGGGGCCGGCGCTGCCCTGCCCGCCCGGGACGGGACGCGGCTGCTGCGGGCCGCCGGCAGCCGGAGCAAAGCAGCGGCGCCCGGAGCTCCGGGCTGCCCCCCGCCAACACCGCCGGCCAGCCCGGCACAGCCGGCAGAGGACGAGGAGCAGGAATTCTTTATATGACTGAAACCAAACGTGCCAGATGGACTCATCCTTCCCAAAGGACCGCGGAGCACTTTTGGATGTGCTGTGACTGCTGCTGCTCAGGGTGTACCTCTGTAGCTGTGACATCCCACTACGGGTCACTGAGGCAGACACTGAATTTCCATGGAGAGATGCTAAGGAGGCTGCGGGAAAAACAACACTGTATTTACAGAAAGTTGTTTTGTTTTGTTTTGCCTTTTTTTTTTTTAAATGCACAGTAGGTGAGGGGTATGTTGTGCAATGAATAGGAATAAGCCATATGACTCCCAGAGCTGTTCTAAGATGCTAAAAAATGGACAGTGACACCTTCAGATGGGTTTTGAAGGTGCAGCTTGCCTGAACTGCCCAAGCAGCTGGATGCCCCCAAACGTGGGGACTCACCATCCCTTGCCAGGACACGCTGGAAAAAGGTCATGGCATGGTCGCAGTGGTTATGCTGGTTTTCCTTTGTGTTCCGTCTTGCTTCCCCTGTTGTTGATATTTAAAATATATCGATGTTGTAAATTTTATGCAAGATTTGAAACATGAGAATATTCTTTTAAATATTTCCGAAGAAAAATATTTCTAGCGAGACCCTTTTCCCAGCTCTGCACAGTGCCTGCAAAAACCACAAACTTGAAGAGAAGTGCCAGTAAAACCTGCTGTTACCTATTCACGTGACACTTAAAATAAACACAGCAACAGGCCAGGCTTTGTTCAACCAGTGTGCAATTAGCAGGCGATCCTAGCTGGGTTTTAATTAACAGAAGACAAGAGCAGTTAAGAGTCTTGGAGGGAATTGCTAAATCCTCGAGAGTAAAAAGGACAGGAGAAATGAAGTCATGATTCAGCATCAACAGATCCTGAAATAACTCCCATCTTGATCAGTTTTCTTTCTCAAGTAGGATTAAATAAATCTCTGAGGGAAAGAGATGGGAAGAATATGAAGGAGGAGTGAAATTATTCAAAGAAAAGCCACATCGGATCATACTTACCTCCCAAACAGTCCAACAAAGAGATATTTTCTCCCTTAAATGTATCTGAATTCTGGAGGGGATATAGGGAAGTCCCTGCTCTGGGCCCTCCCAGCTGGTGCTGGCCTGCCAAGCGATGCTCATGAACCCTTCAATTTGGGGACCAAAACCTACAGAACAGGACACTTCATTCACTGGACACTTACAAACATCCCCCAGACATGGTGGACTTTCTAATGAATCCGACTCTGATATATTATATCTACAAGGATCATTATTTAATCTTTCCTAGCACTGGAAACTCAGCAGGGCTTTTCAGAGCTGGAGAAAATGTCTGGTCAACAGGGAGGCAGCCACGAGGAGCTTGCAAGGGCTGGCTCCCTGGGCCTGCTGTGGTGTGTGTGAGGGTGGGCTGGAGGCACAGGGGAGAGGACGGGGCTCACAGCGGGGCAGTGCTCTCTAAACACGAGGTTACAGACCTGCAGTGGGCATGGATGGGATAATCATGAACTTGGGAATAAAGGCACAAGTAGGATTCCTGGGAGAAACAGCTTTAAAGAGAGATTTCATTGCTGCCTCTCTACTCTCTCATGCCAAAGGTACCTGAGTGTGACTATTTAGCATAATCTTATTTTACCTAAAATAAAGAGGCAGAAGGCCAGTATCTAGCCTGGGGGAAATGCTTCATCATTTGGGAAAAAAAAAAAGGGGGGGACAAGTTTCACCTGCCTGCAATGGATCATGGAAAAGTGCTTCTTGTCAAAGGAAAATGGCTCTGAAAATGCTTTTTTAAGCCACTTAAAATGGCTTTTAACACTGGGCGTGTAAAATCTATGTATTTTAAGCACAAGATGTATCTAGTACAAATTCCGTGTTACACAGGCAGATGTGCAAGGTGTGTTGGGTCAGAGGGCACATTTCTCCGTGGACAGATTCAGTAGTGAAAGGCAAAGATTCACATTTCCCAGACTGTTCATATCTCTGCAGCCTCTATTTTATACTTTTTCTTTGCACACTGTGCCATTTCTTTCAGGTTTTTTTTAAAAAGTCTAATAAGGAGCAGGGGTTGGCAGGGTCTGCTGAAGGTCTGTGTCCCAAACACCCTGGGAGCAGCTTCCCGGTAAGCAGCCAGAGAGAATGGATGCATGAGGTGCGGGGGGCTGGCAGGGCTGGCAGCAAGCTCGGCCAGGGCTTCCCATCCCATGCTCTGGTCCCAGAAAACACACTGGGGAAAACAGCCTCGGTGGGAAACTGAACAGGGAGTTTGACAAGTTACACTTAGAGGATCATGGCATCACAACACTGAATGAAGGGAAATGCAGTGGGATTTTTACCTTTGGTGTGTGTCGAGCTTGGTGGAAAGGATTCACTCTGGTGGGAATGGCTCTGACCTGGCTGTGATCATTGGGATAATGGTGCTGTGGATACTGAGCTGCTGATTCCTTTGATGGACAGCAGCCAAGGTGGTCAGCATTGATGGACACCCTCTAACTGAGATGTTAATTTTGAGATGTGCACTTTTTTGGGGGCAGTGGAATTCTGCTTTGTGTCGGGCAGTGCCATGCCCAGGCGTGGGGACATGGCCCTGGGACTCCTGGAGCCACTGGGTGACCCCGTTCCCAGAGGGGCAGAGATGTGTCATGTACTCACAAGGGATGATGATGAACAGAAAGGCTCCAGCTGAACTGAAAGGCTTTTCTCTTGGGTCACTGGCACAGTCTGCATGATGGAGAGGGGAAATCTGTTCCTGCAGGAGCAGAGTGTGTGCTGAGATAAGGAGCTGTGGGCAGTGGGGATCAGAAGAAGCAGAACTTGCTCTGGGGTCACTTTAACACAACCTGAAGGGGTGACTGCTGTTGCTTTTTGTTTTGTTTTGTTTTACCCCTGGCAACAAAAATGGTGTCTTTTGTCTCCTCTGAAGCAAGCACAGTGGTATTTCTGAGGGATGAGTTGCCAGGGAGCACTCCCTGATGCCTGGATACGAGCACAAAGGCAGGGGGTGCTGCCTCGCTCCCCACTCCTGGCGTGGGGCCGTGGTGTGGGCAGGCAGCCAGGAAACCACTGCAGTGGTCACTGAGCTCACAGGCTCGGCCTCTCATGTTAAAAGAAACTGGCAAGCTTGATTCTTTCGGGGAAGGAAATGCTGAAAAGCACTCTTCTTTCCTGAATTCTGGGCCGAATTCAGCTTTGGTGAATGCCTTGGTAAATCCTGAGGCAATCCTATGAGTGCAGCAGAACTTCCCAGATTTACACTGGTGGGACTGGGGTGGGGCTTTTATTCTCTGCACCTGTGTAGGTGCCGTGCCCTGTACCCAGAACACGCAAAGCTTCACAGCCGCCTGGTAGAAGAAAATACATCTTTCAGAAATCTCATGTTTGTAACGGGAACACAAAGCAGAAATTGTCTCCTTCGCCGAAGATGAGCGTGGCAGCTCCAGCCCCTGCGCGGGCTGTGCCAGCGTGTGTAATGGGGACCCACTGGCACCTGTGCAGGGCTGGAGCAGTGATGGCCACATCCTCTATTGTCCCGGCACCTCTCGGTGTTTGCAGATCTTTCCAGATTATTGTTACTTTTTGGTGTTATTATTGTTGTTCTTATTATAGTGACGTTCGTTGGGTTTCTGTTGTCCCCGCGTGTCGCGGCTGCGCTGGGCGGGGTGCGGGGACTGCGGGGCCGGTCCCGCCCGTCCCTGTGCCACCAGCTCCGCCTGCCGCCCGCACTCGGCATCTTTGTCCCCGCGGTGTGTCCCTGTGCCCTGCTCTCCCGGCGGTGTGTCCCTGTCCCCGCTGGGAGCAGCAGCGCAGGGATGGCGGGGCCGCGTATCGGCGGCAGCTGCGCTCCGAGCTCGGGGTCTTCATCCCCCTTTCAGCGTAGTCCCAGCGTCGATCTGTCCCTCGCCTCCTGCCCTGCACAGCTCGAGCAGTGCCCAGGATCCCACCGGGAGGGGGATGCTGCTCCTGGGGCTCCCCTGCCTCAACAAAAGATGCGAGCTGCCTACACCCGGCCCCAGCCAGGGCTCCATCTGCACTCCTCTCCCCAGGCTTTGCCTTTCTTCTCCACCAGATCTCCGAGCCCAGCCGTGGTCCAGCGTGTCCGAGCTCCTCATGGAGCTTCAGTCCCTGTCCCCACCCCTCCAGCAACTGGGGTTTATAGTCCTCACTTTCATTAGCATGAAATTAACCTGATAGATTAGACAGCAATAGAGGTACTAATAGCAAAGAAAGCCCATTTCTCTCTCATTCATTAATTTTCTCTGACAGCAATATAGTCAATTATGGAGATCTGTCATGTAAGTGACAAGGGAAAATAGAGTTCTTCTTAACGTGTTTTTTTGTTTTTTGGCAGCCTCAGTCACTGATGCTGTGCAATGTCATGTACAGTTGTTACTGAGCATCTGCTGTGTGTAAGAAGAGTTGACACAGTACTGACAAGCTTGCTACAAAGATGTTTTACTAAAAAATGCTATGAATTCTCCCTTTTCATTAGTAGTAGAGCACTGAGTGGTCACTGTAGGACAGATGTGATGGAGCAGGGCAGGGAGTGAAGCGAGGAGTGGGACCTTTGCTTTGGCAGGGCAGAGCAGGAGGGGATACAGAGCATTCCAGGTCATGTCTGTCTCTCTCTGTGCCTCGCTTGCAAAGTGAATTATGAAGCTCAAAGGCACTGGGGCTTTGTTTTTCTCTAATCAGGAACAGGAAGCCAAAGTGAAGCCAAAGGAGAGGTGTGGGCTGTGAGAGGGACACAGAGGGCCTGTGGTACCCTGTATGTGGCACACATCTTTCTCTTCCCTCCCATCATACCGTGTAGGTTGGCAGTCAGGAGAATCCTCTGCAGCCCCTTTTGCCCATGGTGCTGGGAGGAAGGCCATTGCAGCCTGGAACTCCCTGCCCCTCCTTCCTGGCACCTCCTGCACACAAACTCGGCTTTGCAGCAGCTCTTTGGGCCTGTGTGGTGAAGATGTAAGGTCTTGCTACTAGATTTTGCTGAGTAAGCCTCCAAATATTAGTCATGCCAGTGTGACAGACCAGCTGGGGTGGGACATGCAGGAGTGGAGCATGCACATGTTAGGGAAGGGGGCTCAGTTGGGATGGAGCTGCCCAACTTGTGCATGCTCCTGTGGCAGCTCTGCTTTCTTCCCTTCTCAAGACAGCATTTTCCTGCAAGTCTTGCCAGCACCTTTCTTTTGTCCTCAGGGAAGTGAAAACTCATTTTTCCTTCAGTCTTCAGGGTAAGTGTGGAAGGCACACCCCTGTCTCAGAGCGCTGCTTGCTTGTGGACATCAGGGAACATGGGGGGAGGCCTTGGCAGCAGAAGCTTCCTGGGGATGGGGTAGGATGCACAGGAATGGCCTGAGTGTCCGCCTTGGGCCTTGGGAAGGAACCTGGAGGATGGTGTGCTTCCATCGGGCCAAGTGCCTGTGGCTGTGGACTGTGTCCCACCCTGCAGTGGCTTGGGGTGCTGGAGGTGCTCTGCTCCTCCGTAACCACTGTGGCCACACACACCATGCAGGGAAACCAAACATGAGAGAACAAAAGTGCCTTTTGCAAAAGCTGTCTCCCAGCTGCAGAGTGCTCCTCAGAGTGATCCCTCAGTCAGGCCCCTCTTCGGCCACGGGCAGGTGTACCTGCAGAGCCTGGGTGTCAGCAGCAAGCTGTGCCCTGGAACTGTGCCTTTCTCAGTGGTAGCTGTTCCCCATCAACTTTGTTTTCAGGAAAAGCTGCTCATTTGCAATGCAATATCCTAAACTGAACACCCCAATTTTAGTACCTCACTGCAGTGTCAGAGATATTCCCTACCCCCCAAACCGTAACAGCAGGAATACAGAATAACAAAATACAGCAAATGTTACAATAAGAGCTTCTTTCCTGTTCCCAGGTGTTCCCAGGTCTTCTTTAGGTGCAGAGGATGCACCTGATCAACGTCTATTAAAAATTCAAGTATCCTATTTTTCAAAGAGAGAAACAGGGATCACACCCAAGTTTGGGAGGATATCTGGAATGAAAAGTGAGTGTGGCAGGAAGCAGTCAGAACAGATATGCTGTCCTGGGCACTGCCAGGAGGCAGTCATATCTTCCATGGAATTTCTCAACCTCCCCTTTCAGCAGACTCCTCCTGACAGCACAACTGCATTGCAGTTTTCTGTGCTGCACTTCTGATGTTTAATTCTCATTATCTGAGAGAGGTTTTGAGAGGTTTTTATCTCCCATTGAGCACTTGTATTAATATTCCAGTTCAGGATCTCAGTTCTGCTACTGATTACAGGCAGGGACAGATCCAATTCCTATTAGGGTGAATTTATATTCTTTAAGAGTCCCAAAAGCTTTCTTCTCCCCTATCACCCTTCTTCAGGCACTGGCAGTCTGGCTATGCTGGGAGGTGATTAGGTTTGTAAATTTGTTCCTGCAGACACTCAGTGACACTGTTCATTTTCTCATCTCCCTCGTGCAGCTGAAATTGTGACAGCCTCACTTCTTTAATTGGGATCATCTCCAGCAGCATCTCAGCATCAGAGGAAGCCTCACAGGGCGCAGGCCTGGGAAGGCACGGAGCGGGCAGGAGCTGCTGGGGCTGTCAGCTGCCACAGCTGGTGGAGATTGATCCTTGCTTCCCAAAACTGGACGAGAGGGTGTGAAATACCCTGACAACTGACTGGAGGTGAAAGATGCTTGCTCTGAAGTAATCTTCCTGTTGGCCTCACTGGGTTTCAGCACCTTGGTGGAGAGAAAGAGGAGAAAGTCCCTCCTTGTACTCTTGCCTCAGGTTTGGCTCAGTGCTGCTCTCTTGGGAGCAGTGTGAGACACGGAGGAATGATGAAGCATCCAGAGCCTTCCAGTCCTTCTAACACTGTCCCTTCTGCCCTTGTGTCACTGTGCTGGGAGCTGGGATTGTCCCTGGTGGGTGTGGTGCTACTTGGTCAGAGGCTGCAGACACAGGAGGGCTGTCATCAGCCTCCAGCTAGATCTGCCATGCTCATGGCCTTCATAGGAGTGCCTGGATTGGGAGCCCAGGCCATCAGTGCTTCATCCCTGATTCTTTCTGAGCTTCCCTCTCCTCCTGGCAAGGCAGCATTGACTTTGTGAGCAATTCACTCACAGGTGTTGGGATCTGAAGCTTCACCAGAGGATGGTTGAAGTGGAAGTGTGGTTTGTGGTTTTGCTTTTGCTTTACCAGAATTGGCTTAAAATGCCCCAGGGATTCTCAATTAAAACAGAAAAAAAAAAAAAAGAAATAAAAGGAGGCTATACTAAAGGAAACTCTCAGGATAACACAAAAGATTTTGAGTGTGCAGTGAGTACAAAGGGAAAGTATTTTGGCCATTCCAGTGGCTGGAAGTTTTATTTCCAGTCTGGCAGCAGAACTAAGCAAGCAGATCTTGGTTGTGTTCCTGTCCCTCCCTTATTTGTTGGCTGTGTTAGATAGAAGCATCCTCTCAGGATGACCACATGTGCTGGGAACTGCACCACCAGCAGCTTCCCTTAGATGCAGTGGTCTGGAAGCTGGTAATGGTCACTGGGCTGGGTGCACATAACTGGGATGAATAAATGGGTGTTATGAAACCTTGTGCTTAGATGAAATGCAGCATTTCATGGCACTGATATTCCGCTTCCCTGTCCACTGGGCAAAGTGGTTGTTGTGTGGCCTGTGTGGCCTCCTGCCAGTCCAGTCAGCTCTTCAAGCTGCTGTACTCTCCAGAAGTGAGTAGTTGGAAGGTGACTGATCATGTTGGTTCTGCTACCACCAGAAGTGTCTTGGTGGAGCAGATGTGCAGTGACACTGTCTGGGCTCCACTGAGGGTCCTACTGGGTCCTACTGGCCTTGGCGGGGTGACTTGGCCACCAGCTGGTTTCACTTGCAGGTTCAGTGGCTTCACACTGAGGAGGGCACTGCTCCCAGCTCTGCAGTCCAGCTCCCCAAAATCAACAAGCCCAGCCTAAGGCTGAGAGGGTTTCCAGGCAGTCTGTGTGAGCTGGGATACCAGAGGAAGGGGTAGGATGAGAGCAGAGTTTCCCTGAGAATTTAACTGTGGTTTTCTCATCTTGTTTTCATTTGGAGCTACTGGGCTTTGTGGAGAGAACAGCTGATCGTAGAAATGCCTCAGGCTGATGTTTACCAGATATTCTTTTTTGATGGGAAAGTCATTCTGTAGCATGAGAAATTTCACAAGTGTTCGCTTTTTTTGCAAGTTGGAGTGAAACCAGATTTCAGGAGGTTTAGACTTCTCACAAACTTGGAAGTTTGGGCACCCTTAGCTGCAGTTCTCTGACACCCGCTCAAGCTGCTCAGCCACCTCATCCCGCAGCGCATGGCACAAAGTGTTAAAGCAGCTGAGACCAGACAGGTACCATGGGAAGTCAAGCACTTTCTGGTAGGGAAGAGCAAATCTTTTACTTCTCAGAGCTGCTTTTATTCAGCAATTGCCTCAGTGGAGACTTCTGTTTTCCAATCTCATTGTTCAGCTCTGGTAATAACCACTGTTGTGTTTACAAGTTCTAAGTGATGACAGCCCAGAAGCCTCCCCAGCATTTAATTCTTCCTGTGTCAGTGTGCTGCCTTTGCTTGCCTTCATCAGCACCCAGGGCTTTCTCTCCCTTGCTCTGCTTGCCATGAGACTGTGCTGTGAACAAACCTGCCCCTGTACTGTCCCTGTGCCTCCCCACACAGGGCACCCCTCAGTCCCTGTTTCCAGGCATCTCTTGTTCTGAGGCTGCATTTGATTTGTAATTTGCTGGCATTGGTGAGGCTGGTACTGTGACATCCTGAAGGACCCTCATGCTCCATCTGTGCCCTGTGTTCTGTTTGGTTCCTAGGTTTAGTTTGGACAATGGGAATTGCTGTCACGGCATCAATGGGAGCAGGAGGTGGGAGCTGGAGGTGTGTGGGTGTCAGAGGTGCAGTACCTTGGCAGGCAGGCTCAGCTGGAGGGGTTGCCAGGAGCAGGGGCGGTGGTGGGAGGACATGCCAGGGGCTGGAGTTGGTCCCTCTCCATGCAGCAGGGCAGGCTGGCCTTGAGGAACAACTCCTGCTGCTCCTTGTTGTCCGCAGGTGCTCTGGCACAGCCTGTCTCCTCTGAGTGTGTCTGGGGGAGTGCAGCACACACAGACCCAGCAGCAGCAGCCAGTGTGACCCGAGAGGCAGCACTCCTGGTGCTGGGAGCAGAGAGCTCCCAGGATTCGGGTTTCAGGGTGGGAGCTGCCAGGTCAGGGCCCCCCCGCAGGACCAGCCTGCTCGCTGGTACAAGCTGGGTCACTGTCACTACCACTCATGGAGATATAGAAAGCTGTGTCCCAGAGAAAACCTTGAGCCTTTAGCCAGAAAACACCAGGGAGGAGAGGAAGGAAGGAAAACCCATAAAACACTTTCTTCCAATGTCTTGCAGATTCATAGCCCTTGCCCCACTTATCTGGCTGCTGGGTTTTATTTTCAGCTGTTTGATTCATGGGAGCGTGTTTTGGAGCCTTTTGAAGTGTGATGACCACTTCCACCCCCCTGGTGACTCAAACCATCCATGGTGAGCCAGCAAGGTGGTGCTTCCATGGCTGTGCTCCCCAGGGAGGGTGGGAGCTGCTGCACCCCAGGCTGCTGCAGCACTGCCTGGCAAGCTCCCCTGGGACTTGCTGCAGCTGGATTGCACACAATTTCTCACAAATAGAGCAGGATGGGATTTTTGTCCAGGTGCAATTTGAGCTTTCCTTGATTCCGGTATAGCTGTGAGATTTGATGGACTCCTGTATTTTCTGTGGTTTGCTGTGCTTTGAACAGGCTTGTCATCAATGCCTGGGTTTGAGTTGTTTGTGAGGGAAGCTGTGCTGACCATGAAAATACTTTGCAAGTATTGCAAAGGTTGAATGGAGATCTCCTCCTCCACACCCACCATGGAGATCCTGGGCCTCTGAGAAGTGGATGAGGATGGCAGTGCTGGCCACCCAGGCCTGTTGGCCACCTAGAGACTTGTCTGCATTTCTCAGTTGTTCTTCTATAGGTAGGACTGGTAAGTTGGTAGGATTTGTCTGCAAGAGAATCTATCATGGTTTTGATTCAACACATGGTTACTGCTTGGAGGGTGATTATTTGAAAGCATTTGTTCTATCTGTGTCTGTTTTATGCTCTGTCTTGCTTGACCTACACCCAGCAATGCACATTGGCAGCCTCAGCCTGTCCATCCATTATCATTAATGCTCCAGCATGTGGTTTTACTTTATGGAGGATTGCACAGGGTTGCTGATGGTAATGGGAAAGGAGATGTTATGAGCATGCAGCAGCCCCTTTTAACATCGACATTTTGGATGGTTTTTGAAAGCAGTCACCCGTTGTATGTTCTAAAAGCTGTTTGCCTGTAATCTTAAACTGTGATAACAATAATAACAATAACCTTGCTGATGCAGAGGTTGTGTGGGAGAAACATTGAAAATTTACTACAAAGCTCTGCCAAGCTTGAAGTGATTTTTCCTTTTGTTTTTTCCCCTTTTCATGACTGAAAGCCATTTCTCGCAGGGGTGGCTGGCAGCTCCAGCTGCGCCGTGTCCCGGCGGAGCACAGGATCAGGCTCTGCAGGCCGCGTGGCTCTGTGCAATGTCCTTTTGCAAAACACCTGGGAGGCAGCGCAGGCATTTCCCCAGAAATGTGGGGACGCAATCGGCCTTCGGTCCAACAAGGAGTCAGAGGAGTGACCACGTCCCCTCCCAACCCAGGTGTGCCCTGTTCCTGCACGTCTGCAGCTCACAGAGCCCAGCTCTGAGCGTGGTTTTTCCTCAGAAACATCTGGTTCATCCAGCATGGAGACTACTTTTGCAACGCACCAGCCTGTGCAAAGAGGCAGGATGACAATCGGTGACCTCTCTGGGGCTCCCAGGTGTGTAGCTTCAGGTCATGCCATGGAAACCATCAGGCCTGTGGGCTGAGGGCAGGAGCTGGCAGGGTGAGGAAGGAGCTGCAGGGCAATGCCATGGAAGCCATCAGGCCCGTGGGCTGAGGGCAGGAGCTGGGAGCTGGCGAGGTGAGGAGGGAGCCCCCGGCTGCAGACGCTGCTGGGACGCGGAGCCGCCGCACAGAATCAATGAGATTGTCACAGGCACAGCCGCCCGGTCACGGCTGAGGAGCTGCTCTCGTCCCCAGCCCCTCTCCCAGGGCTCCCAGCCTCTCCAGAAAATTACCCCGTAGAGTGTCATTTCTCATGCTTATTCTTAGCCTAATCGTGTGTAGTTGGTTTGGGTTTTGGAACTTGGATGAAAGTCAATTCATTTGAGTTTAAAAATTCAGTCAATCAGATGTGGTTGGCCAAGCTGTTTTTTCTTTCACCTCATGCTTCACAGACATTTTGGGGGTCAGCATTGAGAGCATTAGGGATGAAGTTATCCAAACCTCTCCACTGGATAGGAAAATAGTATTATTCTCATTTTATTCAGAAGGAAATGAAAATACAGGGATTTTGTACAGCTTGCCTAACATCACAGGGAGACTCCCTTTAATAAAAAACAGATCTCTCATCTCCTAATCTTACAGATTAAAAGCAACAACATCCTTCTTCCTTAATCCTTCTTTCATACACTTCAAAACTTTGCACTAACAGTTTGTTTTTGTTGGGCATGGCCTTGATAGTGATTTCTTTGAGCAATAGCCAATTCATGGGCCATTGTTCAGTGGTAATGAGCTGGCTTAACATAAATTCAACAGCATGCCAAGACTCTACACCTGAACAGGCATCCAGAGGTTGGAACCCTGTCTGATATTTGAAAAAAAACAAACCCAACCATTATTGTCTAGAAAGAAAAATGAGAACAAGTAGGAAGAGGATGAATGCAGAGGTATGGCATACACAGAAACTGCAGAGATCTCAGGTACTCAGGCTGGATTCTCTGTTTTCTTATGCTGCACCATCACTCCCTGTTTCAGTTTTTAGAATTCCTTTGTCAGGGATGTGTTGAAACAATGACAGTGCCTTTATTTGGAGATGCTGGGGGCTGAGAATGGCTCTGTGGAGGCTGGTCAGTGGTGGGTGGGAGGGAGGGAAGCTTTAGCATCTGTGGGAGGAGAAGGGGCTTTTGGATGGCAGTGAAGACATCATTCTTTCTTGGAGCAAGGGTGAGATATTCAGTGCATCTTTCTTCCATCTGAAGTAGGAGTTGAGAGGCCAGCTAGACTAAAATTGAGGTGCTTCTTGGTGTGCCTGGGCACTCACAGACAACAAGGCATCTTGGAGGGATGTGCATAGTGAGAACAGAAATAATAAATGACTGTTTTTATTTCCATTTTCCTTACATGTTTACATTAATTAAACTACTACTGTCTTTTTTTTTTTCCTCCAGGTCTTTGGAGGTGCTTACTACTACAGGCTTCTGGAAGATCTTGGAGAGAGGATGGTCCCACTTTGCAGGAGCATTGATTGTGCTTGGAAATGAAGTTCTTAACAGCGTTCAGTTTCCACTCTTCCCCTAGTCAAGAAGTGGCTGTTCCACTTTTGTACTGTGCAGTGCCTTGGATTCCAGATCCTGAGGTATCTGTGCTGTGCTGTGTGTTATCTCCTGTGGGTTTAGGTCAGCCAGCCAATGTGTGGTTGGTGCTGCCTTTCAGAAGCCACACCTCTGCAGTAGGTTTGCCTCATCCCTCAGGTGCTCTGGTGCTGAGGAAGCCCCACATCCCCCCATGGGTTCCCTTCTCAGTGTGCGGGAGGGGGATGCTCATTCCCAGGCTCCTGTCAGGGACAGAAAACAGATGCTGGTCAGGCAGCACTGGGTGCTGGAAACACTGAGGCTGGCCCTGCTCACACGGTGCCCTGCAGAGTTGTGTACTGCTGGGTCTGCAAAGCATGACCAGAACTGATTTTGTTTGTTGCTCGCAATAATTTTTTTCCTGGGGTCATAGATTAGGCAGGTTTGGTTTGCTCTTTTCCCGGTTTGGTTTTAATTAGTATTTGACCTCCTCACTGCTGGTTCTCTTCTGCACTTGCTGTATTGTAGTCATTTTGCTCTGGGCTGTTTTCTGAGAAAAACTAGGACATACTCAGTGACTTTTGGTAGATGTTATGCCTGGAAGGTGGCCCAGTGCTGTAAGAAGTGCTCCTGACTGAATAATGGAAGCCAAGAACTGAAAAGTTATGATAGTGTTCCAGTTAAAACATGGGAGTACCTCACACCATTTCAAAGTGTCTTAGCCTGTGTCATCACGGTACCAAAAGAAAGGTGAGTCCAGACAACTGCTGCTCTCAGGAGATGGCTGCTTGTGTAAATAATCACTCACATTAGGAGCTGTCAGTGAGAGCCTGAAGCCACCCTTTCTCTCTTGCCCACGCCTCCTCTGTAGGACTTAGGAGCAAAGGACATCGCTGCAGGCTCTGTGTTCAGGGAGAGACAAGGCATTGCCGGCGTTTTTCTAACGGGGGCGGTTTCAGCTCCAGTGTTCCGCTCTGCTTTGTGTGTCCGTGTTTGTTTAAATCTCTTCCAAGAGTGTTTCCCAGGGTGATAAGATCTCAGTGGCAGAGTCTCGGCAACACGGACTGACTCGAGCCCGTCATCTCTCAGAAGCCTGTGCTGTCAGCAGCAGCCGGCGGGGCGGGGGAGCTCCGGGAGAGCAGCGGGGTCTGCCCCGGGACGGGCCATCCTGCAGGCAGGCGGGCAGCTCACAGCCAGCCGTGGAAATGTGACATCAGATCTCATTTTACATCCTCATCCGGGTCATGTAGAAGGTAAACAAGTGCTGTTTCTCCTAGCCCACGTTCAGAGGGTGCGGGGTCAGTACCTCCAAATCAGATTTTATGGGATATTCAGCAACTTAGGTTAGAGGCAGTGGTGAAGAGGACCTTGGGTGGAGATACCTGGTTTTAGTGGGGTTTGGCAGGGGTGACCTTTTTGCCTAAATCAGCCGAGCCCCAATGTGTTTTTGTCAGTGTGATTTCTTTTGGCAAGAACTGGGTCTTCTGCTATGTTTGTGAAGTTCTGCATTTAATGGGGCGGTGACTTGCTGGTGATATTGCTCTGTGATGGGTGAATACTGGAATTTTAGGGTCTAGTGCTGAACAGGCATAAACTTGCTATTTTGTCAGCATGATTTCCTTTTTATTGTATTTGTGCATTAAATCTAACAAACAATGGAGAGCCTCACACTGTGCTGTGGAAATGCTTCTATTCTCAGTCTTGTGCTCTTTTAAACATTTTGTAGATTGCTTTGTTACCTAGAAGCATAAAAGCTCCCCTGTAAATTGATGCATATCCCAACTTTATAACACTTGGATATGAATTAGTTTGTTATCCATCTGAAGAAAGGATTTCAGAACCCACAAACATGGTCAGAATCATCTTGATCCAGTTTACTCCATAGTTTTGCTTGACCAAGAAGATGTTTTCTGTGTGTTCAGCAGAAGAGGGGTCAAACCCTCTATCTGAGCCTACTATTTCTGGCAAAAACACTGATGTTTTTAATCCTTTTTGAACAGGACCCTTCTGAGAACTTACTTTGATTTATTAACCTGATTGTTTGAACACAGAGAAACAATCTGGAGCTGCGACCTTGATTCAGGAAAGTGTGTGCTCAAGTATTTCTGCTCTGAATCCCTTCAGGCTCAGTACAAAGGGTGTGAAGGAGCCTGACGTGCACAGCAAGGCTCTTCAGGTCAGCTCTGCCTCTCCTCTGAGGGGTTTGGGCTCTTCAGGTCTGTGTGGGGTAGTGGGGCCTGCACCATGCAGTTCCCCCAAGAGGTCTGCTGGAGGCTCTGCTGGGATCTACAGACTCTCCAGAGCTGAGGAATCCAGTGCCATGTGGCAATGGAGCAATGCTGACACAGGCTGAGCTGGCCATGACAGGCCATGACGTTTGCAATGCCCACTGGCAGGGTTGCTCTCTTATTAAGAACAGCTGGGTTTTGGGGATGTCACACCATGCAGCTGCATTAAATAATCTGTCTTTTCCTCTCTCTCAGGACAAGAAGTCTCCTCTTCCTACGTGTATTGGAATGTGTGCTGTCAGAGCATGAGTACAGCTCCCGTTCCTGATTTGGCCCATCGAAGTATTCATGGTGTCCCCAGTGTGGGCACTGCCCAGACATGCCCCAGGGGTGGACACCAAGCCCCCCAGCCCTGCAGGGGAAACGTGCACCTCCAGTGAGTGGCAGGATGAAGAATGCCTTTCCCACTTTCCGTGGAGCCCCGCAGCCTGAGTGAGGAGGCAGCACTCATCTGGTCATGAGACCTCCCTTCCTGGTACTCACAGAGTTCCTGACTAATTCACACATTTCTGGCCAACGATTTTCCAGCGTGACTGCCCCAAAGAAGGCACTTCTGACTAAAATGGCAGCGTTTCAAGGGGTGAGAGGGAGTCCCTGCTGCCAGAGTCAAACATGCAATTGCCAGCCTACATTTTCTTTATAATTGCAAACTCCATAAGTGTTTCACTATGATTGAAACTTTTTAATCCCACAGAGCTGACCTGAGAGTGCTGCAAATAGCCTGGACTGGCCCAGGCTCAGCAGCAGAGGGCTTCCAGCCCGAGGTGGAGCTGTCCCTGCAGGGTGGATGGCAGTGCCACTGCTGCTGACAGAGCCGTGTACGTACTGGGTGTCTGGGGAGGTGTCTGCTGGATGCAATTACTGCTTCTCCTGCAACATGGGTGTAGGGAAAGGAAACCCATGGAAACAGCAACAGGATCCAACAAACAGCCTCGCATATGACAGGCCTGTACGTTGTCCATTTAGTAAGAGATGGCAGCAGTTCAGGGATCACCACCGCCCACCCCGCAGCGCTGCTCTCCCTGCTGATGATGACCAGATGTTCAGGCACATCTGACTAACCCCTGCTTCACCACTTCAGGCTTTTCCTGTGCTGCGGGCCAAACCCAAAGCTCACGCCTGTGATGGAGGGCCTCTGTGGGACACAGGGGCTTTGAGATGTTTTCAAAGCCCCAAGGTTATTTGTATAAACATTGGAAAGCTGTTTCAAACAGCATGCACTGTGTTTTGAATGCTGTTCACTTCTGGGCTTTGAAAATGTGTCAGATGTAGACATTGGTAAAAACCCAGAACTGTGAGTGACACTGGAGTGAAACCTGGGGATGGGGAAGGAGAGAATTAAAACAACTTAGCTCACACTACTTGTCTTACGTCTTGTAAACATTTCTCTCCCTCTCTTTTCCAGAGAAATCTCAGTGGGCACCACTGTGTCTCAGTCATTAGCCAATGATTTTGTGTGCTGACTTAAGGAAAATTAAATTTTGGCCCTTTGTGTTCTTTCCCAAAGCACACACTTCAACTGTATTTTAATTTTGGGATCATTTGCCCTAGTTTTTAATTATCAGTCTCAGCTTATCCTCACCTGGCTTTGTTAGCTCAAGAAAGCCTTTTTCCTCATGAAACCTGTCTCCAAGGCAAGTTCCATGGGTCTGTGGGTGAGGTCCTGAGATGCAGCAGGACTGTCCTTGTCATTTCTAATTGAGAATAGAAGGGCTGTCTGGTCAGTGGCACAGGGACAATTGCCACCTTTGGCTCCCAGTGACAATAAGTTATTACTTAGGTGAGTGTTTCTGGAAATCCTTTTCCACCCAGCAGTGCTCTGGCAGGTGAAGTGGCTCTGAAGGGGGATTCACATCCAGGCTTGGATTCATCTCTCCTCCATTCTGGTCTGTCTAATGGCCAGGACTGGGACAACCTCAGCTGGATGGAGGCTCGAAAGACCTGGGATGGACCCTGCATTTCATGCCTCAGTTGCCCAGTAGTCAGCACACAGCAGCACAACACAATTGGCATGGGTGCAGAGTTTGTCCGGGAGATTTCTCTTCCAATCCATAAATGCAGGGCATCTGTCAGATTTATTCTGTTTTCATGGATCACATGGTGCCCAGTGTGGCCTCTTTGAAGTGATAGTATGGCTCGGTGTCCCTCTGACTGTTGTTCATTGTGCAGGTGCCTTTTGGGTATCTTCACTGAAAACCCAGGATGTTTTAGTACAAAACTTCAATGCCTAAATTTCCCCTGAATTCCCTAAATCACATACTCATATAGAAAATCCTCATATATTTCAACTCTATTCTACCTCCTCCCCTGGCCACTCCATTTTCTTCTTTTGTCCCTATCACAACAAGGCTCATGGGAGTTAGGGAAGTCTTGTCTGTAAGTGTGCCTGAAAACTCTTAGATACTGCCTATGCACTCCAGAACAGTACCATAAATTACTTCCTTTCCTATTAAGCACCAATAGATGGTTTTTTGAGCCTCCACGTGTTTTCTAGAATTGCAGCCTGCATAGCTACAGCTCATTTCCAACATGGGAGAGCCACATCCAGGAGCTCAAACTGTGAAGTGATGAACAGAACTCTCAGCTGCTCCAGCTGTCTCTTTGTAGATGAAGATCAGCACAATGAAGCTGGCTGGTGTCTCCAGGTAAGCTAAGGAAAAGGTTTTAGCAGGTCAATAAGTAGCTGTCTGTTAGACAAACCTGGGGTGGAGATCTTTGTGGTGAAGAATGAATCATGAACTTGTGGACTGCCCAGTGTTCTTGTTTAAGAAAACAAACAATTTGTTGCCAGCCTGGACAAACAGTGACTTTTTGATCAGGACTTGTTCTAAGCCAGTGATGACAGCATGTGTCATCTGGGGTCGTTATAAGAAGTTCTACGTTCAGTTGACCTCTGTTAATAGTCTGCCTACTCATCTGCTAGGAGCAGACATGACAGTAAATGCTTTGTACCATTTCCCCCAGTATTTCACACAGCAGTGCCTGCACTGGTGGCTTGCACAGTGTGTCCCAAGTCCAAACCATAGAAGCAATGTGCTGCTGTTGACAGAGATGCCAGCAGGATTAGAAGGCTGGCTGCTGCTCTCCTGGCAAGCTCTTCTGGGTTCCATGGTCTCTGTACAGCCCTGCCCTGACAGGCCAGTGATGCCTCTGAGACACAAAGTGCTGTACAGGACGGGGGACCCAAGGGGGACCAGAACTGTGGCCTCTGCCACCTTCCTTGGCAACACCTAACCTGTGCCCTGAGCCACACAGGGCAGAGCAAAGCCAGCCTCAGTAGCATTGGGGGCCACTCCTGTTCTCAGGCAGTGATTTCATGTCGACCAAAATACCCACATTGTGCAACACCAAAGCTTGCAGACAGCACAAGGAAAATGAGTTTCCACACACTTTTTCTGTAGATTAATCACTGTTCCTTTGGGATGGATAAAGGTGCATTGTAGGTCTGGCCCAGCCTTGTACCTGCTCCTGGCAGAGGGCAAAGGAGCCATCAGCACCTCTTGGGTTTCCACTGACTTTTGAATTTACCTGTCCTATGGAGAAGGAGCCTTTTGTGCACCTCCAGAGCTGATCACAGTAGGATGAGGCATTAGTTTTGCTCTTTACTCCCAGGCAAAGTTTCTGCATGTGGGCAGAGAGCAGGCAGGTTTGGGGAGTGCTCATCGCTCCTCAGGCCTGTGTGTTGGGATGCTCCTGCAGCCCCGTCACAGCGTGGCGTCACACACAGCTCTCCATCTCTGTCTGCCTGTCTATCCTAAGAAGATTCCCTGTCTTAGTACTGACTGTAAAAACTAGGAAACATTGGGGTTTTACAGCTTGGCAGACATGGAAGCTGGAGCTTGACTGCTGTGCCATGAGGGGACAGCATGTCCTCCCTTTCATTGTTTAAAATAGGTGGATGTGAGCACTATAACAGATTAGGCACTGTGGGTGTTTAAACGTTCAGGATGATTGATCACCTCTCAGAGAGAGGCAGATGGTGTGGTGATGAGTTCCAGATCCTTTCAACTGAGCATCTCCGAGGAAAGTGTTGTGGACCAGGCTGGGGGAAGGCTGCTCTCAAATTTAATTAAAGAAAAAACAAACAAACAAACCCAACAATGTAGGATTTAAAATTAAATCCTCTTAGCTCATAAACAATAACGCTAAAAATTGACTAGGTTTACAATTAACTGCCTGAGCCCTCTAGTATGTGAGCCAGGTGAAAGGGCCTTGGTTCACAGCCCCACGAAGGCTTTGGGAAGAAAGGGCTGGAGCGGGCTGGACTTTGGGCCATGGTCTCACCCAAGAGCTGCTGCAGGGCCCCTGAAGGGAGCCCAGGTCTCCTCCCAGCCACAGGGCCTTGCTCCTGGGCTCTGTCAAAGGCACCTGCATTAAATGCCACTGTTTGGATCACCCTTCTTAGAGACTTTTGATCCCTGGAGTAGAAATGTGCTTTCCAACCCACTTAAAATATTCCAGTGGCTATATTGGAACCATTAGTAACCCCGTAACAGGGCTGATGCTCAGTGAGCTACCACTGATCTTCATTAGTGAAAAGCAATGGGCAACTGAGGAACAAAGCTCAGCAGCTTCCCCAGCATGCCCCAGTTCTCTGCTAACCTCAGTTCTCAGGGGAGGACTGATTAGAAAGAGTCATTTGCCTTCTTGCTTCCTGGCATTATTTTACCACTTCTCAGCATGTGTGCTGTGGAGCAGAGGAACCGTGTCCTCTGCAACAGGTTTCCCCCAAGCATTCCCCAGGGCTCAGTGCAGAAACATTTGCCTGTATGTCCAGGGCTGCATCTCCGTGTTCCTCTTGGTCCCCACCATTTGTTGGGGGGCTGGGAAATCACACATTGGCTTCAGTTCCCAAACCATTTAACTGTACGGGCATTTGAGGAGCCAGTTAGTTTTTCGAAGGCAGTTGCTGGGCTTTAGGGTGATGTAAAGTTTCTCTGTAAGCCAGTTGGCAGCAGTGCCTGGGTAAAAGCCCATGCTGTGTCACTCTTCCTTGAAGTGCTCTCCCAGCTCTGTGCCTGTTTGGGCTGTCTGGCTTGACTTCTGCAATTAGTGAAAGGTTTAAAATGTTGCCTGCTTTGGCAGTATCTGCAGTTCCTTAAGGCAAGGATGCCTGTTTATTGTTATAACACTGCATAAGCACAACACAGAGAAGTCCCTGTAGGAAAGAGTATTTCAGTGAAGTAGATTTTTTTGTTGTTGAAAAAATGAAGTCTTGGCTGGCCTCTCAAACTTAAATGCCATTGGAAACTAATACTAAGTTTATTTTTTTCCCCATAAATCACGTCTCAGGGCTTTTGTTATTCTGCTCTCATCCTGCCCGCTGATAAGGAGCACTTAGCTGCTGTCCCAGATGCCCAGGGGTGAGCAGAGCTCCTGGAGCTGCTGGCAGGATTCCCAGGGCCCGAGTGATGTCCTGCTGCCGGGTGATCCATGGCCACCCCTGCCGTGCCAGCAGCCCGGGGTGCGGGGCCGCTTTGCCAGCGCTGGTGGCTCCACCTCTGCCAGCGCCTTGCATGGCTGTGCTGCCCTGCCCAGGCCTGCTTGCAAACAGAGTGTGCCAGCACCGTGTGGGGCTGGGAAAGGGGATGGGAAATCACCAAATGGCTTTGCAGCAGCTCCTGTGGCCTGCCACCCAGCCTGCTCACAGCACCTGGAGTGCCTGTCTCTGCTGGGTGGTCTGCGGGGAGCCACTGCTCCCCAGACCTTTGGGAACAGCTCCTCCAGGACTCAGTCCTTTTAAGACTAAACACCCAGCCTCCAGATAAGCATCTCCAAAAGGAAGAATTTCCATTGTGGGATGGGCTTGCATATGAATTAAAATAAGCAAATGCCTTGAAATCTATTTTGGGCTGTTGTTCAGAGGAACTGGAGTATCCAGTTCAGGATGACAATCCCTGCAGCCCTCAGCACAAGGCTAGGGATGGCTGGGAAGCGAGAGCCTGTCTGTCAAGCTGTTTCAAGGGTTTGAATACTTATGCATTTTTGTAAGTCAGAGCAACATCATATATATGTATAAAATATATGGGTTGATTGTGTTTTTCCCTCCAGCACACATCTTTGAAGCTTTCCCGACACTCCACTATGGCTGTGCAGAGGAGGAGCCAGCCCAGCCTTCCTGTGTGCCTTTTCTTCACGCACTTTGATGTGAAGATGCTGAATGACAGGAGAATTAATTCCTCCTCCCACTGGTGCCCAGCTGGGTGCAGGCAGCAATCCTGCTGCTCAGAGGGAGGACTCCTGCTCTGCTGGGCCCCAAAGCGTTTGCTCGTCCCTGGTTAAACCAGGCAATTCTGGATCACTGTTATCATGTGGGATTAATACAGAGGACTTTCTCCAGCTCACTACAGAAGACACTGATGCATCATTCTGACCCATCCCTATTGTTAGCCAGCAGGGCAATGGCAGGTGAAAGGGAAATATCTGTAGGGGAATCCCTGCCAGCACAGCCTGTGCACTGCCTGCTGCCAGCAGCAGCTACTGAAGCTTTTCCAGTGATCTGGCACACGATGAACTGGAATGATTTCTGATTTCACTCCTGACCCACCCCGACCCCCTCCCTCCCCAATCCAGCATGCATAATTTAGCAAGAATAATGAGCCAGCTCATCACATCTGCTGTGATACACCAGCTGAAGAAGTGGCCCATCGTCTCTGCAGCTAACAGCACATCCTGCATGAGCTGCAGGTTCAAGGTCTTGGCTTTTACTGAGAGCTCCGAGGGCATTTATTTCAGTTTTCTCCTTGCATTTGATGTGTATTTCATGCTAATGAATTTCAACTCTCTTGATGTTCCTGTCAATATTCCAATTTTCACATTTTTGTCAGTGAGGAGCAGATCAGGTGCCTAAAACTTCACAGGAGTTATGGTTTCAAAGGAATTGTTTGTTAGTACATTACTCAAGACTGTTAACAGAATAGTCATGGTATAGGTTTATCTTGCAGAAGGAAAAAAAAATCAGGCTTAAATATCTCAGTGTGCTTTATCTGCCATAGTTTCCCTTTTGGGCTCTGTAACTACTATATGAGATTCTAATATTATGTAAAATTCATCTTTTTTGGAGAAAGAGATGAAATAGCTGCGTAAATTCTGTACTGGTTTCTTTTTACTGCCTTGGTAAATGGCAACTGTGGGAATGATCTTTTTTGAGGATGAGGCTTTAATAGGAGTGTTTATTACAGCAATGTTTTTCGAAATGCATGAAGTGGAACTTACACTTAAATTATCATTTGATTAAAAGTGGGATTATGTGAGCTCACAGTAATGATCTTTCTGTGAGGATAATTTCTCTCTCAGGTCTCTGAACGGAAGCTGGGAGGAACCCTCCTGCCATTAGCAGGGTCACAGTGTTATTATAAACCTCCTATCATTTTGTAAGGGTCTTGGGACAATAGTTATTGGAAATACAGTGCTGATGCATGCCTGTAAAGTTGCAGTGCACCCACTGCCCTTCCTTATGCTAGGCTGCAAAAATCCTTTTAGACTTTATTTTTTTCTTTGTAAAGGTGAGTCTGAATATTGTGATTTTTAGATACATATTATAGGAGTTGAAAGAATTTTGAACCTCTCCACCAGCACTCTGCTGGGCAGGAGGTCCCTGTATCCCTCTTCTTGACAAAGCCCCACCACTCCACTGCTTCCCCTGTGCTGTTTTAGGAACCTGCCCGCATTGTGCTGTTTTAGGAATCTGCCTGCCTTTTGCCCCTTTTAGGCATGTGGTTTACCGATGCTGTGAAGCCTGTTGAGCCACTTGAACAAGAAACAGCTGCTCTCCCTTCTTTGGCCTCTCTGGTCTCAGAGGTGGTGTTTGTCTTCAGGCTCTGTATAGATGCCATCTCCAGAGCTTCTTCTCTGCCTGAGAAGACCCTGTAGATATACCCAGGTCTCTGGCATCTGCCCACTCAGCAGTACCGGTGCCTTGTGTGCCCCAGGCTACTGAGCAGAGCTTCCCTGCTTCGTTCTGGGAATTGTGGGGTCCTTTGCCCCTGTGCACACCGTGCCTGAAACTCCATCAGGTACCTGTGTCCTGCACGTGGTTAATCATCCACAGGACCAGCTGGCATCTGCCAGGCAGCTGGGAGTGTGCACCCTTGCAGCTTGTCATCCACAGCTCTCTGGCTTGTGCTAGGGATGGAGCTCGTGGCAAGCAGAGAAAGCTCCCTGGAAAGTTTTTGCCAGGTTATATCATTTGGGAATTATGATTATTCCATGGGCTTTGAAATAATTCCATTTTGATACATATATTAAGTTTGATTGGAGAACTGAACAAAATATTTTTGGAGTAGTTATGTGAGTGTTAAGCTCCTTTCCCATTCTAATACCTCCTAAATGCCCCCTCAACAACATATCCTTTGTCCAGAACCATACACAGGCTGTTGCACAACATCCTTGCTTACTGCAGATGAGCTATATTTTCTCTGAGTTTTTACTCTCCCTGGCTGAAGCATGAGCATGCATGAGCTGGGGCTGAGCAGAAACCAACCTGGCAGGAGTCTGGGACAGCAGCAGGGCAGCCGTGGCGGCCAGGGAGGGGTGTGCTGGCCCTGCCTGTGGTCACTGCTCCGGGCACAGGGAGGGAGCTGTGCCTGGCAAAAGAGCCAGGCAAAGGTGCTCCTGCACACCCCCAGCAGCTGATGGTGCAGTGGGAATCACTGGCAGGCACAATGGTTTCCAATGTCAAAGTGGCAGCTGATGGCTTAGGCTGGGCATCAGGGAGAGCTCGGCAGGGAAGGGATGTCTCTGTGCCCTTGCCAGCTGACCACCAGCTCTTTGCAATGTCCCTTGGTGTGTCCTGGGGCTCTCAGGGTTAGCTGGCAGCAGCTGCAGTTCTCTCCCTGCTGCAGTAGTTGTTCTGGGGAGTTTGCTGTGCCATGCCTTCCCCTTCCTCCCCCCTGTGGGGCACAGTCCGGCACCACAGCCCCCCTCCAGCCCTGAGCACAGCAGTCAGGAAATGAGAGGCTGGCAAGCTGCCATCCATCGGGGTTGTGATGCTGATGTGAACCCAATTGTCCTGATGCTTCGGGGCCAGTGATTTCCAGATTTAGCCTGGGGTATCCCCTGAATTCAGTCCTGCCACAGAGGTGCTTTCGCAGGCAGGCAGCAGGCTGTGCTCAGAGTAAGTCTGTGTGGAACTATCTGTTATTGAAATTATTTCCTCACTCAGCATAAAAGCTGTAAGCACGCTCAGGCAGCAGAGACAGCTCTGGGACCTCATGCAGGCTGTGACCTTGGATGCCACTGGCAGTTTTGTTCTCCTGTAAATGCCATAAAGACTGAGGGGCATGGATGAAGTGCAGGAGGGTACTGAAATGCCCTGCCATCACCTCCATGGTGAAGCCTGGCACAGGCAGCAGGGCCTTGCTGTGCTTGCAGGAGAGCACAGCCTTGACAGAGGGCTGGCCCCTCCCTCTGCTCGCTGCTGGGCTGCTTTCCTGCGCATTTTGAACATCCTTCAAGTTGGACAAATCTGCCCTCCCTGCTCCAAAGCCCCCGGTTTGTCTCTGCCGGCTGCTGCTGATGGTGATGCCAAGCACGGGCAGAGCTCCGGCAGTGCAGATGGAAAATCCAGGAGGGAGTGAGCACGTGCTCTGTTCTTCTCTTCCCATCCCCAGGCACTGCGGTGCAGCTGCCAGCGCCGGACAGCAGCCAGAGAGAGCCTGTGGCTCGGGAGAGGCTGAGCCGAGTTTCCACGGGAGGGTCCAGCAGGCTCTCCTCCAGCTCCAGGCTCCACAGAGGCTCCTCGGCTCTCGCTTCCCTTCCCAGGGTGTTGCTCAGGCACAGTCTCAACCCCGGAGTCAGAAATGCAGTTCATATGCTCTGTGTATCTTGTTTCTTCCCACCATCCTTCCGAGGGCTGGGATCACCAGCAGCAGAAGGCTCCCAGTGTTTCTTCTGGAGGGAGCGGTGTGTGCTCTTCTTTCCCAGGTGCCATGGGCAGCTGCCAGACACTTCCAAAACTGTGTCTGTCTTTGGGGAGATTTGCAGTGGTCATGGCTCCTCTCAACCCCCTCATCCCAGCTGTTGTCCCTGTGGTGTGCTGCTTTCCTCCTCTTCTCTGTATCCCTAACTTCTCCTCCTCAACCTCGTCTCCCCCCATGTCTCATGGGGTGTCTCTCTGCAGTGGCACAGGTCATGCTCCAACTGCAGCAGATACAGACACTGGAGGCTGCTGAGATCACCATTCCATCATGTCGAAGCATTGCTCCACATCTGGATAAATTTCTGCCTGGTTTTCACTGAGTCAAAGTGAGGATTTTTCCTTTTCCTTCCTATTCCTGATGCAAACATTTCCATTAAAATCTTCTTGAAAAACCCAGCCTCAGGGAAACATCAAGGCTGGGGATAAAAAAAAAAAATCAAGGTGATCGATTTCAGTTGTGCAGCTTCTACAGGCACCTGGAAAGGGGAGGTTTGGAGGCAGAAAGCAGGAGGCAGCTCTGGCTGAAGCTACCTGGGAGGCCTGAGAGCAGGGAGGGAGCAGCTGGCCAGGCACAGGGCCACCAACCGGAGAATGCTGCCTGCATGCCAGCTTGGCTGCAGCTTCATCAGGAACTAAAGCAGAATGCTTTATAAAGGGAAGGCCTTGTAACATGGCCCTGTTACTTAGGCTAAGCAGAAGGGAACTGTGGGAGAGTGGCTCAGCTGGAATAGGGGTAGAGAGAGACATGTGAGAGATGTGCTGTGTGACTATTGCATGTCCTCATCATGTCCTCATCCTGGTGTATACTGGTTGGTTGACTTGGGCTTGTTGTGCCTTAAAACCATGTAAACTGATAACTGGCTAACTGCTTTAAAAGGCCGGGTTTTGGCGATAAAGAGCACTCCTTTGTACCTGCCTGGGGTCCCTGCATTGCTCATTATCACAACATTTAGCATATAGCACAGAACTTGTAGTGCCTTCTGAACGATTTTTTGAATACCAGGCCTGACTTGAAGTAGGTCAACTGAAAAATGAGTAAATTACAGTTGCAAAAATTGCATTAGGAGCTGCGGTGTGCATAAATCTAACTGCCATTTAGGAGAGGTCATAACAAATTAGAAATTAAAGTTCTAGGTAGAAAGGTTTTCCAGGCTGTGGTCGGTGAAGCAGCCTCTGCCTCTGGGCTCTTTGCCTGCCCCAGTGTTGCTCTCCCACCTCACTTGGACAGCTCCGAGAGCAGCTCTCAACAAAGCTTTGTGTGTCAGACCTCCCTTCCTTTCTGCTTTTAAGGTGAGATTATTCCATAAAACCTCATTGCTTGGTGCACTCCTTATAAGAAGGATTAATGTAGCTACCTCTAGCAAAGGGACAAGGAGTGCAGACACTCTTCTGAAAGTCAGAACCTGCAGCTTATGTCAATATGGTATTTGGGCACCACTGTGGTTTTGAAGTTGAAAGCCTTTGAAATCCTTCCAGCCTTGGTCACTGAAAAGCCAAACTCTCAAACTTTCAAATCTTGCTCTTTATAATGGGGGTGGGAAGGTATTCAGAGGAAATACAGTTTCAGCAATGAAACTGTAAGCTATTTTTTACTTTCTTTTTAGAGGAAAAACGACAAAACACCCCAAGACCCCAACCTTTCAAAGCTATAATCTGAACATACCCAGCCAGAAATGCCAGCAAATCTGTTTCCTTAAGGGTATTCTTTAGTCACTAATTAACATTTTAAAGACCAAGTCTCCAAGAAAAGAAAAGCAGTTTAATATAAATATGTTGGGTGAGTTGAAATGACGAATACTTTGAAATACGCATAAAAAAATAATAATTAGTGTTTTCTTGCTCTCAGGCTTGTAGTTTCTGGGCCAGGCACCTTCAGACTGCAGAAAATCAATCTTTTTCCTCCTCTCCCTCTACTCCCACCTAATTTGAACATTATTCTCTTTCCCCAGTGTGGTTCTTGTTCTGCTGTCTGCCAGCCATGCCTCCTCCTCCAAACAGAGATAAAACCTGCAATGTATTTAAAAATAAATGCTTGTTATGCCCTGGCACCCATACACATCCTGCTCTCGGGTTCCTCTGGAGGGCAAGAAGTACTTGATTTTCTTTAAAACATAGTCAAGAAAATGGCTTTAAAAAGTGCCTCTGAACTCCTTTCCAGGTGCTTTTCCTGACAATATGCACTCTGGGATGCCCAGGCAGGGATGGTCCTGCAGCATGTGCTGCTGACACCAGTGAGATTAGCAAGTTTAAAGGACAGCGTGTCAGGGCTTGTCTGTGTTGTGCATATGCCACTAAGCACAGCCACTGGGAGGTCCTGAGTATGGCCAAGGGCAGCTGGGAAAGAAGGTTTTTAATTGCTGCCCAAGTCCATGTTATCTCACTTTCACCAGAGGTAACAGTGTGTAAGCCTGGAAAACTTCTGTTTAACATCATTGCTGCTGGAGCTTCTTCACACTTTCATGGTGACAAAATTCACCCTGGAACCCCAGCAGGGAGTGTGAAACCCCCACCTTGCTTTATTACATCCTCTGGTACAGCACAACCACGCTTTGAAATGATGAGAAGGTTCTTAGTGTTCTGCATCTCCCCCTCCCTTTCCCCAGCTGCTCTGTGGTGAGTTTGCCATCCTCCTTCTTGCTGCATCAGTTTCTGACATGGGGGTGGGTGATGTGGAGTGATGCCTCCACTAAATTTCTCTTTCTGATTGAGGGGGCATCCTGCACAATTGCATGGTACTGACCTATATCTTTTATTCTCCACAAAATCATTAAAAGAAAGCTATAATAATTCTGCTTCAGGTTAAATTTTAAATGCAGGGAGGGAATTAGAGTTGTAGAAATCCAGCAGTTTAATTTAAAATCTTTTATTAAATAGTATTTTGATATCTGCTATTGTTCTCATGCCAAAACATGTATTTTGGGGCATAATTGTATAAACTGCTGAGGGAAAGAAGGAAGAGGTAAGGCTGTGTCATGAGGCAGAAGTACCTCTGCATCCTCAGCAACTCAAGTAGAAGCCAGGGCCTGACTGGCACTCCATTTCTGAGCAAACTCCACAGATTTCCAGTGGGACTGGAACAGAGGCACACAAGGATGGGCATGAGCCTAGGGCTGCATTCCAAATCACGTGCTGCTGCTGGGTTTTCATTCTTGCTTGCTTTTGGGGTTTTCAACCTTGTTAATGGAAAGAGCACTGAGGGTTATGGGTGTGTAGGATGCTGGGAAGAAATAATCCCTCCGCCCAGGAGCTCTGCTGAGGCCAGAGCTGCAGGAGATGGCTTTGGCCAATTTATGGAGAGAGGAAAATGAATGGGAATATTCTCTGACGTGCCAAGGCTTTCCACAGGAATCCTTCGCGGGTCTGGAGCTCTTTAGCAGAGCACAGAGAGCCTTCAATGCATGCACATATCTCAGCAGATGGCTGTGTCAGTGCATTCAAGGCATCTCCCACAGTCACTGCTGTGATGTGACTTTAAACTGATGCTTTTTGTGCTCTTGTGTTTTGGCATGGTGGGTCCGGCCTGTGTAACAGGAGAGGATTGCCCTGGGAAAGAACAAGATAATGGGGAATGGAAAAGCATCTTTGTTTGAATACGGCAGAATACCTGTCTGAAAAGATAAGAGATTCTGCTGCAATCAGCATGGTCAGGCCTGTGTACCACTAACTGTCAAGCACAGGACTACAGTCTTCTGGTTAATTTTGATTTTCACATTTCAGATGCTTTCCCCTGCCTTTGGGCTGGCCTGGATTGCTCCCTTGGGAAAATACTGAACCTTTCCTTTAAACAGGGAGAAGGCAGGGTGGTGCAATGCTAATCACAGTTTGGATAAGTACTAGTCTCTGTTTACCTATTTTTCTTAGCAACCACCACTTGCAACTCATTCTCCACTTCAAAGAGAGAGTAGAGACAGGCATGAAACCCTCAGGAGCACCTTTCGTTTTTGCCGTGTGCAAGTTGCTAATTGCTATTATATGTTTAGTCACTTGGATTGTACATAATCAGAAATCAGAGCCATGCAAAATCAGATTGATAAATACATTATCAGTAGCAAAATACATCCAGTGTTTGGGTATGTGTTCTTTTTTTGCACAGGTATTTCAACAGCAATTTATCCTCTTCAGTTACTCAGCATAACTGTAGTAGCAGAGGATGAAGTAATGGTTGTTAATGATGGCTAAATTACTGTCCAAGCTGGTGAATCCCATGTGTTTTTGTTACCTATTGAAGTTTATCTGTTGAATATTCCTCCACAGGGGACTGCGAGAGAATTGGCCCTTCTGATCCAGGTTACCAACAACCTTGTGCCTGAGCAGAGTCAGCTCTGCTTAAAACCTAACTCCTTTCATATGTCCCTTCCAGATGATCCGAAGAGAAGTGCTTACAGATGCCTGAGCTGAGGAGAACAGCAAGGGAAAGGGCATTACATGCGTCCCTCTCGTCAGGAAGCTCTGTCACACTGCCAAACCCCCAGAACACTGGAGTTTCCAAACCCAGTTTCTCTGGCCCTCTAAATCAGCTCAGTGTGCCGTGCAGAAAAGCAGTCTGAGGGGCAGTGTCCTTGACACAGCGAGTACAGCTCGCTGGTTTTTAATTGAAAATAACAAACCAAATGTTCTGCATATGAGAGGAAACTCAAAACTCCACCAGACCTGCCCCTGGTGGATGGGACCCCGTGTTGCTTTGGGCACTCTTCTCCCCTGGAGCTCCCTGCTGTTCCCCTCCCTCCCTGCACGTTTTCCTTGGGCTGCAGCAGGGCATTTGTGTTCCAAGCCTTTCCCGACCCCATCCTGCACCGCTTTACTGCTGACCCTAATCCCCAGCCCTGCTGTGGGGCCACTCCTTCTGCCCCCTTCCCTCTCCCCCTCTGACCTCCCACACACTCAGATGCGCTTCACTGGTGCCTTTTGATTTATGTGCCTCTCTGGAGTCAGAAGAAGAGTAAGCAGAAAAATAGCTGCTGTAAGAAGTTACCTGACTTGTCCTTTTCTGTGTGGCTTGGCTGCTGTCCCAGCTCGCCAGAGCAGGCTCAGCCGTGCCCAAGCCTCCCAGGCTCTGGCATCTGGCTGCCGAGAGGTTTGCCTGTGGTAATGCGCTCAATGGCTCTCAGTCTAAGGACTGAAAAATGCAAAACACCCTGGAAAAAACTGCAGGCCTTGGGTACTTAACTCTTTGGTGGTCATGGAACGAGCAGCTAATAGCTGTGAAAACTTGAATGTTTCCTTTTTAATTGCTGACTTAAGAGAGAAGTCAAATCTGACTTCCCAGCCTCATTTAGAAAAATCTTTGTAGACAACTTTCCTTATCTGCATAAGATACAGCCATTTACTCCCCTCTTTTTGCTCCATTTCAGGTTAAATATCCTAGAATTTATAGATTTACAATTCGCTGCATTATTGAGCTACCAGTTTTCAGGTCTTAGCAAGGATTAATCTGTGAAGACACTGTCCCATGAACATTCTTTCAGGGAGAATTGCTGTGTTAGCTTGCAGAATCACGTGTTGTAGGTAAGCATCATTTGCAGTGAGATTTATCTCAGGTGACAGTATCTCCTGCCTTCAATATGAAAGACATCCACAGGCTTGGGGCACCAAGTAAAGGTGACAGAAAAGCTAAAAGGTGCTCTAACCTCCCTACCGCTAATGTCTGGCAACAAGCTAGGGAATGGCTGGGGGGAATGGACTGTCCAGGCTAGAGGCAGCATTTCTCCCCTGTGCATCCCTGGGCAGAGGTAGTGAGGGCTCCTGGAGCATGGGGTTTGTGTCAGAACTACAAACCTTGTGAGGATTTCCAGGTCCAATCAGCAACATGAATTCTGGTATGTAATTTTGATGCCCCAAAAGACATAATAACACGTGTTAGAAAAGCACATTGGAAGTTCCCAACCTATGTACAGGGTGTGCATTCCATGAACTGTAGTCTGTGTGAAAAGGCACAAGCTCCTCTGTGAACTTCAGCTGATCTTTGGTCCTTCCTCTAGCAATCAAATACATTGTTTAATTTTTTTGGACAGTACCCACATCACTGATGGGCACTTCATAAATACAACTAAATCCATCCTGGCAGGCTTCATCTCTAATTTTCTAATGTGGTTTTCTGTGTCAGATGAATACACTTTATCCTAACTGTTTTAACAGCAGCACCCAGCATGATTCAGGTTTATCGTCCTATCAGTCATACATGCCATGCATTCAAAATAACCACCTCTGCTGTCTGGAGGCCTGTTCAGTGCTCCTGAGACAGCAGGTGAGGTGCTTTAATCCAAGATTCCCATTATGAAGATGGTGCAATCAATCCATCTGACTTCTTAATCTCTCTGTGTGGGTTTTTTTCCCCTCTGTGACTAGAAGTGACTCATTACAACTTCCCTGAATTTTTCTGAGAAGCAGCCTGCTTATCTGGGATGCTTGTCCTCCTTCTGTTCATCTCAGAGGGTGAGTGATGGGCCAGTACCTGCCTAGCTTATCCTAAGTCTGGTTGTAGGGAGAGGCAGTGGTGTGGAGCTGCTGTGCGCTCCCAGGAAATTGGCCTTGGCCAGCCTTGGCACTGAGGAGCTGTTGGAAGAGATGCTGCAGTTGTGGTTGGTCTCTTGGTGCTCAGAGAGCCAAAGGTTTTACTGGTTTTGTTTTACTGTGTTCTCCTTTGCTCCCTGTGAATGCTCTCCTTTGGCAAGCAGGAATGTTCAGAAAAAAACATCTGGAGCTGCTGGGTGAGAAGAAAACCATATCAGCAATTGATTTGAATGGGAATAACAGTTGTTGATGGGAGGTCAAGGCTATGGTACGTCATGTCTAATAGTTGTTTATCTTCTATAGTTTTTTCGGAATGTTTCCTCACTGTTTTTTTAGTGGAAAATCTGGGGGTGGTTCTTTCCTTTCCGCTTGTAATCTCTCAGTTTAGTTAAACCCACAAAAATGCTGAGAAAAATTGCTTAATCCCACAGAAGTCTGTCATCATCTCTCAGCTTGATATAAATTTTTGTTTGATTTTTGAGGAAACTGTTGTTTAAAGTGTTTCTTAGGCCGTGACAGATGATAGTATCTGTAAGTGTTACGGAAAGTTATTTAATAAGTACAGCTAACATATTGCAAAACTGATGTTCTGCATGTTCAGCTTTTAGGCACAGGTCAAGGAAATGTCCTAGGGAGTCTGGCTCAGCAGGCTCCGTGTGCTGTGCTTGGGCTCGCACAGGTTTCACCACACATCTCTCCTAGGAGTACATGTCTGTGAGGTTCTTGCTGTCTGTTATGCTCCTATAAATCAAAGTTCCTGTTCTCAGTGCAAAGATCAGCTTCCAGGCTTCATGGCATTGGTGCAGCCTGCTCCAAAGGAGATACTTACTATGTTCTCCCTTGTTACTTCTCCTAAAATCACCTTTTTCTCAAAGTGCATATTGTGTTCTGAGTGGTTGCAGGTTTGGCAATTGCCTGTCTATGCACTTGGCAGGACAATATCTGTAGCAGAACACAACAGGTTTATAGATGTATAAAGGCCCACTTGTTGGTAAGAACGCATTTTTCGGCCAAAACGTCCATGATTCAGCATCCATCACTGATCTCTGGAAGTTATCATCATACCTGCCCAACAGTCAAGGAAGGTTTTTCCAACTCACAAGTAAAAGTTTTTTCCCCAAGTTTGGTTTTTTTTTATTCAGTTTTTTTTTTCCTAAACTGCTGTGTGTACAGAGTCTTTTAATTAGATCTTTCTTACAACTCCGTTAATTTATTTAAAGGACAGTCTGTTCTAACTGAATAAGCACCATATCCCTTTGCTTTAGCCTTCCATTCTTCCGAAAGGTCTGCTTTTAACCGTGGCAGGGATTTGAGTTCAAGTCATCACCTAATCTAGAAATACGAGGTGACCTTATCCATAGCACTTACATCCTTATGCCTGTACTTCAGACTCACAGCTGACACTGAACTGAACTTGCTATTGAGTTCTCTATCTAGCAGCCTGAAAACATCTGGTCTCTTGTGACCAAACTGAGTAAGAAGCAAAACTCAGGGTTTGTTTTTTTGAGGGTTTTTTTTTGTTGTTTTGGGGGGGTTTTTTGGTTTTTTTGGATTTTTTGTTGGTTGGTTGGTTTGTTGGGGTTTTTTTGGGTTTTTTTTTTTTGTTTGTTTACAAACTTTGGTACAAATTCTGAGAAACTTCTGTACCTTTCATATTCTGAATGTGGTCATGGACCTTCCTTGGTATAGCAAAATACCCATGTGCTTGTGTAACAGGTTTCCTGTGCTTTTTCCCAGTTGAAGCTCTGATGACAGGAAGGCAGTGTGGTGCGGTGTACCAGGCTGGAAAGACACCTCCTGACTGGAAAGCCTGTGTCTCTTGGTGGCAGAGGCTGTACAGAACATTGAGCTGGCTAGGAGGTTGTCCTCACTATCCCTCACTATTTCCTGGGACAAATATGTGGTTTTAGTAAAACATAATGTTTCTTTTTTGTTGTTTTTTTGTTGATGTTGTTGTTGTTGTTTTTTTAAGAAAGAAAAATCTAACACTTGATTTGGAGGAGCAGGGTAATTCAATTCTCTATCAAGGAAATCAGGAGGAGACACTTCCCCTGGGAAATGTTGATGAAATGCTGATACTTGTCTGCTTTTACAGCAGTGGCTGTGGGCCAGGCTGTGGCTCAGCGCCGGTAGCTGAGCAGTGCCCTGTGAGTGATTCACTGCCCCGGGGGCAGCTCTGCCAGGAGCTCCTCACACTGCACTGGGGAGCAGGTGAACCAATTTACAGCTGCTCATCTCAGCAGGTACATCTGCCTGATTCCGGGCAAGGAAAGTGAGGAAGAACTTCTTAAGTCAAGAATGTTCTGAGCTCCCACGATTCAAGGGAGGTTGCAAAACTATGACTTTTTATGTTCTGCTTTAGGGCAAAGCCAAATGGAGTTTTCACAAATGGGAAAACCCAGGGATTCTTGAACCATCACCCATGGCCCACCTTAAGGTGTTATAAGCCAGGCTTAATAACACAGATACACAGTGGTCTTAGAGACAGCCAAACTATTTTCCAAGGGTTGCAACAGAAATGGCCAGGGCAGATTGTTCTTCTGTCATCAGCTCTGCCTCAAAGGAAGCACTGTGATTTTAAATGCAGAGAAAACACATGGGTTTGGAAGACAGAACAGCTCAATGTGTTGGCTAAGGACAGCAGCACAGCTCGGAGTTCTCCTCTGCAGAGTATTCCCACCTTGCAGGGCATTACAACAATGAGCTGTATTTAATCACCACCTCTGCCCCATGAACATGGCCTTGCCTGGGGCTCCCAGCTGGCTGCAGTCCCTGGCCCTTCTCCTGCACTGTGGGGCTGCATGGCTGGGCAGTGGGGGAGTGGGGCAAGTGAGAAGCAAGTGCTAAGCCTTGGGTTGGAAGAGTGTAGGAACCAGAACATCACTGACTTGCTTGGAAAGGTGTGGGATCAAGCAATGGCATCCCACCTTGTTCTCTGTGTCACAGGGCTGCTGCTGGGCACCAGGTAAAGACTGAGCTTTTCTGTCCAGTGCTAAAAGCAGGAAATGACTCTTCTTTGTTTTCCTGTAGTTCTTCTGGGCTGCTGTTGTGTTGGCTGTGAGTGTTGTGAGGTTTCACTGGGAGCTTTGAAGCACTGATGTATTCCAAAACAACCTCAAAAGTGTTTGCTACAGCTCCAAGGAGCTGGGTTACAGGATACATTTGGATTGTTTTGCCTTGGTAGTAATCCTGCACCTGGATTACAAAAGATATCAAACTTCCTCCAGTGGGTGAAAAGAAGACCCCAGCACCACCCCACTCATATTTCACTTGGAGGGATGAAGAGAAATGAAGTTTAGCACAGCAAATGAAGTAAGTTCCCATATGGAGGGTTAACATCAAGTGGAAGCCCTACTGAGTTCTCTTGAAAATTCCTCAGGAAGACCAGTTGCTGACAGCTCTTAAAACTACATTCACTTACAGCATCTTATAAAATTGTGGGATAGATGAGGAGCGTGTCCCTTTTGCCTGTATCATTCTGCCCTACTTCAGCTCCTTTCTCTTGCAAAGTCTGTCTTTTGCAGTATGTCTTACCTTTATCTAAGGGCTCCTCCTCAAATGCACATTGTTTCCACTCTAGTTATGTGTGGAGAAAATCTTGTTCAACACAGCCTGAAAAATGAGAATAAAAAAAGACTCATCTGAATGATTTCTGACCATTTGCCTTTTGGTTTTGGTTTGGGTTTCTTGAATTGAGTTAGAGTAGTCCCAGCTTATGCAAACTCTTGTGAAAAAAAATGCAGCTCCCATGAAATTTCACAGTCAGCCAATATCCACTACAAGGCTGATGGTGGTGATGATAAAATTCTGGCAGAAGCCAACACCAGCTGATTATTGGTGTTTGTTCAGGGGGTGCTGCTCCCTGCCCTGTGCAGTAAGAAGTAACTCCTCTGTGTCTTCCCAGTGGTGTCTGTCTCATGCCAGGTGTGAAGCCAGGAAGCTGTGGGGCAAAAGGTTCCTCTGGGTACTCTGGTGTCAGGGGCTGAGAGGCTGAGAATGAAACACAAGATGAATCCACTGAGTCATCTGCCCTGGGAACTGCCTGTACACTCACTGGCTTCTGGAAATTGTTACAGCTGTTAATTTCCCAGGACTATCCCTCGGAGCAGTTCCTGTGCCACGACAGGAAGAATTTGCTGTTGGTTTAGGCAGGAGATTAATTGCCTGTATTTCTAATCAGCAGGGTCAGAGGTGTGACCAGGATGACCAGCCCATGGGCACCAGGGTCTGGGCACATGGGCAGCACAGCAGGGATGGAGGTCGCTCCCGATGGACATTGGTCCTTGTGGCACCTTCCAAGCAAGCTGCATTTACCAGGTGTTGAGAAGGGAACAATTCTACCTCACACACCCCTCCTGACACCACATAAAGAACTGAAACTTCTGTCCTAATCAGTTTTTTGTGGGCTCCAGCTGCACCTCTGAGGGTGAGTGTTTGTCTTCAGGGCTGGAGCAATGGACTTCAGCCTGGGCTCACCCAAAGCTGTGCTCCTGGTAAGAGAACATGGATAAACTCCAAGGCTTTGTGCAACAAGGAGGTCATTAGCAAGAAGGAAATGAAGGGAAAATTAAAACTCATGTTATCAGAACAGATCAAAACTCCCTCTGTGATCCCAGACCCAGGGTTGGCTGTACCCTCACACTGAATAGGAGGAAGAAAGAATAATTTCCTCAGGTCTCTTTTTGTGCCTGTTAAATAATTAATATCTCTTTAGCTTAAGTTTGAGCACTGGAAAACCCTGGGTTGCATTTAGGCCAAAGAAAACATATTTTTGCTATTAAAAGCACACTCTCATTTTATCTCGTCAGCCTATGAATTTCTTGCAGACCATGCAAAGATTTGCAAAAGGGAGTTTCTCTCTTCTCTCTTTTCCATGCATGCAACTATTTTCTTGGCCAAAGATAAGGGAACATTTCGGACAACACCTGACCTCACTGGAGAGTAATGTCCCATTGTGGGTATGGAGTGTAGAAAACCTCTTTTAGCTTATTGCAGCCTGTGACACCCTTGGGAACAGCAGTACCCCCCAGACAGCACTGAGGGATCATCTGGAGGGCTGCAGATTCCTCCGCCACACTGGCCAGGGGTCATCTGGACCTGGTGCTGGGCATCCCCAGCAAAGTGTTGGAGCTGACAACAGGCAAGACAGATGCCACTGTGGAGAGGAGAGAACCACCCCATTGCGAGGGGTAGGAAGGAAATCTACAGCTACTACCAATAACACAAGGGCAGCAATAAGGAAATAACTTGGCCAATAACTGAGGTGTTTGGAATTAGATAAATAGTGCAGCAACTTGATTTCCAAATGCTTTGGAATGGGCAAAAGCCCTGGTTCTCATTAGTCTTTCTGTCTGAGACTGGCACTTGCCATCCAAATCTGAAAGCTGTAGCTGGAGACTGGCCAGAGCAGGGGGTGAGGCAGGTGGAGGCAGCTGAGCAGCCAGGCAGGAGAAGGGGAGGAAGGGCCTTCAGGTGCATGGAAGAAACTGGAAGCCTCTTCATGGGGAGTAGCCTCTGCACAGGAGTGATGCTGCCTCTCCACAGAAACCTTGGAAGATGGATGTAGCGGTGAGGGAGGGAAGGAGTGGGAGCTAATGCACTACAAAGGGGACCGGGCTGTGGAAACAAACTGTTAGGATTCGATTTTACTTGGTTTGAAGGAAATATTCCCATTCCATCTACATTTCTGGTAACAGCTGGATGGTATGCAGGTTATTCTGCAGCAGGTTGTGTTTACCAGCATCATCCTGTCGCCTGTCTACTCTCACCTGTGCTTATGGCAGAAGAGAGCAATGCTAAGGAGAGATCCAACTTTTAAAAGATGTGTCTCCAGGTCTCTTACTCCCAGGCCTCTGGTGGGAATATTTTCTGGGTTTTTCAGATGTACAGCTGTTGCAGATAGCCCTTGATACCCTAGCTGCTAATTCAACAGGCAAAATAGAGCTGCTCACTCCTCTCAGCCCCAGGAAAGTTGGCACAGAAGGTTCTCAGCATGGTGCTGAGGCTGGGAAGAAGCTATCCCTCTTTTGAGTGTTGTTTTCTCCTACAGTATTTCAGCTGGGAGCAGCCTTGACCTGCTATCCTAAACAAAGAGGTCCTGTGGTTTTCCAGCACCGCTGATGAAAAGCAAAATCTGCATGGCATCCCTAGGGGGCTGGGGGAGCTGCAGCAGCAGCGGTCTGAGCGGGTAAACCCAGATTTCCCCACTTCCACAGAACACAGAGCTAATTACAGGAAAGGGCAGGGCAGAAGTGGGACCTTGCAGTGCTGCTGCAGCCCCCCCAGGCAGGAGCCCGGTGTCACCTCGGGTCTGCTCCCCACCGGAGCCCCCAGAGCTCGCTGGTGACCGGCTGGGACAGGCTCAGGGCCACTGCTGTGTGCTCCTGCCCGCGCCGCCCCGGGACTGCGGGCAGAGCCCGTGTGGTGCAGGGTCATTGCCGGGCTGAGGAGAGCTCCCCATGGCTCCCCATGCTGCCAGCTGAGCCTGCTGCTGTCAAGGAGGAATAAAGGGAGATGGTTCTTGCCCCTCAAACACCCAACCTTTATCATTTCAGGGGGTTTTACTTGACTAATGGAGCTGTTCCTACCTTTATTCCTACAAGGTCAGACCATTTGTTTTCATGAGGTATGCTAATGTAATCTATTTTTCCTTCTTCCTCAGCCACCTCTTTAAAAAACAAAAATCTTAGATGTTTGTTTGGGAAAGTGTTGTTAGATGTATTTTTATGTGACATATTTATGCACACTGTCGCTGATCTGAATTCAGATCAGTGATACTGCACTACAGCAATAACTGATAGGGTGTAATGTTTATAAACGTTGCTTTGAGGTTTAAATTTAAGAGACAAGCATAAGAAATAGATCTTACCACGATACACTGTAACCAAATAGAGTCCCAATAAAGAGGAATAAAGAAAACAAATTTTGTATCTGGGCATTTGCATTCTCCCAGATGCTGGGTACCATCTGCCAGGATGTTTTAGCTCTAAAGTAAGCTGCAGTTTATAACACCTATAAACCCAGTGACTTCTTCCCCTCTTCTCCTCTGCCCACGCTTTTGCAAGGGAAGGATACACACGGTAGTAACTTGAGATGAAAATTTTCTGGGAAGGACTTTGGTGGGAGAGGAGGTTTGTATCTTCCAGGGCATTCGTATTTTGGATGCAACAAGGCTGCAAACTGTGGTTATTGTTTGGAAGAGTACAAGAGTACATGTATGTGTGATGTACTCTTGTGCAGTTCATGTGTACTAATTACTCAGTGTTTCAATTCCAACCTTATTGCTCCATGCTTGTTACATCAAAAGGATGTACAGATTCCCCAGAATTCAAGATTTTACTGGAAAAAAAGGGCTGGTATTTACTGAAATATTGAGAAGTCTTATCTAGTTTTGGTTTTGTGCTGAATCCCAGGGATTCTGCACAAGGATGAGATTTATTAGAGGCTTGAATGCTCAGTTGTGTGCATTATTTCCATTGGATTGGAGAACTGGACATTCACATGGTCCAAGAACTGAAAAGTACAGCTAGCACTGGTTTATTTTTTTCCCCTCTGAGTTATGCTGACAGCAGCCATTACATTAAGGCTGAAAAGTTTATTTACTATATAAAAGCCATATTTTTCCTTCTTTTCCGAGCTTTCCTTGGCTTTCATTGCTTGGCAGTATCCCCTTAACCACTAACACCCAGAGGCGTGGTATTAAACTGGGATGAGAAATGAACATGCAGAAGAATATTGGAGATTTAAGTGGGGATGGTTCTAAGAAAACCAGTGGAAAATATGTTTACTCCAAGCATCTGTAGCACCTAATAGAAGCAGTGATATTTTCTGTAAGAACACAGGGAATACTTTTCTGCTTTTCTCTTTGGCTTTGAATTTCACTTTGAATCGATGTGACATAATCCATGGAATTATTTCCTCACAGCTGCAATGGAAACTTTCTGCCAATAGACAAGGATGTGTTAATCGGGGTGAAAAAGCTTACATTCAGTTCATCTTTGGTGCTTTCTGGAGTCCTTGTTTAGGTACTGTTGCTTCCTCCTAATTTATTGAAACCCAGTACACAGTAAACACTATTACTTTTGAACTATTAATGTTGCTATAAATTTGAATGGTAGGAAGGGGTGGCAGATTGTGATCAAAAGGGAGCTGATCTACAGCTGTGTGTGAAATAATTGCCGATACTAAATGTGACAGAGCCTGAAACCCATATTACTGTGCCCATAAAGGATGATGTAGTGCTCCTGAGCCTGCAGTATTGGCATTGCCAAATGAATTCCCGTGGATCTAATTTAGGAGAACATAAAAGAACCCGGATCACCTTTAGGGCATCTGCAAGTGCTGCTGGTTGGTGCTTTGTTGTGCATTTGTGTTGTTTTCCTCAGGCAGCTCTAATTGGAAGGCTGAGTCCCCCACCAGTGGCTTGCCAGGACTGGTGAGGGAGGGCAGCCCTGCCAGGATGGAGGACCAGAGGACCAGCCACCAATGCCAGCAGTGGTTCCTGGCTGAGGAAAGGCTCCTGGCACAGTGGTCTCACCCTGGGAGAGGCTGTGGAGTGTGGGAAGGCTGTCAGAGCACTGACACCACTCCCTGAACACAACTCCCTGGCACTGTGCAGGTCCTGGAGCTGTAATTAAATACAGCTACACCTCGGTCAGCAGTTTCAGCTCATTATGGTCTGTCAGTGATCTCGTGGTCCTCCAGTGCCATTCCAGAATAAAGGAAAGGCATTGTCTGTGTTTGATGGGAACACATGGGCAGCAATGGCCTTTTCTTCTCTGTGTCCTGCTTTTTTGAGGCAATGGGGTTCTACAGCAGCCATCTGTTCTAAAAGCTACAGATTTAAGTAACAAAATCTTTTTGACTGTATTAATCTGTATTTATATTGGTCACTAATCTCCCAGGCACAAAAGGCAGGTAAGGATTAGGAACAACAAGTCCCTCCATGCACTCACTCTACTCAGGGAGCCACAGCAGTCCCCAACAGGGCAGGGACTGCTCCAGCCTCAGCCCCTGTGGCAGCTGCATGGCCAGGAGGGCTCACCCACTGCTCAGGCATCTGCCAGCATTTCAGCCTTTTGCTCCATTCTCTTGCCCCATGAGGAAACTCCTGCCAGAGCTGCCCAGGGCCCTGCTGACAGCCTGGTGCTTCACTTGTGTAACAACTGAGGCACAGACTGAGACTGGAAGGGAATCTGGATTGTTTATTCAAAGAAATGAGCTGGTTTAATATGCTTCTTCAAGGTACAGTGTTTCTTTACATGGTAATTCTCACGAAGTGAGCTATCACGCATTGCCATGTCAGCAACGTGCGTTCCTAATGTCCTTCTATGGGGTGATCATGTACTCTTCAGGCATCTGTCGGCTTCCTGCAGGCCCCTCTCCCGTGGGGGTCTGTCCCTGACACTCCTGCCCCCAAGGTCAGGCAGACAAAAGCTGTTATGTGCTGCCATGTGCTCCTTTGTGCTGCCATGTGCTTCTGCAGGCTGTCCCACAGCCTGTAACTCAATTCTATGCTATCTCTTCCCACAGTTCCCCCTTTTTTGTTTTATACAAACAAGAATCATGAAACAAAACACTCCCAACACTAGAACATGTTTGGCCCACCAACCGAAACCAAACAAGCTCCATTCATTTTGTTCCCTCAACTTCCCCACCAGCTGATGATGAAGCCAGGGTAACCAAGGCTAGTCAGACCACTCCTGCAGGTCCCCATCGTGGACTGGAATCTGTGGGAACACAAGTATGTGTAACCTTACATGGCAATTCTCACTCTGTGACCTGCCCCATGTTGCCACATCAGCAACACACATTCTTAATGTCCTTCTGTGGGGTGATCATGAGCTGTTCACCCATCTGTCAGCTTCCCACTGGCTCCTCTCAGCAGGGCTCTGCCCCTGACACCTCCTGTCCCCAAGGCCAGGTGGAGACTGGCTGCTCTGTGCTGCCATGTGCTCCTCAGTGCTGCCATGTGCCACTGTGTGCCTCTCTGTGCTGCCATGGCATTCTGTGGGCACGTCCCACAGCCTGTAACTCAATTCTATCCCATCTCTTCCCACACAGTTGGACTTGCCCGTGGTCATCAGGCAGGGCCAAGCCTGGACAGCTGCCCGTGAGCCTCCAGTGACTGCCCCAGCCATGTGCCAAAGGAGGGAGAATGAGCCCCCACACCTCACTCATCTGTCCAGCCCTCTGTTTCCTCGCCTTTTATCACATATGCTGAAACAGGAGCTGTTTCAAAAACGTACTTTCAAATTTTTTTTCCAAAATACAGATTAACATTTCTCAGAGACCTTTAAAGATGTAAATTCAATGGAACATATTTTAAACTTCTTTCTAATCAGCACCAGAGCCCTCATTTGAGCCATATGGAGGAGCAGAGGAACAAACTGGTGCTGAGGAAGTGGGACGGGATGCGTGACACACCACACAGCCTCACCAGCAAGTCACATTGCTGCAGGTAAGGCCAAACAGGGAGACTCACTGGGCACTGCAGTGCACATGGTCATGGCCAGCACAACGGAGCATGAGAGTGCCATCAGGGTGGCTGGCAAAAATAGATTTTCTCATTTAACCAACTGTATCATTTTGCAGTCATGTTTTGGAGATTAACAATGAACAGAAGAGGCTACTGATGCAAGTGCTTCAGAGACAGGGACTTCATCCTGCAAAAGGGTTATTGACAGCCCGACTGAAAACAGCAGGACAGTGTTTGGGCTGCACAAGCAGGGCCAGCAGTGGGCTTGGAGCAGAGGTAGTTTCATGAATGTATCTGTGGGGAAAAGGGCCAGAGCAGAAATGGCCCCAGCTGCTGCAGGCACTGCATTGCCAGGCAGTGCCTGGCTTTCACAGGCCTCTGCAGAACAGCAGAAAGGTAATAACCCCCTCATTATGGGGACCACTCTCCAAACATTTCCTCTGGGAACAGCTGAAAGGGAAGCAAATGTCCCTTCCTGGACAAAGCTTTGCTCCTCTTGGCCAGCTGTCAGCCTCACTGGTGGATATGATCATGGGTGTGGAGTTCCATGTCCAGGAGGAGGTTGCTCCATCAAAGGCTCACAGCACTTCCCACAGCAGGAAGAGCTTTGGGGTTTGCTCAGTCTGGCAGAGCTGCATGTTGTGATGAGAGGGGGTGGGTTGGCTCCCCTCACTCTCCCTCCCAGCCAGTGTCACTCCAAAGCATTTTCTAGTGGGGTAGCTTTTGGCCAAATGGGAGCAGGGTCTGACCCACTGAGTGGCCAAGTGGCTACCAGAGCCCCAGCATGGGGCTGCTTGTGAGGGTGCAGCCTACAGCAGGGTGGGAGCGGGACCTCCTGCTCATCTGAACGCTCATGCTCTCACTTTTCATAAAGTAGAGCAGGGCTTTATTCCAGGATTAGTCCTGGGCACAGGCATGGCGCCTTAAGACACTGGGAGCAGGACCGAGCTGAATTGAACTCAGTGGTGTCTCTGTTGGTGTGCACAAAGAGCAGGCTGGGGGAAGAGCTGTGGTACCTGACAAACACAGCGCCAGAGGTGAAAAGGAAGTTCAGACTTTACCTCCAGCTTCCCATGCATTCAAAACTGACTGGGATTCCCTTCTCCATCTTAAAAGCACCTCTAGCCCTGCTTGACTTCAAATGCAGAAAGAGCCTTGATTTTGCCTTTTCCACCTCTCAGCCCTGTTGGTTTTTTTTTTTTTTTCCCTCAGCAAGATTATTCTGAGTGCAAACTGATGGGCTAAGAAGGGCAGAGCTCTTGCCCAGCTCCCATGTACACCTGTGGGACCTGTGCCTCCTGCTCATGTCACCACAAGGTTGGATGCTGGAAGCTCCTGCTGGGTGACAGCTCTTTTGGGGGAGAGGCTGGCCTTTCACAGCTCCACAAATATCCAAAAACTAACAAGGATTTTTCAAAATGTACTTTTACCATTGCAAATACTGTCACCCTTTCCTGATACCTTTTGCCTGGGCTGTGAAGGAAGTGCACAGTGTGGGGCACTAAAATAGAAAATATTCATTTAAAGAAGTCAAATGTTCTAATTTCTTCTCTCTTCTGGGACTGTTAATTAATGGCAGTTCAGCGCTCTGCTGAAATAAGTGGAGTGGGATCGTGGGAGAGCTCTTTTTACACAGAAATATAAATATACACCACTTTAATTGTCACCCACTCATTTGCTTTTTAATGTGAACAAGGCTTCAGCAGGCTCCAAAGAGGATTGATACCCATTCGCTGCCCTGGAGTGGTCCCAGCCAGGGACTCCAGCTTGTCCACAGGCAGGTTTTTATGCAACTACAAGATCACTGCTCAAGGAGTCAAGCAGTTCCTCCTGTGTCTGTGACTGTAGCCTGGAAAAAGGACTCCACACTTGCAAAAGTGGCAAATTAGTAAAGGAAATATAGGAGCCTCCTGCTCTGCTCATTTCCCACAAGATATTACTGGGTGCTAACAACCTCCCCAGCTCCTGCACAGCAACAACTGTCACATGCTGTAATGGAAAGTGGTCAGGCTTTGGGTTCTTTCTTCCCAAAATCCATGGTGGTTTGTTTTTGGAAGGGGAAGAAGGGCTGACCTGTATTTGAAGGTTTTTCAGGATCCTCTCCAGTGGCCTTATCCTGCTGCCACTGATATCTGATCAGGAAGCGTCTGATGGATGTTGATGGTTTCCGAAAGTCAGGTCTAAATACCCAAGTGCTACCCTGTATTGGAAAGGGGGCAGGACACCCCACCAGTGTTGCTGATGGGCTCTCCAGAGCTATGAGGCCACATAGCTCTGCTTCCTTAGGTTACTTTGCATTAATACACAGATTTACTTGGACTTTTTTGCAATTTACTGTCAGGGAAATAGAATAGTGCTTCTTTCCTTCACCTTTGTGTTCGAGTGTAATCACCATCCTTAGCCATGTGCAGAGAGCTGCATCCTGGAGCTGTAATTACACTGAGGACACGCCATAATGCAGAATAATAACCCAATGCTAATGAGCTCCATGCATTCAGTCAGGATCAGACCTGCCATCCTCCTTCCCAGTGAAATTACTGCTGGCCTGCTCATGCTGCTTTTCCAAGTGTATGCTAAGGTTTGCAATCAATTTGAGCAAGTCTCTGTTTTGATTCAAGTTGTCCTCTGAGTTACCCAACAAAGAAAGGCAAAGACAGGACAGCAAAGCAGACATGAATCTGCAGGGCTCTCTTTAATTTTTAGTTTATCTGCAATTTAAGGGAGTAAACACAGCCATGCTGAAGATGCATAAATACAGCTTGGAGAGCCATTGAAATCTAGGTCAAGGTTTCAGCTCTGCCTGGGGATTTCATTACATGACTTGAGGAGACTCCGTGCTGCTCCAGGAGCCAGGTGGAGGACACTTCTGAGCCAGCAAAATGCAGGTAGGCTTCTGCATAATCAACAGCAGCTCCACTGCATATGGGTAAACAGATCACACAGGCCATCACTGAGCTGGAATTACTGAATTATTACTGAATCTCACTGGTCAGTCCTGGCAAAGGCCTTGGGCTCTCCAGTGCCTTCAGTCTTCAACTGTGCTCCAAGGAGCACTTCCAGCATTTGCCAGCAGTAACCAAATTGCCTTCCAGGCGCTTGGAGAGAGGGATGGGGCTGTCAATCTGATAGTTGTTAACAAAATACATAATTTGGGGGGAGGGGGGGAAAGGACTTGCATTGATACACATTCATTTGCTTTGCAATCCCAGTATATGACTGTTGCAGAACGTGAATCTATTCCATATTTGAGACCCAGTCTGTGTTTGTGTTTTAAGTTAGCCTTCCAAGCAAAACATGTGAAAGGAGAACATTTAAACAGGAAGGGCTCACAGATTTTTTTCCCTCTCGTAAATTTCTGTAGTTCTTGTTGCTGCTAATTACTGGAGATCTCAGCACAAGAGCTCTTCTTTCTAGCAAACCAGCTTCTCACGTTTCCTGCCCTTCAGTTAATCAGTTATAATCTTCTCTCTGTTTGTTTATTTAACTACCACAAAGCTAATTTACTGTTTGTGACATGAGTCTGCCTGAGACTGGGAAAGCAGAGTTTGTCTGTGTGCACCCACAGCGCGGACAGCGGGTGGGCTCTGGCAGTGCCCACCACTTCCACAGCAGCCTGTGGATGTTCCAGGAGCTGGGGACTGGCTCTGTCCTCCTGTGCCTGCCCGTGCGCCTCCCAGGGAGGCTGTTTTCCCTGGAGGAGGGTGGCTGGTGGGGCTGGCCAGAAGCCCAGCCTGTGCAGGCTGGGCACAGGCAGCTGCCAGGGCTGGTGAGCTGCAGCCGTGCCCAAGCAAGGCAGAATCCCAGCTGGAGAGGGTGGGTTAGCATCAAGTAGGGCAGGGATGTGGATCGGAGCCGCTGCAAGCCTGATCCTCTGATTCCTCTGGTGGGGCCAGAAAAGCAGATTAGAAAATAAAACATTGAGGATCTCTATAGAAACCTTTGTGTGTCTGTTAACTGTAGGAAGATGTTTGTGGTGGGAGCAGTGGATTTGTATCCTCTCTTACTCCTCTGTCCCCATCCCCTCCCTGGCACAGACATGCCCTTTGGAAAAGCCAGGCACCCACTGCTCGCTGTGTAGGAGAGCAGCTGCACCCACAGCTCCTCACTCCCCATGCCCTGCAGTCAGAGGGCACAAGGTGCAGGTCAGCTCTCCTGGGTGTCAGGAATTCTCTGCAGTGAGTGCTGTTCTCCTCACCCACCCCCTCCTGTGCTCTCCACCCGAGTACCAGGCGTGTGCCCCCGGCAGCAGCTGCCTCTGCACACAGCCTGTCTGTGGGGCTTGGTGTTCCCAGGGCTCTGCTGGATCCTCTGAGCAAGATTAGAGATGGCTCTTCTCAAAATCTGTGTTTAGTTGATTCTGAGGTTCTTTTGCCCATGTGTTTTTTGCCTTCACCATGCAAGAGTAACTAAGCAGTGCTGATTTTAATGAGGTGGGTTTTTTTCATCCTTTCAAATGTGTCCCTAAATCACATCAGACTCTGGCCCCCTCATACATTTCTGTGGTGTCACATCGCTACAGGCTCAAAGGATATGGCCATTGGAGAAATCTTCCTGCCTAAGGGGAAGTCCTGAGAGGATGGGTCTGCTATAAGGTGTCTTAGTCCTGCTCACTATGCACATTATCACACAAAAGAGACTTGGTTTTTTTGGCACCTGTGTTGCTGGGATTGTGTTTCAGCATAGGAGGAACAGGCTGTAGGGAAAAGACTTCAGAAGGTCCCGCATGAGTTCCTGGTAAGACAAAACTACCCTTTAACCTCAAGCCATGAGGTAGGTGGCACTCTGGTTCTAAAATGAGTCGAGGCATTATGCACAGTCCTATAAAAATGCAAAATGGGGCTGCTGTATTACCTCCTGTAGCTCAAGAGGTTTGGAGCAATTGGTTCATCATTTGCTATTGCTACCAAAAAAGCACTTCCCTGAAGCTGTGGCTGCCACATCTTTTGCAGCAGGCTCTTTATTTTTGTGCTTATAACATTGCAGTTTATTTCCGTGGCAACGACTATAATGTGATAATTTGCATCCATAATAACTTCACTGTTACTAGAAAAGGTAAAACTGTGATGATCTTTTTGAAAAATTGATCTGGGCCCAACTGAAATCGCGAACTATAAAAAATAAATACTAAAAATTAAGTTGATTTCCAGGGCATTAAATCACGGCATATTGAGCTGAGCACATGATTTTTCTGGTCTCACTGCTGTAATGAGGGGTGAGCCTGCGTAAGCCGGCTGGAGAGCTGAGACTGCAGATGAGGGAACACACAAACACTCTCATTTGTGTTTTACTTAAGCTTTGACGTTGTTCTCTGTTTTCCCTTCTTCTAGGACTGCAATCACTCATGTACTGTTTTGCTCCACTTTGCTAAGTGATGCACAAATTGTTTCTACATTCCAGGTTAGTTTGTGACATTCCCTCTCTTTGTGTTTGCATGTGTATAATAAAGATGCTGCCCTGCTCATCAGGAAATGAGGAGGCTGCCTGCCCCCAGCCTCAGAGGAGTTGCATTGAGGGCGGGGGAATTGCTATGGCTCAGCACCAGCCCTGAACCAGGCTTTGCCCCCAGCACTGCAAAATCACTGTTCAGTGATTTTGTACGTGTTTTGTCTTTCACCTGTGTCCAAAATCTCAATGCTGTCCTCCACTGAGAAGCTTAGGATGAAACATGGACTTTTCTGGGTGAGCACATTGATGAACTAAGGCCAGAATGCATTTCTCCTGGTTCAGATCCAAAACCAGCCACAGGGTGTCTTTTCTAGTTCTGTCTCCTGTGGGTTTTGCTTGCTTTAAATTTGTTTAGAACACAAAACTTTTTTTTTTTTTCATTTTCTTGCACGTACACATACAAACACTCATGTTTAAATAAAAAAGAATCCTGCTTGTATGATGAGACACACCAACTGTCTTGATTCGAACAATCCTCTGTTTTGATAGGTTGATTAAATCTATTTTAGCTAAACACTTAGCAGAAGTCAGACTACTGGTAATATAAAGTGAGCTAAGTATACTCTCCATATGCTTTGAGCAACCTGGTCTAGTGAAAGTGTCCCTGGCCTGGGCAGGGGAGTTGGAACTTAGATGGTCTTTAGGGTCCCTTCCAACCCAGGCCACTCTGGGCAGGAAGGGACCATAATTCTAGTCTTTCCTGAGGAGCTTTCCTCCATAAATTAGAGGTAAGAAAGGTGACACTAATAAAACAGAGCAGGCTATCAGAGACCTCATTTTGACTGGTGTAGAAATGCCAGATAATACAGTTTTCCATGAATTACTGACTGAATAACCATGTTGAAAAGTTAAACTTCTCTAAGAAAGGTAAGGTCCATTTGAGCCCACACATGGTCATGAGCACTTCATCCTTGCTTGAAGCAGCTCAGTGAGCGTCTCCTTTCTTCATTGGGTGTGATGTGGATTGAGCTAGAATTACAAAACTAATCCTCCTTTTCTGCTGCTTTGTCTCATCACATTTTCACAGGCCAAGAAGAACAAAAAACCCACATCCAATAATGCAAATGTGGGCTTGCCTCAGCCTGTGTTCTCTTGCCAAAGGGGGGTAGAGGGCCCCCAGGATATCCATGATCTACATGGCAGCTGGCCTGGGTCTGCCTCCTCTTCCTGTGTGTTGCTCCTGCCCGTGGTGCTCACTACACCAGGATGTGGATTGGGCAGGTAAAGCTTGTGGCTACGTATATAGATGATCTGCAATCTGATAATTAATGCATGGTCTTAGAATGTAATTAGAATACAGTTCTGAAGAATTGTCTCTCTTTTAAATGTCCTGCTTTTCCTGTTGCATGATATTGCAGTTTCTTAACAGCTATTGGAGTCACCACATGGCATGTGCTCCTTGTTGCTGTGTTTATTTTTTTGCTTCACATTCAGAGTATTGTCAGTATTGATTCTCTAAGTGGTTGGTTTGTTTCTAGAGAGACATGGAGATTGAGCCACTTTCCATTTAATATTAACTGAAACTCGCTGGAGTATTATCACCTGCATGGCAACCAGAAGCCATCTGTGCCTAACACCTATAGTCTAAAGTGAGAGAGCGTGCTTTTGACAGGATAAATACACACTGTGAAAATCCTTACAGGTCTGAATGAGAGCTGGGTGGGAAAAGCCACCATCTCCCTAACACCAGGTGCAGGTCACATCCAATTTCAGCAGTGATTCACTCCACAGCTAGTCTCATAAAGTCCACTCCTTATGCCCAGAGACAAATGGGAGTGATATTTTTATAGACAAGTGTTACTGTTGGTAAACCCTTTCTAGGTCAGTTTAAACCAACACCATAACCCCTCCTGGCTGACTCCCAGCTTCCTGCAAGCTGGCAGATCCACTGCAGTGGTGATTTGGAGGGGACATGCTGGACAAGCCACATTGACAGAATTGGGAACTGGCTGCAAAGCTGTACTTAAGCCAAATACAAAATTCAGGAGTGCTGAACTCTACTCTTTGAGGGAAAGAGTGACAAATGCTTGCCAGGGAGGAGTGAGCTTGGTCATCTAATCCTCCTCTGCTGAGATGACATCAGTGCAAGTGCCCTGTTGGGGTTCTGCTCCCCCTCAATGTAATGGTGCTCTTCTGCTTACAAGAAATCAGCACAGTATTAATTTCACTGTGTCTTAATTATTCCTTTTCTGTTTTTCTACATATATGGCTTCTTTACTGCTTTAATGCAGTATTTTCCATTAAGCAGTTCTATGCAGTACAACAAAAATAAACACACAGCAACGTGCGTAAGATTAAACTATTAAACTCACTCAAAGTATACAGTTCATAAATTAAAAGTGCTTATGCTCATACTTTATTATTGATTGCTGAGTTGATACAAGTAGAAGAACTTGCCCTTAGGAAACAAAACTCATGGTTCCTTAAGCTTTTCTTTGTCAGGAAGCCAAAAAGACAACATTACATGGAAATGTCACCATTTGTTCCTGTCAAATGTAGTTTATTCAGTTAGATATTTTATAACTCTACTGAGTTATACAAAGGAGGTTAATATTTTTTATTGTTTTTCATCATACTGTGCCTCTAATACACACAGAGATAAGTTAGCCTAGTAAAATATACAGTGTAACTTGGTAATGTGTTTATTGGATTCCAGCAAAAGACTATAAGAAATTATTCAAGATTTTTGCTTCTTCAACTGAAATTTTCTTTCTTCTTTCTCTCTCTCTTTTTTTTTTTTTTTTTTTTGTTTTTCATTGTTTGGGGAGAGGGGTAATAATCTTGCAAGTTTTTGTTTCCTGAAAATGCTTCAAAAAATAAATTCCTTGAGGCAGATTTGGGTTTTTCCCCCCTGAGCTAAAAAAGAAAGAAGCAGATTTGGGTTGGGGTTTTTTTGTTTTTGTTTGTTTTTAGGTTTTTGTTGTTGTTGTTGTTGTTTTGGTTTTTGTTTGGTTTTGTTTTGTTTTGTTTTGTTTTTCCCTGAGTTAAGAAAGAAAGAGTTTCTGAAGAGCAAAGTCTTCAGATACACTCATGTTTTCAAAAATTTGTCTGTGGTTGTGAAACATATCTGACATCTTGCAGAATGATAAAAACAAGAGAAGCCTAGGTTTACAGTAACTTACCATTTGAAACTTTCTTACAGAGAGTTCAGATGAGTTCTGGATTTATGGATATGACTTAAACCAGCAAAACCATATTCCTTTTCCCTTGTGGAGTTAATTTTCTGCCCAACTGGAGGCTGGAGCTCCACTCAGCTCCAGAGGTCAGATAAATATTACCACTGATGGATGGAAGAGAGATGGGAGCATGCAGCCATGCCAGGGCAAGGAGAGGACCAGAGTGATGTTGATTTTAGGTTCACTTACCCAGTGACAGACTTGCAGCCAAAGCAGCTGGGTAAAGCTCACAAGTTCTGCTGAGCTGGGACAGTGCTACCATGCCTTGCCACAGATGTAAAGAAAAGGAGAAGCAAGGCTGTTCAGCAGACTTGGGCTGAGAACCACATGTGTGGCCCATGGCTGCTTCTTAAAAGTACCAGCAAGCACTTTCACTGTGTCAATCTACAGGAGATTACTGGATTTCTTGAAAGAACCAACACCCTTCCTGGAAAAATTGCAACAGTTCAGAAAAGGTGAAAGTTGAGCACTGCCACCCTCTTCCTCTTGTGTAATTTGATTAGCTCATCCTCTGAAAGAGCAGGCACTGCCATCCCCACTGTGCCAGGTTTAGGGCTTTTTCTAAGTCTCGTACTGTACGGGGAACTGCTACCACGTTTGGACTCACTTGAGGACATGAAACCAACTGCTATTCAGCAAGCCACAAAGACTGGAGCTAATTTTTGTTCTCTGTTAATTTACCTGCCTGTGGCTCTTTGTGCTGCCCAGGATATAATCACAGCTTGCTCTGGAGATGTTAGACATGTTTGTCTGGAGCTGGGCTGATGCTGACAGATGGGCAGGAGCAGTGTCATCTGGTCACTCCTGCCCACAGCAGGCACAGCTGCTGGGCTGTGAGATGGACAGACCCCAGGGCCAAGGCTTCCCTTGGCTACTGCCTGCCTGAGTCTGAGAGAAGCCTTGGAGGGATCTTCACAGCAGCAACAGCTTTGGCTGCCCTGACTGGTAAGGAACTAGTGGGGCTGACATGCAGAAACCCTTCCATCAGCTTCCAGGCCAGAAGTGGAGGAAATTATGTGGGAGCAGAAGTGCTGGAAGTAGAAGTGCTGGAAGCAGAAGTGCTGGAAATGATGGTGTGCTGTGGGACAGTTTGTGGAGTGGCCTTTGGGAGGGACGCTGCAGACTGTGATGACTAAGAGTGGCCTGGAAGCTAAATCCCGTGTAACTAAGGGTGTAGATTCATGAAACCCTTAATCCCATTGAAATGCAAGCTGCTTCTGACTGAGATGGCCTCCTCACATCCCACATGTGCATTGCCATTGCCTCTCCCTTCTCTTGCCTCTGGGTATCCCCGAGCTGTAAGGTTGACCATGTTGTTCATCCAGTACAAAGCAGATGACGTTCACTGTAGGCTCAGTTTGTGTCAGGCCATGACTATGCATACAGGAATCTGACCTAGGAGGCCCCATCTACTAGGGCTGATGGAGAAATGCTGCTCTGTTTGGAAGCCTTCACTTGGACTGGATTGCATAAAAAGAAACTGCACTGCACAGAAGTGAATAATGCTCAGGGCTGAACTGGATCCAGCAGCTCAGGAGACTAAAAATCAGAAAACCATTGAAAGTTCCTCTTAGCTATTTCATGGAGCAAGCACACAAAACCTGGAGCCTTGCACCAAGCTCCAGTAGGCATGACTACAAAATGAGAAGCCTTCTTTGGAACTATCATTTGGAAGAAACCAGCCAGCCAAGGGTGGTTTGAAGAGGCTTGCTGATGCATTTATAGAGGTGAACAGTCTGGAGGCCAGGAAGGAGCTCTGGTTTCCAGATAAACACCCTCTCTCACATTCACTTTATTGCTGAGCACAGTTTGCTTCCATTTCCTTTACTATTCCTTGCTCCTGTTTCAGGACAGGGATGGGAAGGGTTGGAGAGGGGCTGGGGCTCAGTGTTTGCACAGCACTGCAAGGGAACACAACCCAAAATAAACACTCTTTCATCACTGCTCTTCTTATGCCTTCAGTTTAAACACAGCTATTCCATTCCAGGTGTAAACACTTCCCAGGTTTATCACCTCTACTTTCTGGAAATAGACATTTGTTTTGGGAAACAAGAGGAAGAGCAGCATTCTGCCAGGGTGAGTTCCCAGTTTCCAGCAATCTGTTGCACTGGGCCCTGCTTCCAGAGCACAAGATTGCTTCTTTGTGGTGAGAAGCCTGTGGTGATTGCTTCTTCCAGTCTTGTCTGATGAGTGTACTTGCAGAATGGTAACAAAAGGTGTTACAAAACTTCTGGGAGGAGCAGCAGGTCAGGGAGATTTTGGGAAGACATAGGTGAGAACTGAAAGTGAAAGACAGGAGAAGACTTCTGGGTTTAATCTGTGATACAAAAACCAAACTAAACCAAACCAAACCAACAAAAAAACCCCCAAAAACCCAAAAAGAACCCCAACCCAAAACAACCAAAAAAACCTCCTCAAAACCTCAGAGAAATCAGGACATAAAAGTGTGGATAAAAACCAGAAAAAACCTTGGATTTCTTCTTGCAGCTTCTCCTACCCTGTCCTGCCTACTCTGCTCTTCTTGTGCTCGGTGTTGGTGTGCTGCTGCTGTGCACTGTCCCCTGCAGTGCTGCTCCCACCATGCTCCTCCTGGCGTGGCTCAGAGCGGTGCTGCAGGGGATGTTCTCTGACACACACAGTCAAAGACTGCCCAGCTGGGTGCCCACCTCAGGCAGGTGGGCTGGGAGCCCCTTGCATTTCCAGAAGTGTCCTGCCTCCAGCCCAGCACCAGGCACCCAAACCAATGCAAACACAGAATTCTGTGTGGTATTAGAGGGGCTTCCCCAGGCCAGGATGTTGTGGGTGAAAGTCAGATGATGAAGAGAGGTTTGGGGCTCTCTCAGTGCCCAGATAACACACCTCCCCAGGAAAGCCTCTGGGCTCTACAAGAGCTCCTGTGTTGCAGCTCTGGATGTGCAGCCTGGCCCTGCCCCTGCCCACAGTGGCACAGCTCCATCCCGGGCTGCAAATAAGGCAATTCCCAGGGGGAACAGTGAGGGGAACAAGTCACTGCCACAGAGCACAAGTCCCGGCAGACCTGGAGAGAGCTGAACAGGTAGTTAGCAGTGCTGGACTCCAGACAGCACACTTAACAGTAAAAGCCATTATCACACCAAGTAAATTCATAAAAAATACATTACTTTAGGTGGCTTTACATAGTAATGTCCTGCATGTACCATCGCTGAAGTCTTTAAGTCTGAGTTCCTTCTCCAGTAAATTCTGATCTTTTTTTATTATTATTTTTAATTCTGTACCATTCCAGAAATATCATCCTATTTCCCGCTGTCATACAAAGTGCCTGAGGCTGAGATTGAAAAATCTTATGAAAAGACTCATATTCTGTTTCTAATCGGATGTGTTTCTGTCTTTACAGTGCCTGCTAGTTTCTTTTTGCCTGCATGACATTTCTATTTTGATCTAACCTCTTCTTTTCCTCCCCCTGTTGCAGTGCCTCTGTCTCCATGGCCCATTTCTCCTTCACAAGTTGTTAATGTGAAAAAATGACAGTGCCCCATACCTGGGCAGGTCAGCTTCAAGCACTCCTGAATCACAGCTTCAGCCTGTGTTTACAGTGGCTAACAATGAAAAGTGTTTTTACAGTGAGTATAATGGTGTATTTGCACTGTAAGATAAACCTTAGATGTAAAAATCATTATTTATTTAAGAGGAACATCAAAGAATACCACTGGAGAAGGGAATTTCAAAGTTTCCCTGAATAATCAGATTTCTGCTATTATGTGAGATTTTTTCTCCTGACTTTATAATAATGAGTAAGAAAAGTGTAGTTCTCAGAAATCATTTAAAGCATTACCAGACTGAGAAGGAAAAAAAAAAAAAGGTATTGTTTCCTTAGAAGCTCGAAATCTAGTAAGTCACAGGAGTGCACAGCTAATGAGAGAAAGAAGGGTCTGACTTGGAGCAGACTGCAGCACTTCCGAAACCTGAGAAAGATTTTCCCCTAGGAAGGAGGAGAAGTACCATTGGGAAAGCTCGTTGTTTAATTTCCTACAGTACTCTCCTTAATTAAATGCATATTTAAATAAGCAGGAGCTCAGCAGTGGAAGTATCCTATAGCATCATTGTGCATTGTGCTCCACGGTACAGAAGCACCACTGAGGGCAGCCCTGTCCCCGCTATTGCATATTCTAGGTAGAGAGTGCCACAGAAAAGACATCCTTTGTGGATCTCCCCTTACAGATTTGTCTGAACCACTTTCTAAAGCCTCTGATGACTGACTGTGAAACAAGGCCCCAGTTGATTAAGAAACCGAATGGCTTGGCGGAAGAATGAGGTCCTCAGTTTAAATTCAGCCTGGTTTCCGTTTTCTTAGTCCTTTCCACGGCTCACAGAGAAACCCCTCACAATTTTTTAACCCTTTGCTCTGCCTGGCTGAGCCCTGGGAAGATGTGGGTGACCATGGCTTGCTGTGCTGGCAGCACCTCGGTGCTGGGTTCCCGTGAGCAGAGAGGAGGAACCAAGGGAAAAAGGCATCCAGCAGTGAAGGAAGGCTCACACAAGAGGTGCTTTTTTCCCTTTTCCTCATAGTACTTTCAAGTACTATCAAATACAAAGGTATATTTTCCTTTGTCCTAAATACTGTATTAAAAGAAAAATCTGTTTCAAGTGGCCCAAAGTATATGACTAAAAGCTTTTTAGAGATAATAATCTGCAGGTGTGTTCCAGCCCTAGACAGTGATGGATCTGCTGCAGAGAGTCCTTCCAACAAAGAAAGGGGCTCCTTGTGGGATGTGCAACACAGCAGGAATGAAAAGCTTGAAAGAATATTTATCTATGTACAGGTGACAAAGATAGTGTCAGTTTAATTTTAAAATCAATGCAGGCATTGTAATGATTTCTAATAGCAGGAAGCAAGACACATCCTTTGTCATTAGGGCTGGTGAAGTCAGGACAGGGAACATAAGTGGGAGATTCGTTCAGGACAGGAGAGAAAGGCCAGTTTCAGAGTATAGATCCCACCAGACAGAATTTTAATGTGTCCAGAGGCATAAAAAGGAGGCTTATCCTCAATGCAGTACAGTACTTTTGAGAGAATAATACTGACAACAATAGCATATAGAGCTGTCATAAGGAAATTTTTTTCTGGACCAGCTCCAAGAAACAAGGCCTGCACCAAAAAAAAAAAAAGAAAAAAAAAAGCCCTCCATGTGCAAAAAGCCCTCCAATAACATGTGTGATAAATACAATACCTTACTGAACGTAGAAAGAGAAGGAGAAGGGCTGGAAAGAACAGTATTGTGCATGACTTTTGTGGTATTTTTGTGGAAAACTGACTAACAAGCACATGATGTGCAGCTTGGTAGAGTGGGGGGAAAGTGCTGGGACAGAAACCTGAGTTTTCTGAGAAATTATTCTCACTGACATTAAAGCAAACTCAGTTCACACATTTGCAGGAGAAAAACTCAACTGCCAGATTTCTAAGGAAGAGGTAGCCATGATCAAGCCATGAAAACCCAAGAGGCATGGCAAAGGTTTTAAAAAATGGCAACATACTGAAGAAAGTCTATATGGAATATGTTGGCTCCAACTGCAATATTGAAACAGCTGTTGAATTTCAGGCTGAAAAAGCATAAAATATTGAGAACTGGTAAGCTCCAATTCTGAATTACTTGTGTGACAAGCAGAAGAGAAACTCATTAGGCAGCTGAAAATGTCACAGAGCTAATTGTTTCATTTGCTAGCTAACCTCTGTTGCATGCACATCAAAAACCACTCATAAAGATGAGGAATATTTAACTTTTTGGGGATCAGTAGTAGATTCTGTGACATCTGAGCATCTCCGTGCTCCAAATTCTTGCTTGTCTGGCACTACAGTAGAGAAATGTCACTATTCCCATTTTGCAGACAGAGAGGTAGATGAAAGCAAATGAAGTGATTTCCTAAAGGTTGCACTGAGAGTTTGTTCACAGGTCATGGACTGAACCCAAGTCCCCAGAGAGCTAGCTAAATATTAGGCCACTGGAGGGTTTGGTTTTGTTTTTTTTTTTTTAATCTGAGTTGTGAAATGGGTCATTGTTAATAATCCAGAATTGTTATTCTTTTCTCCTTTGACAGATTTAAGGGTTTTCAGTGCCACCTCCTCATTCTCTCGTATTTTATATGGAGCATGCTCTGCATATTTGGTTGAAAGCCAAGCGTGCCTCAGTTCCCCATCTGCTCTTTTTATGTTGCCACTTATCTCCCATCCCACCTCTGCATTGTCTCTTACAAATGTATCTCTAATCTCAAGCAGTGTTTAGCAAACCCAGATACCAGTGTCACAGGGGGTGGCTGCAACAGCAGTGCCCCTCCTGGTGTCCACAGTGCCTCTGTGGAAAACCTGAGCAGCCCTAGGAACAGATCACTGGGTGTTTGAGATTATTCTCAAGAACCTTCACTAAGCATTCACCAGGAATAGGGAGACAGCTGTTAACACTCCAGAAATACCAAGTGAAGGTTTGAATGCCAATCCAGAAAAGGAGTTGAAAATATAGTAAATGATTTATCAAGGGCATATTGGAGAAGTGTGAATAGAGATGGTGCTGTCATGATGTATCTTAAAGTGCCTGATATTCAAATGACTGCTTAGAGATTTCCAGTCAGACACAGCAAAATCCATGATAATTGCCAGTGTTAAGGGAGTCTATGTGAAAAGGGCACCGAAAGGCAAAATGTGAAGAGCCTGAGGACAAGGAGGTTTGTTGAGGACAATGGAATTTGGCTGATTTAGTTTGGTTTGTGAATTTTTTTGGTTGGTATTGTTTTTTTGTTGTTGTTTTGTTTTGTCTTGGGTTTTTTGGTTTTGTTGTTTTGTTTTTTTTTAGTTTTGATTTTGGATTTTTTAAACATTCCAAAAGAGATTGTTATAAAGAATTAAGAAGAAAATAGCATTTATCACCATCCCACTTGCTAGCAGTGACAGTTCTCCCACTCTCTAAATCCAGAAAGGATGGAGAGAGGACCGAGGTCTGGGGATGGAGCAGTGAGTGCAGGGCAGTGAGTGTGGTGAGGACTGAAGGAAGAATATCTGCTGCTTTTGTTTCCCCCATTTCATCTCTGTTGGTGTCAGAGGCAGCTGGAAGGCAGGCAGACATACCAGGGGAATAACAATCCAAATAGTAGAAATTGATAATAAAATATAAGGGATACTTGGCAAGAGGGTTGTACAAAAGAAGAAATGTTTCAGCCTTAGGTGTGAGGTGTGAATTGCTGAGTGCAGGGTGTTTAGAAAAGATGAATGCAGCAGAATCAAAGGAGCCACTGGCACTGCTTGAGTGATCTGTAAGTTCAGTTTTGTCTTCGTTGCTTGGAACCGGCTTTTAGCTCCTGCTGCTCTAGTACTGCACTGTTTTGACAGCATCTTAATAAAAGTAGGAGTCAGCTGCTCTGAGGGACCTGTGTGTCCCACCTGGGAGTGCAGTCCAAGGCCATTGGTAGGTAGTTGGCCATGTGTGTGCACAGATGCCACTTCTGTGCACACAGTTGTCATGCCAGTGCCAAGAGATGTGGTGTGTGCAACAGGAAACTCGAAAATCGAGTCTTAAAGGTATGAGGGTCATTACCAGAGACGTAATGTACCTTGAATCTGTTTAATAATAGCATCTTAGAATGAGCCAATCCTAATGATCACAAAAAGAGACCAGCAAGGTTCTGTGCATCTTGAATACAGTGTATGGATACTTGGCTCTGACTCTCTGTCTTTGATCTTGGGTAATTATTTATTTCTATGCAAACTGGACTCTAAATTCTGCTGAACTGGAATTCAGTTCTCCTGTGTTGCTCTGCAAGTGGGAACAGACCATTCCTGAAAGGGGAGGGAGATCTGTGGTATTTAGTGGCTGCCTGACGCTGGTTCTACATGGGTGTGAAAGGCTGGGGTCAGACTTGCTGTATTTGACTGAAACACTCAGGCTTAAGAAATATGTCTTTGTTTTGCCTCTGAAAGGAAATAATATCCAGTAGGCAATTCTCTGTTCTTGATGACAGTGAACACTCAGCGTAAATGATGTAATATTACATTGCTCAGCATTTAACATGGAGCAAAAGCTTATAAAAATTTGGTATGTGAAGATTTATTGAGAGAAATCACAGCAAGCTACCAGGAACTCTTCTGTGACAGAAATAGCCACCCTAAGAAAGCAAAGTCCAGAGCACCTCTGAGGTCAGGGCTGTCCAGACATGATAGTGAGAAATGGTTTCTCTAGAAGCACTGGGAATCTCAAGTGGTCTTGGAAGAAATGGATGGATGTGAGACACTGGTGCTCTGAGCTCTCTCAAAGCTACTTTAGACCCAATATCCAGCCTTTCCTTTACAAGTTACTAAAAGCAATGCTTTGATATGTGCCATTTATTTAACACAAATGATGGTTCAGCCTGAACAAATACCAGTCACAAGGGACAGGCATACAGGCACCAGGTAGGAACACTACCTTTGCTCTAGTGTATGAAACAAGTGGGAAATTCCTCACAAAAGCTGAATTTGCTTTATGCAGTGCACTGCCCTCTGGCTTACCTTCCTGGGCCTTCCTGATGATATGATTGCCAAAAATAGCTTCCTCTGATGCCACAGGGCATGAGAAGGATAACACAAGGCCAGAGCAACATAAGGTGTCTGACTCCTGTTGCTTCACACTCCATGTGCCTCTTACCTCTCCAGGCACAGTTAGAATCCTCCTCTGTGAGGGGACTTATCTGCAGCTATTTGAACCTGGGCAGATGTTTTACATGGCCCTCCATGACCTCTGAAGCCGGAGTGCACCAAATGACCTGTAGATAATGGCTGCTGCATGGCATCATTACTAGGGGGAGGCACATCCACATTCTACTGCAGAAATACAGCTCTCAGTGTCAATGATCCAGGAACTCATGAAGGTAGAAATCCTAGTCCATGTATTTATGGTCTGAGTAAGTGACTCTGGAGATAAGCTGAAATGAGCCATCATTTCTGGGATGCTCCTTTCTCCTTGAGCACTAACAGCTTTCCTGAGTGTTGTTATCCCAAGAGAGAGCATTGGGGCTACCACATCAATCATTTCTGAAGTGTTGTCAAGCCTGATGGGGCAAGAGCAAGCCTGAGCCAAGGATGCTGCTGCCTGTGGGGGAGTATTCTGACTGAACAGCTTATCCACTGGGCCCAAATGGTGCAACTGGAAAACAAAGCAAAAAAATCCTCGCTGACAAAAGTGGACGGAGGCAAGCCAAGACTAGAACAAAACAAAAGCTGCAAATAAAATATAGACCATCTCAGCCTAGTTTAAAAGAAAAATAAAGGATTCTTGTGTGGCCAGGGTAGTCCATGCAATGATGAGCACAGAGAAGGCTTGGGAATTTGGACCGTGATTTATATCCCCTCTAATGACACTGAAACGCAGTGGGGAAGGCAGAGCTATCAATCCAGCACAACAAAAATAGAAAAGTCATGTTTGTTTTTCTTTTAGAAGGAGGAGATGTGGGACAGCTGCTGGATCACTGTGTCCTCTCTTGGTTAAGGGGTAGCTTTAACCTCTGATCTGCTGGGCTATGTGTGTTTGGGGTGAAAAGGTGCTGACCCAGGAAAGATCCTAAGAGAGACTTTGGTGAGGTTTTCTGAGACTGGTCCATGAGCCCACCAACTTATATGTGGTTTCAGAGTGCAGACAACACACAGAGCTTGGAGACTGGAACACACCCCCAGAACTGTTATGATAGCTGTGGAAATGACAGTCACTGTCTGTGGAGCCACAGCAAGATGGATCACTGTGACAACATCCTCTGTTCAGGAAGGGATACTCTGGGTACTTGGGCACCAGCCAGAGGTTGAAACCTGGGAGGGAAATGTGCTCCACCAGAGCTGTTCAGCCCCACACGATGACTTCAGTGTGCCTAATTACTTCCAGGGGGAACCACTGGCTGGTGCAACTGTCCAGCCCCCCAGCTTCTGGCATGGTGAAAGGTGACCAGCCTGGGACAGGCTGAGTATCTTCCCTCGTTTTCCTAGTGGTTAGGATTCCTGGATGGGTGCATCTGCTGAAGCCTCCGAAAGAGAAGGAGTGTGCGCTAGTGCAGCGGGGAAGGGACCAGCAGAGACAATCTCGTGTGTGGCAGGGGCTGGCCTTGGCCATCTGGACAGTTTGAGCAGGCACTGCTACCAAAAGGGACAGAAATAAATGAAGTGGGTTGGGAAGTTGTGGAGGATAACCACAGGGCAAGAGCATGGGCTGCATCTGTCCACAACACCCACACACCATGGGAATGGTGCTGCTGAGGCCTGGGAAACACTTCAGCATCCTGTGTGTCCCCCACTTCCTTTGTTTTTCCCTTGTGGTATCATTCCCTGCAAGCACTGACCTGAGCAGATGTAACGTATTTAAGCTTCAATCTAGCTGTTTGTACTAAAGAATTGTCTTTTGTGATTAAAGGTGTTCGTTCTGTTACTGGGAGTTGTAAAAAAATTTTCTGAACCTTACCGTTTCTCTATTTTTTAGGAGTATCTGTCTCCCAGAGTGCTGCTGGGTTTTACCTTTTAATTACAAACAAACAAACAAACCAATCCTCAAACATAATTTATGTCATATATATTTTTTTATATTCACCATGTACTGTAATATATTAAACCTTTCTTACAGACTGACTGATAGTGGGTAGTTGATCTTTTAGTCCTAAAGCACAATAGAAACTAAACTTAAAGAATTAGATTTGACCTCATCTTTTTTTTTTTTTTTTTGTTACATACATACCACGCCTCTGAAGCAGACTGCTCTTGTACCTCAGAAAACTGAGACATTAATTCAAAAATTAGTGTGGCATTATTAAAACAAACTCCACCCTCTTATGAAAGAATGAGTTTGAATTGTGAACTGTTCAGTCTATTTCTGCCTTCAGAAAATGAAATGTCACCAACTTCAGAAACTTTAGAAATTGTTAGCTTGAACTCCAGCTCTAAAAAGGGCACACAGGAAAGGACTTTTCCCATCATCTCTTAAATTGATTCTTTAAGTTTTGAACCAGTTAATCCTGTCTTTATTGTTGTTGTAGCACAAACTGACTCAATGGGATGTCTGGACTGAACCATAGGCAAGAATCTCTCCTCCCAAGCAGAGAGGATTCCTGGAAGAAGCTCATGCTGTAATGCGGAAGGGAGTGGGCAAACCCAAGACACTGGGGCATCAAATACACCAGAGGTGGTGAGTGGAGAAATAAATTGGTGAAAACAGAAATAGAATGTTTATCAACATGATGGTAGGTGCTTTATACATATAAAATTTATATATCTATATCTATCTATCTATCTATAAAACCTCACCTTACCCAGAGCTGAATTTTTAATTGCCAACCCCTAGAGACCTAGAAAGGCCACAGAAAAACATGACAGAAGGCAGGAAGATAAAGATCATTAGCATGATTAGAGTTCAAGTGCAGGCAGGAAAACAAAGAGCCCAGAAATACCTTGCTAAGAAATAACAGGGTTTTTAAAGCAAGACTTGAAGTATATTTATTAGTGGAAAGGCAAAAACCCTTTACTTTTGGCCAAAGACTGCCTGATCTGCCATCTTACACATTATTTTAGCAACACTACCAAGGCAAGATTTCCTGCGTGTCACTTCAGCTTGCAAACTCAGAAGCTGCCTTTGTTTTGAGCAGAGGCAGGCTAATGTGAGATGCTTGGTTTGGCTGAGGTGTCAGACCTGGCAGGTCTGTGATGAGGGAAGATTGTGGCAACAGCAAGCTGAAGTCCCCTGCCTGGGGCAAGCCCTGGTGCAGGGAGTGCAGCCAGGTTGGCTGATGCAGGAGCAAGGGACATTTGCATCGTGCCCTGGCTGCTGCTGGGTTTCCTTCCTGCCTGAGTGGCCAGTGATTACAGGCTGCAGCTGCTAATGACTTCAGTGGCTCGAACCTTTGGGGAATCACAGCCATAGCATTTCTCCTCTGGACTCTTTAGGTGTTTACTGCTGGCTGAGCGGGCCCATGGCTTGCTTTCCCCAAGGGGCTCAGCAGCAGCCTGTTTCACCCAAGCAGGGTGAAATCAAAACCCTGAACCTTGTTCATCTCTATAGGCTTCTGACGGAGAACAGCAATCAAAATTGATTGAATATTCTTGGGCTGCATATCAGAACTTATCCTCAGAGGATACAATGTACTTGTTAACTCCAAAAGCCACTTCAATGGGTGGATAAAACACAACAAAACCACTCCAAACCAAAACCCTAAATTCTTAATCTGTAAATCTCTGGAGAGAGTATTATCTTTTTATTGTTTCCCTATCAGTAAAATGCAGGAAATAGTCCTAAATGCCTCGCCTCTACGACTTCCCATTATTTATCAAATCAAAAGTCCTTTCTTCCAGGCTTTTTGGTTTACTCCTGCAGAAGGATTATGCAAACATGTTCTACAGTTCAGCATATGGAATAGAACAGATCCAAACTCTGTTCAATCAAATGCAAAGTGCCTTCATGTGCTGCTGCTTCAGAATGTGAGCTCTCAGAGAAGGCAATGCACTGAACTGTATTATGAACTGAGAGTATGAAAACACCCAGGTAGTCTTGGAAAAATGGTTAATCGGTAAGTATTCACTGGAGTTGGCAGGAAAACACATTTTGCAAATGCTTGTTTCATAAATATTTATTTTAAAAATTGAATTTTGGGAGTTTTCAGACAAAAAGAAGCCATAAAACAGTGAAGAGAAACTTCAAGACTGAAATTCTAGTGTGTGTGACTTTTTTTTTTCTTTTCTTTCTTTATATTCCTTACAACCTCTTTTCTTCTTTTCCATTTAGAAAGAACGGGAGAAACTAAAATCTACAAAAACCAGTCTCAGGCAGAATGCGGAGCCAGTGCCAGGTATCCAGAAGAATGAGTCAGTAATAAAGAAACCTACAGCTTGTAACCAAAATGCCTCGAGCTGTTTGCATTAAGTTATCTTGAACAAACTATGTGTTATGTATTTCCTGAAGAGCATGACAAAAAACTCACTGAGACCATGGATCTCCAAGTAGGTTATGGCTAAAAGCCTGACTAATGTTATATGTGTCTTTTTGGTTCATATCCAAAAGGATGTTTGTTTGTTTTTACTCATTTCTTACTCATAAAAAAGAAAAAAAAAAACAACAACCCAGTGAACTTAAGTTGGGTTTACAATACAGGATTCATTTTTCATTTGTTAGAGGGCATTTCCTCTAGAGTGTAGACAAATCATTTCCCAGCATAGAAAAATCTGTATTGATGTGGTCAAGATTTAAAATTTAGTAATGTACTTCCTCTACTGGGGATGTTCTGAATTTCTTCAGTGCAGTGAATCATTCTGGTGGTGGAACCAAACTCAACTTACTTGTGTTGAATGGCAAAAGAACAACAAAAACTTTCCCAAATTTGAAAATATCACTGAAAAAGAATAAAAGCACAATTGTCTTCAGCCGTTATGGGCTGCCCTAATTTGAATCACATGGGAAAATGCTTTGTTAATGGCTTTCTTCTTTTGCTCTTCATTGGCAATAAACCAAGCCAAACCAAACCAAACCCCTTTCTTTGTTCTTTTCCTTTATGCATTGCCTTTCCATCTGATTTTAGAAGAAGCTGGTCCTGTGGGTTAGCAAAGATTTTGAAGTTCTAGAGATCTGGGGTCATTTCTACAGATTTCCTGAACAGCTGACCACTTTACCTCCATTACTGTTCTGTAAAATGGGAATATTCCACTCTACCTCAGGAGGTTGTTGCTAGAAAATCTATTTATTGCTGCAAGATATCCAGCTACCACAGGATTATTCAAGGAATACACATAGTTTGTATCTTTCCTTACAAGTGTGTGCTCTGTAGAGTTTAAGCTAATAACTCTTGATGATGATTTATGATGAGGAATTCACTCTTAAGAGGAACAAATTTGAATAGATTTAAATACATACACATAAAAGAAGTATGTGCGGTCTCCCAGAACTCTTTGAAATATAAATGTGAGAATTCCTTTAGGTATAGTGCTAGAAGCCTTCACGTCAGACCATATTGTCAGGTGCCAGGCAAAAGGAGCCAGCCAGACTGACTGATTTATTCAGCTTTCTGCTGGAAGACCCCAAAGACTGCAACCCTCCATCACTCCCAGCCGTGGGGCAGGAGGTGGGATGAGCTCCATTAATGCCTCCTTCAGCTTTAAAACCCAAGCAGAAGGTTTATTCCTGTGTGTTCTGGACCTACAGTCTTTTGTCTGCTATTCTATGCCAGCATCTCCATGTTTGATATTCATTTTATTCCCCTCCTCAGAGTATTATTTACAACTGAAGAGCAGAATGTTATAGTCTGAGCTGACAGGGCACTAAATATAGCAAGAGCAGGGCAGTTCCCCACTCTAATCATCTCCTTCTGCTTTTATGTAGATAGTAAATGATGGGCCACAGAGGGAATTGCCATTTGTCTCTAGGAAATACATGTCAAAGGAGTTTAAGCGCTACATCCTGCCCACACCGAGGGAAGTTAATTTAGGCTTGGCATAGCAGTGCTGGCTCTTCCTAGCACTGAGGAGCTGCTGATGAGATCTTTAGTCCTTCAGCTGAATGCCATAGAGACCGTGGTTTTGAATAGGGCATTTACAATGGCAAATGGCACAATTTCTAGCCTGAAGGAACAGGCAAATTCCAGCCAAAAAACGGTGCCATTCATTTACATCATCCCCCTCTCCGACCCCGTTGCCGACATCCGTCTGTCTGGGCCTGGGCGGCAGCCATGCCTTGGCCAGCCCGGCTCTGCCCCACCGGGGCCCGGGCCAGCCACAAGGCTGCACGGGCTTTGTGCACTGGGCTCGTTCCTCTGACTTGCCTCCCCCGAGCCAGCCGACTTGCCCGTGCTTTTTTCCCACTGCCAAGCCTGCTTTGCTGCCTCCTTTCAGGTCTGGAGCTGTTGCACTGCCTGCTCTTTTAACAGCTGTCCAAGTGCGCAGGAATAGTTGAACCAACACTAAAACCTCGCCAGCTCTGCTCACTTGGGTCCTACAACTTAAACTCAGTGCGCAAAAGTTTAAGCAGCAGCTTCGTTGATGGGATTTAGCCCTAAATCCACACAAATCCAAGGTAATCTGGAAGCAGCTCACTGCTGCTTTAATATCAGTGTGAGACAGCTTCAGCCGAGACGGGGCTGAAGGAGCTGGGAGCTGTGTGCGTGCCTTGACAGAGAAAGTGTGTGATCTAAAGGTTTCAAAATCTGCATAATGAAAACTGCCAGAAAGTTTAGTGCAGCAGTTCTGCTTTTCCCCGTGCAGAGCTACAGGGCACAGGTTAAGGCTCAGCTCCAAGAAGAGTAAGGTATTGCAATGCAAAGGAGCAGAGGAGATGCTGAGTACAAGGATATCAGTTAAACTTTCTGACCAGCCTAAGGGTTCTTCATGTATTTTATCCACTGGCTGACTAATGTAAAATACAAAAGTATTCTGCCTGGCAAGCCAGGAGCAGAATTGCAGTCTCCACCCTCCCAAGGGATGATTTAAACATGAAGCTACGATGCCGTGTTCTTCCTTTCCTTCTGCCTGCTCAAGTGCATTTTTAATTCTTTAATGCAAAGTAGGAAGGCACCAAAATCTCTCTTTCTCCAGAAAAGCCTCAGATAGAGTGGACAGAGACTTCTCCTGGGAACACCAGCAACTCTCCTCCTGCCTTCATGGGAATCAAAATCGCACTCCCTGTGTTCTAAGTGACCACCTAACCCTGAGGTACAGGAAGAATGGGGTGCTACCTCCTCCCGAGCTGTGAGCTGGAGCACAGCACCAGGTACTGTGATGTTTTTTACCTAGGCAGTTTCAGCAGTGACCAGGATCACCCAGTGAACCAAACCAGCAGCCTGATTGTACAGGAGTGTGGGCAAAAGCAAAAGCTCAGGCTTAGTCCCCCAAAGAATATGATCTCTTCATGGTCCACTCTTGCATTTAGACATTCTTTGTGAAGTCACCCTTCAGTAAGAATTCTCTTATACCCTCGTGAATGTACAAAATACAGATGATTATAGTAGCCTATAAAACCCAAAACCTGGCTTTTTAGAACACACTGTTTACTTCAGTAATTATTTGCTCATTACAGGCAAAACATTTCAGGGTTGCTCCTCCTGAGGTGCTAAGGTCACCTGCTTTGGTGATTCTGTTGTAAGCCTGCTGTGTCCCAAGGCACCAATACTACCCAGTTAAAACACTGCAGATGAACACAATGAAAGCCAATAAAAAATGGAAGAATTGCTGATTGGAAATGTTTCCCTATTTGTGACACCAATGAAGGCAGCCTGCTTGTTTGCAGGGTGAAACAGCGTACAAACTTTTTAATCCTCAATCTCAAATTCACCTAAAAGATTCGGGGCCAAACATTCCTCTTATTTACACCAGTGTGAATTTAGGGAAATTTCATCCAACTTAATGTACTGCCAGGTGGTGGATTTTGCCACAGATCTCATTATTTTTGGGTTTTTATTTATATTCAGCCACTGTGTGTATACACAGATACAAAGCAGTAATTTTTGCCAGCAATAGGAGAGTGGAGTTTGCTATATAAATCGGTATTTCTCAGTCAATATGTTGCAACCCCTGAAGGGGTTATAAAAACCATCTGGGGGCTTGTAAAGAACTGAAAATTTTATAACAATCTAAAGCAAAGAAAATGTCATTTCTTCTGCTCTCCATAGAGCAGCACCATTGTCTTGGCAACCTGTCAAAACAATACATGAAACAATAAATTCTTTAGGCTTATCACTTTTACAATTTTTTTTTTTTACTTTAGCTTTATATGACATGGATGGGAAATGGGAAGTTTCTTTTTTTTCTCCCCCTTTTATGTAGGATTTCCTATCTGAACTGCTTGAGAAGCGTTGCTTTCAAATTTTTGGCCTCAAAAGGCAGTAAATTTCTTTAAGGGCCTCCGCCTTGGTCTTCTCCTAACCTGCTTGTTAAAACTACAGCCTATTTTGTCAAGCTTAGGCTTGTTTGTGTTGGAGCCAGTTTTTCTATTTCACTGTGACTTTCTGCCTGTCAGTTTCCTCTTTCAGCCTAAATCATGCAGGGAAACATCAACATTTCCCTTTGTGGGAAGAGATGTTTTGCATCAAGTGGAAAAAATGGATGAGATTTCCTGTATCCTCATTAGCAATGTGGTGTACGGTTTGAAATCTGCCCTTTCTAAGGTGAGATACCATCTGAAGAACCTCTCCGCTTTTAAGTCTAGCCTCACAGCACATACAACTTGTCAGTGAGTTTTGCTTTCATGTACACATCTTTCATCTTTGTGCATAGGTACTTATCGATGAAATTAATTCTAGTAGCAACCAAGTGTGTCCCACCTAAAGGAATCAAAAAATAAATTCAGAAAAAAAGGCTCCTTGTTGTTTTTTCCCCTACCAGGATGAGATGCCTCACACAAAGACTGGGCAGGCAGCAGAGCTGGTGAGGCTCTGAGACCCTGAGCGGGGTAGGAGGAAAAGGAGGGGATGGTAGTGCTCCCCTTTTGGCAGCTCTTTGGTTGGGTGGGCAATTCTCAGGCAGCTTCACCTCAAACTCCCCTTGACTTCAGCTATTTTTGCCTGATTTTCACAAATTAGTTCTTTGTTGACGCAAAGTACTAAGTAGGTGTGGTGCCTCACTCTTTCCAAAAAGCCTGACTTGTTAACTGTTTAGTGGGCACAGATTTGATCACTTAAACCACTTGCTAAGGAGAAGGAACAGTGATTTCTTGCCTGGGTGGGAGGTAGTTGCCCACAGCCAGGAACTGAATGAGCTGTGGGCTGTGTGGCAACAACTAAGGGGAGGAACTGCACTTCTGGCTTTTACTCTTTAGCTTCAGTTTCACTGGACTGGAACTGTGCTCTCCAAACTGGGTGGAATCAAAACTTGGACAATTTCATGTCATTTGCTTGGCTTGGAACACAGCTTCCTTTTCCCTGTCCCATTTCTACTGGAGACAGACTACAAACTCCGCACGTGCAGAGGCTGGGTTCAGATCCAAGCTGAGGGCTTTTGGGGGCTTGGCTGTTGGCTTAGATCTTCAAGCTGTCACACTAGAACCAGGATTCCTGCTCCAAGTTCTTAGTTCAGCTAGCTGCTCAGGGTCTAGCTCTTCTGCTACCTTTCCATAAGCCAAATTATACCAAAATGCTCCTAAAATCATTCAGTGTGGTATTTTCCCATGTGTTTTTCAGAATGCTGAGTAGTTGGGCAGGAGATCTGACATGATCTACACAGCTTTCTGCCTTTATGCCTGAGAGAAAATGGATACCTAAGGGTTATCTCTGCTATCATAAAAAATCATTCCAAAGGTGCCTGTTGAGTATTTTTGTGGGTTTGTTTTTTTTTTTTTGGTTTCTTAATTAATCTCTATTCTCAATTCAGAAATGAATCTGCGTAGAAATGATGGTATGAAAGATTTTGGGAAAAGAAGCTACATTTTAATTAAAATTTAAAAATCGAGCTGGTTAGTAAATAGCCTAACAAATGTCTACCTCAGCTGGTGCTGCCCATGAAGAAACCATTCCCAGACAGCCCAGCCTTCTAGCCACCAGCACCTTATCTTGGCCTAATTCCCCGTGCCCTGGCTGAAGCTGAGCTCCTTGCCTCTGTGCCCTGCCTTGCTGTGCCACCTCTCTCATCCATCTTTCCATTATTTTGGCTTTGCTCAGGCACGGGACCCCTGCACTGAGAGAGCCACCTTGATGGACACAAGGCTCCCCACCCTAAAGACCAGCAGCAGCTGCCACCGCTGCTGCTCCAGCTCATGCCAGGAGATGGGTTGTTTTGATTTTTTTTATCCAGAGAAGTCCAAACTCCTGAGGGAAGAAATGTGGGTTATTGCATACTCATCCTGTTTCTTCAAAGCTGAACTGTGCCATGCATGAAAATTTTTTTGGAAACTGGGAGCAGAAACGATGACTTAACAAGGCAGTGATGTCCACTGCCGCAGCAAAACACCGCCGGTTTTTCTGAAGTTGTCAGCACTACTGTTTTTGTGCAAAGAGTGGAAATTCCTTCTAGTGCTTTGTCAGTCAAGAACTCCAGGGCTGTTAGTCAGTGTTACGGTTAACATGTGTTTTCCCAGGGTTACACTTCTGTTCAGCCACACTGCCCCGTGCCTGTGCTGTTACACTGGAGCAACAACTCCCCTCCCTCAGATCCCTCCCGTTGTTTGTGCAGATTAAAACGCCAGTGCCATACAAAGGAATGGAGGTCCCAGGCTGAGGCATTTCCTCATCCCTCGGTGAGGACATGGGTGCAGTGGGGGGCACACGGGGAGGCCTGGCTGCTGCGGAGAGGTGTCCCTTGGCAAAACCCTCCAACCTCCCACCACGCCACTGCCGGGAAGGGGCCGCATGGAGTTGGCCTCGGTGGTCTCCGTCCCCTCACCACCCCCTGGGTGTCCTGCCGGGCCGAGCCGAGCCCCGTGGGCACCTCCACCGCTGCCTCGGCTTCCCCTTCTCCCCGACGCGGCTGGTGCGCCTCCCGCTGAGCCAGCGGGGCCGGGGAGGCATCCCCCAGGCGACTGGGGTCCGGGGTTACGGCAGCTCAGGCCGAGGCGAGTCCCGGGGCTCGCCCCGCGCCCCGCTCCGGGCGGCGGCGGGCAGCGCTGCCCTGGGCGGGCCCGCGGCGCTCGGCGAGGGGCGGGCGGGCGGGCGGGGCGGCCGCGGGCCCTATAAATGCCGGGCGGCGCCGCCGCGCTCCGGCCGAGCGGCGCGGGGCTGTGGGGCAGCGGCGGCCGCGGGCGGAGAGCGGCGCGGGAGGTGAGCGGGGCCGCCCGGCACCGTCCGGCACCGTCCGGCACCGTGCGGGCGGTGCGGCCGTGCCGGAGGGGCGGGAGGGGACCGGGGCGCCGGGCGGAGGAACCGGGGAACCCAAAGTTTGGCTGCTGGCAGCCCGGAGGCCGCGGGGGTCGCTCCGGCGGCTCCCCGGTGCGCGCTGCCTGTTACCTGCTCTCACAAGTTTCCCGGCTCCGGGTGCGTGGGCGCTGTGCCGGGAGTGAGGCTCCTGGCGCGCTGAGTTTCTTCTGCGTGTTGGCTTTTTGCAAGCAGGGAGGGCTTTTCCCCCAAAAGAAGCGGGTTTTGAGGCTAGCAGCCCGCGGGTAGTAGCATCGCTAGCGCGGCGCGGGAGACGCTTCGCTCCCGGTGCGGGAGAGGTGGCATTTCCCGAGCACCGGCTGCACCGGGAGAGCTTGGAAACTGGAACTTGCTGGCTTTCGTTCGTGTCTCTTCTCTGCTGTGAGAGAGAGCTTGGTGCTGTTGTGCTAAATAAAAGTAATAAATCACAATTCACTTAGTAACTGAAATTTTCTTGTCATTTCGGATGGCAGAGTAACGGGGGAGAAACATTTACGGCCATTGGCCTTTGGGGAGATATTCTGATGCTGTAACAGGGTTTGGATGGGGCTGGTGGCATCACGTTGTGGGCTGAAGCGGAGAGCTGGTTAGCCGAAACTGACCTCGGCTCAGTTTGGAATGATACGGGGGCTGCTTCGTGTGTCGCGTTCTGGGAAGGTTTGGAAATACAGAGTCCTTTGTCTCTTGGTGAAAACGGTGCTTGATATTTTGGCTCAGTTTTGTGCAATGTTGGACGATCTTAACAGAACAATACCTTTGGAGATACCATTGTACTAACAAATAGGTGTTAAAATGTCAAATTTCCCATAAAACTAGGGAATATCTGTTTATGCATTAGAGGCCTTAGTGTGATTTATTTCTCTCCCCCTTTCTCGTGCCTGCATATGATTCTGAACGTGGTTTGGCTTTAGTGGTTGTAACTGCATTCTTGGGCAACTTCCTGAATGAGAAACCTGGTAAAATCTTTTTTTTCACTGCACTGAAAAATGACCTCTTCTTCCTTCACTTTCTCTGGTGTGAGCATTTAATAATGTCTTGTCCCCAGCTTGCCATGGGAATTCATTAGAAACCTGATTTCATAGGGACTGTTCACAAAATGCACGTAGGTGTAAGCAGCTGTGCTGCCGTGTAGCTTCAGAGAAGCTGCAGACATCCTTGAGGAAAGTGAAAAGCAGCTGCGTGCCTGCTGAGTGCTCAGATGAGTCTTTGGAGCGTGAGGTGAAGACCAATGCAAATAAAAAGGCAGAATTATTAACTACATTAATTCAGCTGCATATAAGATGTACTAGGCTGGAGATCTAGCATTTTGTGGGGTGTGATTAAACTCATGAGAGTAGCAGCTGTTTGGCACAGGAGCAAACTTTGAGTGATGAATGCTAGTCCACAGCTTTTTACAATTACAGACAAGCTGTATGTCAGGCAACCTATAAGCAAATTGTGTCAAGTGCTCCTGAGATGCTGGAAAGCAGCTTCTCTGGGCATTGCTGTTTTACGTGCTCCCCAGGTATCAGGTTGGTAGAACTCCTCTTTGCTTTGATTGATGATATGGCCATCACTATAGTCACACATATATTTATATCTATATATAGCTCTATGTATCTCATGTGGGAGGCAATAAAAACTCATGTCAGAACAAAAAAGAAAACAGAAACCCGCGGTGGATTTTGTCTCAAGGTGTATACAGAAGTGTTGAAGCTTCTGTTTGGTGTTGTCATTGACAACCAGGAGAATAGCGTGTCTTAGTGGCATGTGGAGACTTTTAGCCTGGGTGTCTAAATCACACAGGCAGAAACGTGTTCCTGACCTGGAGTTCCTTACCAGCATCTGTTAGGCAGAAAAATGACAAGCAGGGAGCCCAGTAAGTTGCACCGGGTATTTTTAGACTAGATCAAAGTGAATGTGGCTGTGTAAATACTGAAAAATAACCACCTCACCTTACTCTAGGAATTACAATGGAGATGTATATGAATTACATGTATCCACAGCAAGGGATCAGTTCAGAGGGAACTCTGGGTAGAGGTTTGTGGTGGTGGGCACAGCATCTCCCTGGCTTGTGCAGCTGGTTGTGGCTTTTGATTCTTGATAGGAACTGCTGTGCTCATTCTTGAAAAAGCTGAGGCTTGGTGGAAGGTTTTTCTTGGAAGCTGAGGTTAGGGTTGTCTGGGCTGCTTGAATTGCTTAATCACAAGCATGCATGAAAGAGCATGCTTTTGTAATACTAATTATGGGGAAATTAATTCTGATCATCAGAACATTTCCAGTCAACTTGGTTTAACTGAATTCTGTAATTCTCTAGAGTCCAAGGTTTTATACATGAGAAGACAGGGAAAAGAGGGATAATCATCACTAATGTGTAAATTGTTGCTAGATACAGTCATCTTTATGTGCCTCTGGGCATCTTCCCAGTCACCTGTGACATAGCTAACAAATCATGTTTGACAGCAAAGTGCTGGCCTGTAAGAACCATGTAATTCAGTGCACTTGTACTAGCCATAAACATCTTTTGAATAAGTGTACTGATACAAAGAATTGCCTCTTTTTGGCTTTGAAGAGCAGGTAGTAGTAGCATGGAGTAGTCAGTCACCTACATATGAATTGAAAGATTCTGTGTAAAGGTAAAGATTCAGTGTAAGTTAGGGAACTATGAAAGTATAAGAAGGTTTTTATTATTATTAAAGTAGATAGCTTCTTTATGTAAAAACTAAAAAGCTGAATATCTGCAACCCTGTACATATTCAGGTGTGTCTCCTCTGTGACAGTTAAAGTGGTGGGAGGAGGGCAAAAAGAGGTGATAGCATTCTACAGCTGGAGCTACACAAACCTCTAGGCTGGCATGCTATAAAAAAAAAAAAAAAGCTGTCCTGTGTTCCGCTTGTTTCTGTCTCTTTAGAGGCAGACTCTAGTTCATGCGTCTGTGAATAGTTCTGCAAGCAGAGCTGAGGTCTCTGCTGTAGTGAGAGCCAGTAATCAACTGGAAAAGTATGGGGCAATTTTAGTAGCAATGCTAGTATAAGCCATAGGTTCTTGAGCTGTTTATCATGGCCTTGAAATACACTTAAGTGCTAACTGAAATGCTTTCTAAGTCCATTAGCACCTCTCTTTGAGCAGTGTCTGGAAAAACACGTGTTTTGGCAGCTGCTGTACCTTTTCTGTGGTCTGGTGTTCACCTTTAACGGCCAAAAGAAGTTTTTCCCTTATTTTCAGGTTGAAATCAGAAGTTGCTTTATGCTGGAGTCTGATAATTGTGCCACAAAGCAGTTTAAGTATGAAGGCACATTCATCTTGTGACATTATCTCCCTGTGGTGAAAATGTCAGTTTTGCTGACCATGCTCAGCCGTGTGATGTAAAGTGTGGGCTTCAGGCAGTCAGTCTACTGTTGCCATCCTGGGCTTTGGAAACAGCAGCCTGACATTCTCTTCAGCATTATGGGACCATGAAAGCAGTTGTGGAAGGCATCAACACTGATGGCCAGTGAGTGCTGAACTGAAGAAGCCTGTTCAAAGCTGTGTATATGTAGTGGCCTTGGCATACAGGTTGGAAGGTTTGTGATAAATGTGAGTTGCCAAGAGACAGCAAGCTACAGTAGTAAATCCCTCTGGAGTCTCCAGAAGCACTAGTGAGAAATGCTGGTACATTCTAGCTCTAAGATTTGGTTGATGTACAGGGGATATGAATTTATGTTCATCAGCCATGTAGCTTTGACCAAGCCTGTTTTTTTACTGAAATGCTTTCTGTATTATTTAACAACTTGTTCTTTAAGCTTTTGTTCTTGCAGAAGGGCATATTGAGGTGTTCAGTGATGTTTCTCACTGCTTCTGAGATGGTTCTGTCATCTGGTGTGAGCTGTAAGCTTCTGCTGGCCCAAGGCTGAACAGGATTTGAGGTTTTTTGTTTGAATAGGAGAGGGGCAGTTTCCCATTGGCTCTGACAGTTTACAGGGACAAAACCAAGAGGAGAACTGAACATAACTAATTTTTCCTCTTCAATTTTGTTATTATGTAGCTTCACATCCCTAAGTTGTCTAAGAAATGCTGTGTAGAAGTTGGTGCATTATCTGTTAGCTATATGTCTCCATCTTGTTCTACACCCATCTCTTCCAGAAAGAGTTGTTCCTGTGTCTTTCTCAGCAGTTAAACAAGCTGAGGCCTCCAGCTGCTCTGGCAGCTCGGTTGAAGAGGTTGCTTTCCCAGCTAATTGCCTACTTCCTCTGCAGAGGTTCGTCATCTGCATTACAGAAATAGTGATGGACTCTGTGGAGGCTCAGCCAACGCAGCTCACAACTCAGCCTACAAACTCTCAAGCTGAACTGAATCAGACAGTTTTATATACCAGGTCATGACCTGCTCTTGGAGAATTCTTGTGCATAGTTCATACTCAGTTTTCCCATTTTTTACTGTGGAAATTTCAGTCTTGCCTTCCCAGAAACCTGTAGTAAAGCCAGCGGCATCTGTCAGAAGTGAGATCAGTTTAACAAAAAGAGGGTTTTCTTAAATACATGTCTTTAACTAGCTGGTAATTCTTATTAACTGGTAATGCAAGTCTTCTTGCAGATGACTGAGGAGATGTCTACCTGAGCTGGGATGGGGTTCCCAGCACAAGGCTTCATCCCTGCATCCTTACAGCATCTGGGACTTCTGACGCTCTTGTGGTTGGCTAGTTCTGCTTCTGGAGCTTTCTGGGGGGAAAAGATGAATATAAGTAAATGTCTGTGCTGTAAAGACAAATGTGAATGCCCTTATCCTTCTTGGGTAACCTTCAAGCTAGGGCTGGAATGGCTGAGAAAAGGCCACTAAAAACTACTATCTCATGTTCCTGTGAGCTTAGGTATGTTTCAGTGATGCCGTCCTGGATACAGAAAATCAATATACATTTTTCATCTTAAATGTTAATAACTTGGCTACGTTGCACTCCAAGGGTTATATTTGTTATCTAGTTTTTCAGATAAGGTTCCTAAATTAGCTTGCAAATAGGAAGTGGTTGATTGCTAATGTTGTACAGTGTGATTAATAAATAAATAAAAGGCGAGTCACCTATTACTCTGCAGATCTCCAACCACAAGTGCAGTAAATGGTTACAACAGAGTTCCTGATCTCTCCAAGTACTTTGTCATTTGATAGCATTCCCTACGTACAAATGCTTAAAGTATTAGGTTTTGGCTATCAAGTTTGTGTGCATGCAAGTTTTTATAAATGTCCTTGTTATGAACAGAGAATACTGGAGTACCAATTCATTTTTATAGTGACATGACTGTATTGGCTGCATGTAACTAGAGAACTGCCAACACTGTTACTGCCATAGTCTTTCCTCTTGAAGGAGGAGGGATAAGTAAAAACTTATAATAATGCAAGTAATTCAATATTACTTGCATTATTTTAAGTGAGTTTTTTTTAAGTCCTCTTGGGAAACTGTTTCCCCATCTTCTGTTGCCAGTTGGGCATCTCTAAACCCAGCATGCATTGGCTTTAGTTGGATGTTGTGTGGCTGATAGATCCTGCCACCTTTCTTGGTTTCCCAGGAGTAATAAAAATGTAAATAATGGAAAAATGGTATGACTCCATAGCCTAATTTTCAGTTTTGCTGTAAACCCTGACAGAACCATAGAGTGTGGAGTGATGGGAATTGTGCTTTGTAGCATTGTGTAGTAGGAAATATAAGTACCTCTTCCGTAAAGTAACCTAAACCCAAAAGTTGTAGAATCAGAAGGGAAACAGTCATCTCCCTTCTACTCTGCAGCAACTCACATGCCTTGTCAAAGCTCTGAAATACTAATTCTTGGTTTAAAGACCCAATTTTATACCTTTAGTTTTCTTGATTTCTTACACAGGTGTTTTTTTTTTTTTTCTTTGCTTGACAGTTCTTTAAGTCCAAGTGTTACAGATATTGGTGTCTTAACCCTTCTGAAGGAGAATGTGTCCTGAAAGGTCTTGGCATTCATTTTTGTCCAAGCACAGTTCCCAAGTGGCCATGGAGCCATCTCCACACATCCATTTCTACTCTCCCAGGCTGGTAGGTGGAAGAGGCAGGGCATGTGTCACTGGCCAGCGGATTAAAATTGGCTTGGGAAAAGGGGAAGCAGATTTGTTTGCACTGCGGGAGTGTAGTGGTGTGAGAGTCTGACACCAAGAGATCTGCAACAAGAGATAATGAATAAGGGTACTGGGTTTCCCTTTAATATTTTTTTAAGGAAGAAAAGATGGTAAAATCCTAAAGCAGAGGTGGGACTTAGGGTGAAGGTGGTGGAGAGGTACCTGATATGACACCAGCCACTGTTAGTCCAGCACCTTGTGGGCTATTCACTTCATAAGTCTGTTCTTACACAGCCTGTTGCCAAAGAATTATTAACCTGTACCTTATTAATGGGACCTTGCAATGGTCTAGGCTTGCCTTTGGCTCCTAACGAGCCTGTGGTTGCATGGTGAGCGTTGTTAATGTACAATGAATGTGGGCACTGGGGTTCCATGAGGCCTCTCTTGCACAAAAGAAAACAAACCCAACAACCAACCAACCAAACAAAAAATACCTCATAAAAGTGAGTTTAGGCAAATGCTGTGATTGTTGAACCCCTGTTCCCTCTAGTGGGGTGAGTCCAGAGAAGAGTGTATAGCCTCCCCACCATGTTGTGAAACGTTGCTGTGCTCCCTCTTTTTGGGAAACTGGTTCTGCAGCATTAGTCTTGATGAGCTGACTGTCCCATGCTTGTTTCTTCATTATGTTAAAATACCCCCATTGCATAAAGAACTTGAGATTAACCAAACCACTTCTTTAATAAAGGGACACCAGTAAATTAAAAACATAATTCTCTTTAATCTTTCTGATACCCTAAGACTTGATACTAGATCTTGGAGAATTCTGTGGAAACTACTTTAAATACAGGAATAAATAATACCTGGAAACTTCAGCAATTGTAGTTGAGCCGACAGTAAAAAGAGAACACATAAAATTTGAAAATGGTGATAGAATTGTGCAGTACCATAATAGTCTTCATAAGCCCCCTGCCCTGTCAACTGTATTTACTTCATAAAGCAGAGCTAAATTTGGCTTTTTGAGTCATGTATAAATGAGGGATGGAAGTAAAAGCAAATGATACGTAAATGCCTGTCTGTGGTTTTGAAACTGAATAGTGCCTCCATAGTGGTTGTACAGTTACAGCTCAGTGGTGAAGTAAAAAACTCTGGTCAGCTTTGCATGATGTGAAATTGATCTTTGCAGTTAACTACCATGAACCACCACCAAATGCTGTAGAAGATAGATACTGGTGACAAAATTTAGTCTGGCTTGTTAACTGGGACCCTGGTCACGAGGCTACAGACAGTTTGTAATGGAGCTTGTCTCTCTGCACTTCATGCTTCACAGAAACTCCCAGAAAATCGTGGTGGTCAGGACTCTTCATAAAGAAGCACTGAACTCCAGCTTCCTGCTCGTGTGGGGGCAGTGCTTGGACAAAGAGATGGTTCCTATGTGCGACCAGCTGGTTTTACAAGCTGGTGCTCTGCAGGGAAGTTCCCACTTGGCAGGGGAGGCTGGTTGGGCACAGCTGAACAGGCTTTCCAGAATGCACTAAAGACCTGAGAGAAACAGGAATAGCTGAGAAAAGATTATGGCTAGGAGGGGAAATCTTCAGAACCAGTACCATGCTTTTTGCATTCATGTGCAGTGCTGGCTGTTGTGCCTGAAGTCAGACCAATGTTTTAAGATATAAAATTATTTCTTTTAAAAACCCATCACTTCCTGCTTATCTCTGTGTACAAGTTACGTTTGTGTCTTGTTGATGGTAACTTTCTCCTCTTCAGAGCAATGTGAATATGGAGCTGTTTAAAACCTAGCAAGCATCCCTTCTTGGAAATGCTCTGCATATACTAAACTTTCCAGGTATTGAGTAATAATAGAAGGAGTTCTTAGATGAAAAGGGAGAGCCAGCGTTCAGGACGTATCAGAAAATGTGGTAGGAAGATGAACCATTTCCCGGATCTGTCATGTGGAAGAAGCCAGAACTTCAGCAGGCTGAACTCAGGTTCGGGATGAGGAGAGGATATTGAAACTGAAGGCTTTGGTATGTAAGAGGCTTAGGCAAAAGGGGAGTCGAGCACCTATGAGGTGGGGGGAAGCCTGCCAAGAGGCTGGAGTGTTTTACCATGCTGCTGAGCAGGCATCAGCTGAAAAACAAGACCCAGCATATGACCTCCCACTGCAACCAGAGTGGTTTCCTTGCTTGGGAGAAACAATTGCTGTGTGTTCAGCCAGCTCCTTTAATGACTGTTAACAAGTTTGGTTGAGTATTTATTCAGTCCTGCTGAAGAGAGTTGGTTAAATGCCTGAAGTGAAGCTGCTTTCTTTCAGCTCATATGTCAACTGAAATAAGACTTTTAAATTAGTAGCCCAGATGACAGTGGCATAGAAACATCAACATCTCAGACTTGGAGAGGTCCCTGAATATTTGTTCCAGGCTGACTTTCTCTGGTCACACAGGCTGCCCAGTGCCTGCCACGTGGGCTCAGGGGATGTGAGGTTTTTGGGCTTAATACAGTGAGACCAGCAATGCTGTGAGACTGCTCTTCACTTTTAGTCCCTTTAGCTGTCCTTGCTGCTGTTTGGTTACAGCTGTTTACAGAAGTGCAGTCTGGTGTCTAAGCTTCCCTATGCTTTATATGTCTTTAAAGAAACTACAGAATCAATCTTGGAACTGCAAGAAGGAGCCTTTTGGATTATACATTACTGCTGTTGAAGACAAGCTTCAAAATAAACACTTGGAGGTGTCTCACAGTGCAGTCATTACAGATATCTAAAAATCTTTGTGCAGTTCATTATTTCATCCTCAATCCACTGCAAAGTGTTCTTCAGCCTCTCTGGGACAGGCTTTTCTCCAGCTCAGATATTAAATATGGGTATTTTTTCTGATCACGTTTTTGCCTCTGATCTTGAACCAAACTAATTTTTCTTCTTCCTTCTGGGAAGATTGCAGCAGCTTGGTTTGGCTCTCTGAAAATGAAGACCTTCCTAAGCTAGCTTTTTGCTATAGGAGGTTCTTCATTGTTAGCAGTTTTTTGTGCCTGGGGCTGAAGATGTAAATTTCCCTGCTCCACCAATTGCTTTTCTAGACAGATTAAACAGTCTGTTACAAAAGCAAAGTTATATTTATACAAGCATTCTGTAAGTGCAGGCTGAAAGCATCATGTCTACTTTGTTGATATAACTACTTCCATAATAATTTAATCCAAAAAACGTAAACTAGGTACTTTTGAGGTGATCTGAACAGTTGAGCCTAGTGAGAATTGAGTATCCTGCCCAATATGTCTGAGGGCTTGCAACACCAGTATGAAACTGAGCTCATCCCAAGGTTGGTAGGCTGAAGACTTTTCATCATCTGTCATGAAACAACACAGAACCTTTGGTGTACGTAGGACATGCTGCTGTTTTCCTCTTCTGCCTTCCCCAGAGCTCTGTGCCTGGCTGGAACAGTTGTCTAAAAATCCTTTTGTGACTTAGGCTAGGCTCTGCAGTTAGAGTTATAACAGAGTTATAAGTGGTACTTTAGTGAGATGTACAGGACTTGGGGTGGTGCTGTTCATTGAGGCAGGGGGAGTGGAGTTCTCGGTGTGCTTGCAGTGGAAATGGTATCTCTCATATAGATGAATGTGTGACACTGATCTGTTTTGCTCAGAAACTCTAGCATTAGGGTTAACTGGATTTGCATAACATTGCAATGTATGATAACGCTGACTACGATTCTTTGGGTTAGTAACAGTGTTTCTGTTGCGTGTAGAGAAGTTTAAATTGTGGATGTTGTCCTTCCTGTAAGTGCTCAGTCTAAGAAGTGGGCAGCCTACCCTAAAGAGGGACTTTTTTTTGATCCAGCATCTTGCAAAAGCCCACATTTATGTAAATGAATTCGCCTATACACTTTCCTCCTTCTCAGTTAACTTTGTAAAAAATATAAAGGTCACAGGCAAAGAAATGCCTAGCTTGGATTTTTGTTTGGTTTTCTGAAGAATTAGATTCAGATTTAACTATCACTAAGTTTTTAGCGTCAGTGTTATGAAAGCTTGTTGAAAGCTTGTTGATATTCTGTATAGCAGGTCAGCTGTTTTCCATCCTACACATCATACATCCTTTTGGATTTCTTCTCCCAGCACTGTACTTAAGCTGTTTCTTTCAGGATATGCAAATGCACTTCTTGGTCCTGAACTGCATACAAGTTGAATTTACTGAAATCCATGATGGAAACTTCAATTACAGGGACACCGCTTCTCAAGGATCCAATTATCTCCCCAGTTACCTGGTTAAGTTATTCAGTGGCTACAGCAGGGCCAGGCTAGGAAGTGACTGCTCCGTAACTCATGATGAAGTGGTTTTACTCTTTTTCCATGCTCAGAGCACTGCATGGCTTTATTTCACTTACTGAATAGGTGTCTGCTAGAGCTTGTGCTCCAAACCAGAGACCAACCCATGGTCTTAATGGTGTGTCAGGAGGGAGAGGTTAGGCAAATATGGAGAATTCTGGGGAAACCAGATGCAGGAGGTATTAGGTTGAAACAAAAAAAACCCCAAAATTCTGCAGCAGTGGCCTTGGGAGCAGGGTTGGATTGTTTTGACAGGGCTTCACATGTCATGGGGAAAATGCAAGGCTGTCCCGCTGAGTCTGTCAGGGACTGACTGACACTAGTGAAGTAGAAAACTTGGAGACTTGTAATATACTCTGGGTAAGGCAAGAAGAGAAATGTCTGACTTCAGTTAGGCTTGTGCAGATGAAGGATGTAAATGACAATGAAACATTGTTTTATTTGATTTCAAAAATATCACTCCTGTCTCTGCCCTCATAGTATGCTTCTTGCCATATAATGTGTCAAGGGTAGATTGCCCTCAAAATAACCAGTTTCTTCTGGTTTGCTGTCAGGTGGAGCTGCCTTGGTCAAAAGCCTGGTTTTCAAATTACAGCTCAAACTGTACAGTGTGATAGTTACCTGGTACTGTCCCTGTCCATCACTAAGTGGGACAGGCTGTATTGCACCAACATGAGCCATTGCTTGTTTCTAAGTGTATGTAGTAGGACTTGGTAATAGTTTTAGGGCCTTGAAGTTTCTTTTCGCCAAGATATTAGGTTGAGGTGTAAGTCTGCTTAGTATTTGGATTAAGAATTTGTTTAAACTACCCCTTGTGTTTCCAGGTTTGGGAGAAGAGATTATCACCAAACCACCGAAGACAACCCTAAAAGGTAGCCCTAACCATAGCTTTTCTTGGAGTGCTTCCTGCAAAAAGCAGCAGTGTCAGTGTGGAGCTATTGCCTGTGAAAGAGGGAATCCTTGCCCTGAAGAACAAAACTAGATGTTTCAGGTGGTTTCTGTTAGTATCAAAAAACACTGAAGAATATTATTTAAATTTTTTTTTTAAAAGTGCAAGTTTACTTTCCCTGTCAGGCTGCTGGCTCTCTCCCCGATGACATTTTCTTGCTTTAGGTGGTGGTGAGGGGTGCAAGACGAACATAGGAGGGACTCATAACCTGCCTCAGGGGGTCACAAACCCAGTCTATGGTGCTTGGGTTTTCTTCCTGCGGGTCTCAGCTGCAGCTGGCACAGTCCAGTCTAAATTTTGGACTAAGCCTGAGTAGTCGCAGTAGATGGCTGATATGAAGCTCCTTTGGAAGGAATTGCACTTCAGACAGGAAGTGACTTCAGAACTCCTTGGGGAATTTGTAGGCTGATGGAAAAGACTTAATTATTGGGTGGGCTCTTACCCTGCTTTGTAGGACAGCATTTTCACTTTTTCTTGCATAACTTAAATCAATCCAACAAGTTCCTCTGCTCAGAAGTATAATAAAGTTGAATTTGGGGGAGAAAGGTGTCTGAACTCCTGCATTATTGCATTTTCAGCATTTGGTTTATTCTGCAATGACAAATTTTGACGAAGCCAACTTTGTCCCCTCAAATGGTGTAGAAGAAAGTGGAAACGCTGTATTTGTGGCTTTCAAGTGTTTTAGCACAGTTAAAGTACATGCTATTAAAAGATGATTAAACAAATCTGTACAAACACCAGCTGGTTTTCTGGTAGTCAAGTGCTCCAGCATGGTTTGAACTCACAGCGTAGGTAGGCTGGCGATGGCACAGCTCCTTGGGGTGTGTGGGAGGAGGCTGGGAATGACAAGGCTGTGGCTCTGCTGGGCCCCAGCGCCCTGGGCTGCTGCACCTAGAAGAGCAAGTGTGCCACGCTTGCTGCACAGGGGGCTCCAGGGCAGCCGAGACCTGTTTTTGCATTTGTTATGCAAATTACCCTTCATTTAGTTGTCTACCTTCTGCAGCCTTTGTGCTGATGTCAGCTCGGTGAGGGAACAGGCTCCTGGCTGGTCTGGAAATGGAAGTCAGGGCTCCTAACTGTGCAAATGAAATGTCTGAAAAATGTTGTGAACAGGGAACATAATTCAGCAAAATTGGAGATTATTGCATGTTTCTCTAAGTATCTCTTTGCCCTAACAAAAAGTGTTGAATGCAGTTTCATGAGGAGGAAATACAGCCCCGGAGTTACAGTGCTCAGCATTTGACATTTGGGCTTGGCTCTCTATAATCAGTTGCTGATGGGTCCTGAACAAAATGTTGTTGCTGCTGCTTGTGCTTCGGTTCTTGGGAGCTCATGGGTAATAGTACTGAATTCTGTCAGGTGTTAGACCTGCAGATGACGATACGCCCATTTTGAATGTTAATTTCATTCTGTATTCATTAGGTGCTCTATTTTCATAAATGGGAAAGTACAGGTTAAAATCCAAGTTCAACATTTGCATTTTAAAATCTAAAATTTTCCTCTACGTTCTTATTATTGAGAATGAGAAATATGCAGCTAACTCTTATTGTTCTAGGCAGGTGTAAATTCCCACAACAGAAGGTTTGTTTGCATATATATATGCTTCACTTCACTGCAGAAAATGATCTAGGAGGTGTACTGTGCATCACATACTAGTGGGTGAGCACCATACCACAACACTTCTTAGCACTCACTTACCATAAAGGGCAATCTAAATAGAGTGCCAAGGCTCACTTAGCTGAAACACAAAACTATCTGAACTTGGGTGTGGTGGGAGGTAGTCTCCTGACTTGGTGGCTTTTGTCCTTTATATAGGCACTGATATCTAGCTCTGTCATGATTATCACTGCATCTGGAAACCCCTAGACCTAAAACCCTGGTAGTGGTAAGTACAGCACAGGTATGAGCTCTGTAGATGGTGTGTGGCACGTGTGCAAGACTTGCCTGCTCTTTAGGTAAAAAGAATTTATGTTAAAAGTGCTGTATTTGTGAAAGCTGACTTTACTTTCCCTTCTTATTTTCTTGCAGGTATCTCCAACCAGGAATCATGAACTGGCACTTTTCACTCCTCTTTGTTCTTGGGACTTTAATGTCTGTATGTTCCCAGTTCAGTTTTTATCCTCTGGAGGAGCTTAGCTCTGATGTTGGAATCCAGGTCTTCAATCAAATAGTGAAAGCTAAGCCTCAGGACAATGTTGTTGTTTCTCCTCACGGGATTGCATCAGTCCTGGGGGTGTTGCAGCTGGGAGCTGATGGCAAGACAAAGAAGCAGCTGACAACTATGATGAGATACAGTGTAAATGGTCAGTGATCCTAAGGTGGTTTTGGGTGTGTTTTGTCAGACTCTTCATGATGTATGAGATGGCTTTCAAAGTGTGGTAGATTGCATCATGCGTCAATTAACTCTGTTTACCAAAGCACAAAATGGACATGCTTGAAGTTAATTGGCAATTTGAGCAGTGGGCATGTCCATATACCCAAACTGGCTTATAAGCAGCTTGGTTAATGACTTCAGGGCCCTGGCTACAGCTGCCTTTGTCCTTGCCAAATTGGTATTCTAGAAGAGGGTGGATGGTGGTCCAGTGCTACCTCTGAGCAGGAAGGTGGCAGTACTACATTTCAGGCTGTACTGAACAACCTTTAATGTGCCACTCCTTAGATAACAGGGCAAGAGGATATTTCTTGGCACCTCACTGAAAGCAGTGCAAACTAACCATACAATTGATAGTTTCACTTTGCTCTTCAGTTTTGTTTGTGTGTTTCTGCTGTCAGAATCCTTGTATGTGTAGTTCTTGTAGTGCCCTCTTCTTGAAATAGCCATTTCTGCTTGCCTGTGCCTGACACTGCATGCATCTGTGTTCATATTCCTCTGCCAATGTCTGCCCCTCCAGAGGGAGTAGGCTGAAGATTCTTACTGCTTTAATTTGCATGCTATTTTTGTGAGTGTTTGCCAGCAAGACTTAACATCTTAGTGCCAGCATTCTGCCTTACTTCCAAGAATAGAAAACCCTCCAGGAGGTAAGTGCACATTTAAATCTCGAGCAGTATTGTCATATAACATGTTGTCATATAACATGTTGTCCTGTCTTCATTTGCTTTGCTGTTTTGATCCTGGATTTAAAGTACAACAAAATGATTTGACACCTTAACATCTAAAAGATGTAGATTGAAATCTCTTCATGGGATAATCAGCTCTAGGAGCATTTGAATGCTCAAAATCTAAGTACTTGCAAGAATGTTAAAGCATTATCTCAACTGGTTTTATTTGGCCTTCAGACTTCGTAATCCTGTGAGACACAGAGGTTCTCAAACATCTTAGAAGGTAGCCACTACCTGGTTAGAGACTTATGTCCTTGCACGGGTTTCCCCTGCTCTTGTTCGTGACTACCTTAGTCCTTTGGCAACTGTAGCAACTGCTGCTTTGGAAGGGTAATAGTTGAAAAGTATTTAATTTGTCTTTAGCTGTCTTTTAATGCAATTTAGCAGCTGGAAGCAAAGAGGAGAGCCAGCATCATGAGACCAGCCAGCTCTCCCCGGACCACCAGCAAGTGCTCCGTGGACCACCAGTGGTCCACAGAATACAGTTTGAGAACCTCTGTTATGGTATGTTCTCAAAAAGAATTTGCCCATAATATTGGAGAGTGAACATGTAGAGATTCATACCAGTGGTGCTGTTAAAGCATTCGTGATACATGAAACAGCAAAGCCATCTGAGGCTTTTTCTTACATGCAGCTGAGAGAATAACTCTGAACTAATTTATTCCTTTCATATCTCTTGTTTGTCTACGTGAGAAAGTAGTCAGGAAATGTTTCTGCCTAAATTGTATTGGGAAACAGAGGAAACCCAATAATAACAGCCACCCAAGGATGCTGTTTGATACAGTGGTTGAGCGTGAAGCTGCCTGCCTGGCAGTGTGTAGGTGATAAGGTGTTACACAGGAGAACTGGCTGTGGTGAACACAGCAGTTCTGTGCTGCCATATGCTTTCCCTCACACACAGTGAAGGAGCTAGCAAGCACTTCGTACAATCTGCTTTCAGGTCCTGAAGATCTTGACTAAGCACTGGAAGCTACTACTTTCCTTTTTCCTTTTTTTTAGAGGCAAGCTCATGTGTTAAGAGATTAACTCCTGCTTGTAGCTGATTTAGGCTCAGACTTAGTCTTTAAGGAAACTAAGGCTCAACTTGGAAGTTTATTTTAAGGATCTTGACAGCTTCCTTTTTTCTGCAGTAAATGGAAAGGAAGACAATTTTTGTTTTACATTCTGAGGCTCAAGGCCAATTGTTATGCAAATTCTGCAGAGCTCTCAGAGTGAGCAGACTGACCCTTTGATTTTCTTTGTCATTGTCAGGGAACTGACAAGTGACCTGGCTTATAGGATATGAAATATTTTCGGAACAGTTTGTTCGGTGGAAGAGCATGGTTTGTAGCTCTACACTAGTATTTGAACCTCAGTATAATCCCAAGCACTGTCTGTAACACTCTGAGCAGACAGCTAGAGGTGCAACAGGCATCATAGTGGAGGTTCATGTTTTTGCTGAGAACCAGTAGTGTTATGCAGATGAGACATCAGAAATGGGTATTTTGGAAGTCCTTTCAGAATGCTTGCTTTGGTCTTCCTTTTCTAGTCCAGCACTTAATGTCTGGCTTTTCATGTCTCTAATTGTTGCATATAAAGTCACTGTTGGTTTATCAAGTTATTCTAAATTAATCTTGCTGTTTTTTCCAACTAGGAGTTGGTAAAGCCTTAAAGAAGATAAACAGGCTGATAGTCTCAAAAAAGAATAAGGACATTGTAACAATTGCCAATGCAGTGTTTGCAAAGAGTGGCTTTAAAATGGAAGTGCCTTTTGTTACAAGGAACAAAGAGGTGTTTCAGTGCAGCGTCAAGAGTGTGGACTTCGAGGACCCAAATGCAGCATGTGATTCCATCAACCAATGGGTGAAAAATGAAACAAGGGGTGAGTATTGGTGAGTCCCTTTGTGCATGGCAGGGTGGTGTCTGAGACCATCAATTCAGGTGGAAATACTGGAGAAAGAGAGGTAGAGAAAGCTCTGTTCTGCAGCTCAGAACTGTCTTTTAGCTGGCATTAGTGTGATGTTTTAGAGCTGGTGGGTCAGGAACCAGCAGTCTTGTTGCCCCAGCAGATATGCCTGTGTGGTGGCCTGGAGGGATGTGTTTGGGCTGTGTGTCCGTCCATCCATGGGATCAGAGCAGCTTTTACTCTTCCTTGCATTCATGTAACTGGTGAGAAGTCCAAGCACAATTGTCTGGGGTCCATGCTTTCTCAAACATAGATGCTTTCAGGCAACTCAGATGTCTTACTCAGTAAATCAGACTTATAGGAAGCTATAGGGTAGTTCAGCTTTTGCTCTGACTGCCCTAAATTGTCTTAAGATATGACCCTGTTCTTAGGACTTATGGTTAGTGGAGGATTATTAACTAACCCTGCCTTGACAGAACTCCTCATGCTTCAAGCCTGTTGAACCAATTGTCAAGCTTACAAATGCTAAAGCCAGAGATCACATTTTGCACCCAGTCTAGGTGAACTGTGGTTTTGGTACCTTTTGGAGCTAAAACAAGTCCCTCCTGGATGTGAGGAGTGTGTTAATGATGTTGGATGTGGTATTTGTGAAGTGAGGCTGTCAAATTCTTTCTCGACCATATCACCAGTTTTGCATAGCAATGTTGCAAGCAGTGTGTGAATGGGGAGGTGTTTCAGCTGAAACTATTCCACCTATTCTACACAGTCTTAGATCTGCTTTCATGCTGGAAAGGATAGAGCCTTGTTAGTTGTTAAAACACCAGGCTATCAATTAGCAAGATATGTTTATTTCTAGTTATCCCAAATGTTTGCTTTTTGACAAAGAGTACCATTGACTATGAATTTTAAATATATTGCCCTGTGAGGAGCTGGCACACTCACAGGTCAAGAGGTCTAAAGTAATACATGTGTCAGGTTCTTCAAAAACAGTTGGCCAGTGTTACAACAGCAAATACTCAAGAATTCCTTTATTTCTTCTAGGCATGATTGATCAGGTTGTAGCTCCAGATGATATTGAAGGCAGTTTGACCAGACTGGTTTTAGTGAATGCTGTGTATTTCAAGGGCTTATGGAAATCACGATTTCGACCTGAAAATACAAAGAAACGGCCGTTTTATGGAGCTGATGGGAAGACCTACCAAGTTCCTATGCTGTCCCAGTTGTCCATCTTCCGCTGTGGTAAGCTCAGTGACTCCCACCATCACCAACAGTAGATGTACAATTTGCTCTTTCCTTTCAAACTGAAACAAGATCTTGCTGTGCATGTGGTGTTTAATGGTATTGCTTCTTGTAGCTGATATAGATGGATTGTGTTACAGAAGTGTGTCTCGTGCTGCTCAGGCATGGGCAAGGTACTTAACAGTTGCCTTAAGGCTGGATACTTTAAGTATTGCCTTAGTCTTTGCCTTCAAAAGGGAAAGTCTGAAGTACCCAAATGGAGAAATTTGCATGTTAGTTAAACTTTGCTGTAAGAAAGAAAAGTACATGTTTATGAGGGCTGAGAGTAAAGGAAAGCTGCCAACAGGCAGAATGGTAGAGCTGTCTGGTGGTGAGCTGTATATGAAAGCTAGGAGTAGAATCAGTTTATATTTTACTGCACATAGAGAAATGGGACTTGCACTGTCTCCAGTCCTATGGGAGCCAGAGGAGCTGGCTTAGAATGTTGGCTGTATCTCCTGAGGTGTGAAACTGCTCTTCAGACTGAGTCATAAGTGAAAAGAAGTTCAGCAGGTTCTGCCAGACTTCCACAGAGACACTCAAAGCTGACACCAGCAGCTTGATGTGACTGACAATGTACTTCAGAGCTCCAGTTTGCAGCCTTATGGGGATTTTAGTGGTCAAAGTAAGATGGATGCTCTGATTAAAAACTTGTGTTGCATCCTTCTTAGAAGTGCTGCCTGGAAGTTATATCCACGTGTGCTAAATACAGTCTGAGAAATAGACCTGAGAATACAGCTTGCTATAAATCTAAAAGCAAGACACGCTGTGCTTTTAAGTGCCTAGTTTTGCTGTCAGTAGTGCTCAACTAATATTAGTAGACTTATGTTAAACAGCTGTGACTCTGTCCCAAACCTGTATTTTAGAGCAGATGTAATGTAATACTTTAAGTGCTGAAAGTGTGAGCTGGGGGAATTGGGAAAGCCTACTGCAGTATATACTAATTTTGGAGTTTCAAAGATGTTAATACCTTAACGTGAGGTTTAGCAAGACTATTATCTTAAAGGGTTTTGACTTCTGATGCTGGTTATAATATCCATTATGTTGGCCTATGCTTAAGCTAGTGAAACTATTAAGGCTAAAAAGGAACAAGAGAAATACTGCTGAGTTACTCATTTGCTGAGGACTCATTTGAATTTTTGTGTCTCTGGATTTTCTAAAACAGGGCTTCTCCTTCATCCATGCTTTCGATGGGGTCTTTAAAAGTTTAAGTATCTTAAGTATCTTCAGTCCCATCAGCTGACTGAAGCTAAGCTCCCCTCCTGGCTCAGTAATGATAGTAGCATGTTGCAAATCAGGAAAGCAGCACTTACCTTGTGTGACTGTCCTGGAGCTGACTTCTGCAAGCAGTGTTAGATCTGTAGGCTCCAGCCTGAGAACCATTGCCATAATAAAAGGAATAGTGAAACTGCCAACTTTGACGTGATTCCTGTGAAGCAGAGGCGCAATACTGCCAGTTTTGTAGCAATATGAGTTTAGGGCAGGTTTCATGGCCCTTGGCAATAGGATTAAATTTGTAATGAAGCTGTTGATTTTCAGCTTGGGCTGACAACTACAGATTTAGATGAAGAAAGAAAGGGGAAAGATAGTAAGATCTTGCTGCTATCCTAAAACCTTGCCTGAAACACTGTCTGTAGTTAAACTGACAGATTTTAACTTGAAACTACTATAAAAAGCATTTGCTTCCCAGCCACATGCCAGAAATCCCACACCACAGTAAGCAAAAGGAGCTTGGAGGAGGATAGGGTTGCTCAAAGACAGTCTTGCTGTAACTTGGATGCCTTGCTATCTCCCTCCATCTCATCTAATTGGCCTCTTGCACTGCACTGCCTCAAAGTGGCTGCTTTCCACTATCTCAAAAGACTTCAGATTGCTTCCTAATCAGATCCTTATTAAGCAAGAAAATTAAGCAAATGCAACAGACTACTTCAGACAGGAACCAGGAGGTCCTCCAATAACTCTTGGAGGAACAAGCTTGTCTGCAAAATCTCTTCAGTTTGAAAAGATAGTCTGCTGCTATTCCTTGCCTTTTTTTTTTTTTTTTTTTTTTTTTTTTCTTTTCTTTTCTTTTTTTTTCTTTCCCCTGAGTTCACAGTTGGTTCTGGTACAGCTGAGATCTGAGGCAGAGATCCAGCTAATTCACAGACCTGGTCACTTCTAACGTAGCTGGCTTGCTGCTCTGGGCTGGTGAGATTTGTCTGGGAAACAGTATGTATGTTAAATGAATATTTTCTCCATGGTATCATCCTGTCTGTGTTTTATGTCATACTAGCATCCATACAGAGACCATGCCTTTTGAAGGGTTGCCCAGTAGGAAGTCTGGGACTTTGGAGTTGGTTTTGAGATGTAGGCAAAGCTTTCCTGACAGAGTCTTCTAGCAGTAGTTGTGTTAAGGTACGGATTTAAGGCCTTTAGGGCTATGGCTCACAAGTTTGTTTGAGCTTGTTTATTTCTATTTTACTTTTAGGCACTACAAGTACCCCGAATGAGCTGTGGTACAACATCATTGAGCTGCCATACCACGGGGAAATGATCAGCATGTTGATTGCACTGCCCACCGAAAGCACAACACCACTCTCTGCTATCATCCCCCACATCAGCACAAAAACAATAGGAAGCTGGATGACAACCATGGTAGCAAAAAGAGTGCAGGTTATTTTACCAAAGTAAGTACTTATATAATCCATTCCTTCTTCAGGGAGTATTTGGGGGGTTATTTATATGTATCTCATCGGATACAGGAGAAGGAATACTTCAGGTGCCTTTCCTCCATAATACTGATGCATTCTTTCTTTGTTCCAATCAGATTCACAGCAGAAGCAGAAACAGACTTAAAGGAACCTCTGCAAGCACTTGGTATTACAGATATGTTTGACCAGTCAAAGGCAAACTTTGCAAAAATAACAAGTAAGGTTTTTTTTTTTGTTTTTTTTTTTTTTAATTCATGGTGGTCCTTCATAGTTTCTAGCTCTGAATAAAGTGCTGCTTTGCCAATGCAGTTGTCTGCTTTCTCTTGGCTAAGTGTTGCCATGACATTGGAGCTGGTTTTATGTTGTAGCCAGCCAGGCATGACTGCTTGCTTCTGTTCAGCATTGCAGTGGCTTTTTTCCTCCCTTATCTTACATTACAGCAGTAAATCATGCTGGTCAGTTCTTAAGATTTGATACTGCAGTCTGAGGGTCTCGAGCATTGTCTGAAATCTTTGGCAGGATTTAAACAATACCATACCTTAGTCTGTAGCAAATACTGCAACTGCACTATGTAACCTCCCTGAAGTATGTGTTTAGTGACTTTTTCTCGAGCTCTAAGAAAGCATGTGTGAAAAACATTCACACTTTAAAGGACTCTGAACCAACTCAGAGCTGAAAATATTGGTATCTGAAAATGGCGTGTAAACACTTTTGGACTCATGGCTGTAAAATGTCATCTTATTTCTCTTTGCTTTCACTAAATCCTGATTAGCTTCTATAGAACTGTCTAATAAAAAAGCTTACCTTGTGCTGGCTTAATTTGGAAACAAATTCCTGTGTTTCATTGAAAGTAAGGTATGTTACTAAGTGTTTTTTTTCCCACGGATATTGAGACACATGGGAGTGTAACTTAAATTCAGATAGCAAATTTTTTCAGGTTTTTTTAAAATTAAAACTAAAAATGCATTTGAGCACTTTTAAGTTAAACTATCAATAAGAAAACCTAGTAAGTGGGGAGGAAGGAGGAGTAAGATAGGTTATTCCCTATTTTTGTAATTACTCAGTGGCTGTATTCAAAAGTATTGTTTTGCACTGCAGCTTTGGGATTCTAGCAGGATTGTAGCAGCTTTTAGTATTCTGAACCATGCTGACAGAGCTGCTTAGCTACAAACTACTTCAGGACTCTCTCAGTGAGTTTTACCGAAGGTGCTGTTCTCCTTGGGTCTTTCAGGAACAGAAGGTCTTCATGTATCTAATGTCCTGCAAAAGACAAAAATTGAAGTTAGTGAAGATGGAACCAAAGCTTCTGCAGCGACAAGTAAGCAATTGTACTGATAACTGTCAGACTTGGGAAAACTCCATTAGAAGGCTATGGCACTAGGCAAAGATAGCCCACTAGGAGATCACTGCAGCAATACGCTCACTCAGATCAGTTCATGGGTTTTATGTAATTTCTCAGGAAAATCTCAACTTCCAGTGTTGAACACTGTAAGAAATAAAAACAGGCTTACTTCTAGAGCAGTGTCTTCTCATAGTTTTTAGACTTTATATCAGGCCACTGATAGCATGTTCTGGCTATCCAGGTTACAAAGAGGAGTAAGCTACTACAGCCTTTGGGTGACAACCCAAGACTTCCAGCTCTGTGGGTCTTCTTAAATGCTTCCAGTAAGAATATCATGTGACTTGTGTGGCTTTCAGTGTCCAAATAGGTAGGTTTTAGGCATTTGTCTGCACCTATTCAAGCCTATATATATATACACACACACATAAATATCTACAAGGAAACTTTACTTTGATAGAGTATATAATGCATTATGGTGCTTGATTTGTCTCACTCTAAATCTTTTTTTTTTTTTTTTTTTGCAAGCTGCAATTTTAATAGCCAGGTCATCCCCTCCTTGGTTCATAGTAGACAGACCATTTGTATTTTTCATCCGGCACAATCCTACAGGTAAGCAGCATCTGTAAGTACTTTTGTTGCCTCAGAAGTTGAGTAGCGGCTATGTAATAGTGACTAAAGAAGTCTGGAGTTACTGAGTAACTTCAAAAAAATTCCTGCAAGTGCATTTTTGTGCCTTTAATTTTAGATTATTTTATTGGGAATACAACTTGGAACAGGGGAAAAAATACATTTTGGGTGTCAAGTTAACAGAAACAAGCATGGCAGGTTTGTGGGTATAAGAGAAGAGTCTGTAATAGTCATAGTTCCCCTGAGTGCAGGGGAAACAACTCTTTACTGATAGTGAATTGGTGAATAGGACCCAGTTTTCTGGACAGTCAGGTAGTGAGGGCCAAGGCAAATTTGGGGGTTGGAGATCTAGAGTGTTGCTCCATCCTGCTCTGAACATAAGTGAGTGTTCCAATATAGTGCTTAGGGCTTCTCTGCACTATGGGCTGGCTCTCCAAGAATTGCCCTTATTGCAGTGACATGTAGGACCAGTATGGCTGTTAGTGGGGAACAAGGTGCTGCTGCCAGCACTGGGGGAAGAGCTGGCAGCAGGCCCCATCCCAAGGCTTCACACAGCATCAAGAGGGCTGTGTGTCTCTAGAAATAGGAGCTACCCACGTATCCAAACATGCACTTCCCTGGGCTCACAGACCCGAGACAGGCTGCACAAGACTGATGAGGTGGCTTGGCTGTGCTCTGTGGACTTAGTGGTTTCATGGAAAAGTTTACCTCTATTTACAGACTATGGTAATCCTTGTTTTTGTTTAATCCCTCAGGTACAATCTTGTTTATGGGACAAATAAACAAACCTTGAATGTGGAAAAGACTTTCTTCAAGAAGTAAACAGGCACACCCCTGTTCTGTTAAATATTTTGTACACTACTCTTTGACTTCACTCAAGAACTAGTTTTAACCACTGACTAGGTTTTGAAACAGGAGTCGACATAGTTCTGGCTTTGTGGGGAAAATAGAGATTGAAAACTGCAGTATCTCTTCAAAATGTCTAAAAGATTCTCTAAACTACTGAATGGTTACCTATGCTAACAGCTTCTGAGCTTTTTCTGTATCTACTAAGAATTTTATGTATGGCTTTTTGTGAGAGGATTTTAATGAAGAATGATAAATGTTTCTATTAATGTTGGTTTCTTCTTGTGTGTGGAAAAGGTCTAATTTTATAGATATCACTTACCAAGATTACTTTTGGTTCTTGAGTATCTTGGTACCTGGATATTCTTGGTAGAAATAGAATAAAAGTTCTAGCAGTTTTTATATAGTGCATGTATCACTGAGAGTTTTCAAACTAATGTGGTGTTCAATACACATCGCATTGTCCTGTCTCATTGTAATGTAAACTTGTCATTGCTAGTATACACTTTCTATTGGATTTAAATTTTATATTTGTTTTTGTACAAAGGAAAAAAATAAAACTGCATTATGAACAGTCAGTGTTGTGGATCGTGGATGTGCTGATAGATGTTGAGGTCCAGAGCCCTGTGTAATTGAGATTTACTTTTAAGGGTGAAAGGAGCTGAAAATGGCCCCATGAGGACATCTCAGTGCACCTTTGGGGTCTTTCCTCCTGTTCCCTGTGGTGGAGTTTAAATGCACATGGGCATCTCTTCATGCCCCTTGCAGGACTCTCCTGAGTGCAAAACTTTTCAAAAGATAAGCAGTAAATCCCTTTGGCTTGTCACAGATGGTTCTTTGTTGTACTGCTTCTGTGGCAGCTGATGGATTTGGGAGGTTAAGGTAAATCTTTGGCAGCTCTGAAGGGCACACTCACAGCGAGAAGAGGCTGCTGCTCTCAAGGGAGAAATTCCTGCAGCCTCAGCCCTGGTGGAAGTAGGTGACTGTAGCATGTATCCATAAAGTTGAGGGTGAATGAGTGTTGAGCCTCTTGGTCAGGTAAGAAAACAGAAGAGATGATGCTTCCTACTGAAAGTATCTGAATGTGTTGTGCATGGCCAGTCCAAACCCCAGGCTGAGAGCTGATACTGCTGCCAGATGTTGAGCCAATGAGCTTGCTTCTCTTCCTGCATGAGTTGAACACTGCAATCATCAAGAAGAATAAATCTGTAGGTGTTATGGGATGTATTAGCTGTGTACACCCAGTCCATGTAAGCTGGGAAAGGGATGCTCCTGCTGCATGCTGAGAGCTAGGTCTCCTGCAGTGGGTGAATGGAGAAACTAGCATGGCCTCGTTGTCTTCCTGTCTTGTTCAAGAGAAAGTGAACCCTGCAGGTGGGGAAGGAAAAAAAAAAAAAAAGACAAAAAAAACCCAACAACCAAAAAATAACTAAGTCTGGGGATCTAACTAAAGATTCTGGTGCTGAGCAGGAGGGCTCTCCTGGCTAACCCAGCCACACCTGCCTTCAGTTCTTGCATCTCATGGAGGAAAGGAGCACAAGGAACAACAGAATAGTTACTGAGTTGTAAACAATTACAGTGACATTTGCATTGCATCTATCTTGGATACGGTTTGTCCTGCAAGAATAGAGAAGTGTTGCCTCAGAAACTGCAGAGCCAGGACCTGAGCTGGACTTAATTCACACACACATTGTGTTCTTTTGACTACTGGAGCGCAAGACGTCATCTTTGGGCTCTGGAGCAGTGCAGGATTGTATTTCAGAGTAACAGCTGCTGTTTTGATATCAAAATAAAATTGCAATAAGAATTAATTTTCCAGTTGCTTCTATTTAATGTTTGTGTTAAGAATTCAAATATTACAGGGTTGGCATTGAAACTGAACTCCCACAGGATTTACATAGAGCAGCAGTGTCTGTTTGGGCAGCACACAGGTTTGGGATTAGGTTTGGGCAAGGAAAGAAATGCAGTGACATAAGCTTTCAGGTTTGCCTTAGCACAGTTTCTGTGTAAACAACTGTCAGTCCCTTCTCTTAGTCCTGAAATAATTTGCAAAATAAGATGATTGCTTTAGGGCACAAACAGTGAGTAACTGGATATTTTTTTTTCTCCCAAAAGTGGAGAGTGAAGAGGGTGGCTTGGCAAAGGTGAATGAGGTTATTTAGTCTGCTGGAGCCAGGACTACCTGCCCAAACTGAGTTCTGAGTAAACTGAGGCGGAATGCCACACATAGAAGCTACTCCTGGTGAGCTTCAGTCTTCTGCAATACAAGGGTTAAATGTGTCACCACTCAGAAAAAGGGGAGTTCAGCTCTGCCACTCCTAGGCAGCACTTTTTTTCAGTGCTGGAAAAGAAAATTAAAATGCACGTTTGAACTAAGATGCTGGTGGTATTTGTCTATAAACTGGGTAGGAGAGCTTGGGGTGAAGGGAAATGAGTTAAAAGCCTCAGAAGGTGAGGGTCAGGTTAGCTGCTAAAAACCTCTTCAGTAGTGCTGTAAAAAACTGTGCTCTTCCATTCTGGGAGCTGACTAATATCAAATTTCGAGTCCTGCTTGACAGAGTAATGAGTTCAGTGTGATGTTTTAGCATTAAGGCAGTGTTTACTGTAGTCTATTAACCCTTAGCGTAGCAGTCTGTTAGCTGCTCTTGAAAGGCTTTGGGGAATCTGATTGCAGTCAGTAGGGGTTGCATGTTAATTTTTCTCAAAGTTATTGTCTCTAGGGTTGTCAGGTCTAAGGTGAATGCTTATGCTGCTTGGTTCAGCCTATTCCTCCTTTACTCCCAACTGCTTCACACTTCAACTTTGTCATCCTGGCAAAGCTGAGACTGTTTTGGGCCCCTGAGCCCTTCCATGTTTGAGGGTAGGAGGGCTGGGAAGGGACCATCCTCAAGGAAGAAGAGACCATGAATGTGTGAAGGTTAACTTTTTGTAATAATGGATGGGTAACTTCAAGCAGGAGTTGCAGAATTGCTGCTCAGGTGGTCTCATTGTCTGCTGTTCCTGGCTGCTCTCTACAGATTCAGTCTTTGAAAGTACAAATAACGCATCCTTTGTAAATGTTTCTGAGGTAGAAAGCCCTGAGAGACTGATTGCTCTTCAGCACTGAGACTGAAACCCTGGGCAGGGAATGGCTGTGGAAAATGCTTGTGATTATAGTTGCTTTAGCCTAAAAAATAAGTAGGGAGAAAGAGTTTGGTAAACCTTGCCATACATTTCCTGAGCCAGGTATGCAATGAAGAAAGTAGTTAGTCATGAAGTAATTAACAGGTAAAATAGCAAGCTATTAAGCTGCCAAACCATGTATTAACTTTGTTTTTCTAAGTTCAGAGAGCTCTAAAAAGGCTAGTTTTCTTTTACAACTTCCACATTTTGTTAACACTGTTGATTTAAAATCCTGTTTGCTGGATAGAGTGGAGAGTGTAGGGAAGGACCAGTTCCTCAGCCTTTGTAAAGGGATAACTGCTGTTCACCCTTTGGCATCACAGCATATTCCTTGCTGGCAGGCACCTTCTGACAGCAACCTCTCCCTTAAAAACATGGCTGCATTGCCTCCCAGCAGGAACGTGGCTTAATAAAGATGAAAAAGAGCAAGAAGTTCAAATATCTCTTTTGTATGCAACATTTTAAAAACTCTCCCTCATGCTTCAAAGAAATTAAAAGCCCTTTAGCTTAGCCCCACCAGTTTAAACTGTGTGCATCTATTAGTAATAATAATACCAATACCTGCAGTGGTTGAAACTTGTCTAACACGAATAATTTAATCATTACTGTGGTGCCAAGAAGCTGTGATGGTCTTGTACTGGATGTGACACCCGGGAGGAGATCAGCCCCTATCAAAGGCTGTAGGGGAACCTAAAGGTAGAAGCTGTAGTTGCCCTCCTCCCCAAGAGAGTGGTGCTGGTGACAGAGTGTATTTCCCTTGCTCTTTTTTCTGGGCTAGCCGCAATGGCCAGGTGGGCACTGTTCACTCGGTGGATGACACTTTTCTGTGCTGCTGCTGGAGTGGTGATGAGTGTGTATTGCCAGCTCACAGCAGGATGGCCAGCTCAGTGCTGTGCTCTCCTCTCTTCAGATCATGCTCAAGTTCCCAGGGATGCTAATTTTTGCTTTCAAGGCCATGGTGAGGATAACTCGTACAGACTGGAAGAAAGATTGGTGCCTGTCTGGGATGCATGTGCCATGCATGCGTTGTGCATTAACATGGTGTCATTTCCATTCCAACGTGCTGCCAACGCACAATCAACCCTGATCCAAGGATTATCTTCCCCAAGCCTTTTTGGGTTGCTAGGTCCATAGCATCTCCCTTGAATGTTGGATCTGGGCTCCTAATGCACCATGTTCCCTGTAATTAAGTGTATAAGCTCCTGAAGGGTGTTTGTGCAACAGAGGCAGTGAATCAGATGATTTTTCTTTGGGGCACTGAGCACCTGGAGCCTGTGGCCATTATTTAATTACACTGGCTGTGAGCCACCCCGTCCTAGACAGAAGGGCTGGGTTTGTCTCCTTGGATCACAGGCAGCATTTTTGTCACTTCCAGACTAATACGTGCTGGCTGGTTTGGGATCAGAACAGGTGGTGGAGAAGGGGGAAGGCAGGGCTGCATCTTTTGCTGTATCTGACCAACCTGGGCCCTTCTCCCTCCCTGAAATGGCTGAGGTGAGGATACTGCAATTGGCCTGTTCAAGGCTTTGCTGGCAGCTGTGTGCCCGTGGGAAGCACAGCCCTGTGTCACCTCTGGCCCTTCTAGCCCCTGGACCGAGCTGGCTGCCAGCTGTCCCCAGCGGCAATGGGGCTTTGGGGGGACGGGGCACTGTCAGTCCCTCTGAAAAGTGGTGACACCTTCAATGCTCCACCTTGGGCTTAAAAAAGGCCCCAAACCATAACAACAAAGCCATCAACCAAAGACAAGCCCCCCCAAACCCCTCTAAATCCATTCTGAGGCAAAGTGATGGCATTTGAACAGTTTTGTTTTATTTTGAGGGGGGTTTTTTTCCCCCTTGTTGGCAGCTTTTAACAGTGTCCCTTAAGCACCAGAGTCAAGCAGAGGGGCTGAACAGGTGACTTTCCTGCCTGGCTGGCCTCCGCACCAGGCAGTGATTCAGCAGGAGGTTCCTCAGGTCCTCCTGTCCCCACATCCCCCAGTTCCATATCCTACTCCCCCATGTTCTCCTGTCCCCCTGTCCTCACATCCCCCCGTCCCCGTGTCCCGGCGGCTGGATCCCTGAGCCGCGGGCTTGGCGCGGCCGCGGCGCCCCCTGGCGGCGCTGTGGGCACGGCGCAGCCCGGGGCCGGTCCCGCAGCCGGCGTCGGTGCCCGTGCCGGCGCCATGCCGGTGTCTGTCCCTCAGCCGGTGTCGCTCCCTCAGCCGATCCCTCAGCCCGGGGCGCGGCGGGGCCCTGGTACGGGAGCAGGAAACACCGGGGAGCTGCACATCCCCCGCTCCTGAGGGATCCCCACCCAGGAGACGGAAGCGCGGGCAGAAGGGTGTACTTTGAAGCCGAAACGCCACCACGCGTCTCTAGCCAAGGTCAGCAACATGATGAGTAGCGGATGATGAGGGCAGAATGTCTCATGTGATGAGATAGGAAGGTTAAAAAAAGCTAATAACCACTAGTCATCAAATAAAGTTTTTTGATAGTAGTTCTTGAAAACTTTTCCCGGTGCATGTGCCACCCTAGAGCTGCACGGTCATTCAGAATCCCTGCTGGGAAGCCTCTATATGTGGAGAACACTGTCTTCCCCTCTTCAGGCACAGAGCCAAACTCACTTCTGACAACTGGCAGGAGCTAAGCAGGCCAGGCTTAAAAAGCAGAGGAGTAAGTGTGTACAAGTCTGAATAATAACCAGAGCACTGGGCAACAAGGTGCCTTTTGGTGTCTGCCTGGACCACAAATTATCATTCTGACTACAGGTATGTCCACTGGGCCAAGCACTGCACTGCTAGTCACAAGCACAGGGAAACCTTGCGCAGCAAACGTGGTCAAGGCCTGAAATATTGTGTTTGAAAGATTTTAGATCCAGCTATGATAGCTATTTTGCTTAAGTGGTCATTGCCTGTTGTCTTGACTGGGATGATTTGTTAGGCCAGACCTGGATTAATACCCTTGTCCTCAGTGACCAAGTCATTCTGGAAATGAAGAGGAAAAATAAGGAAGCAGGGACAAACTGAGGCAAAACAAAGTGTATTTAACCACATCTTTCAAGCTTTAAAGGTGTGGTGTCTTTAAAGCTCCAAGCTGGACCCGTTCTTCCTGTGTCTGTTTCCTTTGCTGTAGAGGCAATCTCCCTTACTGGCTTTCTCAGCTACAAAATTCCTCTCTTTGACAAGTGAGGGGAAAGATAATTGCTGCCTGCTGCCCTCCCCCAGGATCCTGGGGAAGCCTCATTCATCCTCCCTGACTGCAGGTGTGTGACATGGAATGTGACAGCTTATCTGATGGTACAATCCCCAGCACTCTGCTCCAAGAGGTTTGTCTGCACCTCATCTTGGAGCTCATCTCTTTGGGCTCAGCTCTGTCTGGGACATCCAGAGCACGAATAGCTTCACCCAGCTCCCAGTGAGGCTTTTCAGTTAAGCCCAGTGCGTGTTGGCTATATCCAAACGCTGATGTTCGGATATGAGACCAAAAACCCAGCACGGGGAAGAATTCTGCTGTTGGTTACCCAGCTACGTGGCCAACATTCCCATACACCGGACACAGAGAATAACAGCATAATCCAGCTGCTTAAGAATTTATAGGATGAAGGATTACAGCTGCTTTAAGAGACAGAAAGGAGCTAATGTATTTCCTGTGACTACACATCCTGCCTCAGCCCATATCCCTCCGTTAATTACTCCAGGGGGAGCAGCTTTTCCTTTGCTGCCCTGTGGTGGCCCCATGCCAGAGGGGATGGGCAGCGAGCTGGGTTCCTTGAGCCGGGGTCACGGCAACGACTTCTCCTGGACAGAGCCCACGGGACAGCACAGCCAGCCCCGCGGCCCAGGGCACAGAACCCCGTGTTTGAGCCCGGGGACACCGCAGGGGACACCGCAGGGGACACCGCAGGGGACACCGCAGGGGACACCGCAGGGGACACGTCCCGCCCCGGGCAGGCGGCCGGAGCCCCCACGGCCAGATTGATTTCCCCGCTCTTCTATGAAATACGGCCCTTGCGGCCCGTCTATTCCAGCGAATACGGCTGGCGGGGCCCGCCCCCGCCCGTGACGGCATCGGCGCGCGGTGGGGTTGCGCCGCTACTCGGGACACCTCGGCCCGGCGGGGCGGCGCCGCTACACGCAGCGTTACGGGCCATGGCTGCCGAGATTCACTCGCGGCCGCAGAGCCGCCGGCCCGTCCTGCTCAGCAAGGTCGAGGGGCACCAGGACGCCGTGAGCGCCGCGCTCCTCATCCCCAAGGAGGACGGCGTCATCACGGCCGGCGAGGACAGGTGACCCGGGGCGCGCTCCCCGCCGGGCAGGGCCGGGCCGCGGGGCTGTGGCGGGAGCCGGGGCGGCGGGGGCTGCTGAGGGAAATCCGTGTGTGCGCTGTGCCTTTGCCGGGCGGCGCGCAGGGACTCCGTGCTGCGGCCGTCAGGAAATCCGCGGTCCCAGGGAGGAAGATGCCATCAGCTGTGAGGGAGGATTGGCTCGGCCCGGCCGGCGCGGGACGCGGCGCTGACACTTTCCCGGCGGCGGGGAGAAGCTGCCGTGCCCCGTGTGCGCTGAACTGCCTCTGCGGAGCGGCTGGAAAAGCACGGCTCCTCCTGAGTGTGAACGGGTCCTGCCGGGGTTATGAGCAGAACCAGGAGGGTGGGAATATGTTTCCCTCGGCCTTCCGCTCTGCTGGCTGAAACACTGGCAGTGTGTCACTGCTTCCCCCGCCTGTCGGGAGAGCTGCAGCTCCCCGAGCTGCTCCGGTGGGAACGAGCCCGTTCTGTTGGCTCGGTGTGCCGGTCCCAAACCTGCTTCCCTCTTCCCTCAGGGACTGAGTTGGCAGATCTGAAGGGAGAGGGGGTGATGAGCTGCTGAGCACGGCGTTTTCTGCTTGGAAGGGAAAGTGTCTTCAGAGTCTAACGCTGGTTCTCGGCACTGGCTCGCGTGGCGTGTGAAACAGAAGCTGGTCATGTCGTTAAGCAGACAGATGAACTCCGATGAAGAAAAAGTGGAAATGAGAAAGCAGCTAGTATAGAGAGTGGTGGCCAGGAGAGCGGTGAGGGGTCTGCAGAGTATAGCAAGAGATAGAATTTCACCCCTGCTGTGTGGAAAGTGACTCTTAAATGTGAAGAGGGGTGGGAGATGCTTCTTAAGGAATTGTGGCCCCGTTTGAAAGAACGATGTTTAAAGTACAAAAGTGCAAAAGTCTTTGAGGTGTAGCTTGTTGCAGGGGTAATTTTACTGTTATGCTAGAAAACTTTTAAAACTAAATTTGCATTAATATTTGCATGAATTTCTGTTTGAAAAGCCTGACCTTGTGAGAAATAGGAGGATATGAGTGCTGAAAATCAGCAGAGCAACGGTGTTATCTGACCTGGGTTTTCTGGCATTTATTTTTAGGTCAAAAAGTGCAAACGGATCAGCTGTCTAGTTGGTTTGTGTCATCCCTTCCTGTGGAGATGGCTTTGTGCAGTACATGCTGGATAACAGCTTTTGGATGGGAATGGGCAGCTTCCTTTCCTTCCAGTCACTCAGGTGTCATTATCTGTGTTAGTGTTTCGTTTGTTTTGATGGGCTTCCTGCAGGAGACAAGAGGAAATAGTGATTTTTAAGACTCCGTATCAGAGTTCAACCCTCACACAGTTTCATGGCTTGCAGAGGCTTGCCTGTGGTAGACAGTGCCAGCGTTTAAACTCAAGGTCTAATGCCGAAGGTTGAGCAGTCTCCATGCTTCGACTGCTGATAAGAGCCGAGGATGGAGCTGCATCTTTATCTGGGCAGGTTTTGATGTTAGATACAGACCTGTGCTGGGAGAGCAGAGGCCACCGCCCACCTTGGGTGTGTGGAATTTCCGAGTGAGTCTGTGGACTCGTGGCTGAATTTGTCACCCGCCTTACTGCGAGAAATTACTTCAATCTTTAAACTTTCAGAAACTGTGGCACTGTATTACCTCTAATCTGGGATACCTCCTCCAGTACATCAAAGCTTTCACCTACAGTTCAACATGTTGTCAAACAGTGCTCCCCTGTTTGTTCACTACAAGTGGGGTGTAGGTGTTAATACTGCGTAACTGATTATGCTACTGGCAGCAAAGTGCAGAGTACAAGGAGCAAAAGAGCTGCTGTGTGTACTGAGAGCAGGGCTAAAGTATTTTTTATTACATCTTAATGCAGCTAAGGCTGTCAAGTATTTCATAATAACCAGCCAGAGGAATGTGTTTACAAGTTGGGTAATGAGGAAAACATTGGTGCACAAACATACTCTGTGAATGTTGTAGATTTTTCTCTTGTTGGAACTATTCATCGTGGTTCTTTCTATTTTAAATTATATTTCTTAGAATGAAAAGTAATGGTTTTATTTTTTCAGAGGATACAAAAAATTTCGGAGGAGATCTGTGAATTTCAACAAAATTCTACAATTTTTTTTTTATGCTTTAAAGATGAAAAAAGAAGCAAGAGTACCTGCAGGAGACAAAGAGTTAATTTTCCCAATCGGATTTTTCAATAGGACACTTGCCATCTGTGAAGCTTTCTCAGAACTTATCTAGAAAGGATGATTAACTCTGTGTCCCTGTTGGCATCTTGTCTGACCCTGGCTGCAAGACAATTTTGGGAATTGTTGCCGCGTGTCCTTCAGCAGACAAATAGCTAAGGCAGGAGGAGTGTTTCCCAGCTGCAGCTGGGAATGCTGGGGGATGATAAGCTGTGTACAAGACCCTAAAGATGAAAGTAATGTATTTACTACAGGCTAACAGGAGCTCTGGAGTCACTGGCACATTTCAGTGCTGGTGCTAGGTGACTGTGGGTAGCTGCTCAAAATACAGTATTAGCTTTTGTTGTTATTGGGGTTTTTTTTGTTTTGTTTTGTTTTGTTTTTTTTTGCTTATGAAACTTAAATATTGGTCAAAACATGTGTTAGTTTTAGCGGAAATTTGATAAAAAGTATCAGCTGTGTCTTTGAGCTTCCATTGTAATGTGATTAAACCAGATTCCTAATGCTCTTTTGGGAACAAGGTCGATAACAGTATAAATGCTTTTGATTTAGTTAAACTACCAAAAAGAGGCTCTATTCTGTTCTTGCTAGGAAAACAACTGTCAGTGGTAGGAAAGCAGTTGTTGGTAGTTTGAAGGAGTTAGGAAGATGCAGTGCTGGGAACAGGGCTGGTGCAGCAGTTGCAGGTACTGTAACAGGTTTGGATTTGACTGTTGGTCCTTCATCACCTCTCCCTCCCTGGCACCTGTGCTGTTGGCTTTCAGGGGGCAGCTTGTGTAGCAGGAGCACAAACAGTGTTAGAACACAGCATTGTCTCTGCTCTCAAACCCCAAGTTTTTTCTCCAGCACTGTTTGGTGCTTACTCTGTAAATGAAACAGCAATTGAGAACAATAAAAGCTCTTAGAAATTGGTAAGGCCACAGTCAGTGGTGCTTGAAGGTGGTTTTTGAGTGTCTTTCTTTAATTACATAAAAAAATCCTATGCCAAAACCCCTTTGAGTTGTGCTTCTATAAATGTGCATGCTGTCCAGCTGAACGCAGCTTCTGGTTCAATACTGAATGTTAGGGAAGTTTGGAGGTAATTTAAAATCTTTTTTTAAAAAAGTTTTGCTTCCTTCTGCCACTCTCAGAGACCTGAATCTAGAATTTAAAAAGTCTGTATCTATCTCTGTGCTCCTTAATGAGTTTCAGCATTTTTACTTAGTGAGTAAAAACCTTACTGAGACTGCTGTCAAACAACCCTGTGTCCTTCTAGACCCTCACTAGGGATTGCTTAAGGAGAAGTGAGTGGTAGCCAGCACTTCTCAGGTTCTGAGCATAGGATTCTTCATTAAATAATGACCAAGTTTTGAGGAAAGTGCTGAAGACTCCAAGGCAGTTGTCATAACAAAGCAGTTGAGTGGTTGAAGGAGATTGTGGGGGTAGCATTACTGGTAGCATTCTCTAGTCCTTTAAGAACTAGTATTTCACAAATTAATTTGTCCTAACATAAGGAGATGCATCACAAAAACGGGTCTTTAAGAGAGAGAATCAGGGAGAAGTGGCATTTTGGCACAGGTCACTCGCTGACTACTGGGAAACGATCTCTTCAAATTTTGCTCAGTCAGAGCTTTATATAATTAGATATAAAGCTGTCTGACAGCTTATCTTTGCAAGCATGAGGTGAGCAGAGTCTAAATCTTACTTAAACCAAAATAAGAAGCTTTCAGAAGTTAATTTTCCTAACTCTTGCAGCTATTTACTTAGGCTCTTGACTTCACTAAGGGGCTGTACTGGTGATGATCAACACAGAAGTTATACTTCCATTAAATAATTTCTTAGAAAAAATCGCTTCCTTTACTGTACTTCAATATAATTAACCACAATACTGAGAGGAAGCTGAGTCTGCTTTTGAAAAAGCAATGCATGATTTTGATCACCATGATAAAGTAGCTTTTTAAAATAAAAAAATAATTGCATGACTTTGCCTAGAAGTGAAAAGAGTTGAATTAGTAAGAGTGGAAGCCACCATCTGAGATGTTCAGAACAGTTTGAGTATGATGGAGCTGCTTTAAAAAGCAAGTTAAAAAGCTGATAAAGGTGCACAGGTGCTAACCTGTGCTATTAGGCTGGCATCATTAGAATGACTTGAAATCATTGTTTTTCCCATATTCTGTGTTACCAAAAAATAGCAACTGCTCTTCTGAAGAGGTGACTTACTGACATAAGGCAGGCTGTTGATTATTGTAAAGAGGAAGTGATAGCTTTTGAGACAGTCTTAATGCAAAATATTTAGTGGACTGTACTAATGTATATATGCCCCTAAACTGGTAAAAAATAACTTGATTTAAAAGCTGAAAATCATTGTTTTGGGACAGTGTATGCTCAGCTGTATTGTGTTTTAAGTTTTTGAAGAGTAGTACATTAAGCATGGGCATTGTCATTTTTGAGTGGTGTTTTAAAGAAAAGCCTTTAAATGGATTGCAAAATCAGAATGCTACTGTTGTGTCTTCAGCAGTAAAAGTTCTGAAAAGTTTTGCTTGTGGTGCAAGGCACTGGTCCCCTCCTGTGCTCTTTTTGTAAAACTCTTTACTGGCGATCCAACATGATGTTTAACTAATCAGTCCCCCAGTATTTTTCTAAGAGAATTCTAAATACCAGTACTTCTATTAGCTAACAGTAAACAGAACAGCTCAGTGAAGCCTCTTGACAGCGTTTCCAGGTACATATATTTCCAGATCATTTAGGAATGAGGAAGTTGGATTTAAACAGTAACAGAAAGGCAAACAATGGTCTGGAGAGGAAATCTCAAGAGGACTTAAATCAACCTGAACACTGTCTGCATGTGTGCCCTTAACTTCTTGGTGTAGAGTCCCTTGGATGTGTCTGTTGTAGGAATGTTTTTAATTGATGATAGCTTTCCACTTCCTTGCTGATACTCTTACATCCCCCCTCCCAGGATTTGACAGTCATCACAGTAGTATAATGCTAAATGTTCTCAAGACCACTTATCCTTTCCTTCCAAGAGATGACTCTGGAAGGTTGCAAGCTAAAGCCAATTTTATAAAGAATCTTAGCATGCCGTCCAAGTCATCTTGTCAGCTTTTCAGTTTCCGTTTCACTGGCTCATCAATCCTGATCATATTTAGGGCAGAGAAGCAGTGCAAGCCAACAGCAACTAATGCTGCTTGTCCTTTGCATTCCTACATGAGGGATTAGAGGCATGGCTTAGAGGAAATAATACTGAGTTAGATATGCTGTCCTCCATGGATTCTTAATAGTTGGGGATGGAGATGTCAGTAATGTGCTGGTCTAGAAGATGATGTGCTTCTGTTATTAATGTTCAGTATATGGCTTGCTGAAGGGTGAGTTACACAGGGATGCTGTAAAAATTAAAAAGTTAGGACTTCCATAATGAAATGAGTTGCATTTTTTTAAAATGTATCAAGACACTTAATCTGCTATAAACAAACTGGTTTGCTCTGCCAAAGATAGAAAGTTTCTGCATTTTGACTTATATCAGCCAGAACCAAGAAGGAAGTAAAGGGATGCAATTTGTAGCAATTTCTGAGGTGAGCTGAAATATTATTTCCATTTCATACTTACTGATACTCCATGTATAAATAGTTTTGAAGAAAACTTTTCCAAATCCAAAGGTGCCTATTCTTAGTGCTAGTATTGTTATGTTAGAGCAGCATTTGAGTACTGTTACTTTTGTTATGTCATTCTTCTATTATATTTGAGTAGCACAAAAGCTGAGGGGAGTGGAGCTGATCTATGAGTAAATGAAGTGGTTCAGATGCAGGGGGTGATGCACTTACAGATGGTTCTCCTGCTCTTCCCATGACACAGGACAATCCGAGTGTGGCTGAAGAGAGACAGTGGGCAGTACTGGCCCAGCATCTATCACACCATGGCATGTAAGTACAGTATGGACCTGGGAAGTGGTGGCCAGCCATTGTATGAGTTTTGTTCCTATGCTTGTGTAGAAATACCTTCTCATTTCCCCAAGGACTGGATTCCCTCAATGATCTTGATTTTGGGAGCTTTGCAGCAAATTAGCTCAGACTTTGATTTGAAACTAGCTGCCTGGTGGGTGAGATCTATGACAGTGTTCTGTCAGAACCACATCCTCCACCAGGTAAATCATTGTGGATCTGCAGCTGGACGTGCCTCAAATGATGGCAAATAATTTGTCTGCCAACTAAGTGAGTTTTTCTAACCACTAGCTGAAAGTTGAGACATAAGAATACTCTCAGCTTTCCAAGGTGTGCATTTTTCTCTTTCAGGGCTGCATTTGAGATCATTTTAGTGAGTTCAAGTTCTTAAGTGTAACCAGCTGTTGCTGTTAGCTCAGCTTTCAGCCTGTGTAAAATTCCTCTTGCTGAGTTGCACCTTGTGGCAGGAAATCATGTTTGCGTATGGTTCCTGTTGGTATATCTGAGTTACAGTAGTCATGTTCCTGTCCTCAGCTTCACACATGGGAATTGAACTGTCTTTCCAAGGGATGTTAGCTATGCAGACTAGTTTCTATCAAACTACTTAAACAGCTTTTGTCCTGAGTGAAAGAATTGACTTTAATAAATGTGTATCCTAATACCTCTGTTTAAATCCTGTAATGTGCTTGCTTTTTTTAACAGCACCATGTTCTGCCATGGCTTATCATCATGACAGCAGACGGATATTTGTTGGCCAGGATAATGGAGCTATCATGGTAAGTTGCTGTGACTTTTCTTCTGAATGTAGGTTAGAATTGCTCAGATTGTCCATGTGTTGCTGGCAGCTGGTAGTCTGTTTTCTTTCCATTCATTGTGGAATGCTGCTACTGCCAAATGGCAGTTCAGCTGAGATGTATGTGGGAGGACTGCAAAGCAAAGGTTCTTCTGGCTAGATGTGAGCCAGGTAGCCTCAAGAAGCCCTTGAGCCATTAGTGCAGCAGTGGGCCCAAACAATGACATTTTGCCAAGGAGTTGTTTTGAGGGGAGTACAGTCAGCTGGGCAGAGTGCCCTGGTGATGCACTGACAGGGGTTTTGAACCACAGTGGGTTTGCCCCTGGCCAGAAGTATGGGTCTGTCTCTATCCTGCCATGCACACATCTCTGGATTTGCTTGCTGCAGATCTTTTTATGATGTAGAAATTTCAACACTTGCTCTAAAATTATAAGGGGTGTTCGTCTCTTGCTGGGAGTTCTCTCTTTCTCTACTTTTGCTGTAATTGCTGTCCCTGTCTTGGAGAGCATACACTTGGCAGAACAGAAACTGGGTTTTATTTTTGCCCTCTTGGTGAAGGAGGGGAATCTTGTGACTCTCAGATGCTTTAATGGTTTCCTTTCTCTATGAAAATAAGGTCAAAATAAGAACTGCCCCATAAGGAGCCAGGCTACTGCATGAGTGTCATAAAGAGTGATTCCACAGATAACTGCTATGAATAGCCTACAAAGAGCTGTGTAGAATTCTAGTGATAACTACTGGAAAATTCAAGTCTCAACTGGTAAAATTTCATTAAGTCTAATGGATCAAATAGAGAACGCTGTCACTTAAACCTGTCCCTTGTGAAGTCACAAACATGCAAATCTTAAGTACTATAAGATGCAGTTTTGTTTGCTCCTGCTGGGGACAAATGCGAACTTGTCCCTTCCCATAATCTCCCTTCAGCAAACTCAACTCTGAAAGGATGTTCCCTGATGAAAATTCAGTTCACTTAACACCTTAATTCACAGTTGGTATTGCAGTGTGCTTTGCTCCAGCCTCAGAAGCTGCTTGTTTTTTGTGGGATATGCAACTGCTATGCAAATTTTGGTCTGTGAGGTTGCTGCTTCTTTTTGCGTATGTGTTGCTTATGCCACTGTGGTATCCTCAAACAATTTCACTTTACTTTTAGGAGTTTCATATTTCTGAGGACTTTAATAAGATGAACTTTGTGAAGACCTATCCAGGTAAACTGTTAACCACTATCTACACTAACATTTGTGTAAACGGAAGGTATCTACAATACTTGGGAAGCTGGGCACAGTCACAGATTAATCGAATCCAGATATGCTTTAACTCTGACTGACCTTAGAGTTGCCACTTAGTTGGGGGATAACTGCCATAAGAAAAATGTTTTGTCAGACAGCTGAGTCCAAGTTGTAGTCGTTAAGCTCACTAAATCACTAGCCTGCAAGTGTAATGAGCCAGAACTAGTGAGCTCAGCTGGAGTAGTTGTACTACACGAGTGTTGGTGTAAGAGCTTTCTAAAGGTGCATTTTGGTATTTGCAATTTCTCTCCTTACTTCTTGTAATCAATGGGCTTGGTTACTCCTAGCTCAAGGTAAGAGTACTTACCTTCTCTGTCATCCTAGGGGGGCAACAGGGATGAAAAAGAGCTTATTTTTCCACTGTGTGGGAAACTGGGTTTGTGGGATTGTTGTAATATTTATAAAGATACTGATTTCAGCATTTGTCTACACATCCTTTAGAGAAATACAAAACTCAGTTGTTGGTTAAAATTAGAATATTAATGTGAAAGGCCTGAAGGAAGCTCTTAAAGACTGCAGATAATGTAGCAAAACAAAGTGCAGTTTGTCTTGTGACTCCCTGACACTGATAGAAGCAATGTTCTTGCTTGGGAGAGAAAGGCCTTGTTCTTAAAGCAACAAAACCTCCCTTTATCCTAAGGGAGATGATGTGACAATTAATCAAGGGAAGTACTTGCATCTTGGGGGGCAGGGGAGGCTTCTTTCTAAAGAAGCCCCAAACCAGGACACACGTGTAACTTCTTGCTCAGTGGCAGCATTCTCAACAAAGCTGGGTGGGATTTGGTTGCTGTCACAGGAAGCAGTTCGAATGCCATGGACTAGATATCCTTTCAGGTGCTTAGAATTATGAATGTGAGTATAGCTCTCTAGGCTTAGGGAAAGATGCATTTAATAAAACAATTCAAGTTTTTAGACGTGTTGTATTACTCCCCAGAAGTCCTGAGCTAACTAGAGGAAGCTGAGGGTTTGCTTGTTTCTTAGTCTTGGGTACCTGGGCTGATCTCAGTCCCTCTCTCTCTGGGAAAAAGGCTTTCAGCAGCTGACTGATGGGTTTGGTTCACTTGAGCTATTCAGAAGGCAAATCCTAAACAGAACTATGGTAACCTTTTCATCCAGCCTTGATGCAAGTATAATATAATGATAAAAGATTTCCCTGGGGCATTGCCTGGATATCATCTTCAACCTCTGTCTGTCTGAGTTAGAATGGAAGTACACAGCCCTTTGATTTTTGGGGAAAAATAGCTGGAATCTTTTTCTCCTCACAGCTCACCAGAATCGAGTGTCTGCTATTACTTTCTGCCTGGCATCAGAGTGGCTCATCAGCACGGGTCATGACAAGTGTATCAGCTGGATGTGTACCAGGAGTGGGAGCATGCTGGGGAGGCATTACTTTACCTCTTGGGCTTCATGTCTACAGTATCCTTTAAAAAATGATTGCTACCCTGAAGCTGGAAGAGTACTTTGTTCCTTTACCTCAATTTGTTCCCAACTTTTCACGTGTAAAAACTAGAGTGACATCTCTTGTAAGTCTGCTAACCCTTATTGTTATTAGAAGTTTAATACCTTTATTTCTGTTAGTGGTTATTAGATAGCAGGAGAGACTATGAGCTGCAGAAATCCCAGTCTGTACTAGTTCCTAATTTTGAGGTGTCTGTCTGTAGCATCTTGTGGAAGTGACTGTATCTATAGCCTGGCCCCTAGATTTCCTGGACAAGTTACTTTGTTCAACAGATGCCACTGTGCCTCTGAGTCCTTCTAGAGCATAAAACATCGTGAAAACCCTTTGGACTGCTTTAATTTTTCTGTCTTTGCTCAAGTTAATCTTTTCTATCGTTAAGCTACCAGGTACATTGAAACTTTATTCACCAGTTGTAATTTGTCTGTGTACAATTTGCTTTCTGTAAACTACATTTAACTGCAGCATTTGCAGCTTAGATACTCTGGTTGTCTATTCAGCTGTAAGTACTTCAGGGCATTCTTTACCCTATGTAAAAGACTTACAAACCCAGTAACTTGAAAGGTAGTTCACATATCAAAGCTTTTGAAAGTAAGCTTTTGAAATTCTAAAACTATTTTTTAGCTTTTGTTAATGGTGGCAGTTTAGATGTTTAGTAATTGAAGGTATTGGTTGCTGTATGAGGTTTAATGGCAATAATGTTTGAGAAGTAGCAAGATTCAAAAGCTGAAACAGGTCAACAACATCTCTTGAAGACATGAAGCCCTCTCTAGAGTGGCTCTATACCTGTGTCCTGGTAAGAAGCTGGGAGGAAAGCTCAGTTGCCAGCTCCATGTCTGGCCTTCTGAGGTCTCCCATCTGTGCAGACCCTGCCTTACTGTCTGAAGAACTGTCAGGTTTCTGCTGCTCTTCTTTAGAGTCCAGGGGAGTTTTGTCCCACAAAACATTCCATGTACAGCTCACCTCAGCTGAATGCAGCACAGAATAGGTTACAGCTGGTTTGTGTGTTGGAGACCAGCTCACAGCAGTCTGGTGAGCAGTCTGAGCCTCACTGAATTTAGTGGGTTCTATAGCTAATGCTATTGCAAATAATGGCACAGTTTATTATTAAATGGAGAAAAGAATATGACCTTTTATATCAATATAAAAATAAATTTCCATCGAAGAACTTGACATTTGAAAATCCACTGTAATTGCTCTGCCTTTAGACTTGTGTTTGGACGAACCACCTTGCTGGTGTGTGTACTAGGTCCTTGGTCTCCCTGTGGGGAAGGAAGTTGTTTGTTAATGATCCTGTGTGTAAGCTTCTGAAAAACACAGCAGAGTGCCTATTCTTAACTGGATTAGTGGGGATAAGGCAAGCCTGAACATCCAAGATGAAGAAAAGATCACATGTTCAGGGAGTTAGAGGATTTGTTGAAAGTAAATTGTTTATCTCAAGATCCTGAAGGCTTAAGAGATTTTGGAATGTAATCAGATGGCAAAGCCTCTGCGTTTTCACTTAGGGTGGTGGGCTTTTTGGTAGACTGTCTTTTTAAAGTTAGGCTTTTCTCTTCGATACCAGAGGCTAGTTTTCTAGCTGCTGCTTGTGTTTTTGTGTGGTTCCAAGGGGTCACCTAAGTTTATACACTGCTCTTGGGTAATGTGGTGTCAGCTGCATGGGTCTTTTGTTGCGCTTTCGTATATTCTGAGTAACAAAAGTCTTCTAAAAGCAGCAAATTATCTAGTTCCATTGACTTGCTATGTTTTGGTTTCTGGAGTTCATAGTTGCATCATGGCAAAAACCGAGTATCAGAACTGTTCTGAGGTGTAATGCTTTTACCCAATGTGCCACCTTGTTAATGGATCCCATGTTAGGATGTGGTATGGCTTTTATATCAGTGTTAACTGACAGAATCCTTTCTGAAATTAGTTCAGTTTTCAATACCACACTCAAGGACCTGCATTGGTGAACTGGGAAGTCCAGAGCAGAGGACAAGAAAGGAGATAGTCTGACCTTGCCACTAGCTAGAACATTGGGAGTGTACTTTCACTGTAAGGTGAATGTGCTGTGGAGGTTCCTTGTATCTTGGTTTTCCTCTCTTAGGGATATCAGCTACTAACATGCTAGAAAATGAAGGGTTTATTGGAGAAGATACTAGGTAAGACTGAATTCTGCCCAGTGTCCATGAGGTGCTCTTAATGGTTGCAGAGAGCTCTGCACTGCAATAAGTAGCCTGATGAGTTTTGGCATCTTGTAGACAAGCATGAGTGTATTCTGTAAATATCTGCTAGAAATGGCCTGAAGCTACTTGGCTTGCCTTAAACTAGGGCATGGATTATCTCATGGCTTTCTCCAGTGGGTTTCTAAAACTCTTCTCTTACTTTCCATACATTTTTACTTGCACACGTAGGGAAGCGTGATGAGAAGGAGGGAATCAGAAAGGTTTTTTAACAGTCTCCAACCACTTTAGAAGTAATTATGTAAATATTTATCTGGTGTATTAAAATGTTCTTTTCCAATTTTTTATACTCTCTAGCCGGCTGTTTCAGTCATGTAAAATACTCTTCAGACAAATAAAGCTTCTCCTTGACTGGTGTTCAGATATGATCATGAAACTCAGCATGCATTTGTTGGTGATTATTCTGGACAGATCACTCTTCTGAAGCTTGAGCAGAATACCTGCTCAGTTATCACAACCTTCAAAGGGCATGAAGGTAAAGTAACTCTTTGTCTTAAAGCCACTTGTCCCAGATACGGTACCTCTTTTTGAGTTGGGGTGAGATGTTCAGTTGCATATCTGCCTCTTAAGGGTAGATACTGGATGAAAAACAGTCCAGGGTGGTGGTTATCATAAGCTCTTGAAAGCTGTACTTGACTTCCTGTTAAAGAACAAGCACATTCTTGCTGAAGGGAAATCTTAGCCTTATAAATACCGACAGGTATTTTTATTATAGATGAAAAGTAAAAGTAAACATAAGCCTTCAGTTAAACACAAGTTATCCACTAGATGGCCACCTTTAAAAGCTTTAGTCTCCTTGACATTGGAGAAACTGCCTAGTTCGGGGCAAATGTCTCATCCACTATAGTACAGCTGAAGTCCTTATATCAAATGTAGAATCGAGTGCTCCATGACATTATGTAGATCCAGTCTGCTGCAATGAGTAAGGCAAGAATGCAAATCACAGAATAATGTGCAGCTTAATAATATGCTGAGAAAAATAAACAAGAGTGCCTTTTCCCATGTGGTACTGGCAGCTTTCAAATCAGCTGACAGTTTGCATGTGTGTAAGGATGAACTACTGGGTCATAAGTCTGACCCACTGGAAAAGGCTGCCTTGTTTAACAGCTGAAAGTGTAGAGTAGGCTTTGTTAAAGCTGGGTAGACTCCTGATCTACAGATGACTGTAAAATGATACACTTGGTTTTGAATGCAGGAGGCAAGTTGGGATTTTCAAGTGATAAGTGTCTCTTCTGCTTTCAAGGAGAATTTCTCTTTCTGTTTAGAGCAAAATAATTCTCTTGGCTGTAGAGACTCCTTTGCCTCTCTATACTTTTGCACTAGTCTGTGTTCGAATGCAACTTCTTGGTAGGTGCTGCAGTTAGTCTGAAAACAGAATATGTGTGTGGCACTTTCTTGTAGTGTGTGCTCTCACTTGAGTTGTGATGGGCTTCCAAGAACCAACTTCAGCAGTGCTGTCCACGCAGCAGCCAACTTTGGCTCATATATTTCCATATGGGGACTGCAATCCTTAAAACAAGAACTGAACTAGCATAAAAGATTATTTCAACTGGTGTAGTACCAGTTATGTCATCTTTTTTCTTTTTTTTTTTTAAAGCAAATCAGATTATGTGTAACCGTTTTTCCTCCACCATATTTGTGTAATATTCTCAAGATCTAGTAACTCTAAACTTAAATGGCATCTAATTCTTCTTTGAATGCAGTTGTGTTTGACAGACTTCAGAAGTCTGATTTCATCTTGTTTGCTTTCCAGCTCTTGCTAAGTGTGACTTCATAAGCAAGCAGTGTTTGCTTTGCAATTTAAATGGTCTCAAAGTTTGTTCTCAGCTTCCAGAATTCACCATGTGTAACAGCCTGCTCTGTGTAATGCTGAGATAGTATTCAAAAGTTAATGCCTTTTGGGTGCACATGCTATTTCCAAATGGGTCAGCTTGAAAACAGCATAGCCCTAAAGGAGGCAAAAAAAATCTCTTGCTTCAGAGCATTGGAAAGAACTGATTTGGGCTGTAATTACCATTCATCATCTTGGTTTTGGACTAACAAGGCTTTTGATGACAGCTGAGCAATGGAAGGATTCTTTAAAGGGGAGAATCTCTGCAAGGGAATAAAGTGTCTCAGCTTCACAACTATAGGTGCCATGAGCAACAAAATTATTTCTTTAGTCTCCTGGTTTCCGTGGGTATGGGTTTCGGATAAGCCTGCTACTGTCAGATGACTCATTTCTTTCTATCCCTAATTCACAGTCACACTGGGCCTTCTGAAATCTAGATTTTTAATTTGGTGAGTCGTGGCAGATTTGCTAACAGCAGTGAAGTTGTCACTTTGTTTCTTAGTCCAGCTATTTTAAGGTTGTAAATGGTTATGTGAGGGAGTTGCTTTACCTGAGAATACTGTGAGCTCTGCTGCAACCACTGACCAAGCCCCTCACTGTGTTGTAGGTGCTGGTTTCTGTTTGGCACTGTTAGTACTTCTATCTTCCAAAGCTCACACAGCAGCCTGGCAACTCTTAAAATCACCTGCCTAAATACAAGGGACAGAACTCAGGCTTTCTGGCTTAGGCTATATCTGTCTTCTTAGGGACATGTGTTCTATTGTCCAGTACTCCTTGCCTCTCTGTCAGGACTGCGCTTTGCTGTTGGATGCTTCCTTTGCCTTAAGGCTTTCAATATGTTACTGGAGTAAGGCAGTACTGCAGGTTTCCCTCTAATGCTCCAGGAGGGCATCACTGTGTTTGGAGCCAGTCCCTTACATCTAACTGCAGAATGTTCTTTCCTAGGGAGCATTACTTCCCTGTGGTGGGATCCTGTCCAGCAGCTGCTCTTCTCAGGTGCCTCTGACCACAGCATTATCATGTGGGACATTGGTGGAAGGAAGGGGCGGACGCTGCTGCTCCAGGGACACCGGTATGTAATGGAGTCTTGTTTCTCATACGTGTCCTGTAACGAACACACAGTCTCCCAAGAAGACTAAATAGCCTGGCAAGATATTTGAATCGTTGTGAATAATGGAGAAAATTACTTTTTGCAGAACCCTGAGTACTTTGAAGGGGAAGAAGGATAATCAGTACTAGGAAAGCCTTACTGATTAATCTTTTTTCTTATTCATGTTTAATACCATGGTTTAGAAGTAACACAGAAGTAGTTTATAGAAAGAGGTGGGTAAAAATCCTAAATCATCTGTTTTGGCCTTTTTGTAAAAATTGCATATGTCTGTATTGTAAATACTGCACTGAGTTACCTGTGAGAGGAGGGCTAGAAACTTTATGTATGAGCATGTTCATGTACACATATAAAATAAGCTTCAATATGTTCCTATTCTCTCTGTCTATCAGAGGTGATAACTGATTGGCTGAATTACAGGGTAGTGTCTCAACTTCAGAAAATGTCATGTCTCCCCTCTTCTGAAGTTGAGGTAGTTGTCTGTCACAATCAGCGCTTAATTTTTAGAGACCCAACACTAGCGGCTGTTTTTAAATGTAGGTCTCCAATTCAGTCTGACAGGCAGTTCACCAATGAAAATATATTCTACTTAGAAATGCACTGGTACTAGAGATCTTGTATATATTTAAAGATATTTATATAGAGTGTTCTCCTCTTGTCTAATTCCACAGATGCCTCCATCCACCTTTGATCAAGACTGATAACCTTAGCCCTAGAACTCTTGTTAAATCTTGAGGATTTAGTTTTATGGCTAAAGAATTAATAATAGAATCTTGGTTACGAAGAAGTAACTGAAGTCAGTGACTGGAGGACTTTATACTGCTGTTACTGCTGCCTTATGTGTCCTGGTGAAGACTTGTTACAGTTAGGTTCTGTTTGTACTGAAGGGGAAAGTAAATTCTTCTGAGAAGCAGCATGACTCCTTAATTCAGTGTAGATGTTGTAAAGTAGTTTGATACTACTCAGATTTTTCGTTTAATTTCTTAGGGCAGACTTTTGTTTTGCCATTACTTTCTTTAGGATTAAATTGTCTTATTGGTGAATGTATACTTTGCTTTGCAGCTACAGCCTGACTTACTGTGATTTGTTAGCAAAAGTGGAATCTCTGTCTGCTGCTTAGTTGCATCTTGCAACAAATATTTCTCTTTATTTTTCCAGTTGTGTCTGTTTTGACAAGTGGCTCTTCTTGCCAACACAGAAGAGTATTTGCACAGGCACTCTGAGCCAGTTAACACTCAGTTCACCGTCAGGGCTTACTGCCAGCAAATGTTAACATGGAACTGTACTGGTATTCTGGTCAGGCCTGCAAGAACACTTTCAGCAACATCCTGATGCCAGGATAGTGCTCAGGTGACAGCATCTGTTCACTCATCCTCAGAGCTCTGCTTAGGGGACTTAGCAAACTGGAAATCACTTCTGGGCTTCCTCAGTAGCTTTATTTACAAGGATAAATCAGTGTTTTCTGGGAAAGCAAGCGTTGTTTAAATGCCTGTGGGTAAACAGTGTGTGCTTTGTTCACAGTGACAAGGTGCAGGCTATCTGCTATATCCAGCTGACACGGCAGCTGGTGTCCTGTTCTGCTGATGGGGGAATTGCTGTTTGGAACATGGATATCAGCCGAGAAGAGGTAAGTTCATCTCACAGGTCAAAGATTTTTTTTTTTTTTTCCCATTTTCAGAGACTAATGTGACTTTCCTTAGTCAGTTTTGCCGGTTGCTTTCCCTATGCTGTCTGGCACTTCAAAGCTGAATGATATTATTGAAAGCTGTTCTGTTCTGTTCTGGTGACTGTCCATGCTGCATTGTAGTAAATGGGTTCCCAGGACAAGAAAGGTGCAGGAGATACTTGGGACTGCTTTGAGTTTTATCTCAAAGAGACAACAGGTTCACTGGAATGGCTGTGGCCTTTGCTTCTGGAACAGTCTAAAGCAGTTAAAGAAACCAATGGACTGTGCTTCAATAGTCTTGAAAAAGGTTCTCAACTTGTGTCAAAGCAGGTAAAGAAGTGAGAGGCAGATTTTGAGATGCAATTCAGAAGGCAGAGGTTCAGTCCCCAGGCAACATTTTTTTGTAAAGATCTCAGTACACAGCAGTTGACCTGGCCATACACTTTCTTTCTGCTTCAGTTCGTATCCATGGTGGTGCAACTGAGAATACTCTTGTTTTCTTACTGTCAGCAATGTAAGAGAATTGAAAAAAAAAATGCTTTGTTGTTCCAGGTTTCCTCCTGTCAAGTCTCAGGGAGACTTCCTCATGAGATGTATAAAGTTGTATAGAATATACAATTTCAAATTCAAATCTATGTACTAAAAATATTGTGCCTCTCTATCTCTTACAGGGATGTTCAGTTAAAGTATCTGAGAGAGCTGAAATGTGTAAAAGCTCTATTTTCATTTGGCCTAGTCCATTTATGGCAGAAAAAGTGTGTAGGTGGGAGAAGGAATGCTTAACGAACATGTGGGCAGGATGGAAAATGCAGATGAGTTCCTAATTATTTCAAACTGCAATCCCATGAAAATAAAAAAGATAATTACTCACAGAATTTACTTCTGGACACCTCCTTTCTTAGAGGGGATTACTGCCTTATAGCTTCTACAGTTTGGACTACACTGGTCCTTAAAAGCCATCCAGACAACCGGAGCATCAGTCTTTAAATGCCTGCAGCAGGTTTAGTAACTCAGATGTTTGAATGAGTTTTCTTATTAAGGCAGTAACATAACATATTCCTGTAGGCTTAAAAGGTGTAGGAGGTGTGCAGGTAACCAATAACTGTATTCTTGGGTTTGGGGCTTTTGTGCTAAACTTTCTTTGTACTGTGCTCTAGGCAATTTATTGTTGTAATGTCTAGAACTGAACCAGGGCATCTTTACAAGTAAAACTTTACTTTGGGTTCTTAAAACAAACTTCCTTGACTGTTGTATGAGGGAAAGTTATTCTGGTTGCTTACATCTCCTGCTCTTTTGTAGGCTCCTCGATGGCTAGAAAGTGATTCCTGTCAGAAGTGTGAACAGCCTTTCTTCTGGAATATAAAGCAAATGTGGGACACAAAGACAATGGGGTTGAGACAGGTGAGGTGCCTGATTTCAGTGCTTAGTGGTACTTCAGCACTTGAGCAAAATGTAAACAGAAGACCACTAAGCCACTAAGGCTGGTAGATCTTCTCAAGTCTTGGTATTTTTGCTGCTTTGAAGGGAGGTATATTGAGAAGTTGGCACTGCTAACACATTTCCAAATTCTGTGAAAGTGCTGCATCAAACTTCTGTCACAGGTCAAAGCAGACTGTGCTAGGAGTGCTCTGTTGGATTTCTCTGATTGTTCCCATGCTTTGGAACTATGGACAGCTAATCCTCAAGTGTTGTGTAAAATGGCAAATTTAACTGAGCATGTAGATGCTCACTCCAGTGAAGCACTAATGGCCCTGTTCTTACTGCACCAGAATGTGAAAGCTTTCCAGGTAGTTTTCTTTAAGAAGGGACTGGACAGGCACCAAATCACCTGTTTCTGGCTTCCTTAGACTGGAAGTTTTTAACTGGGTTGCTTGTTCAACCCTCTTTTTCCCCTTCTCCCAGAAGGAGCTCGCAGGAGAAGAGGATATACACAGAGAGTACGGACATAAATCTATTAATGATCCAAACGACTGTTCAGAACTCCAAAGATGTTGGTCTTTGGTTGAAGAAATAGGGCATTTCCCAACAGGTTGCTGTCTAACAGTCAGAAAACACAAGCTTTGATGTTTTTGTTGTTCAGTGGACACTTGGTGCAGTGGTCAAGTGACATAGTGTAGTGACTTACTTGTTTATTTTCTTCTTCCTTCATGAAGCATCATTGCAGAAAATGTGGGCAGGCAGTGTGTGGCAAGTGCAGCAGCAAACGGTCGAGCTACCCAATCATGGGATTTGAGTTCCAGGTCCGTGTCTGTGATTCCTGTTTCGAGTCGATCAAGGATGAAGAGTGAGTATTAGGGAGTAATAAACTGTAGTAACACTGCTGGTGTGCAGAAACCTTTGGGCTTGCTCCACATCCACACACAATGCTGCAGAACACACTGAGCTGACTCTCTGCTATTATGCCTTGAGGACTGAAAGCACTGTGATGGCAGAGATCTCCATCTGCCTCTGCAGGCACATTTGGATTAGATGTGGGATTACAGCATTTTTATCCTTTGTAGTTCTTCTTTTCCAGGAGCCCAGATCTAGATTTGAAATATATTTATCTCAACATTTCAGTTTAGTTAAAAGCTATTGATTGCACTTAAAATTGCTAAGTGTGTGCCAGACAATACATTACAGCTGCCAGGATGTACATGTATGAGTTCATGTACACTTTCGAAAAACTTTGGGAACATTCTTCAGAGCTCAACATTATTTTCCTCATGCAAAGAAATCAGGTTATACATTATTTGCTGTCTCATTAAACTTGTCTTAGAAATGAAGGAATGCCTTTTCTCTTGAAATGAATGGAGTAATCAGTTGTGAAAATTTTGGGAGTGTTTGGGGTTTTTTGTTGTGTTGTTGGGGCTTTTTGTTTGCTTGAGGTTGGGTTTTTTTGAAAAGTGGGATGCTGTGCCCTAGTTGGCTTCTGTAGTCAGCAGGGGAAAAATGTACCTGCGCTTGACTTTGTAAGCCAGAAGTAGAAGTATTTGCTAGTTCAGTGTCCCACTCTGCTCTAGTATTATTAGGCACGCTGCAGAAGGCCAGAAAATGTCACACTTGTACAACTCCACAAGCAGTGCCTTAGCATGACTTGCTGATTTAATTCTGTCCTCTTCAATATGGTGCTGCAGCTCTTGGAATTGACTTAGTAGTACTTGAGCAACTTAATTTTCTTTTAAGTTTATTTTGCACTGCTGTAATGATGCCATGAAGCTTCGTCTGATGGCTGGCTTTCATTTCACTTGTTCTTGTGCAGCCGTACTTCCTTGGCAACCTTTCATGAAGGAAAACACAACATTTCACACATGTCCATGGACATCTCCAGAGGGCTGATGGTGACCTGTGGGAGCGACCGGATTGTGAAGGTATTGCTGCGTCTCTTTCCTGCATTTCTAAGGGATATTTAATAGAGAGTTCATTTTTGTGAACTCTTTCTTTCTTTCTGACAACTATTGCTTTAAGGTATCTATTGTGGGAAGAAGGAATTGTATTTGCTAGGCTGTTCTTCTGCAGCTAAATGAGGAAATGACTTGTAACTCCACTGTATGGAGTGCAGCTGTTGGATCTGTTACTGTTGTGTCTCTGAACAAACATAGCAGGCGTGGGCAGCAGGAGAATCTGCCAGCAGCCTTAAAGGCACAGAGCTGAGGAAACGTGTAGGTTCCTTTGCTCTTAGCTCCATGGCTTGGAACATGGCCACGGAAAGCCCTTGTTATGAGACAGTGACATGGAGCTCAGACTGATACAGAATCTTGCTGTGCCTGAGCTCTGCATTCACCATGCATGTCACAACTGAGACTGTGCCATCCTGTCCTTGTTTTGTTCTAAGCATGTTTGTGACAAACTGCATAGCACTTCTTAAAACAGACCTACACAGAAGTGCGCGAAGACTCCTGAGCCCCAAATTTGGCTTTTGGTTTGTAAGGCTGGTGTAACTATGAGATTTTGCTCAGGCATAGATTAACTTTGTGTCCAGGGATGTCTTTATGTTTGCTTCTATGCCTTTTGCAGAAAGCCCTGTGAGTCTGACACTAATGTTGTGTAATTCTCCACAATTCTGTTCCAGATCTGGGACATGACACCAGTAGTTGGCTGCAGCCTTGCCACTGGCTTCTCTTCCCGCTGATCTCCTCCGTGGCAGGTTTATGCACCTTATGTACAGCAATATTCACCGAATGAATGGAATCCTCAGAATATTACTGCAAACACTGGTTGCTTGATTCTCCTCCTGCTGCTGTTCCAGGATGGACAGTCACCCTTGTAGAGCGCAGCTTTTCTGTTGGGCTCCCCGGGAATCTCCGTGGTGCTGAAGTGCGGTTCCGCAGCCTCTGGGACTGGCATAAATGGTTTATCTGCAATATGACACCTGGATGGAAGGACCTGTTGTCTCTCAGTTTACATATGTGGTGTTAACAATGTGCTATCTCTGCTGATATATCTTGTACAGATGCCTTGTAGCTAAAACATTACCAGAGTAAAATGAGTGTAGTAAATTCAGTTTGTGCAAATAGTAAAATAACTTATTCTCTCTTCCAGAAAGCAGTTCTGTTGAAATGTTTTTGAGCAGTCACTGTCTAAATTGCCTCCAAAAGGTATGTTGGTTGTTCCTATGGAAGGAGGAGATAGTTTAAACTGGAAGGTAGCTTCTTTCAGATGAGATAGTAAGAGAATCTTTGATCACACAAGATCCTTTATTGGCTTTCTTGTAGTGTTTGTCTTCAAGTTCCGTTGTTGGTGAAATCACTTTTGTGGAACAGCTGTTCTGTGTAGGTAGCTGGTGAGTCTGCAAACAATCCTGGGGTTTTTATGTAGTGTTTTAGCATAGCTGATAAACTTCTGTAGTTATGAAAATGTGCAGCCCACCTACTCTAAAAACTGGCCACAGGTATGAGCCATGTACTTTGACAACTATAATGTTGTTAGAATGGAAACCTAAACAAATCTGTCTTGTTACAAGGAACAGTTAAGAAAAAATGGCCAGCTAGATTTTAGAGATTTTTTTCTGTGGAGAGGCTGATGTTCTTTAATGTTACGGAACCTGTCTCTGCTAAAGTACAGCATAAGTTCAAATACTGTCTTGATGTTGCTTCAACAGATAAATACTGAGCAATAATTACTGAGGTACTGAACAATTGCTATTTCCCTGCACCTAGGAGTGTTAATACTGAGATATCTGTATTGATCCTTTCCTGTTTCAAAGCTGAGAAGTATGAAGAAGAGCTGTGAAGCTTGTGCAGTTGGCACATAAAGGAAATAACCAGTGAGAGATACTGTCACTAAACGGGTTTGTCAGTTGAGTGAATCTCCTACATTTTAATACTTTAAAGGAGAATTTCTTCTGTAACTTTGGAAGCTAAGGTGATATGTCACAGAGTTTAAGCTTGGAGCTGTTAAGACGTTTCTGAAAACAGATGCAATATGTGTGAGGACAAAAACAGGTAGGTCAGCTGGCCTGGAATAGGTGGTGTTACACAATTATCAAAGGTAATATGCTCTTTCTGACAGAAGAGTTGAGGGTTAGACTGTCTACTTACAGCAACAATCAAGTGGTGCTATGAGTGTTAGTGAATTCAAGTCCTCGGTGTGTAACTTGACACTAATAATCTGCATTGGACCATGCTGTAGGCTGAAATAGATTAAGGTCATTAATATGTCATGATTCACTTGCATTTTAAGCCAAAAATCTGATAGTCTCCAAAGGGCATTAGAATCCAGATATGATAGTTACTGTTACTTTGTCGTTTTTTCCATGGGCCTTCTCTGGAAGTTTTGTGAAGAGTTTTTTATTTGCTAGCCTTATTGGGCCACTGAAGAATAAACAAAACCATATTTTGTGGGGATCCCAAAACTTGTCTGGCCTTCAATCCAGGATTTAGCATTTGTCACACTGATTTGATTCAACTCTGACTACATGCTGTATGTCTTAGGTTTTTTTGGGAAGGTTTATTTCTCAGCTGTTGAGGGGAAATCAGCTTGCAGTTGAAGAGCAGTTGCAGCTTTATGCTCTAAGGCCTTCACTTTTCTAAACTAGAAAAGGAAGTGTTGCAGGGGTGTATAAGCTCTTAGCTCTGAAAATTTTCTGCATTCAGTTGCAGACTTTGTTCTGTCTGGTTCTGGAAGAGGACAGAAGCCTTCTTCCTTGCAGCATGTAAGGCAGAACATGAATTACAGTGCTAGAAATGTTTAATATCTCATTGTAATAGGTTAGGAGGCTCTAGGGTGTGGGTTAAGCTGGGAGATTGATGTAGATGTGCACCAGTGAGTACCATGTTTTTCAACCCAGGCATTCTGAAACCTATACCCATGATGCTGAGGTGGGACTCCTCTGCAGTTAGCACTCCAGAACTCAGCTTTTTTAGTTCTGATTACTCAATATGCCCCTGCTCAGCACACAGCTCCCCCCCTCCCTTCCCTGTGAATATTTCCTCTGCTTCTTTACATTATGTTTTTGCCACTAGATAATATATTCTCTACTGCCTAAGGAATCTATTTTCTATAATTGATATACTTAAAGATAGTGTCGGTTCAGATATAATGACAATAAAGGCCACTAAATCATTAGTCTTTTAAGTATACTCTTGGTGTTGAATGAGTAATGCTCACAAACCACTAAAGAGAGAGTAGTTTTGTTTATAAACTATTTTGAAGGCACACGCTCTCTCATGAAACTGAAAATACTTCAACTATGTCAGCTCAAGTGTGCAATTACTGAGAAGCCTTGATTTGAAGCATTACTGATCTCGCTTGTGTAATCTCTTCCTTTGGGGCAGGGAAGGGGAGCAAAGGGTACTAATATGTGCTAATTCTTTCCTAGTTGTATTTCTGTACCCTGCATAGTTAAGAGAATCTAGATAAATCTGTCCTTTGCTCCTCCTTGTCTGTTTTTTAAATTTTGATTACATGTACAATAAAATATTTCTTGATATTCACTTAGTCTATTTGGATGATCCATCTTTTTTTCCATCCTGTGAAAGCACAATCTGCATTTTGTGCTCTGGCTCTTCCTTTCTATGCCCCATGTACAAAGTATAGGTTCCTGGGAAAGCTTGTGGGTGTGTTGTGTTGGAACTGAATGAGCTGCAGCAGGTCAAAGGCCTACAATGAACCCGTGAGCTGAGAGATGAGCAGCTGCTGTGTGATCCCAGTTAGGGATGTGTAACCCTATCCTGTGTTCTGCTTGCCAGCTCATACAGACATCTTCTCTGGTTGATCTGGCTCCCCCTCAGAGCTCTGCAAAGGTTCCTGTCTACAGAGAACCACATGATCCCTTCCTGAGATGCCTTGGGCCTGTCTGAGGTGCCAAAGAAATGCTAATTTTGCTCGATGGGGTGAGCACAGCCTACAATATAATATACACAGAGGACACAAACTGCAGCCACATAAGGTGGTTGCACTTGTTTCATGATACTTTCTCACAGAGAAAGAACAGAGATAAACTGGAAAGCATCCTTACCCTCACAGCTGATCACAGCCTTCACAGGCTCAAATACAGCACTGTCGGGCTTTGTAACACTTGGAAAGTCTGAATGTTGGTTGATGAGTATGTTGTGTAGCTTACTGCTTCCTTGGAGTATTTGGGTGCCAGAGAGGGAATCTGGAAGAGCTTGACAAACTTGCCACCTTTGAATGAGGGCTGAAGAGCCTGTGTGGTATATTAGTGTTTTTGTTGTTGTTCTGTTTTGTTGTTTTTTTGGTTGGTTTTTTTTTTTTTTTTTAACATGATATGTTTTATTTTGAACAGCTTAAACTTCTCACCTTTCCCAAGGCAAATTCCAGAGTTTTCTAGTTCCAACAAAATCTGACTGGAAAAAAATGAAGCTGTTGCTGATCTATAGTCAGAAAAGCCTATTTAGATGTCTCTGTAGACCATCTTATGTTTTGAATAAGGCATATGAACTCTAGTTAAAACTGAAGATGCTAGAGAATTGCAAATGGTGTACTTGTAGTGAAAGCACAAAAATAGATGTATTGGTTTTCTAACTGAGAATGCACAGTTGATCACTTCTCAAATTCCTGATACTGAAAACTTTACTTGGATTTCAGATAGCTGTGCCAGGTCTTAGTACCTGTAGTGTTGAGTTTACTCATTGAGGAGATGTAGAATACGCTAGATGCAGGAAAGGGACAGATTTTTTTTATGTTGATCAGATTCACTACTACACAGTTCAGAAGGAAAGCTCTCTAAGTTTTTTTTTTTTATCTCTGTTGACCAAGCCCTCTGTGCTGAATGACCTGACTGTGAAATGCCATGATCAAATGCTACAGAAAATGATCAATTTCTGGCAGCCTAACATTTAAAAACTGATTTTGTCATCAACTCACCATTTTAGAGGGAGTTTCAATGTGGCCTTTGAAGGCTTTCTCTGCCTCTCATTCACAGAAGGCAAGGATCAAGAATGTCTTAAGTGACTGTTATCAAGTGATCCTTTAAAGTTTCTGTCCCTTTGGAAGATGTAAAGGCATGGGCTCTAGGTAGCTGTGTAGTCTGCTCAGCTTCTAACATGCAAAAGCTAATTGTTGAACAGATTCCAAGACAGAATTACTTGTTTTATTATTCTGGCAACAGAAGTATCAAAATAGTATCAGTAATAAAATCTATACAATTTTTTCATATAACAAAACATCAAATAACTGAAATATATGGGGTCCTTATAAATTTTACTTTTGCTTCTATGCATGACCCTTTTCCTCTCAACATGTCAGCAGCTCCAAGTTGCTCTAACTATCTGCTGTCTGACTCATTTGTACCCAGGGTCTCTGACAAGTTTTAGTGTATAATCTGCTCACACAAAGAAATAGAAGCATATTCTTTGACTTACTCTTGATGCATTACATTAATGTTGGTGGGATTGACTGGCATGTCTGCTGAAAATTTGGTACATTCATTCCTAAATTGCTTTGTATCATAAAGATGTTGTGGGTTGTGGAGGTACATGTTTTTTAACTCTTTACCTTGTTTACAGAAATACACATTAGGGTTTAATTTGCTGCTAGCTTTGCTATTCTAGCTGTCTTTCAAGTAAAGAAGATCCTATGCCTTGCACTATCTATACTGAGTCTTCTTTCTGAAGCCTGTTTCCAGCTGCTCTCAAAAATCGACATGTGTATATCTGTCAAAACTCTTAAGTTTTCACGAGCTCAAGTGCACCTATGCAGCTGATCAAGAGTGGGCAGTGCTTGCCTGAACTCCTTGATGGCATTGCTGCTAAGCCATGGCTGGTTGTCAGTTCTAGTGCTGTCCTTTGTCTTTTCCCTGTTCTTATTCGTTTCTCTTTCTTTCTTCCATAGTATATGGCTCCTTCTCCAGGTTTCCTCCACAGCAGCACATCCTTATTGGAGTTTGGCTCCCTGAGACAGGCAATAGCAGCTCTTGAAGCACAACGGCCCTGCTCACCTGAGCCTCCTGATCTCTCTTGCAGTGATTGAATGAAGGACGGTGGAGGCAGCAGATGTGAAAGGTGAGTGTGCTTTAGGAAACAACCCACTTCCTTTTCCTCAGTTAAAAGGCTCCATCCCATTAGGCACCCACAGCAGTGCAGCCATTACTTGGTGATGGGCGGGGAAGGTGTGGCATAAACACAACTGTCAAGAGTCAGGGTTTGGAGAATGCCAGGGTGATTTCTGCAAGGGCAGAGAATTGCATGTGTCTTGTGGGACACTCAGTTTAAAACTTGAACTCACAGGCAATAACTGATAGAAACAGGGACTGTTCATTACAGTCCTTTTATGGAGAAGAAATGCTGGGAATATCAGCATGCTCACAGGCAGTGAGGGGTGCTTTAGTCTTCCTACTCCAAAGCAGTGGTTCCCTGTTTTATGGTATGGATAAACCAACTGAGCACTCTGCTGTTTCAGGAGCACGGGAGCCTGAATGGGTTTTGGTTTTACAATCAGGATGGAAGGAGGAAAACCATGAAAGAAACTGAGTGAAGGTGTACAGGACAAAGAACTGGCACTGTGGTTAAGGCTTGCAGAGCTGTGATTTTGGGGAGATAAGAAAGGATGCTGTGGATGTAATAGCTGTTCATGCAACTGAACACAAGAGGGCTACAAGAACACATTTTCTCCGCATTGAAAAAGTGCTCGATGGAGCTTTGGTAATGCCTGTCTACCTTTTGGCCTGCTTTTAATTTTATACAGCTGGGAAATGAAATAAAATGCCACTTGACACCCTTTAAGTGCTTGTGTACACCTATCGCTTCAGTAGAGGCTATGATGATTTGGATTGCTATTTTTAACACTTTTCTAATACTTTAAACTACTTAAATGTTGGGACTACTTACAGAACATGTTGTTGCTGATAAGATACCAGCATCTGTGGCACAGATACATAATGTGGTATGTGCTCTAGTGATATGAATACTTTGTTCTGCACTTAAATTGTGGAGAATCCAGATTGTGTGAGCAAATAAGGAAAAGGGAACATAGGAAAAGCAGTCTGGAAAAGTACAAGTCCCGCCTAGTAACCAAGTGTTAGGTTGCTTCTCTATTAATCAAAAGTGCAATTAAAAGCTACCTCCTGGAGCTGAATTTAAATTGGGCTTTTAAAGTTTTTTTCTTTCCCCCACAGACCTAGTATCAAGTGGTAAAAAACGTGCACAGCAGGTCTCCTATAAAATCACCAAGTGGAGTGTTCATCAGCCTCAACTCCTTGGTTTACGCAGGTCAACTTACCTGAAGTAGTCTGTGAGCTCAGTTCAGGTGCTGAAAAATAATACCAAAGCATTTTCTGGCTAGAATCAGAATAAGTGTTCAGTGTTCTGTCTCATTTGTTGTGGTGTCCGTGTCAGTGAAAAGGCTTCTTTGTGCAATAAAGGGTGTTTGTTTTTTGTTTGTTTGTTTGTTTTCAGAAGGAAAGCTTGTGCAGTTTTGTCGAGAAGGAATTGAGAATGTTAGATTTTGCTCATTCCTTACTGTTCTTTAGACAGTAGTTTGTGTCTCTTAACTGAAGCTGACAGGATTTGTTTCTCTTAAAATGCACAAGTAAATAGCTTCCCAATTAATTGTGTATCATTGCTGAATATATATCTTTACCTGTATGGTTCAGGATTAGCTTCTGAAGTGCAAAAAGGCTGCAGAGATTAGGAGGATCCAAGACAAAGCCTGTTGCAGGTTTAGGCATCTGACATTCTAGCAATGACTTTTTTTTCACACAAATAATGCCCAGATCCACCAAAACTGATACTTAGGAGCTAGGGAAGTTTCTTCATCAGGTGTAGGCACCCAAGGCTCACTGAATCCACTGTAACTCTTGATGTGAATGTTTTCTACTTCTGAATATGACAGGCTGCTAGGAGAGTGAAATATAAGCAAAGAGGATTAAATAAGCCACAGCAGTAAAAAGCTCCTTGCCTCTCTTAAAAGCCTGTTTCAAAGAACCATTAAGAAAGAAAATGTTCATACTCCTTCCATGCAGAAAAGGAAGCCAAAAAAGAAGGGTCTCAAAACTGCCTTCTGCAGCAGTTTTGAGTTAGAGAAATAAATATGCATTACTTTGCAAACATTCATGTTCAAGTTAACTAACTGGGCCTAAGGGAAGCACTGGAAGGAGTTCATGGTATGGCTTTAACTGCCGTAAGTTCACCCCATTGGTTCACCTGGCACAGCTGTGTGCCCCAGCTGCCTCCCCCTGCTCCCACTGCTGAGTGACACTAATAGCTCAAACTTCCCAGCTAGGAACTACTGATGGTTATCTTCTTTATCAGAAAATTATGCAGCTACACTGTACTAGTGGCAGAGAGGTGGGAGGGGAGAATTCCAAGTCCTTACCATGGCTAGTTAGGCAGTCATTCAATGCAGCCTGGCTTTCTGAGCTGGAAAGCATCTAATTTAGGCATGATCCTATATCTGCAGGCTTGTTTCTGTAGGGCTTCACTCTGCCAGCTTCAAGATTGGCCATAATCAGCTGACTTCGGCCACTGCTCTTAATGTTCCCTCTATGCATGTTGTGTTTGCTGCTGCTGACACCACTTTTTTCTGATTACTTGCAAAAAACACACAAGCAGCAGGCTGGTTCTCTTGAGTTTATGACCTAATTAGGTAGGGTCTTTGCAGAGAAAATAAAATTATTGGGAAACAGTTGTTAAGCAAAAAAATACTATTGTCCATCACCTGAGTGAGTTACACTTACTAGTAACTTACTAGGTAGGGTGTGAGGGGTATGTTCATGCCTTAATTTTAAGTTCCTTTTGGAGTTGAAAGTATTGACGCCTCACATCTGTAGCACAGCTGCACTGTGGTGTCCACATTCTTGTGTGCTGGACAAGTCCAGTTCTGAGAGTTCTCTGAGACCTGGGTTTCCCAGAGCTGCAGTGCTATCTGTGAACACTCCCCGTTCACCAAGGAGCGTTTGGGGTCTAAGTGCAGAGTCAGCCCTCTGTTGTTCTGCACAGGCCACAGCATGCAGAGCTGGGGGTGCAAGGGACAGGGGTATGGACATGGTTGTGGGGAAGGATGATGTTCACCTCCTGAGAGAGGCACTGTGGGTACTGTGGCACTTTATGTGGGTCATTCAGAGAATCTGGTAAAAGGTTTTGGTCTGCTTTGACAGATTCTGATTGTACCAAGTATGTATTTGGCGGGCTCACTGAAGGCAAGATGGCCCCAGTAAGGGGCCAGTGCTGTCTGGGAGCACAGCACAGTGTGTGCTGCACCCCACAGCACCTAGGGTGAAGTGTTCCTGCCCTCTGCAGACAGTGCTGCTTTATGGGCCCAGGATGGGTACTCGGGAAGGGCAGAGGCCAGGACCAAGTGAGCAGATGAGGCATCACTGAGATCTCTAGGGCAGCTGGGCCTTGTAGTTTGTGTGTGGTGCATTCCAGGAGTGAAAGCAGAGCACCGTGCAGCCAGCAGCATCACAGCACAGCCTGCCATGTGCTGCTGGGGCAGAAACCAGAACTGAGCAAGCTGCGGTGAAGGTCTGCAGGGAACAGTGTGTCTGTACAGGCCAAACCAAAACTTAGGGAGGGCTGAGGGGAGTAGGGTCATGCACAGTTAAGGGAATGTGGAAATGACCTCCATGCTGTTGAATGAGCATATGAACGTAAGGAGCACACACCTGCATCTGCACTCTGCTCTTGCAAATTTGCATTTCCAACTGGGAGCAGATTTCAACCCAGCTGTCCTCTCAGCTCTACATGCACAATTTTTTTTGGCCAGGGATCTCTCTCTTCTCTGAAGCTAGAGGCTGCAGAGGGGTTGTCGACACCACAGCGATCCCTGACGTCCCCAAGCCCCTTTGGATTTCTTTCCCTTTCTCACTGATGGCTGACATGCACCACTCCACCCAGGAGCAGGGCACAGCTCTTCTCTGCCTGAGCAGTTGGGATCCATATCCTGGACTGATGCATGCTGTACTCTGGGAGATGTTTCTTCTTTCAACTGCAGACACGGGACTTAAGCATGCTGAGTCTTCTCACCTTAGGCTCCTGTGGTAGTTTGCATCTGGATCAGACTCCTCCTTACTAGTCCGAGAAGCCTTAGGCCTGGATTTAGATCTTTTGATTCAAATGCTGAGTCTGTGGATGTTTCACATTCTTTTGGCACCAGCTGCTTATCAGCAAATCCTGCCACAGGTTACAGGGATTTGCTGATGTCTTGCCCTCTCATCCAGCTGCATCACAAAGCACCTGTGAGCAGAGCCCAGCCATTGAAGGTATTTAAACTATCAGAGTTCCATTTTGATGGAGATGGGCAGCAGAGCAATCATGTCTGTAGATCTACCCGTGTCTTTAGGGCATGAATGCTTGGCAGGGGAGTAGCTCGAGCCAGCGGATGACGTGAACTGGGTTTTATTACTGTCGGGAATGCCGAGGGGAGAACCTTTGAGCGGTTCACGCACGTACAGGGCAGCAGGTGGGTCACGCCGTGCGGGCGGGGGCTCGGCACGCCCGGCCTGTCAGCCCCTCGGGGGTGTCGGTCTCTGGAGCCGTGCCCGTGCCCGGCGGTGGAGCCCGGCCCGCGGAGCCCGGCCCGTGCCCCGCGGCGCTCCCGGGGCGGCGGCAGGAGGCGCCGGGAGTTCCCTTTCGGGGCATTGTGGGAAGGCGCGATGCGGCCCGGCCTCACCTGAGCGGGGCGGGCGGGACGGAGGCGGCCGGGCCGGGCTGGGCCGGCTCCCAGCCAGCCGCCGCACCATGGTGAGTGAGCGGGGCCGAGCGGAGCGGAGCGGAGCGGGGCCGGCCGGGCGGGAGCAGCGCCCGGGCCCCGCCGGAGCCGCCGAGCCCCTCGACGGGCGCGTTGTCAGGAGGGCGCGGAGCCAGGCCGGGCGGAGCGGGGCTGCCCCTCGGCACCGGCTGCGCCGGGACGCTGAAAGCCGTTCCCAGGCGGGTTCCAACAAGGTTTGCACCTGTTTGGGGGAAATGAAAGTTTTGTTCTTTTCCGGTTTGTTTTCCGAGCCTCGGGATGAGCTCGGGTCACGCCGAGAGCCTTTCGCAGACAGCCAGGAAAACAAGGCATGTTACAGAGAGGTTTTATAAAGTCTTCCTGTAACTCGAGGAGCTGAGGTGCAAGTCGGCTCCAATACCTGGAGAAGGATCGAGTGAGGTTTCGCATGGGTCTGTCTCTCTTTAGGCTGACCGGTGGCAAAGCGGGTCACTGTTGGGCAGTGGGTTTTCTTGTGTCGAGATCATTGGGAACAGCTTTTCCCCAGGTGTATTCCCTGTTGTCAGGTAAGTGGACTGCAGCATTCCCTGCAGCCCGGGTGCTTCTGCACCACTGCCGGGTCTGTTGGGTTTTGGCTGCACCTTTCCATCAGATAATGCACCAGCGAGAGAGCGTATGGGTCTGGTTCTGCTCTTGTCTGTCGCTCACCAGTCTCGCTGTGCCACCCGGCTCCAGGGCTGGCGGTGGCCTCTTCGGGCTTGGAAGGGGCAGCAGCCCCTCAGGTTAGAGGGCTGACGGGCAGGATCCAGAAGCCTTTGCCTCCCCAGTGCTGCGCTTGGTGTTGGTTTGCTGAGATCAGACAGGGTTGCTGTGGATGCTCTCTTCTGTTGTGAATGATGGTCAACGTCCTGAGAACAATGCCTCGATCTTCCTCAGGGGGGACTGCAGGCTTCCAGGTAGTGAGATGGTCAATGATGCCTCTTGATAGAGAAACCATCTCACTGCTTGCTAATTCAGGCTTGAGGCAGGTTCTACGGGCATCCCCCGAGCTGCTGTCTTGCACAATTTGCCCATTGTGTGCACCTGTAATACCAGTTACTGGCAGTGCAGCTGAACAGAAGCCTCTCAACTCCTTCAGTGGAGGCCAAATGCTGTTGTTTGTCTCTATCCTCAAAGGCAGAGCTGTGTTGTTTCTCTTCAGTGGTTTAGCCAGAATGCTAAATATGTGTTAGTCTCCTGTATTTAGAAAGGTGTACCTGTCATTATATTTGCAAATAGAATATGCACAGTAATGAGTTTACAGATGGCAACACAGTCTCCACGCCTTAAGTCCCTGTAGAGATGTAGCTTTTCTGGTTACACCCCGAGACAGCCCTACATACCCACATCCCTCTGGTAAAGCTTATGTAAACAACTGGAGTTCCTATTTTGCCCTTGAAGGTCAGTAAATATGGGAGCTGATTTCAGGGAATCTGATCTCAGAACTCTCCTTGATGCATGTACTTCACAAATGCCAGTTTTCAAAGCACTCACGACAGTCCCAGGGGAGCACTGCTGACAATAGTGCTGCTTATTGACGGTTTGGAGTCTGGCTGCTGTATTGATGGTTAGAATTTTACAAGGTGAGTGTGCATTCTTACAAGTAAGAATTGTAGTTTTCCTTTTTTTTGAGACCACAGTACAAACAGTTGTTTGTGTTACTGCATTATATTAGTGCTGTCAGCCTTACCGTGTTCTCTTGAGGATCTGGTGCTGATGAAACAGTGCTTTTGTCAGGAAGCTCTAGCTTTAAATTCCTCTGTCATCCAGTCTCAGGAGAGCGGTTGTTAACAGTTGGTTGTGAGTCAAGAAAAAAGGGTTTGCCGGGTTACAAACCAAGAATAAGCCTTATGGGTGATGAACTTTCAACAGGTCATTTAAACTTTCCATAAACTGGTTCCTCTGTTTTGGAATGACAGAGTTGTGCTTGCCACCTTTTTCTGTGTTTTGAGATGGAATTAAAGGTGCTTGTGCAAATGGTACCCTGTCTCAGCAAGAGGGTTGTTCCAATTGTTTGCTCTCTTGTAGATTTCCAGGCAAGTTTCACGGAAGAGTCTGATTAGCAAAGCTGATTTCATATCCTGGTGAGAAACACAGCTTTTATGCCCAGGTTGTGCTTTGTGACATGTTTTTTAAAAGATTACTTTTTAGAAAGACTAAATTCTGCTTCCTGACATGTGTGGGTGCAGCAGAGGTACATGTCATGGAGGATTGCTGTCTCAACAAAGTCAAAGAGTGGGGAGAGAGCACAGAGGAGTAAAAGATAAGTCTCCCCAAGGACATGTGTTGCTGTAGTCTCTTGTGCCTGTAAATGTTGCAACACCTCGATCCTACTGCTGCCTCGGTGTTATCAGTATTACTTTTGTGAATAAATACAGGGCTCTGCTTGCGTAGCTCTGCATGCAGGATTGGTGCCTGAATAGTAAAGGGTCTGGTTCTCTCCTACCTGTGCTACATCACTACAGGGGGACAAATTAGTACTTGTGGGCATGATCTGAAACCCTGGAGAAAGATCAAAATAATCCCATTGAGCACAGCGGCTCTGAAATTGTACTTGGCCTGAATAGCAAAGGAGTTGGCAAGCACTGTTTCCACTTAGCAAGACATTTGATAACCAGTCACTGATCTAGAAGCTGGGGTGGAAATATTAATTGCTGTGACTGCTTCTGCTGGCACCTGCCTAGTGTTTGGAAATGAACTCTCAGCTCTTCTGAATATTGATCTCATCAACACTCTCAATGCTCTTAATTGTGAAAATGAACATAGATCTGCAAAAGACGTTCTCAGTGCTGCACAGAATTTACAGTTCTAAGAATGACTGCTTATTTTCCACCTGTGATGCAGCTGTGTATTGGCCTCACAAAGACAATGAATTTTGCCTCTAGGCATTTACCTCTGAAAGACAAGAAGGGCAGTAGGTTAGATCAGATGAGAAGAGAGAAAATGACAAATAAATTAGTCTGTTGTTCAAGACAGCAGTTCTTATGCTACATGACAAAAAAAAAAAAGTTGATGTGGTATTTCCTTGTTAATTTAATTTTCCTTGTCTTGTAGTGAACTTTTACTGTAGTAGTACATAACGGCAATGGAATGGCCTCCTGTTTAGAAGATCCTGAGCTGATAGACTTTCTGCTTGCAAAGAGGTGACTGCAGGGGGAGTGATAGAAACACGTGAAATCATGAACACTATAAAGATTGGTTGCTACACAAAGAGTCAGGGTACATCCTGTGAAATTTAAATGTATAAAAAATAAATGGGAATACTTTTTCACACAGTGTAGATGACTGTTTTCAGTCCACTGCTGAGCATGCTGTGGGTAGGCAGTTCATAGAAGGTGAGGCCACAGGTGGGTTGTCTGGATGCAGTTTCTGTCCTGTAGTTTTTAAACCTGTGACTCTTGGAGATAGGACTACCAGAGTGATTTTACACATGCCCTGTTCCTTATGCTTGTGCCCTTCTGGAAGCTGCTTAGATCAGAGTACAGCTCAGGGGCTGATCCATAACCTGGCATTCCGTTACTCCCTGTCATTCAGCTGGACTCCAGCATTTTGTGGGATTTGTGAGGAAGAATGTTTTTACGGTTCTTTGGAAGTGTGTGATCTCTGACTTGCCAATTTTGGATGTTCTTCTCCCAGTGCTCATGACCATTATTGATAGTCACTGTTTAATACTGGAGCCCGCTCAGGCCATGCAGGAATTGCCATTCACACTTTACTGTCCCTGAATAACAAGCTCCTTCCTGGAAAGCAAATGTTATGGTAGATCATCTGCTGATTATTTGCTTAATAATCAGCAATGTAATAATACTTGCTTTTTAAAATATACATATATTTTCACTGACAAATGAAACTGCAGGCATGTCAGAGCCAGGAGTTACTAGGATGTGGAATGCCTAGAGGGCTTTAGAGATGCTTTTAGGGTGGACAAATGCAGAAAGAAGGCTGGAGGGATAATGGGCAGCTGGGTCTGTCATGAGGCAAGAAAATGACAGATTTGGCTGCTTGTCCGTGTCTAGTTTCTTCAAAGTCCCATGTTTTATAAACAATCCCATGGACCTTCTGAAGCCATCAGTTACCTGCAAGAGGCACAAAAGGACAACTTGATGAAAGTACTGAGGACACTGGTGAGTCAGGGAGGGGAGATAGAGGTGCCCCTCACTCAAGTACTTGCAAGATTTATGCTTTGGCATCCGCATCAGGCATTTCTGTGAGCCAGTCATGATCTTGCTAGTGATGCCTAAATTAAAACAATACTGCTTGTGTGAAAAGAGTTCCGTCTGTAGCACGTGTTCCCAGTTACTAATTTCCATCCCTGCCCATTCATTTCCCTACTGTCCTATTCCTGCAGGCTGTCATCTGCATTTTCCTGTCTGCATTTGCTCTGTGCTTTCTTGAGTAGCCACCCCTGGGCCTTGGCATTTCTGCAGATGTTGCAATGTGGAGAGGGAGTTGCAAGATCTGGTCCTGCAAGCATGGCACTTCATTTGGGAGTAGGAATACAGTGTGCAGAGGCATTGGGGTAGGATGGGAAGGTACAATTTACATTTGTGTGTTTAAAGGCAAGCTTGGCATCCCTTTCTGGCCAGACATGCCTGTCTGGCCTGGAATGTCTGGTGTGTGTTTCTCAGTATTAACAGACATAACCCCAGGTGTTCTGTGCACCAGTGTTTTTTTCTTCTCCAGTTTGCTGAGGTTATGTAGGATGTCCATCTGCTCTCCTCTGTTAGGGAGGGCATTAAAATCCCTCTTCACTAACCAGTAAATGCCTGTTGTTACCTTGCCTTTGGAGCTTGAGGATGGTTTTGCTCAGACATTTGCAGTTCTCAGTGTCTTGTTAAGCAGCGCAGGAGTTCTGTGGTTATCATCCTCTGCTGAGTCCCCTGGGGTAAGTGATGGGCACAAACTGCAAGGGAATGAGAAACGGACTCACTGTTGTTTGAGTAAAATGCAGAAATGTACCATGTTGTGCCTTTGTCGTGCAGGGCTGTGTGCTGGAAGGAGAGCAGGTGAAGTATTGGGTGAGTGCCTGTGTGCTGTGAGCTCTAGGGAAGCTGTGGGAACTGCTGCATGAAACTCTCAACAGCCTCTGGGCTCCGGAGATGGGATGGGAAAGAGGCAGGACCTCAGGCATTCCCTTTCTTTCAAGTCTCCTGAAAGGACTTGGATAAATAGCAGAATGAATTCACAGTCCTTTCTCATTCTGGAGGCTGAATATTGGGCCAACATATAAAGCATCTTGGAAGATTCTCTGCTCTGGCCCTTTCTTCTGTAGACAGTGGTTGCTTCTTTTATGTTTGCGCTTAGGTTAAATCCATGTTGGTTTTTTACCTTAATGAAAAATGCCATTTTAAAGGGAAAAATTGAGAATTTCTCAATTGAAAATGCCTAAATTAAATGCTTCAGTGTTTCCAAAAGATTATTCTGTGCTTTTTCAGAGTTATAACCATGATCTGAAGTCACATGTGCTTTTGGTCCTTTTGGAGCTCAGGTTTTCTGTGAGCATCTTTGTTGGGAGCTGGAGGAACGGGTGTGCGGCTGCTGTCAATATGCACTCTTCCTGCTCCTCCAGACATGGGAATCCCCAGGCTGAAACAGTGTCTGTGAGCTGCCTGAGGAGCCAGGTTAGCTTGTCACCATCTGGGTGTGCCTGCCCTGTTCCAGAGCAAAGGTTTTTAACTTTGCTCCTAGCGAGGTCAGAGGCAAGGGAAGGGCACTGCATGTAGTAGGGCTTTGCAAATAACTGATAAGGCAAAGTGGAAATGAAACTAAAAGAGCTGCACCTTTTGCTGGAATCTACTGGGTGAGGTTTTAGTTCTGTTTCTTCACTTGTAGTTCAAGGAACAGGCTGGAAAAATAGCTTCTTGTGCCTGTAAAGTGCGCTGCGGTTGTAGTGAATTAGGAGTAGCTCTCGGAACCTTGTTCAGCTCTCCCCATGTCTCTTCCTCCTTGTAGTAACCTAATGAAGGTGTCCTCTGCCTCCCAAAAACATGTAAGCAAATAAAAACACCTCTAAGAGCCCAGCCTAGGAGGCAGAAGGGATATGATTACCTAGTTAATAATTGTTTCAAATCTCTTCAAGCTGCTGCTTTCTGTGAGCTCAGCCAGCTCCCATCCGTGCTGTGTGTGTCTGGTGGTGGCACTGGAGGGACAGTGCTGTGGCTGCTCCCCTGGCCTGCTCTCCCTCCTATGGCAGAACCTGAGGCAGCTTCATGCACCCTCCAGCCTGGGTCTGTGCTTGCTAATTGCCTGAAAACTGCAGTAATTCCACCTGCAGTGAAATTTAAGAAAATTAAGAGTAATGATCCTCTGTAACAACTGGATGCCATTGCCTGCATCTGCCCCTTAGCTGCTGTTTTGGAAAGCTGTGCTGCCTCTGCTCCCCAGAGCAGTGCAGGAAATCCGGGTCGTTGGTGGGACAGCCCAGGCTGTGAGGAGGAGACACAGGCCTCCTGTGCTGTGGGGAGGACACGGGCAGGAATGTCACCAGGTCATGCCTGTGCTGTAGGGGGGACACGGGCAGGAATGTCACCAGGTCATGCCTGTGCTGTAGGGGGGACACGGGCAGGAATGTCACCAGGTCATGCCTGTGCTGTAGGGGGGACACGGGCAGGAATGTCACCAGGTCATGCCTGTGCTGTAGGGGGGACACGGGCAGGAATGTCACCAGGTCATGCCTGTGCTGTAGGGGGGACACGGGCAGGAATGCCATCAGGTCATGCCTGTCCTGTAGGGGGGACACGGGCAGGAATGTCACCAGGTCATGCCTGTGCTCTAGGGAGGGCACTGGAAGGAATGCCACCAGTTTATAAGGAATGAGCCAAGGTAGGGAGGACTCGATGTGCTGGATGTAGAGATAAGCGAGAGCAGAGCTAGAGGGAGCCTGGGCACTTATAGGGCATGTAGAAAGCTCCTTGAGCTTTGTTTTCTGCTTGTTTCTTAGGGATCAGGAGGGAGCAGCGTGAGCTCAGCTATACTGTTTTGATTATACTTTTATTTAACTCAAGTGAGGCTATCAAGAAGGTTGTTGCTGTCTGGATCGATACCATATGTTATAAATATCCTTAAAATGCTGGTGTGCTGGTCCATTTAAAATCTTTGGTAATAGGATAAGGGTGACTTCTGCATCATGAAAAGCATAAAATCAATGTGTAACTATGGTCACGTGTGCCTGTAATGATCTGGCACAGCTTTTATTGTGTGGACTTTGGATGTATTGTTTAGGGGAAATTGCTCAGAAATATTCCTAATGGAGATTAAGTGAGGAAGAATCCTGTGCCAGGTAGGCAGCAATACATTGCTTCAGGATTTCTGTGTTGCTGGGTTTGAGCATTTTTTTTTTTAATTTGCTTACATCATGCAGACTAAGTACATGTTTGAAATTTTAAAGCTGGGAGCCTACAGTATTTAACAAACATCTGTCAGCTCCTGTGTTGCTGTGAATGTTTTAGTGACAGAGTAAACAAGTATGGAAATTAATATTTTTAATAAAGTAGTCTGTTTTGAATTTTACATATTTGCTTTAGAAGCATCTGAAACTCTAGAGTGTGTATTAAAGGTCAGTAGCCAGATGGGATTTTGTGTAACAGCAGAATACCAAAATACCTGTACTTGAGTGTGTTAGTATTCTGTCTTGTCCTGATGTGGGTAGAGTATTAATAGCTCAATAGGTCTGTTCAGTACATCTTTCTCTTTTCACCCTAAACACCTGACATTCCAAACCAACTGTGTGTTCACTTTCTTTTTTTAAATTTCAGTATTTACTTTCCTCCCTGCCTCCAAAACAAAACAGAAAAAACCTTACTAAACAAAGCAAAAACTAAAAGGAATTTTTTATTCTTTAAGTGTTTTGGAGATATAAAGAAAAAAAAAGCTAATGGCTGGAATAATGTGAATGATCATATTTTTTAAAAGAATTTAATGAAAGTAGGTTTTGTTCATTTTGAGTTGTGGTGTAAAAATAAGTACTGATAAAACCATCTGGACAGCTGTCTATGCTGGGAAATAGTCTTTCAAATCAGAGGAAAGAATAAAAAATAGTAAAAGATAAGCAGAATATGAACTCTATTAGACTAAAACAGTGGCAGCAGATCGAGCAGACATCAGGGGGATCACAATAAGTTAAAAAAGAGCTTTGTCATAGCAAGTCGCTTCCTCTCCACCAGGTACAGCCAGTCAGTCTGGTTTTCCCCAGGCTTCTATTGGCAGCTGAAGGTCTGGATTTTCATCCCACTTCCCATTTTATGTGGTCTGGGAATTTTCACTGATTAGCGTGTCCTGTATTGTCTGTTGCCCTACAGAACGTTTTTAAGGAAAGCTGAAAGTTTCATCACTCTACCAAGATGTCTGTTTGAGGAGAGCAATTCCTAATTTGCAAATTTTACTTACATGTGAATTTCAGGTGTCTGTTTTATAAAGGTGGCTTTGATTTTGGAGGGCTCTTCACTGAATTTGGAGAGGTTACAGCTGAAACAGAGTGTAAGCCCAGAGCTGATGGAGTGACAGAGCTGCCTCACCAAGCAAATTCTTGCCCAACCACACACCCAGACAGGAAAGAGGATTCTTGACTCTTTTTTCTGCAGTCCTCCTCTTCTGCCTCCCCTCTCCTGAGGCTCCTTGATAAGTTCCCATCTCCATCCTCCTCTCCTCCCCCAGGGACATGGAGAAGCCAGATGCCACAGAACAGGTTTGGAACAAGTCACCAAATGTTACGCAGGTTAAATTACAGGAGGAGGAGAAGCAGTTCTAGTGCATGTTCTTCTTTCTCACAGTGGGGTGAATTATTGACTCTTGCACACCCCTGGAGATCACCTTGCAGGAAGAAATGGGGCATCTTTTACATGTTGGTGTTATTAAACAGTAAATTGGAGAAATTACTCTAGAAAAGGAAAGCCAGGAAAACCCCTTTCCTGTGTATTCACTTTTATCTGCTCCCTCTGCAGGTGGTTTGTTGTGTATGTAATGGAGCACAGCCCTTTAGACAGTTGAACTAATTGTTGCCGATTAGGTTAAATTTTAAACCCTCTGTAAAGGCAAAAATGATCCAAGTTTGAAACTACTGAGCCAGTCATAATGTGTTTGATCAGTCTCAAGTGTATAATGGCCAAATAGTGGGGAAGGCTGCACCAAAGAGGACTGCAGTCCTGGCAGGGAATAGTCCAGAAGACAAGCTTGGGTGAGCTGTTTATCAGATTATTACAGGCCATTAGTTAAAGGAGGGAAAGGTCTTCCAAGGAAGGTGGAAGGAAATCAGTGTGTGTTAGTTTCATCTCTCTCGCTCGTATTTGCTGTTCACAAATATGCAAACCTTCTGTAGTTTGCATTTTTCATGTCTATTCTGTTTCTTGGTAAATTATTTCATATCAAAGTCTAGCATTTGGTTTTTGGGTTTTTGGGTTTTTTGTGGGGTGTTTTTTTTTTTTTTTTTTTGTTTTTTTTTTTTTTTTTTTTTTTTTTTTTTTTGTTTGTTTTTTTTTTTGGTTGGTTTTTTTTTTTCCTGTCCCTGAAACTAAAGGTGTTGGTTTTTATCCTGACACAGTTTTGTAGATCTTGATAGAACAGAAGGCCCCATAACTTTCCAGTTGTTAAGTAACTTAACTGCTGCAGTTGATTCATCGGTGCATGAGAAGGGGATAGAGTTCCAGTTTAGAATTCTGGTTTAAATTTTTGATCTAAAAAATACCCCAACCAAGTATTTTTCCAATAAACTACAAATAGAAAATGCAGTCATTTGGATTACTTACTGATGTTTATGGAGGTGATTTTGCATAGTGCTGTGGGTGGTTGGGTCTGATTCAGTCAAACAAGTTAATAAAATTACTCTCAGCTCCCAGACCAAAGCTAGTCTCCACAGACTCCACATGTGAAGGATGCCAGTGCTCCCTTAGGAACTGTACTCTTCATCCCAGCCCACTCAGTCTCGAACCTAAAAATTCCCTCTGGCATCAGCCCTGCGTCTGGTGAATGTTAGTCACAGCCAGCATACCCTGGGATGGTACGAAAGGGAACCAAGCACCCTGCTTTCTAAGGTATTCTGCTTGTAGCAAGTAGTTTGCCTTTGTTTTCCTCTGAAGTTAGAACTTTTTTTAAAGATGAGTAAAGCATTGCAGGATAATCTACCTCTGTTTGCATCTTGGCTGCTGAAAGCCAACCAAAAATTTCTTAATCAACATCTGTCTTGTCATCAGCACTATAGGAAAGCAAATGTTTTCAGAGTCAAGGAGCAAGGAACAGATGAGCTGTTAGATTTGTGTTTGTGCAGTACTTCAACATTACCAGGCTTATTGATGCATCAGAGTCTTTCCAGTGGGATGTAATGAGTGGAGGCATGAGAGCGAGGAATGTGTTGTGTCGTGACAGTGGGGCTGGGCAGAGCAAAGCTGAACTGAATGGAACAGCACTGAATGTTGAAATTGAAAATGCTGAAAGCCATTTAACCTTTTAAGAATGTATTATTTACCTCCTACAGTGTTCCCCAGATTGAAGAGGCTTCAGAAATTAGAAAAAGGAGGAAGAACCAAAAGAGGAGAAACCCCGCACACAATATTTTTGCTTCTAAGTCCCTGCAGCTTTCTAATACGGTGTTTTGTAATGAGAGTTCTTGGCTGGCCAGTGATATGTACCTAGGCTTGAGGGTGCACTGTTTTGCTGCAGGCTATAAAATTTAGAATTGTGCTACAGTAAAGGCTCTGTTTTCTAGCTGTATATATTACTGTAATAATAAAATTGCCATGTGATATATGCAGTTATGGTCTGCATATGAAACAGTGTGGGACAGGAGACTCAAACAATGAGATTTTTGGAGCCTGTAAATGAATGTTTATGCATTTAGGAGCATTAATGGATATTTTCTGATTGCAAAGAACATTGGCTCAGCTCATAAAAGTGGTGGTGCAACGTCACCTGCATGTGTACAAAAAATAGTGGAGTTCTCAAAGCACTTTTTAAGTGGAGAGTAGCTCACTTTTCTATGGGTGAAGCACAACATCTTGAAGTAACTAATCAGCAGAAAGTGGTGATAATATTCACAGTGATTCCCTGGTTTGTTGGTATTTAACATTTTAGAGACATAAGGTTGCACTTCTGCAGATATATGTGTATTACAAGCAGACACACAGGTTTAAGGTCTGTTGGGTCCAACAGCTGACCCTAAACCAGAATACCTTTTCATTTTCTTTTCCTAGTGAAACACTGCAGGCAAAGGATGCCACAAAACTCACAGTCTTATGCTGAACATGCTGTCAGCTTTTGATAGGGATTCATTGACTCATTCCCTGCCTTCTCAGTCAAATCTGATCATCTTCTCCTATCTGATGATTCGCTGTATTTTTAGAAATTTGTTTATCAAATAGCTGCTACCTGTACCCAATGGCTTTTAGATGGACTCCTGCTGACCTTATCTGTGGAACCAAGGCTCTGCTTTTCAAAACACCCTCCTCTTTACAAGGGCTTTGGGATTAATGTGCTGTGCAGCGAGCAAAGCAGCCTTTCATTCAGTCACTGAGCTCCTCTCAGCGGGCAAGTGTGTGGACAGTGAGTGCTGTCCCTGCAGCACCTGGGAAGGGGTGACCCTGGCAGCTGGAAGATTCCATGTCAAAACCCAGCTGGTAACATGAACAGAGAAAGGCAAAACCATGGTGCTTTGCTTTGCACTGTAATCAGGCCATGTGTCCTGCCAGCAGCATACTTGTTTTTATTTAGCAAGCTTGTCTGGAGAGTATTATAGGACTCAACAGAGGGCAGCTACAAAATCCTTGTAATTTTATCAAGCACATTAGACTAATGATGGCAAGAGCCTTATTTCCAGCAGTAGATCCTGCCACAGACACACACAACTAAAACCTTCCTCCTTTCCCTAAAATGATCCCACATTTGAAGTTTTCTCACTATAGTCAGAACTCTTCTCTCCAGATTACTCAACAACTGTGCAACTCAATAGCTAGAGAATGGTTCTGAATTATGAATGAATGCTTTGTTTAAAATCCAGTAGCTTTCCCCTTTTTTATTTCTTTTATGTAGAAACTTCTCTGGCTTCTCTGCTCAGACTTTACCAGTGTGGAATGATAGTATCTGCACAGAAATCTGCACTGTAAACTTGATAGTGAACATTAACTTTGTAGTCCTCACTTGGAAATGTAGTGATGAAGTATAGGTACAGCCATAGACTGGAACAGGAAACAAGGATTAGCGTGTAAATTGAAAAACTCTAGGGAAGGGTAAGGTTAGGCTAATGGTGAGGGGTGTGGTAAGAGACCTGCTGGATCAGTGCCTTGCAAAGATTGGGAGCAAGTGAGGAAAGTGAGGCTCCTGTGCTTCTCCCTGTTCCCTCCAGGATCAGGGAAAGCCACCACTCACTGTATGGACAGCTGGCAGTGTACCTGTCATACACATGGATATAGCTACAGTTAGCTTTCCTGCAGGTCCCTGGCTCCTGATGTTGGGACTGGTGAGAACAGCAGCCAGGATGCCTGGCAAGAACACGGAAGTTCAGATGTCTTCAGCCATTAAAAAATACATATCTCCCCACCCCCCCCCCAGGTGGGTTTGTAGGGCTTTTTTTTTTTCCAGTTAGCAGAAGATGTCTTGTTGGAGAAGGATGTTGTCCTCAGATTGATGTCCTACATTCATGCTCTGGGTGAATGGGTTACTATACTGCTAATACACACTATGGTCAGTTATTTTAACCTGCTAATAGTACTACTTATATAAATGTGAATTGATACTTTTCTCCCAAAGCCCCACTGGCATTTGAAAGCTGGCTCTTGTGTATTTCAGTAATACTGCTTATGCTAAGCATGAAAAAATCATAGGTCAAGCCCTGTAAAGTTATGGCTAGCTTTAAAGTTGAAATTTTCGAACAGTATACTGCCCTTTATTTAATACAGTATCACTCACTGAGGTGACAAACTCACTCCTTTGTCATTACAGTTGCGTGAGTTTTGTAATATCCTGATTTCTTCAGTAAAACCAGTCAAGCTTCCTTTCCAAAGTAGGTTTCTTCTACCCCTTATTGCCTCTTCTAGGACCCTGCTGTTTTGTGATCTAAAGTGGTGCAGTATCAGAGTTGTTAGTGATTATGATTACTATCTCAGTCTTCATATTTCTAGTCTTCTGCCACATTGATCCTAATTCCCTATTCCTGTTGTGAATAAGTCTTTATTCCCTTCACTGAAGTATCTGATTTTGCTGGAGGAGGGAGTGATGCCCTCTTCTCACCACTGCAAAGTGGTGATGCTCCTTCTGTTCCCCAGGGCAGGGGCAGAAAAGGAAGCAAAGCTGCTGTTTGCACAAGGTAAGGAGGATGGGTAGGAGAGGATGCTAAGAGTTTACCTTTACGTGCCACAGGGAGGGGAGAGGTGCCTGGGAAAGAAACAGGAGAGAGGAGGGATCTTTCCCACGCTGAGCCTCCCCCAGACCTCAGTGACACCATGTCCAGCCGTCCCGCCAGGGTTGGAGGTGTGTGGCCAGGACTCGGATTTCTGGTGCCAGGCAGAGGAATGTTCTTCCCTGGCCCTGACCCTGGTGTTAACCATGTTGCTTTGTTTACTCTAGATACACTTTATACTGCTCTTCAGTCGGCAGGGGAAGTTAAGGCTTCAGAAATGGTACACGACACTACCTGATAAAGAGAAGAAAAAGATCATTCGAGAAATTGTTCAGATTATTTTGTCTCGCAATCAAAGAACAAGTAGTTTTGTTGACTGGAAAGACCTCAAGCTTGTTTACAAAAGGTGTGAGTAATTTTGTAAGAACATATAATCGCTATTCGTATGAATAAAACGTACTAGAAAAGGAAAAGTAAAGGCTCACTTAAGGAAACAACACTTGTGGTGCTGGGCTGAGTTAGGAGCCTGCCATTGGCAATCTGGCTGTAACAAGGCAGTGTCCCTGGACAAAGCAGCAGGGTAATTGTGGGGTGCAAAATACTTGTACAGTCTGTTAAATGAGAAAAACAGGAGTAGCCTAATAGGTATTAGTGTTCAGAAGGCGTTAGACCTCACCGCCCCTTCAAATTCCCTAGGGTAACCTGGTTGAGATGTGTGTGCTGGGTTTTATCAGCTGTGGAGATTGCAGGAGCTGTTCCAAGGCACTTCCATAATTTTGTCAAATTTTGTTTTTGAAATATTTGTTGCTCTGGAAAGTATTAATTCCATTTTCTTTTCCAAAGAAATCACTGGTTCCCAGTTACACAATGCCTAATGCTAACTGCCTGTTTGTTGTTCTAAAGTTGTAGCAAACGAGTGTAGCCTTAATGCGTAGTACACTGGGTAAATTAAACATCTCCCATTTAGCAAAAACTGAGTTCCATGCTGTGAAGGGAGGGATATAAACATCTGACCAGAAGCTGTGACAAGTTGGCCTCCAGCCACAGTATCAGCAAGCTGAATAGATGTTGGGTTGGTTTAAACATAAATTTTTGGTGCAAGTTAGATACAAAGCCTATTTGGTCTAAGCAGCTTCGTGCATTTTGGCCCTCTGTAAAACACTGCCATTTGACAGCCAGCAGGCTTGCTGAGATGGAACTCCTTTCACCTTTGCCTTATTTTTGTTTTTTAATTAGAAGGGGTAGCTTGTCCTACAGTTTAATTAACCCATTTACTGTAGTGCTATTGCAGCAGGTGGAGGAGACCTGAAAGAACTACTTACTACTGATTGATTTTATTGTATTATTATTATGTCCAGTGTTACAGGTGTCCCACTTTACCAAGAGTGGAGTTGGTTCTTCTAACTAAAATAATAACTTGTTTAAATTATCTGATCTTCTAAAGTGTTCTCTGGGACACTATAAGAGTGAAAGAAAATGTTTATTTTTGAGACTAGATAGGAATTAACTGTCATATGAATGACCTCTAAGAGATGAGCAGAGCACTGAGATCCCAGCTGTTCACTGCTATGTTTTTGCCTATGTTTCCCCAGGTATGCCAGTTTGTATTTCTGCTGTGCAATAGAAGACCAGGATAATGAGCTCCTGACACTAGAGGTCGTTCATCGATATGTGGAGCTCCTGGACAGATACTTTGGAAATGTAGGTTTCACTTTCTCCCATGAACTCATTCCCGTCTGTCTGATAAACAAAATCAAGTGCAGCTGATTTGCTTTGTGTTCCATCTGCTGCACTTGCCCTGCAGGTGCTCTCAATCCAGAATGCAATTAATGATTAAAGTATTTTATGAAATAGTGCTGAAATGATCATAAGATTGGTTTTCCATCATTTTTCCACTCACCCAGAATTAATCTTGACACTTTATATGTTTGTCTTGGGATAGAATTTGAAGGGAAAGCTTCAGGAACAATTATTAAAAAACTCAAAGTAGGTTAAAGTACTTAAATTCTCTCTCCTGACATCTTCAGATATGCTGGTTTTGTTTGTCTCATAATACTGTGTAACAATTTATGACATAGAGGCAAGAGTAAGATCAGTGTGTTTTTAAAGAAAAGACTTAAAGAAGATCCAAGTAAGTCTTTCAGTAAGTCTTTAGAGGCTACAAGAGACCCATCCTTTCTATGAATATTTTTGGAATTATCCTGCCTGCCTTAATTCATATCTTAGTTAAATCACTGTGCCATGACTCACGTCTGTACTGCGTCATAACTAAAAAGCAGTTGATGGCTGTTGCTGGCCAGGGAGTTGTGTTGCTCTGTGAAATTCTGAACCCATGGGTAGGTAACCCATATTACAAGGGCTGTGCAGGACCTGTGATAAGGTTAGTGAGCCAGGAAGTCAGTTTTGATCTCTGACAACCAGCATGAACTTAATACTAAGTGGAATATCTTTGCTGTAAGTCTGTATATGTGGAGAGAATATGTACAGAAGCTTCAATATGACATAACATGCAGTTTGTTTCTTCACCCTGCTGCCTGCCACAGGCGTGCATATGCTGGGAATATTTGATCATCACAACAACTTTTGGCCTGGTAGTGCTTAAAATACTGTAAAAGTTACTTAAGTGTGATTGTGGCCTCTTGTTCTGGCAGGTGTGTGAGCTGGATATCATCTTTAATTTTGAAAAAGCTTATTTTATTCTTGATGAGTTTATAATTGGTGGAGAAGTGCAAGAGACTTCAAAGAAGACTGCAGTAAAAGCCATAGAAGAGTCTGACATGTTACAGGAGGTAAGGCAGAGGAAGACAAAAGGCAAACACGTCATCTTCCTTGTTTGTTTGACAGGAGATGAAAACACAGCTAAGCACTTCTGCTACTTAATTATTCAAGTGTGTCTTACATTCAGTTTCAACAGGTACAGCAGTGCAGTTATATAAGCTTTAATTCAACCCTCTTGGTATCATCTGGAGGCTCTTTTGTATAAGCTGTTACTCTCTTGCAGCTTAACTGCTAGAGTTTTTTAAGAAATGTTTAAGTTCAAGATGTAGCCAAGATACCTCTTTAATATAAGAACATAATCTAAGGTTATTTTTTTTTGTATGCGTATGTATATGTAAATACAGAAAATCTCTTCTATTTCACTAATACATTGGAAACATGACCTACTATTAACATTTAAAATTGGAATTATTATGTGCTGGCAAACTCTGCTTTTATTCAGAAGCACCTGTGTAAATTTTCTGCAGGGCACAGATACGTAACCCTTATTCAGAACGCTGCAGGAATTCTCTTGTAACTTGCAATGTAACAGGCACCATTGATCCAGGAATGGCAAAACCAGTTGAATGTGATGGGTTTCATTCATTTTTTCCTCGGTAGTGAAGGATCCATCACAATCCTGAAGGGAGCAGCACAGTGGTAGAACTGGCTTGGGACGTGCTGTGGGAGTCGGGCACGTTTCCACAGTGCTCTGCCCTGTGGATGAAACTCAGCCACTGTTCAATGACCACTGGTGTGATGAATTTAGCCACAGCTGTGCTATGGCATGATTTAAATGTCAGATTTCAAACCACTCTGTTACATGTTATTAAAGCAGAATTGTTTCTGCATTTTAATCAATTTTATCTAATTTACTGCAAAACCACAACTGTCCTCAAAGAGGACAAGAGGGTTTCTATGGGTATTACTGTGCCACTCCATAATGCCTCAGTTGGTCTTTTTGTTTGTTTGTTTTGTTTCCTAGACAGTGGAAGAATACATGAACAAGCCTGCATTTTAATGTTAAACTACCTGGAGAGAAAACTGCTGTATGCACCTGTAAAGTGCACTTCCTGAAATTGCTTCCCAATGTGCCAGATCCTCAGAGAAATACCAAAAACCAGACACTGAAGGGGTTTGTTTGTATAATGGTGAAGATGAAGGTCAGCTAATGTAGCAAAGGGTTTAACAATTCTGTGCTTTGCATTACTCTGTATATGAGTTTCTCAGAGTTGTTACTACCCCAATCTAGAGAAGTTTCTCTTCTCTTTGCTGGACTCAGCTCTTGTTTTACACCCCGTCTTTTAGCTACGGATTTTGTCATCACAAAATGCTCCTCTGACAATAGTTTGAAGAGGTATTTTTACTAGTTTCGTTCACTGCTGACTGTATGACTCTACTTTTGTACAAATGTCCATTATTTTGAATGTAATGGTTATTCTGCTGTAATAATAATTTTTTCTAAAAGCCAAATTGTTGTGGGCCCTGATTTCACAAACTTGTTGTGACAAGAATAACCCTTGAGGTATATGAGGAAATACACATCTCTTTGGGGCAGCCCCTTTCTTTCACTGTCTTCCTTCTCTTTTCTGCTCTAGTCTGCTAATAAGACTGCTCCAACTGCTCCTATAGTGCACTCCATGCCTCCATTTAATCTGGAAGACTGGAGGTATGCTTCTCCTAAGTTTAATGAATCCTTTTTTTGCTGCTGCATGCAGATGGGCTGTTTCTGTCTTTCTCCTCAGTTTCCTATCCCCTTCCTAGATCCCTTGGACCTCTCCAAAGGCTCCAAACTTTGGAATTGTGCAGCATGAGTGCAGGAGAAAACCTGAAGAGAAAAAGTCAGCCTTTGGAAGATAATCTCATATATCTTTTGGTATCCCAAACCCATATTTCTCAGTAGAGTTTTCCAGTCTCAAATTCAAGCACCTGTTGGGATGATCAGCTTTTTAGTAGTTGAAGATGCCCTGGTTTTGTGAAGGTTGTGCAATTTAATCTGCTTTTTATAACTTTGCCAGCTGTGAAGAGGATAAAATAGTATGAGTCAGCTGGGCTGTGTGCCCTCCTGTGTTACAAACCATTGCAGTGGAGTGTGTGTGGAATCAGGTGTGTTAACTCCCCTTTCAGTGCAGTTTTAGACTCTGTAAATGGATTGAGCTAGCTTCCTTAGAAAGATTGTCCTCCTTTAACAGAATCCAAAGCTCAGAGAAATTCCGTTTATCTGAGCCTGTAACTCTCAGCTAGATGTTTTGTTTTTGTCAGATTATGTCAAATTCTGTCAAATTATTCTATACAAACATTAGGGAAGTTATCAGACAAATATGCCAGAATGATCCAAGCATTGTCTCATTTCCCTTCAATATATATTTCCCTTGATTTCTGGCATGTACAGTCAATATTTTCTTTCAGAGGTCTTTCTAATCTTTAAATGTCCTACATACTTACTCTGATTTTGTCATTGCTCCTTCCTTCCTCGTCAATTTGTAGCTTCCTACAGAGGGACACTGGGGGTTGTTTGGAGGGTGGGGGCACTTTAACACAACACAAGTTTGCTGATTGTCAGCCCACTATTCTGCCTGTGCTTTCCAGTCTGTTAGTAAAACTGTGACAAGCTGGTTCATAGCATCATGTTGCTCTTTTTTGTAATTACTTTATCCATCTGTTTTCTCTGTATTGATGTCAAAGGCATACTTTCCGCCTGGAAAAGACAGTGAAAATTGCTGAAGCCCTTTTTAATAGCTCTGAAGACATCCAATTTAATAGTAAATTAATGAAATTGTATGATTTGTATATTGTTTTGTCATGGTTTGAAATTAAGTTTTTTAAAGTGGTTAATTGATTAAGTAGTCATTAAGAAGTCACTTCAGAATGTGCAAAGAGGCTTCCTTCTGCTCTTTGCCTTTGTAAGTGACTTCTACTAACTGAAGTCATCAGTAGTTTGATTTTGCTCTCTTTTGGAGCCATGCTGTGATTCTCTGACACTTAAAACTGTCATGTTGGTTGAATTCTGAATTGGATTGAAATAGGAGTACCAAAAAGATTTCTTGGTACAAATAAGTGTATCATAAGCCTGTCTTTTCAGTCATTTTAAAAAGAGCTAGAAGGTTTCTTTCTGCATCATTTCAAGTTGCAGAGAATTCCTGATGGAAGAAAATAATGCACTGAGTAGAGGTACTTACACCAGCCATATCATTGTGGGATCTGAAATAAATAGCGTTGCCAAACTGGTGTATCCAGTGTGAGCTTGAGAGGTGTGAAGGAATTAGTCGGGTAAGTGTGAAGGAGTTAGTCTGGTTTCCTTACCCTAGTGCAAAAATTCGTTGGAATGTGGTGTGCCTGTTGCGCCACCTGCCTCTGCACTACAAAGATGAATAGAAAGCATGTTAAGTACTCTAAAAGAACTGCTGAATTTTGTTGATGCTTTAAGAAACATCTACAGACTCCTGCTGCTTTTTTGTGTAGGAGAGCTCCACAAAGCAGGCAGGTAGGTGAGCCTTAGTTGATGGGACTTTTGCAAGTGCCAGCCTGCATACTTAAAAACAGATGGGTTTGAAACAAAACTTGTATTTAAACTTTTTACAACCTTCAGTGAGAAAGGGATCACTCAGCTAAGTAATGCTGTAATGGAATTCAGTTCAACTCAGGTCTTTCTCCAAAGGGAAGAAGCCCAAATGAAACCCAGTTATCGTTGGGTCACCTTTAGGACCCTGTCAAACTGCACGTGTTCCCATCTTTGTGAATTTCATTGCCACTAATGGAACTCTACATAGATTAGTGCACTGCAGCGCATAGCTCATCAGATGATCTCTGTCTCTTCATGTCTTAGTTCCTTGATTTTTCTTGGAGCAGGAGGTGCATATTATCTTTTGTACCTATTCACTAATCTCTGAAGCATTGCCATTTGTATTTCCTGTTGATGTTTCTCTTTCCAGCTTACCTAACTATCCTAGGCAATGCTCAATGTAAAGTTTTCTGAGAAACTTAATGAAATTATTATCCAATAAAGTATTAGCAGGCTCTTTTAAGTTTTCCCCATCTCATCTCATCTTTTGCTGTTACCTAAACTCTCACCTTGCTGACAGGCTTCCAGCATGTCCTAGTTTGCAAAATTGCATTTACTAAAATAACCATTAATCATGGTCATGTTCCTAGCCTAGATTCCCTTCCTTACTCTTACCAGCTGCATGTAACAAAGAAAGCTGCTTGATTTTCATGTGAGCATCTCTACCTGGAGGATTCTTAGTGTGATCTTGCTCCTCAGTGGTTGGGACAGAGCTGCTTCCCTGTTGTGCAACTATTTGCAGCACATGAGTTGAGACATCTCTGAACATACCGTGGCAGAAGAGACAAACATTAGACTGGGATAAAAAAAGTGTAATAATGTTAAAAGTAATAGAAATATGACAAATCATTGTGAGAGTCAAGACCAGGAGGATTGCACAGGATTAATGAATTTTTATAATTTATGTTTTTTTTCATTGTGAATTTCTGAGTGTTCATTAAAAGGTGTCAATTCTTACAAATAATTTTAGAAAACTCACATTTAGATTGCCTCCCATCAGCTTTTGTTTAACCAAGTGCCACTGAAAATCTTCAGCACCTTCCCCATCTGCTCCTGCAACCCACCTGTGCTTTCAGAAACCCCAGTGGGAAACTCATGGTAAAGTTCAGGTGTGATTCTGCATCTGAATTTTCCTTGGACAAAATAATGTTGTACTTATAAAAGAATGAGTTATTGTTTTTTCCTTTGTTTCACAGTCCTTTCAATAGAGAACACATTTTTTATCCTGTGCTTAGCACTGTGCTGCATTGGAGTAATGGAGCATGCAGAATCAATACATGAGGTGTCGGGAGGGACTGGCTTATCAGGGAAGATCAGAGTGTGAGTGGGGATTTCAAAGATACCCAGAGATGTTCAGTCCACAGTTCCCTCAAAATAACAAGGCAGTGCATAGAGAGAGAACTCCCATCCCTGCCTGTCCGTGACGTTCTGTTCCACTGAAAGTGCGTTTGAAAGTATTTCTGTCAGCACAGCTCCTGTGTGAGGGGGATGTTGCTCTCACCCTGCCTGAGATGACTAAACCCAAAGGTCTCAGTTGTGCAGCTGATCCGGATGGTGGGGTTTTCATTAACTTTACCAAGTGTCTTTATGAGCATGGAGTCTGCATCATCATTCTGCATCACTGTATTTCTGATTGAGAGGGCTGGCAGAACTCGTGAGCTCACACAGGTAACAGTGTCCTTCTGGGGGAGCTGACGACATTCCTCCTGAATTCACTAGTGTGTGTGTGTTCCTTGGCAGGATCACAGTACAAATGAAAGAGAACTGCTGGTTTAAATGTCTGTTAGCATATTTCAGGGATCTTTTTTCATGAAGGTAGCTGGGCTAGGTTACAGTGTAGTAGTGAAAGCTTTGTGTTTGTAGCAGAAATAACAGGCTGTGCTGCAAGAGAGTTAATGTTGGCTGTCATGGAAACCTGTTGCCTTGGAACATGATTAATGAGATGGGCTAAAGAAAAGGAAGAAGCTATTCTTGAAATTAGTGTTCAGCAAACCCTAAGCAAGACCAGCAGTATACAATACCATGAATTTTAGTTATTTCAAATTCTGTTGTCTAGTTCGCTTAACCTTGTCTTTTTATTTACTTATTCAACAGCTCTTATAACCACATGTTTTTGTGCAAAGAAAATAGTTCAAAGCTAATCCTTTGGCTGACTAGAAATAAATAGCATGTTACTTCCACTCCCGGTAGACTACAAAATTGTTCAACTTTTGTGGAAAATACACGCGGAAGACAAACTTGTAGGTGGTCTGTAATGCCCCAGTAGGCCAGGAGACAGAAGCTGTTTAGGTGAGGATTTTTGCCTTTTGACTGTAGTTGTAGGTTTCAGAGAGTTCAGAAATACGAGGTAGGCAACATTTCTGTGGACTTACTCCTTTGGAGAAATCTGGTTACTCCTGTGTATCGGTGTGGTAAGATTGCTGTTCTCTAATGCTGAAAGGAAACTTGGTGAGGGGAACACACAGAACGTGATTTAAAGTTGATGTCACCCTTCTGCCATCTCCTTTTAGAATTGCCACTGAGACTTCTTTCTTCCATAGTTCCTGCTCTGAACCCAGTATGTATCATTACACACCAAATTCTGCAATGGGGAGTAGAATGTTTTTGTCCTGCAAGGGTGAATTGGTGTCTGTTGTAAAAAACAGTGCTGAATGTAGAATCCCTAGTTTACACAGGATGACAAATTCATTACAGCTTGCTGTGAATTTCAGCTGCCCTCTGGACCAGGATCTTGCATGAATAAACTACCAGCAGCTCTAAGTCTCCCCTGCCTTGTGGAGATCACACTCCAGGGCCCTCCTCCAAGCTCAAAGTGAGGAGTCAGCCTTAGCTGGGCTGAGCCTATAGTAAGTCACAGGGGGACATCTTCGCAGAAGTTTGGAGTGAAAGGATCTTTTTATTTCTGGAGAGGGCTTAGGGTGGGGTTGTAGGTGAGTATTATGCTGGATAACAGCTCTGAAGGCACAGTCTGACAATGTAGCGAGAAGGAAATATTCTGGGAAAAAGAACAAGGAGCTGCCTGGGTTCACAAGCTGACAGCTACACTGGGGTGAAGGAGGGGTTTTTTTCTGGTGTCTGTTGTCAAGGACAAGGTGGTCCTTGCTTGTTCTCAGAAGGAAAACTGGCTTGGATAATGAGTTCTTGCTTGGCAAAGGCTGACACAGTGTTGTGTTGGCAATGACAAGAGTGTTCTGCTGGCAAAAAGGTACTGCAGAGAGCAATGAAATATTTTAAGTTATTTTAAAATACAGTAGTAAAACATTGATTCATTCTGCTTGGGTTAATACGAGGAAACATCAGCATTTAGCATGACAGTTCTGTCTGAATGATGATAAAAACAATTAATTGTCAAAAAGGTTATGTCATAATGTATATTCCAATATTTAAGTCTGGCATGAGAGTGGAAAGCCTAAGATCTCAAGAAATCTTATTCATCCTTCAGTCCCAGGCAGGATCAGCTGCACTTACATTCTGAGTGATGTTTTTGTAACTTCTTCAGATCAGCCTGTGGTGGACATTTCAAAACGTTCCTGAAGAATCTGCCCTGAAACTAAACTCACCCTCTGAGATGAAATGCTTTTCCTAATGCCAGCTCCTTTATTGCAACATAAGCCCAGTACTACTTGTAATACCAAGCACAGATAAAGAAAAACCTCTATTCCATTTCCCTGCAGCAGCCCTTTAGGGGTTTTCTGTTTTGCTGTCCAGCTCCCAGGTAGTGCTCAGGAGCTGTGAAGCACAAGGCTGGCTGTGCCCTTCAGAGTGGGCTGAGTGGTTTTAACCTCGACTCTCTTGAACTGTATTCAGTTGTGATGATGAGTAGCTGGTCAGAAAATGTAAATAGCAACTAAACCGATGAAAAGCAGGAGCACAATTCCTTTCTCCTGTTTTCTTATTCTCTATAACTGCTCCAAACAGCTGAACATGAGGCCTGGATTCAGCAAATACTTTTTACCCTGTTACAAACATGCCACAAAGCTCAGACTGCTTTAAAGAGGTAGCTGCATTTTTGAGTTTAAATCACCCCCTGCCTGGCTGGCTCAGCACTGGGGAAACAGCTGTTTCTGTCCAGGTGTAGGACAAGGGGAGTTCTTTCTACTGTTACAACTCTGGAGTCCTGTTTTAAGATAAATTTAATGAGAAATTAAGCTTTTTTAAATTCTAACGGGTTCTGGCTGTGGGTATCAGGTTCCCACATGTAATTTTCCAGCTGGGAAGCAGCAGAAGAGCTCACATCTAATAGGCAGGGCTTTTTTGGAGGGCAGGAAACTTAAAATATGAAATGGCAGACAGTGAAGGAAGAAATTTCAAAAGGGATGATTTCTGGCTATCTGGGTTCTCCTGTGGAATGCTGGAACACAGCTGGGCACAGCTGCAGCCTGGTGCCTGTGGAGGGGAGGGCTAAGAGCACACATGGACAGCTGGTCTTTGACAGAGTGTGGTGGCCAGGTTAGTCCTGTTCAGGAGGTAAGTGCCCAAACAGTGCCTCAAGATGTGTTGGCTTGGGGAGGAAATGGGAAATGAAATCCTTTGGGACAGCAGAAGGAATTGAGGGGCTGGCAGTGAGACACAAGGATTTGCTGTTGGTTGGCTTGTCCTGCCATGCATTAACAGGCAGAGAAGCCTGTGTGTCATGTGCAGAGAAGGTTGTCATAATAGCCATGTTGGAGCATCCAGTTCTCTCCTGAAGGGGAAAAATCTGGGACCCTAAATGTCAGTGGATTACTCTGATAAAAGGAAAAACTATCAGAAAATCAAATGGATTCTTAGAGAGAGCGAGAACCTCCATTTCCCTTCTGTTCCTTCATAAAAATTTTTTTAAAAAATTGTTTATAAATGTACTGATGGTTGTTGAGGGGTTTCTGCCATTTCTTCCAGTAATGACTTTGTATAGTTGCTGAGGGCTGTGTGTGTGTGAGGCCAAGCAGTAACAGTGTGGCACAAGCCAACAGGAGTGAAAATCCTTACTGCTCCCCTTCTGCTCCACCGTGATCCTGGCCAGGAGCAGGAGGGAGGTTCTCCAGGTCTCTGGCATGCAGCTTCCCCTTGGCACAGGTCAGGGAAGCAGGAAATCTCTCAGTCAGGGATGGCAGCCAAGAGCATTAGAGAGGTCCCCGGTAGCAGGTGGTGGGAGCAGAGGCAGACTGCCCTGCTTCCAGTGTCCCTGCAGGAGCAGGGCAAGAGGGTCAGACAATCCACGGGAAGGAGAGGCTGTTGCAAGGCGGAAGATTGAGAAGGAGGGCCTTCAGGTGCAGCCTGCACACCATTTGGAGGGGAATACTTTTGGTGGTGTTATCCACAGCTTTTCACTCATCCTGCTCTTTTCTGCATCGCTGCTGCCCCCATTCTCTTTAACACCCTTTTTTTTTTTTTTTTGGTAAACCTTCCCGGTTTTCTCCAGCCTGGTTTTCCTTCCTTTCCTATTCCTGATGTCTAGTCTTGCATAAACGCTCCTTCACCTCCTGTCTCTACCTTTCTCTACTCATTTTGAACTGACTTGCACAGAGGGAAGTCTAGGCTCTGTCTCTCCAGGGACAGCAGAGCAGTGGAGCTCAGGAGCCGTGTTCTGCTCTGCCCTCAGCTCCTGCTGATGGCACTTCCATAACCTTTCCCCCGTCTCCTTTCTATGTGTGCTTCTGCCAAGAATGCAAAGTCTGTTGGAAGGCCTTGTTTGAGGAATGACCACATTTCTGGTGTTGTATTTCCTGTTTCTTCTCCCTGAGTAACTGCAGAGCTTGGTCTAGCTCAGGTGAATTTTGCAGTTTGTGATGCTTTGCGTAGGGTGTTTCTGCTACTAGATCAGATGGCAGCTTGGTGCTTTTCCAAACTGGAATGTTATATAGGGTTCAAATATGACATTAAGAGCCATATGGAAAACTGTTAAGACTTTGTTGCTAATCAATTCTAGAAAGATGAGCAAGAAGAGTATTTTTATTCACATTTTAGCATGTTTGTTGTCCAGAGTTAACTCAGACACCCAGAGGGCATTTTGCTGTGAACTTTCCATCTCTGCTGCAGATCTGTTTGAGAAAACTGATTTGGAATGCAGGTAAACAGAGACCCCACAGAAAAGCAGTTAAACTGAGCCAAGGCTAAGAATGCTAACAGAACCAAAAGGTCAGACAGAAAACCTATTCCACACCAAAGTGACAGAAAGATGGTGTTGATTTTGTTGATTATTTTTAAATAAAAAAGTGTGTTGGGCAGAGGCCAGTGTCATGGTAACCCTTGGCCTGTGTGTAACAGTTTTTTCTGCACCTTTTCTGTTTGGTCTATCATTTCAGTCATCCTTGCCTTTCATACTGTGGCTGTCGCCTGACCAGGCGAGGGGGAAAGGAGCTTGGGTGGGAGCACAGCCATACTCCGGCAGCATTTTCCAAGTCTGGCACAAATCCTACATGTGTGGATGGCCCCACATTGCCCCATGCACTTTCCAAACCTCCATTTTGTCCCTGATTGACTGACTGTGATGAAGAGATGGAGCTAACAGCAGTATTTCTGCTTCCAACACCGTGCTGGGGAGGTCAGGATTCAGGAGCTGTATGTGATGCTGCCCTCCAGGCAGCTGGGATCGGAGCTAAATATATCCCCTGCCACTGCCACTCCCAGCTGAGGAATGAGAGCTGCTGCCTGGGCTCAGAGCAGGCTGGGGCTTGGCTGTGCTGCCTAAAGCTAGCAGAGAAAATTCATATCACAGATGTGAGTAATTAATCCCATGTAGGAGCTAAATCACAAGTTACCCAGCTTGTTCCCCTCTCCATCCCTTTGCAGGTTTTCTGGGTAAAATGCTGCGGTCCCTCTAACAGGACTTGCTGTCTCAAGTAAAAATCTGAGTTTTAACTACATAGAAATAGCTCCTTACTAGGTTTCTTCTGCTTTTAACTTTTATGGCTCTCAGTTCTTGTTTGTTTCACAAATTCAGGGGTGTGTTCATATATGATTTTTTCACGTCTTCACATTTCACATGACCTTAGCAAGGACAGAAGGTCTGGAGTTCGGTAGCACCAGTCTTGTTGATGCTTCTCTTCCTGTCTGTTTGGGCACCCTTATGAGATGTTACTGGGCACCATCATTTGGGCATTTCAAGGACTGGCGAACAGCTGCTTTGGGTTGTGTCAGCATCTTGTGGAAGCCCTCTCCCCTTGCTGTGAGCGTGGGGAGGGCCAGGGCAGGGCGTGCGCTCATCCCCCTGCCGAGCTCTGCTGAGCAGGGAGGCTCCTGTGGGCTGCACAAGCAGGGCTTACCAGCAGGCCTAAGGCTGGGAGATTTGTTTTCATTTTTCAGTCAGTATCTGATAGGTCAGTGTGCCTGAAGAAGTGTGTTCATGGTCTTGGTACTCAACAGAAAAGTTTTCCCCTCGAAGGTGCTGTGGTGCAGGGTGCAGCTCCTCAGGCAGCAGCAGAGATGACCCCTGACCAAAGCCCCGTGTTTGGAAGGAAGTTCAGGCTGTTATGTTGATACCTTTTTTTATCTTTTTAATGAAACCTCCTTCCTGCCATTTCAGAGGAGAGGAGGCTTTGACGTCATGTGCTGATGAGTCACTGCTGTTAACAGGCCAGCAAGCAGGGATTGAGAGTGCTGTCTGGAGCAGCTGCTCTGTTAATCATTCACAAAAAGCCCAGAGAAAGCTCAAGGGGAATGCTTGTGAATAATTAAATTTCTGTTTTCATTATGAAGACGCAGTTGATTTACCTGGATCTGCTAGAATCCAGGTATTGGGAAGTGAGGGAAGAGGACAATGATCTCACCGATTTGTTGATACCAGTGTAAATAGCCTTTGGATAGTCGTTGGTGTCAGTCAAGAATAGGCATGACTTAACAATTTCATGTAAAGCTTATGTAATATAGTTCTGACTATCATCTACATCTCACTTGCCACAACCACTTCAACCATATTTATGTTTTCCAGAAGACAGTTCTTGGGGAAGCAAATGCCCTTGATAGGGCAAGACATGGATTTTACTGGAAGGCTGGGTTTCTGTGTGTATCTCATAGCCTAAAGTCGTGGTTTCTAGAAGAAAGCAGAGTTGTCCAGGTTTGTTCACTGATAGTTCTTCTGTTCATAAACATCTTCTGGGGGTGACTGGATCATTTAGAGCTGCTGCTAAATCAGTACCATGACAAGAAATGTTACACTCATTGTGATGAGCTTTAAACTTCAGTTGTCATGATCAAAGAATTCATTAGATTCTGTTTTGGGTGAGTAGGAGTTTTATTTCAGAAAGGCCAAAACTGGATAAATTCCTAAATATTGAGTTATTTACTGCTGAACTCTTCCTCTCTAGTTTTAAATGTCTTGGACAAGAGCTGCTGCCTTTTACTCAGAGGTAGAATAAGATGGACAGTTTTACTCCCAAAACAATCCCATCCCTTGAGTGGTCAGCTGAAACTACCTTAGAACAGAAGGATGACGCTTGGTCTTGGCAAAATATTATGTTTAGCTTTGCTTACACAGTTGGATTGCTGGGACCACGGGGAGCATAGGATTGCTTACAAACATTGACTTTAATTACCTGTGCAATGTGATGAGAAAGTTGTTCTGCCTGTCAGACAAATAACGAGAAGGAAAGCCCACACGCCAAAACCATTTGAGTCTGATGAACCTTTCTGTCTTTGGGCATTGTTTCCATGGACCTGTGAAAGCCCACGGATATGTAGGTGGAACCTAATTAACTACAGCTGTTGAAAGAGAAACTTTGAAACTATTTGTTGAAAACTGACTATGTTTTTTATCTTTCAGCACTGTGGCCAATTCACTGTGGGTTTGCTTTCTTGAATTGATTCGTAAAAAGTGTAACTGATCATATCAGCTCCTCCATACCCACATTAGCCCCAAATTCTACAGCTTCCTATCATCAGCTTCCTAAAACGTGCTTATTCAGTGGGCTGAGTTATTCTTGATAGATAAAAAATATCCTGGCAGATGAAACCAGATAACATCACTGTGGAAGAGAGTTGTCCTGGAACTGCAATAGCTGATGATTTGCCATTTCTGTAATGAGATGATTTCCAGAGCCCACTTCGCAGTCTGCAGATATGATCACCAGTCTGGAGCCTTTCAGAAAAGCTGACCTTGCTCCTTGAGCAGGGGTGGGAGAACAGGTGGCAATTTAGATATTTAGGGGTAGCAGCAAAGGCCCAGCAGAGATGATGCATGAAATCTTATGGAGGGGAGCAGGGGGGTGAAATCTGGGATGGGATGACAGCAACAGGCAGACTGTCCTGGGTGGGGAAACCAGAGCCAGAAGGATGGGGAGAGCAGTTACAGTTATGAGGGTGCAGCTTCCCAGATCATTGTCATGCTGGAGTGAGTGGGGAGCGTTTTCAAACCCATGGAAGGTGTTATCAGAAGGAAATGAAGTTTGCATTGATTTTGGCAGTGGTAGAGCTCAATTTGGAGAAGCCAACAGTGAGGGGTTCTGTACATACCCTGTCACAAGCAATCGGAAATCATGAACCAAGTGACCGTGTTCCTCTCAGAATCACAGACAAGGACAGATGATTTGTAGCTTTGGTCCTGTGGCACATCCCTTCTGGAACTTTTCAGGTTTGCCTTCTGAGCCTTTGAGATTCCTATGTTCAAATTCATATTAATTTCAAGGCCTGGAGAGACTTACATATTGAAAGATGTGATTCTAATAAATAAATTACATTATAAGCATACCTGGCTTTGCTAATAAATCCTGATATTGTGAGATTTGGATTCTTCAGCATCACAAGCCTCTGAGCCTGGAATGTGGGATAGAGCCCAGTTTGGATATCGGAGCTTAGGGTGGTTATTTGTACAGCAGGGGAAAAGGTGTCATCAAAGCAAATTTTGTTGCTTGCAGATGGAGCATACATTGTATGACATGTAATAATAATGAAGGTCTCAGAGCAGAGCTGCCAGCAAAAATGGAGAAATATTGAAAATAGGGGAAAGCAAACAGGAACTTAACCAAGTGTGGGAATAAAACAATATCAAAAGGAGGACACGAGTTAAAATCTCAACCAAATACCACTTCTGAGAATCAGTATTTTTCATCTCAAATGTTGATTCTACAGAAGATGCTTTTTTTAAGCTGCTCATTAAAAAGGGTCCTCCTGAAGAGCTATTGTTCCTTGGAAAATCAGATGCATTGTGTATTCAAATATCATATTAAAAATAGAGAAGGATTTCTGGAAAGATGTGGATGCAAGAAAGCAATAAATTCTGAAGAGGTTGTTAGAAGCCACCCAGAGAAAATGGCCATGTGAGGTGTACTACAACACTAGGAAGCTGTCAGCAACAAGAAATACTCTGGGACACCAGAGTCTGGGTCTGCACGTAACCCTGAGCACCTGGGAGCCTCTGAGCTGCCTCCCCTGGAGCCTTGGCTGAGGACAGCTGAAGGCCTTTGCTCTGACATCTCTATTACTGGAAGCATTCTCTGTGGGAAGGGCTGGAAGGTTTAAAAACGAGTTTGAAAATTTTCCCTATTCTCCAGACACACTTTTTTCTCATAATTGCAAAGCAAGTATAGGCGCTTTTTTTTGTTGGAGTTTTTTTTTTTTTTAAATGACTGATTCAGTCAGCCATTTAATCTTTTGCTCTCTGAACTCAGCAAAAATGTGAGTTTTTCTGGAAAAATAATAATTGGAGAAAGATTAACACAAAGGACCAAAACAAACTGGGATTAAAGGATGGGTTCAGGAATCTTTCCCCAGCCCAGGTCAACAGTACCCAGAAATTGTCCAGTAGATTTTGTCATAAATCATGTTCTTGGGCCAGTGTCCAAGCCTGAGCCCCGTGGCATTGGAGGGTGGCTGTTCCCTCCCTCAGGCACTCTCCTCTGAGCACAAGCCTGGCTGCTGCCTGCCTTGGTGCTCATCAGTGATCACAGTGTTGTGTAGGAAAAGGCACAACTGTTTGCTGCTCAAATCATCAGATTTGTTCACTCACTTCTGGCCTCTCAGTTTGTGCTTGGGAGAGTTCATCGAGGCTCCTTGGACCTGCCAGCCCCCCAGGGCTGCAGTCAATGCCCTACTCACACAGCAAAGCATTTGGGAGTTCTTGTAATGCCAGAGCTGGTTATTAGGTGTCTCATCATTAATTATTGATAGAGCACTCAGAGATGGGATTGTAATAATTCTATTCTTTGTTTCTTTTACAAGAAGAAAGAATAGCTTCAAAAATTAAATTTTAGAAGTTTAAAACTTTACAGCGGTGCCTATTCTCCCGTGCCTGAGGGGATGCGTTTCTTTTCTTCTAAGGTCAGAAATAATTTTCTCTTTTATCTTCCACCCTTGATCAGGCACTGTGGGATTTCCAGAGGGCTCTGTTTCCCATGTAAGCCAGCACATCAGATGACTCCAATGCATCAGCTAGGAGCTGTTCTCACAGGTACCAAAGGCAGAGTAGCTCTGACTCTGGTGCAGTGATTAACTGCTCCCTGCTCCTCAGGAGACACGAGCAGAATCCTCAGGATCCATCCTGCCTTCAGCCCATGCTCATGAAGATGGAAATACCTGTTGTACCCCCTACTCTCACAGCCTGATCTTGCCCATCACATCCTTCCAGACTTTCTGGCAGGGTTCTGAGTGTCCCTGTGAAGCTGCTCTGAATTTTGTGAGTGTGGCACCTTGTCTCCTCAGAGAGACAAAGACGTGCCCTTCATTTAGATCCAGCCTGCTGGAAAACAAGGTCAACCTGATTGTTTTGGAACAGATGGCTTCCTTCCATGTAGTGGCATTTCCCTGGCTAAATGGAGCCTGACTAGACATAAATATCAAATGTAGCTATATGTGGATCTATAAGTATAGCAATGAATTGTAGGGTTATGAGAATTTAGAGCTGCTGAAGAAATTATTATTTTTTCCCAAAAAAATCAGTCAGCCCTTATTATAAGTAACTCATTTACTTTATCTTCAATAGTCATCCTTAAAGTAAATTAAGATGATAGGTGACAGGTTAGCCCGGTCCCCCCTGGGTAAGGTTTTCAGTGAAAGATGGCTGGGAGCAACTGCACGAGAAGAGTTTGATGTATTCTGAGCCCTCTGCCTCAGCAGAGTGAGGGTTTGTTGAGTTCTGTGGAAATGTGAGCTAAACCAGATCTGATCTGGATACTCAAACAGGAGATTGATGGGGAAAGTGTGGGTTATGAGGCTAGAAAAAGTACAGGTGAATTAATGGCACACAGAAAGACTACCTTGCTGTTTTCAAGTAAATGCATGCTGCTGTCAGTTTTGCTTGCTTTTTTCAAAATATAGGGGATGATTGTGCCCCAGATTCTTGTCTGACTGTATTACAGCATGTCTGGAGGGGGTAGGAGGAGTGCATGTCTTATTCATGCATTTGAGCATTACTTGAGATTTCCTGTTTTTCAGTGTCCATATGCATTTCATGGTCCTACAGAAGTAATTTAGAAAAAACTAATTAATTGTTTCTACTACTGTTGTGCTGGAGGGGTCCTTCAGAGGCCCATTCCAGCTCTATTTTCATATTGCTAAAGAAGCAGGCAGCGCCAGCAGTGAAGGTGCCTCCTGCAGGGTGTTTTACTCCTGTGTGAGAGAGTGGCCTTGGTGGCCTGGGGAGCTCTGCCTTTCCAAGAGGGGCAATCAGATCTCTCCAGCTTTATCTCATTAGCTCTTCTCAGAAAAAGCAGCAGAAACCTAATGTAATCACTTTGGTGTTCAGAGGCCCTGGCTCAGCTAGGACACTCTGGCTCAGTCAGGGGAAATGCTGCTTCATGACTCATTTCCACTTCTCTCCACTGAGTCACTGTCCATCCCTGCTGCTAGAACTACCTGAAAGAGTCTGACTGCATTCCTGGGCACTTGGAGTCTACCTAACTTCAGTGAACTCGAGGGAGTTCACTCAAAGATGTGGGAGCTTGTTGTCCCCTCCAAAACACCATGAACTATAGAGATTTAGCAAGTGTGTTTGAAAGCCTGGCTTAAAAATGTACAGGTTTCCTTTGGCTGGTAGGTCATTGCTGAAAAGGGACTGAAACACAGCCACGAGGACTTCAAAGGAGTTCACATCTGAGCTAGAGCTGAATTTCTCTTTCAGAGCTTGGGCAAGTTTCCAGAGCAGAAACAAACTTGGACATGGATTTTAAATATCATCAGCCTTGCAAGTCAAGCACCAAGTTCAAGTGCAAAGTGAAGGAAGCACCTTGACTGAATGCTCAGGCATATTTATGTGTCTTTGAGCTCCTGTGTCTGAGCAGGAGGGGAATAGCTATCAGGAGCACCTCCACCCTGCCTCTTTGGGACACGCTCAGCTTCTTCTTCACGGGTTTCCTTCTGGCTCTTCGAGCTCTTTTTTTTCATCAGCTGGTTCTGCTTCCAGAAATGCTGCCAGCTCCCCACACATTTGTCTTTCCTGTCAGGTGGTGACTGCATCCCACAGGTCTTCCTGGTCCAGCTGCAAGTTCAGAAGATGATGAGGTCTTAGGTGTGAGCCTGCTCAGCCTCTCCTCACATAATCCATCCACACATGGGAAGAGATCAAGGTCTTGTAAAAGCAAACCCAGTTCATTACAAAATAGAGAATTTTCTGAAACAAACATTCATGTGTGTTTAAAGGATTTCTTTGTCTTCCTTCACTCAAAGGTTTTTTTGTTCTTCATCAGTATTGAAGTCATCCTGTTTTAAGAAATTTAGGTGAAAACTAACTTAACACATGATACCCCAGCATTCTTATAAAAAAATGCTCACTTGTTTAAACATCTTTACAAAATGGGAATAAATAAACCAGCATCAGCGTTGAGACTGAAAAAAAGCTAGATGCATCATTTATATCTCAGTGAAGTTAGGCTACCCAGCTCCCCAAATCCATAAGTTTTCATTCTTTTTCTCGGGATTTGGTTGCCTAAGGCACTAATTACATAGCAAAGTAATATCATATAACATTCCTTTGCACAGACCTCGTCTTTAATTTCAGTATTTCCAAAGGAGACCTCCCAGTCTGCTTGGAGCAACCTTCCAGAAGGCAAGGTCATTATTCAGAGACCTGCTTTACATAGACATCTTTTCTGCTCCCGAGTAGAAGCATTCCTGGTCATGAGAGTTGTTGACCCTCTCCAGATACTTTCATTTATCAACCCAGGTGTTAGTCCAGAACAGCTTTGGGGTTTTTCACTTTGCTAAGATGTAGTAATCAGTCAAGTGACCCAAGGAGGGTCAGAGCACCTGCAGAGCTGCTGGCTGCCTTCCCAGCCCTGAGCTGCTGCTGGTTGTGTCCAACTCCTGCACAGACCCAGTGGCAAGAGCTGGGAGCTGGGGCAGAGACCTTCCATGCCCCAGTGAGTTGATACATCCCCTGCAACAAACACAGACCAGAATATTACTGTAAGCAGGTCTTACTGTATTATATAAGGCAATGAGGAAATTAGCAGGAAACAAAGCAAAACCTGGCTCCATTAAATCTGATTAGTCATTTTTACCAGTGAATGCTGGCAGCACAGAGGTTTTGTGTTGTTTCACAGAGGTTGGCTGATAGTAAGTGACTGAGGCTGAGCAAGGAGTGCTTGATTTACATGTGCTGTGCCCGAAACAATCTTGATGTTCATGTGTGAATTTAAATATTCCCCAAGTCTGTGCAGAAGTGAGGCCCTGAAAATTAATTTTCAAAGGCTGGAAATGTATTTCCCGGGTCCCTGGTTTTCTGGCCTTGCTCATTACAGGATGCATCCTTCACTGCGATTAAGGTGTTTACGGGCTATGTATTGCCAGATAAACACAAATAAATGAGACTGATTTATGAGTATAAGTAATTCTTGATGACTGATGTGGTCTTGCTGTGGTTTGGGTTGCTCCAGTGCAGCTGCTTGAAGCTGTCTCTACCCTCCTTGTAGCTCTCTTTTCCCTCTGGGAGGGAGAAGAGACCATTCCTGAAGCCTGGACCTGGCTTCTGAATTTCTGCAGTCTTTCAAGTTTGCTTTTATTTGTTGCATTTGACAGGTCTCATGAAGTGACTTATTAGTGGGATATTGAATATTGCTGAATACTAGGGCTTCTTTGTTCTTAGTTCTATGGCCACATTTTAGTTGGACCTCCTTTCCATCATTTAACTCGTATTAAAATACAATGTATGTTTTGGAACAGAAAATTAAATGCTATAAATCAGTCTGAAAACTAATACCTACCAGAAGCTAAGTTTAAGTCTGTGAGCAGCCCAGGGGTTTGCTCTTTGGGCAGGCAAGTTTTCAGCCATAAAAAGATGGATCAGATGCATCTCTGGATAAGATGCAGAGAGGTTGCATCATTGCAAGGCTCTGGCTGGCAAAACATGCCATAAGAGCAGAACACTGTTGCTTAGCGACTCGTGAAGGATGATTAACCCTTTCCCAGAACTCCCAATATTCCTATGGAAGCCCTCCTGAGCCATCATTCTGGACAATAATTGAATATGAAGAAACTACTCTAATATCTTTAGCTATTAGTTTTACTGATGTATTAATCATTAATGTTTAATGAAGGACTGTCTTAATCTTACCATTAGTTACTGGAGATCACTAAATCAAAAGCCATTCATCCTTGGTATGATGTGTAATTATTGCAGAGGAAGGCTCATATAATTATAGTAAAGGTGGAGTAAGAAGTGATTAAAACTATTTTGGGACTGATGGTGGTCAATGCCACTGCTGCTGTCTCCTCATATGAACTCAGGTACTTCTAAAATTTCAGCTGAATTTAAAGACTGAGCCCATGCATGGACATTACTCTTGCATGGGGTACCTTGAAGCACAGTCCGGTCCCAACAGAAGTTAGGGAAGTTCCTCACCTGTCATCCCTTTCCAGTGCAACAGAGACATTATAAAGGCCATGTCAGTCTGAAAACAGACATTTTAATTAAATTATAATTAATCTTTGATGTTGATGGGCTGGAGAAATGCAGCTCTTTTGTTTGAATGGTGCCTGAAATTCAGCATGAGCTGATAAGCAGGAATGTGTGGGTGGAGTGGGCGGGTTGGGTTTTACCTGGTGCTGCCTTTTGCAGGTGCCACAGAGCAGAAATTTTCAACACAGTGTCACTAATGTGTTACAGCATTTGAGTTAATTTTTTTTCAAAATGTGATCACTTTGGATGGTATTCACTTTATGCAGGTTGAGCTCTCTTAATGGGAAGTGTGGAGTCGGTTCAGCTGTGGACAGCCAGAGCAAGATGAGCATTTCTCACCTCTCTCAGAAACAGCCCCTTGGCTGGGCTGGGTTGCCCGGGTTTGCCCTCTTTTGAAGCAGCCTGGAAAGACCATTAACTCCAGCCCACAGAGAGTGCTGGGTGGGTGTCCTGAGAAGTGTTATCTTCACAAGGATAGCCTGCCAGCGTTCAGCGTGCTGCTGAACAGCAGTGGCAGAGCAACATGGTGTTCCATTGCAGCGCTGGAACCGCCCCCCCCCCCCCCCCCCCATGGGAACAGAAGTTAAAGCACAGATAGAGGATTTAAATTGCAATGGTCACTCTCTGTGATTTTAGTTGGTAATAAAGGCAAGAATTCCCCTGGAGCAAGAAACCTCTTGGTTTCACCTCTCCCCCTCGAGGAGCTGCAGCAGCAGCAATAATTTTCTGTAACTATTGACCCTCAGTTCTGGTAACTTGAGAGAAGGTGGGGGCTGAGAGCAGCTGCCGCGTACGTGGGTCTGTGTGCACTCCAGCACCGGTGTGACTCCGCTTCATCAACAGGGAAACCCACCTGAGCTAGAAACATTTTGTACCTGGTAATGTTGAGATTGTGTTCTCTCTTGTTTGCAGATGGGGAACTCTGTGACCTTCGCAGAGACTTACAAGGCATTAGAATCCATCCAGGTGACAAGTTGGCACGAAGATAACCTTTGCTGTGACAAATCCACATGCAGGCCTTGTGTTTCTTAATTTGTCCTTATTCTGTGTGCTGCTATCAGGCAGAAGCAGAGACTGCTGGTGATCTTCTTTCCCAAATGCCTTATGCTGATGCATTTCAGACTTTCAGCTCCAGAGAGCAGCCCATGTGACAAACAAGCTGACTGTGTGCCCTGTGGGGTTTTGCACTACTGCTTTTTGAGTGAGTCCATGCCACGGAGAGATCTCCAGGGAGATTAATGCTGTGACAGAGGCACAAAACAATGCAGATATTTCTGAATTGTTAGGTAGATTATTTCCTTTTTTTTTTTAACACCCTTTCTTAACTTGCCAACAGCAAAAAGAAACTTCTGTGACTGATATCTGAGCTGTTTTCTTTCGCTGTTGTCAGTAAGAAGATGGAGCTTCCAAGCTGGGACGTTTCGGCGTTTGGCCGGAATGGATGGATTTGCCTTGTGTGAAATACGATTCCTGTTGGCGCCTGTCGGAGGCTGCAGGCATTTGTCTTGTGCTGAGCTGGCTGGCGTGTCACGCCGTGGGGACAGCATGTGTCATTACCCTGCTCTGTCCCTCCACTGGCAGGCTTTGATCATGCCAGCTGTGGTGGTTTGGTTCTGAGCAAGTGATCCTGCACTGGGGCTTGCAGCTGTTCCTGAGCAGAGACCAGCCTGGGAAACCCGAAATCAGCGGCTGTGTACAGAGCAGTCCAGCGGTCAGCTGTGTGCTCCAGAGGAGGAACATGCACAGCAGAGCTCTCCAGGTGCTGGGGAGGGACAGGGCTGAAGCAGCAGAGCCCTGAGCTCTCTGCTGAGCTCCGGGAGAGGCAACACTGCTGTCTCCGCTCCCTCTCCACGCCTGCTGTCTGGCACTGCTCAGGGCTGATGGGCACAGCGAGTGCTCACACCGTGGGCTCTGCCCTGGCTGCACCCTGAATGTCGCTGTGCTCTCATCTCTGCTTCGGGGGGTCACTGAGACGCTGGGATTTCATAATGTGCTTCTGGGAGGAACAAACTGAGGCTGGGATTTGTGTGGGCAGTAGGGCTACAGCAAAGCAATATGTGTGGATGAATTTGGTTGCCATTGGGAAAATTTTGGCCTTTCTTGTACCTGTTCTGATTCAGGTTTGGTGTGGTTTGGGGGCACTGTGTGGTTTTGTCTCTGTAGGAGGGCCTGGTCATGGAAAGGCTGCGATGTACTTTGACAGTGAAATGTCAGTGCACATGGAGTGGCTGGGACTGTGTGGGGTTCAGGGAGAGGGTGGTTCTGGGGCTGAGATATTTCTGTGTGTTCAGGCACCCTGAATTGGCTCTGGGTCCCCCACAGTGTGTGAGCACACTGGGTACTTGGGGCTTAGGCTCGCAGTGAAGCCATGGCTATTTGTAAAGCACTGTCCTGCCCCCTCCCTCCCTTCTGTGCTGCACCAGGAAAGGAATATTGTGGCAGAGAGAAAGTTCAAACATTCTGGGAGTGAGTGAGTGAGGGGGACGGCCACACCTGAGCACGGGCTGGGACCTGCCCCTGCCTGCCTGTGCACCCTGGTGGGGTGAGCCCAGGTCAGCCCTGCTCTGGCATCCCCAGGGCTGTGTGAGTTCCAGGATGGATTTGCTGTCAGCAAATACACATGTACCTGCCCACAGGGATCCAGTGCTCCATTTCCCATAAATTCTTTAGTTTAGGGTGAAAATCTGGATGTGTGGTTATTCATTAGTTCCCGGGGTGCTTCAGCCATGTGAATTGTAAATAAGAAAATGGCTTGAGAAACTAGAATGGGGAAATAAAAGTCAGCTAATCTAGACATTATTGATTTTCTTTTTCCAGTTGTTCATGGTTAATATTTAGCCACCCCTAGCTGTGCTTGAACACGCCTGTGAACACAAAATGTGAGACAGGCAATAAGAAGTGGCTGATTTAATTTTAACATCCTTTAATTAGTGCAAAAAATAGCCTGTCGCCCATATCTGAAGTGGAAGGGCTGCACACTGAAGCGTTCCCCGTGATGAAATAATGTGTGATTCCAGGTGAGGCTCTTTCTTTCAGCACTGTCAACAGTGGGCCCTGGGGAGTTTGTTCTTTCCAGCTGGATGATAGCAAGTGACAGATTTCTTAATATTTGTTACAGTGTTGATGCCTTTCACTGCATGGCACATCAGGAGAAAAAGATTCGCTGCTCTGAATAGCTGAATCTGGCCTTTTTGTTCTCACCACTGGATTTTTGTGGCAGAGCTTAAAATGTAAAGCCTGCGATGTGAGATTATTAAAAGTTCTTTAGTTAGGCTGTAAACAACTAAAACAACTATATTTTAAATTGTATTAAATTCATTGTGCTTCAGAGCTGGAGCCCGCTCTAGTGCCACAATGCTATAGAACACAGAAACTTTTGTACAAAGCCATAGACAGTTGATTTCAGTCACAACACATGGGGCTATTCTGTCACATTTCTCTTCTCTTGAGGTTTTATTTTGAGCAATTTTCTATCCTGTGAGTTGTTTGCCTTCATACCCCCACCCCAAAACCTGCTGAAAATTTTATAGTGTTTTTTATAGTAAAGGGCCCTCTCAGTCTTGAACGCTTAAGGTTCAAGCTGTGATGGTCGGGGAAAGCTGTCTGTTCTGCAGGGAGAATCTGGGAACAGGGAGGCTGAGGGAGCTGATGGAGTCCCTGCAGTGAAGCCTGGTACACACAGCCAGCAGAAGGGGCACCACAGCCTGGAGCCCCATCACCACAGCCCCACTCTGGATCCATCACTGTGGCTGGAAAACTTCATCAGCTGCTTTATTTTCAGTGACTGGGACAACACATTGTCATAGTCGGTGTTACAAAGGGGAACCTGCTTTGTCTCTCAGCTCTTCCTCTTGCAGGCTGCGCATTGTTAGTGGGGACAGAGCAAAAGCAGCACGTGGCACCTTCCAGTGAGAGGGAGGGAACTGGGGAAGGAGGGCTGTGGGTATTTGAGACAAGCCCTACCCTCAGGGACACCATGTACAGGCAAAAGGCGCTGATCACCTCCTTCCAGCCCCAGCCCCTTGCCTGGGGTGTGGGTGAGTGTTGATGCACAACAACCCTGATTTGCCTTCAAGCATTAGAGAGCAACTGCTAATTGTCCTAGCAAGTGTTTCAAGGTTTTCTAGCCCAAAAAACTTGGATGGTATCACTCTGCAATGGCTGAAGAAAGTGTTTTTCAGTTACTGGAACTAAGTGTTGGGAAACTTTTTGTGGATACTGAAGTCAGCTCCATTAAAATGGCTTCCCGTTCTGTCTCCAAGAAGTTCCTGGCAACAGAGGTAATAGTTGGATGTTTTGATTCTGTCTAAAATTAATTTCCATTATATCAAGAGGGGGAAGGTGCTACAGAATCACATAGTTTCAAGAAATTGCATATGTAACAAATGCTATATTGTGAGAAGGCAGCTCTGTTTCAGATAAAAGGTATAATTCTTATTGAGAAAGATCAGAAGACACCCATGAAATATGTGACTGAATGTGTATTTGATAGACAAAAATTATCATCAAACCCCAAAGTGTCCCAGTTACAAATATTCAATTACACACATTAATTTCTTCTGGTCTAGATCACCCAATTCTGTGTGGTAAACATCACTTTTATTTTGGGAGTGCTCTTTCCCCCTGACCCATGTGAAAAATTTGATCTTCCTGGCCCATTTGCAGTAGCCTGTAACAGCCAAGCCTGTGTCTCCAGATGTCACACAGGGTTTGATGCCCTGAGATCCTGGGCGCAGGTCATACCTTGGAGCACTGACAGTATCTAGTAATGAGGCAGTGTCATGTCAGATCCAACTGGATGAGTTATTTGTAGCAAACAACTGATTTAATTTCTTTCCCTTGGTGCCTGAATGATCCGCTGTGAGGTTTTGACTGCCAGAGATCTGCGTGTGTGAAATGACAATGTCTGTTTTATGCAAATGGTTCCATGCTCTGGGTTGCCTATCAGCTATTCAGAGATATTATTTCTCATTATTTGCTCTTTCGGCTGAATGACAGCCCTTGCAAGTCACGGGGCACTGAGGCTGAGCCCTGAATGAACAGCTTCCAAACTCACATGGAGCCTCCAGGATGGTCTTCCAGAAGCACCCTACACATGCTCTGAGCACAAACCCTCATGGAAAGGGATTTGCTGTGCTCTCCTCGTGTTCTTTGCCGTGTTTATTGCCAGCGAGGCATGGGAGCACTGCCTGGTGTGTGGGGCAACCCCGTGCCTCTCTGTAGGGAACGTTGTGAGCAGGTTTTAGCAGCATTCTCTTGGTTATAAACACCTCAGTGCAGGGAGGCAAGGTGAGCTGACAGTGGGCAGGGGATGGTCTGGGTTGGGATTGGGCACAGGACTCAGCACTGTCCCTGCTCCTCCTTGCTCAGTCCAGGCTTTTTCTCCGCCCGGGAAGCCGGCGACGTTTGCTGTGTTCCTGATGCACTTTTTCAGCAAGAGGTTGTACATGAGAGAGCCACATCACTTGTGACAGTTGTAGCTCTAAATAGGAAATGATTAATATTTCATGGTTATTTTTCTGTAAGACATGGTTCTTGGGAGAATGCATCAGACTGACTAGCTGGAGAGAATGAGCCTGCCTTGCTCAGCTTCAAATGAAAATGTAGTCAGGCACTGCATGCTAATATTCCTGCTTTAGATGAAAGCTCTCTGTCTGCCTGACTAATGCTCAACTGCCAGTACGTCAGTGCAAAAGTGTGCACTGCAGTTTTGGAAACTTCTCTTTCCCTCATCAGTCTTGCAAGTTATCTGGCACTCTGCCTTTGCCTTCTGCACCTTCAGGTTTTAAATAGTACGAGAGGTCACGAATGTCAGCCGACTGCATCAACTGCAAAATCTTTGATTCTGATCTTTCCTTTTTTATTTGCTTATTTTTTCCTTTCTTGAGTCATAAGCAAACCACTCCAAAATATTTCAGGGTTGCACCAGAGAATAGCAAACAATGGGTCAAGGAAACATTCTTGTCTCTGTGATACAACTTTCTGTGAAGGTGGTTGCTCAGAATGCCTCTAGATAACAAATATTGGCAAATATCTTACAGAACTTTTGTTCATAAAACATTAATGGAATGGTCACAGAGTTACTCAGCAGCAAGGCCACCAAGGCTTTGATTGCCCTGGACTGCTCCAAGAAAGTCTACAGGAAGATCATGGAAGGCTTTGACAAGAAAAGTGCAATGGAAACAGCTTTTTTTTTTTTTTTTTTTTTTTTTTTTTTTTTTTTTTGGGCTCTGCCAGTTGTTCTGTAGGAAGAGTTATACTCTGCTGTAGTAGGATGCTGTTAAATACTGCAATGAATGAAAGAAATGAGGAACAGATTCCTACTTACATATAAAGGTTTTTTAACCTGAACTCAGTTAGACAAGAAGAAAATGCTGTATGTTCCCCCAGACTGGCTTAATGAGATTTAATCCTTGCACAAACAGCTGTATTGGAACAGAAACTATTCATAGCAGATTCTGCTGGTCCCAGCCAGGGTTTCATTGGGTTAGACACAGTAGAGAATGCTCTGAAATGTGATGAAGGAGAGGCAAAATTGCAGAAAAAAATCATGTTAGAATGTGTCAGCATTGAAGTGGTCTGTGAAAGGTTAATTTAACCATCCTCCACTTCTGTCCCCTGCAAGTGCTACAGTTACTCTAAATTACAGTCGTGTCTGCCTTCCCTGTCTGTGCAAAAGAGTGGATGTACTTGCTGTCACCAAGCAAAACAAGCACTCCTGGTTCTTTCTAGGATGCTATTTTGCAGCTGGAGTTGTTTCTGTATCACAGCTGTTCCAGATAATTTAAAAGTATCTTGGTAGCCTCTAAATGAAGCAGAAAGAAATGTATAGGAATGGTAACTACTTTGCAGGACCTCTATACTCACAAGGCAATTGAAAGGAAGTTTTGGAGAGGAATGATTTACAGCACCCGAAGTACATAGAGACCTCATTAAGGCACAGGGTCATCTCAGAACTTTTGTCTGTGCCGTGTAAGGATTTAGGGATGTAGAAAACTACGCAGCCTGAATTGCTTTGCTTTGCATTGTTTTTCTGCCTAAAAAACCTGATCAAACCACCTCTTTGGGGTGTGTATAATTTTCTGCACGTGTGGTTATATATTATGGTATATGGTGATCCATCTTTTTCAGGCTAATGCAGCTGATATGTCAGCCAAGACCTGCTCAGCATTATTAAAATTTGTGTTGCTTTATGAATTTAAGACTTACTTCAGCACAATGCAAAGTATGAATTCAACAGCTACTGTGTAGGTCAGAGTAGTCTTAAGCTAATAGGCAATATAGCCATGGGAAGATAGCACATTTATCAGTGGATTGTAGGCAGCTTTGTAAGTGTTGCTTTCAATGATCAACAGAGTAGTCAAATTTTTTTGTTTTACGATCTGTCTGCCTGAAAATTTTTTGCTTGCTTGCTTGTTTTTTTTTGTTTGTTTGTTTGGGTTTTGTTTTTTTTTTTTTTTTAATCTCTTCTCCTGAAGTGTCATAGTTTTGTAAAAGGACTGATTGGACTTGGTTATAATAATTACTAAAAGAGGTTTGGTTTGGTCTGATGCCATCGGCACAGAAAAGTCTCTGCAGTTGTGTTTGGTTTCCAAGTTAATGCTGTCTGGGTGTTGCTGTTGATAGATGCTCTCTGAGCCCTGGCTGTCTGTGCAGCTGTGAGAAGTAACAACATAAACTTAGTATTAAGGGTTTTGTCAATACTAATTTAAAATCATGGTTGAGGGCTCTCATTCAGCAAACACTGACTGCTGCTCAAAGCACTTAGATATATTTTTAATTTTGTGCATATTGCAAATATATTTGGTCTCATTACAACTGAAGCATATATTTGGAATCCTATGGGTTTACTGCTTTTTAGAAGCAAATAAATGGCTGGAATTCATGTATGTGCTTGATGGGTAAAAATCAGGAAACATGGAGTTTTTATTTGGATTTACTTTTGGGAGCAGGTTCTGTATTTCTGCTTCCCTGCAGGCTAGTTGTGCTGGGATTTACTCTGTTATGCTTCCCCCTTCAACTAATTTTTCCCAAGATTTCCTCTTACATTATAAGCCTCATTTCATACATTTAGTGTCACTGTTCATCAGCCTAATTACCCTTTGGTCCCACCTCCTTGGCACAGACCCTCAAAGAGAGACTCAGTATTCCTGCCTCAGCTCCTGCACCATCTGGTCTTTCTCATTTAGAGCCTGTGCCCGTGGTTTCCAGAGGAGCTCTGGTGTCTGTGCTCTGCTGGCTCAGGCACTGCAGCTGCAGCCCTGGCAGCTGGCTGCTTCCTTCACTTACCAACTCCTGCTGTGTCTCCTCACGCTGCAGTTCTTCCTTCTCCTTTCTTCCTGTTCCCTACAAGATACCTCCATTCTTCAAAAAATAGAATAAAATGGGATTGATGTCCTTCCCAGGGGCTCAGGGATCTCTGCTTCTGCACAGGACCAGGTCTGTCCCTGCCAGGCACTGCCAGATCCTTCAGAAGAGAGGATGAGGAGTGAGAAATGGCATCAGGGTGAGAACCAGCCAGCAGGGGTGTCACAAAGTTTCTGCAGGTCAGAGAGGCACAGTGTGACACCACAGGGACACACACCTGCCACAACAGGCACTGGCACATCAGAGGAAACCCAGGAGAATCCACCTCAACAAACAGATTGGTCATGGCTCCCTGATCCAAAGCAAGCATCAGCAACCCAGAATGGCTGGGTTTGGTTTCGTTTGTGTGATTTGCATATAATAACATCATGAAATGGTTATGTTCAATTGAGAACCTCATCAATATTACATCTGCAACAGATAGTGAAAACCTCCTGGCATGGTGAAGTAATCCATTTAGTTCTTCAGACAAGATCTCCAGTACCAGGCAGAGCATCTGGCCTTTTGGTCCATGTTTGAGGTACATTGGTGGAAACCTACAGCCCCCCAGAGCTCCCTGTGACCCCAAGTCCACACAGGAGCACCTGTGTGCTGACAGCAATTCATTGAGGGCTTTCTGACCTGATTTTAAACAGCTGCAATGAATTGCTTTTGCCTTGAATTTCAGACCATTTATTTTGGGAGAGCAGAACACTTCTATGAGATGCAGCATCATGCTGAATGCAGTAGGAACAGATGACAGGATACGTGGCACTTTTTTGGAGGATGGCCACTGAGTCCTTGAGGATGCAGGTTGTATATGTGAGCAGGTCCTGGGCTGTGCTTTTTGAGTTTTGCAGCCCTGCTGCTGGCAGGGTGGACCCGAGGTGATGCTTTGCAGCACAGTGGCAGCAGCAAAACTGCTTCAAAATAAAGGCATCAGCTACAAGTTTGGTGAAAAATGTACCCTCCCAAGCAGGAGCCTTAGGGCACTCAGCCCATCTCAGGCATTAACCAGTAAGGTATGTAAGACAGAAAGTATTTACCTTAGGGGAAAATCACAGCATTTTCACCTGATTATATGGATTTTACTTGCCAGTCAAGGCTCTTATAGCTGAGAGAGATGTGAGACTGCTATCTAAAACAGTTTGGACATCCAAACAAACATTCTTCCCAGCTTGCAGAAATGTTAGTTGTTGTCCTGTAGATTGCAGCCTGTTTGGAGAAACAATGTCACCACTTGTGTTTTGACTTTTGCCAGAGAAGGGAGCAGCCTGCCTGTCAGTTTTTTCCTGCCCCAAGAGATCTTTTCGTGACTGAATGATAAGAAAAAGCAGATTACAGATGTTAACAGCGCTCTTAATATTTGCAGTGGATGGATGCCCTGCTGTGCCATGTACCCAGCTGTGCCCACCTTGAGGCTCCCCCCCATCCCATGTTGGATGGAGCATGGTGGCTTTCCATGAACACTTGCTCCCTGTGGAATTGTGCAGCTCACAGATCACACTGTTTGATTTCTCTGTCTCCTGCTGTCCAGAATCTGCCTCCTGTACATCTGTTTGATGTTATTACACCCTCCTCACCCAGGTGGGTGTCAGTAGGTCAGTGGGCCGTGCTGGTTCTGGACTCACTCCTGAGTACAGCCCACAGCAGTGGGGGGTAAATGATTCACCTGCATCTGTTCTGCTTTTTGCACTGAGACTCTGGACTTGCCTTCATGCCACAGTCACTGAACTAGGGAAGCTGTCATTGAAGCCAGCCAGCTCTTCCTGGGTCTATACCCTGAAATTCAAAGTTAGCACAGCTGAACCTTAAAATAACAAGATTTCTGTTTATGCTGATGTGCAAATGCTAATAGCCATAACCACATGAGAGGACATGAATTTGTGCTCTCTTTGTGATGCAATCACTCATAATTATGTTGACTGAACTTTTAATTTAGTACACATTTTTAAAAACGAGCACGGCATGAAGTGGTTTTGCCTTGTCCACACAAGCTAACAAATCGTTTGCACTTTTCTTGTAGGAGGAGGAAATTCTATAACACTGTATCTGTGCTGTGCCTTGCACTGAGTCTCTTTTGTCTATTTTTGTCACATTCTTGACCAAATACTAGATTTGATTTTGACCCAGATCTGTATAAATTACTGTAGCAATAGGGTTGGAATTCATGCACATATGTACTGAGCAAAGGACAAACCTATGGCCACAAAAAGGGCTGTAATTAAACCAGTGAAAGGAATGACCCTGACAAGGACAACGCATGAGAAAATTGTGATAATGTTTTATGGCACGGAGCAGAGCATGGCTTTTTGCCCTCCTCGCTTTAGCACATGAATTCTCACATGCTCCATTGCTAAAGCACCTGTTGCCTTAATAGCTTGGAGATGGAAGAACCTTTGCCCACATGCAGTAATGCCAGCACGCTTTGGGAATGGTTGGGGACTCACTAAAAAAGAGGAAGCACAGGAGTGTTAATTTGGAGTGGAAGTTTTGCTCCTCTGAACTCCATCTTGTGCTGTCAGACAAGGCAGCAGATAACAAAATGGACACTTCTCTGCCAGAGACACAGACATCCAAAATCACTGAGCTTCTTCATGTTTATGAGTGATTAATGTAAAAATTAATGGGGCTTTAATGTAAGTAAGGAATAGAAATTACTTAGCCCCAAGATCATGAAGTTTCTGCAGAGCTGAATTGCTGAACGATTTAGCAGAGGACTAAATAATGGACTTAATCTTATTCACAACTGTGAAAGCACTTCTCTCTGTTTATTTAACATGAAAACTCACATAAATGTGTGTACAGATCACTCTGCAAACTTTTTTCTCTCCCATGTAAAACTTTTGTGTTCTCTCATGAGAAAACATCACTGAAAGGCAATCCTGGCTGACCCAGATACCCCAAGGTGGCCCATGCCCCAGGCTGGACGCTCACACCAGCTGAGGATTTTGACATGAGCAGGTGGCATGCAGTGGGAGGGCACAGGCAAACCGGTTTTGCTGGCTGCTGCTGCTCCTTGTTGCCACAGCTGCTCTGAAGGGTTTCAGTTATGCAATCTCCAATGATTTGGGGTGAACCTGTGCAGATTCTCCAACTGCCAAGACACGGTTCCTTTGTCTCCTTTCCCCATGAGCCAGCAGTGGGGAGAGGCACAGCTCCCCAAACAAACCCCACCTGGCTACAAGCAGACAATTTTGAATCAACTTTAGCAAAGGAGAGTTGGCTGGCTGGGGCTGGAGGAAAGGCTGCCTCTTCCACATCTGAATGATGCTGAAAGTTACTGGGTCGTGCAGCATCCCGTGGATGATGAGTGGTTAGAGCAGGCTCGGAGCAGCAACCTGTGCCTGAGCACAGCCAGCCCTGCAGCTGAGCCCCTCGGGGTGTCAAGGCAATGGGGAGCCTGCCCCATGCTAATTAAAACTCTTTTGTCAACTTCTCCTTGGCAAAGTGCAAAGAAATCCTCTTTTCATGCCCAACGGCAAGAATAAATCCTATTTTGGGTTTCAGAAGCAGCCGCATGACTAAATGAGCCCTTCAGTTTCATTCATGTTTGCTGTCTATTAATCTGTTCTCCTCAACCTCAGCAGGGTATGACTCAGGGCTTCACATTGTCTTCCTCCCTGAACTATCTGTGTTTTGACTTTAAATTCTGCTGTCTGACGCAAAGCAGTGCTGAAATCATGACAGTTTGATCCAGCCAGCTCCCAGGAGACTCTTGATCTTTACTGGCTGGTAAATGTAGCACTCAGAACAGCTATGCAGAGCAGATATCGATATTTTTACACCAAATGTTGGTAAGCAGATGTCACAGGCTTGTGAAAAGCCTTGAAACTCCTCAGGAGAAAATATGTGAGTATGTGTGTGGGTGGCCTGGAGATAAAAATAATTTGGTGTTTCCATGAGAAGGCATATATTCCTTAATCCGTTGGTGTTCTGCTATTCCTGTGCAGGGCACTCAAAGTGGAGGCTGCTATACTGGAACAAGTATAGCAGTAAACTCTTTCCCTCTTGATTCATCTGTTTCTTTTGCAGCTCCTTCCAGCCCAGGCTTCTCTGGCACTGGCTGAGCTGATAGATCCCATTCCTTGCCCTGAGCAGGGGGTCTCACCTACGGGGTGGAGCCTGATTATCCCAAACTTCAGGCATCCCATAGTGAGTGTAGGTCACTGGGCAGGTAGCAGCAGTGAGGCAGCAGGCCCCAGGTGAGCCCAGCCCCTGCGCAGAGCTCGGGGCTGCTGCGGGCGTGAAGGGATGATTCCATGGCTGAGCGCTGGGGCACACTCCCTGCTGCAGGGGGACAGCCAGGCCTTGCCCAAGGCTCCTTGTGGAGGTTTTTTTTTTTTTTTTTTTTTTTTTTTTTTAAGGAGCAGGCAGCCTGAAATCCCGACCTTGTAAATGTTGGATAAAAGTCCAGATTTCTTTTTTTTTTGTTTGTTTTTCCTTAGCTTTTCCTGTTTTTGAAATGTCCCCTCAGGGGAGTGTGTGCTGGCAGGCTGGTGTTAAACCTGCTTAATCTCATTGGGATGTTGAATAAAGCCCAGTGATCCACAGCCACTGGACTCTTGCCTTGACATCCCTGCTTTTAAAGGACTGTGGTTACAGACTGCAAAGCCTTTTCTTGTCCTTACAGTGCTGTATTTATCCCTCCCCTTATGGCTTTGGAAACAAAATTTGAGCCATTTATTGTGCACTAAATTTAGGGAGGCCAAAAATATTTGCATACAAATATGATTGATCTTTCAAGCATGCAAAATGAGCAGAAAATGATGAGTCTGATGTTGGAAACAAGCAGAGCTCAAGTATTTTAAAATTAAAATAATTTAGAAGAATCTGTATCTATGATGGCAGATGAGCTTTTTCTGAGGATAGAAAACCTTCTCTTTCTCATTATATACAAAGTAAATGAAGATATTCAAGTCAGATATGGACTGAATTTTAAATGTGACAATGGCATTTATTCTGCAGGAGATGTCATGGCTGTAATGAATTGTAAATTATTTTTAGTTGCTACTAGAAACAGAAGAAGGAGGGGGAAATAATCAATATTGACACAACCATGCCTTATTTTTAAGTAGTGCTGATCTTGGTGGCACCAATTAGAGGAAGAGAGAGCTAGAGCTGCAGAAGTGCAAACCATTCTGGTATTTAGAAAAGGGCCACAGCAGCCAGACAAATGTGCTGCCTCCGTATTTCTCCTGGGATGGTAATTCCAGCAAGATCATCATTCCATCCTCTCCTGGGAGCTGGGCAGGTGTGGTGGGAGGCCACTATCCATGAACAATTGTGGTTCTGGCCACCATCACCCCACTGGTGCTGGTGTGTCCTGGGGCCTGGGCACAAGGACAGTGACCCCAAGGCCCTCTGCCAGACCATGCTTCCTCGTCAAGACAAGTTCCCTGACTTTTCCCACTGACTGTAGGCATGATGATATTCCAGCTGGCGTATGACAAAACAGAGTGGGCTGGAACCCTCTGGCCTCTGTTTGCTGCAGTGAAGTTCCCCTCCCAACTCCATGCCCTCTTTCTTGCCTGAAATGAAATAAAAGCCTTTTGCTGCAAGGTGCAGGGTTGATTGATTAACTTTTATCTTCTCATAATGCATGACTAGGTAAGGTAGAGCATGTGACAAGGCAAGCTGTTCAGAGAAATCACTGCAGATAGAGCTGGGCTGTTCCCAGGATCCACAAAAGGATGCAGCATGGTCAAAATTCACTCAGAAAAACAAGATTACCCATCTCCTTTGCTTAAGCAGTTGATATTGAGCTAATTCTAATGCAATTTCCTAAAATTTAGAGATGCTGTGATGCGATCTTTCTCTTGTATAAAATGCCACGGAACTTCTGATGACAGAACAGATCCAATTTTCTGTTGCGTGACTCATTCTGAGGAAAAGAATGCTGTACATTCAATATGACCAAAAAAAGTACATTCAGTAAGGGCCTCCTTGTAGGGCTGTGTGGATGCAATCAATCGTAAGCACAAAGTCCAGGCAACACTTTTTGATATGGAGTAAAATCGACAGATGGATTGTAGAAAGCCTTTGGAAAATTTTATCCACTGAACCCAGAATAGCCATAGCAGAGACCTAAGCCAAGTGTCTGCCTGACTTTATACGCTGTAAATCTGAGGTGAGTGGTTAAGGAGGATGGAATCTTGCTCATGTGCCAAATAATTTGGGTTGTCTGAAATGCTCTCTAATGCGGAAGATCAGGGATAGATGGATGATGTTCAATGGGATGATTTCATGGGAAAGAATTTGCTCCATAAGTATTAGTCATTTGGTGACAGAATGCACAAGAGCCTGTTGGAAACACCTGCAAAAGCACAAGAAAATTCCTGAAAGTCTGAACTGAGTAATTTTCTTCTGTGTTTTTTTTTTTTGTTTGTTTTGGTTTTTGGTTGTTGTTTGGTTGGTTGGTTGGTTTGGTTTGGTTTGTTATTATTTTGTTTGTTGGTTTTGATTACATTGAGTATTCTGTCCATGGACTGAGGTGTATTAGCGACAGCAATGTCTGCAGAGCTGTGTTTGGTGGGCATTCAGAGCCCTGCTGAAGGGGATGTGGTGTTCAGCAATGCAGTTCCCAGCTGTTCAGAGGGCACTTGGACCTTGCCCTCTGCTTACTGCAGCAATGCATTTCTGTTTCCCTTCCTGGGGGTTGCTGTCATGGGCCCTAATGCAATATTTTTTTGGCTCTTTTCTTCCTGGGTGTGGTAATGAGGGGGAGTCTGGATGGAATCTGGGGCCAGAATAAAGCTGCTGCTGAAGAGTTTTGGCAAAAAAACTGATACTGTATTTTACTCATAAAACTACGTGAGGTGAAACAAGATCTCTATTTCCAGATCTCCATGTCAACTACAGCAAATGCAGCCAGGATTTTCTTGTTGTCTGTTCATGGCTACAATTATTTCTAGCTTACTGTTCTTACAATAATTTAATTTTGTAATGTTTATTGGCTTGGAAGGTACATTCATCCTAGGGTTTTTTTTTGCATTTTGTGCTGTAAAAGGTCAAAATTGTCAGGAAAGATTTATTTTTGGGGAAAAAAGAATCCTTCTTTAAAAGCCAAAGTAAAACAACCTTTCTTTAATAGAAAGGAAGCTAGAAAGGAAGAAGGAACAAGCTAAAACTCTGAGCATCAGCTGAAGCCATGTGTTACATCTTGTGTTTCGTGATTTAAGGTATGGTGGTATTTACTCACCCCACTGATCCAGGCGTGGAAGTGCTGCCCTTTCTGAGTGCTGAGAATGGAGGTAAAACCTGAGAGCCTTTTCAGCAGCACCTGGCAGTGGTGCCAGGGATGGATAAGTCCCTCTATGGCCTCATCCCCATCCAGAGGAGTGCCAGCCTGGCCCCTGTTCCATGCCACAGCCACTGGCAGAGCCAGAGCACACAGGCTGGGATGGGGCTGGTGGGGCAGGAGGACCCTTCTGCCTTATCTCTCCCCAACATTCTTCAGTTTTTCCATCTACCTCAGATGAAGAGTGGAGGGGTGTCCTTCCCCCCTCAGCCCCCTTCCTCAGGAGTGCCCGTCTCTAGTTGGTCCAGAGCTCCAGGGCCTCCTACACCTGATGACAGACAATTCAGAGCCCTGCTGAAGTGGATGTGGTGTTCAGCAATATAGTTCCCAGCTGTATGAACTATCCCTGCCCTGTGACAAAGCCAGAAATGTGCCACAATAACTCAGTCAATGAACTAAAGAGAAAAAAATAAAAACCCCCTGCTGGCCATAGCTGTTGAAAGGCCATCTCCTGCCAAGGCATGGGCACAGCCCACACACACACACACACTCACACTGACCCTGGGGTGCAGAGTCTTCCTCATAGCTGGGCTCACACCCACCTCCAGCCCCTGTGTGCCCCCTGCCCCACAGCGCTGTGTGTCCCTGCTGCTGGTTGGGCCTGCCCCCAGCCCCGAGGTGTTGGGTCATCTTCGCCCACCCAGCCGGGGTGAGGGTCATCTCCATCCACCCCCGAGGAGTCGGTCGGGTTGATCAAGTCCTGCCTCCCAGCCTGTGAGAGCTGAGAAGCAGAAGGCACTGGCTGTATCACGTCTGCCTTTTTTTTTTTTTTTTTCCTCTTTAAACCTTTTTACCCTTTCCCCCTTCTTCCTTCCTTACACTTGCTTTTCTCCCCTTGTTTTTCCTCGTGTTTTTTCCCTCTGCCTTCGTTACTTTCCCCCCGTTTTCCCCTTCCCCGTGGCGGGGCTGGGTGCGGGGCCGTGCCGGGGCCGTGCCGGGGCGGTGCGGTCCGGCGGAGCTCGGCGGGCCGGGCGGGCGGGGCGGGCGGTGACGCGCGGCGAGGGCGGTATAAGCGGCGCTGTCCGGGTGCTGAAGGCGGCGGAGCGGCGGAGCGGCGGCAGCGCAGGTAGGGCTGCAGGGCCCTGGGGATGGGTGTAGGGCTGTCGGGATGTAGGGGTGTAGGGATGCGGAGGGCGCGGAGCCCCAGGGCTGCGCAGGGGGATCCGGCACCGAGGGAGCGGTGAAGTCGCACCGGGAGTCGGCTGTGCCGGGGCTGGGGCTTGCGAGGGAGCCGCACATCTCTATAAAACGTGTCCCTATCGCTGTGTATATTGTATACATGTGCTGTCAGCACCGCCCGGGGCTCAGAGGGGAAGCCGAGCGCTCCCGGGAGCGATGGCGCTCAGCCATGCCGGGTCGCCGCCGCGGCACTTCAGTGGATGGGCGGAGGGTTCCCTCGGATGCAAACACTCTCCGAGCCACTTCCCAGATGTATCCGCTCACAAACAGTCGCTATATTCACTAGAACTGCTGCGGGGTTTGGGCTTTTACCCTTCGTTGCGGTCTTGTTTGTGTTTTCAGTTCCTTCCACAGGGTAAAGGGTTAGAGATGCTTTTAAACAAGGCAAATTTACTACGGTCGTGTTATTTATTGGAAAAAAAAAAAAAAGAAAAAAGTGCATGGTATATTTATTTTCCCTATGGAAAACTGCTGTTAGGTTTCACTTAAGATTCTCAGGGCACGGACACATCTATAGGAAAAACCTATGAGTTCTCGTAGCTAAATTTCACTGGAAACATTAGAGTCACATCAGAAACAACTGCTAGGAGAATGAGAGAGAAAATTACTGCTACCATGGAAACATCCCAGAAAGGAGATATTTTCTGTGTCTGTTTTTTAGGGAACTTTTTTCAGTCTGTATTGCCTTTGTATGTGTTAAATTCTGATCATGCTTGCCACATTTTGTAAAGAGGAGCTTCTTCATCTTCATTTGTTGGTTAAAAGATGGTTTTCCTGTTTGTTAGGTGCTAATAGAGGAGAAAATACACTCTCCATCTAGCCTGGCTTCACAGTTATCGATCTGGAGACAAAAGACCTGGTTTAGCATATTGTCTTTTGAGAGGCACAGAAGAGAATGCTTACAATATTTCCTAAAGATAGGCTAAAACATCCTGTTTTAAAAACAAATGTGGATTTAAAGTCTGAAAGACTGGGAAGCAATCCTCTTACCTTGGATAGCACAGTATATTTAATGACAAGGTTTACAATCCGAACTCATAGCTTTTAAAACAAATCCTTCAAATATCATGTACCAATAAATTAGAAGTAAAAATTGACCTAGAGGCAAATGCACACAAAATATCTAGAGAGGAGCCAATGATCTGTTACTCCTGCAAAGGAAATATCCAATTGAGCAACATCCTTGTGGAACACTAAACTAAACTTTGCCTGGCTGCACACATTTTGATTTTAGTGGGATGCTGACAGCTCTTGCAAAGGCCGTAACAATCCAAATTGTGTGCAGGAAAGGAGGGTGAGTTCCTGGTCTTTGTGAGTGGGAGGTGCTTGGCAGATGATTATAGAATGACTCCCCCTTCCCCCATCCCTTGGAAAAGACAATTTCTCATGTGCTAATCAAATGAGCTCTGTTAATAACCAGTCTCTGCTGAAAAATAAAGTCTTAGTTTCACTTATTTGCTGCAGAAATAAAAAATTAAGTGATTTTAAAAAAAATCAATATATACATTTATGTACTGGGCTAGTCCCTTTTCTGTGACAGAAAATGAAGTAATATGTTGGCTTTGTCTCAGTGCAAACTCAGATCTGGAGGGTGGGATCTTCTAATCAACTTTTGAACTAATCATTTGTGAAATCAATGCTCAAATGTATCCAGGCTTGAAGTCAGAAATGTTTGGGGAAATTGTTTGCTATTATGCCTATTAGCCTGCTCATGCATACTGAAGGGGGAAAAATAAGCAGCTCGCTGAACTGATAGTGCTTTAATTATTTAGTTAAGTCACATTATGTTAGGGACAAAAACTGAGTGGAAAAATCTACAAGTGAGCTGAAATGAACATAGTCATGCTCACTCTCTACTCCCAGCAGTGGGTAAATACGGGTGCACACAGCTCTTTCGAGCTGTCATGAACCACCAGTGTCTCAACAGGATGCTTCTACCAAGCCAAAAAACCAAAGGAACCAAAATAGGTCAATTAATCAAAGCAGTTTCTATCTTTATCATTCCTTTCTCATTACTGTACTTTATTTGTTAATGTAACTGGATCAGAAAAGAGTCTAATCTGTCCCGTGGCCCCAGTGTACCAGTGCCTGAGTGTGTCCTAGGGAATGACTGATGGCAATTCTCCCCGGTGCTGTGTGGAGGGTGCCCAGCTCCCTGCAAGGCTGGGCTTTTGCAGCTGTATCTTCGTGCACACTGATGCTGTCATCGTCTTAATTCTGTCAGAGGCATCTCTTTCCCAGTTCTGTTCCAGAGTTTATTTTTGTCTGCTGTAAGCTGGGCAGACATGGGCTTCTACTGATCTATTCTAACCAAATTTGCCAGTGGTCATGTTTCTTTCTGCCTGTCCTGGGACCTGATTCAATTTCTGCTGAAGTGAATGAATAAGCAAACGAGTGAAATCACCACTCAGAACCTACCTACTCGAGCTCATTTCCAAGATGGGCTTTAAAGGATTCAGTAAAATTATTTTGTACCTTTGGGGTAAATGATAGTTTTCCTCTCATATAAGAGATCATTGCCCTAGGAAGATGACTCATAGAGTCATTAACTGATATTCACTTGTAATACAAATAATTTTTTAAAATGAAATAGCAAAATAAAGGAAGTAACAGCTTCAGTACTATCAGTACTGACAGAAATAAACTTGCAAGTAATTTTATATGCCATGTTCTCCACTTCATCACATTAATTTTATTGCAGTTTAGCACCATTCAGCAGTATTGTCCTGGCATGAAATTAGATGCCTTGTGGAGCAATCTCACAAAATATTTGTCTGTAGTTTTAATATTAGTATTTTGAGCAGCATTTAAATGGATGGATACACCGATTTTGTAATTAGGTGCTTTGTTTTCATGATCAAAATGACCTCATGGTATGTCTATGGGCATTTCATGAGTTATATAGGACTGGTATTTTGCACTTTGGTGCTGCCATTGAAGCAGTACATGGAGCATAGAGATAAGAAATTTCTTGCAGAGCTCTGTTTCCTAAGCCTCTCTCCATGTGTTAACAGCTTCTTTTTTTCTTCTTCTTCTTTATTTAAAGGAAATATTTTAAACATGGCAGAAACTAAAACCTTCCAGCCTGGAGCAGCCTGTGCTCTCACCTTTTTCTTTGTCCTAATCTGTTGGGTTGATGCAGCCTCCTTCCAGCAGCACCAGCTGCTTCAGAAAGATCCAGACTATGCAATGAAAAACTTACAAAGGCTCCCAAATCCCGATATGATCAAGGCACTGGAATACATAGAAGACCTTCGCAAGCAAACCAACAAGGGAGAAAGCAGCCCTGATTACAACTCTTATCAAAGTGTCCCGTACCTCCTCCCACAGAGAGACAGCAAGGACCAGCTTCACCTCCCAGATAATGGACGGGATTCTTTGACTGAAGATGAGTCCCAGTGGGTAAAGGTAATGCTGGAAGCCTTGCGGCAAGCTGAGAAGGAGTCAAAAGCTGGCCCAAAGGAGAATAAACCTTATGGTCTGGGTTCAGACAACAACTTTCCAGCTGGAGCAACTGATGATTACGAGGCTTACAAGTGGCCTGAGAGGTGGCAAAAGTACCTCAAAATGCCACTTGGGCACTATGAAGACAGTTCAAGGGACAGTCCCTTCAAGCGCACAAACGAAATCGTGGAGGAGCAATACACCCCCCAGAGCCTTGCCACGCTGGAGTCGGTGTTCCAGGAGCTGGGAAAGATGGCAGGACCCAACAACCACAAGAAAGAAAGGCTGGAGGAGGACCAGAAACTCTATGCAGATGATGAAGATGATGTGTATAAAGTGAATAACATCGCCTACGAAGATGTGGTTGGAGGAGAAGATTGGAATCCCATAGAGGAAAAAGTGGAAAGCCAAACCCAGGAAGAGATAAAAAATAGCAAAGAGGAAATTGATAAACACGAAGAGGAGATTGATGACGAAATGAAAAGATCAGGAAAACTCAGCTTCCTTGAGGATGAAATAAGAAGAGAAAATAAAGATCAAGTGTCAGAGGATGTTTCAAAACTAATGAATTATTACCTGAAGAGGCTGATGGGTAGTGCTGGGAATAGGAAATTAAGGACTGGAGGAGAACTTGAGGAAAAGAGAGCATCCATGTTTTTGGATAAACAACTTGATCCTCAGGCTATAGCTCAGCTGATAGAAATCTCAAGGAATTTGCAAATTCCTCCTGAGGATTTAATAGACATGTTGAAAGCTGGAGAAAAAAAGCAGCTTCAGAGTGAAAGGTTGGAAGCTGAGCAGGAAATGGAATTCCCAGAAGACCTCGATGAGATAACTGAAACCAATCTAGGACAGAGTGATATATTTAAAAATAATATAAACTCTAAAAACGGGTACATGAAGCAGCCTCTTATTCCAGAAAATCTACCTGAAGACCTCGATATTGAAGATATTGTCAGCCTTCTGGGAAATGACAATTTAGCTAATCAGAACCCCTCCTACTTACTAAATCGTCTTAATCAAGAAAATGATTTGCCAAGACTGTCTTACATTCCCAGAAGATTGAAAGGACACCTGTTCCCTAAAGCTGCCTGGATGAATGATTTGGAAAGGCGACAAGCGGAGTATGAGAAACTGAATGAGAAAGATGAAGAGCTGGCCGATTACTTGGCAAAGGTGCTGGCAAAGTACCCCGAAGTGATCAATACCAACCAGATGAAACGAGCCCCGGCTGCAGCTTCTGAGGACAACCTGCAGGAAGAGGAGCACCTGGAGCAGGCCTTCCGGGAGCACCTAAACCAGCTGGGACCACAGGAGGCTGCCAAGCTGGCTTCGCTCAGCAAAAGGCTCTCCATGGCCGGGGAAGCTGATGACACACAGAGCAGGCAGTACCTGGATGAGGATATGCTGGCAAAGGTGCTGGAGTATCTAAAACAGGAGAAGTCAGAGCTTGAAAGAGATCACATGACCAAGCGAGCAATGGAAAACATGTAATTGTTCCCCAAGTATTATTTCTCTTCCATGTGTTGACTTCTATCCCAATTCAGTTGTGATTTATTCCTGCTCTCCCACTAAACAACCTATGGTAGACTATTTGCCATTGAACGGTCTGCATATCTTTCTCAGAGCTGTTATATTGTTTATTGATATACTTATATGTTATAAATTATGGGGCAAACAACAAAATTGCTTCAAGTGTTTTAAGAAACAATTTAATGATATCGAGTAAAAGTATAATATGTAAACAAATGACCTTTGCATTGTTAATAAAACATGATAAATGAAGAGTGACAATTATAATTTGAAATTTTTAAGATTAATTGGATTATTTTGTTACTGTCTGTAGTGGTTTTTGTGCAGTATCGAATAAAAAAAATAAAGCATTATATATATATATAGTTTTATTTACAAGGCTTTTTCTATTCAGTGTTTTATTGTTGATGAATAAACTATTTCTGGACAATCGACTGTGTTTCTTTGTGACAGTTGATAAAGTCATACTAATTGGAAACATATTTTTACTTCTACAAATGACTCTTCTGAAATATATTATTCTTCCTACAAATTAAGTTGTCAGCATAAACTTGTGGTTTTCTGAGCCATAAGAACATCAACTGGTATTACCCTTAAGGGCAGGGGGTACCTAAAGAGCTTGCTGAAGTCGATCAGTGCAATAACTGCATTACCTGCGACTGAAAATTTGGCCTCACATAATTAAGAGGTATATCAGTACCTCTTGGCAGCAGGAGGAACATAAATGATCTGTCCAGCTGAGACAGACTTGATGATGAAGCTCTGAAAAAATTACGAAATGGAATAATATGTGATCTCCGGAAAGCTCTGCAGAGGAGCCCCCCTCCATCTTGCAAGGAAAGAGCCAGGATCCAAGGCAAGGCAGGCAGGGATCTCCCCTGTGGGGAACAGCATTGGTTTGTCTGATAAAAATATAATTTCCTTTTTCATGAAACGACCATTACATGTCATATAAATACACAGAAAACCTTTACTATTCAGCACACTATCTGGACACTTGAAATGTCTCTTGAGCTCCTGTTATGACCTGCAGTAGATGGTCTGGAAAGCTTCTGGCTCTTTTACAGAAGAAAATGTGCTTGTGGAGCTCTGTGAGTCAGAGATGGTTTTCACTGGGACAGCTCATTTCCAGGATTATAGTTTAAAAGTGGTTTTCCCTGTGGTATTCTGCAGCAGCTCATCTGGGCTAAGTGGGGTGGGGATGATTTTTGGCAAGGCAGTGTCTAATGAAGTACAAAGGCTGCAGAAATAAAACTTCATCTTCAGTGTGGCCATTACCCTGAGCAATGGCAGCCGACAGGAGCTCAGCCCCTGTTCCAGCCATTATTCCTTGAATACACACCAGGCAATAAAATATCTGATTCTCCAGGTGTGTGTAGGACCTGGAAGAGATGTCACACATGGTGACACGTGACAGGTGGGAGTTCCTTAGTGTCATTCCCCTCCTGCCATAGCCTGCAGCACTCCCTTGCCCCGGGCTACCCAGGCTCATGAGCTGACCAAAGCCCCGGGGAACTGTTTGACTTCCTCCAGGCTCTTACTCAGGGAGAGCTCAATGAAAATTTTGGATACCAGAATGATTTTGTATGTAAGAAACCAGTAGCACAAACCTATGCATAAAAGGACAGATGCTGTCAGACACTGTGTGGAAGAGGAAATAAGCTTTGGAAAATCCTAATCTTGGCATGAGAAACTACATCACTTTTTAGAAGATCACCTCACTCACAGTGTGTGCAAGCCATTAGAGACTTCGTGGTTCATCTTCACAAACAAGAGAAGGGGTGTTGTGTTTGAAATAACAGAACTACTCTTCGTTCAACAGAACTAAATGGGAGCGTCAAGCTGATCTCAAGCTAAGAAGTTACATCAGTCAGTACTTTTTCCTCTTCAAGCCACAGAAAGCAGACAACTAATCTCCATATGAAGTGTTTTATTTCTAACAAACTCATCTCTGACTCTGTACTGGAATTAAATGAAATGAGAAAATATTAAATAGCTATGGCTGCCTCTTGCTATGCAACCAAGGCTCCTGCAGAAGAGTGATAGTTATACCTGAACATGCAAGACAGCATTATCCAAATGTACATCCCATCATGAGATCTGCTCCATTAAACCACTCCAGAGCCTCCCCCTGCAGAGAGGCTGTGTAGTGCTTAATTGTTCTTAATAGCCATGGCTGCTTCTGCTTTCATTTGTCTGTGGTTTGTGTTTTCCTTATGGGTGCAGTGGGACAAACAGTCATGTTGTTAATAATGCACTCAGAATGCATAATCCATAACAGATACACTATCAAGCTTATTATTATAATTATATACAAGATAAAGTGATCACCCTGCAATTTTTACTCAGGCAGAGTGAGGAGCAGATTTTTAATTCCCCTTTTGTGTTACGATTTGACAGCATCCCAGATGCAGCTGGTTTATACTCCCTGTGTCAGTGGCTTTTGTCCAGCAAAGAATATGTTTCTGCTCAAATCTTCCTCCCAAAACTTGCTTCATTGTGTCCTCATATTTAAGGTCCTCCCCAACACACAGATTGAACAGAAATTCTGTATCTGTTCCAAATACACCAGGCTGCTGAACACCTTCCTCAGGATCTGAGGTAGTTCTTCTTTGTACATACACTAAAATTCATTTATTAGTACCCATAAGAGTAAATGCTATTTTGTTGATTTTTTTTTTTTTCCCCAGTAATTCATATGCTGCTGCAAGTGCTTTGTTTACATCTGCCTCTAGATGGTTCCATTATTTTGTCAGCTGGAGCTCTTAAATGAGAACACTTGTTGATTCAAAAATTAATGTAACTGAATTACCTCGACTGGAGAAATGAGATTGTAGCAATTATTTCCTTCTAAAAGGGTATTTCCACAGTGCAGTGGAAGGGGTTGAGTTGCATATAATGCGACAGTTGTAACTGTTTCCCAAAGCACTTTACAAGACACTGGTTTTGCAGGAGAAACGACATTAGCCATGATTTCCTCAACATGACAAAGGGGAGCCAGGGCTGGAGCATGGGCAGCCTGAGCTGTGCTTTGTCTCACAGCTTCATTCTGCCATTCTTGCTGTTACTAATGAGAGCACTAACGATTCAAACCTGCATCTCCAGACACACCTGACCCAGCTCCATCTTCCATCAGCTAGGTCACACACGGCATCACGGGAGCCGAGGAGCTCTGTGGCCGAGGGATGTGCAGTGGTGTGTGGGAGCAGCATTCCCTGGAGCATCCCATCCCATCCCTTCCCCCAGGCTCCACGGCACTGAGCAGTGGCTATTTACTACGTGATGCATAAATCCATACAGACACAGCTGGATGTCAGCTGCACTCTGCGTTTGTTCAGCTACCCAGGCACCTCCAGAGAGGTTAATGTGAGCTACAGGAACTCCAGTTAGCAGCAGCAGGCAGGTGCAGAGCCTCTAGTGCGTAAAGTGGAAAGGAGAAGCCCTGAATCAGAGCTGATTAGCTGAAGAGCCACGTTATTCTTGACTTTAGGATCATTCAAAAACATTTGAGATCGTTAATAATTCATTTGCAGATGTAGCAGAGCTCTAAATGTGGCTGATTAAATGCATTTGACGTTTCTCTTGAGAGAGGCTGTTATTCCAGGAAACCACTTGGTATCTGCAAATGTCTTGGAATTAGTGTACTCAAAATTACGGGTTCACTCACAATGTTTTCCCTTGTAAAGAAAGGAAAGTGACCTCTGATTCCAAATGTAATGTACCCTGATGAGTAACTGTGGCACAATTATTTTAGAAGTTCCCCACAGTCACTCAGCAGATCTGCTGTGTAATGACATGGTCCAATGTGCAGAGCTCTGCCTTCCTCTGCTAAGGCAAGGCAGGTCCTACACACCTGGGGGAGGAGATCTTAAAAAGGGGTTGTTTGGCAACTGCCCAGCTCCTGCAATTTCTGCTCAGTGATCTGCTTCCCAAAACGCTTCCTGGCATCAGCCTGAAAGTAGAGCCTCATGCTTTATCCTGGCATAGAAGCCAGGCTCTCATGGAATGCCTTGGTGGAAGTGCCACAAAGCCTCCCAGGCCCTCTGGGCTGGATGAGCAGGATCCAAGACAGGATCTAAAATAAATCATGAGCTTTATACCACCTTTGTGTCTCCCTGATTGTGTCAGCAAATCTGGGTTCACTGGGTTTGTTTGGCTTCTTGCTTAAGTTGGAGTAAATCTCTTCTGGTGTAGCTGTGGGGTGCATTTTGTGCCGCTCCTTTTAAATGTTTAATGAGAACCGTTTATGCAAATTTGCGCACATGTTTTTCAAGGGGGTCACCCACATCAGGGCAGTTTTCCTACTGCTCTGCAGTCACCACCATTGGGACACTTCATCTACTGGAGACAGTGGGATCCTTCCCTGACAGAACTTCGCCCAGGGTCACCTTGGGAAAGCCTTTTTGAGTTTTTTTTCTCTTGCCCTAAGCTCATGCCAACACACAGAAAGGAAGGGCACAGCATCTATCTGTTGAGATCTCCAGGTGAAACGTATGGTCATTCTTCATTTCCTATTAAAATTCTTTCCAAAAGCATACTTCCTTTAAGTGGATCTTTTTTCCTAGCTCAAATTTTAGATACCATTTAGTTCCACATTGTACATATCTTGAGCCTGAATGGAAAAAGAAACCTCCCATCCCCACTTTTCTCTCTCCTCTTTGACCTAAGAGAAGGTATGAGACTGCTTGGATGAGATGCAACATATAATTTCTGCAAAGAAACACATCTTTACTGTGGCTACATGTTTGGCCACCTGCTAATAAATGTCATAGCAGCACAACAAACCACTTAGAGCTACCAGCACCTGTACTCCCCTATTAAGTATGTAAGAGCCAGGCCAGGAACAGCATATACAGAGAAAAAGGTAAAAACAAAGATAAATCATTAAATGGGGAAAACCTCAACATTCCTTGCTTGTTCTTCATGCAGCTTAACAGCAGGAGATGTGTTAAATCCCTGCAAGTAAGTTCTGGGATGGAAATATCATCTGACAGGAAAACTGTTTTCTGCAAGGGTAAATTTACTCAGATCACTATCAATTGATTTTTTTTCTCAAAAACATGAATGCAACAAGGTAGAAACTTTTTGATAGTGACTAGCACACTGAAAGAGGCTAAGAAAAAAAAGAAACTAGATTGAAAAATTTTATTCTGTGTGTAAAAAAACCCAAACTACCACCATATTCTACTGGGTAATTTAGACAAGAGAAATGTTACTGTGCAAACTTGTGAGCTTTTAGTCTCATCTGTGGCCTCAGACTTTGCTTTCCTAGAAGCAATAGTCAGGCTGAACTTTGCTTAAATGTATTTTTGACTTCTAATTTCTATTTAAAAAATGCCAGTCCCCTAGGCCTTTCCTCACTCAGAGTGTATGGTCTGAAGCTGGTGCAACCACAGTAGCACAAACTTTTAGGCATGGCTGGGGCGCAGTGGCTGCTCTAATGCCAAGATGTTCTGTCTTCTGCACTGCTGGGCCTCCTCCTTGTGACAAAGGAACTATTTCCTCCACAGGATCTTTATCTGCAGGGAAAAGTTTATAAATATTTTTATTCTAGAAGAAAAATTACTGTTGAGAATGACTGTTGAGAATGAACAACTGTAACAAACTCAGAAAAAAAAAGGAAAGCTGCCAAATTCTCAAACTTTATTACTTGTTACTTTTTACTTATTGCAAAAACACAGATTTTTTTTTTTACTTCATGCTGTTTCTCCTTTGCTCCTTTTAGAGTCAGCACACTGCACTTTTCTGATGCTGCACAGGAGTTCAAAGCTACTGCCTGATTCCCCTTTTGGCAACACCTTCTGCATCAGTCTTATTTATATCTGACCCAATGCAGGTGGATCTAACAACTTCACACAACTCTGTGCTGCACGGTGCTATTTGTTTCTGTGCCAGGAAATTCTGTGATATCCCACATAACGAGGCTGTTTTTAAGCTGAAACTCATTCCCAGCCCAGAGAAGATGTGGAGCAGGAGGCAGCATCCTCCGCCATGGACAGAGCAGTGCTTGACACTGCCTTGGCAGCCCCATGTCCCCCTCCCCAGTGTGGGGACAGTCAGGGACACCAGTGCAAACGCTTGGAGACACAGTGACAAACATACAGCTCAAACATGTATTTTACTGTGTAGTCAAACAGACCACTTTGCAGGGGAAGCCACAGAGCAGCTCCTGTTTTCTTCAGCTCTGCCATGGCTGTGAGGTTCTTTTCAGGTTAGAGCAATATGCCCTCTGTGGAGCTGATCGCTGCTTCATGCATAGATAGCCACATCAAACTCCAAATCTCTTGGCTACAAACTATTTACAAATCCCCCTCAGCTTTCCCCAGCAGCCTTCCAAACAGGTTGGAGTATCAACTCTGAAAAACAGGAAAACATTTCAGGCACAGGTATGAGAACAAAAGGGATGGTAAGTAGTTTGGATATTAAAAAATATGCTAAGATAAATTGTGGCAGACACGTTAAGTTCCTGAGGAACAATATTTAGACAACAACCTTCCAAGAATATTTCAGTAAAATCAATACTTGCTCAGACGCCTTTTCCCATCCATCTGATTCACAAGTAGGCAGCCAGAAAATGTGATTAGCTTTATTCCATTAACCCTGCTAAAGGCAACATTTACATTTTTAACTTAATGCTGGATGCTTGCTGAAGTGCTCTCCAAAGCCAGGTGATGAATGAGGCTGGGGAGGCCTCCCATCCCTGTCACTCGCTACCTCCATGTGCCACAGAGAAGATAAATGGTAATTGGGAACCTGGCCTTGCTGCAGAATAATGGAATCATCTGGGGAAAATAGGACTGGAGGCTGCCTGAATATCAGCATTCCCCTGGGCAACCTTTGGGAGCCTTCTATCTTTGAGCTGACACCTCAGTGGTAACTTTCTTGGCTAACTCATTTGTTAGTCAGGTTGTGCAATTTCCTTTTCTTCCATTTACCATCCTCCTGACTTAGCTAGGTGCATGAGTCAGTAAGCCTGGCTTAATCATCTCCTTTATAAATTCTGAATCTATTTTATTGTGGATAAAGTTCTTGCTGACCAGCTCCTACAGCTTAAATATCCAGAATGGGAAAAAAAAAAACCCAAAGTGGGACTTCACCTTTGCCTGGGTATTTTTTAAAATTACCTCCTGCCCTATAGTATATCTCCAAAGAAGCAGCCAAAAGCAGCAGCAGACTGTTCTATAATTAGAAAAAGGAAGTGACCTTTAAAAAATATATACTTTACGTATCAAACTGCAGAGATAAAGCAGAATATGGTTATCCTATGCCAAGACCATTGAGACACTTGCCTTTTTCCTAAGGAAATGACTTTGCCTCATAGCTCACCTTTTTACAATGCACATTATTCTGCCTGTGAAATTCATTACCCAGTACTTGATCTCCCCGATAGCCTAGTGCTGATGTCCTTAGGAAATGAATTTTTTAATAGCCTTCTTGATGAACATGTGTTTTGTGGCACCTGAAAATAGATGTACTGCAATTCTGGGCTCGCTGCACATTTTACCTATTGAGCTGTACATTTCAGTAGCTGGGACTTTCTATGTGCGGAGATGGAAATAATTTAAAGAGTCATTTGCCTGACAAGATATGATTATTTGTCCTCCTACATATGCTATGAGTACAAAGTTGGATTTATAGCTTGACCTTTTTACTTTGCATCTTTCAAGAGCCAAAGAAGAAGGAGTGTACTACTTTATAAAGCCTTGCTAGGTGCACAGGCACTGCAGTGATATAGGCCCCTTAGAACAAGGACTTTTGAGATGTACAAAGCAGCAGCTGCTTTAGTGCAGCTCTAGCTACAGACAGGCAAAACACATGGAAGGAGAGCAGGCAAGATCCTGTTTGACATTCATAGGTTAGGAATGATGTGTAGGGGGACCATTTCTGCCACCAGATCTGGCTTGGGCAGAAGGAGACAGGTCTTCAGCTTGACTTTCTCACAAGGAAGGCACTAGCTCATCAGTGCTTCTGTTACTTACCCATTTTCTGGCAAAAGAAACTAAAGCCAGGGATGCTGTTCTCCTAAAAATATTATGACTTTTGGAACTGTGAAACAATTTGGCTGCCTAAAGCTGGGCATCTACATAAAAACAGCTCATCTTTCCAAGCTGCTGTGCTTTGGCAAAGCTATGGAAACATTGGGGCTGGCTTTTCCTTATAAATAGCCACACTGTGTACTGGGGTAACTTACTGCAGCTCTGCTGACTTCATCGAGCACAAAGGTTTGGCCATCTAGGCCAATAAGTACATGGAGACAAATGATCTCCCCTGTTTATGACAATTCCATGTGCAGCCAGCATCTCTGGAGAGCACCCAGCAGAGCCTCCTCTGTGCCCTGTGCCCCAGAGAGCAGCAGGCAGTAGAGGACTGGCAGGTTGTGGGAGCACAGCTATGACAGGACCATCTTCCCCAACCCCACTAAGAAGAGAGCCAAAGGACAAAATGTCCAAGGTCTCTGTGAAGGTGCAGTGCTGTTTCTCAGGGAGGAACATGCTCTCATGCCTCCACGAAACCAACCCACTGAGCATTTATAACCTTCTGTACATGGGCAGGGCACAAGTCTCCAGTGTCGTGCGGGCCCTGTGCCATTCCTGCAGCTCCCAGGAGCGGGGCACCTCGGGACAAGCCTGGACCCTGGCTGGGGAGCCTCCCCTGGGTGTGGTGCAGGGGGGAGCCCTCCCAGGGGACAGAGCTGCTCCCAGCTGTGCTGGCCAGAGCTCCACTGCCCTCCCCTTCCACAGGCCACTGTCTTTGGGCAGCCTCTGAAAGGTTTTCTCCTTCATCAGCCTGATCCTTATGCCTGGGGAACACAGGGGGTAGTGGATGGGGCCACGTGAGGACAGACAGGCTTATAGTCTATCTATGCTACATTTTCTCCAACATTTATATGAATCCAAACATTATCAAACCCCAAACACTTCATTTCACACAACACAAATTTTTATACAGCTCTTGAAGTTGTTTTTAAAGATCTTCTATAAAAATGAAGTACGAACTTATGCTAAGAATTATCTGAACATAAAATGAACTATATTCTCTTCTGAAAATTCCCTTTCTGTTTAGCTTCTAAGGATTTTTACCTGTTCAGAAATCTGCAGACTGCTTTACTCAAAGGGGACTTTCATTTTTCAGGGTAAAAAATCTCATTTCAAGAAAAGAAAATACAATTCTCCTCTCTTAAGCTAGAAAGCAGAAAATAGGATCTTCTTTTCAGCATTTCTGTGGCTGATAGCATCTGTAAGAGGCTTTATACATTCTTTCTGGCAAGAGAATTAATGAAGAATTAAATATCATATAAGTGTGTTGAGACACAACTACAGCCAGATGCAAAATATCCTGCATCAAGAATAAGGTATCCTCCCATCCAGGGAAGTATTGTTATTCCAGAGAAGTCTCTCAGGGACCATTACTGATAATAACATAAAAGCTGCAGTTTTGTTCCCCAGAACTAGCTAGTTTTCTTTCTCCACATGTAATTCAGAATTTGATATCATTTTCAACTTTGCAGTGCTGGAAGAGCAGTTCAACTAACTTTTAAAGTTAATTTCAAGAATCCAGTTCAATTTAGCAAGTAATTTGCAGAGACCAGCCCTGTTATTGCAGCATGGTTTTCTGCCCATTGCAGAAAGCTCAAAGGAGAAGGAAGACAGTGTCATTAGCTCCCCCACATAATACTCTCTAACACAAAATGCAATTGTAAGTGGATATATTAAAGGGTTGAGATGCCAATTAGCTACTTCAATGTAAATTATTTTTTTACTTACAGGGTGGTTCTTCCTTAAACCTGAAATTGCTGCAGCTCTGATGCTAGCACCGAGTCATGAGATAAATGAATCACAGAGTCAGGTTACTGCATCTGCAAAGAATGTTCTTGAGTCTAACCTGATGCTACAGCACTTGCAGGAGATCCCTGTGTGTGTGCATGTGCCTGTCAGATGAAGCAATTCCCAAGGGACTTTCTGGTGAAACATCTCCCACATGCTCACAGGGCTGGAGGAGCAACCAGCTGGAGCTTTGGGTCCATCAAAGGGGAACACATCCCTCTCCTTCTCTGCTCTTGTCCATGTCCCCTTTAGGTGAGTTCACTCCTTTAGGTGAGTTCACCCTTTCCTGGGCACTTCATCAGCTCCTCCAAGGTCAGAGCTGAATCCCCTCTCACTGGAGCAGTCTGTCAGACTGGTCAAGTTACTGGTCCCCACGTTCCTCACCTGCCTTTAGAATGCCAAGTTTGCAGTGTAGAAAACATGAGCCAGCAAAGAGGAAACAGGCTGTGTTATCTTTAAAGACAGATAGCTGAAGACTGTCCAGAAAAATCTGGAGGTTTTCCATAGCTGATTTCTTTGTACACCCAAGATGAAACCAAACCCACAGGTGGGCTTTCTGCACTGCCAAGCCAGCTTTCCCAGCCATGCTCCCCCACATCCCCCAGCAGTAAAAGCTCCTCTCACCCACGCCTTGGGAGCCCCAGTGCTGCTCCCCATTTCAGCATGGGCTCCCTGCATCCCACCAGCACCAGGCACACCACAACCTGTCTGCCCGTGCTGGCAATTAGGAAATGGCATCTGGGAGTCTGGGGGCTACTGCAGAGGGTCCACAGCAGTCCAGGAGGTACACAGGGCTGTTGCTGGTCTAGCTGAACACAGTGCTGCAGCCCACACTGACCCCAGGGAATGTCTAAGAGGTGCAGTGAGAGATGAGTGAGAGATGATGCTCTGCAACACACACAGGCAGGAACTGGCTGACCACCTCTTGCCTGAGGTCATATAACACAGTAAATACAGAAATGGGATTATAACTGCATCGGCCTTGGCCTTTTCACTTCAATTTCTAGCAGAGGAAATGCTAAAAGTATCCACAAGTACTCTGGTCAATTAGTTGCCAAATGTTTCTGCAGTATCTATAGCACCTTCACAATTCAGAGTATTTGCTGTTATTGAGAAATACTAAATTTTACTACACTCTGGTTTCACCCTTAGCAGAGCTGTAGCAGAGTCCATTATCACACTGCTTACTGTGCTCTGTTAATGCCTACAGAGAAATTAATGGCAAAAATCTGATTGCTCTGAGCTCAGTGGGAGTCCACCACTGCCATCAGTATCTCCCAGACTTTGTACAAGTCTTTAGAGACCACGTCTGTGAAATACGTCCTGTCTCTAAGGCAAAACTCTAAAGCTTCGTCCTTTTTCTAGTGCTGTTTCTAAGCTTTTAAAACCTGTGTTAAAATCTGCCCTTGTTGGGCATTAAGTTCCAAACCCTTTCCACAAACCTAGAAAGGATTTTGTTATGTTCCTATATTTAAAATAGAAACATTGCTCAAGCGTTTAGTGAAAACAAAGTCGCTTTTGCAGGACACTTACAACCACCCAGTGGGGGTGACACAGACAGTCCCAGGAGTGCACATGCAGCTGGGGAGGTACAGCCTAAAGGAGGCTCACTGGAAAGCAACAGGACTTAAAGCACCCAGCCTCTGTGGTCACTTCCAGAGACTCCCAGCAGCCATCTCCATCTCCTGCTGCTTTCCAGCATGTGCAGAGGCAGGCTGGTCCCGCACCAGTCCTGATGAGATGTTGGCTCTTGTTGGCAGCAGCAGCTGCCTCTGCAACATTAGTCACACCTGCAAAACAACTCAGCCAACTTAGGAGAGACAGCAGCATAAACTGTTCTTCAATTTCCTATTTTGTTATCTCTGTACATCTGGTTTGCTTGTTTGTCTCATGTCTCCCAGGCTTGATCTCAAGAGTGATTTTTCTGCTGGGATGATTTATTTCTGCAGGAATATCTGCCTTTGTCAGGCTGATTGTGCAAGTGGAAATGAATTTCCATTGAAACAGATTAATTAAAAGAAGATTAGTAAGAATAGCTGAAATATAACTGGTTTGTGCCTTACTTGTTGAATGAAAAGCATTGTGCTACAAACAACAAGCCAAGGGCTAGCCCTTCTCTGTAAGTAACCAACGTTTCTCCATGTATTCTGGCTTTATCAGCAGCTACTTGCTGGTAAATGGATGATAGCTGCTGTAAGTTTCTGGTGCTATACACTCACAAGCGCACAGAAAAAAAGGACAAGGAAAAATTTCCAGACACTGACAGTGCGGCACTGCTTTGTTTCAGGAAGGTGGGCTCAGGGTCACAGCTCTCCCCAGCAGAGCACACCAGCCAAACGGAGCTTCATTTGTAATGCACCCGAGCTGTGCAGCCATCAGGGACTGTTTCATGGTGTTAATGGAAAGACAGAGGTATTTCTAGCTTCTCTCAGACTTTTAGAGCTGTTTTCCAGGAGCTACTCATGCCACTCAGAGCTGCTTGGGTGATAGGTTTCCCGCCCTGGGGCTCTCTGAGGGATTTTGGGCCTGCCTGTGGTACTGAGTACCTGTGGTACCCCGCCAGGCATGATTGCTGGGACCTGCGTCTTCTCCACACACAAACCCCTTAGCAGGAGCACTGACCAACATAGCAGGAACCAAGCAGTTTCCCTGGCACCTGAGCTGGAGGAACACCAAGAGCCTGGGCTGGGCAGAGGCAGTGCTGTGTCTAGTGGTCATTTGGAAGGAGGGCGGGAAAGAGGGCTCATCACACCCCTCCTGCCCCACACATCCCTGCCTCTCCAGCACATCTCATGGGCTGCTCCTGCTGTGCCCAGCCAGCCTCACTGCCACAGTGCTTCCTGCCACCTTCGTGTCCTAGCAGGAGAAGACATGGCAGCAGATCCCCAAGCACCATGACAGAAGGGAGTGGAGGGTGTTTCAGCATTTGGAGACTGGAAGAATCCAAGACTAGCCAGAAGCAATGGATCTCACAGGAAAAAAAACCTTCCCAACTGAATTGTTTACCTCAATTACACAGGAAGCCACTCTGTGGCTGATGCTAGACAGGCTTTAACTCTTCTTGTAAACAACAGTGATCTTCCCCCTCTTGCATTTTCTGCTGCCTGCTTTTTTTCCAGCTCAGGAACTTGAGGGGAAAAAAAAAAAAGAAAAGAAAAGGAAAAAAAAAAAAGACAAACAACAAAAGAGAAAGAACAAACTTGAGGCACAGCAGGTCAGGAAGAACAGAGAAAAGGCACATCAGGAGCTCCTGTCCTTCCCATCTCAGAGCACATGAGCAATCAATGACGTGAAAAACAGCAAACACAGAGCTGATGGAAGGAAAAACTGTGTCATCTAACACATAATTAGACCAAAGAACTCAGTGCTCTGAATGGATGTCCAGGGAAGGACATAGTGAAATTTGAACAATTATTTGTGTAACGAGAATAACAGCTTTAGCAGTTAATAAACTCGTGTGTGTGTGGAGATGATGTAGCATGGCATATTCCCAATTGAAGCCAGTCAGGATTAAGAGAAACCCAGTTAGAAATGCAGTCTGGCCATAACAGCTGAAAGCAAGGCTGCTGGGAGGTGCCTGGAGCACCCTATTTGCTGCAGACCCACTAAGCAGATGGACAGTGGCCCTGCTTTGCTGTGGCACTTGTCAGCCCTTCTCTGTGACACTCCTGTTGTCCCCATGGGCACAGCAGTGGCCATGAGCCCATCCTGCTGCACCTCTCCAGCCTGCACCACACACCAGAGTGCCCTGGTGCACTCACCATGTGGAAGGAGAACAAATCAGTGCTAAAACACCTAGGAGAGTGTTCAGAAAGTACATTTTATTACAGTCTATGCAAACTCCATTTGCAGCTTGAGCACACCAGACTATTTATGAGAGGAGTTTTGCTGCTGGAGATAATGAGCCAGTTTTCAGCAAAGTGTAAATCTGCTACTGCTTGTAGGGGCTCCCAGGCTGTCAGAGCACAGATCATCATTGCTGAGTGCTTTGCTAATACTGTAAACAGTGATGACATTTAGAGAATTGTTTAACTGAGGGAGAGGTTTAAGTCACTCCTGCAGTAATATCTAATGGGGGGGGGGTAAATCTCTGCAGATCATACATCACAGCTCTGGAAGCAGTCTGTAATGTCTTGTAGCTACATCTTTAAATTATGAATAATGCCTATTAAAAAATCATAACTCTTAGTTGTGGTGAGCATGTCTGGGTAAGGTGCTGTCAGAAAGATTAGAGCCCAGATCACAGATGCAGTATGTATTCTCATCCCATGGAACAGTTTGGAGGTTTGGCACACCATTATAATGGTTTATTGCATCTCTTAAAACCAACATACTGCAAGTGTTTCCCACCAGCAATCTTTCCTTTTCTTAATTTGAGTTAAGCCCTTCCAAGTCTGAGCATCCAAGAGCATGAGAAATCAGTAGGATGCACATTTTAAGGAAGTCTTTTGTAACTGTGAGAAAACTATTTCCTCTACAAGGATTTATTTATCTTGTAGCAAGGTAATTTTGAGGCAATGCAGATGAGTGTGACATTGCTTTCCTGTCCCCACAGCAAAGAGGAAGCCCTTGGTCTGTGTCCCTGAGACCACCCTCATGTCTGTGTGGTTATTTCTGCAGCAGTGCAAGAGATGTGTGAAAGAAAACCTCTGAGCAGTACCAGGGCATGTAAAAATGTACCTAAAGTCAGTTACCTTAGCTTTGAAGTGTATTTAGCTGTCAAGTTAAAGTGCAAGCAACACTTATATTGATAACGCCAATGTTAAAGTTCCAGCACATAAGTCCCTAAATTTCAGTAAGAGCAGAACCAGGTGCCTCCTTTTGTCCAGGTCTGAGCTGCTCCAGCCCCTTTCCCCTGTGAGGTCAGGGAGATGGAGGCTCCATCCAGCAGCTTGCTGCAGTGCAAACCTCACAGCACAGAGCGAGCTCAAGGCTGGGGATGAGGAGATGCTTCCCCAGCACAGCAATGTGAGGGCTGGGCTGGGTCTACAGGATGGTGCTGAGACCACTGGGGTGAGCCACCAGAGGGATTCAAGGCTTCCAAACCCAAATGTGTAATCTGCCACACACAGCAGGGACACCAGCACAGTGCAGCAGGACCAGGGGCTCAACTACAGGGATATTTCTTATCACAGAGAATCTGTGGGACTTGCAGGCTCTGGGGGTGGGTGGGAAAACCATTGTGGCTCTGCTTGCCCCTGCCTCCCCCTATCCTTCAGCTGGGGAGGGGTAGAGGGCAGGCCCAGTGGCTGAGCTAGTATTTCTCTCATCACACAGACCAAAAATAGCAGCTGACCTTAATGCAGGCTTTTTCTCTAACCACTTTCTTCTAATCAGCTGCATAAAGGCCAACCACCATGTATTCACCACAGAGCAAGATAGAAATGCTGAGCAGAACTGTCAGGTCACTCATTTAACCTCAAGAGTTTAATATTCTTACTCTGCCTCCATGAGCAAGGAGTGGGACAGCCTCTGGCCAGGTTAATGTCCTAAGTGGATTAGCAGCACCATCCATAGGCTTGCAGAAGGAAAGAAAATCAGAGCAGTGCCACACAAGGAAAGGAACTTTTGGCAGCTTATCCCAAGATTTCTGGAAATGCAGGCAGGCTACAGGCAATCAGAGCAGCCCAGGACATATCAGATACCATTTTATAATGTATTTTCTTCCCAGAAAATGTAAATCTTGTTAAAAGTGGGAGACCAACAGCACTGAGAAATAGCTGAAGAAGGAAAACTGGTCTCAGTAGCATGAGATTTCACATACCTTCTGTCAAGAAGCAATCCTCAATCCCAGAAGTCCCACTTCAGTGAGAAACTGTGATGGTCCATTTATCCAAGGTTAACTACAGCCTGCAAGGGCCATCCAGCTGGGTGACATCCTGTTTCTGAACCCAGATCTGCTCATTTTCCATACATAACATCTGATAAACAGACATTGTGCTGGCTCTCAATCCAGCACACTGACACTGTTGGGGCTCCCCATGCTCCCTGGGCCTGATTTCTCATGCAGCTCTGGCTGCAGCACTGGAGGACCCCTCCTACACCAAGCCTGGTCTCCTGCTGTCCCAGGCAGCCACTTCACATGACCCCATCTGTCAATCAGGCACCGTGTCCTTGCCCTGAATTACAACTGCAGTAACCGGCCCATCCTCAGATGAACCAAACCCCTGGCCAACGCGATGCCCACCTTGGAGAAGGACAAGCGTCCTTTTGTTCTCTGTAACCTTTTCTCAGTGACCTGCCTCTGCTGACAGGGCATGGTCCCACATGCAGGAGCTCTGTGCCTCCCAGGCTGCCTCCAACAACACTTCCTTGAGAAGAGGTACTGGGCGTTCAAACCTGTGCAGGCCTGGCAGAGGCAATCTCCTGTGGAGTGCTCCAAACACCAGAGTAGTGCCCAAGGGCATCACTGATTCCCCAGAGGACAAGGGATGAGACATACATCCTTCTGCAGCACACACCGAAGAGACACCAGCACCACTCTGGGACTGCTCCAGGCTGCTGAGGAGGATACTCTGAGGTATTGGCAAGCCTCAGGGATGCCAAGATTTTTTGATGTCTTTTGTGTAGTCAGAGTTCCGGTGGAGTGTTTTTACTCAGTGGATTCAAGTCCCATTTGCCTTCCCACGCTGTCTTCCAGCAGATGGGAACACATCTACAGGACAGCAAGAGTTTTTGAAGTGTAACGGAAGCTTGCAGCTTACCACCCTACAAGAACACCCCTGTAATGAGAATATCTCACAACCAACATCTCATTTAACAGTTTGCATTTACCACAAACTACCAACATCAAAATGAGATGAACTGACAAACACACCAGCTGCACCTCCTACTCTGCACAGCATCCGAGATGGCCACTCTTCCTTTCCACGAGATTATTTCCCCTGTAGAAGCCAGCTGCCAATAATATCAAGCTCATCTGTTTTGAACATTAACTCTCTCTAATTCTCACTTTCTTGGTGGGCCTTTGCCATAGAAACCTTCCTTAGCAACAGGGAGGCAGAGCAGCAGCAGCTTGAGCCAGAGACACTCACCAGGCAGCCCTGGACCCTCTGTGTGCCACCTCAGGCCCTGTCTCCCCAGCTCACCTTTCCAGCACAATCAGGGTGTGTGTCAGGAGGCAAACGGCTGCATTGTTGATTTGAGACCACTTCAAAATCACCTTTTGATTAAGTTCCCTTGGCCTGGTTTATGAACCCAACCCACCCAAGGGAAACAGTCTGCACCCACTGAGCACTGGAGTGACCAGGATGATTTCTGATGTTTGTGGCCACAGGTATAGGGGGTGACAAGAGAAACCTAGATGGAAGCGGGGAGGTGATGAGAGCTGGAGCATCTCAATATCAGCTCAGGAGTCATTCTGCTGAAGTGAAACAAGCAGAATGGCTGAGGGTACTGAAAACAACCCTGAGAACTCCATGGAAAAAGAAAATCCTGAGCACAATCCCATCCTGTACAATCATCTGTGACCCTCACTGGCCAGCAGGCAATGGTCTCTGGTGTATCTGAGCCTGTGGGGAGTACTGGTGTCTGAGATTTTCTAGAGTTTTTCCTGCCACACATTTCTGCTGTATCTTGACTTGACTGCTATTTCTTCTACTGGCTAGAAAAATCAGTATTTGCCTCTCTGATGGGAGGCATGCTGTAAAGAGAAAATCAGGAGCTGCATGAGACGAGGGGCAACACCTCAGTCCAGTACCACCACAGGAGAGATGGCAAAGAGAAATGCACGCACGAAACGCTGGCACTTCAAATTCCTAATAAATCAGGATCCAGGCTGTGAAAGAAGTGGTGAAGGATCAGAGACATCATTGCTTCTGTATCATCCTTCCTCCAGGCTTGTGCCTTTCTGTTCCCAATAGCTTTATTTTGGCAGGCAGCTAAAGCAGTATGCATGTTGCTCTGAATTTTCCACTTCTTTCAGGGAAGTAGCTGACTTTGGCTCTGCAGACAGGAGCAAGTCAGCTCTCCCTGTGCTGCAAAGCAAGTCTGAAGTGAAACATCTCGCCAAGGGGAAACATCTCAGCCCAGGTCCAGGATCAAGCTAAAGTCAGTGATAGCATTTCTGTTGTGGAGCCTGCTTGTGCCCAAACATCTTGGAGGCCAAGTGTCCTAACCAAAGCTTCCCCAGCTGCCTCCTCTCTGGAGAGCCAGCATAAGGACATGTCTCAAGTACTGGGGAAGGCACTAACCACCATTTCCAGTCTCAGGAACCTGTACCTTTATCCCCCCATTCTCTGACTCACGCTGTCACAAACGCACCACACAAGAACCCTGCTGCTACCAGCATTACACCATGACTCACTGGTAAACCTGCACTGCCCTCACTTCCAATCCTCCCTGCCAGGTTTTTCATTATCTGCTCTGCTGCCTGTGGGACAATCATCTCTGGGGAGAGCCCAGGAGGTCTGCACCTCCAAACCCCTTTCCCCTGCTCACCTGTCAGCACAGGACACAATTAACTGCAGGGAGCTGACCTGAATTCACAAGCCCAGCTTGTAGGGAATAGGGAACAACCAATTTGTCCTGCTTGTCCTGTGCTGTGGGAGCAAATATTTTTATCTTGATGGGCTGCAGGATCTACAGAATTCTCATTACATATACAGGAAAACATTTTTCTGTTTTTGTTTGCTAGTTTGGTTTCACATTTTAATATTTTCTAACTTTTATCCAGTGACAAACATTTCTGCTCTTAGATGAGGAAGCATTTGTTTATGCCTCTGTCCAAAACTCTGGCCCTGAGAGGGCTTAGATTTAACACATTCATTCAAGAGCCAACTGGGGGAAAAGATGCTTGACTTACATGATTTATTTGATATATCTGATCTGGAAGACATATGAAAACTTGATTATATCAAAGGCTGCTATTTATGAAATCTGTTTCTCAAATATAGAGACAAAAATCTTAATTCTTACATGAATGCTTATTGAATTAAATAAAGGAACCAAAAGGCTTTCATTACACATGCAAGTATTCTCACACACTGCCATGAGTAATAACACATGAAATGTTCCTGAAAAAATCAAACTTGCTAAAGGCTAACTATAACATATCCTTCACCATCAAAGAGAGAAAGCTTCAAGACTTTGAACAGTCTTAACACAAAGTCAAAAGTGAGCACTATTGCTAAGAAACAGGCGCCACCTTAACAGTAAGGGTGAGGCAGGGCAATGCCTAATTCCCAGGAAGTGGCACATGCTCAGGTAGCTCCATTCAGGTGCAGGTAATTCAAGAAAGTGGTGTTGCCTTCAAGCCTGGCTAACCCTCTGGGTGTCCTCTGTGGAGCAGGGAACCCCAGCAGGCCTTTGTTTCTGGAGGGGAAAGGAGCTCTGCAGAGCCACCTGTGCCAGTGCAAGGAACCAGGCAAAGGCAGCACAGGGCACAGACAGCAGAGAGCTTGGGTTTCCACAGGCAGGAAAACTCCAAAGACCTGGCTTCATTCTAGAATGGAAAACCTGGAAATGTGATACAGCATAAAGCCTACCCTTAGTGCTTTATTCTGATCACAGCCTCCCAAAAACATTTTGCTTTCTTTTTCTTCCAAGAAACATAAATAAGTAAATAATAGTGTCATTCTTTAAAAGTCCATTTGGAAATATCTTCTATTCTGATAAAAGAAAAACACATTACAATTTTGTTCCTCAGATTTTTGGTTCAAATAAGGAATAATTCCTGCTCTGCATGTAAATTTTCAGGAGAAAATAATTTTCCCTTCTATGAGTTCTAACTTTTCCTTTTATGTATTTTTTTTTCCTTCACTATTAAGCTCTCTGAGTTACAGGCACCCAGGGTATCAGCAGTGGCGTTTCTGCTCCAGTATGCAGCGGTAAGGAGCTGTATCTTCCCAGGGGAGGGGGAACAAGGTGAGTTTTTCTCCGTCCCCATTCATCTTGCCCGTGCCAGGCTGCAGCATTGCAGAGGACAAACTCTCACAAGCAGATGGCTGAAAGTCGCCATGCAAGACAGGAGAGATCCCCCACTGCCTCTTCAGACCTCACACACTTTTTAATCACCAGGCAAGATGACCTTGGCTCTCTTAACACATGATTTTCTGCCAAAATTATGAAACCAAATTAGCTTTCACAACTGGGTTTAAGCACTGAATTTCCATTAGTAGTGTAGGAAATATTCACAGCAACCTACAGCTTCCATGCATGTGGTTCACACTTTCTCCACAGCCTGAGTACCAAATAAACAGTTTAACTGGTATTCCAGGGGAAACCTGAGTAGCAGAAAGGAATTAAAAAGCAAACATCATGGATGTAGCTAAGGAAGAGCAGATCTCCTCCTCACCTACCTGCCAGGTCTTAACCAGGCTGCCAGCAGCTCTGAGTGAGAAAATCCTTCCTTGCCAGCCAGGAGTCTTCCTGGAAGGTGAAAGCAAAACCTAAAGAGCACTTCAAAACTGAGTCTGACTTCAAAGAGCCCTGCTGGGGGACCAGCACCTGCAGCTTTTCATATTTTCTTTCTGTGTTGGACTGTTTATCATTAAACCATTCATTCAGCCAGATCAGCACAACAAACCCTTTCATGGATCTTAAGCTGAAGAGTTCAGCCTGCAAACGTAGAAAGTAAAACCATAATTTTCCATGAATAAAAGTTTGATGTATCTTAAAACACCAGGGTTTTTTTCTGGGGTAGATAAATATTCAATCTTTTTTTTCCCTTCCTGTGGGCTTTTCAAGACTAAATAAATCTCTGAGCCCTTATTGACCAGTGCAGAGGTAGGAGCGTCTCGCTGGAATCCAGGATGAGGAGACCAGCTCTGAAATCCTCCCACTGCTGGTGCACAGGAAAGGTCTCATGACTAAACATAGAAACATCTGCAAAATTTTCAACCAGGCTGATTCTCAATGACTCAGTGAAACTTCTGATTTTTACCATTAAGGACTTGGCTCCATCTCATTAGATTCTGAAAACTAAATTGAACTATGTAAAAAGATTTCTTGCTTTCTGCCCATCCTTGTTATAGAACCTCCATTACCATAGTATTGGAGTGTTCAATGATTTTTAACATTTATGCTCACAGTACGCCACTGCAACGGAAAAATTTCTTCCTTTTGTAGGCTGGAAACTCAGACATAGAGAGACCAAAGAGTCTGATCCGAGAATTAAAGGACTCATAAGGACTAGACTGCAAACCTGAGTCCCTCAAGCTCACACTTGTAAGTGTTCCTCAAAATCCACCAAGTCCTTAGACTTAAGTCTGTCTCAAATGCTTGGCATCATCACCATCTTCACCTTTTTCATATGAGAATGCTGGAAAAAACACTCATCAGAAAGTCAGTGTTCAGGAAAAAAAGGAAATCAGATGTTCTGAAGTTATGAAAGCAAGTCAGGTCAGAGAATCTTGGTTAGGGCAGTGAGGCACATCCGCATTATTTATCCTAATAAATAGGCCTCATTGGACCACACAGAAATACCCAGATTTTCTCCCTTGGCATCAGCAGCACCCAGGCCAGCAGGAGTACTGGAATCTTTTGAACTTGTCTTACTTTCTGCTTACTTTCCCACTTAGTGGGAAAAAGCAGCAGAAAGTTATGATGAAAGGGATATTATGTGGCTGTGTGACTGTCACATAATGGAACACTCCCTCTGAGTAATTGCATAAGGAGCAATTTTGTGGGTTTTATTGAATAACTCAAGATAATTTAGATCTCCATAAAAGGATAGTGAAAATAAAAAATAACTCTGTTACAGGAAGACACGTCCTCACATAAAGAACTCTAGAGGTGCAACACTTACGAATATATTTGAATTTTAACTTTTTCAGAAGACATTGCAACATTTTAAAAGGAGTAGTTTTTGTTCAGACAGTCCAATAATTTAGTTTGCAGCACACAAGTTGTGCACATATGACATATACTGCATTTAGTATATAAGTGCTATACAAAGCAAAATGGAAAGGAAAAGTCCTGTTTAGAAAAATATTCCCAGTCACATAAGCCAGGCAGATAAGGGAAAGGAAAAAAATTCCTTGCACATCAAATATGTTTCCTGCAACTGTGCCTACACCTACTTCACCTACCTCCACTCATACCCTTAGCACTTTAAAAATCAGACAGATTTTTTGTCCATGATATTCCTGCTAGAGGGCTGCTGCAGAGCCATACCAGGGCCTCATCAATTCCATCTAAAGAGCCAAACCAGAAAAATTACATACAGTTGCTGGAGGTGTTTGTTTGTTTTTTTAGTTAGTTAGTTAGTTAGCTTGTTTGTTTTTAAGGGAAGCATCAGCATCAAAAGATTCAGCCATTTACCCCCATCTATCCAGAATTACTGGACAGATCTGGAGAGCTGATCTTGGACCTTGCCCTCTGTTTAGCCAAGTGCTAACAGAAGTTATTAGACATGTCACTGAATACAAAACCACTGAAAACATACCCTAAGACACGGTGTCCAAATTTAGGCTCTGTTTGGTTCTCTAGTTTATTTTAGTTCCTTTAGTTTTCCCTTTTAAAGGAACCATCAACATCACATCTTTCTCAAGGTGAAGATTTTCTGAGCAGTGCTAGTATCAGTCTTGCTGCGGAAAAAACACCCAAGCAAACAATGACAAGCATAATTCAGTTCTCACAAAAACCCATATACAGTGGCAGGTAGCCAGTTTGTGATCTCATTTACACTGGGGCAAAGCCATGGCAACAGCAGAGCCGAGGAGCTGGAGTCGCTCCTGCTGCTCGGGAGATGGGCAGAAGTTTGCAGCACGATGCAGACAGCCTCTCCCAGCAAACGGGAAAGATCTCGATCAGCACTTGGAATGAGCAGCAACATGTTTACACACCACAGAAAGATTTTCCTGTCTCGTTTGAGCATTTTGCTGTTAAGTTTTTCAAGTAAATTCTGGAAAATCCGGGCTTCAGCCAGGTATCAGCAAGACTTTGCCAAGGGCTTGGCTGCAGAAGGAGGTCATGGTCAGACCCAGTGCCCCATGCTCCCTGGCACAGCTGCTTGGCTAAATCACCACTCTGAGCCATCAGGGTGCCCTGCAGACCCAGCAGGGGTTCTTCCTCTTGGGCAGTGGCTGCTGAGAGCTGGGAGATGTTCTGGGGAGTGTGGCAGTGCTCGGTGCTGAGTCAGACCGAGGGGGAATGACTCACCCAGAAATGTCAATGAAAGACAATATTTCTTCTCTCCAGGCTGCCCTTGTGCTTTGTGTTGCCCCGTGCTTTTCATCCTAAAGGACAGAGTCCCTTTGCACCTTTCTAGATAACAGCTGAGCAGTTTTTAACAACACAGAGTTTCAAAATGCTGTTCTTTCTCGATGTTTCTCTCCCAGCAGATGCTTTGTCCTGTGCCTGATACAAGACACTGTGTGCCATTGCAGCAGCAGCAAGTGCAGCAGGAGCCACAAAGAAGGCTGATGTAAAGCAGAGCCAGGTTTGGGAGGGTAGGCTGGCTGCTGTTCCAGCAGACAGACACAGGACAGCCTGACTCCCACTTTGGCTCAGCTAACGGCTGCACCCTTGTTCTCCTCCACCCCTCTCCAACCACTGTGACCTGCTGTTTGCTCTAGGTGTGATGTGGGGAGAGACATCAGGTCACTAAGTACGTGTAACCATGATGTGCACATGTTTAATAGAACAAATTGTAATTTTTTGTACTTCATGATTTCAAGATTGTTTCAAGAAGAAAAGGCACATGCTCTCCAGAGATACAGATACTGCCATTACCTGGTTGTTCCCTGCCCCCTTGCTGGGGGCCTTGTGGCCTCTTGGTAGGCAGTGATGGGTTACCTTCAGGCTCTTTGCTCCTGAGAGCTTGTACATGCTTCTCTTTGTTTTGAAAGATGGAGCTCACAGGCACCTGGGTCCATCGTCTCAATCCAAATCACCTTCCAGGCTTGTGAAGATAGCTTTATTTTGAACATCCTCATCACATCACTACATTGCATTTCTGCATGTGTTCCCATCTCCTCAAACAAGGGATACCATCTGCAGGCACAGTAACAACAAGAGGAGTACATAAGAAATGGAAAAGCCAGATCCGAAGGGGATGCCTGTGTCACAAACAAGGCTGTAAATCAAGGCTTCAGTCATAAGCCTCTCAAAAACAGGCTCATAGGCCCATATTAAGTTAATTCTCTGGCATTGTTTCATGACCCATTTTACTTGATAGGTCTGCAGGAAAATCTGTACTTTTTAACAGCCAACTGTAAGTCAGGGATTGAAGAATAGGCAACTACAAGTTGACTCTAATTGAGGACCTAACAACATTTAGGTTAGGAACACCAAATATCATGCCTTATTTGAGACAATCCCAAGAACTGGGAGCACATCCTACCTTGCTGATAATGCTGGGAAGTTATTTTGCACCAGATTTTAGAGGTGGTGTAAAGAACAAGAAAATTGCTTGCATAATTTCTTCCAAAACAGAGGAAAGCACAAATCCCAGTATTTCCATTGAAGCTGTGGCCCTAACACGTACACATGTTCTCCAGCACAAGAGACCTCTAACCTTTCCATGGCAGGACATGACTGGGCATTAGGGGAATGTTCTCTTGGTCTTGAGAATTTATTCAATCCTGGCCAGACAGGGGAGGGAGAAGAGGGTGTGCTTCTTGCATCATCTTTGCTTTAGTCTGTTCTCCTTAATTTAGACAGACTGCAAGTGTTCACTCACTGTGGGTCACACCTACCCACCAGCACATCACTGGGATTCAAGGAAGTGTTAATGAGTGTGTGTATTACAGCAATTTTCTTAGAGAAGACGTGAATGGTTAGCATTTTAATGGTATAACTAACATCCATAAAAACTCTACTTTCTAAGAATAGCCACAAGAAACAGAAATATGGAGTGGGAGCTTACAAAATGTTATCAGTTTTGTCATCTCTGTTGAGGAAAGCCTGCCAACTGGCCTCAATTCATCCTTCAAGGGCATAGTAAATGCTGGAAAATAGAATTTCAGAACAGTTTTACTCCAGCCTCCTTAAAAATCTGAACAGTTTCTTGTTGCTCCTTCCTTGAACAACAAAGATGTTCAACTGCCACCAGATGTAAAAATTCTCTGGTTAATTAATGAATTAGTTAATTGTACTTGGCTGCCGTATGTGAGTGTTGAAGTACAAAGCAGCAGTATTCAATTATAAATAGAATTGACCAGGGTACAGCATGTGTACCTTTGTACATAGGATCCAAGAAGCTGATGAACAGCAATTGGCACTAGAATTCGCAAAAGTTAATGAAATACAAAGATTTCTGCAGATGTGGGGTAGAATTTAGGGGAAAAGGCAAACCAAGAGTCAGAATTTAAATCCAAACTTACTTGGCTCCCAAGCAGTGCCCTTTTGCTGCCGTTGCTTGGTTGCTTGTCACGGAGCTGCCCTGATGCCCATCAGGCAGATTGATGATGCCAGGCAAGCCAGTGCTCCAGCTCCAGGTGAGGCATCTGCACAGCATCCTGCACAGCATCCCAGCACCGATGGGATCAGCCTGTGCCCCTTTGCTCCATCAGTGCCTGCACAGGTCAGGCCAACCTGCCTGTTTCCCTAGGTAACCTAAAACTCAGGTATTCCACTTTCATTACTGAAACGTACATTCCCTTAGGTCCACAGTCTTAATCACCCTTCTAATATTGTGCTGTTGATGTGGGATTTAGGTTTCTTTATCACCTTTGTTCTTATCTCTGCTGTTCAGAGTGGGTAAACACTGCTGGACTGTTCCAAGTCACTGCTCTTTTTCTTCACAACCTGACACCCATCTTTATTCTTTGCATCTCTCTCAAGAGAGGATTATAAGGTAGATTTGCCTGGCTTTTGCACAGTACTTAGGTAAACAGAGAGAAGATAAAAGAGTTATTCAGCTGAAATGACTTCTCCCTTCTTCCCAGTTTCTAACTCCAGGCCCAGGCCTATGCTGAAAATCAGGTGTGTCCTAAGACAACATGAGCTTCTCAGTACCCACACATCTGCTCATTCTTCCCAGCTGCAGATGTACACACTCAGAGAATAAACAATAGGTCCACCCTGCTTGCCATTTGCTTCTGTAAATTAAGCAACAGAGATCACCTTGGAAGAAAGCTACAGCCAAAATGGCAAAGAAATTAATTAATAAATCAGTTTCACTTTTGATGGCACTGAATTCCCACCAAGGGAAGGAAGCTTTAGGGTAACAATTTATTTAGATAGGAAAAAGTTTTTGATTCCACTGGGAAGCCTCAAAGATCAACTGCAAATTGCAGTTAAAGATATTGTAATGAAGATGAACTAATAGACAGCAAGGTGTGAGGATATGTTGGTAAAGCAGTAGATTGTGTTTTTTAACAGAGTGCAAGGGACATTTGTGGGTAGGGCTTGTGAGCAGAGATTCAGGAGATTAGAGGATTCAATTCAAAGCACTGGAGAAAAAGCAATAAGGAAACAACAGTAGTTATTTTTAACTCTTTGATGTGTTTATGAGTTTTTAAGAGGTTTATAGACAGTGCTTTAAAAATGGGCATGAAAAACTGCTTTTGTTGCCGGAGTGGGAAAGATCACCTTAATTATTGTCTCATCCCAACTAAAGCTCAGAGACTGTTTCAGGGGAAAGGAAGTGCTCAACCTATTTTGAGATAAAAAATATCTCACCAAATCACCCAAAGTGGGACCATTTCAAGTTATCAAAAATTCTTGCAAATATTTCCCAAGATTAAGAACTTACTCAGTGAGACCAAAGACACCACGAATTTCCCCTCCTCTGAGACACAGGACAGCCCTGCAAAAGGCTTTGATAAGCCTGTTTTAAGCCTTCCCTAGGATGGGGTTCTTGGAAAATACACTGAGTACTGAACACAGCCCCTTCATGGAGGACTGATGACAAGCTGCGTGCTCACCACAATATCCCACTTTGGATAGCAAAATTTGCTCCTACACTGGAGCAAACTCAGCCAGGAAATTAAGAATTATTTGCTACTGGTAGATGTACATTATTATTATTAAACTTTCTTTGAAAATACCTGATCATCTATCATTCTTATAAATAATTTTGCAGTTTGAAAGAAGTCCAAATATAGTTGAGGCAGTTAATTATCCACAAAAAGTGAAGGAACACAGTGCTCCTATGTAGTTTCCATAAATCTGAGGTGCTCAATAACAACTGGAATGTGAATTCATTGTTAAAGTTCTTAAAAACATTCCAGACTTTTCAGATAAGAGAGAAGGGTCTGAGAGAAAAAACAAAACATGGGTAACCAGTGGAAGAGTGTTCCAGTGAAATTCAAATATCACACATGGTTTCTGATTCTGCTTGAAGAGAGTCATGTTTAATGCACAGCTCATCAAGCACAATTGTCTCATTCTTTTTGGAGCACTGTGTTTTCCTCCTTCCTTCTGGCAATGTGGGCTTCTTCCTTTACAGATCCCTGCATTGCAAGAAAGTCTTTGTTCCCTCGTTTCATTTTAAGGAACATAACAAGAAATCCCTCTAGTTTCCTTAAGGGAGCTATTTTGTCATGCTGATTTTGTAGCAAATCAAAATGTGCAAACTTGCTCTAATTTAATTTTACTTGGAAGATCTGCAGTAGCCATTCCTGCAAATATGTAGGGGAGAAATAAACTGCAGCTTTTTCAGATATGAGAATCTAGGGAAAGGCAATCTCAAACTACAATGTCCTTGGGCAGCTCCAGATGTGAATATGTCTGGATTTCCAACAGTTTTGCAGGTGGGCTTCTTGGCTAAGCTCACTAGAAACACAAGGGCAAGGCATGAGAGTCCAAAGGAGAGGCAAACCTTTATAACTTTCTAGCCAGGAAATCACTGAATTATAGAAAACCAGAATTATTTGGGTTGGAAGGGACCTTAAAAATCATCTTGTTCCAACCTCCCTGCTATGGATGGGAAAAGATATCAAAGCTATCAACATCTTATCAAGCAGGCCAAAGATTTCATCCAACAAATAGGAACCTTATGTGACATGCTTCTGTTTTGTCCAGTACACAGATATTCTCTGTATCATCACAAGCAATCAGCAGGTGCCTTCTGCTTTGATGTGCCAAATCCCCATCAATGCAAAAGCTCTAAATTCCACAACACCACAGCTGTGGTCAACAGAATTCATAATGGGGAACAAAACATAAATTGTAGCTGGCTTTTAGGCTTTCCTTAGATCCAACAGCATGGATCCCTTGCATTCATTTTAATAGGAACGACATGACTTTTTCTTTCAGATACGTGACTGGTTTGGGTTTTTAAAAATATTACTACATAAGAGCATTGATATTTGCCCAGGTCTTAAGATTCAAGGCAAGTTATCATCAGAGATAAAAGGTATTACTTCAGGAAAGATAGCAATTTTGAATTTAAAATTACTTTTTTTCCTCTATCCTATCCTTTCCTTCCAGTACAGTATTTGTCTGCAAAAGTGCACTTCCCAAGGGGTCACACTAATACTAGAACCTAAACTGGCCAACATGAGTTAATTTCTATACATATATACCACTCCAGCTGGAAAACCTGTCCATAATATGCCTCCATCCAACTGGTTAAACCACTGTTTGACTGTATTCCTTCCTATTACTAGAAATCTTGCAGCTCTGTAGGAAAGACAGTAAACATCACAGGGTTATTAAATTTCTGCCTCAAGGTACAGCTGTGAAGAACGGGTACTTAGCAACCAGAAACAGAGGAGCACAACATGTTCCATCCTAATGGCACATTTCACAAGGAAATACAAAAGCTCATATCAGCCTGTAACATCTAGGCCAACACAAATGATCTCCACAAACAACTCCAAACTTGTAATTGGCAGGAAATGAGCAGATTTCAAAGCCTAACGTGTCTGGCAAATATAACTCAGCCCCCCAACTTCCTTGACATTTTTGTCCTTACCATCTCCTTGTTCTCCAATTGGATTTAAACAAGTAATCTCAGTTTTAAAAGGTTGGTTCAATATTTACATTGGTTATTAAGGTCGAGGAGTCAAGAAATGAGAACGCTAATTTCTGCAAGCAGATTGCCTGACATTTGAACAAGATTGAAAATTCCATCAATATGGCACATTTTTCTTCGTAAAAAGTTCATGTAATTTCTTAGGCATTAGTCAGCAGAAGTCAATCCTGCTTGACAAGGAAACAACAAGCTGGATCCTCTATGCCATGTCATCCAGTCTCATTGGAATGTCCATGCAAAGGGGAGTACAGATTACACAGCAGAAAGTGTATCCAACACAGCCTGTACAGACCTCAGATCCCATTGGGAAAACTGTCCGGGGATCTGCCTAATGGGGAGGATGAATTTGGGGAGCAGCTAAAGGACCATGCACATGAAGCCACCATACAGGTGTAGGAGAAGCAGTGAGTGGTTTGGGCCCCAGGAACTGGCTCTAAAAAGCTGTATCTACAATTTCACTAAGGCAACATCAGGTATGGAAAAGGAAGGACTATTCTGGTCCCTAGACACTGGGACATCCCATTTCTAGTGAGTGTTACCGTGCCTCAGAGGCACCATGCTGTAAGACCAACCCAGGTTTCTGCCTAGACACAAGGATTGGTCAAGGCATTGGGATGTAAGAGGACTGGATGAACCTTAGTACTCTTTTAGCCGCAGCTTTTTCAAGCTTTGCTGAGCTCGCAGAACACCCACCCTCTCTTCCTTTGCTGACAGCCAGTGGGAACCCTACCTTCTTTTATCCCATTTCAATCAGCAGCCACATCAAACTAAGGCATGTTTAGAATCTCTTTGGCTCGGCAGCATGGGGGGAAATACACCCCCAAGTGTATATCATTCAAATGGTTATTTGATGAGCCTGCTGGCTCATGTGGAAGCTGCAGCCAGAGGAAATAAAGGCTTTTACAGCTTCTTCCTGATTGTTCAATAAATAGATCTATAGCAGCAAGAAGATTCCTTCTTTACAGGACGTTAGAGGAACATCATCATGCTGGGAATCACTCAAAAGCCAGCCAGCTCCTCAGCTGCACTGCAAACAAGGAGCAAACTGGGAGTGCCACGGAGGGAAATGCATCAGACTCATAGATGGGAATAATCTCAGGGTGAAGCCAATTAGAGACTTTTAGAGACTTAAGTTGAAAAAAAAAAACCCTTTGAAAACGCTCCAGAGCTTCATGCAAACATGAAATGTTGATGATTACTGCACTCTTTTCCATCAAGTGTTTTTCCTTTCTAAGCTCCCCCAAGAAAAGTATATGGTGTTGGAGAAACATTCAGTTAACTTGCACAAGAAAAATAAAAGAGGGAGGAAAAAAATCCCCACAAACACCAAAAAATCCTCCCAAGTTTTAAGTTGTAATTATGAGAAATTATTCCCTTCAGTGTGCCAGCTGCACAGTCTCTCTCTGCTATTTGGAAAGTTTTGTGTGTGGCTTTGGTTGGTTGGGGGTTTTTTTCAGTTTCTTATGATGTGATTAAATATTGGCTATAATTTACAGAATATATGTTGGTCTGGAGTTCCTTTGAGCAATGTAACATGGAATACACGCTGCATTGCTGCTGTGTTCTGCTTCCAATGCCAGACAGACCTGAGGCCAGTCTGTCATCTCCCCATGGGCAGCTCCTGCAGGCTGGGGATAAAATCCCTCTATCGTCCACCAATTAGTGGCTGGGTTTTCTGGTAAGAGCCTTTTCCTCGTGTGTTCTCCAGGCAGTTGTTTTGCAATACATTAAGAGGAGACAAAGACTGTGACCTTTTGAGTTTTGTCCTTCTTCTGGAGCCCCATATGAACTAAAAGGAATGGAAGTGACCTTGCACGTAGCCCCCTTTGTTTATGTGTATAGTCCAGTTCTAGGGAAAGGAAGATTACATTCATATGCTAAGTGAGACAGAAAACTGTTATTGGCCCTGTTTGACGTTTCAGTTTTTCACAGGATTCTTTTCTTGTCTCAGAGCAGAATTTGGTTAAATTTTAACCAAAATACAATAAACAGAATGATCATGAATAAAGCCTGAATATGGTTGCCTCGACAGTTACATCTGTTAGCACCTTCCAAAAACTACAGGAAAAAACAAACTCTATAAAGGACAAAATAAACTGATTTGAATTCAGAAACAAGCAGCTGTTTCTAAAAACTACATTTAAAACACTTTTGTTGGCCATTTCGACAAATCCCTGCGTCATTCCCAGGATTTGTGAGCTCCCTCTCGTGGCCGCGTTAACACCTCTGGGCTGGTTTTTATCAGCCCAGATTAATGCGACACGAAAGGGCAGTTTGTCATCTCCGAAGCAGGAATTGATTTTCATCTCCTCGGTGGCTAAATGAGTCACCCGAGCTCCTGCTGAATCACCGTCACAAGCGGTGGGAGATGGATTTCGCTGCCTGAGGGCACGTGGGAGCTGGGCAGGATTCCTGCTCCAGCTGGTGGGTTCCTCGTGCTCCAGGTAGAGGTGGGAAGGGCAGCCTTGGATACCAGAACGGCTGTGCTGCTTCTCAGGGCAGCCCAAGGGCAGGACGCCCTTCAAACGCCATGAGCTGCCAGTGCAGTGTGTAATTTCCAGGCTACTTCAGCCAACATGTGCAGCACATCTCCAGTGAAGGGTGGAGGTGATGCAGGTGCTGCTGACCCCAGCAGGAAGGGGGGCTTGGGAGGGTGCCCTGAGGTCTAGGGCCCAATTAATAATGAGAAAAAGCAACATCCAGCTACCACACTGGTCTGTTAGGTGAGCTACAGGAAAGTAATGGGTCGAGAGAGCAACAGAGAGATTTGCAGAACTAATCTTACACGGTTCTGAATCCAGAAGCTCCAGGGTTTGCAGGCTGAGCTGAAAACTATCTTTTTAAAAATAAAAGGTGCAAGTGTATCATATGAGTTTTGGCCTGCTTTTTAAGTGGCAAAATGTTATTCTTAAATTTATGGTATCAGTTTGCAGACAGTCATTAAAGACATGACTGAAATCTCCATTTCTATTTTTAAGACGAGTAAAAAAGGGAAAAAAAGAGAAAAGCTGCTTCTTTCACCCTAGATTCAATTCTCCCTCAAACTAAATACATTGTCTCCAAAGACTGATTGTTCTCTTACCATTAAAAGCTGGATTGTAGGTTCAGTAACTTAACCCTAGACAGGTTTGAGTGGTGCATATGACAATCAGTGAGTTACAGCCATTCAAGCCCTGCAAAATTGCGAATTTTGGAACACAATTACGGAGTTACATTGCAGGCACTGGGCCATGTCAGTAAACATACAGTCCTGCAAGCATTACACAGATCTCCCATGAGTACTTTTTAGCACAGAAATTTACTGAAAAAAAAGTTCATTTATTAAAAAGAATTAATTAAAATCCAACAGTATCATTAACATTTCTTGTAGATCAATACTGCCTACTAGATCAATACTACCTAGTAACAAGACTATCAATATCTGGTGCAGCTCTGGGCCATATGTACCAGAAAAAACCCACACATTTAGCTTGTGCAAAAATGCACAAATTTAGTTTCAGATCATTTGTGTACGCTCAATTACCACAGTGCCATGGGCAAATAAGATGCTAGAATGCACACACAGCTACAACTCTTGCTGTGCTGTTTGAACTGGCAGTTCTCTCATTGTAATGCAACGTTGCTTTTCCTAATTTGTTAATCTGATCATGACAATAGGGATTGTAATAATTAAACCCTGGGTTTCTTCATTTAAAAAATAATACCCCCAAAATCTGCCCCCCTCTCCATCCTGCCTGCTGTCTCCCACCTCTCGAGCTCTTCCCAGGACTGTGAAGGATTTCTCTCATTGCATTTGTCAGACTTTGGATCCGGGCTCCAAGAGACAAACCCTAAGTCACAAGACTTGGTACCAAGATGCTGCAATACCACATAACTGGGGAAGTCAAATGCTTCACTCAGAGACAGAGTAACAGCAAAGCTGTCTCAAAAGGCCTTACACCAGAATCTTTTGTACACACTACAGTACAAGCTCAGCTTCTTCTGCAAGTAATTGTTTCCCATTGAACAGCGTTTCCCTTTTTCAATGGAAGAAGAAACAAAGAAAAACAACACCAAAACATTACAAAACCCCTATAACCCAGAAGAAAGCCCATGCCTCTGAAAGGTGGATGTCAGATGGAACCCCTGGGAGCTGCAGTACCTCAGGAGGTGCTGCCTGCAGAAAGGACCTCAGCACCTCACAGTGCCCATTTCTCGACAGCTGAAACTTTCGTTTCACCACAGCTCCTCTCCCCATCCCTGTGCCTGGCACCCCATCATCTGCATGTGGGTCCAACCCAGGAGCACAGGATGCAGTGTCCAGGGAAGCTGCTTTAGGCAGTCCTCCCCAGAGCTGTCACAGGGATAGGGCTTGTCCTTGCCCAGGATTACCTGTGCCCCACACGCAGTGTGCTCAGCCCCACCTGAGCTCCTGCAGAGGCAGCAACGGGAGTTCAGCATCACTGCAGGCACCACAGAACCCCTTGTAAAAAGCTTTTCACAGCTGCATTATTGCTGTCTGGGGAACATCCCTTGATGCAAACAGAAATTGAAGGACTCCCTCATCTTCCCCTTCCTGTACACTGGTGCTTGAAGGGAAAAACAGATTTTAGAGGTCGCTCCCACAACCAGATCTTAACACACATAATTCTGTCAGGTAAATTTTGAGCTGGAAGCTCAGCAGCAAGGAGTTTAGTTTCTTTCAAGATAATTTTAAGGGAAAAGCAGATCCAAAGGGAATCTCAAAAGTGACAATTTCACCAGACTGTCTAACTCTGTCCTTGCTGAGAAGAGTGTGCAGAACAGGCTTGGAGCAATGTGATGGCAGCAATAGCTATCACTGAGCAGGGAATTATGAAGTGCAGAAGCAAAGTTTGGCTAAGACTTTCATTGCTAAAAGGCCACAGTTGGAATTTGTTTTTTGGAATTATCCAGGTTGTGAGCTCTTCGAAATGTAACAATTTTTGCACATTTTAACACTGCATATGTAGATTAGTATTATTTTCCCACATTCTCTCTCAGGCAGAAAGAAATTAGGCGGACTAATAACACACCCATTTTAGAGATTATGCCTTTGGGGAAAAAATAATACCCTATAGATAATTTACTAAGGGAGATAAGTGATACTCATCTCTTTTACTAGCTAGCCTGATATTTAAAGATACTGCAAAAAGCTAATTACCTTATTTCTGTGAAGCAGATATAAGACTAAAACCTGTTTAATAGTTAAGCCTGTTGCTATAACAACCACACTTCAAGGACATGGATACACCAAACACGCAACAACATCTGCATTATCAAAATGTCTCACTGAAATTGAACTCTACCAGGCAAAAGAACAAATTAAATGTCAAAACTTCTTTGTTCAAAAGGAGAAAAAACCAAAAAATACATTATTTTGTTACTGTCAACTGACTTCCATCTTGAAACACCAACAGCCTCTCCACAGGAGATTTGCTATTTAATTCATCTAGTTTTGGATTCCTCCCCAATGTTTCCCCTTCAAGGACAAGAAGTGAACTTCAGTGTTCCCGCCTCAGTCGAGCAGACATTTAAACATCTGGCTGTTTCCATTAAGTGGTGGGAATACTGCTTTGGCTGTGTCTTGCACCATGCTCAGAGATAAAATTTCTTTCAGCCTTTGCTCATGAAATAAAGAAAAGAGAATGAAGCACAGAACAGAAAGCTTCACTGTAATGTAACAGAACAGGCCAGGCAAGGAATCAACAGATTTTTGTTTGTTGGTTAGTTTGGAGTAATTTGACAAATTAAGGAGTCATTTGGTACAACTTTTTCCTTATTAGATCATTATTTAACTTGAATAGAAAAAAGACCATAGAATAATACATTTTTATTATTTTTTGAAAAAGAAGACAGACTAAGTCAAGCTGAGGCTGATAGAGATATGTTCAGTGATGTTCAAGAGCAGTATGTGGGTTTTGCTGCTCTGAATAAATATGAAAATTTTTAATAGGCTAGGGAAGCTCTTCTTGAATATAATTATGTATAAAAGACTGTTACACACAAAACATACTAATAGCCATTGGTTAGGATGCCAAGACTGTTACTTCAAAAAGAAAAGAAAATGCAAAATTTTGCACAATACTTTTAACTACTGTAAAGCCACCCAAATGGTCTCATTATAAAGTGGTGTAGCTCAAACTTAAACAGTGATTGTTTCCATAGTTTGAGGAGATTTCAGTTCACCCATAAACTATCCCATGGCTAGAAAGACCAAAAGTAATTGGGATCGAATTTAGGAAATAATTATTTTCAGCATAAAAAGTATTCATCGTGCAAGTTTCAAATACATAATAATTCTGCATAGGGGGTTGATAATCATATTAATATTTGCAAAGGGATGAATACAGCTTCCTCCTGGTTAAATCTGTGCTTTGCAATACCAGTCATGAAACAGCAATGGGGAGATAAGAGGCAGTAGCAATACCTGTACTTTGTACCCCTCTGATGTACAAATTTCTTAACATTTCTTTAACCTGTTTCTCTGATCAGAGCATCTCAAGCAATATAGCTGCGACAATATACAAAAATTAATCTGATTATGCTCCATTCCCCCCCTTTTTCAATTTCCTGAGTTTACATAACTATGTACTTGAGGAAGACAGCTTCAGAAGCAACAAGAAATTCAGCACAAGTTTCACAAAGCTTTCCAGAGCTGTGACTTTGTTAATAATAAACACAAAATACAGGTTTCTCTACAAATACCTTTTAGCTTTCTCTTGTAAATAGCAGCTGTGGCTTTGAAAGAACATTGTTTTCATTTGAATGCACACCTGTTAAAGAAGCAATAAAAGTACTGGAAGCAGGAGTCAACAAATGTGTTGCAGTGTTCAAGGTTTTTGGTTTCAACTTAAATTGCATACTAAAAAGGCAGCTTGCCAAAATCAGACCACAGAAATAAAAATCACACTTTTCCCTCTTAAATGTAAGCACAAATTCTTTTTATTAGTGCAATACTCTTTACAGCAGAAGACAGCAAGAACATCACATTCTTGATGATGGAAGAACACAAGTTGCAAGCCTCCTGTTTAAACAAAACCAGCCGCATCCTTAAGATGTGCTTTTCAGCTGGATGAATTTGCCATCACCCTCTTGTATTTGTTTTTTTTTAAATTCACTTTTAACAATTGAGCGCTTTTAAGAGTCTGATTATCAATAAGCAAACACACTTGAGTCTTCCAATCAGAGGTCTAATGGCAGGAGCTGGAAAGGTTAATGTATCATAAAATGTTTTACAGCAGCTATTAAAGCCAAAGGCTGAAATCCAATTATCTCATGCAAAAGGGACTCTTACCGTTGTTTTTGAGAGTTGGGATTTCATCCACTGAACTGATGTCTTGAATCATAAGGTGAAAGCAGAAGACACTGCTGTGATACTGACTACCATAAATAGAAGCCCAAAACTAGCAGCTCTTTGCTCGAGAATGTGTTAGGTGAGATTAAGATCAGAAAAACTAAATGTAGGTTATTAATTTGCAAATAAGATCCAATGTAAGTAAATAATGCTCATGGGAAATGTTTGATTCCTATAATTTCAATATCATGAGCCCCCAAACTACACATGGAAAGCAAGGTACAAAATAGCTTCTAATTGCAGGGAAAAGGCTGACAAGAAGAGAGGAAACGGCTCCACCACTTCATTGACATTAATTTGTGTCACACTCATCTCCCTGTCCAAGCAGTCATGATCTTCTACACCTCACTCTTTTCTTTTTAGGTGTGAGAAGAGGTAATCTTTTATTTAAGCCAAGTGGTATAACTGAAAAGAATACAAGTTATCAGGCATACCATCTCTAGCTCAGCTATTTTGCAGCAGTAAGCATCTGGAGGCCAGTGAAGAGCTACCTTCTCTACAAAAGAACAAAGATGCTGGCACTGCAGTTTCTCTACAAGAGAGACGTGGGTGAGGAATGCACCAAGCACAGCAGCCTTGGAGGCCCTGCTAGACCCTGCAGAAGCACTGGCAGGCTCCCAGCTAGGGGACAGGCTCTGCAGCTTCCTCAGGGCTTTTGTGACTTTCCAGACACATTATTCCGTTTTCTTCCATTTCAGAGAGCTATATTGTTTTCCTTGGTACACACTTCCCTATTGCTAATCTCCTCTAGCCCCCAGCATGATTTTCAAATTACAAACAATGATAAGAACAATGTGCATGAAGCGACTGATGTTAAACATTGTCATCTGTCTCCACTAAAACCTCTTGGTTATTCAGCATAACAGCTGGCAAGAAAACAGATTACTTCCTTTATACGCTTCAGCAAATTTGATCTATTATCAATTATTTATGCCCACTTTTGGTTAGAGATGTAAGAGACAGCTCATTTCTCATTTTCCAGACTGAGGCTCTCAGGGCTGGATTCAATTACAGCTAAATTATGAGATAAGGTTTGGGATAAATGTTGCCACCCTCTGACAGTCTTCACAGACTCTAGTGAGGCTGAATGTCTGCTCTGTGGCACAGGAACGGGGCCAACCTTCAGCTTCAGCCTAGCAATGTCATGATGAGCACCCCCTTGGGGAGTGAATAGCTGTGTAGAATAGCTGTCACACCCACACAGGATCACAAATGATCCCTTGGTTCTGCCTGTACTGTCAGCAACACCAGAAAGCACTACGGGCTTCTCCTGAAGAGGGAAAATGCTCCAGAAAGAGCTGTTTCACAGAAGCATGTGAGATGGTCAGAAATTTGTGCTCTCTCAATAAAAATTTCAAGGCCTTGGCTGAAAGATAAGTGCACATCTGAAATATGCATTGCAAATCGTCGCATTCCTGTTTCTAATGCAACGGCTGGGGAGAACTTAGCTCAGCCACATCCTGTTCTCCTTCCTGAGGAGCCTTACCTAAGATGCTCCTGAGGGTACAAGTCTGTTCCTCATGAATGTGAAAGAGCCCAGGCATATCGTGGGCTATCAGGAAAGGGAGTTCCTGGAGGGTAAGGAGAACATCAAGACATGGATTAGGGTTTTTTGGTAAGGCTTTTATGGCACATTGCCCTAGAGCAGACAGCTGCAACATTTTGTATGGAAAACAAACACACGCTGGGTAAAAGTCCTCAGGAGCCATCAACAGATTAAATGCAGAATGAGTTCCCGCTCAGGTATTACCCTACAAAAAGAGCTGAGCTGTGTCCCTGCGGGGTGGCTGGTCCAGAGCCCTCTGGCCGCACCCGCCCCAAGGTCCCCTCTGCTGCCACTAGAGGTCAACACGATCCCACGCTTGGGAGAGCCCCAGGCCAGCCGGACACGGCCCTCGCTCCGCCGGCCGGGTCGCAAACCAGAGTTTGTGGCGGGGGGCTGCGATGGGTCAGGTTCTGCTGAGCTCCGGCACCGCTCAGGCTCCACGTGGAAAACTGTAGGCACCTCCACAGGGGTGGGCTGCTGCGACCTGGACCTGCTGCGCTGCCCTCCGGGCTGCAGGGATGCACAGGGATGGGCAGGGGAGGAACGTGCATGCGGGGAGCGAGCAGAGAGCAAGAGAGAGCAGGGGAACACAGCAGGAGGTGAGGGCTCAGCAGGAGGTGAGGGCTAAGGATGCTCTTCTGAGGTGCGGGTGATCATCTGCTCAAACCCTGAAATACAAACCCAGGTAACACAGATCACCTTTTACACAGAACAGTGCCAAATACACCTCTCACATATTCATGTCCTCCATGATTTCCAGAGACAATAAGCAGTACTTAAGTCAGTTCAGGCATGTAAATTATTTTATCTGTCCAGGAGCTTGTATAACTATGCAGCTTTTTGGATTCTGAGAAATCAGTGGGTATAAAAGTAATATACATTCTATAGAAAACAGCTCTCCAACCATTCAACAACCCCCAAGTTATCGGTTTTTCCCCCTACAGAGTAAAACACATCGTTGATCGTTGTAATGAAATTGTCTTTCACTTTCACAATTTTACTGCTGCAACTTGATAATTTCTTCCCTAATTCCATGTTTGCTTTTCATAATGTGTTACTAAAGTTCCCATTTTTTACTAGGATGTTTTTCCAAATGTTGGTAACATTTGCCTTTCTGTCAAACAGTATTTACATGTACACTGCATTCCCCCATCCCAGTTGATTGTCAGTCCTATGTAGTCCTTGGCAATGTTCAGACTCATTTTACTTTCCTCAATTTGCTGTCTCTGTGAGAGGAATGCCCTCAGTCTATCACTGTATCAGGGGAGGGAACGAAACATTTGGTATGTTTTAGCAAAAAACAAATACTACAAAGTTTACCTGCACATTTATATTCTAACCACCTCCAGAAAAAAACAGTTTGTCAACAGGTTTTTCTCAAATAAGCTGGTTTTATAGTTCAAGCAACAACAGATTCAAGTTACTGCTGACTTCTAGAAGCTTGCATATTAAATAAAAAATACTTCTATAAGCCTTTTAATGTTTTCTCCTTATTGACATGCTGGCATTGTAGATAAACTCCCATCTGAATTGTGGCTTATTGTAGAATGTAGATTGGGACCTATGGTTATACTAATAGATTTTTCAAGGTCTTTTTATTACAGTATTCCACTTTCCTGGGGTAATTACATGTATCTATTAAACCTTGCAAAATGCTTTATAGCTTTAGCAACTTCCAACTCACAATGTCTTTAAAAACCAGGATCCATATACAATTTTTTAAGTCTGCAACTGTAGGCCAGGTAATTATTAGGAATTTCCTAAGGAGTCTTGGTATTCTGTACCTATTTGTGATTACAAATATTATTCTATTGATCTGTGCAACATATCCTTTTGATGTTTTTTTTTTTTCATTTTGATATATTGCAAGGCCCTTGGGGCAGCAGGATGGTGGGCATCTCAGCAGGAGTGTTGGGCTCCCTGGTTCATCACTGCACTCCTTGGCACTTTTAGAAGGCAGGATCTAGAAAGGAATCCTGGGCTGCAAACGAGAGGGGGGGTGGGGGCTGGTGGTGTCTAGAGAATTGTGGAGGTAGCAATTCCCTAGGAGTGTGTTCCTATCCACCCGGCATCCTCCTGTTGTGCTGTCCAGTCCTAGGCTGGGCACACCAGCACCGGGGAACACAGTGAGAATAATGAATGCAATTGTAGCAAGAAGAGTCACAGGCCGTGGAACAAGGAAGATGGTTTTTCAGATGAGTCCAGGGTCCATGTGTAGTTCAGGCATGGGCTTAGCTACTATAAAGAGTTGGAAAAAGTCCTCTCAGACCTCATGAATCATTCCCAGCTAATGAGAGCACACTGTGGTTCGACTATCAAATAAACACACGTTATCTGCTCTTAGCCCTGGCGGACGTGACTGCGGGGCTGAAACCAATCAGCAGAGCTTCTGCTTGCACATGCAGGTAGGGATTAAATTTCACTTTGCTGTTTTGCTGTTGCGTGCACTGATTTATTTGGTAACCAAAAGACCTCAGGGAAGACAGTGCCAAAAGCACTGCTGAGTTCCTGTGAGGTTAAATTCACTCTTCTGCCAGTAAGATTTGAGTACTTCATATAAAGCAAACAGGGCCCTCACAGATCTCCAGGTTTCTCCCTGCTCTGGGTTTTCAGCCATTAGGTCCTCCAGGGAGGAGATACCAGAACCTATTTTATCATATTTGAAAAAGAGCTGAAAAGAACCACCAAAACTCCGCAGTGGCAAAGTTCTTTCTTTCTCTCTCTTCTTTTTTTTTTATTTTTAATTTTTTTAAAATTTTTTTTTTCTTTTTCTCCACTCCCCTGTCAGTTCATTTCTCTCTACAGACAGCTACTGACGACTTGGAGAAAGACATTTTAGGAAATCGTGGCTGTGAAAGACAGCAGTCAGTGTATCAGAATTCTAACACAGTCCTAGTAACCTGTAGCATTCAAAAATGGGATGAAGAGCTTCTACAAAGATCCTCTAAACCAGACAAAATTCCCTCTGACGCCACAAAGACTGCTGCTTAGATAAAGGCTGATGTCTCACTCATTGGAAGGGAAAGCACATTGGTGAGCAAATTGCATCCCCTCAGAAATCTAACTTTAGCTGTGATACTTGGTAATATTAATTAGATGTGTGACTTTTGTTTGCATATAATTCTAGCAAATCTTCTTATTTTATATCTTCACAAAACAGGAGATCTTGGGCAGAACTTTTCAAGTTCACATGTAAACTTGGAGCAGGGTGGACACTCTCTATATCAATTAACATTTTCCAACACTTCTGTATCCACATAACGTAAAATGAATCAACATGCATAATCTAACTGCAACTATCCTGGCCTGTAGATGTGGACAGACAAAATCAGGCAGCCCAATGATTTGCTTGGAAAAACCAAAGGAATTAGTGTGGTGTACATTATAATACTTCAAATATTACACAGGGGGAGGTTGTCCTCCCTTCTAAAATGTAAATACAATTTCTCATATATGGGACTGTAACCAAGCAACACTTGATAGCTCATTATCAAGTGCTAAAAACATCTTGAAGAGACTACCTTCCACTTTTAATTCATCTACAGAGAAACGAGTGACCCTAGACACTGGAGGTTGATTTGTGATAGCATGTAGCATTTGTTATCTTTGTGAAGTGTAGGATTTAGGTGTCTTGCATCACTACCAAACCCTCCAGGATCCAAGGCTCTGTCCTGGATCAGCCTTTCTGCTCAGACTGTGCTTTCAGTGTCATGGGCAGCCGTGTTTGGTCACAGCTGAGACAGAAGTTTGTCTGTCTTCTCTGCATTTTTCCTTGCTCCTGCTCCCTCTTGCTGAGATCTGCCACGTGGCAGCTTCAGCAGCCAACTGAATTTCTCACAGCATAAAACCAGTGAGGCTTTCAGATCACTCATTAAATCAGTTTCTGTGTGGGTCCAGTGAGCACCAAAGGAGCCTGAGGAAAAGCAGTGAGAGACATGGAGTGGAGCAGGTGGAGATGGGAGAGAGGGTGAGAGACACAAATACCTCCACCACAGGGTCTTCAGTGACATGTGGAGCCACTTTCATCACCCCTGCTCCTCTATGGTCTTCTGCCCTGCTGAACCACCTGGCAGTACCAGTCCTCCTTGCCAGCCTAAAGGGAAACAACCTACACAGAGGAAACTCTTTTCCTTGGGGTGGAAGGGCCAGAAAGACACAGGACTGGAAACTGAAGTATATTTGGAAGCTACTTATGGCTTTATTATAATATTCCCAAATACTTCACCTATTAGTTTAGGTTTAGGGCTGAAGTTTTTGCATCTAAGGTCAGGACAAAAGCCGGAAATGTCTTCATGCTTTTTCAGTCAATACGTTTCTGCCTGTGAGTTCACCAACTGATTTGGTTTTGTGAAAGGCTAACAGACTTCCACTTAAAGTAAAATTAAAATTTCTCACAGCCTCTCTTACAAATGGCACAAAATGGCTTGGGAGCTGCTCTACCATGACAAATGCTTTTTACACAACCACAGCTCTCACCTCGTGCTCAGCTCATCCTGGCCAGCTGCTGTCCTACAGACTTTGGAGACTGCGCATGGAGCAACAATTATGTTACACTACGCATTTGTTTGTAGGGCTCAGGCTACAAAATGATAGGGCAATGAACATGATCGGAACACTAAATAACAACTATCCATAAGAAAGTGTGCAGACAGTACACTTACTCTCAGACTGTAGCCCATTGTAAAAAGCAAACATGCTGGAAAAGGATGACTTTGGGTACACAGTCATTTTAGGGTACTAAAGATGAAACAACCTGTGTTTCCATTTTTAATTCTTACACTGGCAGCCGTTCCCCCAGCCATGTTTCAAGAAGTTAAACAAGCCAGACAAGTCATGCCACTACAGAGGTTTGCTTATTGATTGATAGTAGTGCTACAATGAACCCCAAGGAAGTGCTCAGGGAAACAAATCAGGCTGCTGGTGGTGGATCTCTGTAACGTGAGAGCCTTGTACTAGTTTGAAAGCCAGTCAGTGGGAGATGCCAAGTCAGAAGTGCAACTGAACGGGAAAATTAGGAAAAAGGCAATACAGAAACACTGGCTTAAAATGATAGAGTCAGGATACGACCTGGTACCCTATTGGTCAGGGTGGTGGTAGCAGTCTAATTAAATGCTATCTGCAGTCCTTTTGGGGTGATGGATGTGATTCTGTCAAAGCCGTGATTCTATAGCAAAGTCTGGTCTTTTTCTGGAGGTCCAGTTCTGACTATGGAGCTCTTTTCCTCTGGGAATCCAGTGGGTAGTGCTCTCCTGGTGTTCCAAATCTCAGATTATATCCAGGTAGGAATGCTTGGTCCCTCCCCCTGGGTGGGGCATCTCACAATGGGATGACGTAACTCTGAGTCATGCAGTGAGACTTGATGGCCCATGAGCAGAAGATAGTCCCCCAGAGGGAGTTATCTGGGATGAGTCACGGAAGAGATAAAGAACACTGCCCCACCTGTTTTTAACAGCTTGTGAAGATGGTAACAGAACACATACCTTTGGTTACATCTTGCATTGTCCTAAGACCTAACCTGCAGCAGTTCCGGACTCTCCTACCTGGCAGGAAGGCTAGCATTCCACATGCAACCAATGGATTAGGCAGCCTGTAGGCCACTCGTTCACAAAAACAGCATTAAAATCTCACAATCCTGTACCTGTATCTCTGGTGATACACATAGATAGACACAATTTGACCTTAGAAATTGCTGTCTGTCAAGCCCTGGACACTCAGGTAAAAACATTGGGCTAAGATGTTTAATGCTTCATGTGCTTTCAGCAGGGTGATGTATAGAGATTTAGCAAGAACATGCCTGGATGATGAAGCTAACTAAAACATTTACATTAAAAAATAACAAAGGTAAGCTATTCTTGGAGCCATTTTGGGCCACCAGATTCTTCCTAAATAGTGCAGAAATATCAGCTTTGAATAATTAATACCTGGAGTGGTTGATTCTCACTGAGGAAAAGGAAGAAGTTTAGCTGGTCCTACAGTAGTCATTCCCACAGCAACAGTAACAAAACACTGCTCGCCTTGGAAGTCAGGGTGAGAATGAGAATTCAACTTCGTGTTTCAAACCTGTATCTCCATTCAAGACCCTCTTCCTCACAAAATTTGAGTAGGGATTTCAAAACTTGAGAACCAATTTCCAGCTAAGCCTGAGACTCCAAAGGCATCACAGTAACAGCACAGCAGAGCTCTGAAGTCAAACGTTGGATTCAGATACACAACTCATTCACACAGGGAAAACAAACTGTGACAAAGCCTTAGCCCTCTGCATCTGCACAGCAAAGTTTGGGGACTTGAAGCAAGTGATTCCTAAAATCACTTTCACATTATAAAGCCACATAGGAAAGAAATGGACACAGTGCAGGTTTTTTAATGTACCATATAAAAGGGGCGTATAAAATGGAGGGAGACAGACTCTTCATATGGGCAGATTGTGACCAGACAAGAGGCAGTGCTTTTAAAGTGAAGAAAGACAGGTTTAGATAGAGGTTAGGAAGAATTTCTTTACTGTGGGGGTGGTGAGGCACTGGAATAGGTTGCCCAGAAAAGTTTTAGATGCTCCATCCCTGGAAGTCTTCTAAGACAGGTCAAATGGGGCTCTGATCAACCTGAGCTAGGGAATGGCATGCCTGCCTATGGCCAAGGGGTATGGAACTAGATGATTTTAAAGTTCCCTTTCAACCCAACCCATTCTGTGCTTCAGTGATTCTATAAAGGTCAGGTTTGTGGTCCAATCTAGGCAAAAGGGGATAAGTTTGGTGAATGCTCTCACCTGAAAGGAGATTCCCTTAAGGTACCTCAAGGGTATCTCAGAAAAATTAGCAGTTCTTGTCAGCAAAGCTGGTCTGAGTGAGCCCCATCCCCGTGTCCTCACTGCTCAAGCACTTTTATACCAAACAGAATCTTGTTCTGCGGGACTTCAGATAGTTGTTGATGTGCAGCTGCTTATGGGCTTTGCAGTAGCTGAGATTCCTCATGAGCCAGGAAATCCTGAGAGAGTATGAGTTTTCTATCCCAGTAGGATGAAAAGGCAAAACCTATTCAGGTTGAGGAATGAAGTGTGTAGATTCAGAGATTTTATGTATTCCTTATCTCTTCAGGGAGACAAAAGCTGCTCCAATCCTCAAGGCTTTGTTTTTTAAAAACAATCTCATGCAACTTTGGGGGCAGGTCAGGACACAAACTCGAGCTCAGCTAAGTCTATTCAGCCCAGGGAATAGTTCAAATAGCAGGACACATGTCCTGGAAAGAACAGGGCTAGAACCAGGAAAATAACTTCACCGATGACTAAAGCCTTCAGGCAAAACAAATGACCTTTGTCCTTTGGAACCCATACAAAAAAAAAATAAATCTCACTCCACATTAGTGACATATAACAAATAAACTAAAGAATACTAATGACCCTCTGTAATTTTTGTACTTTTTTTTTAGAATATTATTTCTGGCACATCTCTGAACAATGGAAATAATGGTTAGAAACTGAGGGCTGATCAGAGAGTGAAACACTTTCCTTCTCTGCTCCTTTGGAAACTAATTTAGGTCTCTTTTATACAGCTGAGACTTACTAGAGCTGTAACTAAGAGCAAGTGTAAGAAATGAGTCATATCAAAATTCCCATACTGATTGACTGTGAGTAGTCCACTTACTTGACCAGCTTAACACATTATTATTTTTAACAGGGCCGACAGGGACAAGTGCTGGACTTTGTTAGGATTTGCCATGTTTATGTTGATAAAACCCCTCTAGCTAAGTCTAAGACTTGGAATGCCTTGGTTGTTGCCAGTAGTGCAGTCAGACCAAGCTTGCCTGGACCCCAGCTTAGACAGCAGCCATAAACAGGATCCTGGAGCAATCTGGGGTGTGAGGAGGCGGCCAGGGGGCAGGGCTCTGCTTGCTCTAAATACACCACGTCAAGCTCATCTCAATCTGCATGGAAAACCACAAAGCTTCCAGACTCATGCATGTAACAGAGGCATCTGGTCTCACTGTCTTTCACCACAACGTGCCCCAGAAGTGCTCCCCTGCCAGCTGGGGTAGGTGACAAAGACACCACACCATTACCCAACGAGCAGGGCTGAGAGGGGAGCACAGCACTGTTCAGTAACTCCACTTATCCTGGCCTGAGCATTCAAGGAGCAAGGCCAGAGGAGACACCATGCACCCCAAGCCCCTGTCTGACTCCCTGGAACAACCGTCACCTGAACCCTGAGCCCAGAGGAAATACTAGGGCTGTGGCACTCTCAGCTGTAAGGTGTGCTACCAGAGCAAGGTCATCAGAGATATTAAAACACCCTGTATTAGCCAGAACACTCGTGTGTATCTTGCCACACCAATGGTTTAAGGCCCTCACAATTTCAAGACACCATGACAAATCTGCACTTACGAGCCCTTCTTTAAAGGCTTCAAATCATGGCACAGGGAAAATTGTGAAAGGGTGGTCACGTCACACGGGATGGAAGTACTTGCCCATTATACAGTCAGTTAGAATAAATTAGGCTACTGCACTGTGCTGCTGCTTGACAAGAAGCAAAGAAAATTGTTCAGGCAGTCCCAATAGGAACTCAATTAATTATTAATAGGGACTTGTTATAGCTGACATCTACTACATTAGAGGAAATCCCAATGGTTTAGCGTGTGGGTGAGACATTCACTTCTGGTTAAATGAGCCAATTTGGCCAGTAAACTTTGGCAACTTTTCTTAGTTGGCCATAAGAAGGGAGAAAATTAAGAGTCAGATGTCAGGAGAAAAATCAGGCTATTTGAACTATTGACCTTATGACAAAAAGTCTAGACTTTTATTGTCTCCAATGCTTAAAGTTTACTGAGCCAAGAAATGTAATCTGATATTTGAAAAGAAAAAGTGACACTCCTTGACTGCTTCTGGAAGAGTTCTAAGTGAGTGTCTCCTTTTCCTTTCTTCTGCTTTGGAATTTTGAAAGAGGGAGATTGACTTACTTGCTAGAATATACATTTTTCTCTAGCTTTTCCTCCACTGCCATGAACCTATTTGGAACCTGGCTAAAGATGAGCATTGTTATTCATAGATAAGAAGGTGAATTGGGTAGACTGATGTCTGGCATGGTAACATTTGCCAGTCACAAATACTCAGCTTGTTTTTATGAAAACCTCTACAGATTCAAAAATTTTTATGCATTGTAACCTGGGAAACTATCTGAGGAAAATCTGCAGCTAGAAGTCTTCATAATTTTTTTTCCACCATAGAGAGTTTCGATGACTCCCTTGAGAAGTGGAAACAATAACTCAGGGAACAAGAAGTGAGAGACCACCACAGGAAATAAGTCAATTCTCAATCAAAGCAGAAAGACACAGCCACAAAGCCTTTGGGTAGCTAAGGTACAGACACATCCAACAAACAAAGGGATGAGATCAGGAAAAGTGTGCTAAATGGGAACAGAGCTAAAAGATACCAAGTTCATAACCAGTGAATGAACAAACTGCATCTGCTCCTGGACAAAGTGCCACAGCACAAGCAGATATTTGCAGATAGGTGACCAAATTTTCAAATGTTTTACCCCACTAAAGGGCTCCAAGCTTTGTTCTGCAGACACTGTCTCACAGCCGGAGCCAAGAATATATAACAGGCCATGCCTGGAGAGAACAGATTGCTATTTTAGGATGAGGTTTGTCCTTATGTGAAGAATCCTTGCTGTTCAAAAGCCTTCTAAGTAACAAACGAAACTAAGGGCATAGTTTGCTGGGAACAGATACCTGTGGATGTTAAATGTGAGGAAAACATTCTCCATCAGAATTACTCCTCTGAAGGGATGAGCTTCTTACTTTTACAAAATGCCACATTCAGCTTCCCCAGTCAAATTTTAAGTCTTTACTACAACCTGTGAACTTGGTGAACTGGGCACCACTCCTGTACCTGCAGTAATAGGCAGCCTTGGCTTAGGCAAGTGTGCAGGGCTGTGCTTTCTTTCTTTCTGTCTTTTCCAAGTACCACCCTTAAGCCTTTTCTCAAGGCTAGGATAACCACAATTTTGCAGTTTCTTAATGCTGAAGTTAGCTTGGGGCAGCTGGCAGGCCTAACAGTCACCTTTGTTGGATAGGTCTGTGACCCTCAAGGATTTCTTTTAATTGCAAATATAATCCCTTAGCATTGCATGTGCAAGTAGTTCAGCTTCCCAGAATCTAGAAGTCTAGAGGAAGGAGATTCCAAAAATATGTTTCCTTTGTAGACCAAATTGGAAATGTCTCTGAGAAATAATCAGGTTTTTCCTCAAATACTGAAGCTCTCAATGATATCCGAATGCTACAAATATTGGCATGCTGCCTACTGCATCCAATTAGCTTCTAATTACACAATGTAATGTATGGAATATAATGCAAGAGGCAAATTTTTCCATTAATATGAGTGTGATGAGACCACAGAGAATGTGTCTGTATGAGCTGCTGAACTGACTTAAGAGTGATTGATTGCCTTCATTTCAGTTTTATTCCCAGTTTACAGTGTTGCTTGGTTTGGGGCTTGGAATTTAATAAGATTTGCATCTAGAATATTAGAGCTGAAAGCTTTCATCTCATCTGGATTTCCTGGAATTAAGAATTTTAAATAAAATATGAGAAGAAGGAAGCCAAGGAAGACCCCAAAGATTCAATGCTAGAGCTGGACTGTTTTGAAGGATTCTCAGAAAGATGTGTGGAAGTTCACAGTGCAGACAGATACAGTGCTTACTAGAAAAAATATACCTTGCCCAAGCTCAGGGACCCTTCTAGGAGTGAAAATACAAGAACAAAATGAAGGAGTTAACAACATGTTTTTCAGCAGGAAGAAAGATTTGGGAGAAATAACAGACAAGTAAACTTCCACTGCCACTATGTTGATTTCCCATGGGAATTAAGGAAGGAGGAGATGCAATCCAGGGGCCAAGTCGCAAGACCAAGTCTCTGTATTTTAACCAGTTTCCACTTTCAGTGGCATCAGGATTTTGTGGCTGCTTATTCCTAGTCTTCGTTCAGTGAGCACAGGGGGAACAGCAGAAATGCCGTAAGTCCCTGGTGACGAGTGATGGGAGCCTGGGAGAAGCAAAGTAGGGATATTCCTGTATGATCTCCTTGTACTGCAGGTGCTGGCTTCAGGGGCAGCTCCCTGGCCCTGCACAGCTCCCTGCACAACACGCTGCTGACGTGCTCTCCAGCATGGACATTTGGGTGGAGAATTGTCCCAGCTGCACAGCCCCCCGCATGCCTGCCCACAGCGGCCCACTCAGAGGCCCCAGCTGCAGCCAGAGCCACAGCAACCATCAGGTTGTCCACGAGGATGTGCTGGGATGGAAGTGGGGTGTCTCTGTTCCCTCACCTCACACCAGCAGCATCAGCTCCTCCGAGGGCCAGCACTGTGTGGCAGCTCTCTGACCTGGCCACCCCCGCAGCCCCTGGGCTGGCCAGTGCAAGGAAACACATCCCACTGGAGCTGAGGAAAATTGGGCCCAGCAGGAGAGATGCCCATTTTGTCAGTGCCCGCTTCACATTCCTCAGCGTGGGAAGGCTCCCCTTGCTGGGACATACTGGGGAGCAAGTAAGCAGCACAAAGCATCCCCCAGCCACCTCTGGGGCCACTGCCTGTGCCCCAGCTCCACCCTGCACCCTGCCCCTGCCGAGCTGAGGGTCAGGAAAGGACAACACTGTCTGCTGCCTGGAACAGCTTCTGCGAGGAAATGTACAAAATAGCTCTTAAATAGCATTTTCTGGCAGAAAATTGTCTGCAGATGGCAAAGGTGAAGCAAAAAATGAAGTGGCTTTGTAGAAGTCACTGAAGAGGATAAGGCAGAAAATGATTCTGTGTGTTCAAACCCTCTACCTATAGATACAGCAATCAAGTACTTAGGAGATTATGAATGGCAGGTGAGAAGGTGACATTTTTCTTTTGGAAAGAAAAACATATTTTTCCTTACCCATGCTGCCCTCCATAAAGTTATGCTGAGAAAGATCAATTCACTGAATTTCTCCTGCTGCTTTCTTTGAAAAAAGTTCAAATGCACAGAGGTTTCTTGGATTTTTTCCCCGCTCTTCACTCAGTACTATTGAGTCTATTGAAAAGACTGAAGCCTTTGTCAATACACTCCAGGTTCAGACAGTAATAGATTTTATTTGGAATTAAGTACTACCATTTTCATTTGAACTTGGAGTGCTTGAGGGGTATTTACCTATCCCTTGTCTGCAGAGACAGTTTTATGTAGTCTAACTTTTATATTTGTTGCAGCTGTACATTTAGATTCCTCTTGCTTGAGTTTCCCTTCCTACATTTTTCTCTCTCCTCTCAAGCAAAGCAAATACTTTCAAAGCAACATCTTGTACAGCTTATATTCCTGTAGCAGCAGGCAAGGTGAGGAAGTTTTGGGTTGGTTTTGTGTCATTCACAGGTCACTACTGACATACTCTGCAGTTTATTATGACTGTAACACACCCACTGCAAGTCATGCTGTGACGGCAGTCAGGTCATGTCCCTGCAGGTCATTTACTTTCAGTACTAATATCAAAAGGTGCTATGGGAAATCTATCCCCAAAGTCCTTTTCCTCTGACTGCTGCTGTTGCACTTGCACAGATGAGGGATGTGACATGGCTGGCTGTGCTCTCAGTACCCTCACTTACCCTCTCTTATCCCCATTAGTTCTGATAGACACTGACATGAAAAAGGGACTGTGCTCAGGAGTTAATGAATCTGAGTGCCTTGCTAGAGATGCTTTCAAAAGAAGGCAGACATGCAGAGGAAGGAGAGAGCAATTACTCTGCAAGGGCTGAGCACCTACAGAGTGAAAGAGCTGAGACACACAGGCCTTTCTGGCAATCCTGGGTAGTGTCTGTGCAGCCCAGCTTACACAGCTGGCCCCCGTTTGTGATTATGAAAGGGGTTTTTTCCCTTGGTTGGTTGGCTGGTTGTTTTACATTCAGATCACTTAACAAACAGGAAGTGAAGAGGACATCAAACAAAAGGGCAAACAGAGCTCCACACATTTCACCGCTCAGCTGGGAAACTCGGAGTGGGTCTCACTGAGGGGTGGGAGTTCCAGGGGTTGTGCGTCCCTAGCTGTGACCCATTTCTTCTCAACTCTTCTCTTTTATACTGTGACTATGAAAGGACTTTTTATTTAACCAGCATGGGGAATCCTTTATTTCAGCTGCCCAAAAGCCAGATGACTACTTAATTTAAAACATAAATGAAAAGAAAAGAAAGCAGGAGAGAATTAATGAGAGAAATAGATCCTTCATTGCCTCTGTGGACCATGACAAAAGGTCATTTTCAGAATACTGCTACCATTGCAATTAGCTGAGACGTGCAAGAGCACAAACCAACAGAAGAGTTTCTGCAATTTAGGATGGAGATCAGATTAAGGATGTGTGTTCATCTTGGGTTACTTTTGACAGGATATTTCTCAAACAAGCACCAGGAATCCACACAAGACACTCATGTTTATTCTGCACCTCTCTAACTAACCCAACTTTCTAGCAATGATGTTCAGAGAGACCTTGAAACCACCAAAGAGGAAAACACAGTGCACACACAAACACCAGACCTACTAGAAGTGAGACGGGTCATAAACATCATGAAAAATCTGTTCCCAGGAGATCTCAGCAGTCCCACAATTTCATATTGCTCCTTACATTTCAGACACACTGCATGGAATATGCAATCATGCTGATGAAAGGAGCCTTGAGCAGACAGACATGTCCCTGTGTGCTAACACTGGCAGTCCATGCTAGAAAATTGCTTTCCCTTCTCCAGTTCTGTTTTCCTGTTCTGAAACCAATGTAAGGCCACAAGTACATAATGTAGGGAAAAACAAGAGTGCATGGAAATATATTCTTACTTTTCAGACTGGTTGCCACATCTTTTGAAGTAGCTTTAAACTTCAAGTTAAGGCTAGTGCTTGAAGAAGCCAGTCATATTACAGGTGCACCATCTTGGTCTATTAAATTAATAAACCTATACTTAACATTATTGCTTAGTCATAAATATATACATTTGTATTTTAAACACATAAAATACAATTCACCATGGCAGGAATGACCTAATCTTCATCATCATCAGAGTGAAAGGAAGAGCAGGGTGTGATGCCAGCCTTCAGTCTTCTCTTCTACCTGAACCTGCACTGCAGCATGAGAAGCCAGAATTTGTGACAGGATTTTCTAAACTTCTGAGCAGTAAATATGGTAACAGCATCTCACTGAAGAGGGCTGAGAACAGGGTCAAACATGAGCCCAGAGTAAATACAGGACAATGTCACAGCAAGTAGGCAACAGAGAGTATCCACAGCCTTACCTGTGCTCATTAACAACACTAGAAAACTTCAAGGGTACTTTTAGAAGGCCTGGTACACCCCAAACTGCAAAGCTGGTGCTTCCTCGGGCATGCTCAGCTCTCACTTCTTTGAACACATGCTGGCTTTACAATCCAGCTTTATGTGAGGGTGGCCAAGGCACCCGGTGTGAGCAAAAGCAGACTTTGTCTCACTGGATAAAATGTAGAGCCTTTGTAGCACAAGAACATGACAAAGATTTCTGAAAAGCCTTTGTTATGCTGCTCCATCCTCATGGCAACTTGGCTGGAGCCATACCTAGGCAGACAGCCTTTCCTTACAATCCATGATATGCTCCAGGCTGGTTACCAGTGTCAGAGGTCCCTTGCATTTGTGACATCTTTGAGGGATTCTGCGGCACTCAGACTAGTAATGAGGGGAACTGGGAACATAAAGATGATAAATCTGAGAAACAGATCCTCAGTTAATATTTGTTCTAGGCTTGAGGAGCCATAATACACACAACAGAAGGCACTGAAGTTAGAGATCACAGTGCTGACCTCCCCAGTAAATTATATGTAATATTCAATTGCCTAAAGATCAGTATTCTAAGCTTACAGGTCTAGATCATTATGAATTATTTCATACAGGGTTTTGATTAAGCATTCAGATCTGTCATCTGCATGTATGAGGGACAAAATCACATTATACCACAGCATTCCTGCATGTGAATGGTATTTGCCTTCCATGTAGTCAAGTCTGAACCCAAGCTCTGATTTATCTCTGTGTTAATGCAGTTTTAGGTTTGAATCTGATGGAGATTTCTTGAAGGGAGAAACCCTCTTAAAATCAGTGGAGTTACTTAACTCAGTAGAGAAGGATGATTAATTTGCTGAAACAATATGGATGGCAGGACTGTGGGACACCCTTTGTGAATGTCCCCATGTCCCCTGTTTTCAATTCACACGTTCAATGTCAAGTGGAACAATTATAAGAATCTAACAGAAAATAAGGCCAACCCTCCAGTATGAGCCCTTGCTGGTATAAGTAAACTAATAAGGTATAACTGACATTTCTTTGGCAGGCAAAGCTCAAGAGCACAAAATTTCAAAGCCTTTTTGCTGGTCTGGCTTATCTCACTCAACAGAACTGGTGAACTTTAATAGCAAATGCACTTTTCCTTCAGTAAAAGATGGGTCTACACAAGGACAGTTCTGTTAGCATAGCTATGCTGGCAAATCTCTTCAGCAGAGACTGATCCCAACAGAACTGCAGATGAGGGCCAAAGTTCAGATTCATAAAACAGAAACCACTGGGTACCAGCTGAGACCTAGTAGCTGCTTGAGTAAGCTTTTGACCTAAGACAACAATTTTAACATCTTTTACTGCAGCTTAAATTGGCTTGTATTTCTGTGAACTAAGCAAATGTTCACAGCTAACCTACTGCATTGTAACTTGTTGAACCGAAGTGAAGTGGCCCAAGCACCTGTGGAGCAGTCAGGGGAAGGGAACACTGATCTTCCCTCTTCTCAAACCTGACACAGAAACAAAAAACCTCAGTGTTCTGGCACGTTGTGACACAAACTGAAGTTCAAGTTCCATTTTCCATCACTCCATAGTCCATCACTCACTAAATCTTCAGATCAAGAGGGTTTTGCTTTTTGTTGGGGGCTTTAAGCCAAAGCTCTTGGGGCCTACATTTTTCTGACTTTTCTGCCAGATCTGATTGTGACTCTCAAATGACAGAGACTGAGTATTCCCCAATGTTTATATCTTACCAAGCAGACTGAAGGCAATCAATAAAGCAGAGATCATCTCAATAAAAGTTTGTATACATTTCATTAAGTCATTTAAGTGCATGTGTAAGTAACTGCATGAACAGCTTCCAAGTGGAGCACTGTGAAACTCCATAGCAACGCTAATGACATCAGGGAAAAGAATGAGCCTTTGAAAAAATAGAAAGCTGGAGAGGTCATGGCTTTCAGCCACACTTGATCCTTCAACATCCAGCATAAAATGTACTGTTTATTCCCCCAGCTGGTGAAGAACTGAATACAGGAGGCAGGGGTGATGCTCTCCTCCACACTGATATAATTTTTAAACACACAATAGCTTGGGCTCCTCACCTGTGGTAACTCTTGGAAAAATCCTGGGCAAGGCCTTGGCTGCCTGCTTTTAGAAGCAGTGATTAGAACAGCCAGTGACAATGGTCGAAGAAAACGCAGTATGTGATGTTGGAAACAAATTTCTATTCCAGAGAATCTCTCTGTGCAAAAGCCCTATTCATACAACAGCACCAATTATTTCAGAGGTCAGAGCCACAGCTTTGAACTTTAGTGGGAGAAAACCCAAACCCAAACATCTTTAGTTTTGTCCTGGCTTTTGTCAAATTCACATCTGTAGCACGAACACCTTCTGCCCTTTATGGTGCAGGTATCACCTCACAGCTGTGTGCAAGCTCTGGCTGGGTCCAGATGTGAAGAGCAATTGAGAGGATGTGGATCCACAGGTTGAAGCAGGGCCCAAGCCCCCTGGCAGCCCGAGGCTGTTTGCTCCTGTGTGGACACAAGGAAGAAGGATGTGCATATCCCAGCTTGCCCTGCTCAGTCTGAGCTGCAGGGGTGCTTGGAAGGCCCTTGGGTGGCCCTTGGTTTGCAGGGAAGATGAATGCTCTACATCAGCACTGCAACACACAGGGAAGCACGGAGGATCAAAGTGTCACTACTGTGGACTCGGGGTGACAAACCCAAAGTGTTCACAGCATGGCTGCCTGGAAGGGACAGAGTCTGCGCAACAGGGGCTGTGCTCCAGCCAGCTCAGGAAAGGAAAGAATAACCCAGCCAGGAAAACACTCTGAAAAATCCTTCAGACATTTGAAACAGTGCTTATTATTTTTAATATCTGCATTTAAGATTTTCCTGGGGTTATTGTTATTATTATTCCTATCCTTTAACAAGTAGAAAGAGACTTGAAGGGCTAAGATATTTCCTGATCTATTTTGTTTGCCTTTAGATAAATAAACCTGCAAACGTTTCAAAAGATGCTCTGAGTTTTGTTTCCAATACACATGACCCACGTCATTTCCTCTCAGAAATATGTTTGTGGGAATGCTCAACCAGTTCTTGTGTTGACATCCATAATAGTCAACTTCTGATTTCAAATTTAAGAAGCCAATCAGCAGCACTTCTGCACATGACTGGGCTTCACTGGCATTTGGGGTTACTTCTGTCACTCTTCTAAATTCATACACTTCTCTTCTGCAGGTTGTGATACTTTTCCTGCACTACTGGTGCCCTTTACAGACATTGTTTTATCCTGATGTAGAACTTTGTCAGTAAAATCCCAGAGTACAGACTGAGCTGTGTTGGCAAAAGAGTTTTCCTGATGGCTCTTTTTGCCTCAGAACAAACAAGTAGCAGTAGCACAAGTGATTGTGATCCTTGAGATTGACTTCACCCTAATGCAGTAAGTACAACAGCAAAACGCAAATAGCTCTTTTAATCACTTGCCATCTGGATGCAAAGATTCAATTCCAGAGTTATCTGCATTGCAACTCTTTCCAAGTGGCTTTCCCAAGATCCCCACAGATATCAGCCAGTGCAATCCTCAGCCCAGCAACAATGTTGATCTTTCTCGTCACAGCCATCACCCAAAGATCATGGAACTCAGGCAGCAGCACACCCTCTGCTGAAACACCCACCCCTCCCTTCATCTTCCCCTCTACTGATGTTGAAAAAGCACTCATCACCTTGAAACGTGAGCACCAGCAAAGAGAGCCAGCATGCAGGATTTGAAATGTGTATCCTTCAGGCTGAAAGGCTGTTGTTAAATTTCCTTCTATTATTCCATGGCAGGTCAAAGGAGAGGATGCAGGGTCATTAGTCCATAATGTTTTAGCTACTGACAGCTTGACTGAAGAAACCAGGCTCTATTGGTATGCTACCTGCTTTTGTTCAGTAGGATACTAGGTTTGATATATATTGGGATCACTTTCCTTATAAGAGAAGGATTCCTTTGCGAAGGAAAAAACAAAACAAAAACTCTCACTTCAAATTTGAAGTTCCTGAGTGTTTTGGAGGGTTTTTAAAAGCCTTTTCTAAAAAAAAAGCTGGGGAGGAAAGGTCTCTAGTGCTCATAGGATGTGAAGGTAACCTTCAAAACGTGAGTCAAATATAACCTGTGCAGTAATGCCTATTCAAGTTGCAAAGAGCTCGAAGCAACAACACCTTAACTGTCCAGTTCTGCTTCTATAATAATTATCCACACCAGCTATTTCAGTGCTCAGCAAAGACAGGTAAAATGAACACAGTCATTACTCCAGGGATCTGTAAAATACAGTCTTGTCAACCTCAAACACTGAAAACTGTCCCACATCAATTCTGCTTCCCCAAAAAGACAAAGGACCAGGTAAAAGAGTTGAAATTAAATACTTGTGGGTATTGGTTTATGCCTTTGTAATTTCATCTCTCTTGCGTACACTGAGGCCAAAGTTTCAGGCTTTTATCCACATTCAGAAATGTAAGGAAAAAATATTAAAGTCATAATATAGCCATTTGGCTTTTAAGGGCAGAGAAAAATACATCATTCTTAAGCTCACATTTAACTCGTGAGAAAGCTGACAAGGTCAGCAGCCACATGTGACCAGTATCTCTTTTCTGGTGCTGAAGACAGCAGATTCTGATGGATCTGCATTATATCAGCATATGCTAAACTGGTCCTGAAAGGTTAAAGCCTGCTGAAGAAAGGTGAGCTTGTTTTCATTGCACAAGTGCTCCACTTATACATCACATTTATTCACTTACTCTGGTAAAGACTCACCCCTTTAGCCCAGTCTGTTAAAGATGAAATCGTTACTGTAAGTAATCCTTCACATCGAAGGACCTCATTCTTGTCACCATATATTTATGTTGCTGAAAACCTATGACAAATGTGTGCTGTGTGAATAAATCCAAAATGCAGTCCTGATAACCAGTGTAGGAAGAGATACAATCACCACTACACAAAAGAGAACCACCCCACTAGTCCATAAGACAATGCAATAAAGAAGTCAATTTCCAAGCTTACTTCAATGAGAAATAAAAACCAAGTCTGTCAAAACACAGATTGTACCTCTCAGCTTTTCTGCCCAAGGGAATGGATGCCAGAAATAAATAGCAAAAGCAGAAATGTCAGCAACCAGAGCCATATTACAGGCTGCTTTTAAGGGCAAGCTTTGATCCTCTGATGGATGTGGGGAGATGAGAGGACAGGGTGGGTTCCCATTTCTGAAGCACGACATGGTACAAGCTTCCTTTACTCTAAGCAAGCTCTAGATTTCTGTCCAGCACAACCCACTGCATTGCTCAGGACAAGGAACAGAATTGTACAAGTTTCCCCCAGTTCTCCCCCAAAGTGCTTTTTAGCTTAGAAAGACCCTTAAATTCACAAACACAAACAAGGGTAAGGCAGTCTTTTTCGTTCCTCTGCAAGGTTTCCTCCAAGTCAGAGCCTGTTTTAATTTCCTTCCCAATAAAACAATACATGTATCTGTCCCTAGTTACTATGGAATCTAAGAAAGTGAGAGGCAGGAGTGCAAGTCTTCTTAGAAGCAATGCTCTGAGCAATGTTCCTCACTGCCCCTCTGTAGCATCAGACTTTCATTTAAAAAGTCTTGGCTGTGCTCTCTTCATAGTTAATAAAGCTGTGGAGTCCTGCTCCAGGCAACCCTACTACAGCTCCTCTTTATTGAATTCAGTTCCATTGTACTTATATTTTCTTTGCACAAGAACTTCTGCAATTTCAAAACCAAAACTTCTTGTAGCATTTGTAGCATTGTGGGTCTTTTTCCTTTCCTGAGTTGACCAAGTTCAAGCTGGACAGACTTTAGAGACAATCTGTCTAGTTGCAAATCACTATGTGTTCTCCATTGGAACAGATCCCAGTGGAAAAATTTTAGCTGGGATTCAACAGCCTGTTGCAATTTTCCCTTGATTTTATAGCTGAAAAGATGAAGGAACCAAGCTCTTCTATTTTTCCACAAAGGCTTCTAAGCACTGGGACTATGCTCATCATTACAACAACAGCAGCAATGTAGTAAAGACCTTTGAGGCTCACAAAAAGTCATTTTAGACTAACAAGGAGTGGAGAAGACTGATGCAGAAAGCTGCCACCACTGGCTTCCTGTCCTTGTCTTTACTGGCAGTGTGTGCTCCTTCTGCCAGACCTTTGCATAGTGCCTTGAAGAGAAGGGAGCAAAAGGCCAGGCTGGTCACCATCCTGACAGAGCTTTCCTGCCCACCCTCTCTCACACCAGTCTCAGAGCAATATGGGAGCTGTTGGCTTCTTGTCAGACCCCTGACACCAAAGCCATGCTCACAGCAAGAGCTGGCTTTTGCCTCAAGCACCGGCTCTAACTAAAAAGGAAAGTAAAGAGAACATTACCCTGCTGTTTCACAGAGAACCAAGTTTAGTACAATATATCATCTCTAGATGAAATGTTTGCAACCAGCAGATCCATCCATCTTCTCTGGGTACAGTCATTTTTGCCAGTCTTACTTGTGTTGGTAAAAAGGGGCAGCAAAGAGTCTTTTATCTGAAAGCACGTTTCCCTGGAGATCAAAAGTATATTCTTTAGTTTTCAAATCTTCCCTCTTTATCCTCACAGTTCCCATATACGGGAAAAAAATGGCAAAACGTTAGTGAGAGTATATATAAATCACACCAAGCCCTGATCCTCTTATCCAGTAACCATAACACATCATACATTGAAAGTCTTTCCCCGAGAGAGTAAAATAAATTACATTTTGCTTGCCAGCATACTGAACCTTATGTTGGTTATTGTAAATTACTGAAAGCACAAAGGTATAGTCTTTGTGTGCTCTTCTTGGAATATGGAATATGAAGATCAAAGGCAGCAGTTATCAGAAACTGCTCTTTCTCTGCCTCTGCTTTTGACAATGGGCTGAACTTCTCTCAGCCATTACCAAGTTAAAAGGAACAGAATTAGACAAACCATTAGAAAAAACAATTGTTACCAAAGATAATAAATTATCTATGCTATAAATGTCACGATAACCAAATAGTTGGCATTCATTAGTTACAGGATAAAAGCATAAATAGACTAAAAACAAAAAAAAGAGGTGAAAAAAGATACATCCTTTATAATTTTTTTCAACATTCAAGTTTTTCGAAATGCTTTCACTTCTACAGCTGTTGAAAGAAATGATTTCTATAATCAAAATTTCATTTTTAACCAGTAGAAGATTATCATTTTGCATGTGAAAACATTAGCCAACATGAAATCATCCAACCTTAATACAATATTTTGGCAGTCTGTTTTCAGAGTCAAGGTGAGCTTGACTCTTACTCTGAGAAAGGACACAGCAAGACACAGAGTTTTTGTCTAGGGATTCTAGAACAAAACTGCACTTTTTTGAATTTTTGACTAAAAATAACTTAAGATTTTGTCTCCTTCTTAATAAGAAAATTATCACAAGCATCACCGCCACATGCATTTGTCCCATTCAAACTCACAAATCTATTTTAATTCCAAAGAATTATCACAAGGCTGCTCTCAGCTGTACCCCACCTATAGTTCTAGGATGGTTTCAGAAATGATGCTGCTGTCTTGTACAACTTAGGCTCAGGTAAGAAAGCAAAGCAACATGAAGTTACTTCATGAATTAACTTGTATGGATTGTTTTCTGTAACAGAGCAGAGGATGCCTGCAGGTTTTAATAGTTTTTCCTGAGCAGCTGTACTTTAACTTGTAGGTCTCAATCTTTTCCCAACAGATTAATTAGAGTCAGTGGCAGCTGAGACTCTCCATCATGTTAAAACCTTACTTTCTTTCAAGCAACATATATGACTCATCAGCTCAATAATTACAACGAACAAACCAAATTTCCCATCTGTCTCACTCTAGGTAGAGCCCACTTAAAATCAGTGCCTACAGATGCTGCTTTGAACATGCTGCAGAGGTTGGAGGAATGAGGAACCACAAACACCCTGACCTTGTGGTGCAGAGCAGGACTGGTCCCTTCTCCCCCTGTGCACTCAACAGAGAGAGAGAGAGAGAAGGTAGGAACGTCAGTCAAATGGGAAGAGAATGTCTCTTCTCCTTGACAAGAAGGCATTTTAATTATGTTTCTCAGTGTTAAAATGCACCATGATGACTTTGTTTTATAAATGCTGTGGAGCCTGAGGCACACATTTGTATTACAGTTGAGTGCTTTTATTGCATATTGTATTTTTAATTGTTCCCTAAAAGATCAAGTGTTTTTCCACTGAGAAATCTAATACATTATTATTATTTCTGATTCCACAATTATTTGGATCACTGTGGTGCATGTCAGACACATGACTCGTGTATATCTTTCTTTTTCTTCTTCTCTCAAAGGATTCTGTTGTTTGGATTATGCAATCATTTTGTTAATACCAGGACAGATGGCCACAATGAAAACACACAGGGAACTCTCTCTGATAGATACTTGCCAATATCAACAGGAAAGAACAGAATTAAATTCATGAACTTCAGAGAGAAAGCACAAGCTTGTTCTTGAGCAGTGAATGGCACAATGCTTTAATGTACAGAGAAATAGTCAGTGACAATCCATAGATATGCAGGTTGAGAGACTTCAGTAATTCAAAACAGGGTCTGAAGTCACCTGTGGAGGTCATATCACAGAGAGCTACAAATGCCCTGTTTGTCACAAATGGCACAAGGTCAGGTGTGGAGAGGATGCAGGATGAAGAATCCAGTGCTCTGCCACCCAAAAGGTTTCCGAACATCAAAGTTAAATTGCCACCTTCCTGCTGCAATTGAAGCCCACATCTCTCACGCTGCCCACTATTTATTCACCTAATTCTTCAGTCTGGAAAACCCTTCCTTTTTCTGCCTGCTGCCTCCTCTGAACCAGGACAAACCAAGCACCTGTGATTTAACCTCATGTCCCCCCAGCACCACCATCAGTAGCATTCAATGACTTTGGCACTGAGCCCATAACTCCGGGCAGAGCTGGGGGCACACACATCTCAGCATGTGATGTGAGCCGGGAAGAAGGTTCCCTAGCCAGTGCAGAGTGAATCCAGATTTCAGCTTGAAAACTTGCAGATTCGGCTGCTAAACTCACCAGACTCCAGTTGCTGAAAGGAAGTCTAAGACATCTGGAAAATTTCCATCCTCCTGATACTGCCTGTTCCCATGACGTCGTTGCTAGCTCTCAAACTAGAGAGACTCTTAGATGTCACTCAGCAACACCAGGAAATCCATCTCCCTTCGCACAGAAAGAGCTTGTGGCACAGAAGGTCACTAAGGAGCAAGGAGATTTAACAAGAGAAACCCCACATCCAATGAAAAATTTATTTTAAAGATTAAAAAAAGTAAGCATTAAAATTTTGATCTGACACTTCTTTTACCAGCAAAATGATGATGTTAAGTGGGACATGGCTGAGATGAAAAAGCTGGATGAAGGAAAAATACAATCTTTGCTTCCTGAGCAAAGAGATTTCAGAGACAAGTGGTCTCTGACGCCTGGTAAAATTTTGCCAGAGCTTGGTAAATCCAGAAGTCTCAAAATAATTAACTAGAGCAAAGTATGAGAAGAGAACTGGGCACCATTGCTAGACAACTCTGTATTTCTTTAAACCAAGTGACAAAGACCAGATTCTGCTCAGGCCAATATTCCTTGTCTTTACAATTAAAATACAGACTCATACACTAAGCAGACACTCTACCAAAGCTTACACCTCTATATTCTGTGAGCCTAAACTTCAAGATGAGACGTGCTATTTCCAATACCTCCAAAACCTCAATTTAGATGACTCTAGTGTTCAGCCTAATGCTCACACGCCCTTGCAAGAGCACCAGGATACAGTATTGGCTCACACGACTGAATTTCTCTCAGACAGAATACAAATACATATTTGGGCCTAATGGAAGTAAACCAACATTGTACAAATGATCTGCTATGGGTCATTCAGGGAACTGTCTTTGCACTCAAACATAGGTCTTCTAAGTTATTCCTTGTACTCATTAACAGCTCAAACAGAAGGATAAAGAGGAAATTCTACATCCATTTCTGTATCAACTGGATCAAGATGTACACACATTCTTCTGCAACCATATTTCAAGGAAAAAATCTTCAGCTGTAAATAGCAAAAGGTAAGTTAGGTATGAGCGAAATGGTGGAATACAAAACAAGGACTCCTTTGCAAACATGACTGCACTGCCCTGCATACATATTTAAGACCTACAGTAAAAACTGGGTTTTGTCTCAAACTAAAGTAAGACAAGGGAGTGCATCTGTGTTCATTGAAGTGAACCACATTAAGAAATGTCAGCTTTTCATGAACCTGACCTTCTACTGGAGAAATTCAACCACTGCCTTTTGCTATCCAGAAATAGGGTAGACTTTGGAGAACAAGTGAAATCAGCTTCTGGAAAGATACATGGAAACATTGGGGTTGATCAAAAACCTTTCCACTGAGAAAGTGGGAACACTGAAGGCTGTGTCCATCTCAGCAGACATCTTTCAGAACAGAATTATAGATAATGCTTGGTAAACTGATACAGAGAAAGGTAAAGTCCTGAATTTACATACCATGTTCTCAGAAGAGCTCAGGCAGCTCCCCAACAGATCTGAAGTACTTGTGCTGTGCTGATTTATTTCTGACCAAGAATATTTTTTCCCATACTGGCATTTTAAAACAGGTTTTTTTTATACTAATTTCCATGTGATTACAAAGAAAATGTCACAAACTAAAACTTAAGAGGTAACCTTGAGAAAAATTCATTCTGATTCCTCATTTCAGTCCTTGTATTCCCTCTCTCACTTATTCTAGCTGTCATCCCATTGTTTGGCTAATTTTTCATTAAAAATGGTTTTGACAAATGCACATTTTGTAGTGAAAACAGTTGTAAAAAAGACAACAGCAGTATTTTTATTCACAATAGTTCTAAAGACTATTGAGTAAAACAGAAGGGTGACATGTCAGCTGAGTTTATTTTCTCCGTCTGACTTAAAAATTTTATCTTAGAGTTCTTTAATGGAAGCACATGAAAAATTAAGACAATGGATATGGCTAGGAGTGATACTTTCCCTAAATGGAGCACTTTATCACAGCTGTTGAGCACTGGCAGAATCCCACTCATTTCATTTGCACAAGCAACTCCAAACACTTCCATCATACACGTGAAAACCTCCATAAGGATTTACCACACACCCACGACACCACTGCTGGCAGTAGAAGTGCAGTTTCCTACTGATCACACAATGTTTTCTCCCTCAAACCTATCTAGTGAAGCTTCCCATAAAACTACTTTCTAGCACTGGGTCTCATCTTCCTTCAGCAAGTTATAAGTAGGGCGAAACAAAGATGTATTTCCCACGTAAATTAAAATTGTTCTTATGATTGCAATATTTGTGTCCCCAAGAGAAGAGGAGTGTTTGAGGTGGGTGGATAAACAAATATTCTAATCACATTCTTTTGAATGCTGCAATTTGATTTCAACATCAGTTAAGTTTTTTTCATTTTAATTTCTCCTCTTAGCTCAGTGGGAACTATTAAAAAACCCAAAAACATGTCCTCGTAACTGACTGCTTTTCAATCTGTTATGCTATATTTGCATGTTTATTTTCTTTGTTATAATGATTGGCTTAATGTATTTTCCTTTTTTTATTCCTGTTTTCACAGTGCATTTCAGGGATCAGCTCCACTTGATTTCTAGCTGCTGAGTGATTAACCAGGGGGGAGTCCATCTGCAAACCCTGCAAACCAGCTGGGTTACATTCCCCCATGCTTCTGGCTCCACTAGCTGTAGTTTTACCATGCTGCCAGCGTAGGTTCCAGCTGCTCATCTCAGAACTCTGGTGGTGAGGAAGATGGATTCATGTTCAAGTGTCTCTGGGCTGGCCCAAGGCCACACTGACCACAGGTCACAGCTGCTGTGGACACGGTCAGGCCCCACGTCCTCCCTGTGCATCTGCCACTGGGTCATCTTCATGCAGCCAGTGAAGGACAGAAAAGTCACCTTTTCAGAAGATACCAAGACTTGGACAGTGGGAAAGGTGAGGAGGTTGCCTGTGGGCCACGGCATGCAGCCCATAATCCATCTCATCAGCTGCTTGGTGAGAAGGCCTGAAGGATGCGGCAGAAAACCGCCTGCTTTTCTGGTTTACCAAACTAGCTTAGGCATCTTCATTGATTCCAGGGGACTAAATGCAAAGGGATTTAGGAAAAAAACCTTTAGGAAAATTAAAGAAAAAGTGTTAAAGCAGTGTCATCATGCATCTATTGTGCATGCTGCATTTATATGAGGGAAGTGCTTAGGGGTTAATTTGTGAATGTTAGTCATTAAAACAGCAGCTCTGAAATTAGTTTCCTATGTAATGCCGTACTTCAAATAACATTCCTTTTGCACGGGCAGATTGTCATGTCCTGCAGTGACATGTTAACAGATTTTAGTGGCAGCAGAGGCAATCTCTGAAGTCCTTTAACTAACAGGACCCTATTCATTTATTGGGTTTATGGCTTAACCATGCAGTTGCTTTACATTCTACAGAAAGACATTACATTTTGCCATTTACACAACCAATGAGTGTCTAATGTCTTCCTGGTGTTTCTCTCTATCAGTCAGTGATAATAAAAACACAAGAGAATTTAAGCAGTGCTGGGTGCTGGATCGGAACTGTAGAGAAAGCAGGCAAGGGAGAGAAGTAAAGGAACAGTGGGACATGGGGGGACTGTGTGACACTACTGGTTGTATTTCTCTAGCCTGACTATCTGATCAGCAACATCTACACCTCAGAGCAGAGGAAAGCCCAAGGTGATTAAATCATCATGGCTGATGAAGTTAGGTAACTAGTGAGACGTGGAAAGCCACACTAGCACCCTGAGAGCAACACAGCCTTCTCTTGAGCTCCGAAGGACATACACACATGATACCACACTGGTCTAAGTCAGGAAAAGCATCGATTTAGTCCTCAAATGGGAATAACATGTTTTCAGACCAAATCTTTTAGATTTGCTCCAGCAGCTGGAGCAATATCAAGCAGAAGAGCAAGGTTTGCAAGGTTTGGAAGTGAAGAACTCCTGAAAAAACTACTATGGGGAACATGGGAATGCAAATAAGAGCAGCAGCCCAAGAAGAGCAAGACCAAAACTACAGAAATGAACTGAGACAAAGGCACTCAAATCATCACAGGCAAATGCACAGTAAGTAAGTAATGAGTAAGTAATGCTAGGGTGACAGTTCACTCTGCATATTTATATTTCTCTTCACTTTGTATTCACAGAGCTCTTTGAAATGCAGGAGTAAGTTTCTGGGAGGCTTAAAGGATTTAGCCATCTAGCTAAAATAAACAAAACACTCCTGTCTGCTGGAGGAGCAGTAGATAAGCCCAGTTATAAGAAATACTTAAACTAGTTGTTACAAAAAGAAAAATAAATAGAGGCAAACCAAAAAGAAAAACAGATCAATAAAACAAACAAAGCGCAATAACAAAAAACCCCCACCCAAACCCAAACATTCATCTGTGTCTTCCTTGTTAATTTTATGTATGTGAGTATTGCTGCCACTCCACCTGTTCTGTGGGGCTGGGTGTCCCAATAGGAGAAAGGAAACCCTTGAAAGATGGAAGCACAAGAAGGACTTGGGAGAAACCATTCAAAAGGGTATTTCTGATTATTTAAGCTGTCCCTTCCAGTCACTTTCTATGTGCACTTACTCCTGGGAATGATTAGCTGCAGCTTTGAAACACACAGGAGTGCTCAACATCAAACAACCAGACCACATGGACATGTCTCAGATGTTACCACATCACTGTATTACAAAAAGTCAAAAAAGCTTATTGGCCCTCCTCACTTAGACCATTATCTCTGCCCTCTATGTTTCCAAAAAAGGGCTGGTGGGAAAGATTAGCGGTGCCGAAAATATTCCTCATCCAGAAAATACAGAAGAGAGCTTGAACTCAGACAATCCCTACTTGTTATTTTTGCTTGTTATGAGCTGGCAAGTAGCTGAAATTTTAGATGGAAGAAACCCGAGTGGTATTTGGAAATTAATCAATACAATGAATTGTTATAGATGGGTAATGTGATGATTTGCTCTCACAATTAAGGGATGAATATTGTGTGTATTTTAAGAGAAGTTCTATTGATTAATGGTTATGTTATTGTGGTTTGTTGCTTGGACACCCTCTGTTCTCCCCACAGTCCCCTTTCCCCCTCTGTACTGTTCCCACCAGGCAGCCCATGCAGGGCTGTCAGGGACATGTGCAGGGAGGGCTGTACCTGTGCCCCTCGCATGGGGCAGCTGGGGCGGGGGGACGCTTGTACTGGGCTGGTGTGGTATGACAACACCTCACCTCCAGCCAAGCTGCAAGAAGATCTCCACCAATGGAAGGTGAAGAGTCAGCTGGCAGACTTTGGGAGAGACCAGGGTCAGCTGACACAGAACCAGGGGTACAAAAGGCGGAGCCGTCATTTTGTGGATGAGCCTCTGGCAGTCGGCCACGCTCCCAGCGCTGCCCTTTGTCCTTATTCACTCCTTTGTTGTGTTTGTTGAGGTTTAACAAACCTTTGAAATTTTAAAGTGAGAGGTGTTTTCTCACAGAATTCTTCACATGAGAAGATTGAAGAATGGGGGAGAAACAGATGCTATATATAAGCAGACCCAAGGGAACAATGACCTGGGCACAGCTAAAAGTCTCTCCTGCAATTCTGTGAACAGGTTATTTGCTGCACTATTGCCCGGTCTCTAACAGAAGGAACACATCCATTTTTCAAAATTGTGCTTAGGAGTATGAAGGAAAACCACAATGGGCAAGTCCCACATGACACTGATGGGAACTTTCCATTCTGAAGTATGGAGAGGCTCCAAGCGCACAGCATACAGCCAGATTTCTTTTCCCCTGCCTTATCTGCCATGTGCCTAGTTACCTCTTTCATGTAAAAGAACAAAAAATATCCATTGAAACACTAATATTTGAAGATATTGTCTCTGCAAAGTTTAAGGACGCACAGAATGAAATCTGGATGCAAGCCTGTTTACAGTGGCAAAATTATTTACTAGGAAATGTCCATTCCTCACCTGAGTATTGCCTGAGCTGCTCGCCCCATGCTGTGAACTGTAGTTATGTGTGGGCAGCCTCACAGACCTTGTGCAGCTGCTTTGCTTTCTGAACACATCTGAAAGCTCCAGTTGCCAAAAGACCTTTGACATCTTTCACACATTCCTTTTTTGAGGCAGTGGAAGGACAATTTATTTTCAAGACACATAGTTATCCACCTTCCCCCTGGCCACTCTCCCAGAGGTCACCTAATAATTCCATTCCAACACGATGCATTTTGCATGCTGGCGTTATCTGGTAGCTCTCCCTGTGTGTTTTAAAAACCTGCTTTCTGCGGTTACTGAAAATTGGCTAGTGTCACATGAGTGACTGAAGAAAGCAAGCCGTGCACAAAGCCAAGGGGTCTCTTTTAAGGTAGACACACTAAATGCACAACCGTGTCAATCATTTACTAATCTCATCTCCATTAGGATCTTCTTACAAAGCCCTAAACAAAAAAAAAACCCCAGTAAGTTCCCATTTCCCAAGTAGAGGATAAGAATGTGTGGTGTTTTCTCTTTGAAATGGAAACAGTAGAAATGAATGTTACAGCCCTTCAAAATGTTTTTGAACATTTTTCATTAAATAAAATGTTATTTAATGACATCTGGAGTTTAGTTCAGGTAGATATCTGGGATCTCAAGTTAAGTCACAAAGATCCCAAATTTTAAAAAAAAGTCTGACTTGGGAACCTGAAAATGGATGTTTCAACAGCTCTACTTCACAGACAGTAAAAGGTTTGACCTCTTTCCAGTGGGGAATTTCAAAACCTTAGAGGCTGTTGCAAGACAGAATTTCTTGTTCCTCAGCCAGCTCTTGTTAGCATAGTCATAATAACCATAATCAGAGATTTATGTAGTCTTTTATCCACATAGAACTTAAAGCAGTTTGCAAGTGACTGTGATCATAAAAACCATGTATGAAACAGTCACACTCATACTCCCCACTAAGTTAAAGAGGTTAGTCTGCACTGAAGTATGACAGCTGTTGAAGAAAGCACAGAGTTATGGTTTAAGAATAAGTGTGAGGTAAATACAGCAACTAATTGAACAGCAAAAGAGATTTAAGCAGGCAACTTATTATAGCTGAATTTAGCTATAAGATGAAAGCAAGCAAGTTTACTGAGAGGGTATGTAAAACATGCAACATCTGCTGTCTCAACCAAGGCTCCTCCCATCTGGGTTTGCCCCTGAAAGCCCAGTTTTAGTCCCTAAGCTAAGTACCATGTGCCTGCTTGCACCTGATGCAGCAAAACCTGAGTCAGACAGGTTTGTGCATACGGTTTACCAGTGTCTGGAGAAGTTACTGCATCACTGCAAACAGCTTCTCCAAGACCACCAAAACAGAAGTGGAATGTCATGGGAAATCATTTAGGTGCTACTTCTTTAAAAAATTAAAAAAAGTAAGTCCCAATCTGTGCAGTTATATACACAACATTCGAGGCATACTTATCACATCTATAAAGTTAAGCAGAGAAGATGAAGACAGTTGACGTGATTCCAAATAGGCCAAAAAGGCATTTCTCATTCACACAGTTTTAGAAGCTCCACATGCCAATCTCATACCACTTGGGGCTTAAATTCATTAAATACTCCTGTGAGACGCTCTAAAGATTATTGTGTCAAAGAGCAAAGCAGAAAGCTCTGACAGAGAAGAAATTTCCAGGAGCTTCCTGAGACAAGCTTAGCAGAACACACAGCTGCTGAAGCAGAGTTTCTGCTGAGAGAAAAACAACTGACTCTGTTAAAAGCAAGGACAAGAAACTTGTGCAGTTCTGCACAGGAGAAATACTCACCAAAGTGACTAAGAGCTGCAAAGAACATTGACAGGAACTTTGCCATTATCATGGCTGTGGGACGTCATTACCACTGCAGTGAATGCTTGTACACTGAAGGCAAAATAGACCAGAAAAGTAGTGTAAATATTGTAGGATTGCTAAATGACATGCTGTTCTTCTGAATCTGTTTGAATTTTTTAGAAATAAAAAAAAAAATCTTTTAGAAAAAATGGTTGATGGAATCTTCTCACATCAGGTTTATATGCAATTATGAAGTCACATGTAAGCTAACAAATAAAAACTACCAAACAGACTAATTATGTAGACATTTTAGCCTTTTTTTTGTTACACATGTTTGTTACAACCTTTTTTGTTATACCAGAATAAAGAGGACAAATCAGTTAGATTTTACTATCTCCTCAGTGTCCTCAACCAAAGTGGAATTTTTAAGAGATTTAAAAGCTTATCAAGTAGTGCAAAAAGCTGGGGTCATTACTGAGATAAAAAGCCACTCTTGCTCCCTAACTGAAGCTATAGGTTATATCCTGGAAGGCCTGAACCCCTTGTGTGGGGCTGTTCTGCTGTCCCCCTTGCCACACACAATCTGGATACAAAGGAAGGTCAGTTTGTCATGATTTCCTTGCAGCCTACTTTGCTCAAACCTAACCAGCAAAATGGGCTTGGACTCACTCTAAATCATCACACACCTGAAATGGATTAAAAAAGGAAATCAAAAAATCCTGGTAGAACTGGTTGTCTGTGAACCCAAGCAGGCTCTGGAGAAGGGTTCCTAGGAAAAAAGGGAGCACAGAGTATGGCAAAGGGGCTTCGAAGTTCTTGATGCAACTCAAAGGAAAGGGGAAATGGAAAGAAGACCCTGAACAAAATTAAAAATATTTCATTTTTCAATGAAAGGCCTCTCAGAGAAAGGAGCACAAACATGTCTCTTCTCATAAAATGATGTTGTACTCTCTCTCACTGTGGTCTCTCCCATATGAAGTTGGGAAGATCCCAACAGCAATTGTGGAAGCTGCCTAGTGTTTCTCATTAGGCTCTTAAGAAGACCTTGCTCTTGAAATCCCCAAGGGAAAATGAACAAGGCTGGGTTTGGGCCCACAGAAAAATTGAATTCTGAATGGATATTTCTGTGGTGCACAGTGAGGTGTCCTTGACTGCAGTGAAGTTCTGTTCATTGTACACCCTGCAGACTGTACCAAACCCTTTCCATCCATCTTAGCAAAGACTGGCTAGCAAAAAAATGGCATTGTGCTACTGGGGAGCTGAAGACTGCTGGACTCCTATGCAAGCAAGGTGATGGAGCTGGACTTAATGCTGCCAAGTTCAAGTTTGGACTTAACACTGGTAATAATTTTCTGTTGCTTTGTCTTCTGCGGCACAGTATCTTGTCTGGGAAAAGGTCTCTATTCTCTGCTCTTTCTGCAACTCCTGTGGCCTTGCTTTCACACAGCCTTGTCCACAAAAGCAGAGGGTTTTCTCTGTCTGTCAAGAAAGTAATGTCCCTGGTCCCACAGGCCATGTCAAAACCCTGTTCCACTGGCCTTCCATGGACACACAGTAATGCCAGTAATCACACAGGATCCAACGGAACGTGGACTTGAGGCTTCACAGTTTTGGGCGCTTGACTTTTAAACCCAACAAAGTTAAGGCAGCACTTAACAGGACTGGCCCCCAGAGAATTTCTTCAAGTTTCATGAACACTTCAGCTTATGTGAATTAACTTCTACTGCATATTTTGCCCACAGAAAAACATGCAATCCAGGCACTTTTAAAGCTTCATCCAAAGCACTTCTAATATAATTTATTATTCTCTTTCAACTAATGGGTATTAAAGCTACATAGTAAATCTAGACAACAGTAGAAACTTACCCCTTTGCCTGAGGAATGGGCATCAAAACAAGCTCACTTCCTTTCCCTCATCTGCAGACAACCTGCACCCAATTTCAAATCCCTTCTGTGTCAGGTAGAACTTGAGCTTCAAGTGTGGAAAGAAAGTAAAACAAGAACACCCCTATTAAAGGAAGACTTCACGGGGACTCTGTGTTGTGATTAAACTTTTGTTTTAGGAATATAAAATAGAAAAGTTCTACCAAACTCCAGACAGTCCTGCAGGGGGTTGGAAGAGTTTAAAGTCCCTGAATGACACTATAAAACTAAAGGGGAGAAGCAGAGGAAGAAAAATGGTGTACAAGACAAATAAACAGTACATAAATCAAGGTATAGAAGCATCTCACGTGGCACAAAACTTTGAGAGGTTTTTCAGAAGCAACTCTGAATTGCTTGGAAGAGAACATAAGGAAAATGGCATGAAGTTGATCAACAGGAGAAGGTGTGAGATGAGATATCCAAGGTACAAATGATGTACTTGCTATGCTACCCTCACCAGCCAAAGCTAGTTCTGCTAAAAACTTCCAGGCATATAAGGAATACCTCAAAATCTTTTATCATGGAAGCAGGGACTGGGTGTCCACAAGTATTTGTTCCTTAATGTGAGCAGTTGAGGGTTTCAGGTTTCTCAAACTGCACCCCATTTTTCCCATGTCTTCAAAACAGGAACAAGTTTCTAAAGGTCAGTGAAAAGTTTCATATCTTCAGGAATGCAGATCTTCACCTTTAGTTACACATGCCGCCCTGGGTCACTGAGGGCTGGCTCCAGGGCTCAGCTTCTCCTGTGGCACAGACCCAGCTCCTGTACCAGGTCACTCAGGTGTGAGCCAGTCTGGAAACCCAGAGATAATTGGCCTTGAGGCAGAAATGGGACATGAGGATGTTCATCTACAAAGCATACGCAGGCAGCCACAGTGATATTTCTGACTTTACAGTTACTTGTTTTCAGATCAGTTTTTCCAGTTTTGCATCTTAATGTGGAGTGAATGTGGTTTGGCTTTTACTACATTTGAGATTTTGCTCTTCTATCAAAAGACCAAAAAAGGCACTAAAAAGTAGTAACATCTCCTCAGTCTAATGTTGATTTCAAGACTGCCTTCAGACTTTTTTATGCATAGGCTCTATGATGCAGCATTCAACTTTGTTTGGACAAGGTTCCTATCCTTGCAACAATAAAGAACTTTGCACTAGACCTTAAGCGCTCTTCCCAGTGGAAATGTTAACACCCAAGCAGTTTTCACCGTGATCATTCAGTTTTCTTTCTATTTTCCAATGTACCAGCACACTGTGAAGAGTACACAGGAATCTGCCTCCTTACCAGTAGCTAAGTGAAATATAATCACCCTCAACAAATAAAGCAGCCTAAATTTAGGTTCAGAAACACAAACTTGCAGTGAAGTAATCGACTTGCAAGCTACACAGGATTAAACAATAAACAGAAGAGAATGCATGGCTATGACAATGATTCTTTAAAAGCTTAAAAAGGATTTGGGCTGACTTGGAAACAGTGATTCTCACATGAAAATATAATATATTTTTTTGTAATAGTGACCTTGTTTTGACGTGTTATACCCCAAGAACCTATCTTTGTGATTTTTTTTTTCTTTTTTAAACTAGAAACAATTAAGTGGTAAATTTTACAATGGTGTGGAAGATTTAGATGACTGTTCTGTAACTGCACTCTCTTTGGCTGGATAAGTAGTTTTCCATCTCTGGATTCTTTTTCCTCGCGTACAAAAAGACTTCTTCACAGTTGAAAATAATGAGTTAAATATAATACAAGACAATATAACATAAAGTAAATATAATAAATCTCCTGTGAGGCTACATATTTCAAAATTTTTAGGTTGCCTCTTTTCATAAAAATGTGTCAGAATTATGAACCTATTCCCTTAGAGGAGAAAGTCAGGTATCACTGAAAAAAAAAAAAATGTATATGCAAGGCTTCTTCATCATTTTTCCATGGTAACTAGATTTAAAACAGCTTGAAATCTTAAACCTAAAATGAGACAATTCAGAGAGTCCAGGTGAATCATAGCTGATCTTTAATTTGAAGGTTCAGGTGAGTCATTACTTTTTACAAATTTCCTGGTTACTAATCACTCCACCATACAGATCAGCACCTTGTATTATTTATGAGTAACAGCGGAAGCACAGGAGAAATATCACCCACTTGTGTCTGAGCTGAGGGAAAAAAAATAAGGTTCCTGCCAAAACCACCCCCAACAAAATGCAGAATGGCTGGCGGTTCTTTAATAATATTATTGGATGTGATTTGAGGTCAGATGAAGGCAGGAGAAGGGAAAAAAAATCAAAATATTAAATAGAAAACACTTTCTTTTACAGACTTATTCCATCTTGTGTGTATATATGGCTTTTTCCCTGGCAGTCTTTTAACACCATCCTGTTTCCCACGTTGTCTGGTTGGAACTACATTCAAAAAGCTTTAAACCAAACAGTGCATATGAACCAAAATTATTAAACCTTCTCTATTGTTGCTGCTTATGCTATATATGAGTATCATATGTCTGCTAAAGGAATAAAAATGTCTTTTCTTTGCACACAATAAGTTCTTTATCCAACCTAACATCTCCATGGTTCAGGGACAGGGCTTGGGTTGTCCAAACCATGACAAGCCCTACATATGACACTGCTGCACTTCAGCTGATATAGGCTGTATCACTGTGTGTCAGATCTGCAGCTTATTCATGCGAGTTCCATGAAGCCAGACCACTTTAGAAGCTGATAGTCTGGCTTTGGGTTATTTTTCCCTTCACATTAGTACTACAGTATGGAAACATGACATGTTTTACTACCAGAGTAGTAGTACTGAATTGTATCCTTTTCTGCTTAATACTGCATAGCAAGGCACTGGTCTTTCATTGCAGCATTAACCACAATACCACACAATGAGGATGTGCAAAGCTTAAAGACACTGCTAGCTGGCGCTTTAACCTAACATGGCACTGAGGAGATGCAATACCCTTCAATTATCTTGTGCTAATAAAAAATTTAACCAAAAAATGCTAAAGGAAAGCCCATACCTGGCCTAGCCAAAACACGCAAAAGGAGCACCATGCTCTAAGCAGCCATAAAAATGTCAATACTATGTATAGAAAAGCTCTGCCCTCTGGCTTTGCTGCGGGATGACAGATTCCCACCAAGTGTCTCTGTCAGAATCCTGACTGTCCTCAGTCGATGGGCAGAGATCAGCTGGGCAGGGTGGTGCAGGCTGGGTCACACCCTGGGGCCGCTTGCTGTCTCCATTTACTGTAAGTGGGACCTACAAATTCCTCCTTGAAGGCTCAGCACCTCCTTTAAGCCAGCCGAGGCAGTTCTCCTTCCCCATGTGCAGACAGTGAAATGATCTTGGTCACAGCCAGCTCAGAGGCAGCTTCCCTGCAGCTCTGTTGGTGCTGTCAGCTCTGTCCCAGCTGATTCACTTGGCATTATGCAGATCCCAAAGATATCTGAGAAACCAAAATATGAGATTTTTAACCCTCTCAACTATTCTGCCCTGGAACCACGCACACAGAAACACCCAACTCTTCAGAGAGCAGCACTGGCAAACAGAACCATCAGCAGCTATCCATGAGCACAGATCCCTGCCCTGAGTACGAGGTGGGGGTGCAGAACCCTGTACAACAAAGCACCCACAGCAGAGGGGTGCAGTTCTGAGACCCTCATCTACTTCCTGACTAAAGGAAATTACACATGGGGGTGCAGAGAGTACAGAGAATTTTATTTACCTTGACAAGACCCCTCTCTAAATATATTAAATCATCTCCTGTTCTTGGAGAAAGCAGCTTTGAATTTCTAAGCCAGCTGCTGTATACACTCCAGGGAGTACAGTCACACGTACATTTGCAGCAACTGACTCTCAGCACAGTATTTTTCTGTCTGGGGAGACTCACCAGTTAAAAGACAATCAAAATGCAGAGTCCCACCCAGCAGTGTGGAAAGGAGCACTTGTCACCTGGCAGATGTCCTCCTGCAAGACATCTGATGGTACCAAGCAGTGCTCTCTGCATTAACACATTAGGGTAATGGAGATGGAACACTGAGGAGGGGAAGAGAAGGCTGCAGCTTGTGATCAAGTCTTTGTAAATCACTGCTTCACACTGAGAAAATAACCACATGGATTATAACATGCCAGTATTTTGTTGTAGGGGATCAGACTAGCATAATATCAGAGCTCTACAGAAAGGACTCGATTCCGTTTCTCTGAAATGCTGTGCTTTCCTTCCCCCCTTCTGATGCTCTTTCCAACGCATGCAAAATACCAGAGAGGCATCCACAGAGCGCCTGTTTATCTCAAAGCCTGGTTATCTTCTGCCCAGGATGATACCAGAGCCCTACAGAAACGTCTGTGAAGCAAAACATCTAAAGGTGTCAGCAGAAGGAGGTGAACTGAGGTTCTATAGACCTGGTTATAAGAAATGAAAGCATTCAGAAATCATTGATAGTATTCAAGTGCCAATATTTAAAAATAAAACTCTTGCCTAACTTTCATCCTATTTCCTACTTGCAAACTTGCCACACTCTTCAGAGAAGGTAAATAGCATTATTTCATTTTATTGTGGGGAAACGGAGAAAGAAAGCAATAAAAAAAATTTGTCCATAATAATCCAAAAGACCCATGACAGACCTGAATTCTGTCATTCTGAATGCAACCTGGCCCTTTGGACATGAGATCTCGACAGGGCACCCCAGCAATGCTGAGTCTCAGGACCTGCAGGGCAATCACGTGGTGAAGATCTCCAGCACAACACACCCAAGTGGGCAAATATTGTCAATAACACCCAATTAAAAGAGAAGAAAGTTTAAAAAAGGGGGGAAAAGTGACATTTTCCTCCACTTGCTGCCAGCCAAGTGCTGCTGTTCACCCAGGTAAAAATATTGTTTGTGTCTACTGGATGGTAGAAATATACTTTATTATTAGCAGTTGCTTCGAGGCAGCTGTGTAAACGTTCTCCTGATTCCTGATGGTGGGTTGAGCAACAATTTGATTTACCACATTCAAATTTCCTTTTGGTTGTTCAGTCCATTGCATATACACATCAGAGGACACCACAGAAAAATTCTGGCCCGTCTTCAGTTTAAACTATTAATGTAATATTTTGACTCATACATCTCTCACACTATAAATGTTTTGTTAATGTGATACAGTATTGAAGATGAGGATAAATCATGGCTGTAAAAAGAATTTGCTCTCCACTTCCAGAACCACCCTTTGAGCACCCACATAGAATATTGACCTATGACACAATGAAAGCCTAGTAAAAACTTATTTAATAAATGGAAATCTATTAATAAACCCAGCCAAAATGTGGAATGAGGCTGTTCACCTTCTCCTTAGTTTTTTCCTTGTGCCAGGGACAGAGCAGGGGATTAAGGCTAAGATTACTTTTCTGCTGGTCTCTATACCAGTTCGTTTCACAAATGGGACACTGGGACCTTAAACACTCTTGGAATAATGATCATCAACTGATCATTAGTGATTTAAATATATAATTGAAGCAGTAGCAAACCACTGAAAATCTCAAGCCACTATTCAAAGCTCAGTCTGTGTCCATTCTGATCTGAACCAAAAAAGACAGCTGTTTCTGGGACCAATTCAAGATTGGCCTAAAATGGTGCTGGAAGCAGGAGCTGGCTGGCTAACAAAGCGTTTTTTCACAGAAAGAATAAATTGTAGAAAATTTTCCAAAACTTCTACATGCATTGCTAGAATAGCTGAATTGCTTTAAACCATTTCTATTATTAACAAACTTTCATTAGTTTCAGAAAACAACATACTTTCCAAAGTATTTAACAACCATATGTATATATGAAAGAGAGAAAAATATTTGTCCCTCCGTAGATACTTATTATCCAATCATAAGCTAAATTTCTCTCCCTGAGTTCCCTTCCTGAGTAGTATAATTTTTTCTGCAAGAAAGGAAAATACTGGTGCCTGGTCACAAGCTGGGTTCTTGATAACAGCAGAAGTCAGCATTAAATAATCTGAAAGCAGTTCAAGTGACCCAGGTTCAACATATTCATTAAAGATTTATAAGAAGCCATCTGCATTAAAACCCTGAGCCAAAGGTTCCATTAAACTGGAAAAAATCCAAAATGTAAGTTTGATGAAAGTTACTGCTGAAGAGAAATTTGAATGATTGCTTAGAGACAGTGAATGTGGGTCCTTTCAGACTCCAGGTAACACCCTGAGCTAGGAATATCTGCAGTATTTGCAGCCTAGAATAAATAAAAAGAACCTGGTGTGGATTATGATTTAGGCACCTTGGATTAATTTTAAGAGCAACTATATTCACACAAAATTATGACAACATCACTTTGTTACAAAAGTATTTGCATATATAATTTTGCCTATATAATATGTTGATTGCTTAAGAAGTCTGAAATGGTTTTAGCTCTTTGGGAAAAATCAGCAGTGAACTTCTAGCTCAAGCTTCAACTTATGCTTCAAGCCACTATAGGCTAATAAAGCATGTCCTGCAGATTACCCAGCCCACAGTGCATATGCTGAATCAGTGCTTTAAAAACCATCAAAATGTTCACAGGAAAGCCTTGGTGCCATAACAAGCTGATCTCACCTACGTCAGAGGTTTGGAGAGAACTTTGCACCCCATAGATCAGCTCAAATCGTGCTTTCAACCAGAAGAAAGGCTCCTTTTCAGTCTAAGCAGGAGAAAAGTAAACTCAGTCCTACCCCTGGAAATTTTTCCACTAATACTGGGTTCCTTCTGCTCCCTAAAAGGCAAAAGACCTTAATCTGTGTTTAAAGAATGTACATAATTTTTGAACAGCCTCTTGAGGCAGGTGCACTTTCACACTAAATACGTACTGATCTAGCCAGAGAGAAACCTCATCCCCCTGTGGCCCTGTGCTCTTTTGTCGCTGCCGTAGCTTAATACAACGAAACTCTTCTCCTCTAGGAGGGTGTTTACCTTTAGGTTTGATTGTCACCAGAACTCTTAGCGAGGTGTCTTCCCAACCAATACCTGAAGAAGATACCCAACAGTCACATATTTAACTCAGTGAAATTTTGAGGTCAGCTAAACCAGTGTCCGCTTCTTTGATGAACTCCATGCTACAAATGCCAAGTCTCTTAGGAAATGGAATACTGGTTTTGGTGTTGAAAGTAAGTTCTTCAAATTATATTCTGTGTGACATCTACTTTGGGAAAAAGTCAGGTTTAGCTCCCTCAGCATAGTCTTCTAAGTAGATGAGTCTCCAATTAGAGAAAGACAGAAATGATTCATTCTGAATCTAAACATGCTTGGACTTTGGATCACACTGATTGGAAATCAGTGCCTCAGATTTATTTCTAGTTAAAGTAGGCTAACTAAATTCCACAATTCATGATGTTTCTTCTTTCCAGATCTACATACAGTAAGCAAACAGCTACTTAAAAATTTCCAAGTAGCTCTGCTCTATTTCTGATTGCCTTCTGCAGCTCAGAACCATAAAAGGTATAATACACAATATTTTCCTCTTTCCAGTTCTCTTATTTTTTTTCTCTTTCTGTTTGGCAGATGTCAAATAAAAGGATTTTATGTTTCTGTTGCTGTTGCTCATTTTTCAGCTGCATCTCTGATCTCATCACAATTAAATAGTGTTCCTCTCTCTCCACACAGCAGAAACAACAGTGCAGACCCAACAGGAGGGGTACAGAGGAATCAAACAGCATTAAGCAACAAACTATTTTAAATGTGGGAAGAGATGAAGTCTTACCCGCTACAGAAGTTCTCATCTCTAGGGACAGCTGGTTTGAAGGGAGGGTGAAATCCTGCACCTTCAGAAGTTTCCTCAGCAGACTCAGCCAACCTTTAACTGCACTGCCATTGAAACACGAATTGTGAGGGGCAGAGCCTGTGTAGTCATAGACCAACTCACCCCAGTTCCAGCCCACCTGCAATTCCATGCTCCTCAGTCACAAACCATGCCTCCTGCAGGGACATCTCCACTGCAGGGGCAGCTTGAAGATTTTTTTCACAGGAGGATCTCTTCTCACAGGATGACACAACCTTCAAGTTGCATTGCCTCCCTTGCCTACAATAAGAACGGCAGAAGAAAAACTTGATCTCTGAATTGCAACTTAAGTGATGAGTTTATCCCTCCTCCTTTATTTTTTTCATTTGCAGTTTTATTCAGAGAGAGAATCTTCAGAGATGAGGTTATGCATGGAGCTCATCCTTCAGCTTCAGCTGCTTAAAAAGATATGCCAAAGGTCAGAGAATCACCCTTAACTTGCTACCTCACCTTAAGGCAAAAGGATTATCTATGGCTTAGCTGAACTCTAGGTAGGGAGCTGACACGGACTGTGAAAGATCCTGTGCAAATCCTGTAGGGACAGGTGGGTTCAGAAGCATTAAACTGTTAATCCAATAAAAAGGAAGGAACTATGTTTGTTACACATGCAATCAAACAATATAATTAAGCTCATTTAAGGGAATGACTAAGTTGTGAAAGGAAAGATGTGAATTTCATTATCATGTGAATGACAAACGTACAGTTGCCTTCCCACAATTATGAGTTTGAAATAACGGCTTATTTCACAGCTACTGTGTTGTAGAGGACAAGAGAGAAGGGCTGTACTTATTGCTCCTCACACCCACACCAAGTTATGGCCACAGTTCTTTTCCCAACAGCATGAGCTATGTTTTGGTCCAGGATAGATAGCCAGAAGAAACATGTAGTCAAAATTCAACTAGAGCTGAATATAAACATGTGTTTGTAAGTGTCTGATCAAATTTATGACTTTCAATAATATGTGCCTAGATTTAAGTCTGTTTTATGAGGAGAATGCAAAGTAAATACTGAATTGTTTAAACTATGCTTTTCCATGACCTCTAATACTGCTGCCCTGCAAAATAAGGTCTCAAAATTCATGATTTCACCACACAGGAATCTGTAAGATTTTTACCTCCTTTGCAGGTCCTATATTTAAATGGCTATAGACTTCATAATCTTTCCAGTGGCAAAAATAGTTATTCTCACTATAAATACTTTACCTGTGATATTTGCATCTGTGTAATTATTTTATTATAATACAGAGAAACCAAGGAAGAGGAAAATTGCTTGTAAGTACAGCTATAGAGAGTAAATCCCCTTGTGGAGGGATTTTGCAACGTGTTGGATCTTGGTTTTGTTCTGACTGGAAATTCTCCAAAGGAATGTTTTTCCATAGGAAAATGCTGATTCATCAAAACTAAAGCATTTAGCAGTAGAAAAGGCCAACTACAGTGGAAATCTATCTTCCAGTGGAAATATGCCCAGCCTTCTGCCAGCTTGCCTGAGGCACTGCGCTGCACAGATGGGAAACGAAAGCATCCCAAAACTAAAAATATGAGGTTTGACATGGAGATAAGATCATGGAAGGCTCATTAGCTCCTGTTGCCAGTGTCCTACATTTCCAAGGTTTCTCATTCCAACACAGTTCACCTGCAGGATTGATGGGCTGGCAGAGGATTCAGGAGCCTGAAAAGGTAGATGAAATGCCTTTCATCTCCGGGGCCAGGATGTCCCACTGCTCCTGCCTGCTCTTCCCCCACTTGCCAGCCAGGATGACAGAGCTTTGTTATATGAGAACACTGTAAAACCCACAAAGCTCACGTGAAGCACGAAACATATAATTACCACTTCTTCTGACCAAAGGAAAAAAAAATCTCTAAACTTTCTTTTGTCCTGAAAACCACTTCCAGCTCTGTAAACCCTTACATGGAATTATAATGTCTTCTACAATACTCCTATTGAGATATTGAGACATTCAGAGCCATTCCCTTTACCATTAAATGCTTAAAAGGGCCAGAGAGGCATCTTCTCCCCAAACTGAAGAGTATTTAGTATTTTTGTGAAGTGAGGAAATTTTATTAAATATTAAATTAAAGAGTCATTAAAATACATTGGGTTACAAGCATAGGCCAGCCTACCCCAAGCATTCCCAAAAATATTCTCAAAATAAATCTGGGACCTGCAGGTGCTAAGACACCCTGAAATGGGCCATAAACTTGCCACCCAGAGTTCCCTCACATGCACAGAAGGGTGTTTATCCACCTCACTGCTCCTGGGAATGTCAGTGCACTCACTCGCATTCACAGAAGCAAGACCAAGACTCCGCTCAAAGTTCCTGCTTGGAGCAGCCTGGGTAACTTATGGGACAAATCTTGCAGGGACGTTCATGACAAGACAGCTCCCAAATTCTAGCTGACTCTATTCCTGTAGATACAGGCCCACGGCAAAGGGCTCGCACTGAAGGATGAGCTCACCTTGCTAACAAAGAAGCAGTGCCCATAGCTGGTGGTGAGATCTGCCAGCCAGGCCCCAGGTGAGAGCACACCTGCTCAGCAGATTGCCACGAACAGCCTTCCTTGTACCCCATCAGGTCTTCCCAGGCAGAAGCACTTCTCAGGGCACTAGGTCATCGCAGGCTGCACTGTGGTCATTGCTCCCTGCTCCACAGGGAAGGACTGAACATTTCTCAGCACACCAAGAAATCCAGTTCTATCATCCCACTTTATGTAATTTGGACAAGTCTATTCAGAGTCAGAGCCAGAAGCAACAAGGGCTTGACTACAGGAGTGCCAAGTGGCTGGTGCTCAACATAAACAAGCCAAAGAATGCAAACTCCTTCAGGAGCAGGATTGCTGTTACAGCATTGGAGTTCTTAAATCAGTGACAACTTCAGATATCTCTGTAAGACAGGTGTTCAGTGCAGCTTTTGGGTAGTGGAATTGACGGCTTGCTGCATAACTCATCTTGCAGGGAGCATGTGACCCTGCTGCCCGAAAGTTCAAACCAGCTGCCCAGTAGCCCTGGGGGGCAGAGGATAAGTTTAAACTTTCAAAATGAACCTTAAATTCAAATACTAATGAAGGAAGGCACACTATTGACTTGAATAACTGACATGAACTGCAAAAATTGCTGTTTCTGCCTTTGTTTTGTGATTAGATTGTGTTTTATCATTTTTATGCACTAAAAGATGTAACAACGGGAATTACTACAATGGAGTTGCATATAGTTAGAATTTACTAGCCTGTATTTGTGAAAGTATCCCACAAATGCACAACTGAGCATACAGCTGAGATGTTGGCTACAAAACACCAGCAAGTCCATTATATATCTGAGAGTTACTACATGCAGTATCCAACTTACTCCAGAATCTACAACTTCTAATGTGGCATTCAAGACACATGGACTTAATTGATGGTTCCCCCTATTCCTTTGCACCTCTTTCTTATGGCAGGTTTTTGTGCTTGCCCTTTTCCAGTATTCTGGATCTTTGTCTTTCCTCCCAGACCTCAAAGACATTCTCTTAAGGCTACCTCAGAAGAGCTAGAGCAGAGCACTTTGGAGTTTTTAAGACACTGAAAGTTCAGACCCACAGGATGGCCATTATATGAAGAATCACAGTCTGACTGTAAGAAAAAAATCTGCCACTGCAATGGCATGAATCCTTTCAAATCAAATCAAATCAAATCAAATCAAATCAAATCAAATCAAATCAAATCAAATCAAATCACACTTCCTCTGTGGCCACAAGGGATTCCTCCAGGAAGGCCTCGTTCTCTACAATCTTCACCATACTGTCTAGAGAATGAGGGAACCCTTATATTTGCTCAGCTGTAGTTATTCTCTGTGAAACTCCTCGGTGGAAGCCAAGGGATAATGGGGATTATAGACGAAGGGAACAGTTCAAAGATTCAGGCAATCTTAATGTAATTTTGTGCAGCCAGAACTGTGCAGTGAAAACAGATCTCTGCTTTCAGAAAACCATAGGACCTTTCATGAGAGTTACTTCCTACTGATCTCTACTAAGAATACTGCTGAGCACAAAATTCTGGGAGATGAAAGGGACAAGAACTTAATAAAATAATTATGTAGGATTTCCACTGCTCTCTTCTAAACTGGTCTTATACCAGAAAGTTTGACCTTTGGAGAATTGCTTCTTGGAACAACTCGTTCTGGAGCACACAGGGGAGAGGATGTTCTGACCCTTGTCCTGAAAACACTCGAGCCTAGTCTGGCACAGCTCAAGAAGCAGCTCTAGTGGGGCTGCTAGTGACAGTTATCACCACAGAATCCATGAAATATCCGTGAGGAACAAATTGCTGGGGAGAGGGGCAACATATCAAAGGAATGTTTACTCTAGTAGAGTCACTAGATTAGAGGCACTAAACTCTAGAAAGAGAATTTTTTTCAAAACTTGACTTTGTTAAAGGCACCCTGAAATGAAAGTATGCAAATTGAGATACTTAGAAAAGATGTTGCTCTTGATTTGTTTGAATCAAAAATCTATCCTGAGAAAAGAGAAATTCAACCCATGCCCCTCAGTAACCTTAAGTAAACAAGGAACAAGAAAAAAATCCACTGAAATGAAGGCCAAAGTGTTCCACATGACTCAGTCAGTGATCAGAAGGACGTGACTATGATAAAATTAAAGAATGAAATTAAGTTCCTTCTATTCCCATGAAGTCACAAGTGCTGATATCTCCTCTGCTTGTTCTGCTAGGTTGTCCAGGATGTGTGAGAGTGGAGCTTGGTTTAACCAGTTAGAGAGTGACACAGAAAGAATTGTCTAGCAGGAACTTGAAGGCGTACATGAACTTAAAAAGAACATAAAAAATAATTTGCTATCAATAAGTTTTTGAATCATACCTCAAGTGTACAATTTGAAAATACATAATGTGCATAAGAAAACTGTTTTCTAAACAGTGAAATTTTCTGCAAAAAGTAAAGGACAAGAAAGGAAATTTCTCAGTAAATAAAGGTCTGTTGTTGCCACCTGTTAGAGGGTTCCTTGTGTCCTCGTTTGCAGCCACTGAGATGGTCCTACCCTTTGAGACCAGGAGCTTAGGTGTGACTACACTAACCTGTGAATACAAGTGCACCTAGCACCAGTATTACAAGCACAGCAGAAGGTAAAAAGCCACAGTATCTTGCAAATTCATGCAGGACACTATGGGGCACAGATCCAGGTTTCTCAAGGCTCCAAGTGTCTCTGATGAGTAAAAGGTACATTGATGTCTAGAGATATCTTCATAATCACCTTCCTCCATAATATTTTTCTACAAATCTTCTCTTATTTAAAGGTTCATTTGCCCACATCCAAAGGCTGCTCTAATAGCACACAACCTTGAATCCAATTTCCAAAAAACCAGGGAAGGTGTGAGAAGCAGGGTTTGTGCTGTCCCATCTGGATTTTCCACTTGGACACCCTCTGCCCATTGGATTGGGAGATATATTTGACTTTTATCAAGTATATGATAGACTCACTGCACCGGGCTTTGCACCTGGCTGAACTTTCACTTTGCCTTGACTTCTTCACTTGACCTTGGACCTGACTTGTCCCCAGACTAGTCTGCTGATCACTGGAGTCTCCTCTGGACCTGGGTATTCTCACTGGACCTGCTGTTCCCTTGTTCAGGTGCTGTGGGACTGGAGCCTTGTCAGAGAGGCTGCTGTCTGCCTGCCACACTGTCACCCCCAGCTCCCTGACACACATGGCATTTCACCACGGGCATTCCAAGCACCTGCTAAGCAGTACCTGTGTACCAGCTCATGCAAACAGCCCAGCACTGAGCATCTGTTAGATCAGTATTTTAAATTAACTGCTTAAAGTATCAGTGCTGCAGTTGCTTCATCTTGGGAAAACTAGGGAGAGCTCGACTGATGTTAATGTTGTGATGGAAAGTTTTTTTGGCTGACTTTGTGGGGGGTGGTTTCCATCCCTTTGTGAAGCCATGGTTTATTTTGTTTCTTGTTTTGTTTCTTGATAGTTTGCCAGCATTCTCTGGGATAGATTATTCCTCAGCATTTTCTGAATCTCTGTCAGTACAGTCCAACGCTTCCTCCTCCCAGCTCTCATACAGGCAATGACTCAGCCCTGGCTCTCACTTTCCCTTTGTTGAACTTTGTGACAATTTTTTCAGCTGCATTGCTGTGTGGCCAGAAGAAGTATGTATAAAGTATGCCAAAAAGGAATTTCAAACAACAGAAAGAAAAAGCAAGAAAGCTATTTGTTTCTCTTGCATTAGAACATCTCTGCATTTTATGTCTCAAATCTATATATTTAGGGATACTCATATTTATCTGTGCAGGATGGGAGTAACACGTAAGATGCCCAGCAGTTGCTAAATCTGCAGAAAATTTTAACTCAGAAAAATTTGGAATAACAAATTCTTGTTTCATGGGCCTCATATCACTTCATCATCAGAGGGCACTGACAAGACACATCTGAGATTTGAAAAAGTTAAGTGATGAAATGAGCTGCAGTGATGGAGTTGTGGACATACAAAAAGCAGGTTAGACACAAAGTCTCTTTGAATTGCAGGCATAGGACAGGTTGCAAGCAAATAACCCATTATCGTTTACTAAACTCAAGGATGACAGAAATAATGTCTACAGCTTCATAGAGAAATACCACAAGGAGCCAGGGATGTCCCCAGTCAAAGGGAAAGGATAGCATAGCTGGAAAAACTGTGAGCCACTCTAAGGTAACTTTGAATTTGCCTTTGAATGGATAGAAGCAGATAATAATGTCCTTGTTCACATTTTTGTTTGTTTCTATTTTTCCCAATTCCAGTTAAAACATACAAGGAAAGAAAACTCTTAATGGACAGGGCACTGTGAGGGTCAGGGAAAGCAATACAGGTACTGAATAAATGAAATCCTCAATTCCTGACATTACCCAATCCCCAGTGAAAATCCAGATTTTAAGAAAAACCCCTCTGAACTGCACCATGTCACTGCATAGTTACTGAAAACTTGATGCACCAATGTTTCCTTTCCAAACTCACGGAACAGCTAATTCTTCTGTGAAAAGGGCCTGGAGCACAATTAAATTCCACACTGAAGTCTTGATTCAGGCTTACTAGAGTAGCCTGAACTTTTTCCAAGCTTCAAAATTTAGTGAGAAACTTATCCATTAAGTTAAGAAGTATTTGATAAGCTGTGCACATATTTTTCCACTCTTTCTCAGACTAGTTTTGTTACAGTTGTGCTCTGCTACAATATTTTATCCAGTTGCTGAATAATAATACCTTATATTGATCTCCCAGGCAGAGCTCTGTCTCTTTTGATTTCATGTGAACCCTCGAACACACAGATCAAGCCTTTGCCTTGGCGTAAGAGCTGGAGGGTTTTTTTTTCTAAGAATTGTTTGTACCATTGCTGCTGGCCAAGGGATCCACCTCTGCTGGATTCTTTTGGACCTAGTTCTCTTGTAAAACTTCACCACTGTTCAGACTCCTAATTCAATGAGGACTTGTTACAAACAACTCCTCCTCTCACCATTTTTTCTAGGTCACAGTCAGCCACCTTCCCTGGGAGGGATGTGCTGTTGCCATGGCCTTTCCTTAGGATATCACTTATATAACAGTGCAATCTCTGCGGTGACGCAAACCTCCTGCATTCCTGGCCACAGCAGGACAGTGTGTGAAACCTGCATCCTCCAGGAAATAATGGTCCCAGTTACAGTAATGCTCTACTTGGCATCTCAAGCTAGAAATGGGACTGAGCTAAAACTGTTGTCAGATGCATGTGTTCTCTGAAGATCATGCCTCTTAGTATGTACATAAACAACTGCCAGGGTTACCACAATGTTTTTCTTTTACCTCCAAAACTGTCTGCTCCCAGCTTGACAGAATCCATTTTTGTGCCATGGTTTAGGCTGCTCAGCCTTGAAAACAAGAACTTTTCCATTAGTACAAATTTATCTCTCCTTCAGGTTAGCTGTAGGGAAGGGTGGGAAATGTGGAGGCGGGAGAGTCTTTTTACTTTCCACTATTTTACTGTCAAATAGTTTATAAACCAATGGATATGGATTCTGCTCCTGCCTGCCGGCGTTCAAAGTTAAACTATTTAAGGTAAATGAACAAGGAGAAAAAGAGAGGCAAGTCCCTCCCATCCTGGCAGCTTGTGAACAAATAAGCTCACACTGTCCTTGTTGTGACTAAATGGTATGGTTTCTATCTCCTTTCCTATCTACACTAATAGTCTTGAGTGGAACTGAAAAAGAGCTTCAAGGAACTATGATGTTTAAACCAAAATGTCGTGCTCTTGGTAAAGCCTGTTGATTTTGATAAAGAGGGTCATTTCAATAAACTTCAACATTATAGAGAAGCTTTCTGATTTTCTTAAATTACGATTTATGGCACTCTATATAGCCATAGCACTGTAAACTATGGTTTAATATGGTTTAATAAAGATAGGTTTGTGTTTTTTAAGCTAGGAATGAACTCATCCACTCTAACCTTGCCAGATTTTAGGAGTTTAGTAATATTTGAGATTCCTAAAATCCCCAGTACCCTGTGGACAAGGGAAGCAGGTGAGATTTTGGCCAACATAAGACCACAGGAGCCAGATGTGCTGGCAAAGCCCACTCTGCCTCTTTGCCAACCCCAAGCTAATGGATGAGGCAGCAGGGAGAGAAGGAAGATGACAGTGACTAAAGGAATGTGTTAATTATATAGAGTCCACAAAAAGAAGAGATGTTTGTGGTGTGACATCAGAGGTGCTGAAAGGACACGACACTCAGTGTGGGAATTTGACTTCACATAAAGAATTAGCTCTGACTCCCAGGCTGCTCATTAGGAGCATTTTGGGTATTATATTATCTGCACTTTTAAGGGACTTGGTTTCTTTGTTTATAAAAAACTGTGACATATCTTTACAATTTCTATTTGGTGATATGAAGGAAAAGCAGAACAAGAAGAAGGAACTAGATATATATTAGACTATGTGTACAAAATGTTGCTATATCAGGGAAATTATTTTTCTTTATCTAGTGGAAAAAGTTACTGCCATTTAATGTGAATCTAATTTTCTCCCAGTTCTGCATAAAAGATCTGAACTACAGCTTAGGTGGCTATTCTGGGGCAGATGGACATCATTTTTTATGTCCATAAAAAGAGGGAAAGACAATCACATTTTATTCAGGTGTGAAAAAAACTAGAAAATGAAATTCACTAATTATTTACAAATTGCTGTATAAGATGAATAAATCACCAACTAAAATAACTCGAAGTCAAGTCTATTAATCTTCTGGGGCAAAATTGAACCAACTTGACATTTTTACTGAGGAAAGGAGAGGTGTTTTCAAAGAGTAGACCATTTCTATTCTACTCCACAGATTTCTGTAAGGAATCAGGAATGGCAAGAGGTTTTCTCCAGAACAGTGGATAGCAGAACCTGTCCTGATTGGTTTTGCTATTTGGATGGTTAGCTTTATACTACTCTGTTTCAGAAGTGACTAACAGCCCTTAGGACTTTCAGATAGGAAAAAACACTTTCGGTACATCATTCTGTTTTGCAAGGAGACAGCTCGATTTTTCACATATGTTTTAAATGTAATTCTTATCACATACAAGCTAGGAGAGCACTTCCCATGGTCTTTGAGTTACAGAAACTCAAAGAACAGTTTAAAATCTGAATTGCAGTATTTCTTTTCTGGTTCTGAAAGTGAGTTTTTAAAATTTGGCAGTAAAGAGAACATTCAAGTGGCTGGCTTTCTCAGCCTTACCAGATCACGAGGGTGTGATGAATAAAAGAAAGCTTTTCTCAGAGGCCTGCGGGGATATAAAGGGATATTGACTTCAGGTAATCTAGAGAGGCATCTTCCCACGTAATGTTTGTTATAACTAATGGGAAGGCTTGCGTGGCTACAGAAACAACCAAAGGCATTTTGCATTTATTTGCAAACCCTCCCTCAAGTCAGACATTTATCTGATCTTAAGTTCCCCTCTCATTATCTCCTTCTCCGCAGCAAGATCACAGAGTTCCCCACTAGTAAACATTTGTTCTGAGGATGGGAATCCACCATCAACTTGCCTATGCTGAGTGACTTTGCTGACTGAAAAAGCCAGGAAAATTGAAATAAATCACTGTAATGACTTGCCATCCTCTTTTAGTGACAAAGAACTGCAAATTTTTGCTTTGCTGTGTAGCTAACACGAGAACTGGCAGCCGAGCTGCAGTGGCCCTTGAAAACTCTCTGTAGACACACTGGCCCCCACTGCCATGGGCATGGTCAAGAGGGAAGGCTGTAGAAACCACAGTGAGGAACTCTTCTGGAAATTTCAAGTTACAGCAAATATGGGAGCTCTTACTTCATTGCCAAAGCTGTAATTTAATGTTCAGACTGAATTCATTGCACTGTGCATTGGGGAGACAATGTGGTCTGGAGGTTACAGAGGAGGGCTGGGAACCACAAGTATCCTCTTGGGATTCTATCCAAAATGAACTGCTCACTGCGTGACTTGAAGGAAGTCACTTAATCTGATTTCTGTATGCCTTAGTTAATTTAGATATAAAACTGGATAGAAAGCAGAACAAAGCTAAAAATTCCTGTTACTGCAGTTAGTCCTTATCTATGAAGAATAAATAAGTCCTTTTGACATAATTCATTATGGAAAGAAATATCAGAGAAGAAAGGTGACCCAGAAACAGTCTGGTTTGTTAACAAGAAGCAAAACCAGGCACAAAGAGAAGTAGCATTTTCAAATACTGAAGAAATGTATTAAAACAGTACAACAAACACTGTCTTGCTCACAGTGCCAGCAGAGAGTGGCTTTTGGATAGGAAAAAAGTCTGAGAAGTCTCAGTGATACTTTTTCATCCATTCATGAAAAAGCTGATACCTGAGCAATCAGATTGGCTTTGTTGGAGCTAAAATGAGGGTGCTCATTTGGAGTAATTTGATCAACAGTTTTCAGTATCCACTTGTGAGAAAGAAGCAGAGAAATTCAAAGCTGTAAGTAGATGTATTGCTGTCCTGATAACCTGTGGAAGAGGACATAGATGTTCCATTTGGAAAATCTGCAGGAGCCCAGCCATCATCCAAGGAAATTTTACTCAAATAAAGAATCCTGGACAGAGCTTGAAACCTACCAAATCATTCAGTCCATCTAACCCAATATTCTCTGAAAGCTGCACCAGGATCCAACCAAATTAATGGCAATACATTGGGCCAAAAAAGAAAAAGTCTTAGCTCCAGCAGGATTTTCCCCTCTGAGTTTAATAAGCAACATACTGTCAACTAATATCAAAAACTGTACGATATATTTTAATTGCATTGTTACTATTTTTACATTAATTGCTTTAAAGCATACTCTTTAATATTGCCTTTAAAAGTCATGTCAAATGAACACGATGGGAAAACATTCTGCAATAAGCATGCATTCTCCCTCTGCTCACAAATGGCTTATAAAATTCAACAGCAACATTTTGGCAATCAGAACTATTTACATAGGAGACAGATGACTAGGCATGGGAAAGCAGCTTTTGTTCACATCAAAGGACCACATACAAATTCTCACATGGTACTCTCATTTTTAAAAATCCTCATTTTTATTTACAGAGAAAAGAGATTGAGCAACTTGATAAAAACATGAATGGTGAGAAGTACAGTATGTTGAAAGAGGGAGAATGCTGCATTACTAGTATAGCATAAGGAAATGCTGCCTTATTGCATCATATAGGAAAGTGTCTCAGAGTTCAGTCTGGGGACACAAAAGCATGGCTCCTGCACCATCTGCACTCTGTAAATGTCCTGCAGCATGAAGGAACTTGCTAAGTGATATTTCTTGCTTTGACTACCTGGTTACAGATATCTCTTATAACTGCTGCCTCACATCAATACCCTCTATCATTACAAAACCCCCCAGTTTATATATGGAACCCCCAGCTAATATAAGGAACAAAATTGGGCATAGAAACCTAAATTTAAATGTTTGGGGAAAAGTATCACAACAGGGTATATTGTATTTAAGAAATTAATTCTGCAGCAGCACTGAGCACAAGCAGCTCTCGGCTCTAAAGTTACTACTTCACACCATGGCAACCTCAGCTTGACTGAAGAATTTTTAGCAACCTGGTTACAATTACATGCTGTATCACACAAGTGGCTTTGGTGCTGAATAAAAGAACCTGTATTATACTACCTGATCATACAAATACTGCACATGATACAAAGCTTTACTACTTTTTTTTCCCCTTCTTCAATTGCTGTTTTTTGAGTGAATTTGGTTCTCCCAACTTCAACACAAATTCCATCAATTTCTAAACACCTAAATAATTATTTCATGACAGCAGAATGTAGTTTATTGTGCACGAATTGTGAACCACTGAGGTACATTGGCAATTAGTGAGCAATGACAGTTCAGAAACCCGTGGTATCTCAACAGAATGCTGCCATTTCTGCACGTGCATGAACATACACATTATGTAAACACAAAGTGTAAAAACAGGCATTGAAGGTCTTAGAGGCTCCATGCTTGCCTTCAGGCTGTCCACAGTGTATACCCAAAATGTAAGAGGTTATTTTCCTTGTGTAATGATGGCTGTGGTCAACATGTTCACTCCTTTGGCATGATGGAGCTCTCTTACAGTAAAGGCTAAAGTTTGTCTTCTCTGGAGTCAGACATCTGTCAGAAACAGTCAGAGACCATCTAGAAAATTCCCCCAGGAATGCAGGATCATCACAGGGCTCCTTCCCTCCTATTTTGACCACTTTTCTCATTATTCCTTTTTTAACACAGTTGCGTAGCAATGTGTGTTTAACGAGCACAAACACAACCATGACACTTCACATCACAGACGTCTCCCTTTAGGGAGAGGATGACAGGCACACTGTCATGTGCCAGATGATAATTATATTATTTAACATTCCACTGGAAGACACTGAGATATTCCTACATATGGTAGGAGAAGCTTTGAAGGGAAGAGTTCCTACCATGTGAAACGAAAGAGGCAGACACCATTACTTCCTCCAAGATCACTCATTTTTCCTTCCCCAGATCTGGTGTAGTCCCCTGTGCTCCTTACAGCTAACAAATCAGAACGCACCAGTCCTGGTGAACTGACTTTAAGAGAGTGACAGCTCTGACTTTTTGCCCACTGAATTGGCAAATTCCCCTGGCTGTTCTTTGACTGGTGTGGATCTTTTCCAGCTATTCAAGCATAGTCTGAGGCCACTGAACTCCAGACAGTGCAGAGTCTGCCTGATGACAGCAGCTCGAATCAATGACCACCTGCTGTACACAGCCCACAAAGCTACAGCTTACTCACTAACCCATTGTCAAATGGTCATTTTTACCCATTATTTTACCAACTGTAAAACACCTCAAAATGAGTTTAAAATAAACCTTTGGCTTTAAATTCCATGCAGATGATTGTTTCAGACAATGTGACCTTCTCTGGTCATGGATGACTGACTTGTGGATGGGAGGAGCATTTCTAATACGAAACATGTATTTAGAAGTAATTCAGCCAAATTGTTTACCAACGGAAGAGATGTGTTTACTGTACAGTCAATACTACTTGATCTTAGAGAAGGACAGCCTGTAGGGAAGGAGATTAAATGACTCATTAAAAGTTGTAATATGCATTTCTTTTCTATTCCCAGGGAATAAAAATTTCTCTTATTTTATGAGTGAAACACAAAGTTCTGGACATACATACTTCTTTCTTTGGTGCTAAACCTTTTTTTTTTTTTTTTTTTTTTTCCTGAATGCAGGCTACTGATCTGGGAAATAGACTTTCTACCTTTATTGCATAGATATAGGCATCTGGAAACAGTCAAACAGTATCTCAACTCCTGATAAACTAAATCCTCAAAAGTAGACCTTTTTTCCAGGTATAATTGCAGGTACAAGGTACAACTGTTGTTATAGAATCACTTTTATCAGATAGAAAATGCTGCCTTATATGCAGGTCACTTACTTGAAGAACAGTTTTGACTAGAAAAATGTTTGGAGAAGATGGGGTGCTAAAGTTGCTTTTTCCACGTTGGTGGTGGCTGGGAGTTCCAAGGATTAACTAGACCATTCCACCACCTTATAAGGGACCACGTTTAACTTCTCAGCAGACAGAGGGGATCTGAAATCCAGAGAAGCTTTCCCAAACATTTTAACGTATTCCACAGCTCCCTCAGCCCTTCCCCTAAGAGCCATGTCACTTTATATAACTTACTTAGAAAAGCAAAGAGCTGAGTGGTTAAGGAAGTGCAATGTATGGTTTGAGCTCAATTCAGAATTGTGAACTGAACTAATGGGTTGGGTTAAAAAGGGAATAGCAGCTCCATTTACATCTCCACAACCATCAAGGGAGAACAGTAATCTTAATTTAGTCCTTATTTCACACGTGTTTTCAGCTGACACCTCTGGCTTGAAAGGAAACATTTAAATTTTAATTTTGGCAAATAAAAAGCAATACATTTTAAATCTAATTTGATCTGTATAAGAAATCCTTCTAGCTGTTGAACTTCAAAGCCTATTAGCACAAACCGGAATGCTCTTTACTTGTCTGAGATTGTCCTGCTACTGGTGCACATTAAACAAGTTTTCTTAACCCTCAGCAGTTATTCATCACGAGAAAAGGAGCCTTTCCTCTCATTTTAATAGAAACCTAAGTTTGTTTCTCTATTTCCTGGCCTGGATGATCAATGCTGATTTTTCCAAGACCAGTATTTGAGCAGTCTGGCCTCTTGCTAGTCAGGTTGAGAATTTTTAAGTCCAGACATAAAGCCTGATGCAATGTCAAATTCAGTACTTTACTGGGAAAAAAAAATATGAATATGCATCCTAATTCAGTGTTGAAGGATGAGTAGATTCAAGATTCTTGTTTCCTCTAAAATGTCATAAACCTCTCGAGTTTTGGCATGACACCCTTGAGCAGAGCAATGCTGCAGCCTGCTTGCACTAAGTGCTTCCACTGGCTTCCACACAGGTGGCATAAGGCACATATGGCAGCAGGAAACATTTTCCTGGCTCAGATTGCTAAGTTTATGACAAAGCAACCTACTCTTTAACTTTTATTAAAGAGTTGTGCATAACAAATTACAATTCAAAGGTTCTCCTAAACAGAGAGAAAAGTTTCAAAATTTTAGCATAGTAAATACCATTTGTCATTCTCTTGCTCAGTGAAAACATCTCATGCAAGAGCTAACCAATATAAAAAACCTGCAGCCAGGAAAACTAGTGTTAAATCATGCTGACAGTCTTGTCAATTTTACATATTTTTGCTGAAAACAATCACACTAGCTACTTATTTAATTCTACTTTAAAATATGTTAGCATGCTAAATAAGAAGTGCAGCCTAAGATAAATAAGACATAAATAGTTACTAGGATAGCCTAGCACCATTTATTATTTTTATTCATTTCTTTCTTTTCCTGCCAGCTACTTAGATCTGTTGTTCCTTCAAGCACTTCTTTTCCTAATTTCTTTTTAAGAAGAAACACTTCCTGGGTAATTGCAAGGAGGGTTTTGAAGAAATTTGCTGTCAATCAGACACCAGTAGACCTTATGGCAAAATCTTTGCTCACTTCTGTCTCAAACAATTAAAAAATAATGAATATGCATATATATGTACTTGATCAAGAAACATAGAAGTCAAACCTTGCTATTAATTCAGAGCAGGACAATACTGCTGTGTTCTTGTCCTAGCTTTATTTAATAACAGTTTTACCTAAGCCTGAAAGCTGATAATGTGAGTAAATAACAAGTTTCCATAGGGCTACCCCATGCAACCATTCCCCTCAGTTAAACTCTCTTTCACACACCCAAGCCCATGATGTGTTGCCAAAGAAAATATTCAGAAATCAGATGGGGTAATTTCTTAATGAAGATAAAATTTTCTTAACTGTTTGAGCCGTGAAGTTCTGCTATTTTCTCCTTATTTTTTTTAATATTATCTCTATTACAGAGGAAAAAAAAATTGGAAAAGGTTTTATCATCCCAGTTAGGTCCTCTGAATATACAATATGCCAAATCACTCATGTTAAATATTAGTTAAGACAAAGTACATGAGTTAGTGGATTAAATTCAAGGTAAGAGAGTCAGATTTTTAACGTGGGCAATTATGACCTCTGTTAGTTTAGCAAAGACTTCTTTCCCTGTGTAACATGGATATATCTTTTCACTCAGACTCCAAGCCAGCAAAGAATACATAAATTAATTCACTGTAGGCCAGGGGTTTTTTTTTTGTTGTTGTTGTTTTGTTTTTTCGTTTTTGGGGATTTTTTAAATGTTATTTTTTATTTTATTACTAATTAAGTTTGGAGTCTAGCCATAGACCATGACTCCAAGTGGGTTAGCTACCACTGAAAAAACAAACTTATCCGAAGAGTTCCAAATCAACAAGCAGCTCAAGATCCAACAGCAGGATCCAGAGAATCAAGCACGGAGCAGCAACCAAACAGTTTGGAAAAAAAACCACCCTCAGGCAGTCCTTAGATTGGAAAACAGAATGGAAGATATGTGCAGAACAACTGGTTTCCAAGTCTATGGATTATATTGATTTTCTGCCGTACAAAATTTGATGACTAGTTTAATTCAAGGTAACATAAAAATAATTCTGCTTTCTTGCAGAGCGGCTGACTAGTTCATCCCACTCCCACCTCTCCCATTCCCAGGTGTATGGAACTTCTGCTTATCACAATTTTCAACCTAAATGTGTTGCTGGCCTGCCAGACCAAGTGCAAATCTGGAAGGGATGCTGACCCCCAGGGAACACCCAACACAGTGCTGGGGCAGTTACCACAAATGCACTGACTGCTCAGAATTCTCCTGAGTGACAGTGGGAGTCTTGGAGGAACCAAGGTCCCGTGACACTTTCTGCAGTGCAGAGAAAACCCTCAGCTTGTTTCCAATTCCAGCTTCACCTTGAGTATGTGAATGACTTCAGTCATTCTAAATATGGATTTGGCCATACTGCTGCTTATGGTTTTGGAAAATACATCTCAGGATTTTCCTCCATAACTTCAGCAAAAAGAAGCTGCTTCTCACATGAAGAAGAGTTAAGCTGAAGAACTCCACTGTGGGATATCATGAATGCTAAAAGTTTACACATGTTTAAGGGAAAACTGCACGTGTTCATGAGAGGGAGATTTATTGAATGTTACCAAATACATAGGAGCTCTGTTTGTTCGGGAAATCTCCAAACTGGAAATGGAAATTCACAGGGAAATAGTGTTCATTTATTCTGCTCTCACATTCTTGCCTAGGCAGGCACCCATTTTCAGTCACCATCAGAGCTGATGCTGGGCTGGGGTGGTCTTTGATATGAAATGAAGGTTCTGACGTTATTGTTTCCTGCAGATTTGGATTTCTTCACTTGCTGTTTTCTTAAGCTGTTGCTCACTGCTATTATTCACTGTCTCAAGAGCTACTTTCCTCACAGAGGCTTCTGCATTGAACTGCTGGATATGAGACAACCCATGGGTGTATAATGAAAACAGTATATTTTCAACCTGTTTTACAGACCTTTACACAAGCTCCAACCATGAAATAATGAAAAGCAGTACCAGCAGAGCCTATTCCTGATCTCTCCTTCCAACAGTTTGTAAAACACAAAATTATTCATGTCCCTTTCCAAGCCTGTAGAGAATTCAGCTACCTAATAATGAACAATTGAGCTGCACAATGTCTACCATAACAGCTAGACATGTTGTTCTGCACAGTACTTTAGTTCATTATGCAATTTTCATTACCATCACTGTAATTCTAAGTGTCAAAGCTCAGTTAGTTATCCCTGGCAAAATACACTGTTCCATTCATTTCCCAAAAACAATTGTTTATTTCTTCTTCCTAATAACGTCAGCTGCTTTCAGCTCTGTTGAGAAATGTAAATTAGTTATTCTACACTAGAAAGTCAGTGAACAAATTGGCCTCGCTCACAATAGCCTCTCAAGCAGGAACCATTTGCCAGAGATCATAAGATGAGCAGCTAATTGTGGCTTTCTAAAATGCCTCTCATATTCTCCACTGCAGAAGTAGTATTTCTGCTTTATTTAGCTGACTAACACCAGCAGAACTGTCCCTGTGGAGGTGGGATGAGCTTCAATGCAGTGATCTGAGCTTTCTCAAAAGCTCAGGTGTTTTGCAATCTTAGATTTTGTTTGTTTTTTTTTTCCTTTGTAGACATTAAAGTTGGCTTCAAAACTTCAAACTTGATATGCAGTATTTATCACGTTTCAAGCCTGGCATTACATTTCTGAAGCATTTTGAGATACTAGAATGTTAAGGGGCATGTTTTCTCAGGATGAAAACAAATCTTTTTGGTGGTGGAGGTCAGTGTATTTTGATCAGTTACAGAAATCACAGAGAATGGATGCTTCCACCCATGCTACATGGTCTCTCCTGTTTGAAGTACTGTTCCTATATAGCTCCCACCTTAAGGAGAGGTCAAGCCCAGCCACGATGATAAAACTGACCACAGAATGTGCTGAGGATTAGAGAGGCCACAAAGAATGACAAGATCAAGAAACTTTGGCTACCTCTGTACTTATTGGATGAAACCCATGGTGGCATAATGCAGAACTTTAAATAAGCTTAGAAATAACCTCAGAAAACATGAAATGTGATTGTCAAGCACAGGATATAGCTCAAACTGGATCACTGAAAAATTGCTCTTTGATGACCACGTTATTGTCAATTCTAATAACATTACAAGAGAGAAAACATGTCAGAATTTCACCATAAAAATAGTAAATTTTCAAAAAGAAATTACAGAAAAATGGTTAATCTTAGTTAAAAGAAAATTTAAAACAGCAGCTACAAGAACAGGGCAATTGCATGCAGCAGGGAAGCAATTCGAAACATTACATAAAGACTCTCAGTTCACAGCAATCTGAGGGGGAAAAAGACTCCAAAAGCAGCAATAAGAACAACAGTGTGGTTAAACTTCTGAGGAAGGACAGCAATAAGAAGATATATTAAAAAAAAGTTAGAAAATGTGAAAGATATTGCTAGGTGGAGAACACAGGAAAAGGAATTAATTCTGTCAAGTCAAACAAAAAAGCATATTAAAAATATTTTCATTTTTGGCATAAAGTACAACTTGCTATAGGTATAAAGACCACTAAGAAAAAAACTTTTTCAAAAGTACTGGAAGCCAGGAGCCTGCCAGAAAGTTTCTGAAACCAACAGATCATAAAGACATAAACACTTAAGCAGATAAGCCCATTTCAGAAACACTACTGAATTCTTTCCATTTGTGTGCAGCACAGGGAGGTCAGGCAGGTTCACCCACTAAGCCAGTCTGCCCAAGAAATCAGTCTGAGCAGCTGCCTCAAGCCAAAGTGTTAAAGAGGCAGCTTTCTTCCAGCTCTGTAACATGAACTGCTGAGATTGCCAAGACCAGGGAGTGTTCACCCAGGAGTTCAAAAGGACCCCAGTATAAATTTTGCCAGCCTATTACAATGCACAGCTTGTCATGTAAATCTTCCTCACTTGCAGAGGGGTGTAGTGGGCAAACACCTCCCAGATCTGCAAAATGGATCAAGGCCGTTTTTGCAAGCAACAAAGCAACAGACCGAAGAATTTAACTGCTGCTCCTGTAACCCAGTAAGACATTTACTCTATGTCAGAATCAATTGATACTTGGATAAATATGATTTAATGAGGAAGAGTCAATGAGCCTTTCAAGCACAATGGAAAGCTATCAGAATGCTTTGAGTATTGATCAGTGTGTTAATAAAGTTACTCAGTGTACTAGGATTTACCCCCAAAGGTACTGACACAGGTTTCTGAATGGCCTTGACAGCCACTGTTCTTCTGTGGACTCTCTGACTTTGCTCTAGGATAAAGCAGTGTCTTCAAATAGCAGAAGCAAGAGTTTAATTTTCAGACTGAAATACATTTGAATAGGGGTACTTCAAAAACCTATACTGAGACCTGTGCTACTCAACATTCTCTTAATCTGAAAAGGTCAAACAGGGACAGAAACGAGCAATATAGTTTGCCAATCATAAAAACAGGGAGAGGAAAAAACCCAAATTGAAATCCCCATTCTGGAAAGTCAAAACTTAAGCTGAACTATGAAGGATCAGAAGCTTCCCAGTATTTGATAATTAGATCATTAAATGAAAATAGAATTTATTGTCAATAAAAAGAGAGTAATGCACACGGGGAAAAGCAGCCTTAACTGCCCCTGTGTGGTGATGATCTGGTTTTGCCATTAGCATTCACGTCTATTATCCAAATTTTGCTGCACATAACAACTAAAATAGCACACAAATTGTCAGAAAGTAGCTAAAAACACCCAATCTAGGGATAGGAATTATTTTGACATGCAGAGGTAAGAAAATGTGTTCTAGTCAAAACCCATTGTTCACATGTTACACAATATGCTTAATTAAATATTTTCTTTTACTGCTCTCTATCTCAAAAAGATAACAGAAGAATTAGAAAAGGAATTGAAAAACATTTTGAGGAAAGTGTCATCTAATAAATGATAGGGGGTGAGGTGTGTTGTTGTTTCGGTTTTTAGATTTTTTTTTTTTTTTTTGTGTGTTGTTTTGATGGGTTTTTTCCTTTCATAGACATTCTTTCCTTCCAGTCATCTGAGGACATCAGGCAAGGGAGAGTGGTTCTGGCAGCTCTTAAGCCATACTTCCAGTTTTCTGGATTGTGCACATAGGTATGGCCAGGTCCACAGTCCTGGGTTTGGCCAAATACTCTTCCAGGGGAAGCTGGGAGCTGTCAAGAAAGGAATTCCTCCTTTTCACTTTTGTTAAAGCAATTTTGTTATTTATCAGATTGGTAATGGTGTTAAGGGGGGCTGAGCAAACCAAAATACAAGTTTCAGCACAAGGCCTCTCTCTGACTCAATGCACTTTCAAATAAATAAATATGTCTCATCTACTAAGAGATTGATAGACTCCAGTGGCATTGCATTTAAGTAGGTACTTACTGCTCTTTCACATAATCCAGGAGTTTGATTATTTAAAAAAAAAATTATAGATAAATTTGTACCAGCTACTTATGGCTAGGGCAGACAGCCAGAATCTGTAGACTTGTGAAAACATCTCTTAACATCTATCTGTGGTCACTGCACCGTTGACTTCACCAACAGTCAGAGATTTTATTTTTTTCATGAGGGAGGTAAGGGAATGGATGTCTTTATGCATATAAAAAAGACTCTCTGAGAGGTTCTCAGCAATATCAAAATCAGTGCATTTCATCAGAGGTCTCCATCTTTTATGCACAAATTGCACCTCACAGAGCACAGTGCCAAAAGCAGTTAGCACCATTTCTGTAGTAGCAGTTACCACTATCTCCAAACAAATCAACTCCTGGAACATTTTGGTGTAAATAAACAAAGCAGTGCATGATACCAGGCAAAACAAAAACAAACAAACAAAACCCCAAACCAAAAACAAAACAAAACCAAAACAAATAAACGTAACTCCCCCCCACATCGAAAATCTTAGAACTCACAAGAGCACAGCCCACAAAAGCTCTAGTTTCCTGAAAGAGCTCAGTATTTCTAATTTATAAGCATCTTTGGACAAGAAACAAACAAGAAAATACTAAGTAGGGGAAAGAGAGCCTGCACTTTCCTCAGATAACTTGGCAGCAGGCTTTCTAGTTGTCCACAAGCAACTGCCCTGAGCCACACCACAGCCCAGCTTCACCAAATCCCACTTAGAGGAGTACCAATCCATGCATTTCTTCCCAGCCCCAAGCAGCCATTTGATCACCACCAAACTTAGCTGAGAAAAATCAGGTTTATTTTGGTCCTCAGAGACTATTACAGATTTATTTCCACCCTGTGAGCTCTCTCATACATGGGCTCAGTGCTCAGAAATTTGAGCAAAATCTTAGGTGTTTGCAGCCAACTCCTTTCTTCTCCCAAGTACCTCAGCAAGCCCTCATCTCATCCAAGTCCAAGCTGGTACAGCAAACACCTGAGTGACAGGCAGACCCTCTTCAATTAAGTTTGTGCAAAGTATCACTTTTCCACACCACAAATAGAGCAAGTCAAAATGCACCAGAGCTTCTCAAGTGAATCCTTTTGTTAGATTATGTTTTGACCTCATCTGCAAATACCAACATAACAGAGGCCTTTTGCCAGCTCACCAGCACAGGTTTATCTTCCGAGTACTGCCTGCTCTCCTTCACCACCATGCACACTACTGGCAAAGTGGGATTACACATCAGTCACCACTCACATCCTTGGCAGAAGGTATTTGCTATGCCTTTCACTCAGCCAAAAGCAGGGGGGAAACCCCATGATGCAGCAGCAACAATACACCAGGAGCTGTAGCTCTTGAATTTGAGACAAATATAAAATGGAACTGCCTGACAATGGACAAAACTATCTTTTACCTTCAATATGCAGTGGGAAGATGGACAGAAGGAAGGAGAAGCTGTCCATTTTCTCCTCAAAGCACACTTTGTATGCAAACCATGTCTCAGGCTACAGGAGAAGTTTCATGCCTTGCTAAGTTTGACCTTGCTAGGGAAAACAACCTGCAATTCAGATATTCTTTTAAATAAGCATCATTCTTTATAAAACCCTATCAAATAATTAGAGAGGAAATCTCATAGAGATCCTCTATAAGCAAAAACTGTACAAAGTAGAAACTTTTAGAGTTTTTTTTCCTTGCAGAAGAAAACGTAGATATTTGTAATTTCAGTTAGAACCCAGCAAGCAGAACCTTTCAATGCTAAGTCAGGAAATTTCTGTGCTGGTGGTGCAGCCAGGCTCCCTTTGCAGGAAGATCAGCTGCCTCTGAAAGCTGCAGTCCAAAGGCACAGTCACAAACTGAGCTAGCCCACACAGACAAAGGGATACTCCTTTTCCAAAGAATATTACCCAACAGGAATATGGGGCATTTGCCCAGGGAAACTTCATAAAGGACAGCAGTACTACAGATTTCCTCAACCCAATTCCAATGAATGTATCAAAGGGCTCCTGGGAGAACTGCCACCAGCCTGGAAAGGTGGCACAAGCAGCTCACTCATTAAACCTGCTCATTGCTTTGCTATGCTCTCATCAGCATCATGCTAAGCATTCAAAATGTATAGAAAATTAAAACCATGTATTGAATTCTGCTTCCAAAGATAGCACATCCAATTACTTTTCTGTTTTTTACTTCCACAGCTGTTCACTAAGTGTCTAACCAGAGCACAGATGAATGTTAAGCTACCAACTTAAACATTTTCCATATGGTATCCAATTATGCGGCTTGGATTCTTTTAGTTGGAAGCTGGAATATTTGAATATTTTTAGGTCTTTTTAGGAAATAATACCTAATTTCCTCAAAAGTCAGGATAAAAAGCAGTCTAATAGTCACCTGCTTCAACGAATCTGCATAGTTAGTCATCAGTAATGTGTATGAAAGCAGGAAAAGTAATGGACCCTCAGAAGTTTCCTCTGTGCTGCCTGCTGCTATCAAATATATAAAAACACCATTACCATATGGAGATTACAAAATCCCTGTGTTCACTCATGCTTAAGTCTGTTCAAACCAATTTTTTTCTGAATTTTCCATTTTTAGATATCAAGGTGGATTTTTTTTTCTGAAAAGTCAAAGAAAACTTTTCCAGCTGTTTTAGAACAGTTAACGGGAGTTAAAATCCTGTTTAAAAAAAACCCCAATAACAACCACCAAACAAACTGCCTCCTCCCCCCACCAAAACAAAACAAATCCACCCTCAACCACTCACAATAATCCCCCTTTTAAATGACAGTGGATAAAACAGGAGCAGCATCAACAACTGAAATATCTCACATACCCTTCAGTTATTAGTTTAATTTCATGGCAAACTTTTGGCGAGTTTGTTGTGCTGGGCTTCACACATAGGATGTATGTCTCAGAGAATCTGCTGTTTGGGGATATGAAAATGGGAAACATATCTGGCAGCATAAAACATGCTGCAGGAGCAAGCTGGGAAGGAAAGAGGTTGGCTGTGGAGCCACTGGACTAACAGAAATCCCACCAAGCTTAGTTTATTCACTGTATTAAGAAACCAAGAGGGGAGATGAGCTGCCTTCTTTTGTCCTGATGTGTGAGGAGGCCTGGCAGAGGACACTGAAAATGGCTTTTATTGGCTTGGCTTTACGCACATCTACAGGAGCCAGACTTTCACAGGGCAGAAAGCTGAAGGAGGACAGATGCTTCCTTGGAATATACCAGGGAGATTCCCCAGAAACTCTACACGTACAGGGTCAGGTCAAAGATCCCTCTAATCTGCTCTTTTCCCCTGCAGCAGCTGGGATGCCTAGAGAAAGTAGCACAAGTACACAATAATGTTCCCCAAGTGTATCCTCCCAGCTCTGAACTTCCTCAACCAGAGACAGTATCTACTGTTCAGGAGCCTTTTGCGGAATTTTTTCTTCCATTGATTTGTGTAATAATGGTTCGAAACATTTGGCCTTCAAAACATCCTGTGGCGAGGCATGCCATCATTTAATTATGTTTCTACGGAAAAAAAAAAAAGTAAAGGGGGTTTTGTTTGTCTTAAACTTGTCAGCTGGTTATTTCATTATGTACTTATAGACCCTGTGTCATGAGAAATATTGAATATGCCTTCACCAGTCACCTTTTCCATATCTCTGAGTTTATGAACTGCCATGGTTTGCCTTTCCCACCCTCTACCTCACATCATATCTCCCAAGTTTCAGGACTGCCACCATTTCCTACATCTTCACACAAACATCTGAACGCTGTAAGTCCAAAACTACACAGACTAAGCGAGACAAGAACAAACTATGAAGATGTTTTCTCTTTTATTTTCCTAGTATTTTTCCTAATTTTATTTTTCTGCCTTTTTTATTATTGCCAATCACTGTGGAAAACTAGTGCTTTACTCCTAACTCAATCTCTGTTAGAAATTTTGAGTGTGTGTTTTGGGGGTTTTTGCTTGTTTTGGGTTTATGTTTTCATTTGGTTAGGGTTTTTAAGAACTTCTAGTACTCCAACATAAGCCAGATGGAGAATTAGCTCCTTAATTATTGAGACTTTACAAAAACACCAAAGATGTGAAGCATAGCTTCTCTGTGTGAATCTCTCCTCTTCAGCATATCTGTATGACTACTAATTCTATTGTTTATTATAATTACTTAATAGATTTCTCCTGTAGAAAGTCATCCTTGCCCAACTTAATCTTGCCAGATTCCCTTAAGAATTAGCATCAATTGACCATCTGTTATTCCTTTGGTACAAAAGCTAATTTAACTCATACATTATGCACCACAGTTAGCAGCTCAGTAATTTCTGTTTGACTACCTTCAAAACACCCAGGCTACACTGTTCAGCCTTGACAGTTTGTTACTACTCATTTTTATGGATTTGTTCCAAAAGCTTCTTCTGACATCACAATACCTCTCTGAGAAATATTTCAGGTCAGTTAGACCAAGTCACACCAGCACACACGAATGGAAGAGCGGAGATTGCCCTGCAGAAAAGGATCCTCAGAAAGGGCTGGGTGCCACGGTGATGTATTATGCAATTAGAACACAACATTTACCTTAGAAGTGCAAATGCCAAATTTGGAAAGAGTCAGACCCTTACCTTCACCCACATCAACATTAATGTTGACGCCATTTATAACGTGCCACAGGAAATTTCCAAGCAGACTGGCAAAACTTTTTGCTGGTTCTGTGTGTTATAAAAGTCTGAAGACTAAACATTGCATTTAGCTGTAAGCAATACCTCCTAGGATCACATTGCTTGAGGCTAGGGAGAGTACAGAACGTCAAGACTGAATGAATACCTTCCAAAGATAAGCAAACAACAAAGTGCTTTGTCCTCAGGGGCCTTTTTGTTTTGTAAAAGACTGCTAGCGAAGCCAAAACCCACATGTTTTCAGGTTTAGGCTTATGTATATAAGTCTTATAATATGAAAGCAAAGTTTCTTGAGGTTATATAATAAAGGATATTTGAGAAAAAGGAAAAAAAAAATAAATTGAGCTGTTCCCACAGGCACCCTTCTTTTCCTTGGCCTCATTTTTTCCACTTCCCCTACTTCACATTGAAGTTCCTTCTGCTTATAATCACATCTCAAGATGGTTTCTTTAGCTTAGTCATAAGTTTTGGTTAGAACGAGCCAGCCCAAACAGAGCAACAATTATGGTTATTGCAGTATCTTAGTTAATGAAGTTTCCTGTTACAGCTCCTGTTTTCCCAAAAGATCTTCCAGTTTCACACTCCAGCTTGGTGTTGTTGTTGCCATTTAGCTGATGTTTTAGACACTCACTAAAACTGATGCCTTGGTTAGTTATTCTGGCAGCTATCACACCTCTGCTGGACAGGCATGGCCCTTAGCTCTGTCTCTGTACAAGACTACGACAAAAACAATAAGGACAGCCTTGCCAACAGACCACATTTTATTATCTAGAAGCCAAAATGACAAATGGGATTCATCCCTTAATCTACATGCTTGTTCTCCTGACATCATAGGATCCCTGCACAAAGCAAAACCGCTTTCAAGTACCGCCCCTCTGCCTGACCCCACGACCTGTGATGACTAGTGCTTTAGAAGAAGGTGACAGGAAGGGCAGGAAAGAATGAGTTGCTAGCACTGAATAATCCCTTATTAATATATCACCTTAAGGATCACAAGCAGAAAAGCAAAACATAAATCCCCACAAAAACAAACCCCCAAACTATCTCCATATGTAGAAAACCCCATAATTTCACTAAATCTAAAAGTCTGAACCCTGTTGAGAGCAACTTTTCACTTGGGTGAAATGACATTTGTTTGCTCACAGGGGAGACTGGAAAAAATGAGGATTTCACATCCTCTGACTTATTTTGTCAGGTTGAATTTGATCTTACCCACATCATCAGTTCAGACAGTGAACACCAAGAGCTCCAAGGGAAAGGAAACCAGACAGTTCATGAGAAGAAATAAGATCTTTTGAACATGAATATCACTGAATATCCCATCCTATCAGGCATGTGCATCTGCTAGAATTGCTTACCATCCTCAGCCTGATGGAGTTTCTACCTACATTGCTTCTGCTGAAGGAACACCATTCCTACCTTAATCCATACACTCCCACTGGCTTTCCCAGTGGGTTTCTAAAACCTAGGGCCCCAAATAAATTTCTTCATAGGAGGTTTCACAAAACCCAGAGCTAAAGCTACAGCAACTCAGCACTAGCCAACATCCCACCTGCAGGCCAAATCTCTCTCCTCCATCAGCAGGGCTGTAAAAGACAACAATGGGGAGCACAGAGTGCAACAACCCAATCAAGCTTGGTCCTTTCCACATCCCAGGCCTCAGTTTTGACTCTGAGGCTCAAATTTGACTCTGAGCATTACAACATGAAGAGCTGCCACCTTACAGCTCTGCAGGGACCAGCTGGCACTGAATGGGTGATCAGGTTGTTATTTCAGTGATGTGAACTCCCATAACATCTACAATGCTCCTCCCTATCCCTTCCTTGGGAAATCAGTGGTCAAGTCAGGAACTGAGCAACTGAGGGAAAACTTAAAATACCTTTCCATTCCTATCTGTAGATTAAAAAACAAACAAACAAACAAACAAACAAACAAACAACATAAAAAACCCATACAAACAAAATAACCAAAATCAAAAAGTCCACATCATCCAGCTCTTTTCATTAGCACTAATACTCAGATCTTCAAATATGCTAGTGTGCTCAATTCCTGTTGAATTATTTACAAATAAGGCAATTAAATATCTACAATCCAATCTTGATTGAATTAGGTGATCTATATATTTTCTTTAGATATTTAAACAAGTTTCTGAGTCATAATACAAGAGAATAAACAAAGGAAAACACATTTGCAGAGGCATCTCAATGATAAAAGACAGCAGGGATTAATAATCCTAAAAGTAGCATCCATGACAATAAGATAGCATTGCCTCTGCACACATTTAACACTTTGTTCTTATACACTCTGAAAGGTAAAGCTACTGGGGTTTTTGAGTTATTTTTGCTCGGCTGAGAAAGTCAGATAGGTATGAGCCACAAACATCTTTAAATTCTAGCCATAAAATACAGCAGGTGCAGCTTTGTCTCAGGACACACAAATTGCACCGCACAGGTTGGAAGGATGTGGAGTCTATATATACACAGTCTACTCTGGGACTGCATGATTAGGCCATGTGGGTCATTATAAAGAATAAAATGAACTGAAGGATTTTGCACAGTCAGAGAAGAAGAAGAAATGGTAGAAGCTTTAAGTAGGTTTAACAGACTGGAATCCAAATTTAGAGTGCTTTGGGATTAAACTGGAGTTTTAAGATTAGAAATCCATTTATAAGATCTGATAGGACTGAAGAAAAGGCATGTTAGTGTTCTCTGGCACTGGAGAAAGCAAAGCACCAGGCAACAAGAAGAGAGTCGCTCTCTCAGCATTATCATTACATTTAACAGGTCTGGTCTCTCTGTACCACAGATTGATAGAGAACACTGGAGACATCTTAAGAGCCTATGGGGCATCCACAGCAATGTCCCTGACAAGTCAGCAAGGTCCTTTCACTGTGTGTGCAGCAGGCCTGATGTGCTCCAGGGAGCACTGGATGTCTGAAGTGCCTGCTGGGCTCCTCATGCACAGCAAGCCCACCCCAAAGAGCTTGACAGACTTGCTCTTTGTCAGAGCATGTAACCATTGGAGCCACCCTCACCAGCCTCAGCAAAAGGAATTCTGCTGTACATGAGCTCAGCAATTTCACACACACTGGCGCTGGGGCAAGTTTGGAAGTATTAAACCGGTACACCAGAGACCCACAGCACAAGCCTCAGGTTACTATTAGTAAATACACCACTTTGAGGAGCCTGTCCCCAGTTCTGCCTTGTGCTTACGCAAGGCACAGTCAGTGCCTTCTGCTTGTTTGGCACCATTTATACCCACAGAACAATGAACTGTTAGAGTTATCCAGAGCTGGGAGAGGTCATGGATAGCTAAATGCAGACCACTGCTCAGCTGAGAGCCTTCTCAGAGGCTCACGCAGAGCCTGCCTCAGCATGTCATGGTTTGCAGTGATGCCAGGACACACCAAGCACTTGCAAGCAGACCCAGACACATGAAAGTTGTGCCCAAGGACAGACTTTAGCAGCAGTTATTGCTATGGTAGTATGAGAAAGCCAAAACTTTCTAAAAATAACCTGAACAGCAATTTCACAGCCTTTGTGTAGTCAAAATTGTTTAAATTCTTTCCTTAAGTAGACCTGAAGGTTTGACTGCAGTGATACAAACTTCTTTTATAGCAAAGACAGATACCCAAGCCCTTTATTTACCTGCATAGGTGACACACAAACCCAAACAATCCTTCTTCACTTTTAAACAATTCTTTCAGTCACATTGAGGGCAATAAGTTTCAGCTGCCCCTTATGCCTTTCATCTCTTGGAACTGACTCCTTTCCAAAAGTGACATATCACAGGGAGCCACATCATTTTTTGGAAGAAAGTGACTAGAAAGGAACTTAACAATTTAGGTAATCTTCATAATATAGGCAAGCTAAAAATCAGTTCTTAATTTGAACAATACTCCTCCCGTCTCGAAGGGTCTCTGTCTAAAAACCCCCTTATCCACAGACCTAACAGTGGGCTAAATTCCAGCAGTGTCACAAACTGCTTTGGCTACAAGTGTGACCAGATTCTTTTCTCCTCATGACCTGTGTTTGGTTGCACCTGCCTTTCTGTACACCTGTGAAAGGCCAAACTGTTTGGAAGTCATGGTTTACTCACGTAATTATTCATTTGCCAAGTCAGTAACAGCTTGCATGCCTCTGGCTGATCTGAGCAGTGTTTGCATAAACTACTTTTTTCTCATGGAGATACAGTTTTACTACCTCACATCTGCTGAACCTGCAGCCTCTCTGAGAGTGACTCAAAATGTTATCATTCTGTGTTTCCATGCATATCAGCTCAAGGCTTTCAGCTACCAAGTTCTGCTCACTTTAGCTGTACAACAGGAAGAATAAATGTCTCTTTCGACTTTTGCAGAATAAAAGAATGTAAACTGCATTAGCAGAGAATAATCCCTTTAAAGTCTAAGTGTAATTATCACACTATGATTATCCAAGAAATTTGAACAGCTTACAACATCAGTAATGCAGTATCTTGTTACAATTTTTAAAATATTTTAATAAGATTTTTCTGTGTAAGTAGCTATTTTCCCCCTAGGTAAGGTGTGTGTGTAAAGCTTAGGAAGATAATAATGGCTGTGACCTGATAGACCAGAAAAGCCATCTAGCAAAATATCTCCAAGAATACCCTAGAATGGATGCATACAGAAAGGAATAAATGCAAGGGAGCACAGGATAATGCTTGCACAGAATAGTCTCTCAGCATCCTGACATATGTTGCTCAGCACCTTTTTCAGCAAGAGACCACAGTGGTCAGTTTGATAATTTCAAACCCTAAAAAAGCTCTGATTACAAGAATAAAAACTGGGAATGTGCCTCTAGGAAAGTAGAATTGTACCCAAAAGATGAAGCAGTACCTGAAAACAAGACAAAATATGAATATAAGTCAGGTGGAACACCAAGGCCTGCATAGGATGAGCAATTCCCAGACTAGAAAGTCCTGATGGCAGATCCCACTTCAGAGAGAAAAAAAAAAATGCCAGCAGGGCTGTGCTGCCATTACACAGAAAGGTATAGGGAACAGGGAGGTGACAACAGCAGCAGACAATTTACAGAATCATGGCTAGCACACCTTGATGCCAGCTCACACCTGCATGAAACAGCAGCTGCCCTGCCTGCAGGGACTCGAGGGGCTGGCACTGTGCTCTCTCTCAGAGCTGAGGGCAGTACAGAGTATTTCTTTAACCTCCACAGACTGCTCTGGTGCCATGGCAACAGGAACAACAAATGAAAAGTAAGATAATATGAACTTTAAGCAGAATTTGTCATTTTCATAACTTCTGATTAAAATGGCTTCGAGAATTTTTTTGCAAATTCTTGCGCTTTTTTTGAGCCTCTTCTGTCAGTAATTTATTAGATTCTGCGATTTGAGCTTGCCTTCGCATCACTTTTCACAGGCAGATCCCCAGGTAATAATTATGCTTTGGCAGGTTTTTTTCCAGGCAACTTCTCCCATACCTTTTATAAAAACAGTGCCCAAAGCCCAATCCACTGGTGATAACTGTTCTTTGGAATTTTTCCCTCAAATTCCAGGTGGCAGCTGCTGCCGAGAGACAGAAAGTCACACAAAAGCTTGGGAACAAAGGCAACAGGAAGGACCCATTAGTATACCCCATAGCTTCCAAGGAACGGATACTTAAAAATAAAAACATTTTAGCATTTCTTTCCACCTTCAGTTTGCCATGTCATGGGGTTCTCTGCTCTTTGTGCTTTAGAAGACTTTTGCCCCTAACACCTTCCATAGCCAGCATGTAACAGAACTCCAGAAACCTGTGCCCTGGGACAGAGCCAGTGTTCTCACAGATATTGATGTTCCACGTGAAACTTCAGAACAAAGCAGCCTGCTGAAATTGCCACCCTGGTTCTCAGATCACCCTGTCCACTCTTTGGTGTAACCTCATGTGCTGCCAGAGGTTTTGTTCTTGCAGCACAGGACCACACCTGCATCGAGGAGTGAACTCATGCGTGTACAAATGGGTATCTAAAGGATATATCTGAAATCCAACTGTAGCACCTTTCACTGACTCTTCTGCATAGAGCACTTAATTGCCTTTAAAGAGTTTTGGAACATTTATCCACAAAACGTCTGGCTAGGTTTAGTAATGATAGCAGGTACTGTCAGTGAAATGGAATTCTTATTAAAGAGTTTGCACACCTTTCTGGCTTTGCAGGAAAAAAAAAATTAAAAAGAACCAGACAAACAACCAAATCACAAAAAAATCCTCCACATTAAGGTTTGTCTTCAGTTTCTGAAAGCTGGACCGAGCCTAGTGCAGCTGTGGCAGCAGGGTAATTGTGCCTGTGCTGTGACATCTGCGAGTCTGCCTCCTGCTCCCTTTTTCACTGCACTTCACCACTCGGCTGGAGCCAACCTCAGAGATGTGAGCCCACCACCACGGGAGGTTTTAGCCAAACCAAGGACTGAAGCAGTGAGCCACATAGCACAAAACATGAGCTGTTGCTGCAGAAACACCAGGCTCCCAGTGCAGTGCATCCCGTGCACACACATCCTCTGTGAACCGGGCACAGCTGGGGATACGCAGCACAGAACCCACCCACACACTGGTCCTGGGTCACTCGGCAAGTACGTGGGACTAACGACTGAACCAGCATTCGAATGTGGTGACTCATCGCAGCTTCCAAACCCTGCCTTTGCAGCGAAAAGAACTCACTGCCATGCAAAGCACCAGAAACTTCCCAGCCACCCCAGGCAAACCAGCAGAACTGAAGTGCTGTGGTCTCCTAGACTTGACCCACCTTTAACAAGCTGCCAGGGTGGCCCCTTTCGCCCTTCTGAGCAGCTCACAAGATGGAGAGCACATTTTTCTGATGTGTCACAGGCACCTACAGACAAACCTCCCCAAAACTGAGCAGGACTGCAAATCGGAAAAGCTCTTCTCCCACAGAGGTCAGTAATTACATGCTAAGGTACCACAATAGATCTTACCATACTTACAAATTTCTCCACCAAAAGAGCCTGACAGCTTTCTTATTGCAAAAATAATCCAGGTCACATAAAATAAAATTATTTTAAAAATCACAATTGTGAGCTAGAGGAAAGAATCAAAACCACACCTTCCTATCACAGAAACAGTACTTAAAGTAATATCTGCCTGCTTTTCTACCTTCTGAGAGCAGAGAGAAGAGATGTAGGATAGGAGCTCCAAGTCCTGAAGGTACTAGTAAGTTTTATTACCCCCACTGGCCTCACCCACACCTGCCTCCATGGGCCAGGATCTCCTTTGCAGCCTAGGTTTGGCACACCAGTCCCAGAGCACACTGCAAGAACAAGTCCCTCAGTTGGCCTGAGCTGTCTGGGGACCTGAGCCCAGCACCCCCAGCCTGCCCCATGGCTGTACAAGGATTGATGGTCCCAGCCAGGGCTGCACTGGGTGGTCCCACGGTCCTGGAAGGAAAAAAGCAGTGGTGGCCTCTAGAGGGAAAAAGTAAAGGACGTCACCTTTTGATAATGTCTCTGAGCCATGTACTTCAGTTAAACTCTTCTCCTGAGATCAATCTCAAAGGCTTCTCTTCAGTTAAAAAAGAATAAACAATTTTTGTGCAATCTTTATGATGCAGCTGTAAATGACTTTTTCCAACAGGGTCTGTACTTTATTAAGACAGGAATGTTGGCCACAGAGTGCTAGCAGGTAAATGCATTTAGTGAACTTTGATACCTCTGCAGTGCCATGGCATTGGAGACTGTCCATGGTCTGGCAGCTCATAAGGCAAATCCTGTGTGTATACTCACTGAATTAATGAGAATTATATCCAGTGCAAGCTGCTGCACTGCTGCTTTTCTCTTGGTGATATTTGTTTAGAGATAAATCCTGGAACTGCTGATTACACTGGCTCCTTCACTCTCTGTCAACCAGCAACCAAGAAAAGCTGTGCATTCATTTACAGATGCAAACCTAGAATATTACATGTTTCCCTTCAAATATCAGCACATCCTAATATACACAGGAATTAGAGCACAATGGCTGGGCATTAACCTGCAACAAATCGGAGGAAGCAAACACCAAATACCAATTATTGCACAAAATTCAGGCACACAGGGAATGATTAGGCACCTGCTAATTCCACTAAGGCTAAAACAGTGTGGTACTTTCCTCAAAGACAGTCACATGTAAAATATCCAAACTGATGAGCTCTGGCCCGCCACAGTATCTCAGTGAAGTGTTTGTGTCGGGTACAGAGCTGTTGTATGACCCACCATACAGCGTCCTGTTTGCTTTACCACCACACTCTGGGCTGTTCCCCTCTCCCCAGTACGGTACTGTGCAGCCAGACCCTACAGGAATGCAAGAGTCCTCTTCAAATATGCTTGTGATGGTTCTATTCAGTCTCTGCAACACCTGCCATGGGGGGACTTTCCAGCTGTTTGTTGCATGGATCAGATTGGATGGGGGAGAAAGGTACCAACAGTCTGAGATGTTACTACACCACTATTAGCTGCCCCATTAGCTAACTGGAAAAAACTGTAGAAATGCAGCTGAAATTCAAGCTTTCTTATAAGTTACGCCCAATATTTTCATCCTTCCCGACTCTGAAAGGAATTTTATTTTTCCCACTGAAAACAGATGTAGAAGGAAATGAGCAGAGAGTGTTGCGAGTTGTCCTGAACTGATCCAAAAGCCTGTGCTTATGGGTTTGTGTTTTGTAGGATTTTACCCCTGACATTCTGCCCATTTCACCTTCCACAGTACTAGCAGCTACTGAGAAAAAGACAGGACATATTCTCATCAAAATCTAAGGTCTGTTTCCAGTTAAGGGTGTAGTAAAATAACATGTCATTTATAAAATCAGATGGAAAAACCCAAAGAACAATTTAAAGACAGGCTGGTTTCTTCTCAGAAAAATAAATGTCAGCCCTAGCTTCACTTTTTCTTCTATGCTTAGGACAGACTGAGGAGAAAAGAGGTCACACGGTCCTTTCTGTCTCATGAGCTGAATATTTCCCTTATGCTTGCACTGTAAAAGTCTGTTGTAGCTAGCAGGACCTTTAACAAGCACACTGAAGCAGTTAGTGAGATCCAATTATTGCTTTCAGGTTGTTTTTAAATATTAACACAGTTGCCAAAGACCTACCTATTTTCCGTTGCCTGCCTGACTCAGGACACCCAAAGCACATCCCAGATGATTTTGTCTCAGCTCTCTGTTTACCACACCTCCTCTCCCAGCCTGCAAGCTCTGGTGAACTGAGTTCTTGTTTTGTACCCCCTCCTGTAGCAGCTGGCAAATGAGGCCCCACTTTGACAGATTCATGTGAATAACTGCTTTTAGTCAAAAAGATGGTTTACAAATTTAAGTTGATGTTTCTAACCAAAAACTAAATCAACGTGGCTTTCACTTGAAACACCATTGTTTCAGCAAAGCATTTGCTTCTTAAACAGCAAAAGAAATGATAGGATATTTAATTCCCTGATTAAATCCAAGAAGCAATGGATCCAGACTGATTTCTACCTATGCCCTGAGAGAATCCACATCTCTTATGGGAGTACTATGGCTGCCAGGCTATGGGATAAATAGATCTCACACTGTCTTGATGTTCTTGTACAATTTTATACCAGTTATAGTCAGAGTGGACTATTTAGCAGAAATTCTACATATTCTTGCCTCTGTGTATTCACTAACCACCATATTAGGGAGTATTTGTAATTTCTTTCTCTCTGGCTCATGAAGTACATATTTTATACTGTAGGGACACAGGTCCAGTGGGATATACTGTGAATGTCTCACCCTTTCTTCCTAACATACCCAAAAGTGCTGGCAATTCAGTGGGAATGGATTATCCAGCTCCACCCAAGCATGGACTTAAACTGTATGAGGGATTCCCAGTTTCTGGGCAAATGCATTGACCCCTGAGTTTAGTAAAAGGGAAAAATTAATCCTCTCCCGGGGGGGGGGGGGGGGGGGGGGGGGAAAAAATCCCAGGAGTAACTACTCAGAAAATTTGACCTGAATTGGTAAATAATTTTGGGATGATGTAAATACTATTTTCCCAACAAACTTACTGTTCACCAGATTTTTTTCCTTCTGACTTTACAGGACGTTTGGCTCATTTGAGGTCCCTCACTATAAGCATTAGATAACAAACAAGATTTTCTTTGTATACAGCTTGGCTAGAAAGTAATTCACAGTGGGATTCCTTAGTCCACACTTTAAAATCTGCAGTCTGGTTTTCTAGAGTGACCATCATCACAAAATTATCACCGTGAGGAACACAGCAGACAAAATGGCCACACTCACCCTCAAGAATGACATTCTCCCAAGTTAAAGGTCCCAAACTGCCTGACAGAATTGCCCTTTTCATAAGTCACTGGAAATATTAAAACTCCTGAGAAAAGCGGATGACACAGTATCAACCTCAGATACAAAGCAAAATGAAAGGGCAGCTAATTAGAGGTTTCACAAATATCAACAAGGCAAAGCTAGAGCAGAGCTTAGCCTGTGGGGAGGAAATGCTTTCTGACTACCCTGTGATTGAAAGCACAGCCGCGGTCACCACCACCACCACAAAGGACTGAGCATGTCCCTCTGGCCCCTCCATGGGCACAGCCACCAGGCAGTCCAGCCCCGGGAACGGGCGTTTGCTGAATCTCCTCACAAGCATTTTGTGCCTTCACCAGGGAGCTCTGCAAAGGATGAGGAGATGTCAGAGCAGTTTGTGTGAAAGATGCAGCAAAGATAAAGCACTCATTGGGTAAGCTTGGCACATTCCCACCAGCCTGCTCAGCGCTGGGACGTGGATGCTCTCAGCTAATGGGGCCCGACAGACTGAGCAACCAGAGACATTACTCAGGCTGAGATGTGTAATTAAACCATAAAGTGTATCCTGACACGGCTGCTGGGGACTAATCACAGGCCTTGGGGTCTGAAAGAGCATAAAGCTGTGAGGAGCGGCACCTGAGAGGTGTGATTAAAGAGGAAATCACGGGGTTTGTTATTCCTCCGGTCAGCCTCAGCCCCACGGGGAGGCCTCTGCCCCTGCCCTTTGCCATCTCCTTCAGCCACCATTGCTCCCACATGGCAAGTGGCCTCGGGGGAGGCACGGGGCCTCAAAGAGCACGAGCTTGGGGTGCAACTCACAGACTTGTTTCCGATTTTCCCTGTGGGGCTGCTATGGAACAGCAAAAGCACTGGCTTGGGCTGTTCCCCACAGAGACCTCTCAGACAGAGCCCTCTGCCGAGCTGCACATCACTTGCTGCCCTAGCTTGGAGGCAGGAATTCTCCTCATTTCAAGGCTTTTATCACCTGACAGTTTCCTCTGAGAGTCAATCAGTATAATTCAGAGATTTTTTCAATAACTTCCAGTGGCTCCACACACATGAACTAAACAGCCAGAGGACTACACAGAAACTCTGTGTGAAGGCAATTGTGTGGCCACAGCTCACGTCTGCCTCATCCCTGCAGCAATTTTCTTCACCCCTGACGGACTCAACACCCACTGCAGGTGGAGGGGGGAATTGGGGCACCTCAGGTCCCAGCTTGCCCCATGTGGGTCAGAGCTCTGTGACTGAAAGCGAGGAATCTGGTGTGAATCAGCCCAAAACCCAACAGATTCAGAATGAGGAGACCCCATTGACATGTCGGAAAACCTAGAGGATCCATGGCCACTCAAGCTCTTTTGGGGCCATTTCTAGGGGAACCTCACTGGAGCGAGGAGCCAACAGCAAACCTGCACCTTTACTAGGTTGAGAAGAAATCTGGAAAGCTAAAGAAGCAGGATTTATTTTAATACTTTAATTTTACTTCTATTATGATATACAGAAAGTGACCCATGGTGCTGAGGAGGGCAGGGGAGCCCAAGGAAAATGAAGTACTGGAGAAGGTGATGGATCAAAGCCAATGGAGCAAATGAGGATATGTGTGAGGATGAGCTGTCCTAACAAATCTTTAGAGCTTCTTTTTTAAACCTTAACCAAAGAAACCCATTCTCTAAGCCAGCTGTGTTTTTACAGCCCCAGCATTCCCCCTTCAGCTCTGTCTGGGCTTTAACATGCAGATCCCATGGTAGCACAGGGAGAGAGGCAGCTTCAGCCAATTTTCAGTGATCAGGGGAATGGTTGCAGTAACTGTCCTCGTACTGCTAACCTCACAGCGCTTGGCATACTTAGGAAACCATTATTTCCACACAGAGAATATATCACCACTGATGAATCTTGCGAAAAAGATTAGGGGTAAAAAGGTTGAGGGCTGTAGCTGACGTTAGAGCAGGGTGCTGTTTTCACTGTGTCACGGCTCAGCTGGTATCTTGCAGCCCAGTCTTTCCCAAGGGCTTGATAGCACAGTCACTTTTATGGCCCCATGCTTAAATGGAACAGTTTGGCCTTCAGATGCAACAATAGCTTACGTGCAGGACTCCCTAAAAGCGCAGGTCCCCGGAGGGGAGCATGAGGATGTCTACAGGAATGAGCTGGCTGTGGCCCGAAGCGGCAGAGCAGATTCGTGTAATCCCTTATAGACCAAAGAGAGGAGTTAATCATTTTCCAGGCAGTGCTTCAAATTGGATCACTAGGGATATCTGCAAAGATTCCAAAAGAAATGTTCCTGATGCTCATTAATGTGTTCCCAGTGACGTACGAGATGCACACGCGCACCGAGAAAGCAGAAGTTAGCCTGGAAAAAAACCCAGCTCATATGAAAAGGTGCACTTACAGTAAATTTCATTGCAAGGGACTCATTCAGTTCCAGCACAAATAATGACTCCCACTGCCCTTCCACGTGTGCTCCCAGCAAGGGGTGAGGGAGCGGGATGCAGGGCATGTGTACAGCCCAGCTTCCACCCTTGAAAACTCCAAGGGGCCACGCTCTGTTTCCATAACACTTTTTACATGCTTACTTTTATGGGTCTCTTGATGACAATCTAAATCCTGCCTGTTCTTCAATAAACCATTAATCTTCCAGATAGAGTTCAGGGAAGTTGCTGTGAAGCAATAAAATGCATGTTTCCAGAGCCCAGAGGGAACAAAAAGGAAAAAAACAAAGTGAAAGGGAGAGACACTGTTTCTGATAGACAAATTCCTGACTCGCAAGGATTGGGGGGCATGTGGGGTTATCTCCCCAGATCCTGCCTGGAACATGTCCCTCCCCTCACCACACCCTGAAGCCACTTTGAGTGTAACATTTGTGAGAAGGCCCACCTGCCAACATCACTCTCTGCATAAGAAAGGGGCTGGTGACCCCTTTGACTCCCATCTTCGTGGCCCAGAAGGCTTTTGTGCATGGTGCCAGCTGGGACTGTGCTTTGGTGATCTTCACTGCCCCTGCTAGGCCTGCCTTGGAGGTCGGTGAGGAGAGGGCTCCACCATTCCCCACCCGCCAGTGACTTCAGCAGCCACCTCACATCACCCAGCTTACAGACTTGCTGCTGCTTTTGCAGAATGAAGCATAAAATGTCTCCTCTTCGTCTTCAAATTACTTCCTTCGGTGTGCTGAGGGCACCAGTCTCACAGAGCCAGTGGCACAAAAGCCATCAAGTACCCACACCAAGGCTGGTCAATCCTGTCCTGGGTTTGCATTTGAACTGATGACCCACAGTAGAAGTTACAAATTCTGTGCCCCACTTTATAACAGGATAAATGAACACGATCCCTTGTGCTTCCAGGCCCCTATAAAATTGATGGTAACCATATGTCAGTGTGTGTAGCTGGTAGGAAAGCACGTACTGCGCTGCTCAGAAGAGATGGTAGCAGGCAGCATTAAAGAGTGCCAAGGAATAGAAAAAAATCAGGTTCAACCTGACTTAAGTGCCTTAAGCTATGTCTTTTATGCAGTAAAGAAAAAGAAGGCAAGGATAGGCCTGAAAAAAATAATTTCCCTGGGCTATGGTCCTGTAGAAAAATGGTAGAAAAGGGAGAAAAAATAGGCACATCAAGAAGACACATACAGATATAAGCACAATTATTGGACTTTACCAGTTCAAACTGACACAGCTCTCAACAGAAAAATGAGGGAAGATTCACTTTCTGTCTAGACATCATAAATAAATAAATACAAGGACTCAGAGAGACTAGTACTATTACTCTCAGCTCCTGGGTTTCTGATATTTCTCTGGCACATGTGTATCTCACAAATATTCCTATACAGGACACTTTTAGTCCCAAAGCTCTGTCTATTCTATATGAATGGTTTGTAGTCTTCTTTCCACATGAATATAATGTTCTCGTTGTTCCTGAGGATAGTACTCCACAAGACAAACTAAAAGTCACAGAAGAGAAGTTGTGGAAAAAATCCTTTTTACTGACAGAAGAAATCCTGGGATCTTTTGAATGTTCTTCATGAGCTTTATTACAAAACTAATGCATAGTGCACTGTGTAAATGTCTACACAAACTGTAAGTAAAGTACCTATTGATCACCTGAAGCAATAAAAGCCTTGAGCAGCCACCTCTAAGGCAGCATTTTTCTTGCCACTGCAGCATGATGAAGGTCAGCCCTTTCAGCAGCCATTTGCACCTCTGCAGAAGTGAGCTGCATGATTATTTTAATCTGGTCTTGAAGTCTTGATGAATATAGAAGAAAAAAACCTCTACAGTGAGCATCCATCTGAGGTACACATCCTGGCCAAAGAACAGCTAATTAGATATGACTGAAGTTAATTATGTGTAACATTGAGCAGATAGACCCTGAGAAACAGAATGTGACAGGGCTGCTGCTGCTGTTGCCTCCAGTGGAGGCACAATGAGCTGTTTCTCAGTAAACATGGGTAGGTGCTACCATCACATCACCCCCTGGCCTCAGTGTCATTTCTTAGATAACACTCACCCTTGTAAACAAATTCAACAGCATCCTTTGGTGTAAAATCCTGTGCAGCTGATGAAGATTAACCCATACTCAGTGCATATCCCCCGAATTTCCACAGTGCTCTCATGCGGTGATGAGTGAGGAAAGTCAGACCTGGAGAAATGTCCCAGTGGTGCTTGGGCTTTCATCAAGCCCAGCACTGCTCCGTGCTTCTACAAGTTCCCTGTTTCCCAGTGCAGTGGCAGCACGGTGCTTGCAGGCTGGAAAGCAATTACTGACACTCAGTGGTTGCTGCTGCTGACAGGACTGGCAGTTGCAATGAGTCATTTGGTAACATCAGATATTTGTAAGGAAAACCATGGGATGGGTCTTCCCCTAAGGCCTTAAAAGAGGCACCACTGGGGCTCTCCTGTGTTATGTTCAAGCCTGTGTGCTGCTGTATCACTCCATGCCTATTGTTAAAAAATAGCAGCATCAGTTTTTCTCCTCCTCTCTCTTCTCTTACAGGAAACCTTGTTCAATTAGTTTATCCTGTTCTGAGGAAAGAGAGGGGGGATGTACATCCTTAGAGGTGCACAGTTTATATTTCCTCCTGAGGAGAAGGAAAGAGCAAGCTTCTGTGCATTGGCTAGGGTGGAATTCAAAACCACTTGCATATCCCACATCCTCTCTCCTGCAGTGTTTAGCTGATGTTTTCATTGCTGGGATGAGACACAGCTGTCCCAGGGAGGGCTAGGCTGAGGACCAGCCCCACAGCAGGCTGCTCCAGGTCCAGCATTCATAGGTAAGCTGCAGGGCCTGGAGGCATCTCACAGTTCCATCTAAACAGCTGGAGTTCAAACCAGAGGAAATTCTTCAATTCTTTAATTGATTCCTTCTCCAAGGCCAAACAATTTTTCTGCCTTTTCTCACTTTCCATCAGAGCTCAGCACTCTAAAATTCTCAATGTAGTTATCTTCACATCAGCCTTAGGCAGGGAAGGTGTGCTCTTCTTTAAAGTTTATAAAAGGGAGTCTTAGCCAAAGCAAGTAATTTTCCAGAGTACCACAGTGAACCTGGAGCTGAAGGGGGAACTGAATTTAGTCTCCCATATCCCAGAACTACTGTTCTCCAGCTCTCAACAATGCAAAAAAAACCCTGTTACATGGCTTCTGTGGGCCTGAGGAGGGAAGAGCTGAAATGTTCCAAGTGCTATAAATTGGCATTTGTTGCCAGTAACAACTGTTGCATCTAGTAGTATTAAGGACGGGAAAAAATTGTTGTTCCTAAGTGGGCAAGAGTTCTGTATTTATACCAAATCTTTAATCTAAAATTCACAAGCATTTCATTTCTATCAGAAACATCTCATATTTTCAGACACCAGTATAAGAAGCATCATATGATAATCAAGAGAAGCACAGGCCAGTTGAACAGATTACTGAGGGACAGAGCTGGGAACACAGTCTGTAATGCATCATCCAATTGCCTTTATTATCCTTTTTTAGTCAATTATTTGTGTGGTAAAAGCCTCAGTCTAACCTCAGTCTAACGCAAACTAGAACTCTACCCAAACTAAACAAACCAACCTTGAAAAATTGGTTGATTTTTTGATTCTTTTCCATTTTCTTGCCCGGTTGAGCTGGTTACAGAAGTGTCAATGAACTAAGAAGGTGTAGCTATTTTTGGCCATACACAGTAGGACCTGCAGAGCTGTGTAAAAATGGAAAAAATACAAAAGTAAATCAACCAAATATACAGAGGAAAATATGATCAGTGCATGAAAGCCAAAACCCCGAACAATTTTACTAACTTTTATGCCTCTTAGAACCAACTGTTAACTCAGGAAGAAATCATCTTCCCACTAGGACAAGTTCTAAAAAGATCGTAACATGACCATGGTAAGTAAACGAACACAGGAGAGCATGGCCCAACTTTGTCACAATGGCTCCCGGCACATCCAATTATTCTGTGCTGCACCGCCTTTGAGCATCTCTGAGAATGCTCATTTTTTATGTGGTAGGGACGCCTTTCCATCTGAAATATTTAGATGAAAATTAAAGGTAGGTGGTTTTACCTCTTGGTTGAAATGGCTGTGATAAAGGCATGGTCTTCCCTGGGGACCTGTGTACCCCTATCCTCAAGCAGCACACATACCCTTGGCCAGCATCATGCACTGAGAACCTAGAAACAGTAATGACTGCTGGAATTTACCCATTTCCTTCCTTTCCAACTCTTTGAGTATAGATTTGATTATTTGTGTGGGTGTGGGCACTTGTCTGAGAAAGGGACAGATCCAGGGAACACACTGCAAGAGGGCCGAGCTAAGGAGGGAAGTTTTGCAGTGAGTTGTAGCACATGAAGTTCCTGGCCTTAGCACCACCTGTGACCTGTGCTCTGGCCCTGGGAAAGTGGATTCCCTTGTTCACCTTCCTTCTCTGGTTAACTCTCCCCTGGGAGAGCTTAGGAGATCCTGTGCCTGGGGAAGAGATGGGTTCTGCATTCCCCCTTCATTAATTCAGCAGGTTCAGCCATTGAATGAGTAACCTCACAGGTGTGTCTGAACATGATGTACAGGTAGGATTGACAGGTCCTATCCCAGTGTGGCAACCTTGAGAGCTGGTATTTCTATTTTCAATAGGTCCTGGAGGCAGCCCATGTACACAGGCCACGTGTGGCCATCTTCTTTTCTCTCAAAGGGGTTATGTGTTAACTACTGCAGCAAACGTATGAGGTATAGCACTGCCGAGAAATGGGAGCCTAATAATATGTTCTTTTAAAGAAGAATGCATTTGTAAAAAAAAATCACCTCCGTTCAGTCAAATTACAGTCAATTATCCGGCCTTCAAGCCAAGACCTATTAGCTCTGAATCTAACTTAACTCAGTTACTGAAGCACAGTGGAAATGTCATTCATTTTGGAAAAAACAATGTTATTACCTTTTACTCCTTAGTAGTCAAAAGGATTTTGAAATAAGATTAATGGGAAGAAATTTTTTTCCTTCTATCCATAGCTTTTGAAGATTAGCAGCACTTCTTTTATTTTGGAATAATAGCAACCTGGCAGTCTTGGGTCACTGGGCTGTCTTCAAGACATCATTGCATTCACTTGCACATGCATCTAACTTTTATAGCTAAATAGATTTTTGCTGCTTTTTTTTTTTTCCTCCCGGTGTCATCAAAATACTGTTTTGGACAAATGCCTTAGGACAAAGGCAGGCACATTCAAAACTTTCTACATGCTTTCTCCAGCCCCACAACCCAAGGATAGCTCCATCAGAGCCTTCAAGAAGATGGCCACATTTCTGTGTTTAGTAACTCTTTTCAGCGTAAATAGGCCCTGGAGCAGGCGGTGTTTCCCTTTCTAGCAGCTCGTATTAAAACAAGAAACTGCTGGAATAAGCTACACCTTTTTGATCCATGCAGCAGAGCTGCAATTTACATTTTGTTCTGTTTTCCCTCCTTATCACCAGTGCTGTCAGAAGTTTGTTGATTGATTGTTGTGGCAATGGAAACACTGGGTAAATGTGGGAGATGCAGTGTTTTGGAGTGACCCGCTATTCCAGGACACCGCGGCTGTCCCGGGAGAGCGCTCGGCTGCAGGGAAACACAGCCCTCTGATGGGGAGCTTCAGGTCCACAGCAGCTTGTGACCAGGCCCCAGAATTATTTAATAGGGAGTGAGTGAAGAGACCAGTGCACAGGGGAGCCTGTTTTGTGGGAAAGCGAGCAGATATAACTTTTTGGCAACCTGATTTTTGAAACAACCTCAAATAACCTCTTGGAGCAGGTCTTGACCAGTGCTGGTGAATCTGTACACGTAATTCAACAGATTTAGGGAAGCTCAGCGTTGCCTCTAAACATTTATCCCCTTCTTAGGGAGGCAGATTCTGAAAACCTCCTCTCTACGTAAAACTGAGAATGACAGAGCAGCAGTGAGACCCAGGGTCAAAGTTTGTGACAAAGCCAGCTGTGTGCCATGGCCAAGCAGTGGAAATCCAGTGGGATTTGAGATCTGTGTCAGATACTTGTCCATAACCTCAATCCCAGCCCACTCAATTTGCTACAACGCAAATCTAACTCTGAAACTCAAAATGCAAACATGTCCAGAGGCTGAATAAGCAACACAAGTTTCCATAGCAGTTTTGCCAGCCTCCCCAGGGGCTCCCCAGCACCCCCAGGTCTTTGCAGAAGGGTGTCCCTGTGGCCCTGCTTCCACACACTCACCATCTGAGTGTGCTGCCCAACAGCCAACAGGGACCAAAGGTGGATTTGGAGCACCTGGCTCAGCCCTGCAGTCAGCCCACAGCTGCAGTACTGTAAAGCTCAAGGAATCATTTCAAAAAGAGGCTAGGAAAAGGATCCTGCAGGAATTGTGCCCAGCCTTGTTACTGGAAATCTATTTGATGTAGCGAACGAACATGGAGACTTTTCCAGGAAATGTGTTTCTTTATTTAAATAAAATTAGTGCCAGTAGAAACAGTAAACTTTAAATACATGAGACAATTATATACAACTCGATGTTAGGAATTATATACATCAGTTTTTTACAGATACAAATACATTTATACCAAAAGTAAAGAACGAAGGAGAAAGCAATGGAAAATGTGACAACTTGCACATGTCAGTCTCATTTGGAAAGTTTCAGGATTCAAGTGATTCCAGGCAAAGTGCCAAACTTAATTTGGCTCCTTTCAAACTTAAAACAGCCCCTTTTAGAGTAAATCTACCAAAAAGCTTTATATGGTCTGATCCAAAGTTCAGTGAAGCCGATGGAAAAACTCGAGCTGCCTTCAGTCTGCCCCGTTCAGGCCCTTTGCGAGCACAATGGAGCCTTTGTCCTGCCGTGCCTAAAGAGAGACAGTGATCCCTGATCCCTGATCCCTGCATCCCATTAACCCTCTGAGCCCTGCCCAGCGGCAGCACACTCTGGCTTCAGTTCATTTCTGCTCTTCAGCATTCATGTTTTTCGAGCTGTCTCTCAAGCTCTAATGCCAGTGGATAAATCACAGAGCTATTTTAGTGCAGGAAATACATGGAGATATTTTGCAAATATTTTGCTGTGCAACGCTTTAGATTCAGGCTCTTCAGCCCTCATGCTTCAAAACTAATCAAAACACTGTAATAAGTTATTATAAAACATAAGGTATGATTGAAATATTAATTTTCTTCTTTGTATTAATTTTTACTTCTTTTAAAAGTGCAATAATTTAGCAACAGATTTCATGAGCATTTGAAAAATGTCACAGTACCATTAAATTGAGGGAGGGGGAAGTCTGTGGTGGCTTTAAAAACTAGTAACTAATAGCTTTATAGAAATGCATGTGTCACATGCAAGCTGATTAAAAAAAATGTAACACAATGCTTACCTACACTGGCTTAAACAAAGCAAAAAGTCTAGATTCCTTAATGATGTAAATGGGTACACTTTTACTGACCTCAAACAGAGAATTTAACTCCAATAGAGAAGCACAAAATCTTGCCCATCCCTGACTCAGCTGAGAATTTCAGTGGGGCCAGGAATTCACCCTTGCTAGGTTTAATTCCATTCAGAATTCCACCTATTTTTCAAGGGAGTGTAACAGAGCAGCATCTGAGCCTTTCGACATCTTACAGCCTGTAAGAAAAATCTCTAAACATCTCCTTCAACTCACAGATCTTTGCCTTTAGTGACCAAATGTACACATCTTTAACAAATACAAAAGCAAAAAAGTAAACCACCTTTCCTGTTCGTAACTCAGTCACAGGCTGGATTGCAGCAGAAGGTGGTGAACCTGACCCAACCAGCACAGGTATAACTTCAGCAAAGACACAGATAAGTGTCATGGGTCTGGAGACAGGCTTTACAAACTGCACAGGAACTCAGTGCCTCTTTTCTTCTGCCTCGTCTTTCATTCTTTCTGTACCTAAAGTCAGTCTCCAGCCATGCTGCAATCTCCTTTCAAGTACAGCATCAATAAATTTTCAGCTGTTGAGGCCTCATTGAGCAAAGGTGCTGTTGGCTGTGGTTTGTCATAAGAAAAACACAGTAAGAGTATTTCTAGTCTATCACAGCTTTGTGTGAATGAGCATTACCAATCATCTTTAAGAACCAGGCACTTGTATGAGGGTAACTTCCCCAAACATTTCCCAGATATTTACAGAATTCTGAAATATGCGGAGACATGCCAGTAATAATTACCTCATTAGAAAATACGTATATATTCACCATGTTCTTAGCCTTCATAGTAGGAAATAATAATGAAAAAATTAAAATCAAGCAACCCAATTACGTGCAAGTTACACTTTGAAGTTGGGTACCACTGCTTCCTTGTCCAGCCAGCTCTCAGGAACACCTTGGGCCCAGGAGCACAGATACCTGTTCAGAGTTCATTGGAGAGCAGAAAAGTAGGGCCACAAGTTCTCAGAGGGAGCTCCACTCATGCTTTGGCAGCTGATCAGGGGAGCCCTGCGAGTGCTAGGAGTCCTTATGGATGTTTTCCACAGAACCCTCGGTGCTCTCGTTGAGGGGCGTTTCTGACACCTCCCCGAGTTCCGTGTCCAGCACTTCCTCCTGGATGGTGAAGTGCACATCTGGGGAGGAGGACTCGGAGCTCACGCTGCTGCCTTCCATGGAGCAGATGGCACAGGACAGGGAGGGCACCATGCTCTCCTGCAGCATGTTCAGCATCATGGGGATCTGCACGGATTTCAGCCCTGCCACCGTTGGCAGAGGCTTTACAGCTTCCCCCCATTCTCTCTCCTCATCTTTGTAGAGCAGAAGCAAATTGGATGACTTCTCTTTTCTTTTGGATTTCATGTAGCCAAGCATTATTCCTATCAGGAAGATCCCATAGAAAGACATGACAATCAGAATGTAAAAATACTCGTTGCTGTTGTTCTTCTCTGTGCTGGGGGATTCAGCATCAAGCATAGCTTGGGTCACATTTGCATGGTCCATCTTCAGCATGGAAAGTGTTTTGCCACAGCTAAAGCCTAGAGGAGAATGTAAATGGATATGCAAGGTCAAACTTCAGAGCAAAGATGTAAAAGAAACACCTGGAGAAAGGTTACCCCAAACTCTTATTCCTTATTCCTTGTAATTGTAAGCTTGCAAACCCCACACCTGATTGAAGCTCTCAGCCTATTATACCTCTGCATTAGTATTGTAAGTGAATGAACTCTTATTCAGATACAGGAAACATTAAAGGAAAGAAAACATATAATGTTAAATTATCTTGGGTTCAATGCTGAATTATAAAACCCCCAATCCATATGATTAAAGAAAGAAAACTATATAGAAATTCTCTGCTAGGCACTTAAACATAGTTTTGTGTTACTTGATCATGTTTCCATGGTGGGGGAAAGTTAGAAGTATTATTTTGTTCAGTGATGCAGGAAAAAAATAATCAGAAAGCAACTTACGCTGGTATGCAAATAATTCCTCCTTTTGCAAAGCTCAAGAGACCTTTCCTCTACCAAATGCCGGGTGTTCTGAAAACTTTCCTCTGCTGCAGTTGGAATAAATAGCTCTCAAGAAATGTTTCATCACGTGTTTTAGAGGCACAGTTTATAATAGTTTTGTGTTGGAGTCAACAGATGAACTTGAAGGATTGCAGTTCAACCCACTGAACTCTTAACAGCTGTGAAAAGAAAAAGAGTTGGGAATTCAGATTTTACTCTTTCCTAACCAGTTCCACACTGGCTCTTTCAGCTTGTGAATCTGCTCCTTTAACATCCCAGTTGCTAAATCTGATCTCTTACCCTGAGAGCTGCTACACAAAATGGAAAACCTGTAGATCGTTATTCTGTGTTAACTTACAGAAAAATATAGATGTGAATTTTAGATTTGACACTACAAGTTATTTACATATCCGCTATACATAGTCTTCCCTAAAGAAATGGAGGAGGAAACAAGTTCTTTTCTTTGGTCAGGACTACTGACAAAGCTTTGGAAAGTGCAGAACCAAGTGGTGACTTTCAACCCCTGCTGCAGCTCCACTTCGCCACAAGGTGAGGGGCTGGGAAGAACCGGGCTCTGAGTCTCGAGTTAGTTTTGGATGGATATGTGCTGGTGCTGCCTAACTTTGGGCATCAAATCAGCAGCTGCAGGATCTAGGTTCTCCATATAGTCAGTGGAAGGGCTCAGACTCCCCCAGGGAGCAATTTGGAGCTCCTGAAGTTTGCAGCTGCCTTCTGCCTCCAGAGAAGCAGCTAAGAGTTAATGCTCTGTGCATGATATTACACCTAAATAGGGGCCAGGGCCACTGAGTTAATGATGACTGAAGTATAAAAGGTTGTTACCAGTTCCTGGGCAGAGGGATGCTCTCTGAGTGACTGCTGCAGGCTGCTGGGCTGCACAGGACACCTCACAGCCCACGGGGGAGGGCAGTTGAGATGCAGCCTGGCTTGCAGGGCCCACAGAGTTCCCAGTCATCAGCTCAGTGGTACAGGAGCCTCTGAGACCCCTTTCCAACACGTAAGCAACAGCCCAGGCCATGGGAAGAAGGAGGCCCAGCTTGCACCTTAGGGATTTCATTTCCTTATCCTCTCCATCCCCGTTCTTCACACACAAAGCCCAATTAGTCAGGGCCCACATGTGAATGTCACCCCTTCTGCAAAGCTTCAAGGATGTTTATGTAACAGAACACTCCACTTCCAGAAAGCAGTAGACTGGTGCTGGAGTTTCCCAACGGTAGGTCTGGGGTTTTTTTCCTGCAGTCACTGGTGGATTCTTTGCATAGACAGCAAATTCTTTTCCAAACACTGCCCTTACAATCCCTCTGAGGTAAAGGCAGATAGGATTAACTTCTCTTCACATGCAGGAAAAGGCAAGAGAGAAAAGTTAAGCAACTTTAGATGTAGATGAGCATTCGAGAAAAGACAGAATTGTATCTGTATTTGGAACCAACATTTTCCATCATTTCTCTGAAGGACTACAGAAAGGAAAAAATTACATTAGCCAGATTGCCCTCTCTGCACCTTAAAATAGAGGATCCTCCCTTTAGGATGTTGGTTTTATCTCCCTGTGCATTCCCATGTGATAGCTCAGGAGCTGTTGATGTTGGACTAACGTCTACTGGGATTTCATCTGACAAAATCTGTCTGCAGCATCAGCTTGCCAAGTCTGAATTCTTCTTCCCTGTTCCCGACAAATTACCAAGCAGGCAACAAGAGCATATCAACTGTAGGCTAAAGCAGAACTCAGAGCAAGCCTCTGGATTTTCTAGTTAACTTTAGGGAATATTTACTTCACAACTTTCTCAGCTCCATGTGATATCTTGCCCTCCCCATTCAGCTCTAGAAATTTGGGGGTTGAAAAACTAAAGACAACGTGTCAGATTTTAGCAACACCTTGTGCAGGAGTTTCACAGACTTGTGAGGAAGTGCCTTGCATTTTTGGGTCAATGAAAATTGGCTCAGGACAAGGAGAAATCCTTTCTCTCTGCCCATGAAACCCTCTTGGAAGTTGCTCGATCCTGGGAACAAGACCAACTAAAGCCTGTCATCAGTGTCACCACTCACCTGGACACAGAGGCACATCCAGAGGCACCCCACAGCTCCCAGCAGTAAGCCAGCAGACCAGCTCTTCTGTAGGCCCCTGCATGTGCAAACAGAATCCTTTATTTGCTCCAAACCCTCGTATTCTTCACATAGGTGAAGCCCTGTACAAAATTACCAAGAAGAACTGGAGCACCCAACAGGAACACAGGAAGACTTCTCAGGTATATCCATAGATTTATGCAATTCCCCGAAAGTTTAACTGAAAATTGACTGGATTGCATAATTCTGCAGAGTTATTGACGAAAACTCTTTGTAACTATGTTTATTTTGGCTAGCTGATGACATCTCTCCTCCATCTGTTAGCCCATGGTTCTTAAAAACAGTTTAATTTTGAAAAAGCCTGCAAGGAATTTCTGATCCTTCTATAGACATGAAGAGGAGGAAAAGAAAGACATTGGGGAATAACTACCTGAAAAACATATGCCACTTGCTTACTGATGCCATCACTCAGCTTTCCCAAGCTGTACTCAGTAGAAACTGTAATTTTGTCTAAAAACAAGACCTAGAAAATTAAAACTTGGAGTTTTAGTTCAAAATTATATTTGCTGCAAATTATATTGTAAAGCCATTGATCACAGCAAAAAGCTTGTTTAATTTCAAATAACTTCTTTTTAAGTTAAGCTTACTAGCTACTTTTTTGATGTCTCTTTCTTTCATCCTTTCAGATCAATTCTTTTCCCCAAACTTCAGAGATTTTTCCTGAAATTTCATTTACACATCTCCTATGCTTTCAGCAATTGCCTCTCACGTGTTCCTCTTCACTTTCTTTGCACTCACCCTAAACAAGGCTACATATTTAAGAATAATCCTCATGCTGTTGCTACCACCTTCCATATTCCCCCTTTGGAAAACATTCAGGCCAATAAAGCAGAGTAACAGCCAGGCACTCCAACAATGAAAAGGTCACAACATAGTTGTTGATGCCAGATTTTTTTTCTCAAGGTCCCTGTCTCCTAGAGAGCCTTTTGTGGCAGCAACCTCCGTCACCAAAGGACGCAAACGTTGAGGCTTGAGGCATCCCACGGGGCAGGAATTCACAACATGGCTTAAGGGATCATATAATGTGAGCCCTTTCTCCAAATAAAAATGTGAGGACAGTCAGAAAACTGAACAAAGACACAATCTATTACAAAGACAACATGAAACCTCCTTAGAGACCCAGATGACTCTGCAGGCTGCCTTGGAAAACATATGCCTAACCCTTCATTACGGGCATAATCCATGGTCTGATGCTGCATTTATCTGCCTTGCCCCAGTTAGTGAGTTAATAAGACTAAAGACACCAAACAATTGTTAAAAGGCCAGCTCCTATGGGAAGCTGAGCCTGTTTGATGAGTGTTTGCTGACAGTACCACACTAAAGAGTACTTGAGTATGTGCTTATTTAGAGTTATCTGATTAAAAAAAAAAAGAAAAAGAAAAGAGAAACAGGAAGGACAGAGGAGTTGGGTTTATTCCTGCACATGCACATCTAATGAAAGTAATGTTTGGTAATTTACTGCTAGGGCAAAAAGGAAGGGAGAGTTTTGCCATTCAAGTATGAACTTATTTTTGATTTAGACCTTCCAGAACTACAGTTGGCAAAGGACGACCAACCAGTGGTGATCAAAAAGATGACCAATACATTTCACTCACATACATTACTTCAATTGAAGTAAAGTTGGAGCTGCTTTTGACACCATAAAAGAAGACATGATAAAATAGATCTTTGTGGTCCTGATCTGGTCCTGCACTTAAGGACCTGTCACGCTGAGAGGCACACACTAACTTTCAGTGCTGCTACCAAACCCCTTTGGACCTGAGCCAAAGCCCCCTAAAGTTACTGGCAGTGTCTCTCCTAAAACAAACGTCAGCACCTGATCCTTTCAAGTTCTGTGCAATTCAGTGAAGCCTGTGAATGTGTTGGAATAAAAGCTAGTCCAAAAGCAGCAATACACTCCTCCCAGAGTAGGCAATGAGGGGTAGAAGTAGCACAAGCCACCCACATGCCTCCTCACTATTAAGTGTACTAAGTTTGAAATTTCTGAGCTTTACTATGTGCTCTTAACGCTCCTATGCCTCATCAGTTCAGCCACTTAAGTGAAAACATCAAATAATACCCACAAATTTCTTGTGCTGGGAGGCACAGCATGGCAGATCACCACCCAAAAAGGCAACAGCCACTGTGTCCACAAGCACAAGGGCTAGGTTGGCATTTGAGCCACTCGCACACGGCTCTAGGTTCTGTGTCATTTTCCATCACTCTCCCTTATTTTTCATACTGCAGAAATAGACGACATCCTTCATAGACTTGACACAAGCAATTTCTAGAGGAAGATGGCAATTTCCTCAGTGTCATCCATAATATGCTGTGTTGCCATCTGGATGCCAAATGGGAGTTATGGTCTGATCTGTTATGAACCATAAAAAACTTAATAAAATGCTACAGCTCTGCCTTGTTACCTTACACCCTTCACTGACGAAAACATGCAAATATCACTCCAGAAGAGGCATGCATCAGCCTTCTCTCCAACTTTAGAGTTCAGTTTGCTTTAATTCAAATTTTATTTAACACTCGTAGCGGATCCATATTTGTGAAACTTGAAATTTCTCAGGCCTTCTCTGCACACAGGGCAGCAAAAAAATGTTTTAATCAATAGAAGCAAATACAGGGTTTAGTAGCATCTCACAGCCAAGGTGACCATCTGCACTCTGTCTCAGCTCTAGCAGTGCCACGAGATTTCCCAGAAGCCACATCTGGAGTGTGCAATTGCTCTCCAAGCACACAACAAAGATCTGTAAAAACAAATTGGCTTCAGATCCTGAGAGATGACAAGCAACAGAAAACCTCAATGATATCTGTAATAACAGTTCAGACTAAATTTAGCATTTACTGTAAGGCATGTGTTGTGAGAGTCTTGGAGTTTCAGAGAGGCATTCCATTTCAACCTCTAAACTGAACTTCAGGAAGCTAGGAGTGACTGCAAACAGAGCAGAAACAGGTAACTCTCATGATAGGAATAGCAAGAAATTACATAAAAAAAAAATAAAAACTTTTCAGTGGTTAATATGAGAATCTGAGTTCAAAGTCATCACCGCCTCAATTCTGCTTCCTGTAGCTAGGTCAGGTTGCAAAGTCATTTTATTAACATAAATTTCCATGCAATAAAATGAAACCTATCCTTCACATTACCTTACCCTTTTCCTTTAATGGGACACACTGAATGTAGTGATGCTTGATTTGAAAATGCTTTTTATTTTATTTTTTCTTTACTTTTTCTTTCCCCAAATATAATTCTCTGTTGGATGCACTACCTTTAAAAAAGGTACATTAATTCACAGCTTACTTTGCTTTTGGAGTCAAATAGTAGATTCAGCTGCTCTGTATGGCTCAACTGTGTTCAACATTATTTGCTTCTGTTTTGATCCAAAACAGCAAGCAAAAGACAAAATTCTGGATGTCACAAAAAACAAAAAAATCAAGAGCCTTTAATTGTGATTAGGAGAAAATCACTGACAAATCCAAACACACAATTCTTTCTCTTCAGCAAAGAGAGAGTTCTTGCTCTCCCAGCTATGGAAAGGTCCTTATTTAGGTCCATTCATTCTACCTGAACAGCTTCTAGCTCTAATCTGTTCAGAATTAACACTCTGATTTACCTTAGTGAAGGCTTTTCAACTACAAATTGTAGATTAAGGGATATGTATCAATATTTATAGGGCATTTGAAAAATTCCTCTGCATGCCGCATGAAGATCTCAGGGGTTATTTGTTTTGTTTTGGTTTGGTTTTTTTTTGTTGTTTGTTTGTTTGTTTTTTGTTAATTTTAAGACTTTCTATGACAAGAGAAATTCAGCAATGCCAGCAATTGCTAAGTATAAGAAATAAAGAGGACAAAATCACTGAAAATATTTAAGTGCTCAGCTTGAACCCTTACCTGACCACAGATCATTAATTGAAGATCATTAGAAAAGTTAAGAGACGCTTGCCCAGCATAAGGTAGAAAGCTTAAGGAGACACTGATAAACATCTAGCTGTCCAGTGAAACACAACCAGAGATCAAATAGGAAAGCATGCATTCATTCCCTGTGCCAGGAAACATTTTGTTAGAATGGGTTCACACCAGCTGGGACCCTGCTGCCTTTCTGAGTAGGAGCAGCTACACACTACCTGTTGGCACTTACACAAGTTCATGTCTCACCCCAGGTAATCTCCTTTTCCTCCTCACTTCTGGGGCCTATGGAGAAAATGGCATGGTCATTTTGCTTTGAGCTTTTTAGAAAAATGATATTTGGAAGCCAAGGAGAACAGGGGAGCAGGATCCTCTCTCATTAAATGGACGTGCCAAGGTTCACACATGCAGTGACTTCATTCACCCACATTCAGAAGCATAACTGTTTTCAAAGTTGGTCACACTTCAAAGAACTTGAGAAGAAAAACAAACAGACAAAAATATAATCATGAGGGAAACCACAGACTCTGAAATCAAGGAGACAGCTCTTACTTAGTCCTACTAAAGCACAGCAATGTGGGTTTAATTTTCATACACCAAGAAATGGTAAAGACACCAACATTTAACAATGCAAGTTCTGTCTCAGACATGCCCAGAGCTCTCACTGAATCCAGTAGGATTTTAGTGAGCGTTAGGATTACAACTGCTAATACAAGGCAGGGTACAGTCTGGCTTCCAGCATGGTCTGTGTCTGTTTTTCTGCTTTAAGATTAAAGTATCTGCCAGTACTATAAGGGGTACTTCATACCAAGTTTTAACAGTGCTCTTGAAAACGCAGCATGCAAAAGATTGGAAACAGAGAGGGAGATCATCATGGCATTTACTACAGGAACAATTCTATCCCTTTGGGAACTCACACCATACAGTAAAGACTACAACCCGAGTGTCACAGTGATACTCCATCCTCCAGGAAAGAAAACACGTGCAGAAATAAGTGTAGGGCAGAGATGAAAGGAACTGAAAGTGCTATCACAGTAGCACACATCCAGTCCAGCCAAAGTAAAAGCACTCGCAAGACCTCAGAGGAACAACCCACATTTTTTTTTCATTGTTATTTCTTCCAATCCCACAAAACTAGTCGACAAAGAAAGCAGCAGCCTATCCTTGTTTCACAGCCATGTCAGTAAAACGTCCCAGGTCACCGTGACCTTGAGTGTGTGTGAGATTTTCATTTTCACATCAATACCAGATGCTGAGCCCTCTCCCTCTGATATTCACTTTTCTACAACATCAGTCACCCCGCATCATGTGTGTTTGTAGCACTCCCTCTGAGTTTTGATTGTGAAGCTTCCACATTTAACTGTAGCTGTTACAGCAAACATCCATTAATTTCAGCTCTCAACCCTGTTGACCTGAATCTTCATGGGATTTCAAATACAGCTTAGATTACATCACTGCTGTTCTCTACAGCAGTCCCCTTTCAAGCTGAAGCAACTAAGATAGCACTTCAGTTTGATCTATTACATCTTGGCATCTGTTGACTGTATTCACTTTTTAGAGCATTCACTTTTTAAAATATTCAGAACAGCTATTTGTATTCTTATTCCAAAAGTCTGCTTCGGAAGCACAACAACAGGAACAAAATAGCAACCTGGCGTGTAAAGAGCATCAATAGAATGAACCCCAGGTGTACAGCAAAGAGGGCAGAAAGAATACAAAAGAGGCAGAGGAGGCATCCTCTCCAAAGGGAAGGATTCTGCAAGGCAGCAAGCTGTGATTTCTGAAACCTGAGGCTAAGATTTGTTTCCGTGTTTCAGTATTTTGGTATTAGTCCTCATAGCCACAGCTGTGAGTGTGCAGGGAAAGGGTCCCTAAACGCACTGTGTAGAGAATGGGTTGTAGGCAATGCAGCATCATGCCAGCTCTAACAAGACAGGATTCCTTTCTTCTTAACAGTTAGGAAAACTTTATTTCCTTCAGTTAACACAAGCACTCCTTATCCAGCCTTGCATGGACAACTGATGGAGTTTGAATAATGTAATCCTCCACTACCAGGACCTTGGCTAATGTAACAGCCTCCTGAACCCTCCTGCATGAAAGACATTTGGACAGAGTTCCAAGAGACCTGGAAAAGCCAAAGGAGAAGCCCTGCTGACATCTCCCTCATCATTGCTGCGAGAGGCCACCCTGCAGATCAGGGGTTTGCACGTGGCATCAAACTGAACCAAGTGTGCAGCCCCCTGGGAAGCAGTGCCATATTCCATGCTGGGAATGTGCCCACAGCACCCATGGAAAACTGCCCCTGTGCCATGTGGGGAACAGAAACAGGGGAGAGAGCACACATCGACACTGCAAGAAGGCTGAGCAAAGGAATCCAAATTAAATTCCCTAATGGATTCTTTAAAAAATGATACCAAAGAAAAATAATTTAGCAACATAAAAATGCCTACTCTAGGCAGGGGTGGTTTACTTGCAAATGATAAAACCAGTAGGGATGTATTTTTCAAATGCAATCCTTTATATCTCAGTGGGCAGACATGAAAAAATAATTGTTAAAGCAAAGATAACCATTGTTTTGATGGAATTGTGCTTTTAGAACTTAGGGGAAAACACTCTCTTCCTCTCTTGGCTGCTTGTAACATGTGAATAATCAGCCCAAAGTAAACAACATGTGGTCTTGTGTGGTCTTTTTCTCTTCATATGAGGTTGGTATTTCACTTGAAACTAGGAAGTGACAGGAAGTGGGGAGTTCTGTGCAGATACAGGAGACCTTGTCTTTTCCCAACAAGCTCTGGAAATGCAGTGTGTTTGAAGAAAAATATCATTCATGTTGCAGACAGGAAATGCAAAAAAAAACCCCCAACAATACATCTAAACACATAGAATGAATAAATATTCCTTTGAGTCATATAACTAAAGAATTTGGTGTAGCCTTATTTACAACATTTCCTGACTCTCTCATGAGCCCTCAATGCTCCAGTGTCACTGAGTACCATTCAATTGTTAAACTGAAGTGTTAAAGGAGTTCCTGAAAGCAACATAAGTGCTGCATTATTTGCAATATAATTCTTGATGTGTGGTGGTTGCTCACATAAATCATGCAGTCAGGGAAGTGAAGGAGTGCTCTGGCAGACAGAAAGGCTCAGCACAGCAGAGTCTGTGCTCCCCTTGCTGTTGCACTGCAGGCAAGGAGCTGCTTTCTTCAGGAAGGCTCCTGAAAGGATGATGAATGTTTAACATGCTGCTACCCATTTTCACATCAATATGGGCTGTGGAAATTTTGTGTTGGTTTTCTGAACCTCTGTTTGCTCACCCAGCCTCAGCATGCCCTGACTGCTCCCACCATGGCAGGGCATGCACACAGAGCATCAACTCAGGAGTTTTCCAGCTGCCTGCTCCCTTTCCCTACCCCAAAACCTCCCTCCCACACGACCTATCCATATTCCCATCAGTCCAGCCCTCCCTCTGTATGGTTTTGACCTCCACCCTGCCCAGCCATTCAACCCAGCTCAGCCAAAGCCCAGGAGAGGTTTGCTCCCTGCAGGCACTCACAGGATTTGGCTGGGTCCCTGTGTCCGACGGACTCAGCTTTGTGCTCTGTGGAGTACAGAGGCAAGAGGACACAGCCTACTCTTACATAAAAAATCCTTCCACTGGAAGCCATTGCTTTGAATACTGGGACTTAAGTGGTCCTTGCCTTCATTTCTGGGCTTCCCACCTTCTGAGTTAAACATCCTGCCATCTTCTCCCTCTGGGGCTCCTGTCCCTCGCCTTTGATTTCTCCCAAATTATCTCATTTTCACCATCAGTCCTTCAAAAAACAGGGTGCCAAAGCATCTCCTTAAAACCCCTCTAAAATCAACCTACTATCTTTTAGTAGTAGGGTGGGAAGTGAGACAGAAAAAAGATTTTAAATAACATTAAAATACTACAGAAAATACTCATGTGCACTCAGTACCACATCCTTATACTTATCCATACCTTCTGTGTCTTTTGTCTGACATTACTGGCTATGAACACAATGTGTCACATCAAACCAAATTGCTGTGTTTGTGCTGGGGCAGGACTGTGTTTTTCTGGAGCAAAATATCTCTCATTTCTCTGAGCCCTGAAATAGCAATCACACCCCATAAGTTTGTGAAGCACTCTCAGAAATGGGACAGCTCTGCAGGGTTCCAAGTGCTTTCCAGCACCTCCCTTCAAGAAGAAGCTGCCCAAAGCAGTTCCTTCCTTCTCCCCAAAGATAAATTCTCCTTGCCAGACATCCCTGGGGGTGCAGCTCAGCACCTTGACTCCCCCACCACCAGCACTAGGGCCAGTGCAAGGCACATTCCAGGAATGCTTCCAGCCAGAGTGTCTGTGCTTCCAGCTCCTAACTCTCCTCCTTTTCCTGAAAGTTCATCCATGCTTTATTCAGATTTTTTTTTTTTTTAATTTCAAATCATTGCTCATTTGAAAGCAGAGAGGGGTGCATCTATTCTGAAAGATTCCCTACCCAGATCCTCATTACCTGGTATATCCTATTAGGATTGGAGCACAGACCAAGAAAATATTAATGTGAATTCATTTGCATTTGTAAATAACAGATTTAAATGAAAGAGTGAATGCAGATTTAACAGCTTTAGGATTAGCTAGAAGCATAAGCAAAAAAAGAACTAAGAAAAAAACTCAGAAAAATTTTAAAAAGACCGTTCTTTGGAATTAAGGAGTTTTGAAAATTAAGCTTTATGATTTGCTGCTGAACCAACCAACAAGTCAAAATATTGTCATTATTTTTCCCTACACCCAAGAACTAACAAGGTAAACAAAATAAAGTCCAGAAAATGTTTTGTTCTATTATGAAGTCTTTTTTTTTTTAATCAGAATCTGAAGATTACTACAGAACACAACTAAAATGTAAACAACAGAAGATTGCCAGCGATGAGCTGTGCCAGGGTGCAAGTTTGAAATTACAAGAGTAGAACCATCTTGTTCTAGACTCCTTTGTGATGTGGGGGTGAATAAGACAAAATTAATCCCTTCCAGTTATGTGAAGGATGAAAAGCAGCTGCAGAGTCACTCAAACAGGCACTGATCAGAAATCCCTGAGGATACCACACCCCTTAACTCCAGGATCAGCAGGGTCTGCCCTGCCTCTGCTCCTGCGGCTCTCTCAGAAGGCAAGGCTGAGCTGACAGACATCACAGGATCCCAAAAGTACCCGGTAGGAAGCTAACAGACCCCCGTGCAGCCAGAGGGCTGCTCCTTCACAGACACCCACTACACTTCATTTTAAGGAAAGAAAGCTTCTCTTTTATTACAGGCACTCAACCAGCACAGGCACAGCCTGGGAACTGCTCAATTCCACAGGACACAGCAAACCCACACAGAGATCATTCCCCACTGAAGTCACTGGGTTGGTTTGTTTTTCTGTAAGGTGAATCATATTCTGCCCTTTGGGTTTAATACCTAAATCCTCTTCTAGAAAAGATTCCTTTCAGCTCAGCTCTGTAAATTGCCTCATAACCTCATATCCCACTGATGTCAATAGCAACAAGGGTTGGTCACCTCTCCGCTGTGCCCCAGAACACCACATTTGTGTTACTGCAAACCTGCCCCTTTGCAGCCACCTCCGGCTCTCACAGTTTAGTGTTTGCTGGTCTCTGGTACATCTCTGCCATTAGTTCCCTCTCAAACACAACTCACACAGACTCTCTTTGGTATTAAACCACAACAGGTTTCCTATGGGTGGGAGTTGTGATAGATGCTGTCTCTTCATTCAAAATCTCAGTGTGGGGAAGTTCAGGTCATCACTAAAACACCAAGTAGTCTTTTCAGGTTTTTTGGTGTTTGGCTTGTGTCTTTTTATCCAGCCCCCCATGACTGGTTTCAGGGTCGGATGAAACTCAAAAAGGAAAGAAAATAAAACACAGACATTAATTTGGGTACCCAGTGCCCAGACACTTCCAATGAATTGCCCCATGCCTTGCTGTAATTTAGCTCAGGAAAGCAGCCATTTTACTAAATGAAAGATATTAGAAGTCTTATGAGTAAAGTGAGCTTATGCTTCGCCCCCTAATTCATTAGCATTTTCATTTAATTTCTCTTATTTTACTCAACCCTTCATTTCAGAACTGGTCAAGTTACAACCCCATAGGTTCATTATCACATGGAAAAATCCACGTGCCAGGCCACTGCCATAGACTGCAGTAGCTCCTTTAGAGCAGTGACTCCAGCAGGAGGGAGCTGCACATCCCCAGCCCGGCCTTCCCCCTCAGCCCGTTACCATGGCTACCAGCGATGCTCAGGAGATGAGATTGCCATGGCACCGAGGCAGGAGAGGCTGCCCGGGGCAGGGCACACACTCCCCATTCTAGATGCCACCGTTTTATTTAATTAGGGAATGGAATGTAGCCAATTACACACAGGTAATGCAGATTTCTGGGGCCATTTTTGTTGGACTAAATTTAGGAGAGGTTCTAACCCAGCTTTAAAAACAAGTGGCAAAACCACATGAGCTTGTTAACAAAATAAATCACAGACAAAACATCTCAGATTTCTATTGTTGTAACAATAAAGTGAGGGAAATTAATGTGGACTAAACATGAGTAAAAACCAAATGAGGATCCCTCACATCTAAATGAACTCCATTGCACTTTCTAAAGATGAAAGGTGGAGGCTTCCTTCCGAGGAGGCAGATACAGTGCAAGGAAAACTAAGCAAGCAGCAATCTCCTCTGTACCAGGATTTTTAATTCTGGAGATTTGTCCACCACTGGGGGTGTTAAAAACTCAGTCTGTGTGACTCACAGGCACTCTTCAGCAGGACCATGTTATCACCCCTATTTAATAACTCCCCCCATTTGATCAGATACCCTGCAGCACTGAGATACTCATCTCACACCACTGAGCTGTTGCCAAGACACCATTCATACTTCTGACTCCCCATTAACATCAGCTAATAATCTTCTGCCCATTGGCTTCCAAAGCACTCCAGAAGGATCCAAGGCTGCTCTAAGAAAACAGGGAAAGAGAAAAAAGCTTCTTGCTCCTGCAAGCAGTCAAATTAAGTTTAGCCCATGGCTTTTGCATGCCTCAGATAACCAGGAAACCAGAATAATAAAATCCTAAATCCATTACTTTAATCATTTGGGGATCTGAGTTGTGAATTTTGAATTACAACTTGCTAGGAGTTGGCAGGAGCAATTAAACTTTAAAAAGCAGACATGACCACAGGTTCCCCTGTTTCCACCCGTTTCTCCCTTGAGTGCTAACAAGGTTTCTCTCTCTCTCTCTGCTAACATCCATAACTGTGCCACTCCTCCCTCCCGGGAAGCCCACAGCACACCCCCTCCACTTCTCAGCTGCTTTCCTATTTTGCTCCAAACACAGAGGATTTGAGCAGAGGTTCAGGCAGGGGCACAGAAACCGTTCATCCTGAGCAAAGCTTTTGGGATCAGCATCCCGGGGCTGGGGCCGGGGAAAGCCCTGCTGCAGAGGCCAGCCAGCACTGCTGTTCCTCAGCACAGACAAAGTCAGGGAGACAGAAAAATTCCAGCCAGCCTCATCTCACCCCATCATTTTGCTCTGACTGAAACAAACTGTTATCTTTGAACCTACTCTCCTCCTAGGATGCAATCACAGCACTTGTGAAATGCTGCTGCTTCTGCAACACTAAACCCACAGTGGGGAAATCAGTCCTGTAGATCTGAGTCTGAGCAGGAGCCACAGACACTCAGTAACCAGCACGTTTCCAGGGCTCTGTGTACCCGGCCTTGCAGTGCTAACACTCAACCTGTGTCTTTAGCCTTCGGCAGGAAGGTAACGCTGGCACAGGGAGGTGAATGCCAAGGCTGCTGCAGGAAGCCAACAGAGAAATAAATGCCCAACCTCTACTGCATCAACCGGACTGTTCTTACCCTCAGGTAGGTTTGTGTCAGATCTTATTTCAGCTGAACTTGATATTAGCCTTCAGAACAGGTAAGAAAAAAGAAATCCTTACATCTATGAAAAAAATACTGCAGGCAAATAAAAGAGGGATAAGAACCCCAAACCAACACTTTTTTTTTTGAGGTTGGTGTGATGATACCTGGGTGTGAGAAGTGGAGATTTCTGACTTGCACCCTTCATTCTGTCACTGGACACATCATTTGCTCCAGGACTGAGAGGAAAACACAACTGGGTCACTGCCCGGCAGGAAGATGACCTCCAAGGAGGTCAAGGGCTCTCCCCTAAAGCAGGAAAACTACAAAGGATGGATTCAGAAGAGATAAAGATTTTTTTTATTTTGCTTTGCCTCACTGTTGTGAAATAGACAGTCAAAATCCTTTCAAAATAAATAAAGTAGGACTGGGAAGATAATTCTTTACAAAAATGGAAGGTATTGCTTTTTTCTTGATCCAAAATGTGAGGAAATCAGGTCAGAACGATGGGTCTTTGCTCTTGTGGGAGATTCCCAAATTCACAGGAAAACAAATGCCACTGCTGCTCACCAAGTCATCTACTGCACGCAACTGCTGTCGTAACTGAGTCATTGACAAGCTACAAACATTTCCCACAATTTTCCAGTAAGGTTGTGGGGCTGTTTTTGTCTAGTGACTGAAAAGAAGAAAAAAAAGTCAGCTCCAGCACAAAAATCCTGAGTTACATTTTAAATATTACTTAAATTATAACTCAATAGTATAAATGTCTGTTGCCGCCCTTCACACCTACTGACAGCTGAGTTTTCTCACACTGCAGTTTCAGGGAATGAATGCACTCACTGTGCCCCAAGATACTCATACAGCTGCCTTTTAAGACTATCACATGGACCAGCAGAGAAACACCAGTAGGGATTTTTTTGCTTTGAAACTACCAATACCAACACTTCAGTTCATTAGCTGAGGAAATAAAAAAAGTTCAAGTAAATGATCCAACCTCATACAGTCTGAGTTACTGATTCCCTCAGTGCTGCAGGAGCATTCACCCCCGGAGTGGCTGCAGTGACGAGGGGCTGTGTGACACTTGTTTGCTGATGTCCCCAGCACCCCACGCTGGTTGGGGACCCCATGACTAAGGTGGGTGGCCTGTGCAGTTGCAGGGGAGCCAGGCTGCTCCACCTCTGCAAACACCTCCAGAGGTGATGCCTGGTCACACCAAAAAACTCCTTGAGGCAGAGACAGCTTGAGGTATAAACTCCAGAATAAAACAGATGAAGAGAAGGGATAATGAAGAGGATTAAAATTTCAATATACTTTAGAAAAAATTCTGACGATTCTGTCAACTCAGTTAATACAGAAAGCCTTTTGCTGCAGCTGACACGTGCTTCTGATCTTAAAAATGATTTATAAGTTAGGAGTAAGATACCAGATGTGGAGATGATGCAAGCATTTGAGACGCCTCAATCTTTAAAGCCATTTCTCTCTGAAAACTATGAGAAAGGTCTTGGCAGCAAAATCATAAAGTTTTTTAAAAAGAGCAGAAAGATACTAATTGTTTCTTAAGGGAAGCTGGGAAGAAAATCAAAGCAGGACTATGGAACAGTGGAAGCTGGCTCTAATTTTCTACAGCCTCTGCTAAAGGTTACCACAGCAGTGTCCTTCGCTGTATAAAGTCAGTGTCTCCGAGGAATGAGCTCAGACCCGAGGCTGCCGTCAGGAGGAAAAGCTCCCTTCGCCCGGCCGGCTTTGTGCAAGGCTGGCCCAGCACAGGGAGCGGCGGCGCCGCGGCTGCAGCGCTGCCTTGGGAAGGCGCGGCTCGGCTCCGCTCTCCCGGCCCCGCTCCGGGAAAGGGCCGGGGCGGGAGCCCGGCCACCGCCACTGTCCCCAGCCCGGCCACCGCCACTGTCCCCAGCCCGGGGAAAGGCTGGGGCGGGAGCCCGGCCACCGCCACTGTCCCCAGCCCGGCCACCGCCACTGTCCCCAGCCCGGGAAAAGGCTGGGGCGGGAGCCCGGCCACAGCCACTGTCCCCATGGCACTGCCAATGCTCCCGCTCCGGGCACACAAGGGAATATCCGGAGACTCAGACGCATACAGGGAGAAGAGAGCATGGAAGAAAAGGAACCAAACGATTCTTAAAAGAGTTCTTAAACAAAAAGCTGAAAGAAGCCAGGGAGTTGGCTGTAATCTCAGCCCTAAGAGGGAAAGAAAATGTAAATGGTGTCAGCATGTGTTCCTAAAGAGACTTTCCAAGGCTTTGTTGCACTGATTCAGCACAGGATTCTTCAAATCACCACGGGCTAGAAATTTCTATCACAATAAAGCTGTTCTGAGTACTACTGGAGCTTTCTTGAAAAAGTAAATAAACAAAGACAAACAGATGGAAATAATTATCATTTGAATACTTGGAATTGTTGGAGTGCAGTTTTCAACTATCCCAGATTGGTCTGGGCCCTAAAAACCAATCCAAACTTTTTCTAGCTAAGGCTGGAGAAGAGAAAAAAAAAGAGAACTCGCTCCTGGCATAACCATGTGGGAGGTTCCTGGGCTCTGGCCCTCTCCAGCACACAATCCATGAGCCCTGAAGGACAGCCTGGCGCCCCCACCTTGGAGTGGGACACCCAGGGAGGGCTCCGGCAGTACAGGTGTTTGACCAGGCACTTACTGTGGCACCAAGGGCCAGGAGGACGGTTTAGCTGCTGTCAGCAAAGGAGAGGGGCAGCCAGCACAGAGGGGGATGGAGAAGGGGTGAAGGGGCAGCATCCTGGCACCAGGAGTGCAGCCTGCAGTCAGTTAAACTGTCAGACATCACATGGCAATTCAGCACCTTGTTCAATGTTAACTATGGAATATGTAGACAAAAAAAGAAAGGTGTCAGGATAATGTAAATCTTTTTTCTTTTCCTTTTTTATTTTTTATCAGGTTTTCTATTTCCCACTGAATTGGGGCTGCTACAGACCAGCAACACTGGCTATTCACAAATCCTCAAGCTAGAGGCTGAGGACAGCAATCTTTGCTTTCATGGCAGACATTTCTCAAATGGAATTCATTCTCTCCACCAAATTAGCTGACCCTTGCACAAGGACCACAAAGACAGGGTGGCTACACACCTGCACAGTGCCCTGAGCACAGGCTGCTGCAGGTGACTCTTGGTAGCCACAGCCCCACTGTTCCAGCATTTCAGACAAAATCCTATCTAGAAATCTCTGCCAGTCAGGACTTACAGAGAGCATCATGCCTCCTGTGGAAGCAATCCATTTTATCTACATCTTTCTGTAAATTCTGTAAAACAATTAAAAAAGACAAAACATCAGTTATGGGAAAAAGCACACCAGAAAGATCTGACCAGCCCATGGTATAATGAAAAGTTACTGGTAGAAAATAAAACTGGTAGAAGGAAATGGAAAAATGGTTTAAAAACAAGTATCCCTTAGTAGCACTGGGAGAAATTCTGGGGAAAGTCCCAAATCTCATCTATTTATGAAAACATTAGGAAAATTACTGCAAAATACAAGGAGGCACACCCCTCATCAGCAAAACACTGCCCTCAACTAAACCTGGCACCTGCCAGTCCTGGAAAACCTCAGATAATCCATTACTAAGCACATGGAGGAACAACTATATTGGAGATACTTTCAAATAAATATTTCAGAAATTTATCAATATTTCAAATAAAAATTAAAGAAATTTCTGAAAGAAATTTTAGCACATTTTACTTATAACATCCTTGGAGAGACATCAAACAGTTCAGCAGGAACCACCACCCCCCGAAGCTCCATGGTGGTCTGCACCAGGAAGGAACAACCCAAAACCTTCTGGCCCTAATTCTGCCCTGTTGCAGGTCACCTACACAATGTTTGCCTGTGCCTGTCGGCCTGTGGGAGTGCAGAGGCACAGACAGATATCCCACTGGAGCGGGACTCAATCAAAAACTTATCAACCCATTTTGACAGAGAAATTACTCTTGAAAAGTCTCCCTTTTTTGATTCTCCTGTTGTTTTACAGCTCTTACACAACTTTGGCGAGAAGGGGAGGAAAGTGAATGTGCTGCTGAATGGGCCAGATTGCTTATTGGCATTCTCAGCCTTCCTGCTAATTATGTTACGCTGCTTTAGCTGGAACACACCAAGTCCTGAATTGCAACAAAATTAAGCAAAATCACTTCATTTCCAAGAAACCTGGCAGAAATACCAAGTAAACGGGTGTAAGACCCAGAGAACTGATGAAACATTAAATGCCTAATGAGTTTCAGTAAATGGCTTCCTTACAGCTTGTTAAACATCCACAACCCACCTTCCAACTACACTGCACAACAGGAACTACACTTTACAAATCGTTCTTCAGTCTTGTAAGCTATACGCTTAAGATTTAAAAACAACTTATACAAATATGGTACTAGGAAATGTACCAAAAATAGAGAGTTTGCTGAAAAATTCCTGATACAAATCTTATTTCACAAAAACTGAACTGTATCTGACCCGCATTATTAAGATAAAGCTCTAACTCAAAGGCTGTATTAATAGTTAAGCATCCAGGAGGCTTAACTATTTTTTACCAGGTTGGGATACAATGAATTTTGGGAATTTGATAGACAGTCTCTTGCTATTAATAATCTCATTTTTCAAAATAGTGCTTCTTTCTCTTTTAACCTCTCTAGGAGCCTAAAGTAGCAGAAACTTGATGGAAATTTACTCTACGTAAGGAAACTTATTCAATGTAAGGATCTACATCAAAGTCTCACAATTTCAGAGGAATAAAGGTCACCAGCCACCAGGCTTGTTGCCAAATACTACTGTGACTGCACATCAATAGGAAGCCATATAAACTTTTCCACTATATTCACAAAATTGTCTCTCAATTATCTGCAAATAATGACCAAAACAAAAACCAAACAACCTACCCAACCTTGCGACCAATGGAAGGCATTACAGTTCCAGAGAAAGAAATAAACATACACTTGTAATAAAGTGGGAAAGGGTACAGTGGAATACATTAAAATTGAGGGGCTAGGGACTTAAATATGGTACATGTCCTTTCCTGCTGTTGCACTTGGCAATGCTGAGTTACCCCAGAAGTCTGATATAAAACATCTTTTTGACATTCCACGCACGACAGGCTGAACTGAGCACACTGAACCCACCCAACTCCTAACAGGGAAAAAATGTTTACTTTTCTACTAACCACCTTGTCCTGGGGACCAGGCAGCAATTTGGGGATGCCCATCCAGGACCCCCTGCAGATGGAGGTGCCCCGATGGCCAGCCCTGTGCAAGGTCTCTACGCTGGGCAGGGAGGCAGCGAAAGCCAAGCACATGAAGCAGGAATGAAATGCTTAAGCCAGTCTATATAATGAAATCTGGGATTCAAATAATGGAGACATTACTTGCTAAAAGCCACAGGTATCTATTTTAATCACAGCTAGAGAAAATCCTTGCCAACACTGTCTGGAACTTTCAGCCACCCACACCTGCCATCCCTCCAGCCCCCACAGCTGGATTCATGCTGGACAGGCGCGGGCAGACACAGCCCCACTGCCACCAGCCCTGCCCTCAGGTCCAGCTTCAGCAGTCCACATGCAGGACATTCAGCTGCCCTGCCTGGGAACATGCCCTAATTCCTCAGTTATCACTGGCACCTTTCATCCCAAAGCAGAAACTTTCCTCCCACTGCCTCCCCAGCACAAAAAGGCACATTTATCATCTGTTCCCCGGCTTGCTGAAGGCAGACAAATCCACTTTATATCAATTCTAGGGAAAGTCAGAGTTCCCTTTCCACACCACTCCCCTTTGACCTGCAGGAGAACATTGAAAAGGGAGGGTAGGTGCCAGCCCAGACATTCCCAGCACTTCTCTGGGACAGCAGGAAAGGACAGGTACTGTTCTGAACACAACACAGGCCTGGGACTTTAACCTTTAGTGCCAAGAGAGAAATTCTACACGCACAGAAATAACAACAGGGTTTTAAAACTATTTTTCCTAAGTATTACAACTGTTTTTTAAAAAAAATTACTCACCTTTTCAACTGTTTGGGTACTCCCTTTCCCTGCTGCCACCTCTGGATTTTTTTGTTGACAATAGCAACTCGGGTCTACAATGTTTTTATTTGTACTTTTATTGTATCTGTTTTGGATCCCACACCTCTGTAATGGCTGCATTGACATATTGTTTGATATGGTTACATTTATCCTTCCTGAAATTAGTTGCTGCAAAAAATACCTACTGTAGTAGTTCCAAACTTAATTCTCTTTACTAAAGAGACTCCGAACAGCATTTTATTAGCTACAAATATCTAAAAAAAAAAAAAAAAAAAAAAAAATCAGTTAAAGTGAATCATATTATCCTAAATGATGTGAAATAAGTTTTCAGTCTTAAACCCTCCCAGTATTTTTGAAAGAATCAAATAAACAACTATTTTGGATATAACTGAATCTAGAGGAAGCTGGAGCCTTCTCATGGCTGGTTAAAGGGATAAACAAAAATACCAGCTATACAGCAAGGAAGGTTTGACATTTTGTCAGCACTATGACTCTGGGCATTTGGGGAACCTGTAGAGACACAAAAAAGGGAAAAAGAGGCTTCTGTTAAAATGTGAGCTAGTAGTCAAAAGTTGAAATTTAAGTGCTTAAGATCTCTTAAGAAGTTCAACTGCAAGCATCTAATACCTGACGCTTCAACACACAAACTTAGGGAAAGTTACACACCAAATACAAGTCCTAGCACAATTGGATAGGAAAAAAATGTCATAACCCTACAGCTTTACATCAGGTATTACCCACAGCCAGTGCTTTTAAAACCAGGTAAGTGGCAGATCATGTGTAAACAAAAATTGACCAAACACAGTTAATTTTCCTGCAGTAAAATCCAGGCTAACCTGGTAATTCTTGCTCCTGCATTCAGTCCAAAATAGTCACTCATATTTGAAACATTTGACAATAATGAGCACATTTCTATATTATCACCTCTGTACCACTGAAAAAACTGGATGTACAGGGCCCAATCTGTGAAATTAATTTTATTTTTGAAACATGATATCCAATTACAAATAAATAATTCATACAATATAACTCAATTAGGATATACAATGTTCAGGCAGTTCATAGTAACAACCAAGATCACATCGAAAATGAGTTTACATTAAATAACCCATTACAACAATATACAGTTGGTCATTCAATTAACGTTTCAGCCTGGTCCAAGGTGTAGGCAAGTTGAAAATTGTTCCTCTTACGAGTATAGAAACAGATGTACACTATTTTATACCGAGTCCAAAAAAGTTAATACACCACAGTAATAAAAATTAAAAATGCTGCATTGCATTACCTAAATGTAGTTTTAGTAGAGAATAAAAAGTTTGTGAATTTTAGCAGGACAAAGGTTATTGCAAAGGAGTTTTATGTCCTATAGCAATTTCTGCATAAACTTCAGAGCTTTACAGGTTGTTCTCAATGTATGGTTTTGATTCCACACCCTTCTCTGCATCCTGTCTGTAAAGCAGTGGGATGTAGGTACCTGTCATGTTCTTAGCTCTAGTCACACATTGCTTTTCACTTCCATTTCAGCAGAATGTTTCCCTGCTCAGCTACAGCTCCCCTTTGAGGTGTGCTCCTGCCTCTGTGAAACCTGCAGCAGCAGCAAACTCACACTGTCTTTTGACATGCAACTTCTGAATTTCTCATCTACCCCAGAAACGCTATGCTCTATAAAGAACACTTAGATCTAGACTGAATGACAGCCTAAAGTCCTGAAATTTTTTAAAGGATTGTGAAACTTAAAGGATATTCACAGCATCCCTGGAATTTCTTGGTCAACCATTTTAATAATGAAATGCATAGATTTTTCACAAGAGAGTTAGTAGTTTCAATTTTCAACGATTCAGAGATCGGGTAAGTTTTTATTTACAAAAGTTTTGTTCAAAATCCCCCTCTTTTGGGGGCCTTCAGGTGAGGTATATGCCCCTTGCTCTTAGTTTGAACTCAGATTGTTTAAAGTTACAGCTCTTCCATTACAGAATCCCCCATGTGAGAGAGACCACTCCTCCCAAACACACACCTCTCAGTTCCTGTACAGCTGCCCACAGCCCTTGGGACAGTGCAGTGCATTCCAGCAGATGCTTCTCTTCTGGTCCACAGGGCATGGGAAGACACACCAAACAAACAAACAAACAAACAAACAAATTAAAATATGGAGGGGAATTCCCAGGCGGCAAGTAGGGCATCGCTGCAGGATTGGAACAAATCCTTCCAAAGCTGTCCTTGTGCTCAGCAATGCAGGAGCCAGAAGGACCTGGCAGCCCACAGGGGCAGCCCCAGAGCTGAACTGCAGCCTGACTGAACACCCCAGTACAGCCCCCAGCACTCCCCAGCACAGTGGCCTCAATGGGACATGGAAGGACTCAAAATCCAGCATAGTGGAGTCTTTTGCTATAAATCAAAAGAAAAAACCCCATACTCATCACAAAGACTTTTAAAAGTCTTTATATCTCCAGCGCTGAGACTAAACCTAATGAACTGCTTTGTTTTCACATTCTGTAGAAGAAATGAATGAATGAATGAATTCCACAATGTATCTGATGCCTAATGAAAGAGGAACTATATATATCACATCCATTTTAAACATAAGAAACCTGAACTGCAAAATCAAATGTAGTTAGACTGCAACCCCATCTTGTGACTGGATTAGAAAAAAGAAAATAAAACTACTATTTTCCGAACCATTTGAAAAGTTTCATTTATGCAATTTCTCAAAAGGGGATTTAAATCCTTAGCAGAACAAAATACTAACTTGAGGTCTGTTTAACCAAAAGCAGATTTATTTTAAATCTGCTGCACAATGCACCAAGTGATACACATAGTACTTCAGCAATTTATTAATTTTCACTAAAAATCACAAAAATATTTGAACAATGTACAGTCTGTGCAGAGGTCTATTTAAGAACCTGTTGATGGAGCACAGATACAAATTTAAGAGTTTGTAATACCTAATAATGTGACACTTCCCTACAGCCTTGGCAATTTTTCCACATTTGGATTCTCCAGTCATTTTTCAACATTCGTCTTATCTCTATTTGCTACAAGTTTTCATTTATGATCTGGGTATCTAAAGGCAATAATCTCAAAAATATGGTTCTGATTTCTTTTTGTTACTTCTATTTCTATTTGATTACTTACATCAAAATTTACCAAATGTTAACAGTTTTTCATGGACGGCAGCAGGGGAAATCCATAATTAGCACAAACCACCTCATCCTTTCATCAGGGAACCTGCTTGATAACCTTCAACTCCTACGAATCTGCTTTCTAAAATCAGTGGAGAGCATTAATTAGAAAAAGTATTTCAGAGGTTTATAAAATGAGGATTTGCACGTCAAATACCTCCCAAAACCTCATGTCACAAAGACAAACAGCAGGAACTCCCTCTCCCAAACTAAACTTCTGGCCTTCAGCATTGCTACGTGCTACCATAGCAGGGCACTAAGTGAGCGTTAGGACCTTGAGTTTTAGTACTACAAGTAAATGATACACACAAGAGTAATCCCCAAATTAAAGCCATTTTAGTATTTGCTTCATCACAAAGTTGACTGATGTACACCTTTTCACATTCTCATGTAACCCCGAATATTCATTCCAGAAGTATTTTGAAAATAAAATTCACATCTAAAACAAATCTGAACACACTCACTGAAGATGAAAAGAACCTCTATGTTTTTTCAAACAATATCCGTGAATCTCTACTGAAACAGAAACTGAGACTCCTTCCCAAAGTAAGAATTAGGTGTAACAAACCAAGCAACATAAATAACTCTGGTTGACAAATGCTTCAAATATCTGTTTTAAAAGCAAAAAGTACTACACAAAAGAACAGAGAATCAAAGGGAGATTTTTAATGGCACAAAGGGCAGCTAGGCACTGTGTGAGTTGAGAACGTAACTGTCATTATGACTTTAAAAATCCCCCCCAGGAAGATTTGGGTTGCAGCTAGGGCAGAGCAGGGGTCTTGCCAAACCTTCAGAAACAATGAAAGAGCAAACCCACTGTAATGTCCAAACCTAATGAGAAAAGACAAAGGTTGCTACAGTCCCTTTGCTAAAAGGACAGTCAAGCTTGTAAAGTGTTAGGTGACATTAATGATGAGAGTTCATATTAGCACTACACAATTCAGCTCTGGATGAAATGGTCACGAGCTATTTAAAAAAGGAGTTTCTGTATCTGAGAGATTATTCTTAGGTTTAACTTCTGCTGTGTTAATAGCATCTTCTGTATTAAAGGAGGTTTAATTAACACCTGCAAGAGTACCTGCCTTGAGGCAGAGCTGTGCCACGACCATGCTTCCATTTTCAGATAAAAATAAAAGTAACCATTAGGCACATATTGAAGGTGTATTACACAAGCTAGAATGTCAAACGTTTTCTCCCTCAGATTCACACAGAAAAATAGCACAGCAGCAAATAACCTGGTCCTCTGTTCAACAATTACCTTGTAACAAGCATTTTCAATGTACATAATGTCACAACATCAATACCTTCTTATCTTTAAATAATTAGGTAAAAAAAGGCCCCCAGTATAACCATTTCTTATATAGCCAAGTTCTCTCTATATACATCCAAATTTTAAAGATACAAATAAAACATTATACAGGATTTATAAATGTTTAAAAACTTGAGGCTTCAGAATCATGGTTTCCCAAAAAGACCCGGGAAAATCCACAGACTGACAAGGTAGCAGAGAAAACTGGAAAAAAGGAGACAGACACAAGTTTGCTGCCATAACATTTTACTAAACTTGCCAGTCATCACGGTGATGTCATTAGAAAGAACAGTTTAAGCTGGAAACGAGGAATGGTGGTTTCGTGTGTTGATCTCAAGTGTTGAGTTGAGACAGGCAATTCAAGTATTTCCTATTTGATCCAAGCTCAGGGTACAAAGTGGTGCAGGGGAGGGTTATTTGACATTTTTCCCGTACATTCGATCGATGTCCGTTTGATAGAACGCCGTGAGCTCTTTGCGTTTCAGTTTGAACGCGTCTGTAACCAGACCAGTCTCTGGGGTCCAAGGATCTGGGCTCAAACGGATCTTCACTGGTATTTCAAACTTCTCCAGATTGGCTGTAAACAGAAATAATTTTTAATACAGAACCTGAATGTAAGCATTGTCCTAAAGTTAAGCACAAAAGGAGAAATCATATTCTCGCACAGAAAACCACGTGACCCAAATGAGAAAGTGCTCCTCCAACCCCCCACGGTTGGTTTGACAACCTGTGGGGTCACAAGTGGAGTGACGGGATCTGCTAGTATCTGTTGTCCAGTTTCCACAGGAATACTGGAATAAAGCCCAGCTGTCCAGGTAACTGCAGCTCCCTAACTTCAAAAAAGCCTCAGTGCAAGGAAGTGAGATCCTCAAAACAGACTCTGCTCTACCACCATCGTGGCACTCATCATCCAGAGGGAAAATCTTAAAATCCATTCTACTTAGGTTAGAAAAAATGGGGGAGCTTGTTTTTTCCTGGTAGTACTAAATTAACCAAGGGAAATAAGTTCATATGGGAGCTCTTCCCTGTACTGAAAGAGAGCAGTGCTCTCCATGTTACACCTTCAGCACATAACACCATCATTTGCAACAACTTCTGCTGTGGTTTCAGATATGAGAAAAGAAAAACAGATAATTAAGAAAAGTAGCCAACAGATAGCAATAATAATAATAAAAAATCTCTTTTCAAGTTGAATTTCAAAAATATATGCAAATGTATACCTAGCACATGCAACCTGTCATTTTTAGGTTTTCCTGCCCCTTTTTCTCCCTTTGGCATTAGATTGCTGAGTTTGGGTTTTGGGGGTTTTTTTGCAATTTATCACTAAAATCCATAGTATTTAAAAGTAAGGCCTGTGACACCAGAGTGAAAACAAAAACCAAATACAAAATAACATCAAGATCATTGAATCAAATACTACCATTCATCAATTTTTTAAAAGTATTTAATTATCCTTAGAATAGTGTTGCACAAAAAAATGAAAGCAACTTTGTACATGCTCTCCATCACAGCAGCTTCTGAGAATGACTGCTCCATACAGTGAAGAAAACCAGACTAGAGAGATGGGGCAAGGAAAGAGCAGCTGCAGAGTTGGGACTGCACTCATGGCAGGAGGGTGGTCCTGGGATGGGAGCTGGCAAATACCTCATCAAATTTTAACCCATTCACAAGCAATAAGGAAAAGAGATGAATATTAACAAGCAGAGATTGCTGGAAGCATGTAGTTATCCAGGGTAGAAAGGATGAGGACAAAGGGCAAAGAGGGACAGAAGGACACTGTGACACTGAGCAACTGCAAAACAGCAGCAAACATCCATTGCAGGACAGTGTCAAGAGATGAGTATGGAAAATTTTACACCCCTGATCATCATTTTAAAAAAGATCATTCTGTGGCCATAATTGACAGTGTTATGAAAAAAGCTCAGCGCTCAGAAATGGCCAAAAGCAAAAATAAGGCCAAAATTATTACAAAGAACAAACAATATCCCTGTGCCACTGCTTCATTCTGCACCAGAGCTGCCTGACAGACTATGGCCAATTAGCATGAAAAAGATACTGAGGGGGAAGAATAATCCACACTGACAGAATCACAACCACCACTGGGACTGTTCACTGCCCCTCCCAGACCTGAGCTCAGCAGAGCCAACCTCAGTGGGCAGATGGAAGGCCTGGCACAAACAAGGCATTTCTTCACAAAACCAGGCCAAGCTACAGACTCCCCATGAGATACTACGGACACTGATACAGAATATCTGAGTAATTTTCAAATGTGGCTAGAAGAATTAATGTAAGGAAAGTCTTCTGAAAATCACTATCTACAAAGGTGCTGCTTTGGTTTTGGAAATCCTTCAGATGCAAGTGGGAGCCAGGAGAGCCCTGTCACCATGGGTTTATTTCAACTCTGCACTGGTATGTACCATGTGAAACTGTCTGATACCTAATGCATATGATGATTATGGATCTATAGTTGGCCCACATGGTTTTTGGACCAGCAGCGAGGCCAACAAGATATTACAGGACATCTTAAACAATGCCACACATACACACATAGATACAGAGAACCGTACTTGTAAAGCTTCCCTGTTTTTTATATTCTTTCCTCAGCTACTGGCCACAGTAAAAGAAGCTGCATGAAACAAAAAGACTGACTCAACTCACGTGTTGCTGTTGGGGGTTTTTGTATGAAAATCTTACTACATACAGGTTCAATAAATTACACACACTCAAGGAAATATTTTAGGGCCTATGCTTATCTATTTCACAGACATTACAGTCCAGTCCACAAGACTAATACCACCTACCCAGCCACTCACCTGCCATGGCAGCCTCAGCTAGCACCTTCAGAACCTCTTTTTCCATCTCAGGACTGTTACAGATCTCTTCCCAGGTTCCTTTAAATCCTTTTTTTCGGGCTAGTTCTGCGAGCTCCTTTTGATTTGGCACAACAAATCCAATGACATAAGAATGGAAACTGAGAAGCACAATGTACTTTAGTATGAATTTTGCAAAGTAAACAACTCTTCAAAAATAACATTTCAACTTGGGGGAGTTTACACCTCATACAGAGATATTGCTCTTAACAGCTGGCTTTTGTTCACCTGATAATCTTCCTGAAGCAGTACACAAGTTACCTCTGCCTGCTTAAAAATACATAGAAAGAGAAGCTACTTACCTTACAGTAACTAGATTGCTTCAAGGTGTGCTGTCCATATGCATATTCCACTGTGTCTCATGCCCAAAGCTTTGGGAAGCAGTACCCACACGATGCCACTGCCCTGCCTCTCCTCATGTTCTGCAGCCCGGAATGGAGACTGGTGTGCGGCTTCCCTACCTCAGTTTCCTCTCAACTGCAGAATCCAGTTACTGTAGAGGAGTAGAGGACTGCAGTGAAGAGGGGTTGGAGAGCAGGTTGTGGAATGAGCATATGCACAACACATCTCAAAGGATGCCTGCTTCTGTAAGGGAAGTGACTTCTCTTTCTCTTTCAAGTGATTGTCCATACACCACTCTTACTGTTGGCACTCTTTGTCTGCTCCTGACATGCCCAGAGCACAGGAAGCTGTGATCTCAAAGTCTTTGGGCCCTAAAGTACAATTCAATCTGAAACAGGTATTCAAAGTTTTTCACCTGGTGCAAAGTTTAGGTAAAATGTACACAGAACCTCACACAGCAGCTTGACACATTCGAACAAAGCAGATTAGAGCCAGAGTTGAAAGTGATCTCAGAAGAGCTCCTGATCAATGCACCTGCCCTAAAGCAGGGTCAGATATATCTAACAGATGTTTGTCTACATCTTGCTTAAACATCAGCAAGCACAACTGCCAACACTTTATCACTCGTAGCATGGAAAAGCTGCTGCTGATAGCAACTCCTGACTCTTCCTCTTAGCAGTTTACCTCAGAATAGTCAGATATCCCTGTCTTTTCCACAGAAGCTATTTATTCATTCAGAGATTTTCCTTGTCACCTTTTTAGTCTAGCTTCTTTTCTTAGATTTAGACATATCAGCAGTGCCCTTTCCTCCTAATTCATGCCATCACAGGCCTCTGCCCAGACATTGACTTTTTTTCCTGGCCTCTTTTCATGAGGTCCATCTCTTCAGATGTGCTACATGTGGAACTCAGACCCTTTAATACTTGTTAGAGCAAAGAGATCATTGTGCGTTTTGTAGGCAGTACATCTGATTATGCCTTTTACCTTCTTATAACAGCATGGCACTCGTGGACTCATGTCAGCTACTACAGAATTGCTACCAACTGGTAGTTCTCACCCTTAACTTCTGCAGTTTATTTAGCTGTAAGCGTAATTTACAACTCCTCTCTTTGAACTTACTGCTCTTTTCAAGCAAATCTCCATCTAGCCAAGCTTGCTCTGAATTCTCATCCTATCCTCCACTGTGACTTTGGTTCCCTCCCATCTTAACTATCCACAGATTTATTACATCTTTTCAACTCTCACCAGACAGATCATTAATATAAAATATGGAAACTTAGCCCTAGCATGCAGATTACTGTAGCTACATCCTTTAAGGTTTTCAAGATAATTTTAAGATACTACCTCTAAATATGCTTTTGGTTACTGCACACTGCAATTTTCTCCTTTGTTACTGGCATGAATCATAATGGGCATCTGACAGGAGCTGAGAAGACTGCACCAGAGTCCATTACAAACACAGACTTCCCTGCCAGCATCATCCCAAGCTTTGCCTGCCAGCTCAAAACCATACTCATTTTTCTCTTCCTGAGAATGTATGACAGGATGATTTCAGGTTAGTCTCACTTTCACTACTGCTTGCATCTCACCTCACGCCTTTGCCTCTGTCCCATTTTCTCCCAAGCACACTCATACTGTACTCTGTACCGAACCCTTGTGACTTTGCTCCCTACTGTGGAGGTACTGTGTCTGGAGGCACCTGGGACACAAAGGACTCTGGCACTTTCATCCCTGGTTCCTGTAGTGTTTTGACATGGCTCAAGATCTTGTCTGACAATATCACCAGTGTCTCCAGAGATAAAGAGTATATAGAAGTAATCAGTTGGCTGGGTAAGCATCAAACATTCTGTTCATCTAAAATTCAGCCCCTTGAGTAGAAGTGTACTTGTTCTGGACAAACAGGTTCACCCAACTGGTTTTTTCTTGGAAAGAACACCTTGCAGCTCACAGTTCCTGATACATGTAGTTTTTCATTCTGTGCCACAAAGTTAAATCTTCATTTGTTGCAGTTCAAATGGTAAAGCACTGTTTTGTCTTGAGAAGTATCCTGAAGGTACATCTTCCCTCTTGATGCTCCTCAAGCTGATCTTTTGTATTTGGTAGCATTGTCTTCGAAATGATTTTCAGTGGAAATTTTCAGACTTTGGTCCTCAAGACCTCCTTAGTCATCTCTTTTGTGATGAAAGATTTTGCCAAAATGTCTGTCCTACACTAGGCAGCCTCATTCCCTTGCTGTGCTTAGGATTCTACCCATGTATGGCTCTCAGACCTATGGTCAGAAACATATATAGTTTCTGCACTACATATAGATACCACTGTTTCTATTCTCTAAGGTCTGGTCCTTATCTCTCTGAGATTATTTAGGACTCACTCAGGTTTTTTGCAGTGTTTGCTCATTCCTCAGCTAATTGAGGTACTCATTTTCCCTAGGTGATGCTTGAAACCCACTTAATGTGTCTTGGATGGGTGAAGTGTTGATAAAGCAGTAGGAGTCTCCCCTGACAGTGCTCTCATCATGATTCCTTTCAGCAAATCTTTTTATTCTTTATCTCACTTAATTTGAAATCAATACAGCTTTTGAAGTAGCAATATCATGCAAACAATTCTGATTCCTTTTTACCATGTTCAGGAGAACTTTGCACCCTAAAATTTAAGTTCAAATCACATTTTAAACCCATTTGTAAAAGTCTGCCCTCCTTGTCCTTTTGCACGTGGGAGACAGAACAGCTACAAACACAGGACTCCTCCTGCATACAGGATCACCCAGGCAAAGTATAAGGAGAGACAGGATCTAAGAAAGGTCACAGGCAGTGTTACAAAATCTCCCTGAGCTCAGACTACTGAGGTGAGCACATGCCCACAATGAAATGCGCATATGGACAATCATTCAGGGACTCTATTACATGGCTACTCAGGCCACATTACACACATAACAGCATTAAGGACAGCAGCAACAGAAAAACCAATCTGGAAAGCCTTGTCTTGTTTGTCCTTGGTCTGGACTCTTGTTTGTAAATTTCCTTTAAAAACTGCTCATAGGTTTCCCTGTTTTTAGGTAATAGACATGACACGGACTATCAGAATCAAGTGTCTGGCTGGCAAGTGCATTTTAGCTTCCAACGTTATGGTGACCTGGCAAAATTAATACAAAAATTTGGTAGCACGAATCCCATAGTGAACTGCAATCCTGGAAGAGAAGAAACCACATGTAGGAAGCTCTTTCTCCACGGATTACAGAGGGTGCTTTGGAAGAGTTGCAACTTCAGGCTGTCAAAGCCAGCAAACATGAGACTCACTCAGTGAGTCCAAACCACAAATAAAGCTTAAAAGAATGGAAATTTTCTCAGCAGTGGCAGGCCCAGTGCATGCCAGCCTACTGATCCAAAACTGTCAAAACTGCAGTTACAGAATGACTACAAAAACCCCCCCAAAATTACAGAGAACCAGGTGAACAAACCAAAAGGTAATTGTTTCATTCATTTATTACCACTGAGCAATTCTCTGGTATGCTTATCCTGGCTTCTTTCAAAGTAAAGTGGGGCTTTTTGGGCCATACTGGGAATGAAAATATTTCTTATCATTCAGAAGCTCCAAACATCAATGTCATATGTCAACAGGAAACAAAGACCACCTGAAGTATATTTATCTGTGTAAGAGCTAAGAAACTCCAGAAATAGAAATTAAAAACATATTTGAGCCCCTATCACCTAATTTATTAGTACACAGATAAAGCAAATAGAAATGACATTTGATTGTCATTTATTGTGTGTTTGCACAGTGCTTAGAGTGTGTTTAAAATGTGTTTTTTCTCAAGCTTCAAGATGGTGTACTACAGAGGTAAAAAAAAGTAACTTTAATTCACAAGCCAGCTACTGGGCCCTTGGTGTTTTTTTCCCCCCACCTTCCTCTGAAGTACCACAGTACTTCCTCTGAAGGACAAATCACAACTAAATACAGCAAGGAAAAAGGTGTCCTAGGGCTTCTGAAGGTAACCATCTCCAAAGTGCTTGAGTGATGCCTGTAATTAATGCAAAAGAGCTTGTCTGCTTTTTAGATTGGGAAAGGGGGAAAGTAAGACTCATTGTCAGTATTCTCCAATAAATGATGACAACAAATGAGAAAGGAAAAATAAAAACGGAGTTCAGATCTTTTTGTTTTGATAGAGAGTTATTCCATTGTATTATAATTAAAATCCCTTTTTTAACTGATTAAAAAATTCTACACATTGAGGGGCAATGGCTTATGGCTTCAAGAGGATAAAGAACAGAGCAATAACAAAGTATTAGCTGCTCTTACCTGCTTGCATATGCACAAATATTATCCACCAGTGGGAGATTCTTCAGAGCTGCCTCTACTTTGCCAAGAGAAACATATTCTCCAGCCTGCAGTTTTACAAGGTCCTTTTTGCGATCTGTTGAGGAAGAAAGGAATTAAGTGTTAATTACAGAACAGAAAACTTCTAAACACGGATTTTAAATTTCTCTGAAATGCATATTTAAGTATCTAAACTGACACATATTTGGTGAATGTACAAGAAACCTTTAATGTCAGGGCTCCAGACTGCATTTTATCAGGCTGTCTTCGCCAACAAAATGAGGGCCACTACAATTCCATGCATTTTTTGCCTCCAGAACAGCATTTCCTATTTGACAGCACCATCATGTGCAGGGAAGACAAGTAGGACTATGCAAAAGCCATTGTTAGCCAGGAGCACACATTTTGTCCTGTCTGGCCCAAACCCACAAGGCAGGATACGCACCATTTGGTGACATTATGTTATTTATTTCAGGCTAAATCCATATTTAAAGAGCAACTGTTTGCCTTTTACTTGAAAAACAACAATAGGAACTAAAAATTATGCCCAAATTACTTGAGGTTATTCTACACAACCTTACAAAATTATACAACATAAGGCAGCTTATCTACTCAATTAGCTTATATTTAACTCTCTAATTACTACCCAGTCTCACTGACTAAGGGAGTCAATGTTAAAGATTGTTTCAAAATGAATCAAAAATCAGCTTCTAAAACACCCAAACAAGTTTACATTAACATATCAGAACTTCCCTGGGATACATGGGAAGGCTTTAGATTGCATGAAAAGATATGGAGGGTTTTTCTCATTACTGTATTTCACAGCCCTGAAAAATGTGTGTGTATATGAATATCTATACATATACATGTTTACCTGAATTTATTAACTCACCAATAATTTTTAGACATCCATCATGATGAAACTCTCCAATGTCTCCAGTATGGAGCCACCTCTGCCCATTCTCATCAACAGTGAAATCTTTTCTGGTTCGAGCTTCATTTTTGTAGTAGCCCACAGTCACATTCTGCCCTCCAATAAGGATCTCACCTCTAGGATATGGTTTATCAGTGTTGTAATAGCCACCTAAAAGGATGGGCAGTTTTATTAGGTTGATGAAAATGAAAGTATGTTCCAAAGCAAAAATTTGTGCCATCCTTCTGGCAGTAGTAAGTTTACCAGTTTCACATAGGCTCAAATAAAACCAAATAATTTTGTCTCATAGTTCAGAAAAGAAACAAAAAAAATACATAAGGTTTTGCATTAGTCCAAAACACACTTAAGTATTATGTATTTCTACTCTACAGTGCATAAAAGCCTACAGTGAAAGAAAACTCCCAAATGCATTTCAAAATTTATTATATGTATTTTATAAAGTATCCATTAAGCCTCTATTCTACATACCAATTTTTAATGACTTTAAGAATAATATTATGAAGATCATTTTTAAATAATTTCTTGATGGCAACTGAAGGTATCGTGCATACAACCTAGTCAAAACGCCACTTTCATTGATAGCTTCTGTCTGGATATTTTCCTTTTTTGAAACTACTGCAAAATTTATTTTACCTCTCTTCTCCCCAAGAGCAAACTTTAATTGGCAAAAGCAGCATTTAAAATACAAACAGCCAAGAAACAGTCTTCCAGTTACTGCTACTGAGCAAAGCCCAACAGAAAAACACAGCTCTTACAAACGCACTACAATTTAATCATAAGCAGGAATTCTCACCTTCTTCCCAGTTCAATAACTTGATTTCACAACAGACCAAAGGTGCTCCCACTCTTCCTGTAGTGTAGTCCCAAACTAGAATTTAAACAAGTGCATTTTCAGAAAAAAACCCCCCGAAGTTAGTTAGAAAAATATCTTTTGTTGTCATGCATCCTCAGTGAAAATTAACTGCTATTTATTTCTGAACTTTAATTCACAGAAACAAAGTTTCAAGAAAACCCAACGGTTTTATCAAGAGAACACAGATAAAATTCTTATCCCACCAAGAGAGTAGATGGCTGTATTAACAGATACCCTCAGTTACTAAAAGGCGACTGAAACCACTAGGTTCTGTTATATGGAATTAAAATCTGGTGCAGGAAGATTTTAATTCCTGACATCTCAATACACTCAACAAAATCTGAAAAAAAATTACCCTGCTCACGTGGCAAAGTACAACAATACCAAGATCCCATTCATGCTAGAATGGGCTGCTCTACCACAAACGATAACATTCATTTTACACACAGGTCACCTGGCTTAGCACATCCAGATCAGCACTGCCACTGCTTTATACATTTTTGGGAACACCTGATCCCAGGACTCCCTGATGACACTTGGTGGAACCACCAAAGGAACAGGGCAGGGCTGAGACCTACAGGGCAGAGTGTGGGTGCCGGTGCCAGGGGGATGCAGCGCCACCCACCTTCAGTGATGGTGCCAGCCCCGGCAGACTCTGTGATTCCTTAGCCCTGCCACCCACCTTCAGTGATGGTGCCAGCCCCGGCAGACTCTGTGATTCCTTAGCCCTGCCACCCACCTTCAGTGATGGTGCCAGCCCCGGCAGACTCTGTGATTCCTTAGCCCTGCCACCCACCTTCAGTGATGGTGCCAGCCCCCGCAGACTCTGTGAGGCCGTAGCCCTGCCCCACGGGGCAGCAGAAGCAGATGTTCATGAAGCGCTGCGTGGCCGCCGACAGCGGGGCGCCGCCGCACAGCAGGATGCGGATCTTCCCGCCCAGCAGCATCCGCACCTTGCGGAAGATAAGGCTGAAACGCAAAGGGAAAAGGACGTTTTGGTGTGCGAAAACAAAGCAGGAGAGCATCTAGTTTTGGATCTGAACACAAAGTTTCCACTGTCTTCAGACAGACTCTTATGACATCCAAGGAAAACCCTGAAGCAGCACACTGAAGTTCTCAGACATACAGGCACAGATTTCTAAGATTGTTTCCATGCTCTGGTTTGAAGATGGGTTAAATGTTTGAGAAGACAGATTTAATGAGGCAGTAAAGTTCCATGATTTTCTCCTAAACATACTTTAAGTTGTATAAATTTTGCATAATATGTGTTATAAATACATTATCCTTTACTCTCATAGAAGCCCAGAGCGAGACTCAATGATCCTGTGGGTTCTTTCCAATTTGAGGCATACCATTGCTCCCTTCTGTGACAAGGTGGACTCTACAGTTTTCTGTAGGAATAAATTTCCCATTTTACCCAAAATTGTATAAATCTATTATTAGATTCCTGATGAAAATGCAAGAAATATAAATTGTCCATCAATTTCAAGCTAAACTACACTCATTTCAATTGTATCAGCAAGTATTTAAATCCATCACACAAACTCCTGATTTGTTGTTTCAATTTACACTCAAGTACAGATTTGTTCATGTTCCAAGTGCGAATGTTAAAATGAAGATAAAAACCCAGATACTGCTCCGGTAGTAAGACTTTGAATTTTTGGTGCCATTAAAAATGAAGTTAACATTACCTGTCACAGAGTGGGGTAGTGTAACCTTTGGAAATCTGTTCCATTTTGTAGTTGTAGGCCAATATAAATAGATTCCGCTGGAAACTGGTCATTTCATTCACTTTATTCATGACATTTTTGTAGATTCGATCCATAATTTCCTAGTTATGTAAAAAGATGAACTTTAACTCAAAGAAACAGAAATCCCGAATTCAGTACAGAAAAAAGAAAACACAATCTAGAAATTCAAGTGAGTTCAGGTGACAACCCACTCCCAGGTTCCTGCCTCTTCCCTTGCTAAGAGATAGCAAGATGTTCATGGAAAGGAGGAAAGCAAAATGTGGGCAGGAGCAGCAGTTAAACCCCCACTGCCTGCTGCCAACTCTCTTTATTCCACTCTTTCACTGTAACAAACAAGAAATGACTAATTAAAATGGAAATCAAATCTCTATCTTTGAAACAGTTTGATACTCGTATCATGATTGTTTATCCCCAACATACAAATAAGTACCAAAATTATTATTTTAAGGCAGCTTAACAAAGATTCTACCTTTTCTATTTTAATGGTCACGGTATTAATTTTGTTGCTAAAAAATGAACTATAAATTATATTCTAAAAAAGGTTTTAAAAATTATTTGTCCTTTAGTTACTTACCGGAACAGCTGCCATTAGAGTTGGTTTAAGTGTAGTAACATCCCCTTTGCTTCCTTTCTTTATTTTAGAAGACTAAAGTGAAGAACAAATTTACTAGCAGACACATTCAAGATCTTGAACATCAGAAACAAAATCTGTACTATTTTTTTAAAAAATATTACAAAGATCTGACAAAAGTAGTTCTTTAATTTTTTTTTTTTTTTTTTTTTTTTTTTTTTTTTTTTTTTTTTTTTTACTGTAAGGACTTACATAGTCAACATACCTGGTCAGCCAGTGTCTGAGGGGAAGAGTAACCGATGCGGCACCCATGAGACAGACACACAAGCTCAGCACTCAGCTCCAGAACATGGGCAAGGGGCAGGTACCCAATATAAATGTCTTTCTCCCTGCAAAGAATTTTTAGAAGATAGGTTTATGCAGTATCACTAGAGTCCTCAGATGCATCATTAAGTACAATTTATGCGAAGTTTACTGCAGAAATGGAGAAAGTAGAAAATGCCTTTGAGTTTGAGAGCATATTTCAAATCATGTGGGTTTTGATTTCAAGAGTTGTATACTACGTACTGTAGGTTTACGACATGATAAAAGGGTGATGGTTACTCTGGTTACTCTCAGTGGATGAGATTAAAAACTGTACCAAGCCACAGAATTTAAACATTAACCAATGGAAGCACTGCTTAGGGAGGCTTTCAACCACTCTGGTGCAAGGTGACCTCACAGGTTTGTGTGTCCTGGTCTTGTCCACATACCAAAGAGGAGAGAACAAAGAGTACATGAAGTAGTTATGTCATTTAGTACAGTGCTGGAAGATGCTCACATGTCAGTGCACAGTATGATGTGTCACAGCCATAGCAATATAAAACAGTTCATATTTTACACAGTAATTAATCTAAAATTAAATGCAACTACATGACTTCTTTATCTGCTGGTAAGTAATGGTTAGTACATACCCCAAATTTGGGATCCTCTCAGCCATTCCAGTTATCCCAGCAATTATGTTGCAATGGGAGATCATAACTCCTTTGGGAATTCCCGTGGATCCACTTGTGTACATGATCACTGCGATATCTGAGGGCACAGGCCTGGATGGCTGTTTGTTTCCTGCAAGTTGTCATAAAATAGGGTGTGAGATGAGTGGAGAGCCTCTCGGCCTGGGAGATCTGACACACTGACACATTTCAGCAGTCACTGCAACACAGCACCACAGGATTCTTGCTATTACATTCTGCTTTTGCTTAAAAATACTGTGGTCAAGCTTAAGTGCCTTCACAAGGAGTAGAAACCTTGCATTAGCTGAGCAATACTTCGACTGATGATCCTTATCTATCACAACAACAGTTTTCCTATTATTTTTCCCCCACTCCTGCAGTGGAGAGAAAAACAGGCAGAGTTTTGGCCTGTCCAAAGCAACACTGAGCATCCCTGCCTCGGGAAGGTTCCCTGCCCTGGTTCCATGCTGCCACAGGGTCCATTCTCCCGTGCCAAGCTCCTGCCTCCCGTGCTCCCTGGCAGGGAACAACACACTGCCTCATTTGCTACACCTGCAGCAAAGCACTGCTGAGCCAACCTGAGGCACAATCTCTCTAACTACTTAAAAGAAATCCAACAGCTTTAATTGGATTAAAGTGCTTTTTAAATACTTGTGCTGAGTGCAAGAAAATACAAAAACTACTGTGCTTACTCAGAGGAAACTGCATCACACACAGTGCATGTGGCACAGTGCACACACTGAATGAGAAGCATGAAAGCAACATTTAATCATTTTCCACTCACTGAATCCTGCCTATCCTGCACAATGAAATACACAGAGGAAAAAAAAAACAAACCATAAACTATAGCTCATCTACTTAATATTAATTGGACATGCTTGACTATAAACAATTCATGATAGCATTTTATAGTTTATGAAAGGTTAGCTTGACAAAGATAATGTTCCTTCATTGTAGTGCAGAGTATGTGATATTTAAAAGACTGAAGAAAGATTAAATATCTTTTTACACAACACACAGATTAACAAATTCCAGGGAGCTAATGAATTACAGCCAAAATTTTTCTGCTGGTGTTGTATTGAACTGTTTTAGTAGTACATAAAATTGATATATCAAATAGGGAAAAGCATCTTCTAAAGAAATTGAGATGTCATAATATTTGAAGCAAATCTGCCATTCCCTTGAATATCAAAATCAGATGGATTGACCACCCCCACTACTCCTAAAATACAATCCTGTGCCTGCAGTAGTTAAGAGATTCTGAAAACAGAAAGGATAAGAACAAAAGAAAGGAATTACTGAATATATTGAAATCTTAAAATACTAGGATAGGCAGCTCTTCACAGCCAACAATAAAAATTTCTCAAGATTACAATTAAAATAAGGTCAAGAATTCTGAATTATAGTTCTGAAAATGTTACATAGACCAGAAACAGATTTCAGTGTATTTACATAGATTGATGCTTTCAGAAATGTAATAAGTGACCAAGTTCTATCAGATTCAAATGACTATTTTACATTTTGCTATTTGTGAATTTTACAAAACTTAAAGGCAACAAATCACTGATTTCTTTTGTTATAAAACACACAATTATTTTCCTTTTGTGCCCTAAATAACCTGGTTTTAACATGTCTGATCATACGAACAGTAAGTTTCTATCCTGAATTAATTGCTTATCCTAAAAACTATCCCTGAGCCTGTGACACTTGATTGTGGAGTCAGTTTTTACTCTGTTGAAAAACAAAACAAAAACTTACACCCCAAAATCCAAACACCCACAACCAAAACAAACAAAAAAAAATCACACAGATTTAAAGGAAAAGGAGATAAAGAAAAAGTTAAATCGGCAGTTTCTCCAAGTTTACTCAACAGGGTCAAATTAGGGCACCAAAAGAGATGGTCTGAGCAGGAAGAACCCACCAGTGTCTGCCTTGGCCCCCATGGCTTGCACAGATGCCATCGTGTGAACAATGACACCCTTGGGGAACTCTGACCACGTCGTGGGTTTGCCATCCACTGTAATTATGTGTCGCAGCAGTGGAACTTGAGAAACAATTTCCTGTGGAAATGAAAAATGTGTTCAGAAATTAAAAATTAGTTTTATGCCAAGAAATAAAAATAAAAAAAAAAAAAAAAACAAGAAAAAAAACCCTCCATGCTATATACTGCTATATACTTTTTAAAAAGCACAAATATAAAACATCACAGAATTTTAAAGGATAAACCTGCCAAGCTCAAATAGCTGCAAAGCTTGAAGCTTTCCAATTTTAAGCACAAAAGCTTCTCCAACCATTTAATGATTTGTATTTTATTTCATGAGAACCCCACAAATAAGACTGCAATGATTTGCAGACGTAACTGACTTTCCCTTCCCAGGGAACACAGAGAAACTGGTGTTACTGAGCTCACAGTAATTCTTAGGTTGCTCCTTGGTTATTATGCTATTTAAAATAAGCAATAGTAGCAAAAATATTGAAAATTACTAGTTAAGCATTTCAAGCAAAACATGACTTCAAAGACATTTACCAGTGTTCTCATGGAAGATCATCACCTTAGAGCAGAGCAAATACATTCTCTCACTGTAAGCTGAAATAAATGTGCATGGCATAGATACTGTCACTGTAGTAACTTCTTTTTAGAGTTTGAGAAATTCTCATTCAAAATTCCACAATAGCACAGTTTTTCGTTAAAACAACTGCCTTGTCGGAAAGGTCCAGCTTCCCCAAAACACACAATGATGAAACTCATGCAGATTAGTTGGTCCACTTGGGTATTCCATCAGGATCAGTAAGTCCAAGAAGTTCTTTGACTGTTCCAATGTTTAGTGAGCTTTTTTTGCCCCCTGCATGGAAAAACAGCTCTAACTCTTAAAACACCCATCTTTAGATGTAAAAACCATTCTCTGCTGGAAAAACATCTGATAATAAGCCAGGAGCATGATCACAGCTAGCGCTTTAAACATTTTTCTGTTCTTCCCATTGTTACATTTATAGGCACTAAATCCACCCAGAAAACGCGGCAGTTTCTTGTAAAGGTGTTTTTCCAGGCAGCACTCCAGCTCTGCAATACTGCAAATTGCTCATTCTCCAGTCACTGAGCAGCCTAAAATCCACTGAAAGCAAACTACCACTTTCTGTACATGACGACAGATCTATAAATCATCTTCCAAAAGTGTCTGCCTTATGGAAAGGCAATAAATCATTGTTCTGTACAATGGAACCAGGCCATTTAACACTGGTGAACAGATACACTGGAAAGAGATAGACAAAGAACAGGTTTCTGACCTTCAATTTTGTTTGCATCAATTCTTTACTAGTAATGATGGTGGTCACCTCTGTTTCATTCAGCCCATGAACTATTGCTGGGCCTCCCAGCGTGGCGTACAGAGTAACAACTGAAACACAGAACAGGGGAAATGGTCAGTCTCTGGGTTACATCTTCAAGTAGAGTTCACAAAAAAAGAACTGAGATTAATCTCTGCCAGGTTAGGCAACACAGTAAAAATATTTGTCAACTCAAAGACGGGACAGTTTTGTATTTAAAAAGTTTTTTAACATCAGAATTTAAATACAGTGTGATTTGCAGTTACTCCCAGAAGGAATAAAGAACAACAGTTCTCTATGTGACTGTTTACTCTTTTCCAAGTTCTAATTAGAGGTCCCAAAACCACACCACCTTATGCAATTCTCCTGGATCTACTCTCATACTTTCATTGCTTTTACCATGTGAAAAGTAGGCAAACCTTCTCAGTTTAATCACTGTGTAACATTCCTCTTGCACACAGGAAAGAAACGGCTTTCATTCATGTGACTTCTCTTTCCAGATGTCACATACTCTGTTACTAACCTTTTACAATTGACTGCTAATAACAAATTATTACAGCATGGCAATACATGTCATCAGCAGAGAATTCTCACACTCAGGAATAAATCTGTGGCTATCCTGTCCTGCCACGTATTTAAAATAATGTAATAAAGGTTTAATCATCACAGTCATTAGAACCAAACTGACATAATGAGAATCATACAGAACAGCAAGAAGGAAAATATTTAGAAAACTGACTATAAGAGAAATTGTTTCCTGTTTGTAAGATCAGCTCATTAGTGTGTTAAACAATGATTTCATTAAGACCTTTAAAATAGTATTTTATTTTCTGCCATTTTCAATGGAACTGAATGAGAAGAGATCAGAAGAGACTAGGAAAGAAAAGGGCAGCTAAAAATTGAAGAGAAGTATTGCAAAAAAAACCCAAAAAAAACCAAAAAAAACAAAAAAACCAACAACAACAAAAAACAAAACAAAACAAAACAAAACAAAACAAAAAAAAAAACACCAAAAAAACCACCTGTTTTCCGGGCAGAACACTAAACAGGGACATATCAAAAAGCTCTGAGATGAATCAACTCAATCAATAACTACAACATCCTTGCTGGGAGTTTTGTCACATCAGGTATCTGAATATCTTCTGCTTTTTAGTCTGTATATAGCTGAATATTTAAAGAAGGTAATTATGTAAATACAACCATTGTACATTAGGACAGTAAATCACTGCAGCAAAGAATAAAAATTAAAATTAAATGAAGTTCTGTTGTATTCTACGATTTTTATTTTAAGATTTTAAATCCAAGGAGTTAACCCAAAACAATGCAAAAGCAGTTTTCTTACACAGAAAAGTAAATAGTTGACCTCTACTTATTTTTTTCTTGTTAAAACAGTCCATCATAGTTCAGAACTGTTGCAGGGCAAATGCACATGCACTGTGTTTTCTTTAATTTGGTGGGAGCAAAGTCCAGAAGAGTGCCTCTCCTCGTTCCCACGAGCTCTCTCTACTTACTGCAGTGACCCCTGTTATATAAACATGTAGCAGAAATTCAGCTGCCCCGAGCCAACAAGCAGAACCCAGCTGACAACACCGCCCAGAAGGCAGAGCATCATCTCGGGAATAACCACGGAGATACTTAATTACTCATCTGCAAATAACGACATTAAGACACTCAGAGCTGTATGACAGAGCCAAAGAGAGAGAGAGAGACCATTTTTTATGACGGTGCACTGATGTCATGGAGAGAGCAAAACCAAGCAAAGACTCGTCTCTGAAATTCTCCCTTCTCCACACTGGCACCTAAAACTTTTTCAGGCAAATCTGAAAGTTTTGATAATTTTTTTTCTCTCCTCATTCTCTTGAAAACATATTGAGAACGGATTATTTTGTATTCACCTTTATACATGCAATAGCATAATAGACTTTTTGTTATCTGACCAAAGACTTGACAAAAAGAAATCCCCCAACACCACTAAATTTGCCAGCTCATATAAAAAGACAAAACCTTGACCCAAAAAAACAAATAGAACTTCTGCAATTTATTTCAAGGTAACTGGAACGTAAAACTGAGTATTTCAGCATTCACAGTACATCAAGAATAAAAAGCAAAATATATCTTTAATGGCTTCAGCCAAATTTAATTTTGACAAAACCACTTCTGCTCAAGCATGACTGAAAAATGAAACCCAACCTCTGATATTCCACCATTTGGCTATGCACTCTTGTGTTTCATCTGCCTACCCTGGTGAAGAGCTGTTCACACACATGAAGAGGTACTTAGGAAGAAAATCTATTTTCATGTTAGTACTACTACTTCTGTTTCTGAGCTAGCAATCCCACTCTACCTCCGGCAAATACAAGACTTAGAGAACTTCAGAAAAAGTCACACTCAAAATCAAGCAAGTATTTCAAACCATAAAATCCCTTGTTTGTGCAAGTAATCCATAACAAACATCACTTTCCTCATTCTAGTTCTGTAGTGCAAACGGCATTCTCTCCAATACTATGTATGAAGCAGAAGAACCTGCCCTGCTGACGTCAGTTCTGGGCCCACTCCAGCAGACTGAACACATTTCACATTTGAGAAGAATGTCCCAACCACCCCCCCACAGCAGTTAGCTGGTATCAAACCTGCACACTGAAAAATGCTAACATAAGCCATTTAGCAATGTCTTGCCACTACAACTGCTTCAACATCATCTGAATCTTCCAATTTGTCCTGCAAGCTGCCTGTAAACACTGCGTGGCTGTCTCTTCATCTGCCAGCACAAGCCAGCCAAGTTCACAGAAGATGACACAGCTTAGATGCTGCACACCACGTCAGAGTGTGTGCCGAGGCACGTCGCAGTGAGGGGATTTAAAGCACTAATCCAACACACGCAAAAACACGCATTCCATTCCGCTCAACATCCAGCCCCCAGCTCAGGCTTGCCCCCCTCAAATTACAGATCTCCCTAGGATTTGTATATGTGCTTCAGTTCCAAAGGAAAAAAATTGATACAAGCCTTTGCATTTTATTCCCAGGATAGCCGCTAGGAATCTGACAGATCCCAAAAGTGATAAAAGGGAATTGGCACAGAGACAAGTAGTTTAAAAGCAGTAGAGGCATCTTATCTGAGGATAGTCTGTGCAGTTCTTTGCTCTGGTAGGCAGGCCAGCAGCATTTACTCACTGAAGAACCAACCAAAACCAACACCAATTCAGGAGGGAAGGCACCTGGAAAGATCCCCTGCACACATCATCCACTGCAGCAGAGTGCTCAGAGCCAAGGAAAATCTGGGTTTTATGGATCTCCAAGGATGAAGGTTTCACAACTGTTCTTTGTTCCTGTTCTGATATGGAACCACCCTCACAACAAAGACACTTGCCCTAATATTTAATCAGATTTTCCTGCCACTGAGCATGTGACTGTGGCCTGCAGTGGTGTCAGAGCACACCTTTGTGAGCGGAGCCTAGCTCCATCTCCTCTGCACGCTCCCAGGTAGTGTCAGACAACAACAAGAGCTGAACTCACTCATCTTAACGCTGAACAGACCCCTCTCTGTCAGCCTCTCCTCAGATGTCACGTTCTCCAACACCTCCAGCATCTTGGCAGCCCTCCACTGGACTTGCTCCAGGATATCAGCATCTTTTTTCCTAATAGGAAGCCCCAGTGCAGACACAGCAGTCCAGATGTGGTTCTACTAGTGTCCAAATGGAGGAGAGGGATCATTTCCCAGGACCTACCCACACACTCAATGCTACCACCATCCAGGATGCTGCTGGCCTCCACTGCAAGAAGGTGCTGCAAAATCCTGGGTGACTCCATGGCCCACCAGAACCCTCAGGTCCTTCCCTGCAAAGCTGTTCTCTCCCAGCCTATACTGGTGCATGAGGCGCATTCCAGCATGCACAGAAGAAATTTTAAATGCCTTTACTGAATTCCGTAAGGGAATTCCATGAGGTTCCAGACAAGCCACTTTTCCAGCTGACAGGCTCCTCTGCACAACAGCCCCACCCTCGAGTGTATTGGCTGCTGCCCCCAACATGCCACCAGCTGGGACCTCCCTGTGTTTGCATTCTGTCCCATCATCCAGGTCTTCAGTAAAGGGACCAATAAAGCAAAAGGTACATGTAAAATAACCAGAGACAGCAGTAAAAACTTAAGTAAACGAAAACTGCTACACACTTATCAATATACTGCTTCTCAAACTGAAACAGACTCATGCTCAGAGCAAAGAGGGACCATTTAAATATAAATCTTACTAGACTTGCATCCAAAATCTGAAGAAAGTATAATTGATAGATGTCTTTAGTGCATCTAGGCAGGAAATCAGGAGTTTCTGCACATCCGGCTTTTATGGTCCACCTCTTACTGAAGGAGGCTAAATGTGGCACAGGAGGGAAAAGGCCCAAAGCTTGGGAGGAACAGCAGTTTCTGGCATGCCCTGAGGGACGAGATGTGTCCCCCTGAGAGCATCACAGAACCCAGCCAGGCTGGGCTTGGTTACGTGAAGGACATATTAAGGAGCAATGATGAAACAGACATTTAAACAACTACAGCACACTGAGACCAGCACTCAGTACATTCCTGAGCAAGAAAAAGAGGCCTAACCAAAATCAAAATTGAAGAACTGACACAATATCCAGATAAAACAAAACTTGCAAGCACAGATGAAGGTTTGACGTCAACTCCTGAAATTGAGTCAATGAATTAATGTGTGATTTTTGTTTGTTTGTTTTCAGAAACCCGGGAATCTGTACTGATCTGAGATGAAAATAAACCTCTCACAAATTCATTGAGCAACTTACTTACCAAAACCATTCTCCGCACCTGCCAACAGATACAGGTTTCTCCATCCACCAAAGCAAAAGGCTACAAAGTGCACAGTTTCTATCTTATGCAGTATTTTTTAACTTGAAAACTTTAATGTTCTATATAAAATCTAGATAAAGTTTTCTTAGTACATAAAGCAAAGCAAGGAAGAGTTTTGTTTTCAGATTGTGGTATCAAAAGCCATAAAAACCTCAGGGAAGACAGGTACTCACGCTGGTAGTTGCACATAAAGCAGGCCTGGGCTGCAATCATCCACTCAGCTCTGGTCTCACAGAAGATAGCAATGTTAGTCTTTGGCTGCTGACCCAAGACTGCTAAGCCATTTCCAAAATTAACAGCTTTAATGTACACATCTTCGTAAGAAAGCCACGTGTACTTGCCAAGGATGACCTAATAAGAACAATGAAATCAATTTAGAAAATGAAAATCCTTAACACATGTCCTACTACATCTTCATCCATGTGTAGAATCCACAGATGTTAGAGTAACATGTGCTTGAATTAAAGCAGCAGTTTATTCAAGATAAAGATGATACTTTTTCTTGCCAAGAGCTACAGGGCCTGTGGAAGTTCCAACATAAATACTGTATCACGATGCAATATCTCCATGCATGTTACCACCTCAGTTTCTATTTTCACTGAAGGGAAAGCACATGATTCCCACCATCTTGTGTAGCTTCAGAAGCCCTCTGAAAGACTGTGTTTGGTTATCTGGCCCACATACTTCTACTTTTTAAAAGGGTTTGGTTTATGAAAAGGATGAAAAGCACTAGATAGCACAGTACATTCTCTCTATTTGCTTTCTTGGATATTTGGGCTACAATTCTACACAAATAGGACACTGAGATGTCCATTTGAAAAAAAAAATTAAAAAGGGAAACTGGAATCCAGAAAGCAGTATATCCATGGGCCCTCAGTCAGAAATTGTGAAATCTCTTTCCCTTTGTTCTGAAACAAATGTCAAGGGGATGAGTAGTAATAATTTTGCCTTTTCTTACTGTTAAACAGAAGTGGGACAGAGAACAGGATAGGAAATTACTGGCAAACTTCAGTTCTGAGAAGTCATGTAGAATATATTATGCAATCTCACTTTTCCATACGGGAAAGCTGGTGCACAGTAAAACCATTTGGATTTGAATTTACAGGTCACTACTCAGATTTCTGTGTGCACTTGCACCATGCAGAACTACTTCCTTACAGAGTGACAGGATTTTTCTTTGAGACCAACCTAGAAATTTCCATATGTAGGCAAGTATAAAGATGTTTTATACTGAAAATCCATACTCTACATTATTATATCCTACCCATCCATTTATATAAGCACACTGACAATTTTGAAAAACAATTTTTAATCAAGTATTTCAGACATGTTTTTCACAAAGCATTAGTAATAAATGCAACAAACACTAAAAAAAAACTAGAAAAGCTAGAACTAGGAAAGCTCCTTCACTTTTTTCCATATTTCATTCATCAGTGTGAACTAAATTTCAAACTTCAGGCTATCAAATCTAACAACTTTTTGACACGTAACTATATTTCTAATGAGTCCATATTTCCACATCCACTTCTTTAATAAAACATACTTAAAAATCTCTTTTAAACTCTAATAGAAAAATAAAATCTAGTAGATTTCCCTTGTCAAGACACTTTTTCAAACTGCTCAAGTAACAATTAGTTGTAACAATGAGTTGTTCCTACTACAGCTTCACTGCATACTGCTCATTAACCTATTTGTTTAGCAGGACGAACAGGTACATGTGCAGCTGCTTGGAAATTTCACAAATGTCTTTATGGGAAAATATCATTTAACAAGCCCAAAACACAACATGTGTCAACAACAGCAATATACAGCAATTCCACCAGAAAACCCAGATTTCTCACAGGCATATCAGCTCAGGTTTTCCTGGTTTATTTCCAGAAGCTCTGTTTCAGTGGCAATCAGGCTGTTTCAAACCCCAAAACCTTTCTGGAGCAGAAAGGTCAGGCTGAAATGGCAGCATGTGGGGCAGGGGCTCACCCCCCTGGCTGGTGCTCACTGCCACAGTCCCATGAGGAAGAGAGGGGACCTGGGAGTCCCTTTTTTTTTCAACACACCAAGATATTCCTGGTGTGGAAAACTCCCACTGCTTCTAAAAAAATATTGCACCTCTTCCCATTCATCCATATTTCGGTAATTTGGAATTTGAATTCCAATTTGGGCTATTTTTTCCCCCAAAGGCAGTATTTTTGGCAGATGTGGAAGCTCTCAACAAGCTCATCAGTTGAAAACCATTTATAGCAGTGACTTGGGCAACACGCTTTCCCCTATTATACTTTGCCTACAGTGTAGCCTCAGGAAAACTGCTCACAAATAATTAGGCCAAGAAATACAAGCAGATTCTTGTTACTGTTTCTGGTAAGCTTGCCAACCAATAACAGGTTTTAGTCATTTCCACCACTCTGCAACTCGCTGAACTGGGTAAAATAAATCATTAAATGACCAAAAATTAATCTCTCCAAATAATACTCATGGATTCTGCCTTTTTCTCCTTTTTTATTCTCTTAAATAATTCATCCTCATTGCTTAAGCAAGTTTGTTTGATACGTAATGAAAGACCACCTCACTCATGCTTTCTTTTCTTAAAAAGAAAAAAAAACTTTTTTAAGAATGTATAGCACTGTTGGCTGTAGCTATTTATATAAAAATACATTTCTGAAGAACACATAAGATCAGGTAAGAACAGCCAAGGTCTTTTCCAATGCAGTAATTTTGAGTTTTACTTTCCTACTGCCTTCCATATATTAAAATTCCAATGTTCCTTCCCCATGCCCAGTGTTCCTTCTCTATTCCATCCCTACGACATCTATATTATATACACATTAGTGAGTGACAGATATTCATATACGCATATTACTAAACTGCCTCGAAGCCCCTTTCTCCTGCAATTTCTCTATCAGCTTCCTCTGCAGGACACAGAGCAGGTTTTGGTTTCTCTCATACTGCTTATGTTGGAGTATGTCTCCAAATCCATCTCCCTTCTTGGCCTTGCCCTCAGTAGCCTTAGCCAGCCTTTTCCAATGTACAGTGCACGAAAGACAAGGAGCTGCTAGAGAGAGGCCAGTGGGTGCCACAAAGATGATGAGGGCACTGGAGCATCTCTCTCGCAAGGAGAGATTGTGAGACCTGGGCCTGGTTGGTCTGGAGAAGAGAAGGCTGAGGAGATCTCATTAATGCATACAAATATCTCAAAGGGGGGCCATCACGAGGATGGTGCCAGGCTTTTTTCAAGGGTTCCGAGGGATGGGACAAGGTGCAATGGCCATTAACTAAAACATAAGAAACTCCACTTCAACAGGAGGAAGAACTTTTTTACACTGAGGGGGGAGAGCACTGGAACAGCTGCTCAGGGAAGGTGTGGAGTCACCCTCTCTGGAGACATCCCAAACCCACCTGAGTTACCTGCTCCAGGTGACCCTGCCTGGGCAGTGGGTAGGACTGGATGACCTCCAGAGGTCCCTCCCAACCCTAACAATTCTGTGATTCTGCTTCTGCTGAGCACAGGTGAGAAGACTGGCATTAGGTGCCACAATCCTTTAAACATTCACACACCTTTAACTTAACAACTTTCAGAGGCTACTTCTGCCTGATAACTCATGGAAACAAAGTCACTGTGCCAGAGCTGGCAGAAGGGCCCAAGCAGTGAGTTAGGCAGAGATTGATGAGTCCCACAAAGAGCACCCAGCAGGGACGGCAGCTCCGGGGTTTTCCCTGGAATCACGGCATTCCATAGGCAAACGCTGCCCTCTCGTGCTCCAGCCTTAAACTGCAGCCAGGGTCACATCCGTCACGCAGCACAGAACACTAGGAAGTATCCAGACTCTACTCTCATCTGGAAATTCAGAAAAGCAGAGGCTAAACGCACAGCTAACATTTCTTTGACCTGGATTTTAGAAACGTATTAAAATTTTTAGTGCAAAGGTTTAATAAAATGTTCTTGATAAAGCTGCAGGCTCACATAGAGTCATTAAACTACCTGATCTCAGTTACCTTTGAAGGTCTTCCTAAAAGTACCTCCTAAGGTTTAAAGAACCTTGACTATGATTTGGAAACCAGTGATCATGAATTAAATACATTTTCTTGTAAAAATATACTAAATAATAATACAAAGGAGGTTATTTGAAATGCCCACTTTTGGCCTTTTTCATATGAACACATGTATTGCAGCTGAATATATCTGAAAATCCCCACCCTAACACACCATTTACAAAGCAATCTATGGTTTTTAACATCATAAGTGACTCTCTTACTGCTCAGTGACTTGGCATGGCAAGAATCTTCCTGAACCTTCACTTTCAGTATCAGCAATAGTGATTAAAGCTCTGAATTCCCAAGTGCTTGCCCATGAGCTTGCTGTTGCACCCAAATCTCTCAGGCATTAGATGCATCACCTTCCCCAACAATGCTGTGTTTTCTTGTCCCCACTACATCTTATTTATTACGTTCTCAGTAATTCTGTTCTTGGTTACCAACCCTTTTTAAAGCCGGGCAAGACAAACAACCAACCCCCAAAACAAACAGACATCTCCCTCGAAAAATAAACCAAAGAATGAACACACACACGAAGCCAAATTCACATACCAACAGAGAACAAAGCAAGCACCTGATGATATAACCTACAACTAAGACAACACAAAATAATGAAGCTCATCTCTTGGGCATCGTAAAATTTCATTTGTGGTTAAATTAAGTCCCTTTTCCAATTAATTACACCTTAATCTCAGAAGTATTTTCAACATTATTTTATCCTGACTTAAATACATGGTTCATGAAATTAATACTAGGTATGCATGATATTGGAGAAGGAAGTTGGAGAAGTACACTACAGAAGGAAACAGAATAACCAGCCATATATGAATTACTATGAAATGCAACATGTACATAAGCAAGTATTTGTATTTTATTCACATCCATGAATTTCTGCTACTTTGGAATCTGCACAGAAACAAATATTTTTGCAACAATACACTACCATAAAAATTCAAGAAATTACAAATTATCTGAGATATCATTGTTCTCACAATAAATTAATGGAGTATCTGATCTTAAAGATGTTAAGAAGCTCTAAATAATTTTAGCTACAAGTGTGAGGACACTTAATTTTCCCAATAATCAAAAGCTGAATATTTTTTTGAGAGAGAGACATATATAAAATAAAAAAATGTACTGCAGCTCCTGTAAGGTATAGAAATTACATGCATTATACCTAAGAATTAAACTTGTTGTGCATCTTTTTGAAGAACTGCACCAAAACTCAGCAAGCTGGCTATGCTAAAGGGAACCAGGCAATGAAAAGGAGGAGAACCCTAACATTTAGAACCAACAAGGTATCTTGTGAAATGTTCTGATTTTCCTCACTTGCTAACATATGCTATGAGGTCTTAATAACACTGTATTCTTTAACCAAAAAAAACCCTAAAAGTGGATTTGTGTGATAATGCCACAACTTAGAACAAAGTAACACAAGGGCAAGTATGGCAATCGACCATAATGAACCTTTGTGTCAAGCTTAGACAAAATTACCTAACTTGGGTAATTGCCAAGTCTAAATATTCACAAACAAGTCATTTAAGTGGATCAACACAAACATTCTTCAGCTTTCCAATATTCATAATGCTTTGCTTGCATAATGGAAAAGGCTAAAACTCCTAAGTTCTTAAGTCTTACATTCACAATTATGATTAAAAAACAGAGCACGTCACAGGCAGCCAAAATTCTGATCTGTGCTCAGAAGCGATTCTTTGTACAAGACAAACTTTCTGTTTCTTTATAGGGTAATGAGGCAGCAAAATGTGCATCAAGCAAGAGTACATGTAACCATTCATCCCAGCATTTCCTCCATACTGTAAAACTAACTCCACAGCTAAGGGGAAGTTTCACGAACAATAAAGTTTGTACAAAGGTTTTAAGAGAACTAAACTTTGCCGTATATTGTGATATTAACCAAATTCTATTTTAAACATAATCCTCTATCACAATTAAAACTAGCAGCATGAAGAGAAATTTTTTTCATCTGCACAGAAACTAATCTTAACTAAAAATTATCTATTGTGGACTTAACAACGTCTAACACAGAAATGCAGGCCTTTAACACACAGAGATGCACAAATATGCATATTCTGTTGCAGAATTCTGCTTTGCTTCTTCAGGCAAAAATGCATTTTTCCATGTGTCTGAACAAGTATGAAGGTGCAAATGACAATACAGGCTTGAACATTATACACTATAACAAGTCAGTTCCCTTGAAACAACAGAGCTGTTGTCAGATACTGAAATCACATCTTCCACATACACCAGGATTACAGATTAGCAGAGCAGTTCACCTTAAAGGAGACTCAAAGAAAAAAAGACTCTTCCAATAAAATCTGTGCAATCCTTTTCCAGACATGAAATTCATTTAAGTCCTGAATTCCCAGGACAGAACAGCAAATCCCTAAATCACAACTAAGTCTGCTGGAAGGGCACATCTGAGTACTGGCATCTAGTAATTTTTGTATATTTACCTGATTACAGTTCAGAATAAAACAAAGGAATACTTTTTAAAATTCACTTAGAAATCTTTAAAGCCACTTACATCATCAGCTGAATATTAAAAACAAATACCTAAAACATACTTGTGTTTTTTCTTTGACTAAAACCATAAATAGGATATCTATTCAAGAGTGCAAAAAGGTTTAGATTTGGTTTAAATGCCAAGTATTGAAAGACTGGGAAATAGATAATTTAATTCTTTCACAGCTACTGAATGTAAACATAGAAATTTATTTTTTCCCCAGCTTTGCTTTACTGGACTAGAAGTCCTGCATAAGAAAGTAAACATATTTTGGAAAAAAAATCTTGAAGGGAGAAAAGACTTACCTTTTTAAAAACTTTTCCTGATGGCTGGATTTCATCTTCCTCTTTCAAAATTTCACGTGTTCCCAAGAGTTTTTTGTCCTTATATTTAGTTTTAGCGTATTTAAAAACTTTGTCGAGTGTATCACACCCAGGATATAAAACTGAAGCTAAGCAATGCAGACTGTTTACAGATCTGTATGCACCCCCAGGCTTGTTATTCACAGGTCTGGCTTTAACCTGCTTGGCTTTTGCTATAGCCTGCTTTGATCCTGAAAGTATGTACCATGGAATGTAAGTTACAAGGGAGTACACCAGGACTATGAAGTTTATAAACTGTAGAAGTACAGGGTTGATGTTATGCTTCAACTTCATTTTGGCTGCTTGAAAACGTTACAAGAGAAAGTTTGGAAACATGGATCAGCTAGACAGGGATCCAAAAAGATCTGAAAAGAGAAAAGAAGAGGTTAGTAGTAAACTATCCCTGTTGGCAGGGGGTTATTTTCATATCCCAGTAGCTCTCTTTATGAGTTAGAAGTCTGAACCCCATACACAAATGAAACCAGACACTGAGACATGAGGTGGAACTGTTGACTCCCCTTTAGCAGACTGTAGTACAATGACATGTGCACTGCAGGTACTCGTTTGAAAATGTTTTGTGATTATACAATTTAAAAGATCTTCTTCAACATCAGAGCACCTCCGTGTGCACCTTCCCTAGGAATCTCTGTGACCTCTGACCGGGAATCACCAGCCTCCAGACAAGCCCTAGAACACAGGCCATGTCACCACTCTGCACATGGGAACCCCGACCATTAAGGATGTTGAAATGTTTCCCAAGCATTGGACACACTGGGACACTCACTAAGAGAAGGAAAACTGTGTATGTGACAGAGCTTGGCTGGTTTATTCCTAAGGACTTCCCATCAGTCCTGTGATTTCAGTCTCAGAACCAGTATTCAGTGGGCCCACTTCTTCTACCAATAAACATGATTTAAGTAACATTGGGTAAATATCAGAAAAGAGCTTATAAATATCCCCAAATTCCCAACAACAGCATTATGAAGAGATGTGTTTTTTCAGAGTCCCTAATGATGCCAGGATATTCACTTTGTCCTTTTTAAAAGCATGATTTACCATACTCAATGACCACAATGATGATGCAACTTTCTAATGTATTATACTGTTGAGTCAAGAAATTGTGCAATGTCTGAAAGATTAAAAAGATAAATCAACAAAATAATTGAAATCCTTATGGAAATCAGGGATGGCTGCCATAATTGCTAAAGATTAATTTCTGCAACAGTCAATGAGCCACTAGCTAAAAATCAGTGTTTTGTACATAATAAACTGCAAATGCACTTCACTCAGCTAACCTTTCAAATGTATTGATACAACTTAATAAAAGCAGCATCATAAATCAAGCAACTAAGAATGATGTATTTGTAAGATGCACAGCTTTTGACAATTCTAAATGAAGTAAATTTTTATTCATAAAATGTATTATTCTGTGCTGATGTCTTACACTCTGACTTTTCCTCTGAAAACCCTAATGAAAAGAAATTTGAGTTGAAAAAAGTAATGTTTAAATCATATACGATCCTTCAGTGGCAACGGAAAGAAACCTTGCTTCATTAATCCTAGATCTGCATTCCTTTTGGGAATGGATCAATCCAGGATGAGATTAATTCCATCTCTCCCTGAAACATAAAACTTCCTAAAACTCCAAGCAAAAATATTTCATGACCATCCTCTTCCCTAACAAGCTGCTGTAATGTCACTGTTAACACTGCATCATTACAGGCAGTTTGATGGAACCAAACAACATCAAAGTCTGTTCTGCAGAGCACCCTGAGACACATACTCAAATAAACCATAGGAGTACTTCACAGTAGGGACTTACTGCAACAAGCAGCAGTGGGGGAAAGATATTTAAAATATTAAAAAAATTAAATGGAAGTGCATATATTTTAATTTGCAGACCAAAGGCAAAAAGCAATGACAAATTAAAAAAAAAACAAACTTAAATAGGCTAAAGGGCAAATTCAGTAATCACTTGAAGAGACTTATGTTCTTAGGCTGTCACTGAAGGTTACTTAATGAAAATAATCATGAGCCAGCCAATCAGCTACTGCAGGCCAGAAAAATTATACTACTGTTGATAGCGGCACAGAACAAGATGTTTTAAAGCTGAACCCAGAGTTCACACAACAAGAGTTTACCCACTTTCTAACAAGTTCTGTGTTGTACTATTATTTTGCCTGTCTCAGTTCAGGAGGGGAACAGCTTTTTTCTCCTTATAAAGCTGGAGAACTTTTCTCTGCCTAAAAAGTAGAAACAGAATTTAACCGAACACTGCTACATACAAAAACTAAAACAACTCATTTAATACCTTTAGGCAAACTGTTTTCCAAAGAAGTTGCCTGTCTGACAAACAGTCAAGGCTGTTGATATATAATAAATAATATTCTCTCTAGGTTTCACAATCTCCCTTGGTTAGAGAGGCACTGAGCTCTTCCAGAACAGCAGCCTCCCATTTCATTTTGCAGTCAATTATCCCAACAGCTTTATTCCTTTTTTCCACTATTTTTATGATAACAATGCCAAGGTGTCATGTCAAGCTCTCTCTTCTGGCTCACCCTTGCATAATAACCCCAAAACCTGGAAATCTTTGCTTTGAATTGCAAACATAAATTGTGCTTTGCCCACCATTTCATAAAAGGCTGCATTGCAAGAAAGGGTCTAAGGAACACTCCAACAGGACAGACTAAAGGGAAATGTCCTGGACTCTACCCCTTGCTCAGAAAAGCAAGCATTCTGATCTAGAGATCTCTGCTTTGATGTACATCTCTTACCCTAAGTAAATTGCTAATTATTTCAGTTACTCCTTCACAAAAGTGAGGCCATTATAAGTCATCTATTGAAAACAGTTTATTTTAAAAATTAAGACAATCTTTTTTCCACTCAAAATGTGATGTTTTTAAGATTAAAAATTATCTCTTGCAAATGAAGTTTCTTGTCTTACAGGCCAAGTAAGACTCCATTTTTTTTCCTTCAAAATCCTGTAATTAGGAGATAGCAAACTTTAGCCAGAGAGAGAGAACTCCGGTGTCAATGTCTGTGATATTTAAAGAGCATCTATGCTTGTAACTAATTGTAATTACTATTGTAATTGGACATTGGAAAAGTGCAATGCCTTTTGGAACCAGAAAGAAAAACATATTCCAGTAGTTTCATTAGAAGAAAAAGCTCCAGCATCTTTGTAGGTGATGGTTCTAAGGGGAGCTGAGCCATGACACAAAGGAAGTTCCCTGGTGGCAATGTAAAGGCTCCCTATCTTTCCTTGGTTAACTGAAAAACAGAAGTTGCATTTTAACTCATCATTTTGTTTATTTGCTCGCTAGGTTGTTGAAGAGGAAAATACCAGGTAAGCAAAGGAGATGCAGTTTAAAATGCCTTTGGGCCTAACAGATTTATCACTGCCATTCCCTGGAGAACACCAAAGTCAGCTAAATGGATCACTAAACATTCAATAAAAAATCATTTTGATGACAATGTAGAAGCGAAACTCTACCCTGACTTGAGGCTGGAGTGCTAGCTGTAAGGCAATTATATTTTACAGCAAGCAAAACCAATGCAGCTGAACATGCCAGTACATTTTCTGTTTTCTTCTTAAGCAAAAGGTCATTTAATCTCCATTAAGAAAACTACTTTTAATGACAATGTAAAAGAAAAAGACTGTTTTCATTAAGATACAATGCTTGCTCATGCATTCTTCTCTGTAACAATTACTGTTTCAAACCTTTAATGTATGTTATTTTAAAAACTCAAAATGAAAATACATTAAAAATCAATCTGCAGGACTAATCTAAAAATTAGAAGTTTGAGTGAAATTTTCAAGATTACATCAGATCTGGAAGGCCTAAAAGGGAAGCAGTGTTTGCTGTTTAATATTCTGCCTCTAAAAAAAGAAGTAGTACCCAACAAAACCAAAACTTTGTAAGGTTTAGTGAAATACTATACAGGGTTTTAAAATTTCATTGAAGTACATAATACGTTGCCAACTTAATAATTTGGAAGTGTATGGCTGCTTCTGACCATAAAAAGAGTGCAAGCAAACCCATCATTTTGGGGCAAGGAACAAAAAGCAGAGGACATGATCCTATTTTTGCAAGTATGAGACCATGGCACAGTAAGAATACTCACTGTATTTTCAACACTGGAATTTTGTTCTCAGGTAGCTCCTGCTTAATCACTGACAAAAACACATGACATGTGTTTTAGTATTCTAAGTTATTGGTTTGGTCTGCAGATTAGCTGTAAATACTCAGGTTCTCACAGAACATGCAACCTGGTTTCACATAATCAGTGCTCAAACCCTGACTAGTGATGCAAGAAAAGTTGGGAGGTGAAATCCTGGATGAAAGAGCTGCTAATTTATATAAGAATACACCTTAAAGAAAATCTGCTCAAGCAAAGGGTTCTGGACATGCGTAAGAGCTGTTCTGTTACATGTAATTCATGTTTACTCTGGTAGTCACCAAATGGGAAAGAGCAAGACCACAAATCAAGTTTGACACACTTGTTCAACAGCAAAAAGAAGCAGCAACCAGCACACTCATTCAGAGTCTGGAGAAGTACTTTTCAGGACTGATCCTTCTTAATATATAATCAGTGATTTGGCCTGATATGCTACTTACACTAATACTGTTATACCCTTTAGTTTTAGACGAAAACTTTTATTAAATGAGAAAGAAAAAAATCCTTAAAGGAATGTGTTTACTAATTGACCTGCTTACAACAATTACATTACCATAAAAGCATGAATTAACAAGAAAAAAAGGAACCTTATGCAACTTCTCATCGTGGCAGGTACAGGTACAAGAGCTGATAGGAGATGTTCCAGTCTCAGTTTACTCAACAGGAGCTGTCACAGGCAACTGCATGAAATCTAAAAAAGGAAAATTCCCATTAAATATGGCAATTATAAAACACATCCTTCATTTTTTCACTGGTAATGTGTAGTAAATAAAACCTTTTCCTCATCTGATCCTGTACTGTATCACCTCAGAGAGTCTAGGCCCACTGAATGCAAGTGAACACAAAGCCAGATGTCACACACAGCACAGCCACTGCTTAGACCTGAGTACCCTACAGTCAAGGTGGCTGCAACAGCTTCAGGTAAACTCAGGAGCTCATGGGACTAGTCTCCTTGACAAATCCTAACTCCCCAGTGCCTTTCAGTGTACACTGCTTCTACCATTTCGGGTAGAAAAAAAATAGACCAATCTTTGTGTATCCACCCACAGAGAGAATGCATTTCAGCCTGAGTAATAAAATATTCTTGTACGCTTTACAAAAAGGCTTAATAAAAGAGTAATCATTGATTACTATATAAATACTACAGTATTTATTGATTTTGCTTCACTATACGTGAAAGATTTATTTACTGCCCTTTGCAGAAAGAAGTCTTGAAAACCTGTGCCAGCAAATCACATTTAAAATAGGCAAATGCAAACATTTTGTACCTATTACTTTTCTGTAAACATTACTATTTACACAGCTATTCAGTTCTTAAAGATAATCTTTTCCAGTTTCAGTGGATTAACTATTTGCTGCTTGAGGTGAGCATTCAGGGTACTCACTGCCCCATTTTTTTGACTTCCACAACTTCACATATACCAACCAAACTCCAACCCAGAGACTCCAAAACACTCTTGCAAAAAAACCATTTTGGTCAACAATTTATAGTTGTAGAAAAACACATTAAATTTCTCTTATCACTGAATCTTGCAAACAAACCACCCTGATTTATTAACATTTACTGAAAGGATAAAAAGGTTATTCACAGGGTTAGGCTTTAATGGACAAAATAACTAAGTATCTTTACTGCTCAATCTCTTCATTATAGAATATAACAACAGGAATTCTAAAGACAATATAACAAAGTCCATAATACAGACTTCAAACTGTACCAAAGAAGAGCCTCTATTAGTTTACATCTGGACTTAAAAAGTAACATTAACAACCCTGAAGAGACAGGTTTCTACCACCTCTGGAACTCACTCAAGAACTGTCAGTACTTGCTAGCACTCAGCAAGTAAGCCTTTCTTTTAAAAGAAGAGACCAAAAAGAAAGAAATCCCTATTACTGATTAATAAATACTCATGTAGTCATCTATATAAAAATAAAAAAGCAAACCAAATGTACACAGATGCAACAGCCTAATGTTTCACAAGCAAACTCCCTGGACTGCGAAGCAAGGAGGGCCCGAGGCGATGAACGGCACGGAGGAGAATCCCAAATATGTACCTGCATAAATGGAAGGTCTCTTTTGCAATATGGGGTTAAGGGACAGTTAAATTTGAAAACAGATGTACTTCACAGGTACAGCCCAAGTGTTTTCACATGTTTCTTGAAGCAGAGAGGGTAGAAATCCCAGTGAGCCCTACAGAATGCTGGAAATGGATGCTTTGGGTCCCTGAAATAAGAGCTGGTGCTCAGCACATCCTCCCAAACTGGAAGACAGGGCACAAGGGCACACCCCACATCCCCAGCTCACCCTGCACAGCTTCCACAGGCCTCTCCTCCCACCACCTCCTGGATTCCCTGAGCACTGCTGCCCTGGCACTGCTCGTGGGAGCTGTGCCACTCTCCAGAGCCCAGCACCCTCCAGGCCATCCTGGCAGACCTCTCTCTCACAGTCCTGTGGTTTCCACACAAGTGCACACACTGTCCTTGTCCCCTTTCCAGTCCCCAACCCCTCCAAGTCACCCTTTCCCAGGCTGCTGTCTGGGTCTCAGCATCACTTCTAGCACAAGGGAGACCTTCCACGAGCCTCTCAAACACTCACAAAACCCCTCTCTCCAGGCAGACCTGAACCCTCTTACAAACAGGAGTGCCTCTCTGCAGCCCGGCTGGGAAGGGCTCCGTGGCTCTGTCCCAAAGGACATCTGCTTTCAACGGGGAGGAAAAGCAATGCTCAGCACACCAGCCCCCAGGAACCACCACCCACTGCAGACAAACACAGCAGGATCTTCCCCAACAGCTCCCCACGACCACGCAGGGCTGCTCACAGGTATTGAACAGCCTCTGCTACAGAAACATCTAGAAGAGGATTGCACGGCTGTAACACAGGCACACACTCAGCCAGAGGTTCTTCTGAAACTCTCCCAAGCGAACACACAAGAATGAAACTAATCCCCACATCAACTCCAGTCCTTGATGTCTCACTCGCAGTCCTGAACAAGAGACAACCTGCGTCTCTCCCTGGACTCTGCCCTCCCTGCTGCTCCACATTCCGTGGACTGCTGTGGTCTTACACAAAAAGAGGGATGGTGGGAGACCAAAATTGCTATTGATTGTGTCTCAGCTCTCAAAAGGAGACAGATCTTCAGGACACCGAGAGAATAAACACTCTCTGAAAGGACACGTAGGGTAATCCTGAGCTACCTTATTGAGATGATCTGCAGCCTCCGGCTGTGACCCACCTCTAGCACAACCCCGGGTGAATCCGAAGGCTCTTTAAATGCTTCCCCTCGCTCCGCTCTGGGAACACAACACCGGCAGACGGCCAGAGCCAACAGGGCACTCCCACTCCTGCCTCCACAACTCGACCCACTCAACACTTCAGCATAAGCAAATTTACAACACAACTCCAGTCCCGAGGGAAACTCGGGCACTTCTCTGCACGAGCATGTTTCTGAAAAGCACAGGAGGGCACACAGACCGTCAGGGAAGAGGCATCACGACCCGGAACAAACCAGCTTCCGAAGCAGGAGTTCAACAGACCGCTGGGGCGGCAAAGGCTGCTCATGAACTGCACAGCCTGAGGCTGCGATTTCAGCTCGGCTCAAGCGGATTTAACACGGGGCTGCTAATAAAAACACACTGTTCATCTCCGAAAGGTAATTCCACTCTTGCCCTCCATCGTACCAACACAGGAGTGCCTGGGTGGCTAGGAATGAGTCAGATTAGTTTGTTGATCCAGTTTAAACCCTCTCCTTCTCAGGGCGGAACGGTGGATTTTCCTTTGTATCAACTTTGGTACTCATTTGAGCCTACCGTGAGTCACTGCAACCACCTAAATCAACAGAAAATTAGCACTACAAAAGATGTTTTTCTTCTGCTGTCTCAAACTGAGTAACCGTGAATTGACAGGAGTTACTGACAAGGCAAAACCGGAGGAGGAGAGGGAAGGAGCCTGGCAGTGGAGCTGCAAAGGAAAGCCCACCGGGCTCAGCACAGTGGTGGCAGGACGCCTTGTGACTCGGGTGTCACAGCACACCGCGGGCTCAGGGCACAGCTGGGACCGGGGATTAACCTGCTGCTCTCCTACTAATGATCTCACTACTTACTTTTTTAGGAGCTCAGCCTTGGGGGTTTCAAGTGCTACAAGCTTAAATACCTTTAAACTTTGGGTATAGGCTAATACACATCCCATAAATAGAAAGGGGTTAAATTCATGTCCTTCACATGGCAGCGCTACGTTTGTAAAATGATACTCCTATTTCTTTAGGAGGCAGCCAGAAGGCATGTTATTAGGATAAATAAATTATTATGTCCTTGTTAAACACCAAGACACTACAAAGGCAGGAATTACATGAACCGAAGAAGTCTTTTTACCCTAGAGAGACACTCTCTACGGTATTAACTAAATTTTGATACAAAGGAAAAAGTTTTATTATCTAGAAAAGATTCCTTTTCCTCTTAGTAGGTTCATCTACATCAAGTGGAAAATAAATATCACACCTAGTTTTGGCAGACAACAGGAAGACAAATGAGGTAACACAGAACTAAACTAGATAGAAGGAACTGACATTTCTCGAGGGCGCAGAAATGTGTTTTCTCTAAAATAGATCCTTAGTATATCCAGTTATTCTAAGATGGTAATGTTAGGTAGGTATTAAAAATTTCTATTTGATATCAATCTCTTTTAGGTACACCCAAGCCCCACTGTCTGAAATATCACTGGACACTGCAGGACAGCAAGGGCCCAAGTTGGCAAATCTCTCCTCTGCTTCCTAATGAAACCAAGAGTGACATTTATGAGAAACTGAAAGCTCAAGTGACATCACAAAGCAGACAGATTTATTTTGCTCACAAAAAAGCGACAGGACTCCAACAGACAGTTTGACTGCACAAGCCACAAACTTAGGTTTAAACTTTAGTTCCAGGTGAAAAATAAAATTAAATCAAAGTGAGTTCAACACTAATGAGCTCCAGGAACAATATTTAAACACTCCTAAAGCTACCTTCATGCACAACGTGAGCACCCTTCCAACAAGATCAACTACAGATTCAAGCCTCATTGCAACTCTGAATCCTAGATGTTTTCTATTTAAAACATTTTAAAAATTATTTTCCTCGAATAAGCGGTTTTTTTAAAACTTATCCGAGACAGTTTGGATATTTAATGGATTGACAAATACATCTTCCATTAATAAGAACAATACAACACAGCTCTAAGGTGACAACTTTGTCAGCAAAGCTGAAAGCACCTCCCAAAAAGAAGGCAGTGCGCTAAAAACACTTATTTAAAGTCATGTCACAAAGTAACGGCTGTGCCAGAACACAATCCAGCGCTGCTCCGGCTTTCATCTCCTTCCCCTCCCACTACACACATGACACTTCATGGCAAACAAGCGTCTTAACTTGTTTCAGGCACTTTACCAGATACTGTCAATGCACTGCTTCCATTCCTTTTCACAAGCAATTATTAGAGCATTTAAGAAATGCATTTAGTATCAAACTAAATTAAATGTTTTCATGTTTGTGACAGAGGAGAAAAAGAAACTAACGGGTAAAGCATCTTCCTACTGGAGGGGCCCTCAGAGGAACTTTGGTATCTGCCAATTCACTGCTAGAGAGAGATGAAACCACCAATTTCCCCAGCACACTGCTAGATTTTTAAACCACAGATACAAATAAAACATGGAAGAGTACTTAAACAAGAACATCAACACCACAGCACATACAATAAGAAAGAAGTCTGCACAGAAATAAGCCAGAAGCTTCACCAGTAACTTTTGCCCCCTGAAGAAGTCGTGTAAGAGCCGAGTTATCACTGCCAGTTTATCACCCCAAATCCCTACAGTCATTTTCTGCTCGTTTAAGTCAATCGCCCTCAGTACTTCCACTGGGAGGCAGACTCTGCTTTCCATCCCAATCCAAGGGACTCACCAGAACGGTTTCCTGTGCTGTTTTCTACTACAAAACAGCCTAAGACCAGCTCTCCAATTTCTGGGAAATCTGAAATGCTAAAGCATGAATAATTCTGCCTTGTTTGTTTCTTAGAAAACAGAACAAAAATAGATGGTCTGCTGCCATACATTCAATGTGGTTTGTACTGTATCCTAGTCATGTTTCTTTAGATCAGAACAACAACAAAAAAAAAATCCAACAAAACAATCCCACACGTTTTTAACTGTATAGGTGCTTTGGTATTTTTTTCTCCAGCAGAAACCATGCATGCAGAAAATTGTTCTTATTTACTTTTAGATGAATTTGAGTTCATGCAGTGCCACAGCAAAAATTATTACCCTTCATATTATATTCATTTTTCCAAAAATATCAGGTAGCCAGGTCCCAAACCTGGTAAGCCTGTATATTTATGTCGTCTGTGCCTTCTTTCTTTAACATTTCTTCTCTATTTGATGGGATTTTGTTAGGGATAACTGTTGATCCTGATGCTGGCTCAATATCTGGTGTGCAGTATCAATTCACACACTGAGCTATTTTATTTATTATAGTTTGAACAAAGTAGGGATCTAGGCGTAACCCCACCAAGTCAGAAAATTTTACATTATTACACATTTTACCAAGGGTATCAGTGTTCCTTGGTTACAAATTACACAGCTTTTTCACTAACTAGTACTCAAACCCCTATTCACTAGTTATCTCCCTCACTACTCCTGCTAACTAGTCCTCATGCACAGCTCCTCTCTGCACTGCAGTCAGGGGTCTGTTTTCAGTAGGTGGTCAATGGGTTGGTGGCCATGAACCCCCTGCCAGAATCACCTTTCCCCAGATACTGCTCAGTCTTGCTGACTTCACTCCTGGTGGCTCTTGTCCAGACAGCCCTTTCATCTTGGGATTGTGTTCCCCTTCCCTTAAAACAGAAGATTAGCCAAGCCTACAAGTATCTAACAGGTTTCACAATGCAATTGCTTAATCCTAAGTGCCTACCTACAGCCACTGATTAACACCAAAACAACTGCATACTTCGGTTCAAATCTTGAGGGACCTGATAACCTTACACCAGAAGCTCCTGAAGAACAAGAAACAGATGAATACTCAGGTAACAAAACAAATCTGAGAGAATAAAACAAAGATACAGATTTCACAAGAAAAAGTGTGAAAATTCCAAGTCTTTAGGCAAATTTCTCACATGAAAAGTATCAGCCAGATAAACAATACATATAAGAGGAATTTTACAATACATTTTGAAGCAAGAAGGATATCTACAGCATGATCTAAGCTACCAAAGTGATAAAGTGGGATGTTTCACCATTGAATTTGAAAGGCTAAGCTGGTGACATTTTCAATACACTCTCTTTGATGGATAAATACATTCTCAAGTTCAAATTACTTGGGGTTTTTCTAGGTTTGGTTTGGTGTTTTTTTCTTAAACACCATCATTGTGTCCAGTCATCTACAGTGATTTACTACCAAAATAAAAGTAATGAAGAAGTTCTCACAAGAATATCTACTTTTCTCACACCCCACACTTTCTACTGTAGTGCCTCAAACTCAGCAATAGGAACAATCCCTCACCTCTGGCTGCAATGGAAGTCACAAGTTCTTCAGAAAAGATCACTGCCTCACTGAGGAAAGACTCCTGCACCCAAGCCATGTGAGTTGTTCAGGTTGTGTTATCCAACATTCACTCTCAGTATAATGAAGAGATCCCCCTCAAGCCACACAGCAGAAAAACAACAGGAATGCAATTTATAAAAATCACAGCCCGAGCAAGTCTTGCCTCAAGCCAAGACTTGCACAAGACTCATTGGGAGTTTCAGAGTTGGTGGACTGAACCCCTCTGTAAGGGCTAAGCAAGCCATCTCAAAAGCAGTGCTTCACTCCAGCAGCAAACGCAGAAAATAACCTGTGGAGCTTTTCCTGAGCACAAACACAAAGAGAGAAATGAAATTTGCTCTAAGTTCTAGGAATATGTAATTTTCATTTTTGGTAACTTTTCCCCTGCCAGAGGTTATAAACCTATTCTCAAAACCAGAGTCATCTGTTTCTCAGAATGCTTACTGTGGTGTATATGAAACCCCACATCCTAAACACCCAGGTATTGAGCTTGACTCTTAAGCTGGTTTAACGGAAATACTTTGCTTAAGATTTGGTTGTATATCTCCAAATACAACTATTGTCCTGCAATTGTCCTGGTCAAAAACTGCCTCCCTCCTAGTATTTTTTAGGACCTATTGCTAAAAAATTACTTACTTAACTCCAGATTTCAAAAAACTCCAACTAAACCAAACCAATTTATATGACACCAGAAACACTGCACACACAATCAGTAGAAATGGGACTTCAACAAGTATTTCCTATGGATACAAGCATAACACCATAAATACTAAACTGCCAAAAGGAACTGAAAAGGCCTGGAAACCATGGCAAAAGCATTGATCAATCAAGCACTCGACGAAATCTGGAGAAGACTACCAGAGAAGATTTTGCCTGTTAATGGTTCGGCCTCACTCCTCCATGTATTTATGGTCAGCACACTTTGCACTCAACAAGTTGTGGAGTGACTGATGGGAAGTTACACAAAAGGCTGAGCTACAGAAAGACAAGTAGGCTGTTTCTCTGCAAACTGCTTTGTATGGTTTTTATTTCTCTTGGCTGGTCTAAAGTTCCAGGGACAGTGGGGAATACGGTATTAAAAAAGACAGAAACAGCCAAGGAAAAAGAAAATATTTCAAATTCAGTGTACTCTTAAAGAGCTACTTGAACTAGGTTTTGTATCTGTACTGCTTAGGGAAAAATTACTCTTTTGTTCAAAATCCAGCACTACAATTTATTTAAACATGGCATAAAGAAGTCTACCCTGCTCATTTGAATCATCATTCTATTTTCTAGCTTTAGAAGTAACAGAATATCAGGACAACCTGTCTCCTCCATCACACTGGAACAAATATCCTTTTCTCTCTTTTTATCACTCTTCATTTTGTAAGCAAAGCAAGGCAGGACCAGTCATGAACATGCTCAGCAATTGCATAACTCGAAGCAAACACGGAACAAGGTCTCATTAAATTAGAAGCCATTTTCTTCTCTGAGAAGGAGCATTACACAAGTGTGGTTCTCAGCTCAAAGTCCTTATGTGCCACCCTTAAAAATAAAACTTACAAACACAGATGGTGACAATCAGAGGACAATATCTAGCGCCCACAGATATGTTCAGAATGGGATGAAGGTGAGGAAGTAACTACATCCTCCCAGGAGATCACTCAAGTCTGTAGTTCAGAATCAGTACACACATATTGCGTAGGTAGAGGGAGGTTTTGGTAGAAGAGAATCCTGTTTTTCTCTTCAGGGAAATCAAACACACCCTTAGACTCTGATTATGTAAACATGATCAAAATTGAGGTGCGTGGCTGGGTAGAGCCTTCACTGCTAAGTTTCAAGAACACTGACCTTTTTTTAAAAAAGAAAGGTGCCACAGTATCAATAGCACGTGTAAAAGTTTTGTGAATATTCTCAGGCAAAATTACTTTGTTTTTTTACAGATGTCAGCATTAGATTAATATGATTTGATAAGTTGGAAGTCTCAAATAGACTATTAAATATTTCTAGAAGAAGAACATAAATATTTTAACTGTTTCCTGAGCCACTACCATTTCAAACACTAAGGGAAACACATCTTGCTTTTAAAAAAAATCCCCCCAAAGAATCATGAAATATTAAGCAAATAATGTAATTAAAATATATGCAGTTTCAACCGCCATACTCTTAGAATCTGTTATCTTAGATGTATACGCATTTACAGATGCACAAAAACCCAAGTCAGGGTAGCAGAGGTGTCAGTCCTTTCACAAGCTGGGCCTGGCCACAACTGCATTTGTGACTATGTAACACAGGATTTGGACAGACGACTGGTTTTTTTTCTTAACTATAACTGATTTTATTAGTAAATTACAAATGTAAATTTTTTGATTGTCTGTTTTACGTAACTTTCCTGATCAAAAACCCCCACCCCACCTTCCAACACCAGCTAACAGCCTTGGCTTGGTGACCTGGACATTCACACATAAGCACACAGCCCTGCTACACCTGCTGGGAAATGGATTTGCACCTTGTTCTTTAAAGTACTGGATGTTACCAGGTTAAGCCTTTTGTACACATTGTAAGAAATGCAGGTAAGAATCTCCACAAGCATCCTCTCCCTAAGAAAAGATGAAAAAATAAAATCCACAGTTTTCAGCGCTGCAGAGTTGGAAAAAGTTTTCTATGCATCTCAAAGTTACCCATTAGGAAAAGCATTTCTCTCTTCACAGTTTCTCTAGAACAATAAAGTGCAGCAATACTTCATCTGAACAATTAAACTGCAGATGGAAATGCCTGGAAAGTTCTGTTACCAGGGCTTCACAAGTCATTTGTGGACTTGCTGCTGGAACACACCAAACCCAGTTTGCCACACAGACCACCAAGCTCCCTGCCTGAGCACTCCTGGGACAACTGTCCCTGTGTGCCTGCTGCCTTTACCTCTCTTCAGCACTTGCAAACAAAAATCCTGACAGAATCTGCAGATACAAAAAAGCAGATGTTTCTCTACAGAACCACTTAAATCCTCCTGCAAACCATCATCTCCCTGCTTCTTCTGTTTCCTTCTGCCTTTCTCCATACCCATATACTTAAAACCAACTGTAAAGAACTCTTTACCAAAGAGGAATTACCAACTCTTCTAAATTCTAAAAGCTAACCACAGATGCTCCCCTTTCCAGTTTTTCATAGGTTCCCACAGAATGAGCTCATAAACATTGATTTTAATAATGGTTTGGTGAAACGACTGCAGACCACACTCGGCTGTTTCACAGACTATCTTCTCATACCATCCTAAAACTTTGGTTGGTAGAAATTTTTTCTGATATATATGTATTATATATATCTGATCCAATAGACCTTACATCACCATGCACATTGATATAAGACACTGTACTAACTGCTGAAGAAGCACAGCACCCATGCAAAACCTTCCTGCAGATTTCTCACATGTCTGAGCAGCCAACCTAAGCAAAATGAGGCATGTTCCATACCCTGCCCTGGAGAGCAGTGAGGCAAAGGCAGAAGTCTTGCCTCTAAAGATGCAGAAAAAGTGTTTTTCCAGAGTTTTCTGTTTTCAGTATCCTTATGAAGTTATCTCAGGAGTGTTCTACAGACAGGAATGTAACACAGCTAATAGATCAGGAACCGGACCTGGCAGTACTGTACTAGTGCCATTCTGCTGCTTCAGCTTCAGTATGTCACTTCTAATCTTCACGATCTATTTTCCCCTTCCAGGTCTCAAACTCGTTTCATCTAACAGAAACAAGCATTCAAGGTAATGATATTTACACAGCTCCAAAAAGCAAAGCACTAGATTTCCACTTTTATAAAGCAATGAGAGAAGGTTTGCAGTTTATTCTTGCTGTCCTCACTATCAACAGTGAAAATCCATAAACCAGTAACTTCAATAATCTTATCTTCCCTGCTTTTCAGGAAACTCATCGGACTGAGAAGCCAGCTTGTCCCATTTCAGATATCGTAATTAACTAGCACTTTTTTGTAATTAACAAGGCTCATGAACACTGAGGGAAAGACGACTTCCCAATGCACAGGTAGTAACAAATTGCCATCTCCTCCTCTGGGATTACAGACACCTTAAGTCAGCACCTTGACTTCACATGAGCTGCAGGCTCACTTAAGGAAGGCGAGGACACGTGGATGAGGATTCCTTCCCAAGGATCAGTAAAAGACTCTTGCAAGTTTTGAAATGAGTTTATTCAAACCATTTTGTATTGTGAAAAACTTTTCTCTCATTGATTCAGAAGGTAATACAGAATAAGATTTGAGTTTCCTTCAGAGCTGCACTTCCCCCCGGACACCCTGTATTTTGGAATAACCATTTGGGAGGTGTGTTTAGGATGGCCTTGTCCACATGATTGCCTTCAACAGACTCAAAATCATTAGATCTGAAACTGTATCTTGCAGCTGAATACTGAATCTTTTGAGAGCCCTTCAGGCTTTACTACATGGCAAGCCCTGATGTAGACCAGGCCCTCAGGATGAAGAGCAGGTTCTTCCAACTCTAACTGCATAATTAAACAAATAAAGTCCTGGCATTTGAGAGATGCCTAGGACTGGCTTATGTGCTTGTTATACTGCTCCAAGTCTGATGTGTAAACCTGCACTGCCAGACCACACGCAGCCCTAAAGCTGCCTCACAACCTTCCACTGCAACTGCTCTGGCAGTAGAAACTAGATAGAGCCATGGGATAATTCAGGTGGAAAAGGACATCAGGGGTACTCTGGCTCAACCTCAAGCTCAAAGCAGAGTCAGCTGTGAAATCATACCTGCTTTCTCAGGGCTTTATCCAGCTGGATTTTGAAAACTTTCACTGAAGGAGTCTACATGAGCTCTCTGGGCTACCAAGTGCCCCCACTTTACACACCTCAGGATGGAAAATGCCTTATAAACAGACCTCCGTGACTTCAATTCACACCTGCTGTCTCTTGTCTTCCCACCATGCACCACGGTGAAGAACTTGGCTTCACTCTCTTGAAGACCTTCGCACAGGTGCTGAAGTGCCCCCCAAGCCTTTTCTTCTCCAGGCTCAATAACAGGTCCAGTCCCTCTACGCCTCCTCACAAAGCAAAAGCTCACAACTCAAGCCAACCTTGGCAGCTGTCCACTGAACTCACTCCAGTTTACTGACATTTCCTTTGTCCCAGGGAGGGGAGCACAACTGGATGCCGCATTCTGGATGTGGTCTAACGAGTGCCAAATGGAACGGGATAATTGCCTCACCTGACCTACTGGCTGTGCTCCCATTAATATGGGACAGCTCACTTGGCCACCATGACCCCCAGAGCTTTCTTAGCTGAGCTGCCCCCCAGAACAGGCTGTCCAGTGCAGGGGGTCACTCCCGACAGGGAGAGAGGCAGGAAGCCCCCACTCCTTAAGGAGCTGCTTAAATGGTAAATTTGCTTAGTAATCGGCAGCAGATGAAACGGATAGAAATTGAAGCCAAGTCTTCTTAGTGTTAATACACCTTACTTAGTAGTACTAAGTCGCCTCTTAGGGCCATATTCAGATGGCCTAAATTCCACATAAATCCTTCTGCCTCCTATTTCTTATTAGCTGGCTTTCAGGCAGCTCCCCACTCAGTGTCTTATGTAAATTCTCTGAACTGCTTTTCAGAACCACCTAGAATTCTCCACTGACTCAGAAAAGGGGCTTCAGTGGAATTCAGGCCACCTGAACCTAGTTTTTAAGGTCCAGTAACACTGCAGCATCAAAGACATGATGCTTTATTTTTTGGATTTGCCAACATGACAGTTAAGTAGCAGTTGGCTGCCAGGACAGGTTTAGTTACTCTTCCACTGGAACAAGTATTTTAAAAGAAAACATAGACTGCTAAACAATTCAGGACTCAGTTCTTCCTGCTACTTTCTGGAAATTTACTCCATAGCTGCATCTCCTTTAACAAGAATGCTTTACCCATAGTTCTTTTGAATTTTGTCCTGAGCCATGTGCGATGTTTGTTCCAGAAGTCTTGACAATCCATTGAAAAAAATTGGGTCTTTAGTATGACTCAATGGCTCAAACCATTCACAGGCCTACAGAAAGGAAGAATAAAAGCCCTACAATCAGCACTGAATGAGGGCTGGGGAAATCAATGGCTTAAATGTTCACCAGTTCAGAAAAAGCACACCATGCTTTAAGTCAAACATGAAGACAATTCCCCTAGACCTTCAGAGATTAACAGTTTTCCAATAAATACTGTTTTGATTTTCTGAGATTTCTAGTTAAAACACATCTTGTGAATTGAAAAGTCATTTCTTACAGGCATTACAGTTTTGGAAGTGTCATAAATGAGAAGTTACTCCCACCAGCATTGTCAGCCCAACAGGCCCTACTCAGTATTCTTACATACCCAGGATCCTCCAAGCAAGAGATGGAGCAGGGAAGATGGAACACCCACAAACACTTCTGCAAAGTGCAACCAGATTCTACACACCAGTCCTCACACCTCTTTTTAGGCTATTAACAGGGCTTTTGCCAAAGCCCCACAGCACTCAGGTGCACAGGTATGGAGAGTCTACCCATTGTCCACAGCTGTAAGCCAGAGCTCTCTCAAAACATGCCAGTTCAGTGAAATATAAAGAATAAAACTGAGGCTGAAATTTATTACCTTCATCCTTACTTGAGTGGAATAGGGCACTTGAAGATAGCACATTCAGAACCAAGTGCCAGCCTCCTGCAGGTCAAGGAGACTACTGTAGAATTAAGTCAGTAGGTGCACACCTCTGAGGGACTCTGTATCCATGAGGAAGCAGCCTGCTTTCCTCACCAGCCAAGAGGGACCAGATCCATACCACAGACTGACTTCATCATGAGTTTCAAAATTTTTCACCACACAGATCAGCAGCTCCATCAGACTGACTCAAGCTTGTCACGCAGCCATCAACGCTGAATATACAAATGTTAAACGTGAACCCACCTCCCGTTTCTAGGGACCAACAATAACAAACATGCTGAACAACTACAAAGAAAAATAGGTCTGTAAGTCACAATGCTTAGTTTCAGCCATTCCTGAGGCATAAATCTACAGGTCAAGGAGAAATCACCAAGATTAAAAATGTCTTTCCTTAACTTTTCAAAGCACACAGAACAAATAGTATGAGAAGAATAAAGTCTTATGAATGCAGCCAGATGATTACCTTCCTCTTAGGATACAGTTGAGACCTGATAACACATCTATTATTTCACGCTTCTGCTTTTTAGACCGAGGTCAAAAATATGAAAGTCATAAGCCACAGTGAAGTTTAGCACAATGAGATGGCAATCCACTCTGGAGAAAGACTGTATCAAGACCAGAATGTAACCAGTCTAAAATCATATTAAGGCTTTTGGTTTCATTTTATGCCTTTTTTTTTTACATGATGCTTTAAACAATAACAAGACAAAAACAATAACAAGGCAAAAAACCCCTGAATAAATATCATGTGAACTCAAAATCTTTGTATTTTGTGTAGAAATGACTGCCCTTACCCTTAACAGACTTTTTAAGGTAACCAAAATCTTTTACCATTAGTATAACTCTTTTTCATCAATTCTGTACTGATAACAACACTTAAAAACTGAGGCTACACAAATACAAGAATTTCACATCTGTTGTTATCAAACCCATTTCACAGGCCAAAAAGGGTGCTAATATATAGAACCTGATACTCCTAAACAAAACGTAATACTTGCTGTAAAAGATTACATACCAGCTGTTGTACATAATAATTAAATGTTGGGGGGGGGCTTGTTTCTTCAGTAAGGTAAAAAAAAAAATGTAGTGATCATAAACTACCTTACAAATATTTTCATTCTGCTACTGCCCTAATTTTCTGGAGGTTACTGTTTTCTCATTTCCGAGGGATTCTGTGTGAGTCCCAAACACTGAACTTCATGCTACTTACGGAACTATCTCTAGTAGTATTCTAAGGCTTGCTGCTCTCCCTACGAGTGAAAGGTGTTCCTGCGCTCTCCTCCTGCGCGAGTCCCGGAAGGGAACGCACCTCAGCATTAAATCCTGCACCAACCCCCTGGAAAACAGATCAGCAATCCTGAAACGAGACTGGAAATCCTGGCCCGCTCCTCCTCCGGCCCTGCCGCTTTCGCATCACCCGCGCACACCGACCACGAGCCGCACGCCGAGACCGCGGAGCCGCGGCGGGTCCCGGAGCGCGGACCGCGGACGCGGCACACGGCGTGTCACCACCCCCGCGGCACCGGGCACCTGCCTCCCGCCGCGCTCCCGCCACCCGCTCGGACGCCGGAGCCCCAACACAAAGCAGAGGAGAAGGAGAAAACGCGCCTGTTACCGACTATTATCTCGCTAATTACCCGGAGCGCCGCTCCCGCGGGGGCGGCGCCGGCGCGCAGCCGCCAGCCCCGCCGGCAGCCGGGCCCCCGGCAGCCCCGCCGGACCGCTTCAGCACCCCCGCGGCCCGATGGCCGCCGCGCTCGCCCCCGCGGAGGCGGAGAGAGGCCCGGCGGGGCCCCGCAGCACCGCAGGGTCGGGCGGGAACGCTCCTGGCGGCACAGGGCCCCGCAGCCCGCCCCGGCCCGCGGCCCCGCACTCACCGGCCCCGGCCCGGGGACGCCGCGGCGGCACCGCCCGCTCCGCGCACCGCCCGAGTGCGCGCCCGCGCTCACCCGCGGCCGGGCCGCCCGCCGCCGCCGCGCGCGCTCATTCCGTATGCGCCACGGCGCCTCCTGGTTGGCCCGCGCCGGGTGGCGCGCGGGGCCGGGCTCTCGCGGAACGGGGTTACTACAGGTCACCGGCGCCGAGGGGCGGGGCCCGAGCCGGGGGCCAATCGGCGGCGAGGGGCGGGGCCGCGTCAGCAGCGCGTCCTTCCGCGCCCCGGGCCTCCCGCGCTGCGGAGCGGCCCCGGCGCCTCCACGCTGTCCCGGCCAGGTGCCGGTGCCTCCATCGCGGAGCCTCCTAATGGCTCCGGGCCCGCCGCGGACGGCATTGGCCCACGGGCGGTCCCGCGGCTCCGATACTGCGCGGGCGGTGCCTGTTAAAGAATGCTTCTTGCCAAGTCTCCCGGTCAGAGCGAGTGACCGCGGCAGCGGGATGAACGTGCCCCGGAGCCGCCCGCGCGGGTGGCTGTAAGAGCGGGGCCGCTGCAGGGCCTGAGGCCACCGCTCGGGCTTGGCCGGGTCTCAGGGTTTACAGGAGCCTGGCAGCTGCTGCAGGGGCTCCTGGGCTGCATCTCTGCTGGCAGGGCTAACGGAGATCGCTCATTTCACATCCACCCTGACCCGAACTGGCGTCACCTGGAAAGGTTTTGGTCAGTGCTTGCTCAAGACTGAGCTCTTCTTTAACAATTCCTGAGGATCTTTTGTCAATATTGACTCATCCAGGCTCTGAAAATGTTCCTTCAGAATTAAAGGTTTTCGTTTAACCGGTGTCATACGAGATGCTGAAACGAAACAAATGAGCACCTGCCAAAGAGAAGTGAAATAAAAACATCAAATGGGAAGAAGGTTTCGAAGCCCAGAGGAAAGCTTTAGTTACTCCTGGTGCCGGGGTGGCGTCTGCGGTGGTGACAGCCCCCATTGTCACAAGGGTAGGTTTGTTTGGCTCAGTTGGTGCAGGTCAAGCCCCTGGCACAGCAGCGGAGGGATCTGAGGGCACAGCACAAAGCACAGGGAGAGCACAGGGAGAGCAGGACTGCGGAGCTGCGGGCGTGAACCCGGACACTGTTGTACCTACAGACCATCAGCAGCGAGTTACTTTGAGCCATTTATAACTGCAGCTGCCACTGCCCATGGCTGTGCCCCACCTGCAGCCGTTCCTCCTTCCCGTCAACAGACATCACGTTTCAGAGGCAGAAGCACTGTTTGCATCTCCAGTCATCTGCAGAGTTACTGGAGTGGCAGAGAATCTGATCACTTGCCAAAAGCAGATTGACATACTTCTAATACAAAGACCAACTAAGTCAGTCACCTCAGTTACTGGAAAAAACACTTCCAAGTATTTAAAACTGGAACACAGGAGATGGCTGCTGACTGTTCTAGATGCAGGAAAACATTATCCACAGGAGTTATCTGAGCTATAAAAGTCACGAGCTGCTTGAGCAAAAGGGATGCTACCTGAATTATGGGTAGGAGTGTGGAGACATACTTAAAATAGTTGCACGCTCACTGGAAAAAAGTGAAAAAGGTTAAGCAGACGTGGAAGGACAAGAAACTCAGTTTTCAAAGATGGAAAATGCAGACATTTGTGCAACAGAAGGGAATTCAGGCATTGTCTGCCAAAAGATTTACTAATGTTAGTAGAGATAAAGTTAATGAATATGTTGTGAACATCAGCACAGGGAAAAGTCCTAGATTTGTGTTACACCATCTTTCACATTTCTTTCAGGGCAAGGAAGGTTCAGGATAAAGCTACAAAAGTAATTTGATGTAAAGGAAAATGGCAGATAAAGCAGTGGACAGCACAGAGCTCATCTGCTCAGCATCAGATCTCATGCTGAACCCTCTGCTCTTATTTATTTCTGGGTTATCACCAGCAACTGAGCCGTAAAACACCTTGGCAAAAGCCTCACTTTGAGAAATGCTTGGAATCCGTACTTGAAATTCAATGTTATCCTTATTAAACTGCTAGATCTGATACTATCAAGTTTTATGAGGAGCAGATTTCAAAGAAACTTTTAACTTCAAATACTGATTAGTTGCAAACTTTGTACTTCAGCCTCACCTTTATTACAGGGTGCATCAATTTAAGTTTGCCTGAACTTTCCAGTCATTTGAAATCCAAACACTGTGTAACTGGCTGTATTTATTCCAAAGAGACACAGCTATTGGCTGTATCCCTAATAGTCCTCAGGGTAAATGAGAAGGTTGATGGCTCCTAATTCAGCTCAGCATCAGAAGAGAAACATCAACTGCAACCTACAGTGATAGAGCAACTTCTACTTTACAGACACCTAAGGCTTAAGAAATGATACATATATACACAAACAACAACATGCTGATTTAAAGATTCCTACATGTATGCAGCATTTTCATGAGGTTCTTCATCGACTCCCAATGTTTACATACAGCAGAAGTAAAGCTTTTCATGATATCAGAGATATTAGCACACATTTTGCTTAAATGTAGATTTTACAGAGCAGGTCTTTGGAAGATGCTGGTGTCATGTGTTATTTTAGCACTTTCCTTGCACGAGTCTATGCTGAGTATTCCATGGGGAAACTAAAGAATATGGGGATAGATAGTACACATAAGAGTCAACAATAAAATGAGGGATAACATATGTTTATAATTGGAAATTTAACCTGCACAAGGCGCTACACCAGTGACTGCAGGTGACAGTGGCCTTTCCTACACAAGTTATGCATAATGATAGGAAATTGAAATAGCTTATTTATATTTTCATTAAAAAGGCACAACAGCACAATTAAAGGCAGGAAAGAAGTAGTTGTATCACCCTAGAGCATTCAGGCAGGGAAGGAGTATCTGGGAAAACATGCGTGGCTGTTCCTAACCACATTCATGTATTCACAAATTCTTGTTTGGCTTGTTTTGTTGTTTTTTGTTTTTTGGGGTTTTTTTTTTTTTTTTGATTTCCAGAAGGAGCAGCTCATTAACTATTCTCACTTTCCCTTTTAAAAAGTTTCAGGCATGCAGTCAAGGGGCAAAAACACTGCCATATGTTTTGTTCAACAACAGAGAGTGAATAGCAAGCAGCAAATAGCAGGGAAGATTGCAAGTGATCTTATGAAAATGCTGATTTGGAAGTACAGTCAACTGACTCATCAGGAAAGAGAATAGCAAGCCAATGTTATATTTGGCCAATTCTAGCTAATATCCAGGGGGAATTAATAAAAACAAAACCACGAGCCACACTGAAAGAGGAGAGTCTATGAATGGGTAAGTCTGTGTGGAAGGTTGGCGTTAATCTTTCATGAACAGGCTGCTGCCCACTGATTCTTGGGAAGAAGCTAGAGGGGAAAAACCCAACAGTGTCACAGACATAACATATGTGGGAGCTTTTAACTAAAAATCCTTGGAGGGACACAAAATTAAGGAGTACAGGACAGTACATATGTTTAAATGAAAATCAAACTGACTTCTTATGTGAAATAACAGAAACCATTAAAGAAGGGCTTGAGTGGGACAAAGCTCATGGTCTCAACAGAATATATTTCAGTGTATGCCTTCAAACCTGTGGAAAATGAATGACTCGAAAATTACAAAACTGTCTTCATGACTCATTGAATAATTAAATGCTACAAGTTAATACAGTATTAGTCTAAATTAAATTAATTATAACTAAAGATAACATTTTTAAACAGTTTGCTTAGAACTTATTTTGCTTTAGTTACAAACAATACCCTGTTTAACAAAGGGATTCATATCCATGATCATTTTTAATTAAACACTCAAACTGATGTTGTAATAATTTATATCTAAAGTTATCCTGTTAGTGTGGCATTTTGAATGCCCTTTTATGCATAGACAGAGCTGAGCTACTACTGAAGGGGCAAGGAGAGCCAGCTGGGATGCAGGTTCTGGCAGCAGAAACAGCTTGTGTTCCTGAAGTGATCATTCTCACAGCTGTTAATTTTGGGGTGTTGCTTTAAAAGATGGAAAAACATTTCTAGACCAAGCAACATGAGGTTTCAATGCTAAACAGTCCTCACGTACATATCAGTACATTTGACTCATTTTTATCAGTGAAGCTTTTTGTTTCCAGATAAAGAAGCAAATGAGTAAGTTGCTAAGATTAAATTGGAAAGCAGCAAACTCTGGCAACATGCCTCAATGATTAATTATTTAGTAGAACATTTGGTCATATGGGCATGCCCAGAGCCATTTTTCACAGAGAGATTGATGACATTAATAATAAGGTGATCAAGGGTATAGTGGAAAATTTATCACCACTTGACACAGGCTCAGCTTTGTTAATGCTTAAAGTACTTCTTTAAATTCCTAGCTTGTATTTTCTCATCCTACAGCTCTGTTGCCAACCCACTGTGATAAATCAGTGTCATTCAGGTATTAATAGTAGGATAACCCTGCAAACCTGAAATTTCTGATTAGGGGAAAGCATGTAAACGGGTTAAATCTGTAAAACAAGCTGCAAGGCACACTCGGCAACCCCGCCGCACCCTAGAACTGCCATGGCATGAGAACCTGCGTCACCCACGGAAAATCAGGGGAAGGACTAAAAATAGCATTTATTTCTGCTCCTGAACTTACTTGCTCAAAAGCTGCCTGTCGTTTTCTAGGCCAGTGAAACGTTACAGTGGAGCTGAGGTGTCAAAGGCAGCCAAGAGGAATCAAATCATCAGATGGTGTCTCAAGCCTGCAGAAAAACATTCATCCCTATGGGCTCCAAGGACAATGGCATCCTGAGAATCTCACAATCCAATTTAATCATCAAATAGACGATAAAAACATCCAAGCCCAGGTCTAAGTCCATGTCTGAGCCTTCCACACTGTACCCCAGCAGCTGCCCAGACTCCCCAAGTTGTGGGCTCCCCCACAACTTGCTGTGTGCCCAGGTGTTGCTCCATGGGCATGGATGCACTGGACATGCTGCAGCCCAGTCCATCACCACCCCTCCCACCTTGGTGCAGCACAGGTTTAAGAGTTTCTTCATTCAAGCAGCTTGAATGGCACAGAGCCCTTTTGCTCTTTAGACCACCTAGTAAGACTCACCAGATTTGTCTGGATTACCCTGTGTGCACCTGGTATTTGAGAAGGATGGAGAAAAGCCCCTTCTCAGGACAGATCTGCCTTCTTCTGCAATTCTGAATAAATAAACATGGTAAACAAGTACTGTTACAGATAGAAATGGCATATTTTAAACTCTGTAACATGACAGTGAGTGGCCAAAACAATCCAAGAGCTTTCCTGGTCTACGAGGTGAAGGCTGCAAAGGCTTCCAATAGTTTGCTTTTATTCAATGGGCTTTGTTTACTACTGTACAATGTTTTCATAAAACAAAACTACTTTGCTAAGGTTTCAACCAGAAAACAAATGTGGCCAAGGGTTTCCAAAATGGAAGCTTAAATTTGGATCCTTGTGCAGGTGGGATGTTTGGGGTTATTTGAGAAAAATGAGGTAAACTACCACATCTTTGGCAGCTTGAGAAATGCCGTGGCTTAGGTGGGTGCCCAAATGTAGCCAAGACACATTCTGGGAGAACATCCTCAATTTATCCTGTCTTCTGTGCAAACCACATTCATGGTGGAACTTCCCCTCACAGCTGGGGTGTGTAAAAGCCAGAACTAGAGTATACACTTTAAAAAGAAAGATACTGCAATAAGTTCCAAGTCTGCTGTGTAAAAACCAAGTGTTAATGTTTTGTGACTCACAGACTCCAAGGTGCTGTTAGTCAGTACACTCAGGGAATGACTATTCAAACTGCATTATGATTCATACATAAAACTGATTTTGAATTTGGGGTTGTTATCATCTGATTTCACTTTGGGATAACAAATCAGTCACATGAAATTTAGTCGGCAAAACTTAAGTTCATCGAACACACTTGGATTTCCTTTGTAGTATAGTACAGCAATGCTTCCATAAACTTGTCAAACTTCAAAAGAATGGCTTTCAGTGTTTTATAAAGGAGGAAACATCTTTCTTCTGGCAGAGATACAGAAAGGAAGCCAAAGCCATCCCAGTTTCAGTAAGCTTAACTAGGGAATTCTTCAAAAAATCAGGGCTGTAGCAAGGGTGTCTGATTTTTCAGGCTGAGCTGATCAGTGCCAGGCTGTTACCTGCTCAGCCCTTGCAAGGCAATGCTTGGAGGCTTGATCTGTGTAGTGCCATTTGCCCATCACCCTTCTGCAGAGCACTCTGGAGACACTGCAGCTGCGCATGAGTGGAGCAGCAGACACGTGCCAGGCAGAGTGGAGAAAAAAGTGAACTATTTCCTTAAAGCCTCACTTATGACATTTGTACATGTGTAAAAACAGGGATTATTCAGGGGCTTACACATCCATGGGTTCTTCTGGGAAATGCTGAGCTGAATGTCAGATCTGCTCAATTTTACATTTACAGTGTTCCTTACTGATTGCACCAGACAGTGCATACAACCTACTGCTTAAGGGAGCCCTCACTCTCCAAATCACTCCTCAGTAATGATAAAATAAAGCTCGTTTAAGTTTTGGCTGATGGACATACTCCTTTGCTTCATAGCAATTCCTTAGTGATTCAAAATCTGATACCAGAAACAAAAGACTATGAAACAGAACTTCCCTAGCAGATAGGTTATATATGCCTAAGAAAATTGTATGTTAAATCAAGTAATTGCTAAATTCAGTAATTCAGTAATAGTACTTGAAAAATTCAATATATTTTAAGGCTATCCCACTGCAATACTAGAGAAAGAGATCGTTGGTTTTAAAAGATCTAAATTAAATACTAATATACTTACATACACTAACATTCCATTCTATACCATGAAAGCATACTAAAAACATTTTAGAAAGCATTAGAAACATACAGAATTGAGAACTTGCAGTAACAAGAATAGTCAGAAAATTCACAGAAAATCAAAAGAGAATATGCATAGATAAAGGCAGGAGGATTTAAGAATAAGGTCTCACTCAGGATTTCAGAGCTGAAGATGCAATAATGAAAGTATGATTTTATAATCCTCCTGCACCTTGGCATTATTCTGAAGTAAATCTATGAAGGAATAAGTTAAATGAAGACAGTGTGATCTCTTTGATGATTAAAGTGATACAACACTGAGATCAGATGTAGGGTGGTCTGGGTTTAGGGAAACTAGGGCAGTGATTGCTGGGAGCACATGGAGCATTCATCCTCACCTGACACAGGAAAGGTCTAAGGATTAGAAGGATTAAGATTAAGGGAGACAGTTTAAGCATGAAGAAGACTACAACTGGGCTTGCTTAACAACACACGGACCATGATCTGCATCACTGCAAAAACATTCACTTCTCAGCTAACGGAACATATGTGTGTTCCTCAAGACACTGCATTCTGTGCCTCTTCATGCCTCTGATATTTCAAAGACATGAACATTTCCAAGAAATGAAAGTAGAATATATGCAAATGTGTAAAAATTGGAAACAACAAATGCTTTGTATGTGCTGTGAATGTTTTTTAAGGAATATCTCCTAAACGTTTCACATAAGAAACCAAAGCCCTGCTACATTCACAGGACAACACCACAATTCAAAGAAGTCTTTTATTCTGAATGGTGATCCAGTGTGAGCAGCATTTGCTCCTGAATACTGAGGCTAGACCTTTCTGGAGACAGCCCACGCCAAGAAGTCCTAACCCCAGTCTAAATAGCTGTTACCTTTGACAGGAAGACAATGAACATGAATTTATCCTTACGCACTACAAATCACTCACAAAAATACACTTGGGGTTGGTCTTTGCCAGCCAGGGAAGTTACTGGGCCAGTATGCTCCGTAGTGGGCATGGACTGGGAGCATTGTACTCCTGTGCTGTCATCCAGCACCACCACAGCACAGGTGTTCAAGGGACCTCCTGCAAACACACATTCTGGGGGTTTAGTATAGTAAGTTCCCACACATACCAGCCTGGGAAAAACTGAGCATACTTCAGCTGGAGATCACCCAGTCACTCACTGTAAATTTCTACAATTGTAAATGCATTTTGCTTAGTGCAATTTGGGTTGTTTTAAAGGCATTTTGTCTCATCTAATTCTCTACTTGAGACAAAATGCCTGGAATTCTAAATCACGGTCATTAGCACAGCTCACCAAGGTCATAATCTCACACAACCTGTTTTGCTGCTGGAAGACAGCTCTGAGGGCTCGACTGCATGCCCTGAGTCAGCTCCCTTTTCTTCCAGAATAGGATGTTAACACAACATCATTGTTTTTGTTTGAAGTAAGGTATTGCTGTTCACCAGGGGAGGGTTTGGCAATAATTGCTTCTTATGTAAACAAGCAGAAATAAATGATATTTTCTGGAAACCTAGATAAAAGTCCTGTTAATTGCTTGCAAAGATGTAGAGATGCAAAATCTCAGGCTTGATAAATATTGAGTCATTATACACTTAAAATTCTATTTCATCTCTTACGGTTAAAGAATAAAGCAATAGTTTTGTAGTATGTGGATGTGTTAGAAATGTCTGCAAACTATAGGGCTGGTTTATTGTCCAGTATTCTTAGAATATATTAGAGCATGATTTTTTCAAGATATGAAGTCTGCAATAAACATGTAGACTACTCAGCTGACACTGTAATTACTGTTATATAAAGGTAGTGGTAAATAATGAATGTTGCTTCTGAAAGTATATTGTGGAATAACAAATCAATGTGAGAAATCTGGGTACCTTCAGGATAGGATCAGCCAGAAGAACTGCCATTAGGTGTTATTTGCTTTGTTCTTTCTGAGGCAAGCAAAACATGGTACAAACCATTAACTAGTATTTATTAAGAAACTTACTTTAAAATGCTTTCAACTCTCCTTACTACTTCTTTATTTGACTTGAGCAAGGGATATCAGATTTTATAGCAATGTTAAGTTTCCCCTGACTATTGCAAAGGACAAAACTGGAAAAAAGATGTTCAACTGTTTCATCTTTATTTCTATACTTAACAGCTTGCAACGCTAATTCATGAAGCCTTTTATACTTCTTTGTTACTCCATCCATCCTGTCCTCAGTATCCACTGAAGGTAACAATCAACATCACAGTCATTACACCATGAAAGGAGCAGTTATTTTTTTAAGTGAGAAAAAATCCAGCTTGCAGTTTTATCTTAGAAGTTAATTGATACTATTCTGCAAACACAATCATGCAGTGTGGAACAGATCTACACCCCATCACCCTTATTTAATAGTTTGGTATTATATTTAGTAATGTCCTTTGCCTAGAGGAATACTAAACAGACACTCTCAATTCTAAGGAATCAAATGATCTCCCAACCTTTTGAAAACACCACTCCCAAAGCTCTTCTAACCCTCACAGTGAGTCTTGGGGAAACCCGCAGTTTTCCTACGTTTCACTTGGCAGAGACAAGTACAAAAGAAAAACTAATCTTCACCTAAAAAAATCCCAGCAAATAAGACATTGGTGTTTCTATAAACAAAGTCTGAAATCATGACAGTATTCGAATCCAGAAGGATGCATTTTAGATTTGCTATTAACATTTTTTAAGTTTTTCTGTAGTGCAAGTAGTGGGGCTTTTTTTAGATTGAGGCTTGAAGTGGAGCTTTCAGGAGGCACTTATTGCCTTCAGAACACTGTTTTGGTTTAGGAAATATATATATGCTATGGCTATATATAGGGGATTGGCTAACCTAAGTCCCAAAAAAGTCATGTTTGAGGTGCCAGCTGCAGGGCAGCCCAGCTGTGGCCAGCTGGAAATGGCAGGCAGGAGAACTGCCGCTGGTACTTCAAGAAGATACTGTATTTCAGCAAGAACACAACAAAACTGGCACTGAGGAAAGGCAGGCCAAAACACAGGTAATCCTCCTGTTGAATGAAATGTTTGGGCCCCCTGAAAGTTCTGATTTTTCCCTTTCTGCAAGAGCTGTAGACATCAAGTACAACTTTTTCTGGGGCAGGCTGTTGCCAGCATGTAACTCACAACATCACACAACTCAGCTGCTGTAACCCCTGCTCTCCATGGTCCCCAGTGCTTGCTGTGCTAAATGGAACACAGCCCACAGCAGTTGTGCTAGACTAGGATCAAAGTCTAGCAGCTGGCAAATTAGCACATGGGACTCCAGCCACAAGGAAAAGGCCTTTTCATATTTGAAAAACAACATGCATACTTCTGCTGCCATGTAACAGAAAACATAGTTATGGTTAGATACGTGATAATGAGTAACAAGGATACAGATCTGTGGCTCTCAAGTGCATGGTAATGTGTTCACATCATCCAAAATGCTGACAGTGCCAGGATTCATCGCTTGCTTTTAGTGACACCTCCCCCTACACGCTTTTATTTTCTATCATGAGCTAAAATTTCAAAATGTGGCAGTACGAGCTAGTTATAGATGTCCTGAACTGACAAGTTATTCACAGAAAGCCAGATATATATAAAAATTGGGAAGTTCATGCATGTGTATCCTGTTCTGTCAGCACTACTTGTGGTAACAGCCTCACACAACAGGTTTGGTAATCACCTGTCACCAGCTGCATTCCAGGTCCTTTAGAGTGGCCAGGAGGTGGCTGACAGCTTCTGCTCAAATTAGAAAAGGAGGGGACTTAAAACTGAGCCAGTTTCTTCAGGCCTTGGTGGCCCTGAGCAGCTCTTGCTCTTGATTTCCAGTCAGTCCTTCAGCGGGTGATGAGGAACACAGGACAGTGTGCCTTTGATGTCCTTTGCAGTGGTAATTCTGGGACCTGCTGCCAGTGTTGGCAGGATGACAATTCTCATTGGGATCAGTGGAGGCACTGCTGCTCCCCAAAGCCAGTTATTTTAAGTCACATCTAAACAAGGAATTATCAGCTTAAGATCAGCCTTTCTCCCCTGCAGGTTCAATTAGGTGCAATACTTGGTAACTGAAAGGCAAAATCACATCCCTCTCACTTGAGCCAGACTGCTCTTGGCTTCAGTGGGTGTTGGCTGCTGCTGAAGAATTTACAGGCTGGCCAGAGAGGTATGTGGGTAAATACCTGGGAGGCTGACATGCCCTGTGTGCCTGTTTGCTTCAGCAGAGGCACAGCAGCCTCACTTCAGACGCTTCCCTGCATGCCAGTGCCTGACATCCCTGCCTGTGGGAGGGCAGGTGACTCGGCACCATTTCTTGTACCTCCTGCCTGGCACCACTGTGCTTTCTGGTGGTGGTTGTTTGCCTTCTCTCTTACTCATCTCCTGAGCAAAATTAAACCAACACACCACCAGAAACTACCACTGGGCTCTACACTTCACAGCCTGCCCCATACACACTCCTTTCCCTTCTTCCCTCCATACTCTGCATTTGCTGTGGGTATTTGCTGCTCCAGCCACTGTGTACTTGGTGCAGCACATCTGCACCAGCAGTCTGCATCACTGCTATAATGAAGGCAGAGACTAAAAGCCCATTCCAGACAAGGTCTTAGAAACACAGAGAGGCTGGCAATAAAGAAAACAAAACAAAAATGCTCTTAAGACATCTATGGGGTTTTTTTTCTGTGAAACTGTTTTATGAAGTTGGATTTTTTTAATTCATTGCAAGGTCCCTATGCAATATTATTGCCCATTAAATAAAAAGATTTACACACCAAAACAAAAAGACATACTCTATTCACTAACAACCAAATTTCAACACCTTTATAGGTTTCCAGACCTAGTTCAGGAAACCTGTTTCTGGGCTGTAGGGCTAAGCACCAGTCAGGGCCCCTGACAGATATTAGAGATACACCGGGGTAGTGATGGCCAGCTCCAGAGTGAAGCTAGGCACTCCTTTTCCCACTGCAGCAGTAAAACCAGCATGAGTAAACCCCCTTTCCCCACAAGTCAGAGCATCTGCTGGGTGAAGACTTCACTCTATATCAAAATACCTCTGGAGTTGAGGTGGGTGCAGATCCAGAGGTGGCTCTCGTGTCTTGCTGGAATCCATGATGTTGCTCCTCAGCTTCCTCACAGCATTCCAGGCCCACACCTGAGGCTGCAGCTCCACCAAGCTTCTCCTGCAGCGTGCAGGGTTCCTGAGAGACCCTGTTCAGCTGCTATGCCCTCAGCTCTGGTCAGTCCTCTCAGCTCCTCCAGCTCCTCTGGCTATGACTGCCTTCCCAGTCAGATTTCTGGAATGATTCAGCTCAGGGAATAAACAAAATTGAGTTTCCTGGGGAGAGGCATGAGCAGCAGGTGAGCAGTGAGAATACCAGCAACCTGCTGTCACAGCCCAAGACGATCATTACCTGACACCACATGTAATTAAAGGCACAAATCAGTCACACTGAATTCATTTGTTCAGTCCTCATTCACTTGCTTTTAGTAGAGGGGAATCATGTGAAAGCAGCTGAAATCATGGCATTGGGTCACCTAACTACACATGGGTTTCAGCTGTGAAGTCAGATTCCAGGTATATATTCTTCAAACTTAAAATCAGAAAACCTATGTTAGACTCCTTTCCAGTTCCTTGTGCCTATTTTTCTGTTGCTAAGATTTGTTTGAAATTACTGATAAATCAGGGAATGTTTGAGGTATCTGAGCAGAACAAAAATCCAGGTGAATTTTGTGTATAGATACATTTTCGAATGTTCCATTCAATGTCATCAATATTGCTGTACTAAGTGAAATACTTTTGAGAATCCAGATGTGCACTTCATGTAAAAAGATGGAACAAGTCTGGGACTGATGATGAGAGTGCTGATGGAATTAATGCACACTTAGAGAGAAAACCCTTGCCTTCAGTATTAATTTGAGCTGAGCTATTGTAGAGCAATCAGCCTCAGATTGCTTTATAACTCCATAGTTAGACTTAAGGGCTTCATGAGAGAATGAAGATATGAAAAGCATCATTCAAAATTTCTAAGAGCTATTAGGAGTGGAAATCAGAAACTACAGAAATTCCTGTCATTTTATTACATATCTGCACACACATGAATGTAGAACTACTTATTTACTCATTAATTAACTTTTTGTATCTCCCATCTATTGTAGCTCCTTTGCTGCAATCCCCTAATCCAGAATCAGGGTGGCTATACATCCCTTTTAAACATTAACAGGACCTGGGAATTATGTTTTAATTATTTGTATTTCAAATGTTCATAAATTATTAAAATGGGAGATTTAGCTGCCTGTGCTGTAGAGAAATCATGTTTTACCTCAGACTGTTTTTGTAACAATACTGTTTATTTCAATACCTGATAAATTCAAATATATTGCCAGTGAACACATAATAGAAAGCTATTTTTTCAGTTGAAAATTTAATTGAAGGTTATCCTAAGTAGTAATGAAAGCCCGAAGCAGCACTGGCATTACATCAAACAGTGCTGGTGCATTTACAAAGGCACCTCTGTACTGTTCATGATCAGAGAAAAGATTAAGTGATACAAAGGGCCGGCTGGGGCTTTTTTAATACATTCTGGCAACAAGGTTACAACTCTGGACAGTGGCCAAGAGTGCAGTTTTCATGTGCAATCAAGGGTACCGTTTAAAACAGAGAAGGAATCAAATCCTCCTTTGCAGCCAGGACTGGAGAGGGGACAAGCCAGCAGGTGGCCACAGCAGAGCCCAGGAACCACCACTGGGGACAGTTGTACACTATATTCCAATTAATTTTCATATATTTTTTAATGCAAGTGATTAGAAGCACAGCTGTCCCTCTGCAGTGCCCAATGACAGCTGGTTTTGCCTTCTCCCAGATTAAGTAAAGCCAGTCAGCCTCCAGAGCCCACTAAGACCACTTCCCATTGCTGTCAGTGCCTGGCTCAGCCCCAGTCCCACACCACCCCAGGGACTGGAAGCAGCAGGGGACTCCAGTGGGACACCGCCATGGCAAGGGCAGTCCAGAGGCCTTTGTAGGACAGGCCAAGGTGGGGAGGCTGTTCCTGACCTCTCACCCACCACAGGCCAGAGCAGCCCTCCCACTGCATAGATGGGTCAGGAGTGGCAGCAGGCTGGACAGGAATTGTGAATGAAGCAGAAAACACTGTGCCCAACGTGGCCTTTGAGGATGCACCTTAAACCTCAGCACATGGCTAAAAGGACACCCTTTCACAAATACCATTCTGCTGTAAGCCAAGAAGTTGTATTTATAGCAGAAAGGGTCACAGGGGTCCTGCAATATGAATCTTCATTGGAAGCAATATCAGATGTTTTCGATGCAACTGTGTAAAAACTGTAATGGCATGTGATTAGCAATTTCACAGGGAAAGAATCAATTTCATGCTCTTCTCTATGTTTTCTAGCTCTAACCATCCTGCACTGTGAAATCCTAGACAGCAAACAGCAATACAGTCAAGCAATATTAGAAGAATGTCTTTCCAATACTGAAAAGGATACATTTCATACGTTAGCAAAATTTGTAATAGTGCCATACACATATCAAGCAGGTCATCATTATTATTCAGCTGCCACCATGAAGGACTTAAGACAAATAGTGCAATAAACAGTTTTAGAACTGGTAATTTCCATGCAGGTATCCAGACAAGTTAGGTTTTTCCCAAACGTTCAGAGTGCCAGGCTATCATCAAACAAAATCAGGTGAAGAGATTCTTGTAGAAACAAGACATGGGGTTTAGTATTCCAGTTCTAAAACAATTAGTTGAGCTTCAAAGTCATTTCATGTTATTATCTTCATACTTTTGGTTTTGTTCTTTTAAGTGGGGATAATTTTCTTGTACTTTTTTATATTACTAATGTAAATAATGTTTCCACCTAATTTTTCCATGTCTTACAGAAAAGAGCATATGTGGAGTTTATACCAGCTTTTAAAACAAAAATTATTGTCTAAAAGAGGAACCTAGGAACTCTTCCTTCTATGAAAGTAAATTTCAGTGCTCAGAAAAGAAGATCCACGTTGATGACAGTATCACTTGCTAGTCTTACCTCCACTGACAGCATTCTTAGACTGAGATAAGAATCATTTCATCATAAGAGCAGTTCACACCCATGAATGGTTTTCTTCAGAGGGGAATGAGCTTCTCAAGATATTCCAGGTAGGGCTGCCCACCCTGCAGTGAGGGTCAGGGTTTCAGCACTGGATTTTGAGAGACAAATTCAGCCATTAAAATAACTTATTATTTTTTTAGTTTTTACACCAGTGTTTGTACAGACTGGTTGTCAGAAGTGGGGTTCCAGGCGCTGGGGAAGCAGCTGTGACACAGCCCTTTTGCCAGGGAGTGCCAGCAGGATCTGGGATCTGGCTATAAACTTCCAGCACTTTGCAGCAGTAGATACCTGGGAAGCGGTAATCATGCGGTGCTGTAGAATTTAACCCAGGCACAGAGAATGAGGGCCAGCTCCCAGTCCCAAGGCAATGAACTGGGATTTGTTTATTACCAAATGCTTAGTCCTTTGTCAACCTGTTCCCTGTTTGCCAACCTTCTAGACCATGTTTAGACCGGGCCAGACCTACTGTTAGCTGGTCAAAAGGATTGAGGACACTTTTCCCTTTTGTATTTGCTTTCACATGCTTCAGGCAAATTGTTGCACCATCAGCACCTGTAAGAGGAACCCTCTGGAGCTGTTTATTCATTGGAAGTAACTTCTCCCAAGGTCACAACAGGTTTACAAGCCTCAATGCCTCTCTGATGTGCTTCATGCCTGCAGGGTTTGTGACACTGCTCTGAGGTCCATCATACCTAAGGGCTCTGTTTACTTCAGCAGTGCACATTTCTCAATAGTTCCCTAAGGCATCTGCACTGCTGTGGGACTGTCTGGGTGGTGAGAAAATTTGCAGTGCTTTGCTCTGAAATGCCAGAAGACAACACACCCAGAAAGGCAAAAAGGTCTTGAGAACACATTTCTGTGAGGTCTGCAGGAGGACCCTGAGTCTGCAAGTCAAACAAACAAGAAACCCACATGGTCTTTGAGTCGGACTGGATCAACCCTTTTTCCTCAAGGTGTAGAAATTTCAGCTGACCTGCTGGTGACTGCTCATTTTAATCTCATGTAAAAGTAAAACAAGCTTCACACATGAGACCCAGGATAACACACTGTAGTGGGGGAAAGCAAAATCTTCTCCAGTTTTCCTGCTGACTTTGAGACCTTTCCCCTGGCACCATATGTTTTCAAAGAAAGAGAAATTGCTACAGGCCAGTGCATCTCAGCCTTCCCTGCTGTTCCTCTGATTCAAAGCAGATCTGAATTGGCTGCATCAAATATGTTTAAGAGTGAAAAGAAAAGACACACTGCTTTGGACTTATTTCTATAGCACTTCTTGGGATGGACGCCTTAAAATCTACAGACATTTAGTCACTGACCAGAATCCAATACTCAAGGACAGTGGAGATTATGGACATATCTACATTTTGGTTCAGCTTAGGGTTGCACATTTGAACTGAATCTCCCAAGCATAGGAGTAAGAATTAGTTTAAGGCATGATTCCTGATGAGTAAAAACTATAAAACTGAAGGAATAAATTCCTAGGTACAGTTTCACTTCTTATATAGGAATAACACAACACAGGACTAGAAATAGAGACATTTCTTCCATAGTTGTGTGGATTCAGAGAGAGCTGTGGATACCAGTGCCCATCCTGCCTTTTCAACACCTGTGTGATGTTCAACACACCTTGACTCCTGAAAAAATGACAACAGCTATTTCATTGTGACCCTCTGTGCTTCCTTTCTCCTGCTGTTTCCAGCTGAAATTTCATCTTTCTTTGCTTGTCTCCAACCTTCCACTGTGCTGTGCCCAGCCTATGGAGGCTCTACACCATATATACAGGACAGGCTGCAATTCAAAGGCCAAAAGTTGCTAAAGCGCTTATGCAAGTTAATTACTGTGCCTGTTTCATCCCATATAATGCAGATTAGTGCTGTCAGCTACTGTTGGGAGAGCAGTTGTAACAGGGCTGGCTCTTCCACAGGGAAAGCACTCTCACCAAGGGTGAGGAGATGCTGACCAGTGCTGGGAACAGAAACCTCTTCTGCTGTTCCCCAGCTGCTGTCAGGATGGAGGAATTAGGCACAAAAGCTAGATATGAAAACCAGGCAAGTTTAAAAAGGGTATCACCCCCCTCTTTTCAAGAGGAAATTGTCAGTTTTGACCCCATGCCCCACTTCTGCACCTTGTGAGGAAAAAATTTAAGTTCCAGAGGACAGATGCACAAAAGACATCCTTACATCAAGACATGAGGGATGGTGAACTCAAGCCACTAGACCCTACTTACTCATCAAACAAAAAATCCGAACACATATTTCCTTCAAAATGTGCACCAAGAGGTCACAGAAAACCATCCAGGTGGAAAGGCCTATAGTCCTTCCAGGCAGGAGAAGGTGGAAAGATGGAGGGAGGCCTTCCTGGGAACTCCCACTTCTCTCAACTCCAATCTAACAGGATTCATTTACAGCCATTACTCAGGTGAAATGCCCTTTGGCAGCAAGGTGTGTTTACACAGGGCCTGCTCATTTGCCAAAAGAGTGCAAATACACTGTGTTCAGATGGCTCATCCTAAAAATTAATGGCATGTTGTATTTCAGGATTTCAGCTTTTCCTAGTCTAAAGAGTGAAATAATACGGGTTGTCTTGATTTGTAAGAGGTAGCCAGGAGTACAGCATTTCACATGACACCACTGGTAACCCAGCTACAGTAATAACATCCATTCTCTCAACCCACGGATTATATGACAGTTAAGCAAATATTTTCCACCTCAGCAGGTTTTATGGTCAAATTGCAGACTTTTCTCTTTCTGGTTTATGGCTGATAAAACTTTGACTGATGGAAGTAATAATGGCAGAATATGTGATAAGGTGGTCTGCCACTGGCTGAGAGTCAGGACACGGGACACTAAACTTCCACATTTTTAAAAGCCCTTTTTATTCCACATGACTTACAGATGCAGTAAAATTTAATCATTACTTTTAAAAGAATATAATCAAATCTAAATCACATCAATCCTTTGTTTACATTAGAAATCTAAGTCATTTGTATTCTGAAAAAATAGATTTTGCAATCAAAAGAGAGATTAAAATCTTAAACATTTCTTTCACAGATTTTTTTTTTCTTTTTGCTGAAGATCAAAAAACAGTTACATATTTCAATAGTTTCCAGAGCAGCAACGGTTGTGTTACTTTTTCTGTGCTTCCCTTCCTCCTCCCAGCCTCAGGAATTCAAATGTCAGACTACAATTCTGTTTACGTACGTAGACAGATTTTTTTTCAGGTGAGACGCAGAATCAGAAGGAGAACAGGCAGCGAACAAAGGCATTCGAGCAGCAGCACCTTCCTCGGCACAGAGCACGAACACGCCGAGAGCACAGAACACGGGCAGCCGTGAGGAAGAGCCTGCGTTTGTTCCACACAAACAGGAACGTGAGGCAGAGCCTGCGTTTGTTCCACACAAACAGGAACGTGAGGCAGAGCCTGCGTTTGTTCCACACAAACAGGAACGTGAGGCAGAGCCTGCGTTTGTTCCACAGCCTGAGCAAGGGAGGACGAGCTCACCTCCCTGCGCTGTGCCCTCTCCTCCCGCCCGCCTCCCGTTCCTGCTCGGGGACGGGGGAAACAGGGCAGCGCTCTGAAGCCTCGCACTGTAGGGCACGACTTCGTGCCTCCGCGTTAGCATGCCTAAATCCTGACACGCATGGAGGCAAGTTCAGGAGCATCGCACCCTCTCCGTGCCCTGGAGCCGAGGACGGGCCGTTCTCAGCCTCATCTCCCCGAGTCCCGGCCCGGCTCCCCAGCCCTGCCCTCAGCGGGGCCGCGGCGCGACCTCGCCACCTAGCGGCCACCGAGCTCCCTGCGCCGCTCCGCCCGTGCGCTCCGCCCCGCCCCGCCCCGCGCAGCCCCGCCCCGCCCCGCGCAGCCCCGCCCCGCTCCGCGCAGCCCCGCCCCGCGCAGCCCCGCCCCGCGCAGCCCCGCCCCGCCCCGCGCAGCCCCGCCCCGCCCCGCGCAGCCCCGCCCCGCCCCGCGCAGCCCCGCCCCGCTCCGCGCAGCCCCGCCCCGCGCATCTCCGCCTGTGCGCCCCGTGCAACCCAGCGTCCCCTAAAATTTGAAACTTTTTAAGCCAGTGCTGCGTCGCTTACCGGAAGCACCACTGAAATGAGAATTAGCATGAATTTTAGCAATAAATCAAGCACCTGGCTTCTGTTTTAACGTGGACCTCAGTGTATTTTCAAGCTCATACATATCCACATTATTATGTGTAAGACTTAGTCCTAAACAATTTCCCTTGGAAAACACTGTAATTCGCCTCTCTAGGGGACAGTCTCTGTTCTGTAAACAGGGAGAATGCCAGATTTCCAGGTAACACATCTATTCCCTAGGCTTAAATATTGCTTGCTGATTACAGAAGGGAAAGGTGTGCCTACTGTTGATTCAGCCAAGAAAAGCTCACAATGTGACAGGCTCTTGGACTGTTCCTTAAATTTCATCATAGCTGTTCCAAAAGCAATGGGGCTCCACTTGTGCCAGTAGGAAATTTAACTGATAATAAATTGGACAAACAGGTCTCAACTGGCCAATGGTTCTAATTGCAATTACTGTCCAAGATGGAAAAGGATCCAGGCTAGATGTCCACCAAATTGGACAACAAGTGTTTCTTGGTCCTAGAATGCTTTAAGGAAGTCTCTTCCTCTTTGAATAGAAAATGCTTTTCCCAGGCTTGTGCTATTTATGTAGGGTATAAAAAGCAACCATGAAGGATGTGGTTCCTCACCTATGGTTCTTAGTTACTTTTTTAAGTGGATATACTTCTCAGCAGATGACTACATTAAGCAAATCTATTTTCTGTTTTTTTGGGGTTTTTTGTTTGTTTGTTTGTTTGTTCTTCCCTCTCCTCATCCTCTTCTGCAGCTCTATTCTGTTTGTTAAACTGGGAAAATACAAGTGGATTCTGGGATCTGTACTGCAGGAACTGCTCAAGCAGTCCAGCTGACATGAAATTGATACCAACCTGAGAAACCTCAGCTGAAACACCATCTACATCCCTCAGGCCACCCAACTGCCTTCAGAATCCACTACCTGGCTGAGGAGGTAACATTACTTACCTATCACAAGCAATGTAGTTGAGGATGAGTGTTGCTGCAGCACCTTGGGAAGCATGAATATCCAGTTCCTCTCCATTCCTAGTTTTTCATAATTTCTTGCTTTACAGGTATAACTTGCTTCTTTTTCTGTATTTCAGCAAAACCAGGATGTGATGTTGATCCATTGATGAACTATGACGCACCTCCAATTTACACATGTGCACAATGCACACATAATGGGGCTACTTCAAAACAATCCAAGGCCACTTTTAACCCATTTTTCCTCTTTATACTCTTCTGAGATGCAAGGTGGCATCATTGCATAAAAAAGTATTAAGCTGGTAACGAAATACAATTAGTCTTTGCCAGTCTTTAGAATTGATACTTGTCACTGCAGCTGTTACTGCTGCATTAAGCTGCAGTACTTAAAAAAAGAAACAAACAACCAAATCCCATTAAATACATCACTGTTGTCAGTTGGGTGGTTTTCCTCTTTCCAACAAAAAAATGTAACCCATTTACTTTACTCGAAGCAGCTGTTTAGGTCCCCAGTTCCTAGAGTGAAGCAGAGCCTCTGCAGGGTTTGTTCTCTCTGGGGTACTATTGCTAAGATTTGGACTCCTTCATGCAACTTACACTTAAAATCCAAACCTTTCTTCAAACTGAAGTTGAATTAAACTCCAAAAGCTGTTATTTCACCAGTTCCTCAAAAGATTGCCCACCCTCCCATGCTCCAGCATCCCTGCTGTGCCCCCTTGGCACTGATTGAGGGTTGCTGCAGCCTTTCCCTGCTGTGGGTCACTTCTTCCTCAGACCCTTTGGAACATCGTCAGGAACCTGACTTCAGGTTCTCCTCACGAGACTGCAGATCCATCCAGAGTTCTCAGCATAATATGAGCACAACCTGACAGGCCAGGCTAACATGATCCCTCGAGTTCAGGCAGGATCCTCACCCAACAGCAGCGAATTGCAGTATCTGAATTCCAGTCAGCACAAGCCCACTTTGGTACAAACCTTTATTATCTCACCCCTCCTTGCCACAGCTATCATTAAAACAACTGACATTCCTATTTTACAGGTACCATAAAAAGTTACCAAGTGTAAACTATGCTGTATAGTTCATAAAGTGAAAATCCTCGAGGATTGACTTTGTGTCAGCAGAATTTGGCACAGAGGCGCTCACACACAAGGGAACAGGCAGGTTCTTCATCCTGAGCGTGTCAGGGAGGCAGTGTTTGCACGGTTTAGAGGCAGAACTTCTCCTGTTGATGGTTGGCTGGCTTCCCTGGGATTACCTGTGGCATTAAAAGGCACAAAGAGAAACACCCCACAAAGCAGGCCCCAGGCAGTGTGGCATCCCACCAGGAATCTGAGTGCTGCCCAGTTCTTCCAGTTGCAGCTGGGGCAGGGTATGTCACCATTCCGACCAGCTCTTTGCTCTTGCTTTGTCCAGCATGAATTGCAGCTGGAGACTCTTGCTCTAGCAAACGTGGGCAGCTTCCTCGTGCCTGCAGCACTGCTGGGATTGGTGCCTGTGGTAGCCAAAACGGGTCTATGGCTGCCAGGGCTCTGGCCTTTAGGCTCAGGATTGCAGGGCTGCTTTACAGATCCACACACTAACACAGAGGTAAATATTTTACATGACACCCTGTCTATCACGTTTAGAGACAGAAGTTATATTTTAAAATAGTCGTAGACAATTGGTTAATAAAAGATACTTTGGAAGGACCATCATAAACAATATGCAGTGGTAACTGAGCAACAATAAATATTTTCATTGTTTGGAGATTTTGTTGGTTCGTTATTTTTTGTTGGATTTTTAGGTTTTGGGGTTTCTTTTACCATCTCCATTGTTACAAAGCAATGACAATATCAGTAGCCATAGCAACACAATCCCTACTTGTTCTACCTGAACCAGTTACGGATGGTACAGAGAGCCCACAGATAATTTCCTCATGGAATTCAGAGGAAAGCCTGTAAGGGTACCCTTTGGACCAGATATTGTCCAAAAATCAATATCCACATATTTCCTAGAAGTTTTGATTAATTTAAATCAACAAAAAAATTTGTTACTTTCCATCCTCAAGACAATACTAATATTTTTAATTTTATAGCCTGATCTTCTATATCATTAAAGTAATGGAAAAAGAACAGACTGAGAATGAGAGGAAATATCTCATTAGAGCAGATGACCTAGGAGAGAACAGTCTGACATAGACTCCAAATTCTTCTTTCATGAATAACCCTCACTACTCATCAGGGCAGGCAATAAAGAGTCAAATCCAAAGGAAATTTCACATAGCTGGCTAAGAAAAAGCAACTGCTCATGGATCATCACTTTGTACAGTCCTCAGGACCCTGAGATCTCTTCCCAGGTAACAAACCTGCCATGTCTGACCTCCCTAGAAACATGCCCTTTCCAGAGCTGAAACAGTCCTGATCTTAAGCTGGTGTCAAACACGCATAGCCACAGTGCTTCCCCTTCTCAAACCCTGCACCTGAACTGCATTTTTGCTGAATGATAAGCCACCACTCAGTATTTTCCATGCAGGGAGACCAGAGATCACACCCAGGGGAAGGTGGGCAGAAAGTGAGGAAGCAAGCTGCCTATACCACAGTTATCACCAGTGATCAGCAAAGGTGTGGGAGGCAAGGGCAAGCACACATAGCACCAAGGAAGTTCAGATAGAGATGAATTGTGGGCACACTGACAACAGTCTGTCAGGGAAGAGGGGCTTCTTCAGGCACTGCAAATTCCAGCCCTGGTTCCCAGAAAGATGGTGTCATTGTAGAGAAAATGAGAGCACGACTCAGTGTTGTTTACATCCGGATGACAAAGAGGCACAGGAAGGAAGAGCCCTCTTAAGGAAACCATCTTGTTGCTGGAGGGCTTTTTGGGGCACGAACATCTGCTCTGTCTGGCAAATATTTGTTTGGCTTCAGGGTGTTGGTTGAGTCAGAGTTCACACCATTTCCACTCTTTTCTCTAAGCACCTTCAAATTGCTAAGATATTTTCCTTCCAGAGTTCTACCTTGTTCTCAAAGTCCCAGCTGTGTTTCTTCTAAGAGCCTCCAGCCTGTTGAATACCCAACATGTCCAGTGCTGCCATTCCTGGAGCACCTCACTGCTCAACAGAGCCTACTGAAGATGCCCAGGGTGCCTGACGAGCCCATGCATGACTTGTCAGGGCACCTAACTGATGTAATATTCAAGCACCAAAACTGCTTAAAGCAGAACAAACATCAGAACTGCAAAGTCTGCAGGCAGACATAAAGCATGTACAAATACAAGAATTTATCGTGTAAAAATTCATCAGTATATTACAGTTCTTTCCAAACACAATAATCTCCAAGACCTAGGCATTTTCATTGAAAAAGATTTTGGCTAAGATTTCTTTCTTTTCTTTTCTGAAGATCCACTTCAGGATTTAGGATAAACCTTTACTCAAATTCAGGCATCTGGTTTATTTACAATGCATCTTAACCTGCTGCACCCTAGAGCTGTGCTCACACTGCCTTGGCACTGCAGCTGTGTCACCCTGCAGCATCAGCTTAACACATTAACCCCAGATCTGTCAGTGGGGCAAAAAAAAAGGCATTATCAAGTACACTTGGTATTACTTTCAGAATTGACTGAATAAATTGGGCTCCCTTTCCTTCTGTGTAAGTGCTTGACATAGGATCATTTTTAATTTGCACAGAATCAAGAGTTGACATGATTCCCTCACTTCTCCTTCCTGTGCCTGCCATCTCTTCTGTGGCTGAAACTACCAAAGCTGCTTCCAAACTTATGATGCAAAACACAGATTGTCCAGAAAAGTCACATCATTCAGTGCTTCCCACCACCCAGCACACACATGCACACAAAAATCTCAACACACTGTTCTCCAAACAGAAGGTTTGCTCTGCTCCATGACTTGGACAAACCATTTTTGCCAATATCCTATTCAGGGCTGAAAGCTCCTATTTATTCTTGAATTCTCCTGTAAGTGGTTTACAGTAGCCATCTGCTGAAAACATACACTTTCATTCCTGTGGAAGAGCAGCAGGGGTTTTTGACATTCAGAGAACAACCTGATGTCATGTTTGATAAATGCTGGTAAATCTTTAAACTTCTAATCAGACCTCTTGGGTTTATACTTCTGCTACTGATCTCATGCTTGGACAATTTCCTATGCTCAAGCTGTGGGTAGGTACCATGGAGATAAGAACATCTGCATGGAATCTCTGACTCGCATTTCTGACACACATGAACCTAAAAGGACAACTCAAAATTCGAGGCTTACATCCCAAAGATCCCTCCCCCCACTGCCCCAGAATAAGATAAAAATCAATAAATCATCTAATAATCCCTTCTTAAAAGTATTCCTTACATAAGGATAATTACAGATTGCTAAATATGGATTGCAAGAAAGACAGCTTTCAGCAGACACTGTTTCTTTGCATGAAATTTGGAATTACAAATTGTAATTTGCTACTCAAAGATGAGAGATTTATGTGCAGGGATGCCATAATTGCTTTTGTGTTCTTCAAATAATTTCTTTAGTTTCTGTAGATACAATGCATGTAGCTGATCAATCTCTTCAGTGGTGGGGTTCAAGTTCTGTTTCACAGGGATGGGGCTTCCCACTGTAAATCAAACACAACAGCATTAGCGTGATTGAAATCTCTTTTTAAGCAGAATTGCTGTACCTTCTGTAAGAGCTTCATCACATTTCCCAGCCAGATGGCAGAATCACAGCACAATCTTCTTACCTTGGGGCCTTATCCTGCCTTTCACAAGCCTGAGTCCTGAGTCTCTCTGTTTTTCACTTCCTTTTGCTCAAGTTCAGGTAAAATAAATTAAACCCCACTCCAACATTTCAGTTTGGCAGCAAAAGAGCGGATTAGAAGAGTGATAAACTCTAACTTGAAGGAGCAGTTTACACTTCAAGATACAATCCTATGTGTTATGTGCACCTAGAAGTTCAACACAGTATTTAAAAAACTTTCTCACCGTCTACTGCTCTGATCTGAACAGCAGAACTACTCAGTGTGAGGGACTTGCTTAAGAGGACAGTGGTGCCCTCAACCACACAGTCACATGAATGGAACTGAAGGAAATATTTGTAATCCAATTTATTCAAAATGGGTATCACAGCATCAGAAATGTTGTTCGTGACCTCAGCCTAAGGAGGGGTACCACGTAAAATCCCCTAAACCCTGTGAGGGGTCTCTGAACCATCCATTGCCCATAAATGTCACTGGACCATCCATTGGCCATAAATGTCACTGGAACCAAAATGTTCTCCAGGCACTGTGCAAAAGCCTGCTATCTGCTGGTCACTCCATGGAAATCCAGAGGGCAGTCTTCTCTTCCATAAAAACCTATGGCCAAAAAGTGGATTGCTAAGAGAAGCTTCCCATGATCTCAGTCTTTCCTATGTTGTTCAATCACCAGATTTTGACAGCTGTTCTTGCATTGGAAGCACCAAGACCTTAACAGATCCCACTGGCATTACAGAGCAAGTCTAGAAAAATAGAGAGCTAAAAGCACCCTTATGATTTTTCAAAGGCACCTGAAAGATCCTTTTAGCAGATGTTGCCACTCCAGATTGGATGGTGATGACTAAAGGGGAAGCCCAGCCAGAACCACAAAGAGCTGAGCCTGCATTTTCCTGCTGCAGCTCCAGCTACCACCAGCTCTCAGACCCTGATGTGGTGCTGAAACTCAGACTTTACATGGCTGGGGTGGGAACCTAGCCCTGGATTGAGCAATACCTTAGAGGGGTGTGAAATCAATATACATACAATAGAGTATTTCCAGAGGCATGACTGGAAACGGCAAACTGCCCCCAAGACCTTCTGCAACAGTCTCTTCTCCCAAGAGTGAATATTTTTTCTGGGATTGAAAACTACACTCATCTCTCTAATATTATGTGCAGCTTTAAGGAACTTGCTTAATTTGATACTTTAGAGTTGTTTCTATTTCTGAAAAGCAGTAATAAAAAAAAAAAGTAAAGGAAAACAAAAGTACTTCACTCATCAAGCCCAAAACACTCGAACTTCACAGATTTTGGCAGGATGGCTCTTGGATCCATGGCTTCTGAACCAGGTCTGAAATCACCCATACCTGGCCATGTTGGCAGCACAGCTCATCACCTCAGGTGAGCTCACTGTGCCCCTGCAGCTCTCAGGAGCTGAGCCAATGCTTTCAAAGCCATGTTGAGCCATACCAAGAACACCCCACACACTTCCAAGGACACAGGGACATTGTATAGTTCCCAAACATGAGGAAAGAGACAAGAAGGCAAAAGGCCTTGTTAGATCTTACTTCTGTTGCAAGACTCTGGTCTTGATGATTTGTAGCACTCCTGTGCTTTTGTCATGATGAAGAAATACCTCAATGAATAAGACATTTTAAGCTTCAGAACAGCACTTGTGTCATCAGCCCAAAGGAAAAAAAAATGCAGACTATAGATCTCATCCAATACATCTCATTCCAAAGCTTTGATAACTTTTTTGCTTAAAAATAAGTGACATTTTTAGCCTGCCTCTATACAATGCTTAAAAATGAAATATTTTCAAAATATTCTACTGCATGACCTGAGGAAACACAGATCTGCTTGAAATTTAACATAAAAGAGCTGTGCTTTTGTCTTAAACATTTTTATTTGTTTCATACTATAATCAAGTCAATCCCATATAAAGGGAGGGCCACCTTCAAAGTCCCTTGTGGAACACCAGAAAAGCTCAATTTTCTTTAATTCACTCATGTCAGAATCTGGCTAAAAACGATTTATCAAAAAATTTACAGACAGACAGCTATTGCCTTTGTGTCCTCTCCCTTTCCTCCTGCATCTCTCCATCTGTCCTGATGAGCACCAGGTCAGGGCCACGCAAGCTCCTTCCAGTAGCCCTGCTCCAGAGCTCTGCTGGGGTGGCTGTGCATGAGATGGAACATCCAACTTCTTCTCTGCAGAGCTAAGAAATTAAGGTTCTGGGCTTCTCACAGAACAACTGCAGCATGCAGAACTCACAGCAACAGCTGCAGGGCTGTGGCAGCCCTCTCGTAAAAACTGAACAACTCTTGGATTTCTTTATGGATCGCCAAGCAGAGAAGCCTATGGATAACTGAGAATGAAGAGATTGACCTGGGACAGAAGGGGGAAAGGAAGAAAAGAACTGCCCCCTTTAACTGGGAAGGACAGTAAACCTCTTGTTTTAGATGCACAGTAATCAATTCTGTTAGAAGAGATTTATAAATTTACAGATATTAACAGCACACTGATGAATTTCTAAACATCTGCAAACACATTAGAAAAGGTGCAGGGAACTTACCAACAGTATGAATAGGTTGCCTGTAAGGTATTAAGCCAAAACTGTACTGGAATACTCCTCTAGCATGAAAAAGTGGTAAAGCAAAGCCCATTATCTTTTGCAACTTCTCCTGTACATTTCTAAGCCATGAACCTTTGGGGTTTGCAACTTGCTTGAATAGTTCATTTTCACCAAAGGAAAACACTGGGACCAGATGAGCCCTGTAAAACAAAGAGGACACTGAGAATTCTACATCAGCCTGCACTTGCACTGCAGTTCACATCAGCAGCATGGAAACAGTTTCACAATAACCAGCACAGAGAGTTTCAGCAGCTTTGGATTTCATCAGCAACAGGCATTCAACTCTTCTCATGTGCAGCAGCTTTTTGGATGCCTTGGCTGGTTGGTGTTTAAAAAAAAAAAAAGTATTTGGCACACAACTAGCAACTTGCTTTTGGCAGTATTTAGTTGGTTGATACCTATTGCAATTTGTGACTGTTTGGAATTATGAAAATGAGTAATTGCATATATCCTAAGTATGCCTTTATCCACCACTATTTCAGCAAGTCCACCCTTGTTCCATTACATTTTTTCCCTTGGCAAGCAAAGAAGCCTCATTGCTAACCTTTTAATGCTCCCAGCTGGGTGGCATCAAATCCAGATCTTGGCTTTCCCTTGTCTTTTGACCGGAGTAATGTGTGCCCTTGATTACAGCACAAAAACCATGATAAAAACCAGACACCCTCAAAGACACGAGTGCAATGCCAAATTCCTCCTCTGCTGTCCAATTCCCAGTGAAACCCTGCTGCCTCTGAACTTCTTCAAAAACAGTAGCCTTAATCCATTATTACAGGAGGTCACTTCTTACCCACAGAAATTACATGAACCCACTTTGGCACTTGCACAAACTAATGAATTCTCATTCAGTTCTTCATGAATTGGCCTGGGAGGAAAGGCACTTACTAGCTCCTGGACAAGCTACTTGAGTGGATAGAATCAATGCAGTTGTCTCCACCAGGTAAACCCACCATCCTATTTAAAATCTTGGCTGCACTATAGTTTTTGATTAATGCTTAGTTTCATTAACTATTCTACAGAGTTGGAAGAAAAAAACACAGGGTAATCCTAAGTAGTCTCTGAAGGATTCAGGGATGTTTTATTTTCTTTACTTAAATCTTGGTTTCTGTATTTCAGCTCTATTCTGTCCCCACTACCTTTGAGAAAAACCTTCCTGTAAAATAGCAGTATTGCTAGGACGTTGTCAGAATGAATTTCTGCAGAGCTGTGAATGCCTGAGGAGGATGCACTGAGGACAGAGCTGGCTGGGAAGCACTGTGGACAGTTAAAATCCACCTGTACAGTAAAAAACAACTGCTTCAACAGCTTCTTTAGCCTGAGAACTCAGACTACCATTCCCACATACTACTCTGACTAGTGTCTGCTCAAAGTTTCTTTCTCCAGTGGATTTTTCACCCTGCCACCTGTAAAAGAAATATCATAATGCCTGGTGCTTACTGTGGCTGTGTAAACACTCCACTTTTTACTCCAACACAAAGACAAACAGGAACATCTTGTGGTGCAATAGCTGTGGTGCCCTGACACTGTGGGATTTGTTTTAATCTAGTGAAGGCTTTTGCAAGATGCTATGTAGGAGGCTGAGACAGACAAATAAGTAACTTATGATTGTGAAATTAAAGATAAGTTATCTGATTCATCATTTGTTTTGTGTCTTTAGGATTTCTTCACTTCATACCAGATATTTGTACTACCTTGGACCAAAATGTCTTTTGCAGGAGCGCAGAGGACTTTTGCTGACATATCCAGGCCACATTTGACAAGCTCCTAGCTGAGGAACACATCTCTGTGCTGGCAGCACAGGAGCCAGGGCCAGAGAGCACAACCCTCTGCATTTCCCCTTCCCTCCTGTGTTGGTATTTGCTGCTGCTGAGCACCAGGAATATGTACAGGCACTGGTGGCAGATGGGTCTTCTCATCTGTGTCCCACAAGCCTCCCTTGCCCTGTCATTCCCACTTGGGCCAGCAATTTTCTTCCCATTTTGTTAATTGTTAAAAACAAGACATCAGAACCAGAAGCAATTACTGGATGCTGAGTCTTTGGGCAGGAGCTCTGTTAGACACACACTGTCCCACAGCCCTGCTGGACAGAGGAGAAGCCAGAACTCCCAGGCTTCACACAGGAGCAGCTTTTTGTGCTGGTGTTTGTAGGAATGACCTGGAACCTGCTGGTTACGGTGACCATGTGAGGTGTAGCCCTCAGCCACTCAGGCAGAGATAGAACTGCCATCCAGAGGAGGGCTCTGGACAGCCAGGACCCTTTTAGAAAGACAAGGACCATCACTGGAATCTAAGTAAGTGAAGGGCTAAAGGGGTCATTCCTGTGTTTTGTAAGTGTCCCACTCTTGCTGTTATGTGTTGGAGATACTTTTGAAATCAAGGTTATGAGAGGCACAGGTGTATCTGATTTCTCAATCCAAATCAATTTAGATGAGAGATAACCACCACCAACCCTTGTGATATGATAGACCAGACATTTATCAACATACTCAGAAAAAAAAAAGTACCTAAATATTCTTCTAATTCTTTATGGTTAAAACAAATAAAAGCTAGTGAGTGTTGAGGATCCCACTGAATTAATCAACAGTTGAGCAAAAATTGAGTAAAGACTCATTTAGGCAGTAAACTCCTAATTCAAATACACACAGATTTTTTTCTGGGAACAAATTATAATGTTAAATTCTATTAGCAAACAAATTCTTTATGAGAATCCTAGTGATATGTATAAGAAACACCCTTGGAATTTTAACACAGAACAGTTTCTAGAACAGTTTCTAGTTTTTTGCACTCTGGGTAAAAGCAGAGAGCTCCTCTTCTCAGAGACCACCTTTTCTCCAGATAATAGCCTAATAAGCTCTTAAAGATTTCTCAAGCCTAGTATTTTTTTTCTCATTGCTTCACATGTCAATGTATAATCCTGGGAGCTGTTCAGAAAGGGTAGCTGGAACAAATCATTGGTTTCAATATTTCTAATACACAAACCATCTAGACCAGACCAAAACAAACACAGTATCTTATACTGTGTAAATCACTCAAAAGATATTGATATCATCTCTGTTTAATTACACACTGATGGCTGCTTGACAGTAAAAAGTTATCTAGTTTTCTTGAGATTTTCACCAAAAAATTCCCAGGAATTTATTTTTGCAAATGGTAATGTTCAAAAAAAAGTCTTTAGAATAATAGTGAAAACAAATCTTCCTAGATCATAATTTTCAGTGGTTTAATAAAACTGGGTCTGGCTATCCATTTTGTTTGCTTGTTTGCTTAAAATTATAAGAAAATTCAACCTTAATGTATCTACAATTTACAGAACAGAAAGCAGAACATTTACCCTATTCAGTAAAAACAGCCAAGATTTATAAATATTGTTTCATAATTCTTACTCTTTGCTAGTGCAAGAAACAACTGAAATAAACCAAGATATGCTAATAACACCTACTGTTACAAATTATGAAAGTCAAAGGGAGTTTTCAACACTCCCAGATTGGATCTAGGTGGACAGACTGGCTCCTGTGCCAGATATCTGCACATTCTTAGACACCTAGACTCTTTAAAATTCTCTGATTTTATATAATATGAACTATATTTAAGAATCAATCTGCATTCAAAGCATGCTTTATGGAAGACCTACCCATGTTTCAGGGCCATTTTAATAAAGCCCTTCCTCTTGAGGATGTTCAAGGTCAGACTTCCAGGATGAGCATTCAGAGATTCCTCTGCTCCTCCAATCACAATGACAGATGCATGGCCACCTCCTTTGTTGCTCAGCACATGTGAGACACTTTCCTTGGATGCAGAAACCATTCCTTCAGGAGGAAACATTTTAAGAGTGACCACTGGATCTTCATGTACAAGTATAGTGGAATTTAAAAATATTTTTAAATATATAAATGATATTTCAAAATTATAACAGCACAGAACAGATTTCAAAGGTTTGGGTTCAACCTCCTCACCCTGCAATAGATCTGGTTTTGGGCACATGCTTTGATTTCACACTGATGATTTAAATGCTGTTGCCTATTGCAAGAGTTTTGAGTTCTTCAGGGTGTGCTCTTCTGGGAACTTAACTCCCCCTCAGAGAGACTCTTTGCCCAAGAACAGAGGAGGTGAATGGCAGCAGATACTGCTGAGAGGCAGCAGCTAAAGCTGTACAGCAGGTGCACACAGCACAGGCACAGAGGGGTTAACAGAATGTACAGAGGACTTGTTAACTCAAACATGGAGCTACAGTGCCAAGCAGACCCCTGCATTCTTTTCAAAGCTATAAAGTAGCAGCTCCAAGGCAATGGCATGACAGCATTAGAAGCAGAAAAGACTCACTTCTACCATTCCTAGTAACTGCATCAGCTCATTCTCTAGTACCCAGGCCCAGGCACTCATCAATACATAGGCTAAAACAAAGGCAGATTATATGAAGCTTTTCTGGTACTCCTGCTGATCCAGATACTTCCAATCAGAGGCACACTACTGTACAAGACTTTATCATCTCCTTAGGTCTTGCTCCAGATTTGGTCCTTTGAAAAATCCCTTTTCCAACAGATATGCACCTAAGCTTTCAAAGATTCCTTCTTGCCCTAAGTTTTATTTCAAAGGCTTATAGTGCTTCCATTTACCCAGGGCCCATGTTAAATTAACACTGTGTTGAATTCATAGAATCTAAGTGACAATTTAGAGATGAAGTCCAGTTTACGTTGTTGGTTTTACAGAGTCAGTACCAAAATGCACTTTTGGATGTCCTGCTCCCTGCCTGGTCTTTTTTCTAACAGGGACATTACAATGTGGATTATAAAAATTTTGCAAGAGAGGGAAGATGGCTGTGATCTACTCTTGAGAGCTGGCAACCAAGAGGAATAGCCTGCAACTGGAGCAAGTCCAGACCACAGTAAAAAGCTACATCTATTTGCCACATATGCCTTCACAGTCACTGTTACTCTGAAAATGCAGCTGGCCTGAGACTCACAAACAATTCAAGTGATGCCCATTCATGTCAGCATGCATTTTCCCTGGAAAGAAAAGCAGAAGCTGCTGCCTTTCCCCAGGACAAACGTGTCTCCTGCTGAAGCTGAGCTGTCAGCCTGCACACAGGGCACTGCTGGTGCTCACACCACAGTCCAGGAGTGCCGCAGCTGCACTGCCAGAGGCAACAACTGCACCTTTCAGAGACAGCAGGAAAAGACTGGGAAATGAAACACTGTGCTAGGAGCCTCAGGACATGAAAGATTTTGCAAGTGTTTTATGATCTGACTGGTGACCTGTATTACACCAAAGGTCTCCTCTCATTTATCAGTGGCATACCTGTGAAAACTGACCTGCAATGCTGCCCTATTCTTTAGTCTGCCCTTTACTGCAGTTATTTCTCATTCTGCAGGTAAATATTTGTTCCCATGGCTCAAGATGCCAAAACCATGTAAATCTGACTCTCAGTCAATGATTAAAAGACAGTGTTTGAAATTGCAATGTTCTATCACTGCCAATGTCTCACTTAGCAAGCCTCAAAGAACACACTCAGAAATTACATTTGCATGGAAAGGCATTCTCTGATATGTTGAAGTATACATAAATAGTCATTCTGATACTAATCTGGGCAACATCCTAGGCAGGTTCCTGTGAAAGGAGTAGTGGAACAGCTTATCTGAGATTGCAAGTGTCTGTGTTGCAGTCATTAAGAAAGTTAGATCTCTGTCTCCCAAACTTAGCCTTGTGCATCAGAACTTGCTCAAATGCTGTAGTTGAGTGAATTTAAGTAAAATAACTCCTGTATTAAACCACTGGGGGGGAGCATTAGTCCTTATTTCATTCTTCTCATTTTTCTGTTCCTCTAACTTGACTGCTTGTTATTTTTATCTTTAATTACTGTAGTGCCAGTCATGAATATCACCCCTCTACGACAAATGCTTCTCAGAACAGAGAAAAAGGGTCCCTCTCTTTAGAGTTTACATCTCAATTAAAATTACACACATTTGTAACATGGGACTTAAATCAGAAGCAGGTGATTAAGTTCTGAGTATAAAGATATTTGTAACATGCAAGACTAAGCCCTTTAGGTAAGAGATTAGCCTGAATTTGTTTTACAAGTGCCTGATAATGACTAAATAAAATTACAAATTATTATGCCCTTCTCTTCTTGTATATAATGGGTACTCAGGACTGCTGTCTGATAATTCAAAGGAAAATCAGCAATTTCTTTTCAGAAAGAAAAAACAACTCAGTGACATGGTTTACAAAACTGTTAATAAAACCTTCCAAATATTATGCCACAACAGTTCATCATAAAATAGAGGTTAAATTTAGCACCAACACTGATCCTTCTGAAATAACTTACCATATATAAGTAGAGGAATAGACTCTACATTTGTAACAGAAACTAAAATATGGAGCAACAGCTGAGACATTCTGCTTTTACCTACCAGCACTCATTACGTATTCTCTGAAGAAGGGACAGCCAAACCAGATGGGCATGATATGAAGATATGGAGTAAGCCCAGGAAATAAATTTTTGAAAGGAGATTCGGTGCAAAAGTTTCCGAAGGCTCCAGCTACCAGGACTCCATGAGGGTGAAAGCCAAGTAAGTAGTTGTGATTTGGGTTCAGTTCTGAAGTTTTTATAAGCTGAAAAATAGAGTCAGTGGTGGGCATTATAATATTTACCTCAAAAACAACAGCTATGGAGATTGCACATTGACAGGACATAGAAGCAATGACAATGGATTTCCTTCTGAGCACTTTCAACTACTGTCCTGCTTTACAGATATACAAAGCTTAAACAGATGTGTCAGGATGCCATTTCCTGTATTTTTTTTCTAGCATTTACTGTGCTTTAGTGTAATCTTGTCACCCAACAATCCAACTAGAAAACCAGGCCCTGTCCCCTTTTGTCACTAAATCTCAGATTACTCATTTTAACTTCTTTTTTTAAAAACAAGTTAAGTTCACCCTGGAATGAGTATTAGAATTTTAGCAAAGATGAGTCCTAGATGTTTGCCCATGCTTATGGCTATGCAAGCAGTTTGTGAGAAACCTTTTTACTCACATGAATGGGAAAATATTCCCTGAAGTACTTCCAGACAGTCCAGCTTCTGACCCACTGGGACCGTCTGCCCCCAGCACACGGTGTTCCCCAGTCCAGGTAGAGCCACAGCAGGTACAGAACAGCAAGGAACCAGAAGTTGCCCAGGATCAGGATCACGAAGAATCCACAGCAAAACTCTGCTACAAGAGACAAAAAATGAAAGCATAGCAAGCATTAATCACGTCTGTGTCCTTTTAAGACCCTGAATGCCCAGCCCTGACATGTTTTTACAGATTTACTCAAAATGCACACAAATTGAACTCAGCTGATTCCACACTGTGTTGCCACAGTAAGGATAAAACATCACAAGGGTGTATCACCTCAGTCTAATATTTTTCCCTCTACTGCACAACTGGATCTTTGGTAGAGAGCATCTGGTTTGCTTAAGGCAAAATAAAAGGAGACAGCAAGAGCTAACAAGAATGAAATGCTTCAGGCAGTGAGAAGAAAGGAAAGCTGGGGAAGGAAAGAAGGGAAAGGGAGCCATAGCAATATCTCTTTTCTAGTTACAGGGATGTCAGGCAATCATTTTGTGTTCTCTTTCTCAGCTTCTCTACCTATAATATGGGGGTGGTAGTTCTACTCCCAGCCAAAAGTGCTGTCACTGGCCAAGGAGATGCACTAGACAAGAGCAAAACATGAAGAGGTCCCATTTCAGCCACTACATGTGTCAGCCAAAGGGAAAGTTCAGTGTTGCCATGGGAACACAACAGCAGATAAGTGCTGATACTTTCAAACCCAATTCTGTAAGCATTGTAACATCCTGCCACAATAGTGATACATGAGCATTGTATTATACACAGTTCAAGAGCAAGAAAAAGTTGTTGGTTAAAGATATGTTACTTGGGGATCAACCTTGAAATAATTACTCAGGGAAATCCTATGGAAACTTTATCTTTGCAGAACTTGCAGAATTTTAGTCATGCAGGGTGTTGAGCAGCCCTGGTCTGAGATGTCTGAGGAGTAGGAGCTGCTGCTCTCTGCCCTGTGATACTCCTCCAGCAACCTGCTCGCTCTGCCACCTCCTGAACAAACCCCACCAGGCTCATGGATCAGATGCTGAAGTCCAGGTTGCTAGGGAGCCAGGGCTTTAACATCATAAATTTATACAATGACAAACAAAACAGGGCCTAGTTCTCACGGGAAGACTCAGTGGGCAGAGTTGCAGGAACCCAGCGTTTTCCAGAGATATTTTACAATGCAGAAGCAGTACTTTATGTCTCACAATTGACTGGCTTTCATGAGGGCAATATCCAGTGAAGTCCTAGAAGTTACACCAGTGAAACATACTGAGCTAAATACACCGCTGAATAGAGCAGATTTAAAAAGAAACAACAGAAATACTTCAGGCAATAATTTGGCTCACACAATGTCAAATATCACCAGAACTGAAAATTTTAGAATAAGCAGACAAACAAAGAGTGAAACCCACTCATCCTAGTTCAGGTCACCTTCATTACAGAGAGATACTATTTGGGTGTTGAAAAGTCAGCACATTCCCTAGACTATGCAGGTTTCGAGCTGAGATCTCAACTTGGTCTACAGGCAGACTTGTACGTCCTCCAACCTGAATATTTACTTTTTCTGAACTTCAACCAACTTATTCCTGTGCCTAGTTTGACTCTGCCTTCAGAATGGAATTGGATATCTTGTCTAGAGGGGGATGAACATTCACATTTCCAGCAGGAATATGAGCAGAAATATAAGGAATTGTATTTGCTCTGAGGAGTGAGAAAGAAATTACCATAAACAAAAACAGGAGCAGGACAAAACCTCTCATTTTCAAGGATACTCCATTCTTCTGTACAGAAGCTCACTGCTTCCTCCTCAAGCCAACAGCCCCAGCCTTGCACAGAAAAGCACTTGAGTAAAAGCTCTGGAAAAACACCAGAGCTGACTGAGGCCCACAGACCCCCAAAGTCAATGCGAAAAACTCACAAGAACTGAAACAAGTTCTAAGGAACATCATTAATGCAGGACAAGTAACATGGGTGAAACATGACACCCAATTTCACAGGGAATCCTACTCTAGCATCACTCCAAAACAGGGCACAGAAATCTATTGAGGAAAAGTCATTACTTGTTCCTTGAAGAAGAGATCCTGAAACTATAGAAATTTCTAGGAATGCTAATTTGGACAGGATGCCAAGGTTCTTGGTTTAAGTTCAAACAAGTATGAGAAGTTTTTTTTTCTAGCTGCCATAAATAAATTAATTTGTTATGCAATAATTAGTAAGTATATTTCCTACCCTTCCTTTCAGAAGCACTTTCGACTTAACACAGAATCGATCACATGGCTTTTTAAACACAGAATCACATGGTTTTTTACTATCGGTTTGCCAAAAAGCTGAAAAGTGCTTTGCAGCCCAGCATGTTTGCTGTGAGAGCTAATTACAGCAGCATGAGAAGGCCCAGATAGCAGTGCTCAATCCTGTGCAGACAAACACACACCAGATCAACAAGCTCCTGCTTTGCTTTAGCTAGGACACCTTCCTGAGTGCATGCAAGGTATGGGGAGATAGGTATGCTGTTAGCACTTCCCAAGGGGAGCTCAGCATCTTGTAGGACAAAGATGATTAGTGCATTCCCAATGAGACATGTGAGGCAAATTCCTTTTACCATACCTCCTCATTATTTCAATGAATTAGCAGCCTGCAAGATGATGAGCTCCCCTTAGGATGACTCAAACCCAACGAGCCTATAAACACAAACCTGATGTTTTCTCCTTCAGACAAGACAGTGAGTAAATAAATAGCAATCATTTTAACTAAATTCATAAACAAATTCCAGGTGAAAGGTGAATAACTTGGGACTTGTCACTCTACTGCATCATTGTGTCCTTGGATGTAGTTCCAGTGTACATTCTAAGTGTAATTTTTAGTTGAATCTGAATTAGAGCTTTGAAAAGTATCTCTGTGATATATTGGATTTTGGGGGTGGGTGAGGGGGCAGGAGGAAATGTAGATTAAAAGACAAATCACTGCCACAGAACTCTGAACATTGGGTTTGTGAATCAATGTTGGTGTGTCACTTCTCCTCCATTTCCCATTTACAACACGTGGATACTCATATTTTGCAACAAATGGATGAAAACCACGTGTTAGCTGTGTTAGCTACCAGCACTGGCAGCCATCCTGTCCAATGATGTTTGTACACCTGACCCTTCAGTCATTAATCTGGCTCTGAGTTTGCAACTGGGGGCATCAAATTTATAAAACAGTTAAATACCAGAGATAGGAAGCAGGAAAACAGCATAGGTTAAATCTGGAAATTGGAAGCTTCAAATGCATTTGGAGTTTCTAAGGCATCAAAAATGTTTCATTAATATCTGTTGTGAAAGCCACCAAAAGCAAGAGTGTGCCTAGAGGAGAAGGCTCCCATTATGCTCAGGGCAGTCATGGACAGCATGCCTGGGCAGTGCAGTTGTGTGCCTGGTGCCAGGGCTGCTGCTCTCACCCCAACAGCACCACAGGCTCTCTGCAGTGTTCCAAAAACCATGTAAAGAAGGTCACTCCAAAACCTCAGGATAGGTCTGAACTCAGCCAGTTCCTGCTATGTCCGACATACAATTAGCAAAGCTTTCTCTAAACACATTATGCTGCTCTGTCTTAAATGAGCTGAAGATGTTCAGAGTTCAGCAATTTGAACCTCATCCCACCAAGGACACAGTAAAAAAACCATCCTTATCCCCCTGGCATCCTAGCAAATACACAGGTGGAGCAGTGATTCTTAGTATTGCCCTCCCCTGGGCTTTGTGTATGTACACACAGCAAGGGGAAAAGCTCATTTCTTACATCTGTGCACACAGGGGGGAAAAAAAAAATTACATTCTTTAACAACCATGTAGATGTATCTACAACAGTGCTTTTCTCATCCTTAGTTTTCAGAGTAACAATGTCTCTGAGCTGGATTGGAAACAGAACTTTGGAGGGAACACAGAAGGAGTGTACTGTGATGCTTTCATCCCTAATGAACATTTGCTCCTCTCTATTTTCCCTCAAGCTACCACTGATTAGTTGATTTTGGCATTAAAATAAATTATTTTCCCCACTTATGGGATACTTTCATGCAGGAAATAAAATTATTCAGCCTTAATATCTGAAAATATTCTCTAAATTATATATATATATGTATGTATCATGAAGAAAATGGCAGAAATTCAAATGAAGGAACAACTACAGCAAATGGACTCCAGTATTCCCAACAAAGTAAGACCTGAGACAATAGGCAACACCTGAGAATAGGCAGCCTGCCAAGGCAATAGTAAACAAGTTAATGCCTCTGCAGAATATTGCTCTGCAGCTTTTACACAGAAAGCCTCATTAAAAAAAAAAAAAAAAGAAAGAAAAAAAGGAGACATAATGTTGGTACTGTCCTGTTTAAAGCCCATTACTCTGTGCAATTCTGTCAGTGCTTTCCACAAGTAACACAGGAACCTGCTGACACTTTTTATCCATGGCAGATAAGGAATCCCCAGCAAAGAAAACGCTGGGAGTTGGTTTAAACTAACTGCATTGCAAAAGTGTTGGCACCCCCAGGACTTTGGTAGCCATGTCCAGAACTGAGGTGGTTGGGCAGCCAGAATTTTTTGGGTATGGATCAATCTCCTGTGAGGGCCTTTATCAGGTTATTGGTTCCAGCTGGGAGCCACAAAGATAGCTGAGCATTCCTACAAAGGAAGTTGTATTTCAACAGTGCTGTGATAGCAAACAGAAACCCTCAGATGCCAAGCTTTAGAGGCCTGTTTATGCTGAAATTTGGTTGCAAGTTTCTAAGACCTTCCACTGGCAAATAGTGATAAACTAGAGATACAGAGCATTACACACAACTGACTTGGAGGTAGAGTGACCTGGATACCATAAATCCCCAAGTTACTAATTGCCAAGTTTAGTCTACATATTTCCCATTTCTTTTCTTTCTCTTTAGGCATTCACTATCACTTATGTTCACACAGAAGTTGTCAAGCTAGGGTTTCTGGCCTGACACAACAGAGTTATTTTTTCTTATTATTTTTGAGAGATGCAAACAAATATACAGAGACACGTGGCTAAATTGCCTCCCTAAGATGTAGGTAACAGAGGCAGCATTCCTAGAAATACTAGTCAGTAAGTAGCCTGTTATTTATTCTCTGTGATCACACTTCAGTCCCTACCCATAGGCCAGTTTATTAACTTCATGGGTAGATGAGAATGTCAAAACCAAGTAGCAATACCAGCCGGTGTGCTAGGAAAGGCTCATGGAGCTTAGCTGAGTTTTCTTAAAGCATCAAAAGAGGTTTTTTTTAAAAAAGACTTTGAGGAAGAACAAAACCATATTAGTTATCCAGCTATAGCTGATGAATTAAATCAGCACCAGATAACGAACCATCATGCCATGTTTGCAGAAAAGGTTAATATTTGCTTTAGCACATTACACTGGCACCTTCTTTCTCAATACAGAAATCACTTAGTATTCCAGCAGCAATCTCTCACTCTGTGGCAAATGTTTCATCACTTCTATTCTTTTGGAGAAGCCAGATCTGCAACTCAGAACTGTCTCCAGCAAGTTCAATTAACAGACTGCTTCATCCTACATGCACAGAAGTTTAATCACTAGAGAACAGGACGTAGTTTAATATATACCAATGTCTTCATCATATTATTTTGTGGCTTTGTGCATATATTAAAGTATACCTCATATCATATACTAATTTTGCATTATTAAGGGTTTTGCCAACAAATACAGGGGTGCCTGCACAACAGTCACTTCCTAAATCCCCAGTGAGGAGACCAGGGACACTGCTGGGCCCCAAAAGAGGGCCTTAGAAGATGCACCATTCTTCCCTACCATCACCTTTCCTCAGAGAAAAGCCCTGGTATCTCCGCTGGAGGGTTAAACGCTCATTTCCCTCTCTCATTGTCTGGCCCAAGACACCACCACTCCAAGTTGCTCAGTTTTGCATTTGATTTTGTACATAGCCAAACTCCATTGTCCATTTTCACATCAGGGGCACAGGAGTTGGCAGGAGCACATAGTTCACCAACTCACCTTCTAGCTTTACTTTCTTCAAAAACGCTGTCAATTGTGTACATTAGAGGGAAAGGAAAACAAAAGGGAAAAGCACTGGGAAAGCACCACTTCAACCAAATCTGACTGATTTTTTCTTTGTTTTAATGGTTCTGCCTTTAAATGAACCCTTTGATCTACCTTCTGCCTGGGTGCTACTCACCTCCTGATACAAACTGAAACTCATTGACAGATGTGCAGTTCTGAGGCACACAGCTCACACACGCCAAGGATAAATGTCCAACTGCTGTATGCTGTGTGAGAAACAGGAAACCTACACCTGATCCCAACAGCAGGATGTCAGACATACTGGTAAATACAGCAAAATTAATTCAAAGTACATCAGAAAAATATTTCCAAGCTTAAAAACATGGATTTCTTGCAAGCACCAGGCACATCCATTGCATTCATTGACAGTGACAATTTCTTCAGTGCACACGCACAATGAACCTATGATACAAAAATGGGGGTTATGTAACCTCTTTGCTTTGTCAGTCCTGCAGCACTTACGGGCTTGGAGATTTTATTTCTCCAGGTGACTTTCTGCCTGGGGTTGGGTTGGACAATGGCACAGAGCAATCAAGAGCAGACAGCACACAGAGAGCACACAGCACCACAGGCAGACATGGTGTGGGTGTTGCACGAGCTCAGAACAGGGACAGACCTCACCCAGGACTGTCAGCCTCCAGCCAAGGGAACAAATCTCTAATAACTGTAATTACAGGCATAAAACTACCATCTCTAAAAATGGTCTGGTTTGCCCTTTTATATAAAGCAGATACTACAACATTGCAAAACTTCATGTATTTGCTGTTTCTGCAGTATAACACTAATGGCTTGACATTATTCTTCAGCCTGAAGCTGTTTTGGATTTATCCTTAACACAGTGAGAAATACCAAGATTTTAGCATTTGCCTGTTTTCAGTTTTAACAGCTTTAGTTTTCTGGACTCAAGACAGGTAACGCTTGCTTTTCAAAAGACAGAAGCCCAATTAAAAGACTTTTCTCTTTCATGGAACTTATACCCAAACTTTTCTGGTCTGCTGCACTTGGAGAACATAAGATAGAAAGTCACACGGCATTTTCAGCCAACACACGGTGGGAATCTGTTAATGGGCATTTCTCTCATCTAATCCAGAAACTCTTACATACACATACCAGTATTGCAGAACTTATTTTGCTTCTGGGGTCATGGTCTTGGATAATGAACAGGCAAATCACTGTTAAAATGAAAACTTGTCTTTTCCCTTTGAGGGTGAACTTTGGCAGCTTGCAGCACAGAACAAGGAAGCACAGGAACTTACAGCCAGAATTTTAAAGAGGTTCTTTTTGTATATAATGAAATTCTGTGCACATCTGTAGAGCTTTTTTGAGACAGAGGCATGTTTACTCTGCCTACGCCACAGAGCAGAAGCAATGGATCTGTAATGCTGATCCAGCCCAAGCTGGTACCCTGTATGAAGAAGCAGAACTTTGCTTGTACCAGGCTGCTGCTGCTATTTTTTCAGTATTTCTAGACCGATTCGCTTTTTCTACAGTGGGGATGAGACTTAGGCTTCAACAACTATTGCATGTCTGTATTTCAGGCCAGCTAGTGAGTCACACAAGTAAGAGGGTATTTTCAGACATCAGTTCCACAGTGTCAGAAATCCATGTAGCATTACAAAAAGCAAGCCTGGAGAGCAAAGGCTTTTTACGTTTTTCAGCCAGGAAGATAAAACCAAGAGTCTTCTATCCAAGTCACATTGTGAATTCAAAGTTGTAATAGGCTCAGATTCCCCTTACAGCTTACTCAGTGTGCAAAATCACTTTTACACGTCACTCTCCAGATTTGAAGCACATCATTGACCAATACAGATTTTGCCATTCAAGGCACTAATTTTAAGAGTTATTTTGCTTCATCTGTTAGTCCTATAGTTCATTTCACTAATCTGTGGCACATTACAACATACCTAGATGGACAGCTTTAAGCAGTTAAGCCAGTATCCCATTTATTCACTGCTCAAAACAGAATCCCTCTATCTCTATCATGAATCATTAGTTGTCAGGGCATTATCTGTTCAAGTTTTCACTTGCAGATATGTAACACAAGACAGACAATCAAGATCGTGCTTGGCATAAACTAGTTCCAGTCACACACAAACCCTAAAGAACACCTAAACCCCCAGCCTATTCTGTAATGAACCCATACAGTATTTCACTTGTCCTGAGGCATCCCCTCCCTGATTTGAAAGTGTAACTATGGAATCCAAAGCTTACAAACAATGTCTGTTTAGAAAAAAAAGAGAAAAAAAAAAAAAGGAAAGAAAAAAAAGACTGAAAAATCCAGGCATTGGGGCAGCCCAGAACATCAGAAACCAGCCCATTTCTCAGTGCTTTAAGTGATTTAGGATTCATACACCTGAATTTTCCTGCAGCTAAGTGAAACTTTCTGGCCAGATCACTGGTTGCCCTATCACTGAAAGCGTCCGCCTACGAAATGACAAGGTCACCTCAGTCAGCTCTAAAGATAAACATCCCCATGGTGCACAAGCAGATAATTATTATTAGAATCAAATTTTTATTCAAGCATTCTTGCAAATCCATTTTTTCATGATCACAGGAACTCACTATACTCAACAAAACCAGCCGTAAGACGATTTCCGAGTTGAGTTTCCTTGACATTCCCAGGCAGTGCCAGCTGCAGATGACAGCTCCCTTCTTTGCCCACTAGAGTAGAGAGAGGGGATTTTCTGCATCCTGATCACTTCTAGCAAGCACAGGAAGATGTGGTTTTCTGCAGCAGCACTGCTATATTAGGGGAAAAAAAAGTTTTCTTCCACTGCCCCTGAACTTTCACTGCATTATGAGACTGAAATAATGGCTCATGCCAAGACCTAATTCAATAACAGAAAATTAAAAGTACAGACTACTTACAATGCAGCCACAAACATAAACTGTTTATCGCTTAGCTACATATAATTTAGAGGTAACAGAACATCTGCTGAATAACATGTGAAGATGCTTCATACCGTCCCTATTTCCCCCAAATCTTTCATGTGTGGGCTAACGACCTAAAAAAAAAACTCTGAAAGACATCAGACCATCTGAAGGATAATATATTTGCAAGATACACAAGGAAGATATGTGCACACTCCTTTTCTCTTTGTAAATCCTAGAATATAGACAATCATGAAGTGTTCCAGCATTTCCAGTAATACACAGGTGGCTCTGTACCTCAGAACAGACTATTCAATAACCACTTCCCAATTTATACAATCCACAGTTTTAGTCTTATAGAGTTAAGGCTTCTCTTACCTTATCAAGTGATTCATTTCATCAAATTCGACATACCTGCCCATGTGAATACAATTTGCTGCTGTGAATAGGTGTTTAGTGATAGGTGTCTATTAAGATGTTAGGAACATCAATTATAGAGGAACAATCAGCGGGAAAAGATTACCAAGTAGAATTAGCAACATTTTCTTTAAGCCAGTAAGAATATTTTTCATATATTTACAAAAGTGTCTGCATTTGAGACAAGTCACTGACAATGCCCGTTAATACTCATTACCTTGTTAAATGAGAATTTTATTGAACTAGAGCATATAAAGTTATTTAATGAAATTAGGAGTGAAAACAGTATTAGTCATCTACCAGACTTTATGCTCATGTTCAATAAAATAGTTGCTGTGAGAGTTACTGGGCGTCTCAATGAAGAGCCACAGACACTAGCCTTTTAGGATCATATTTGAAGAACCCATAGAAAGAAATAGACCCCCCAAAAAAGAGGAAAAGCCATCCCAAGCTTTCAGGGAAGAAAGAAGTGAGATGCTCTCGCCCGCCCGGGGATCGCCGGGCAGCTGCTCGCCCCCGGCCGCTTCTGCACCCACGTGGAGCCAGGGGCTGGCACCGAGCGATGCCCACGGGTAACGCTGGTCACGGAAAAAGCCGCTTCTCGCCCTTTTCCCTCTGGGGCAGGCGCAGGGAGGAGGAAGGCTGTTTACCCAGCAGAAGGAAGGAGAAGATCCACTGCAGCACGGCGACTGTCTGGATCCTCCTCTTTAGGGGGATATTGATGGGGGCAAACTCGACCTTCATGCTGACGGAGAGCAGCGCGGGAGGCACGGACCTGCCGGCTCCGGCTCCAGCCGCCGCACCTGCCCGCTGCGCGCCGCTCTGCCGCGGCCCCGGCCGTGCAGGACGCGCCCCTCCCGCCGCCGGCGCTGCCCACGGCCTCGGGTCCGACAGGCGGGGATGGGGAGGCGGTGCCGCTCGCCGCGGCCGCGGGAAACCTGATCCCGGAGCAGGAGCGGGCAGAGCCCGGGCGCGGCTGCGGGGGCGGCGGCTGCTACACCCCCTCCTCCCACCGGCGGCCGGCGCGGCTCCCCTCGCCCGGAGCGCCGCGCCTGCTCAGGCTCCGCATGAGCGGCACCGGGCGGAGGCACCGCGGCCGTGTCGGAGCGAGCCCCGCGCCCGCGGATCCAGGGGCGTCCGCACAGCCAGCACCGGCGCTGCCCGGGCGGGCTTTTCCCCTCGGAGCGGCCAGAGATCCGCCACTCCAGGCCGTGCTTAAGGCTCTTACCATTAAAGAGCTTATGGAGCTGACCCAGAACTTAAGAGTTCCCGCAGTGTTTGGCGTCAAAGCGTTTCGTTTTTAATTAAACTAGCACGCGCACAGCCTCCTCCCGCCCGCGGCGCTTCGCCCGGGGTGTTCGTGACAGGGATCGTCAAAATAAAACTTAGGAGTGAAAAAGAAGCCACCCCCCGAAACTTGCACAGCGTTGCCCCAGCTGACCCCCCCCTCCTCCACGGGGACGGCGGCAGCGCCGGCATTCACCATCCCCCGCTGGGACATGGACGGGCTGGGATTTGCGGTCCCCACGCGGGGACAGGGCGAGCGGCACCGCCGGGACCAGCGGTCCCACACGGGCCGGCCGTCCCGCCCAGCGCGGGCTCCCAGCGCGGGCTGATGTCACCGCCGTAGCTGCCCGCCGCGCTGCCGGGGCTCGGCGCGCCGCCCGCCCCCTCCGCAGGCGCAGGACGGGATCGGAGCAGCCCCGCGGCCGCCCGGGCGCGCTGTCACGGCCCGGGGAGCGCGGAGGGCGACGGGCGCGGGCCGGGGTCTGAGGGCGGGCCGCGGGCAGCGCGGCGGGCAGCGCGGCGGGGCCTGGCGGGAGCGCGGCGCAGGCGCAGCGCGGGCCCGGGCCGCCATGCCGACCGTCAGCGTGAAGCGGGAGCTGCTGTTCCGGGCGCTGGGCAGGAGTTACAGTGAGTGCCCGCCGTCCCCGCCGTGCTGCGGGACGTGTCCGCACCGCGCCCGCCGGGCTGCCATGGCCGCGGCCCCTGCGCCGCTGCCCGCCCCGGCCGGGGCGAAGCCTGACTGAGCGCGCACGGTGCCGCCGGCCGCGCCCTCTGCGCCCTCCGTGTCCCTTGTCCCGGGGCTGCACTGGGACTCCCGGGGAAGCCCAGGCTTCAGAGCGCCGCTGGCTCCCCGGCCGCCTGCTCCTGCCAGCGCACGGCACGGGAGGCACAGCCGGGTGTTATCCCTGGCCCCTCCAGCCCATTGCCCCGACACACACTGCTTTAGCACAGATCTCTCGGGAAATTGCAACCACGCGTCTCCACACGGCGGTGTCTCGTTGGAGTTTCCCTGTCTGTTTTAGGATCTGGTTAAACGAAGAAGGAGAAGAGAAGAGGGGGGAGCAGGCAAAGCGAGCAGTGCATGGCGTGGGTCTATTCAGTCCTTCCTGGCCCAGGAAGCAGATTTAAGAACGGCTCGGCTGAAGGAGCATTCAGGACCCGCGGTGGTTTAGACCAGACGGGAGCTGAGGCTCCTCAGACAGCCCGGTGCAGATCTGCACTGTCAGATCAGGGCTGTGTAACTCACGTGTTACAACGCAGTTGATGCAACCTCTGTAGAACAACCTGACTGGTCAGAATAGGAGCACTTGGCAGAAGCTGCCCTGTTATTCCCTTCATTGTCTGTTCAGGCCAGAGTGGCTCTGACAGACTTGGCCGAGGAGCTGAGCTCCAAAGATCAGAAGCCCTCCCTATTGACTGTCAGAATATCATGTCAATAAGTCAAATATGTATTAAAGAAGCTGCTACTCAGATGCAAATATAAGGAAAATTATTGAAATTACTTTCACCTTTTTTTTTTCCAAAATAGCATTTGTTATCTTGTTTGAAAATATTCCAAACTCACACACAAAAATTAGGTCTGAGGTCTGCTTATTAACCAAAATTTACCCTCTTCCTTCACAGCGGATGAAGAATTTGATGAGCTTTGCTTTGAGTTTGGTTTGGAGCTGGATGAAATTGTAAGTAATGTTTTTATTTGTTGCTTTTTGAGTAGATGTAGCGTATTGACAGCATTGCTTTTGTTTCCAGCATATCCCCTGGTACAGTGTTGTAACGGACTGTATTTTTGAATGTTTTGAATCTGGAAAAAACCCCTCAGACTTACAAAAGTTACTGCTTTGGAAGCAAGAGACTCCAAGATGGCATACTGCAGTACTTTCTGGAGGTTTTCTGAATTTGAGGTTTTATGTCGTTTCTTGTATTTGGTGTGTCCATTTGCTGTATAAATGCAGATTACAGTGTTAAACTTCTAATTAATACAGTTTCTCCTATCATATCACTGCTGTCAATGTTAAGATATATCAGGTTAAAACTGCGTTTTTGCTTAATTTCAGACATCTGAGAAGGACATTATAAGTAAAGAAAAAGGTGAAGATAAGGCAAAGGGTGCGTCTGATGTCGTTCTCTATAAAATCGATGTTCCTGCCAATCGCTATGATCTGCTTTGCCTGGAGGGGTTGGTCCGAGGACTGCAGGTCTTTAAGGAAAGGTAAGGCAGATTTCTGTGAGATTTCTGTGTTGTTTGTTGAAATATGGGTCCATTTCTGGTCCCATATTTCAACAAATAAAAATAGTAAACAGAACTTCCGACTTGCTTCGATTTTGAGTATGATTATGTGTGTAGATCAGATTCATCAGGTGTTCCTCTGGAAAGGATGTATTGCATAATTTAAAAAGACTGGACTAGAATGTTACTGGGTTTTCTCTCTGTTTTAGAAAGTTTTCAATTGCTGTTCCATTTGAGACTTACCCTCTTTAAAGAACCCCTGCAGAGAAACTTCCTTGTGATCCTTTGTAATAAATACCAAAACAAATAATTTATTTCCCTTTTCTGCAACAACTTTATCTTGCTGAGTTCTTCCTTTCTAGTTCAGTAGTCTGTTTACCATCCCATAAAAACCAAGTTCTGCACAGTTCGCTAATTACATGCCAAGAAATGTTACCAGGAAAGTTTGCTACTTATAATTGCTGCTACATTTGTAGAGTTTCCTGCATTTCAGCTACAGACTTACTTCTGGTTTTGTTTCAGGATAAATATCCCTAGGTTCGAAAAGATAATACCAGCTGAGGGTGAAGGTCAGAGGCTGATTATCACTGAACAGGTAAAAGTGTTTACTGCACCTTTTTTATATGTATTGAGAGTTGCTGAAGCAGCAAGATCCATATCAGTACCATTTTGTAAGAGCAGTGAGACTGGAAATCTCATTTGCAAAACAAGAGCTAAAGAAATTTAAATATCTCTATTCCTTGTGATCTATTCTTAGGAATGAGGAGGGGGAGGAACAATAGACAGATTGTTTTGGGTGAACCTAGTAGCAGATCAGATCAAAGTTTCAGATGCAGCTGAAATCAGAGTTTCAGATGCTCACTTGCAATCTGCATGGTGCTGTTGGAAATTGCAGACTGTCCAGATCCGGCCTCACGCCGTAGCTGCCGTCCTCCGAAACATCACGTTTACCAAGGAGCGCTATGACAGCTTCATCGACCTCCAGGAGAAACTGCACCAAAATATTTGCAGGTTAGTGCTTCAGTTTAAACTAGTGTCTAGTGTCTGTGTGTATGATTTTATCACGTGTTAAGGCTGCACATCCCTGTTGCAGAGGGGCGTTACGGTTATGCCAGTGAAAATCTTCTGTAGGAGCTCTCCTGATCCTTCTCATTTCCTTGCCTGTCCTTGTCTGCTGCCAATACTGTTCAACATAAATAGCTGTTACAGTTCATTCAGCAGTTGAGAGAGAAGTGTTTAGCAACATTCCCATTGGATTTGCCTTGACAGTTGTGTTATTTATAGTAATATTTATTAAAATATTATTCATCAAATAATTTCTAGGCTTCTCAAAATTATCCTTCTGCTTTTTCAGTAAGCTTTGTGAACGCATTTAAGTATAGAGCATCATCATATCCTAAGAAACTACAAATATTACTAATAAAAACAATATTTTGCCTTCTTTATTTCTAGGAAAAGAGCATTAGTAGCAATAGGTACCCATGATTTGGACACCATCACGGGTCCATTTACTTTTACAGCCAAAGCACCTTCTGAAATTAAATTTAAGCCCTTGAATCAATCCCAGGAGTACACAGCCCCACAAATTATGGATCTGTATAGGGTAAGTGGAATTTTTCACACTCGTTACACTAGATGTGGAAGATAAATTTCCAAGGCTAAATATCTCTCATATCCTTGTTATTAAAAGTTGTTCTTCCAAATAAAACACAGTTATCTTCTGTAGCTTAACAGCCAGTGATCATTCCATATTTTGCTTATCATGAGCAATGCATGGTCATTTTTTGTTTTTATTGTCTGTGAAAGATGCATTAGTATTTTTCAATGTATCTTTCAATACCTTCAATACAAAGGTATTTTGGGGTTAAGAGCAACCCTCAGAATGGGTTTGGTAGAAAACTTCTGATTTATCAACATAAAGATTGCTTTTCATGATGCTCTTCATAATACTGTAAAAGGCTTGTGTATTTATTTGCTTATAAATATTTGGTGTACAAGGGTAGGAAAAATTTCAGGTATATATTACCAGATTTTTTAATGTTACTTTCATTTGGCCAGTTTACTTGGGGAAGATGTTGGATTATTTACTCAACTGCATATTAGGCAAGAATAGCTGTGTAAAAGGCTCAAGTTAAATCTGGCACTGCTCCTGGCTCAGCATCCTGATAAAACCAGGCAAATGCTCAGAAGAGAGCCTGTCAAGTCTGATTTTACAATGTTGATGTGGGTCAGTTCCAGTGTCAGCATTTGAAAACAATGCTATTTATCACTGTCATTACAGTGTACAGCCTGCTGGAACACACATACTGGCCATAGAGACAATTCCTCAAGTATCTCTGACTGAAGAGTAAGAGAGCTCAGAAACAAAGAGACTAAAAGGAAATTAGGTTTTTGGTACAGCACATACTTATGTCATTAGAAAAAATGTAAATTCTGAATCAAATTTAGGTATAAATGTCTGAGTATCCAGCAATTCATAACTAAAAGTATTGCAGTGCTAATTTTTTATCACTTCTAAGAAGAGTTCCTATAGACTAAGGATATTTGGCAGTGTTTGTCTGCTGTGGTAAACAAGGGTATCATTTGGACAGCATGGCCTGCACATGTTTGAGAGAATCCTTAAATAATCTTCAGCCCTTCTGAAGAAAACCAAAAATCCAGTTCTCTCATTTCAAACTCTTCCTGCTGCTGGGAGTAAACACCCTTTGCTAGTAGAGTACCTAACACTAACCCAATCCTTCCCACCTTCAAATTTCCCCTTAATTACTCACCACAGGATTGTGGTGCTCTGGAATTTTACCTGTGAGCTGAAGTGAAGCTCAGGCTGTGCTTTGTTTCTGCAGACTGACAGCCACCTTCGGCACTATTTGCACCTGATTGAAAACAAGCCACGTTACCCTGTCATTTATGACAGCAATGGGGTTGTTCTGTCCATGCCACCAATCATCAATGGTAAGATTATTTGTGACTGCTTTGTACTGTTACTGCTGGTTTTTGTGTGAATTAGTGTCTGACAGAAACACTGATGTGTCATAGGGATTGTTATGTTTTCTTAAAATTGTTTCACTTGCAGTTTCATAAAGTCTTCTTTCCTCCTTTCAGTTTAAAGGTAGTCAGACTTTTCCCTCCCTCCCTAGGCTGCTAGTGTTCCTTTTTCTCATCTTCATCAGAAGGGTGTAAAAGTCCTACAGCAAACTCTGCATTGAGCTTCTCATGATCTTCTCCAGCTCTATGAAGTTCCTTGTGACAGAAACTTTTGTTAGGAAAGCATTTTGTTTAGCTAAAAGAAGCCCTCAAGAAATTATTTTGTAAACTGGTAACAGTAACTGGTAACTGCAACTTTGTACTGTTTTCTGAGGTCACAGCAGGGAACTTCCCAGCAATGGGAACTAGTCTTTATAGTTCCTACTGCTATCACACTAAGTGATTTCAGGAGACTTTAATTGCTTAAAAAGAATAAATTGTTCTAGACTTTTTTTGAACTGTTTCTGAACATGGGTTTCCTCTGAATGCAAAAGAAACCACGGGTGATTTTTGAGAAGCAGGTTTACTGAAGCCATTTAATGGCATGGCAAGAATTACTACTTAAAGAAAGATAATTCAGTATACCTATATACTGAAATATAGGTCAGGAATCAGTAAATTTCCCTGACCAATAAATTGGCAGTGATAATCTCTTTGGATGTATGCTTCCTAATAGACGTTATCCAGCTAACCCAAATCTTCTTTAAAGGCAGCTCAAACTCTCTGGCAGGGACTGCTAACAGTAACTGTTCTAAACTGAGGATGGTGTCAACCACTGTGCTTGATTCTTCTGTGTTAGACTCATTCCAGCTTGGAGGTGTTCCATGTATAAGCACTGCATATTGTTTATATTTTATCAATTAAAAAGGTTGAGCTAAACTTAGCACCTGCCTCTGCTTTAGAGAACAGTATCTAAGAGAGGCTCCCAGGTCAGAGGTGCTTTCTAAACAGATAATGCAGTGTAAACATCAGTATTGGTTGTTTGGATTATCTAGAAGCACTGAAGTGAAGGCTTTTATTTGCTTTGAAGCAAGTCCAGAGGTGCTGAGTACATTCCATCTGCAGAGAGATACAGCACAGCTGTAAGGGAGTACAGGGTCCCTCAGTCCTAAGATCTCTGGTGCACCTAACCTCCAGTCTGGCTGTGACCTAATTTCTCAGATAGGAAATGAAAACAGAGAAGCTAAGTCAGGGTCAAACAAAGCAGGAATGCCCATGTATATCCAAGTGCTTTCTTTGGCTCTGATGGGGTGCATCTGCATTAATGAATGGTGCAAGGAAAGGCAGGAAGGACAAAGAGGCTGGATTTGGCATGATCCCACACGGTTCTAGGACTGTGTGTGCCCATTCCTGCATGGTTCCCACCTATGGAGTTCACTGCAGGTGTGCACTGCCCATCTGTACCTAACAGGCAGAATGAGATCTCTGCAGGGCTGCTCCAGGTTGCTTGTGGCTTACTAACAGACCCCACTTTTGTAGGGAACCAGCTACTGGGGGCCTTCACATACAGTTTTCAAAGGAGACACTTCAAGTGCTTCTTCCAGGCAAGAAAATTTTTGAGTTCAACAGGGATGTGCTTCAGTGCACACATCATAACTCCCAGTATAGACAAAGCAAATTCACACCTAGAAGGGACCCATGCTAGGACCTAAATCACGACTGTAGAGCAACCCACAGGGTATCAGCAGACAGTGTCAGGAGACCACAGAATGACTATTGGTAGTTTTATTCTATTTTTAAAAAACATTTCATTAGTTCCTGCCCAAGGAAGTGGCATGTATCACACATGTGATGTGAATGGGAGACTAAAGCCAGGGAAGATGGGATGCTGTGTCAGTGCAGAGCCCTTTGCTAACAGCAGATGGCCACTGTTCTGTTAGCTGGCTTTTCCAGCTGAGTGGCAGGATACCTACAGATCCCTGTGTCTTGCAGTGAAAAGCATAACCCAATCAGTGTGTCTGATCTGCCTTTTTCCTTTTATTTGATTCATAAATTCAAAAATAAAAAGAGTTGCTATTCTGCCAAGAGCTGTGAATGTTGATGCAGTAGATAGTGGCTTTTTTAAGCTGTGGAAGATGACAATAATCTTTCTGACACAAAATGAGTCAGTGCTATTGCAATAAAATTAATATTTCTTAACATGTTTTTGTTTTCACATGTTTTAGGAGATCATACAAAAATAAGCCTAAATACCAGAAATGTGTTTATTGAATGTACAGGCACAGATATTACAAAGGTAAATTAATCTTTCCTGCTTTTGATATGCTTTAATATAATTGTTTTCCCTTTGGATAATAGAACTCCAATACAAAGACCTACAACAACAAGGCATTTACTATATGGAGTCAGCCTTCCAATGCAAAAGTTGTAGGACTGGGGAATTCCCTGGAAACAGTTTCAGGCTTGCCCTATAAATAACATTGTGTTTTCACTGAATTTTGATTTTACTGTATCTTTATGTTGACACTAAGTGTTCAGCTTGTATGAGAAAATAATTCAAGTAAATTAGAGACTGTTTGTTCTTTTTGAGCACTTTTTCTAAATCTGAAAAGCTTAGAAAAGAGTAAAATTTACTAAGACTTCCTGTTTTGGCAGAATACTCTTTGTAAAGATTCATTTTGTCTCCGACTGAAAATTTGGGCTGAGGGAAGAAAGACAAGAATTTTTCTACTTAGTTATCTTTATCAAGCAGGGATGCCGTGCAAATAATTGCTAAATTCAAGTATTTCCATATGCAAATTCTGTAACTCAAAGCTGAAGCATGAAAGCTGAGGAGTTACAATTGCCTGTTCTTGAATAGGTTGTGCATTCATTGATAGTTTCCCTAAAGTGTGTAACTTGATGCTTAAGACCAAAACAGCTTTTAACTTACCCTACTACAAAACAGTATATTAACAACACAAATAAATTTGCATGTTGGGGAGTGGCTTCTAAGCAAACTAATAAATAACTGCTTCTTGCTATTGCTTGTCTTGATATTAAAAATAAATAGTGTTGTTCTGTTTACATGAAGGAAATTAACACTGTCAGGCATCAAAAAAAATGCTTTGTGGATTGATAAATTAATTTGAATCTCATTATTATATTCCATTATACTGATCTCTTAAAATATTAACTGTAAAACAAAAAAGATTTGCAAATGAGGTTATTTGAAAACGTATTGCTAAACAATGCAGTCAGCCTCTCCATTCTCACTTGGACTTCAGTAAAATGACTAATTAGACAGAAGGTTAGAAAGACCCAGCTCCAAATGGTCTTAAAAATCCTGTGTTTCTAAAGAACAGAGTTTAGAAAAGACAGACAAAGGCTTCAGAACCTTGAAAACCAAAGACTTTGACGCTTTTGCACAAGTGTCTGCATCAGAAGGAAAATGTTTTTTAAAATTCAATCTAGTATTCTAGACTGCTAGGAAATTAGAATAGAATGAAGAAGGTATGAGATATTTTCCCTGGTTTTTGTTAAGGTATTTTTTTCTGCTTCAGCACAAGTAGATGACAGATTTCAATGTGATTATTATGTTTGTTTTGTAGGCAAAAATTGTTCTTGATATTATAGTCACGATGTTCAGTGAATATTGTGAGAAACCATTCACGTGAGTATAAATCCCCAGGCAGAGGGACATTATATCTGGGCCGTGTGTTTTAACAGTTTTACTTACATTTTTCTGTCTCTCTCAGTGTTGAAGCAGTGGAAGTGGTTTGTCCCAATGGGAAGACCCACATCTATCCGGTGAGCACAGCATTGGGATATTTCTGTCCTTAGGAGAGAGGGCTTTACTTACACAAAGTCTGCTGAGAGGGACATTGTTTTCTTTTCCTGCAGCAGCATGTGCTGCTTCTGAGGTGTGTAGTGTGAAAAACGCAGCTTGGCACTTTCTCTGTATTAGTGAGTCAGAACCTCCTCTAACCCCACGAAAAATAACTCCAACTCCAGCTTCTCCTTGTCTAGGAAAGTCATTCTGAAGCTCCACTGAATTATGATGAGGTTAAAAATACACTATTATGGTTTAGAGTGCCTGTGATAGGAACTTTTTCAGGAACAAGTAAAGATTGCAATCAAAGGTCATAATCTGTGTCTAAAACTTCTAAAACCTACATATTCCAATCAGGAGAAATGAATGCAGAAAGAGGTCCTTCAGCCTTAAGCCTATGGACAAGTGAAATCAGCCTCAGCATAATGTACTTATCAGATCTGGAAGCTTTAATGCCCTTCAGTTAAAATAACCTTGTAACGCTGCATTTTTCAGTTTTTCACTTTACAGACACCAACTGTGTAAAGGTCTAAAAGGCAGAATGTTGACTACAAGCTCAGTTCAGAGCCCCAGACAGACCTCTTTGCAGTAATGGAGTCTTACATTTTTATTCTCTTAATAAGTATAAAGAAAGCAATTCCTCCTGTTTCCTGAAAGTAACTGAAGACAGATCTGGTTGAGTTCATAAAATCAGATTTACCAAGGGAGTACAAACTGTTTAGTGGGAAAGAAACTTATTTTTGCTGAGAAGTTTTCTAGAGTCATTTTAGCTTTTTCTTTTCACAATGTCATTTTTAATCACCAGAAGGAAGATGAAGAATCCTGAAAAGATATCCAACAAAATAAAAATCTCTGCAGTAACCAAAGCAGCTTCCCTAGATAAAACAGAGAAAAAAAATCCCCAAGTTTCAGATGCTATGGTTTTTAAGGATTTGTATATCAAGAAGTTTAGAAACACACGAAATACATAAATGCATTCAAAATAACTGTCTTAAATATGCTGCACACTTGCTAAGTAAAATACTGGTAGGTATTTGTGTGCCAATAATGAAATAGAAAATTTTCCTTCCTTTTCCTCCTAAAAGTCATTTGATCTGTACAAGACCATGAGATCTCATGCATGACCATTCTGTGCTTTAGGGCTTTGACTTAGGATGAACTGCTCACCAGAAACTTTCAGGGACCCTGTTAGTTGCATTTATCAGAAATTATCGGAAGTTTCAATAACGGGGATTTCATGCTGCGTTCACCCTGCCAGCTTAATCAAGAACAGCTTTTGCATCACATACTGGAGTATATTTTCAACAATCCTGTTAACTTTAGAATGCTAAATATAGCCTAATATTCCCCATTTGTCTTCTGTGGGTGTCATCTTAGAATGGCAATTAGGAGCTAGATTACTGAGATTGAATCCTCTTAGGTAGAAATGGCAGGCACTGTGTATGCTTAAAATCTTTGTCATTCTTTTTAGGAGCTGGCTTATCGAACAGAGAAGGTGAAACCTGAATACATTAATAAGAAAGTTGGAATCAGGTGTGTTACTGCAAATGAAAACATAGTAGACACGGATTACTGCATTGTTTTAAAAATGTTTTGACTACGTGATTTTTTTTTTTTAAATTTATCAAAAATTCAGGGGTTATCTTGGGTAATTAGATTGACTCTGTAACAGAGTCCCCTGCTTTCAGGGAAAGTGAATGATTCTTTATGGCTTCACACAACTGTTATGAAGTAAAGGAAAATGACCATCTCATGAGTGAGAATCTGAGCTGGTTCTGTTTGTATGCTAGGTCTGTGTACAGTCTATAAAGCACTTGCAGATTCTTCAGGATATGAGGCAATGCAGAAAAGCAGTGATTACTTTACAAAGCGAGTCAATATAGTGCAAAATCCATGAATTACCACTCTCTTGTTTTGTTTCAGTGAAACTCCATCAAGCCTGGCAAAGCTGCTGACTAGGATGTGTTTGAAGTCACACGTCACAGGGAATGGGAACCACATAGAGGTTGAAATCCCTCCCACCAGAGCAGACATTATCCATGCCTGTGATATCGTAGAAGATGCAGCAATAGCTTATGGTTATAACAACATTCAGATGGTGATTCCGAAAACGTACACCATAGCTAATCAAGTAAGATTGCCCCTTCAAATGAATGCTCTGTTGTCAGTAAATGACTGCTGCATGCCAGAAGGGCTTTGGGGAAAACAGAACCTAGGAATTAAATATTTTGACATGCTTTGCCTTGAGAAGTATTTACCATGGATAGGATACAAAACAGATGCCCCACTGATTTGAATAAGTCTAAGACGAGTGGTTGCTGGTACTTGAAAAAAGGCAGGGTTTAAGTAGGGAGCCTGTATTAAATCTCTAATTGGGAGATTCATTTCCTTAGGCAAGCCTAAAGGCAGCTGGCTAATGCTTTCAAAAATTTTAAGCACACAAGCGTAGTCCCTCCCTAGTGAATTCACCACCGTGTAACAGGCAGAATCACCTTGGGAAAGAATAGCAAAATGCTTTTAGAGGGAAGCTGAAAACTGTTTTGTTTCATTTTAGCTCCCCCTCAATAAGCTCGCAGAACTTCTGAGACTGGACATGGCAGCTGCTGGATTCACTGAAGCACTCACTTTTGCCCTGGTATATTACACTGATTTCATATTTTTCTTAATTGCATGTTCAAATAGTAATGCAATCAAAGCTGCAGAGGGTGGTCTGAGAATATGTTGTTGTATAAATGTACCAGTATTAGCCAGTACTGTTTTGGCAGCTGATTGTTTACTAGAGCTTTGGAATCACAGGATAATATTTGGTGAGTTTGTAGGTCAGAGAAATTAAATGAGTCACTGTTAATGTGGTATGTAGTTCTAAGTATGGAGAGGGAAATAGCTGCTGAAGGACTGGTTTTAGTTTAACTTGATAGGATGAAATTGTAAGACAGCAAATCTCTCTCAAGACTTTGGTCACCAGATATAAAATTCATCATAATTCAATAATCTGGAAAACCAACATGAAAATTTAGTACTTTCTGGTGGGTATTCCTACAGTGTATTGAGACTTACCTGTTTCTATATTTTTCTTTAGTATTGTCACTTGCCTACCATTCCTTGTACTAGACAATTTGGTCTGCAAAGAGCTTATTTTAGAAATACCCATAAAAAAGTTACAATACACAGACACTAAGGAGACATCCTTTGTAAATTTCACCACAGGTAGTGTTTTGAATATAGATAAAAAATAGATATATGGTATATAGATAACAAATACAGATAAAAATATAGAATATTTTATATTTTAAAAAATATAAAATACACCTGGTTTTAGGTATTACTTGGTACAGCCATGCTAGTAGTCTTTGACCAAGAATTAGGACTCTGCAGCAGCAAGTGCCACTCTGGTATTAACTGATGCCATAATTTGTACTGTGGAAATTATACAGCAGGATTGTTGTGCTAAAATAGAATGTACAGTAGGAAACAACATCTTTGTCATGGCCACTTGCTCATACCCTTTAGTTGTGAACTGGATCAGAGAACCTGACCTACTATTAAAAACAAAAAAGTTAAATACACTCCCATGCCCTCCAAAAGTATATGGTAACTGTCCATAGATGGCGGCTGGCATAGGCACGTTTTGAAAATATATTGTACATTTTAAAAAATCCTTTTTGTTGCAAGATCTGCTCAAAGCCTTTGCCTAAATATCCAACTTGTGCACATTTTAGCATATGGGGAGGTACCATCACATACTCTGTTAAAATGTCTGTGGAGTTTCTCAACTTCTTCCTGAACATAAAACTTACTAGATGGCCAGAGGTATAAATCCTTGAAAGTACCCAACCTCTTAAGAGAGAGTGTGATCTGCTGCTCACAGATTGTTTTTTACTAATTTACTCAAATATTTTAAGATGCAGCATTTCAGGCTCCTAAAACACTTCTGGTAGTTGAAAAGTTCAGGTATTGCAACCAGATTTGGTAATTTGAATGGACTGAATAAAATTTTAACACCTTCAGATTTCATGGAGCTTCAAAAGCAAAATTTGGTCTCATTTTGAAAAATATATTCCAGTTTTAATACTTGGTATTAACTCATTTAAGTAACCAGAACAGTAAGTAGTATTGCCTCCTGCAGTGCTAATATCTGGCAGAGGTATTCAGACCTGTGGTTACTACGATGTTGAGGAAACAGTAAATATAGTCAAGCTTTTAAAGTTTTTCTTAATTCTTATTTATGTCTTTATTTAAAGTTTTTCTTTATTATTAATATTGTTATCCAAAACTAATATTTCCTAATTCACTATTCATTTTTGAGTGCTGCACTCTTGCTTGGTTCTTTGAACACATGGTTCGGTTTTTTTCAGCACTGAATAGGTAATATATCTGGAACATGTAATATATTACATTACTACATTACTACACTACATTGCTACTACTGAGAACCTTTATGAACTGCAACAGCAGAACTTTTGAAGGTCATGCAGTGTGTCATGGTATCACATTTCATATTTGTATTTCTGCTGTGGCAGGATGAAATTCACAGTCTGCTGTGTCCCCAACACTTTATTCAAACACCAGTGTGAGGCTTATGACTTTGATAACTTTGATATAATTTATGCTACAACATTCTGTACCCCAGTGTTATATGACAAACAGTGCTTATGAATTTGTGCACTCAATCTCTTTCTTGGTTAGAGCCCCAAATTACACTTGTGCACAATAATGTTGCCTTCTGTGAGGAGCTCCAGTTTAGCCAGAATGCATTTATTTAAATCACAGTAACATGCTGTAGTTTAGATACACATCTGAAAACTGTTTACCACAGTTTTCTCCTCCTACGTTCAGCATTCCTTGTGTTATTTGGGATTTTTTTAATGATTATTCGATAATCCACTTTTTCAGATGGTATCATCTGCTCATTTTTCTCACAGTTGGTCTATCAACACACTTTGTGAGTGCTGCCAGTGCAAAGGGAACATTTCTGGGAGACTGCAGTACACAAGCAAATCCTCAATTACATGCCTAGTCTGCTACTGGTTTCTTGATTACTCTAATAAAGCTATAAATTTTGGAAATCTGAAGTGTGGATCTTAAAAGCAGCATTTATTGCAGTATGTGCACAGACATTGGCTGAGCCTGATAAAGCGAATGCATATTGTTTTACTGACCAGCTTAAAAATACACCTGTAGAATACAGGATTTAAAAATATTGAAAAATACTTTTTCAACCCCAAAAATTGAATAAATTACAAGAATCTTATGCAGCTCTAAAAATTGAAGGCTTGGCCATATGAACTGTTTTTCATAGACAGTACTGTACTTTGTGTAAGTGCCCCTCAGGGGATTGTTGTACTTTGTGTAAAAGAATAGATACCAGTCCTTCTGCAAGTGCTATTTTCAGAATAAAATACTTCACCCACTGCAAGTCAGGGTGCAGAATCTGAGCCTGTTTTTAAAATAAATGACAACAATCCATGGCAGAAGCCTAAATAAACGCTTGCCTTTTTTTTTTTTTTTTAAACACTGCCTTATTTTATTTAGTAATTAACATTTTTAAGTCAACCAGTTTGCCTACTTAGTCTAAAGACTAGGGCTTAATTTGTATTATGAGTGTTATGTGTGAGAGGATATATTATGGGGCAGTGCTACAATTCCATTGTTCATTCTTGATACCAGATTTCATCACTGGCTTACTGTCTATTTTAAGTACTTGACCTTGATAGGTTTTTGTCTCATTTTCAGTGTTCTCAGGAAGATATTGCAGATAAACTTGGCATGGATATCTCTGCAACAAACGCCGTGCGCATAGCTAACCCCAAAACGACAGAATTTCAGGTGAGATCATTTACACTTGGAAAGCAATATTGTCATGGATTCTCCATTTAAAAAGGAGAGAAAGGAACCTACAGGAAAAAAAATTGATAAACTATAAGCTACATTTCCTGCATTAAAGAGCTTGCATATATTTATGTGCTGAATGTGTCATCTTCTGTTAGTCCACTGAGAAATCTCTCTTCCGGTGTGAAATACTATCAGCTTTTCAAGAAAGCAAAGTACCATGCTCTGTGTGGCAGAATGTGGCAAAACTGAGCAGTCTTATTGCAGAAGATCCCAGATGGTTGATCAGCTCCCTCATCTAGAAAACCTATTCAACATAGAAGGAACTATTAGACTTGGCAATCTCTAAACTTCCTGAGCTTTGGATAGGAAACATTTGGGTTGGTGTTTTTTTAAATACTGATCATCATTATTCTTGTTTTGGGTTTTGTTTGTGCTTTTTTTTTTTTTTTTTTTAAATTCTGTGATGCTCTTGAAGTATTTTAGTACTCCTTTTTAGATCATTTGATCTTGACTAGAGCAGAAACTGAGAGCTCAAGTATGGTATTCTCAACAATTCTGAAAATACCAAAGTGTACCTATAGGTTTTATACTTCTTTTTGAGAGTGTTCCTGGTTTTTTTAAGATGCTTTAGTTTACAAAGAATGTAAATTTAGAGGCCCCATTTTTTTTCTTTCTAGCCTAAGAAATACAAAGGTAAACTCACTTTAGAAAGGTTTTGAAAAGTTTTAGGAGTCTGTTAGGTATTAATATTTTGTGACTTGTAGTTTATTTTTTCCTTAAGACCTTCAGTACATCTGATTTCTCTGAGTTTCTGAAATACCTTACTAGATCTTATCTCTAATATTGATGAGTCTTCTGCTGCTCTGAGATTCAAGAACAGAAATTTTGCACACCTTTTATTTGGTACCACAAATAAGCAGTCATGCAAGACACTGTTGGAACCTGTTTAGACCATTACCACCTGTTCATTTCTGTCATTTAGCATAGTGATTACAGTGAGCAACATAGAATGTGCTCCCAACAAACAATAAAGTGTGAACAAAAAGAGAAAACATGACAGCCCCTCTAGCCAGATACAATTTCAGACTCCTGTTCTTTCAAGACTGTAGGCCTTTGCAGTAGCAGTGCTGCTAAGCAGGGTTATTATTGGATGGAAAATTCCTTGTAGCAAAAATAACTTCAATCTTTTAAAATCTGTAGGCCTCCCTGAAAACTGAGAAAGATTGCCCTTTGTGATGCACTATAAACTTTCAGCTTTAGATGGCAGCTGGGATGAGATTCTGAAGATGACTCTCCCCATCCCTTGTCCTCTGCCAGCAAAGGAAGGGCAGGATGATGCCAGGGTCCATCTTACACTGAGTGTGCAGCTGGAACTCCTCCTTGGTTAAGAAAAGGAGGACAAACAGACAGAAATGCTGCATGACCAAGCATGGTTACTCCATGAGGAGTAACTGTGGCTGAGTACATGGTGACTTTTAAGCTCCAGTCAAGGAGCAGACGGTCATTGCCACCCCTCTTACATTAGCTTCACTGAATCAGACTCTTCTAGTTTTACAAATAAAATAAGGTGCAATTCAAAGGAAGTCTCTGAATGGAGAACACAGGAAATGTTACTGTTCTTACAGGTACATTCACAGGTGTGATTATCTCTTGGTTTTTTGAACACATTTTCTATAGATTTCAGGTGTCCATGACTGAATATTACATAGCATTTTCCTGCAGTATAAAGATAACATATTAGATAACACTTGATATTTCCAAAACTGCACTTAGAATTTGCCTTTTGTATAAGTGATAGTAAATTTATGGGAATTTTTCACTTCCTATATTATTATTCTACCCTGCGCTGCAACTCAGCCACCTGTGAAATAGTACCAGTTCTTAAGTTCACATATAAACTCTTTGAGAAAATGCAGTGTATAGAACATGGAGAGAATGTACATTTCAAGGTTTAGTAATTCTAAATCAAAGTTGCTTAAACATAAGAGATAAGTGCAGTATTTATACTTGACTGCTTTTAAATTCTTGTTACAAATGGACAAAACAAAACAAAACAAAACAAGATATTTTGGAAGGGATTTGACTTGCAGCATCTCTGTTTGTCCTGCAGGTGGCACGTACAACCCTCCTTCCTGGGCTGCTGAAAACTATTGCTTCCAACAGAAAGATGCCCTTGCCTCTCAAACTCTTTGAGATTTCTGACATTGTAGTAAAAGATCCTAATACAGGTAAGAGGAGAAGGTTCCTCAGAATCTTTGATAATGGAAATACATTCACATACGAAATGGTATTAGTAGGTATATCTGTATTTCCTTTAAAGTAGGCATTTCCATAATAATAGTCATTCCATACTACAGTGGGGTTTTGTATTAATGTGCACAGATTTAAGATGTGCACATTTAATGTGCACAGAATTTAAGAGCTTGGTTTACAGGCTGGATTTTGGAGTGGCTGGAAACATTGTTCATTTTTTAGAAAACTTTTTAGGTGCTCTCTCAAAAGTGCACGGAGATACATTGCAACTATTTTTAGGCACCTGAATATTCCTTAAAATCTGCTGCAGATACTTAAAGACTGCAAGCAAAAAAAAATACAATTTTGCACCAAAAAATAATCTGCTCTAAATTGCTTGCATTGATGTGCCTAATTTTCTTGCTCTTAATCTAGTGCTCCTTTGTATTCTTATCAGGAATGTAATTGACATTATCAGGGATGTACCTCATGAGAGAAACTACCTGCCGGTAGTGTTTGCAAGTGGCACAAACCCTGGAAAGCAGAAATACCAAAAGCATGCTGCTGTTCCTGCTCTAGAGCCTGTTTAGAGCACTGCAGTCCCAGTGATGTACAAGGCTGTGCCCGCTGGACAGCAGAGTGTCTCAAGCCTGGGAAGAGCAGGTTGTATTTAAAGGCAGATTCTATCCCAGAGAGCAGTTATTCAGAGGAAGATTTTGGGGTCAGTGTGTCTCTACATGAATCCCTTTTCTGTTGTCTTCAAACGGGATTGCTTGTATTTGTTCTCCCAAATTATTTTCTGGGAAGCTGATAACTGATATGAAGAATGAGATTGGTAGCAGAGATACAGGGTAGAGAATGGAGCAAGTCTGTGTAAAAAACCGTATCCATAAATAAAAAGCTCCACAGTATAAAATGTCCTCTCATTAATAAAAATATTATCCTTCCCACTTCATCCAGCTATGCTAAGAAAACGTGGCTGCCTTGGAATTGTTTTGTAGCCTTAGTTGTTGCACACAAAACAGGCAAAGCAGCTTGTTCACTTTCCAAAAGCTTCAGTGAAATCCTTCCTGTGTTTTGGGGCCTCTTTTTGCTGATTTCACTGTATATGATCAAAATTTCAAATTATCCTTATCTGGAAAAATAGATCACAATAAAATGACTTGTAAAAACAGATTTTTGAATGTTAAAAATTTGCCTCAATTTTACTGATTCGTGTCTTTCTCTACGGTATGTTGAGAGAAAAGAGTTCCCAAGCTGCAGCTTTTGGGAGGAGCTGAATGGAGTTTTGCCTCAGTAAAAAGGCTGACATTACTTGAAATTCAGTGGTAGCAATGGCTCTGTTGTTTCATTATCTGGTTTCAAATTTTAGTGGTTGTGTTTAAAGTATCTGGGATCTGCAAAACAAAGGTTTATATAAGGCCTAAACAAAATGGCAAGTAAATTGCTTTGGTGATGAATTTAATTGGTAGATTACCTTTTTTTCTTTTGAAGGAAAAAAGAGCCTTGCCAAGCAAAACAAGCAGTTTTAGCAAACCATGTAGGCTCTTTTTTATTAAATACAGACACTTTGGTGGTGCAGCTCATTCCTTGTTGGGCCTGCAGTTAGCTAGAATGCACAAAACGTGGGACAGATGGCAGAATAGCTTCAGCATTCTTCAGAACCAAGAGTGGGGCTGTTTATCTTGGACTAAGGAGCACATTTACTCTGGCATTATAAAACTTGTGAGTTAAATTGATACGTTTATTTCGTGTTTGTCAAGTGCAGCTCTTGAAAGCTTTCATTTATGTGGATGGCTGCTTAACAGTTTTATAAAGAATGATTTTGTGGTGTGCTTAATTTTGATGGGAATCATTGCAACAGACAAAGACTTCTGAGGCAGCAGCTTCGTGCTGTATGCTCTTGTGCAGCCCTGTCATGAACTGAGCCCTTACAGACTGTGAACAGTATCTGAAATGGGTTTTAATATTGTGTTTAGAAACACTACTGTCTTCCTCAGATTGACTTCCAAAATTAAACTTGCCTAATAAACAATTTGGAGGGGGGGGGAATGGAGAAAGGCAACTCCAAACATTGAAAAATGTGGGGTTGTCCTCTCACATATGGAATGAGATTTCCTGCACAAGGCTTATGTCATCAGACTGACTTAATTTAATTTTATTATTTCATGATTTTGGCATGCAGAATTTCCAATTAATAATTTCAAAAGTATGGGTCAAAAGAGTACTGACATTAACTGTATTTGAAATGGTATCTTGCAGTCATCCATGTGTGAATGAACCTAGCTCTTTTAAACACGCTGGGTTTTAATAAAGTACCTTCTGACACAGAACTTGTGCTTACCAAGGTGAACTGAACATGTTTCTCTTCAGACTCATCTGACAGAAAGTTTTGATGTATTAAATTAGCAAAATGTGTGGCAGATTTAATATAACTAAATGGAACCAAACCTGAGCAAAAATGTTTTTTCTCAGGGCAGAAGGAAAGGTGCTGATTTTGCATACGTTGCATAGCATTTGTGAGGGTAGTTTGGGGCACTAGGTAATCACTTCTGTTGGGTAATTACACTAGTTTAGAGTATAAATCAGCACCTTTACCACCAGGCCTAAGAGAGAATACCCTTTCTCTCACCACAACAAAAGAAATTAATCCATTAGAAAACCACCTCTGACTAGTGATCTTGGAGAATCTGGCAAGCTTATGGTAGTACACATTCAGCACAATTTACATCATCTGTGAATACAGCTGCTGCCACCTTTCCAAGCATATTTCCAACTGTCTGAAACTGTTGGTTATCTGCAGAAAATAGTTTGGGAGGCTAAAAGACATGTTTGCATGAGCAGGTGTCCCTTTTCAGATCACCAGGTAATTTTCCTGAAGCAGCTCTAATTTGGAGGGGAACAGTGTACAAGGTTGCTTTATCTTCCTCTGCACTCTTTCGGCTCACATATCCCTCAACAGCTGCCCATCCTTTGGATTGTTTTTCAGCAGCATCCCCAGGAAGTGCTTTGAAGTCTCAGAAATACACACACATATATATATTTATGTATAATTTGGATTGACATACTTGGCAAGCTCACTTGAAAAATAGAAATGTTTCATGGCATGACATGAGAGCTCCTAAGTGACTTATAAAGAACTGAAGCATTTCTAACATCTGCCAGCTTTTGCCTACAATTCCCAATATCTTTTTTCCTTCCTATCGCTTGTAGTGAATGAACTTCCTCTGTTGTGATAGAACTCTGTAAAGGAGTAAGTTTTATAACACTTGGGAAAAAAAAAAAAAAAAAACCAAAAAAAACCAACCTTTCCTTTACCAAAGATTCCTAAAATTGAAAACATGAGGTATAAAAAACATTGTATGTATTTATTTATGATGCTTTAGTTCAGAGCTCTGGTTTGAAGGCACCACTGACTATCTTAATCACAATGAAATTAAAATTCAGATAGTTGTCACAAAATCTGCTACCATAATGACTGATTAAAAAAAAAAAAAAAAAAAAGAAACCATTCTACTGAACCTCTAGCCCAAATAGCATGCTGTCTTAGGGAAGATCATTTTTTTCTATCCTGTTGCTCAGTATAACATGAAAATAAATTGTTGACCATCTATGACTGCCCTACTTGTTGGTATCTTAGTAGAGCTGGGAAGCAGAGACACATGTGATACACAGAGCAGCCAGAGTGCTCAGACCCAAAAACAGATGCTGCATTTATTGACATTTTCCCTGTAGCCTTTACTTTCCTCTGTTGCCATTTTAACTTCAGGATTGGATTCTCTAGCATTATTTAACACATTATTATAATGACAGGAAAAAAATGTTGAGTGACAAATTGCAGACTCACTGCCACAGTAAGTTCAGCTTTCAGTGACTGATGAGAGAACTTGCAGCTGTGGTACCAAGTAGCTGCCCTAGAAGTTTTGAATGACTTTTGTCTCAAGAAGTCTGAGCTTTCATCTTGTGTGTAGGCTCTGCTCCTGTGTTTTACTGTTTTAAACTGTGTATTTCTGGTCACTTGATTAATGCTTTCCTGTTTAGTTCCTGACAGATTTTTTTTATCGCTAAATGTTTAGTTGGAGCAATAATTTCTCATGTGGGAGATATTAATGTTCTGACTGTTACTCCAGCTAAAAGTGCTTGTCAGGGCAGAAGCAGGAGAGCTTCTGGGGTAAAAGTGGATGATATTGCCAGAGGGCTCCCCTGCTTTATGGCCAGGAGTAGCTCAGGGACTTCCCAGAATAAATGTGGTTCTTTGTAATAAGAAGCAGTGGATTTATCAGCTATGGACTCCATCTGCCTCCTCAGAGCTGTGCAAACTCCTGGCATCCACAAAATCCTGTGGTGAAGAAGTTTTACTGCTTAACCCTATGCTGCCTGAAAAACCCATTCCTTTTCTTATTTCTTTGAGCTTGGTTCCTGTTGTCTTGATCAAAATGCTGAAACTCACGTTGAGTAAAGCCTCAAAAGCCACACTAGTCTTAGACAGTGTGCACTGTGGTGGGGTAGCCCCAAGGTACAAATACAACAACATGGTATTACATACTCATTCTGAAAATTTTAAAAAAAGGGAAACATATTTTGCTGAAATCAATAATGTCAGAAGGCATAAGGCAGGGGGTTGACTTAAGGAATTGTCCAGAGTGGGAGATACTTATGTCACTGTCTTGGGTTTGTGCAGTGTAGCACATTTTTCATAATCACTCGGTTGCAGGGATGGCCAAGATGATCCCAGAAAGCATCTGTTGTGATTTGGGAACCTCTGTGAATTAAGATCTTTTCACAGATCACCATGCTAACATTATTACACTCATTTCAGGTTGGGGCTGGTTGTTTTTTGTTGGTAGTTGTTCTACAGCCGAGTTCTATAAATATTTAGCTTTCCCACCAGCATCACAATCTTCTCCGTGCCCACTGGGTATTTGCATTTTGGCTTGCCTATTTTAAATTTCTTTAACGCTTAGCTTTATGCTTGGTACCTGTCACTGCATAAAAGATACTTGTATCTAACAACCCTCTCTCCTGCTCAAGGCATAGGATACTTTAAATCTTTCTGTACATTTCTGACTGTGAGAGCCCAGTGGGTTAAAGCAATTCCCTTATTTCTTCAGGCTACATGACAGGTCTGTCAGAGAAGCCATTTTACGTATTTATTTCTCCTTTCAGCCACAAGTGCCTCACGGGGCAGCAGAAGAAAAGTGATGCAAAAGGCAAGGTTAGTTAGAAGTGTGATAAAATTTCCCAGGTAACATAATTGCTTCTTTCCTCTGCAGATGTAGGGGCAAGAAACTACAGACATCTATGTGCAATTTATTACAACAAAAGCCCAGGCTTTGAGATCATCCATGGTTTGCTGGACAGGGTCATGCAGGTCCTGGAAGTACCACCTAATGAAGAGAATGGCTACACCATCAAGGCAGCTGAAGGTAAGGAAGAAAGAGCTACAGTGTACAGCAGAGGTTGTTCTGGAGCTTAAATGTTCCCCTACAATGTGAGAATTTTTGGTTGTTCTCAGCAGTAGAGACTAAGGACTAATATTGTTATATGTGTCATACTGCAGCATGATGGAATGATAATGAAAAGGCATTGTCTGCATTCACTGATTGTAAAATGGGATTTCTCTCTTTCTGTGAGCTGTCCTGAGTAGCTTAATGTAGTTTGTGAGTTCGCAGCTTTTTAATGGAACTTATAGCATATGCCCTAAGCTTCATGGACTGTTCATGATGATTTAATCTGCTGATGGCAAGGGTACATAGGAATTCACTGAGCTGATGAGTATGCCAGACACCCACTGTGTTCTCCTTGGCTAACAGGGCCTGGAAAAGACAACTTCTTACACCTTATCTTTTGGTTTCTAGCTTTATCTGTAGCCTTTTTTTATAGGTACCTTTTATTTATACATTCATGTGAAGATATATGCTTTATATATCTTTCATTCAAAGAGCTGCTGTCTTTGAGGCTGACCCTGCTGCTTAGATAGTTGTATAACAGCCCTCTTCCTTCTCCATACAGGCTGAGCTGCACATGAATTAAAAATAACATCCTTAAGTGCAGAATCTCCTCTGTGTATGTGCCTGTGCATGTAAGAGAGAAAGCAAGTAGGCTGACCTGATTCCTTCATTGCAAGAGTACAGGTTGATGGAAGAGAGCAGCACCAGCAACTCATCTATTCTGCTGCCTAAAATAACAGTGTAGAAAATACAGGATAGAAAAGCACGGCCACAGGGATGGCAGCTATGATTGTACCTACATGTCATGCAGTGATGTTCAGAGATGTGAGACAGTGACTCAAACTGACTCAGCTTGAAGAAGTGCCACCATTCTGCACTTCCTGGAACAGTGGCAGTGACACAGGGTCCCTGGCAGCCTGACCTAACTCTCCAGTTCATAGAACTTTAATGAAAATCTGTTAGGTGTCTCCCTGTTGTGCAGGGTGCTGCCAACATGCCCAACAGAACATTTGAGCTGAGTAGTCTCGTGGCACTTCAGTGCACACTTGTGTCAGACATACTGATGCTTTTTTTCCCTGCTTGTTTTGAGAAAGTGCTATTTTGCTCAGTATTATTTAGGCAGACTCTCAATGGGTTTGTTAGAATATTGTTAATAGGATTCCCAGGTTGACCAGAAGAATGTTTAATACAGTTATACTTTTGGTTCTAATTCTATCAAGCAGAGAACATGTAATAGCAAAGCCTCTTGTTTGGAATGGGGGTGTGGTAGCGGGGAGTTAGGAAGAGCCTCTGGGAGTTGGGTACTCAGCTGCCATTGAAGTCAAACTGAAATGTTTTATTCCTCCTCAAAACTCTTCTGTAGCTGGTTTTTGAATAGACATATCAAGAATTTACTTTCGTACTGGAAAATATTTGCAAATGGTTTATATTTTGTGTTGTAACATGACAGATGATTTCAAGAAACTAGAAAAAGGCCTGAAAAATAATCCTAACACAGGGAAGAAGTTATTTCTAGATATTAGTGCTGCTCAGTATTCCTGATGCTGTGAGATTTACAATGCTCACTCAAAATCCCTGCATTCCCATGACATTACTCCACGACACATTTAGTGCAGAGGGTGGATTATGCCTTGTCATGTGCAATATATTACAGGCAGTTTGTGGCTTTTGGTTATAGAAAAAAAAAAATCTACTTTCTGTTTCACCAGTGATTCAGAAACTCTCCTGGGATGGCACAGGGATTCCTTGCAGTTGTCTTGACATTGGAATTTAACCTTGCTATCAATGCAGATGGCTGATACTCTGGTGCCATAGCACATGCAGTGTCACTGCACCAACTTAGCTTGAAACCTTCTCTGCAGAGATGGTTGGAAGTCAGAGTAACTTGGCGAATTTTGTTTTGTTTTGGTTTTTTGGGGGGTTTTTTTGTTTGTTTGTTTGTTTTTTTAGTGGTTGGTTTGCTATTTGTTTGTTATTTTGGGGTTTTTTTAAGTTGCTTCACAATTTGTCAATTAAGCGTGTGAGAGAGATGGCAGCAGATGATGGCGTAAGGTAACTGCTCAGTGAAACAAAGATACCCTGTAACATCTTAAAGAGACCTGAGGATACTGAAATAATTCATAAGAACAGTGCCAGTTACTTCAGAGGTTTGAAATCAGGACATTACACATGGCACAGATTTTTAGAGACATCTACACGAAGCTGTTTTATTGCCTGTGCCAAATTACAGATTTGTACAGCGAGAAATGGGTTTATCTTGGGGCTGTGATTTACAGAGATTTAGAGGTACTGTCTCTGTCCATAATCTTAAACAAAGCTTGAGTGAGACCAGTAAGCAACACAGTGTAAAGGTAGGGTTTAGGCCAGTTTTACTAGTTTTGGTTTTACTCCTTGTGTAACTGATTAAAATAGTTCCACTGATGATTGAAAAACAATACAGGGAATAAAATCTAGCTTTAAATGAGCAGCAGAGAATAGATAGAGATGTGTTGGGCACCTATTCCAGACACTTTTCCAGCTTCCCCCTGGCAAATGAAATGCCTGTGCTGTCGTCCTGCTTGGTCCATATGTGCAAATGATGGTTATTTGAGCTCCTGCTGTTCTGCCAACACCTAAGTGCCCTGTGATTTGACCTTAAGGTCAGAGTAGTTTTGCCCCTCTAGCAACACCTGGGAAAAAAGTACAGATGTTAGAAAATATGGGTGAAATTGTGATGTTCCCCTGGCCTTTGCACTGTGCTTTGGTGTAATCTGAGCTAGGTAATAAATGGAGAAGAGCTGTTTAGAGCAGCCTTAAGGAAGGGAGGCTTTTGAGTGACTGAATTTGAGGATTTCAACATACATTTGACACTCAATGCTTTCCACTTTCTTAAAAGTTACTAATGGAACCTTTTTGTTTTCTCATTACCACTGAACATACAAAAGTAAAATTTTACAGACAGAAGTCTGAAATGCTCCCCACTGCTTTAAAATGCACAGAATTTACTTTTTGACAGTGAATCCTGGCCTAGAAAAGCATTCTGGTTTTTCTTTTTGTTTTATGGCACAGGCATCCATAATCAAATATAGATGGAAAAGATGTGATCAACCCTCAAACTTCTTCGTGCTCCATAATAAAAAAAAGCATAAAATTTTTGAGACTTAACCATTCCATATCATTAATAAAATGTAAATATCAGTATGGACATGTATGATTAGAATGTGAACAAATAATTTTTAAAATCTAAAAATAGAGGTGGAAAGAGACAACAAATTTAATTAAATGTTTTCATGTAATTTCATAAAATTATTTAATTTTTAGTTTGCTTTCATTGGTTTCAGTTCCCTTGAACTGAAAACTAGAGGCATTATTATTATTATATTGGAAGATATTTATAATTTCAAGTTTCAATCAGGAATGGGTATGTTTTCTGCAATATTTTAGTGATCTTGTGCTTTTGCATGACAATCTGGGATGACAATTTTCTTCCAGAAATCATGACAACAACCACAGGAGGTGATGTTAATCATGGGGTTTGGGTCCCTAGTAAAGCCTTACTTAGGGTGAAAAGAATAAAGAAGGGCTTAGGAAATCCTGACAGTGGATTATATATCACAGTCTTCAAAGGAGTGGTGTGAAGTGGAAGGTGTAATTATCTTCACTCCTAATGTAACATTTAAGAGTCCCTTATTTAAGGAAGAAACCCCTGGTTTTGCATCACCTTTCAGGAGTTGCCATACTCTGCACATGGAATTTAACTGAGCACAAACTGTTTGAAAAGGGAAGGTAATATCCCTGTTTTATCAAAAGGAAACAACTCGACAGGTTCACAGAAAAGGTTACAGAGAATCTATGCATGGCTAATGCTCCCCTGTCTGCCCCACTGTCCTCCATGACAAAATTAAAATAGTAATCTCATGAAAACAAGCAACCCCTAAAAAGAATCAGCTTGTGACATGAGCTTCCTTTTTCTGCAGTATTGATTCTCGGGGATTTCAGCTAACTCTTGAATGTGTTAATTTAATCTTTTTTAACTAAATGTTCATGCCATTCATTCTTTTAAGGTAATGGTCAGCTTAGCAAAGCTGGGAAGTCAGCCTGTTTGTGTTTAATGTGAATGTGTACATAATAAATGCATAGTAACTCTTGTTTCATTCAGTAACTGACAGTGATCTTGCAAAAAAAAAAAAAAAACAAACCAAAAAACCCAAACCAAAACAAACAAAAAACCAAAACAAAACCAGAAGAAGTCGCACTCCCTTCTTTTTACTGCCCTTATTTAATTAAATGAAAGGTGTGGTAAAGTGTAGAAAATTTTAATTCCACAGTAAATCATAGTAATAGCTTCCCATTTAGTAAGGTACAGCTGTGAAATTAGAGGTGTAATAGTTATCTCCATAACTAAGAATATCAATAAACATTGGCTTTTATAGTAATAATCACACAATAAACAACTTTAAAAGAAGATTTAGACCGTGAACCTCAATTCACAAGACAAGAGGAGGGAAATCTGGGACTAATTCCAAGTTAGAGGTGTGGAGTTGAACTGCAGCATCTCTCTCTAGTGATCAGCATAAATTGGGAGACTGAACTATATGCAGATGTTTACTGCTGATATTGAGCTTGGCATTATTAATACCTGCCTTATTTTAAGAAATTGTAGCTTGATTGCTCTTAATGGCAATCCTGGCCTTTCAGCTGCCTGTCTTGGCAGCCACTGCATTGGTCACAAATGTCAATAATAGTCTATTTACTCATAGATAACTAAAGGAAATGTGCCAATTTTACCAGGCCTCCAGATATCATTTCTGACATTGGGAGGTATCAGACAATTCTTAGTCCACTTAACTGGCATTCTTATAGGTGCCATTGCATAGTCTTTCGAATTACAAGTTTGGTAGATAATCACATTTGTTTGAAAACATCCATTCTTAATAAAACACATCAGCTGGTAATTCACTGTATTCCACTCCTGTTAATTTCACTTTTGCCAATTCCCCACAATTTTTTTTATCACCGAGATTCAACTGAGATCATCCACCTTGGAATGCTGGCACCACATTAACATTTGTCTAGTACTGCTGAATTCCCAGTATTGTAACTCCAAGTTAACAGGAGCAGGCAGGATATTTGCTCTGAGAATTGCACCACAGTTCTGATGCCTGAGACTCCTGGTGTTTTAGAAACATCCTAATTCTGGTAGATGGAACCAGACATCTTCTTCATTTTCTCAGTGGACTGGACAACACCTTACTCTCCTCAACAATACCTCCCCCCACCCCAGATGAAAAGAAATATTTATTAAAAACTTAGTGCACCTCTGTCTCTTTCACCAGTCTTGTTAGTAAGTGAAAGTACTCTACCTACAATTTGTTTCCAACATTAAGTCTTTTTTAAAGGTTGTCTTTACAGCAGCCAGTAATTAATCTTTCCTAATTTTTTCAGTTCCTTGATGAATTTCAGCCACTGTTATTAATCACATTTTCTGAGGTGTAAATAATTTCTCTCCTTTTTGTCTCTAAGGAACTTTCTGGTTTTTGACCACAGTCACTTCAGCACTAAATATGGATAGGGTTTTGGCCAAAAACGTTCCTCTTTTTTATTGTGAAACTGCTAGTACTCATTTATCAAATAAATTGTTCTTGAAGATATTCTACTCCTGTTTCTGTGTTTAGTCCCCTCTCTTCCTCCCACACAGCTTAATGAATTAATAGTGAGAGGTAAGAACAGGTGGGTTTTTTAAAACCTGACTAATTTCAGTACTTTTAAATGTATTACCCTAATTCTCCAAGAGGTTTCAGAAGTGCCAGCACCGATCATTAAAATGGCTTAATTATAAATCTCTTGCAAACTTCAATGTTTGTCAGTAGCTCTTGTTGCTTTTACAGTGTTGTCCACTACTTTGAGATCTAATTAATTCCTCATCCTTTTCTCTTGAACTGATTTTTCTGCAGCATCAAGGAACCTCAGTTACATGACGAAAGACAGTTTTAACAACTCAAAACTGCATTAAATTAACTAATAAAGTGAGTGTGGCTGCTTGCTTCATATCCCTTTAATTGTCTATTATCTCTGGTCTCTCCTTTCTGTAATACAGGTCTTCAGATTTATAGGAACTAAATCCCTATAAATTTGGGCCAAGCTTATTTCTGTTCTATCAGGTATCTTCCCACTCTGGTGTTAGTGCCTCAAATTTGATTTTAACTGCATTAATACCCAAGAAGGTACCCAGGAAAGAAATGAAACAGGAGAGTTGCCTATATTATTGATGTAGCAAAATGGGAGTCTGCAGTATTTGGAGTATGTCCAGATAAACCTGGTTTATCAAAGTTTGGCAGCTCAACTCTGCCACTGGACCCCTCAGAGGTGTCTTGCTGTTAGATGTGATGCAGGTAGGCCAAGCAGCACAGGATTTGTGGCAAAACCCAGAGTCTGATTTTAGAAATAGGTCTCATTTGATTAGCTTTGTGTTATACTGTGGATTTTTAGTATGAAAAAGAGGCTCTCAGAAGTGAGTTTGAGAAGGGCTTTTTCCATTCCTTTGGTCATTTCACCTCTTCTCTGAAACTTCTTTAATGTTCCTTCTCAACATCCTTCAAGTATCAACCCTTAACCCCAAAAAGGTGTGTGAGTTAAAGTACATTATTTTAGCCCAGCATAGGATAATAAAAGGTTTGACAGGCTTAGACTTCTTTGTCTTTTAAACTTTCATCACCAAATTATGTTTGACATACTTTTTTTCCCCCACATATGAAATAAAAGAAATTCAATTAGAGAACAAAGAAAGTATTAGTTTCTCAAATCCAGAAGATTATTTTAGAAGAGAAACTCCTTTTAATTCACTCATTTAGAAGTATGTGTCCTGTAGTGGGAGGGGGAAATAAAAGTCTATGGCAACTGCAAAAACACTGTGAGGAAAGGTGTCAAGTCAATTTGAAAAGAGACACAAGCTATCTTCTAGTGTCAAACTGTCTTCTGGTGCCTCTTTTTGGATTAACTATTAAAGATTACAATATTTTTCTTCCCATTGCTTTTTATTCTGACAGGTTTGGCATGCTCCAAGGAGTCGTAGCATTTCTCCTGACAGTTAAAGGATTTCATTTGCTATCAGTTTTTGCCAACCAGAACCATCTAAATCACTGGCATTTGTGTTCCTTGCGCTCAGGATGTCAATGTCTTCTCCCTGACAACTCTCCTGCTGTTCCTTTACTGGAGAGACCTCCTCGGAGTTTAAGTCCTTTGGTTTTGCCCCCTAAAGGCAACTATTTTTTTCAATCACAAATCATAACAAGTTTTAACAGATAAAAATCTTCCTTCCATCAAGAATTTTAAATATCTGGCACAGCTTTGCATTGTATAATTATAGATCTAGGTAATTTCTAACTTTTTACATTTTTAAATAGAAAATTATTTCTTAAGCATCCACTATATTTCCAATATTGCAAAGCCTTCTTTATAAATGATTAATCCAAGGCAGTAGCAGAAATAGCAGCAATAGCACAGCTCCTTTCTCAGGGTGCAGGGGCAATGATCTAAGCACTGAGAGGCAGGGGCAGTTCTGGTTTCTCTGAAGAAATGCTACATTTTCCCATCCCCACAGCTCCATCCTTCAACTCCATTCTCATCTGCTCAGCCTGCTGTGGCTAGAGGCAAACTGAACATGCATCTCCTTTCATTTTCACTGCCATGTTGATATTAATGCCTCCAAATGTGAGCATATCAATTTTATATTTTATAGTTTAGCAGTTCTCCAGGCCAGTGTGATTTTTCAACTTTGATATGAAGGCAGGGGGTGGTGCTTCAAATTTAATCTTACTTTTTTTTTTCTCTTTTTATTTCTGCAATAACATTTTAAACATGAATCTGCAAGGTATTGGCTCAGATGTTTAGATCAGTGTGAATGCAGGCTCCAAATATATCTGTTGCTCATGGTGGAGGAACTGACTTTATCTTTGCTTGTGGTGCATGCGTTAGAAAGGAGCAGATACACAGGTAATGCTGAGCTCACACTCAGCTCAGGCATTTCTGTTCCTGCTGGAGCCACTGGGGCAACATAAGCACTTTGCAACATAAGCCTTGGTTGCTAAAACTAAGTGATAAACAGTCCCAGTGACTGCTGAGACTCATTGTTTAATGATGGATTATTCCATGCCAGTTTGTCCAGTGGTTCACTGAAAGGCATGAAATGGGGGAGCTGTGAAAGCAGAACATCAGATGGCTCCTGGTTACCTCAGTCAAGTCCCTGGGACAGGAGGGCAGCTTGGTCTAGGACATGAATGATTAAACAACATGCAAACCAAATGTGACACACTAAAGTAGACTTGCAGCCTGGCTTAGTGCTGGTTCTTGTTATTCTCTAGTCCTGTATGAAAGCAGAGCCTAACAAGCTAAACCTGCTCCCTCCCTGTGCGCACACAGAGTATGTTACACCCCCTGCCAGAAAGCATATGGTTTATTGTTCCCTAGTTTCTGACAGATTCTGTTGTTTGCAAGGATGAATCATTCCTTTAGATATCCAAAGAGTGATAAAAACACCCATGGAACACAAATAAATGAAGTTTTTTTTGATATTCAAAGCTTTGTGTTCTCTAACTCAAGTGAAATAGCAAGACTTCTTTAAAAAAAGAGTGAGCTTTATTTGGGATTAGGAATTCCTTAGTTTTATAGACCAAATAGCTGTGACATAATATCAGCTTAGGTTTGTGACTTTTAAGACAAAGTATAACATTTCAGATAAATCTGGATAAATCAGATAAACCAGCCTAATAGTAAGGATTAGCTGTGTAATGGTAACTCTGCAAAGCAACTAAACTCCAGTGGAGAGTTGCTGTTTCTCACAACTGCCCCACAAAGGCAAATTTTTGAGCTTTATACACAAATACTGATTTCTAGAGAAATACATGGAATTTGATAGATTTCTTTCTAGGCTTCCTACTTAATTTTTCTTTATCTGCATGCAGTATTTAATAAGAAGACCCCCAGCACTAAGAGAAATGCTATAATCCAGATCAGTGATCCAAAATATCTGCATTCCTTAGCCTCAGCATCAACCCAAGTATTACCTTCCATTAGGAAAGGCAGGAAAACAGTACTTTTACCCAGATAATTTTAAGTGTCTGAGGCTGCTGTAATCCTGAGGATAACACAGGTGAATAAAGAGTTGCCTCAAACCTACTGCATTCTTGAACCATTTTCTGACATCCAGCAACACCAAACAACCTCTGTTAAAGCTCCTGCTTTAACAGCAAGAATGAAAAACAAATCCAGCTTATAGGGTTGTATATGAGAGTTCTTATGAGATAGAAGAGTTAGTTTTCCTCACACCCTCCCTGAAATACAAATTTATAGAAACTCAGCCATTGACTTAGTTGTAATAGGAGAAGATGATTTACTGACTGACCACTGCAAATCCGTGGATGATTCTCCATGTTCCCAGCCTTATTGTGCACAAGGACTCTAATACTCAACTCTATTTTTGGATATCCAATGTAGCGGTCCAGGTAAATAATTGATTGTCATTTTACCCTCTTCTGCTATGCCCTGTATGAGGAGGCTTTTGGAAAAACAGAGGAAGAGATCAGAATGAAAGATGCCCTTTAAACAAGGACATATTCATTCACATCACAGAGACACTGATTCTGTGATTTTTGTCAAGTGTTGATTATTTTCTAGAGAGGGGTAATTAAGGCACATGCCTTAAATTTAATTGTACTAATTTGAATGTCCTGACACTACAGTTAGGTGTGATCTGGGGAAATGGCAGTTGTTCTGGCACAGCTTTAGTCAGGATTTACAAATCTAAAGACTCAAGTTGACAAATATCCCACTGATCCCAAAGTATGTTTTTTATGGGCTTGAGAATATAAGGGAGAAGAACTGCTGACAATGTGCAAATTATGAGAACAACTGGTCTCTCAGTACGTTCCAAAAATCATGCAAGAATTGAGATGTCTGTGATTTTAGGAATTAGCTGAAGGCAAATCCTTCCATGACAAGATCTTATTTTGAGGTTGCTGTTGGTTTGTAGAAGGTTCTGGGAGCCTTTCTGTGCTGTGTATATGGGTAGAAAGAGGGGGCTGCCTTTTAACACACTGCCTGGGCTGATAGTGCCTCCTGACTCTCCATTTGATGTGCATTTTCTTCCAAAAGAAGGAATCGGTCAAAAGCGTGAAGAACTTGATCCTAAAAGCAACATCTAACCTCACAAAACAAAATTCCATCCAGTGTAGCACAGGCAAAATACTTCCCCAGGTGAGTGGGGATGAGGTAGTGAAAGGGCAGCTGGAGTTACTAAAGGCAGGAGAATTAAGATGAAAGGCTACCGGGGTCAGATAAGCTCTGCTCCGTTACCTTCTTAAGCCTCAGCTTCCAGTGTTCCTTCAAATTACAGGAACAAACAAGTGGGTTTGAGGGCTTAGTGCAACTGCTGGCCTATAATACAACTTTAATCTATTTCTTTTTGAAAGGAAAAGAGAGTAAGGTGGAGAAAAGAAACTGTGCAAGGTGTTTGACAACAAAGAGTGCAGGGAACTCAGAGCTCTTTGAGGGTCAATTAGCCAGAAAATGTGCTAAAGACTACATGCTCTGTTGGATTATTGGCCAAAGAATTACCCCAAAGCAATCAAAGTGGCCCTGTTGCCTGAATACAGAAAGGCAATTACGGATTTTGAGGACATGCTACAGAAGCCTTAATTAGAGGTATTACTTCTACATCACTGAACATTAGAAATTAAATTCTTACTTGCAGCCACGAGAAGCAGCTTTTGTCTCTCCCTTGCGTGTAGTGTGTCAGCATAAGGCAGGGCTGGCTTTGGCATCCCTGCTTTAGGAACGCGTATCCGATTTCACCCCACCCCTTCTCCTAACTACCACTTACACACCTGACATATTAAGAGGTGGATTTCCACCGCCAGACCTTCGGGCTTCCTCTGGCATTGTCTGGGTCTCTATCAGCAAGGACAATACAATCTCTGACTAGATTTCAAGGTGAAGTTTATGGAGTTTATAGGTGTGCAGTGCAGAAAGGATTTACTATGTCAAAAGGGATAGATAAATCTGTTATCCTTAAAACAGAAAGTACAGTAAACTACAGTTTTTAAATTAATTTTGACTCCCAATGTGTCATTGATGGTACAACCAACCAGTTAGACCTACAAGAGCAGCCTTTCAGGATAATTGCACCAGCAGCAAACACAATCCCTTCCTAACACACCTGCTCAGAGTAGGGCCTCCAGGTGTGCTTTTGTGCCTCTCTGATTAGGGACAGTTTCTTTGGAAGACCATGCTCTTCACAGCCATGCTATTCTTGGATGATGCTGCACAGACAGGCAGGACAGACTATGGTGAGCCCCTGCTCAAAAGCTGCAGGTCCCAGCTGCTAGTCATTCTGGAAAGACTTTTTTTTGGTATCAATGCTTTAGTAAAGCTTAAGAGCGCTGGACTTCAGCTTCTGGCGTGACTTACACAAACAGGGTAACAGCGTGTGTGCTTTTTGCTGATTTCCCATGTGTGCAAGTAGCTTCAGCACAAGTCTTTCATACAGCCTTGACCCTCATTCTGAAGCTTTTACTTCCCTTCAAGAGTTGAAGTCATTTAACACTGCCCAGTCCATAACACAAGCTAGAAACCCTATCCACCATTGCTATGTACTTGAAAATACCAGAAACACACAAATTAGGATGAAAAGAGTCCTTACCTTTTTTCCTGGCTATTTTGACGACCCTCCTGGTTTGCTGCCCTGCTCCGTGGGTTTCTCAGGTCCTCCTGCAGCCCATGTCCTGCCCCAGCACAGCAGGTTCCTCTAGCTCAGGTCTCTTTTTGTGCTTGTGTTTGGTCCCTCAGTCAAAGCTCTCCCCCAGCTGCAAATGCTTGTTTCTCTTTCCCCCCTTTCTGCTCAGGTTTTTCATGTTTCTTCCAAGGTCGTTTTTTTTCCCTTCTTAATTCCCTGTCTGAATTTTTTTAAGCTGGAATTTACATTTGCTCCAAATTCTGGTTCCATGGCAGAGGCACATGGAGCAATATCATCCAGTCCAATGCATGAGCCAATCTCCTTCCCTTACCACCTGTGTGGTCAAAGGAAGAGTCCCTAAGATGAGGAAGGCTTTAGATCCCCCCTGTGGGATGCAGTCTGGAGGCCCTTTTGGCAGGCAGGAATATACTTTCAAGCATTCTGTAGTGCAGCCAATTACCATAATAATAGTTCCATTATTAACCAGAGTTCATAAACTCTCTGTAAACCTGTTTCTCAGCTCATGTTTCTTTGGTGCAGGAGCCATGTGTTGGGTGGACAGATGGGGGCTCTGAGGTTCTTAACAGGTTCTTTCATTTTTATTTGCTTATTGTCTGATCTTTTCCAGCCACAGAATTGTGCCCTGCAACTGCCATGTCTGCAGAGCATGGGCACACTGGGGACTGCCCTGTGAAGCAGCCAGCATTTCAGGGTCAGCTGAACTAGAAACTGAGACGTTGTTGGAAGGTCTTGTTTCCTGCACTTTGAGCACCTAAATGTTCCCCCTTGGTATTAATTATATATTTCCCTCTTGGCTGCAAGGAAATGTGAAGAAAATTAACATCATGGTCCAGCATCAGTTGCTGCATGAGATGGAAAAATCTGTTCACTGTCTGACCCATAGCCTGGAGCAGCATATTCAGAACCCACTGGGACTAGGAGACCAACAACTGGTGGTGGATAGCAGAGCATTTGTTGTGTATGAAAACAGCATTGTTTCACACAATGGGAAGTGGCACAGAGCTGGGAAACTGGCCTTGTTAGATTGACTGAGTAAAGTATTATTTTAGACCCCATCAGATATCTACAACAAGTTTAAAAACAGTTAAGTCTCATGACATAGCTGGGTCTACATGTGCAAAAAGATAAAATAACTTTCCCAAGACTACACAGAAGGAAGCTCAGAAGAACAGACAAGTCAGACTCACAACTTTTTAACTGACCCTGTTATCAAAGCTCTCTTTTTCCTATGGACTTATAGTGGGGTACCATGCCAACATTATGAACTTCTGCTTGGTTCTTGCTCTTATACCAGTTCAAGCTTACAGTCAAGTGTCTAAAAGAAAGTCTCTTTGTGCTGCTCCCATCTCTGGTACAATACCAGCTTTATTTACAAATAGGAAAGCCTTTACCACTAAGTAAAAGGCAACTTTATTTTTAGGTTATGTTTTCACCCACAGTCTGCAGAGTGATCTGTATGTGTGACATTTGACCCTTTTCTAAATTTGTTTCATCTTGTTTTGAATAGTGCAGCTTGGCAGTGGCAAGTGTCTCTTTGACTGGAGTCATGTGCCAGTAGCATCCAGGGTGAGGTAATTTCACTGTTGTACATCCAGTGTAAGTAGTTGGTTTGTGCTTGTAGCTAAGACTGGAACTGGATAATTTAAAAGATTCTGCTTCTGAATATTTTTAAAGCAGCCTTCAAGCAATGTTACTGTGGTCATTTACTACTGTGGTCAGATTTCACAAGGTAGCCAAAATTGAAGTGGACACTGAAGTTAATTTGCACTTGCAGCAACTCAGGCTAGAAAAAGGCCTAATTGCTGTTCTTGTAGCTGCAAGTTACAACTACAAGCCTCACAGGAGACACTTCTTAAATGAATTATTTCCACTGGGGAGCTAATATCTCTGGGCTCGACCACTAGTGATCAGAGTATCATGAAAATGTTCCTGAGGTTTGAGGTTCATTTGGACATTATTGCCTTTTTAAGTAGCTCCTTGTGCACACAGTGAAATGTCCTGGGCTGATCCTGAGCCTTAAGCAGCATTTGGTGCAACCAGAGAGTAAGTTGCTATTGGGAAGTTCCTGTGATCCTTTTGCAGAGGATACTGAAGGCAGCAGCATTAAAAACAGGGTGTAGGAGTTTTCTGAGGATTCAGAATCTGTAGGATTCAGTGGCATTGTTTCATCCTCTCCCCTTTTCCTCTTTGATGTCACAGCATTGCCTGCAGCCCTGCTCATGGGATGTCCCACACTCTGTGACTTGCTTCCACACACTCCTTTGGAAAGAGATGCTTTCAGAAGGAGCAAGTGGCTGGTCTGGTTTGGGTTGGTCTTTAGAAGGGCTATCAGATAAAAATGTCACTCAGCTCAGGACAGAGGCCAAAAAATGCAAGTTTAGTTGCAATAGACAAGTTTGAACATAGTGCTGGTAGAGCCACCACACACTGCGAAGTTTCCTGGTAGGAAAGTCTTTCCATGAAAAAGTCTGCACAGCTGTTCCAAGTTCTTCATGGCAAATTTAACAACTTTTTTAGGAAAAAGCTTCCTTGTATCATTGAAAAGTTGGGACTTGGTTTGAGGTAAGAGGAAGATGATCTTTGGCTTTCTTTGAGTGTTCATTGTTTCACAGTTTTATGGCGTATAGGAAACTGCTTAAAAAGTTCTTCTCCAGATGAAGAATGCAGGTTGTTTTTAATTATGTGACAGGCAATCAAGAGTGACATGCCTACTTACCCTTTAGATGACAGCAAGCTTTATTTCTTTAAACAGACTAAGGTGGGAGACATTTAGATGTTAAATAGCCTAAAGGCTGCAAAAGTTCTTCATTTCAGTAGCCCTCTGACTCAACAGTGCTAATTTCTATTGCAGGAGGAACTTAGTCAAAACAATTGGTGTGTGAAAAATGCCCACGCTTTGGGCTTTACATTTTATTTTTAACTCAGTATTTTCTTGTTCTCTATCAATCATGACAGCTCTTAATGCAAGAATGTGAGAGCCCCTTCTGAGCATCTCAGCACAGAGAACCGTTTAATACTGAGAGCTTTGTTCTGCATGTTAAATGCCTATTGACTCCTCTGGCCCAAAGAAATATTGATTTTTCTCTCACTTTCTTTACAGGCACTGCTTTCTTTCCTGGTCGCTGTGCTGAGGTCTTTGCCAAAGGTCAAAGCGTTGGGAAACTTGGAGTGGTACACCCTGATGTTATCACCAAGTTTGAGCTCACCATGCCTTGCTCTGTCCTAGAGATCAATATTGAGCCCTTCGTGTGAAGACGTGACTTTTATCCTCCGGCAGCTGCCCACTGTCACATGCAGCACCCTCTCCTCTTTTGTCTGCCTCCCAGGGGACATGCGCTTATGCTTTTATGTTCCAATAAACCAGAGAAACAGATCCTGTCTCCCTGAGTAAATGTGTTCTTTGCAATCTGGCTGGCTTCTGCAGGGGAGGAATGCGGGCTCTCGGACTAGGCTGTGCCCTCGATGTTTTCAAAAGGCGGGGGGAAGAAACAAGTTGGGTCAAAGCCCAGTGTTTTACAAGAGAAATGTAATGGCAGAGCACATGATTAGTTTTCAAAATCAGAAATGTTCCACAGACACAGCTTCATACTGTAACTGATTATGGCTGCATAACAGGAATCTCATTCTTTTCTTACTGCATGAAATAAGATAATTGATTAGAGCAAATGTTGAGTGAATGTGAGCAGAACTAAGGAGTTGAGCTTTTATTCTATACGGTTGTCATGTGCTCATCAATGGCTGGGGGAGGAAAATAAACTTGTTTCATGAAAACCAGAGCTATTTTGTAAGCAAGATGTGTGTAATATCTGCTTCTCTGCTCCAGACGTAACTCTTGGTCCTTTATCATTCTAAATTCAGAAAGGGGAGGGGGTGGAATTAAATTTTTTTCATTGTTGATGTCAGCCTGGCGGTTTTGAAGCTCCAAACCAAATGGGGAAGTGCATTTAAGAGCATATGCCAGTGGTGTTTTGCATGAGTAGCAGAAAACTATCAAAGGCTTTGTCTGCCTGAAGCTGGCATGTTTGTCTGCAGGAGTGAGCGTGGGCCTGCTGCACTCCCAACCCCACCAGGGCTTTCTGGACCCCAGCTGTGCACCAGGACCACGCAGCTTTTGGGCAGGGTTACTTTCCTGGCAGTTCTACCCCTGCCAGTACATGAGAACCTCTCATGGGTCAGACTTTTCCTTCTATGTGGCTTTCTGGCAGCAGTTGTGTCACAGCTTGCTGCATTGTGCCTCTGCTCTCTGAAACTGAGAAGCTCCATGCAGCATAGTGATGCCCAATCCTTCCTATCTGCAGGAATGTCACCAAGTGGGTGGTCAGCTCAGTACACTGAAGCAGCTCTTGACTGGCAGGCTTGTGAAGCTGGCTGTGCCTCCTTTGCAATATTATAACCATTGCTAATGCTGCAGGCTGACAACAGCCAGTATTTTGTGTTTGGCCGATGTGGCTCCTTTCTGCTGTGAGAGCCGGCAGGGGCCTGTCCAAGAGTGGACATCTGGGAGTTGCTGGAGAAGGGTGTCACAATGACTGCCCCACTGAGCAGAGAGATGTACAGTGGTGAGGTAAGCTTGTGGTTTTACAAGCTGCACAGACCCCTATCACTGGGCCCACGAGGGCTTTTCAATGGCAGCCCCATCAATAATCTCAACAGGTGGGAAGGCAACAGGCAAGGCTTTTAGGTGCAAGTGATAATCCAGTATGAAATATGCACTACAGTTACCCATCTGGAAACCCTACGGTTCCCCTCAGATGGAAGTGTGGATTTTAATTATCTCTGCATGACAGACGTGAAATGAGAATATAGCTCTTGCCATACATTGCACGACTGACTCCAGTGCCCACGGAGAGTGAGAAAACTGCAGCTCACATTTTAAAGCTCCCAGGGGAACAGGCAGCTTGGCGTTTGCAGGATCTCTCTCTCCACGATGCCTACACAACTGTAAGCAGGCAGGCTCGCAGTGTGGGAAGCAATCTGTAACGCAGATGGAAAGTATTAACCCCCCCCTTGTTTATTGGTGTGTCATGCACGGGGATTAGGACGACAATAAGGCAGATTTGCATTGCAGCAGAGTGGAGACATATTTGCGTGCACTAAATATATTTCTCTACGCGAGATTTTCTGACTCTTTGGGTGTCCCAATTCTCCTGTGAATTTAGCTGTCCTTTGAGTGTAAAGACTAGATTAAGCTGGGACTAAGGGCTTGAGCTGCAGTGGCATGTGTTATGAGGCTTTTAGGGATCACTTCTTTTTCATACCGTTTTGCTCATGCATTGGCAGCTAACTGCTTCAAAAGCTTTGTCCCAGGTAAGTACCATTACTTGCTAAAAGTAGGGGATGAGAATCGAGAGAAAGGTTAAAAAGCCTCTTCAGAGTCCCTGACCCTTCCAGTTCACTGTGGTGCCAACAGCCTTGCAATGAAATTCAAGCTCTGCTGTAGTGCTGTGCTCAGGATTAACTGTGATTCCCGATGAGTGGGACACTTCATATAAGTCTGGTGTATTTATTGCGAGGCTTTGTCTTTCATAGCTCCAAAGCAATTATCTGGTATTTACAGCCTGTTCATAGCTGGGTGCAGTACTCGAGGTAGTTATTACACAGCTTCGTGCTGGAGCCAGCCACTGTGAACACTGAAATTTGCTTTTACCCTCTGCGGTAGCCTTGGGCTCTGGCAAAGGAAACCTTTGGTGGGGACTTCTGAGCAGTTTTCTAACATATTTTGAACTTGGGTTTTCTTTTTAAGCAAGACCTGTAAGTGGGATTTTTAACTACTGCTCCTCAATTATGGATTACTTTTGGCCTGCTTCTGTTCCCTGTGGGTACAGGGTCATTGCTGGAGATCTGAACAGAAGCAGAAAAGGCTGAAGAGCTGGTGACAGAGAGCTCAGAGCTGGTTTAGTGTGCTGTCTGGGCGATTGCTGGGTTCCATTCTGCTGGACACGAGCTCTGAGCTCTGGGTTTGTCCTTGCTGTGCTTTGGTGGTGATTTTCCAAAGAGCAGAACCTGAGACAGGCTGGCTGCAGCTCCCAGCACAGGCCCCGCTGCCTGCAGGCATTGCCTTGCTATTGCACAAGGGTGTTTATGTAAAGGTGACGCCCGGGACTGTTTCCATCTCCAGGCTGGCACTGTGCTCCCTTGAAATTTAAATCAGCCTAGGCTTGGCAGGTGAGCATGGAACAGGCTGGGCTCAATCGCTGCCAGGAGGCTGCCGGGGGATCATGGCCGGGCACACGCGACACCTCTGACCGCCCAGCGACCTTGAAACCCTGCCTGTGCCAGGGCGGGGTGGCAGCAGGTGACAGCAGGGTGGCCGTGGGACAGTGGGTAGGCAGGAAGACAGTGAGAGTGCAGGGAAGCTCTGACAGGAGCAGGCAGAAAGTGAGGGGCTCGCTCTCCTCATGGCTCAGCAAATGGGACTGTCCCACCCCACCCACTGCCCGGCTGCACTTCCACCCTGTTCAGAGAGGTGCCTGTGTTTTCTAACTTCTCCTTGTAGCACAGTTGAGCATGGGCAAAACTGAAACTGAGACTGTTTTCTTCTGTTCCCTGAATTACATCAACTACATCCAGAAAAGCAAGTCATGAGCTTGCTTGTGATTCTGCACAGGAACTTGGATGGATTAGGAGATGGGGGTCATGACAAAGTTACTGCTGGAAAATTAAAGCAGGGGAATTCAGTGCTTGCTGCTTTGGTTCTTAATCCCTGCCAAAAGGTGCAATATCCACCTGACTTCTGACAGAGTAGCTGGTTCTGCACTGGGGCACCAGCACACAGAGCTGCCCCAGACAGGAGGAAGCCTGCGTCAGCACCATGTGCCCAGAAAGTGATTTGCCAAGTAAGCAGGTGAGGAGAAGGCAGCCTCCAGGCAGAACAGAGTGGACTGAGCTATGGGTGAGGTGCCTGCTACATCCCTCTTGACAGCATAACAGAGGCAACTTGGATTGTCTCGCATCACCCCTCCAGCTGTAGGCAGGCACAGGATGGAGCTGTAGCGCTGGACCAGCACAGACAGTACTGAGAACACAACCCAGGCTGTGATACTCTGGAAGTTACCTCCCACTCCATTCACATCAAAAGCAGTGTTTTACTCTAAAACACAAGTGTGCCTACTCGAGAGGATTCAGCTGGTGCCTTTGTCTTACAAAGTAAAGGACATGGCCAGCAAACCCACCACAAAACCTCATTCTCTACCACTGCCCTGGAAATGCAGAGGCATCTGCACTGCAGGGATGAAGAGGTGGGGAGCATTTCCAGACTGCAAAGACATGGATTTGCAAGGAGAAGCTGGTGCTTCAGGTTAGTGAAATACAGAAAAGGTGATGTGTCTCACCTTGTCAGAAGACTTGCCTCTCCAAGCCTGGCCCTGCAGGAGTGGCTCTGGTCCCCTGAGCATCCCAGGAGCACAGCCTCAGCACAGAGCCCAGCTGAAAGCCCTGCCTAACCCAGCTGGCCCAGGGATGCTGCAACAATTGGGCTTATCCTGATCAGCCGTGGGCACTTGGAGAGACACCACTTCCAGGGAGGATGTGGTGCTGAGAGGAGGATGAGGCCCCATCTGGTTTCAAACACACTCTTTGACCACAAATCCTTGTCAGGCTACTCAACTAATGCAAAATATTCTGCAGTTCATGGACTGTTAAACTGGCTTCCAGTTAACTGTTTCATCTATTAGAAGTAGATATTGCAGATGAAGGAGATTCCAGTGCCCAAAAGTCTCCCAGCACTAATTACATGCAACTCACTCATTTACATTTGCAAATGTTGTAACAAATAGTCATTAGTAGACCAGTAATTTCTTTTTAAAATGTTTTTTAAAAAGCAGGATCCTTCTGGAGGAGCCAAAGCATGGAGCTAGACTGAGCAGGAAACAAGGAGCAGGACAGCTTGGGAAGAGAGGTGGGTGCTTGCACTTCAGAAGCTCTTTTAGCTGGGACTCATTGCCTTTACATCAGTCATTTACAAGTATCAATAGAGGCTGCAAAATAAACAGACAGACACCAAACTCTGCAAAATAGGTTTATTTTAAAATTTGAACCAAATAAAGTTTGCCTTTATTGCATGAATTACATGCAGGTGAATACTATAAAAATACCTGTGCAGCATTTATATATAATTTATAAAATCTTCATAGCATAAAATAGCTGTGAATCAGAACAGAAATTTTACACATAAAGCTTCATGAGTGTCCCTGTCAAACTGTGCCTTTCTTGGGAGTAATTCCAATCCCCAGCTCAGATGCTCATCTTGCTGCCAAGGTTTTTCCCAATTTTGTGGTGTGGCCCCTCTGCAGGGCTCCAGTTGTGCACTGCACCAGTGTGTCATGCAGCACTCTTAACACAAGGGGTTTAAAGGTATTTTAAACCTGATGGCAGTGCTGCTGTGTTGTATGGGAGGGAGAGGGGCTGAGGATGGAAGCCCATGGCTGTGGTGGCCCGTGGGCCAGCACTCACCCAGGGGCAGGTGTGAGTGGCCATGTGCCCTGCTGAAAGGCTCGCTGGAGCTCTTTGCATGCACGTGTAAAGTCCACACAACCTGATATAAAACAGTATATCCACAGCCTGAGAAAATCTAAAAATGGTTGAAATTTCTGCCTGCTTTTCTTCTGGAGATTGGCAACCTGAGTTTAGAGTGGCACAGCTCTTTGATGTTCATGCCTTGCACTCCTCAGACAGAACTCCCAGCTACAGTTTTGGAATTGATTATGTTTTTTCCAGGCAGCCAATGGATGGCAAAGCACCTCCTTTACATTCTTCAGGTTCATTTTTCTCACAGCCAGGAAGACAAGTGGACACAGTTAGAAGCCTGGCCCTCACTGTACATTGTGCCAGGCAAGGCACAGGGGCCAGGCTTGAAGCTCTGCAGCAGTAGCACAGTACATTTTCCTAGCCAAGCAGACCATGTTCAGTGCTGTATTTCTCAACAGCTCATTGGTCCAACAGCTGAAATACATTGTTTTAAATAAGCAGCCTGAGTTACGGGGATGGCCTTCCTATGGACACGCCTCCCTGCTATTCTACAAGTGAACACACAGTGTTGCAGGATGCATGGAAGACCAACTGTGATGTTGTGCAGCAGCAGAAAATGATGGCATCTTATCATTGTCACACACTGTAGTCACCAGAGTCACTACTCTTCCACAATGCAGTTTATGAACTCTACTTGTCACCCCTACATGACAGGAAGGACTTTTTCCTTTCCCCTAGCCAGAGGAACTAATTCAGAGTTAAACAGTTTGAACTCAAGCCTCAGTGCTGTGACAATAACTCTGCTCAGTTGTTTTCAAGCAAAGGATCTTTTGGTGGAGGCTTTCTTATTAATATCCAAGGTAAATTTGTTGCAAATCACATTAAACATTTTGTGTTAGCTTTTCCTTCTCTTTTAAATTTTGGATTTGTTTTTTTTTTTAGACTGTAATAATGAGTAAAAACCATCCACACAGAACTAGCCTGGTCTGGCAGTGCCATCAGAAGACACTATGAGCTCTGCCCCATGATGGCACTTCGTTCTTGCCTGGTCACCTCTCCCCCCACCCTGCCAGCCACTTTTTCCCTGATGCCCCAAACGTGAGCCCTGCCTTGGCTTGCTCTACTTCTTCAGGAACAGCCCCACAGCCAGAGGCACAGCTCTGCTCCCCAGCAACCCCAACCCCACACCAAAACAGCCATTGCTACTGCTCTGGCAGGGATTTTGGCTGTGTGCTTGTCATATTTAGTTGCCTGGGCGAGGGGTGTCTAATTCTGGGACACAGTGGGGTCAGTGATATCTAACTCAAAGTTATCTGTGCACAGCCATTCCCATGACTCCTCCAAGTCAGATATTTCAGGCCAGTTGCTTTGTGTTTGTGTGGCAAGGGCATGGTAGTGGTGGGGGGTGGCTTATAAGGGTGACTTCTCTCAGAAGGTGCCAGAAGCTCCCCCTGTGTCCAATACGACCAATGCCAGCTGGCCTCCAGACAGATCCACTGCTGGTCAAGGCTGAGCCCATCAGTGACAGTAGCAGCACCTCTGGGATAACAGAATTGAGAAGGGAGGAAAAACCTGCACAACTGCAGGCAGAGAGAGGAGTGAAGATATGGGAGAGAAACAACTCTGCAGACATCATGATCACAGAAGGAAGAGGAAGAGGTGCTCTGGTGCCAGAGCAGAGACTCCCCTGCAGCCCATTGTGCAGCCCATGGTGAGGCAGCTGTGCCCCTGCAGCCCATGGAGGTCCAAGGGGAGGAGAGATCCACCTGCAATGAATGGAGGACCCCACTCTGGAGCAGCGTGATGCCCTAAGAAGGGTTTGAAGACCACACTGAAACAGGCTCCTGGGATGACTTTTGATCCCTCAGGGGACCCATGCCAGATGAAGAAGTGCAGCCCATGGAAAAATTCACATTGGGGAAATTTCTGATGAGCTGTCTTCTGTGGGAGGGACCTCATGCTGGAGCAGGGGAGGAGTATGAGGGGTCCTACCCCTGAGGAGGAAGGAGCAGCAGCATGTGATGAACTGACTGTAACCTCCATTCCCATTCCCCTGTGATGGTGGATAGGAGGAGGTAGAGACTTCAGGAGAGAAGTTGAGCCTAGAAAGAAGGGAGGGGTAGGTGGAAGGTGGTTGTAATGTTTGGTTTTATTTCTTATTATCCTACTCTGATTAGTTTATAATAAAATAAATTATTTCCCCAAGTCGAGTCTGTTTTGCCTGTGACAGTAAAACTGCTGAGTGATCTCTCCCTGCCCCTGTCTCGAGCCATGATCCTCTGGTTATATTTTCTCTCCCTGGAGAGAGGGGAGTGGTAGAGCAGCTTTGGTGAGCACCTGGCCTGCAGCCAGGGCCAGACCCATCACACCAGTGCAGAAAGGCACAAAACATTTTTTGGTCAAGTCACCAGCCTAGATTACCAGGTCTCTGAAGCTGTGGTGGCTCGGTGAGGAGGAGCTGTGCTACAGCAGTCCCAGCAGCTCGTGCAGCAGCGGCACAATCACGGTGGCCGTGAAGCCAACGGAGGAGTAGGTCACAAACTTATAGGGCACCTCAACTTCCAGGCGTCTCCGAGCTTCCAGGTCACGGATGGGGAACTTGTACCGATAGCCCAGCACGCCGAGGACCACACTCTTCATGAACCAGCGTGTCAGCAGGACAACCAAGATCCCCACGAAGAACCTGGCCAGCACAAACACCATTGTGCTGGCGGTCAGAGGAAATCCAGGCTGAATGCTTTCGCCGGTGTAGGCTGAAGCAGCGTACTGGTTGTTTAACCAAAATCCCACAGATGCTCCAGCAGCTGCTCCTAAGATCGTAGTGGTGTCTCCCCTGGTAGGGCTGTAATAGTCTAGTTTGGGGTAGTTGTAACACAAGACAAGAGGCACAACTATGGAAAACAGTGGGCAGAAGGGGCTGGTTAACAGCAAGTGATCTATTGTGTCCCACGCAGGATACAAGAGCACAAGCAACACAGCTGAAATCAGTGCACCTCCGATCACATCCTGTAAAGAAATCACATTTAAAAGGCTTTGTGAGACCTGGAAGGTAAACCAGGTACTTGGGTGATGATAAAAGACCAGCATCTATATTGGTGGAGCCCAGCATTGGAGGAATACCCTGAATCCAGTGATGCCATTATCCACGTGCAGGGACAACCTGAAGCCTGTGCTAAACAAAACATGACAACCTACGAACCCAACCTTAGCTTATGCATATGCATGTGTCTGTGGACACACATTCTCCTTCTCACCTGCTCTCATGTTTTGAGGGCATTCTCCACCTATGACCTTGGAAAAGGCACATGCACAACTCCATGTCAGGGACGACATTGCAGTGAGCTGCCTTCACACAAGCCTTTCCCTCCCATAATCCCACAAGCAATTTCATCACATCAGTGTGATCATCCCTTGTTTGCTTTGCATAAAGGGGGAGATGCTGTCCTTTGTCAGACAGGCTCCCATCCCAGAAACACAAGCTCCAGGGATGGAAAATGCAGAGCTGTGGGACGTAGTGGCTGTGTGCCATGGTTTCCGCCAGCAGTGGGAGGGAGGCACCTGCGGGCAGGGATACAGCAAGGAGAAATTTGTTGCCCAAGTCCCTGAAATCTGGCTTTCAGTACAGTGCCTGAAGCAAGCATATAGTTAAACCCTAATTTATTAACAGATGCAAATAAGGTGTTTTCAGAATTTGATTGTTGTCAGCCACAAAGCTGAGAAAGGAAGCAGCTCCTAACAAAAGCCATCTGTATGAGAGCAGCCAGGTAAAAAGCAATAAAACAAGTTTCCCTGTGCTGCCCCTCCAGTGTCACATAGAGGCTGCAGTGTTACCACAGCCACAAAATGCTCTGCAAGAGCTAAAATTAGTCACAGACAGAAATGTCCTAAGATTGTATCTTTTTCACGAGTCATGACAGCTGACTACTGCCATGCTTGGTCACAGTCTGAAAATTATTTATGTGAGCTTCACTTGGAGTTAGGCAGGAATGAGGGGACTTTTTCACAACAGAAATATTTAATGACATTCTGGTAAATGCATTACTCCTTATGGCTGAATTTCAGCTGTTTACAACTTCCATTAGATTCACAGCACATTTGGTTTTAAACAACTCCTACAGCCATTCTGCATATTCCTAATACAAATTTCCATTTATTCCCTTATCCAAAACATGAGGCTTGCCATGGAAACACAGAAATTTGGTCACAGATGTCCAGTATGTAAAATACCATGCTATTACATACCTTTAATTCACAGTAATTCATGTTTTGATGTCAATTCTTAGATGATACCTTTACACACAAAGCATGTTTTGGCCCAACACTAAGCAACTACCTCAACACAGAAGAGCTGGAGGATGCTCAGAAATCCCATCCCCACTCTGTACATCCATTTCTCACACAGATATTGTCCACCTAATGTTAGAAGAAAAAGTCCTCAATACCCCTCTACAGGTGATCAAGGAGCAAAACTGAAAAGCTGTTCACATGCTTTTCTATTCCAATTAAAGAAATGTAACCAAACATGAACATTTCCTCACAAAAGTTTTGCTCAGATTTACCCAGCTGACTCTAGCAGTTTCCAATTTGGTTGCAAACAGTCCCTATTTACAAACCTGATTAAAGTTTTCTGCATTTTGTTATCCTCCCATTCAGCCCCAGTACAGTAATGTGGCTCTTGGAAGTTTCAAGCAGGACCCAGACAATCAGCTCTGCCCCTGACCAGTGGCATTGTACCTGTGGTCTCCAAACTGGGGGCACAAAGCAACCCATGGGGCTGGGGGAGGGGAGAACATACTTTTTGCACTGCTCATAAATAAAATAAAACGTGCATTTCTAAAAAGTAGTGCTTATTTCATCATTACCCTATACTTGTTAATTTTGTGCGGTTTATAATGTATCAGTACAGTAGTACATGTATACAATTCATAAGTATATATATATATGTATGTATGTATATATATATGTATGTATGTATTTATAAGAGGCCAATGATTTATTCTGCTCTCCCCTATCCACAAATATCTGGGCTTCTCATTTTGGCAACTCCTCCCTGGAAGCTGCTGGAGAGCTCAGGACATGCCGTGGCTATCTGTGGTGGCTCCCTTCAGTCCTGGTGTGCATGGGCAGGTTTGATTTTTTGAACACCCAGAGGAGGTGGGCAAGATCCAGACCACCACTTACATTTAGCAGCGCAGAATTAATGATTCCCCCCTTGCCTGTGAAACCAAGGAGAAGATGGCAAGAGGAGGGACGGCTCCGATTTCTGCGAGAACAACTGCTTTGCGGGCTCTCCCTGCTGTGGCCCCGGAGCAGGACCGGAGTTTTCCCCGGGGGTGGAGCCGCTCTTAGCACGCCCAGGAAGCACATTCTTGTCTGTCTGCCTGTGTAAACAGATTAGTCTCTCGCCAAGCCCGCAATTATAAAGGAATTTTTAAATAAGGGCAGGCACGGATTTTGCTCAAGGTGCAGTACTACCTGCAAAATCTAAAACCTCCGGTTGCCTTGCTGGGATGCTCCAGCTCCCTGGGCACAGACAAGTCCTCCCCAGGCTCCAGCTACCTCCTGTAATGCCCCTCCACTGCCATGCAGCTCAGCCCTGCTCCCACACAGCGCCAAAGATCTGCTTCCCTGATATCGCCAATCAAGCAAAAAGAACACTTCTCCTATTCTGTCAGGTACACGGTCACTTACTGCCTGAGTTCCCTTACATTTCCGTTTATTGTGAGACACTACTCACGCTCCTGAACTCCACTCCTAAGGACTGTACTACACAATGTGTAAAGTACTGAGAATATGTTGAGTGTTTATCAGTTTTAAAATATTTAAGATAATTTCAGGATTAATGGTAGTATGAAAAAAACCTGAAATACGGCCCAGCAAAGGGTGGGAGCTTCAGAACACCTCCCACCATGGGAGGTGTAATCAGAAATAAATGCACCAACACTAAATGGGCTTATCTCAGGGAGGAAAAACCATTCAGGGTTTTTTGGTTATCAAAAGTGACCATGCTGGTCAGCACAGGACATTATTGCCTGTAACTCAGGGCAGTTGCAGTGCCAGAGAAGTTCTCACCACATCAGCTGTGGCTCTGGAGGGAATGAATGGCTTCAGCAGATGTGAGACAGGAAAACTTGTTTGCTGCATTGAGGCAGGGACCAAATATTGGGCCAGTGTTTTAAGATGGAAACCAAAGTAATATTTTCTAAAATACAACTCTCTGGAGGAAAAAGGCAAACAAATACAATTACCAGTCATATAATCTCCAATTGCTTTTTGCTTCTCAAAAATAACCCCTAAAAACTTACAGATTCATGTCTTCAAAATGTGTCCAATTTTTTTATTTTTTATTTTTTTTTACTTTGCCTTTTCCAGGTAACTCCAGATCCCCTCTTTACCAGGTCCTCAGACTCCATCATTTAAGATCCACAAGAAAGGACCCTGCATTTCTCCTGTTTTTCCACACACACAGGACACTCTGATGTTGAGGTGGTGGAGATGGGTGGTTGTAACTAAATTACCTGTCAGCAGTGCCAGTGCATTGCTGCCACCCCATTCCCTTGACTGGGTGATGCTCTCCTGCTAACAGCCCAGGCCATGGGTGTTTGTTCCCTTTTCCCTGAGCACAGTATTCATTCTGGTACAGCTGGAAGGGTGCAGATAGCTCCCATACCAGCTGAGTGCCTCTCCAGGAGGTCTTTATTGGTAATGTCTCTTCTAATGACATCACTGTGCTTTCTGATGCTACTCCTCATTCAAAAGCAAGGCCAGCAGTGCTGAAATACAAAGAGATTTGTAGAGCTGATTCTACAGCTCTGCAAGAAGATGCAATTCTCTCAGAAGGGAGATCCTGCGCTGGAGCTGCAGGAAAACACAATGCAATTGCCCTTGTCACTCCTCCTCAAACAGGAAAAAATCAAACCTGTTTGGTTCCTCAAACAGGAAAAATTCACTTACACCAAGTCCATGGATATTTGTTACCCATTCCTTTGCTTTACTAAAATGCAATGACCACTTAATACATTATTACATCCCTTCTATTAAGGCCTCAGTTAAAAACCCAGAGGCTCTTCCAGCTGATGTGCCTCAGCCCTGTAACATCACAGCTCAGGGCAGGAGCTGTCCCACCCGGGGTCAGAAACAGCTCTGAACTGCACTTCTTCCCCAAAGAACCATCCCTGCAGGTGGGACAGCAGAGCCAGTCATTGTGGGTGACAAGCTGCTGCAGAGGCACGGGTTGCATGATGGAGCTGGGCCTTTCCCCAGCTCCATCCCCACCACGGCACACACAGGATAAAGACCCCAGCCAAGTACATTTGCCCTTTTGAAAGGCAGCATTGCTCACACTTCAGCTAAGCAGCTTTTTAAAAAACTTTATTTTACAGCCCTTTTCTATCATGTCAAAAGCACAAAGGGCTTTTTCTTCTTTACCCGAAAATCCATCTAAATTTAGAGGGGTCTTTCATTATGATGGGTCAGCAAGGGAAGTATGCAAAGAATTTTTACTGATTGACTTAAGGTCAGTAGCCGAGAAAGGGTGCCTGCAGCTTCGATGGAAGATATTGTTTTGATCCACTGGGCCTGAAAGGGAAGTTCAAGCTATATTTTATAGCTAACCTTAATCTCATGAGGGCTCCTTTTCTTACAGTCATCAGGTCTCATTGCAAACGTAATTATTACTCGGTAAAAAAGATTCAATTACTTATGCATATGCAACCAACAACGCATATCAAACTCCAGTGAGGAAATAGCCAGAAGTTCTCAGCCGTATTTGGGAAGCTGGACCACCCCTCTGACCACCATACCTAACAGATCAATAAAGTTTCCTCTTGTCAGGAGAGAACCAACCATCACAGGCACGCTGAAATTTGTTCCTAAAGCAGCACTGACGTCTCTAAGCGACTGTGCCCAGCAAGTCTGTCGTATAAAGTCACAAATATTTCATCATTATTTTCAGACATAACATTTGCGCATCTCAGGCCCTCAAGAATTTACTTCCTTCCAGCTGAAAACAGGAAAGCTGTCGTTCTAGAGTGCCCTGTGCCTGTACGCTGCTGTCGGCCGGGCCCTCAAGGGCAGCTGCCATGCCACGCTTCCCGTGGTGACTCACGGAGCTGCAATTCCTGCCCGGCACTCCCCGGCCGAACCAGCCCCGGGTCCTCCTCGCCGAAAACACTGAGACTATTGCAACAAAGCGCTCCGCCAAGGAGCCGCGTCAGTTGCCCAAGCGCATTCCTGGCAATTAAAATTTCCAGAGGGGGAACCCCAATTGAGATGCCACCCTGAGCTCCCCCGGCTCCCAGCCCCGCGGCCTCCCCTCCCCGTGCCATAAGTCGCTGCCTGAGGACTCAAACAGCAATGGCCCCAGGGTTTCCTCACAGCTCCTCTGAACGCACGGCCCCACATTCCGCGGCGCAACTCATCCAGTCCCGTGGTGGCACGGCCAAGGCAGGTCGTACACCCCTGGAAGAGTGGGAGATGGGACCTGCTGCAGGAAAGCAGAGCTGGAGGCACATCCTTACCAGCACTGTGTGCATCCCTGTGTAGAGCCTGCTCAGACACACCAGCGTCGAAAACACAAACGCTGCCGCCAGGCCAAGCTCGGATGGATACTGTGAAAAGGAGAAAAAAAAAATTAAATACACCCATTAAACCAAGCAGCTGGACTGACATAAGGATCTTGTGCTGGGAAGAGCTGTTCTTCCCCCAAGAGATTACTGTGACCTGAGGCAAGGTCCCTCCTCCATCGACACACAACCCTGCTAGAAGGTCATTTCTTTACCTGTGCTGCCTACTTCTGGGAGATCTGGTCTCGCTGTGGAGAGCTCTGGGAAAGAGATGGTATTTGCAGAATTGTTCCCTACAATATCTAACTGCAGAAACCATGTTAGTGTTAAAGAGCCTAAGGAAAAAGGCACAGCATGTTGTACAAGCCATGCCTGAGGTAGCACTGCAGTCTCAGCTCGGCCAAGGGGATTGTGACAGCTGCCGAGTCTGACCAGAAGTGTGATCAATAGTCCTCGAGCAGTGGGCTGAGTGGGGAGAATCAATGTCTGGGCTGAAACCACAATCCAGCTATTAGAGCAGTAAGGACCACTCCTCCCCGTGACACTTGCAGGTTTAATTATCTTCTTATGAAGCTGTTTTTTGCTTAATACCCTCTCTGAATAGCCTAAAAACATGGAAAGTATTTAAATAAATCAACATTTAAAAATTGAAAACCCACATTTGGTAAAGAATAAACTTAACATATTAGCCCTTAATCCAGTCATTCAAACCCTGAAACTGAGTGGGCTGCTGGGCTTCTTTCAATCCTTAAGGGAGATTTTCCTCTAAAAAATAAACCAACTCAAAATATAAATAAATGCAATTAATTCATACAGTTTGACACAAAGTCTCCATCTTCTGCCAGAGGCTGACAACTGACCAGGGTGGCCGCAGGTCAGCACAAAAATGCTTCTGTGGAAATTCTAAGCATAACAGCTCTCTTCTGACCCTTTCCCCTGGCATACTCCAGCCCCCTGAATACAGAGCTCAAACCCAGCTGCAGATGTCACTCCCAGTTCATAAAACACTATTTTTCCTCATTTCTCTAAGCCTTTGGAGCATTTACACCCACTTGACTCCTCCCTCAGCAGGCAGCCTGGGAGCTAGTCCAGATCAGTAACTGATGATTAGGGCATCTTGAGAAGATAGCAGCATAATGTACTGGGAGATTTTTTCCGTCCTAATAGAGGCAATTAAACCATTTAATTATTTGACAGCAGCTTTATTGTTTCATGGCAGTTTCCAAGAAGCACAAGAGAGCCTGTGAAGAGCTGCGTGTCCTACTGGTCACTTGTGGATTGAGGAGGAGGTGATGCTGACCAGGTCTTATTGGCAGGTCTGACAAATATTCCCTCTTATGGCTCCCCATCCCACAGTCAAGCTGGTCTGGCCAGTTACCACACCGGGAGCAGGAGCCCTCTTGGTTACATGGGTTTATCCCCTGAGAGGGCTGAGAAACATTCTTAAATACAATGCAGCCAGGAAGTTATTATTGCTAGAGTACAGGAAACACAGGCTTGGATTCATTAAATGGAATGAAAATAATCATCATGGAGAAATGAGTTTCCAGGAAATAAACCTTTTAGGAAGATGATGAGGAAAAATGATGAGACTTCCCCAAGCAGCCCACAGCTCCAGTGCAGTGAAGTTGCTCTGACAAGCAGGCTTTCCAATCATGTTGTGTGCTGTTAGTCTAACAGGTTAGAGCCAGGGGATTTCCAAGGATGCTTTTCCTTTTATACACAATGTGACACAGAGTTCCTTTGTTTTCCCTGGGAGCCAGCATGTTGCGATGTGCAGCACTGACTTGGTGGGTATGGGGTGAGCACAAAATGCTGGCAGCCAGGCACCTTCCTTCTATGATCACCCCACATGCAAAAACACAGTGAACCCACCAAACCACACTAGGGCAGTGCAGCCTGCCAGCAGCTCTGAGAGGAATTCATGCAAAAAAAAAGGATATTTCCACTAAATTTCTTTTTGTGTCTATTATTGACCAGCTACAGGTAAGCACAGGGAAGAATACACATCTGTGAAAATAAATACAGAACTCCTCTGGAAGTAGCAACATCTTTGGATTTGCAAGCTTATGTGGCTTGCTGGAAGCAGACACTGGCTTTTTAAATGTATTTTCTTCTTCTTCTTCTGTTTTCTTTTTGTACCCTTACCTTGTACAGGTTCATGGTTGCAATGAAAAAGGAGAAGGAGATGGCTGTAGCTGCCATGGCGTGGGTGGATGGCATCCCATACTCTGCATTCGTCCTCATCTCCAGCTTCACGACAGGTGGTGACAGGGGCCGAGGCCACTTCAGGATGTCCTTGGAGACCTGGCCTATGTACATCACTATCTGGGGACAGGAAAGGCCACAGGGCTGTCAGTCAGCACAGGCAATCTCCATGCAGCCCACCCAAGAACCACCTGTATTTCTGTGCTTTTTCCAGCAGAATCCACCCCTCCAAGTGGAGAATTTATCCTGAATTATTAAAGGGGTTTCCATTAGCTCAGCCAGAGAAGGAAGTGGCGGTTTTGCTGCACTGTGTGGTAACCTGAGCAGAAGTGGGACCAAAAGGAGGGTTGGCTGATGAGATTCAGCAATACAGGACAGTGTGAGACAGGCAGCTGGCTCCCACCCCGTGCCAGGGAAGTTTAAGTTTCTTTCCTCTCCCTTACAACCCCTCTCCTCTAAAGAAAACAGCCAGAAGAGAAATTTTTCCACCCCCACCTGTGAATCAGTGCCTTGCCCAGCCGTGTCCAGCACCAGCTCCCCTCTCCCAGCAGCTCCCACTCCACCCACGGCAGCCGGTGCTGCAGGAGCCCTGCTGGGATGCACCACCCCTGTGGTTATTAAATGACAGCCTCGACGTCCTCGCAGAGGCAGCAGGGGCAAAACTGGACAAGTGACAGGAGGTATCAGTTCTCCTGCCTAACTCCCCAGTAAAAGGCTTTTATTCCCTGCTTGGGGCATCAGAAGTTTAAGCAAGGGCTGCATTTATTTGCTCCCGAGCACAGCAACACAGTGCTTTTAGGGGAAATGTCACATCCTCAGGTCAGCAAGGGAAGCAGAGGCAAGGGGCAATGCTGTACAGTATCCCTGGGAGGTGCTGCCCATCCAGCCATGCCCAGGGCATCCTTGGCTCCTCAGCACCCTCTTCCCAAAGGCAGCAGGCTCTCAGCATCCACAGTGAGGACATCTGAAAAAAGTTAACCAGACTGTCCCTGTAGGGTGTATTTGCTTTCTGTTCTAGCCCTCCTCCCTTTAGAAAATGTGGCCACACATAGGAAGAGGAGGCTGTTTAAAACAAAGTCAAGCAAACCTTTTTTTTTTAATACAAAAGTCAGGTTAACTGGTGTCTACTATGAAAGCTCAGTTGCTGTGTGAGACAGCTTGCTCTTCTGCTTCTCATGCTTCCACCACCAAAGGAGGGGGCTGAAAATAACATCCTTCCCTTGCTACTGGTGTTGGCCATATGCTGGAACAGCAACACAATCACCCACTGCCACATTTGTCACCAGGCACATTGCATTCCTCCCTCTCCCACCAGCCATTTAAAAAATGGTTTCACCTTAAAAGAAAGATGGCAGGATTCAGGATTCACAAGTCAGGACCAGGTAAATCCAGTTACATTCCTTCATCCTTCTCTCTACAGTAAAGCACAGGCCAGAGAGTGCTAGACTTACAGCCAGCACCAGGGCCTGGAAAAGTGCCTGCTAGTGCCTTTGCAGCCTTTATCCCTCATCACGTGAATCACGTTTTTGCCTTATTATCAGCAGCAGGTGGGACACACCTGGCTGCTCCTACAGGGAAGACAGTGAATACCCTGCCCCAGACTATTCACAGTAAACAAAGGCTCAAGGAACAAACATCTTTTAAAAACCTGCTGTGTGGGCTTATTTAGTTAATGCCATCAGTTTCCAAATGGATGCGGGCACATGTTTGGAAGTTAATTAAATTCCAGGGTTGAAAGAAAAATTACTCTCTCGGGTAGAACATAAAACATTGAGGCTGCCATTTGTGATAACATCTGAGAGGCAAGGTAGGATGAGCCAGTTTATCAGCAGTCCTCTATAATAATGACTTCCACTTGTGGAAGTATTATTAGCACTAGAACGTAAGAACATTGCAGAAAAGGAAATGAGTCATCTCAAAAATGAAGGCTATGCTAGGACTCCTGTGATGGTGAAAAACAGACTGAATGCTGGAGGTGGGATGGTTAAGTGGAAATACCAGGCATCCTCACACCATCCCCTTCCTGGCATCCCAGATTAAATTCTGACCCTTCTACTTCTTAGAAACACATGGCATAGACGGTAAGGAGAGGTGAGATGACCTTCATCAAACATGCAGAGGACTCCAGAATATGCTCAGACTGATCTCTGAAGGACCATGCCTTTGCCTTTATCTTATCTGAGTACCGTGCACATGGCTTTACACATACTGTCCTGGATTATGTGGCAGAAACAGCAGTTGTGGGTGGGGTAGAACACCCCCCAGCAGCTGAACTGGCAGGCTTCCTGAGACAATGACAGCAGGTGCACATTGCTAAAGGCCACCCTGCACAGGTGCTGCGTCACCTGTGTCACCTCAGTGTCACCTGCACCCCATGAACTGCACACAGCAGCTGGAGCTGCAGGGGCAGGGCACTGCCCAGGCTCTTTGCTCACAGCACGGTAAAGCAAAGAGTGCTCCTGCCAGACCTGCCTGCCCTGGGCAGTGGGGTGCCCTCCCTGTGGCACAGAACAGGGCAGGAGCAGCACTAGTGGGACCCATCCAGCAGTGCCCACCCCTGCCCTTGTCTCATGCACATCCATGTTTTCCCAATGCAATGAAAATGAACTCTTCCAGGTTAAATCCTTGGCACAAATGTAAGCAACAAGAAAACAAAAAACAAAAACAAACAAACAACCAAAACCAAAACAAACAAATAAAACAACCAAAAAATTGTAAGCAACTTAAACGCAAGACTTTCCTCAAACTCTGGTGCCACCACTACAGCTTGGCTGGCCTGTGCTGAGGGCAATAGACAGGAAGGACCCTTTACAGTAATTCAGGGCTCCAGGTGAAGGAAAGGCAAGGCTTTATTGCCACTTTGGGTGAACAGCATTACAATTTACTACACAAAGGCAATTGGCAGTTGCTATAGCAGCAAGACAGCCTCTGTAATCTTTTTCTGAGAGCTTCCTCTAAATTTGCTCTGAGTCATATATATGGTCTATCTCCAAAAATACTTCTTCACCTGAGCCTTTGCATTAGGATAAACAAGAACAAATCTGTCTTTGTATTTTAACAGATCTTGCTTTAGTGAACAACTACAGAACCAAATTTGAGGCATTAGCATCCACACAGGTGTGGATACCAATTCATTTGTTCCAACATCTGCAGGAGGTCCCTCTGGGGTGAGAGGCTGCTCCTCTCCTTCTGAGCATCTGTATGCCATGAAGTGACCTGTTTCCCTGACATTCCCATACCTCTGGTGTGTAAGTCAAGCATCTAAGAGGAGGCTTTTTTCACCTGCAGGTGTTGAATGACATTTGCAGTGGTTTCCCCTCACTCCTCACATGCATCACTCCCATGACAGGAAGCAAGAGCTCTGGGAGCAGATTTACCACCACGCGGAGCAGACAGACACAACTAAGCCAGTTCCCTGCGCAGAGGCATGGCAACACAGCCACAGAGTGCAGTTTCCCTTGTGGAACATTCCTGTGGCAGCTGCCCAGACCCTGAGCCTGGAAGGACTGAGGAAACATGCTCAGTGCTGCAGGTGTGCTGTGTGAGGACATCCTCCTTCATCCCTGCCTTGCTACCACCTCTGCACAGGATAGACACACCTGACCCTCCCACTGCCCTATGAAGGTCAGGAGGAGCAATTCTTTTGGTATTCTGTAATATTTCAGCTAACAAAGGAGAACCAGATCATATTTGTTTTCAACTTCTGATTTTGCAGCTGTCCTAATCTTCATTATTGATCTATTAAAAGGACAAGACAAAATTCTAGAGAAGACACACGATCAAATAGCATTGGCAGCTTCTTCCCTGAGACTCAGTGTGGCAGCCTGACATCGAATCTGCTGGTTTAGCTCGAAAATAGAAACTCTATAACCTGGCTCTAGAAACTCTGGCCTGCAGTAGTATATGTCATCTTCCCAGAAAAGAAATTCACAGTTTGAAAATGATGTTACTTTGTGTTTCCTTCACAAGCACTGTGCACTGATAGGAGTAACCAAACACATTGAAGAAAAAAAAAGAAGGATGCACTATTAATAAACATTTGCAGATTAGTCAAGCAGAAGTGAAGACTGTATGTGGTTGCTGAGGCAGGTGTGACTTTGATTTACCATACGGAAATTAAACCAAGCACCCAGCCTGCACTGATCTGTTCTCAGCATCCCCCAGGTAAGTGACCAGATAAACACTGCAGCAGATACCAGCTGTGACTGTGTCCCTGGAACATCACTTGGTTCAGAGTGAAAGAGGAACAGGGCAGGGAAGAGCATGTTCTTGTGGAGGTACTCCTCCTGCCCCCAAGTCAATGCCAAGAGCTAAGGCTTGGCTTCAGAAAAGCACACCTTGAAAGTCACTGAGCAGCACTCTTGGCCTCTTGCCCTGGCAGCAGCCCAGGTGGAGGAAGCCCTGCAGAGCAGAGGAGCCCCAGACACTGCCAGCCTGGGGCCCTGAGCCACCCTCAGATTGTGTCCTGCTCCCCATGCCCTCCTCAAGCACCGGGCTGCTCCCCATGTGCCAACACCAGCAGCAGGGATGGGATCCTCCTGGGGCACACACATCTTGTGGGAGGGGGTAGCTGGCTCTCCTAGAGCTCCAGGACCTGCCATTTCCAGCATGGGTATTGTTCCTCAGAAGATACATCAACCTTGTTCTGGCTGCACAGGAACTTTTCAGGCTTACCAAGGGTTTGGCCAGGGTCAGTGTGACATTCAAGGTCACATTCAGCTGCTGGGATGCTCAAACCCTTGTGCTGTCCCAGCCACCATGGCAGCAGCAAATCCAACGAGCAGGTCTCCAGCCCACCACATGCAACACAGCATTCACATCACAACAAAGGGCAGCAGGAGGCAGGGGGACAGGGAAGACACAGCATGGGCAGCTTCCTAAAAAAGTTTATGTGTGTGTGTGTGTGTGTGTGTGTGTGTGTGTGTGTATACATGTAAAAGGAAGGAGGACTTTATCTCAATTCAGGCTTCAGAAACACAAAACCGCAACAAGATTAGTAGAAACTCGAGCCTCCAGAAGCCCAACCAGCCAACACCCTAACACATTCACACCATCTTTAAAAGAAGCCTTTAGACAAAATCTATAAGGTAGTTGATTATCTTATGATGGGCATAGAGAAGGAAATTTGGGTCCAACCTCCAGGTAGCAGGGAAAAGTCCTGTCTCATTGATCTGGTTTGTCATCTAAAACTGGCAGACTCTTACACCTGGAAGTTCTATTGAAATACAAAAGGTTTCCAATTTAAACTTCACCTTACATGATTCACAGCCTGTCTCAGTTGTGAAAGCCTTACTGGCACTTTTTCTTCAAGGGTGGAGTACAGCTACCAGCTCTTTCAAAATTCCCTTTCAATCAACACTTTATCAACTTGCACACACCATTTATTTTTGTATTCTGACATGTAGTTACTTATGTGCCTGAATACAGTTTTACATGTTCTTGTGCAGTGCAACATTTGGTGCTTTAAAGAGCTTGGCTTTCAAGTGACTGTGTTTGTCAGCAGTTCCAGGCTTGTTTCGCTGAAGTGTTGCAAAGGCACTAAAACTAACAAGCACATAAGAATTGTTAAGCCCAAAGTTTGCTTCCAAGTGTGTTTTTAATCACCGCACAGCAATATCAGTGGCATCACAACTGCAGGTAAACTCTTGCTCATGAGGAAACTCTTGGTTACCCTGAGAGGGGGTTCATAGCTCATCATTGCTGAGCAACTAAGTGCTGACAGCCTTTAGAAAACTGTTCCTCTGAAAAGCAAGATGGAAAACTAAACTGCTATGGATTCACACCCAGGCTTGCTGAAGATGTCCCCACCCAGTGCTGCTCAGGGAGCCCCGAAGGGCACACACAGCCTGGCATCACCAGACAACCAAACTCTGCCTTCCTTCAGAGGTGCCACCTACCCCTGAGTCAGCAGCTTATCACTGCCACATGCCAAAAGCTTCCACACCTGCCCCAACAAAGTTTGCGCTGGTCAGCTCTTATGTACATTGCATAAATTAAAGTTTATAGCCTATAAAGAGGTGTGGCCTGAGGAAAATAAAAAAAAAAAAAAACAACCAAAAAAAATCAACCAAAAAAAAAAAAACCAACCCCAAAAAACCACCAAAAAAAACAGAAGAGATTTTTCAGACACAGCAAACTGAAACTGAATAGCAAACTGAAACAGTAAATACTTTTTTCCAGGTCTCTGCCTTTGAAATTCTGCACCAAAATAAAGATTTCGAACCTGAAGCAGTGCAAAAGGCAAAAACCAAACAAACAGAAACAAAGTGAGCTCTCACCTCTCGAGCTGAGATGTGCAGTAAATTTAAAGTACTTTTGGGGACTGTGTGAAGCTATTTTTCATCTCTGCACTTCCTGGCTGAGATTGCAAGAGTCACAGGCATCAAAGCCTTGCCTGTGCAATTTCAAGAGTGTTTACTTCAAGTTGCTGGAGAAGAGAAGCAAAGACACCAGGGTACCTTCATTACTGACTCAGCACCCTGCTCAGAGGTTTCATACAGTTATTTTCTCCATCTGTGCACAAAGGTAAAGGTAAAGCCTGCATACATACTCTGAATCCTCAGAGGCAAGGCCCCATGGAAGCACAATGGGCTGCTTTAAGCTGCCAAAGCATCTGGATGCAAAACCAGTCAGCATTTCCCACAGCCATCCACCTGAACAGAAAAGGACAAGCAGCTGGCTCTGGGGACCCAGGTCTGGGAAAGACATTCCAGGGTTCCAAGTCCACTCCTCTACTGCTGCTGAAATAAACTCTCTATAATTTTTCTTTCTGCCCTTCACCCTTCTAGAGCTATTTCACAACCTTTGGCTTCAACTGAAATTATTTATGACTGCCTTATGCATGTTTCTTCTTGTGACTGTAGTTTTATTTTAAGAAGCTCCTTCCTTCCCATGGTTTTTGCAGCCAGCCCCATTCTCTCTCCAACTTCATTTTGCTAGGGATTTATCTAAGCTTTCAGTCTCTGCTCAGAAAATAGTCTGTTCTTTAATCATGCCTGGCCCTGCTCCAATTTGAAATTATCTTTCTCAAATGGGGGTGACTGGCTCCGCATAAACTATTACAGATAAGATGGCAGGAAGTCTTTGTAAACAGCATTAATGCTGCTTTAATTTTTAAGGGAAGAAACTCACCTGATTCATCCTGGGACACCAACATTGTCATTTCCAACTTGCAGCAGAAACTTTCAGGTTTAAGTGGGAAACAGCACAAGAAGTACCACCCTCAGCACCACTTCTACTTCTCCAGAGCCACTCCTCGTGGCCAGTGGTGTCACCCTCTGTGTCACCAACATCCCTGCCAACCCTGTTCCCAACATATCCCTGTGTTTTGCCCCAGGCTCTTGAAAAAGTCATTGCTGGTCCACTCTCTCCGTGCTGAAGAGCTTCACTAACAACCTCTCCTCATCCTGAGCACCCTCTTTAAAGGGGAACTCTTCCTGCCTTTCCCTTAGGGCTCTCCCTTTGGTACCAGTTCCCTCGCCCAGATGGATAAGAGCCTTCTGCAGAATGTGCCTGGGTCCTGCAATTATCCCTTCATGCTCTTCCCAGCCCTCCACTCACAGCTGTTGGCAGAGACTATCAGGCTGCCTGGATTTTTACCGTCATCTAACACAGCTCTTCTCAGCCACACATCATCATCACACATTCAGAAGCATTTCTGAAAAACTCCATCACCAAAACTCTCCAATGTAGTTAAAAGCACAGCTCTGTCCCACTAACACCTTGGTGTTTCCAAGGCAGATAAGCCAAATGTCACATCTTGACCATGGCATGTGGTCAGGCTGGACAGGGCTTGGAGCAACCTGGTCTGGTGGAAGCTGTCCCTGCCCACAGCAGGGGGCATGTAAGTGGGGGGTTTTTAAGGTCCCTTCCACCCAAGCCATTCTGTGCTTTTGTGACTCTGTTAGACAGACCAACACCAGCACCAGGAGTGCCAGTCCCTGCTCACCAGCAAGAGACCCTCCCAGCTGAGCATGCCACAGCATTAACACACACATTGCCACAACATGGCCTGCCCAGACATTTTTAGCCATTTCACAATTACATATAATTAACGTTTTAAAAATTAAGATTGTTACAAGCTCATGTATTTAAAAGTTCCCCCTTTTCAGTATAAAGTGCAACTCCACAACTCAGTAAGTGAAAAATAATATTAATTATCATAATATCAGATGCTTGAACATTCTAATTAAGTCAGACGAGATCTGGCCAATACTCAGATGATTTCCTTTCAAGGCAAACGCAAGGCAAGTCTACAGAAATGCATGTAAAGAACTCCAAAGGCTCGGTTTTTTGAGCAGTATGCAAACCCAGAAGGCAATGACTACCAATTTTCATCTTCTGTGGCACATTTCCAGAAGCTGTAGGTGTACTCCTGGCCAAAACCCAGCTCTAGTTATACTGTGTCCACCTACTTCTAAGTTTCATCTGCAAGTTATTTTTCATGTTCTCTTTATAAAATGTATTGACTAAGGTTACTGGCACAGAGCAACTGATGTCTTCTGTCCAAGACCAGGTGTATTTCAAGTGTATGACCCAATTCAAGTTGGTTTTATTATTTCTTATTGTATTATTTGGTCAAAAGACAAAATATTATAAACCAGAATTGACTAGATCACGGAGAAGCTTCATTGTACAGAAATAAACTTGGATATCATATTAAAGTTTTTACCAAGCTTCAGTTTCTTAAATCAGTGTAGACTGATAACTAAACCTCCAGGCTCTACCACCTGGCAGAGGTGCTCCCTACCTCCCTTCTCTGTTCTAAAATGGTTTTATTTGGGCAGAAATATCTGATCAATACCAAGATGAGCAATGGCAGAGACAAAACAGCCATTCCTGACCTAAAGTGCCTGGTTATCTCCTGTTTTTTCAGAGCTACAATGGAAATACATTATTCTGGATACCCCAAACACACACTGAAACAATGCTGAAGTCACTTAATTTCTGAATACTCTCATATTAATAAAAATCAATGCTTTCAAGTCTTAGCCTTCAACAGACAATCTGATCTTTCCCCCTCATGTGACTGCAGAAACACCCTGCTTATTCCTCTGCAGCTTGCATATTCCCCTTATTATCAGGTTTATAGTAATTTCAACCAAGCCAGAACTACATGAAATTGCACAGAAGAAATGAGAATAAGAGAAAGATTTCCTAAAGTGATGGAAAATCATCCCTGAAATACTATGATGGGTTGGGAAGGAAGTGTTTTCCCAACTGCTCTGTGCAAACTGTATCAAAAGCAGCTCAGTCAGTGATTGTGCTGAAAAAAAGTCAGTCCGAGATGTGGCAGAGATGAAGAAACCCTGAGTCAGATGATGCCTCTCGCCTCCTCTCTCAGTATTGCAATGCCTTTACTTCCTAAACACAAGCTACACATGAGTAGTGTTGGTGCTTCTTTTGTTTGAAGGGATTTTGTTTCTTTGAAGGGTTGTTCTTGTTCTTAAATATTCATTTACTATGGATACAGAAATAAAGTTTAAATTAATCCCAGAAATACTTACAGACCAAACAATTATCATTCTTCTAGACACAGAGTGATCTATATTCCAGTAGGTAAATGGAAGGAAAGTGATATAAAAAATCTCTTCACCCAAAGCAGCTGAAAACTTGAACAAGTAGTAGTAGAAGTAGTTCTTCACAATATACTTCTGTGTGCAACCCTGAAAATGAGAGAATTTTATCATTTTAGTGAAGTAGAAAATAAAACAAACACTTAAAATATTATAAGTCCTACAGTTCCCAGTCCTTAAACCAAACAGTTTGTTATAAAAAGTGTCAAGAAATGAAGTTCAATTTTTATACTAGAATTAAGATTGTAGTGATAGCACAGCTACGTTTCCTGCAGAGCAGAAATCTATTCAGACTAAGGTAGCAGTCACATGGACAAAGACTTTCAGGAGATGGGACCAGCCTTTCCTCCAGGGTAATCAGGTGTATTCTATTAAAGGTATTGACGAGCTAAGTTTGAAATTTCTACATCAGTAGAGAGAGCCACCACTCCTTTCACTGGAAATGCATTTTCAGCTGAAAAACTTAAACTGCAATTGCTGAACTACTTCATTTAAAATTTGTAGTCCCTGAAATTTGCTGCCAGGTGCCACTGACAGCAGCCCTCAACACTGAGATCTCCATGTGCCTCCAGCCCCAAGCTCCTGGTCGCAGGTTCTCTTGGGATCACCCCACACAGAGGTGCCACAGCTGGAAAATTCAGCTCCTACGTGGGACTGGGCTCAGTAATCACAGCTGCACCCACAGATCCAGGGGAACACAAGGCTCTGAGTGGGCAGAGAAAAGAGCTGCACCTGTCACCATCAGATTTGCACTCCATTTCTAAGTAACAACCATGTGGTTGTCTTTTTAAGCATTACCAGTAGATACATTGCAAACAGTGATTTTAGCACTTTTTTATTCATTTTATTTAGCATGAAATTTCATTCAGTCCCTGGATTTGGCAGCCAGATGATTCCATTAGATGGGCCCTACCTAACATGCTTGTTTTCCCTGTTCCAAAAGGTGACACGCAGCCCCCCCAGAGCTGGGAAGCCACACAACAGCACACATTGTTTAGGCCATGACTTTGGCCACTTGTTCAATGTGTCTAGAAAAGGTTTGTTGCTGCTGCTGCTGCCACTTGAGACTAGGACACCACTAAGAAGTCTCACTCTGTTTGCAGGAGCAATGGGCAGGTGAATCACATTTTGTAGGTACACCTGTCACTTCAGGAAATAATGAGAGAGAGAGAGAGAGAGAGAGAGAGAGAGAGAGAGAGAGAGAGAGAGAGAGAGAGAGAGATTATGTAAATACAAGATGAAAGAACTTCCTAAAGATGAGAACTGAGAAGGGATCATCACTAAGTGTGTCTAAGTTTGGCAAAACTCTCCAGTTAAGAAAAACTGTTATGCTTGGAGCCGGCTGTGTAACTAGTTTACTAAAGAGAAACTCTCATCCTGCGTGCTAGTGAGAAAACAAAAATTGTCTAAGGAGTCTTGACATGCACTGTGACTCATTGCAAAAACCATTAGAAGTTTCAGTCTCTTCATCTGCTTTTAATGCAGAGATGAGGCAAACTGCACGGAGATGACAAAAGCAAGATGGAAAGAACTTGCATCCATTCAACTGTTATAAAAAACCCCACAACTTGAATTGGTTTTTGCACCGATAAACAGAAAAGATGAGTCAACATTTTTTGAAATGCCAGAGTCAGTGGAGTGGTCCCCCGTCTATCGGTCACAGATGAGTTACTGGCATCCCTCTAGGACAACAGCTCTGTGCTGTGGCTGGCTGCATGACAGAGCAATCAGTCTGACTGTCTCATCTGCCACTTAGAAAACACCCCCAGTGCAATTAGCAACTCCAATGCTTCTGTCTGAGCTCCTGAAACTGCATCTGGTGACACTTAACACGGCCCCACAGAAAGCCCTCTACTGGCACCACCGACTCCTCACTTAAGCATTAATCTCCAAGGTATTGGGAATTATGTTCTTGTGTGCTTTAGCTCAGAGAGGATCAGACACCTCCCTAAGGTAATGCTTTTATACTTGCAGCCTCATGGGATGAGGGATAAAACTCTCTAATTCCAGTAAGTGTTTTGTGGGGAAAAGTATGGTTTGTCAGGTTCTAAAAGAAATGAGGAGTTAAAAAATATTCCCAGGCTGAACACAAGTCCAAGTCCTTCCACATGATTCTTAAAACCCTTTTTTCTTTTGTTTTTTCTCCCATTCCTTTTCTATCAGAAATCACACACACACATTTGGTTGGGGTTTTGTCACCTTTATTTTTTTTACTCTACACCAGCAGTAGTGCAGAGCCAATGTGTGGCAGGGGACAAACAGAGCCTGTCTGTGACATGATGCTAGCAGCCACATGTCAGGCACACAGAGTGCCACAGAATCACTCCTCTTGATGCTTGGTAGTGCATGGCAGTAAAGTGATGTTTGCACTTATTGTGACCCCAAGGCACTGTAAGTACAGCAAGCCTCCTCCATGCACCTTCAGACTGCAGTTAGCTCACATTTACTACCTACACCCGCTATTTCTGCAGAAAGCAAAGAGTGCAGTGCTTTGTGAAGTGTTTTCCCTTTTTATTCTCATTCTAGCCCCAGTGCAGAAAAATCCATTATTTGTGTTAACATCTTCTAACATTCCCAGAAATTTATTCAATCTCTAATTTTAAATAACTCCTATCTTTAGACTTGGTTATTCTTAATGCACTGCAGTGACCTGATGCCTTCCACAATGCCTGAAGCCCTTTCAGCAAATCAGCCCTTCCATCCATCTCCATTGCTATTCAGTCTGGATCAGAGAGGTTTTAATGGGCAGCAATTAAGGCTGTAGATAAAGTCAGAATTTTTAGAGCATTTCAGAAGCAATGATGTAATAAGCCTCAACATGCAAAGACACAGAAGACAGGTAATTTCACAAAAATGACCCTTCCCATCAACTGTAGAATATCTATTTTGAAAAACCTCAAGTGCTCAGACTACAAGAAACTCTAATGGATGTATGAGTCTCCATAAATGAACAGAAAATGGCTATTGCAGGTCATCCCACACTTGCAGTCTCTGCACAGGGGTGGGTGACCCATGCCAGGTGCTGCCACAGCACCCACCCAACCTCCCTGGAGCATGGGAGCATCCCCAAAATGTTCCTGCAGGGCAAACCAACACCCTGGTGGCTCTGGGGTTACAATAGCACACAATGACACAGCATAGGAGGAATCCGTCATTTTAGAAAGGATGTATATATGTAGTATTTAGCCTTCAAAGCTGAAGCAAAGGAACAGCAGCTGAGCCGCTAACATAATAGATTAAAAATGTATTTTTAGGCGGAAAAAGAAAAAAAAAAAAAGTAGTTGTGCAAAGATACTACTCCTTGCAATTCCTCTGGAAGATCTCTTGTCAGAGAGCAAAACAGGCCCCAGCTTTTCCTGCCCTGTCTCTAGAGACAAGCTGTGCAGCATCAGACTTCTAAGGCTCAGAGTCTGACCCAGAGATCCCATTAACCAACACTCTGTTCTCAGCTCTCAATTACTTTGGATCTTTCAGAAGATGTACATGTTTAATTGAAGTTCTTAAAGTCCCTTTGCTCCCCTTCCAACAGCATTGCCTTGCAAAAGATTAGGAGTTTCCCTCCCAAAGTCCCTAATTAACACATTACATACTTTTTACTTTAAGGTTTTTTAATGCAGTAAAATAAAAAAGGGCTCTAAATTTAGAGAAGCCATGAAAAATCAGGCACAAAAGAAAAAAAAAAATTCCAGTCTAGATGTTGCTGTACACCAAGACAATATAAATCAGACAATTCACCCCCACAGGGCTGTACAGTTTACAGTAAAACCAGTGGGGGAAAGCCTTCTGTACTGGGGTACTCTCCATAAGCAGTTTTACATCACTTTAGGTTTCTTAACTGTACCAAGTTAAAAAAGGAGCTTATCAAGTCACAACAACAACAAAAAGATTAGAGACTGGTAATTAGATTTGGAAAAATAAGAAAAAGCAAACCCCATGTTTATCAAAGGCTTCTTCTATCCGGCTGCACAGCTGCACATCAAACACACTGAGTTTCCTGAAGATCCAACAAGCAGCCAAAGACAGCCATTAACTCCCCAGCACCTATGCATTCACCTGACCTGGGAGCACCAACACTGCAACCCGTTGCTCCCAGAGGAAGGAATGGGGTGGCCAGGGAGCAGGGGCTGTGCCCAGAGGGAGATCCTGGTGTGGCCATGAGCCCCTCGCTGTGTGCACAGCACCCATGGTAGGGTGCAGGAGCAATACAGAGCCATGGAAGGAATTGCAGAGCTGTCAGGAGACAGCAGGGGCAGGACAACAGCACGTGGAGCCCACAAACTACACACAGGGAGCCCCAAGGCATCAAAAATACACCTGACCAAGCTCATACATGTATGCAGCTTCCCGCTCTGTTTAAGTGATTTAAAACAAGTAATAATTTTTTTAGCCTCTGTAGAACACGAGGCAGCCAGTTTTCAATAGCTGTCCAGGTTTACAGAGCGTTGTTGGGGGGAAACCTAGAGCCATCCAAAACCTCAGAAGCGTGGAGATAGAGACAAACAGAAGTCACAAGAAAATCTTCCTTAAATGTCATAAAATTTTGTCCGGTTCTGCTGTTGGCACCAGGTCCTTGTTGACCAGCACACAGAGGACACATCCAGCTCCCAGATGTTGTGCAGGCAGAGACAGCAGCAGGCACTGCTGGCCTAATGAGCAGGGATGTGGCCTGGAACCATCAGCTGATGCAGAGACAAGACAACCCTTGCATGAGACCTAACAATGCTCAAGCTTCTAGCCAGAGTCACGGCACTCTGAGTGGTCTCAGGTAAAGAGCCAGTGGGGAGCCTAAAAATCAGGCAGAATCCTGGTAGTATTTCAGCATTTTTTTAGCTCATTCCAAAAGGCCATTAGATAAAAGTCTCAGCAAGGTACAATAGAAAAGCTGCACAGCCAACAGAAGCAGGGATGGCTGGAAGCAGTCAGGCTGAAAGGGGATGTGCTTTGCCAGACCAAAGGCTGAGACCACCCAGACAGACAATGGGAAAGGTCTCCCACCAGTGCTGTCAGCCTGGGCACAATGCTCATCCAGTCACCACATCTTACATCAGTATGTGTTCAGCCAAAGTCTCCCCTTCAGCCTGTAAAGGATGGTCAGCTGAGAGATACACATATCTGCACATCAACACACACCCAGCACACTGAAGCTGGAATGGGTCCAGAACACAGTTAAGACACTTCAGTTTATGTGTGAATATTTCATTTTTTAATCTTTGTATTCTTTCCCTTCCACTCTGGTTAGTAGTTGGGAAATAGACTGAATTACAGGTTTTATTTCTGTACCTTGCTCTAGAAGTAACATGATTAGCCTCCTTCCTTGTGCTGGAGGGACACACACAGAAGTAACAGAATCGGCCAAGCCATTTAAATATAAAGTGGAATAACAGAAGACTAGAGTTGACAGAGCATTTTTTAGGCAATTAATAGGAAGAATCAAGGAAGGAAAAATTGATTATGTTGTCTTTCTTAAAAAAAAGCTGTCTTAAAGAAACCAAAGTAAGTCTCTTTCAGATAGAAAGGGGAGGAGGCTGAGATTACTTGTGAAAGACCAAGCCTGCAGTCACTGGAAAGGACAGCCTCACATTTCCTGACAGACAGCCTAAACCAAGGCTGGTCCAGCTTGTCCACCAAGGATGGATGGCTTACACTCCCACCACCCTGGTGGAAGTCTGTCTAACCTGTCCTTACCAAACCAAAGGTGGAAACTCCACTGCTTGCTCCAGGCAATCTCCAAGTGCTTTGCTCTCCTGCCACTTAGCCTGAAACTTTCTTGCTGACATTGAAACCTATGGCTATTTTCTTATCTACTGCAGACAAGGAACAAATTGTTTCCTTCCTGTGAAGGCTGACACAGGAGAAGGTTGCAATAAGCATTCAAAAATGACATAACTGTCCTCTCTTCCACTCCCTAATCACCCAGTAATTCTTACAGGGGGTACTGAGCATTTTCCAGACACAGCTCTAACATGCCTCTCTTGAATTACAGAGCCCAAAGATCAGATGGGACACTTCAGCAATGGTGAAGGAACAGTCCTGCACTATGTCATTCATTTTGTGGGCAGCTTTCAGAGGTTTGTCACCATTGAACCACGTCAAACCTGTGATTTCAAACAACTTTTTTTTCTCCATGAAATGTCTACCACATATATAGTTCCATTCTACAGTTGAGGCTACACCTGCTTCTTCAATAAGTATCTGCACCTATTGAAGTCAATTTTCAACCATACCTTCAGCTTGACAAGACTATTTGACTTCTGTTCTCATCCTCCAGCTTAACTGCACCTTCTTCTGAATCCTTCTCACAGGCATCATGCCTCTCACACCTACGTTTCCATCTAGTGATTTCCACATGGTCACGGAACCTGTTCTGAAGACTCTCATCACTTTCCATCAAAAGATGTCCATTGTGGCACTCAAACTCTCAGGCCATTTCACTTCCTATATTCCCTTCTTAGCAGACGCCCGGAGAGCTGACATCCACAATTCAGAGAATCATAGAATAGTTTGGGCTGGAAGGGGACCTTTAAAGATCATCTAGTCACACCTCAAAACTACCAGCTCATATACTTTGAAGCTTTTGCTTGTTGCTATTAAAAAGGCAAGATGGTCTGACCTTCCTCCACACAGTGATGTCATGGGATCAGTTATGTTTCACCCCTTTTCTTGCAGTTTAATTTTGAGGAACTCCAATAGGTCTACCTTCCACCATGATTTTCAGGGTTTTGAGCACACACCTGAAAGCACCTTTCCAATATGGAAGGTAACACCTGTGCATTTATTTCCTTGCCTGCTCTATACAGAAAACTGTTCCTCTCATGGTCATTCCAGCTGCTGGAGTAACTCCCCAGAAGCCCAGTTCTGACACTTTTGTTATGAATCACTGATGTGTGTTGGCAGCATTTTTCTGCCAAGAAAGCTGCACAACACCAGCATAAATAGGGCTGTGCACTTCTCCTCCTTGATGAGCTCACCTCCTTCATTCCCTGAACCCTGCCTTGCCAGGCAAAGGTTGGGCAGGTTGGACATGGCTGTTTCAGCTGCCCTGACAGATGTGGTGGGTAAGCCTCTCATGCACTTCAGCATCCTCCCACATTCCAGGAAGAACTGGCCAATTTGTGCAATACGACAACAAGAGGGCAAGAGAGGCAGGTGAGGGAAGGGCAGAAGGAAAAGGCTTCCTTCCTCCCCATTTTACAGTGGAAGAACAGGTTTATTTAATTGCATTTTAATTTACGAGAATTAGACTGCAATTTTGTGGGGTGCAACACTGAGCCTGCACCTGGAAATGTCTGAGGAAGGTATTTTAAGGATTAGGTAGCATCAGTGTCTGTGGACAGAGGGAGGAAAAGGCAAGTTAAGAAACAGAGAAAGGAAATTATAGGCAGCTCAGGAAGATGGGGATTCCAGCTTCAAAACAGATATCAGATTCCTCTGACACTTACTGTACTTCATATTTCCTAAGGTACAGTATTACTAAAGCTGTTTATGGGTAGAAGGATGCGCCACAAGACAGCAGTTTTCCAGCAGCTCAGCATTAGATGGTCACCCTGCCCACACCCCCACCCATCTCCCTTCAAGCACCACCATCTCTTAGTTTTGACTTGCTGCCAAAACCAAATGAGTCAGGGTTACTAGGGCCTGCGTGGCTGCTGGATACCCAAGGTGTTCTGCAGAGATACTGAGGAGGAGGAATGGGAAGACTCTCACACACTTTTGCTCCAGCACACCAGGTTTGAGGAGATCCTCAAGAGAAGCTTAACTTAATCTAACCTAATCCAACCCAACAGAGGCTTGCAGGAATGGCCAACGACCACGGAGAACCAGTACTTCACTGCTACATTTCTTTTCAGAGCAAAAAGCTTGTTCTCACGTTAAGATTTTATTTTAGAAATTAACTATAGCCTGGAACTTTGACACCATAGTTTAATCACTTATTTCTACACAGCAGCATCATGAATCCAGTAAGCTAATTTTGCACAAAGATTAGTTCCATGGCAGAGGTCTGTTCTGAGAGGCTCAGAGCAGCAGGGCTTCTGGAACACAGAGTAACACCATACTGTTTTCAGACAACTGAACTATTTGCTTTAATCTCTTACAATCAGGCACCAGCACAGGGTGAAGTGACTTCTTTGCCAGCAGACAGTTCCAGGATTCAAGTCAAAGAGCAGTTTCCTGAGGTAGAGCTTTGGGTTAAGTACCATCACAAATACACAGGTGCCATGTGCTAAATTGTGCCATTGTGCCATGTGCCTTGTCCATGTGCTCCCAAAAGGCACAGATCTAAGGAGGGAGGGATGTGTTCAAACTGTGGCTGTGGCGAGGCACATGGGAGGACACCTCAGCAGCCAGCCCACCCCTGGGAGGAGAGCTGCAGATAAGATCTTCTTAATTCACTTGCTGCCTCATTATTAGTTGCAATTAGTGCAGGCCATGCCGATGTCAGCTCTGTTTCCGATGGAGAAACACTCAAGGAGACCAACATGTAACCTGATGTTGCCGAGTGCTGCTCCAAGGCCTGGATCTCCTACTCCACTGAATGAGCCCCTCTGTGGCTACAGCCCCCTTGGCACTGCCTCAGCCAGCAGTGCTTGGCACAGCCCTGGTGGCACTTTTTGGCAGGTGCCTGCAAGCTTTAATACTTCAGTCCATGCCAGTTCAAATTCACCCTGGCACCTCACACCTGCAGGTGACATGGGTGTCAGCTGTCCTTCTGTAAGGACTCCCTTCTCCCTAAAGCTTGCTTTCAGTCTTTTGCTTGCTCTGCTCTTTGCTTCATGCCACAGATCCTGGTGGGTGGGCTGTGTATTTGTCAGGGAACATGTTCCTCACTGCTAATGCCTCTGGGCCCTTTCCCACTGCAAACATCCAGGCTTTTCTCTTGTGGCACAGCTGAGGTGTCTGACATTGACTCCTCCCGTAAAATTAAGTAGGCCAACACTCTCACTTTGCAAAGAGAAATGGCAGTGGGGAACACTAAATGGAATACACCTCAAACTGGTTGACTTAAGTAAGCAGTTATAATTTCATCCAGTGGAACAAGCTGCAGAGGGGATAAAAATGACCTGGCCTAGGGTGATAGTGACCACTTCCTGTGTGCCAGAACCCACAGGCTCAGGGAACCCCATTAACAGTGGTTTGCAACTGCCAGCTGTCTTCAAACCGAAGGATTAAACGTATTTCTTATTTTTTTATATCTAGTAATAAATATTCCAATATTTAGTAATTAAATAAATAAATCAGCAATTTAGCTCCATATTAAAGCATTCACAGTCCTCTACATCTAGACCAATAGAAGTTTACCTCGGGAAAGTAAGTTGCAGGTGCTAATCCAAACTGGACTGATAAGAAACCCTTTAATGCAGGAAAATGAACATACATTTTAAATAAAAATTTCCTGGTTTAGACAACACTACCTGTACCCTCTAGACCTCAGATTTACTTGCCATAGCAGTCATTAGTCACCTTCCACTGCCCAGATGACCCATACACATTCCCTGCAGAGCATAAAAACAAGATAAATTGAAAGAACTGGCTGTCCAAAGGAGTTTTCCAGAACACATTTTCTCTGGCTTCTTGTCTGTTAAATCTACTCCTGTTCTCCAGAGACCCAAACAAGAAAAATGACAGCAGATTAACTTTTATTATTCTGGTTGATATCTGAGCTAATGGCCCAAGACACTCAGCAGAATTATAAAGCAGTAAGTGGCTCACCTCCAAGCACTGGAATTAATCCTAGGATCCTGACAGCTCCTCATTATGAGGTCCAGTGGCCTCCAAAAAGATGAGTCAGGCTTCGAGCCAGGAAGCACTGAGTCATGAAGCACATCATCATCATCATCATCATCATCATCGGTGTAAGGACCCAGGCTGCCAGCACAGCCCCTCATGTGCCCCTGTGCCTGCACCCGCTCCCAGCAGCAGGCACCACACAGGGTATCTATTGCAATCAGCAAAGCTTCACAAAATTCTCTTAGCTCCAGGTGTTTCTGCAGAAAGATCCTGAAGATGAGATGGTAACAAACAGCACACACCTGTCTCTGCAGCCTGTTCTGCAGAGGGGATGCAAGGCTGCTCCCTGAGGAGAGGCAAACCCAGTGCTAACAGATCCTCACAGGGCTGCCACACGCTACCTGAATCTTGGATGTGACTCTGCTGTCATCTTCCAAAGGACTGTCACTCAGGGCTGGCCAAAACCCTCCGATGAAACCATCTCATTCATCTAGATTAACACTATCCCTTCCTGGCTGCTTAAACCTCAAACCAAGACCTGGACACGTGCAGGATGGTCAAGCTCCCAGGGCAGCCACAGCAGGTGGGGAGATCCAAACACGGAGCACCAGAGCACGGGAGCAGTGCTGGGGAATGTGAGCCCTGTGCTCAGCCCATTGAAACAAGACACTGGATCTCACGTTTCCCCAGCTGCAGCTCCAGACTGAGGAGCTTCCAAAAGTTCAGCTGTATTCTCTAGGGGGACAAAGTGTTAGCACTTGAGGCAGAAATGCCTTGCTGCCTCTTCTCGCAGCGCTTGTGGGCTTTTTCGCGGGCTAGCCTCTCCTGCTGAACCTACCTCAGCTACCGCCAACTTACTGCTGCAGGGAAAGAGAAACAACATGAAACAAAGTAAGCCTGCAAAGCAATTTTAAAAGAAAAAGCAAGACTCTGAGGCTGACTCAAAAATCTATTGCAAGGGACCACCACAGAAGAGAGACCTTGACTCAGGGCTCTAGAGCAAGCATGCTTCAAGTGACCAGCCATCCCATCAAATCAAAACCAGTATTTTCACCTATATCTTTCAAGTAATTGACCACATTTTTGGGGTCTGTAATACATCTGAGATGCACGTGCAGTTTGTACCTACCTTCTCTGTTTCTGTTACCATCACCTGGCTGTTACTCTGGTTATTATCCTCCTCACCTACGGCATGAGCAAGAACCATACAATCACTAAACATCATCAGGCAGTTTGTAAACATTGTGCCAGTTGGGAGCAGTTCTGACAGTTAAGGAATAACTACAGTGTAAACATGAACTGTACTCTCTCAAAGGCAGGAAGACAGATCTCGAGATGATAAAGCATCTGGGAAAGGAAGAGGGGAGAAAGACAAACAAATCTCTACAAAGAACTTTGACTAGAAGGTTGTTTTTCTCCTTTGTACTCTTTCATTCAGGCTATCAATTTCAGGAGCAAAAGTCCACCAGATTAGAGATAAACAAAGCTCCACTTTTTAAACAGATGTAGCCTTTTTTTGGCCCCTCACAGAACACCAACTTCAGGTAGTAAGTTGGTGTTTTTAAGAACATGGCTTGAGGGTTTCCTACAAAGCCTCAGGAAAAGATACCTTTTAGCTGTTCCAGAAATAAATTCCTTGTGAAACAAACTAATAATAGAAAGCAGTACAGAAAAGAAATTAGTATTAGCCAGAGACAGGATAATTACAAGGCGTTCTCTTGTCTTCTCTAGTAATAAACCCAGTTTCTCCACTAAAAGCCCACGTATTCAGTGTGTAGTCCAAGCCAGGATCTAAACCCAGTTAGTGTGTTGGACTAGCACCATTCTGCATCATCCACAGGCACCAGAGTTTCCATTTGCGGTACTAAAAAGTGATTCTAAATGATCTGCTAACCAAGGAACATCAAGAACATGGGCTAGGTAACTAATTCAATATTTAAGAAACACATGCACCCACAGCAGTCATGTCTAAGCATTTCATTCCTTGTCTCACCTCATGGCAACTCCTGTGGGGCAGGCAGGATTGATTTACAAAGATTTAGACACACAGCCACTCATGCTGCTGCTGGCCACTGTAGTCAGGCCTTGTGGCTTTGTTTTAAACACACATTTAAACTCCAGCTTATGGGTAAATGAAGATGATGTTGAATTGCAAGCAGCACTCCTGACACAAATATATCCAATAATTAAAAGCCTCCTTCTTCCAGGGGAAGAGCTGTTCTGTCTTTTTACCCATTTGAGACATCCTCTCTCCTCTCCATGCAGTATGGCATCTTCCCCTATCAGGCGTGTCCATCCCTTCCCAAAATGCCTGCAGCTACCTGCCCTCAGCTCCCTCTCCCCAGAGTCTCTCCAGCTGGGCCGCCCTGTCACAGGATCCAGCCCACGTCAGATGTAAGGGCCGGAGAGCTGGCACTGAAGAAAGGGGGATGTCCTGGAGACATGTAGCTGTGGCAGTCCCACTATCTAGTAAGCCATTCACATCTTCCTCGCTGCACGCAATGCGCTCTGTTTTTACAGGTATAATCTAGTGGTTGTCCAAGAATTTACACAGGAGAACCTGAGAGCCTTTAAGACAGTTGTGACAGTAAAGAAAAAGCAGTGTGAAACATACTACCTTTTAGAAATCAACTGTCCTGACGACAAGAGCTTTGAAACTCCCAGGGAGGGATGGATGAGCACAGAGCCACACAAGGCTCCAGGGAGGAGATGCAGGCACAGCACTTCAGCACTTTTCTGCAAACACCTGCAGCTAGCAGCAAGAAAGTGCCACTATCCGTAGAGAATTCATGGCCAAAGAATTTGCTATGTAAATGAGACTCCTAAACCTGCTTATTTGCACATACATCAGGGTAACCCCAGGTCATGTAGCAGCAAAGCAGGGGGTCTGAGAGCCTTAGCCTAAGAGAAATCCAAATACAGTTTTCACGTTTCTTGTCAGGTTGCAGAAGACCGTCCTTGTAAAAATGGACTTTTAATTTCCAGTTTCCATTAAAAGGAACAGAGAGAGGCTGTCTTTATAAATCTAACACTTCACTGTTCAATCTATTACTCCCATCTCAATTTTGGGGGTGTTTGAGCCCAACCTTCATGTTTCAGAAGTGAGTGTCATAATTCTGTGGAAACAAACCCTTCTGCTTCTATCTCCAAGTTTCATGGAGTCTTACCTAAAACACATTCACCCTTCACATAAAGTTAATTGTGCCTTACTTCATGAAACACAAAATGATTGCTCAAGGTGAGCAGCTACATTCACGGAGCGTTAACTTGGACAGAATTTTAGTATCAACACTGCTACGTGAACTACGTCACTGTTCAAAAGAAAGCAGTGACAATAAATCTTTTAGTGAATTATCTGCATAGTTTACCCAAAATAGAGCTTACTGTAGTTCAGAAGTGAACAGACAGAACTATATTTAATTGAGAAAGAGTCAAGAAGCAGCAGCTAAGGAAGAATTTTAGATGCTTGAAATGGGAATCTGAGCACTGGATGTGGAAGAGAGAAGAGTAAAATAGCATGAAAGGAGTGGTAGAGTTGTGACATTCATGGCTGGTCCACGTTGATGTTGCAGGTAGAGTTTGGAAGCCCATCGTTTGGAAGCCCATTATCGCACCTGCTTTCCAAAAGGCACCACAAAGCGATCTGCTAATGAATTCAAGTCATTACACTACGAGAAAAAGCAGGTCGCCCGACCTGTACACATGGGTTGCATCATACCCTTCCTTCCCTGTTCCCTTCTAATACACGGGGGAATTACAGACCGTGCCGGGAAACGCCGCGACCTGCCTGGCCAGCGGGAAGCGCGGAGAGCCGAGCCCGTCTGCATGGGCCCCTGGGCTGCAGTCAGCAGGGCTGAGCCTCTCGGAGCCCAGAGCGGGCAGCGGGGCCCGGCTGCGGGCACAGTCACACGCCATGCGGAGGGCAGGGGTCGGGCACGCCGCAGCACCGCGGCAGGTGCGCCCCGCACGGAGAGACCCGCGGGGAACAGAGCCGCTCCTTCCCACCGCATCCCAGGCCGAGGCTGCGGTGTCCCCCAGGCCCTTCTGCAGGCAACTCCCGCTCGCACCGACCGCCCCATCCCGGGGGCGTTAGCGATGGGAGAGCGCGGAGAAGCCCAAGACGCCTCCCCGGCGGGGCCGGGATGCAGCCGGGCTGCGGCAGCGCGCAGCGCTCCCCGCTCTCAGCCCGAACCCTCTTTCCCTCCTCCCGGCCCGGGCAGGCGGAGGGATGCGGGGGGACCCTCCCGGGGCGTTCCTGCGCGCAGTGCCGGGGGCGGCTCTGCTGAGTCACAGCCGGGCCCCCCCGCCGCACTCACCTGCGGGCCGTGGCTGCTCCGCACCCCGCCGTGGGGAGCGCGGCCGGCGCCGGCCGCTCCATTGCAGGCGCCGCGCTCCCGGGGCCCCTCCGCGGGGTCGCCGCCGCCGCCGCCCTCCTCGCCGGCGGGGAAGAGCCCGCAGGAGCGCTGGAAGCGCGCCACGGGCTGGGAGCTGCGCAGGGTGCCCAGCAGGCGGGCCATGCTGCCGCCAGCCTCCGCGCAGCTCGGCCCCAGCGCGCCCCGCCGGCCGCGGGGCCGCGGGCAGGTGCGCCCGCCCCGCCCCGTCCCGCCCCGCCCGCACAGGTGCGATGCCCCGCCCCGCCCCTCCCGCACAGGTGAGATGTCCCGCACAGGTGTGATGTCCCGTCCCTCCCGCACAGGTGTGATGTCCCGTCCCTCCCGCACAGGTGTGATGTCCCGTCCCTCCCGCACAGGTGTGATGCCCCGTCCCTCCCGCACAGGTGTGATGCCCCGTCCCTCCCGCACAGGTGCTCTGCCCCGCCCCGGAGCGCCCCTTGCCGGCCGGCCCTAGCGCTTTCCCTTCCCGGCTCCCAACCCCGCCGTCCCCCCCAGCGAGGACATCACATTTAGCGTGTTCCTTTTCTTTGGTGTTTTTCCTGCCATGGTATTTTTCCCGCTATCTTCTTAATGTAAAGATAGAATGCTCTGAATCACACCAAGATCTTTTGGGAAAAACACTTAGGCTTGGATACCAGGCTACATGGGCTCATCTTCCATCAATTCATCTCATGGGTGAAAAATACACCCTGAGCTGTCCTTGGTTTCATTTTGTCTGGTTTTCGAACCAGCTTTTATTTCTTTTCCTTTCTTTTTCTTGGCACATCTACATTGTATACGTGTACACATACACCTGTAAGGATACATCTCTAAATATCTTCTCCCTTAGATACAACTATGGAGTTTCCTACAGAAGAAAAGGAGCTATCACTTGGAAGATGCCCCTCAAGTTCTGGGGCTGCAAAGCTTGCCACAGGTGATCCCTGCTGATTCCTACTTTTGAAACACTCAGAACCTTAGTTCCATCAATGCATTTTTTTTTCTTTTTAGAACAGCCCATTTCTATTCCCAGAAATATATTTTGTACAAGGATTGCACAATCATAATTTGCTCAACACAGACTCGTTTAAAGTGTGTTGCTTTTTTTTCATTCTCAAATACCCCAAATTATGCAAGATTGAATCATGGCTTTTTTTTTTTCCCAGAGCACTTGGAAACCAAAGCCACATTCCTTCACTTTTTAGCAAGTCAGTGTGTCCCTGTGCCACTGTTTGGGCTGCCTGTAGGAGATGCTCACCAGGCCCCATGAGTGCCACTGCTCTCGAGATGGCAAAGTCATCTCATCACTCAACCTGAGCTGGGGCCAGGCCAGCCCACAGCCATGGGCCACATGGCCTCTGTGAGGAATGCCAGGGACAGGTCTTCATCAACCTCATCCACAAGCCAGGGCAGACTTCATGGATCTCATCTAATTCTTTGTGTGATTCATTTTCTTTTATCTTCTTCAAACCCAATCTTCTATCAGTGGAGGTTTGCCCAACCTCCAGGTGACATCACACATCAGGTGCTTTCCCCACTGCTGGGGTGTGCACACACTCAGCCCTGGCCATGATGACAGGGCTCCGCTGTCAGCAGAACAAGCTCACAGGGACTGAGGAGGGAGGCAGCCTGTGCAGGTTATGTGTTTGTACTCTCTTACTTGGGGATATTATTTATTGTTTACCCTTGGGTTTGTTTTTTAACAGCTGTAAAATTTACTAGGTGCACTCATCAGTATCTGGGAAACATTTATCTTCTTTTTCCTGTTACTTGGATATGTGAAAAATCCACAGGCATGGAATTTTAATTAAAAATTGCATTTATATTGCTTAATTCCTTCTACGTAGACTGACTTCAGCAAAGCTGGATGCATTCAGATCATAGTCCTTTCATGGTTATTTGCATTGTGTTGCAGAAAGAGTCTTCAAAACTATTTCATTCTTATTTTGTCCACCTATATGTCAGCATGTACAAAAATGCATAACATGGTAATTTGAAGAGTAAAATTACCTGCTGGTGCAGCTGGGAGCCTTGCCACTGATGCCAGTGGATAGGATCTCATCCAGGGACACAGTGGAAAGCAGGAATGAAAGTGCATGTCTGGGGCCAGCACTCAGTGGGTATTTTAAAAGATCTCTTTGTCAACCACAAGTCAATATTTATCTGATCTGCCTACATAGTCATGTCATTATAATACTTCCCAGGTATTAAAATAGAACTAAGCTTTCACAGCCAGCTTCTCCCTAATTCCTCTTCAGGTGCACACTTAGGTTAGTGGGAGTGTGTCTCAGTGAGGATGTCAGCATCCAGCTGATGAGAATTGAGGTTATATTACTCAAACTTACTCTAAACTTAATAGAGAGAAAAAAAATGAGGGGGAAATTTCTACTTATTTTTAAGTTTAATGTGCCTCGTCCATGTCTTGTAATCAACATGAGTAATTACAAGTCCTACATGAGCTGATAATGGAAGTCTGTGACTCTTTTTTTTTTTTTTTTTTTTTTTGCTGTGGAAAGTGAAGGGATTCGTGGGAATTATGTTCCTAACATAAACTGATTTCTGGAATGAGGGAAACTTTTCAGGTCCAGTTTCATAGAATTATAGAATATCCTGACTTGGAAGGGAGTCAGGAGGATCATCAAAGTCCAGCTCCTGGTCCTTGCACAGGACAGCCCCAAGAGTCACACCAGGTCTCTGAGAGCAATATCCAAAGGCTTCTTGAGCTCTGTCAGGCTGTCGCTGTGACCACTGCCCTGGGGAGCCTGTTCAGTGCCCAACCCAGAAGATGAGACACCTTTTCCTAATATGCCACTTAACCCTGACTCAGCCTCGCGCTGTTCCTTCAGGTCCTGTCACTGGGCACCAGAGGGCAGAGATCAGTGCCTGCCCTGTCCTTCTGGTGAGGAAGCTGCAGACTGTGATGAGGCCTCCCCTCAGTCTCCTCCAGGCTGAATAAGCCAAGTGACCTCAGCTGTTTCTCACATGGCTTCCCTGCTGGACCATTCACCATCTTTGTAGGTTTAGGACACAAAGAAAACTCATTAGTGGCTTTTGGACCTTTTCTCAGGAAGAAAATGATCAATCTAATCAAACTGCCCCTAACACCTCCCCTAAACCAATTTTTTTACCAACTAGCAAATACAAACCACATTCATCATAGGAGAAGACTTGTGCTCGTGTGGTTTTAGGGAAAAATGACAGTGCAGCAGAGAGACAGCTTGAGCTGCCTGATGACTCCAGTCAGGATACACTTATTTCCAGGCAATTCTGCCTCTTGTCTATTCAGAACTGAGCAGATATGGATGCAGATGCAGGGTACAGCAGCTTTGTTGGGGAGGACCAGGAAGAGGGAAAGAGAGATGCTTCCAGGATGGAACAGAGGGCTGTAGGAAGGACCACAGCACAGGAGTGGGAGGTGTTTGGGCCATGGAGAGGATGGAGGATTTGAGGACAGAAGCAGGGTCAGAAGACTGAAAATATCTAGTAATGTGAAAATGTAAAAATCTATAGGAACATTATTTTACCATTTCTACTGCTCACAGAATGACCTGTTTACTGTTGCTCAAAGCAAGAGTGGAAATCAATCATCTTCTCTTCCCTTTATGAAACAATGTTCCAATGGCCTTTTCCTGAGACTTACCTCCCATTACTCCTGATGGGCAAGAAAAATTCTCAGGATTTGGCTCCTTGAAAGATTTTCTGTAGAAAAAACTCCCCAAATTTAACAATTAATAAAATTCAAGAACTGTCCCACACTTTGTGTGGCCCCATATGGATTTCCAGAGATTCAGAAAGGCAACTTTCTATAAAACCAGTGGAATCAATATCACTGCAAAAGACTAGATGAGTAGGATTCTGAGAGTGTTTAAAAGAAGTTATTTATAAACTGTCCAGTAGCTAAAAAAAAAAAAAAAAAAAAGCTTTATCTAGTGAAACTGCCTCATCCAGAGAGCCAAAATATCTCACTAATAGCTGGTCAGTATTTAGCTACATTTTCACAAGGGAAGAAAATCATCCCTGGGCTGAGGAAAAGCATGAAAGATGAGAATACAAAGGATAACTTTTGAGAAAGCTGAGAATAGTGCCTTGTGCTGAAGGCATTTCCTTGACAACAACGGGTGTCATTGTCATGATGGTGGATAATTTTGCCTTCAGCATCAACAAAGTTAGGAGTGAAGTACAAATTCCAGGGCTGGGGGTGGATGATGATGCTAGGAAAGCACAGCTCAGTTTTCAGATGTCAGCCCGAGTTTGCAATCCTGACAGCCAGACAAGCCTTGTTTTCCCTCATAAGCCGAGGGAATGGGGCTGGAGGAGCAAAATACGAGCACAACTTTTACTGTCACTCTACAGACAGCAACCACACTTCACAGCGGAAGATCACACTCGGAATAACTTCAGCTGAGATCCCTCTGAGGAGGCTGTGTTACAAACACAAGTGTCAGAACTGTAGTTTTCCAAACAAAAAAACACTGAAGTGACAGGAACATGAACAAATTGAAGCCCCTGCTGAAACTGCTGCAGTAGGCAGAGAGCCACTGCATGATGAGATGTCTCTGGTGCCAGGGAGACGCCTTAGCAGTATCTCTGATAGCTGGAGGGGTAGTGAAGATTTGGCAGCCACAAACACCACACACCAGTGACCTGGGACCACTGACCTTGGCAGTGAGATGTGGGCTGTGCCAGAGGGAGGAGAGGCACTCAGAAATCCTAGACACAGAGATCCTTTGGCCATGAAGTGAAGACAGAAATCCCACCAACTCATCGACTACCACAGCATTGTATTTAAACAGGTTTGAACAAATTTTCAGTTTCATCCCACGTGTTTTCGTTTCCTCAGTCATTTTCTCAACATACATATAGCCCAACTCTTACTTTCATCTTCCTTCACCATTTTTTTGCAATTTGCATTTTTTACTCTTTATACTGAGAAAGAAACAATTAAAATGTGTATGCTTTAATACCACAATTACAAGTACTCTTTTTATAAGACTTTTGCTTTTTCATTATATTTAGTTGACAAGCTACTGAACACATTATTTTGGATCTGAGACTTTCAGTATTGAATGTCAGACCCAACCACCCACTAACCTTGCAAGCAACAAAATGGAACTTTCTCAGATCAGCTGGAAGAACTGAAGATTCTGAAATATGGTGAAGAGATGAAAAAAATCTGTAGAAAGTGCCCTTGAAAACCAACACATGAGAGACTATGGTTTCCACAGCACCTGAGTTTTTTTGCTTTTGATTTAATGCCTATCAAAGGTCAAATAAAATCCAGTTTGAAGAAATGTTTTTAGAAAAAAAAATTGCAGGAAAGGTCAATAAAGAAAGAATTTCAACAAGAGTCTGCACAGCTTGTAATGGGTCTCAAGTCTGCACATTTTGTAGGCCTTCTCTGATGAAGAGAAAATGTTTTCTATGCCAATATCTTCATTGGTTTAGCCGAGTGATACAGAAAGATTGGAAGCTGTGATACCTCTGCAGCCTTCAATGCACTGAGCACAGAGCAATTGTCATTGCACAGATGGTTGGAAAATGTAAAGCTCCAGCACAAAGTCGGTGTTAGATACATCACTCCTTTGGGCTCCAAACTGCTCTTCAAGTCCTCCAACTTTAGACATGGAGGAAAATGGAACTGTAGACCCATTTGTTAATAATTCTCACATAATTTTATTATAATGTCCTTATTTTATATATATGTGATTGCATTTTCAGTTTTAGAGAACTTAAGTACAAAAGCAAAGCAAAGTTTAGAACTTGGGAAGATGAAAGTATCTCCAAAAACAGCAAGAAAGGGAATGTGCTGACGCTGCGGCTGCTGTCTTGGGTAGAAATAATTAACTTTTCTGTTTGCAATGTAAGAAACCAGATAATTCCATGTAATTGCTTATGATTTGCATTGCTTGAAATGGTATTGCTAATTTCCAGTGAAGATTAGCATGTTATTTAAGTAATTACTCTGCACCATATCACTTGGACACTTCAATTGCATGTATATCTACTGTGAAATTCCTAGAGGTGTTCACAATGTTTCTGGTTATTTGTAGGCTATGCCAGACCTTTGCTATTGCAGTGTTTTAGGAAACAACAGCAGAATTATTAATAATGTTGTACTGAAATGTTGAACTTAACCCCTAAGAACTTAAAAAAACTTTACTATCATAAGAATTGACCTGGCTGATTATCTTATTTAAAATACCATATACCAGCTCTCTGGAAAAAAAAAAAATCTCATTTCATCAACAGTCTAAGCTTAAAATGGTAAAATCTTCTCTTTCTCTGGGCTGAGTGTTGCCTCAATGTAGTTGAAACTGTGGAAAGGCTTTTTAGTGGGTTTTTTTGCAGCAGCTGCCATGTTGCTGTCTGGCGATCTCTGCCTGCAGCACTGAAGAGATGGCACAAAGAAAGGGGAATTCAGCAGGTTCTGTAAATCATTCCTGTAAAAAGGTCTGGGAGGGTCTTTGCTAAGGGTGACCAGCTCCAGATTCTTACAAGCAGCTCCCCTGAAAATAGTCTGGCTGGTAGTACACCTTTGCCGAAGAAACAAGAGCACTGCTGGAAGGGCACAGCTGAGCAAACATCTTTCCCCTTTGCTTGCTTTATTCTGAGGCGTCTCCTGCCATGGGCTCTTCAATGAATCCTCATTCAGCAAGTGTAAAAATGGAGCCAAGATTACAGTTCTCGAGTAATTATTATCAAATACAGAGTAATACCCTACTTTTTACAACTGCCTTTTCCTTCAAGAAAGCCATTTCTGGAAAAGTCAGTTTTGCTCTGAGCCCACATGCACAGAAGGGAGCCTGAGCACAGTGTGCTGCCTTTGAGCACTCAGCTGCTAATGGGCAGCTCACAGCCAGCACGTATAAAACCGAACAAAACTGTGGGAAAGGAGCTGCTGGTTTTAATCCTGTACCTTTTCTGGGGCACAAGTAATTGATACTCACCAGCGCTGGGGAGCAGTGGTTTATCTTGCTCTGTCAGAGACCACTTCTAAATGCCTCTGTACACAGCATGTTCTCCATGGTTCTTCCTCCTGCTCAGAGCAGAGGATGGATCTGAAAGCCAGGTACCTCCCTGCCCTGCCCCTTGATGGCGTCTCCTTTGTGGCACCTCACATGCACGCACCAAACTTCCCGCCATCATCCCTAAAGCTGCAGCTTTATGTCTTCCAAATGTTTATCCCTGCATTATGGCAGCGTGAGTCACTGCTGCCAAACACTTGGTTGGAATGCAAGAGGCTGAGGACTCTTCTCTTTCATCTAAAATCTATTTGCAGTATGGAGCTGGGCGCTGCCAGGGCAGGTCAGCCTGGCCATCAGGATCGTTTGGTCCCTGCAGAGACTCGGCCAACAAAAAGCATCCTGTGAAGGGCAACAGAGGCTTTTGCTGGGAGCTGCTGACCTCTTAATTTTTTTTTTTTTTTTCAGGCAGTTTATGAGTTTCAGCAAAAAGTCTGTTCAGGAGTGAATAGTCCAGAGAAAAAAAGGGTGGGAGTGGGAAATGAGGAAATAAATGGATTGAGACTTATGCAGCCAGTTCAGAGGTTTATCTTTAGTTCATATATTTATTTTGTTTGCATGCATGAACTTTGCATAACTAATGCCTTTTAAACCGCTAAAAAATATACGCTCAGTCAATTCATTCAACTATGAACAGCTTTGAAATTTTCTACTTTTCATTCTATGCCACCCACATTACAGATGTCATCCTAAAAAACACAAATAGCTCTTGGGTTTTTCTGCCTTATTTCTACTATTTACATGACAAACCTTAATGTCATTGATCCTATTTTAAAGACAGCAAAAAATCCCACATCCATATGTCAGCGCTTTAACATTGATTGATTGGCAGTAAACCAAGAAGGATACATATGTACATTTTTTAAGGGATAGTCAATAGAAACAACCATTAGGAGGTCTGACAGCATCTACCTTGGTTCATTAAAAATAATACAATGGGCAATAGTACAGGGCAATGGGAAATATCCTTAATAAGGGGAAAAACCTGTGAATTAGCCCTGATTCTAGAAACTACTACTCAGGTCCTGATGAAGCACGGGCCCTGCTAATCTTACATGTGGCTAACTGAAGCTATTTCTTTCAGGTGTGACCAGTGTGTTTCCAGAGCTAAGCCTGTCCTGCCTTCCTTTCTGAAGCAGTTTGCAAACCCTTAAAAATGTGACCATCTTTGGACCAGTGGAAGGAAAAAAGGAAAAGGGGCGCATGTGGAAGACAGAGATACAGGGCTAAGCTCCATTTAGAGACGTCCTTGCGGAGACACCACTGAACTGGGGCCAGGCAGATGGAGCAGGGGGCTTGCCTGGGCAGCTCCCTCATCCCCCTTCAGAACAGAATCATAAATGATCCTTCACCTCTAATAACTTAGAGTAGGAGAAATTCTCTACTATCCCTCATTCCAGACCAAACATTTCACTGTTCAAATGTAATTAAATATCACCAAATGGCAGGCTGGGGGGGGGGCAGTGGGATGGGGGGGGAAGGCTGAACTTTTTTTTTTTTGGTGGGGGAGAAATATGGCCATACTTTGTTATCTCCCTTTAATGCAAACTCTATCAACTGCATGTAAAGTTATTTTAGTATTATTTTTAACTATTTTAGTAAAATATTTCCTCTGCACCAAGCTTTTGAACATTAGATATCATCTGAGAAGTGTTCAGCCACACCTGATAGAAGCTTCTGCACCCTATGACTAGGAGGGTGGATGTTAGGGTAGCATTTACTGTGGCTCCTGCACACACACTGTGCAAGCCAACACGACTTGAGACATCCAGTGATTGTTTTAGAGAGGACATCCATGCCCACCCCTTTATCTCTCTATTTATTTGTGCTCTTTTGGGGAATATGCAGTTTTGAAAAGCAATGGCAGCACACAGACCTTTTAACTATGATTGTTGACCATCCACCACAGACCATCCATCTGGCTGGCAGCGTTCCTGGCAATGGCTGAAGAGAAAATCGGGTTTTAACGCCCTTCCCTGGTGGTTATGAGGTCTCTTGCAGTGCAAGAGTTGAGAGAAGTTGCATTCCTTGGGAGCTTTCTTGCATTAGCATCTACAAATCCAAACCACAACTCTTATATAACTCAATGTTCAAGCTTCCTGCAGAATCAATACAGAAACTTGGGATAAACTTCTAAAATCTTATTTGAAGCCTTAGGCAGTCAAAAAGACAAGACAACATTAATAAATAAACAAAAAATATTGATCTAAATACACTGGGTAAAAATGTTTCTCTGAGATTAGGGGATCAGGTTTTTGAGGGCAGAAGCGTTTACAGAGACTTGAAGTGGTCCTAAGAAAAATTCTCTCAAATATGGTATTTTTCTCTCTGCACAAAAGCCGCAGTCAGTATAGATCACATCTCCTAAAATGACATACATGCTGATTTCTAGCATGAAGAACGAATTGCCTCTTCTGTTGTTGATAAAATCATCCAAAGGTCTCTTTTGATGTCCCTGCCAAACTAAGCTTGTTTTTTCCTGATTTTATAATCTGTGTATGAAAGATTTGATCTGGAATGGAACCTCAGCCTGGATCCTGATTATATTCCCTCAGGTCTAAAAGCAGAAAACTTTTGCATGCAGGGCCTGATTCTCTACTCACTAAGGAAGGTGAAACTAGAATAACTGCAATGAATCCAGTGGAGTTCTTCCAAACTGGCATTTACTACTGGGTCTACAAATTTAGTCCAAGTTTTTGTGGGGAAAAGAACTGTGAATAAGAAATGGCAATTTAATCAATTTTCAGTTATTCTTACTCATAAAACTCAGGAACCATGCACTCTTCAATTAATGCAATTTAAATTTTAAATTAGGATGAAGGAATCTCTTTCTTGACTCAGCTAGGACCACATTTTTAACTAACTGAAGAGTTTTCTCCCCAAAGGTTACATCCTGAGTTCTCACCCCCATCAGAAAGACATCCCAGATGTTAGTTGGTTTTGTTACAAAATATTTAATATCTAATCAACCCATTAGAATCAAGCTTCTCAACTTCCCTCCCCACACTATGGAAATGAGTGGGCCAGCAGCAGGGACAATGCAGCAGGAGTCTGCCAAGGAACAAATCAGAGCTTGCTCTCCTTCTAGAGTTACGGTCACCCCTGGCAGGGAGAGCTCAGGAGCTGGCACAGCCCCCTTGGCATCTCCATCCCCTGTGGTGCTGGAGATCTCCTCACTGTGTCTGAGTCACTTGGCTTGTTCAGCAGAGCCAATTAGCCTGCTCTTGTACCCCCTCTAAGCCCCCTCTTGCAGAGGCTGTGGGGTCCTGCTCTGTTGGGTTTCCTTCATACACAGGAGCTTCCCAGTCCCTGCTCCTTCTTGCTCTTGCCTGAACATTTCCTTCCTACAGGAAAGGCACCAAAGTTCACACAGTGCTCAGTACATGGTTGATACAGCAACAAAACAACGCTTTCTACTGTTATCTAGAATTGTTCCTAATTCCCTCCTATCACTTGTTTTTTGCTTTTCTGACTAATATCTCTTTTAAAAGCAGAGGCTGGGCTTCTCCAGGGTTGCAAAGACCCAGATGGGTTTTAGGCTCATGTCAAGTGAAGTTTAAATTTCCTTTTGTGAGAAGATGTTAAAGTTTTTTTTTAAATGACAAAAAACCTCAACAAACCAGCTTCCATGTGTTCACTTCAGCTCAAAACAAACAAACAAACAATCATTTTAATATCTGCATATATGCAATAGTATGAATGCAAAAATTCCCAAATTCTTCATCTATTTCTCATTCTGAACTGACTCAAGCACATATACATAATACTGTGGTCTGAGCAATAGTTGTTGTTTCCAAGCTGTCTTAAAAAAAATAAAATACGTCCCTGTCATTATCAAGGACAAAAACTTGGCTACTTTGAAGCTGATGACAAAAATTCTTAACCAGCTTCACTGGCTTGGGATTTCACTTCAGAGATAACCATCCCTATTTTAACTCAAGGTTACAAATGATATCCTGAAGTAAAATCAGTAACTGGAATGTGTACTGTGTCTTGTAAACAGAGCTCCCAAAGGACTAAGTAATCTTTTAAAGTGATTCCATAGACTGTGTCATTGCAATGCAAGGACAATTTGGGTAGCAAAAAGTAACTGCCCAGGAGCTAATAGCCATGCTGGCACTCACTAATTCCACTAATCACAGTTAATAATAATTATTAATCTTGTTTTTGTATATTTTCCTACCCAGCTGCTTTACTGTGGCCAACATAACCACAATTTTGAGCCCCAAGATGCCACTGAGACACAGCAGTTCTGCATCTGAAAATGCCCTGCTCCACAGAAATCTCTCTCCTTGCAGAGGCTGCTGCTCCAAGCAAGCCCAAACAGGCTCTGCCAACCCCACACTGACACCTAATTCCACACCCAGTGTTGGATTAAATTTTCACTATTACTCTGAAGTGCAGAAAACACAGTGCTGGCTAAAACAAAGGACTTCTCTGAGGTTTTCCCTCTTTTTCTCTTTTTAGCTTGGTCTTTTTTGAAAAAAACGCAACAGTTAAATCCAAGAATGAAATTCCTGGATTCTTGATTCAGTTATAGCATCACCACAGGTTTGAAGAAGTGTCATTAGCTTAGGAGAAGGTAAATTTTATACAAATACATTTGTTCCAAAAGCTGCAGAAAACTTGGAAGACTGGACCGATTTCAATACTCTCTTCTAAAAGATTAATAAAACCCCTGCAAACAGCCAGGGCAGATCTGCCCTAACACAGTTGCTGCTCCAAGGAGCCATTAATAACCACACCACAAGAGATGGGGACTCCTTTAGTGTTTGTCACTGCTCTGCAGCCCCAGGGACCAAGGGGTGCACACCTCTGGAGCCCAAACGATCCAACCTGACATTCCCAAGGGCTGGATCAAACCTGGGTGTGTGCAGGGAACCCAAACCGCACAGCCAGCCCATATCTGCCATCAGCTTCAATATTTCTGAGCTGGGTTTCCCATGGATAGCACATCTGTGGGGATCTCTTTGTGCTGTTCAAGCTTAGCTATTTGAGAAGGAGATGCACCTACTGAACATGCCCTCAGAATTTCAAATAGTTCCTCATCTTTCCTTAACAAAAGCTGGTAATGCACTTACCTATTTTGGATGTGCTGAAAACACATTATGGAAAAGAAATGGATGGGAACAATAAGAAATTATTCCCATCAGAAATTATGCATCACCCCCAGGTTTAAGCCCTCACCCTTTTATTGCCAATAAACCTGTTACACCATTTGGCTTCAGACTGATGCCAATGAGGTTGTGTCTGTGCTTGGGGCTGCAGGTCAACACTGTGTGAGATGGAGAAGCTTAAAGGTTTGCCTAGAAGAAAAGAGAAAGCAGAGACCTCACAAGCAGAGGTGAGTCCATCACACATTTCTCATTTCCTGAGGCAACTGAAATAGGACAGTATTCAGCAGATACAACACAAGAAAGGTTTTTCTGGGGGCAGAGTGGTGTCAAACATTGTATTCCTGCATCTACTTCTGCATCTTTCAATATACATTGAGAGATTAATGTATTTTTATATGGCTGTGACTGATGTAGAATTGCTCATAATTGTAATCCATTTTCTCTTTTTCAGCTCCCTGAAATGGCCTGCAAATATTATTGAAAATGAATGTTCCTTTCAGTACCGAATGCAATAGACCAACATGCAATAGCTTTTACACAAGTTCCAATACAGAAAAGGTAAAAAAGCACTTTAATTATAAATTATTCAGAAATACTTTATATGAAATAAAATGTCAACCTAAAGAAAGTGGAAGATGATGCAGCATCCAATTATGCAATGATAGGGCATAAAAATAAGACATATCTTTTGCCACCCATCAAAAGTGGAAATCATACCTATTGTATAAGAAGATAGACTTTCTGGGGAGTTAAACCAGCTTAACGTGACATTATTGCTGCAGGGGTGTATGCCAATATGTCCCTTTTGAAAAACCGGAGGATTCTTCTATGAGGTTTTGGGTTTGACTCATTGATGAGTTAATTTCTACTGCAACAACTCTTCTTAGACCAAGTCCTGCACCAGCATGAAACTGGCACACTGCACAGGATAAATCAGGCCAAATATTTAACATTCTAAAAATCATTTCTTACCAGCTGCAGAATGATTAAGTGAAATGTGTATTTTGTAAGGGTTGTTTGCCACTTCAGCTCTGAATTTCTAACACAACTTCCGCTGAATAACATCCAAAGTCTCCTGTAGTGTTTCAGACAAAAGTCATCCCTCAGAACCAGCTCAGCCACATTCTGGGGTTTTCTTACAATAACATGTTCTTACAATAACATGAAATAATACATGTTTCCCACTAAAAAACAGTCCCTACAAGCTAAAAACCCAAATAATAAACACTCATTAAAGTGACTAAAAGAGAGAGTACATCTGGATCTCCAGAAACACGACAACTTTTCCAAAAATCTGACGAAATATTTCACCTATTCAGTCCCTGCTTAGGAAGTCTTTAAACTCAGCATAGAGGTGTTTTCCAGTACTTATGGTCAAGCATCTCTGCTTGTGAAGAATCACAGGGTCAATCACCAGAAGGATCCAGGTAAGAAGCCACCTTAATTCCATGTCGGGCATCCTTCCTGTCCAAGTGACTGAGGAGCCAGGGCAGCACCACATCACAGGGAGCAGATGTGGCACAAACCCCCACCTGGTGAACACACAGCCTCCCAGAGAGCCACAGTGGGACACAGTCCTGCAGAGAGAAGGATAGGGCTGCCGGGGGTACAGCTGATCCTTCAGCTTGCCACAGCAGGCTTTCAAGCCTGGCTCTGGACTGTGCCATCCCATGACACAACTGTAATACACATAAGACAGGATGCTGGACTATGACAGAAGGGCTGAAATCATTAATGGCTTTGTTCCATGGTAAGGTAAATGTACATAAATCAACCACGCTGTGGTCCCACCTCATTTCCTCTCCTGACCACACAGCCTCTGGCATTTTCCCTTGCACTGGCTGCAGACCTCATGCACCAGGCAACAACCTGCTTCCCTGAGCTGTTCCTGAGCAGCAGAAAAACTCACTTAAAAAGTAAAAAGTGTTCAGCTGGATTGTCTCCAAGAACTGACTGGCCATGTCACCACACAAGTTCCTCTGCTGGCAGAAGGCTAAGGACAGGACCTGCAAATGCCACTAGAGACACAAAGAGGTGAAGAGGAGTTGTGCGGTTCCAGAACAAAGCAGCATCTCACCAGCAGTGAGGCCCATGCACCTTACATGTTGTGCTACACAATGTTCTCTAGGGACTGCACAGCACGGGATAACCTCGCCTGTGTGGCACCGAGTTATCCAGCATTGTGCTCACAGGGTAACGGTGAACAAGGAGGTTTCTGGGACTACTCACCAGTTTTTCTCATTCTTAGTTTTAGCAAAGAAAAGAATAAATTTAATCCTAATTTTGCACTTAGCTGTTTTTAATGATTATTATTTTTTCAGTTATGCTCAACTTCTTCGTCTATTCTGTGTAGTTTTCATGCCAGAATTACAGGAAGCTGACTTTCACATACTTATTAGATGGAGTTTCAGTTGACCTCAAGGCAGATACATATCAGATAAGAAAACTCAGAACACAAAAGGCAAGGGTGAAGCAGTTTGAACCAGAAATGTAGCTGATGTATCTGGACCTTATTAAAGCATTTGATACAGTGCCTCAGAGAAAATATACTTGAAATATTAATTCATATTTGTGTGGATCTGAGGACTTTCACATGTTTTGAAAATTGTTGGAAGTTGCAAGGTTATGAAAACGGCAATAATATTAAAGAAAAGGAAGGTGCCTGGGATAATCCGACATCCTTTAACAGTGAACTAATTAAATAGGAAGATGATGCTAACTGGGAAAGAGTAGCAAGCAAAAAAACCAAAACAAATCAAACCAAAATAAAAACCCCCACAAAAAAACAAAACCAAAATAGACAAACTACTGGGAACATACATTTTAGAATATAAGAATGCCTGAGTAAATTCAATGAGATTAATTTTAAAAAAGAAGTTACCAGAGTTAGATGAAAATTCATCAGGCAGATTAGCTGAGGTTGCAAACCAGTGTGGGCTTTTAAAAAAGGGTAATTTTTGACTCCATGGGCTGAGTTGCTGTGCACTATGGACAGTGACAGCAAAATTCACCTTCTTTCTTTTTTTTAGAGACATAACTAACATTTCTAAAGGATTTTAATACATCTCTTAGAATAAATTATAAAAACAATGTCTCTCTGTACAGAGAACATTCCTAGTCTTTGCTGTTTGCCTTTAGCCCATTTCAGTTTATGCTAAGCTATGCTCCCTCTTTTGCTAGGACAATCACCACATCTGTCATCACAGTTTACAAATATGTTGCTTTTCATCTATCCAACAAGTCAGTCTTTCTAAACAACGGTTCCCCCACTTTATTTGGCTCTTCAAGAATGCTTAGAGCTCCAGAACGAAGTCCTAGCACAGACAGCACTGAGGAGAGAGCTGTCATCAGCATTTGCTGTGAAGCACGCCTGATCTAGCATGTCCCATGGCAGAGCAGGGGAGAAAGGTATCCAAGATGACACAGCTCTCAGCCCAGAGTTGATATGCCCAAGATGCAGCTTTAGCAAGACAGCAAGGCAATGCCACGTACCTGACACACGGGCCTTACTTGCCTAGAGCTATCCTCAGAACCACAGAGAGAAATAATCACTGTTATGGCCTCTGCTAGACCTAAAGATAAAGGAGTTTCTCCATAGAGTTCCCTGATGAGAGAGCGCAGGCTTTGATGTACTGAAATCTACCCGGTTGTTTAACATATGATGGCGACAGCTATGGACATCTCACTGTTTGGATGGTTTCTCATTAAACTGGGTAAAAGCTCTCAATTGCATACCGGTGTCAGGATGTAAATAACAACATCAGCAGCTCCTTCTGCCTCCAGCTTCCAGAATAAAACAACTCTTATTTTCCAGTGTGCACAGTGAACAAGAATCACAGTGCACAAAATGTTCTTTCCGAAAAGCAGTAAAATATCAGTTAGCCTGTGAGCTGTGGTGGATGAAAGAGATGTCACCCTGCCTTCCCATATTAACCCTTCATCTGCCGCGTTCGTGCCTAACGACTGTCATGTCATTGTAACTGCTGGTCCCAAAGCCTACTGACAGTGGGGAATCCTCGTCAACTGTTAAACCAACAGAACGCTTCAAAAAAATGCACTCCGGGATTAAAAGGCTGCCCGGCACCCAGGCGTGTTACCCGCAGCGCTGCAGGGCGGAGGGACTGCGGGAGAGCACCGAGCCCCGCCGGGTCGTGCTGCGGGGGCGGCTCCCGCCGGCCAGCCAGCAGCAAGGCGCTGGAACCGGCACCGCGGCTCTCCGGAGGGCCGTGCCGGGCCGGGCCGGGCCGTGCCGCGCCCCGCCGCACGCCAGGCGGGCAGGGGAGAGGCCCCGCAGCCGCCGCCGCGCACCGGCGGCCGCTCCCGGGGGCGGGCGGCGCCGATCCCGCCCCCCGCCCGCGGCAGCCGCCAGCAGCCCCCGGCAGCCGCCAGCGCGGCGGGCGACGCAGGCAGGCGGCCGGCGGCCCTGCCTCCATCCCCCGCCCTCCCCGCCGGGCCCCGCCGCAGCCCGCGGGCGCGGCCAGGAGGCGGCGGGGTCGCGGCTGCCCCGGCTGCTCCCGCCCGGCTCCGCGGCGCGGGGCGGCCCGGCACTCCCCGCCTTTCCGCGGCTCTCCGTCCCCCCTCCGGCGAGATGTTATGGCCGAGCCGGCGCAGACGGGCGGCGTAGGGCAGGGCGGGCGGCGGGAGGATGAGGCGGCGGTGGCGGCGGCGCCGCCGGCGGCCGCCGCCCCCAGCTCGGAGGACTACGAGTGCAAGATCTGCTACAACTACTTCGACCTGGAGCGGCGGGCGCCCAAGCTGCTGGAGTGCCTGCACACCTTCTGCCAGGAGTGCCTGAGCCAGCTGCACCTGCGCGCCGCGCAGCATCCCCCCGCCGGCGGCGCCGAGCCGGGCCCGGCGCGCTCTCCCGGCGGCTCCCTGGCCTGCCCGCTCTGCCGCCACCGCACGGCGCTGCCCGACCACCGCGTCCACGGCCTCCCGGTCAACACCAAGCTGGCCGCCGCCTGCCCGCCGCAGCTGCGGGCCCGCGACCCGGTGCCGCAGGACCGCCTGCCGCCGCTGCCGCCCCGCCGCCCGCCCCGCGCCCGGGAAGCGGCGGCCGCCCTCGCCCCGCCGTCCCCCGCCCCCGCCGGGCCGCGCTCCTCGGGCGGCGGCTACGAGAGCTGCCAGAGCTGCAAGCGGGCGGCGCTGAGCGCCGGCTGCGTGTGCGTCGTCGTCTCCTTCCTCTCCATGGTGGTGCTGCTCTTCACCGGGCTCATCTTCGTCAACCAGTACGGCGGGGACGCCGCGCCCGGCGCCGCGGCATCGCCGTCGCCGGTGGGGCCCATCTGCCTGTCGGTCGCCAGCATCCTCGCCCTCTTCTCCGTCGTTGTCACATGGCTCATCTGCTGGCTCAAGTACCGGCCCGAGGCGGCCACCGGCGGGGCCACGGCCAACGGCTCGGCTCGGGGCCGGGCCGCCCGCAGGAGCGACACGTAGCCCCGGCGGAGCGCAGCGGGGCCGGGCCGGGCCGGGCCGAGCGCGGCCGCTGCTCCGGGAGCCCCGGCCGGGGGCCGAGCCCCGAGCGGCCGCGGGGCGGGCGGGCTGCGGCGGGGCAGCGCACGGGCGGGGCGGGGTGACAGGTGCCAGCCCTGCCGCGGCCGCCGGCCCGCTGTCACGGCGGGCACTGACACAGCCCGAGGCGGCGGGGTTGGGCTGCGGGGTGACCCGGCGAGGGGTCCCGGAGGGTCCGGCCGCTCAGGAGGGAGGGCAGAGATGGCTGGCAGGGCCTCCCTGGGGAGCTGCAGCTGGGGATGTGCGCGATCCCCGCCTCTGCGGGAGCGCATCCCGGGTGCTGCGCTCCTGGTGCAGAAGGACACGATCGCGATTAAAGAAAACTGGCTTACTGTTGCCCCCACCTGGAAGATAATTGGAGAGGTTCACTGTGGTTAGGCGCAGAACAGGAACACGATGTTAAATGCGCTTTCTTTTCTCCCTTTTATGGCGTTAACATATAGAAGAAGCTGTAACAGAAGTGTATTATCTTAAAAGAGACTGAGCCAAAGTTTCCTACGGTGTATTGAGTATGGTTTCAATATAATTTCATTAGAAGGCTGTTGAGCCCTCTGATGGTTGCTTAAAATAAGCTGTTTTATTTAATTCTTTGAAATTCTGATTTAATGTGGGAAACTGAAACACTTCATTGAACACTTAAAACAATTTATGGAAGATTATTTAATTAATGGAGTTCTAAAATAGAGCTAAGAGACTCCTGTAATAGGGATTAATATTTCACTGGCCACTGATTTCAATTTTTATGCAGTGAGAGGAGCCCACATTAAAGTATGGACTTTCAGCATCACTGTAAAAGTGGAATGCAGTAGTGTAAGTTGTGATTGAAAATTCGGTCGAGATAGTTGTGGTAAGACAGTGGTTTTCCCTTTTGGTGAGTTTATCTTCTGTCTTGGAAGTTTCTGTAATGGACAGTAGAAAACGGTTTTGTTCTGTGAGGTTGGAACATCAAAGTTGTCTTTGAAATGTGACAAGATGTTCATGATATGAAATGGAAAAACATTGCCATACAGCTGGTTTTGTAGTATATTAAGGAGAGCACTCTATATAGATACTGTTCTATGTTGCAGGATAATTCATTTGGTGCCTGAATTTTTTAAACTTAATTAGTTGTTATAATCTATTCTATCGGGAATAAGATAATGCTGCTTATTCCGTGTTTCTACACAGTACTGTAATGGAATGAGGTAATTATTTTCGTGCTTAACAATTCAAGAATTTTAAAAGTGATCTTTTAGTATGTGTATTTTGCAAGCTGTCTGCATGATATTCTGACAAGTATCCTCTTAATAGACCTTTACTTGACCACTTCTGTTTATCACAAGTGCAAAGAAATTGACTCTGTAGAAATGTAAAGACGGCAGGTGAAGATGTGTGATGTGTTTTATGAGTGCACCAGTGATGTGTGCCGTGCAATGTCTTGGTTATCACAAATGTGTGAAAAACAACCCCCTGACACCCAAGAAGCCCCACAAACCAAGCGGTGTTTGTATAGACTCCGATGATGGACGCAGTTTTTGGAAACAGCAGATGATTTCTGTGTCACTTATGTCTATTGAAAAAGATCCACACCAGCCTTTTAAAGTTGTATATCATAATATAAAGGCCCTGAGGAGATAAATTACTGGGATCAACTGTGGCTCTGACCGAGATTTGTGTATTTAGACCAGTGTTTTCCAGCTTGGAGTTGCTCGTTAGCTGTCTAAAAGGTTGTGCCTCCTAAAATCAGGCCTGACCATTAGCCCCTGTTGACTTCAGCAGTAGTTGTAGATGTTCTGCACCAAAGAAAATCACAAGACTTTTATTTAAGCGTCTAAATGAGAATTTAGGTGCTTGACTTCAGGTACAAATATTTGAAAATTTGGGCCTTAACCTCTCTGTTCTTCAGTTAATGCATCTGTAAAGTTTGATAATAGCCTTGACCTACCTCACAGGCAAGATGTGAGGCTTTATTTATTAATGTTTTTAAGCAATTGGAGATCCTTGAAGAGGAGGTGCTATAGAAGTGAAAGTATTATTGTAAATGATACTGTAGTAGGAATAAATATATGTAAATTAATGGACATAAACAGCAGCAATGTTTTCTAAGAAAAATAAATATATAAAATATGTACATGTGTACATCATATACACCAATACATGATTTACCTTTTTGTGCTTCTCCTGCAAATGCAGTGTCTGTATCTGCATTTCTGTTCAGCCAGGTAAGCTCCAGTACCCTGCAGTTCAGGTGAACCCAGCCAGCTGTTGCCACTCTGTCTCAGAGACAGCCAGAGGTAACTCTGAGTGCTCCTGGAGCTCAGCTGGAGCTCCCTGCAGAGTTCTTTTCTTTCCTTTGCCTTAGTCCTGCAGGCCTTGGCTGCAGGGAGCTCCAGTGAGCTCCCTCCTATGTGGGAATGGCTGTAGGAGCTGCTGTCCCACGGAAGCTGTTATGGAGCTGAAATACTGATTACAGTAAGAAGTGTATACTCCATCTTTTCCTTTACTTGCCACGTCATAGTTTCATTCTTGCCTTTTCTCTGTAAGCAGTATTTGCCATTTTGACTAAACCAATGGTTTCAACTGGGATCCATGGACTACTAAAAGAGCTGTGAAAGGTAAGTAAGAAAAGCAAACTGATCATCAGAAACTTAAATCTGTTGCGTGAGGGTCAACTTTAAAGCATTTAGAGGTTGGCACATTACAAAATATTGAAGATCACTGGCCTAAACAGGATTTTCAGGCTTATTCACATTGAATGATCATGTTACGTATCAGGTTCTTACCCATATATTTGAAAATATATCAGAGCCAAATTAAAATGGACAGTCTGATCTTATGCCAAATCCTTCTCTCTCTTTAACACAAATTTTGGGAAACTCCACTGGTTTCAGGAGCGTTAGTCTGGATCCACATCTCAGTACCAGTCAGAAAAAATCATGCATTGTATACATCTCTGGCTACTGTAGAATCCCAGTATTATATTTGTATTTTGGGTTCCTTTGAGTGTACAGATTGCTTGTCCAAAGCCAAACTTTGCTCAAGTTTCAGTAAAAAAAGTTAAGTAAAAATACCATAAGATAAAATCTGCGTGGCTGGTGGTGTTTTATTATTGTAGCTATTTCAGTCACAACATTTGTGTGTTCTGGTTGTTTAAAACCACGCAGAGATATGCAGCAGAAGGGTTCTGCATCGGTCACACAATCCACACATCTTGCAGAAGTGCCACTTTGGGGCACTCTGTGGGAAAGCAGGGAAAACAGAATCCACAACACTGTGGGGGAAATCATGGGAAATACAAGCTGCTGGCTGGGGTTTTTTCTTGTGCCTTTTTTTTTTTTTTTTTTTTTTTTTTCCCCCCCTACTGTGCAATATTTTCCTGTGTTACCCAGTCTGGGGCACAAGGAATGGAAACACCAAGAAAAAATACAAAGGCCTGGTGCTTTCTCCGAAATTTTTTGACCTCTCCATGATCACAGTCTGGATGAACTCTGAAAGATCCGTAGTTTCCTGTTGTGCCTAAAGATCTTAACGTTTTTGTGGCACTAATCCCCAGTTCCTCTGCCTAACTGGAGTGTACTGGACTCCAAATGGGAAGATCAAATGTGAAGTGTGAGATTTGGAACAGGCTGCCAGATGTCAGTCACGTTAGACCCAGAGAAGGAAAGAAAAACAGGAGGGAAGAACCCAGATAATCAACACACAACCTGGGTGAGTAGTCGTGTGCTGCAAACTGGGCTTTCCTGTCTCACCTGGGACAGGTGGCAACTTCTGCTGGATGAAAGTTCTCACTGGACCAAACAGCAGCTGCAGGAGAAAGATCAATATGGGCTATTTGTGGGCAGCTTCTGCCTTTGAAAATATGTGGAGATGCATCAGAGCAATCACTACCACAACTTCTTTAATGTTGCCCTTCTGTGTAACTTGTGCTCAAGAGTTCAATTTTTTTAAAAATTATGTTTTTAATACTAATCCTATATTTTCAGTGACACAGTTATTTCTGCTCTCTCCTTTGAAAGTGTCTCTAATAAATCCTGAGGATGCAGAGAAGAAATTATTTTCCTTTTTTTTACCACTAGCCCACAAGTAGTAAAGAATAACAATGCTCATTTATATAATGGTGGGTATTCATCTTGGAAAGGCAGGTTTGACAGAAAAACACTTAAGTGTTTTGTAAATGCATGAAAGGAATGTTATCTAGTTGGTTGGTTAAAAGGCCTGCTTATGGATAGGATTTTCTGTTTTATCATGCAAAAAGCAACATAGCAGTCACACTATGATAATTTATAATTTAGCACAAAGCCAAATATTAAAAAAGTAGCTAACAGCAGTGGGTACTGGATTGTACATCCCTTCAATTAGAGCAATGACCTGTATTTCCCGAAGTGACTGGTAGTTTGCCTCCCATCTAGTTTTGTCTGGGCTGAAACAGCATTTTGGAATATTTTGAAAATCATGATTCATCATAGTACTGTGGGCTGAGAACCTCAACCGTCTTATTCTGAAAAGTGAGTTTCTGTCTGCATTTATATTTCAAAGAACAGAAAAGAATAAATTTCTTATTTTTTCCTTGTACTGTAGAAATATATTTTTAAAATCTGATGAAGGACAAGTACAATGAAAACATTATTGCTTCTTACCTTAATGCTCTTTCTTTATAGCTCAAATCATCATTCACAGGGTTTGTTTTCAAGGCTTGCATCCCAAGGCAGCTCACTGTGGGGTGACACTTCATATATAGCACTTTTTATGTATGATGGGAGAGTGAGTTACTGCACACAGGCAGTCACCATGGGCTGAGAGGTGCAGGTATAATTACAGGGTTAATGTGGATTCCCTGTTTAAATCCTTGCTGAACGATTTCACTGGAGTGGAGAGCTCTTCCTGCTGGCTGTCCTGGTTGTGCAAAGAGACAGAACCCCACTGAGTAGGAATTTGAAGTGTGTGTGAAGTGCAGTTTCTCTGTAGGTGTGTTGTGTGTATTCACACCTGGGGCTGCCCAGCTTTGCTTAGGGCAGTGGTCCTGGTGAATCCCAAGGGAAGCTGCTGTTGCAGTGCCCTTGCTCATGCTCATGACTGGCACAATCCCATCTCTTTCCCATAACAGTGTATTCTCCGCATCACCGAAAATTTTAACAGCTGCTGGAGAAGCCAATTTAAACACGAATGTGTGCAGAGGAATGCTTTTAACCATCCTTGATCCCCCAGCTGAAGCATTAACAGTGCAGTTGTTATTAATATGGTGTGAGATGTGTTCATGGACACAAAATTGAGAGCCTAGAATTTATTGAAATTGAATGTGTCTGACTTTGTCAGAGCTCCTTGTGTGCACTTAAACTCTCCTCAGCTCAATGGCCCTTTCCCCTGTGTTATGGATATTTTGTAGCTATTCTGTCCTTATCTGTTCTACCAGTCTAGAGGAGAAACTTTTAATTGATTTTGAAAATCATGTTATATTACCAAAGAATCTAAAAAATAAAGAAAAGATAAGAAAAAAAGACAAGAAAAAGACAAAAAGATAAATGTTTATATTTGCTTGTGATCATTTCTTCTCTTTTAAACCACATCAGAGGCAGCTCTCTGTCAGTTGTCCGTTGGTGGAAAAACTTCACACAAAGTTCCCTTCATGTTACAGACAGGTCAAGGAAACAATGGGGTTTTCATGGCAATAATTCCTAATGTTTCTGAAGGGTATTTAAATTTGCTGGCTCGCTTTTGTTAAAGCTAGAAAATCCTGCCATTTAGTTAGCCTGCTTTCACATTTTATCCAGGTGTTTGTAGAAATGGAGATAGTTGGAAGAAATGCTTCAACTGCACTAACAAAATATGGTTTGTGTCATGGAAGAGGCATACATTCATACTAGACACATTCAACTGCGCTGATCTTTGATCAATACAGCATAAAATACTCTTGCTTGTGTTCAGGGAAGGAGCAGTGTTGGCCGCCTGCCTGTATCTGGTCTTACTGAAAACACCTGGGTCTGAAACCGGCTTCACAGCTCAGCGTCTGAGCTGTCTCAGGCGTGCCGTTCACTTGTCATGCAGATTGAGAGATTTGGCATCTAGGTAATCATGATCTCTTACAAATAGCTTCAAATGAGAAATGTTTCTGCTGTTTTAAGAAGATTTTTACAGTAATCAAGTACCATGAGGTTGATTAGTCTCATTGGATTATGAAATTTGAGGGGAATAGCTTGAATTATTACTCTTTTTTTTCTCCCAAACCTACTTCTGATTCATCGGGAAATCTAAAATTTACACTTCAGCTCATTATAAGTCTGGATGTAAGCTACATTTCCCCATCCTACCTCTAAGTTGTTTAATCATTTAGCAAAACCTAACAAATCCATTTTAGTTATTATTTTCTGATATTTTTATTAGTAATAAATAGCAACAACAGCATTTGGATTTTGGATGAGGCTTTGTTTGTTTAATTGTGTGTTCTTCTAAATGAAATTTGAGGAATAGAGAGATAAAGATCAAAATTTGCTTTCCTTTAAAATGGGAAGAACAAAACTTTTTATGACTTAGAAGAAGTGATGTTGAACAATAATTCCAGCTTGGTTTCCACGTGGAAAATAAGGACTTGTTAGCTGGACAATTAATATTAGGAGAAAGAAAGTATTCCTCTGTGGAAAAAAAATGTGAAATTGTTGAAAAATCTGAAGTAAATTAAATGAAACCATAAAATAGAAAACACACTTTCTTCTGGTTAGGTGACAAACCTTTCTATGTGAGAATAAATTTAGATCCTCCTGCATTATGTAAGCGTCAACATTGCTTGGAAAATAGGTGACATTCTAGCTCGGAAGTTCCTTCTGTTTTCTTTCTGAAGGGGAGAGAAAAGTCTGTCTTCGGTACTGAGCACTAACTAATACTACTAGTCCAGATATTAATTGGGTCTGTTGCCCCCGAAAAAAAAAAACAACCCCCCCTCCCCCCCAAAAAAAAACAACCCAGAAAACAAACCAACAAGCGAACACCCTGAGTTCTTTGTTTTTTGTGGGCAGTTGTTTAATTTCGGCCCGAGGCCGAGCCCCAGCTCTCCCCTCGCTCTGGGGGCTGTGACCGGGGACAGCGGAGAGGCCGGAGCGGGGAGCCGCTCCCCCGGAGCCGGGGCTGGGAGCGCCCCGAACCCGCACCTGGCGCTGTGTCTGCCCCGCTGTGTTCTGCTTAACCCAGTCATGTTCTGACATTGGAAGTGGGCGCTTGGCACTGACGGGAGCTGTGAAGCGGGATCCCTGTATTCCAGCATGGGGTGGGTGGCGGGGAAGGAGACGGCAAAACAGCGGCGTCAGCCGGCTCCCGGCCCCGCTCGGGGATGGGCAGTGCCCGCTGCTGGAGCGGGGGCTGGAGCCGAAGGCTGGAGCTGGGGCTATAGCCGGGAGCCAGAGCTGGCCGCCTCCTGCCGCTGCCCCTGGTCCGAGACTCGCCCGCTGGAGCGGCCGAGGGCACGGCCACAGCCCAGGCACCGGCAAGACCTTTCTCTGGTCCTTTCCTCTTTCGTACTTTCTTTCTCTTTTCTCCTTTCCTCCCTTCTTCTTTCCTTCCTTCTTCTTTTCTTCTTTTCCTCTTTTCTTCTTTTCTTCTTTTCCTCTTTTCTTCTTTTCTTCTTTCATTCTTTCTTTTGCTCTTTCTCATTTTTTCTCATTTTCACTCTCTTTCTGCTTATCCTTTCCCAAATTTTAATTCAGTTCATCTTTAAAAGAATAAACGGTGAAATCATACAGCTGTGGGCGAAATACCGGTTAATGAATTCAATGTCCGTGCTAGGAGGGCCGCTTCTCCCTTAATATCGTTATTTCCCGGCTCCATCGTTTTGGATGGAGGGCAAGGAAGCAGGGAGAGAAGTAAAAATGTCCCAGGAGACATTTGGGACCGTTGGGATGGAATGTTGGATGCCTGCCGGTGCCTATCTGTTGACAGACCCGGAGTGGGTCGCGCAGCGCCACGGGTGTCTCTCGTTTCTCCAGCCGCTCTGCAAACCCCTTGTTCCGCAGCAAATGTGTCTGATGGTCCGAGCTTCGGGTTCCTAAAGCCTCCTGGTCTCTGCTGCAGTAAAACTCCCGGTGTAAATCCATTGTGACACTGCTGGAATTAATAATCTCTGGTGTTTTTACTAGTAATTAACGAGGATTAGACGCTTCATTTTGAAATGGGGCCGTTAACTACGGAGGCGGTGCGGGAGGAAGAGGAGCGTTTCCCGTGGGTGCCTCGCCGGCCCTGCCCTCCCGGCGGGGACACGGCGGGGGCATTGCCGCCGCTCTCTGACATGCACCCAAAACTCGATGGTAGTCTTTAAAGTCATAAATAAATGATAACGCCGCCTTTTCCTCCCATCTCTTCGCAGGGAAGGACCGTCCCTTCCCAGGCGCCGCGGCCCGCTGGAAGGAGCCCCGGGCTCTGCGGTCCGGGGCCCGCAGCCCGCAGCCGCTGCCAGCCCCAGGAGTGCAGATGTATCCCTGTCCTGCCTCCGAGGGCACGTGTCAGCGCGGAGTGGCAGCTGTAGTATCGCTTACTGCGGGATCTGGTAGTAATCAGAAAGGTGAGGAGTTAGTGAAATACATGTTGTATTTATTGCCAGTTTACAGGGAGACAGAGGGCGGCCGTTGCCGCAAAGTGAGCCATTTGTAGGGTTAAGTGTTTCAGCCTTCGCCCACGGGCAGCCTCGCCGGTTACGGGGAGATGGACTTCGGCCTTTCCCGGGACCACCTCCCACCCCCTGGATGTTTGTTTGCTCCCTCTCACGGCTCCCTTCGGGGCCCCTGTGATGAGTGAGCTCTACCTCGGATCTTCCCACCACGGAAATGCTTTGCCGTTACCCTCCAGATTTCTCTTCCCTCCGTGGTGCTGGCGCAGGCGATCCCCGAGGATGTAACCCTCGGAGGAAACTCTTCCTTAGGAGTGGCAGAGGCAGGGTGCCCTCCTTTCCCCTCGGCCCGGTCAGCGGAGCTCGAGAGCGGTCCCGGACTCGTCTCGGGGGATCCGGGGTGTTCTGTCCCCTATTCTTGGCCTTCTGCAGAGCCTTCTCCCGTACTGAGCTGCCCCTTCTCCGACTGCCAGGCGCACTGTGGCTGTAAATTGATGAAAACGTAACAACTCAAAAAGGAAAGAAAAAAAAAAAAAAGAAAAAAAAAGAAAAAAAAAAGATGGTGCTGAAACGTGCGGATGGGACATAAAAGCGATGGAAAAAGGTTCAAAGCTTTCAGTGATGACTTTTCAACCTTTATTTATGTGCCTATTAATGCAATATCCATCATGGAGATACGCATCTTTATCCTTTCAACTGATATGCTGGGAATCAATTGGATATGCAGATTACATTTCATAAGTTTCCAAATGTTAATCTCCCCGGCCCTTTGCTGGTAATTTTTTTTTTTTTTTTTGCCAAATAGTATTATGTTTCTGCCGCACAAAAAAAAACCAAAACAAAAAAAAAACCCCAAAAAACCCCAAAAAACCCCCTCACTAAAAATAATAATTGTTTAGGCTACTTGTCTCGATTTATTGCTGAGGCTTGGGCCCAGGTGCCAGCTCAGGAGCCGGCCCCTCCAGCACGCTCCACCGCCAGCTCGGCCCTTCCCAAGGCATCGGCCCCCGGTCCCGGCTTCTCCGGGACTCGGGCGGCCCTCTGCCCCCGCAGCGCGGTGCTCTGTGGGCCGGGGGAGGTGTCTGAGAGGGCACATTTCCCTTCTAAAATAAGGCTGGTTCCCTCCCAGCCTTAGAGCCGGGAAAGCGTCCCGCTGATCCCACCACCGCGTCCCGCCGCGCTTCCCAGGTGGCTGCCCCAGAGCGCGGCGGAGGGGCTCCGTCACTCCCTCCCTCCCTCCCTCCCAGCCCCCGGCTCCACCGCTAATGTCCCCGGACACCTCTGGGTCCATAAATGGGAAGGGGTGATGTGCGAATAGAGGGTGCGGAGCGGCTTTCCTCGGAGGGTTCTATGGCGGGGCTTGTTTCTTAGGGTGAGCCTGGGCTGTATGGAGCCGCCTGTCGCTGTGTCCGCCGGCGGGTTGTCGCGGGATGCCACCACCTGCTGCCTCCCAACCTGTCCCTCTTCTCCGTCCCACCACCCCCCGGCACTCTCCATCGCGTCCCCTCTCGAAGCAGGGGATTTAATAGCCGTTCACATCACACTGACACCAAATTACGTGAACAGTATTGAAGTTTCTCTTCTGTGGCATTGTACGCCTCGCCGTGCTACGCGGGTCACTCTCCTCCGAGCACGTCCATAGAGGTTTGGCTTAATGCGCCTCTGCTCCGTGGCAGCGCCCGCATCCCCCCACGCCTGGCTTGGGATGGGGAAGGACCCTCCGAGCACGGAGCACACGCTCGGGGCGGGACAGCAGTTCCTGGAAGCCCGCAGCCCCACAAGCCCGGCTCCATTCCCGCCGGGCACACGGTGCTCTGCCCTCACCGGCGGGCAGCGGCTCTCGGCCTCTGTCTGCCCTGACCGGGGGGCCGTGAGCGGGCGGTAGAGGGTCCCACAAACACACACACCCGCTCGCTCTGTGGGAGGGGGGGAAGAGGGAAACCTGTGTGAAGGGAAAGCCATGAGGCAGCGGGTGAAACTGAATCGGGCAGCGCCGAGTGTCTCCTCGGCCGGAGATCCGAACCCAGAAGTTTCTTTTTGAGCTGTTTATGGCGAGAACAGCGTGGAGTACGAAACAGCAGTTACAGGCGTCCATACTCAATAGTTATTCTAGTCTTTACTTCCTTCGTTGTTTCTTAGGGTTTTTAGTGTTGGTGGTTTTCGATTTTATTTCTCTCTTTCTCTCCTACTCTCTCCTCCGCTCTTTCTCTCCTTCTCTCCCCTTCTTCTCTTCTTCTCTCCTTCTCTCCCCTCTGCCTTTCCTTTCCTTTCCTTTCCTTTCCTTTCCTTTCCTTTCCTTTCCTTTCCTTTCCTTTCCTTTCCTTTCCTTTCCTTTCCTTTCCTTTCCTTTCCTTTCCTTTCCTTTCCTTTCCTTTCCTTTCCTTTCCTTTCCTTTCCTTTCCTTTCCTTTCCTTTCCTTTCCTTTCCTTTCCTTTCCTTTCCTTTCCTTCGTGTCTATGTATCACACTGTAGTCTCCTCTCCATCTCCCTTGGAAATAGCCGGGGATTTCGCTTCAAAACCCGTATGAGAAATGAATTTGTGCTTGCAAAACCGGAAACAGTGTAATTGATTTATTTCTAATAGAGGGGAGACCAACACTGTTTATCATTCAGAAATGATTGCCTGTGTTCTTAATAGCTCTAATTTTCACTGTCCATTTGATGTGCTGCAGGTTTAATACAGAGCACTTACTAATCCAATTAAAAGTGCACCTGGCCTGGAAGAGCTCTGTAATTAGCAGGAGCGTTTTTAGCTATTTCCACTGGAAAACCGTGAAATCATCTCTGCTGGCCTAAAGGACTGTAATATGGGGGTGGGGGCGAGGAGGGGAGGGAGGAGCGGGGCCAGGCGTTCGTGCCTAATCTTTTTGCCTTGAATTTTTCACAGTTCCCGTGCGGGAAGATGAGGCTGTTTCATCGCGGGGCACTCGGTGTCTGGTAGCGCAGGACGGCGAGGGCGAGACTAGGTGGGTTTCACACCGCTTTCCCCGGCCGTCCACGCCGGCCCGGCCCGGGAGCCTGTCCTGGGGAAGCGCGGCTCGGCTTTGGGGCTGCGGGGTGGCGCTGGGGTGGCGGGCCGGCAGCGATCCTCGGCCGGCAACGATCGCCGGGAGCAGCGGCGGCTCCGGAGCTCCCGGGACAGTTTCTGGCACGGGCTGGGCCCGCCGGGGCGGCCCCGGGCGCCGCACTGGCTCCACGCAAAAACACACCGCACGCACACGAAGGAACGTCCTTGAAGGAGGGGGGAAAGCAGCTGAAAAACACTGCCCAGGCTGGTACTCCTGCCGGGATGAGGGGATCCGCTCCTCCTCCTCTGCGGGTGAGGGGTCGAGAAAGTCCCTGCTCACACCCCTCCTCGCATGGACGAGGATTACTGCCCACAGCATCACAGTGGTACTCGATCCCAATGGGTAGGAAGGCTTTCTGCTCCCATGCTGGGAGCCGCAGTGATACTGATGGGGAGTGAAGTGGCCCCGGGGATGCTGTTAGTGCGCTTCGCGTGGCCTTGCTCCCCGCCGCGGGGTTCCCAAACGAGAATTAAACCCGAAGGAGTTTCATATCTTTTTCAAAATAACATTTCTACCGACTTCCTCCCTCCAGTAAAAGGCGCGTGGCGAGTGGCGCGGGGTGGCTCGTGGAGCGACGGCTCGGGCCGCACGGCTCCTGCCTCCCCGGCCCGGCCGGGACACGGGGCCGGGGGCTCCCCGGCTGCCGCAGGCGTTCCACCTCCCGGCTCTCACGGGGCTGGGTTTCCATAGGGCTCGCTAACGGGTTTCCCAGAGCTCCGACCACCGGGGTGTTTGTACAACATAAACGCTTTGTGAAATACGCTCTGACTTTCCCTGAGTGCGAACTTTTCCTGCCAGCCTCTTCCTTGGGGTGCGGGAGCCTTCCCGGGCAGCACGCGGTATTTGGATCTGTTTGGGTGCGTTTGAAAGCGTGGGAAACCACTCGGTTTGGTGGCCGGAGCGTGGGGCTGGAGGGAGAGGGACCACGGGCCAGAGCCGCCCCGGCGTGCAGTGGGTGCCGGTTCCTCTGCGGACCCCTCGCCTCCCATTGCGGAGCCGAGCCCGACGCAAACTGCGGGTTTCCCCGGGGGCCGCGCCGTGCTGCTGCCGGTCCCTTGGCGGCCGGTTCGCTTATTATTGAGGCTCCAGATTTGTGCCTAAATAACGCGAACCCCCGCCTACCCTGGGGCCGGCCCCGGCCCCAGCCCCGCAACGATCGTCCGGCTCGTAAAGGGAACGCGGACTGGGAGCCCAGAAAACATTTTTCCCCTTCATTTCAAAGGAGGAAACCTGAGCGATTCTCATCCTTTTGATTGATTAAGGTCTTGAATAACTTGAAGCTCGGGAGTGACAGTTCCTGAATAGACGATTGCAAATAAAGAGCCCTGTGGAAAGCCGGGCTGGCACTTCGGAGTGTAAAGGAGGCGAGTTTGCTGGCACTTACCAAGTTATAAATAAAAGGCCGTGCACAATGGTACCTTCTCTAAGGACAGACAGTCTTTACAACACTCCTGGCGTCATATCCTGCTGTGGGCACTCCAGCTCCGAGGCAGACTTTACCTCTTTTATTTTTCCAGCAGTTTAGTTTGAATACTACAATAAATTCCTGGGAACAAACGCTTGTTAGTAAGGCTTTAACACGCACCGCCTCGCACCCATACACATATAAACGCTCACGCACACGCGTGAAACGCAGGGACACCCTTGTCCCGCCGGGTTTTAAAAGCAGACATCCCTACGGAGATCTCACTGGCAGCTCTTGCTTTCAAAACGGTGAGCACCATTTGTCCCAGAGATGTTTCTTCTGGACGGAGAGAGATTTCGGTTCAAAGCAAATAAGTAAAAGGAAAGAATGAAGGAAGAAGAATAATTTTTTTTCTTAAAATGAAAAGTTATGCCCCCAGCCCGCCGCTGGTGCTCGGGGAACGGAGCCAGGAGAAAAAAAGCTTCACGGCGGCCAGGCGGGGGCTGTTCCGCGGAGTCCCACAGTGACACGGGGTGCTGAGGGCTGCGATGTCCAGGCCGGCCGGGTTGGTGCTTCTCTCCCGGGGCTGCGGCGGCCGTCGGGGTACATCCCGGGTACCCCATCGCCGGCCGCTCTCTGCTTGCGGGGAAAGGGCCCAGCAGGGCTGTGCCCGCGGGGCCATGCCGTGTCCCGCCATGCCGTGTCCCGCCATGCCGTGCCGGTGCGGTGCCGGTGCGGTGCCGGTGGCGGTGCCGGTCCGGTCGCGCCGCCGTCGCGCGGGCCGGGGCGATGAGCGGAGCCGCCCGCTCGCCCAATCAGCGGGGGCGGCGCGGCCGGGCCGGACGGCGGTGGCCAATCGCGGCGGCGCCGCCGCCGAGTCGCGGCGGGCACGGAGCCGATAAATGCTCCCGGCCCCGCGGCCGCCGCTCCCCGCCGCACCGGGGACACCGCCGCCGCCCCCCGCCCCGCCGCCCGCCCTCCCTGCGCCCAGCCGCGCCGCCCGGCGGGGCTCCGGCCCGGCCCCTGCCCTCCCGGTGCGGGGCAGCGCGGGTCACTGACAAAGGGGCAGCGGCGGAGCTGCCTCCTCCCCGCCCCTCGGCGGCATCCCCCACCCCCTCCGGGACCGCTCCTGATTCGGCGGGGGCCGCTGACAGCGCGGGTCTCCCCTAGATCAGCCCTCACCTGGATATAACCCTGCCGGCCGCTGCCGCCGCGATGACAACTCTGGCCGGAGCTGTCCCCAGGATGATGCGCCCCGGGGCCGGGCAGAACTATCCCCGCAGCGGGTTTCCGCTGGAAGGTAAGGCCGAGCCTGTGCTGCTGCCGGTCGGGAATGGGGTAATAATTCCGTGCCGGGACGCCGGAACAGAGCGGCCCCCCCCGGCCCGCCAGAACTGGCGCACGGAGGGCTCCAGGACAGCCGCCCGCCTTCCCTCCGGGCTGTCACAGCAGGGTTTGTCCCAGGACGGGCACGGCTCGGACCACTGCAGCCGCCGGCTCCGGCCTCGCACCCTGCGAATGGCCCGTCCCGGGAGCGGGAGAAACCGACCGCGAGGTCGGCGGCGCAGCCGGCCCCGGTTCTCTTAGTGAAGTGAAAACTAGGGATTTGGGGAGCCCAAAGTTCGGGAAAAAGTTAGGAAAAAAAATTAAACTCTGATAAAGGTGATGCGAACCGAAGGGAAATTTATAGCTGTGGGTCGGCACCGGACCGCTGCGAGTGGCCGCTCGTAATCAAGGTAGCGGCGGTGCGAGGGCCCCGCAGGGCCGGGGACAACCAGGCCGCTCCCCGAGGGAGGACGGGCGGCTGCCGCGGCTCCCACCGCCGCTCCCGGGGCACCGAGCCGGGGCCGGCCCCCGCGCCGCCGGGGACACTGCGGCCTTCCCGCACCGCTTTCCCCTTCTCCGCCGGAGCCAGGCGGGCTCTGAAAGCCGGCTCCGGCTGAGTGCAACAGGTGAAGCCCAGGGCCGCCTCCTTCCCCTGCCCGCCGGGCCGGCGGCGGGGTCTCCGCGGCAGCTGTGGGCCCCGGGTGCTCGGCGGGGCGGGCGGGGGTGAGTTGCCTTATAGAAAAGCAACGAAAAAAAAAAAAAAAACAACAAACGAAACAATAACATAAAGACGCGGCAGGATCCGAAGGAGACGTTAACGCCATTTACCCCCCTGCCTCCCTTCCCTCCTTTTCTAGTCTCTACCCCTCTAGGCCAGGGCAGAGTCAATCAGCTCGGAGGAGTGTTTATCAATGGCAGGCCTTTACCCAACCATATCCGGCACAAGATAGTGGAGATGGCCCACCATGGCATAAGGCCCTGTGTCATCTCCCGCCAGCTGCGAGTGTCCCACGGCTGCGTCTCCAAAATTCTCTGCAGGTACCAGGAGACGGGCTCCATCCGGCCGGGGGCCATCGGCGGCAGCAAGCCCAAGGTGAGCCCCTCCCGCCCGCCCGGAACGGGGCAAATCCCGGTCGCGGTGGCGGAGAGCGAGTTCTGACCGGGACACTGGAAACCCCGGCGGTCGGCACCGGGGTTTCCAGTCGGGACGGCGGCACCCGGGAGGGCCGGAGGGACCTTGCGAGGCCGGGAGTGGGCGCAGACATCCATGGGGCACAGCACCCTCGCCGTGTCCCCGCCTGTTGCTCTCAAACTTCCCGACCTTTTTGGAAATATTGTTGGAGCTCTTGGCAATCATATATCTTTAATTAAGGAAATGCTATTAAAAAAACAAAAGCAAAAACAAAAACAAACAACCTCAAACGAAAATAGGGCGAAAAGGGTGTTGTTATGAACGCTTGGCTTCCCAGAGCCCCGCGTGCCCCACGCTCGTTTTTCCCGCAGGAGCGCAGGCGGGCTCAGGGCTACGGGACGGATCGGGACGCGGTCGGTCTGGTGGTGGAGCTGACCCAGCACGGCTGGATCGGGCCCTCCCCGCTTGCATGTAAAGCGCAACACAACGACCTGTATTTCTGTCTGTCTTTTTACTGCTCCTTCTGCTGCTCTATTTGCTTTTTCTCTCTGCTCTAGAGCTGCGTTTATTTTTAGCTACGCCACCGAAAAGTTTGCGCTAACAATAATGGAGACGAATTTTTTTCCCCCCCAATATTAGGCTTCTCCTTCTCCAGCTTTTCTTTCTCACTACAGTTAAGGTTGGAATTTTTATTGGAAGTTGTGACTAGTTTTTCCCCCGCCTTTGATTCTTCTAAAGTAGCGAAGCGATGCCCGAACTTTTCCTTTCTGTATTAGGAGTAGAGGTAATTTTTTTATAACTGTGCTACTCAAACGTAAGGCCAGCCGGGAGATCGTTCTTTTTGTTTGATTTTTAGATTTATTTTAAAATCACGAGGCTACCGAAGAAAAATGCCGGTACTCGAACCTCTCCGCGTTTTTATCAAGATGGTTTTTGTTCAGAGCCGAAAACTTTGTTCAGCCGAAAATTTACTGACCTGGAGCTTCGTTGCCCGGAGTCCTCCGGGTATTTTCTCGGCCGCAGGGCAGCCTGTGCTGCCTAATTCGCGGTTTTCCATGCCGAGGGCTCTGTCCCACCTTCCCGGTAACCCCGGAGGACTTCCTGGGATGTTTCGTTTAACGCGGAGTGTGTTCGTCTTATGCTGCCCGTTATTACCTTCTGTGTCCCCTGTTACTTTACCCTGCCCGCATTCCGCATTCGGGTGTTTTATATCGGCGTTTCTCAGCGGGGCCGGTGTCGGCTCTCGCTGACGGCGGCGCGGGCGGCTCCAAGAGCCCCGGGGCTCTGACGGCGGCAGTCACGGCTCCCCCGGTCCTACAGACTGTGCCCGCTCGCCTTGTCTTTACTGAAGCAGGTGACGACGCCGGATGTTGAGAAGAAAATCGAGGAATACAAGCGGGAAAACGCGGGCATGTTCAGCTGGGAGATCCGGGACAAGCTGCTGAAGGACGGGGTGTGTGACCGCAACTCGGTGCCGTCAGGTACGGAGCGGGGGGTACGGAGGGTCCCGGAGGGTCGGGGGCGGCCCGGGGAGGGCAGCGCGGTACCGGGTGAGCCCCATCCCCTCGGGATGGGAGCCCTGGGCCGGACCGGTGCCCGCGGGGCGGCTGGCATTAGCCCGCGGTACCTCTGGCGCGTCCCGGGAGAATTCCTGCTCTCGGCGGGGTGTTTTCAATTAAATCGCAACTGCGTCCCCCTCCCCTCCTCCTCCAGACGCTTCCCCGCCATCCCCTCCGGGCTGCTGCCGCAGGAGGGCTCGGGGCTTGCCGGAGAGCCGGGGCTGGGAAGCAGGAGATGGGGAGCAGCTCCCTATGCCGGCGGGTTGTTTACGGGATGGGGCGGGAGGCACATGGAGCCGGGGCAGGGTTTGTGAGGCGTCCGAGGGTCTTTATCACCCGCCATGCTGGCTCGGGGGAGAGAAAGATTCTCGGGAGCCGCTGTGCCCGTGCTGGAGCCCGGTGTGGGCCGGTGCCCCGTGTAACCCCCGCGGGGACGGGAGGGGTGTGCGGCTGCCTTCCCCAAGTCCCCACTGGCAGTGGCCGAGGCACACAGGCCAGGGACACGGATGGGGGACTCGGCTCCCCGGGCCGGCCCGAGAGTCGCGGGGGGCTGCTGGGGACGGGCCGGTCACAGCTCTGCACTCCCCCCCTGAAGTGAGCTCCATCAGCCGCATCCTGCGGAGCAAGTTTGGGAAAGGCGAGGAAGAGGAGGCTGAGCTGGAAAGAAAAGAGGTGGAGGAAGGCGACAAGAAGGCCAAGCACAGCATCGACGGCATCCTCAGCGAAAGAGGTAAAGTCCTGTTTGCCCCTACTCCCCGTGCAGCCCTGCGACGGGCCACTGCCAGTCCCGGGTGCTGGTGGCTATCACTCCCCGTCTCTCAGGGGTTGTCCTGGGGCCAGCGCAGCGGGGGCTGCAGGGCAAGGGGTGAGCCCTGACAGCCCGGCTGCCACATCCCATCCTATCCCATTCCCCGGCTGGAACGACCCTGCAGTGTGCAGGAATGGCGCAGAAGTTGGAACAAAGATGGGAGTTACTGCTAGTTTGGCTTTCAGCAACGAGGGAGCAGGGAGGGTTGGAGCCACCACAGGGACCCTCATCACAGCCGTGCAGGGGTTCCTTTTCCGAGCCAAGTGAAAGACTGTGGTTGCCTGGAAGGGGCAGTTGTAGCAAAAGGCTGCGGAGCCTCAAGTCTCTGCAGTCTGAACAGGGCAGGGAGACACGTTTTGTTTTTTTCTACTCTTAAAACTTCTGGGAAGAGTGTGTGTTGGTGTTTGGTCCGGGACTGCGAGGAGGTTGCAACCTGAACAAGGCGGAGGTGAAGGGCTGCTGCGGGGGGACAGCTGCTGCTCCCGTTGAAGCCATGCTGGCTCCCGGCTGGGCCAGGGTGCAGGGGCAGGCAAGGGTCTGGCCGGGCCGCCTGTGTGTGTGGAAGTCGCTGCCCAGCACATGCACAGGCACTGGAGAAGGCGAGACAAAAGTACCAAATGAGCTGGTCAAACATTTGTACAACTTTTCCAGCTTTTACAAAGAAGGCCTTCTATACACAATCTACACTTGGAGATGAACTTGGAAAACAAAGAGGGGGGAGTCCATTGAAACTCACACTTTGGCTTTGCACAGACAAAGCTTCAGCTAGCAGCAGCTTGATGTGAACAAAAGAAGGCAACCTTTTTATAATTCAAGGAGAAAAGAAGAGAAAACAGCCCAACAAAAGGCTGAGAAAAGACATTATGGGCTTGCAATGAGGGATGAATTATTCAATGAGCCCCTAATAGCTGATGCTCCACGCAGTTTTATGGACTCTCCATCGTGGAAAAAAATTAGCTATTTTTAGAGAGAAAATGTTTATAGCATTTCTAGGCATCAAGGGATGCTGGTGCTGTGCAGGGACAACAGAAATCCATTCTTTGACAGTAGGACATGTCTTCGATTTTTTGGAACAAACCCCTAATCCCTCCCAAAACATAGTTTTTAACTCTTATTAAAATTTTCAGGGAAGCCTCATCTTCTGTGTGTCTGTGTTTGCAAGGAGGTGTGTAATACAGACATGCAGAAGATGCTAACAAAATTCAAGATTTTAAGGGCAGAAGGCACAGTTAGATTGCCTGGTCTAGTTGCCTCCAGAGATTCCTCCAGCATCTCCTTCAACAGAGGATTTTTCCAAGAGGGATGTGCACCACGGGGAAAAGAGCTAAATTCAGTGCCCTAGTTGTTAAATAAATAGCTTTGCTGCCTGCTTGAATTTCTTGACAGAGATTAGAAACAGAAGATAGTAAGCCTTGATAATATCACTGCTTTGTGGAACAAAGAGTTGTTAATAGAGACAGCAAGAGAAAAAATACTGTTATCAATATAACCCATCCTTCTGTTTCTGTTTGAAACAGTCTTCCTGTTCTTTGACTGTTTGCCCTTAAAAGTGGGGCTCCTGATTTATTATAAATCAGTGTCTGGGTGCATGGCTGCCTTCCACCAGCCCAGGGGAGTCCCAAAACTCTTGTAGGAAAACCACTGGGGCTGGTGATGCCTTGCTGCAAGAGGGGCTCACTCGTGCCTTGCAGAACAGCTGTATGAGGAGGCTGCATTCCACCTCCTGACATATCCTCTCTTTCACTTTCTGTGGATTTGTCTAACTTTATTTGTTTTGAGTTTCTGTGGATGTGAGCATCTAAGTTTATTTGTTTTGAGTTCAATCAGTAGCAATTTTCCCCTCGATTACATGGGGTAGAGCAATCCTCTCCTGCCCTATGTTTGCAGGTTTTTGCTGCGTGAACGTGACCGGACAGTTCCGTGGAAACAGCAGCTTTGGTAATCCCATCTGTTGTGTGACAGTGGCTGGGAAGGCTTGGCAGTGTGAGGGAGAGCGTGCTCTTCCCCACAGCAACGCCTGCTCCCCCCTCCCTGACTAGCAAGCTGTTGCTTAATCTCATTACTGGAGTGGCTGGGATGCTGCAGTGCGAGCAGGCTGCTGCGCCAGAAAACATTTGTTGCCATACTTGTGCCTTGCCTTGCATGGAGTGTGATACTATAGGAACAACACACACCAGTGAGACCATTACAAGAAAAGAATAACCATAAAAGAAGCCCACCACTACTTTCTGTATCTGACCAACAAAAAAAACCCCAAAAAACTAAAACAAAACCAAAAAATTCTGCTTCAACTCCTGTTGCCAGCCAAGCGGCTTTGATTTCACTCCATCTTTAAAAACAATCCTGTTCTGTTACTGAAATAACTGGCAGCGTTCCAAAGGATTTTGATGTCACAGGATCATATTTGCCAGCACCCACCAGCTTGGCTACAAGGCCTGGTGCGGCAGAGGGTGCCCGCTGGCAGTGCATCTCAGATGCCCTTTCAGACACTCGGGTTGCTTGTGGAATGCCCAAAGGGTATCCATATCCAAAGGGTCCTGTGCAGCAAAACCCTCGGGAGCTAGCTCAGCGCTGAGTGCTCCATGGTACAGAGGGGATAAAAATGTGGGGTTTTGTGCAATATGAGGAGTTTTAGTAGCTCTGTTCTTGGGGACTTGAGGTATCCTGGAGCGTGGGTGCAAGAGAAGGCTGTGGGATAGGTCAGAAAGTGACTCCTGTGGCTGATCACGAAGCAAAGTTTGGCTCTTCTGCTCGGGAGCACACATTAGTGCTGGGCATTTGCTGGCGCTGCCTGAAATCCCCTCCTCGCCACGGGCCTTTGGGTGGCTCAAGGAGTGGCATTTTTTCCAAGGACAAGGACTAGAGCTGTCATTTTAATGGTAGCTAATTCAAGATTTAGGGAGTATTTACAGCAGGGTGGGATTAGAGAGGATGGAAATGTGATATTTTTAAAAATTGTGTGATAGAAACAGTGTATCATTGGGATCTCTCCCACCACATATATGGGTGTAGGTAAACTTTTGTAGTATGCCTGGTGTGATTCTGTTTCAGCCTCTCTTCTAGGACACTTACACGTGATTCTCACACTGTTTACGGATGCCACATGTGCAGCCCTGTACGTGCTATATTTCAGTGTTTCTGCCAGCGTCACCCTCAGCCCTGATTCTGGGTATATATTTAAAGAAAACTTGATTGTCAGAGCGTGTATCAGGAGGCTGGTAGCTCTCTAACAGCATATCTGTATTTCTGCACGCGCGATGATTTTTTTCTTAAAGGCACAAGCCATAAATAAAGAACACGAGAAAGTTTTGCGCCTTTATGTGGCACACAAGGGCTTATTTTTAGCATAACCACTACAGAAGAGGGAGTTGCTTGTACCTTTGGTGGGAGTTACGCGGGGCATGGTTTGCTGACTAATGTGATAACTCCCCCCTTCATAAAATAGCTGTTGTTTTCTGGCAGGAACCAGTGGCTTTCAGCACTGCATCGATGGGGCAGAGTCGGTTCCCGGCCCCGCTGTGAGCGGGCTGGGGCCAGGGCCGGGACCCCCCCGCTGGCCTCAAAGGGGGCCTCTGTTCCCAGCCAGAGGAATTGGCCCCCGGGCCCTGTCCTGGCGGATCCTCCCCCAGTCATGCGCACCCGTCCAAAAAGGGCCCTACTCATCCCAAGCCTCTACCCTTGGCTGTACTGAGAGCAATTCAGGCTACAGCAGACTAAATTGCCTCCTTTATTTTCTTCTTACTTTCATCTTGGACCAAACCCTTCCCCCTCTCCCTCCCCTTCCTCTTTTCTTTTTTTTTTCTGTGTGCCTGAGGCTCACATTAATACAATTTCGGCACCACCCCTATTTTAGTGTGTGTATGTGGGGAGTTTGAAGGGGTAGGGGAAAAAAAGGACCTTAGCACAAAAGCCCTGCTCAGCAGCTTGAAAGTTCAAGCTGCTGCTGCCTCTCTTAGCTGTGTGATGCTTTTCCTGTTTGTGAGTTTTGGGAAACATTTTTGCTTTGTACTGTAATGGAATTAGAGGACAGATGCTGACTGTAAATGGGACACGCGACTACCAGCCCCTAGCTTAAATATTTAGATGCAATGTTACAATTACTGACTTGATGCAGGAGGCTTTGAAGTGGTGGCACATGATCTAAAGGGTAGCTCGAGCTAGATGAGCTGGCAGATGTTTTGATTAGGGTTGGTCAGTATCATACAGCCAGTTATTTTTAGATTTCTAAACTAATAAAGACACTTTATTAAGGGAGAAGATTAACACGGAGGCACCAGATATCAGTTTGAGTAATTTATTTCTACACAGTAGACGGTTGGATTAATGGCTGGAGTATAGGATGAGTCAGGTGCTGAGTTAGATTTTGGTTGCAGGGGTTCTCCTGGTTTTGCTCCAGTGTCCTGTCCCAAGGTGCAGTGGTAGGAGGACTTAGGTGCTGTGTGAAATGCTCTTGTGGGCTGAAAAGGGAAGTTTGTTCCCCTGCTCAATGTTCATGGTAAAGATTCACTTACTGAGTGAGATGTGATGGCTGTGGCTGCAGGCAGTTATCTCCTCGTGCCTGAAATTTCATGTAGTACTCTATATATTTGGTCACTAGCAGGTCTAAGAAATAAACTTGAACAGTGTAGCTTCTGAGGTTCTCAGAGCTGACAAGAAAATAGTACTTAATTAAGAAAAAACTCCCTAGTGAGTCCAGAATTTAGCTCAAGGGAGACAGTGCCAACTATATTTTCTGTCTTTTTTCCCCTTCTCTTTCCTCATAACTGGATAGTGAGAGCCCAGGCCAGGGTAGAAAAGCCATGTGTTGCACAAGTGCAGATTGGTGCAGGTGATTCCATGCAATCCCAGCAGAGCTTTGTTTCTTCTCCCTGACCCATCATCTCTGTGGGGCTCTGGGCCAGGCTTCTGCTTCCAAATCGTGATTCTGAGATGATGATGATGATGATGATAATAATAATAATAATAATAATAATAATAATAATAATAATAATAATAATAATAATAATAATAATAATAATAATAATAACTTATGACCTCAGCAATGAATAATGCCCTCACCATCAAGTGACAGTGTGATGTCCCAGCATGCTGAGCATTTTTAGGAACGTGTTAAATGTTTGACTGTAGGGTGACTTCAAAGTGGAGTTCGCTCTTCCAGAGCTGCTGGGGGCAGCCCATTCCCTCCTGTCTTGAAGTGGAGGATTTTGAGGAGAGTGCTAATTGTCAGACTAACTGCAGGCTAATCGTCTGACAAAAGCACCAAGTAATATTTCCAGCTGTGGGAAGAAAGGGTGTTAATCTAGCAGCGACTCTCTGAAGTAATATACATCATCGGCTTGAAATCATGATTTTATTAATGGCTTTGAATGTTTTGCCATCTTAGGGGTGCTTTCTTCAACTTGAGAGTCAGCGCCTATTCAAGCAGAATTGCTGTGGGCATCCTTTCCAGTTTTTCTAATTGCATATATCTAGAACAAAGCTGAATGTTATTTTAGCAAATGTCAGGATTGCTTCACACACAGCAGTCGATTAGAGTTAATTTGTACTCAAGTTAGCACCTTATTTGGTTGCTTTGAAAATCTTCATCTATTAGATTTAGAGGGTGTCATTCTGGAAAGGCAGAGGCTAGAAACAGTTGGTTGATTTCGGTGTGGTTAGGACTTCCTCTGAGAAGTTTTTTCATGTACTTGGCTTTCCAGATTCTCCTAGGATTGCGGAATCTGTGATGTCAGTAGGAATTTACCATAATAGACATCAGGTTTTTCTTGGAACCAGCTCTGCAAGGTGCTGAGGAACTGCAGCTCTGGGGCAAAGCCTCAGGTGTAGGATGTTAGAGGGGTTTACTCGACTGGGCATCAGTCCTGCCGTCCTGCAGATGTGGGCAATGGCGAGGAGACCCGAGGAGCCCCACTCAAAGGGCCTATTCATGTGTGTAACATTGCTCACGTGGGCTGGGGCAGGCAGGAATGGGGCCCAAAATTGTTCTATTCTGTTAGTAAAAAGTACCTACTGCACGAGAGTTTGATTTTAATCCCAAGTGAAACTCTGGCAAAACTCTCGCTGAGGGCAAGGATCTTTGTGTCTCAGTTTACACTGAGGTAGCAGTGGAATCAGAAGACAGACAGAGGTTTTAATTAGATAAAAAGCTAATTAGCAATTAATGCTGTAAATAAAAGCCAATACCGATAAAATCCTTAAAACAAATAATTTCCCGTGTCTGATTTTGAATAGTGGTTCTCTGTTATATCATACAAAGACAACATTTTATCTAATACTTATTTGAGGAACATTTAATTTGGTTTAGGTTTACTTATTGATAAGGGTTGGAACGGGGTTTAGGTGAGGGAAGCCAATAAAGTTGATAGTGATAAATTATCATGAGTCCCCAGAGCTGTGTAATAAAACAGCATTGGGAAATGAAGCAGAACTACAAAGTGCTCTCTGGTTAATTTAAGAAGAAATTGAGTGAAACACAAAGCAATAAATCAGAGCAAGCCAGTCAATGTGAATTTCTCCATGTAAATGTCACTTTAAATCCTAGGCAGCAAACATACATGGCTGGAGAAAGAATAAAATATAGAAATAAAAATGCAGTATACTTCCAAGTGGTCCTTGAACGCTGAGCTCTCTGGCTAATAAAAATGATGTACAGTAATGTAATTCACCACAGGACCTTGTTTAGAGTAGTGTGAGTGCGGCATTTTACTTTACTTGCCCTGGAGTACTCCTGCCCCATGCTGTTCGACTAATTCAGTTTAAATCACTCTGCCTAGAAAAAAAGTGAGGCGTAATGAAATTAAAATTCGCTGAGGACACATTAGAGTTAAAGTGTGTCATGTGCTGAGATTATTTAGTTAGGGGAGTTTGATGTAATTGTTGACAGGTCATTTATTCATCATAGTAAATAAAGATTCACAAACTATTAAGAATGTACATATATAACTAGTAAGACAGTAAAAGGCAATTAAGCAGTCAGTTTAATGTCTTATCTTGCTGGTTGCCCTACAGTTGTTTTACAACTAGGAATTAAAATTTGAAAAGAAAGTTTTCAGTGTCCCTGGCCAAATATTGATTAAGTAGTTGTTTGCTGATGCCATTGTGGCACATAAAAAGGCCAGTGGTTCTGCCCCTTGTTGTTCATCTTCCATTGTTGCTGATTCTTAACCTTGGAGATCAAAGGAGGATCATTTCAGTTTATCTGTCTTGGAAAATCCTTCTTTGCTCCTAAACCCGTATGGATTAATGGCCAAATTGTCTTTAATGAGATGTGAAATTTGAATGGAATCCTTATTTTGCATGGTCTGTTGAAGGTATACACTGTATGCCCTTACAGTTTTGTGGGGTTTTTTTTGTTTGTTTTTCTTTAGCATTACTGGGTTTGATTTTGTTTAAATCACTTTGTTTTTTGTATACAGTGCATTGAAATGTTATTGTTGTAGCAGGTAAAATACAATGTATTTGACTGATTTTTACTAAAACTAATTTTGTTGCATATAATCTTTTTGGTGAGTGTAGCCTAAGGTGGAAAAAAAAAGTTGTCTCTGTATACCAAATCACACAGGAGATAAATGGTCCAGGGCTGCCAATAAAAGAAAGGGAGCTTGAGGAGCCAGCCCAATCTCCAGACGGGGCTCTCAGAATACAGGGCATACAAACAAGCTTGCCACATTTGTTTGGTCATTTTCTTCAGTTCGGATTTTATGGACCCTACTTGCCTCAGCTAGGATAGTTGTGCTGTCCCTTCTCCCAAAAATACGGGAGTTGGATTGACGAGGCTGCGCAGAAAAACAAGCAAGAGCCCTTGAGAACAATCAGTTCCTTGTTGCATGGTAGAAAGCTATGTTTATTTCAGAGAGAGTAAAATATATCCCACCACATCCTCAGTAGAAGAGGCTGTGCAATCTGGATGTGTTTTCTTGTCATAATGATACAAGTTTTCATCTGAATTGTGAGGTATGAGAGTGTTAGATCCAGCTCCCACTGTGCCCACTGGACTCAGAAATTTAGCTTCACAAACAGTAGTCAGAAGCCTGGTGAGACCAGAAAGCCTCTCCTGGTGTTACACTGATTTTTGGGTGGGTGGGTGAGTCTTCTCTGCTGTTGTGAAAAACAGCAAAGTAAAGGACAAGACAAAATTTTAAAATCATCGTTTTCTCATTTCCTTTCCTAAATACACTCTGATTCCATTCTGTCTGGGTAACACCGATTAAAATATCAGACCGTGCATGCTTTGCAAGTACTCAGCTACTTTAAGAGAAATTTTGTCCCAGAGTAAGAGCTAACACTTTGAAAACATTTTAGATACAAATTTTCTCAAAGTCCATGAACTCAACTTTTTTGTTTCCACAGAGAGCTGTGGTGAGCACAGCTATATCCATGCTACCTTTTGATTTTTTTTAACCGATATTTGCCTGGTTATAGACTTTCTGCCCAACATTATCAATGTTCATATCTTGCACAAGCCATATAAGGACCAGTCTTAAGGATTTTTATATTTATGATATGCCTCGTGTTGGATGTCTGATCTAAAAATTACTATGTAGTATTTTTTTAATCAGATATAATGTCACATAGATCGCTGTGGTTTGAATAGTATGAGGAATAAACTGTCTGTGGCTGACAATTCTGCAAGCAGACAGCTTATTCAGCCCCTGTCAAGTCTTATTCACCTTACTGAAATGAGCAGGACTGTTCATGCCAATATAATCAGAATCTCTTCCACGTACTAGCCCGGAAAAGCAATAGCAACCGCAGCTCTTTTGGCAAAACTACTCTGCACTTTGTTAAAAATGTAACCCACCTACCCCCCGCGAGGCAGTAGCACCAACCATACTCAGTGTAACCAAGTTGCACTTAAAACTGTTTTCCATCTCTGTTTTTAACTGTCCCAGAGAGGATGGAGATGCGTACGGACAGGCTTTATAGAAACCAGGCTAGCAGAGTAGCAGGGAAAGCTTCCACAGAAAATCCGTTTTTACTGAAGACGGTGTGGCAGGACTTCCTTTTCATTTTGACCTAAGGGCTGGCTGTTTGATCTGGTGTGAAATGCTGAAGGGTCAGAGCGTGAGGTGGGGGGATCTGTGCCCCAGTAAACACTCTGACACCTACCCAGCCCCTCCTGTCAGGCTGAGTGGTGAGAAAAAAAGCTTGCACAGAACTAGCTGGAAGTCAGGACTCAGCTGGTCTCATGAACAGCAATGTAAGTTCTTTTCAGAAGGAAGGTGTTTTAAAAGAAAAGAAGGAAGTGGAAATTGTTCAGCTAAAGAAAATGGGAAGTGAAATACACTGTTTCACAATAAAATCCTGAAATTACAGATTTTGAAAAAACCCCACGAACTCTGGAATTCCATTTACCAAGGGATAAATCAAGTTACTCCACTGCAGAGGGTGAACTGATGCTGTTGTGTGAGTGAACACTTAATTAAATTATCAGTATTTACACAGAAGAAGAGATACTTCCAAACAACTTCTAGCTAAGAAGTGATCTTTTAAGTGAGCAGTCATCTAATCTTTACGGTGTGATGTTTAATAGATAGAGATCTATAATTTTTTTTTTGTAGAATTTTAACACATGTGATGCAGAGAAAGGCATAGTGTGTAACCTCCCTTGCTGAGTTTGGTGGCTATTCCCTGTATGGTATATGACTTCACTGTGTTCTTTGTCTGTGGAACTGGAAAATAATAGAAGAAAACATTAAGGAATCTATTTAGAAGATTATACAATAGATGTCACAGTTAGGAAAAAGCCCTGTGGGTTCATCCCTGCTTTAGCACAGTTGATTTGACCTGCTCTCTTTAAATCAACAGGCTCAAGCAAAAATGCTGGAATATTTGGCAGCTACATAGAAAACCACACAAACCCCTGTTGCTTTAGTACCCACAACTTGTTTTCCAACAAATACAGTGTTGTCTTTTGAAAACCTCTTAAAACTAACTGCTTGTCCACGTCTTCTGAACAACACTGAGACTGGCGTGAGCTGCATGTTGTGTGCACTGGGGCAGGGACTGAAGCAGCCAGAAGCACTGCAGGGTCTCAGGATGCTCACATGTCCTGGTGCAAAATGCAAAATGGCTGCATACAGCAGAAGTATTTTTAATCTTTTTGTTATTTCCATCCCTATGTTTTAAAAGTTTCTTAAGACCAAATTGTATTGGCATTTGTGCTAAAATTGTATTGTCCTGTGCTCTCAGCAGGGCTGTGCAAGTTACTTAGGATTGAATTTGGCCCTGCATGAAAGTTTAATCACATTCCAGACTTGAGGGAACACCTTCACTTTCTCAGACTTAGCAAGACCTTATAGTGCTAAACATCTATTTTTTGCTGGTGAAGAGACCTGACACAGCCAGTAAGCACCGTTAAAATGCTACAAGTAGAGCAAATTTAAAAAAGCTGCTTTAGAGAATGGCACTTCATTTTTCTATCATATGATTTAGCAATAAAAAAGGCAAACACCCCCACCCCACCCACCAGATCTCTGCTGTGAGGAGCCCTGTAACCAATCTGCCCCATCAGTCCTGGCAGGGTGGGCAGCAGTGCTGCTCACTCCCTCTTATTTCTGCATCCTCCCTGGCTGAGGGGTATCAGGAGGGGAGGCACACTCTGTCCCCATATACAATATTCCTGTCCTCAACATTTGGTCCTAATCAACACAGCACACGAAATTTTTGGAAGGACACCCTGTAATTTGAATGGTTGTCAAACCTTATGCTACAATGGGTGTAAAGGGGGTTTGTCCCCAGGCTGTAAGACGTCACTTGGCCAAGGAAGAACTTAAATCAGAATTCAGTGTTACTGTGCTTCTCCTGTATTGGCAGTCAAAAACATGAAGTGATGATTGATGGCATAAATATTTCTGTTAATCTGACATCATAAAGAGACTTGTCATCCCTGGAAGAGTAAATCAGAGACAGAAATCTAAAGTGAATATTAAAAAAAATTCTAACTATAGCTAGTATCTGAATCCTGGTAATGATAGTTATAAATAAAAAACAAAACACCCTAGAAAAGTGTTATGAAGGGGGAAAAAAAGGATCCCCCAGGTGACCAAGAAGTGTAGGAGGGACTCACCTGTTCCTATTCTTGAGTGCTACCACGCAGAAAAGTGACCTCTCTGTTAAAGAAACTGGCCACCTGGTGCTAAGTGTTTGGCAGCTGGTTAGCACAGGGAGGGTCCATGGACTGCTGGGTTTCCCAGGATGGCAAAGCAGGAACCCCTTTGGACGCACTTCTCTGTTGCTCCTCCTGTTTGAGCCCTTAGGGTGCCTTGGGCCTTTTTTCAGGGCCGGATCCTTTGGTTGAAAGCCCCATTGTGCTTCTCTGAGCGCGAGCTTGAAGCAGCGAGCAGAGCCCTTGCAATTCAGGGCTGGGTGCAGGGCTGGCTCCCAGCCCAGGTGGGAGCTGGGGCTACCCTGTTTCCAACCCAGGAAGCTCCTCACTCTGCCCTTTTCTTCTGTGAGGCTTGCACGTGGTTTCTTTATATTTATTGTGAGGTTTCAAGCTTCCACAGGAGCGTTGTGTTCTCGAGGTGGAGGCAGGGGGGTCACAGTTGTGCTTTGTAGGTGCTGCTTTGCACTTGGTGACATTCAGGTCCCTATGAGTTGGGCTGAAGGGCTTGCTCCTACCCTTGCACAGCTGGTGCTGGTTTGCTGCTGTGGAAAAGGGGCTGCCCGGGGCATCTTTCCATAGGCTTTAACTTTCTTCTGACTGGGCTGTGGTGAGTGTGGTTCTGCCTCTTTGAATTGGGCTAAGGGATCTTTTTAAATATCCCTTTAGAGTAGGAAGGAGTGATCTTGGTGACTAATATGTTTATAAGTAAGTGATACCCCTACACAAACAAACAAGAAAAAGGTGGTTATGGCGAAATTGGTGCTGGAAGAGTTGGCTTCAGTTTGAAGGAGAACTGGTTGGAGTTGGTACAGTTTGCTCGGTGTTCCTTGCCGTGACTTTCTGCATTGCTTGTGCCTGGAGCCAGCTGAGATAGGGCTGCTGGCTCCTCCTTCCCAGTTACTCATCTCTGCTGCTCCTCTGTGGATAAATTTTCTCCTTGTATCTGTGGTGGTTTTTTTTTTCTTTTTGTGGGTTTTTTTTTGTGTTTTCGGTCTGCTTTTTGTTTTGTTGTTGAAGAAACAGGATCAATGATATTTTCCTCCCTCAATGGTATTTCCAAATGTCTGGTGTCCAGAATCAAAAGTGTTCCATAGGTTCAGCTGTCATCGTTCATCTGCTGAAACTGCAAATCCAGATGGAATGATACTTCAGAATGAGTGTTTGTGGCTAGATAGGATTGCAGCCTGTCCTTGGAAGAGTAGCTGGGATTTCAGCTTTTGGGTTTGCAGAATTGGGAAGCACCAGGGGTTGTTTGTAGAGGGTTCAGTGGGTATCCTCTAGTGCAGTGGCCCATGGTTTGGACCACTTAACTCACTAGCTGCAGCAAGCGCTGGCACAGAGCAGCAGGGGTGTGCTTTGGTGAAGTGGTAAAGACTCTGCACCTTTATTTTTAGTAGCTCTATTACTATTTTTTAAAGCTAAACCAGATCAGTGGTCTGGGATTAAGTCCATGAATCTAGAGGTGTTACCTCATTTACACTGAGGCTCTGAGCCACCAAGTATTTACTGTAGTACAGCAGTAATTGATGCATATTTTTTGCTGGTTTTGCTGAGTCTCCCATGAATACCCTGCAATTCTCTCAAATATGTGGTGTGAAAAATCTATTCAACAATACATACAAATAATCATTGGTTCTAAGAAAGTATTTAGTGCTTGGAATTTATGTGGTTGTGACTGGGCTCCCAGGTCTTGCACTGGTTTCTCTTCTACAACTGCTCTTGCACTCACTAAAAATGTGTATTTCCTGAATAACTGTTAAAACTTTTTTTTTTCTTCTTTTTCAAATATATTTGCTTTTTACTATTGTACTTGTTAAAACAGAAACATGTACTGAGCAGAGAAGGAGACAAAATCAGGGTTTAAATATTCTTTTGTTGTACATTGCCAGTATTTATAGTTTAAAACTGTAGCTTTCCATCCTTATGCAAGAGAATGCATTTCTCAGCAGTGGGATTTTGTGTTTCACAGGATGACTAGAGATGAACTGATTTTGTTTGATTTTAAAATTTCATTAAATGAAATCTGTAATTCATTTTATAAGCATTCTTCTTGACAAAGAGAAATAGTCCAGCAACTTGGACATGAATTTATGAGCCAAAAAACTGGGGAGCCAGTTGCAGTTGATAGACTGGCCTAAATTTGTCATCAGGTCTTAAAAAAGAAAATATTTTAGATTTAAAACTGCAGGACAACTTGCAGTAGGGCAAGATTTGATTTCTAGAGTTAGTGAAACATATATTTTTTACCGAATTCTAAAATTTCAAGGAAAATTACATTGTTGCACTCTATTCCTCAAACAGTAAATGTATAGGTTTGGTTTTGTGCATTTTTCTTCTTTCTTAGCACCACTAATTCCTCTAATTAATAGTGTCAAGCATGTGAGATTGCTTATAAATCTGAAAAAAGGCCTATTGAATTTAATAGCAAGACTTGCATTGTCTTTAATGAAATTTGGTCAGACCCTAAACAGAAAGGTTTTTTTTCTGTCTCTCTCTTTGTTTTTTTCTTTTTTCCCCCCCGCCTCCTCTCCTTTCCTTGAGGCAGAAAAAGTTTTGAGTTTTTCTGAGGAAACTGAGGAATTCTAGCATTCCTGGGCATGAGAGGAGAATACTGATGAGAATCAGGCAGAGAGCAAGCAGGTGCTGAGCATGTTCATTGCTTAACCCCCTGCCCTGCTCCTGCATCCCTGCCTGACCTGGTGCTCAGACCCTGCAAATAGCAGCAAGTTGCCAGATGTTGGAGATGTTTTCAGTAGGGTGATTATTCATCAGGTCTTGTCTGAAACCAGGGGGTTCCTACAATGGCTGTATTTCATGTTTAAAGCTGGGCTGGGTAAGCCATTGGAGACAGTGTTGGGGAAAAATACTGTATATCTGGGAGCGAGAGCTGACTGTTCTGTGGTTGGCTGGTCTGTGGTATCCCTTTGCAAAAAGTAATTCAAAAAACTAACAAGCAGAGTAGATTGCCTGAGAGGCAGAAAGCAGCCTTTTTTTTTTCTTTTTTTTCTTTTTTTGGTAATGAACAAAAAAAGATTTTATGGTTTAGAAACAGTGCACCCTAAAGAGAGGTGTGTTTAAAAGTTAAGACTTGAAAGCTTTTGTCTGGAGAATAATACGCTTGGAGTAAAGAGCAGCACAATGGAACTCTTTTCTTCCAGTTATGTATGGACGAGCATCAGTCAGCCAAGGAAGAACTTCAAAGGCCAATGTGAAAACTTGCTAGGCTCTTTCTTTCCTGACAGGTTCTTCTTGAGGTAAGATGGGGAGAGCTGTTTGTGCTGGGAACTGGAGCTCGCCTCCTGCAGCAGGGGCAGTGATAAATCATGTGCAAGCTGAGGTACCCGGCCTCAGTTATCTCTGTCTCCAGTTGATTTGCCTTCTTGGAAGTTACTAAACCATCCCATTTCATGAGTCTTTTATTGCTTATTCATAAAGAGGTCTCAAATTCCACTTCTGCCTTGCTGGAAAGGCACAGTGCCAGATGGAGGGGGAAGATGATCTATTTCTCTGCCTCCAAAAAATACTCATTATTCATACGCTGTAATTTGCCTTTAAGGTGGAAAAACAGCCCCAATGTGTTTTAATATAAGTGGTCCAAGGGTATAACTGCTGAGCATTAAAACAGCAACCAAACTTCATGTCTGCAACTGTATATGGAGAGTGTCAGGGCTGGGAAAGGAGATGCTTCTCTGATATATGAAAGAGAAACTCCAAATAGCATCCAGAGAAATCTCTTCAACTTGACCTTATATAATAATTTCATTTTATTATGAATTTTAAAATATTTTCTTCTGGTTGGAAATTTATTTATGTTAAATACTGCAGTCTAGATTCATTTAATTAATTTCAAAATGGGTTTAAGGAGCAGTTTCAATGTTACCTGTGACGCTGTGCTCTGGAGGCACTACTTTAGAGGTCTGTGAGTGTCACATCTGTCTTTGTTAAAAGGCAGAGGCACAGCAGAGAAACCAGAGGATGTCTGATGGACAAAGCAGCTCTTTTGAGTTCCCAGGAGCAGAAAGCAGAGCAGGCTGTACTGCAAGCCTAAACAGGGCTGATGCTCCTGCTGATGCACACAGGGCTATTCACTTTCTAGGGGGATGGTGGGGTAGGGAAGGGCAGGCCCCTTTTGCAACAAAAGAAACCCTGCAGCATCTTGTCTCCAATATTTGAGAAATGCTTGCACAGGTGAGTGGGTAAGCCCTCTGCCAGCCCGTGGCCATGAGAAGCTTGTGAGCACCAGTGAGTGCCACTTGTGCTGCCACAGAGCCAGGGGCCAAGCACAGCTGTGGGAGCAGAGTGCTGGGTGTCCTTTCTCAGGAAGTTTGTAGCAGTTTTTCTGAGGTTCCGGGAAGGACCACGTAGGATGTCCTCAAAGTGTTTGTGGTGCAAGCCTGGATTTGGACTTCACTGCTGCAAAGATGAGGCTATGTGATTTTTGTGTGCTTTCTCTCTGTTCCTGTCCTGATCATCTAGCTCTGCCAGATTGAACATTTGAGTCCCTTTCCATAACAACCCTCATTCATTTAGCTATGCATTAGGCAGGGAAGAAGAACCAGTAATTATGAACAAGCTGGCAATACTGTGTTCCAGTAACTGTTTCATGGTGTGTTTGAGTTGATGGCTGCAAGAATGGAAAATAAGTCTTTGGGATGATGTGGAAGATCTCTGCATGCTCTGTCCCTTGGCTCAGGCCTGCTGTATGTCCTCAGGCATCCTTGGCTTCAGTCAGGCTGTTTGAAGGAAATGGGGTTTCTCTGAGGGTTAGGGTCAAAATCAATGATTTGCCCACAGCAGCAGCAGCAGCAGTTGTGATATTTGCTAGGAGTGCATTGCATGACTTACCTACACACAGTCTATGGGCTGCTTTGAAGCCATCAGTGGAAGGTGGCAGAAAAGCAAGGTTAGTGTTGGCTGGCTTAAATTTTCTGTAGAAGTGTATACATGCTGAGGAGAAATTGTTTAAGTGAAAAAAAGATGGGTTTCCACTGCATTGATGATTTCAGCTGAGTTCAGTTTCACTGCTGAGAAAATTTCATGTAGCAAAGCAAAGAAGTTGTGCTGTCTTCACACAACGAAGATGTGCAGTTGTGGAAAATGGTAATTTGAAACAATGGTACTTTATAATAAATTCCAAATGTGCAATCCTGCAACCGATCATCATTTTTTAAATTATTTTTTTTTACTTTCAGCATAACCCAATGCCATCTAACTCCCTGAAAATCAAGTCTATGGACATTCACTTACAATGAATTTTATCTTTCATTTCAGGAAAAGGGAGAAAAAATAAATAGGATTTAGAGCTGAGAACAGGACAATAGACTTGAATTTGGTAGAGTGTTGTCAGCAGGACTTTGGTTTCTAAAAGTAAGGGAAAGGGGAGCATTTTGGTTTTTTGTTATGTTGTGGGCTGACAGTCTTAGACCATTAGTGGAAATCAGGTAATAGTCCTTGGTTTTGCATCAGCTGTACAGAGCTTAAAATATATTTGGAAAATGAAAGAATTTGGTTCCCGCTTCCCTGGTACAATTTTAGATTCTTGCAATGTGAATGGAACGTTTTTGACCATGATAATGTCTCTGTATTCTCATCTCCAAAGTGCTTGTTTTTATAAAATAATAAATGTTCTTTGACTTCCCTGCTGGAAAAGTTCTAGATAAACTCAGGGTGTTATTTTTACCCTATTCCTTCTTCAAATTTAAAGCAGTCTCTCTTTGGTAGAGATTGAGATGGGGAAAGTTAAGGACCAGGAAGAGATTCTTATTTTACTACCACTTTTCATCAGATATTCACCAGTCATGGAGTGGCACAGGCACTTGTAGAATGAGTCTTTACAGGTATCAAAAATAGAATACAAACTTGAAAATTTGTCTGACACATTTCTGTTAACACAAATATTCAGGAGATGCTTGGGCGTTTATCTGCCTCTGCCCTTGATTGCACGGGGAGAAGAGCTGGGTAAAGAGCTCACTATCGACTTCAGGACACGTAGATTCAGCCATTATCTCCTTTTCCCAGTATATTTCTGTAGTGGCTGTGTATCGCTGATCCAAGTGTTAGTAAAAGAACAATTTTTATTTTGTTTATTTTGGTAGGTTACAAAGAATAAACCAACATAATCTGAGATATTGTCTTAATGACTCTTGTGGAACAAGCAATAATGGACTGAGCAATTAGAAATCTGTATTTTCAGGTACATTTTCCAATAAACTGTCAGGAAACAGTGCTACAGTATAGAATATATTTTTAGATCAGGTTGTGGACCTGGCATTAAATTTGGTACCTACTGGCATCAAATCAGAGTGGTTCCTTTGCTGAAGTTCCTTGATTTTCAGGGGTGTAATACAGATCTTAACCTGGCTAATGAATCATTTTGTAGTTTGAATAACTGAGGACTCTTTCCTGAGCAAGGGCATATAGCGTGTACTGCCAGATATTGGATTATTTGTGTTATAAGGTCAAGTTATTTTTCTAATTTTTCTTTGGGGATAATAGTTGCTCTTTATAGAGAATCTCTTTCTATTTAATAACTTAAAGCAAGTTATGGAATCAACAATACCATATTTTGGAGAAAATTTAGAAGATTTCTGATCTCTTTTTAATACAGCTTCTGTAATAAGGTGGTAAAGCACACTTCAGTGTGATGTGTGTGCCTATTGTTATCAGTCTCCTGAATGTATTTTTAAGGAATATTGCAGATTTTGAGGAATGATGCTCAGTAACTTCTGCTTGTTCTATATGTGTCACATTTCACACACATTCTGCAGATGCACATAAACTCTGAAGTTGGGGCAGAGCTCGGTCTGACCAGGCACATTGTTTGTGCAGCCAGAAGAAATTAATGTACTTGGTACAAAAGATGAGTTTGTAACTATTTAAGTAAAGCTGTACCTCTTTTTATTAGTCAAAGAATGCAAATGGAGGATTTTATGCATATTAAGAAACGTTTCTTTTACTGCTCAGAGAGCTTGCTGTCAGCACCCATTAAAGTCTCCAAATTAAAATAAAAATGCACAGAGCAACAAACAACCCCTTCCAACCCTTGAAATTTCAAACAAAACCAATCCTACAAATATGCTCTGTGTGGTAGATAATTTATTAAAGTAGGTTATATCCTCAAGACATTCTGCTGGCACCGCTCCATGTGAACACTGCTAATATCCTTTGAGTTACTTTGTGCTATTGTCTTTCTAAATACTACTTGGAGGTTGTGCTGCTCTGGAGATCCTCAGACCCGTTTTTTCTGCTGGGAAGATACGAGTCCATTGAACATGAAACTCTGTCAAATCATGACAATGATGGCAACATTTTGTTCTAAAGAAAATAAAAGGAAGAATTCAGGCTACAGAAAATCACTCTTTTCTACATTTGCCAGAACTAAATATTTTTGTTTGTTAATTTAAAAATTTTGTTTGTAATTTTTAGATTTTTTTTTTATTCTTAGAAAATGAAGATTAAAGACCTGATTATTATTCTCTTTTGAGACAAAATGAATGTATTTTAAAATAATTTTTTCAGTTTTCTACTGTTGAGACATATTCAGACTTCTCTTAACCAGAAGGAAAACAACTGCGGAGATACTCAAATTCTTTGGGGGCAGATCTCCCTCCACAAAGTGTCCTTCAGAGGGCTGACTGAGAAGAAATGTCAGAAACAATATTTTCACTTTTCTTTGCCCCACCACGCAGACTCTGCAGGTCAGTTAGCCCGTGGGATGTGCAGAAGTTGGCAGCCTCTTGCAGAGTGAAGGAAAGCAGCGATTTTTGATTTTTGTAGTGGTGGTTTCCTGTGGTGCTGCTGTGCAGCACCGGGGCAGGAAGGACCCGGAGCAGGAGCTCTGACTGCCCCAGCTGGGACAGTCCCTCAGAGGAAAAAAGAGGCTGCCACAGCAAACAGTAGGAGTACTCATTTGAACCAGAGCAACGTATTTCCCCCACCCATGCAGCGTTAGTATTGGAGCAAATTTGGTTTGCAGTTAGCTTAGAAAGAAACGATTTACGCAATAACTCTAATGGGGTTTTTTTCGGCTTGTTTTGCAGTGTTTTATTAATTTAAAATCATAGGAGCTGTTGAAGGAAATAGCAAACCACTTAGCAGCAAAGCAGTAAATTATAACAGTGCAGTGGTTTGAAACAGAGACATGAATATTAATTTTTTTTAAAGCTGCTAGACGTACCAGCCGAGTTTGTTTGGGGCTGCTTCTTTCTCTCTCTCCCTTTAGCATTCCTTCATTTTTTCATTCTTTTGTCCACTTGACACACAGCCTCTCTAAAATGGTTTTGCAGAAACTGTTGGCATGATCCCTGAACAGTTTTTCCATGGAATAAATTGCTCCCCCAATGTATAGCCTGCCTTTTAATTAAAAGATTTGTCTACGCTGTTTCAAACAGATGGAGAAGTATCTGATGGTGTGAAGGTGTGGGTGGAAAGATGGTCTGGTGCTGACAGTACTGAGCACCTCTGTGGCTTTTGAATGTTGGGGATAAAAAGGTTTTTTGGGAAAAGGATGTGGAGTTTTTTGCTTTTGGAAGATTTGTGGGACTGCCAAAAGTTTTCAGTGAGGTTATGCTCAGTGCCTTTGAAATTTAAATACAGGTTGAGAAAAGAGTTTTGTTTATTAACTCAAGTTATGGGTGCAGTCAGTCTTCTGCAGGGGGGAAAAAAAAAGGAAAGAAAGGTGTAACTTCAAGCACACACTGATTTGTTCTTATTACATAACAAAAGTCTATTTCTTTATCATGTTATCATTCAGTTAATAAAAATTAGCTACAATAACAGCACCAACTTAGAAACCCCTCAAAGTCCAGGGGATTTTCTTTCACAATGAACATGAATACTGTTCAGAAATACAAACAGTCAAAGGATAACTTTAGGTCTGAAAGAGAAACCTGGCAAGGGTAATTGAATAAGCCTGGATCTCCTGAATATGTCATGGTGAGTGCAGTCAACATGTCATAATTAGGTTTATTGAGGGCCATTCCAACAATCTGCTTCTATTCTTCCTGCCTTATTGTCCACAGCTAGGCAAATAGCCAGGGGACAAAAGGAATCAAGTGCTGACAAAACATGAAAGAGGAAAAAGATTTAGCTGCTTTTATCAAAGAAACTGAGAAGGACTTTGTGTAAATAAAGTAAGTAACTGGCCATCCTGCATTTAGGCAATGCCGTTTTCATTAGAATTAATTCTTGACATATTGGAAGGGTTCCAAGGGAAGGATTTCTACTTCTGACAAGTTTAATTTGTAAATTAAAAACAGTTGGTTAAACATGAGCTGCCATCAACAAAACTTAACCAAAGCCATACATGGTCAAGTCCTAAGCAGGTGAAAAAGAGAATTACTTTGAAAACAAAGTATTCCCCAAAATTATGCAAATTCTTATTACTTCATAACAAATGTTTTCTATTGAGACCTTCAGCAGATAGCTGATCGGAAATCTTCTTTGGATCCTGTTTATTTTGCTGTTTAAATCCTGTTAGCTTGCACAGTACTTGCTGCTTGCCCTTTATGGTGGATAAGAAAAAGTGACCTCAAGGTTTTGGGATCTGCTGGGGTCTAATAGTAGAAAAAAAAAAAAAAAGAAAAAAAAAAAAAGAAAAAAAAAGTAGGGCTTATGTAAAGTGCCTGTGCTTTGGGTAGTAAGTGGAGAAGAGCTTCTCAGGTGGATTTCTTCTGCCTCTCCTTCAACTCTTCAAGTGATGGTGATTCAAATGATGGTTTTGTTTAGGCACAGGGATAAATGAAGTATTCTCTGCATTCACACATGGTAGTTTGGTTGGGACCATCTCTGCACTGCCATCCTTGTCTGGGAGCTGCTCATGGAGAATCCTCGTCTTACTGAAGTCAATGTGAGCTTCTTGCTGCCTTAGTGGGAGTAGGATTGGTGCCTCTGAACGCAGGACAGAAAATACGAGACCATGTGCTTTGGGGCCATACCAGTGGTCTTTTAAGATTAAAGAATTAACATATGGTCTTATTTTAATTCTCTTGTACAGCTTTTAATTTTCCTTTAAGAAAATTAGGTTGCGTTGTATGTGTGAAAACTAGACATCCCTGTTCTGTAACTGTCTGAAGTGTTTGTTTTCTGAAAAGTTTGTCACTGAACATTTCCAGACCAAAAACCTCCAAAACCTTTTGCAAATTTAGTCTTAAGGTTAAGCAGATGTAGTATGAAACTTGTAGGGGAGAGAAAAAATTAAACACACATAAATCCCTTTCTTCAGAACTTTAGAATGTCTTGAAATTAAATAGGAAGACTGAAATTTATGAAATAAAAGTTCAGTGCAGAAAACTTCATAAAATGTGTCCAAAGTCTTTTGGTGCTTCCCAGGACTCTGTGCAGCTAGAACTAGCAGCTGTCCTGAAGAGGAGCTGGAATGCTGACAGCACAGTTCAGTTTATCTGGGTGCTTTCCCATAGATTGGAGTTTTGCTGGAAATTCAAACTTGTCTTTGAGTTTGTGTATTTTTGAGATTTGATTTGATTTTCAATTTTAGTGATCTTTTAAGATTTTTTTTCCCCTTAAAAACAAACAAACAAAAAAGCCTGACTTGGTTTCATTGATCTTCTGTCCAGGAACATCCTGGGCTCTTAAAGACAACCTAAAAGTGTTGATAAAATGTCTGGCAGGAGGTTGGGTTTGGGCAGGTGACGAAGGCGGATGTGCCCACCTGCATCAGGTCTGCATAAACCCCAGGAATGGTGGCACTCTTGGGAGCAAAGAGCAGATTGTCTGACTTTTGGGACTGTGTTTCCACCCACAGGACATAGATGGTAGGGGAATGCTGTTCTTCAAAGTTTAAGTTGGCTACTTTCAGTCAATTCCCTGAAGATAAGATTAGATGGTGATTATTAAGCTCTAAAGTATTTTGGTTTATTTTTTTCAGTTTATATATTTATTTCTCCCACCGGCCCCGCCTTTTTTTTTGTTTGTTTAGTAACAGTAATAAACCCACTGCCAGTATTAAATTGCTTTGTATAGGATTTACTACTGAAGTTGCAGATAATAAAAAAAGCTGGATAATCAGACTTTCAAGTGGGGTGGTGAAGTTATTTAAATGAAAACCAAAACCAGAAATAATATCAAAAAATTACAAAAAAGCAGAGAATAGCTGAATCCAGTTATCACAAAATGGTCTTGTGGTGTTTGTCACAAATTTTTTCAGGAAAATATTGTCCAGGAGCACGCATGCCCCAGGCAGTAGTGGAAGGACAGCTAATTGTAGGGGAGTAGGGCTGGTTGTGTGCATGCTCCTGTCCAGCGTGAAGTGGTTTGTCTCTATGAATGGCTCTGTTCTGCTTTGTATCAGCAAAGAACTCGTGTAATACAAAACACTAAGAAATCCATTTGCTTATGTTTCAAATTTCATGGTGGTTCTTGATAATTCAATAATGATAATGACAATAATAAATGGTCCCTTTGGTTCACAAAACATAGAGATTTATCTGTTTTTATGGTAGTGAATATGTAAGATGGCTTGAATAATATTTTTCTGGTTTGCCCAGCATTAGGCTATTCTACAACTGTTATTATTGTTCACTGTGTATGTTTTATATAGTGATAGAGGGTGGAGTGACAGATCAGACAAAACGCAGAATAAATTTAATAGGGAAATCCATTTCCCCCCATTTTAGTGTTGGGGGCGGGGGGGGGGGGTGGTGTCGATGTATAAGGGTAAAGCAATTTACCAAAATTTGAAAGATGGAAAGCATCTAAGCTATTTGTTTTGTTTTATTGGGTTGATTCTTAACATGTTCCAAATGGAAAGTCTAGGTATTCTTGCTGGAGACTTGTGCTACAGCTTTACATGTGTAATTTATACACTACAGTCAGGAGTTATTGTGACAGTTCACTGTATTTCTAGACTGGGTGTTACGAATAAGAGCAGTTTGTATCAAAGAAGGTTTCTACAGGCTGCAAACCTCACTGCACTGCTAGTCAAGAGAGGACAGTCTGTGTGTTTGGTGCTTGTTTCAATGATGTAATAATTGTGGCAATTAGTGTGTGAGTACATTTGACTTACTAGCTGTGACCTGATGGAGGTCAAAATGCAGGTCTCAGCTCTTGTAATGACACCGTAGCGTCTGTCATGGGAGAGAACCCTCATCCCTCCTGGTGGTGAGGCTGGGGCTGTGCCAGCCTTGGGAGCTGTCTGTATCTGAGCCTCACCTTTGCCTTGTGAAGCAAACAAACCTGGTGGCACCTGGCTGGGCCAGCTTCTCTGGCCTCTGTGAGGCTGTGGCATGGAGGAGGCTGCTGGGTGCATGGCTCAGTGCTGAGCAGTCCCTCAGCCTGGAGCAAGCCCTTGGGAACAGCTTTTCCGTCTGCAGCCCTGAGCTGGTGCCATGTGTTGGACTGCTGCTCAGCTCACTGTCCCCACTGTACCCGCAGCCTTGCTCTGATGTGCTCTGCATCTGGGAAACATTCCTGTTCTAGAGTGGAGGTGGCATACAAATGACTATTTCTAAATGTACTGTGACGCAGTTTTGCTTCCAGTACCCTTCCGAGGCTGTGATTTCTAGAAGAGGAATTCAAGTGGGGCAGGATGTCTTATGTCGACAGCTAATAGTGTAATCAAGCCTCATGTGCAGAGCTGCCTGTGAACATATGAAGAAGAGTGAAATTAATAATGTGAAGTATGGAAAATACAGGGAAAGTAAATTAGCTAATATTTTTTGAAAAAATGTGTTAGAAAATATAACACTTCGGAAATAGAGGAGCATCAGGTGTTAGAGGAGCATTGCAGCGGTGGTGTTTGACATTACATGAAATAAATCTCAGAGTTTCGAGGGTCTTGACTGGTGTTAAAGCAAGATTGCAAACCAGAGTAGCTCAAAAAAACCCGTCCAAATTTCAGTAGTACCGTTAATTTAATGCAGTGCAGTTGAGCAGTTTTCTAGCAGGCAGCTCAACATATGGCTTTGTATTCTGAAAAAAAAGCTATTTAACCATGCTGGTGCTGGCACTGAAACCTCCATGTCTCTTCTGCCCCTCTTCTGCAGCTGAGACCCTTTTTTTCTGTTGCATGTTTTTCACTGCTGTGCTGCTTCTCTCCACTTTACAAACGCAAGATGCTTTTCCAGAATTTGCCAGTACTGAGCTTCCAGCTGGGTGTTTAAGGTCAAATTTCTTCACGTCCTAGTAAGAAAGATCCTGATCCAGGACTGGGATGATCATCACTCTTGCTAAGCAAGGCAGGGGTAGGGTGGCAATAGAGGAGTAAAAAAAATAAATCCCAGGCAGTGTTGGTGAGGGAAAGTCTTGTGAGAGCTCGCACACAGAATTAGGTTTGAGTGAATGAAATAGTAATGAGAAACCATTTTTGCAATAGTGGGGCTAAAAATGTGGTCTGTGTTTTTCCAGATTATTTGTCTCCTACAACCTTCTTAATTATGGGAGATACCAGCACAATTCCTGGTGTGAATGCACTCATAAGTCACTTTTACACTGTTATGAGTATAGCTAATCCTCTTTCATGGGGGAGATTCTTCTGCAAGGAGACAACCTTGTATTTGTTAAGTAAATTATTTCTGTGTAAAGAGAAGTCTGAGTCTATAAATAATAAGCCAGAATTTTTAAAGAGGACACCTGGGAACTTCTTGTTTCTGTGTACTTGCATTGTGGCTGTAATTATGTTACATTATATTTTATGTTGAAGCTTCTCATTTCAATCTTATATTCTCGCTATTTTAAAGAGAAAATAGAAGACTTCATAGGCAGAATTAAAAAGTTCAATAAGTTTTCCTAGTGCAGCTTCATAAGTCTCAAATAATCAAAACTAGCAAGTCAACCTAATGAAATCCCTAAGTATTGTAATTTAAAACAAAGTATTAGAGACCTTTAGGCAATTAAGGAAGTTGAACACCCACACATTTTAACACAGTACTGAATTCATTAGGAAAATGTAAATCAATAATAATTTAAGTAAAGAGTTTTTTATTCCCTAGGCACTAAAATGCAAACTACTGAACATGCTTTGTCTCAGAAAAAAATAAGCAAAATTAACTTGCTGATTCCTTTTCTTTATAACCCTGGAGAGAACCGTATTAAAAGTATTTGTTTCTTTGGTCTGAGTCTAAGGGTGAAAGTTTAAACCCCAAAGTGTTTTTTGTGGATGGGAGCAAGCAGAGTCTGAGCTGGACCCCAGTATTTTGCCAAGGGTTAAGGCCTTATGAACACAATGGGATGTTGATGCTTTTTAAACACATTTGGCCATATTAACTTATTTTCTGTTGTGGGGGTGTTTGCGTTGTTTTTTATTTGTTTACTCTTGTTTGTTTGAACTAATCACCACTTAAGTAAAAGCCTCTCTGCCTGCCCTGCCTCCTCTTCACCCAGCATTTAGCCACGGTGACCAGTCAGGCATAAAAACGTGCTTATCTGCAAATGAATGGCAGCTCTTTGCTTCATTAAAGCCTCTTTCTCTTCTGGCACTCGCATTGTGACCCTTTGATATTAATTCAAAGGGCAATTAAAGAATGCGGCCCATCTTTGAAGTAGAGCATTCAGGGCAAGGAATGGGATGAACCTGGGACTCTGATGGACTGTGCACATTCAACAGGCCTTTTCAAGGCAGTTTGAAGTGACTCAAAGAAAATGGGCAGGAGAAGGTCAAAGAGAAAAAAGGGGCTAAAGAAACAGTCTGTATTTGTTCGAAGTATTAGCCAAGCAAACTGCAAATAGCAACAAAATGAAACAGTTAATAGAGCAGCCAGACAGAGGCATGTCAATCACTTAACTTGAACAGCATTCGGCTAACCAAGGCTTCAGTCCACTGTGTTATCTAATTATCTTGGGAAAGCCAGTAGCTGGAAGTAATAGTATTGTATTTCTTTCTGCTTACTGCTCAGAAAAGGTGATAAATACTCACAGCTTCATAATTATTCAACATATATACATAAAGAGTGGTGGGTTGGTGGATTGTAGGCAAGCTGCTAGTAGAAAACCAACAAAAAACCCTTCTCAATTAACCTGAGATGCAGAATGTGAGCATTAGCATGTTTAAAAATCGTCTAAGGGTTTGCTTATGGAGTGAGCTAAGACACATATGGTTTCCTCTGGAACAAACCTTAAAGAAAAACACATTTACAAACCTTGGAGCGTTGTTTTCGATGTTTCCTCCAAATATAGTTTTAAACCACATATAATGTTAAGGGTCAGACTTTAAACCACAATAAACAATGAGATTAAGAGCCAAGACTGCAACTCTCCTTACTTAGCATATGCTGTTGTACCTAAGCAATGCAGCGCACATGATATGAAATTCCTGCCTTATTTTGCCCTAACAGGGTAAATTAAGGACAAAGTTTTACATTTGCCTCACAATTTTTTTTTTTTTGTATTGTTGGTTAAAGTATCCCCATGGGGCTTGATTTTCCACTGACCCAAATTTGCACATGAAAAACAAATACATGATTTTATTTGCCCAAATGGATGTGCCCATAAACAGGCATATTTTAAAGTCCTGGCAGAAGAAAAGATTCCTGAACTTATCTTCATAGTTGCATTAAATTGTCAAATTATTGAAACAAGGAAATAATAATGACTTTGCAATGTGAGAAAAGTGCTCTGGCCTTGGTCCAGATGATGCAAAAGATTGTATAATAAGACATCAGCAGTAGTGTGTGGAAAGAACCATCTTGAAATATGTGAAGTTTTGCAACATTACTGAGCCACTTGCATCTTGGAGGTGCTTTTTTGGTCTTGATATTTTTTTTCTTTTTCTTTTTCTTTTTTTTTTTGGTCTGTTTTTAATGTGAATTGATTTTATTGGAAAGAGTGGCTGCTGCTTTCGTCTGCACAGGTTTGCATCAGTTTGCAGGTGCTGCTACAACCAAAACCTTTGTGTAAAAGTAACTTCAGTCTCCAGCATGATCCTGTTTGGTGGGATCGCACTTGTGTTAACAAGCCCTAAGCTGTGTAGCAGGATTGGGTGGTAACTTGGTTTACCATGGTAAAGAATTTGTAGCAAAAAATGCTCTACACACATGAAATGGACAATATACAATATGACTTAACGCATGTTAAAAAAATACTCCATCAACAGCTGGTAATGGTTTACTGTGGAGGAGAAGGAAGAAATAATTTTTTGTTGCTGTTGTTGAGAAAACAAAAGCATTGGCACAGTCAAAAAAATCACTTTTGTTGAGATCTTGCATGCTAAATTTTAACCAGAGGGACTATTTTTTTTTTTTCCTGGCTACATTGCACCCTTCTTTGAACTTCAGTCTAACAAATAATCCAAAAGGCTATTCAGTGTGGTTGTGCTTGTATGAAGGGTTCGGCCATCATACAAGAAGAAATATCATCTTTTCTTTTATAGTGGCCTCTGTATTTTCTTTTTTAGGAGCAGAAAAAAAGAGGAATCCTTGTATATGTTAGGCATAACACTGTTTTGAAGTTACATAATAATACAAAAAATGGCACTGTGTGAACACTTCACTGTCTAAGAATTTCAGCTGGAATAACTGTACAGAACCAATGACCTTTGTTTTGTATGAGTCCCTCCTGATGTCCATAGGGTTTTATCTGTAGTCTGTTGGAGTCAAAGCCATAAATTAAATCAGTTTGCTTTTAAAAGGTTCTCCTCTTAGAGGAAGGATAAGGCTTCATAAGGATCCCTCTGAATGTCTCAAGACTGACAAAGTATCATTTCGTCAGCTGAAAACAGAGAGGGTTTGTACAAGGAGCATAGAGCCTTAGCTGGTACACGCTGTCTTGCCTGTATGTCCAGGTGGATTTGGACCAGGATCCATGGCAGTGGCAATCCTGTTTGGTGTGGTTGGCTAGCTGGGCTGTTTTCATCATCTCTCCTGTGATTTTAAGCTGTTTCCAATATTATCTAAACTTCTTTCTTCCGCTGCAAATGGAAAGTGCATTGTTCTCACTCCCCGGGGTAGCTGTATATGCCTGGAGCAAGGAAGGTCAGTGCATGTCCTAGAGGGATGGTTTCCTCTCCTGCTGGATAGCATACCAGTTTAATAGGCTCTGCCAAGGCTAAACTGGGAGAGTAGGACTGCAAAAGGAAGCAATAGTCTTCATATTATGACCAGAGCAAAAGAAGGATGGCTGGATGGAGTCAGCTGAGCTGGCAAAAGAAAATGGAAGGCACTGAAGTCCCATGATGTGTGTTATCTATTATCTGAGCATACAGCAAACCCCTTGGGGTTTGAACACCCTGTTCTGTGGAAGCTTGGAGAATTAGGATATCTGCCTAAATCCCATTCCCATGAGTTTTGGGGAGCTTTGTTTCCTCCTTAGATTTTGGTTTCAAACCGATCAAGGCCTGGTTGCAACATGCATTGGTGGGACAGGTGCTGCAGTCAGGGCCTTGCTTGGAACAATTTTCTTTTCTTTGTTGCTGTTCTCTCTACTCATGGTTTTGTTGTGCAGAAATCTGCCTAATTGTCTGATCTGAGGGAGCCATCAAGCCCCAAACCCTGAAAAGAACCCCACATTGTTTGGGGTGTGTTCTCTTTTGGAAAGAGGAAAGAGCATTTTAGGTCTTCTCAGACATCCACAAGGATTTAAGAAAACCCCCACTCTTTGATTATTGCTGTTACCTGGTAGAGTTTCCTAGATGTTGTGTGTGTGACTGAGTCCCCTCTGTCCGTGAGATGAGTGTGCTTTGAGGCTGGACACTGCGCTGGGCCACTCCTGATTGTCAGCCAGGGGACTTGAGATGTGGGGTGGGTGCTTGGGATGCACCCCTCAGAGGGAAGTGGGATGCTTGAAAGAACAAAATTTCTTGTCTGGCTATTCCCTGACTCAACTAAGCTGAAGTCTAGTTTAGCTGCATGGCAAGAGGTAGAACCTGAGCATTTTTTCTGCAAAACTGGCACCTGGTTTTCCTTGTTGGTGCAAGCGCCTGATGTGTCTGTCATCTTTGATTTCTTCAGTGAGTGTTGGTTTGTGCTATGTGGATTTAGCTTTATAAATGCAAAATTTATTTTTAAGCTGCTTTTCTCTCAGAGCTTTTGGGAACTATTTTTGCCTAGCAAGAAAGCAGAGCCAGCTCTTAGACTATAACATCATAATTGCTAAGGCTATGCTGCATTTTCTGAACAAAAATAGTGGGTAGTCTCTTTGCTTTGTTAAAACCCCTTATTTGCTGTGTCCCAGAGCTTCTCCTTGAGACTGGAGGCCTTTTATTTGCTGGTGTTCCTTCCCAGACGCTGACTGCTGTGGTGCTGTGGGTGCAACATACACTCGATACATCCTCTGAGCACTGGAAAGCATTCATTCCCTTTGTGCAGTCTCTTAGGCCTGATGTAAAACAGGCAGAAGTGCAGCAATTCCTGCCATAAGGTAACATGACTCCAGGAATTAGAAATTTCCAACTCTGAATGTACCAGGAAGAGGCAGCATGCTCTGTGCCGGCAGGGATGGGCTGGTTGTGGGCTCCTCACCCTCTCCTTTTAGTGCAGTGTGTGTGTATGGCTGCAAGAAGAGAGGGTACAGAGATGGGGAATAGATGTCAATATAAATGCATCTTTTTTTTTTTTAACTGTAAACTCTGAAACTTCTTCCAATACTTATGTCTAAAACCACCAAGTGTTAGCTAGAAAGTGGTTCTGAGTGGCTCAGCCGAACGTCTGGATCCTGCTGACATGGGAATCAATGGAAGTTTTGCGTTTGGCTTTTATGGCTGTGGGACTGCATCTGAAAAATGCCATAAAGCGATCTGAAAACAGTTGTGAAGCTGCAGAAATACACAGACAAATCTGAAAAGCATGAAAGGAGGGTTTTTAGAATATATTATCATTCATGGGGAGGTTTTTTTCTAATGTCAAAGCACTTGAGTGTTACTGGGAGTTTTACAAAGCTTGGAAACAAAAGATTAAACTCTAAAGGAGTATCTTTAGGTTTGTTTTTTTTTTTAATTTGGAAACGCACTAAATGAAAAAAACCATAAATTTTACTGAAATTCAAATAACAACAAGTTAAAAAGAGGCGAGAAATGCTTAATACAACATGTCTAAAATTAATTATTACTAGAAAATAAGTTTTTTCCACTTGCAAACAATTGACAGGGTATAGGAATCAAGTCTGGGGTCAAAGGGTCTTGATGGCCAAGTCAAAGGGCACCCAGAGATGTATATTAATGCATGTCAGCTTCTAGATCCTAGAGTCAAGCAGTAGTTCATAAAAGAAACAAGGCATCTTAAGAAGAAGTGTTATTAGCAAACATCAGGTCAAAGTTTATCTTTGGGTCAGTGTGTACGGGAGGGTCATCCATTCATGCTCCTAACACAGGCGCTATCCGTAAAGCTGCTTTGGCGCAAGATGTAAAGGGAAAACAGAAAACTGAAGTTTTAACTGCAAAAACTTGGAGATTTATCAGAACACTTTGCAAGACTAAAACTTAAGTTAAGCATCCTTGCTGGAGCAAATGAAAATAGGAACTTTATTTCAATTACTCTTGGTAGTGTTTTTTGCTCAATTCCTTTTTAAATCCAAAGATAAAACTTAATTTTGTATGGACGTGCGGGATTCTCAGCAATGTCTTTGCACTCTTGCGTGAGTCAGAGTTGATGCTATAGGGGACAGACACGTCTTTCTTTTGAAAGGACCAGTATAGCCAATGTCAAACCCTTTGATGTGGAGGTATTGTAAATCTTTCCACGTGATCCTTCCTGGAAGCCATGGATTTCCTAAGAAGCGCGTTGACCAGTTCATCCCATTTACAACGCTGCTTCTGCAGCTCTGCTTTCTCCTCTTCCCACCGCCTTGGGTGTGGGAACCCTGGCGCCCAGGGCAGCCGTGGCCGGGGGCACTCCGCCACTCAGACCTGGAGGAATGCTCCTGCTGTGCCTCAGCACACAAAGGCTGCCTACTTGCTTTGACAAGCCCATGCTGCAGAAAATCCTTGCAATCTTTTGTGCTTCGTGGTGTTGACTTATTTTAGTTCCACGCTAAGATGCTCCCCATTGAAACAAAAAAAAAAAAAACCCAAACCAAAAAACGGTTCTTTTAAAAACTGTTATTCCGACGCCTTTTGGAGGCACTTTGCCTGACTTTCTAAAGAGATGTGTTTGAACGGTGCAACTTTGCTTATGCTTTGGAGGGGAAGAGAAGGGCATAGCTGTAGGAATAATAAATATGACTGTTCACTAAAGCCCATTATGTTTGCGTTCAATGGCGATTGAAATATAATGTGCAATGATAACTGAGTATTTCTGGGAACCAGTGTGACAAGTGGTGACAGAAAAGAGATTATCTGTTGGACTTTTACTTAGTGTATAGTGTGAATATCGTAGACCTGAATTGTGCATTTAGTACATACGTTGTGCACTGGAAAGTCCTGAGCTCCAGGGACATCAGCATGATGGAAAGCCTTGGCATGCTCGGGAAAACAGTCATGTGTTTGCTGCTCCTCAGTGCAGTTATAAAAAGAGAGTTCCAACCTCTTAATTAAGTTTTTCAGTAAATGTTTCTGAATTTTGTGTTGGTAAAATATATGAGGAAAGTCTTATATGTGAGAAAAACTCATGAGCTGCAACAGTCAAACTTCAGTGTTTTTTAGACAAAATGTTTTTCCTCTTGGACCCTGGCAGTTGGACAAAACTGACTTTTTTTGGAGCACATCATATTTGCAAGGAGAACTCTCCTGACTCCAGATAGAATTCCTGGTTGGGAGTAGGGCATAAAGTGCCTGTGCTGCCTGCTGTGGGCAGGGCATGTTGCTGCATTAGGAAGGGAATGTGTTTCCCTGGCACTGAGGTCAAAGCTGTAACCAGACCTCTCTAGGTCCTCCAAGTTCCTCCATTTCATCTGTGTAGCTACCCTCTGTTGGGTATCTGGATTGTGGGAGAGTCAACCTCAAATGCTGGAGGCTTATTTTGGGGTGTGTGTTGGAGTTTTGTTTGTTGGTTTTTGATTTGTCTTTTTTCAAGCACTCATTGGACTTTCTGAAGAGTAGAAATAGAGCAGGAGTTACTGGTCTCATAGACTGTTCAGTTGGTCTCCACTCTAAAGCATCCTGAGTGAGTGCCATGACCACATGCCTCTCCCTCTAGAAGACAAATGATTCCTTCTCTCTTTACATTTTTCACAAAAGACTTTAACTAGATTTTGGGTTTTTTCCACTAGCACAGAATCGGGAAGGTGGGGGAGAAAGCTTGGAAGGAGAAATGTGAAATGAAGAGAAGGGCAAATATTCCCTTTCTCACCAAGTTTCAACCATGGCCTGAAAGCATGAAATGACATCAATTGGAAACATACCCAAACGGCAGAGCAGCTGAACCTTTGCTACTATAATCTGTCATGGCTCCACTGAAGTTAATTTGAAAGTCTGCCTGTTCCTAAATAGGTGCAAAAGCCTTCCAGTGAATTATGTGTTACCATAGGAAATCATATTAAAGGGAACGGCATTTTGGGAATCTGTAAGTTGTCACTTTTGTAGCTGCATTGAGTTTGATATAAGCTCTCAGGAAATTTGTGGGGTTGACTTTAACTTAGAGACAATATTTGTACTGCTAAACTGAGAGTTGAAACTCTGTAAAATATTTTGTGCTAGAGCCTGGTCCTAATGGAGTTCTGCTAAAAAATGGGAGCTGTATCATGGGAACAGAGTCCTGAAACATGTTATACGTGTGGTGCAGAATTCAGAAAGCCAAAAGTTTGTTCACTGTCTTCGTGAATTCCAAGGCTAAGGAGGACTGTGGGAATCTTGGTTCCTTCAGTGGCTCAGCAGGATCAAATTTTCTTCTAATTGTTTCTCCCTAATTCTGGCTGCAAAAATTGATCAAGTAACTTGAATTTATCAGACAAAATTAGGAGTTTATCATGTTCCCAATGAAGCTTATGGCAGCATTCGTTTACTACAAGATGGTGCCCACTAAAATACTAAACAATTACTTTAAAAGAGGAAAACAACTGAATGCCAATTAAGACAAGCATCAGAATGACAATGTTCCATTTTTCCACTGTACTGAGAATGATTTGTGTCCAAGGGATTACTTTTGAAATTGTTTTGAATTCTGCCCTTTAATTTATTAAATGAATCCTTCTTAGGAACTTGATTGCTAATTCACTTTAATTTAGAAAAGCCCCACTGTCTTTGGATGTAGGCAGAGCCCTCAGGGGTCTATAAAACTGTCAATAGGGCTGTTAATTTGGCTTTTCTTTTTTACGTATGGCTTAAAGCTTAATTGTGAGAGCTGGGAAGATGCCACAGTTTTGGTTTGCAGGGACTCAGTGTCTTATGGGTTTGAGATTCCATTAGAAGTCATAGCAACCTTCCTGCTGCTGCCGTCACGCCAAGCTGGAAAAGCTGAAAAAATCTGGGGAGGACTAGGGGTTTGCTGAAGTGAGTCCCACCTGGTTTTCATGCTGGAATCAGAGATGGACAAGAACCAAGTCACTCAGTCTAAATGTCCCTCAGCTTTGGGCAGGTCTGGATCCTGATCAGGATCTGAACTTTTTGTGCCTTAGGCTTGTCTCTAATTGAATCCATGCAAACCCAGACATTTCACATGACTTTGATGCAAAACCATAAATAGGCCCATTTTTTATTCCAAACGAAGTCCAGGTTTGCTTAGAAAGATCACAAACCTCCTACTGAACCTTGATGGTCCCAGATTATAATGAAAATTGAAGTCTCCAATGCAGTAATGTTCCTGGAGGCAAAGGTGCTTCATTTTTGTCCTTCTAGTTAAATGTGTTACTGTTCAGAGGCAGGCAATGATGTCCCATTTGCTGCGAGATGGACAGAAGATGGTCTAGACCCTTCCTTACACATACCCTGGTTGTAATTAAGTTTCTTGGGTTAGATCCCAATCAAAAAAATCTTAGTGGCAGTTCTTGTGGGTTTGTGTCTTATATAGAGGAGTATAGAAATAATTCCAAGTGATATGGGATTAAAACTGCAAAACAAAGCATGGAAGCTTGGATGAGATTTTGTTTGGATTGAAACACTTCTTGCAAACTCTTTCGCCTGAGCAGTCAGATTGGAAAAAAACACCCCACCTCTAGACATTTGAATGTTGCAAAACGATTTCTGAGTTGAAGGAGACTTTGAAAAAGTGCAAGGATTTTGGCAATACAAATTCTGGTACCTGAGCAGAACAGCATGACTATTATTTAATTTTAATGACAGAAGCAGGCTCTTCTTTGAAGATCCCAATCTGAGCGTTTACTGTGAAGTTATCCACTGCACATATTGGTTAATCCATTTATATGTGATCATATATGTTAGAATTAAGTGAGTGTTCATCAGAACATAGCCTGGGTCAAAGTTTGTTTGTAAAATATTGTTTGGCAACTGCCCTTAGACTGTGATTTGGAAAGTCTGACTGGAGTGTCTGAATAGGGAACTGTCACTGAAAACATCAGAAATGTTTCCAGGCCATCTGTCACTCAGCCACTTGTTGTTATTTGTATTTCTATGGTAAACAGGAGCCCTGCTCATGGACTGCCACTGTGCTGGGAGCTGTACCAACACAGATCTTGGGATTTCTCTGTGAAAAGGACCTAATGATGTAAACGCATGAAGGTGCACAGACATGTTTAGACTTTTAAGTAGAGATGGAGGCTATTGAGCTCTATGAGGAGCAGTGCTTTCAGCTCACTGGTACCCAAACTGCAGCAGATGTTGGCAAGCTGTCACAGTAGCAAAGCCCCTCTAGAATTCCTGTCTCATCTGATGTCTATTGAGACAACTAATGTTCTAGGCTTCTGCTGTGAGCCCAAAGGCACAACATCTATGTGCTACCAGGCACTGAGTAACACTGATTACTTGGCCAACAGTAGATGAAGGCAAAAACCCACACAAGGTAGCCCTCTTGCATTTGTTTCTGTGGTTTGTGATCCCCCTGGGCAGGATTAAACCTGGGACCCTGGATCTCCCTGTCCTGCTTGTCTAATAATAAAAAGGAAGCCACTTAGAAAAGCTGCCAAGAGCTGGTTTCTCCGTTGATCTCAGTTTCCTTTGCAGGCACAGGAGGCTGGCTGGCAGAGTGCAGCTTTTATTCTTTTCTGTCTCTCTGCTGTTGTGCAGAGTTCACTCTGGCAGGCTCCCCCAGGACACATCTGGGGCATCTGTCAGGCCCCTCCACTGGGCTCTGTTTGGCTGGGTTGCAGGCCAAGTTTTGACTTCCTAATCTGTATTAACTACTTTGACGGGGCTCTCAGCAGGCTTTGACCTAAAGCAGGTAGAGAATCACATCTCACAATTCATAGGGTATGAATTGAAGGAAAAAAATATCAGCTTTTAAAAAAATTGCTGTCAAATAAAAACAAAGAACACGATTTTTGCTGAAATTCAGTTGGGTTTGAATGCTTGTCTTTTCTAAGTTTCCTAGAAAAGTCCAGCAAAATATATGCTGCTTGTTTGCGTAGGCAGGGAAGGCAGGCTGTGTGGTAGTGGTTGTGGTTCTTCCAGAACTCATCATGGAGGTATTTCTCTTTCAGGCTGGATTTACAAGATGAGGTACTCAAGCTTCCATTTTAGGACCTGTTATGTTTTCACATGGTGGCAGGAAACTGTCAAGCACTCTGGAGAGTCTGCTTTCAAGAAGTCCTCTTGGTTTTGAACGTGCTATAATATGATGTTTTCAGGAGAAATTAGAAACAGGGAGAACTATTTTTATTCCCACCTAAGAAAGCTCTCTTGTTGCATGCTTTGTGATGGAGCTATTAGGACTCCCACTTGTGATGTTACTGGGTACCCAGCAGTGCATGTGTGAAGTTTGCAGGCTGTGGTGCTCTTAGTTGAGTAAAAGTGGAAGCAAAAAAGAGCTCTGAGTGGTGCCAGAGCACTGGAAGGCAAGATGAAGCAGGAGCCAGGATTTTTATAGCTGACATAAAGCTTCTCCCAGATCTTCTCCTGCTTCCTGCTGAAATGTTGAGGACCTCTGGGGAAACAGAGAGAACCTTTAAATAGATGCTATCAATTAACCCTACAGCCTAACAATTTATGATAGCTGATTTTACAGAGATGAAAGACTGTAGCTAAGAAACTAGGCATTTTAACTTTTCTGGATTCATCTATTTGCATTTTGGCAATTTCCCCCCCCTAATTTAAAACATTGCAAATCTGATTTGGGGCCATTTTCACTATAATCTTTGAGAATTTGCCCTATTTCTGGAGGGTAAAACCATCAGTTTTAATGAAACCATTGATTTTCAGTGTGTGGGAGATCATCTAAAAGTGAGCACCTCTTCATGCTCCAAAAAAACCCCCAAAAAACCCAAACCCACAGCAACTTTCATTGAGTTCCCACTTGGGTAAAAAGAACTAAAGTAAAAACCTTGTGTCTTCTGAGTGTGAACACTGCTAATGCCTGAGGGTGGGTGAAGGCTGCATCTGAGTCTAGAGGCTGGATCCAAAGACCACTGACACAATGTAACTTGCATTTAATACTGGGAAAGCAGAACTAGATTCTTCAGTCTCTTTCTTTGGGAATGACAAGGAGCAAATGAGTTGTATGTGCGGTTTTGCACCTTATATATCACTTAAATACTCTCTGTTTAGACAAGCATGTCACTTTAAGTCGTTGAAATTCTGGATGTTGTAGGAAGACTGGGAGGGGAAATAAAGGAAATGAGTGAAAATGTGTTTTGCAACGTTAGTGTCCAAACAAAGCCTACAGGACTCCTCAACAGGCATCCTGCCACTTCTGCTGTATGTGTATGGTGAATAGTTAAGAGAAGCCAGCGTGTTTTATTGCACTAAATTTGGTGCAGAGTTACTTTTTCAGTTTTTGGGACTGCAAATAATTCAGAGAGACAGATATAAATTGGTTAATATATGTAGAGGTTTCAAAGCTGGTGATATTAAGTATGTGTATATTTAGTCAAATAATTTTTGACATCTCTACCATTAGGCATTCACCAACAACCATCATTACCGTAGGTTTTCAAGAACATTTATCAGCATCTGTCAACAAGTAGTAAATGAGAGCAAATGTACGGGAATTGCAGATGTCTGTGGTGTAGAGCCTGGATCCAGAGTGACTCCCAGCTGGCATATTTTCCATGCTATAAAGGTGCTGTGGGGCTGGCTGCAGCCCAGCACAGCCCATCACTCCCTTTCATTGACTACTCTGAGATCAGCTGGTGCAGAGCTTTGTTCTGGGGTTTTTTTTATTGGACTGAAAATTTGTGAATTTTCTTTGGAATAGATAGCAAGCTGTATACCTTGCCTCATTATTAGCAAGCCAGGGTCTATGTCCTCAGAGCACTGTGTGTGCTTTATTTTCTCATGTTTAGTGTCTGTATTATGGCAATGCTCTGGTCAGGTGACATCTGTGAGCTCCAATAGATTTTGTGAGGTTGGTAGAAGACAGTCCCCAGGAAATGTAATTAAAGGATGATACCAGGAGCTCATGGGCATGCAAACCTCACAGGGTGAGGAACAAGAAGCATCTGCAGGTGACCAGTTCTTGGATGGGCTCAAGGTAATTACTGTAACAGCATCACAGGCACTGTAATGAATGAAGCAGCATTGTGTTCTTCAGGGAGTCTTGGGCACAGAGTGCTGCACGCCCCCCATGCTGGCACCTAAGGTAGGGGCTGGAATGAGAAAACCCACAGGAAGTAACACAAAGAGGTACTGAGCACCCTGCTGCTATCCTGTTGTAGGGTCCTTTTATCCCAAACACTGGAATGACCATAAAGGCAGGGGCTCTCTTTGACCAGTGGGACTGGAGGGCTCAGTACCCAGTAGGACCAGGTTTCATGACAGTAGATGATGGATTTTGAGGTCAGCACCCCAATTCTTATGTAGCTGTGATGGAAGTGACCTAGAGTTACTAACAGCTTTGGCTGGAAAAGAAGTACTTGGCAGGAGTAGGTAGTGTCTTTGAAAATCAATCATAGGAAAAAATATTTGATGCAGAAGATAAGCTATTTTTATTGACTGAAATCTGAAAAGCAGAGGAAAAATGTGTCAATACTTTTAGTTTTCTTTCACGAAAGCCTCCTACCAATGTAAGTGATTTCTAGAGGAAATGGAGTTGTATTCAATGACAAAATCCAATATTCTGTTTATGGAAAAAAAGAATTCTGGAAATATTTTGGCCATTTCAAGTCCTGAAAACAATAAATAGAGATGGTCATATAATTCAGTGTACCTCTGTACTGGGTAAAAGTGGCTTGAGGGGGTGTCTTGCTGCAGCTGTGAGTTTAAGAAGAGATGATAAACTTGATTTCCCACTGAGACTTTGAGGACTGTAATTACAACATGAAGATGAAGCTATCTACAACAGCTTGCTCTGCTAGTGTTTGTTTGGAATCAAGAATGTTGTTAATTCAGATGCTAGAATTAGTTGAGACAAATAACAAGTTTATTAAAACACTCTTTTTTCTTTTTTCTTTCTTTTTTTTTTTTTCTTTGGCAATCTGTACAGTTTTTGTTTTCTTCAAAAATGTTTAAACAATACAGTTGGAATCAGTGAAGAAATGCAGAGCTGTTGTTGAAAAATGGTGGTAAGCCTTTTCCATCTTGGTGTGCCCAGTAGTTTGATCAGCTCATATAACTTTAGGAGTTCTGTTTGCATGGTGTTGTTGCAAAGGATTGAGGCAAATATAATTTATAGATTTTTTTTTTGTTGTTCTGAAAAATCCACACTGCCTTACATGATTGAGAGATTGCTGACAACTCAATTATTTGCAGCGCTTTAACTCACTAATACAGTCTCATTATTTATCCAGAGACTCCTTCATTTATTTAATTTCTCAGCTGACAAATTCCATCTCCCAAGATACTCAATGTTTTCAGTCTTAATTGGTTATCAATCAGCTCTTCCATCAGCTGATACCGGCTTGAAGACATGATGCCAATCCCTTCTTAATATGTTCTGGGATTTCTGCAAGAAAGATCTCACTTTGCTCCTAAGTCTCCCTGTCTTATATTAAAATATCACCTAAAATATCAAATTCCTAAAGTTTCTTGGGGGAAAACCCCATTTGGATTTGTGTATTTAGTTTCCTTCACTTTTTTTTTTTTTTTTTTTTTTTTTTTTTTTTTTTTTTTTTAATTTTAGGAGATAAAGTTCTTTAATCCTCTGGAAGATTTTCCTTGAACTGTCCTAGTATTTGTAAGTGAACAGACAAGGCGTTGCAATACCTAAATACAGTACTTGCATTCTCAGCATTAGCAGGGATGCTCCTGCTAACGGGAAGGTGCTCCTTCATGCTCCTTCTATGGGAAGAAGGGCTGGAAAAACCCGCCAGACGCAGGCACTCGGAGCTGCGGGAGAAAAACAACGAGCTGTGCTTCTGCAGAGCTGCTCGGGGCGGCGGGGCTGTGCTCGGGGGCCGGCCCGGGGACTCCCAGCCCAGCCCGGGCCAGTCCGGCTGTGAGCTCTGTGCCGCAGCCCCGGGTACCGCAGGGAGTCTCCCGCCCGCTGGACCCTGCCTGGTCTGCTGGGAAAGGAGGGACAGACAGACCGAGCCAGGGTCAAAGCTTGCCCGGATCCAGCTTTGCTCGTGTACCAGTAGAAACAGCAGAGCAGTCTTTTAATGCCAGTGAATGGAAACCCTACAGAGTCAGCGAGGAAGTCTTGGCTTCGTGGAGAAAACTATCAACTTAAATTTTATTTAGTCATTAAACCTGAGCTAACCCTTATGTGAATACCAACTTCTGAAACCACAGGGAAACCTCCCACAGGCTACATGACTTTTAGCAAATCACATTATTTATTTGGCGCTTTTTTTTTTTTTTTTTGGTAACACAGATACGTGTGTGTACTCCCTGGACCACAGGATCTAAGTGCTGATTGCAGTTCCTTTCTCTTTAGTTTTCAACGTAAAATAATAATAATAATAATAATATTAATAATCATAATAATGACAATAAATAAAAGTAATCCCCCAGTGCAAATTTACAGCAGTGAAAGTTGGGATCAGACCCACATGCAAAGCTGTTAAGTACTTGAGCGTTACTTGTATTAACAAAGCAAATCTCTTTTTGGCAAAGGAGGTGGGGGAATAAGAAGAGATTTTTGTAGTTGTATTTGCAGTTTCCTTTTCCCTTCCTTTCACTCAAGAAATTCCTTATCCTTTCATGCACAGTTGAGAATTAGCCATTTATTCTTAGTGCTGGCGATGCAGTCTTTGATATTTAAAATGGAATGTGATGCTCTGTGGTTTTGAATGAAGTACATGCTAGCAGATTAATGGTGCAGAACAGTTAAACACTGGGCATTTTTTCCTTTCCATATTATTTCATCATTGCAAAAAAAAAAATTAAATATATTTTTAAAGAAGAAGAGCCTGTGAATTGTCTATTGTTTATGCAGTGAAATTGTTTTCACAGTGTTGTCATTCTCTTCGAAGTTGAAATCATTGAATAGCTATGAGCTGTCACATTTTTTGTCACTTATAACTGCATCAAGCTGTGCTGACAAAATGTCCCTGCATAACTGTTAATATGCATTGTCATTTTAAGCATGAAACAGTTTAGCTAATGATTTATCTTTTATAATGCAGCACTTGGGGCAGCTGTATGATTTGTCTCTTTAGCAAGTCAAGTAATTTCTTTAACAAAATGTTAAGCACAGATGGGCCATAGGCTGTCAGTTAACCATTATTGTGCATGCATCTGCTTGCCTTCAATGCACTGTTTTATGTATTCAGCCACTTACTTAGGCACAGTTCTCTGAAAAGCGGAACCTACTCTGATTGGCAAATAAAATGTTCATTTGTCTCTTCTTCCTATTGTTTTGTTTTGGTAACACATGTCAGCAGCTCAATTACCCAGTTCATTAACAGCTCCCAGTGGACATGATGGCCAACCCATGATAAGGAGGGCGATTGTGGCACATATGGTCAATAATAGCCTGTCTCTTGGTAATTGTAAATAAAAGTCACTGTTGGCCATTTCCTTTTACTGCAGCTACTGTTTTCCTTTTCACTTTGCCGTACAAAGCACATTTCTCTATGTGAATCAGCGCAAACAAAATAAAAATACCATCCATTTCTCTGAAGGAGATCACTTGTATCGCTGCTGTGGTGGTTGTTTCCTTTCTGTGCTGACTTTTCAGCTTAGAGCTCACAGGTTATGGACTTGCTCTTTTCCAATTACAGCAACGAATTATCTGCTCTTATTAATGAGTTTACTTAAGTAGCAACATATTTTCTCAACATTTCCCTCAGTCTCTCATTGCAGACCTTTTTTTAAATGCCTGTGGAGCTAAAAAAAGTAATTCACTTTTTTTTTTTTTTTGTAAGTTTGCCCTTTACAAATAGCAGCGGTTTTCAAAGGAGTAATTGAAGTGTGACTTAATCCTTGTTAGATGAGCGATATTCCTGTCTAGAACAGAGGCTTTCTTTTTGGTTTAGTTTCTTCTTCTTTGATATATCATAGTCAAAATGCCAGTAGAACTGGTTAAAAGCAATTCTACCGCTTGTCGGTGTTTCACATTGTACCGGGTACTCTGCTGCTTTCTAGCAAGGCTGAGAATTTCTTTATATATTTGCTGATTCCTAAATGTTCACTTTTAATAGAAAAAAAGAAGAATGTAGCAGCATTAGCATGTTTTATCATAACCCATCTGAGAAATCTTTTGTGGCTGCTTGTTTCATTCTTTGTTTCCTGAAATTTGATCTTGCACTTCTTCTCAAAGAAAAGGAGTCCAGCTGATAACAAGTTTTGGGCTGTGACTTAATAGGGTGAAACTTAGGGTGTCCAAATCTTCCTTCTGTCCTCATAGGTGTTGAAGCACAGAAATTTAACGTTGAATTGGATAAAGCTGCAGCTCTGAGTCTCAGTAACTTTGCCCAAAAGGGCATTCGTGGGAGAACCTAAACTTTAGGGGTGCTCTTCTGTTCCTTGAAGCATGGTTTATCTTAGATAAACACGGCATTCAGTTGTGGCGTCTAAAGAGCTCACAGGTGGCTGTGGGGTGACTCGGGACCCCTGAGCTCGTCCCCTGCTGCCTGCCATATTCATAACTAATCTCCTCCCCGGGCTGCAGGCACTCGGGGAGTTGTTGAGTGTCAGAGTTTATTTGTCCTGGTTTGATTAGCACAGACCTGGCAGGGCGTATTTTCTTTTTAATGGCTCCTTGCTGTGACAGTGAGGTTTTGGGAGAAGGAGGAGGAGAGGGGGGAGCCTGGCGTCATGTTTCCCCAGGCAAACACAGAAAAATGAAGGGCTGATGTGCTGGGAGGGAGAGAGGTGCTCCAGAATCTTCATTATGTTTTGTATGGATATAAGAGCCTGCCCCTAAACAGGACTGCTGAGAGGGAAGGAGAGAGGGGGGCTGTTAGCATGAAATAAGGATGCCGTTTTATCTTCCGGTGGACTTTGTTTTGAGGAAGAAAAGGATGCTCGGTGCATTTCTATCTTGTCGACTGTTAAAAGCCAGCTGCTGAAAGCCTACCCCAACACAAACAAGGATCCAGGCAGCAATGCCCTGCTGGCCACCTACTGCAGCTCCCGTGGCAGGGAGCCAGCCCCAGAGGTGTGCTTGGGGAGCGCCTCGGGTGCCCCTGACACCGCCATCCTGCAGCAGTTCAGCTGCTCGCCGTCCCTTTCCTCCTTAATTCCCCCCGCAGTGTGACGGAGGGCTGTGTTTGAGACCCTTACCTCTGGTGGGGGGAGGCAGGGTTGGAGGGACGCCTCCAGGTGCGGAGGTTTGGGGAGGGGGAGCTGGATTAACCCCTGCTGTGCATCCCCTTCACCCGGCTGCCCTCCCCAGCCCCCCGGCCCGCCGCCCCCGCCTCCACGGCAGCCGCTTTTGTGCCTCCCGCATCCTGCCAGGCAGGTGTCAGAGCCCTGAATGCGGGCAAAGGCCCCGCTGATGGATACCACAGATGGAGCGTGGAAATCGGCCCAATAGGCCTCAGCCACAGGCCATTTCTTAGGACCCAACAAAAGCCTCCAAATAAGTCAACAAAAATCCCGAAGATCACAAAGAGAAAGTGTCATTTGTCATTTGCTGTGGGTTTGTGTGGGGGTGGCGGCCCTGCTGCACTCCCCTTGCCTGCACCCGAGCAAACACGAGGAGGTCACTCGCCTCGCCTCGGCCTGGATGGCTGCGGGGATCAGACGGGCGCCAGCAGCCACCACCGCCCCAGTGAGCCCCGGGGCCGGCAGAATGGACACCCGGGGAACCCCAGGGCCGGGAGAATGGACACCCGGGGAACCCCAGGGCCAGGAGAATGGACACCCGGGGAACCCCAGGGCCAGGAGAATGGACACTCCAGTGAGCCCCAGGGCCAGGAGAATGGACACCCCAGAGAGCCCCAGGGCCGGGAGAATGGACACCCCAGAGAGCCCCAGGGCCAGGAGAATGGACACCCCAGTGAGCCCCGGGGCCGGCAGAATGGACACCCGGGGAACCCCAGGGCCAGGAGAATGAACACCCGGGGAACCCCAGGGCCAGGAGAATGGACACCCGGGGAACCCCAGGGCCAGGAGAATGAACACCCGGGGAACCCCAGGGCCAGGAGAATGGACACCCCAGTGAGCCCCAGGGCCAGGAGAATGGACACTCCAGTGAGCCCCAGGGCCGGGAGAATGGACACCCCAGTGAGCCCCAGGGCCGGGAGAATGAACATCCCAGAGAGTTCCAGAGCTGCAGTGGAGCAAGGGGACAACTCTGTGAAATTAATCTTGCTTAAATAAAGAGCTGAGAAGATGGATGTGTGGAGGGTAGCTAGCTAATAAACTGCCACCAGAATCCTCCCTGGCCTTTGCTTTTTAAAATTTTTTTTCATTGGCCTTATTTTAGTGAGATCTATGGCAAGACAGAATTCATTCTGGCTGTTACACTAGGAGGAAGAGGCTGTGTAATATGCTATTAAAAAATGTTACTGTGTGTGAAGAGCTGTGGGAGTTCTGCTTCCCTGGGTTGCAGTATGATAACCTCTCCATGATAACCCCTCCGCCTGCCTCTGTCAGGTGCACTGTGTTGTCGCCCTAATGCATGGGCTTTAAATGGTTGTCATGTTATTGTTATTTAATTATTCAAATGGAATGTCTTGCTGAGAGGAAGAACAGCCCACAGAATGACCTCTTGTGTGTCATTTTGTTGTTTGGTTTTTGCCCCGATGTGTCTATTTACAGTGTTTGGAAAAGGGATGGTTGCAGAACTCCAGGTGACTGAATGCCTGTGACATTGGGCAGTGGGGTTTTCATTTGTGCTGATAATCGGCATGCAGCATTTCCTTAGGCCACTAGATAGGTCATGAGAGGCTAAGGGACAAATAATTTCTCTTTAATTCTGTAATTCGTTTTTTAATTACTCTTTGTGACTTAGCTACTGGTAGTGCTGTTGGCTGCCTTTCCCATTTTGAGCTCTGTATTAATAGGGGTTCCAGTGATCCCAAGGAGCTCAGTCAGGGAATGTCGCAGGGCAGTGAGTCTCCTTCTATTTTTAACTTGAGGAAAAAGTAGGAAACTTGAGGGGTTGGAAAATTAGGATCATTAGAACACATATAAAGGTTAGTGATATGCAAGTTTTGTGTCTGTGGAGGTGGTGGATGTGAAAATAACCCAGCTAAAATCTCACCTGCTTTTCTGGTGCTGAATAATATCTTGGCTTATCATGGAAGTCAGCAGACCTGTCAATGAGACTGCTTAGAGAGAGGGCAACGCACTGTGACTGTTGAACATATAAAATATATGTTGCTTCTCTAAAGGCTGGGCTGTATTCAATTTTTGTGCTTAGCCAGTAGTCTGACTGCCTTCTCAGCTACACAAAAATCTAATGGTATTTTAATTGGAAAAAAACAAGAATAAAGGCTTCCTTGATGATAGTGATATTTAGAAATACTTTGTTAGAAATAAAAACAGTACAGTTTGTGGTACAGACATGTAGCTATCCTTTGAGATTACATTTGTCTGACTTTATATCACAGGGCAAATAAGACAAAAGAAGCCAATGTTTTCAATAAAGCTGCACACTGCAGTCAGGCCTGGTGAAAAGTAATGCCAATGAAAGCAGATAGATATGAAAGTCCTTTCATGTGATACACATTTTCTCCCTACTTTAATTTTATTACTTTCTCTTTAAATTCTTGCCCTTGATTACACATATTGTTCCAGACTCTTAGATTCTGTAGAGTTTGGGGTTTTTTATTGCTTTACCTTTGTGCCTTTCATATACTGATTATTGAAATATAAAGTGTAAATGAAGTAAATGTAAAAAATTTAATAAAAATTAGAAAATGTAGGAAATAAGTAAAGTCAGGGTTTTAGTTCTACATTATTTTGCAGAAAGGAATGAGAGCATAGGGGACCATGTCAAGATTTTGCTAAGTCTTTATAAAACATTTTTAAAAAGGTAATGATATGTCTCCTGATACTTTCCACTGAGTTGGTGAGGGAGTTCACTTCAGAAATTTAGCAATAAATATCCCCTTTAAATTGCACATTTTAAGCTGGATTTTTATAGGCATATACATAGATGTTTGAAGAAGTTCTAGACATGTGGAGTCTGAAAGTGCATTGAAAGAGTTCCTGACATCTTGGGGTTTAACTTTCTTTTAAACTCATTGTACACAATTAAAGGCAGCTTTTGTCAGAGAAGTTGTCTCCAAAAGGGGCATTTCTGAACTCTGTTTCAGATCTCACCACACCAGGTAAGGGCAAAGTGCAGTGGTAGCCAATGTGACCCTGGTAGTGTGGCTGGTGTGCTCTCCTCATGCCTAGCAGGGCAGTAAAAGCTGTTCTGCTTAAGGTGGGTGATTTGTATCTGAGAGTGACATTGGGGAACTATACTTAAAATATCCATATTTCTTTTTGCTCTTGAATGACAGCATTGAGCCATCCTGGAGGGTTGTAACTTGGTAGTTGATGAGGAAGGCAGGTGTCACTTGGGACCCTGGCTGAGGAGATTTGGGATTTGTCACTAATTCAGACAATGTATTGTAATAATTTTGGGATACTCTAGATTGTCTGTTTAGTAAGGACTGAACTTGAACTGTTTAGGATAGGATGTTTGTGCTGATTCTCCTTTGTTCTAGAGAACAATATTCTCAAGAATGAGAACCTCGTAGCCCAGTCTCACTTGGGACAAACCTTCACTGCAAGTAAGAGACTCTGGGAGTTGATATTTGTTCAGCATATTGATGCTGAGGTCCACAGGAGTTTCTCCTTATGTCTGTGTATGCTGGGTCCAAGATATTGATGCTGTCTGGAAAATGAAGACCCCTTTCACAAAAGAGCCACTGGTCTAGCAGTAATTGTACTTTCTTTTTGGTGTGCAGAAATTCATAAACTTTTCAGATGAATTGTCTGAAAAAGCACTTTGTGTTTCTCATGCTCTAAGTAAACCGATTAGGTGTATTTATTAGCTCAAACAGCTTGAGTGAAATTGGAAATGTAAGATAGCTAGAAATGAACCTGGTGGGGGGTTTTAGCTGGAGCTTGAGAAACAGTTTGCTTTCAAATAAATTACATTAAAAGGGTTATATTAAATCAATGTCTATATCAACAATTTCTTTGGCATTGAAGAAATTGAAGTAGTAGCAGCAATGCTTGTATTTCCATTGAACAAGCAGTTTCAGCATCGCTGGGGAGTGTCTGCCCTCTTTAGGTGGTTTCCCTTGACTCAGGCAAGAAGGAATGCTGGTTGCCCGGACAGCAGCTGATGCAAGTGAAGACAGGCTTTGAAAGTCTACGTTTTTGGTTCATTACCATTTGCTGGAGAAAGAGAATGTGGTTCGGGACTGGAAGAGGTTCTGCTGCCTTCACAGTTATAGCTCTGGGTTCAGCTGTAGCTGGAGTTCACTTGATGGCCAGGAGAAACAAGCAATGCTGCAGGGACCTGGCTGTGACCTCACTATCTCCATGTCTGTGAAGTCCAGAAGGAGTTTCCATGTTGATTTTTCTATAAACTGCTGATTTCAAGAGTGGTTAGCCCCTTTCTGGGTCATGGTCATGCTGTGTGTGGTTTGTTTCTTGCTGACTTTTCTCGAGTTCTGACTCAGGGTTTGTGAGGGGCCTTTGGTCCAAGACAGCCTCCATATGAAAGGATGTCATTGATTGATTCAATATTTCACTGTTCTTTCTCCTTAACTAAAGCTAATTTTTTGCCTTTTTTTTTTTCTTTTTTTGAGCATCAGCACCTCAGTCTGATGAAGGCTCTGACATTGATTCTGAACCAGATTTGCCTTTAAAAAGAAAGCAGCGTCGCAGCAGGACAACCTTCACAGCAGAACAACTGGAAGAGCTGGAAAGAGCTTTTGAGAGGACACACTACCCTGACATATACACCAGGGAAGAACTTGCACAAAGAGCCAAACTCACAGAGGCTCGTGTCCAGGTATGTATAATATAAGCTGCCTAATGAAAGGGGTGTCCTTTCCTGTTAGCATGAGTCCTTTTATATTCTTACATGATCCTGCTCTGGAGTAGAAGGAAAATGTGAAACAACACTATTTGCAGCTGTAGAGTTTGTACATCTGTACAGGGATGTTGGTTTTACAACTGTTTAAGAGAACTGCTTTGAGAAACTTTTGTGTCTTCCCCATTAATTGTTCCTTACCTACCATGAATATAATACAGAATCTCTGAGGAAGAAGGTCTGACATCCCCATTTGTTTGTTTTATGCATTTAACAGCACTCTGCATGTAATCAGGTCAGCTGTTGGCCCGGTTTATTGTTACTTAACTGATTTCATCTGTTGTTGTCTGGGTCTTCCAGGCATTAAAAATGGAGAGAAAAGCTTTTTTTTTAAAGACAATGAGCCTACAGAGCCATCCAAGTGAGCAAGGTGGCTGGTGCAGTATCTACAGATCAGTTTTAGGTTAGATTTTGAAGTTGATTTGGTATAAAATCTGTAATATCTGTTTTATCCCCACTCTCAGCTTAATTCAAAAGAAAGTAAGTGCTCAAATAACTTCTGTCTTCACAGGCTCATTTAGATCTGGATTGTCTAAAACAAGTTAATGTACCAGAGCAGTAACATGGAGTTGATTTAAATTTTTTTAAAAAGCATGAACCTGGATTTTTAGCTGTCTAAACCCAGGAAAATAGCAGCCAAATTATCCTGGAATAAACTGCACCCCAGAGTTCAAGTTTCGATTAGGACTTATCCTGTTTAATATCAAAGAAACACAGTGTGTGAAAAGTTTAATACTGCAGGCGGAATCTTCTGCTGCTCTTTCACCACTTGACATCTACAAATTGCTGGGAAAAGTGCACCCCATTTAATTCAGTCTGAATTGCAAGTGTTGCTAAGAAAATATGTGGTTGGGTGACAAGCAAAATGTTGAAGCTTGTGTTCTAACAAAGGAAGAGAAATGAGTGGTGACTTGTGGTCTGACCAAGGATACAGGTGAATTTGGTTTCTTTGGTGCAACTCTATTATGTTTTGACCTTTGAAACTCAGCCTGAGGCATTCAGACTGTGCAAACTGAAATAAGCAATACAAAACACCTCTCTGACTTTTTAAGACCGTCAGGCCTATTGCAGCATGACTGTATAATTGAGCATCTGTATTGAAAGGCTCAGAGTTTTTACCTGCTAAATGTTTTTGCAGAAGACTTCATGCCACATTTCTCTTAAGTGTTTGTTATGACTGTGGGAGAAAATCAGATGTGTGGATGAATTTGTCTGGAAGGCAAACTCAGTTGTGCCTGACTCTTTTCTTAACATATTTACTAAGTGAAATGCTTGCAAAACAGCTGCATAGATAGACTTTAGCCAGGTAAGACCAAATCAAGCCCCGGGAATTTTGCACACAAAATAACAGAGATAACTTGCTTCACAAGTGTTGTTAGCAAGACGAATGGGATCCAGGAGATGATGTTTTGGTCTACGTTAGCTTCAGTGGAAAAATACGATAAAATGAAAAAGACCTTGTTCATGTTTTTCTAAATCAATGACCCACAGCTAGAAGAAAAGCAGAACTCTCATTAACATAACAGCTGTCTTAATGTGGCTTTAACCCTGTGACTTTTTACATTCCTCATGGCTTCCTTGGTTCCCTTGAGACACATCCTGTCTCACACCACTCGTATGATCTACAGCCTCACAAATTCCCCAGTACCTCTGACATGGATATTTTACCTAACCCAGCATGGAAGAGAGTTCCCAGTCAATCAATGATTAAAATACCAGAACAAAACCTTTCTGGATTAAAGATGAGCTGGGGTTGAAGTAACCAGCCTGTGGGCAGTTTCCTAGTGCACTCCATCTGTCTGGTACACTTGAAGGCTGGCAGAATGATTTAGCAGTGGATTAAAGGATACAGGATTTGCCTTATCAGCATTCAGCACCTCTCTGTAGCCCCTTAAAATAGCCACGTATGATGAGCATGAAATAAAAGACGACCTGTGAAAAGAAATAACCCTAAGAGACTTGAGGCTGAGAGGGCTGGATAGCCATACTGAAGCAGCATTCAAGCTTTCTTAGTCACACTTCTTTTTTGGTAACATTATGACAGACATCAGAGATACCAAATTTTATATGGATATATACACAAAGATCTCTTTGACTGCTTCCCAATAAAGCAACATCTAAAAGAGCTGGCTCTGGCCGTCTGAATCCAACTAAGCCCAGAAATTTATTTATTTTTTTCCTTTGCAGCTGTAAGGTCCAATTGTGTACAGTTTTATATTGTCTAGGTAGTTATTTAGTTGATTACGGCTGTATCGACCTTGTTATTCCCTCCATCCCTCTGTGTAGTACTTGCATCTCATGTTTTGTTTTCTCTACCATGCCACCCCTGTGCTTCCCCTTTCCTTCTTTTCCCTGAGGCCATCTATTACTCTCGTGAAAGGAAGAGTCTTACACCACTGAACCATATTTTTTCTCACTTCCCACTGCTGCAGGGTAACCAAATGCATGTTTCTAACCTGGTTGCTTGGAGGTGGGCAAAAAAGTTTGCCTCTGGTCTGGGATCAAGCGTAGAACATATCAGCCCCTAAGGGGAAATTTTGAGAGCCACAAGCAACTGAAAGCAGACTTTACACTGTGAATGTTATTTGTGTACCTAATCATGGGACCAGGAAAGTCTTTTGGGGAAAGAAGTGTTCCAACAAACTCCACATTATAAGAGTCACGAGATGTGTTACTGTAATCATGGCAAATATTTCAACACTGGGTGTAATAAAGAGTTAAAATGCTCCCTGCAATTGCTCCTGCAGCACCTTTCCACTCAAAGACTGTTGAGTCCTTTCCACCAGTGTTTGAACCTAGATGTGATGTGGAGCCAGGACAACTTCTGCTGCCTCTTCCAAAGGCACTTGCTCTTCTCTGCACCTTAGATGCAGAAGGAAGAGGAGAGTTCTTTGGTCTTGTGAGTTTCTCAGATAAAATTCAGAAAGATAAGCACAGTTCCAAAGGAGGGCCCTTCCTTTAAAAATAAAAAAAATAGTGATAGTCTGGGAATGTGAAGTTAAAGGTTTGAATATTTTGAGTATAAATTGCAACCCTGCGGTACTTTACCTGTCCAGTTTAGAACCTCATTAAAACCATCATTATGTGGCAGTGCAGGCCCTTAAGGTCTGTGGCCTGTTTTTACTGTCAATCTGAAGGCAAGTTTGAAAAGTGTATTTATCTCCAGTGTAGACCAAAGGCTCTTTCTGAGCTGCAGAGCTGGGGAGTTATGGTTTCTGTAACAAATGGTGCATCAGGAATGAAGGGGGTAGTATCTTTTCTGGCCACCTTTGATTCTCTTATCGGGCTTGTTTTCAGACCTGGATGAACTGGGCAAGCTTTGGCAGCAGCTTGGGGCCTGTTTCAGATTGATGGTGGGGAGTGTTTATGTCAATCTTTTGGCAAAGGATTTTTAAATAAGGTTCAGGTTTGTCCTGTGGCTGGCCAGGAACCTGCCTTGGCCAACGGGGGCTGGTCATGCAGGCAAATCTTTTGGGGCTGTGTGTTGATGGCAGGCATCCCAAATTGCCAGAAATGTGTTGCATGAGACTTGTGTTTTGGACCATGTTAAGGAGTGCCCCAGCTGTATGGATCCTTGGGGCAGGAGGCCCTGCTGTGAGAAGCAGCTGGCACATGGCTTCCCTGTTTAATTCCAAAATGCAATGGGAAAAATTTATTTGGATTCTTTTTCATCCATGAATAATGGTGAAAAAGAAGAGCAAGTCAGGAAGAATTCTGGATCATGACTATTTCCCACCCTGAAGACTTCCTTCTCAGCCAAATCCCAGTTTTAAACTGATTTGCTTGAAGACATTAAAAAGAAAAAATGTTTATCAACAGAGCATGTCTGAAAATTTAGGCTGATCTCTCCAGGCTACTAGCATGGAATTGAATGTTCCCATGTCAAAGTTGTAATCAGCTTGTAAGCTATTGTAAAAACCTTATTATAACCTCAACAAATAAGTCCCAAGAGCTCAGATGTCTTGAGTAGCTAGAAGGAAAATTATTTTAAAAAATAAGTGTTGTGCTTGCATTTTATTTTCTTTGCTTCACTGTGGTACAAGGAGGGGGAAAGAGTTTGGAGAGGAGTGAGGGGAAAGATGAGAGGAGAAGTTATGACTCTTGAGCTAGTAGTAAAGTTTAAAGGCTCTGAAGTCCAATTTCTCAGCTTTAATAGTCTTTTCGCAGTAGAAAACAGTGAAAAGTACTCCCTGAGAAATCACTGGGGAGGGGGAATCTGTGCCAAAAAAAAGTTTCAACTTCCTTTCAGCTCCTCTGAAATGGCTTGAGCATATACACTGAACTGCCCAGTCCTATGAGAAGATGGGGCAAAGGAATGTAGGATGGATACAAGAACACTTCAGACTTTTCATCAGATCTTTACAGTTATTCCTGATGTGGTTTATGGAGAATATCTGATGCCTTTTCTTGAGACAGAACCTCTTGCATCATTAAAAGGCTAAAGAAAGAAAATGCTGTGTGCATCCTTGCAGTAGATAACTCTGTAATTGTAGGTCCCCCCTCCCCTATAAAAGGGGAAATTTATGGGTAAATTAACCAACTGCATTCATATGCAAGCCCAAGAGGACATTTTTCAATATAAAGGAAAAGAGGGATGTGATTTTGATTGTCTCTTTTTGGTCCCTGCTGCCTAAGGGCTCTAATTAGTGTCACTTTAAGTTATAAATCCACAGTTCAATTTGCTTATTACTCAATAACTTCCAGAACTATTCAGCTGGAGTTTTTTTAGAAGAATTTTTGTAAGACTGAGTCAAAGTTTTCTCAAAGAAACTTAAGAAATTGGAGTATGTTGGATCACACTGGGAGGTGGTTGGAAGTCCCTGTCCCCTTTGGCACAGTCCAGTGGCTTTTTGGTCTGTGTTGTTTTTTTGTTTTCTGTGTGGTGTGTTTGGTTTCATTTTGATTTTTTTGTTTTGTTTTAGTTTGGTTTGGTTTTTTTTGGGGGGAGGGATTGTTAGGTAAGTTCTTCCCTTTTATTCCCACCCCCTCCCTCCCTCCCAGTATGTTTTCAAAGAACTCTGGTTTCTAGGACACTGATAACTCCTAGTATCCTAAACAGCATCACTTCCCATCCCCATAAAGAGCATGCTTTGGCAGGCTGGGAATCCTCAGCATTGTGATATTCCCACTGGTGGCCATGGTAGGTTGATCTCAGCAGGCTTTGGGCACAGCTCTAGGATGCTGTGAGGGAACATCTGTACACAGTGGACCTTATTTCTGTGAGGCTGGGGGTGTGCAGATGTCACAGTCAAGATGATTTTTCAACTAGTTGTGCTAAAAAGCAATTCTGTTTCTACTCTTGCTTCATCCTATGGCTGCTCCCTGGCAGTGCTCTCCCTGCAGCTCATTGTACTGATACCTTGGTGAGCCAGGATGGAAACTCACCCTGCTGCAAAAAAAGAAAAGGGAGGATAAAAACGTTATTTCCTGTGCACAGCCTCGCAAGGCTGCTGAAGTAAGTGTGGTCTGGCATCTGTAGGGACTGCAGGAGCAGACACTGAGGATGTCTGTAGATGTCACACTGCCATGTTTTGCAAAGGTAACAGAGTCAGCTCTGCCTGGGTTGGTGGAGATCAGCTTTGTTTGCAATTTCCTTCTTCAGCCTCCCCTCTTCCCAAGGCACCCCTGCTGCTTCTGGCACAGCCCACATTCTTTCCCTGGAGGAACATCCGGCAAGGACTCCTGCTTCCAGGATGGTCTGACTTTGTTTTGAACATGTGAATTTCGTGGGAAGGGAGAGGTGGGGAATAGTACAGTGGGGGAGGCAGTTACCATGAAAAATATGAGGAAAAACCGAACCAGCCCCTCCCTCCCCCCATCTAAAATCCATCTAAAATTAGAAGTGCCGTTAACAATACATCAGTCTTTCGACTTTTGTGTTTCTGGCACTCATGCTTGCAATGGTCAGGACTTTGTATAACAAAATATCCATGGGTTTTTTGCAACATTCACATCTTGAATGTTTTGCCCTGTTGAATCAGAGATCTTTTTGCCTTAAAAGCACACAGAGCACTCTGTGTTTATGATCAGACTGTCGAAATGTCAAGGCTAATTACACTAGTGTGTTCCCAAGTGAATAAATGCATCTCCTAAAGAATATCCTGTTGAGATCAACAGAATAAGATATTGGCATGATCACTTGCAAACTACTTTAAGAAAAAATGATAATAAGAGGCAGGATCCAAATATCGGGAAACAGAGATGGAAGAAACCTATTAGTTCACCTTATCCATCTACATTGGTGCAAAATACAGTTTTTAGGTTCTGTTGCAGAGTGATTCATGTTTTGGTCAATCCAGTCCCAAGTGCTTGAAAAACTGGAGCCTCCAATACTTAAAGAGTTACTTCCCCCTCCCCCTCGTTTTGTTATATATTTCACCCTCTTCAGTTCTATTTTGGAGATGTAAATGTTGGCCAGACATAGGGATTCAAGTTTGTTTCCAAATCATCTAGATCATTTACATTCCATCTTTGAAAGTGACACAGGAACCAAGGAGTCCAAGCCTCACTATGGTGAGTGTGACTTGGCTTCCGTGCAGACATAGTTTTTGAACGCTTGGGTCCTTCAGCCAAGTCATGTTTCCTCTGTCCATGTTTAGATAGTTAAAAGTTTGATTTCTGTTGTGCCCACTGCAGGGTGGCACTTTCTCGCAGGATGACACTTGGGGTCTCCTCCAGGGGCTGCTTCCTCCATCCCTGCAGCCAGGTGATGATTGTGTCTCTCAAAAGGAGGCTGTGGGAGAACAGGAGAATCCTATGGGGACCTGCTAGATTTGAAAAGGCTTCTCATAAGATGAGGATTTTGTCATGTTGGTGGAAGTTGAAATCTGTTGCACATAAGGGGATATTGTATTTAAATCATATTGGAAATGTACAAACAAAAGAAAATATTCCCCCAGGTGTTTACAATATGTTTCTAAGAAGACACACTGGCTTGTGGTGACTGGATTTATTTTTAAGTCTTGGCTTGAGATTAGCAAAGTTTTTCAAGATTTCTGTAGTGGTAGTAGTATACATGGACTTTTCATGATACATGAGGATTTAAGAAATGAAATAAAAACCTGGACTCTTGAAATAGATCAAGGTAACTGACTGTAGTCTAAAGGAAATATTAAAACCCCCAGTAATTTCAGTTAAAATAACATATAACTGCTTCTGAATAAAGCTTGGGATTTGAATAATTTTATGAAGCATTACATAAAATGTAAATGAAACACTTAGTTTGATTTATTTAGGTTTCAGTTATTTAGTTTTTAATAACTTTTTCTTGATTTGGCAGCTTTTTAATTTTTGTTTTCTTACATGCCTCTACCATTCCGTGGTGATGAACTTGTGTGGTAGTAGTGGCAGCAAGTCTTCCTCTGCAGTTTTGAACTTGTTCAAGGGGTTTTGGTGAGTTAATTTTGGACAAACTCCGGCGCTAGTCAGGTGCCATCTGGGGAAAGCAAGAGGGCAGTGCCAGAGGACTGTGCTCATTTAGCACATCCCAGTCACAGAGGACTGAGATGGCGATACACAGCCTTGTTTCTGCACAGCCCAGCCAGGTTTCTGCAGGACCCCTGCAGAGTCCCCCTCAATATGATGGGGCTCCAGGTGGCAACAAAGCTCTGTGCAAGGATGTCCATTTTGTGGCTGCTGCAGACGTTTTGATACCATTGAGTGTCCCTTTCAGAGATGTCTAATATGTAGCTGCAGTTGTGGAAAAAATGCAAGTCTACAAAATGAGCCAAAAATCTGTAAATAAAAATATAAAACTTGGCATTTATGTAAATCTCTTACTACTGAATTAAAGTTTGGGATCTGACTCATTTTAATGAAGATTTGGAGTTTGAAGGCAAATGCTTATCTGTAGAGAAAACAAAATCTTGTTGCCTCACTTTCCTGGGTGAAATCCATTCAAATAGAGTAGTTCAGCTGGTGTTGCCAAAGCACTTGGAGATCATGAGATAACCCTCTTGACCTGAAGAAGAGAGAGTGTCAAGGCAACAAGCTGTAGTTAATGACCTGGGTCAGCTAATTACAACAAGCGTTTGCTGTTCCCTGATCACTCTTTGACCTCCATTATCCTTCCTAAGTGTTCTTTGGATCTTTAGCAAGGCCTCTTTCTTGCTCTACAGACTGAACCTAGACCCATCCCCAACTACTGCTCATTGCAGGTTTTGCATCTTCACCCCGGTGCCTTGTCCCTACCAGCTGCTTTCAGAAATGGCTCGTGTGGAGACAGAGGGAGTTAGTATGTGTAGCAAAACAACAAGAGAGGGATTTGTGACGTAGAACAGAGGCTCCACCTATCCCTCTGATCTTAAACTGGAGTGGGAGTGTATAATTGAGGAGTTGGTGTTGCGGCCAAAGGAGGAGGCAGCTGTGTGAACTGAGCATCTCATTCTGAAAAGAGGATGAAGTCAGAAGAAACTACAAGGTGACAGATGGCCTGTGTCAGAAACCAGATGGCCCAGTGAGTCCCACTACTCCTGTAATGAAACAGCAAGCAGAGGAGAAGCCCACAGTGTAGCCCAAAATGTAACCCCCTTGTGTGAGGGCCACTCATGGTTTATAAATGGTGTTACACTTAGAATTCCAGTCTGTGATGCCTGATTCATAAGCCAGCAAGGGCTGCCTGCTGGAAGGGTTACAGATCTGAGCCCCATCTTACTTACACAAACACATCTATATGTGACTCATCAGCTAACATGCCACAGCAGCTCTCAGGCCAGGCTCCCTTACAGGCTGTGCAGATCTACTTTATCAGATGTTAACACTCAGCTGAGGTCTTATCTAATTAATTGTATCTATAGATGAGCATCGCAGCTGCTTCAGGGTGTAGGATTATGAGCAACTGGCTGCTTGTTTACAAATGTGTGCAGTCTCTGTTACCTTAACCAACCATTCTCTCCCTCAGTGCTCAGCCATGGAGCTGAGAGCTGTGATCAGGAGCCTGCTCTGACCCTGCAACAAGGCAACAGGCCTGCACTCTGCTCCAGGCACCCCTGCACTGACTCCTTGCCCTTCCAATTTGTGATGTGTGTAATCGCTATAATATCAAAATTAACAAATGTGTTTTGCAGCTTCTATTATGTCTGCATTTGTGATGTCTTGCGTCTTCCTATCTTGGATGTAGTAAGAATCATCCAAGACTCGGAAAACTTAAAACATGAACTGAGAATGATGTGAAGAAAAGCAGATTTATAGCTAAAATGTCCCACAAATCCAAACCCCATCTGGCTGGTGTGCTGTCCTGGGAGCGGATTTCAAAGTGGTTCTGAAATGCTAATCTAATACTGAAGTTCTGACCTACTGCTGTAAGTTTAGTAAGAGTTGTTTTGTACTTATGTGAACACAGGAAAACTTGCTGGAAGGGATTTGTGTATTTTGTATGTAGGGCTTGTATTTTTCCAATTAAAAGTTTAAAGTTCTGTTGGTCATTAGGGCAATATAGTATCCCAATGTATAGGTACATGCACCTTCAAACAGTGCATTAAGTGATACCGCTAACTTGTCAACAAGTTAAAGACAATACAGTACAGACTAAATAGCTTTGGCTGGCACTTACATTAAATGGAGAGCTTTCCCCTTTCTCATTAAATCTGGCACAGTAATGATAGTGATTGAAACCACTAAGACTTGAAAGAGTAGCCAGCTTTTTTCTCAGGAAAGGCTGTGTTTGATAGGAAACTAGGGACCAGAATTCCTGTGTTGAATCTGTTGGACCGTAGAAATGTGTGCCAAGGGCACCTTTCTTGTCTGGGAGCACCGAGTTCAGTGTGCATCTTCTGCATCTCTCATCTCAGACACTGAGTGTGTTTGAAATACAAGGCCGTTATTTCTGATACATCTGTATTAAACGTGCAGAAATCAAATGTTCATATTTAAAACACTTGCAGGTCTGGTTTAGTAATCGTCGTGCCAGATGGAGGAAACAGGCAGGAGCCAACCAACTGATGGCTTTCAACCATCTGATCCCTGGAGGATTCCCACCCAGTGCCATGCCGACTTTGCCAACATATCAGCTCTCTGAGCCCTCCTACCAACCCACCTCCATACCCCAAGGTACAGTAGCCCACAGGTACTTGGTTAAAATAGTGTTACTGGGGGTGTTTCCTGTGCTCATCCATTGTAGAAATATTTTCTTTTGTAATGTGTGAGCTAATTTAGTGTCTGACTCAGGGAGGACTCTGCAAGCCTGCTTATTTTAAGCACGTAAGAACTCCGATTTGTTTTGCTGCAAGAAAGGGTTTCATGTGAAGGGTGCTCTCCAGAGAAATAATCACCTTTTTGCCCAGCAGACATGCAGATTTGGTAAAGTGACAGATGCTCATCCCTGTCCTGCCACTGCACTGACCTGCTTTACTGGAAGTGTCCTGTGTGATGTAGGAGACCAGGTGCACTCTGTCTTTGTTGTGACTATCAGCAATGGAGCATTGGAACTTCTGTTAATACTCTGAATATTTATCTGATGGTGGAAAAAGCAGCTATTCAGAACACTTTGCTTCACATCAGAAAGTAGTCAGTCTCAGTAGGGTAAAAATTTTTTTTAATGTAATTAGAAATTCTGTGAACTTTGATGGATTTGAGTGGGAGGGAAAAGACCCGCAAAATTAGGCTTTGTTAGATTTTACTGTTAAATAAAAACCTTATGAGTGACATTTTATAAAATAAATTATGTGCTATTATTGCTCCCTTCTTGAGATTTTGATCCCAACTCTTGGTGGAGGTTCTAATTGAGGGAATTTTTCACAGCCTAGGGCTTCTCCCATCCACTGCTTGACTTGATACCAACCATGGTGGGATTTCTGAGCTATGACCAGGAGGGGAAAGCTGGTCTTAGAAGTAAACAAATATTTTCCTTTATTTTTATGTAGAGACATATATAAAAAATATTGCTGACAATATGTGCTCACTAAGGGGTGTCTGAAAACCACATGTCTTTTGTTATGATATTTACAGTCTGTTTAAGAATTTTTTGTGTAAACTCATAGGCCAGTTAAATATCCAGCAATATTATAGATTTACTTTTCTACTTAACCATCATTTAGATGCAGGTTCTGATGCAGTTCTCTTAAGCTGAGCTTCACATAATGAACTTATTATGCCAGAAGTAAAGGAGGAAAACATATCAACGTGTTTCTTCTGCTTCCAGCTGTGTCTGATCCGAGCAGCACCGTCCATAGACCTCAGCCTCTCCCTCCAAGCACTGTACACCAAAGCAGCCTCCCTTCAAACCCAGAGAGCAGCTCTGCCTATTGCCTCCCCAGCAGCAGGCATGGATTTTCCAGCTATACAGACAGCTTTGTGCCTCCGTCCGGGCCCTCCAATCCCATGAACCCTGCCATTGGCAATGGCCTCTCACCTCAGGTCAGTCCTGTGTTTTCAGACAGAGGATTTGCTGTATACCAGAACCAAAGAGTCTATTCCCTCAGGCCACAGTATAATGAATTGCCAAATTTAAACCATAATGTATTCTTTATATAAGCCACATGATTTCAGTTTGCGAGTTTCCTTTTTTTTAAAAAAAAATTCTTTTCCTCCTACTGGCTGAATGAAGAGTCATAGCTTATATTTAATTTCAACTGATTTTATAATGGAATCATGCAGACTTCATGTTTGCATTCAGTTGTCAAGCATTTGTAATGTACTGCTCTCTTCTTCTGAAGATCCATGGGTAGGTACAGAAAACAGATCTCGTATTTTTTCTGTGAATAAAATATCTCATTAAAATTACCTCATCAAGATTTTACCAAGCGGTCCAGGAAAATTATGGGCAAGTTGTATGAAGAGTTCCAAGGACTGAGAAATGTGTATTGAGATGAGCTATAATCGAGTTATAAATACATAAATTAGGAGTATTACAGCTCTTTGGCAATATGTAAATGCATGAATACCATAATTGTTTTTCTAATTTGCGTGAGCTCTTTTAAGGAAATCAGGTTAATAAATTGCCTCAATAATTGAGTGTCAAAAGATTGGTCAAATTTTCCTACACACAGCATCTGTCTGAAGCTGACATTATTAGTTAAAGCTTGAATAGATGGTAGCTTATTTTATTAGCAAGAGCTTTGCCCAGGTGCTTGGAAAGAGATGTCCACTAAATTCTGAGGAGTCACAAAGAGGATGCAATCTATAATTACGATCAGGAATCTCTTCAGGGCTGAAAGTGAGAGTTTTAACAGCTTTATCTGCTTTCTACCCTTTTTTCCTCTCAGCGGTTAGAAAAACAGAGAGAAGCTCAGAATGACACAAATGAAAAGTGAAAAGACAATTATACTCAATTACACACTAATCACTGACTATCACCACTGCCTAAGCAGGGAGAGGGCATTCTAATAGGCAGAAAATGAGATTTTAATGGCACAAAGGGTGGCCAAAATAACGACTCGTATATCTTTGCCTCCTTCGTTTTCTTCAACTTGTGGTTTGCATCTCGGGAGTGCAGTTCCTGGTTCCTGTGCAACGGTGATAACTCTGTGCAGCTGAAAAGTTCAAAGGCACTGGAGTTGAAAAGAATGAATAACAAAGGCAATGAAATAAACATTTTTGCCCAAAGGCAAAAGTTCATAAACCCTTTTTTGTAACGGTAAATGTAATTAAGATTCACAGATTCCTATAGCATAGAGTGGGGTACAAAACTTTATGGCTTGAAACCTCAGGAAAAAAATACCACCAGAAAAACAAATGGATGTACTTCCAACAAGACTTGAATAGATTTTGTTTGAAAGAATTCTGATTTCTAAATGCAAACTTCAACAAAATCCATGACATTATATTAGTTGTTTCTGTTTGGTGTTTTTGTGGGTGGTTTTTTTTTTTTTTTTTTTTAATGGCTAGTTTCATAGTGTGCAAGGCTTTCACATTTTTGACATGATTATCTATCTGGTTTTCAGTGTTAATCCATAAAAAGTAGTTGTTAGTGTCAGTTTAGATGTGTGTTGGTTCTGGCCATGGAAAATGTGATCTTTTTTTTTTTCCTCTTTCACAAAGCTTTTATTGTCTGTGACACAGAACTGCAGCACAACAGTAAAGAAATCTTGTGATGGCTGGGCAAAATGGGACAAAAATGTGAGGCCAGGTCTCCTCCTGCCAAAGTTTTGCTCATTTGAGGTCTGATATAATCAAAAGGAGATTCTGTGGTTTTTTACACCCAGTCTTGTCTTTACACTAGGAGACTTCTTTTGTTTGTTTGCTTGTTTGTTTGTTTGTTTGTTTGTTTTCCTTAGACTTCTGAAACCTTTTTCTAACCCAGTGTTTAGCACTTTTGGCTGTGTCCAGCAGCTCTACCAACAGGTTTAGGGGGATGCTGATCCCTCTAAAGCTGACATCATGCTTTCATAGCTCAGTGCCTAGAGGAGATTACTTATGTCCGTTTAGATTTGGAACAACTTCTGGGCAACTGAATGATTACCTTCAACAGATGTTAAAAATCTTCCCATCAAACAATCAAATGAAAAACCCAGACCTAAATTCATGTGGCATTACCAACAGCTCCTCTATATCAGTTTTGGTGCCTAAACAGTGAGTTAGAGACATGCATAAAATGTAGAGATGTATAAAATGACACAGTCAGATTTTGTGTTTATATAATGCAGTAATACAGCCTCAAATATGTAAATTATGTGCAACAAACTGTGGAACTGTAGCAAATCAGTGCAACTCTTGATAGCCAAAGAAGCCTCAGCTGCTGGTCACAATGTTGAGGTGTGAAATGTCCCTTAGTTGTGGGGTGTGTCACTGTGCATCTCCTCTCTGTGCTTCCTCAGGACTCTTCCTGAGGTGCTGAAAGAGAGGCTGAGGTAAGGTGAAGTTGAAAGTCAGCTCTGCATTTTGGGTTTCATGAAAAAGGGAAATGGGAGTTTTCCTGCTGAGTGGGCATGTTGCACTGCCCTGCCTGTGTGCATGGAATTTAGATGAGAAAGAAAGAGGGTCTATTTACTAGCCAGTGCATTTTTTACCACAATAAATCTGGGTGTGTGAGCAATTAACATAATGTTTCCACCCATCCATGTGTCTCTTGCAGGCAAGTGCTCCTGACAAACAGTCTAAAGCTGAATTTGTGGTGACTGTAGCAGGGAGGGGGAAGGGGGGCTTTGTCTGAAGCCCAGATAATATTTTGTGATTAAAAAAACCCACCCTTAGAACATACAGAACAAAATCTAATACTAAGATACGCAGGATCATATTCTTAGCAGACTTAAACCTCTTTCTCCTCTTTGTCATTGATTTATTACAAATGACGTCTGGCACAAAGATGCCAGGGAAGCATTATTTTCTATGTAGAAAGTTTCCATTCCAACATTTTTCTTGAATACGATGGACAAATATGGTGTTTAAGGCAAGCACTGGCAAAGGCAGAGGACAGGCAGAGACACCTAGGGTGATGTAATTTTATTTTTATTGTGTTAGCCTTGAATTTTGGGGTAAGAGAGGACTGTATTCCTCAGTTCTAGGAAGCAGAATGCTTTATTACATACCTGTCTTGCAAGCTGCGTGTTGAAAAGTTGTTGATCTTGTTTAAAAAATAAGAGAACAGAAAGAGTTCCACCTTGTTTAATACTTTTTAACATCAAGACAAGATCTGCAGAGATCCTTCAAATGACTGATTACTCTCCTTGCTCATCTGGTTTATTCATTACTACCTGGATGTGGTGAGAGAACCTCTGTCTTGCAGGCACGCAACGGGTTGACTTTTGCTGGAAAAAGTCAGGGATTAGTGTCTTGGGGAGCTGGCAGCCTGGAGTGTTTGTATTTCATGAAAAAGCAACTCAACTGCAAGCATGCCATCTCAGCCAGGGCTCTTTGAATATAATGTCAGAAAAGAGATTATTAGTGTGTAATATATGTAAATTGCATATTTTTATGTTTTCTATGCCTATTATGCAGCTTCTTGCCTGTCATGCATACATTTATGGGAATATTGTATTTCCTTTTCAAATTAGGTTTTAGTTGCTTAGTGAGTTTTCTTTTAACAAATGTTTTTTAACTCAGAATTATGAGGGGATAGCATATCTGGACATTAATGTATGTATACAGGACTTAGGCATGCTTTTGGGTTGGCATGGCACTTTATGATTAGTGGCCATCACTGGCTTTTTGCTGTGAAGAAGAACAGAGACTGCAGAAACACTTGTCTCACAACTGCAGGTGTATGGTCTTAGAAAAGGGCAGATTGTTTTAAAGACAGGATATCAGTATTTTGAAGTGCTTCATTTAAGATAAGGAAAAAGGCTTTTCCGGTGTACATTGGCATCCCCTGACCTCCTCATGTGCTTTTTATTAGTGTCAGAGCAGCAGAGTCTGCCCTACACCAGGTCAGGCTGTTTGCTGGTTTGGAGAGTGATGTTCTGGCTGCTGTGGATTCAGGTGGAGCAGCAATACTCTGCCTGGATTGCTGCCCATGAGGCCATGTGCTTCCTCTATTTAACCTGTAGAATATTTAACCTGTAGGATAGTTAACCCCTAGGATATTTAACACAGAGGATAATCCAGGCTTAAACAGTACTTCAGTTTTAAGATTTTACTGGGCAAAGAACAAATGTGTGTAGCCTGTCTGCTGCTAGGCATAATTTTTTTTTCCTCCCTGACCTCTAGAAAACTTCTCAGATCTACTCTTTCCTCTTCCTTGCCTTCTCCCCCCATAATTGAATCAAACCTGTAGATTTAAAGGCTGCAGTTTTAACAGGGGAAGTGGATTGAGTATTGAATGGGCTGTGTAGGAAATCATAACAGCCTTTAACAAAGTATGCAGTTTCATGCCATTACCTGGAGCTCAGGAATAATCTTGATAAGAAAATCCCAAACTTTTCCGTGAACAGTAGTAAAGATGCAAGCTGTTTCAAAGCTTCTTTCTTCTTCTGTCAAAACATTTCACTGCCTGAGTTTAAGAGTTACCCTGTAACTCCTTTTGGTGAGATAGATCTTAGGCAATGCACTTCTCTTAAGTCTTAGAGAGCACTTGGTTTTCATTAACCTGATGTATGGAACTGATAGCAGCAGTCGAATCAGTTAGATATGTTCATACTGTCTTGTTAACTCTTGTTTTTAAGGGAGGCACAGGAACCAGGGCTAAAAAAAAAAATCTCATTCCCTCATTAAGAGGGACAAAAGCAGTGAAAAAAAGCAGCTATTAATTCATCATACTTTTCCCTATGCCTTCTGTTGGATTACCTTGAACTGGTTGCCCACAGAAACATTTGGGTTCAAGTCCCACAGCATCACAAAGCTCATGATCTTTGGCACAGTGCACTTGGCTTTGAGAGCTCTTTGCTTAATGACCCAAGAACATGAGACAGGACATGGATTTCTTGTGAGTAATAAAGTTAATTCACATGATACAATTTTCATGAACAAGAGTTTTTGTTCTTTTTATTTTTTAATTTAAAAACAGAAGTTCAGACAATGAGGTTGATTATTTTTTGTTTCTGTGAGTAAACCAGATGAGATTCAATAGTTTTGTAATTTTTACTGTGTAAAAGTAAGAACATGTATTTTTTCTTTAGTAATTTTAAGAATATTTTATATAAAATATTATATATTTTATACTGTATATATTTATATAGCATATATTTATAGATAATATAACATGTGCTATATACAGTAATACAGCAGAAAAAAAAATAAACAGGTGAGAGTACGTTTTTGAATGTCCACCTCAACTTTTCTCTTTTCTTTTGGTTTGTTTTGCTTTTAGCCATAACAAATCCATACACCCCAGTTGTTGTGGGAAGGTGTGTGAGAGCTGAGCTAGTGACAGCTGGGCTGGTGTTCATAATGGCCAGAATCCTTCTTTTGTGTTTGGAGCTGAATAGAAGGTGGGAGGAGGAGAGTTCACAGGCAAAGAGCAACCTAATACCAAATTTAGGCTTGTTATGATTTCTTTTGAGTAATATTGCCATAGCTGAGCATTTAAAGTCATGAGACTCCATACTCTGAGGCTGCCTGAAAAAGTTGTGAGGTGATTGATTGTATAGATATGCTTATATATTCATAAATTATGAGTTTATGTTCATCTTTGAGATTTGTTTTTACCTTTTTAGTCATCTTCGGTTGCTTTTCATACCAGGGGCTCAAGAATTAGCTGATCTTAGAATTATTTTGGTGACAGTATCAAGTTCTGGGACTCTATGATATATCACTTTAAAAAAGGCATGAGTTTTGTGACAGACTGTAATAATGTTCTGAATAATGTTTGGTAATTCTCTGTAGGTAAAAATGTATGTAATGAAAGAATCAAGTTATCCTCCTAATTATCCTAAATGTGCACCAGTGCACCTTCTCTAATTCCAGTGTAGGTACCAGTGATACCTGGTGGTGTGAAATCAGTATGAGGTCTCTTTTGGTATGAATATGCAGAGAGTCAGATCACCAATGTCCAGTCAGTACATTTGCTCTTATTTTCATTAACCAAGTATGTGGTTGCCAGCTCTTGCCATTTGGCAGAAAATGACTTTCTGACAGGTTTCTTGTATCCAATAGAAATATTCATATATATAAAATGAATCAGCAATGTGGTTCTAGGATCCCATTGATATATATCCATACAACTAATTAACTTTAATTAATCCTCTGAAATCTCTCATTATAGTGCATGATAACAGTCCTTTTTGTGTTCTTTCTTGTGCAATATTTTGTTTTTTGAGAGATTTCTCTACAGTGAAGAGAGTTAACAGCAGGTAATGCCATTCATCTCGGAAGGAGTTTGAAATTTTCAGTGTTAGTGATGAATGAGGGTATCTGACCCACATCTGTTTTACATTAGAATGGAACATTGCCCTGACATCGTTAGGAGCATTTGTCAAGATTCCCTGGACAGAGCTTCTGTAAATTACATGCTGCAAATGTGTCAGGGTCAGATAAGAGGATATCATTAACTGTGCTAAAGTTTACTCATGGTTCTGTCAGTTCAACTTAATATGTTAACTGCCACCCGTTTTCCTTGAGCTGTTTCATTAAATCTTTCATTCACAGGAGGGGAAAAATAGTATCACTGTACCCAAAAAAATATTGCACATGTTCTTTTCTCATAAATCATATTAATTGCAGGCATGGTCACAAAGCATATTAAACACAGGCATGCGTAAATGAATTAAAACATATGAGAATTTTATTGTGCCTATGGAGGGTCCTACATCCTCAAATACTAACCATGTTAACAGCCAGAACGCTTCATTTCAATAAAATAAGCTTTTTGTTTGTTTGTTTTTGTTTTGTTTTGTTTTGTTTTGTTTTGTTTAGTGGCCTAAAGTAAACTAAAATACTTCTATTTGGTGATAATAGAAGTATTTTCCAACAGGTGATAATGGACCAGACATTGTGTCCATGCCTTCAAGGCTTTCATGAGTTCTCTGTCTCGATCCTATCCTCTGCTAATGATTTTGTACTGACTCCACTGGCAAGGGATTTGTCCTAATGAATATTTTGGATTGCTTCAGATGTGTTCTTCTAGAAAAACTTTTCAGTAGAATTTGGTTGTTGCAGTCCACTGTGTTCTGTTTACTTCTTCCTAATTTCACCTTTGTCTTCTAATAGAATGATTTTATCAATTTTATATTGTATTTTATTGTATAAGCACAAAGGCTGTGCATCAACATTCCTGTGTGCATTTTTTAAAAGGTGAGAACAAAATATATGTAGCTAAAAAACTTAAATCTGATTTTTTTTTTCCACATTTATAGGAGTTCTACTCTAAAATAAATCGAATAGTTATTGCATCACTCTATTGTACTGTTAGCTCAGCTGTTGGATTCTGGGTCAGTGAGGCTGATAATTACTAATTTAGCTTTCCCAAAGTGATTTAGAAGGAAGCACATATTTTCCAGTAATTTGGATGGTATAGAGATTGAATAAAATTATTTTCTACTTTAAATATTATAAAGCAATCATATCTGTTTACTCCCTTAGAACTACACTGCTTCATCCCTACAGAAGATCTGAGCTACAAAATCCAGATCCTTGTGTGTCTCCTGTGCAGCGCTAAGCTGAGGGTGCTGAGCATCTTGCAGACATGGCCTGTTAATGGATTTCTAATTGATTAGGTGAAAGTTATCCATGCCCTTCCTGTAACTCCTTGTATGGGTGAGAAGGTCATGGCACATACCGCAGCAAAGACTCCTGCCCTGAGGCTACTTCCCTTAGAGCTTTCAAAACAGACATGACCAAAAATCAAATTATTTAGATACTAATCAACTGCAGGATGATTCTGAAGGCCTCTGAAGAAGATATTTCTGGGAAGTTGGTTACTGTTCAGACTTCAGTTTTCTCCGGCTCAGAGACAGATGGCTCAGTCAGTTCTGCTCCAGAATATTTACTAGGTGCATGTCCACTTAATAAAATGATCCCTAATTATTTTCTAATTTTAAAAAGTTAAAGTAAATCTCACCTAACACTAATTTTAGTTTGTTAAAGAAAAGAAATCTCTATCCAAATAGAGTTGCTACTGATGTTTGAGTGCCGTTTGAGACTGTCTGGACCTAGGTTTAAATTTCAAGATAAATCTCCAATTTTAAAATAACTTCCAATCCAAAAGTTTTTGAGCTCACTCTTTTTGCTGGCAAAGTCTAAATAATTTTGTGTTGGGTTTTATTCTGTTGAAAATGTTAAATTAAAAAAACAAAAACAAAAACAAAAAAACACCTCTACTTGAAATACACAGTTGGTAAAATAGTTATTTACCCAAAATAGCAGTTGTTCCTAAAAGTGCTGGCAGACAGCATTGATGTGAGAGCCCTGAGGCAGAGAAGAGTTTCCTGTGACATGAGCCCAGCCCAGCCCCTTCTCCGTGCTCTTGAACTTGGAACAAAACCTGGGGAAGTCCTGTAAATATTGGTGTCACCCTGGCCCTACATGGCAATGGAAAGGGTTGTGCACTTGAGATTTCTGATAAACCCCTGTGCATTTTAAACCTTAGTCAAAACCATGATACTCCTGCCAACAGAAATATTTCCCAAAGTAGTAATTTTCCCTGTAAATGTTTAAGTTATCCCTTTTTTTTTCTTTTATTTTTTTTTCTGTAGTTCTTTCTCATATTTTAACTCTATTAGTGTTAATTTCAAAGGACAAGCATTAATATAACCTGAATGAACACAGGTTCTAATTCTGTGACCTGCTGATGCAGTGTCAGGTCATTAAGCATGCTACATTTTGGACCATATCAAATTCCAAAGTTATGAGAAAAGTATTTGGAATTTCTGAAACAGAAAAACTTGCTAAAATAATAGAAATTTTAATGGTTTTCAGAACCAATTTTTAGAACAAAAGCTTGAGAGTCCAGTATTTTCAACTTTTGGGGGAGTTTTGGCAAAAATTAAGTACAGATAACATGATTTTTCGATCTGTGGTGATTTCAGAGTTGTTTTTTTTTTATTATTAACCACAAGTTCTTTCAACAGGTTTTGGGCATTAAATGTATTTGTTGAATTAAATAGAAAATTTCTTACATCCTGAATCCAAATTAATCTTGTTTTTATAACTTAAAAGTTGTAAGATTTCAATATCCGAATACAGTCTTTGCATATATTTTGGAATTTCTTTTTGCATTAATGCTTCAGTTTGTGAAACATTCAGCAAATACCACCAGTTAAACACATGTTTTTCAGCTTAGTAAATCAGAAGTGAACATTCCAGTGCTATACGTAGTAACTGAACTTCTTTCTCAGCAATTTTTTTTCCAGTAAGATATCTTGGATGTATTGGATGCAAACATATTTTGTGTTCTCCATGCAAGGATCTGGGTTTCTCTTTCTGAACTACTCTGCTTCTACCTCTTGCTCTTTTCCTAATCAGACATGTAAAAAACTGGGTAGGTCTTCTTTCCTACCTAAATCACTGTCCCTGGATCTTGTTTCATCTCTTTATTAAGAAAAACAAAAAACAACCCAAACCAACAAAAAAGCAAACGACTCAGAGCTGGAAGCACAAGCTCCCTGTAATAATAATAATACCTTTTAGTTTGTGATGGAAAATAAGTACAGTTCCAGGAGGAGCATCAGAACTTCAGGAAACACATGTTCTTATGAAGTTTAATTTAGTCTTTAAAAAATAGACTCCAATTTTAAAACCTCTCTTTAGTTTATGGCAAGAATTGCTGCAAAGCAAAATGATTATCAAACAGCACATGTCAGATAATTGTAATGCCTTTTTGGAGCAAGAACAGGCTGTGAATTATCACAATATGCAGTTTTGGCAGAAGCTGTATGTCATCCATCCGTTAGAAGCTGCAGAATGCTTGTCAGGCTCTGAAGTGCACTTTATTTCAGCAAAAGTAAGCAAATCTCAGTCATACACTTATTTTCAAAGTGTTCTGTAGTGGTGTGCCAGGAAAGGAAATGTTCTCCAACCTGTAGAGGGAGAGATTTTTGAACAACAAGAACTTTTCACTGTAGTTTCATGCTTGAAAACACAGATGCTTTGGAAATCTTTTCTTTCTCTTCTACTGGAAAGTATGGCCTAGAGGGCTGGGCTTTTATAGGGACAAGCATGTATTTTCCAGTAAACTCTTTTCAGCCACTCATTTTAAAACTGTCCCTGTAGAAGCAGCGTAATAAAGGAGTCACAGCTGACTTGAAGTCACTCTGGACTACCTGACTCTTTCTGCTGTGTCCTCTAACTCAGATGATGGAATCCATAACTGGTGTTAGGACCAGCACTTTACTCTTGCACATTCATTTCTTTACAGCACACAGGGCATGCAGCAAAAGGGAGTATGGCTGCTCTGCCCCTTTCCCAGCACCCAGAAAATCAGGATTCAGTGGGGTTCTTTGTTACTTCCATCAGTAGTGGTACCGGGCTCTGCTCCAAACTGATTTCATTGTAATGGTTGCTGATGTTAGAGAAGAAAATTGTGTGAGCTTTTTCACATCTTTATCTTTGTAGATCTTGCAGGACATCATGGTTAAACAGCCACTACTTGTTTTTTGTTCTCTTATAATTTAGTCCTCAAGGAATAAACATCTGCAGAACTCCCAGCTGGGGCTGGGATCAGGCACTCTAAAACCATAAAAGTTTTAAAAAATATTATTCCTTATTTGTCCCAATATAACTTCTTATTGCTTGTTGGCCATCAGATTTTATGTTGGTGGATGATGCAACCAAATTCTACTTCCTCTTGGGATTAGCTATTCAAAGCACAACTCAAGTATCAAGTCTACCTGGTTTAGGAAATCAAATTATAGATTTGAGAACTTCTGTGGTTCTGTAAGCAATGCAGTCCTTCATATATTTTAACTCTTTGTATTATTCTACTTCTTAGGTAATGGGACTCTTGACTAACCATGGTGGCGTGCCTCACCAGCCCCAAACTGATTATGCCCTGTCCCCTCTAACTGGGGGCCTGGAGCCCACCACCACTGTGTCAGCCAGCTGCAGCCAGAGGTTGGATCATATGAAGAGCTTAGACAGCCTGCCCACATCCCAGTCCTACTGCCCACCAACCTACAGCACCACGGGATACAGCATGGATCCCGTCACGGGCTACCAGTACGGCCAGTACGGACAAAGTGAGTACAGCACGTGTCACTGGGGAGGGCACACAGCTACCAACAGCCTGTGCTGCCTGCCTGCCTGCCTGTCTGTCTGTCTGTCTGTGAGGAAGGGAGTTCTGAGCAGAGATCCTCAGGGCTCACTGCTACTTCTCCTCAAAGCCATGCACTGGTGAGATAGCTGATTGTTCGAGCAGGATTTCTGCTGCATAATTATTTTCTTAAGTGATGTCAACAACATCTTGATGTTATTAATTGTTGAGACATGAAACCTGATTGCCATTAGGTAAAACATAAGGGTTGTCCAAAATGAAATAACCGCTGGCATTCCACTATTAGAAACACATGTTCTTAATGAGGTCAGCTCAAGAATCATTACAGTATATAATCCCAGATACATAGAGTTTTGTCAAACTTGTCCTAGGAATAAAAATATTAGTCCCTTTCCTTTGATATATCAGTATTAAATATGACATTGTCAACCTGTAGTTGGCATGGCCCCATGCTGTGAGGTTGTCACAGCACGACTTAAAAAGCTTCTTTTGCTTTTTTGCAGGTGCCTTTCATTATCTGAAGCCAGATATTGCATAAATGAACTGTCCACTTCAAGTTAAAGCTGGTCTTGTTTTCCGGTCTCACTCCAAGGCTTGGATATGAGGGATCTTCTCAACACAGTGCAGCCTAAACTGGGGCAGTCCCACTGAGAGAAACAAGCTTGTTATGTTTTCTCCAGTCATAGCTTTTAGTAGACTTTTGAAGGCTGGACAAAGCTATACAGAAGACAAAGGCCAAAAGCAATAATGAATAAACGTGACATGCTTCATTATGAGTGGGTATACAACACAGAGCAGTATTTAACATCACAGCCTGGCAAACATTCCATTTTTTTGTTGTTGTTGAAATTAATGTGCATTGATTGGGACAAATGGAACATTTTGAAATTAAACTTAGAGCAGTTGAGCTCTGTGTACTCTGACTCATCTGACATCCAGTGCTGACTTTAGTCTAACTTTAAAACAGCTCAGTTTCTGAAGCAAGGTTGGGAGAGCCTCTCACTGTACACACTGGAAATTGTCATCAAGAGGAAACGTCACAGTCCCTAGGAAGCTGGATAAGTGTGAAAGACTTTCTGAGCAACCCATTGGTTACCTTACCATGCTTTTGTAATCAGCTTGCCAATAAACGTCACTCACAGGTTTTGCTTTACCAAGAGAGGAGATCTTGTGTAACATGAAATCCAGATTTTACCTTTTTGTATGTGTTTTCCCAGCGTGTTTTACCTTTTTAAAGGAACATGGGAGACAAAAACCCCACCAACAACGCGACTGATTTTTCACGACTGCCTAGCAATGTGCAATACTGTGTACCTCACACAAACTTTGGGATCATCCAAAGTCATAGATATAGAATCAGAACTATATTTTTGCAGGTACTTTTATTTTTGCAGTGCATAATTCCTGATGATAAAATACAGAAATGTTTCAGTCTGCTGGATTACTGAAGTCCAGCTTGCTAATCATGATTTAGAGGTCATCTTCAGGAAACAATACTAAGAAATGATTACGTTTACATGTTTTTTAGTGATGTACAGGACATAGACAGAGATGGACCTGTATTTGACACATCTGTTTAAATTATACAGTGATATCCAATATAGAAAGTATAATTATAGGAACCAACGTTTACAAGAAGTTTGCATCGTGACATTTTAGAATGTCAATAAATTTGTGTTTTGTGATGTTGAGAGGAAGAGGACGATGGAAGGCGGGATTATTTATTTCTCTCTATTCTTGGAACAAAGAGGGAGGCAGAACACAAATACATTCCTTTTAGAGTTAAGGACTATGAAGTAGTAAGTTAGACTAGGTTCAGTACAGAGGTTAGTTCACACAATGGTCTTAAGGGTGATGGAAAAATGAAATATTATCTTTGTGTTGCAGCCTCTACAACAAAATGTGTTGTAAAAAAAAGAAAAACCCAGAAAAAAAAAACAAACAGAAAAAGAAAACAAAAAAACAAATGTCTTTCATGTAAAAAGTTCAGTAAATATTTACTATTTATAATGAATAAACATTATGAAGACTTGCAAAGCACTGATGATTTTGTCCTAAAATGTAGTATTGTGATAAATACATTGATACATTTTAATCTGAATATCATGAAGAAATAAACCATGTTATCTTCAATGCAGACTGTATTCATTATGTGAGTGTATTCTGCACACATCCTGGGCTGTGGGAGCATGGGGCAGCCTCTGTGCCCAGGTACAGCTTGTGTGCCACATGGAACTCTGTGTGTGTCTGGGTGAATGGGAGATCTTTGACTGGGATGAACTTTGCATTTTCTGAGTGCTGTGAGTACCAGGAGTACATCTTCCCAACAAGGGAAAAGCCCTTTCCATACAGTCTAAAGAAAATAACATAGTTTTAAACTCAGCACAAGTAGGGCAACTGAGATGGCTTCGGAAAATGCAGGGACTTTGTAATCTGTTGTGGGTAGTATCTGTCCTGTATTATATTTTTTTTCCTCAGAAACTCAAGAATTTTTTAATAGGCCTACACACAAGCTGATTGTAACATGGGGAAAACCCGTCAAAATGGGTGGAGTAAATTTAACTGCCACATCAGTGTGCAAGGGAATCTTATTTCACCCTAGGCTTGGTGAACATTTAATTTCCTCACTGTTTTGTAGGGGATGTAACTACCTTGAATTTATTTCTGCTTTTATTCCATGTGTATTTTATTTTTATTTTGTTCTTTAAAGTCTAGCCCTCTTCCATTGGAAAAGGAAGGAATACATTTCTTGAAAATAGGACATCAAAAATGCTGAAAAATTGGGAAAGGAGATTTCTTTTTTTTTCCTATTCAGTTTTGGTTTCTCTGATACACTTTTTAACTTCTGAGACAATTATAATATAAAACTTTCTTATTAACACCTGTTCCTTGCTCTAAACTGCTATTTTTAATGATTGTTTTCAAAGTTGCTTCCAATGACTTGGCCCTTTGCAATTGTCTCATGTCCTAGCCTTGCTGCGAAGGCCATGTAAACTTCTATTTCCCCCTTGCAATCCCTTTTCTGTAAAATATTGGATAGAATCCTGCTTGTTTACACAGTTTGGAACTGGGTGATGAGTGCTCCTTCCCAGGAGGAGTGTACCCTTGTCACAGGGAGATAGAAAAATGTCACCTTCCTTTTCTGTTCTGGCAGCTGCAGGGCTGGGAGACCTGTGATTTCTCCCCATCCCCTCAATCCCACTGAGGTGCTTTACTGTCCTCATGCCAGGGAATGGACATTTTGGCAGTTGCATCCTCTTAGGGGTGTCCCAAATACTTGTGTGTGAGCCTAATGCAGGGCAGGAGACACTGGAAACAAGACAGAAAGGGAGAAAAGGCCCTGTCCCTGCCCATGGTGTGGGGTTGGAACTGAACGATCTTTAAGGTCCGTTCCAACCTCAGCCATTCTCTGATGCTTTGAAAATCATCCATTCTTCTCCCAGCCAAGCCATGCAGTGGAGAACTGGGATGAACTCTTGTCATGGGAAGGGAGGAGCCTGGAGCAGAAGGACTAAGAAATACTTTGATTTATTACGTGCTGTAGAAATCTTTGATAGAGCTAAAAGGATAACTTGGGACACTATTGATCCTTTCTTGTTATCACTGTCAAGACTGAAGAGGTTCTTGGGAACCACATGTGTTTCTGGGATATGAATCCTGAACGCTCAGAAAGTCAAAGCGGAATGAGCCTGCCATGAATATTGCATTTGACAGAAAAACCATGCAGTTGATGGGAGGAATGTGCTCACAGCAATGGAGTCCAAACCCCACTCACTTATGAGTGCAGAAAGGGCAGGTCTCAGGGTTCCTCCTCTTATTTTCCCTTTTTTCTGTGCGTGAGAGTGCATATTTTAGAAGACAGAAATAAGTCACCACAGCTGCTTATCCAGCTGTCATCTCATTAGAACTGGAAGATTTTCAGAGACAGGCTTTCACAATTTTTTTTTTTTGTGTCACAACCATAATTTTAAAATTACCATTAAGTCTTCCTTTATCTAGAAATGACTTCTACTCCCATCACAATACCCAGTATTTGCACTTTGCCATACTTTAGTATGTATTGCCATTCCTTTACCCAGGCATTAATGAATGAAGTAGGAAAAGAACAATTTTTAATGACACTTATTATCCTTTTCCCTAGATATTTCAGTGTTTCTCATTTAAATAAATGCTAAAAAGAAACATTTTTTCTCCAAAAATCACACAGGGTTTTCTACTCAGTATTGCTCAAAAGTCCATCCAAACAACAAATGCAGTGCATCCTGAAGTGTATGTTTCTGGGCTATTTTGAAAGGCACAAAATGCTGATCCCAATCTACAAATCTTCACTGAAAATAGCTGATTGTCAAGCAGGTCTGTGTCCTCAGAAATCCATTTCTGCACCTATGTGGTATTAGAGTTAGGCTTTTAGTCCCTATGTTAAGGTCTGTGCAAATTAAAACACAAAATATCTGGCTCTAGGTCTATAACCTGCATCTCCAAGTGTAATGAAAAAATACAAAGCTACTTAACTTCGCAATTCCAAACCCCACCCCTAATTATCACACGCCACTAATGTTTTTTGGTACCAAGGATATCTGCGTTTTCTCAGAAGTAAGGCAGACAACAGCATGTAAACTATATGTTACGTCTGAATTCTGCGATATATTTCACAGAAGATATAAGAAATGAGTTGTCTCTGGTTACTGCTGATGTAAAAGCAGTAAAAAAAGTATACATGTTTGCTGTGTTGGTAACCATGAACATTCTCCACATTTGCTATCCAGAAAGTCTTCCGGCCTTAAAGTCTATAAAGTGGATTACTAGAAGATATCTTTGGATGAAATAAGAAATTAATTTAAGGCAGTATCAATGGGACCATCAGAAACCTGGAACAGCTTGAATTTATAAACTTTGTCTTGTTCACTTCAATGTTCTGCTTAATTACAAGAAAACCCAAATCCTGATCAGAAGATCTCATTTTTAATTTATTTTCGCTTTTCCAATGACATCTAGACGTTCCCTAGGGCAACTGGCGAGTTCTAGGGTTATTTAAAGAAGCACGTGAGTTGATTTGAATCTGTTCAAGATATTTGTCTGTTGTAAAATAATAAAACTGGCAGTCTGCTTCTGTGGTCATTGCAGGTAAGAGGCCATTTGACGTGTCAGATATTCACTCCCTATTCTCTCCCAGCACTTCTGGGCAGCTCATCACAGGCTGGAAAATTCTCATCAGGCTCAGGGAGCGAAATGCTACAGCTAGGGGCTCAAAAAAGTTACAGGTATTTATCATACACACAGGCTTCAAAATCAGGATGTACGTAGTGTTGGTGTTTGGCTCTGTTTTGCCATCATGGTTCCCACAAACAGCACTTTGCAGTGTTCACACACAGTTGAAATCTCTGCTTAGTGCATTTACGTCACCTCAGAACCAGTGACTGATTAACCCGGGGTGGCTGTGGACAGCTTTGGGCACTGCAGCATTTTGACATGTATTGTTTAGTATTCAGCTACTCAGGCAATGTCATGAAAAATCATAATAAAACTAGGAAGACACATCACCTTTGACCTTTGCTGAATAATTTAATAAAGCCAGCTTGATACACAAATATGAAGGAGCAGTTGCTGGTGAGAGCGGAACTATTGCTTCCTTGTCTGAGAATTGGAAACAGTTCAGAAGCTTTATTAACCATTCGGTGTCTTCATCTTCAGCAAAGTTTGTCCCTTAGGCCATAACCAAATGTTAAACTACTTGTTTCTCCCCACACTCCCCTCCTTCCAGCACTCACACGGGTATCTTTGCTTATGCTGCACACATTTATGGTCTCAGTTCTTCTCATGTCTCTACAATTATCCATTTTTTTTCCTCACAGACTCAGTTTTATTTACACAAACACTTTCTCCCCATGTAATGATTATAAATCATAATATGATCATCATAATATTCATAATGATCTCAAATGTACATACCTCTAAAATTTTAGCTTTAAAAGGGTGATTGTTACAGGTACTCTGCCCACTCAAACCATGATATTTTATAACTCAGAAATTCAGAGATGGAAAAAATGTCTTTAGAGCCACTCTTGTCTAAGTGTCCCCATGGTCAGTACTAGAATAATTAAGGGTACAGATCTCCTGAGTTTTTGGGAATGCTGTTTTGGCTGCCCTTATCCTGGGGAAGGGTCAGCGGGGCTGGGGGTGCTGTGGCTTGCAGGGACTATGGAGTTCTGCACTACATGAGCCATGGAGCACCACTGGGGCCTTTCCCCTCTGGGGAGTTCATGACACAGTGTTTGACTGAAGCCTTTCTCCATCGTCCTCATCTGAGGTCTCCAGGTGGTGGAAGACACACTTTGCGCTCAATGTCCTGGCTTCTCATTGCCTCCCTTTCCCCTGTGGGTCTCCAACAAACTTGAGTCCTGCCAAGGTGTCCGCACTCGCCAGGTATCCAATAGCCACACCTTTTATCCCAGTGCCTGCATCAGCTCCATGGAATTTCACTTTCACTTGCCCTTCACAAAGACTCTGACCCACAGCACCAGCATCAACTGCAGCGCTCCCAAAACCTCCCAGCACTGTTTCACCTGGCACTGAAACCTGAGGGAAATACTTGCACAGTCAGGGCTGCCTGACTGGAAAAGGGGATAATGAATGTGTGTGAAAAGGTAAGGTGGAGTTCAGCTTTTCCTTTAGAGCCCAGAAAGGTTTCTGAGTGCAGAGCAGCACAGTGCCAGGCATGGGGTGGGCATGGTGGGGGGTCAAGGGGCCAACTGCAGAATATGTGGGGAGCAGCCAAAACATGGCCCTCACCAGCTGAGGGGACACAGCCCTGTGGAGACCACAGAGCCACTGCCTGGAGCAGCTTCTGACCTGCTGGTGGCGAGGGAACGTGCGGGGACGGCCCTCGCCTGGGAGGTGCTGGTGCCGTGCTGGGGCTCAGGGGTGTGTGAGCCATCTGGTGTCCCTGGTGCCAGCATGTCCACATGCCACGTGCAGCAGAAACAGCACAGCTTGCCCTGTGGGTGGGTGCAGAGACAGCAGGAACCCTGCTGGGAATCCTCTGAGAAACCGGAAGGATTTTTCAGCTGAGGGTTAGACCCAAATACAGTTTTCCACATGGGTGTTGCTGTCCCAGGGAAGGTGTACACTGGGTGGGAGGGGAGATGGTGCTGTGGCCCCTCAGTACCCCTAAACGTGCATTTTTCTCATGTGCGCGGGGTCAGCAAGGGCTGGCTGAGGTGTTCCCAGAGGTGCTGCCTTTGGGTGGAGCTCAGTCTATCCTTTGAGAATGGTTGGGAACGGCAAGTGCCATTTCTGGAGTTGGCTCCTGGTGCATGGAGCACTGTGCAAAATTTAATCCCCCCCCCCCACTTTCAGGTTGTCCTGGGACATGGCAGGACATGCCAGTGCTGCCAGAGGTCCCGGGTGATCCATGTGTGAGCAGCAATGGGATATGGGGGGGAACAGGATCTCCTGGGGATTTGCTTGGTCACTGCACTTCCCAGGGCAGACAGCTCCTGTGAGCCTTCCCCTTAGCCTGGCTTTGGTTTCAGAGCTTTTTGCTGGTCCTGCCAGTGCTGGGACAGGGATGGAGCCTCAGGTGGGAGGGCCCTGCCAGCCCTGCCAGGCTGTCCCAGCCAGGCTCTGACCCCAGGGCTGGGACAGGGTGAAGGGCTGGCCTGCCCTGCCTCACTGAGAACCAACACTCCAAAACCACCTGCGAGATACTTGTTTGGCTAAAATAACCCCATAGATTCTGGTAAATAATTTCTGGGGTTTAGACATGCATCGAACTTGTGGCAGAAATCCTTACCTACCTCCTTTTGTAATCCTTCTTCATAAAGGGCTACATAAATGCCAGACATTTGAAGGATCTGGAAGGAAGCATTTTCTCCACCCCCCCATCTACAGGAAAATGTAATCTCTACTAGTGTGGATAATATCACAAGTGGTCTTGCCAAAGAGGAACTTGGAGTAGTTATTTTTTACTGCTAAATATAAAAAAAGCTCTTAAAAAGAATACACAGAATAGATAAGGAGCTCAATCTTATGCCCATGTGCACCCATTTCCCTTTGATTTTTAGAGGAAATTTCAGGTGTGTGAGGACCCAGAGATAGCAAAGATGAGTGAACAAGGCAATTTTGATCTGTGAAACTACAGTTCTGTTACTTCTATTCTGATTCTGCTCAAGTTCATCAGGAAAGATTAACTTTGGCAGCTTGTTCAGTGACTAAATCTTGATATTTTTGTGGCTTAATTCATAACATAACTGTAAGCTATTGCCCTGTGTTTATATTTCCCATCCATTTCTCACATTTCCAAAGCATACTGATATGTGATCCTGGCAATTTAGCTACCATAATTGGCATTTTTCTAGGGCCAAAAGGAAACAAATTCCTTATCCTCCATACTTCTTTAATTTCTGAAAAACAACAAGTAACATGGTTAATCCTCTTTTTTGATCTTTTCCCCCCCTTTGAGTTTTTCTTATGGTCTTTTCCTTTTAATCTTTTACATTCTTTTTAATCTTCACTCATTGTCCCCCTGCATTTGAAGAATTTCGTGTACTTACATCTCTAAAAAGAATTGGACCACTTTATGGAAATAGCTCTTTAGGATCTTGTTCAAAGCACCATTATGTACTTTTAACTGTTTGGGGGAGGGTGAAGAAAGGAGAGAAAAAGCAGCTTTAAAAGCAATGTTTGTCTGTGTAACCTAGCAGAACATTGATGCAGAAACTGTCTGGAAACACCCCAAGTTAAAATCAGACCAGACTGCTTTAGATGAGCAGAAGGATGAATAAGCATCTGCCTTTGATAGGGGTTGGATCACATCATCTGACTCCTGGTGGAGGTGTGTTTGTGCAGGAACATTCCAGGAGGGGCCAAGCAGAGCAGCACAGGTGAGCTCCGTGGTTCACCTGTGAGCACCTCCTCCCAGTCTGGAGGGAATCAGCTGTGCTGTGTGGATGCAAATCCTTTAAAACTTTCCTGCAGAGGACACCAGTACAGCCCCAAATAAGTCTTCCTTTGTAGATCAGCCTTCCACAGGAGGTGTGGACACAGCTCTGAGAGCAGCCATGTGGAAAATGGTGAAATGCAGTATCAGTTTTGCTGAGGATGGCGTGCTTCGGCCTAGAGTGGCCTCTCCTCTGGGTGACCTGGACATGTCACAGCGGGTTTGGAAGAGAATGTGTCGCACTGGGTTTGTTGGGCCAGGAGGATTCTGGGTTTGTGACATACCTGTGGGATGAAGCCCATGTATTGACAAGCACAGCCCAGTGCTAACACAGTAATTTATCTTCCAGGCTTAAGCTGATGTGCCTGTGACTGTCTGAATGCTGGAGAAAGAAAGTTTTTTTGTGCCTTTCATTGAACACTAAAAAACTGCTTAGATGTATGAGGACGCCAGTGCACTGCATAGCATAAGAGGAGTTAAAACACTTATTTCTAGGAAAAATTCAGTAATAATTCTCAAGAATCAGGCTGAAGCTGTGTTTTAAGCGGCAAGGTGAAGCACAGCATTCCTTGTTCATTGCATACCCAAAAACACCACTGTGAATTCACTGGTGTGATTTTTGTCACTCAATTCTTGACTTGGTTGTTGTGTCTTTACCCCTCAAAACCTCCTTTAATTTTTTATTTTTATTTTGCTAATCTCAAAAGCCCCAGAAACTGGCCAACAGAGGTCATATGTTTCTCAAGCTGGCAAGAAATTTACAGGGATTAGCATGTGTCCAACTTAATTTATGCAGAATTGCAGGCTTCTTTTACTGAACCAAATTCTTTAAAAAACAAACAAACAGTAAGAATTTACAGAGTTCTGGAAAAGTTGCAAAACCTAAATGAAAATCCTTTTCCAGTTACATGAATATAAATTGGGCATAGTTCCTCTGAAGATTTTATACTAGTTTAATACATGTATTTCATTTGTAGTTAGACTGCTGATAAAATTTTTCTTCTGTCTCCTCAAAACAAGATTAGGTCCTCTTAATCTCTTCTCCTTTAGCCACAAGAATAGGTGAATTAGATCTCTCCTACAACTTGGCCCCAACCAAGAACAGGACTTGGCATTGCTCTTTATTGGAATTTTAAATCTTGTTTCTTTCTATTCTTTTATATTTTTTTTTCTTATTTTTAAGGCTGATTTTAAAACAAATAGTTAAAATGTGGAGCTGAGCATTTCTTCTAGAAGTTGCATATTCTAAATGTACTTATACCGTAGTCTGCTGCTCATATAAAATTACAGACCTCACTTTCATCTTTCTTTTTACAAGAAACCCTTAATGACAAATGCAGGCTGTTTAGTGATACCGATATACTGCAATCTTAGCATGTGAATTAGTCATCATACAATCAGTTCAGGGGGTCAGGCCTAAAGAAACAGTGCAGAGTTGGCAAACTGCTAGTCTGGTGATGTGCTCTCCACTTCAAAGTCATGGTGCTTATTCCCCAGAATTCAGATCACAGAAAGAAACAGCTGGTATTGTCGTTTGTGGCAGTAAGGACTTTTTTTTTTGTAGCAAGATAAGGTTTCACTACTTTGTAAAACAACAATTTACTTTAGAGTGACCCAGCCTGTAAAACACAATAGGAAGCAGGAATCCACGGAGCACTGCTCTGCTATTATTATGCAAGTAGACATGACCTGTGACAAACTACACTGGAGAAGACTTAACCTCCTTGCTCCTTGTCTGAAAATATTCAGTGTAGTCCACTTGTCAGTGGCAGTCAAAGGTTTCATGTTCCGGAATGACTTTATAAGAAGTTCTTTTCTGTTTGAATATTGCTCTCTTGCATATTTCCAGTGTGGCACCTATTTTTGGCAGCACACAGCTACAGACTACCAGCCTAATGCTTAATGCAAACACATTAAAAATTTCAACTTTGCATCTAAGCTCCAAGGCTGTCCAATTTGAGTTCAAATTTAAGTTTTCATGTTCAGCTTGTAGATAGCAGCTGACTGAAACACCACTTTTTTTTTTCTTCTTCCCCTAAACTCCCATCACATCACACTGGTGCTTTTAAAGTAATTTCACCTAGTAACCTGAGCAGATTTGTTGCCCAAATATTGTGGGGGTAGGGGAATAAAAAAATAAAATCACACATTTTAAACTGCCTGGCAGATGTGTGTCTCAGGGACTTGTTATTGTTCTATTATTGTTATTATTCGTAGACTTCACAGACAAGACAGGCTTATCGGCCAAATGCCTCATTATCAAATGACTGAGACCCTGTAAGTGCTTAACAGCATTCCTTACCAAAAGAGGAAATGGTTCCAGGCCAGATCCAACTCTGCCAGAGCTGGTGGACAGAGTCCCACTTCAATGAAGCATCACTTGGGGCCCCTCTATGCTCACTCCCCTCTATTTTCTGACATGCTTTTTAATTCCCCAAAATGAACCAAACAGCTTTAGCTTCTCTCATCTTGCAATGTGTTCTGCAACTTCTGGAAAGGAACCTGGATGCGAGGAAAAACGCTACAGAACAAAAAGAGCCACAATACAAACCATATGACAACGCCTATTTCTTCATCCTCTTTGTCATGTTGTTTTACTCTTTCCTGGCATTAACTGTCTTTTTTGGTTATGTACGCTCGAAGAAAGCAGTTTCAAAGCAAGATCCTTACCAGGAGTTCATCGAGGATAGGAATCGAAATAAGAAGTGGAACATGACCCGGCCAGTGGTGGTGAAACTTGACTTTGAAGAAGAAAGTATTCTTTGAACTCCTTAAACCAAAATACTCTGCAAAATGCACCGGACTGTCTCTGCTGCCAAGATCTCAAGTGAAGATCGACACATTTATCTTGTTCAACCGTTACCCTTCACAATAAATCAGAGTATTGCTTAAAATAGGTAAAGGAAAAGGACTTTTCTTTCTTTTGTATTCTTGTAATCCATTTGTTGCTGGAATATATATTTTCTAAATTTTGGAGAAATCTCATAAACTTTAAAATGAGAGTGAAAAGTGGACATTTTTGGCTTTTGCTTCTGGTTTGGTGCAGCAAGAATGGAAATCCATCCGACACAAAGACCATGAACTTAAGACAAAGGACTAGTTTGTGTATGCATATACCCACTCCAGTGGAATGCTGTTTCTTCTGATCCCTTCAGACCTGGGAACTGGAGTGCAGTATCCCCGGGAAGTGCCTCCCTGGAATAGCAGAATGCATTTTGCCTAGACCAGCAAATACTACTTAACATGTAAATATAGAAAAGCTCCTCTTGCATTCCCTCCCCTCAAAAATTAATTTCATATGCTATGGCAAAAGGCTGAAAAAACATCTGCAAAATGTAATTAAAATGCTTCTAGTGGAAAAGCAGGTTGTGTGTTCAGTGAGTTTAGAGTCCTTGCCTTGTCCATGTTTTGTATGTATTTATTCTTCACCAGTTTCTAATTGAAGTGTACATTTCATTTATAGAGAATGGTAAATACAGCTGATCACAAACCTAACATGGGATGGGCTTCTCTGTGTCTGCAGTAAATAATTGCTAAAATATTGCACAAGCTTTGCTCAGAGTTGTACTGAATACATTAGTCTACCATCTGATTTAATAATTTCTCTTCTTCTTAATAAGCATTGAAAAAATAAGAGTTCTGACATAGAACATATTGCTGTGCTTAATAGAAAAGAACAGTGCTGAACTGCTCAGTGATATCCTGCATGTGCTGTGACACACTGCTCTGTGATAGCACGTGTTCATCTTCTGAGCCTTTAACTTGCGTCCCTCCTGAGCCAAGGTCTCCCATTAATGGTCTGCACTTGTATTTTGTGTGTAACTGTTTGGATACATTACACAGGGGCCCTGGTTGCTCAGAGGGCTTTCTGAGCACAGGAATCATTTTCAGGCCATAGGCAGGCTCTGATTTTTCCTTACTGTGCATACAAAGCCAAAGTGGGGCAAATAAATTTCCATGTATGTATTAACTTTTCCTGCTACTGGAATTGTAAGGTTAAGGATTTGGTTTTTCTAAAGTGTGTAGTCTTCATGATTATGTATGGATTGTTTTAGGCATGTGTAGATTTTTAATTCTGTCAATATTCAAAGTATTTTATATCTATTCATCCTGGGCTAAATGACCAGATGTTGTTCCTGTTTCTTGGTGGGATGTGTTCTGGTGTGTGTGCAAGCAGGGAGGTTGATGCTTTGCAAAACTCCTTCTCATAAAACTAACTTTTGCTTCCCGCTTACCAGCATGAATGCTTGTAGAAGTAGGTGTTAGCTCAGAGTGCTCTGTCTCTGATAGTTGTGCCACAGGAAGATAATAAGCATAAAGTGCTATTTTCTCAGTTGTACTTGTTCAGCCTTCAAGGATTTGTTGGCCAAACAGGGCCATCTGAGGCAGAGGCCACTCCTGTTCCCTAAATGTGGGGGTGGGATATGTGCAGAACACTGATGTGGAAGGGATGAACACAAGCTTTTCAACAGGCAAGAAAATGTTCACAGATGTACTTTTGCTCGATTCATCCAACTCCAATTTAAATGGTTTTGACTGTATTAACAAGACCAGTACTGCAGTTCTTGCACAAATCAGTGTTTTGTCTATGTTATGCATGTCCTGGCTGCTTCATCTACAGAGTTTGGAGTGGAAAAATGAAAATTCAAGTTATCTGTGTTCACATCATGCTCCTGACTTTGGAGTATGTGAAATTGAAAGCACTCTGAGTTGAGTGGCTTGTTAGGGCTTGGAGCAAATGGGCAGATCGACTCTTCAAAACACCGAACTCTGGCTTCTTTTTGTGCTCTGAGAGGCTGTGTAAATGTGCTCTCCTGACAGAAGATCTTTTACTGTTTTTATCTTGTAGTAAGTGTTTTTTTTATTCTATTCAGTGTATACGATATCATCTTAAAATGAAAGATAATTCTTTGAAACTTCCTTCAAAGCCATGTCTTTTATTTCTGTAGGCTCTTTCTGCTTTCGTCTTACCAAGCAATTATCAGATCAGCCCAAATCCCTTGAACATTCTTCAGCAATGTGCTGCTATTGTCTGGAGTTTAGGCTTTTTGGAAACATTCACAGCTCGCTTAACAACAAGACCGCAAACAAAAAAATTGTTCTTCAAACAATTTTACATCGTTCGTGCCTGCGTTTGTGTTTGTGTGTGTGTTTGTGTGTGTGTGTGTGTGTCTGTGTTTGTGTGTGTGTCTGTGCATGCGTTTGTGTGTGTGCCAACAAGATGAGGCTTTTTCCTGTCCTATCTCAGTGCGGTAGTAAAAATGTCTCTTTGTCAGTGTTAGCCACAGGACACGTTGGAGGCATTATTGATTGGCCTTTTTTCTTCTGTGGGTCAAAGCCTGTTCATCCCTGCCCAGGTGCTCTTACGAGTAACAAATAAGAGGGAACTATCCCACGCTGCAGCTCCCACAGGCAGGTCCTCAGCCACAAGAGTGTTTCGGAGCCTTCAATGCAGCCACGTCCCTCTGCCCTCCCGAGTACCCAGTGAGCTTGCTGGAGCTGGAGAAGTTTTAGGTTTGGAAGGGTGGCACAAGACCTCTGTGCAGCCTTGGGAATTGAATGCCATCTTTGTAGGACAAGCAGGACCCCTATCTGACCAGTGGTGTGCACAGAGAAGGAGGGTGAAAGGTACGTGTCCTTCCCTCAGCAGAAGGAAGCATGACAAGGCACTGCAGTTTTGGAGCCTCCACAGAATGGTGTGTTGGCTGCCTGCTCGGGAAACAGGCGGTGGTGAGGGCAGCGAGGGCAGGGCACACATGCTTACACTAAACCACACACGTACCATCACGTGAAATTTCTGAGGCAGCTAACCCACTGCCTAGAATGTGAGAATCATTCACCTGGTTCTGTCTTCTGTGCACGAAACCGGTGTCAGCGCAGTGCTTCCAGAGCTCACAGTGGCCTCTGATGTGTAACCTTGTCAGTCTCCTTTACAGCCACCTCTGGTTTTCTGTGTGGGGCGTGAAACACGGATAGGAGAGCCAAAATGACTCCATTCAGGGTGAGCCCTGGGCTGTGAAGTATGATTTACACCTCTGAGATAACCAGAATGCTCCAGGCTAAGCACTGGAGAAGGAAGGGGGCTGGGGAAAGGAGGGCATTACAAAACACCATAATGAGGACTTAGGCCAGGCAAGGGGCTGTGGTGCTGTAGGAAATGGAGAGGCTGTTGGTGGCAGAAAGACTCAGTTCTACATGCTAATAAGTGCCTTGAACTTTAAAAGTTTTAGCATTGCAAGAAGAGAGGGATTCATTAATTGTCTTTGGTTTGTATTTTTTCTCTCTGCCTACTGGTGTTCTGAATTAACATCACTCATCTGGTGATCTCACTAAGAACCTTCTTGTTCCTTCTTGCTTGTATGAAACATGCTAAAACCAATTAGATCATGGGTTTTGCTTTAGTTCTCCTACTTTTTGCTATTTCTTGTGGCCCTCTGTAACACATTGCAGCTGATGTGTGTGGGCTGCTTTTGGGGAGGCGTCCACTTTGAATTTAGTTTGAGCATTTTGAGACACTCTATGAAAGGCTTCACTGAAATGCAGGCATGTTGCAGTTTCCACTCAGCCTTTGTGAATTAGTACTGCAGCTCTCTCAGACTGGTTTGCAAGGTCTACTTCTGATTAAACTCCTGCTGAGAAATATTAGGTTCTTCTCTAATTTTATTTGCCTATGTGTATACCCATGTGGCACACATGTTTTATTGTATTAGGCTATGTGTTCCTCTGAATGCCAAAATTATGACAAATAAGCAGGATCAGCTAGAATGGCAGATATTTTGTACTGTCTTCATACTGGTAAAAATCTGGAGTAAGTTGATTTGGCTGTGTAATTTGTGGTGTTTGCTGGTATGCGAGTTACAGATAGAACAGAATCTTATAGGTAAATTTTGACTAGCAAGCCTGGCACTATATATTTCTCTACCTTGTTAAGTTAGCATGGCAGATGCTGCAAATTTTGTCACTTCATCTGCGACATACCTGGATGCACAGGCAAAGAGAGCCTGATATTTAGTAAGAAAATACTTTTCTCTTTACAGGAACACATAAAATGTCTTAACGGAATTGTTCAAGTACCTCTGGCCTCCATTCAAAGAAGCACACAAGTCTACACTGAAATCTTCTGTCAGTCATGTGTGTGAGTGCAGTGGGACTTGGAGAGCACATGCTTGAAATTAAACACATGCTGCCATGTTTTCCTGAGCAAGCCTGTTTCCCAAGCTTGGAAACTCAATAAGTGCAGCAATCTGTACTACAAACTTAAGCAGCTGAAATAGGCTGATTTTTTTTTTTTTTTTTTTTTTTTTTTTTTTTTTTTTTTTTGTGTGGGATGTGTAATAGCAAATCCTTTGCCATGTAAGTAAGCTTAGTAAATTAACAGAGTTCATACTTCTGGGAATAAGTAAATTCTGGGGCTTGTTTTGAATCACATGAATGTGAACCCTGTAAAGACTCTTTTCCTCCATAACAGAATGACACAGTTGGAGACCTTCCAGCTTTTTGGGCTATTCTAAAAAAAAAAAAATAAAAATTGGAAGGCACAATAAACCTTGACTGACAACTTCTTGTAGTATAACTGCACACTACTTTCAACTTGTTTTATAAATTCTCAGTAACAGAGCCTTCTTTTCATCTCGGGAATGCTATGTGACCCAGCACATGAGACTTCAGTAAATAGAGATGGCAGTGCCCCCTCCCTGCCTTATATTTGCTTTCATCCCCCAAGACAAAGGACAACCAGAGGGTTCATGAAATTAACACAAAGATAAAATATTATTCCAGGTGAGGTTACATGGCTGGGTATCCTTGTGTGTATAAGAAAATGATCAATGTATATTCAATAAGTCAAAAGAAAATTGTACTTTCTTTTGGCTCATTTAGAAGCCTTCAGTCAAGCCTAATATATTTGCTGAGGTAGCTGTGCTGGTTTTCTGCCTTGTCAAAGCACTCCTTATCTTGTAGTTGCATGCTGATGACACAGTTCCTACCTCTGTGTCTGAAGAGGACTAAACTTGGATGCAGTTTTGTTGATGAAAGTGGCAAAAGCTTACAGCGATCATTTTGTCCTGAGGTGTCTCAGTGTGGTAACAGAGTCAAACCTGTGTTGAATTCATGGTGTGGCTACCCAGGCTCACTGTGAGGTGATTGGACACTGAGGATTTTACTGAGAGATAAAAATCTGTGACTTGGAAAGGGCATCCTGTGAGGGGTAATGTGATCCTGGTCTCCTAACACTGAGCATGGTCTTTGCTTCAGCAAAAAATTAAGTGCTGTATGGTCCACAGTGACCTTGATGAACCAAAGAGTGCCACAGTAATTTTTTTAGGGGAAGGGGAAAAATAAATCTGTTTGACATAATGCCGAGACTCTAGTTTATTTTTTTCCCTCTAAATAAAATAGCTTTTAGTAAAGCTGTATTAGTTTTATTTTCAGCAGAGCATTTTTACTGAAGAAGTCTTTGAAACTTTTTGATGCCCAGAATCATTAGATAATCACATAAATAGCTTGGTCATGCAGTGTCATGTGGTTTTACTTATATAGAGAAGTTCTGTCGAAACATTTTCTGTCTCTTCTTTCTTCTATCTCCATGGTATTTGCTGATTCATCCAAACTGCTGTGTATTGAGGGAAGGAGTTAATTGCAGTGGAGTGGTTCTGTCAGAGCCTCGCATGGGTCCTCTCATGTTTGCTTATCAGTGCTGATCCTGATGGGCTGGAGGAGAGGGAGTGTAATCTGTCCTCAGCACTGAGCACTATCAGCCTGGCAGGGCTCCTGGCTTCCACAGGAGCCCTCTAGAAAACGACAGTTCTCATTTTGTGGTCATTTGAAGAAAACTCCCCTGCTGAATGGTGAAGTTTGGTTCCGGTCTTGGAATTGTGAGCAAAATGGGAACTGTTTTGCCACTAATTGTCCTCTCAAGTCACTTAAGTAGAGGATATTTTTTAGTGTTTTTTTTTTTTTTTTTTTTTTTTTAAGTATTTTTAATTTTTTATTTTATTTTTAGGAAAGGAGGGGAAAAAGAAAAATGTGTTTTTCTAACTTTCAGCTGTATGCTTTGATCCTGTATCCTTCTGTGTGTACATTTGTTTCATTGCTGCAAGATCAGGATGTGGAGGATATTAACTAGCTTTTTTTCTCCAGCTTTATATTGGTGACAGATCAGATGCAGAGCTCATCTGAGGAGGGTGAAAATCATTTAAATTTGGCACAGGGAAGTTACTCATAGCTACCAACTTTAGGGCCTGAGCAAAGTGGGCTGGTGAGGGGCAAGGCTGCAGCTCTTTTTTCTCAGTGGCCCTATAGGACAAACACACTAAATCCAAATTCGCATCTCCAGGTGGGACCTAAACTTAAATATATCCCTCCTGGTAGACAGGTAGAGCTTTTCTTTCATAAATCTTTATTTGTATCAGCCTTTTAATCATTATTTCTATTTAATATAATGCTTTAAAAATTATCTGCATCCTGCACCATGTGACACACTTATAGCTGCTGTGTTATACACAGTTACTATACAACTATATAGAAAATTGTAAATCAGTGAGTTTAATAAAAAAGTCAAACAAGCAACTCTGCATTAAAAGAATCTCAGGGAATACAAGTTTTCCAGCTGTTCATTCTTGAAACTGACTGCAGTCAAAATTAAATGCTCCACATCTCAGAAGAGCATATTTGAAGCACTGATTGAAGCACCGATGTGTCAATTGGAATGTGTTTGGAGCTATATCCAATAAAGATAGGTGCAAGAAAAGGGGGTGGGTTAGCTGGTGAGGGGAGGATCATGAAGGAGGAGGGACCTCAAAGAAGAGGGAACGAGAGGATCATGAAGAGGAAGGATTCTGAGGAGAGAGCATCACTGCTGTGAGGTCAGTCTGGGCCTGTTGTTGGAACCTGCCGTCACAGTCTAGCTGGGTAAATCCTGCAGTGACAGTCTGCAAACTGATCCCTGCAGTCAGAGTTTAGCAGGAAATAACCAGCAGTCAGAGGCTGCAAGGGAAACCTACAGTAGGAGCTGCTGCAGGCAGTCAGTGAGTGGTTGGAGCCAGGATGGCTGAGCTGTAAAGAGGAATAAACCAGGGCCCTTTTCATGCTGTGATAGACAAGAATTCTGTGTCTTCGCTCATTTCTACCCTCTGACAAGAGGGCTGCTGCAATACCAACCATGATTTGTGTGGGACCAGGTCAAGTGTGATGAAGCTTGGACTGGTTATCTTGATTATTCTGTCAGTTAACTGGATTTGGTTATCCTGATTTCTTATTGTCACCTGATTACTTGCCAGACTTTGCTGCACACAGTGGAGCCATGTGAAAAGCAAGAGGCAATTGGGCCCATATAGTTTGCTTTTTTTTTTTTTTTTTTTTTTTTTTTTTTTTTTTTTTTTTTTGGTCTGATAAAACACTTTGGTTTTTTTCCCCCCACTTTTCGATTTAAACTTTCAAAATTTCCATTGGAACGGACAGTGTGACCTGAGGAGAGGTTATCTCCATCTTACTCTCTTATGCTGCATTTAGCTGAAATTTAGTTTTCTTTTGGTACATTTCTCTGAAATACTTGGTACTTTTCAGAAGGACAATAAGCAGGATTACATGTGCCAGACAGCATGAGGATTTCAAATCCAGAACATTTGTCATTTCAGTTAATGGAGTGTGACTGAGGGAGGGATTTGATCTGTGAGTTTTAATTTTGGATCCATCAATTGTGTTGCTGACCATTGGTTTTGCATCAGTATAGTTTAAAAAATCCATCCTTTATATATACCTATTAGAGGAATAGTTAAAAAAAAAAAAAAGTAAGGGTCCACATCCATTATAATTTTGGTTGGGATCTCCCTCTTGCACCCATTCACATCTATTGTAAACAATCTCCCTTTCCTGAAGCCAACCTTGCATCCTCAATTCACACCAGCTGAGGATGTGTCCAGTGTTGTTTATTTTTGTAAGACATTTCCTTCACTTCCATTGAGTTAAATTCTTTGTACGTGGTTGAGTACTCTAAACTGTATGTGGCCTTTGTGAAAGGAAGGGAAAACATTGGATTTCTGTGATTTACTTCTATTTTTTCTGTAAATTCCTGCAAAAGCAACTTATTTGCTTATTTTCATTTTTTATTTTTAGCCTGAGTTTCAATTCTTCCTTCTTTTCTTCATCCCTAATTCATTTTTCAGTCAGAAAATAGGACACCTATCAGCCAACTGTGAGCTGAATTTCTATAATTTACAGAAAGACTGGTCATAAAGTGCTTAAAGCTCTGGGGACTTGGGTACCACCCAGTGCAGAACAGATTAATTTCATGGTGTTTTTCTGCATTTGCACAAATTAAAAATATGAGAATCTGTACTTTGTTTGTTTGAACTTCTTGAATTAAATTTCTTCAATTCGTTTTGAACTTGGGTTTGGACACTCAGCAATTTCAAAAGTCTCCAAATTCCAATTTCAACGCTAGTTGGATGTGCAGGCCTCTTTCGCTGCTTGTATCCCATTAGTTTCTGATGCAAAAGGATTAATTTCTGTAACCTTTGTTCCTCACCAGTTTTCTCCACTTGGACATTACCCTTATTGTACGTTTCAGACTAAGCATTCCTATATTACATGTTATTGCTGGATGAAATGCTGATCTCAGTAACTTTAAATTTGTGTTCACTCCTACCTCAGACAGTGAAGGTGCCTTATGTTGGAATTGGTGTTTGAAGAGACAGAACTGTGGCTTCAGGGATCTCTCTTGGTTGTTTGGGGGAAACTGTGCTTTGATTAACAATTTCCAGTGATTTAGTGATGTAATATAATTCAGCCATCCTTAAATTTAGCCAAACCAGTCCAGACCTTTTGGTGTTTTTTTGGGGGGGGCTTTTTTTTTTTTTTTTAAATTTTTTTTTTAAATTATCTTCTCTCCTTCCTTGTAGTGAGAGGGGATAGGAGTGTTCACCCCCTTGGCCTTTGTAGAGCGTTGCCATGAAAACAATACCTTTCAAACCTGTGAAACATGGAAAACCCACAAATGGAAAATTTAGGGGCCAGAAAGAATAGCTACAACAATAGTTTGGCAACTCAGAACTTACTGAATCACATCTCCCTCTAGGGTTTAGATGTCCCTGGATGGGGTCAGGCTGCTGATTGATGACTTTGCCTGTAGAAAGTTGTGCCATTTATAAAATGGCTCCTTGCAGTTCCCGTGATGTTTTTACATGCACAAAACTGTTCTGAGTTAAACCATCTCTTTATTGCTGGCTCTGTACAGGAGTTAACCTGATCATCATCTTAAAGACTGAACTACAGTTTTTGGGTTTTCCACAAAATTTTGCTACTAAATGCAGTTTTGTTGGTGGTGTTTTGAGGTTTTTTTCTCCCTATTTTTTTCTACTTTGGTAAATTTAGATGGGTCTTCTACTCTGCACTTAGCAGTTCAGTCAAAACTGCTCAGGTTAGGCACCCTCTGTGGTTAATGAAGTAAAATAGGAGCCTTCCTGATTGCATTTATACTCAATTATATAAAAATTTATTTTAAGATTGGTGGATCAGCTTCTGATGTATCTCTGCCCACTGACCAGGTAGGCTAACATTTATTTACTTCACTTTATCAACTTAATAGGAAGGAATTTAACATATGAAAGCAGTATTATGTAACACTTTGAAGAGCAGATTATTTTTGTCTAAGATTTCTTCATAGTCATGATTTCTTTATATACTAAACTTGATAGATACAGCAATTACTTGGGGAATTAGTCTGGTTTTCTGTTCTGAGATGTGGATCATTGGTCTGCAGCTACTTGAAGGGCTGAAAATGCAGGAGGATAGTTTACTGAATATCTAGTAGCTGTTGCCTAGTTTCAAGCCTCTTCATTCCACCCTAATTTGACAAGCTGCAGAATATCTTGAACTGGTTCCCTGTTTTGTTGAAATAGAACTGAGTCAATGGTGTGATCAAGGCCAAAGAAGATAACAGTCTGAATTGTCTGTTGCTACCTGCTGGCATAAATCACTTGAATAGATCAGCCCTGTGGTGTCTAGATTAAATAAAGACAAGTTGGAAATGACCTACATTTCATAAGCGTTTCAAAGGCTGTACTGAAATTGGGGAGTAATTCTTTTGTTCTTGCTGCCTGCCTTTTAAAAAAATCACTGCAATTACACTGCTTTCCTTGTATTAATAAAGACTGCAAAGGTAAAGGCACAGTAGTACCTGGCTGGATTTAGCAGACTCCGGCAATAGACTATTTGCCTTTCCTGCATTTACTCCACAAAGGAGGGCTAATTTACAACAGTGCTTTTTCCAGAGACTGTGCCTAACTCACATGTACAACTTTTCCATTCTAGAACTAATTAGTTTTGGTTGAGTAACTCATCAACATTAAATACCAATAAGAATCATATTTCCAGGAACACTTTCCTTGTTACAGAAAATTGGAATCAACTGTGGAAGTGTGGTTACTGAATCTAGTTATTTTTTACAGAGTATTTTTTGTTAAAGACAGAGCTTCCTCCTGAAATATAAAGTCTTTTAAACACAGCTGATTGAGTGATTGGATTGTGGTTGTAAAATTTTAGACTTCTTTGAATGTAAAGTTTAATTGCTCTCTGATTTTAATAGAAAGATTTGCATATTCTGAAAACCTTCCCAATATGATGGGCAGTTCTTCTAACAGAAAATTTTAAGAAAACTCTTTTCTGGATCCTTTCAAGAACAGATTAGATAAGTGTTGGCTCTGGGTGGAGCTCTGAAAATCCCTCCAGTTTCACACTTGCTGTGAGCCATGCAATCTGTTTAGTCCATTTGTGTTACACAGGACTGCAGCTGGTTTCAGTTACAAAAGTTTTGTTTATCCTGACTGGGCTTCAATCTTCAATTTAGGGGCAGATTCTGACACTGAAGAACCATATACAGCACTCCTCTCCCTGAAAATCAGCCTGGACTTACTTTTTCACCATCTAAGCATCTGGCTGGTGTCTACCACCTGCTATTCCTTCTGTACCAGTGAGAAATTTCAGCCCTTCCCCTTTTGTGCCTATTTTCTCTTCTCTCCCTGTCCCAGAGGATGCACCTTCTGCTGGTTTTTACCTACCTGGAGGCTGCTTGCCTCCATCTCCTTTCCTCAGTTATTGCTGGCCTGTCTCCAAGGAGTATGCAAGGATGTAAATCTTGAGGTCTGAATTGTGGGGTGTTTAAACATCCTTGGGTAAATGATTTCTGCATATTCTCACTTTTTTGTCTCTCTTGAGACTCTTCTGCTGCAGTTCTGCTTTGATTTCACACTCTGTCCATTTACAGTCAGCAAGATTCCAGTAAAATAAATGGATTCCCCCAATGCACTGTGGGACATGTTTCTTTTGAATGGTGTCATGTTCTTTGTGACTTGGTTTTTCATTACTCAGAAAAGAAGGGAGAAAGGTGAAGACCTTGGGCTTTTACATGTCTCAGTTGTCTCCTTGCTTTTCACTTTAACTTTCACTTCTTGTCTTTCATCATTATACCACCCAAATGTGCTTAGGTCAAAACTAAATGCTTCGCCCTTTCACTGTTTGCATTCAGGCTTTGCTGCAGAATCCACAGTTCAGCACATCAACCTCATGGCAAGGCAAAACAGGTATTGAGGGGAAAAAAGAATCTAATCACATTTTTTGAGGGTTTTTTTTTTTTGGTTTTGTTTTTTTCTTCTTCCCCTGCTTTGACTGTCTAATGTTGTTAGTTTACTTACCACTAGAATATACAAGTGAGAAGCTTATTGACCCATTGGGGCCTGCCCTTATTAACCCAGAAAAAATCTAATCAACCAATCCATCACCACTGTGAACTAACAAGTTCAATTGGTGGCTGCAGCTTCTGGTTTCTTCCACAAACATGGATCCAAGTTTCCTTTGAACTGACCATCTTTGTTTACTTTCCTCCCTGAGTGTGTTCATTTGTTGCTCAACTCAGCCGTGTGATGGGTGGATAAATTTTGTCTGCTCCTCGCTGCAGCCTCATGTTTAACTTCGTGCTGCCTTCTTTATGGCACCAACTTAATTCAAAGAGCTAAGTGATATCAACTTGTCAACTTCCTTTAATGCACGTGTACCACGTTGTTCACACAGTGAAGCAGTGTTCATTTCTTGAGCTGACTTTGGTATGTGCAGGTATAAAACCCCACTGCAGAGTTGCCCGGAGCTGACCACACTCATGAATCCGCTTTCAGCCCTGCAGATGAGAGCAGCTACAGTGGCAGGCAGCACAGAAAAGGGGCACAGTGACCTTATAGCAGCTCTTGTCTCGGGCTCTCTGTGCCAATCTAGTCAAATCAGGCTGCAACATCCACATTTCTGTCTGAGACAGTCACCTGTGTTGTGCTCAGCACATCGGCCCCAGGGAAGCTGCAGTTGAAAAAACCCTGTAGTTTTTCCAGTTTTCCTCCTGTTCATTCCACAATACCCAACACCTTCCTTATTTACAGAGCCTAAAGGAATTTTGTCTACTGGGGAAACTTTCCACCAGCACAACAGAGAGTGTTAAATCCCAAGGAATGGTACACAGTAGAGAGAAGGTTGTGTAGCTTTAACTTTTACAGCTCTGTTTTCCTGTGACAGTTTTTCCAGGTGAACAGGAATGTCACTGGCCTGAAGTTGGGGTTAATGTAATGACAGCAGGTCCTGTTCTGACTGGCTGTATGGATGCACTGTGGATCTCAGTCTGTGTTTCAGCTGGCGTCAAGGGAATCTTGTTGGGCAGAGAGAAGAAATCATAATAAATGCAAAAAAAAAAAAAAAAAAGAAAAAAAAAAGAAAAAAAAAGAAACAAGGCAAGAAAGAAACAGCAAATGTAGACCAGCAGTTTTCCTGGGTACTGTAGGTTTCCAATACTGCCCAAGATCAGTCACACCTTATCTGTTCTCACATCTGGGCCAAACCTTTAGTTCATGTGGAAAGGGTACAGCTGCACGATGCCAAGGCAGCAAGTGAGGATCCAACTCCCCAGTTTTCCTTTTGCTGGTTACTGTGCATTGCATGTCATGTATTCCAGGCAATGTGTTTCCTATTTGCATAGCTGTTTATATTTTAAACAATCCTATCTCAGAGCAACAATGTGTATTTGCTTTTTAAATATTTGTTTTGATATGTTTCCCAATTTCTGGTCCTGGCACATCAAACTCAATAGAATACACTTTGGTTTTGGGAAGACAAAATCAGCCAGTGATGTAATCTTTGTAACTGATGTCTCTCTTTCTTCATGGCTTGACTGAGTTTGCTTTTTAAATTTTATCTCTCATAAATTCAACAACAAAGGATTGACAATAAAAGTTTGAGATTTCAGTCACTCCCTGTGTTTTAAATTTGTAAGAAAATTATCTAAGTGACTGAGCTAGGATATAAATCAGCAAGTAACAGAGATAAGACAAACAGCCACTAGACTCAATGCCTGTCAGTCAGCAGAGATATATGTATCTTGAATGCAGAAAGGGATTGTTATTTTAAATTCACTGCAAATATTCTCCATGTTAACAGGAATACCCCTTATCCTGGTGCTGAAAACCATGGCTGGTATCCAGGATACAGTAAGAAGAGGAAGCTGTCCTCACTGTTGAATGACTGGTTTGAATTTGGTGTCACATGTCCTGTGGCACAATCAAGCTTTGGTGCTGGCAGATCAAATCCTGGGTGGTTATTCTGTATTGTTGCCATTGACTTTACAGCTGATACTTGCAAACCTTTTGGTGAACCCTGGCAGAAAAGCTGAGGGAGTATAGAAAGTCCTGTCCAAAGCAAAAAAACAAAACAAAACAAAACCACCAAACAAACAAACTTGGGAGCTGTACTAAAAAAAAATAAAAATTTTTTCCTAATTAAAACTTTTCTTAATTTGCTTATTTTTGATAAATCAGTTTAGGAAGCCCACTTTAATTTATTTTCAGTCCTCTTCCACTGCTGGCAGACTGTAACACAGTGATCTTAGTATCAGTCAGGATCCATCCTAAGTCAGCAAGGTCTTCCTGACTATTGAACCATTTATTTATGTAAGAACGACTTTATGATTGTAGATGGGGGTTTAAGCTTTTTCTGCTTTCAGAAAACAGACCCAGATCAAGAGAGTGAAGGTAATGAAACATTTTCCCACTATAAATGTTTTTTCCTTTGAAATATCACCTCATTCAATTTAGTAATTTGTAATTGTTATACCTATGCACACGTGTGAGAAGCAGAACAATCTTTTTTTTCCTGCAAAGAGAAAATAAAATTTTTTTTAGCAGCATACAAATTCTGTGATGTTTTGAGTGGTATTTTGGCCTAGGATTTTATAGAAAATAATGGAAAATAGCTAAAAATAATTAAGGAAAAACAACAGCAGACGAATAACACTTAACAATACAGCTTTTCTAATTCAAAAGAACAGCTGGTAAAAAGAGTATTTTTTTTCCTTTGTTCTTTCCCTTATAAAACCCCCAGTTTCTAACTCTCTTCAAAAACCCAAATAAAACAAAAGTAGTACTGAGGCCAGAAGTGAAGCAAACCCGTTTGTTTAAATGTCCTGAGTTTAGTGGAAATTATGAGACTCTGTGACAGGAAACCTGAGTTGTAAGAGTCCACACTAAGGGTGGAGGAGCAGAAATTGGGTGCAATGGCAGTGCAGGGACTGTTCAGTGGTATCTGAACTGACACTCTGAGCAAATGTCATTGTCACACGTTCGCATTTCGCTTTATGTCGCTGGAAGCTCATCTATGAAAAATGCAAGCCCTTTATGTTGCTTTGACCCCAGTGATGATTAAGGTAAACACTTTCAAAGTCATAGGTGAATGGCCACATGTGGCTTCTGTTGACTTAAGTGGAGCCTCTGCATGAGCTTCTGTGTTCAGAGTTGTTTGTCCCTGGGATAGGGAATCTTGCCTGTTCCGCTTCATCTTGGTCTGCAGACCACAAAAAATAAATTTTTTAAAGTAGTGGCCTAAGAAAAAGCCACAGAAACATTGTATTACAAAGTTGCAACAATATTCAAGGACAAGTACAGAGATGATATGACAGATGGAAATGAAAGAAGGAAAAGGAATGTGGTCTGGAGACCAAATATGTTGTATAAATTTAGCCCACAATGGAAATTTTAAGTTCAAGCAATCACACCAAACCCATCAGCCACAAAGCTTGGTTAAAACATTTGATATAATTCCAGTGGTATTTGTATCAAAAGGTTGATTTTAGTCCTAGCAGCATTTTTCCATCATGAAACAGGGAAAAAAAAATAGAAAATAAAATGAGATTTATAGTTAAGATTGACATTGGCAAAAAACCCCAGTGCAGATTTGCTGATCCTTGCCCTGGAAATCCAGGGAGCCTGTGAGTTCTTGTTAAATGGGACCCACAACAGCTCACATTCTCTCCCCTGTACCCCCTTTTTGTTGTTGCCGGCTTTGAAAACAAATTCCTGAGCTATGTGGTCAAAAATCTTTTGAGTCGCCCATATACCACAGGTGTAACTCAAGAATGACTTTAGTGTGCTTCCTAACCCTTCTCCATCTGCTCCTGGCACCTGATTTATTACAGCACACAGGTCAAACTTGTCTCTGCTGCTTGACTGGTCATAAACTCCTTTTTGTCTGAGGAAGAGAGGATAGTATTAGCACTCAATAAATCATAAAATGAAAGAGGAGTAGGAGTAACAATATCACAGATTTTAGTCTGGCTTTGAAACCCCATGTTAGGCAGTAGAATTACAAGCATTTTGGCCAGTGGAATCTGAGGCCACCTTGGATCCTGAGGTTTCCTGAACACTGGTTAACTTGGGTGTGGGATGCACACTCCACTGGTGTTCTCAGAACAGACAGAGGAAGGAGTGGAGCAGTTGGAAATTGCATCTCCTCTTCCAACATGACCAACTGCTGTTGCAGTGTGTTTAGATAGCAAGGTTGGCTTTTCCACAAATGGCCTTCAAGCTTCTAGTGACCCAAGCTGACAACACCTCCCTGGAAGTTTAGGGTGAGATTTTCTGAAGAATCCTGTAAAGGCCCAACTCTGTTCCCCTAAAGATTGGTGGTGATCCTTCTATTGATTTTTATTGGAAGTGCTGCTTCAGAGGCAGAAAAATCTTTGTGTCTTTGTGATTTTAGTGGACAAATTGGAGTGTAAAATGCTGGTGTTTAATCTCACATTTCCTTTTGCTTTGGTGCTCTGGTGAGCTGTTTATTTTCAACCTTTTCCTCACTGGAAGAGTAACTGTGAGTTTTTTCTCAAGCTGTCATGACACAAGCTGAGTAAATAGAGCTGCAGAGAGCTTTATCCTCAGCCTGTTTTTTCACAGTGCAGAAGAAAACTGCAGACTTAAGATCACATCCAAAGTGGAGGCAAGTCAATGAAAGCATTTTTTGTTGTTTTCACTAAAATTTGGAACAGGATGGCTCTCATAAAAAGTGAAAAGCTTCCTGTGCAAAAAATTCCACCAAAGTAATTCGTTTTGCTTAGTATCACACTTTCCTGTAGTATAGTAGAATCAGAAAATTATATTGATTTTTGAATGAGGGAAAGGGGTCAAGTCCAGCAATTAATTAATTTTTCACTCCATCCTCATTTCTACTAAAGACTGGAAGAATTGCACTACTGTTCAATGTGAAGTTTTAAGACAGAAGTGTGGGTAACAGGATCAAGATGATGATACTTAACAATACTGTGAGATGTGAGTGGATGTTATTAATTCTGCTGGTTGGACTGGATGGTTGCATTGTGCTCAAGTAGTTGAACTGACTGTCAATATTCTTAAAAACAGACATAAACAATCCAAAACACAAGTTCTGATTTGTGGCTGAGAAAGGATTTGATATATCTGTTTAATACTCTTTTCTCTAGAGGTATTTAGTAGCATTTTCAGACAGATATTTTGTATCATGATAAATGGTAAAGATGGGCAGGATTGCTCTTCAAGGCTGAAAAATGAGCTTGCAAATATGATCCTGTGGTTCTGTGTGCACTGAGCCTCTGCCTTGGGAGGCAGAAGAGTAAGTTCTCCTGGCATTCTGGTAGCCTTACCACAGCTTGAAGGAGTTTGTTCCAAACCGTGGCTGTACCTGTGCACAGATTTTCTTCTGTCAATTTTGATGATAAAACAGGAAACTGTGAATTTTGTCTCAATGGCTTATAGATGTGTTGAGTTTTAACTGGAAGGGGGGGGAGAAATTCACAAACACCCCTATTTGTAATAGGCAACTCAGAGCTTTCCTGTTTTTAGAGATTAAACCATTTCCCAAACCAGCAGTAAGATTTTAGGTACCTCACTTGTCTGTCAAGTGAGGTCTGTTTTCTCTAAATGAACTATTTGTTCTGAATGGTACAACTGTGTCTTCCAAAGAGAGGATCTGAAAGGCAGAGGCCCATCTGCACCAGTGAGCTGCAGGGTATGAGAGTCTATGAAATAGCCCATGTTTTTAACTGATGGCATGAAGTTGTGGTAAAGACTGTTGTCCTGTAAGCCTGGGTGGTTTGGGATTTTCTTGGTGTCTTATACACAGAACCAAACCTGATGCAGTAATAGTCACTAACGAAACACCACCACCACTAAACCCACTCTTGTATCTGTCTGTTAAGTTCTCTGTTTCCTTCAGCATGAGGTGAGGCAGAAGAGGTTCATTTTGTTCCACAGCTGGAATTTAGACATTTGCTTCTCTGGCAAGAGAATTTGTGAAGGCACCAGAACTGAGTTGCTTTTAGATTAGAGTGTGTGCTCTCCTCTAATGGAATTAAGACTCTTTGAAGCCGCTACAACAGAGTTGCAAGCTTTTGTATAGATTTAAACACAGATGTAACTTAAATCAATACATCAGATCCCACTGGAAATGTGGTTTGGAAGTTCTGTTAAAATTTCCAAAGGAAGTGTCCCCATGGTCACTTTGCTACTTGCTGGAAATGATTAGCAGTTGCATCTCAAAAAGGTGAAGTGGATGCTGCAAGGTCCTGTGGAAGGACAGGCAAAATATATGAACCAATCATGCTTTCCAATTCAGATGGTGGAAAAATCTGTTTCACAGTAAATATCCCTTTGGATAATATGATCTAATTTTTGCCAAACACAGATATTTGGTGGATTTTTTTAAGTGATCAAAAATACGTATCATAAAAAATCCCAACCAAGCAAATAAAAACCCCAAACTATCCAGAGTACTTTGATTAGTTCACTCTCCTGTCTCTCCTGTTATACATAAAACTTCTGTGTGTACTTCCATGGCTGATGGGGAATTAGCTCCTCTGAGGAGGGAAAAGGAAACTCTCAGAGGCGTGGAGATGCTGAATGTTTTACATTTGAGTAGCTCTGTAAAAGGTATGCTAAGACAACTTTATAAACCATATATTCAAGGGGATAGCACCATATCATGAATTCAGATAATCTAGTGTGGCTATGGATTACAGTGCTTAATGTCTGGGAAAAGTGGAAAAAAGGCAGCAGGGGAAAATCAAAAAAAGCTGTGTTCTGACTAATCAGTTCATCAGCCGTTGCACTTCTGTGGTGTGCCCTACAACCATGCTCTTCCCAGGCAGAGAGACTCTCACATGACATGAGATATGCCCCGGGTCATAAATCCTAGCAGTCACATTATACACCAAAACAAGAGATAAATGCATGTTTTATTTATCTTGCTGTAGCCTGCAGTTAACAGTGCTTCTATGTCTTTTACTGCAGAGCTTCTCACTTCAGCCTTTCCCTGCCCCATCTCCCAGATGAGTGATTGGTACAGATTTAGAGTAGTAATGAATATCTTCTTAGGTAAATGGTGAGATCTACTGAAGAGAAATTGTACACATGTACCCATGGAATAAATGAACTGGCATATAGATTCCCTTGGCTATAAAGAAATACTCAATATCTTTCTGTCTTCTTCCCTGTCATCTCATTTGGACACACAGGTTCAGTGATTTTTTTTCCCCCCCTCTCCTCAAGGATAGCGGTAATGCGGTTGAGTCAGGCCATGAACAATATCTAAAAGTTGTAGCCTTTTATCACGCCAAGGGGAACTTGAAACAAGTCCAGAGATACAAATAACTGTGTAATTACAGATGTTTCCCTGAAAAACCTTCTGTGCAGCTTCCCACTAAACTCCTGTTTTAGCGTGTGAGTGACAAGAGCATGAGGTCTCAGTTGTTCTGCTTTTTGGAAGAATTATGAGGCACATTTATTCTCAGGCAGGGGTACAGCAGGTAACTTCTCTGTGCTGTGAGGCAGTAACACACGAGGTACTTTTCTGCAGTGGCTGTGAGCAGTTTCATCAGCTTTTCCAATGGCTGTCCTGACTCCTTGTGGTCACTGAAGACACTTGTCATGCATAAGCTCATTTTTCAGACCACAGGATTTTTTTTCTCTTAATGTTGTAGGGATCAATGCTTGTTGTATTCAATTGAACTGTGTCACTACTTATTCTTCAATTCTGTAGAAACCTCCATCTACCTGACTAGAGGGCTCTGTGAGTTAGGAGGTGACTCGTGGATCTTTATTCATGCTGAAATTTTGCTTGCTGTAAAAGCATTCAGGGCAAGGTAGAAAATGCTGTAAGTGTTCTTTACTGCTAGTCTTGCCTGACCTGTGTGGTGAGTACACTTCCCACAGCTACAGTGGCAGCAGGTATAGAAGAATGAGGAGGGAGAGAACCAGAGATATTTTTGTCTGGAAAGCTCTGTGACACAAGGATGTAGTGAAAACCACACAAGTTTTCCATTCTTGAGTCTTTATTTTGTGTTAGTTTTAGTTTGTTGGATTGTTTAGCCAGACTGAAATTCGACAAAAGGGAAATAAACTATCTAGGTAATGCTGACAAGAGTTTTCCCTTGCTTTAAGGTATTAGTTTGTAGTGGTAGGTGGGTGGTTTGCTTTTCTTTTGGGTTCTTGCCTGTATAAAAATAGACTACAAATATCCTGCCTGGTGCAGTTACCCAAACATAGCATCAGTAGCAGGCACTGCCTAACAGTATTTGAAAATTGTTAATGTAGCTACAGAGAGAGAATACCTGAGTACTACCAACATCTGAAAACTGCCTACACTTCTTTGGGTGTGCTTAGGACATCTTTTGGGAGGAGCTGGGAGCAAAACAAAGCAAAGGAGATCTTGCTCAGTTCATTGAATTAAATCCTAGATTTAGCAATGTAGGAAGCTTAGCACAGTTTTGTTTCTACAGTAGTGTGGGTGGTTTTTCCCTGGTATTGATTGTTGTAACTAGTTCTGGATAAAATGTTGAATGTCTCAAAAGCTCTTGATGGTCCTAGGTGGTTTGTGTAGAGAATTTGCTGTTATTTTCACTTCCCAAGGTGCACTAACATAAATGACAGTCTTTTAATATCTATTCACCTGGGACTTTCTCCTCCTTCCTCAGAAGCTGAATATAGCAATTCACAAGGCAGCAGTATAGAATTCAGCTAACATTTATTTTCCATTTTTCCTGGCTTTTACATGTGTGATCTGTAAACTAAATAGCAACCTCTGAGCTATTTTTATTCATGCTTTCTGAATGTGACATTTTGATTGCCACAAGTGAATACTTACTAGCCCACTTCTGCTGAATTCTGATGAGGTCCTGCTTCATAGGTATAAAAATGTGAACAATTATAATGAAAATGGTGCAGTAGAAACTATCCTATTGGCAATTAATGCTTTAAATTTGCAACTCAAAACTCCACTTGAATTGAATGAACTGAATTCAACCAAATGAATGTCTCATGCTTCTTTCTGTAATAAGGCAAAAGAATTGCTGACTGTTACTCCCAAAGAGATTTCTTGTTGTGATGTATCCTCTAAGTTATTGCTGGGAATAGTTTAGGTTGGGGATACCTGTATACTTTATGGAAGCACAAATTCTTCTTTTTTTTGTAATCTCTGTAGTCCTGTGGTGGAGAAAGTTTCGGAAATAAATTGATAACTGACTACAGAGTTCATAGCTAGCCCTGCTGAAGGACTTAGTAAATACATGTAGTATAGAATAGCCCAATATCCTCAATATGTCCTGGACACTTCAAATGTCTGTCTAGAACCAGATTAAAGTTTTGCTTAATAAGAAGTTTGCCCTTTCCTTTTGCTGGCTGCCATCCTGCCAGCTGCCAGATCCCATCAGCATGTTTTCACTCTAGCATCTCACATTGCAGGTGCTGGAATCCTCCTGCAGTCCAAAGTTCTCCATACCACAGGAGCACAGGAGCTCCATACCAGGGCAGTCCCCAAACTGTGCTGAGCAGAGCCAAGGGATGCAGAATTCCCCTCTGGGCTCCCCAGCAGCTGGCAGGGAGCTCACAGGACATCCCTGGACTGACACTTGGTCTGTTTGAGGGGAACACCACCAAATGGTCTGTGCAGCTGTACTGTTCCTGGATGAGATAGAACACAGGGGGCTGATAAAACTCAAGGCCTTGATGCCTTAGGATTTAACTTTTGTATTTTTCACATCCTGTACAGCTTTAGTGTGTAACTCTAAAGGTCCATAGCCTGTCAGCTGCTGTTCTCCTGTTCTATTCAGACAAAACAATTCCTCTTCTAGGCCTGGGACTCAGGCACACTTCTGTGTCTCGGGCCCTGAAAAGTATAAACAGAAGTGAGTTGTGGGGGGAGCAAACTGGGGAAATATGACTTCATTACCTGAAGCTGTAATTGGAGGATTAACCCCTGACATGTACATGGACCAAACTTTGAGCTGTATGAAAAATTCATGACCATCGTCCACCTTGGGTGTAGCCCCTTAGAAGCTTTTGACTGCCCAAGGTGTACCCAGTGAAGGCCTTACATAAATACCCACTTTTATTCTCTTCATCTTGTCTAGCCTGTTTCAGGTAGCCACTCTAAGGCATCAACCTTCATTACCCTATCTAAAGAAGGGGTGTAATCATCAGAAAATTAAAGTTTGGCAGCAATGCAAATTTTACACCACATCTTTTATCTTCCCCAGAAAAATCCAATGTCACAGCAGGTTCTTTCAGTGGATTTTTGGGGACAACTCAAAGACACTTAATAAGAATAAGGTATACAAAAGTTACTTCTCACTAACTGTGTTTAAAAAAAATTGTGGAGCTTTATTTTGTTTGAACAAGCCAGAAACTACCTTCTTCCATTGGACAACAAAAATCTGAGGTGGGCAGGAATCATGGACAGGTAGGGGAACACTCAGGAACTGCAGCCGGGCTAGGAAATAAAAGAAGAATTTTACTAACTGTGAGTCTGTAGTGTATGAATGTACCTTTGGGTTGCTTGCATTTGTCCCTTTGGCTTTGAAAGAGTTTGAACCAAGGGGTTTCAGCCAGCACCAACAGATCTGGCTGCCAGAAGGACAGAGCTGCTCTTCCCTCCAGCCTGTGCCTCTTGTTGCCACCTCTCTGCACAGCCCTTCAGGCACCTGCATGGGAAGGGGGAAGAGATCTGGTTAAAAACATGGCTAAGTTGCATGTCCAGCTTCCCAAGGCTGTGTTTCCCAGGAACTATGGGAGTCGTGTTTGTGCCTGGTGGTGAGTGGGCAGGCCTGGTGTGACACACAGAAACTTTAGGAAATCTGCCCGGCTCATTGAAGGGTGTGTGAAGGTGGCAAAGAACAAAGGAAATATGTTAAAGCCTGCTCTGAAGAGTGGGAAGTAGAGTGGCAAATGGGATAAAGCAATTGGCAGAGGAGCCTGAAGAAGGGGTTTGAAAAACAAGGAAGTTTGGGAGAAGAAAAAAGGAGTGGCACATACTTCGGGAAGAGGGGATTGTTCTTGCTGGAGCAGGTTTGGATGAAAGGAGGGGAGTCTGGCCAGGTCTGTGCCAGAATGGGAAGTCCTAAATGCCTGACAGAATTCTAACCAAATCCTAGTAACTTCTCCATGGTGAGAAAGTATTATATAGGATTGTATATATACTTTTAGACATAAATTTTAAAAAATTAACCTGTGTACACATGCTCAGGAGTTGAAATTTGGCAAGGCAGTGGGTAAATTTGCATGGACAGCCAGAGAAAGTGATTGCAAAAGATGAATATGTCCAAAATGATGATGATGAAAATGAGATGTTTCAATTTAAAAAGCAGCCCATGTTTCTTTAGTTGTCCAAAGAGATGTCAGCTGCCATTTCTTTGGTTGCACTGGCTGCAACCCATGTAACTATAGAAAAGAAGTGCCTTGTTTCAGGAAGCCTGCAGAACTAAATGTGTTGGGCTGCTGAGGGGACACTGGAGTGGTCTCAGGCCTTGCTTTCTAATTCAGAGCCCTGGCTTAACTTTAAATTGGCCTTCCTTGCATGCGAAGAGCCATTTTCCTAACCTTCTTCACAGCTGCTGCTGTGAGTTGAAATGTGTGCCCCATCTCAAAAAGAATATATCCACTCTTATAAATAAGGCATGAAAAACTTGGAGGTGGAAATGTTGTTTTAAAAAGACCAGATATATTAAATGCTTAAGACCACTGTGCAGCATGTGTGATGTCCTGGCTGGTGGTGCAGGAGGATCAGGAGCCACTCTCAGCTGCAGTTCTGAGGGGCTTGCAGGGCCATGGCCTGGGGGTTGTGCTGTACATGTATGGCAGCCACCCCCATCCACCAGGCAAGTCACAATTGTCCAGTTTTCTTCTATCACTCCTTTCCTTACACTGCAGCTCCCCCTGCTCTTCTTGCTGTTTCTGTTTATGCAATTAAGTCTCTTTTAAGACTGTGCTATAAGAAAATTTCTCCGAGACCAGGTGTCTCATGTGAGTGCAGGAATTAACATGCCTTGTTTCACATCACAAACTGAGACAAATGAGATGTCGTTCCCCTTTGCTGGCAGGCCACTGTTCTTCCTTCCTAGAGGAGCTCTGGTATCAGAGCTCTAAAACTTGGCATTTTTGCCTCTCCCAGTGCTGAGGCTGTGCCAGGCCCTTTGTGCCCCTGGTAGGCTGAGGCTGCCCAGGCTGTGTGGAGCCTCCCAGGGGATCCCCACCTCAGCTGCTGGGTTTGGTACCTCTTTGAGACAGCACTGGAAGTAGTGGGAATGTCACTGCCCCCAGCAGCAATGCTGCTCCTACTTTTCCTAGGCTTGGAGGACTCCTGCAAATCCTGGGAACAGCTTTTCAAATGTGCCAGTCTGTAAATGCAGCTGGAAGGTGAGGTGGGGTGGTCTTATTCTCTGAGGGTCTCCTTTCCCTGCACCAAAGGAAAGGAATGGGGTTGTGCTCTTTGGTCTGACATGAATGCTTCCCAGTGCCTTCACAGCTGAAAAGTTCTGAGTAGTGACAGAGAGAAGGAAAACAGTGGTGGGGAGGATGAAAAACGTCCATTTTCTTGGGTAAGAAAATAAAACATGAAATCTTTGTTTGTGGAAAAACATATTTAAAAAGAAAAACCTTGCCGTGTTTTGGAACAAGTTGCATGTAAATCTTGGTCTTTGCTTGCTGCCTTGTGAAAGATGGCTGACTTGCTTATTTGACCGTACAAACTTTCTGTTGGGGATTTTTGTTTTCTGTGCTGACATGCAAAAATATCTTGCATCTAAACCTTCAGCTGCTTTTGATGACTTGAGCTGCTGTTGTGCTTTGGAAGAACAGGTAGCAGGCAATATGCAGGAGATGTTCAAAACATGCAGTTGGTCCTAAAGTCTTCTGTGCATGCAAGTGCATGGCACTGAAGTGTTAGCCCGTCTTTGTACATAACTGTGCATATTTGTGCCTTGAACTCACAGTATTTTTGGGTAAATATTCTAGACATAAAAATGCCCTCAGTTTAAAAATACATATTTCAGCTGCACTTCCTTCGTTTTTTTGCAAAGTCTTATCAGTCAGGGAAGAAAAATCGAAAATGTGTAAGAGACTGGAGACTAAGCTGCGTTGGATCCTGCAGAGAGTGCAGAGCAGAGGGAGCATTGACAGACATGTCCATTAAGGTAACGTAAGTGGTGAATCATTAAGGTCAGGGAATTAGGTATAAATAGAAGTGGCAGCAGAAGGTTATTTCTGGGAAGGACTTCAAAGTGAGGGCAAGAAGTTTGAATGTGATGTTGAGCGAGTCAGTCAACGGAGAGTGTCAGGAATGGAGCACAGTGTCCTGCAGCCAAGAGATTGGAGCTGTATTTTTAACAACAGGAAGAGAAACTGTGGCACTTGATTATAAATTGTTAGCTTGTTGAAACTGACATCATCAAAAACTGCTTAGGCTGGGGGGGGTGGGGGTGGGGGGTGGGGTGTTTGCTAAACAAGCAATTACTTTCTCAGATTTATAACTGATTTAATTTTCTATAGGGCTCATGTACTCAGAGTTCTCCAAGCTGATGGAAGTTTAAAAAATGTTAAAATAGTTTTGTTAATTATGGTTGCTGGCCCTTTCTGTGGCTTCAGCCCCCCCAATTAATTAGTCTGGGAAGGATTTGTCTCTCTCGTGATAAGTTTTGACAGAGTGGTTCTATCATGCAGTTGATAATGACCTCCTGACAGGCAAATGGACCACACTCACTTTCTGAGGAGGTAAGAAACGTTAAGAAATATGCCTTCAAATGAAGTCCGGAAAGCAAAAAGAAATATCATTACAGAATAAATATTTAATAATTATGAAATGTGGTGATGTCACAGGTCCCTGTATGAAATTTCCCTAATACATGTGGTGAAAACGCATTAAGAATAGCGTGATAATTCCAGCGATAATAAAATGCGAGGGGAGAAGACAACGTCAAACAGCACCATCTGCTGTTCCCCGTTGGACTGCGAGGACCGCGGCAAGGTGGGGAACGTTTGTTCCAAAAGGGATGTTCTGACAAAGTGGTTTTTCATATGAAAACTTTCTTAGCAGTCCAACTGACTTGTGCAGAAATGTGGGCATGTCATGATTTTGATTTTCATAGTTTTGATAAAACTATGTTTCCACAAAGCCTGAAAAGTTTTGATTGTATCTGCTTATTTATGACACTCAGAAATCTGGTTGCGGGAAGATCTGTATTTCCCTTTAGATAAATATATTTGAGAAAATATAATAAAAATATATTTTTCTTAGATATTGTTAAGATATATGAATAATTAATATACTATTATATTCAGAAAAATATAATATATACTTATTTACATATTTTTAAAACATACCTAAATTAATACTTGCTTCAGCCCATAAAACAAAGCATTAACACATTCAATAACATAAATCAATGCATACAATAATTAATTCATACAATAAAACTTGCTTACAATCTTCTTGTGGCAGTTTACAGAGCCTGAAACAAACGGTCTGCACTGAGGCTTATTGTCTGTAATTTTGGTAATGTCCAGCATTTTAAACCACTGTAAATACATCCAAGTAAATAGGCAGTGGTTAATAAGAGGTCTGTGGGAGAAGGGATTCCTTTAGCCCCCAGTAATAGCAGCTTGTGCACCCCTAGAGGGAGTATAAATACAAATGGGATATTAAATGGTGCATGGGAATAGAAAAATTGGCCACAAGAGCAGATAACTAAAAGAAAGAAGTTGCATAAACTCCGTTGTTACTCATGCTTGCAGTGAGTAGAGGATAAAGACGTGCAATGAAACAATAGCAATCTAGGAGTCAGGCTCCCAGCACTGAGAGAAAAGCTTCTTGCCTGATCTCCATTCTGGGCTTACAGCAAACTTCCCTGGGAGCAGTGAGTAGGAGTGAGGCAGGGTTAGGGCCGCGGGATGCTGTGCACCTGCAGGAGTGCTGCCCTTGGCTCAGGAACGGGCTGGAGCTGGGAGCCAAGGCTGGATTTAAGAGGGGAGGTTTTGCAAACACAGGGCGTTTGCAGAGCAGTGCTAAGGCAGGGCTGGAGGCGATGTGTAAACAGGCACTTAAAGGGCTCAGCCATGTGTGCACAATTCCGGGAGCAGAAACTGGGCTGCCACGGCTGTTACACTGCTCCCACTGAGCACAGGAGAGCTGCCGAAGGGCAAGGTGGAGCCACTGGCACTGCATCCTGCTGATGTCAGAGGAACAGTGTGGAAGCTGCCTGCAGCAAAGGCAAAGCTTGTTTGTATCTGTCTGCAGAAGGCTCTGTACACATACCCTCAGTCTGGCTTACTGGAGAGAGAGAGGCTTGCTGGGAAGTGCAAAACTGGGTCAAAACTCTTCCAGACTGGTTGGATGATGGGATCTGGTTTTGATTGAGTTCCTATTCAAAAAGCACTTTTACTCCAGATACTCTATCATCTCATCCATAAAATAAGTATCTTGTTTTTGAAGAGTTCACAAATGCATTTAATTGCTTTAAGATGTATTTGCCACTACGTTGTAGTGATTTTCAGAGCAGACACATAACTTCAGGAAAATCCTCCAGTATACAATAATACTTCAATGAAACTAGAATGTCTTTTAATAAGGCCACACAGCTGTTCAAACAGCTCTGTTATCATCATCACTCTCTTGTGATGTTCTGGGTTTTCCTATGGCTTAATGATGATGTAACATTATCAGAAGCATTGAACTGACAGGGACGATGAAGGGAAGGGGTAATTTGTGCCTTCTCCATCTGCAGCTTGTTGCTGTGGTTATTATCACCTCAATTTGGTTCTAAATGAACACCTTTGATTAGGGAGACCCATTGGTTATGATTACTATTACGTGTTTTCAACATTACTTACGTTTTCAATACTTCTACTGTGAAATTCAAAACAGGGTTTAAAGGTACGGCTTGGTGGCTTAATAATATTATCTGTAAGTGTGATAAAGAACTAATATATGACAGTAGCAACAAACGACAACTTTCTGATTTAGTGGTGAGAAAGTACTTGAAAAAACACATTATACCCAAAATATATGGAATGGATTAATTGAAATATTTTAACTATTCATTTTTTTCAATCAAACATGCGGGAGAAAACAGGAATTATTTAATTCAATCTTTAAGCTCCTATTACTCTAGCTGGATGGCACATGAAGTTTTAATTTTTGTCTCAAATGTAAGGCTTTGACTTTCAAAAATATTTTGGTGAGAGGGTTCATTTAAATGTAAAGATGGAACATTGGCAGTTTAGATTAGCTTCTTTTATTTTTCTGAAAATTTAATATTTGCATAGGTCTTATTATGAGCTCTGACATAAGATCAGATTCTGTACATTGCTTTTCAAGAGGAAAGAGCAGCTTGATTTAAGAGGACTTTGTGAACAATCTGGCCCCGAAATTTGAAGTTCACACGTAATTTCCAGTAATGTGCTGCTAGAGTAATTATGGAATCTCTTAAGTGTGTGCAAGGGGGGAAGAGCAGTAAACAAGTTCCTAGCATGTACTTTTAAGAGCAGGTGGCTTAATCTTCCCTTAAATAAAGCCATAATTTCAGCATATTCTGGTGATTACAGATAATAGTTATTCAGGTAATATTAGCTTTTTCAGGTGTGGCATCTTGTTCTAGGTGTTGTAACGTGTCGTTTACTCCGTCAGTGTGTTCAAGTTTACTTAGTAATTGCTTTGCTGAAAAACAGATTATGTATTATTTAGCTGTCAGTTGTGTTGGAACAGTGCCAAATAAGTCTCAAACAACCAAATATTAGCCAATAAACATCAGTGAGAACACTCATGCATGAAACAAGGATCCAACTTATTTTCTTGTTGGATGGTTATTATTGGAGAGAAGTTCTGAATCAGGTCTTTCTGCCTTTGCCTCATTGTCCAAGTAAGTCAACTGATGGGCTTGAAAATATTTAACTCTGAAACAACAGACAGACATACCTAGGCTGCCTCAAAAAGACCCTCAAGCAATTTGATGCAAGGGAAAACCCCAAACAGCCCTCAGATCAGCAAGGTGCTGTTAGATTAGGTGCTCCTGCAGGTAGAATTTCACTGTAAGTTGTTACACTTTCATAAAACTGGTTGGAAAGAGCTGGTGGTCAGTGTTTGAATGTGAGCCAGAGCAGAAACCCTTCCCTTAGAGCAAAGCAGAGGAACTGTCTGACCCCAGCTTAACAAACAGCTGCCTCACCTTATATTTTTGTATTAATCCAGCAAAGATAAACTCTTCTGGGGATAGTGGCCAAAATCGCACACGTGCTCACTCACACTTGGAGGAAAAGCTCTCAGCCCAAATTTATTATAAGATACTGAGGTTTAAATTTGGCTTAGCAGGAAATCCGGCATATTATAGGTGTCAGTGGTGTGTCTCTGACTAGCAAATCACTCAGGATTGGGAGTACCTGTGTTAGGTATCAGCTCTTTGGGACAGGGAAATTCTATCAATGCTGTGATACATCTGGGCAACAGAGACAAGACCACAAAGGAAATAAGTGGCAAGGTACAGACTGGGAATAGGTATCCAGTCTTCAAGTCCTGAGACTTCAGAAAACCTTCAGGGGCCTTGGCTGTACACTGACATCAAAGGCTCTCTTGTAAGGATGAGGCTATTTTGGGTGAAACAACTGAGCGTCTGTACTATCAGGCTGTCTCTTCTGCTGCCCCCCCTGAAGTGTTCTTCCCTGGCAGCCAGCTGGCAGCAAGGAGCCCATGGCAGGGTGGCTGTTTGGTGGAGCAGGTCCTCGCAGCCTCTTGTGAGCTTCACATTGCAACAGCTTGAGGTCAGTGAGCTGAAAGCAGGAGTGGAAACTATTTGAAGAGTGTGCTTCCCACCCTTCCCTCCAGCTCTGCTCTGCCTGAAGCAAGTTGTTTGATTCCATGTATATTATTTTCCCTGTTGGAAAATGACTCCCACTCAAAACAGGATTAGGGAGCTTGGCAAAGGGAGGGTGACTTTAATTATAGGACGAACCAACATTCCCTCCCCCAGGAGTCTTGGCTTCAGTTGTCACTTCTGGTGCTTATTCTCTATAAATGGTATCTCCTTGGCCTGTGTTCCTTTTCATCTGATAAGATGACATCTTTTTTACTCCTGTGTTGTTGCCCTGGTGTACAGATTTCAGATGCTGATGGATTAACATAGGCTGTCAGCAGAACACTGACTGATGCTTTTAACTGCACTGAGATTATGGCAATAGGTTGAGATCCCATCTGAGTTTAGACACGATGAAGCACTGAGGCATGTGGGAAGTCTCTCCAGGCTTTTCCCATTTGATGAAGCAAGACAACTCCATTCAGGCACAAGGAGGATTGAATAACTTTCTGCACATAAGAATTTTTCTGTCTACGGAAGGAACCTACAGGTACAAAAGTCCTAAAGACTATTGAAACAAATCTGGATGTTATGCAGAAATAATTAACATTTTGGCCTTGCTCCTGTAACACTTTTGCATGTCCTTAGCATTGTGCTCAGCAGACTAAGCAAAGTGTTTGTAACATAATGCATTGTTCTGTGATGATTTTGATAATCTTAATAATCATATTAAGTCATGAAGAAAAAAGCACCACAGGATACAGGGCATGCTTGTAGTTTCTTCCTTGCCTTCAGGCAGCCTGGGTTGAAAGCTGCATTATCTTGTTTTTTTCTGTCTGTAAATAGAAGAGACCTATGGAATACTTTTCATGCTGCCTCTGAAAAGAAGTTGTCTTCATTAAACAGATAAGATCTTGCCAGATTGCACTGCTTGATAGATCTTATCATAATACCAGCCTTCAGTAAAGCTTTTCTTGATGTGTATCTACGACTGAAAAGTAGTCAAAGTTATCAGATGTCTACCTGTATTACAAAGCAAAGCAACAACAAATTAGGAAAAAAAGGGAGCATGGGCAATGAATGACTTATAAAGGGGTAAAAGAGGTCAAGAAAAAATCAGAACAGGAATTTAAACAGTGCCTGATGGATCTTGAATAGTTTTCCATTTTGGTGAACTGCCATTTCATCCTAAATCCATTTCAGTGTACAGTGGAAGATCATGATCTTACCCATCAGTTGCTATTTTCCCCTGTAATATCTTTGGTGCAAACCCCACCTGTTTAAGAAAGATCAATCCCTGTGCCAATTGTAGAACTGACCTGGCAGCAGAACTGGAGAAGGGTGACCTGTACCCTGTAGTCCTGAGTATGAACAGATATCAGAGGGGATTTAGCTCTGGAGAAGAGCTTTAAACCTGAGACACACCTCACATGGCTCTGTGGTGTTTCTTTGGCCTGCTCCAGGGCTGCCTGAACTAATGAAGGACTCCCCACAAATAGAGCAGAATTTGGCCAAGTTGTTGCTAACAGCTGACTAGGAAGCAGATTTTTTGTCTACTGGTTTCATCCTGAATGAAAGCAAAAGGAATTTTAACCAAAAGAAGTAATAAAGTTTTTTCATCCTTATCAGAATGTTTGATAAGGTTTCTGTTGTTATTTTTTCTAACAAAAATTTAAAAAGTGACATGATTGAATATTGTAAGTGTGAAAAGACATTTCTTGTAGGTTACTTTAATTTAATCAAATCTGCATTTTTCATTGGAGAAGCTATTGTATATGATGTTTTTTGATCAGTGTAAGCTGAGATATTTCAAAATGCTGTTGTAATTTCAGAAAATAAGACTTTGGATTAGTGGTGTTCTGGTTCAGAGTTTCTGCTATCCAGCACCAAATGTGCTGAGCAGGAAAAGAAAGAAAATGACAAAAGTAACTTTGTGGGCTCTTTTGTTTACATTAAAAACCCCAAACCCAACAACTCCACTCCAGAACACTTTAAGAACAAGAAACTATTTTTTGCTATCTCCATTTGCCACAAGAGGACTTACAGTCCTTACTGGGTAATTGCCTATCAGCTTTGTTGGGTGCTTTGTGTTTTACAATTGTAGAATTAATTTAAAATTTTTATTTGAATTTGAAACTTGACTAATTGGAGAGTGTTTAACATTCCTGTTTCAATGAATGAGTACTTGAGACAAAACTTATTTTATTAAGCCTCATTTTATTTCTTTCTTCCTTGTACCCCATTTTTATCTTCTGTTTCCATATTTCAAACCAAATAGCCACAGTTCTTCATATTTACACTGGCGTAAATGTTTCCTCACATATATTAATTACTGTAGAACTAAAATTATGCAAATTAGAAGGAAGAAAATATCTACTATTTCTTTGTGTGCTGGAGGATTAAAAGTGTGGATGAGTTGAGTTTTGTCAGTTTTGTTACCAGGAAGGTATTGGGAAATCTGAATTAAAGAATGCTGCTCACTAGGACATGCAGTGTATTTTCTTAGTTTTAGGTATTTGAGACAGGAGGAGGTTGAGTCTTAAATATTATCAGTATTACTGGCTCATTGATACTGATCCTTAAAGGCCATGTGATACAAGCAGGGTTGTAAGATGCTTAAAATGCTTTAGTTCTAGTCTTGGCTTCCCCAGGCTTCATCCATCAGTACATCTCTCAGTGCTTGTAATTAATTTATGAACCTCCAATACTTCTCTTGCCTCACAGATTTCTTTTCTTCTGGCATCTTCATATGTGCTGTTCTTAGTACGCAATGAGGGGTTCTTCTGTTGACTGGCCAAGGGTAGAGACCTTGCTGGGGCTGGTTCTGGTTCCTCCCTTTCTTTCCATCTGACATTCCCATGGAGTGAGATTGATTTAGCAGGAGTTGTCTTCTGGGGAAGAAAGGAACTGGATGACAAAATACAGACATTTGTTTTATTTATTTCCAAGAGGTAAGCTCCTAAATATATTCCTTATTTGAACTGACCTGTTATTGGTCAAGAAGGCCATCAGACACAGTCTGTAATTAATCCTCTGTGGTTTATTACATATCTTTGCAAAAGGGCAAAATCTGGCCTTGCTGTGTGACTTAAATGCTCATGATACAGTGATGCTCATGTGGATAAAAAGTCTTGCTTAAATATAGATGATTATAAGTTAACCTGAAATGTGTCATAGGAAGTTTGTGGAGCAGCCCAATCCAACAATTTATTTCTATCTAATCTAAGGATTCATATGGCAACTGAAAGTGGGACCCCCTGGGGCTCCTGTGCTGGGCAACATAGATGCACTCAGCAAAAATACACTGCCCTGGACAGAAAATTGCAATTCAGGATAAGGGAAGAAATGGAAATAACAATGTGATGGGAGGGCAGAGGTCCAAGGAATTACTGTTGTTCTCTAATGCCAAAGAGAGTAATCACCCTAAGTCCATCTGATAACCCCCTCTTTGAACAGAAGCAATAGATACTTATGGTTTGGCTATTGAAAATATTTGCTTCTGTCTTTGCTGCTGCCTAAATGTAGGTTATCTCATGGTCATGGCCATGAATTGTGAACCATGATCAGGATTCAAAAACCAGTAAGTATTTTTATCGACACTGGGACCTCCTTTAGGTGCCAAAGTGTCAAGCATTGTAAAATGTACAACTTTGAATACATATCTATGGCTGTAGTGTACAGTTATGCACCTTAGTTCTGGGGGATCTCATATCAGACATGTAAAAATATCATTATCTGGGGACAGAACATGTCTCTGTTACAATAAGTGAGGGATATGTCTTTCTCTTCTGTGCCTTTTAAAGCGTGCCTTGGACTGAATATTTACTAAAGTTATTCTAAATGCAGTGAAGCTGCCCGCAGATTTTTAGCAGCAGAACTGGTGGTGTTTCACTCTGGTGACTCAGGGCTCCAGCAGATGAGCTGAAAGCCACACTGCATTGCTCAGGGGACAGGTTTTGTGTCACAGACTGCTGTCATGGGCAGCACTAAGGGGTATCCTTTTCTGCCAGCCCTGCAGAAGTACAACACAACCTTTTCCCTCCAGCCCTACAAAAGGCCTTGTCAGAGATGTGCCCAAGCAGAGGGGGTGGCTGTAGAGGAAACCTCAGGGATCTGTCAGTCCTGATGAATAGATAACCTGCAGGTAGGAAAGGAATTTTAGATTACAGTGCTGCTAGCTCAGTGAAAAGCCTAAGCACTCCAAAGGCCTAAGTTTGGTGGGCTTAATGCAGACAGGACTGAGAAGAGTTACCACTAAAGACACTTTGGTCTAATTCTCAATGTTGCCATAAATTCATTATATTCTTTAACTCTTTTAAATGGAAGTTGCTGGCTGTAAACAGACGTGAACATTTCCTTACCAATTTCAAGTTCCCTTTGGAGCCATGTCTGGTTGTTTTGGATTTTTTTTTTAGTGCAGCAGTAATACAAATAACCCAGATGAGAAAATAAAACCTGCAATAAAAACGTGTGACTCTCTGAAGGCTGGGTGCAAACTGTCAACAGCTGCTATCCATAAAAAATGCCATGATTATGCTATCTAGAAGATTTATGGTTCTGTCTGGTATGATCAGACGTCTGAGTTTTCTTCTCTGTGGAGAGCACTGAATTCTTAGAAAAAGGGTCAATTTTCTTCCAGAAAGCAGAGGGAGAAACACTGTGCCATTCTTAAAACGCTGGAGAAAGGCTGCTCTCTAGTGTTCAGTGATGGGGTAATTCGGGGAAACCCTGGAGGCAAGCACATTGCAGCAGCCACGCAGCACTCAGATTTAATTTAGGCTTGTTTGACTAGCAGAGGCAGTAACAAAATTTGATGAAGAACACTCAGAGGATACATTTGCTGAGAATCTGTAACACTTTACTATTTCTTCTTGATTTTTAAATTTATTTTTTGCCATATACTTGAGAGCAATCCAACTCTGAATGATTAGCAGAAGTCAAATCCTCCTGCCAGTCTCAACTGGTTGCTGGAATGTGACAGGTAGGTGTGGGCTATGCCAAGATGTTATTTTATATTTTAAATAGGAGTAAGCAAAAAGAAAAGCAAAAAAATTTCACATCATTCCTGGAAGTGTTGACAGGGATTATAAATTCTGTGGGTGAGCAATTGTTTGCATCAAGGCAGAGAGGCAGAGCTCCAGGGGAATCAGAAGTTAAGCAATTCTTGCAGAAGGAAACCTGTCACGTTCAAAGACTTAAATAAATTTTCACTTACTTTCTGCATTGCCCTCTGCAGGATGTGATTCTGCTTGGTCCAAGCATTTTACTATTTGTTGCTGTGTTGATGGCTATAAATTGATATGAATAAACAAGTTAAGGTTAAAAATGAGGAATATTTACTCAATAATAGCCTATAACTGGCACACAGGTCCTGGATCACACTTTCCCTAACCTGGTGTGGGGCCAGGGGTGTTTAGAAGCTCAAATAGAAATTAAGCTGAGTTTAGTGGAGTGATGAATTGTGCACAAGGGTCCGTTTGCCTTGTGCTCAATTCCAGTGCACTGTCTGCTTCTCCCATGACTTTTCACTACTGATGAATCACCATGCATTAACTAATCTGGTGGTGTTTCATATCATACCCAGTGATGCTCTGTGACACCTGCTGGATAAACTGAGGTAATTGCTGTGGCTTCTGCATCCAAGTACAGACACACAGAATTGTAGGAAGTGGGACTGGTAGCAGCATCTCAACCCTGTCCCATGTTGCCTAAACTGTAATGGGAAACCTCCAAGGGCTGAAACACCACAATCTCTTGTTTCTTGGGGATCTATTAGTTATCTCCACCATTGTAAAGCTTTCCCTGATGGCTAACTGAAGTCATCTTTGCTACAAATTAAGCTTGCTCCAGCCTGAAGATGTAAAGATGGGTTTGTTCTCTCCCTTTTACCAGCAGCCACCTGTCTGAGAATATGTGAGCCCATGTGTGAATGGGCTTTATCAAGCCAAACAGCCAGCATGAACAGTTATGCTGATCAAGTCAAATGACAGATCTATATGAACCTCATTGGACGCCTACCTGTGCAATTAGGGTAGCGCTTAAAACTTTTCTTATAGAGAAAATTTGCATTTAATGGAAAAGATGGTTTAATGGAAAAGATGCATCTTTTGTAACTGGCTGTATTTCTTTTACCCTTAATTTTTCCAGTTTTTCTTCTTATTTTTTCTTTTATTTATTTTTTTTTTTAATAACATATACCAAAATGGTAAAAGTGGCTAAAATGATCACTGGAACTCCTTACCTAGTGCCAAATCCAGCACTTTGAAAACTGTGCTTATTGGAAGGATGTTAGCTAAAGAGTAATGCTCTTCTGTCTGGGATGTTGGTGTGTAAGGTCAGGTAAATTACAGAGCTTGGAGGCCTGGGGTGAAACTATAAACGTGGGTGGGATTGCCTGTAGAGGGAAATATAAGAGTGGGCTAAGGTTTAGCACAAGCCAAGGAAACCTGCAAGTTGATCTAGAAACAGATATAGTTGCTTTTCAGCTCATTTGTTGTCTAGAACTGCTTAAAACCAGGAAATCTCTGCTTTTGAGAAAACAGAGCTGATCAAACTGCAGCTTGGGTCAAGTGAAGCAAAGGATCCTCTTGGAGGTAGTGTATTCTTGGCTCCTAGCCACACAGAGAATTGAGGAATCACTTTCTGAGCATTTCAGTTGTTGCCCTGCAGGCTCTGATGGCATTAAGACATATGTGATTCAAAAATGCAAGTATCTTTGAGAGAAGAATTCACAGGGAAAAGCTGTTTCCCACTGCTTTCCTCCCTGCTTAGAGCGGCAATGGATGTCCTGGGAGTCAGCCAGGTGCAAAATCCCAGTCTACAGAGTTGTGTAGGGAGGGAATTCCTGTTGCTGCCTGACAGCTGGAAAAGCAGAAGGCAGCAAAGGTTGCTAAGGCTGGCCCTCCTACTGGAGGGAGCCTGAGGAGTTTGGACTTGTCGGTTAAGTAATGCAGAAGCAGAGCTCTGGGAGAGCATGTCAGAGCAGCTGCAGGGAGTATAGAGTATCTCTACCAAAACAGAGCACACGTTCTGCTGAAATGAGTTGGCTAATAATTTCCCCCTGTCCTGGTTTCCCACACACAGAGTCAGCTTTCTCTCTGAGTTTTCATTGCCTGGCTGATGTTGGTGCCATCCATCAGCAAGGCTGAGTCTTCTTCTTTCTGCTCTCGGACAAAATAAGTTTTCCGTTCACTTGCCTTCAGGAGGTGGAGGGTAATGATGCTGCTGAAGCAGTCCAGTCCAGCTCAGACAGAAAAAAGAGGACACTGACCCTGCTGGTGCCATGTGTGGCAGGTGGCAAAGCTGCTATCATTGCTGGCTTTGGAGGTTAATTGGGTTTTCACACACAATTTCAATGATTCTTTATAATCAGAGAAGCCACTCAGCAAAGATACCTAATATCAGAAGGAGCAAAAGCCCAGCTTATCCTAAGCAGGATATGTGATAATTTCCTTTTCCATTTCAAGGATGAGAGAGTATGTGGAATTAGTGGATGGTGCCATTAGAATTAGCAGTTCTATGTCTCAGTGAGTGTTTGGTGGGGAACGTGCCAGGAGGAAAATGTTTATTTCTGCTGTAATTAGAAAAGCAATCTGCAGAAAATGTGAAGATATCTGGCTTCAAATTAGTTCCAGACTCTTTTGCTGCCTCTTGAAACCATTATCTGTCCATGGAACAGAGTCCAAGCACTGTATTTGATTCACCACGTGTCAGTAGTGTGGAAAAGAAGAAAACAATGCAGAAAGCATGGAAGGTGTGTGTCAGGAATGTCTTGGCTTGCAGTCAGTGTAACCTAGGAACCTTCTGCAGCCCATGGGGAAAAGTGTGGGCCAAAGGGGATTCATCACAGGGTGAATATGGACTACAGGGGATTCTCTTTTTTTAGGCAAAATAGTAACCACATCTGGCAAATGCTGACTGGCCTTATTTTGTTACACTGATGAGAAAAAGTAAATTCCCCCATAAGAATTCATGGAACAACTTGGGAGGATGTTCTGGGGAATCTTAGTCAAGAGTCAGTGTAGTCTTAGTTTCGTACCTGAAATGTTTTGGTTTTCTGAAATTCTTTTCCCAAAGAATTTTCTGTAAACAAAAGACATGTTTTTTTAACTGTAACTTTTTTATTCATTCCTTTTCCTGAGAGTGACTTCTTAATGTCCCTCTGGTCTGACCAATGTAAGTGAAGAAGTTTGCCTTTGTGTCACCAATCAAATGAGTCTATGTAAAATAGTACATTAAAAAAAACACATCCCAAAAATAGAAGAGTCATGTCAGCCGTCTGAAGCTTGAAGTCTGTGTCGTTGTGGTGTAAAACAGCATCAAGTCAGGGTCTGGCTCTCTGTTGGGGAGCAGAGGTCAGTGGGTAGCACCTCACCAGCATGGAATTTGAGAAGGATGTACTCTCTAAGCACTGCTTTCTCCACTGTGCAGGCTCTGGTGGCACCTGATTGTGATGATGTTTGTAAGAGGAAAACAACAATTCCTTAGTAAGAGGACAGTATACCTAAATACATCAACAGCCACCAGGGTGATGTGTATGTAACCCCGTTTTTTACCCTTTATATAGATGGGGGGGGGGGGGGGGGGCTTGCTCTCAGTTTACTGTTTTCTATACTCATAAAACACCTGTTTTCTTTCTATGTAGGCAAAAAATGTTCATTTAATCCACAGAGTAAAATCTTGATTTATGTTGAGATCTAATCAAATCCCTTGCAGATGTGGTCTGTGATGAATGGACTTGAGATAATACCTTAGTATCATCAGAGTAATATGTGTTGGGAAGTCAAAACCTCACTGAAGTCCAGTTTAGCTCTTAATTTGAAGGTACATACAGAATTGGAGCACTGTACAAGATTTGCATTCGGCCTGTCAATAAAACATATATAATATTTTCCTCTGATCCTACTAAAGACTATTTTCTCACCTCCATAGCTAAACAAGAAACAAACAGCCATAATTAGAATTTAGTGTTTAATTACTGAACAAATATGTATAAATAATGTTTCTGTTGCTTGTAACTTTAAACATAATGCTTGTGATTACACAGGCCATAAGAGCTCTGCTCTGATATTTTTATTATTATATTTGATATTTTCTGTTTTAATCAAGCATAAAGGTCAATTGAATTAATTTCTGTTGACAGTAGAGATATGGTTCAATTTGCTGTTCAGTAGGATATTAAAACATGAGAGCATTTCAAGGAGTACCTACATCAACAAAATTCCAGGTGAAAGGACAATCTTGACATTTTTTCTTACTTAAGCCTGCTCATTTTGATAATCTTACATAGTTAAATGCCAGTGCTTACATATTTAAATACACAGAAACATTGCAATGATTAATACTGCTGTGTTAATGGGAAGCAAAATGTAGATGCATTTGGTTTACTAAGTAATTAGAGCAAAAAAAAAGAGCTAAATTCTCCAGTGACTCAAATACTTCTTGTAATTTGAAACATATTTATCTGGGAAATGTGTTATTGGCACATTTATAATAAATCTATGGTTACTATTTTAGACAGGCAAGTTTTTGGCTCAATTTCTATTAGAAATTAAAGACTTATCAATGTTTATGTAATGTATCTAGAGTTTTTTTCTTCTAGACTGGTGATTCTAAATTTCTTTTTAACCTGTATCATAATGGAGAGGTCTTCCTTCCTACTTTTCCAATTAAAATTTGGATTGCTTTAAATGGATTTAGAGTTAATATAATTTTTGAGAAGCAAAAACAATATGCACATTTTTAAGTTAGAAAAGATGTGAGCACTGATGCAGCAAAGAGCTGCTTAAATATTTTTCTGCTGGATCAGGGATTTTGGCTTAACATCAGGAATCCTGATACATTTCTGCACTTCTACAGCCTGAAAAATTGGGAAGGAAATTTATAGGAGTGGGCTCTGTGAACTAGCACTGTTGTGAAACAGACAATTTTTTACTTCTACCCTGGCTGGAATGATGGTTTCATACTTTTATTTCAGTAATTGGATTAAACAGAGAAAAGCAGAACCACTATTGAGGGATGCAGTGCAAGGGAATGACCTTGCTAGGACAGTTCTGAACACAACAAAAGCCTCTGCTGCATTGTTTTGAAAGCTGTTGGATGGCAGGTGCAGGTGAGCACTTCAAGCTGGAAAGATGTCTTTGCACAAATCAATATTTTCTCTATATGTTACTTGGAAGTATTTCTGACAAGAGTAAGCAGTATTTGCCCTGGGTTGTTTTCATAAAGGTTGTGGTAGTTCGTTAGTTCTTCTATTTTTAAGTTAATCTGATCCAATTCTAAAGGTCTTGTTGACTGTATCTAAAATCAAGCTTTTACCTTGTAGGCATTGCCTTCTGGAAATTGTAGTTTTTCAGTGCATGGAAGAAAATAGAGACTGATGACAAGAAATGCACTGATTTCACCAAAGTTTTTTGAGAGGAGTGTAGCAGGGTGCACTGGGAAGAGGAAGTTTGCTTTGGGAAGTTAATGATTGGGAAGAAAATGGCCTGTTTATTTATGGAACTTGAAGTTCAGGAGTCATGACTCAGTATAAGGTTAAGTCAGTTCATCAAAATGTCAATGAAATCATGGATTTTAGAAATGCCAATTGCTTGTTTTTCATGAAATACCAGAGCACTGCTGCAAAAACAGGGTGTTCATGTTTTCTTGACAAGCAGGATTATGCAACATGTAGAGAAAATGGACTTTTTGGTCTCCAATTTTGGGAATGCAACAAGATAGCAAAACCTTTAGCATGTCCATAGAACTGGAAATTCCAGTTCACATGGGAATTTTGTAGCATTACACAACAGTAGTCCACATATGTTTTACACATACGTGAAAGACTGCAGTGAAGAACAGAACAGGCCACAGTTCCAGTTCAATAGCTGCACAGAAAAGTTGGCTGGAGTTGCATGAAAACACAAGGAAGAGCCAGGTGTCATCAAAGAAGTTACTCCAACAGGAATTGTCCCTGAGTCTGAATTTCATGTTCAGTAGACATTTGCACAAGCATCACTTCCATGAGTTTATCTCATGTGTAGCAGTGACCACACCAGGACAAACCCTGCTAGAAGGACCAGGATCTCAGCATCTCTACTGCAAGGTAGCCCAGCAGTTGCAGCACCTTGAATTCCAGATGTTGTTCTTTTGGGTTCTTTTCTTCACAGCTGCTGCTGAGTCAGAAAGAGCAAGTTAAAAGTATGACTTTTGCTCAGGGTTGGAGGAGGTCTCTACCAAGGCAGGGCAGGTGAGAATTGTGCTCCATGGATTGTTTAGTCTTATTAGTGTGGCTTTACGTAAGCTACATAAATATCCTTTGAGCAGAGAGTTACCCTGTTTCAGGGTGGAGTGCCTAGGTGATGGTCGTGGGCACTTGAGTTCTCTTTTTGCCTGAATCTATTTGACAGGACACCATTGTCTCATAAAGTTAGGGAATCTCAATGAGGTTTCTTACTATTTCTTCCTTTTTTTCCCCCCTTCTTTTTTCTCTCCTACCATTGACATGCAACACTTTGCAGTTTCTCTGCCTTTGTCTCTCTGTTGGTTAAGGGTATTTTAATATTCTCCCCAAATAAGAGAAGCATATTTAATAGTTGTTAAAGGCTTTGAAATCTTCAAAGAAGAATACAAGAAGAACTTGAAATTATACAAATTCAGTTTTAAAGGGATCCAGCATTTTCTGTGCACTACAAAGGGTTATTTTGAAAGCTGGTGGGGGATGACTCCTGCTGCTGCCTACAGGGAATGCACTCCACTAAGATCTATGAATGGTTATTGAATTATAAAATGAATTTGCAGAGCAGAACTCTTTGGCACATATAGGAGATGCCTCCTGCCATGTTTCAGGTTGCCAGCCTAAACTAACTGGCACATGCAGGAGATATTTGAACAGTTACAAAAGAAGGGAAACTTTCAGAAGACTTTCCATCCATTTCTGTCTGTAGAAGATGCTGCATAGCAAAAAACTTGCAATATTCGAGGAAAACTGGCAAGAGATGATCCTTGCTTTTTAATTTTGGGTGCTGTTGGTAATAACTGTCTTAGGAAGATAATTTCACTGACTGGGCTCCCAGTAGAGGCCTCAGTGTTTTCCCCCACCAGGAAGCCCTTGTAGGTAAAGCTGCATCTGAAGGGCATCACAGCCCTTTCAGTCTGAGCTCATGCCTCAGCCCCAGAATCTCTGGGTGACTCTTGTCAGCACATCCTTGAGGAAAAGTGCCAGAATGCAATTTTTGTGTTGCTTTGTTGCCTGTTGGGAAGAGACCTGAGAGGTGACAAGCATCAAACCCCATGTGCATCAACGGCATTTAGTCCAGGGTCAGATTAAATCTACAGAGAGGCAAATGTGAAATACACAGAGTAGAGATGTCAGGGGGTGGAGCACCAGCCACTTTCACCTACTGATTCATTGCCAAAATACTCGCAGATGTGGACCTGGCCTAGTGGTACTTAATCTGGACAAAATCTAGGACAGTTTGGGAAGGGTGATGTGTGAGAAACTATGTTCTTGTAAGTGCTGTGTGAATGTTTTGCAAAGGGTGCTGAGGAAAGCATCTGAGGAGCTGGTTATTTATTCAGCCTTTCTCCTCCATGATGTCAGCTTTTCAGTAAACAAGATGCTGAGGAAATCACCTCTATTATTTATAGGGTGGTGGGTTTTCCACTGTGTGCTCTCACCAGCAATGGGAGATTTACAGATTGACTGTATTCTGCTGTGACTCTTCTCCTTTGTAAATGTCAAAGATAAAAATGGCTTTTTAAAAACTGGGTACTAAGTAGGTCAGTCTTTGTTTCAGGAGGAACATGTGTGGTCTTTAAGACACTGATTTTCCTTTTGAAAATATCCATTTTTCAGCATTGAAGAGTTTAGCAATGCTGGTTTATATTGGGTCTTTTTTAAAAGCTGCATATTTCAGTGCTAAGGGGATTAGAGTTGAGCACACTTTAATGAACACCTGTGAAGAGAGTGAACCTGTTCAAAAGAATAGACATGTTGTGCTTCAAAGTAATCCACAGAGAGAAATATGGAGAGCCATTTAAAAAGAATACTGTGCATTTTAACTAACTAATCCAGTTAAAAGAATAAATTTTCAATGCACAGAAAGGCAAAATACAAGAGGGAGCAGAGGAGAAGGGCTGTGTTATACAGTTATATCTTTCCCTGCTACATTTTTTGTTCTTAATCCTAATAAAAGAATACTTTAAGCCACCTATCAGAAACAGATATTCAGGGTGCAATTTCTGTGGGGTTTCTCTACAGCAATGTGATTATATGCATTTAATGGGTGTCAGTTGTACCTTCTCTGTGCTTTTTAGCTAATAGTTGTTCTGATCCCTCAGGAAATGAGAAACTTTTGAGTGAGGATGTAATGATCACATTTACTAAGGGAGAAGTAATAGAATTTTTGCTGACTGGTTATTTTATCACCATTAATGCTTCCTTATGATGGCAATGAACACATTGAAATATTCAACAGATGAAATGTTTTATGATAAAGACTGAGCCAGTCTTTTGCAGAACTGAATTTGTGACCTGGCAATGGCTTTAGAAGGTTCCCCAAGATGGCAAAAATGAAGTACTCAAGACTAGCAACAAATACTGGAGTGAAGGTCTTTAGCTACTTTTTCAGAGTAGCATCTTGTGCTGAATGTCTTTTGTGTAAGACACAAACAGAACCTCGTGTGCCTGGGCAATTCTTCTGGAAAGGACCCATCTGCTGTGGTAGGAAGAGGAATAATAAGAGCTTGTTTTTCAAGGCTTCTTGTTTTTAATTAGGCGTCCTGTAACAGCTCTGTTCTTCAACCATCCATTCATTTTTTTACTGCTGATGCACCAGAACTTTTCCTGGAGTCGAACTTCTTCCCAGATGTTTTGATTAAAATCATACATCATCTTGGCCTCCCTAAATAACATTTTGCATGGAAGAAATTCTGTGTCCTCAAGCATAATGAATGTACACAGAGATCAAATCAATACAAAATGAAATTTTGCCCTTTGCAGCCCTTACTTGTCTCAGCCTCATGAAACACTTTACAAACTTTAGGCCCTCTTTGAAGGGAGCACTGCTCTCCCATTTTTAAATACAGGGAAAAGGAACTGAGACCTAAATAAATGAGCTGGGCTGGAGTTGAAGGTTGACCTTCCACTTCTGCACAAGGCCGGGAGGACTGCACCTCCCTCTTTTATATTGGAGTGCACAGTAGAGGAGGGAACATGTGCAGGGGAAGGCAGTGTCAGACCTAAGTATGATTCTCAGGGCAAGCCCCTGGAATAATTCAGTGTAACCTGGTTTGCTTGGTGAACACTCCAGGAGTAAGGGATTGTAGTGACGATGTTCCCCTTTGACAGCACCCCAGGGTGTTCCAGGTTGAGACTGTGCCCAGGGAAGGGCAGGAGGGTGCTCTGCCCGTGTAAGAAGAGTTTTGAAGGAGTTTAGCTATTTTGCCAACAGGGTCTATTCCCTTTTAATGCTGCTGAGTGAAAACAATGATGCACCTCTTGAGTCTGGAGACCTCCACGTCTCCTAGTATCCTTTTTAAAGGGAATTTCTGCTGTGAGGGCTAAGTCATGAAAAAGTGCATTTAGACCAATTTAAGGGCAGATTTTCTCTTATTGTCAGGTTTGTAAGCTGTTCTGATGAGACCCAGTTCACCAGACACAGAAACAAAAGAAAACAGTGTAATCAAAAAATGTGTAAAATGAAGGGAATGAAAGTCTCTTCTTAGATTATGTGGAATCGGCTTAAAATGGGCCTGAAATACGTAGGATTTAAGTGAAGTACAAAAGATCAAACCTCAGAACCAATTGTCAGGTAATTTTACGAAATCCTCTTTGCTCCTTGTGCTGATAAAGAGACTGCTATGGAAACTCAGATCACTGCTGTTTTGGAACAAACATCTCTTTATCTGCGTAGCAGATCTTCCTCTCAGAAAATCAGAGCTGAGCAACCTGTAGTGGTTTGTGACTACAAACCTGTAGTGGTTTGTGACTGAAAATGTCCCCTGAAATAATAAAACTGATCTCAAAGGTAATGTGAGATTTTCCTCTCGATAACTTTGTTGCTCCTTTGAAATGGGATAAAAACTCAGTTCTCCTACTAAATATGGGGGATGAGATTCTTTTTCTGAGGTAAATATGTGCCTTCTATTACACACTGACTGGTTTTATTTAAAAAGGGGAAAAAAATGAGGGGAACCCTCCTGCTCTTAATTATTTTTTAAAATTATGTAAATAACTTAGTCTTCCAAAAATGGGGGAAAGAGAGGACTTTGTAGTTATGAGGGAAGAAAATCACCAATATGACTGAACTCCTTGAAACCTTCTTTCCAGGAGAGGGAGAATTCTTTGCAGAATATCAGCGCGGGTTTGGTTTGTGCTGAACAGTGCTGGGAGCACAGGGATTGTGCTGCTTCGTTTCCAGTTATCCCCTCCTGTCTCCTGAGCTAAGCTGGTGACCCAGTTGCTCTGCCCTGCCCTGCTCTGGGGGTGCAGCCCTTGGCAAAGCACCCACGGGGAGCACAGGAGGCCCTGGGGGGGTCTGACAGCAGGGAGGGGCACTCAGGGCATTCGCAACATTCATTTGAATGTCGGGTACATGTTGCAGAGGTTAATTGCTGCTGGTGAATGGCAGGGATAGGCTGATTAGCAACTTTGGTAGGTGGGTTTAGCAAACTTTATCAGGAGTGGGAGGTGTTTCTGCTTGCTTTGGAAGCAAAGCAGAGATTTGTGTACTCATTTATTCAGGAGTTTATTTTGTGCTAACCTGTGAGGTGGTGATGGAGCTAGACTTCATAAACTGTATTTGGGGAGCGCAGCACATGAGGAGAGCAGCACGTGCTGCCTATTGTGATGCTGTTGGAGAGAGGCTGCTCTGGAGAACACACAGGTAAAATCCCAAAGGGTCCCTTGTCCTTCCTGCTGGAGGAGGTGTCCTTCCTGTAAGGCTGCCTTGTGTTTCAGTCAGTGCTCTGACTACTAATTTTCCCAGTTTAAAAAAAATTGTCTCCATGAAAGTACTGTAAAATTCAATATATGCTAATCAATTTTTAAAAGACTTTAGCTAATGGGCATTAGTGAATGGGCAAATGGGAGAAAAGGCCACTTGATGTGGATTTTTGGGGATGTTTTTGGCCCAGAAGGGCACACAGCAGCAGTGGTGTTTTCTGGAACTGGGAATATTTGGAGTTGTCCCATGGTGGGGAGGTAAGCCTCTCGAAAGTTTTATTTTCCCACATAATTTTGAGAGTCAGTCTCTAAATGAACCAGTACAGGGGAGAGAGAGATGGGGCATAAGGAGGGGAAGAGGCAGAGGAGAGAGGGGTTTTGAGCTGCTCTTCCTACTCCTCCCTCGTTTCGGGGAAAAGCCTGACAGCCTTGAGGTGGTCCTCGAGGCAGAGCGGCGGGCAGGCTCGGGAAGAGCCGCGGGCTCAGCGGCGCGGGGCTGGGCGCGGGCCCTCGGCGGCGCGGGGCTGCGCGGCCGCGGAGCGCGGGCAGGGGGCAGCGTCGGGCCGGGAACCCGGCCGTGCGCCGGGGGAAAGGCCCCGGAGCCCGGAATGCCGCCGCCTCTTCTCCCAAAATCCCGCAAAAGGGGAAGAATAACGGCTGGCAGCTGCTCCGGCTTTAGGGTTTACTAGTGGCGCTGGAAAACGCCTTGTTTCTACACAAGGAGCTTTCTCCCCAGGCGTGGGTTCCTCAGTGTTTGTTGTGAATGTGGGTTTGCTGGCGGGGGGGCGTGGGTTGGTTTTTGGTGGTGGTTTTTTTTGTTTGTTTGTTTGGCTTTTTGTTTTTGGTTTTTTGATTGTTTGTTTGTTTGGTCATTTTCGGCTGGAGGCAGTCTCCGGTGTGTCTCTGCTCTTTGCAGTCGGGACTGGGGTCTCACCCGCCTGACAGGTGTGAGTCCCATCTCCTGAGGGCAGCCAGCCCGGGTTTGGTCCCTGTGTCCCCTCCCCGCAGCGCTGCGACGTGTCGCGGCTCTGCCGGGGCTCAGCGCACCCGGCACGGCCGGAGCTGTGCTCTGCCAGCGCTGCTCTTCCTTCGGCGAGGCTGCAGCCGCTAAATGGGAGCAAAAGGATTGCACTCCGACCCTTGCAGTGTTCCTGGGAGTATTCTTTATATTGCAACTGTGCCTTATGCTATTTTATTTTATTTATTTTGTTTTTATGAGCTGGGCAACACCGTCATGATTCAGTGGTGCGGTTCAGAACCAAGTGTAAAGAAAAGCAAATGTTGCTATTGTGGTTAACTTGCTAGAGTGTAATCCTTACCAGCCAGGAAACGTCGATAATTATTCTACCTATATGTCTACTATAAAAAGAAAAAAAATGGTCAACTCAAGCTCTTTTGTTTACTGTAGCTAAATTTTCTGATACTGCCATCTCCTTCTTATTTTTGCCAAGATAAGTGAAGAAAAGACATTATAGTGGTTCTTGCCTTCATATGTGACAGCATGGAGTTTTTTTTCAATGAAAATTTCCAAGACTCTTGCATTTACACACACATAGTTATTTTTTAGGGATTCTGCCACTGCATAGTTTTGAGTGTTTGTTTTTGTGTTGGGTTTTTTTTGTTTGTTTGTTTTACCATTATTAAAGAATAAGAAGATATTTTTTCCAGGCTGCTGCTAATAAATTCTGTTAGAAATGAAGGAAGGTGCTGCAGGAAGAAACTTTGATGTAATGCATATGTTGTGCCATACTTGGGGGATTGAAAGGAGAGGGCTTTGCTATTTGTTAGTACAGCAAGTGTCTCACAGGTGACTGTTTTGCAAACGTGATAAAGCTGATTTATTATGTAAAACATGAAGTATTTTGTTGTTTCACTAGGCTGCTCAGAGTTTATGTGAGACCTCATTCAGGTATTGAGGAGAATACATCCTGAAGAATTGGTGTAAGGGGAATTTTTATCTATGGGAAAACGCATACTTAAAGGAGGGGAGAGCATTGTGTGCTGCATGAATCAGCCTGTACACAGACTATGGGAGTTCCTAGAGGGTAGAAGTAGAGAAAAAGCAATGTAGTCTTGCTGGTGTGGTGGTTTGGGCAGAAGGTCCCAGAGTATATTATGCTCTTGCAGCTCCATAAGCTGAAATGAACTTTCAGGTGGTCCTGTGGACTCACAGAATATAGAAGACTCACAGTAGAGTTTAGCCACGAGTCTTCAGCCTTGAACAGGTTCAAGTAAAAGTTTCCTTGCTCTTTCAAAGAGGAGCTCTGGACAAACCAGGGTCTGGCTAAAACTGGTAAGGCAGGATCTGGGTCAATAATTACGTGCTTCAATTCAGCACCTAACTTGAAACCACTTGATAGTCTGGCGGAATTTGGAACAGACTTGGTGAAAATATGAGGGCTTGGTGTGCAGGGAATGGTGCAGGATGAAGGCTCACCTCATTGCTCATGTGCCTTGCAAAGCCGTGGTGTGCACCTAAGGACAGCAGCTGTGCCCCACTCGAATCCCAGCCTTTAGCCTGAGTTCTTTCAGGCTTCAGAATAGCAAAGCATTGGTGACCAGTGGTGCTGCTTGATGAAAATGTAATTTGTTTTTTTTTCGTTATTAGGTCCTGATTTTGTTCTTCTGGGGCTTTATGAATGTGTATGGTGTATTTAGTAGTCAAGTGTCCTCAGCAGTTGAAAAATTGCCTGTGATAGTCAGGCTTTTCTGTAGGATAAAGCAAAATTTCTGAAGTTTCTTGCAATCCAGTGGCCTCAAAACAGTGTTAAGGAACTGGCTTGATGACAGTAATTGACTTTTTGTTTCGTTAGATATCATTAATATCAGTGTTGTCAATAAATTCTGGAAAAACACCTTGAGCAGAAGCTGAGCTGAAGTAAAAGAGATATTAGGAACAATTTGGTTGTTAATTGGATTTCCAGCTTTCATGGCTGAAGATTAAGCTATTCTGAACAATATATCTGGTCTCTAAGTTCCTGCCCACTTTTGTTTTGCCCTGTCAATAAGATAAATCATAGCCATGTTACACTTGGAGCTCTCTGGGACAATGATATTCCTGATGCAGAATCATCAAGCCAGTTGCACAGAGAGAGGAATACCTGGATTTTCTTTCTGACAGTGAAATTAATCCCTAGATGCTCTGTTATCTGCATTAAGGAAAACAGCAAAAGGCCATTGGTTTTAATGCCCCAGGAGTCAGGTGTGATGGTGATGGGAGATGCAATTTTACGTGTTAGATTTGCCTGTCATTTAGATTTGTTCAACTGACTTTGGTCCAACCTCTTTCCTCATGTTTTATCTCTGCTCACACCTAAACTTGAAGGAGGCTGGCCGAGCTTACCAGTGTGCACAAACCAGTTTGGTGGAGAGCCTTCATCTTCTCCAGGAGACCAGCACCACCACATCTGTTGCCTTCAGTGCTTGACTCCCAGTGAGTTCCTCTTGTCATCAGCAGAGCAGTTCTGTCGCTGTGTTAGTTATTGTGAATTTAGCTGACGCTTGTTTTTGATTTCTGGAAACTGAAAATAAGCCTTTAGGCTGTTAATAAATATTTTTGCAAGCAGAAGGAAAGACAGACATGATTTTTAGCTGGGAGGAATTGCACTGTAGCTTTAGAGGAGAATATTAGGGGAACATGATTTCACAAATGTATCGCACAACAATACACTAATTCTTTGTGTGTCTCCAGAGGCCTCAGCCCAAAGGTAGCTGAAATTCTATACCATAATTGCATTCTTTCAAAATTGCAGCTATAAGAGGCCATAGTTGTTTCCAGAGAAATGTTAAAAATGGGATGTGCATTTTTCTCTACATACATTGCATATGTTAGCATTCACTTATAGATTACTTCATTAACCTTTGCTCTTCAGAAGCCTTGGAAAGGAAAAATAGATTGGGATAGCAAGCTGAAGGAATTTCATCAAAGGTCAAAATCCAGCAAGTTGTCTCTCCCTTCCCCCTCGACTAAACAGCTTCTGCTCCTTCTGTCTCCACAAAGAAACAAATAAGCCTTGCAGGTGCTGCAGAAGCAAAGATTATTTTGGTGCTGATGATTCTGATATTATAATCAGAGATTATTTTTATTCCTTTGGTTTTAACATACTTTATAATGCTCTTGCATCATTTGCTTATTCAGGATTTTTCTTGTTCTTGAGTGGAAGTCATAGTAACAACCAAAAAAGAAACAATATAAACCAAAAATCCAGATAAAAGGTACTTTTTTGTCCACTCTTGTTTTAAAGACAGCAGAACAATTACCTGAGTGACTTGGGCCTGAGATGCCTCTGCATTGATAGCTCTTCAATACACCTGTTTTTAATTTAGCTGTAGCTGGTTTTTTTTTTTTCTTTTATTTATTTTTATTACCTATTTTTGGTGTCCACATGGTGACAATAATATACTGAATGTAGCTGAACTCACTCTGTATTCTGGATTCAATTTTAAAAGTGACTTCTCATGGCCAAGTTATAAAGCTTTGAAATATTGGATCATAATAGAAATGCTGACAGTATCTTAACAGTGTCTGCAGTAGTGGGTGTTTCTCTAATATAAACAAATGGTGTTATTGGACTCTTTTTTTCCCCATGCTCCCTGCTTTCAATCAAAGGTGGTTTTATCACTCATTAGCTTCAAAACCATCATCTTTTTTGCTTAACCCACAACAGGGTTTGTTTGTTTTGTTTTCCTCTTTGAATCTGGAGTGGAACAGGACAGACAGGGAAAATTTAGGTTGTAGCTTATCCGAAAGACTTCCCTGCTGTCTGCTGCTATTATGTACTTATGTTCAGTAAGTGTGTAAATAAACACTTTCAATCTAAGCCTTGAAGGAGACAGTCTTTAAGGAAAGTGTCATGACAGCGTAATTAAAAGGATGATCATTTTAAGATGCTGTACTTCTAGTATATTTATTGATTGAAATGAAGTCTTTTTCCATAAAGGAAAAAGAAAAACCTCTCTAACTTGTTTAGCTGATACCCAGGGAAAGGCTTGCCCCTTCCATGAATTCAAAACTCTCTCTGTAAAACCCGTATTTGGGGCTGCAGATGCATGGGGCGGTGAAGGTGGATGGAGCACGTCCTCTTCTGTGTGGGGGATAATGCTGGGGCTGCCCACAGGCTCCTCCAGGAAAATTGCAGGTCCAAAGCAATGAGAGGACAGAGGTGAGGCAGCAGCAATGATGTGCAGACAGGCGAGGGAAGCCTGAGCCTTCCTCCTTTGTGCCTTCTCCGGGCTCTGGAAATACCCGACGGGCTGGAAGCCGCCCTTGTAACTGCAGGATGTTGTGCAGCTTCCTGTAAATACTGCCTTAATTGAAGTGTGTCTGCGTTTTCATCTGTGCTAAGGTAGTATTTTCTCTTAGAAATCCTACCACACACTGTTATTAACTGGCAGCAGTTGTGGATTCCTTTTCTTCAGCTATTTCCTTTAGCTAAAAAGGCAAAACTGTGCTGCCCTGAAGGGTTATTTAGCAAGAGTTTTAATGAAATAATAGAAATGTTGCACTCTAGTGATTTTCCCCCATGCAGGGAAATGTCACAGTCCATTGGTCTTTCCCAGGGGCATTACATGAGATTACACCTATTTTCATTACTCTGCCCAAGTACAATATTGTTAAGTAAATATTTGCACAAAAATGTGGCCATCCTAAGGTGTGAGCTGTCCTGCAAGGTAAATAATTAAAGCATGTGCTCTCTCTGGTAGCAGAAACCAGTGCTTGATACAGGTTTGATCATTTCACATGTCTCTTTGTTAATCCATAACTGTCTTCTGCAATTATTTTCATCAGGCAGCCGAGCAAAGATAAAAGGTAGAACATGCCCCTCTCGCCTGCTCCCAGGGAAGCTCCATTATCCTTCCAGGCTCACGTGGCTGTGGAAAAGCCAATCTGAGTGGGAAGAGGCAGCCCACAAGGACAGGCTCAGTGTGAGCAGAAAATGAAGTTGTTACCAGACAGCAAACTGCAGCCCTCGGTTCTTATGAATATTTGAATGAGTAACTAAAAACAGCTCAGTGGACTCTAAGCAACTGTGACAGCTGAAACTGCCTGGGAAGCCAGCAGTCTACAAGGACCACGATGAAAAGATCAGCAGCCACATCTCCACCTACACCACCAGTATATTGTAAAACAAGAGCAGGTTCTTAGTCCCCAAATATTGTTTAGAAAGAAAAATACCTTTTCCCCCTATGAATTTTCATAAGCAAGGTATGTACTGAATCTGGCAAGAAATTTTGAATCCATTAAAGTCCAATGATTTCTAACAACCTGCTCAAGGCAAGAGAATGGCCACATTTTTCAGACATTGAAATATTGATGTTGCTTATACTTACAGAAAATTTGCCCTAGTGAATCTTTCATTAATATTTTTCAGCTACTTCCATGTGGCAAGAAAGATGATGAGAACAGTTTCCCTGAAGATAGAATGTTCTGAGTAATCTGCACTAAAAAGAAAGGGTGAAAGAACCATAATAAGCAAACTAATGAAAGACTGGGCTTATTTTGTAGCATTTGGAAATAAGTACAGGAGTTATAAAAAGAAGAAAGCAGCTATATCTATTTTCTAAAAATAAAAAAAAAAAAAGGAAAAGTCTATTACAGTGAAGTGCAACTTTCTGACAATGATTTTTTTATTCCTTTTATTCTCATGTATGTTATAAAGCTGCTTAAAGATGTGTTTGGTATCACCTTCTTGATGGTATAGACCACAGTTAATATGTCCTCGGCTGTGTTCATAACATGAGCATTCCTGACTCGGTTGTTTTTGCTGGGACTGCTTACACAGGAGGAGGCTCAGGAATTGGTTTGGTATGGTGTTTAAGGTGTTGGCTTTACAGGAAATCTTCGAGGGTGACATCTTCCTTACACTTTTTATTGCTGTTGCAAGTTTACACCATAAATCTGACTTGAGAACCAGATGAATTGTGCAGATAAAATGTAACTGGCTTGCCATAAATGAGTAACAAAGAAAGAAGTCTGCTTTTAAAATAGTAAGATGGAGAGCCTTTTTTAACAAAAACTGCACTTCCATCTGTCAAATGGCACTTTATCCTGGCATTTGTGCCATTTGGTAGCAATGACATTGGTTTCAGCACAGCATCTGCAGTGCTGGAACTGAGCACTTTGAAATATTGTAGAGTTCCCACCAAACCTGTTCTTTTGCATTCACCAAGAATGATGGTGGAATAATTGATCCTGTAGTAATAAAACACAGCTATTGACTGGCAGCTCTTGAACTCCTGCCCAGAACTCTCTTCTATGAGCTCCGGTTTTAGGGATCCACAGTTGAGTCATGGTTGTTAAAGGAGCAATGTCAGAACAAGCTGGAAAGCTTAGGTTTGATTCTACCTATATCTATATCCATCAAGTAAACTGAAGTTTCCCAGAAAATGTGAAGTAAATAAAAATTCAGTGAACATGACTGAACTACAGAACTGAATTCCAAGTTCTCTGGACGTTTCTGTTTCAAATTTTGCATTTGTTATGTGGGTGGTTTTTTGTTTTTGTTTTTTTTTTTTTAAATTTTGTTCCTTTTATTTTGATTACATCATGAAAACCTTTCCTGGTTGTGATTAACTGGTGGGATTTAGTTTAGATTATGGCATGGTTACTTAATTTTTTTCTATATTGCATATAGAAGGTCCTGAAACTTGTTTACTTTTTTCTAGTGCTTTATGTTTTTAGCAATATTTTGTTCCTGGAAAACTAATGGAAGATGTTGAAGAGATGATGATTTTACAGGCAAGAAGAAAAAGGGGATGGGGTGGTGAGGGCAGGGAAAAGAAAAGGCACCTCTTGAAATTCTAGAGGTGATTCCATTATTTGGGACCACAGCACAGCAAAAGTGTAAAGGGCATTTTCTTTATTCCCAAGACTCTTGCGTAAGTCCAGAAGCTTTGTAAGCTGCAAGTGATCTGTTCCTCTGTTCACGTTAGTTTTGAACTGGTGTCTTGATTTCAAGGATTTGTGATTTTGGACATACTTTTATGAATCAAAGTTTATATTAAGTCCTGCAGACAGTAGGCTCAGGGTGGTCTGGAGTGGATCAGGATTTGCCTGGAAAGACCTGTTTAGATTGCAGCAATATCTAGAAATGAAATAGGCCCAGCTGTTCTTGTGGAGGATGGCAGTGGTTCCTGTCTGTTCTTGTCGTAGGCTTCTGACTCCATGGGGAATGTTGACAAGAAATACAATCTGTCCTCAAGAGCTGAGGGCTTGGAAAGTTCTGGCTCAGTGCAGAGGCAGGAGATGCCAATGGGCATCCTACAGACCTGATGTGCCCAGTGAAGGATGGGCAAAGACAGAAGTGTGATGCCCCTGATGGTGTTCCCTGCCCTCTGCTTCCCACCACAGCAGGGAAGTCTGAGTCAATAGCCAGGGCTGCTCTGGTTCAAGCTACACTGATGGTGCAACTCTTTAAAGATGACCAGGCATCACTGTTGCACCTTTTAAAGGTCCTGTTAAAAGCTGCAAATTATTCAGTTAATCAGCTCTGGATATTTTCTTTTCTCAGTATTTATGTTACTGTCTCCATAGAGTACTGCACCCCCAAAGAGACTGTTTTCTTGATTCAGCCCTACTGTATCAGCCCGGATCCAAGTTGAAAAGTTCTTCAAAGAATTAGGGAAGAGATATATATATGTATGTATGTATTCATATATTCTTGGGTTTTATCTCCTCAACTATCTTTCAGCATCTCTTTTCCTTTAGCCTTATCAACGTAAGCAAAGGAGGTGGGGGTGTGGTTGGCTTCCCATGCTTTGATGGATGAAGACTGAAGGGAACACCGTCAGAGGCTTGACCCATTTTCAGCTACCCAGTGAGATGAGGAGCTGTGGGATAAAAGTTTGTTGTGCTGTGCAGTGAAGAGGAGCTCTGTAGGGCACTGCAGGGTTCTGAATGCTTTCTTACCCCCTTGCTCAGGCACAGGAAAAGAGTCTTCCCTTCAGTGTTCCTCAGGTGGGGTGAAACATCACAACTCCAAAGCTTTCCTCAATTTCTTGTAAGGCACAAGTGTGCTAAGTACACAGCTAAATGTTTGCCACAAATACGAAAGTATTTGAAACAGTTTGCCTTGTTGTTTTGTTTTCTAGCACTTTGGACAGCAAAGGAAGTTCTTTAATCTTGGTGCTCTCCCACTCTCACCTCTCCACTATTGATGCTCAGTTTCCCACCCGGAGGTTGCAGGCAAGGTTGATCAGAGACTGTGTCTTCACGAGGTGTAGCAGCAACAACAAATTGGTCCTTAAAAATAGTTTTTCTTTCTGTTTCATGTTTTTCTGGGAAAAGAACACTTTATTTTTTTTTTCTTCATCCTTCCCCAGTAAATGGGTACAGCAGACTGAATCCAGTTGTTATGCACAGAGAGATCTGAGCCTGCACCTAACAAGAGGCTTGCTTCCACAAGTGACTTTCATTTAACCATGAAAGGGAAGCACCACTCCGGAGATCTTGGTGTCTCTCTGTAGCATTCTGTTTGGGCTCACATTAGCGACCTCTTCACCCACAAAGGAAAAATAAGGATTTGTATCCTGCTCTCCACTGGAAACATTTCAGCACTTATCACTGACTCTGGAAGTCATTTCCTCTGAGATTTTCTTGGCTTTGTACACAAAAAGTAAGACCTGAGAATTGTTTCATTGCTGTTCCCCCACCCCCCCAGGCCTCTCCACACAGTGGGAGACAATAGCCTATTTCCTTTTGTTATACTCTTAGTAGATTCTGGAAGGCTTTTTTGTCTGTTTTTATAGCCAACAGTTGGAAGCTTTTATTTTCTCTCCATGGTTCTTCACATACAGTGGGGACTTCTGTTTCCATGATTCAATGATATGCTTGTCCATTTACAATACTTGATTACTTTTTGAGTACATAATAGATTGGGGGAGAGTTCTTAGGTTTTTGCTTTTGATTTCCATCTGAAGTGGTTATTTTAATAAGACAAAAATAAAATGGACTCTTTGAATAATTGGGGAAATGGAATTACTGACTTTCATAGAAGTCACTGAAGCAGTGGGATTCTAATTGAATCAACTGATGGAATAAGATACTTATAAATCTAAACTATTTGCTTTTGACTGAAGTTTAATTTTTTAAAAATAAATTTCAAACAGAACAGCCAAAAAAAGATTTTTCTTCTTTTAAAACTCCTTTATATCTATAAGGAATTTCTTTTAATTAAAGACCTTTTCCCACAGATGTTCTTTGCAGGTTTTTGGGCATCTGTTCTGAATCCCCTGAGTCTTAATTGCAACAGTATTTGTAGACATTAAAAATGAACTGTTCACAGCATAAAGACCAAACTCATTCTGTGGAAAAGCCTTCTATGATTAAAATTCTCAAGGAAATTTTGGATCCATACTGCCTTCTGAGGATTAAAGGGAATCTGATTTGACCATTTGAAAAGGAAATTGGGTCAGTGTCTTGAATGGCAGCTTTCTGGACTACTGAAAAGATTATATTCTTTATTATTTGAAATGTGAATGTGAATTTAAGATACTTTTATCTTTTTCTTCGCCATTGAAATTATTGCATGACAGTGTTACTGAAGACATTTGGGAGGGGAGTTTATTCCATGAGAAGTTGTGTAGCAGTGGAAAGTGAATAACCTGAGGCAAAACAAGAAAGAAATAGGAACAAGTTCAGGTCAGGGATTATTACTTTGGGGATTAATAGCTGAGAGCAGCAAGGCAGTAGTGAGGTGAAAGCAGGCTAAATACTTGAGAGCTGCAGTCAGACCATACCAAAAGGACTTGTAGAAACATGGCAGTCCTGGCATGTTAATCAGGTTTTTGCCATGAATGATGGAAATGCTTGTATAGGAATGGTATGGAAATTTATATTCTATGCTATTTACACAATTAAAAGCCCCAAACAACAAACTAGTTTCACAGTTTCAAAATTGCCTTAAAAACTGATCCAGTTAAACTTGTGTGGACTCTTAATGTCAATGTGTTTAAATACCTTAGCTTGTTCTGGCAAACAAATCCAAGCCTGTGTAGGTACATCTATGTTCACATAAGTTAACAACTTTGATTCCTAAGATTCTTAAACGGCTGGGCTAAGTGGATGCAATCCTGCTAGTAAAGCTGTGCTGTGTAAAAACTGCACACCTGCCTACTTCAGCTCTAGAAAGTAACCTTGATAACCTGAGCTTTACCTGATACTCCGATGTGCCCATGTTCACCTGCTGGGCTTCCTCAGGAATGGGATGTTGCAAAGTGTTCAATCTGTCTGCTCCTGCCCTGAGTGTGTTGAGACCAGCTGCTTCCCCGGCCCTTGTTTCAGATCCATATGGACCTGCCACCAGCCTGATGAGGCACCAGCAGCACTAGGATGTGCTGCAGCCTTCTCCAGCATCAGAACTGCATCAGGGTCTCATTTTTCTGGTCTTGGCTGCATTGTGTGTTAAACATGGTAAGAATGGAACATTGTTTACACAGTTTACAGAATGTCCTGATTTGGAAGGAACCCACAAGGTTCATCAAGCCCAGCTCCTGGGTGAATGGCCCATACAGAATTGAATCCATGACCTTGGCATTGACAGTGCCATACTCTAATTTGTCTTCCCCTTAAGCACCTTCTAGCTGAAAGAAAAGCAGGTTTCTTCAGAAGAAGCAATTTAACTAGTGGCTTTATACAGAAACCTTGTGTTGTCCAGGCTTGGGAGGTTTGGAGTGTAGGTTGTGAAGCATGTGGGCTGTTGGCACTTCACACCAGGCGTTGTGTCCTCGGCTGTGCAGTGTCCAGCACCCTGGGACATCGTGCTGTGACCAGCAGCACAGCTAAAGCTGATATTTATATCTGCCATGGAAGGGGCACGGAGCAGTCAGGGAGCCAAAGGGAGAAATTCTGTCTGCACAGTCTGTGCCCATCTGCAAGGACTGTCATTCTGCATCAAAGGGCTGAATTTTCTCCCTTCAAGGACTTTTTCTTGTCATAGATAGGCAAGCTTGCTTTTATGTAAAAGGAGAAGACATACCAAAACAGGATATCCAGCTTTCAAATTTTAATAGTGTCACTATTAAAAAAGAAACCTAAAAAATCAGGTTAACCTCCTAACTTGTGACAGAAGAGTGATCCATCACTCTGTATACACAATTCAGTATTACTTATCCAGTGTTTGATTCTGATTTTCAATGTCTTCCTTTTAAGTGTGGATTTCCTATGTGTGACTATGGAACTGCCATTTATCATATTTTTACTCCTTCAGCTGTAGTACCTTGTGAATATGAACTGCTGCTTTTGAAATTGTTCCCTTTTTTATCATTGACTGTTCAGTGATTTATTTCTTACTAAAATTGCAGATCAGGTGTTCTGTCTTTGTACATTAGCCTTCCATGGGAAGAATGATGAAGGTGGGCAAATGACATCAGATTTAATTCTGCATATTCTCACAGTGGCTCAGTCTTTCAGCAGCACTGCTGAGTACCTGCTGGAGCAGTGCTAAGCTCTGGATGTGTAATGGGAAGCCATCAGACAGCTTGTTACAAGATGTTTGTTTGTATTCTACTCAAAGCAGCTGTAAATAAACATCTTGCAACAAGGCCATGGTTTGGTCTGTAATTCAGGAAGGAAGAGGAGGGGTTCAAGCTGTTTTCTTCAGGCTGCTTTTATGTTCCAATCTGCCTAAGGTGGTGAACTGCTGCATGTGCCTGTGAACAGACCAGAGCGTGCTCCTTGTTTCTTGTCCCTGCAGCTCCTTTCAGAAAGCCCTAGAGCCCCTCACTTTACTCTGAGGATGAGTAAGATGTCTCACTCCTTTACTTTTCGAACGAAGGTTCTCTTTTATGTGACCTGAATTGATATTAAAGGAGATTATTGAGGCCCTCCTGTTGCCAAGTCTTTGCCAAGCCTCATCTCTGTCTGCTTGCAGGGCAGAGTTATTGGCAACAAGCCCTATCAACTTCTTCCTCTTGCTGCTGGTGTAAAAGCCAAACACAATGGAAACAGATCACATTTTTCTTATCTTTTGATCGCTTTTTAGCTCACATTGGATTTCTGCTTTGCCAGCACTGAAAATCATTAGGAGCTGGTAATTCAGCCATGGTTAGTACTAAGTATAACTTATACCATAATGTTCACTCCCTTTTCTTTTCACTTACCTCCTATCCCCAGGGTAAGGAAAGTGACATTCATGAAAAAAAGAAAAGTTAGGTCAAAACTACTCAATTTTCCAGCAGAGCTAAACTTGGCTGCACAAGTCCTGAAGGACGGGTGTCTACTTTCTAGAAAACAAATGATATATTGATTTCCTATTAAAAGAAAGCACTGACAGGAACTTTCAAAACAAAAGGCTTCTTTCAGCAGAGCATTTAAATACGTGACTACTTAAATTGTGCACAGTCTTAAGAGCTCAGTTGGAAGAGCTCTTCAGTGCCTGCTTTGAATCCCTGTGCCAGCCTTGCCCTGGCCTCACCTGGGCTTTGCCCTGTGCTCAGGGGTCACCTGCCACAATGAAAACATGCATTTGGCATCCCTGAGCATACTGCTGAGATTTTGAATTTCTGAAGAGTGTCAGAGCCCACTGAGGGTTTTCTTTCCTTTCTCTCTTTATTTTTTTCCCCTTCTTCTCTCACAGTCACATACAGCATGAACTTCAAGATTCATTTCAAGTCTTCCTCCATTATGTGAGGACAGGGAAGAGGTTAAGCAAGATGCTTTCTTTTTTAAAGCCAATTTTATTTTCCATTTTTCTACTCTTGCATTGCAATTCTCATTTTCCCCAAATCCTGACCAAAAAATTCCCTGGACAACGGCAAAAAGAAGTAATGCATTTTAGATTTTTTAATTACTTTGCAGCAGCTTTTTGAGATGGATATTTTTATCTTGCTGTATGATTAGTCTGCGTGTACCTTTGCACGTGTGCAGGTACCATTGTTACTGCTGGTGTAAGTGGTGATAATTTAATTGTCCTGGAACCCAAAACAGGGGGCTTGCCCCCTCCCCCCTCCCCCCCCCCTTTTTTTTTATTATTTGCTATACTAGCTGTGTTCTCTCACAGGATTTATTCAGCTCACAGTATCACTTCCCAAGTGACTTTCCCTTCGTGTTCCACCCAGGTTGTCCCTGCTGTGGATGTCTCTCCTTGTCCTGGCCTTTCAGGAAGAGAGGCTGGTTCTTGGCAGGAGCTGTTCCTGCTTGCCCCAGAATGGAAGAATAACATGCTGAAATAGTGACTCATGGAGAAAATATCTTTCAAGTACAGGAAATGAGGAGACAAAATATCAATCTTTTCCAATCATATTTGTCAAGAGCTCTATGAAAGAGAGGGGAATGATAAACTTTCAGGTATTTCTAATTTGAAAAATACCTGTAGGACTTGCTCCAAGCAGATTGATTTTTTTTTTAGTTAAGATTCTCAGGAAGCTATAAAACACAGCAAAGTGATGGCAATAAGATCCCACCAGTTTCTTAAATAGATGAAAGGATGCTTCAAAGTCTATTTGTTTAGCCAGTCTCTCTTTTCATCTTTGTTAATTGCTGAGAAGGATGAAGTAGCATTAGTATGCACAGCTTGTGAATTATAATCTTTAAAAGCAATCTTTTTTTTTTTTTTTTAAGCATAGGTGTTAACCTTAATTCTGCTTTCCCACAGGTGCAGCACGTGTACTTGCTGACATACTTATAAATTTAGTGCCATAATAAAAAAAATGAATGGGTTTGGAAATTCTTTTATTATCTGAGAGGTCCTGTTTTCAGACATCCCTATTCTTTTTTGGTTTTTGTTTAAGTATCTTATAATAACATACATAATCTTGAAAACTGGGAATGGTGTTAGAATTCATGTGATAGTTCATTTGGAAACAATCTTAGCATTAAGTTGTTCAATTCTTGTACTACTTTTTATTCTACTATATGCAGTAATACATGAAAAATCTGGTTTTGGTAATACAATTCAACTTTTGAGTTTTACATGGATATCTAAGAGATCTTGTTTCTCATCTTCCAAGTTTACTCATGATAGTCATAATGGCTAAATCGAGACTGAGAAGAAAGCTTTATATGTATATATAAAAATATATGTGTGTGTGTTTATGTATAACAGAATGGGCTATGTCTGCATCTCAGTCTGTTACCCAACAGCATGCTATTCATTCTGTCCACATTGTTATAATGCTGCTTCTGGTATCTGAGTGAAAAATAATTTGTGAACTCAGGCTTGGTCATCTTCAGCAATTGGAATGCCATATGGCAGGTGACTAGTTTATCACTGCAGTATTTTTGAACTCAGTATCAGATAGCCAGGAAAAAAAAATGGTGTGAAATTTGCAGTTGGAAATGTGTCAGAGTTGGCTTCTTAAAAGTAGTTTGACATGTGTCTTTCCAATCTATAGAAGAAATTCTCTAGCCTGGGTACAGCTTAGAATGAGCTTGTTAGCAGCTGGTGTGTTTCAGTTTGCTTCCCCCACCAGTTTGGAAGCAGCAGGGTGGCATCAAAACAGAGAGAATCCTAAAAAGAAAATGAAATATGGAGGGGGAGAATGAACTCCACTGTCACTGCACACACAACTTTCTCCACCCCACTGAACCAAATCTGCCTGGAGCTGTAACGTTCTGCACGTGTCAAGGGCGGATCACTTTGGCTCTGGTACAAATAACATCTAAACCAGCACAACGGTGCTGGGGGGAGGATTCTGCTCTGTGGCAAGCTGGTTTTTTTGGCTTTGAGTGCCTTCTAAATTGTTTTTTTAAGTATCAGTTAACCTTTGGTACGTAGATTAGCAGATATGTGGGATTCTTCTCCAAGGCTGTAGCAGCTTTTTTCCCCCTCTGTACCTGAAGAGTCATATTATTGTGCACGGGTTTTTTCCTTTCATCTGGTGACCCCTCAAAAGCTCTTAAATAGGCCTGTTTTCACCTTCCTTTGACAGTGTCTGCCTTCCCAGGTTTTCTGCTGCATACAGAAGAGCCAGTTCATAAAGATATAGAGAGTCCAGTGACTATAAAGGAGCTCAGTCTGTCAGTTTGTCATGCTTTAAAGGATTGTGGGCACCCTGAAGGGAAGATTAGTGGAGGATTGTCCAAATTGTCAAGGTTCTGAATTCTTTTTTAGCAACCATTTTTTTTGCATCGGCTTAGGAAAGAAAAAGTCTGTTTGTGGGGGGAAGGTAGTGAACGAGCAGGAATGATGACATTCCCTCTGTTTAAGATATTGATCACAGGCAGTGCAGCCCAGTTTCTCAATTCCAGATCTAAGTATCTGGCTCAGCCCACTGAGACCTAGAGCATGAACTTTGAGCATTTTGTGCTTGCCCAGAACCTGAAATCAAGGAACCTAAATATTCAATGTATCTCCTTTCACAGGGCTGCCTGCTCCAGCTTTGATAAAAAACACTGAGTATCTCTTTGTCTTCCATTAGAGACACCTTATTTTGTACTCATGCTGTAAGTTGCTCCCTCTCTCTCTCTTAGTATTTTGAATTAATGTCTGTTCAGTTTCTGTTGCCCTCACTTGTGATGCTGAGGTGTGCCAAGGTATAAAATTCCTCTTGATTAAGCAAAGTCATAAAATGTGAAGGGAAAGGGCCAGATCTCACTGCCACACAGTACGCATATGGTCAACACCTGTACCATGAGTGCATTGCTTTTGGGACATATCATTTCATCCCATTCCCATGAATAATCTGTCCAGCACAGGCACAGTAAATCCACTGCTCCTGGACAGGCTCAGGTGCACTGTGTGGGCTGTGTGCAGTGGATGTCTGTACACTGCACACACAGCTGAGCATTCCAGCAGACCCTTATGTATGCCAGATGTCCAAAAGTCCCAACCAAATGTCACACTCAGGTTTTATTGGATCAAAATTTTCCCTTGGGAAAGCTGGCTCTGTGACAGGAAGGGGGTGAAGTATTGCTCATAGCTGTGCCCAGGAGGGGTTGATCTTTGGTGCACTTGTTTTGCAAACCTGATGCACAGATAAAGAAGAGCAAAACTGCAAATTGTTGGAGTTTGATAGGAATTAATGATTCTAAAAGAATAGATCCTAGAAAAAGTAGTTTCAGGCTGAATTGCAGGACATTTACAAAAGGTAGGTGTTTTTAAGGTCAATACTGAGAAGTCACTGCCCCAGAGTGACTGGGTTCAGCTCAAAGAGTTCATTGAGCTGACAGCTTCTGAACTTGTGCCCAGCACTGCTACTACATGTCCTATTCAAATTGCTGACTTATTTCAAGCATCATTGCTCGCTACTCTGTAGGCAACAGGAGTGTAACCCAATTTACTACTCACCATTGTAGCAAGAGGGAAGTTAGTCATGCATAAACCTGGCTTTGGCCACCTGTGCAGGCAGGAGTCTTTTTGTCTCCCTAGTCCCCTGATGGGATGGACAAGGGAGAGCTTAGCCTCCTCCTCATCACACTTCCACTGTGGTTGTGCTTGCCCTGAATAAACTGGTGTGAACCTATTCCCAGTCTGAACTGAAGGAGTTCAGGTAAAACTTAGTGTTGGTACGTGTGATGCCTGGAAGAAGTGAAAAAGTATTTGTCGTTGAAGAAACTTGGGCCAACAAGCTGAGCAGCCATGGGCTCTGCACTCAGAGCCAAGAATAAAGTTGATGAGTCTTTTATATACTTCCAGCAGCTTCTGTATTATCTCAGATGCATTTAACAGTACAGCTGTAATTTACAGTGATAAGAAAATTCAGCCAAACAACCTGTTTTGTGGTTAATCTATGCAGGCTTTATTCCTCCAGGAAGTTATCCGATGTTACTTTATGTACTTGCTGCCTGGGGGAGATGGCACCTCTGGGAATGTGTTTCTGGGTCACTGGATATTGCAAGGATGCACATGATTAGAGAGAGAACCAGCTACGTGTCTACAGTATCACTTGTTCCCAGTCTCAGCGGGTAATAAATAGTGTCACAAAGCACGGCAATAGTCGATATACCTACTAAACCATCTGCTCAGAGCTGCTCAAATGGACTTGGTTGAGCAATTATCCCCTAGGGGCTGTTGATATCTCAGACTATCTGCATATCCTTTAGATCCTTAACCTTTAGACAGGTCCACATAGCGAAGCCTTGATTTATTTTCTTTGTGTGATCTTGACCTTCTCCTGGCTGATTTAACATTACCCCTCTCAAGAACGTAGATCGTGCTACAGACGAATTTCTGTACTTCCCAACTGCTGGTTTTATGTGTGAGTTTTTGTAATCTCTCCTATTAAGCTATCAAACTCAGGCCTAATATTCCACTGAGGCTGGACAGGATTCATGCAATATAAGGACTGCACTTTGGGATAATACTTTTCCAAATATGCTCGCTTTCCTGCCTTTTCATTTCCTATGCTCTTTCCTTTTTTCTCTCAAGTCCTGAAAAGCTGTAGAGGTCATGTTCTTAGCAAATAAATTTTCTCCTTAGGAGCTTTCACTCCCTCTATTTGAAACTGAGAGAAGAAATCTTATAGACTGGAATAAGACACAAATAAGCAAAAATAAAGTGGATTTTTAAAAAAATAAATACTGCAACTTTCAGTGGGTAAATTTAGCTGGGCTGCCAGTACCCAAATGCCCTACATTTCTAATGGAAATGTGTGACACACTGCAGCTGCATTAGGTGGGCATAATGAAAAGTGGCCCGTGAGTCTGTGCTCCTGGTGCCTTCACAAAGAGGATGCTGTGGCTTGGGAGAAGCATGGCTTCATTTCCCTGCTTATCCCTACACTTCCTAGCTGAAGTGATTGCTGTGTGGGAGCTGTGTCCCACTGCTGTCAGTGCTGCTTCTGTTCTTGGGGTAAAAGAACAGTGTTTTAGTCCCTCCACTGGGTGCTTCAACTTTTCACCCAGGTAGTGAAGCAAAGGAACATTGTGCTGTCAGTAAGATGACCTGACATATCTGCATGTGCTTGCAAATAAGTCAAAACTCTTTCATGTGTATTTTAAATGAGCCCTGTGATTGATTTCTTAGGCTCTGAACTTGCTTTGTGTCTCAACTTTTGAATCACAGTAAAGGTTTGATAGTCTTTAAAAACTTATCTGTGGGCTGCTTAGAAAAACTGAATCCATCGTGACATCCATAAAGCAGTCAGGACTTTAATGGGCAATCCCTGATGCAAAATACTTTGTGCCTTTTAGCAAAGAGCTAAATATATTTTAAAAGGTATATAAAAAGAGAGGTTACAAAAGGCCTGACAGTGTGTCCTTCTGTGTTCATGAAGAAATTTCTAGTTCTGGGCCTGTGCTGCTGAAGGCAAATCTGAGGCCCTGACCTGCAGTGGAAATGTCCCAGGGCTGCATGCTCTGCTCTGGGGAGATGTTTCTAATAATATTTGCCCTGATTTTTGACTATGAAATGAAGGCTAATGATATTCTTTCCTCTACTCTTTTATCTGTGCAATAAAAGGCACAACTCACATGTTACCTGCTGAGGTCTGCCATAGTTGCAGAAGACAACAACCAGCTTCTGGAATTTTTAAAATTCAGTGTTTTCTAACTATATAGAGAGAGCTATGAATCATGAGCTGCTGTTCACTTCGGGCTTGCTCATGGAAAAGGAGATGGTTAGCACCGTAGTGGTGGCAGCTACCCCCATGGCTTGGTTCCTAGCTGCTTGTTGTGGTTTAACAAACAGTATCTCCATTCCTAGCAGGATGTTTTCTTCTCTGTTTTTCTTGCCTTTTTCTCAAGGGCACGTCTGTATGCTGGGGCAGAAAAAGATGGTATAACTCTTGCTTTGTTGCACAGAAACTTCACAGGATTACAGTCTAAGGAGAAAGTGTATTTATTATGGCATCTTTTTCATCAGTGGATGTCAAAGGAATGCACAAAGAAGGTCAACACCATTATCTCTTTTGTAGATGGAGAAACTGTCTCTGTAGTCACTGCAAACAGGGAAGCTGTCTCGCCATACAGACGTTGCCAGGAACCTGCTCTGCAGCCCATAACTGAATTTGAACTTGCATGAGAATTTATTCTTTTCAATTGCACCTTTGGAGCCCATTTGACCTTTTTAAAGGATTATTTCTCCAACAGTAAATATGAAATATTATTGCAGAGATTTCTGCATCACTTCTATTAATTACTTTTGGTCTGTATTATTTGAAATGAAGGTCGTTTAATTAAGCTGCTCAATATTTTTTATAATTGGCAGTATTTTTCTACCAGTGTCATAGTAGCCAATGATCAGAAATAGTGCTGCAGTGAGGGCTATGTGTGTCCACTCTTTATGAATAATTTTCTCTCTCAACACAGAGATTTGCTTTGAAGAAAGGTAAGGATTAATTTCTCAGGTTTATTTGAACTCTCCATGTCCAGCAGCCTCAGTGGAGAAACTTTGTGGGGCAGACAAATGATGGGAAATTGCACACCAGGCTACTCCCTGTCCATGAAGTCGTGCTGAAACATGAGGCTGATATGCTGCAAGCAGCTGGAGTGTTTTGGCTTTCTACTGGTGATTTTTACATATGACTTACTCAAAAACTGATGGCTTGTTTAGGGTTGGCTTAAGACAAAGCAGTTTAAATAAAGAGTTGGAGATGAGTAAGATTAAAAGTGTAATTTGATATAGATATGGGTGCCAGAATCAGCAATATTTAGCATTTAAAGGACAAGTTTTGGAAGGAAAATTATCTTTCCTGCTTCAGGATCCAGCCTATTCTTTGTTCCAAAGGTGGGACTCCCCTCAGTAGCTGCATGGCCTTACTTTTGCCTGGCTTACAGTTTTTCTTGTTGAAAATCTGCATTTAACTTTGGTGGAAAAAATTAGAAAACTGGAGAAACACCTTAATGTCAGGTTCTTTCTGTTCTTGTTCAGGTGTGTGTGGAGGGAAGGGAAAGAAAAATGCATGTACATGTAAAATACACACAGTAAGTGGCTCTGGTCTTAGCCTTCATAGCTTCATTTACCATCGGAAAAAGAGATCTTTGTATTTTTTCCAGCTATAGTGAGCACACCAGTATGTTGATACACCTCTTTCTGTACATAGCTGGGGAAGACACGTGTCCCCTCTCTGGATCAGTAGCCAGATTAAGGGAATCTCAAGGACAAACTCCCCTCTCCCTGTGAGGAGGAAGCAGGAGCAGGGAATAAATCCAGCAACTGACTCAGGGTTTCTGTGTTTTAGTAGGGGGTTCAAACCATGAATGATTTACACTCATTCAGTTTGAATTTCAGTCTGAATCTCAGCAATTTTTTCCGCTGCATTTCTCTCTTACACATTTAAGATAAACTATCAGTGTGCAACAGCAAGTTCTCTTCTGTCTGCTCCGAGCTCCTGAAGGAGTCACAGAGCTCATCCTTGGCCAAACATCTCTGTTACAGGCAGTGCTGTTTGTCTCTCAGGTTCCTGTTGCCTGCCTGTCTGCTGCCCCTTCGCCCCAGGGAGTGACCTGAGAGCAGCTTTGGTCTGAAGAGGGAATGTGAAGAAGCCTTAAGGAGGGCTGGGTACCCTGATGAGGAAAGTGCTGTGTTGTGTAGGAGACTGTTGCATCTGCAGGCTGGCAGCCTGTTCCAAAGGTTAGCAAGCATCTCCCACCCCTGCTCCAAGGGAGTCTGACAGATTAGATATTTCTGTCCTGGCATGGCTCTAAAATCATAATGACTTTTATTTAGCATTAATGTGGATGCCTTGAACATTTCTATGGGACTTCCACTGTCAAGTCAGCATTAAAGTGCCATTAAAGCAAAGTGTTACTGTAAGAAGCAGAACCTGCCAAACATTTCTCAGAAGAGCTCGGTGCTTTACAAGACGAGTAAGCGCTCACTCCTCTCCATTTTCATGTGAAAGTCAGTGATAAGTCTTTTTATTGATTGGACAAAACAATGGAGAAGGGACCTGTGAGAACTGTTGGCAAGACTTTTTATGACAAGTGGCAGATCACTGGATATGAATTTGCTCTTCATTGCACTGCAGTGTCCAAGATGAATCTTCACTGGTATTCTGGAGAACACGATATGATATTGCACAGGAATACAGGGCACTTCCTATATAAAATTGCCAAATAGTTCAGACTGAAATGGTGACTCCTGGCTATAAAACCACATTGCAAAACTCCTCTAGCAATATTTAAGTGAACTGTATTTGATATTTCCATGTAGCATTGACTATATCTTTATTCTAAATTCCCTTTGAAAAACAACATTAACAGTGAGGCACAAGTTGCACTGAAAGCTCAGGGGTTAGGCTCCCATGTCACTTACATGACTTCAGAAAGTTTTAGCTGAAAAGATCAAAATGACCAGAGTGCTCAGGTTTCCATAGGAATCTTCTGTACTCTGCATCACAGAACTTTATCCTGCAAAAGTAGTGTAATAAATCCTAAGATCACTTTACAGCCCTCCTCCACTCTGTGTAGACGATTTACAGCAGAAGTGGCCAAGTGATAAAGACAGGAAAAAGCAAGGAATAACATCAGTGAGATCGTGAAATTGACTGAATAAATAAATCCTGCTCTCTTTGTTTGCAATCCTCATTTTGCAAGCTTTGAGGTTTAGTGAGGCAACACTTTCCAGCCTTTCTCTGCATTGTTTTAAAATAGAACATCCTACCCCAAAACAATCCTATGGAGTATGTGACAAAAAGCACGGGCTGACAACAAACTAAAAGTGGAGTTTTAATAAGAAGTGTTTAGGTGCAAAAAATTGGGATTTGTTAGAATTATTTACTCCCAGTAAGAGATGGGAAGCAATAAGATTTCTTAATTTGAAACTGGAAATTTGAGAGGGGTAAGCTGCACAGAAACCTCTGAATGACCCGAGTGAGATGCTCTTGTAGAAGCTGAGACTGCTCTGCCCAGTTCAGACTGGGAGTCTGAACTCTGGATTTCCCTCATTCTAGCTTCTGGTTAATTTGGTTAACTGGTCTTTCTCTTTCCTGTTGGGGAAAAAGTTTAACAGGACTCTGTTATATCTGGTTGTGGGAAGGGAGTGTTTTGAAATCTTAGTTTTGTCAGACAGGAAATCCCTTTACTTCCTACCTGTAGGTGCCTGACGTGCTTGCTCTCTGCTGAACAGATAATTTGCAAGGGTTGGAATGGGAATGTCAGACAAAAGAGCCTCTCATGTTTTTGATAGCCCTGGAAACTTCATGTTTCCTAGGAAGAGTACTAAATGGGAGTTTTTCATGCCACTACAGCATTCCCAAAGAAGATTCATGATTGGATTATGTTCTTAGGCATTATAAATCAAAGCTAATGGCAGAGATAGGTTGATGGCTTGAAGTAAGTGGAAAAATAAATTGGTCAATGCAAAGGCCTAGGGCTGAGGAGACATAAATATAAAATTTACACCCCCCCCCCCCCCCCAACCCTACCCCCAAAGAAGGCGTCAGACCTCCAATTCTTAAAACATCACTTAAACAAGCAGGAAAAAAGTCAGTTAGACATGATCTTTGCTCCAGTGCTGGGAAAGTTGAAATCTGGGACAATACAAAACCTGTGTGAAGCTTTGGAAAAAGTAAAATTTCTGTGTTTCCTGAAAAATAGAGAGGTATGTAACATAAAACATTACTTTTGGAACAGCATTAGGCTTTTTCAGGAGAGACATCAGAAGACATAACCTGATGTCTGACATAATCATAATCTTTGTTAATATCAGATTAGAACGAAACATTAAAAAAAAGCTTATATTGAGTCTCATGGAGTTGGACTGTGAGAGTTGAATGCCTCTATTTGGCCTTGATTATTTTTCTTTTATCCTTTGTGCAGTGTTGGTGTGTTTTCACCCCCGGCCTGCTGCCTGTGTCCTTGTCTTCTCAACTGCCAGCTATCCTGGCTCAGTTCTCAGCTTTGTTCTCCTTTATGACTCAATCACAGACTGTAAAATCTCTGCTGAGGCCATGATTCATCACCTGAATGCACTCTCTTTAAAATAAAGTATCTTTTTGTGATAGAAAAAAGATTAAAAAATTACTTTTCAAAGTAATTCCAGAGGCATTTTCAGTCTAGATATCTTTCCTTTTCATATGTTTTTTATTTCATTTAAAGCTATATAACAGTGTTTAAAAATATAGAGAATATGTAAACCGCTAATGATTATATAAGATGCAAAATGATACTCCTAGAAGTAAATTAAAAAAAAAAAATCCAAGTGGTTGTTGGCACCAGTCTGTTTTGCTGTTCAGTGTCACACTGTTTCTGATCCCATTTATATTGACACGTGTTATAGCAACATCTCTGAGGGGAATTGAGCTATTCTGAGGTGCAATTGCCACAGGTGAGATGAGAGCTAGGATGTTGGTACAGACAGAAATGTGTTTTATTTGCCTCCTCTGTAATGGAAGGTGGGCTCACTCTGCTCCTCTGCTCTTTTGGATGCCTTTAGAAGAATCTGCTCTTTTGTTAGTGCCTGTGAATGAGAGCCTTGATGTTATTGGGAGAAACATGGTCTCCCTGCTAATAAATACAGATGGCAGAGGACAGATCCTTTGCTCCAGAACAGTTTTCTTTTGGAGAATGCTGATCTCTATGAATTAATTTCTAAACATGAATGTGAAAAAAAAAAGGTGATAACCTTTCATTTGGTAAATCCTATTATCATAAGGTTTCATTCCTGGTGGTACCCTTGGGATGGTTTTGTTCCAGCCAACTGACAAAAACTATGGCAAATAATAAGATTTTTAACATGTTTGCTCATGTGAGGTGTTCTGTGGGTTTTGTACAGTCTTGCTTTTGACCAGTGAGAAAGTCTGTTGGTAATGACCCCATGAGCATCATGAATCATTTGAGACACTTCATGAGAATGAACCTCCTGGAACACAGAAGAGAGAGGCTGGGTTTTCCAGCTCAGACAGTTCTAACCCATTCAACGTGGACCAAAGCTGGGAGCCAGCCACCTGTAACCTTTACTGTGGCACTTCCAGGGCAATTCTCTGTTAAGCGCAGAGAATAAAATAAAGCAGGCCTGCTTTACTGCTGCCTCTTTGGACAGTCATTTTCCCCACTTCCATTGTCTACATGTATTGCATGGCTCAGCTCAAAAGCACTTCCTCAAATGATGCTTCTGGTGATGCTGGATTGAAAATATCTATGTGTGTGGGAGGGAGTGGTGGTTCAAAAAGGAGCAGGGAGTACAGACACCGGTTTTTCTGATTCATAAGTTGCTTTTCTGAATATCCCAGTGGAGCTTACCCATGGGGGTGCTGTTCTCTGATTTCTTTAGCTGAGGAAGCTGCTAGTGAGTTGAATGAGGAAGGTGAGCTCAGTGTAGGAAGGAGGGGGAGAGACAGAGAGGAAATTCTGTTTGTGGAGATTGAAAGCAGTGCATACTTTCTCCTGCTCCATTATATTGCATATCTTTAGTAACTAGGGGCGTTATTGCCCTAATAATGCTTAGAGCTGCAGGTGCATCCCAGAGCTGCATTGAGTCCAGTGATCTGTGCACCCCTTTGGAAAACTTTCAGCATTTTCACAATGGCCCCTTTGGCTTTAATGGGACTTTTAATCAAATAAACTTACATAAATAGTCTAGCATTTTTGTGGGCTTTCTGTTGATTTTTTTTTTCTTTTTCTTTTTGGGAAAGCAATTTAAGGACAGTGACGTAAAGAGGTTGGAGTTTCTCTTGGAGCACTGAATCTGTGGCATGACCATGGTAAATAATTCATGTAACATGAGGAGAATCCCCAGTTCTTTTCAATTGTTCACACCCTTTGAAATCGGAATGCAGTTACTAAAACTGTCAGAAATTACTAGGTTCAGCACAAGTGTTTCACCTGCTGAGGCTGGCTCTTAAATGTTATCACTTATGAATAGACTCTAAAAGATAAGGCATGGAATTATGATAGTCTTAAAGAGGCCTAACAGTATTCTCTGTGCGTGTATATATATATGTGTGTTTGTATACAGGTATGTTCATTCTAATTCTGAGAGTTCTATGGTTTGGAAAACCATTTTGCAACATTTGGCAAATGGGTCCTTTTTCTGGCTCTTCTCTATTTCTGCGTTGACCCTTGATAAGTCTGTTATACCTCTTGACTTGCCTGTAAAAGAAGGAATGGTGGTTTTGCTTTTAATCAGGTACTTTGAGATCTAGGGTTGAAAAGCCTTTGAGGAGTTTTCCTCCTGGGATTTTAAAAACAGGTTTTTGTTAAACAAAAAACAACTGCCTTCATGAAGAACAAATGTTTCTTGTTTTTACTGTTCTTTACTCTGACACCCCAGAATAGTATCACAAATATTTTTGTTCTCGAGTAATTCTATTTGTGAGTTCTGTGTATACATTTGTGCTCACAAAACCACTGCTGGCAGGAGCAGACTGTCCTGCCTTTGCAGGGATAGCGTGACAGCAAATTGTGCTCCCTTCTGCACACCCTGACCCTGGCAGGCAGCCTGACATTTCGGAGAGGCATGTCCTGACACAGCCCTGCTGAAGTCAAGTGGAGCTGGGACCATGAACTGACTGAAAAACTGCCTGAAAATCAGGGGAACTGACACTTCTGCAAGCTTTTCATCCGGTGTGAAGCACCTGGAATCAATCTATCTTCCTTCCTCTCCTTCCTTCAGAGCCGTCAGCATTACCTGGGCTCAGGGCTGCAGCAGCAGCAGCAAGGGTGATGGGAGTCACATGGCTTGGGACAGGGGGATGCTTCCAGTTTCCCTACTATTATTAATACTATCACTGTTGAAAATCTGTTCTGATCAGCCCTAGGATTTTTTGTGGAATAAAACTAACTGTTAGCACCTGGCAGCTGTAATGGAGCCACTAGCCAGTCATCACTGTGGCACGAGCAGCCTGTTGTGATTGAGAGCATTTTCCTGATGGCCCTAAAAAGAACTGAGCTGTTGTTATCTTGTGCTTTTTCCAGGTGCAGTTCTTTAAGAATTAATCTGCCGGGAATTACAGTAGCATTAGAGGGTGGGAATTAAATTACAATATTGATTATGCATATGTATTTATACCCTGCACAAATTGAAAAGCAGCTGCAAGGCAACCTGGAGTGAACAGTTTGGCTGGGCTCTTTATAAGGCTGCTGGGTGGTTGGAATGATTGATTGCCTCGCAGTAACCTTTCTGTGTTCCAGAGAGCATACCCTGTGTACAGAGAAATCACTGTTCCCTTAGGGAGGACAGAGTTTGTAATGCAAATGTCAAATAATTTTTATATTGAAGAGGAAATAAAAGGCCACAACGATTTTTATTAGTAGTTTCTTTAATGAATTCACTGTCCTTTGAACCTAAACAATTCCAGTTTTAAACACAATCCCCCAAATTGGTATTTGATAATCTCTGTCAACTTTCTCTTCTTAAAACTGTCAGTTTTGATCCTTATTTGGTCTCTATCAAACTAAAAAATTTCCTGTGTAAGAAAAACAATCAAAAGAGGAGAATTAGATCTTTAAAAATAAATTTCTTTCATTTTTGAGCTATTTACTGACTGGAAAACATACAATGGATTTACTATTTTACTTCTGGAAAATTGCCAAGGAGACAATGAACTACAAATTATACAGATTATATATCTCACTGTATAATTAGGACAGCAAACAGTCTACTGGAAAATATTTTACAGACTACTTTATATAATGGAAAGCTCACAGCAGTCTAACAGAAACCAGCTAATATGTCTCTTAATATGAATCCTACCAGAGATTTAAATTAAGGTTTGAACACTGGTGCTTTACAGTCTATCAGTCTTTATAATGATTACACCTGTCTGCACAGTCTAATTTTGAAGCTCTATTATCGCTCAGAATTAACCTACTAGAATAACTCAGCAGAGACTTGATGTGGTTTTCTCCGTTTCCTTTTCTGTGTGAGCAGATCTTCTGGACATTGCCTTGGAACTTGTTCCTTGATTCTTTTCTGTGATTTGTGATGACCAGTTTGTCATGTATTTTGATACTTATTTTTCTGTTTTGTGATGAGGGAGGTGCCACAAGTTTTTGATTAATTGAGATACTATTTAAGGATGGCAGACAAAAATGGACTCTTTAGATTTCCATGTATTTTCCTTTGTAGCACGTGTGACACAGAATTTTTGTGGAAACATATCCCCAGTGAAATAATCAGGGATGTTCATGCAGGCCAGGCTGGATGGAGCTCTGAGCAACCTGGTCTAGCGAAAGGTGTCTCTGCCTGTGGCACAGGGTTTGGAACTGGGTGATCTTTAAGGTCCATTCCAACACAAACCATTCTGTGATTCTGCTGGTTTGTCTGAGACAAGGATCATTATCTTTGTGTGATGTTTTATTTCACTGTCCCCATACAGTGCACCAGTTTTCACTTAAATGTGTGTTCCATTACTTACTCTAGAGTTTCTGATTTTTGGTACCCTTAGCTTTTATTTTTGTCTCAGGCTTACCCAAGGAATATTGCTCTTGTTGCAAGTTTCTACTCCCTGTTAGTTGTGGGTCTAGTTACTCAATATTTTGTGAGTAGTATTGATAGAATGAATTCTGCTTTCTCCTCTCTCTTGTGAGCTGGTGGTACTGCAAATCCTTTTGAGTGTTAATGGGAACTTGACTTTGTGCAAAACCATAGCCCAGAAAAGGAACACACAAGAGATGTCATTTGTTTTCACTACTTTCTGTTTTACGGCCACATTTTGTGGCAGTATTCTGCTTGCTTTACTGGAAAAATGCAGCATGGAAAGAATGTGGACTTTAATAAAAAGGGTTAAGGAAACCCTTATGGCCATGTTTCCTGATTCTTGATAGTTACGAGACCTCTGCTTTCAACCTGTGTAGACACACTAATGCATCTTGTATTTGTCATAACACTGAGATCGCTGGACTTGTTGGCTCCAAAGGTCTAATAAAAGTCTTAATATTCACTTTAATTGTCAGGAAGGGGAAAAATGGCCCTAACAGACTGAAAAGTGGATTCTGGCTTGGTACAGCTGGCTCCAGGAAGAGGGCTCTGGATAGACCTGGTGTTCCTGGACTGTCCTCTCAGGTGAGTGCTGGCACTTTCCTGCCAGGCTGGTGGGACCAGGCTTTTCAGGCTGCCAGGAGAGGAGCAGCACCACGGGGCAGAGAGGCTGCTCCTCACCAGTGCTCTGGGGAGGGTGCCCTGGGTGGCTGCTGGGGGTTCATAAAGGGAAGAGATGGAAGTGTCTGTGGTGTGTCCTGAAGGGTGCCTCAGCTGGATCCATGATCCCAAGAACCACCTTCCTTCCCACTGAGCTTTCAAGGAATCATACAGCTCCCTCACACACTGTCTGAACTGACCCAGCTGCTGGAAAAGTGACTGCTGAAGAGTTTTGAAGCACTTTGTGACAGTCTGAGGAAAGCTGGCATCCATCCTGACCAGAGAGCCAGACCAGAGACCAGAGGGTGGGTGGTGGTACCATTTCTGACAGGGTCTTTCCAGTAAATGTTCTCTGCCCAGCCTGCTGATATCATTGGAAAGCTCTGAATGTGACACACAAAGTCAATTAAATGTAACATGTCTTTCAGAACTACTCAGAGATTAAATTCTCTTAAATAACACTGATGTTTTGGTTGTGCTACTTATAAAATCTAATGAGAACTTGGAAAGACAAGGATTAAAAGGAATTATTTGTCTATTGGCAATTCCCAAGGCTAATTTTGCTTCATAAGATGGAAATGTATATACCCAGGAAAGCTTTAATACATATCTATAGTGATGAAGTTATTAAAAATTCAGACTATTAAATCTGATGGCTGCAGTGTATTGAAGTTTTGTGGATCTTCTTTCTTTTCAAGCCCACTTGCAGGACTGCTTATACTACTGTCAGGGATCAAAAGGTAGGATGTTTCCTGGCCTTGCAGGACCCGAGATAGCCCTGCTGTGTGCACCATCATGTCCTTCCTCTGGCAGCTTCTTGCTCTGTTTTTTTTTGTCAGCTCCTAGGTGGAAGCAGGCAGCATTCCTGACAGGAATGTCACCACTCAGCATGGGGGATGAGTGGGTCTTGGAAGTGGGGCTTGTGGTTGCTGTAGGAGGCTAAAAACAAGGGAGTGAGGTTTGAAAGGCGCAACACACACGGTTCTCTGCTAAAGGCTGAAATTTGTAGCAGCTCCTTCCACACAATAAATGTGCAGTGGTGTGTGCTTAAACTGCATGGTGACCCTTAGGAAGGGACAGAGATCTACTGAATTGAACTAAATGCTGGTTACTAGTTGTGCTTCACCCTGGTTAACTGCAAAAAATCCTGAGAGAAGGGGAAAAGCATATTCTAGTGCAGAGAGAGAAGAAAAAAGACAAACATGGTTCAAGACTTGAATGAAAGTGTAGGAAGATGAATTGGAGATTATAATTAGAAAGCAAAGGAGCAGGCAGGTTTTCCAACCTCAGTGGGAAAAGATGATTGACCTGAGCAGCATGAGAAAAGAAGAGGAAATATTGCTGACAGCTAAAATGCAGAAGCTATTACTTGAGACTGACCTCTAAAGGAGAGTGGGGGAGGAATTAAAAAAAGCCCCAGACATGAAACGTGCAGTGCTCATGCGGGAGTCAGGTAAAGCAGAGAAAAATCATTTGAAGACTAGAGTACGTGAAGCAAAAATTTCTAAGGTTATTACATGTATGTTATTTCATGTTCTGTGCCAACATATATTTGTGATGTTTGTATTTCATTTCTCGTGTTTATCAGAGTTGTCAAAACACACTTTACAGTATTTGATAAAGATATTGAAGGTGCTGTCTATGGGCTCCTCCTCCCATGCTTGCTGCTTCCATTCTTTGCTCAGCAAATGTGTGCAGGATGAGAATTTGTTCAAGAAAAACTTATTGTGGTCACCAGTTACCTCATTCCTCCAAAATACATTTTATAAGCTATATAGACCAAATAATATAATATGATGTTTTCTTGGAAATATGAAATAAAGGGTCAGCTCTTCAGCCAGGATAGATGGGAATCATGTTGTAAAATCACTCTGGACAGCATATTTCTTTCCTGAAAAGATGCCTGAAGTGCCCCTGGGAACCCTCAGAGCTTTCTGTAACCTCTGCTTTAGCAGTGTGAAATGGTGTGAGTTTTCTGAAGAGTGAGCCTGAGTGGTTTAACCCACCCCACCACAGCCCTGTACACAGGGTCAGAGGCTGAGTGCACACAGCTGCACAGGAGCTGGTCTGCCAGTCCAGGGGCTTGGGGAGACACAGCTGTACCCTGATCCTGGGCTGCGTGTTTGCCATGCACACAACCCTTGCCTTTCTCTCTTACAGATTGCCCTCTGTACCTATCTTGACCATTTTCCAGCTATTTTTTTTTTTTTATTTTTCTCCCCCTTCTGATTATGAGATTTCATTGATAAATTTCTGGCCATGTACAAATTCCATATCAAAAGGCTCTTCTGAATATTACTCATTTTTGGACTTTCTCTTGTTTCATATTGCTTTTAGTCCTATTTCCTTTGCCCGTTCCTTTCCTAGTCAAGATTTCTCTTACCTGAAAATACATCTCCTATAAACAGAACTGTGCATTTAGGTGTCTAATGAGGCACTTTCCAAAAATCCTAATTATGTGTAACAGTTTTGAGTATTGTTAATGATTGCCTTCTGCTGTGGAAAATTGGCCTCCTGAAAGACCATGTGAATATGTGAGCATGTAAAATAATTACTTGTCATACTGGATTCTCTTTTTTCAGACAGTAAATTAGGTTCTAGTAATTAGGTCTTGATCACTGACATCTTGGCAATGATGTCGTTACCCCCACCTTCTCTTTTTTTTTTTTTTTTCTTTTAAAGTATGATCAAATAATTTGCATCCATGAAAATGTAGTGTAAATTTATCCCAAGCATGTGTTCATCTCGGTAACAGTCAGACTGTGGAGCACATGGACAACACAAGAGCATAATGGGCATACTTGCATCCTCAGGCCATGGTATTTGGAGGCCTAATGATGCAAGGAATCCTACTAGCTCCTTATTAGGCACCAGTATACCTTTAAAAATCTAGCTGCTATTTAGTCCTGCCTTGAGATAGGATTTTAGCCTGTCTCTTTCCCAAGATAACTCTGCATGTTTTCAATACCACAAAAGCAGTTGCCCTCTTACTTTGATGCCTCTCTGCCACCCCCACTCTCGGACTGTGCCTTATGCCCGAGTACCTTCAGCTGCAGGACAGTTTTTCCTTTTGCAGATGGATGGCCTTGACCCCCATCCAGGGTTAGTTTTCATGTGGCAGATACATCATTACAGGTGAATAATGTTGGCTGCATTTAATGTGAGCAGGGGGAAAAAAAGAAGAGTTTAATAAGGAGCACAGGACTTCCAAGCTCTGCACAGACCATCGCAGAACTGCTGGTCCAAAGGCTGCTGTGCTTCCAATATTTGAAATTATCCTAAAACTAAGCAACAAAAATGTAACACCTGGAAATTGCAATGGCTCTTTTTCCACACTGTAAGGAGAGATATTTGTGGGTAACAGGATGTGGTGCTTTTCCCTCACAGCTCTCATCTGTCTGCAGAAAATATACAGCACAATCCCTGTGGCATTCCCTGTGGCTCCAGCTCAGCAAAGTAGCTCAGTGTGTCCTGAATTTAAAGCGTGGCTCCAGAAGGGCTGCTGTATACTCAGTGTTATGCAAAGTATGTTATTACCTTGTTAGGAGGAAAAGAAAAATACTAATCTTGCAAGACTTCAGACACAAATGTATTTTCTTCATGTGCAACCTGTGTGTAACCAGCACTAGACCAAAGCCAGTTCAAACCCCTCCGTTGGAGACCTTATCTTGTGCTGATTTGTTTGTTTAGCAAAGATGCAAGATGGTCTTTTTTTTTGTTTTAAATTTTTCCCCTGATAAAAATATTTGAGTTCTGAAGTGAAACTCCAAAGTGAGCAGCTATTATTTCTTCTTTGTCAAGGACCTGTTTTCTTCTATTTGTCATTAACATTTGTCAGCTGGTAAATTATGCACAGTTTTCTTTTTGGCTCTGCTGCTTTTTAGCCAGCCATAATTATGCTAGCTGATTCCCGTGTAGACTTGTTTTCAGCTGCATTGCTTACATGCCTTTTTAATAGACTGTAATTTTTGTTAAGTAAGTTATGTCAGATTAACTACTTCCGATAAGATGCGGTATTATACTTGGGTTTTCTTTTTCTCCCAGCTGGATGCACAGAATATGTCACTGCTGACTTGCTTTCTCCTGCCTCCCTCCAGCTAAATGGCAATATGCCACAGCAGCAAAACTTCTGTTTGAGGATTCATTGGCTTTTTTTGTTGGCTAGTAATGAGGCTTTGAGGTAGCTCGCTGCTCCTGATTAGCGACAGCACGCACAAAGAAAGGAGTAGTGCAAACCAGTCATTAACTCATAGTGAAAGCCTCAGCATTTAACTTCATAAAGATGAGGAAAGACTCTGTCAAATCCTTTCCATTCAGATTTGGCTGGTTTTGGTTTTTTTTTTTTTAGGCGCCTGCCTTGGTTTTGTGGAAATAACCAGTTGGAGTGTTGATTATGCTCCTGTTCTTGCTGAGCTCCTGTTCCCTCTGTGCCCCGGTAGCGCCGCTCTGGTTTCACCCCGTTGGTGGTGACACTGTGAGGGCTGGGGCTGGCTGGAGCTGGGGATGGCCTTTGTCACTTGGCCTGTGCATGTGGAGGCCTGGAGCATCTCTGAGTGCAGAGAGGGCAGGTGCCAGGGTGGGACTGAGAGCTGCCACACACACCCTCTGCCCCGTCTCCATCTCCTGCTGGCACGGGATGCGCAGGGACCACGCAGGGCTCGCGTCTCTCAGGGCTTGGGCTGCATCCAGGGCTCGGTGCTTGTGCACTTGGCTGCAATTCCCCTTCCCCAGGCCGGCTGCCACTCCAGGCTGCAGCATCCTGGGGGGCTCTGAGTGTGCTCGCAGCTGTCGAAAGCGGCAAAGCTGTAGACCCAGGAAAGAAATCTCCTGCTATTCTCTTCTTTTGTTTTGCTGCTTGAAGAGAAAATAAAAGGCTGTGTGAATCTTCGCAGGTTGAAATAGTGAAGTTTCAGAGAACTCTCTGCAAGAGCTTCAGCACAGTTTTTCAGCCTTGCTACAGAGTTCCTTTATCTCACAGATTTCAGTTTCAGTCACGGTGTTAATAGCTTTACCAGGTTTTGTTGTTTTAATGCAGCACAGTGAATTCTATTTCTGGGGTCTCATATGAAGGACGATTAGCTGCTGGAAGCTGTTTATTTTCTTGCAGTTTCTTTAAAGAAGTAAATAAAATGTGAAAATAATGGTACAGCACATTGCAAATAATAGGTTATTTTCTGCCCTGGCTTCTTGATGGAATGGATGTCATTAGAAGGAATGTCAGAAGGAATATTAGAAGTTCTCTTAAATGTGATTTGCCACCTGCCTGATTGTTCAGGAGTGTATGCATGCTTAATTAATCTAATTAGTCAATGCATATATAAGGAGCAAATTTACAGGCCCTCTGTCATCTTAAATAAAACATTTTTGTTTTCCAAGGATAAATAATTCATTATAGAGCTGAGTGCTAGTCTGTAATCCTGGAGAACTGGCTTCTCATATAACAAAAAAACAAACAAAAACAAAGAAAAAAATTTTTTAAAATAGAATGGTGATGTTTCTTCCTTTTTCTCTTTGGCTTCTCTTCAGTCAGGGATTTCATGGAAGGCAAGAGCAACATCCACACTGGAGGAACATAAATTTCCTTCTAAAAGATAAGCAGAGAGCCTACTAGCTTGGCCTGCATGAGCACTTTTGTGTGAGAGATAGAGCCTGCTCTAGCACAGAAGCACACTGCAATGTGTGCATAATTATCCCTGAAAGTGAAATAATTAACATGCTGAAAACCATGACAGAGTTCATAGAGCTTGGGTTTTCCTGCTTCATGGTTGGCCCACTAATTCCATGATCTGAGTGTGTTGTCAAGGGGCCAAGGGCCAGCAGCTGTGTCCCCCTGGCAGGGACAGTGCTTCCCATACACAGCACACTGCAGTACAGTCAGCTGGGGAACATTTGGGTGTGTGGACAACCTCAGACTCATAAAATCACATCATCATCATCAGTTGTGGGAGAGAATATCCAAATCAGAGGAGGTCCTGAAGGTCAAAGGCAGCAAAATCTTGAAGATTTTGTTAATTGATATGTCCCAGCACTTGTCTAAGTGCCCCAAATTTGGCACAACGAGGGTGTCCATTGCCATGAGATGCTGCCATCGGCAGATGTGTGGCTAATTCTGTGAGCTGGAGCTGTTCTTTTGTGGTGATTTCTTTTGGGGCCCAGTCTGGTACTGAAGACACTCTCTGGGGATTTTCCTGATATCTGCTGGGAGGAACGGGATAGAATTTGGTGTGAAGATTGAAAGAGAATTGACCAGCTGATTATGTGTTTTGAGAGAATATTTAAAGGCATTTATTTTTCTCAGTTTTCACACACATATTGGTGAAGAATTCCTGCAAAGCAAATTAGTATGAAACTGCATCATTGATGCATTAACACCATGAAGATTGCTGTAACTCTAGCTAAAAGTGAAAAGCAATCTTTTTCCAGGTATGATGGCCCTGTCCTAGCAATCCTGTTTCATTCTTCTAAACAAACTTGTAAAAAGGAGATGATCAGAAAGGTGATTTGGTCCAGGGACTTGTTTCCTGTGCACTGGGGGGTCAGCCCCATGGACTCTCCTGTTTGTCTCAGTGTTGGTGGGTGAAAGGTGCTCCTGTGTCCTCTCTGTGCAGTGCCACGTCACCTGCCTGCCCCGCTTCTCCTGGGGAAACCTGCACTTTCCAGAACCATCTCAGCCTGTGTGAAACTGCCCATCTGCCAGGCTTGCTGCAGCTTTGGGACAGAAGTCTCCCTGTGTTTTACGAAGATGTTTTGTCAGCTCCCCTTGGTGTCTGCAGAGGTCTCAGGAATCCTGTGTCTGCATGGGCAGCAGCCTTTGGTAACATCTGTGCCGCAGAGGTGGCAGTGGGCACACTGCTGTTTCCTGCCTGGAAGCTGAGGCACGGGGGTTGGATTTCAGACCCCACGGCAGCCACTGACTGTGGTGGCGGGCTAGTGATGGGTTGACGGCTCTGAGTCAGCTCCTGGGAAGCAAGGGGCAGAGTCTGGGGATTTCAGGGGGGATTTCAGGGCGTCGGAGTGATTGCTAACCCCAAATAAATACTTGGACGAGGACATAGGGTGAATCGGGCGCTTGAGAGGCAGGACACACAGGTGCTTTTCTCTGTGCTGCCAGGAGGTGCCTCTCTCTACTTGGGATTTATGGCCCCTGAAGGAAATTGCCGTAGCTTTTTTTTTTTTTTTTTTTTTTTTCTTTTTTTTTTCCCCTTCAGAAACTGCTCGGGCTCGCTCCTTGTTTCTCTCAAAGAGCCACTTTGGTGTAATGGACCTTTTGCACAGCAGCCCAGTGGCTAGAAATCTCGGAGAGAGATGAATGTTTCTCTCCTTTCGGTCGGGAAGGTCGGAACCTCATGTTTCAGGGGTCTGTGTGTTCTCCTGAGCCAGCCCGTGGCACGAGGGCAGTGCCTGTGGATGGCTCTGTGCTGTGCCTCACAGGCATCCTCTCAGTCATACGTGGGGATGCAGTCCACCCCTTCACATGCCCTGCTTTCCTTTGGAGGGAGTGCAGGGTGCTGGGGAGCAGCAGTGAGGGAGCTGAAGGGCATTTAGCAGGTCTGGTGTGGGTCATGGGGACCTGGGAGCCCAGGAAGCTCAGCCTCTGTGCAGCCTTGGCCTGAGCGCCCTCAACTAAAGCACAGGGCTGGGCAAAGGGTGGTAATTGCTCTGCACCCTGGTCATTTGGGATTTTCCTTTGGCAGGGGGCACACTGGTCCCTGCTCCATGGCCTTTCTGTGTTTTCTCTAAAACTGCTTTATATAAGATACATTCAATGACTGGAACACCTTTGACACCCCTTTTCTAGCTCTTCATTGTTCCTCTACTCCTCAGCCAAGCCTTCAGGCCTAAAGAGAGGATTCCCAAGCTGCACATTTTATAATTTTCCAACGGCTCTGATTGTTCAGAACACCTTGAGCTTTATGATATGGAGTTTGTAGTACTTGTTGCTGATGTTTTACAGGAGAGCTGCACAGACTGAAGACCAGTGCTCATACCAGGCAGGTGGAGGTGGGAACTCCTTGAGCTGATGTTGCTGGCCAGGGTGGCATGGTGGGAATCTAAGCTCCATTTACTTATTGCTTTTTGGTTTTGTTTTGTTGAATCTCTTGGTTCAACCCAGAGCTATGATGACTGCATTGCATTGAATTCCTTGTTTTATTGCTTTGTTTTCTGGTTTTATTGTCTTTAGCATTGTATTTTAGGTCAATTTTTGGCCCTGTTCTATTTGACTATGTCATATTCCAAAAGGGAGATCTCTCCTTTACTGTTTCTGTATCCCCTGTGCTGAGTGCTTCCTCCTGCGTGTCTGATCCCATTCACTGCATTTAACCTATCAAAAATGCAAATAATGATAATTAGATGGTGAATAACGCTATTAAAGATGCAGTTCGGTGCATATTTCACTGATTGGGCCAAATCAGGAAGCTTTGCAACGTGTGCTGCCAGCTCTGTGAGTAAAACTGCTTATTACTTATCTCAGATTGTAATGCGCTATCAATTAATTACTGACAAATCTCTGGTGTCAGTTTGTGTGGGTTGTGAGGAGCGGTAAATCATTAACTTTCCGCGGCGCAGAGTTTGAATTACAATGCCAGGCGGGCAAGGTAGGATGGAAATTTGCAAGTTTGATCCGGGGGAAGGAATCTCTTTGTCTGCAGCATCCCGCTGGTGAGGCTGGGATCAGACCCCGGGCTCCTCCTCCGTGCCTGCATCCATCGGGGCTGGGGACAGGGGCTGGGACAGGGGCTGGGAACAGTGCTGTCCCTTATCTGGCACACGCAGGGCTCCTGGGGAGCCGTACCTGCAGGAGGAGCCCTGTCAGCCATGTGTCTGTCGCTCCTCGGCCCCTCCTGAATAGCAACAGATGCTCAAACCAAACAATGCCCTCCCAGACAGCAAGCTGGTGTGTGATCAGCTAACGCGGCGCCACTACAAAGCCCAAACCAAAAAACCGCACCCCAGTCATGACAATAAAGCGAGATGGAAGAGTAAAAAGTGCCTATGATTTGGCAGGCAGCTAAAATGCAGGGCAGGATGGTGCTGCTCTGAGCAGGGGCACAAATCTCACTCTCAGATCAATTCTGAACTCCGTTTGTCTCTAGGAGGCAGTGGGGACAACAACCATGCCTTAAACCATCGGCATTTTTTTTTTTATTTTTGTATCTGATGTTAAATTGTGTTGAGGGTTGTGCCAAGGTTTGATTTATGTTTTACAAGAATTGGAGGCACAAAGGGAAGAACAATCTTCTCTTTCCCAGAGCTTAAAAGGAATCCTGTCACAGAACTGGAGGGAAAAAACAACAGGTCTCATGAGTATCATTCTCTTGCATTGATTCTAAAGGATTTTTATTAATCATTCAATGCTTTGAAAGCAAGCAATGGAAATTAAATAATTAGCTTTCTTGTTCCAAGTATCAGCGTCATTTTTATGATGGGGACCTTGCTTGCTTTATTTAATTGTAGGATAACCAGTATGTGTCAGCAATCTTCCTGCTGGAACCCAAGTGAAAACAAGGCTCTGTCATTTTAGCAAAAAGAAGAGGCTGCTGAGAAGACTCCAATGGTGTCACCTCACTGTTTTGCTTTATCTCCACAGAAGCATCATGCTCTACATGCCTGTTTTAAGTTAATAATCTCAGCTCAAAATGTTCTAAGACTGTAGTAAAGGCTTTAGTGTTCGCGTGGTGTGAACCGTGTCAGTATATGAGTGAATCAAAGGGCATCGTTGGGACACCTTTTGTGGCTGATTTATCCAGCTGACCCGGAGCACTGGGCACCTGCAGTTAGAAGCAACCTGCTGGCCTCGTGTGTGGAGACTGCCCAGCACCTCACTTGGCTCATCGGGCTGGGCTGCCTGTGCTCTCAGACTCCTGCCCCAACTGAACTGGTGCAGTGCAAATCTCTCTTTCCCTCTTCAGCACTGCTTACCCTTTCTCTGCTCCCCGAATAGTGATCCCTGTGCTCCCACTGAATCTGCAGTGACTGGGTTCTTTGAAAATAGGGTCTGTCTATGGCTCTCTTTCCCTTTTACTCTTCTCCCAGCATTTTCCAAGCAGATCTTATAAGCTCGGGCAGAGTTAGAGGGTGTCTGGTGTAATCCTTGTTTGACACATCTCATGATGGATACAGGGTCTGACAACAATTCTGCTCTACCTTTAACAACATTCACACTAGGGAAAGGTCCAAAGTCAACATGTCCCATTTCAGAAGGTAAAAGATGCTCTGTTTCTGATTTCCCAAACCTAAAGCAATCTTTTATTCTCAAACTTCTGTTCTAAGTAGAAAATTATATTATATTTTTTCCCACAGATCTGTCTGCTGGGCTCATGTGCAGCTGTGTTTTGTTGCGTTTTAGCCATGCCTTTCCTAGGGATCAAAAAGAAGTCCCTCTAGTTTGAAAGAAAAAAAAAAAAAACAACTTTGGAAACCAGAAGCATCAGCTGCAGAATTACTGTCTTTATCTGTTATTTAAAGCTCATCAAGCTTCATGTGTGCAGAGGACCCTCTAGCCTGACCTGCTGCTGGAGACTTCAGTGTCTGCTGCTCTGTGTTTACCTTTGTAAGCACTTTTGGGGAATAATTTATTTTGCTGAGTTTTCCAGGCCAAACCATACTTTTGTGCCCTGTGGCATTGGAGCACTGACATACAGACACTTGCAGATTACACACCAGGGGTCGAGGACTTCAGAGCAGGAATGCTTTGACCTGAAGTAAATTTCTGTGGAGTTGAAGTAAGAATATACAATAGCTGTACGTTTCTACTGCTTCAAAAACGTTTTGTTGATGTGGGCAAACATGAATTGAGCCTCCTAATGAAATGGTCTATTACACTTTATTACCTTTGGAGGAGGACAAGCAGGGCTAAACCTTCAAATGTCTTTTCAGTTTGTGTGCAGGTATTTTCAATGTTATCTGATCTATGAATAGAAAAAGAAAAAAGGACTAATCAGGATAAGGACTGCTTAGCATATATGAAAGCTGATGTGCCTTTCAGATATGCCAGTCAAGAGGCAGTGCTTACTAAAGAGCAGCAGTGATTATTACAAAATTTGTGTATGTAAGGGATTTTTTTGTGTTTAATTGCAAGGGAGTTGTTGGTACCTGCAAAGGGAATCTTCATCCTTTTCTGCCTTTCTCTGCAATCTCATCTCCTAGGACAATCACATTTCATTGGGTAAATTCTCTGGGCGCTCTGTGGCAGGTCACACAGTGCTGGTACCACATGCCACTGTCAGCAGTGAAGGAAGGCCGGGTCTTGCTCTCAGGTGCAGCAGTGGTGGCAGTTCTCAGCTCTGGCCCTGCTGGGATGCAAACCATGATGGAGTGCCCTGCACATGGGGTGTAGTCCAGGCCCCAAAGCTTGGGAAGCCCTCTGTGTGCTGCTGAAGATTTTGTCTTGTCCTTGGACCTCTTCAAGATGAGTGTAGGGCAGAGCTGCTGCAGCCTCCTCAGATTGGGAATGGGAGATCAAACTGCTCTATCTACACAAAAGAAAGGTGGGACTACTCACAGTGAGTCCAATACTGATTCAAATAATAGAGACTTTTATTAAAATGTAACTCTATCCACTCTGGTGCTATTAACTACAATAAAAATGTTTTATTTATTCTAGCTGCAATATTTCCACTTTATGATACATCTGAGGAACTCTGATAGGTTCATTTATTTGTCATTTGAACAGTGAAATATGAAGGAAGGGTTTGAATCTATAGTGTTATTATGTGGGAGTTATTTGTGCCTTGTGTTCAATATTGCAGATCATAATGACTCTTCTTTGGTTCCAGTCTTTCATCTGGCATGAAGGTTGCTGAGCTTCGCAGTCATTTTCTGAATGAAAGAGGGGAAGGGAGGAGTGCTGGCATGTCGTGCTTAATGTGGCCTTAATAATACCTGTGCTAAGCAGATGTTAAAGAATAAACATAAATGGGTAAGTTTAGGTGCATAGGAATCTTTATTTTAGGTTCATCTGTCCCATTGTATGAGCTGGGCTTCTTGCTCAGGGACGGCTACTTTAAACAGCTGGCTCCTGGGGACCAAACCAGTGTTAAGGCAGTGAGCAAAACTGTTACTGAATTCTCTCCCAGCAGGAAAAAAAAAAAAACAACCAAACCCAAAATAAATTTGCCAGATAAATTATTCAGTGTGAATCATTCCCTTAATTCTCATAATAAATGGTTTCCTACTCTTGGTTCTATTGACTAATTACTGTGTTTAATGATTTTACTGGCTTTTGTTTTCTACGCAGTTCAATTTTGCTGGGATGAGTTAGGCTGGAAAAGTCCAAGTGAGGGAATGAAAGCTCTGTGTCTGTGCTGGTGCAGCTCCAACTGAGAGTCAGGAATTCAGCCACAGATTTTGCTGCAGTCATTCCCAGCCTAGATCATTTTTAGTAATAATAAAGCAAGAATTGAGTCCTGAGCAGTGCAGCCTCTCCTTGGGGTTCCTGTGTGGAGAAGACCATGCTCCTGTGCATTAGCTTGTACTGTTTTCTTCTGCTCTTTGATTGCCCAGCTTCGATGGGCTGCTGAAGCAGCTTAGAGCTGCAGCCCTGCTCCCTTTTTGCCTCTCTTTCAAGGCTCTGCCCAGCACGCTGCGTGTGTGCAGAGCCTCTGCTTCCAAGGGGCTCCAGGCTCACTCTCTTGCTTCCAGCCACTGGCAGAGGTTGTCCCAGGGACTACCCAAAGAGGCTGGTCTGGAGCTGAGGAGGGATGGTGGAGTGTAGCCAGAACTCTCACACATTGCACAACCACTGCCTTCCCTAACTCTTGTATGAACTTGAGTGTATGAACTTGCTGGCTTCGGTGCTCACAGCAACTCAGTTTTCTCAGCACAGGCAGGGATTAGCACATCAAGGCTAATTTAAAGTTATGAAAATCTACTTCAGAATTTATCTACAAGCGGTTGTATCAAAAGAACTTCAATTGTAGTGACTTTTCAGTATCGGAAGTCTCACCAGGATTGGCATCTGTAGTAGTCAGGATCTTGGCTATCTCCTCTGCTGTGCAGACAGAGAGCAGAGCCCTGTCCCAGAGGCTACAGCCAGGCATTTCTCTTGTGCACCGTTAGGGATCTTCAGGGAGAGATTCAACACTGAACTGGGTGCCTATACTCAGGGTAACACTGGCAAATGAGCTAGAAAAGCCTGAAAGAAACCTGAGTTCCTCGTGTGTGAGCTCAGTCTGACACTTGCACAGCTTAAGGTGATTCTACAGGAGAGATATTGCTGTTTCCTTCAGGAAGACATCAGGAGGATGGGTAGGAGAGAAGGGTGCCTATTACAACTGCATTCAGTGTTGCTTTTGTGCCTATAGATACTGTAGAGATGGATCTGTTAAAATGAACACGTGACATGACTGATAATTGTCCAGTAATGACTATTAAAAAAATAATTCCTCTTTCTTTCTAAACGCTAATAATGCTGCATAACATCACAAGGAGCAGGAAAACTCTAACTAGTATTACTGAAAGAATACTGAATTTGAAGAATTTAAAGGAATGTGAAACTGGAAGTGCAGTTTAAATAAATCTTTTCAAGTGCTCTTCTCACAAAAGTACCTTTGACTTCTGTTGCACACAGATTATTTGCATGACCTGAGGAAAAGTCTGGAGATTATTTACTATCTAGGTTACAGAGTTCTGTTTGAGTTTCCAGCAGCATGTGCCAAAATAAGGCAGATACAAAGTGAAATAGTAACAGAGATTTTCTTCTTTCACTGAATAGAAGAAGCCTTTGTAGCTTGTTACAAGTCAACTCAAGCCCACTGCCTGGAATTTGATTAGCTTTTTTTATAATTTATCATGTTCTGATTTTATGGAGCTTTGTCCTTTTATACAAACCTTCTGCAATTTGATGCTGAAATCCTCAATTCTCAAGTGTCGTGTTTCCTTTCTCCCTCTCCTTCTCTCTCTTTCAGTTTCCTCTCTAAATAGTAACATGGTGAAAGTTAATTTTTTAAATGCATAAAATTTTATACATGTTTTCTGGCCTATGGGCTGGCACTGAAGCTGGCCTTGCCTTCTGGAAGTGTTTGAGGACAGGCTCTGGATGGCAACCAACCCCTTCCTTCGTGTGGTAAGGTCAGTTTGAGTAACTGTGTCCCCACATGGTGATGGGAGTAGGAGCTGGCAGCACTGAACTCTGCTCCCATCTGAACTGAAGGCTCTGTCCTGGACACAGAGCTGAGAGTGCCTGTCCTTGGTATTTTAGGCAGCAGGAACTCTTTGGAAGACCTGAAGAGCTGTCCATGCTCCCTGGGAGTCTTGAATTCTCCATTGTTAGCAGGACTTCATTCCTGGCATAGTTTTCCATCTTCTGTGACCCAAAAAAAGCTAAATCCCAGCAGCAGTGGTGATTTGATGTCGATTTGAATGAGCCTGTTTCCTGGGTGGAGTACTGCTTAACATCAGAATGGCAGCAGGGGTGAGTGTTTCCAGTGTTTGGTGTGTATGAGGGTAAAATGAATCCAGTAATAGTTATTTAACACAAAAGGCATTGGAAAGCTCATCAGGTAGAGCAATTTCCAGCTGTTAGCAACAAGCTATTAGGAAATATCCTTGTAGTTAACTCCTAATTCGTGAGAGTTGAGGCAAATTCTAACAGAATGGGTTACTGGTTAATTATAATAATAAGCAGAACATTATTGCAAATAGTGCACTAAATCAGAACTGGTTTAAAAGCATGCTCTGGTATGTCTATAAATCTTGAAAAGAAAGAAAAGCAGGGCAACCTCATGAGAATTTTCCTAACATCTTTTTACTGTCTTCCCCTTCTTGTCTCAGGCTCTATTTGCAGTGATTCATGAAAAAAGCCCTGAAGAGCTGACATTTGGGCTTTGGTCCTTGACACTTAAGTAAAACGCTTTAAAGTGTAGTTTGGGATCTTTAGACTCCTTCCTTCCTCTCATTCCCTCAAACACTTTTGAAATAAAAAAGAAAAGGGGAAAAAAATGCTCCAGCGGATGTTGGTTTTCAGTTTTCCTTTCTTCCGAGTTAATCTGTTCTCTGGGGTGCTTGTGGCGGGCGCGGCGTTTCGCGGCGCTGCTGCCAGCCCACTCGGAGCTCGTAAACCCGGGGGGCTCGGGGCTCGGGCAAACACTGACACTTTGTTTGTTCAGCTCTTTAAGGGAAGTCACTGAACACAAGGGCGGTGAGAACAGCTCTCTTACGGAGAGGGGGAAAGCAGGAGCGAGGAGTTAACGTGGGGGAATGCACAATGAAATCGCTGCAGCTTTTCTGCTGCAGACCTGCCTACGAAACTAATAAAGATAGCTCTTCGTGCATGTGCAGGGCTTTGTCCTCAAAGATCCCTACAAGCGTTGCCTAATCCCCTTCTGAAACAGCTGTGGAAGTGACTGAAAATAATTCAAAGTCTCTGTGCTTCCTAGATGGGGAGGAAAGCCTTGGGAATCCATGAACAGAGCCTGCTGTGCTGTTTGCGTGTGGCTCTGCGATGAACGGGCAGCAGAGCCAGCAGCTCCCAGGCTCTCCTTCAGCCTTTCTCTTTGTATCTGTGCTCAGGGCCAGATCTGAGGACGTGCGCTGCACGGTGTCAGGGCGAGGAGAAGGCTGTGCTTGATGATGTATTCATGCACAGAAACCAAGATTATTGTAAATAATTAATAATAATAGACCAGACCGTGATCTTGGGTACTGTGATGTGACTCTATTACATCTCACTGACTGCAGTACATGCGTTTCCCAATTAGCATATTTTTTTTTTCACCATTAAATAACATGATATGTAACAAGGGTCAATAATGTCCTATGCTGACAAAGTGCTTTTCCAGCCCGTTTCATCTATGAGGCTGTGGGTAGTGAGTTTCAACATGTGCATACTTCAAAAACATTTGGGAGGCTGCATCTCAGCAGGAGCTCTGGGGAATAGCCCTTGATCCTAAGAGCATTAAACAAGAAATACACAAGGGGTAATTAGGTGGCAGCAGCTCAAGTTTATATTAGACATCCTGCAGCTGTATCAACCAAATTCTCTTGTCTGTGTTGGCTACTGGAGGTGTCTTTAGTTCTTCACAACCCAGCTCTTTACAGAAATCTGTCATGGTTCCTGTGGAAATGGCAAGAGCTCCAGAAGGCTGTGATGTATCCACCTTTGCCTTCTGCAGCCCAGCATGGCTCGGGCTACTGCAAGGGAGAAAGGATTTTTTAACCTATGATGACTCCAGAACTGCAATACCAAACAGCTGTACCTGGAAAGAGAGGTGTCCTGTCCGCTATGGGAGTGAATGTTCTGTTTAATATTGAATCCACCTAGGCAGAACCCAGAACCCTATTCCCACTGATCTGTTTCTACTGAGAAAACAGCTTTTTGTGGTAGAGTCAAAGAATTAGTCAGTAGAATTGAAGTCCCTGCAAAAGGTTGTGAAGCCATTCAGGGCTGAAATGACTAGTCCTAGGTGAGGCAAAAAATGAAATCTTCTTTGTCAACGTTTCCGAAACATCATTTTACATGAGATTGCTGAAAATAAAGGTAAGGGAATTCAGCAAAGTAAGGTGATCTGCTTGCATCGCATCTGCTCACATGGTTGTCTGCAGTCATTACCTTTCTATCAAAGATGTGAGTCAAATGAACCTCAAAAGAAAAATCAGAACAGAATATTCTGAATATTTTAAACCAAATTCTGCTATTTCCCCCTTTTTTTTTTCTGGTGTGGCTTTTCTTTTCCTTCTCAGAAGTTTTGATTGGTTGATTGATTGCTAAAGACAGATGAGACAAAGGTCTACATAGATTTGCCATTTATAAATGAGCAGTACAAAGGAGAAGATATGACAGAAACTAACATCTCCATCTTACAATAAACAAAACAAGCCACTATACAATGAAGAGAATGACAGGAGCATGTTGTATGTGTCAAAATGAAATAGGACATCTGTGTAGTAAAAAGTGCTGCTAAAAAAGCCTTTCAAGTGTTTAATGAGGGAAAACAGATCGTTAAAGTATGGATTTGATTGTTGGAAAGAACAATGCCTACTGCTTTTGACAATGGCTCTTGGGTTGTTTATAATCAATACATTATCACACAGCTCTTCTAGGCCCTTCTGCAGTTGTGTCACTACCTGAATCAGAAAGAAACTTAGCCTATTTATTGATTAACTGCTTTGTAGTGAAATCATCCCCTATCAAACTCCAGCATCTAGAGGTCACCAGATAAATAATCTGCCTGGCTCTGCCTGGGCCTGTGTGCTGGAGTGAAGTGAGAAAGGAGGGCCAAGTGTTTGAGTTAGCTAAACTTGGGGAGGGCACTGCCTCAAGTTCACTGTCCATAGTGCAGGTGCAGCAGCAGGGTGGTGTAGCTGGCAATGAATGCAGGTAAATAAAGTTAAGCCAGTTCCAATCTGGGCAGGAAAGTATTCACCAGCATCTCCCCAGGGAGTCTGGAAAAGAGGGCTCTGCCTGAGCTGAGCCTGAGCTGTGCAGTCCAGCTGACCCCATGATGGCCTTGCTGCCCAGTTCTGTGTCCAGCTGTCTCCAGCTGATGCTGCCTATGATGAGACCGTTTTTTCACTTTGAAGGAAATTCTTCATCCTTTTAAACACGGCCTTTTGACTGGTTTATTTTGTGGCATGGAATACATCTCTGGCTAATACCCCTCATTATGCATTTCCTTAATTATTTGGTTTCCCAGTGGCTTAGTAATCTAATATGACTCTAGGGACAAATCCTTGCCTGAGATCACAGCCTAAATATCTAATGTTCTATGGGATCCAGAGATTAGCAGAACTAAATCCTAAATCCTCTGGGGCTAGAAAATGCCAGTGAAATTGATGGGGTGTTGCCAGTATGTGGCTGAAACCACAGGGAACAGAAATCAAATAATGGTGCATCCACTCCAGCCTCTTCCGTCCCCAGGTCTTATTTGTTATCACAGGGTCACAGGGATTTGAAAATCAGAGCAAGATTTGTTAGAACATCACCTCAGGTCCCTTACAGTGGTTGGAAAGGGTCTCCTGTTGTCATACACAAAGCATTAGTACTGAGGAGGGGGAGAGGGGAAGGAAGAGGGTTTTGCTATGCTGTGTTGCTGTTCTCTCCTGTTTTCTGGCTGCTGAAACACCCATCATCTCAGGAGCTGTTACTGTTATTTGTCTGATGCTGAGTAGAGAATCACAACCAAATCGAAGGGAGGGACCCAGGTTTTGATTGAATCCCAAACCAGACAGGTCCTATTATCCTTTTTGTTTCTTATTCAAATGTGCCTGAATCATTAGAGATTTTAATTTAAGGCACTAAAAATATGCAAATTTCTGTAGAATTTCAGGCTTCTGAGACTCCAGTTTTGCAAAACCAGCTAGTAGATTTCAACATCTTATCTTACTACAATGCTACCTGCAAATCTGGTCACTGAAACATACTTTTTTTTTCTTTTTTTTTTTTTTTCTTTTTCTTTTTCTCTCCAAGAACAGTTTGAATTACAGTTTTATTATTCCAGGTCTGGAATTTATTTTGTGTATACATATGGAGTCAATTTTTTTTTATCCCATCCTATTCGATAGTCTGGGAAAAAAAAATTGTTTATGGGTTTCAAGATTTTCATCACAGTAGTTCTGAGAGTGGAACTCTGTCACCCTGCATTTATATGGAATACTTACAGACATGCACTCCACCTGTATACATGCTAATCCAGTAAAGCCCTTGCCATGACTTTTGACATTTTAACTGTACCAAGTATTGCTGGGTTTAGTGGCCACTTGGGTCCCTCCAAATCCTGGTAGTGCAGAGCTTCCTTAGGTCAGTGCAGTGTGTGTGCAGCTTTATCCCAAGTAAACGGCTTTGCATTGGAATTATCCTTACGCCAACACTATTGTTTTTGGGAGGGTAATGAGGTGCAAAAGAATGGAAAAAGATCCTCCCTCTCCCCTGTAAATGTGTAAATGTTCACAGCTCATTCTAGCAAATTTTGTGGCTGTCTTAAGATTTCCTCTTCAGGGAAAAGAGAATAAAGCATTAGGCACATCAAACAGTATTACCCTGAAGTGTTACCCTTTGCTCTTGTGATAAAGGCTTGTTGTTCCTACCTGTTTTGAGAAAATACCAGTGTTTGGTTCTTCAAACCTAGCGAGTACCAGCCGGGACATCCCTGTTTATACGGAGGAAAGTGGCTTTAACCTTTGTACAGTGGTGTTCACCCAAATTATTCAGCCTTGGGGATATTCTGCTGAGTGGCAGGATCTTGCCAAGCTGTGCATTGCTCATTTCTGCCCCATTTGTCATTGCAGTGCAAGGATGTCTCAATAAACAACATCTGGAAAGTGACTTGAGAAGTTCCTTGTTAATCATTTATTGGTTATAGGCTGAAGAGCATTTGGTAAACAGGGGCTGATGCCAATTACCTGGCAAGAATTTTGGTTTATTCGGAAGATCTGAAGGATGCTGTGATCATTAAATTCTTTCAGTCTCTGCTCTGGAAAAATATTAACCTGAGAGAGGCAGAACTGTTAAGTGAGAAATTTTAACAATTGACAAATGTATGTGGCAGCCTCTTCACACACTTGTCTGCTGAATAAAATGTTTGCACTTTTTATCATTGGTATTGAAAGCCCAGTCTGTGGAGTTGTTTGCTCAGTCTCCAGAGAACAATCAGTTCAGATCAGTTACTTCCAATCCTGATATTGTACACTGCACACTGCCTCAGAGACATTGCTGATGTCTAACCAGGGGCATGGCTAAGAATCACAAATCTGGGTAACAGCCTGCAAAGGCTGTGTTCAGTCGGTGTCAGGAGCATCCCTCTTTGGCTTCCCACAATAATGCTAATATCACATATATTGTTTTTCATAACAGTAAGACATTGCTCTATGACTCTTAAACATTTCTTAGAAAAAGCACCAGTGCAAACACATTTCCACTGTGTCATAGCAGCTGCCTCTGTGGCAGGGTGAACACCAGGTGAGCTGGAAAGCTCTTAAATAACTGTGACAAAATGGCTTTGTTTTGGGGTCTGCACTAGCCTGCTCACTGCTGGGAGCTTGGGTGTGCCTGAGCACAGACTTGCTGCAGCTGGCATGGCAACTGCCTCTATTTTTTTTTCAAAATAGAGAAAAATATTCAGAAAATATAAACAAAGTACACAACTCCCGCAGTTTTAATTTTCTGGAAGTGCAGACAGGATAGTCTGGATGGTGGTGAATTCATTCAAGCTCTCCAGATGAGCGATTTTCTTAATGTGTGATTTTTATCACAAGGAATGCTCTGTCTCCCTTGGCCTCTCAGGACTACTGTAAAACAAATAATCACTCACTGAGAGTTAATTGGTAGCTTTCACCTTTTCTTAATCTTTGACCTTTACTCTTCTAATTTATACCTGTGTATAAATTAAACATTTAGACCAACAATTCTGGTAGACTTGCTCTTGATTTACACTAAGCTCAGACAGGTCACCATTGGTTCCTGAGAGCCTTCTTTCCTAAAACTGGTCATGAGAAAAATATGATCAGCAGGGCCTGTTAGTGCATTGCTGGGCTTAACCGATTTACTGATTGCACAAAAACTGCATTAAAGAAAATAAAATATTTAAAGATTATGGATATTTTGGTGATTTTAGTGTGGTTATGAGGGCTCTGTAAGTCTTTGCTGTGGAACTGTAAGTGTACATTCAAAAATAGTACATTGATCAGTGTCTCCTAAAGATGTAATGAAGAAATGGGCTCAATAATTATTTAAATACCTTGTCAGTTCTTTCTCTTTTTAGAAATTATATTTAACATTGTGTGGATTCTCCACTGTTACAGCTGAGGTCTTCAAATTACAGAAAGAGAAAAGAGGGAGGGTGGCTAATACCAGGGGTCTAAGATAGCCAATTTAGCACGGGGTTAGTCCAGCTTAATAGCAGAGTAACACAATTAGGACTCTGCTGTCCACACTTAAGCTCTGCAGATCTCTAATTTTTCCATAATTAGAATGAAGCACAGAGCTATGTGGCTCTCTCACCTACATTATGCGAAGTCATTTTTCCCCCTCTTCTATAATTATAGTGCACAGCTTAAGAGACTGCCAAGTGCTGAGAGCAGCTTTAACTTACATGGTGGTGCTTCCCAAGGGGGTCACATGGACTTGGTTCTGAGTTGAAAGCAGGTTGTAAAGATGGGAAGGTGGTTAGGTAATCAAGCATTATTTGAAAGTTTAGAAACTGATAAATTTGCACATAGGACCTTTCTATTTCTAGAAGGGATTTTTCAAACAAACTAGGGATTTTAAGTAAAACTGTAGAGATTCTATTGGTTTCTGAACTTAGCAGCAATCCAGGAGCTGATTTGGTAGTCAGACTTTCCTAATGTAGCACTATTCTAGCTGCTTTTATTTTTATAGTTTGCTTTTGTAATCTCCCAATAAATAATTTTGCAGCGAGTCTCCAGACAACAATTTAGCCAGGCGTGCCAGATCTACTGTTATGAGGAAGAGAGTATGTTTTTAACAGTGTCAGTTAATCATCTGCCTTTTCCCTACATTTCCACCAGCCTGGGCTATTCAGATGCTGGCTGTGTCCATATTACTCTGCACAGAAACCCATGGCAGGTTTTGAGCCCAGTGCACACAATCAGTTGGTCACTCTGCCTGTCCGGTGGCCGTAGTGAGGGGGACTGTGCCTCTCTGGCCTCCAGGTGCTCAGTGTTTCTGGGATACCTGTGAAGAGGTGATGGAGAGAGCTGTGCATCCTTTGCCTCGGGTGGAGTTTGTGCTGCCTTTGCAGCCAGCTGAAACATTCTTGTCAGAGAGCACTTATGGTATTTCCTTTCAGGAGCAGCTTGTTTGCCTTTGGAAAGGCCCAAAAGGCACCAAAAGGCACTTATTTTCAAAGCATTCCTAGGGAAAGATATAACAATTCTGTGTTTTCTTCCTTACTCAAGTCAATCTTCATCCCACAAAAACAAACAGATTGCCTGATGAGTTGCCTGCACTCAGCATTTGGCAAAGCTTGATCAGTTTGCCAAATGCTGGTACCTCTTTTCATGGATGACCTGGCAGGGGAGAGGGGTTTTCAGTTATTTCAGACGATTAGATCACATTATCCATTGTAGTTAATGAGCATTTGTAGTAAATCACAAGATTTTCCCTAGGAAATGGAGATTGTATTTTGATGGTTTTGACTAAAGTATTGGCTGCTTATAATAAAGTTTTAATCTACCTGACTGAGGTTTGAAGTGCACTTCTCAGAGTGAGAGACCACCCTCAAAAGGAGGGGAGTTTCTGTGTGCACAGTGAGTCCTTGCTGTCTGGCTGCAGCCCTGGCAGAGGACACCTCTCCAAGGGACACCACTGCTCACCAGTGGGTGGAAAGCTTTGGCTTTGGATCCTGGTTGATTCTTCCAGCTGAGGGGGAAATGTTCAGCAGGGTAATATTCTCTTCTGTTCTCAGTGCAAATACTGAGTGAAGGAAGAAGTGAAGTGTAGGTGTGGGATTTTTAGTAGAAAACTGGCAGAGGGGAGGCTTGCAGTGTCAGGCTCCACAGGGCATCGCCTCCTTGGCAGGCCCTGCCTGGGGCAGGCAGGAGTTGCTGGTGTGCTGCAGTCAGGCTGTGTCTGAGCAAAAGCAGCTCAGTCATTCAGGAGAATCTTGCCCTGATGTGAGGTGAGAGCAGAGCAGGGTAAGGTTTGACAGAGCTGTGTGCTTGGGGGTGCCTCCTGTTTCTGGCTGCAGACAAAATAGATGAGGAGGCTTCTTGTGTGTGTCTTTATTTGTAAGTCATCACGCAAGAAAGAAGCATGTGTGTGTACAGAAAGCTTTCTCAAGTCTCTGGAAGGCACTTTTACAATGAAAAATCTTCAAGTGAGGTGAAACTAAACAAGATATGTGTCTGTGACAGTGACCAAGCTATCTCCCAGCCAGAGTGAGGCTGCTGATTGAGATTTCACAGGTCTGTGTGGTTTGCAACAGCTGCAAAATCGCTTTATGCAGGCAGTGGGTGTTCCCTGCTAGAATTCAAGCCCCTTTCTTGCTGTATTACCTACTACAGCGACCTGTACAGTTGAGGCACTGAGTGATGTATTGATAATCGAGGCTAAAGATCGTTATTGCCAGGCTGCAAACAGAAACCCCAATGTCCTGGATGTAGCACATCCTCTGAGCCTGCTCCAGCTGCACCAGCTTCCCCAGGACCAAAGTCAGATCAATAAAATACCTGCCTTGATTCTGGCACTTCAAAGTGTTTTTCTGTTTCCTCACTCAGGTTCTCCAGGCATGATATCCTTCTGCCTCTACCAGAAAAAGGAAGAATTATATCCTCTGTAACTGTTATGTTTTCTCCAGAGTTCATGGGGACTGTAGTAAATTGGAACAATTAAGAATCTGTCCAAAAACTTAATGTGTAACCAAGCAGTGGTGGTCATTTAGTCATCTCAGAGAGCATAAACCTTCCTGGTATCATCATATTTGGGGTAACTTCAGCATCTACAAAGTTTGCGATTCTGGAAATGGCTGAAGCCCTGCTGCATCAGGGAGAGGGGGATACCAAAGTCTTTATCTCTTACTTTTGAGTACAAGGCACAGTCCCACAAAACCAAATGTGTTTCATCCCCTGTGGGCCTAAACTTACCAGTAGCTCTGAAGATTTACAGGGTCTGATCCTGCTGCCACTGTCACTGGCGGTGGTGCTGATGAAGGAAGGGATGTGAAGTCTCATTCTGTTCAGTTTCAGAGTCCTCCACAGGCTGTAGGCTGGTGGGGAGCAGCCCACAGGCACAGCTTGTGCTTCAGATAAACTGGTCTCAACCCAAAGTAACTCCCCTGAGCTGAAGCCAGGGGTGTTGTGGCAAATTCCCATGGGAAGAGCTGAGAGCAGTCTTTTTAACAAGCAGGAATCTAAAGAGAAGTAAACTTTACTTTTGCACTTCTTTACAGTAACATAAGCCATCAGATAGAAAAGTGACAGTTTCTCCATTATTCCTGGGTAAATGTACTGGTCTGTCAGGGTTATTATGTTGGAAAATAATATCCAGCAGTGCTTTCCTATAAAGGAGTCAGTGATCAGAGTAAATGCAAGGAGTGCATCAGGCTCTAAGCACAGTGCTGAGTTTAACCAATGTAGGCAGGTCCTGGAGGTGTGAAATTGAAAAAGTCACGAATGCTTCCTGCCTTATTCTTTCTGGACAGGTTTCTTGTACTTATTTAAAGGCCAGGAGTCCCAAAGGACAGTGTTACCACCTTCATTACTTTCTCTCTAATGAGATTTTTCAGATTTGTGGCAAAGCCACATCCCATGGCACAAATGAGATACCAGCATTTGCTGCATTGCTCAATGTGCCTGCCAGGGAAGGGGCAGCTGTAACTCTTGCCAGTCTGTATTTCCTCATCTCTAGTGCATGTAAACTTTGCATGTAAACTGGGAAAAAACCAGCCTTGCAAACCTATCAGTCAGGCCTTGGGGAGAGGGAAGTTTGCTCAGAACTATGTTTCTTATCAGGCTGAGGAGTAGACTGGGCACCCTTTGCTTGCAAACAAAAATCATTAAAAAGTAAGGAACCCTACTCTCTTCAGTCAGTACTTATGTCAGACTGCGCTCAAGGGCTTTAGTTCACTATTACTTAATCTCCCAAGCATTTATATATTATTGTACCTCACTTACAACATCATACGGTACAATTTCATACACCTGCAGCCTTTGGTACCACTATTTTTACTTTGAAAAAAAAATTAGCATGCGAGTCAAGTGAAGCCAACCTGAGCTTACTTCTGTGAAGAACAATAAAATTATGTGGTCGTGGTGACCATTTAATATTTTTGGAAGTCTTTAGCACAGGATAGAATGGCAACCTGAAATACTAGAGCCAGGAAAAACATAAATTTGATAAGCCAAATTTCTTTTTCCTGTCAGAGATGTGTTTTTAGCAATCAACAGTGACTTGTACAAAACCAGACTGTGTCATTTATATATAAAATCTATTTTATATTTTTGCAATTTTACATGGCAGATTTTCCTGTGAAATATCCAGATGGATGGTGGTTTATTTTCCTTGTGACTCCCTGTATCTCAAGTGTGCATGCCTCTCACACTAGGAAATGTTGCTGCATTAATAAACCCATAATGAGTTTTATCTCCTGACATTTTTCTGGGCAACAGGACTCAGTCTTGTTGTTTTCCAAGATACTCTTCACTACTGTCACCTGCACCACCCTTCTGATGAAAATGTGAGAAATCACATTGCCTGAGAGCTCAGTTACGGGGCTGTTGAAGGCAGCACTTCTCTCACATGGTCTACGTGAGCACTGCAAAAGAAATATGCCAGTCCAAAAACCCTGAATAAACCTGGCCTGTCAAGCAGACAAACCACAAAAGTGTGAGGGGAGTAGAGTAAAATAATTAGTAAGTGAAAATCCTGAAGGCAGTATGATGAACAATTTGTCTTTTCTTGTGCGTGTGAGACATGAGGTGGGCTGATGCAGATTTTGGATGGAGCACTGCCACTGTGCTTCCTGGGGTCTTGCAGAGGTGATCTGGGGAACGAAGGGTAGTGTTGCACCCCACAAATTGGAAGTGTGAGCAAAGCTGGTTGTCCCTCCGTTCCTCATCCTCTTCAGAAGTTAATTGCTTCATCACAGGTTCCTGCTGCCCTCCAGCTTCCCTCACTGGCTCAAGGGTTGGCACCTCTGCCCCCTGCTCCCACTGGGTGGATCCCTGGAGGACCTGAGAGCTTCTGGGGCTGTGCCTGTGTGGCCTGGGAGCCCTGAACCAGATTCCTCTGGGCTCCTCAGATCCTGCTCTGGCTTGGAGCTGCTGTTGGTGCACAGGGACGCAGTTAGCAGTGACTGCTTAATTGGTGCTGTAAATGCACGAGTAAGTCTTTTAGTGTCCATGAAATCAAGGCAAATGCCACAAGAGGAGCATTTGTTTTTAATAGCCACTTGGCTGGCGAGATGTCTTGCATTGATCCTGAGCTGTTGGACTGCCAGACCTTTATTCCAACACCCTTGTCAGTAATGAACTGGTGGTGAGGAGTGGTTGGAGGGCTGAAAAGACTGCAGCTCTCTAATATTTATCTTACCACAGAGAGAAAGGATGGCTCCAGCACTCATAAATATAGGAAAAGTATGATCTGAACACAAGGTCCTGCTGCTTGAAAGGCTGCTCTCTGAGACTTCACCTCTGCTCACTCTGGCAAGGTCCTGGTAGAGGAATCTTGCAGGGTGTCCCACTGTACTCCTCTGAGCTGAGCAGGGAATCTTTCACAAGAAAGATGAAATGACTGAAAGAAGAGCAGATAATTGCTATTTGTCTCTCTGAGCTTTTGTGGGCAGATATTGAATAGAAAATGGTTCATATAATTGTATTTTTGGGAGCCTAGTTGCAGGCAAAGATTTATAGGAGTTTTTTTTTCCCTGCAAAACCCCTGCTCTTTTCTATTTAAAAAAAAGGGACTATCACCAAGTGTCACCCTGAAGAATTGGACCCACTACAGTATTTTGTTACATATCAGAAAACGAAGTGCAAGGCTGGTACACTATTAAGCAACAGCAGCGGAGCTGCCACTCTCAACCTCATTATTCAAGCCTCTCTTTAGTTCAATTATACACCTCTACAGCTAAGGAAGATAGATGAAGGTCATTTGGGAGCTGTAAACCACAACGCATTGAATGCAGAACTATGTTCTTAAGCTGATTTACACCTTGTTCTCCAGTGTTGTACAGCATGGGGCTTCGATTGAAATGCAGAGGCAGTGATTGAAAAGCCTTTTTCCTCTTCCTAGCTCCAGATCCACTGCCTGTAATTATTACCTTGATTAGATGGTGAGAGACAATGGCTTCTGCTTCCATACCTGGGTGGTGACAAACCCCAAAATCTTGGCACTTGGGCAAAGGACCCACCAGGGATGCACAATGATGTTAACATCTGCAGTAAGTTAATTCTGGGTCGTGTATATTGGTCCAACAAGGAAGAAAACCAGTAATTGAGGGAAGCAATTTGCCTTTCCAGGAGAGACAAAGAACTGCCATCTTGTACTGATTTACCTCCCATACATCTCAGCATGAGGAATGGCAAGCACATTGAAGAAAGTTAATTAAACACTGCAAATGCACACAAAAAAGAGAACCCTTTCATGCTGATGACAAAGGATTGTAGGCGTCACTCACAGGAAACAGAGACATTTTAAAAATAACACAGTCTGAGGTGTGCTGTACAAACCTATCTGGGACTACATCCTGCAGCAGTGGATCTGTGGGTGCTGATGCTGTCAAACATCGGGTTCCTCAGTAAGGCCTCAGGGGGAGACCAGTTTGGGTTCTGTGGCACTTTGGTAAAAAAGAACTTTGGTTAAAAATGTAAATCAGTCTGACTGTCCCCAAACATTGTTCCAGAACTTGCAATGCAAGCACCTTGCTTTGTACACTAAGGTTAAATTGCACATTAGCACTTTCACCCATCAGTGGAAGCAGATGCCAGCTCTGAGGAGTAGATCTAACTAAATATCACCTGCAGTTCCAGGGCTGTCTTGGGAAATATTCTGTCAGTCTAAGCTAACTGAAGAGGGGAAGATAGGCAATAAAACCAAAATGATTTGAATTCTTGTCTGAAATGTGGTTTGCTGAACATCCTGCATCGCTAACAGCTCATCTTTATTTAGAAATAAATTCTGACAATACTCATGCTTTTGTCCATTTAACAGAGAGAAAAGGAATAAGCACAGAGCCACAAGTAGTTTTGACAGAGAAATAAAGACTGTTTTAGCAATACTGTATTTTTATCAGGACTCATGGACCAGATTTTGCTATATTAACATTTCCCCTCTTTTCATAGTAAGGTAGAAGGTTAAGCACCATGAATGTATATTTATTTATGATATTTCAGATTTTGTTTCAGCTGGAATTTTTTTTGGATATTTTTATTTACTGAAAATAACCACAGGAGACTTTTAAACATTAATATTGTATGAAAAGGTTTTTGCTCTTAAATATTTAAAATTTAAATCATATTTATAAATACATGATTAATTTTTAGAACTACTTTCAAGTTAAAATCATACTATGATTTCAATATTGTGGCTCTGTAAAAAGCTAATTCTGTCCACAGATGTGATGTGATACCCACTCATTTCATAGTACCTTCACCTGAAGGCCAGCATTTCTTCTGTGTTGTTTGCCTCAGTTTTTATTATTTGCAGTACCTGATTTAAGAAAAGAGTTTTCTGTCCGTGTGCATGTCAGGTTCTCCCTGCTGAGTTTGGCCCAGGAACAAAAATGCATCTCCTGCTTCTAGAATGGCCCCATACATCGTTAGCTCTAATTGTACATGAAGCCACTCCTGCCCTCGTTAAAAATCAATGAGAGCACCAAAAGGGCCTGAGGTTGTTGAAAATTGGGATTTCTAAGAGTTCATTAGGGATAAATGTAATGATAACACATCCAAAGACAATAAAATTGTAATTATATATAAACTGCTACTAACTTAATTATAGATATCCCACACAAAAATCTGGAATCCCCTTTTCTCACAGGAGAAATCCTGCTTTAGTCGATAAGGCTGTGGTGTAAAAACAAAATGGGACTTGGCTGGGGTGCACATGACTGCAATTTGCAGCCGTTATCTGAGATTCTGCATTGATTCTTTCCTGCACTGAAGATTTGTGCTGCACTGTTTATAATCTTGCATCTTCCATTAAATGTCTTTTTAAAGGGGAAAACAAGTCTCAGAACTAGTCCCTGACTTCAAAATACTTTTGCTATGGAGATACTGGACATGCTGGATGTGCTTCTCAGCAATCATTACAAATGTAATGACCTGCAATTGTTAAAATGAAACTTCTTTAGTATTAATCCAAAACTTTTGACATAAACATTTAATAAAAACTTTGGGCAGAAATTCCCTCATATAAATCAAAGGTTGTTCCTTTGATTTGTAAGTTTTTGTTCGTTTTTTCCCCCACACAAATAACAATTTAGTTGCTGTCTTATTTTTCCCCCTTGGTTGTACTGATGCAATTCTTTGCAGTGCTGCCTGGTAAATCAGATTAGGGAACGATCTGGATTAAAAAATCACATCAAAAGAGCTCCAAAAGCAGTGGTATGGCAGCTGGGGAATAGTTGGGAATGGCTGGGGAAGGATGAGCAGGAAAGCTCCTTATGCCAGTACAGATGCTGACATCTTTTAACCTCAAACTGAGTATCAGCTGACCCAATGCCAGACCAGGTAGTGGCATTGCACTCTGGTTGTGAGGGTGGGAACTACCCACACATTGCAGGCTGATAATGATTGATTTTCTTTCAGTCTTCTCCCCCCATGATTAATTAGTAATTGTACTCATGAGGCAAAATTAATAACTTTGAATAATCCCAGCTTTCTAATTTTTTTCCTCCTTCTGGCAGTAAATTTTGAATCTGGCATTCCAGCTGAAATGCTTTTCTGAGGCTGTACTGGCATCCTGCACATTCTCTTGGAAAGGGTAAGGCATGGCTGTGCTCCAAAAATAGGGGAGCAGGGAGGAAGAGATGTAATCACTCCGGGATGCATGTTCTGTACCCTGTGTGCAGAAAGTCCCTGCAGAGAGCACTTCAGGGTCCATTTTATCTGCAGGAATTGGCTCATATTCCAGATTCTTTCTTCAGAGGAACTTTGGACACCTGGAGATGTTGCTCTGCCTCAGATGCTGTCAGGTAAAATGACAGGCCTTAATTTCAGGGGTTGAAAATGCAAGATATCGTTGAAATTTCCACCTTTTCTTCAAGCCAGGGATAGACTAAACCTTTTCCATCTAATCTTTCATTCACTCCCCCACCTTTTTTTCTTTTCACACATGAAACCCAGCAATGTCAGCTCCAGAAATTACTATCTTCTTGTAGAGAGGGCACTGAGTGCATTGCAGAAGTGGCAAGCAATGGTTTCAAGAAACCATGCTGGTTCCCACAGCAGCACATGTGGATCACTGCAGTGCTTGCTCCTTCCTTCTGCACCTTTCTTACAAGTGCAGTGTGGACAGGACAAATTGTGTGTCCTGCCTCCTGCTCTTTTTCCTCCTGTAAAAATCCTGTAAAAATTCCAGTTGAGAAGAGACCAAAGACTGAAATCACCCTGCTGGTTTACTGGAACATGTGGCAGACATGAGATCTCTCTCCACTTGTACATTTGGACCTTGGAAAGACTGTCCTTGCCAAGATTGGGGTATCCACCAGCTCTTAGCTGGAACCTTCTGAGCAGAGGATATGGCAGGCTCAGCTCATTCCAAGAAGTATTGGAAATAACAATCTCCTGCATGTGTCTAAGTGCTTAAACAGAATACTTAGGGGTTTATTTCAGTTTTTTTCATGCAATAATCTTCTTCAGCAGCAACATCTGATAGCTTTACAAAAAATCATAATGAAGTACTTGAGCAGATTATCCAGGCAAGCTCTCAATTAGCTGAGACATCTTGACCTATGAATCTGAATAAAAGGTGCTGAGCTTATTGTTGTGACCTTTCTAACAAGCATGAAACTGCTGTGGGTAGAGGAGTCCCCGAAATAGCCCTAACGTGGGGCAGTAATTCTGAAAGAAGGTTACACCTACTCTGTTTTCCTTTTTGCTCTCTCTATGCTGCAAGAGGGTTTATGAGCTTTGGTTAATGATCCCAGCTGTTCCCAAGGAACTCTGATGCAGATAGGCTTGGACTGAGAACTGTAACATAAACAAGGAGTAGCTCTGTGTGTCTGTATCTTTTCCCAATCAAGGTTACTGTAAGGCATTGTGTGGGTACATACTGTGTACATCATTGAAATGCAGAGCTTTGTAGGCACTAAACAATCAGTGATGATATATCATATCAGGGAGATATATTATTAAGCAAAGACATCACTGTAAACTTTGTCTGTAATCAAAAGTACTAGAAGTCAAGCTGAGGAACCTGCCTTTCTTAGTCTTCTTGGGTCTTATGCAAGCAATTTACATGCTCTACATCATTTAGTACTCTATTTTTTTTTTTGAAGGTGTTGAGCTGTTCCTTCCAGAGCCTCATTCTGCTCTCAAACAGCTACTCTGTCCCGGTAAGGGTCTGTTAATTTGAATATGTGGACCTCCTTCCATGCCCCTCCACCCAAAACTGCCTACTCTGATCAGAGTTCCTGCTGCTGCCTGGTGTTTTAATGTGAGATGGATTTAGACTCATACATTCCTGGTTTTTGGATTCTTATTGTCTTGGTCAGAGCCAGCTATCTTAGAAATCACAGACTTCTGTGACCCAGATTGATTATTATCCTTATGTGCAGCCAGAACCAGGGCTGGTTTTCCATGTGTCCTGGCCCCAGTTCCTGATGCACCAACCACGAGGTTTGAGCCTCAAAAGGTGTGATTCTACCCCATGAGGGCCCTGATAACAGCACCCTGCCCCATCCTGCCTGTCCTCTAACACCAGGAGCTGCAGCATCTCCTCCTGTGCAGAGCCAGTCTGTGGGAGGGAATAGAACTTTCTGAGTGTGTCAATCACTGCTCTCCTATGAGACACGAGATCTTTGAGTCCTGCAAGTCCTCTGACTACTCAGCTGCTGTGTAAACTGCAGATGGCAGTGATACCACCTCTCCTCTGATTATGCTTTTTAAAAAAACAGAGGCACTACAGATACTTTTTGCAAGGTCATCATTCCTTAGACCCGCTCTGAATTTGGCAAATGGAAGGGGCACCTTCCAAAGGACTGGCATGCTGTGTCTGCCTTCAGATCTTCATCCATGTTCAGGTTGGGTCAGTTTTGAATAAATGCAGAAGTAAAATGCAGAGAGAGATATCACTTGCAGGTGAAATTAAAAAAAAAAAAAAATTGCTACATTTACCTGCTCCTGTGCTGAAGGGTTTGTTGAAATATTTAGAAAAATGCAGGTGGAAGGGACCTCCAGAGCTCATCTAGCCCAATCTCCTGACCAAGGCAGGACTGTCAGAAGGTCCTGAGGCTAAGTGCATATAACCCACAGATCACAGAACCAGTTTCCACAGTCTTTGCTGGACCTTTTCCAAGCCCAGCTGTCAGGACCATCCTGTTAACTGTGTACAAACAAATGGGTGGAGTGGGGAATTCACAGTTCTGGAGGATGAGCTTTATAAAAAACAGGAAAGGAAAAGTCCTGACTGAGTTGTGTGGGAACACAGAATTGCAGCAGCATATAGGCTGGATGCTTTCAATACAGTCATAGGTTTGAAGCCAGAGGGGACCATTAAAATTGCCTGTTCTGACCTTCTTCATGGTGATATGACTATTCAGGGCCACTGAAGAGTCCTAATGCTGGAATAAGAGCCTGCTTAGCACTACTTTTCCATTACAATTTCTAACTATTATAACATTTTTCTGAGTTATTCTCTAACCCCTAAATTACTCTTTTTCATATAAGGCTGTCTGTCAATCTGTTCTTTACTCCTTTGACAGCTCGTCCCCACCTTCCAGTGTCTTGGGTGCCTTTTTTTCTGCTGTCAAACTCAGGCTAATTCATTTTCAGTTCCCTTAAGAGACCTGTCTGAGCACTGAAAGATCTGGACTCTCACTATTTCATTAGCCCTCATTATTTTTCAGTTAATGGTTAGCTGGCAGCATTGGTTTTGATTTTTTTAGTAATAGGAATGAAGCAGGTTTGTATTTTATAGTCCTTTCTCGTAAGTCTTTGGGAGAAAAATATATCTGTCTACAAAGATATTACAGCCTCCCTGAATGCACACTTTATTGTTATTTGCATCACTTTCTGTTATTCACAATTTTAGTGGGGAAAGTACGTGAAGTTGGAGTGCATGCAGCTGTGCAGGATGCTGGCAAACCCTGCCACAGATGCTCCCTTCCCTTCTTTGTGACAGGACCGTCATTTTCTCAAGGCACTGAAAGGGAACCTGCTGGCAGAGACAGCAGAGAAACAGCACTTGGTTTTCTCATAATGCTGCATGTTTTCTGAGACTTTAAAGATACAGAAAGCTTTTAGGGGTACCATGATTAATTTTGCTACTCTGGAAGAAAGCACAGAGAGTTATCGACTTCAAAGTGTCATTGTTCAAGCCGGCTTTGCAGCCAGCCGGCGCTGAGCCGCGGTTTTCCAATAGGCAAGTGGGAGTAGCTGCCTCCCTGATTACCCTCCACTGATGTTATTAATTAATCAAGCACAAGCTCATTACAATGACTGAAGAATGACTCATGAACAATCATACCGGCTTTTTTTTTTTTTAAATTTTATTCAGTGGAGGAGAGATGAGAGAAATATAAAACATAACAGTAGCATTTGACAATGTTTTCCCAAAGACAGCAGGTTCACAGGGAAAGAAAGACTGGAAATATTCGGGTCATTAGCCTGAAGTTTTCTAAAGGAATAGGGGTGTTAGATTCCCATGTTTCCTCAGTGACTTTGGTAATCTCAGCTCAAGCAAAATCTATCAGAAAATTAGCTAAGTATATCTAAATTCAGAAGAGGTTTAATCATCCCGTTGAATTTACCTGCATAAAATTGCGGATGCAGGGTGACTTGCAATTGCTGATCCAGTGAGAAACAGAACTTTGGAGTCTGGGATTTGATGAGCACCAGTAATAGCCCTTGCCTTGAGCAGCAATTGTGTGTGAGCAACCCCTCTCAGATCAAGGTGCTTGTCACTTGTGATCAATTTAGCAATAATCTGAGTGGTTATCTGTAAAAAAACCATATTTTATTCTTCCAGCCTGGTGAATCTCAGAATTGATATGAATTATCCATTTTTCATTTCTTCTCTTATTATTTATTCTCTACCATGGACAAACCATCTCTGTAACTGAGTTTACATGGAATGTAAAACCTTTGCAATTAACATTAGTTATAATCATGTTTCAGCTCTGATGGGGGAAATGACAACAAATTTATACTTAGCAGAGAAAGGAGGAGATGGAGAAAGGATTATGAGTAGTAGTGTTTGGTAATGAGGTTAGTGACATAAAAGAGTTATCCAGAGTTAGCAGCAGGAGCAGCATTTGCTTTCCTGTTTTTCCCAGAAATGGTTCTACTAATAAAACAAGCACAGATGTGGAATGGTTTTATAGCTCACCCTTAAGTATCCTCGTGCAGTGTCTGAAACCTAATCATTACAATGTTTTGCATGAAAGCCAGAAAGTGAGCAAGTCATTATGTTGCTACGTGTTGACATGGTTCCTTGGTGTCTTCCTCCTGAAATAAATACAGCCTCTCTGTAGATTTGCTATAATTGGATTCTACTGCACTGTAATATGTAAATTACAAACTTCAATTAGCAGTGTATAAAAATAGAAAGTCATGGAAATGTCTTAGGGAAAAGAGCAACTACGAATATTTAGGATACCCAAAATGCGTACTATTTTGTTACAGTTGTTGTCATTACCCTGAATCTTTAGGCTGTTTTGTTTGGTTTCTACTTTTAGTTTTGCACTTCTTGTTTGGTTCAGCTGTGGCAGTGAGCTATATTTTACCTGTGTGGTGGTGCCATACAGCTGGCTGGAGGTATGTTGGCTCTTTAGTCTGTCTGTGGTACTTTGATAGCTTTAAAAAATAGGTAAAAAGATGTTTTAATTTGTGGTGTTTTCAATTGCTGTTAGGACACTGTTATAATCTGAGTGTTTAGCTTGCCTGTTATTGTTCCTGAACTTTCTGTGGGCAGTGACTTTAGCAATATGTGAGTCTGGCTTTTTAGAGTGTGAGAGTGAGGACGGCTCACGCAGCACCTCCTGAAAGGGGTGTTGGTACAGAGAGACACATCCCCCCACAGGACACTCAATGCTTACATTTCTGAGAGGTGACACTCCCCAGGTGGGGTCCCCCAGCAGGGAAGACATGGTCACACGACAAGGGTGGGGGGGAATTTGGAGGCAGGTTTTCCTGGAGATGACATTTCATAGCCCAGATGCGCTGGGTTTCACCACGGCGCGGTGCCTGGCACTCACTGCTGTGCTAGGGGAGAGGCTGGTGTCTTACAGACCTTAGCAGGGAGCAGATGGGAACAAAACCTGCAGCAGCTGTACTGGATCAAGTGATGGAGCCTCATGCACAAGGCATGAGATTGGACTTGCTGATGTAATTTGTCAAGTACAGTTGTTTAGAGGCAGCCAGCAGGAAAATGGAAGAGGGGTGAGTTCATCAGCGCCAGCTGAGTTAATAGAACAAAAGAAGCATTCTTTGCTCCTTTCTTATTTTATCAGTGAAGCTCACTTGCTTTGATTCCTTAAATAAGGACAACCAAGCTGAAATTCCATTTCCATCTTTTGCACCAGGCTCAACTCTCTTTGCTTTCCTCAGACCTTTCTGTTCCAAACTTCTCTTCCTGAAACCAGCTACCTGTAGAGAGGTATTCCATCTACATTGCACTGACACTGCATCAGCATGTAGGATTCAAACAAATGGGCTGGGAGCTCGTGTCTTAAGATGAGCTTTACAACTGGCGTCCGTCACCATTTTCCAGAGAGATCATTCCATTATAGTCAAATTACATTTACTTTAGTGATGTGAGTAACACCAAGCTTTCAGTGGAATAGGTTATTCTACATGAATGTCTCTCACAAAGTCAAAATTTATTTTCTTACCCGTCTGTGGGAGGACGGATAAAGATAGTGTTAAAGGCAATCTTGCCCCAATATATTGCAGCTGTGTTAATTACCAAAGAGTGGAACAGCCTTGACCTCACAGCTGTGGGTGTGATAGAAGAGTGAGTTAGCTGGTAGGGGGTCAGTTGGAGTCTGCTGGCCGTGCTGTGAGGAGGAAGGGACAGGAGGTTGTGTGACAGGGTTAGGTGGCCATGCTAGGGATGGGAAGGAGTGAGCTGGAACTGCAGAAGGAAGAGCGAAGGAGAGAAGGAGCCAGAGTTGTGTGGAGCTGCCCTTGGGAGACTACATAGAAAAGGTATGAGGGACTTTCAGACAACACAATGCTTGTGCTTGAAAGCCTTATTTGGTGTCAGTCGTACCTCCTCTCTCACTCATCTAGAGGATTTCAGTAACAAAGAGAATAAGAAGGAAATGTGAATTTCTTCTACCTACTACTTAATTTTTAATTGTTATTTTTAGCCTAGTGCAGTTTAATGTTATGCCAAAAAAATCCAGCATTCTTGGTTTGAAAATGTGTGAATTCAGCTGTTGTCCTTTGTTCACCTCATATTCTTTGTATAGGTCTAAAGAATAATTAAGGAAGAAACATTAAAGATACCTTGAAAGGGCTTAATTTTTCACTGAATTCCACTGTGATACTGGTGTCTACTTCTTGAAGATTCTGTGTAGCCTATGAACCTAAACAAACTTATGTTACCATAGGGACAATGCAAGTCCAAGTAACTTTAACAAACTACCCTATTTCTCCACTATTCATTAACGTTCGATGATACTGAAACTTGCACTTTGAGATGATTGAGTGCAATACCTGAAATCCCATGACAAGCCAGGCCTTACATCCTCAGTCAGAAAACAGACCAGGAAAGCTTGCTTAAATGCAGTAGTGATTTCAAGATAGCTCGGTACTAAAGCGACAGAATGAAAAACCTGCTGCTTGCTTCAGCGAGGTTTACAGGTATGGCTAAAGAGGAATGCTTTTATTGTTAAGACTTGTATTTCCAGGGAAAGGCTTTGATACTAAAAAAATTAAGAATAAAAAGAATTGGCTCTGCAATGCTGGAAAAATCCCTCTACTTCTCTCCAGCTAGACCTGAGCCTATAATACAGCAGGAGACTATCAAGATCTTTCATTCACTGAGCCCACTATATTTTTTCTTGACAGAGCAATTACTACTTAATCTCATTAGGATAGATGGTAATGGAGCCTAGTTGTAAAATATCCCTTTGTATTTTCCCTTCTATTTTGTTTTGAATATATTGCTTTGATTTTTATCACATTTATGTGCACATTAAGGCACAATTATTCATTGTTAAAGTCAATCTGCAATCAATGTCGTTTTCTGTATTTTGTTTACCCAGATTAGAGGTTTGATCCTGCTCATTGACTTCAGTAAGTGCTTGACTTACCCTCTCCCCCCTCTCTCTTGGATCTCCATTTTACAAAGGAGTTTGTCCTTGGCCCTGGCTTGGTGCACAATGGAAAGGGTCCATGATACAGACTCTTATGTGTTCTGAGGGAAGACTGGTGATGTTTACCTGTGCTAGGCAGGGCACAGTGTCACCCCTTCAAGCCTCCCTGGCTTCCAGAAAAGGATAAATGGAGGACAGGGGCTGGGAGGGCGTGGGAGGAGGATGACAGAAAATAGCTAGCAAATGTTTAGGAAAGAGACAAAGCCATGGCATCCCAGGGCAAAGGCTTTGTCATGCCAGGAGCTGGGACTGGGCTCTCCTGTGCGTATGAAAACCTGCAGGGTTTCTCTGAGCTCTCCTCTTTCACCTAGAGAAAAGCTCTTGGGACAGAGCTCTGTGCATATGGGGAAATTCAGTCAATGACAACAGCTGGAGGGAGGAAAAAGGAATGTTCTCAATGCTTCAAGGAGCAAATTTCTTTGTGTTCGCTGGAAACCTTCCTCCCTAGTGATGGGATATTTGTGCTTTGCACCCTTTCCTGTGATTATGCCACTTGTCATATATCCCCTTCCTTAAGTTACCAATAAGCAGTTCTTTTTCTCCTCTGAGCTGCATTCCTGTTCGGGTGAACAAGAAACTTAATGTAATATTAAGCAAAGAAAGAAACTCATTTCCCTATCTCTCCAACTTGACTCAAGCTATCAGTTACCCTGGAGAAAAGTGGAGATTAATCTACCCTATGTGTACTTGCAGTATTTAACAATAACAGCCCGCTTGTCTTATCAGTCTCCCTGTGGAAGTTTTGATCAGAGAACTGAAAGAAGAATAAGCTTGTGTTTATTCTTGCTGAGGATCTTGACGTTTGGCAGAGTGTTTGCCTTGCTGGTCCTGTGCCAAAGCATTACAGGCACCATTGGCTGTGCAAAGGTGGGGAAGACAAGGAAGAGAAAGCCCCCATTAGGGAGTGGGGGGAGAAAAACCTGCAGAGCTCACAGTGCAGTTTTGCTACCCAATTTAGTTGGGAGAAATTGCATAGGCAAGGTTAGGTTTTTCCAAAGGCAGTGGACCCTGCCTGCCACAGGGAACATAGCCAGGCTGTGTTGTTCACAATAATTGAAAGCTGTTACTTTTGCTGTTCTTGTTTTCCTCTAAAGCCAGACTGCTTTCTCATGCTCCAGGTGAGATAATATCCTCCCCCCCATATTTCAGTGTGAGGAATATCCTGTTAGCTTGACTCCTGCCAATCTGTCCATGCCAGAAAGAAATGTTCTTCCTTGAGTGATCTGAAAAGTCCAAATAATTTCCATCATGTAACCCTGCCTCAAGAAACCCTTGTAATGTGCTGTGCACAGGAGTTCAGCTGGTCAACTCTGTAGATTAGTGGCACTTAGGAAAGAACATGTTTCATAGAGAGTTTTTGTTTAATAAATGATAGTGTAGAGTGTCCTGGAGTGCTGTAACTGCTAATGTTGCACTTCCTCTGCCACTGCCCTAATTTAATTTCCTTGAAAAGTACCTTTCCAACATTTCAAGGCACTGAAAGTGCTTGATGACTGCAGGTATGTGAAGTTTATAATTTCAACCTGGACTGTGAAATATTATTTCACATAAATAACAATTAATAACCTTTGGAGAACATTCTCAACCTCAGATGTATGACCAAAAGTCTGGTGTCAGCCTGTCAGGAGTTGCTGTGATTTTGCACCCATAAAGGGAAACTAATCCCCCACTTCTCTTCTGTACCCATTCTATGGTCAAGACAATCTCCTCCCTGTGGCTCATCTGTGGAGCACCATGTCCTATAGTTTGGAAAGCAAGGAGAGCAGTGCAGGCTCCTGGATCTCACAGAACCCAAATCTCCTAATGGAAAGGGAACAGGGTAAGCAGCAGAGATGCTGCCTCCTGCTTTGTCGTTTCCAGGGAGGAGGTCTTGTATGATAGCTCGACTCAAAGGATGCAAAGTTTAGTTTTTAGGAGGGAAGAATAAGGATAAAAACCATTTTTAACAATAAAATATTATTGTTCATACTTATTTGATTTCTGACAGTACATTCCTAGCCCTTTTTTTTAATTAATCCTCATTCAATATTACAAATAGATCATTTTCATTTCAAGCTATAGTTATCTTGCCAGGTTCTACTTTTTCTCCTCTATTGATTTTATTCCTGTCTAAAACCTTTCTGTCACTCTATCATAGAATAAAAATGGGCTAAATCAAGCACTTTATCCAATCGATGACTCTTCTTACTTGACCAAGAACCTCCGTGCCAGAAATAACATTCCACAGTCTGGAAGTGATAAGGATGAAAAGTTCCATTACAACATATTAATCACTGTTCCTCCATTTTTCTTTAGGCAGGACCAAGTTCCATTGCTGTTTATTCTGTGACTTGTGATGGGTATCTCTGGAGCTGGCTTTACAACAGCAATGACCTTAGGCTCTACGTGATTTATTTTTTTTTTTAACTGCTGTGCCAAAATATATGCCAATATATTGATTTGAATAATTCCCATGTGCAGTTCCCAGACTGAGCACGGTCCTGACTGTGGGAGGGAGGTTGGTCATTTTTCTATGCCTGGCATGAAAGAGCAGGTGTGGTAAGTGGATGGTGAGATCAAGTTCCAGCCATGTGAGGAAATGCTTGGATGGGGGATACTGCCTGTGCAGTGAGAGAAGGCAGGAGGTGAGCTCTGGGGTGGAGCAGGGAGGCTGCTGAAATCCATCTTCCTCTGCTTGTTTCAGGAGAAGAGAAATAGGCAGAAAGGGTTAGAGGTCTAGGGGTGGTGAGAGCTTATCAAAGAAACACAATCCAGCTGCTTCTGCATCAGACAGGAGAGGTAAAACTTGTGCTTGGTTTGGAGTGGGGATGTTGATGCTATAAAGTAAATGCCAGAGACACAGTAGAAGCAAATCTTTCCATTTTAAGCTGAATGTTCATCTCCTGCCTTGCTACTCTGAACCCTTTCTATCACACTGGTGCTAACTAGGACCTGCAGTACCACGTGTTTGTTTGCAGTGGTCAGGTTGATCATCACAAACACTGCTGTAGCATTGCTCAGCTCAGGAATTGATCTAAGAAAATGCTTTAGAGTGGCTGCACTGCCTCAGGCTTCCTGACAGCGCATGGGGAAAGCACAGGGCAGTTTCAGTGTGTGTCAAACAATGCAAGGTGTTGAGCATGGTTGTTTAAACAAGGCAGCAGGAAATGGGAGGGAGACAGTAATTTTCAGTCATTTTCTTCACCTCTGGACAGGCCCAGTCCAACATATTATCCAGAGCTTGCAAATGTCTCCTGAAGGTAGGGATTTCTCAGAGAGCCAAGCAGGGCTCTCTCTCCCTTCTTCTATAAAATCAATCAGAAGAAAAGGAAGAGTGGTGCTGCTCACTCTTCAGTGGTTTAACCATGATCAATTCCTTCTTCTGCCAGAATAAATTCAGCCACACGTCTTCTGGGAGGATACTCTGTAGACAGTTGTGGAGAGAGGTACGGTATCATGAAGACAACAAATTGAGATCAGGGAATCAGGCTAGAAAAGGAACTGCAGCTGTGATCTAGTGTGGATTATGCAGAGTGGAATCCCTGCTCTCTGATTTTCCCAGTCACTCTGATGCAGTGAACTCCATTACTTTTCTCTTAAATTCATTTTTACAGGGAAGGGTGAGCACTCCCATTTCCTGCCTCAATCATATATGTTTGGGATACATTCAGAAGTATTACCCTGGCCCTGGAAGAAGGACATTTACACGGGGTTAGGGATTTCCCTGCAGAAGGCAGATATGGCTTGGAATTGCCTCACTCTAAAGAAGATCCACAGCTGGGGCAAGGTTGTGGTAGAGGCACTTCCTATCCACATCTGTCCTCAATGTAACTACCATCAAGATTACATTATATTTATTTGACCACAGGCTTTCAGGACAGAATTTTTGGCATCACCTGAAATAGAATTTTGGTACTTGAGCTCAAAGTCCTTTATTCAGGAACTGGCTCATAATCAGTGTAGAGGTGACATGTCTTGCAATTAAAACTGGATCTTTAGAAAGAATGTTGTGCTGCATGTGTGGAGTGTAGGGTTTGACCTACAGTTATTTTTTTAGCAGATAGAACATGGCACCTTAATTCAGATGTTCATGCTCCCCCTCTTTCCCCCTGAAAGACTTGGGCAACTTACATTACTCTCTTTTTATGAAGCAGTACTTCCAAAGGAGGTAAAATTGAACATTACGTGCAGTGTAACTGAGATCAATAATTGGAGCTACTTTACATAATCTCAGCCCATGCGCACAACTGTTGGGCATTTCTCATTAGAAGTCTGTGGAATGTTCTTTCTTTTGCTTAACATTACATATTTCTTGGTGTTTCTGCACAGACTTGTTGAGATAATTTTTTTTTGGTGTGTATTCTGCCATTTCCCCATTGATGTGCATCCCCATTTCTTGTCCGTTTAGTTAATCAGAAGTTTTGCAGTGACTTATGCAGCTCTCAAAATCATGGTGGGAAATATTTTCTAGGATTTGTCATTTTAAAATGATACAGATTTTTTTAAAAAGCCAGCATTCTAGATACTGAATCACATGTTATGAAGTAGAGATGCACAATGGGGTGGCACGTCTATTATTCATGACAGATCTGTTTTGTAAGGAAGGGTATTGTTAGAAAATGCAAAACAAACTGCCACAAGAGGTTATAACAGAGATAGATCACAGGTGACATTGGTTTCTGTAGAAACTATAGGCAGATAAAACCAAACAAATTAGTAGAAGAATGTTTCTTTTCTGGTATTGTTGTCAGAAGGATCAGGTAAGTTATTTACTTGTTGTCTTACAAATAGAGGAACACAGAGGAAATGTCATCAGGAAATATTTTGGGCTCTAGATCATGTCCAACCACTTCTACAGTCCTAGAAGAAAAGCAAGCAGCACTATTGTCAATTTAAAATTGTGACTTATTAAAATCAAACACTCATGCTTGGATCCTTCCATGCTTCTTGTGCTGAGCAAAATCTTTAAGGAGCCCTCCTCTGTTCAGAACCAAGCCTGTACGTGGAATACAGAGCTGATCAAAAATGCAATCCTGTCCCTTAAAGCAAGCCCCCGTGCCGTGCCCCAGTGGCATCGTGCAGTAGCAAACCTGTGGGTCGCATGGTGAGCAGCCTGAGCTGGCCTTGCAGCAGCCCTGTCACTGGGGTGAGGACTGCTATGGGGTGGGACACTGGGGAAAAGCACACCCAGCCCCGGGTGAAGTGGGGAGGCGGGATGCTGCTGGCAAGAGCTGTGTCTGCACAGTCACCTCCCACCTCCCCGAGCTTGATGGCCCCAGGGCACTTCCCACATTCCCACAATCTTGTGCAGGAGCTGCTCTGGGGGTGCCATGCCTGCCGGTTTAGGTGACAGCAGTGGCTGCCTGTGGCTATTGATGATGACAGCAATTTCTCCTCCACATTATTTTGATTATCAGTTCTCCTATGACTGGAGGGTCCAGGTTTTGTGAAGGATGTTTCTTCACACATAGTGTAACAGATATCAAATTGACCTAAGGGTTATTTCCTCTAAATTTCCTTTGGGTTCTGTTTTCTTCGGCTGGCTGAAACCAGGTTATTTCAAATGAAATTAGCTTGCCATAAATCTTCTTTTGCCTCCTTTTCTGCCACAGGCTCTTGCTTCCATGTCCATGGTCTTAGATGCTCTAAAATATCTTCATTTTAAGATAGATCTTAAGCTGATAATCACAAGAGTGTACATTTCCATGTTTGAAGAATTTTCTAGTGTGAGTAGCACCAGAAGTTGCACCCTGACCCCAAGGATGTTTGCCATCTTGCTCTTCTGTTGTTGTGAATAGTAATTTTAGCGTGTCTTTCTCACTATTAAATTTTGATATTCTTTCTGAAGAAATTCAGAAGGAAATGATTGAGTTTTATAATACAATGGCTTTTGAATGAGCAGGCCATCCAAGAGTTAAATGAAGATATTACAGCTGTTGCTCTATAAGTTGTAAGTGCTTCGTTTTCATCAAAGCCTTAAAGGTTAGCCTATTTCAAGGGGTCAACCTTTATATTAGGTATCATTAATCAAGGATTAACACAAAATTAAGTTTTAATTGTACAGTATGATGGAAAGTTGGATTAGTTTAAAAGAGGTAATAAAAGGAAATTTATGTCCCTAACTGCATATCAGAGTGGGATTGGGTGACTAGAGAATGCTTAATGTTTTTTCTAGGAAAAGTAAGGAGGTGAAGGCAGAGAGGGCAGACAGGCACTCTGCTTGCTGATAACCCTCCCAGCCAGTGGAGCTGTGCTGGGGTATCATGCCTGGGTGTTGGGGGATGACACTGCCATAAGCTTTCATTTAAGCCAAGCCCCACAAAGATTAAAGCCACTTCGGGAAAGGCCAGCTAGCCAGCTTCCCTTCCATTCTCAGCCGGGAGTAAAGCTCACTCTTCACTCGTGTTCCCAGCAATTTGGGGCTTGACCGAGATTGAGTTTGACAGTAAAAGAGATAAAACTTATCATTTGGTGTCATGATTCAGTACATAGCCCAGAAGATGAATGACTCATTTCAGAGGTTGATAAAAATGTATTTGTTCGTTTGCCATTATATGATCCGTTATATTTGCGAGCAATCTTACAACTGAAGTAACATCCATTAGCTCCAAACAGCTGCGTGCTGTCTGTAGAGTTAAAAGGAATTAAAGCACAGTTGTGTTTAGGAAACGTGTGTTTTTTTCAGATTGTAGCCACAGCTTGATGAAGCGCCATTAGATACTTGGGTGGCCAGAGGAACAGTCAGTGCTGACATGGACACCCAGGATAATGTCAAGTAAAATTCCTCCAGGGAATTACTCAGTGTGTGCCAGTGTCCGGTCAGTGCCCAGCCCCACAGGCTGGGTGAGCTGCTAAAGCACTGCCCTCAAGGAGGCCAGTTGTAATCCAGGGGGGATCCCTGCTGGAGCAGGGCTCTGCCTGTGCATTTGGTACTCAGGCCTTTTGGAAAAGATGACAAAAAGCCCATGTGAATATGCAGAGATTACAGGAGGATGGATCTCCGAGAGTTAAGTGAGTGAGAGTTAAGCAATCTTAATGGGGTTATGTGTTACAAATACTAAACCCTTGAAGCTGAATTTTAAACCAGTGGGAGAATATTCCTTCCAGTAGGACTGGAGTAAATGGTATCTCTTCTGTCAAAGAGCTCTGGGCCGATTTCTTCATCTTTTACGCACTCCCTTTCTTCTTTTACAATTTCCTCCATTGCCTTCCTTAATGGACTTTTGCCAATCTTGCCTTTGCATGTGAGGATCTCTGACTCTTGTGCTGTTTTCCACAACTGTCAGGATGGGAAACAAGCTGTTCTCTCTTGTTTTCTTACCAGTGGACTCACTTTAGCATCCATTGCACAGCTTCTGTATCGGGACCCAGCCCTGTTGTGCTAAATCCTGTCCTGACCAGTGGTAACCACGGCCTTGAGAACTTTCTCAGTTTCTTTGGAGGAGGAGACATTGCACACTTATAGGACCCAATTTAAACCATTGAGAGTTATATCACCTCAATTACAAGGCATTTTCTTTCGGTCTGGAGATGCAAAAGTGATCTTAAAACCAGAATGAATCTTGGCATGCTTAACACAGGTCCCACAACAACATGCAATTCCTTCAACAAAAAGTTAAACTTAAGGTCCCAGCTCAGAAACACCGTTAAGGCAGTGCTTCAGTTCTTTTCTGATCCATGTTTCAGCTTACACTTTCTTCCCCTTTCCAATGTACTTACACTAATAACTTGATGGGAAGATGTTTCGCAGGTTATATTTTTGTACCTCAAAATAACTTTCCTGTAGCCTGTGAGATGCAACATGATGCACTGGCCCTGTGTGGAGAAGTTTTTTTGGAATGTTCTTGATAAAATTATTACAAATGTAAATCCTTGAAAGAAAATGAGATGATAAATGAGTGGAGATTTTATAGGTTCCTCAGAAAATAAAAAACGTTTCAATGAGCACATTATTTATCAGTCCCATATCTTTGTATTTGTACAAGACTTCTCATCATGAGCTGCTTTAATTATCCTTTCAAATATTGTCCTCTAAGTCAGGGAGGGAGTACTGTATTTTCTCTTAGAAGAAATCTGCTGAAAATTAATGTTATTTCAGCCATTTCTTGAGACCATACATATTTTTGTTCATTTTAAATATCCCTTCCATAGCACAGAAGAATGTTTGATTTGTTTTCCTTGGTTTATTTACAGGTTAGTACTGTTTTCACTTTCTGATGATGGTTTTGTAATTAGATTTTTGTCTTCTTCCTCTCCTCCTGAATTTTTCATAATCAACTCCCAAACATGCAGAATTAATTATTAGTAACATTATCCTCCTTTTCCCTTCATTGTCACCTTTCTGAGTTAAGAAGTAAATCTGTTGTCTTGTTAATAATATAATGAAATCTTTTCTACAGGCATGATAAAAAACAGTTTAAACTTTCCTGCACATGAGACTCAGAATGCTGCAGTGTTGTTTCTCCATGATTGATTTGGACACTGGAAACATGCAGAGGAGAGAACAGGGGCAGTGTGGTGCCTGTGGTCTGCAGCATCCCTGGTGCAGCCGTGCCCAGCTCTGGTTGTGTGGGGACCCCTCCTTTCTGGGCTGTTCTTTGGCAAATACCCCCTCAGCACTCCCCCTTTTCCCTTAAAGCTTTCTGATGCCTTTTCTCTTCTCACACCTTGTGCCACCTCTTTGTGATACGAAACAGGGGTGACAGAACTGAAGGAAGATTGACCTTTTGTTCGTCTGCACTTCTCCTGGATGATTTTTAACCTATTTTTGGATGAAGAAGGCTTTTCTTTTTTTTGTCTACTAGGAAAAATCTCTGTTTCAAAACTGAAGAAAATATTTCTGAACCATCTCTGAATGTTCAAATTAACTTTTCAGTGGTTCTTAACTTTTCTGTCTGTCCCAGATTTTTCCAGGCAATTGTCTAGATGTGTAATGAAGCTCCCTCCATATTTAATTAAAAGGAGATTTTTTTGCCAGTGGGAGTGAGGAAAACCATTTACTCCAAACTTGTTGGTTGGTTTGGGGTTTTTTTTCTGCTTACACCAACCTGCTGATTCCTGGTGGTTATTCTGTAATATTTGGTACATAATACATTTGTTCTTTTCTCATCTGCTTGTTATGTTCACCTGTGGCTCTTGGGGAGGGACTTGCTGGTGCAAAGAACAACGTTGTGAGGTTGTTTAGGGATTAGCCCCATCGAAATAATAACTAGCAGAGCTGGCTGTTTAATTAGCTGTGAGCAGTGACTTTACCTGTACTCTTTATGAAAGATGGACACAAGACAGATGAAGCTTTCATCAACAAAACTCCATTATTCCTGTGACACATTTATCTGTTATATTGCTTTTGTATCCTTCCAGATAAGAATTAAGTCCATACAACACAGTTCACCTCCAGCACCTTTCCAGAAAATCAGACGAAGACTTGTTTTGTGTACAGCATCAATTAACCCAGGCAAAAATGTACTGTCATTGATTGAACCTTGCTTACTGAGTTAAGCATAGTACAGCTTTCCTTGAGAAAACACCCATAAATACCCTGTGCTGTCAAGGGGGAGGAGAGTGCAGACAGAGGGAAAAGGCAGATCAGGGTTCAGTCTGTCCATCTGCAGCAGCTAATTCTCAGTGACATTTTATGATGGTTAATAATCCAAAACACAAGCAGGTTCAGGAGCATTTTCCGCCAAGAAGGTAACAATCCTCAATAAAAATTAGTATAGAGAGTAAGGAATTTTTCAGTCATCCAGATTGGACTCAGCTACCTGTTTCATTAACAGCTGTGACTGGTTGTCCTGGACTTTATTCTTACCTCATTCTCCTCCTTTTTAAAATTAAAAGAATAGTTTCATGACATTCATAGGTTGCTACTTAGCATATTGTTATTTCCTCAAGAATACAGCAGATTTCAGAAATATGTTTCAGTCCCAGTCTCTTACTGTGGCTGGTACCATTTCTGTCTTTTTTTTTTTTCTGCAGCTGTACAGTGTGGAATTGTGACAAAAGGTTCAATCTATTTTGATAATGTGGAGATTGAAAAAATGGTTACCGTGGTTCTATTTCATGACATTATTTTTGAAAAGGAAGCAATACTGGTTTCCCTGCCCCCCAAAGAGAGAATATAGACTCCATGCTTCAATGAAAACATGCAAGCCCCCTTTTCCTTAATTATTGTCTAGAAAAATGAAAAACTATTTCACTCAGGAGCTCAGGGATATTTGCCACAGATCTGTTAACCACATCCTGCAGGGCAGGTCACAGCCATCTGCCTGCTGTGTGCACCTCACTATTTTGGCACCAACTGAAAACTGGGAAACCCCCAGAGAGGGTGATTTGCCTTCCCCAAGCCTCTCCCATCCTTTACTCTGCCCTCATTTTAGCAGTTTGGTTTCCTCTGCAATATTATTGATTGCAGAGCCATTGATCAGAACTGATCGATAATTGGCGGTCTGGATTTTAGCATATGCTGCAAGTTTAGAGAAGTAAATCCTGACATTCTCAAAATGAAAAAAAATATTTCAGAAAAGTCCCACCTACCCCCAGTCATACCTCGGTTTCCATACAAGATCCACCCCAGTGCCTCTGCTTGGCTGCCAGCCTCAGATCCCTGAGGAATTCAATGGTAGCTGCAGATGGAACTTTCAGAAGCACATCCTTAAAAGAGACTTGGAGGGGAAAGAGCTTGCTCCTCTCCCTCCCCTGCTCCTACCACTTGTAAACGGTGTACAAAGAGGCCTGAAAAGATGGAGCAGGGAAATCTTCAAACTTAAGCCTTCTGGGTCATCTTTTCATATCCTAAAATAAGCTCAGCAGCAGAGACCTTGAAAGGCTTTTCTTTTTGTTAGACTGCTTTAATGAGAAGTGTATAAACTGACACTGATCTCTTCACATTAGGGTTTATTGGCCTGCAATGCTGGAGATGTTTTTAAGCGATAAAGTTCTGCTCAAGTGTTCAGTAAATAAATGCAGTAATAGAGAGATTTGGCTTGTGTCAAGAAGAGATGAACCGAACAAAATAGGCCATAATGGGCAACTTTCTCATGAAAACATTGGGGTATTACAGGAACAATGGGGTTTGTCAGTGTCCTTTGAACTCGATGAGAGTGAGTTGCGTGTGGTCTTATTTTAAGGATGGGGGAAATTGGATCAGGTCTAAGAGTGGCTTTCTAAATTCTCCTCTTGGCTCAGCCGTCATCTTTAGTAGATGCTGCTAAGACAGATCAATGTTTCTGTTGATGTAAAGTAATCTTGCCATTGGAAGAAGTCTAATTTAGATGCAGCCTAATTTAATTTGCTGTGTTTGGACATGCTGTTTAATCCGGTGTTGAAAACCAAATCTTAGAACAGCTTTTCTTGACTGTACTGACAATTACACAAGTTAAGTGGCTGTGCCTTTTGGGACAGCATGTTCACATCCTTGTGGCAGGTTTATATTTGTTTTATTTAGGTGCTATGTCAAGTCAGGGCTTATGTGATAACCACTCAGGCAGACAAATTAGATGTTTCTGTTCTAATTAATCTCAAGTAACTTTTATTGGATGCCTTCAGGATTATTACTAATGAACATATTCAAGATAGATTACTTATAAACAAATACTTATGTCTTTATCCCTAAACCATCATTTAAGTCTGAAAATATTGTCACACGATTTCAGAAAGTTGTGTTCTATCCAGTGTAAATGTAATGATTACATTACCATCACATTCACAAGCTGTCAGCTGTCAGATTTTACTGGTAAATATATTGAAGTAAATAGAGAAGCAGCATTGCAATTTCTTATGTTAATAGAGCTCTGTAGCTATTAAAACAGTCTAAATACATAATAAATAAATAAAACTCAACTTTATGTAAAATGCTGACATGGGACATGGTTTGTTTGCCTCTCCAGCATTTTTTGGCACTAATGGAAGCATGAGGTTGGGACACTCCACCAGTGGGTCTGAGGTTAACCCTCCCCTTGTGTGTTAACCCTGGCAGGGGATTTGCCAGCTCAGGGGAATCTGCTGGCTCTCAGAACTTCCGAATATTTTGGGTGCAGTTTGCCTTTGCTGACCTCTTGGAGGGAGCGGATTTCTCTCTTGCCAAGTTTCTTGGGGCAGATGGGAGATGGAAAAGCTTGCATTTCAGAAATAAGCAGGGAAAAAGGGAGTTTTGTGTTTTTCTGGTGGAGGGAGGGGAAAGTGGGGCTGGCAAGGTACTGGGATGAACATAACTCCGGGCTCTCTTTCTCACTGTGTAAGGAAAATGACCCATCCTGCTCCTGCCCCGCTGACTCTTTCCTTGCTACAGGGCTGGGAATAACACTGAAGTGAGCAGTAAAACATAAAGTGCCCCATCTTACAGTGTGACATACCATTTTTCCCTGGCATCTCATAACTTACCCTTTTCTACAGGTTTTTGTTCTGAGCCAAATGTCACAAGTTAACGCATGAATAAATGAGGACGGTTCTCACCACTTCCATGATATGTTGCAAAATATACACAGGTGGTGCTTTAAAGGCTGCCATTTGCCTCAATAACTAAATACCATTTGCATTTTACTGGCTTCTCTGTGTGTCAGATCCTGCACCTGTTCCAGGCCAATTTCAGCAGGCATTGTACCAGAGCCCATATTTTACTTCTTTCCAGTGGTAAATAGGTCAGTATTTCAAAACAGAAATCTATTAGAGAGAAAGTAAGTGTTCTGTCTGAGAGGAAATACGGTGTATATGAACTTAAATTAAAAATAAATTGGGTAATAATCAGTCAAAAATCATAGAAGTGCTGGAGAAATCTGTCCGAACGGGAGATGTTAAAAAAGGCAAACAAACTCCAACTTCAAACTCTCATGTATCAAATTCCTGCATCCATAAAACCTGTAACTATGTGCTTAACTTAGATATATGACTTGCCCAGATGTAATCAGGGGTAAAACACATATGCTTGAAGTTATAGGTGTTGTTATGTACCTTGCTGATCTGTAGCTGAAAGGGTCAAGTATCTCTGGAAAACATAGCTCTGATTACATGTTAAAAAATCCACTTATGCTCACAATATTTGTTCCATTGAATATTCCTTAAAACAAGGTGAGTTTGACCATGATTAGAGGTATTGTGACAGTAGATGTTATGACTCTTAATGAACAATAGCAAGAATTGTTTAAGGGTTATTCTGAATGCATAAATGATGCAAAGGATAGTGGCTTTGGGGAGAGGTGATTTTTAATATTCTTGTCAACACCAGGTGCTGCTCTAAAAGAACCTCTCCTCTTTCAAGGCATTATAACCTGTCTGGAAGGATTGCTGGTGGTTTTCAGCTTGCTGTACTCCAGTAAGGTGCTAGGAGTGGTTCCAGTGCAAATTAGAGCAATCCCAGCCTAAAGCCATCTGTCAGCATTCACAGGCATTTCATCTTGTGCCTCTCAACCCCAGCTAAGGACTCAGAATCAGTCTGAATGAGAGTGTTCATGATGTTTACAGTTTACATTAAGCAGCTTTTAGAAAGGAAGAAAAGCTTTTACTTCACAAATTAATCGTTCTGTATATATTATTAGGATGTACTAATAGGGGCTAGTGTACACAACAAAAGCAGAATAAAACCACATCAGCTCTCTTTGTCAGGCAAATCAGAGTTTTTAAGAGTTGCATATACACAAATTAAATTATGTAAAGAAATTTATAATGCTATTAGGTGGCCTTTTCAGACTTTAAATTTATGAAGCAGGGTTTAGGCTTTCCAGTTGTCAGTGGTGTGTGTGCACACTGAAAACTGTAATGAAGAGAGTTAGAGCCAAGAGCAGACTTCAGCACACAACTAGAAAAATGAACTACCAGGGGCTTGAAGGAAAAAGTGCCTGTGCTTATGTATCCAGAATTTATTACAGACACCTGCCATTTAGGTGTTTAGATCTCCAGCTGTTCTGTTCAGGGATGGCTCTGCCCCTGAAGCTGGCAGTTGTTTGGCTCTGATCTCAGTGAGAGATGAAGCACTGGCAGCAGCAGGAGGGCTTGTGCTGCATCAGCCCTGAAGGGGCTGCAGAGAACCCTCCAACCTTCTTTTCCTCCATAAAATGTTTGAATTGGCATATTTGCATTTTCAAAGACTCATTTTCCCCAACTTTTTTTGAGAGAGAAAATGTGGAGCCTGAGCTGGGTTTCTATTGTTGACCTCTCTCAGTACAGACAGAGGGGTCAGGAGAGCTTAGAACTGAGACCAGCAAAAGCCCTGGGGTACAGTCAGGTGCTTTATCCAAACAGTGCTGTCCTGAGGCAGCTTGTTCAGTACTTGGTGAAGGAGTCTTACTTTGGCATGCCTGTATTCCTGTCACAAGGTACAGGTTTCCCCAGAAGCAGCTCTTGGTGTGGATGTTTGTGTGACCAGAGACCCTTTGAATCAGTGTCAGAATACAACAGAAATGTCACATGGTGACCATAGAAAAATACTGATAACCTCGGAACTGAGGTGGAGTGCTCTGGACCAGTCCTTCAGTATCACCAAGAGATTTATAACACATGTCCAGAAGAATCTTTGGGAGCATCTGAGCCACAGCACTCCATCCTTCACAGCTTTCCTCAGGGCATAGTAAGCTAGTGCATTTGTTCAGATGAAAATGTGGAAACAGTGTGACTCTCACTCAGATGTCTGCTGTTTGTTCTTCAGCACTAAAAAAGTATATTTCAGAAAGGTGCAGCTTTTTCTGCAGGAAGTTGAGTCTCAATTAAAATAACAGTGTTTATAAAGAAAAGGTAATGAGAGTGCTCTCACAGTATAACATTTTGACTTTTCCTTCCTCAGCCATTATGAGGAATACAAATATTCATCTGAGACTGTTGAAAAATACCATTTACAGAAATAAAATTACTCTGTCTCATTTGGCTGAACCAACATCTTAAGTGCTGAAGTACATTTATGCCTACTACATGAGGAAGGGTGTTTTATAGCCTTAAAAAAAACCACCTTAAAAATTACCACTGTAGAGTTGAACTAAATTTTTCCCCATTTTGCTGTAGTAGGAGGCAGCACACAACTGTGCTGCCCCAAAGCAGACCTAAGAGGTGCCTAGTGCTGGAGTAAAATCAGGGCTATGAGAAAATTGTGGCCATTTTCATCACCCAGTGGCAGTGATGTTTTAACAGGTGGGTTCCTGCTACTGGATGCCTGTTAATGGCAGGTGCAGTTTCCTTGGGCTCCGTGTCAGCCCCCTTGGACTCACTGTGAGTGACCCTTTGCTGCCTGAGCTGTGGAGGGAGGTCCCAGCCCTGCCTTTCTTGCTGACATTGGTGCCATTTGGCACAGTACAACCTTCCCTACCACCTCGTTGGCACAATAAATTAAGGAAGAAAAGCACCTACACAAACAAAAATGATGCGGTGCTGAGCTGTTATTCCTGAATATATCTGCCAACCCCAGCCCACGTCTAGACAGGGGTCTGAGGGTCCCTGTGCTCTGTGCCTTCCAGTGGGGCTGAGGGAGCTGAGCTGTGCAGCTCCCATTGCTGGTGAGGGAAGCTTCACCACTGATATGTGCCAGTCACTGCTCCGAAGAATTTCCCTTAGAAATATCACAGAGCGAGGCACAAAGCACACGGAGTGCACATCAATCACAGCTGCACCCTGGCTCGCTGCCTGCCTGCTGCTCCACTCACAGCTGCACTCGGCACACTCTCTCAGAAGGTTTCTGCTCTTACCTGGGTGGAGGAGAGTTCCAGCCTGTCTCATACACCACGTGGATTTCTTGGCAGTGAGTCTTCCTGAGGAGACATGTAGAGAGCTTTTTGAGAGTGGAAAGGAATTCTCTCCTTAGTGTTTTGGGTTGGGAAAAGTGCTTCTCTGTACACAGCACAGCAGAAATCCCAGCTAACCTGGCTGTCCGTAGGCCATGTTGCTGTGCAAGGTGCATTGCCAATTATCCCACCCTCCCATGCTGCTCCTGGCTCTGTGATATCTCTGGAAGTCACCTCTTGGCAAAGGCGGGATGTGCTGTGTTCCTGATTCAGCCAATTTGCCTCCCTGCATGCACCCCTCAGGCCATCCCTGGGGAGTCAGTGCATGCAAGGCACTGCTCAAACATGAGCCTTTTCCAATCCATATTTAAGCAGATTTAAAAACAGGCTTTTTGGCAAGTAGGCTCACCTGTGACTCCTGTTGGCTTTGAAAGGATGAATTCATGATGTTCCTTAAAGTTGGATGAGTCTTTGATTCTTTTGGCCAGCATTTTAAGCCTAATATTTTAGAACATTTCTCATGTCATATCATGACCATATAATAGGAAAACTATGGGGTGAAAGCTGAATCATGGACTTCCAGCCATGTATTGCTTTATTCAGGAATGTTACTGAGCCTGTGCATAACTGTCCTGCCTTCCAAAAGAGCAAATTATATAAGTATGCTTTAAAAAAGGAGCTGAAACTGATGTGTGTTTTTCTTTGCACGTTTAGATTTTGGTGACCTTTATTTTCCAAATGAAGTCCTTTCTGAATCTTCCACCTGCAGATTATGGTGTAACTTTTCCATGAGTGTAACGAGTGTTTGGGCTGCTGCTTGTGTGTAGTGATCACTTGTTGGTATCATCACATGCACCAAACATCAGCATCTTCAGATTCTTATCACCTGCTCTCAGAATTTGGAGATGCCAAAATCCTTTTGGGTGTTTACCTATTCTTGTATTTATGAGGCTTTTCAATAAACACCCAACATTTTGGATGTGTTTGTTTGCTTTGAACAGGTACCTATTTTCTAAACACTGGCTGCTATACCGTGAAGGACTGGCGTGGTTCTCATAGCAGTTAAGTCATATTTTTCCAACTGAGATTTATTGTCTACATGTCTGCATCAGAGGGGAAAGCTCCATAAAGATAAGCCCTTTTAGATTGGCTGTTCCAGAGTCAGAATAGTGGAATGTGGAGGGAGCATTTACCTCATGAGCTGAAGATTTCTGCAGGACCCCAGCTCAGAGCCAGCCCAGCTCTACGGGTTGTGCTCTAAGGTGCTCTCCTGCTCCAGCCATGGATTTGGCCTCGAGATTTGTGCTTGTTTGAGTTGTGTGCCAAGGGAATGTGCAGGGATGTGGACATTGTTCTGTTGGCATGGAAGTTGCCTAGAGTTATGCATGTTTACTTTACTGAACCTACGGGATGAAGTACTTGAAACGGTTAATTTATAATGAGACATAAATTCACTAACATGGTAAAGAACTTACTGCAAAATGATGGACAGTTCGTATTAGAATTCCCCTACTAATGCAGTGCAACACTCATTTATTATTATTATATGTCTAAAAGTGCTTTTGGCACAGTTTTGACACACTCTGCTAACAGACATCCAGTCCAAATTTATTGCCAAAGATAGATCCCCATAGGAATGGCAAACTATCCACACTGTTTCTGTACTGTCAGATACCACACTCTGCCAGCTATCCAAACAACTGCAGGCAGGGGGCCAGGGAAAACATATTATAACATATTATAAAACTCTATTTTGACTTACACCTTTGTTAAAAAAACACGAGACTGGATTTTAAAGTAATAATAATAGAAGAAATGCCTTTGAATTGGAGACGTAGTAATCTGAAGGTAATTCTGTGACCCATCAGACTAATCACGTATAAAATTCTGCAGTCAGTGCAGGGACGTGAAATGCAAACTCCTACACCTCACCATTAATTTCTTCTTTCATTTATGAAATAATATTGAGCAACGATTAAATATGTCATCCATAATGGGAGAATTGGATGAAGTGATTTTCCAGTAATTAAAAAAATGTATGGAATCTGGGTCAGTTTTCCAACAAAATACCCAACATAAATTGATTCAGAGAGAGACTAATCCATGAAACATATGATTTCAGTTCATTATTTCATTTCTGAAATGCTGTAGTACCTGAGGATCTTGTTTTCATTATCTAGGCAGATGGAGAGTGATCCAAATTTATTTTAAAATGAGAGGGGTGCATTGCAGTCTCCCTGTGATGGAAAGCATGCTGGACATGATTGAAGAGGGTGTCAAAACTTCAGGAAGTTCAGTGTGTAGGTAGGGGAAAAGCATGTTAAATCTCTTCTCTGTCCCTTCTCTTGAAGGAATGTTCTGAGTTGCTGTGGCATTCCCTGCCTCTCCAGCAGTGATGGGCCAAGTCCCACTTGCTGTAGCCATGCAGTTGGTTTGCTTGGAGCCAACAGAAATATTTTTCTAAGTAACAAGAGTGGTCTCTAGCTGCACTAATTGCACACATTTTTTTCTCTATTCATCCAAAAGACTGCCCACTAATTTCAGTCAGCATTAGATGTAGATTTTATAGCTTATTTCTATTTTACTATGGTAAATTCCTCCTGGTTTCTGAGATGCTTTTCTGGCAGAAAGTCTTTGGGATCATCCAGACTGCAAGTAACTCCCTGGTAGGATATTTAAAGTTTGGTGTTTGCTTGTTTGTTTTGGGTTTTGAGGTGTTTAGTTTTTGTTTTTTCTTTTCTTTTTGGCAACAAGGACTATAATCTTATTTGAAGCCAGACAGTTCCCCTGTTCCACTGTCAGTAATTTCAGCAAAGTAGATAGTGAGATTTTGTTTTTTAAAATTAGGATCTCTGTATTCCTATTTCATTAGAAGAATTACAGATTTGTAATAAAGGATTTGAAATCACCCTAATTTAATGGAAGCTCTTTCTAATATGAACGATAGAACCAGTACAGGACTAATCAAATGTATTAGTGCACAGAAGGGAGATTGCACAGGGTCATTTGTCTTTTTGTCCATGTTTTATGTTTGCTATATTGTACTATTTTTTTCCATTTTCTCTTTACCTTTTTTTCTGAGCTTCAACTGAACAAATTCACTTAGGGTTCATTATAAGATGGTCCAGGAGTAGATTACATAGTGCTTAATGGATTGTATTTCTGCAAGGCCATTTAAAATGCATTTATTAGGGAGGTTAGGTTTATAGAAAATTAATACAAATATCAAAAGATTTGTAACATTATATATGATTCTGGGCTCCATAATTTTAACAGTTTTGTGTGAAGGTCCACCATCTTTGTAGACCATGCAAGTGATATGTAAGTTGAAACAATTGCTGCTTTCTATAGAGCTTTCATGTTATACTCTTTGCTCAAGGTATTTTAAAAACCAAGAAGTCTTATAAAAGTTAATTAGGTCTTTAAAAAAGTGAAGTGTAATCAAAGAGTTTTCATGGCTGGATTTCAGTGCTAGACTACTGGCATCTATTGCATGATTAAGAGTCACTCTTCTAATTTAGCTATTAGACAATCATTAGCCTGCCTACTACGTATTGACTGCTGCACTTAGCTCTCCAATCATACTACAGCAGGAAAAAAAAATATAACAGCAGAAAGGAATAATTTACTGATGACAGCTCTGCTTAACAGTTCTCAGAGCTGTTTTGGTTTTTAAAACATTTTCCCTTTCACAGTAAATGCTCACCTTGGCATTTGGAGATGTAAAAGCCTGTTGGTTGTTAGAGCAGACTGTGACTGGGGCTGGGTTTCATGCTCTGGATGAGGCCAAATGCTCCCTTTGTATCTCGGGCTCTGAAGTCACTCCTAAGTCAGGCTGTATTTTTATAGGAGGAGAAGGTAGAGTTTTATTCTGCTTCTGAGATGCAGAAAGCTTGAAAGCCATACTTTAGAAACATTTCCCAGCTCCCGTTGAAATCCCTCTATGTAATGGCTTCCTACTTGGAAAGTAGGGCTGATGTTAATTTGGTCTGTCTGGCCCTGTTAAGCTGCAAACCCTGGCAGAGGGGGTCTGGAACCTTAAGGTTGAACAGTGCCTGGCATGGGGGGACCTGATTCCAACTGGAGCATCTGAAGACAACAGCAGTAATATGAAGGCTAAAAGGAATTTTTGACTTGTTCAGAGATAAGGGGAAAATCTGCCTTCAGGTTTGATTTCAGCAGCACTGTGGTGGCACAACCAGCCTGCTCTCCCGAGCTCTGGGTGCAGGGAGCAGTTTGCCTCCTGCCCTCCCTTCCTAGGGACTCTTCTGCCTGAGCCTTCTGAACATCTCCTCCCTGCCTGTGAAGGCCACCTGCACTGGACAGGAGTCTGCTGACAGGAAGGACATGGAAATCTTTCATCTCACTCTCCCAAGCCTCCCCCTCTAGGCTGCTCCGAGCTCATCAAAGCCCTCCCTTACCTGGGACACCAAGGCACAGGTATGGGCTGGCAGTGGAAGCATGGGATCTTCCTGGAGCTAGGGCAGGCCTGGGCAGAGCTCTGATGTCTTTGCATCTCTTATAATATCTGTTCATTTGGAAATGAACCTTAACTGGGCCCAGTGATGAACAGCCCAAACCCTGTCTGTTGTCAGAGCAAGAAATGGGTTCCAGTGGAATCTAATCAATGCCTTAATTTAATTTGGGGCAAATTTCTCCCTTCTGAGTTTGTTTTGTCCTGCTCAGGCTGTTTGAAGATGAAGCCCTTGGAACAGTGCTCTGTATCACCTGTATCAGGGCTGATAGCAGTTGCTAACAGCCTGTACTTCCATTCTTCCTCTGCCTGGCCCCGTGACCACCCTTTGTGCCAGGCTGTTTGTGCTGAAATGGAGCTCATCATACCTAGGATGAGCACAGAAAGCTTTATCATCCACTGCTTCTGTGAGGCTTGTTCTGTGACTGCACTCAGCAGCATAGTGAATATCATCCATAGTAAGTAGCTAATTTAGCATCTCCTTTCTGAAAGTGTGGTAGTGATGAATAATCAGCAAAGATTTAAATGATCAGGAACTTAGATACTTTTTGAAAGGCCAAAAAATGAAACCGAGATATTCTGTTACAATATTCTGTGTGTATTATATAATGCTAAGTGCCTATACAGCAACTTATGTTAAAAGATAACATGAACATAGTTGCAACTTAACCCCATGTAATGCATTTTTATTCTCTCTGCAAGTAATCTTAAATTATTTTCCTTGTCAGTATGATTGACTGATCCTGATTGAAGCATCATTTATCATTAGAGAATACCTTTTTGTTTTATAATTTGCTAATTAGCTCTGAATCCTGCTACTCCTCTCTGTAAAGAACTGGCATCTGCCAGATGTAACTGCCCACATGAATGCAGACCCCTTTGAATATTGCCTCACAAAACTTTCTTTTCTATATCAAGAGACACATGTGCCACACAATAAAGCTAAATGGCTTCAGCTAAGAAAATAAGCATAGAAATACTTGTTTCAGATAAAATACCAACCTGCCCAAGCCTCCCAGGTGTACACAAGCCAGCCTGGGCTGCTGCTGTTGAATACATTCTGCTGAGTTTTGGGGATGATCTACAGCTGTAGGGACCCTTGTGACCAGCACCCTCCATGGTTTTCCTGGGAATTTAGTCCTGAGCTTCAGGTTGTGGGTGAGAGCTGCTGGCTGCTATTGGTGCCTATTTTTTCATCTCAATGCCAAAGTATCTCAGTTCTTTCCTACTTCTACTTCCCTTTAGCTTCCTCCCTCACTCTAGGGAGTTTTCCCCTTTGGTGGGCGGTTTGCAGCTTCAGGAGGGCTGCAGAAAGCAGACGTGGTCGGTGTTCAGACCCACGCTGTGGCAGAGGGGACAGAGGTGCCCCAGAGCCCTGCCAGGGGGTGGGGACAGCTGAGCCACCCCATCCTCCCTGCTCAGTGCTGGGCTCCTCTGGTCATGCCACCAATTAGGACTGCTCCTGGAACAGGGAGCTGACCTGCATGAAACCAGAAAATAGGACCAGTCGTGGTTTTCTGAGGCTTTCCGCTGTATAAAGGGTTTAGATCAGCTTTGGACAAGTTTCTGAGCTCAAGCTTTTGTGGGGCATGAATCTTTTTTCTACTCACGTCAATGTATTTTGGATCAGGCTCCTGCTTGGGATAGGCTGACGCCTTTGATATATTAGCCTGTTGCTGATTAAATGTATATTTCACTTTTTAATTTTCACTTTTTGGGGTAGCCATCACTCTAATGGAGACCCATTTAGCCATTGCTATAGATCAAAACCCAAGCTTGCTCTGTGCCGCTATGGATTTTCCATGGAGCTGCCCATAAGAGCCTGGTAGTTATTAAATCCTTTGTTTTGCTGTCAATTAAAGATGGGTAAACATCAGTCAAGGAAGGGTGGGTGAGGTTTTTTGGCTTGTTAATTAATCAGTGAGCCCCTTCTCTCTTTCCTCTATGCTTTCTCCCTCCTTTCTGTGCTTTATTTTATATCTGTCCTGGTTTCTTTCTAACAGTAGCAGGCAGCTGTACAGTCTGGACTTCAGTGCTTTAGCAGCAGAACTCTGTGCCTGGATCAGTCACAGCCTTACAAATCAGAACAATCCCTGGTACGCATGTCCAAATAGGAGAGAGAAGGGTCCCTATTTCATTTCATTTTGTTTTGCAGCGCTGCATTGCACGCAGCACACACAATGTCCTTTCACATTAAGAAATGAGTTACGTTTCCTTGATGACTCACTTTCTTATTAGGTTACATTTGGTATAACTGTTTAGGGCTACTTCTAATTATTCATATAATATTATCTTATGTATGAGGATGGCCCATTTTTCCACTAATTTCTCCACCCTGTTTTTCTTTCTCTAATGGCATATGACCAGCTCCTAACGTGAAAAGAAAGAAAGGAGGGTGAATAAAAGGATAGGGAAAGAAAAAGAACTCTGCTGTACAACCGAAACGGGTAATTATGCTCCTCTAAGCACATCACTAGAGCCCAGCTGGCACAATTAAAGAAATAGCTGATCAGTTCCAGTTATTGATTCTGCTAACATGTTTGTTCACGGTTGCTTCTTGTCTAATTAGTTTTTTCTGCTTTCTTAGTCTGAAAGCATACCTTTTCAGTCAAATCTGTTTTCAGGCATCAGATAGCAATGCTTTATTTAGACCACTTGCTAGCCATTTATTTTAATGCAACAGTACTTCTGTTCACTTTCTTTTTAACCCTCTGTGGGGCTGGTTCTTTGGGACGGTGTTTTCTTTCCTGGAGCATTTTGAGATACTCTAAAATTTAAGATGAGGCTTCGTCACAGTGAAACGAGTAGGTCTGTAAGTAGGGGTTAGGGGATCTCTTGGGAGCACCTAACAACATTCAGATACCTCTTTAAGGTTGTAAGAAGTTACTGGCTGTACTTGGCAATTAGGGAAGAACGAATGCTAAGGCCCCATCCTTGCATTGTAACTGTGTGGATTGGCAACTTTGACTGCTCAGAGACTCTTCTGTTTACATGACTCTGGTCTTCTTTTTCTCTCTCCTGATAAGATAGATCCTATGTAGAAAACGGTATTTTGACAAAATGGCCCTTCTTCACAAAATGGGGACTGGACAAAGAAAAGTGGGAACTTGGTGAGGATCCAAGTGTACCAGATTTTGTCCTTTCAGAAGTGCAAATATATAGCTATAAAATGCTTTTTATTTCAAATATGAGTTTTACATAAAAGTGAAGAAAATTGATATATCAAACAAATCATAATTTACCTCGTATAGAACTAGATCAAGTCAAAACATTTAGAAATACAGCTTTTTGCCCTGACTCAGAACAGCAGCAACGACAAAGAAGAAGAAATCTTGGATTGTTTTGCAGGACATAAAATTTATTTTCTAACCAGCTCTAGTTCTGGTGTTCCATTGTGCTGCTGAGCAGCTCTCACACTGCACCTCAAGCATGCACCAAATGCATTTCAATCCTGGATAAGGCTTTATATATTTCAATGAACAGTAAATAGATCATTGTGGTCTGAATAACTTTTATATTTAAAAACACCAAACGGGAAAGAACATCCTGCAGTCTCCGTGACACAGTGTATGTGTCTGCACACATGAATGAACACAATAGTCTAAAATGGATAGTAGTAGTCTGACAGATTTAAAGGTGCAGAACATAGGAAAGATGTCATAATTCTCTAACTTAAAAGTGTTGTTCAGGCAGTGATTCCTTCAGAAAAGAGAATTGCTTACTGCTTTATGCAAAGAGATTTGAAGAATTGCACTGTCTGGACTGAGAGAATAAAAATTCCTTTTATGTCTTTTTGAATCATGCTGTTCTTAAGATTTCTTTTTGGGTTATTAGAACTGTATAAGTACAGGTTGATTTTAACTGCTTTCAGCACCCAGAGATATATACATATTTTAGGTATTGCAGTAGTCCTTGTCTTTGTGATTGACATTATTCTTTCCTGATTTCCCATTTTCCTCTAAGGGGGGAAACCAAAAAGCATTTCAGCAGTTAGCAGATGAAATGTGTACCCTACCAATCTGGTAATCATTCCAGGAGCACACAGCACAAGCATCTAAAAGTTTTTGGATCCCTTCTTTTCTGGCTGAAATTTTCTGTGTTGCTTAATCGCAATTCTTGTCCCAGCCTCCCTCCCTCTGCTCCCTGAGACATTATGCCCCTCCTGATACTTGAAGCCACCTTCTGCAGGTACTTTCCTACAGCTATGCCAATGTAGAGGTGTGGGGAAGGGAGGAAGGAAGAGGTATTAAGTGTTACTGGGGTAGGTGCTGGAAAAGCCTAGGGAGGTGCTGCTGCATACTGGGATGTGCTGCTGAGGGACTTGGAGGATGTGGGGATCTGCAGAGGGTGTCTGAGCTGGGTGCAAGGTGTAGGACAGTGTTACCTACCACTGGGGGACTTGTGACATTTGGTCTGCCCAGGGTGTGCAAGTGTCACACTGGGAGAGGCGATCGGAGAGGCCAGGAACAGCCCCCCACTTAAACGAGGGATTTGGGAAGCTGAGGTTCAACTCCCAGCCTGGGGGACCTTGAGCAGGTCACCTTATCTCACTGTGCCTCGGTTTTCTGTCTGTGAAATACAGAAAGTAGAGCCCAAGGGGCTTTGTGGGGATGAAAGCTTTGGGGGGCAGGGATGCGGGGGGCAGGAGGGCTCGGGGAGCCAAGAGAGAGGGGCTGCCTTTGGCCGGGGTCTCTGGCAGTGCTGGGGCTGTGGCTGCACGCCGCCTTCAGCCAGACGTGGGGCTGTCTGACCTGTATTTATTGAGCCTGCAGCTCATTGTGGTGAAGCTTTCTCCTCTGCCTACCATAGAAAAAAAGATGTAAATTGGAAGGGTACAGCACTCCTCATAAAAACTCTGTGCATTTATATTTAAACACTGAAGTCACACCACTCCCTATTGAAAAGCCCTCGGCTCCATTGTTGCACATGACTAGCGCAGAAAGAGGCCATTATACTCAGCAAAAATGTATTTTCCTTGCTCACTTTCCTGGAAACAAAACCTCCTGAGCTCTGGTGGCACAAGCCTCACCAAATGGTATTGATAAAGAGGGAGAAATTGCACATGGCACCGAATCACCAGCTCCGTCTGAGAGGGAAGGAAAAAAGCTCCAAAATATGGCAGCAGATGCCAGTGAGATTGCCTTTGTGGCAAAGCAGAACAGTTTACCAATAAAGCTCTCTCTGGCTGTTATAGTTGTGTTCAATAGCAATGACAGCTGTCAAGGAGCTCAGGGACCTGCTGGGATGCCTTCAACATTTTAATCACTCCAGCAAAGGCGCAGAAAAACTGTTTGTGGTTGGAGCGTTGTTATTGTCATATGATGTTTAAAAAGAATTGGTAATTATTATTTACCTGCAAATGAGAAGGAGCTTTTAATTGTTGCAATACAGCTCTTGTTTCTGTAAACAGAAAGGACAGGTCCTCTCTCATTTTAATTTTGAGCAGTTAATTGGTGAAATGCATAGCCCCTTTTACTATTGCACTCCCAATCTTCAGATGATGAACTATTTTTCCCTGTGAAGCTCAACTGACAGATTTTAATATTCCATTAACTTTATAATTTTACTATAACATCGCATCTTGAGACACTGGGGCACTTCGATTCAAGCTGCAGGAAATTAATTTTCTCTACCAGTAACTACCTTTAAAAAAGAAACTTTAAAACTCCTGGTGACATGAGTATAATACGTAAAAATGACAGGAAGAATTATGAATTTTATTTCCATAAGAGAAAGAAAAGGGGAGGGGGGTTTGTAATTATAATGCTGAACCATTGTATTCAATCTGAAATTAGGATACTTTTCTAAGACACGAAATTCACATAGTCAAGAAATTATCATGATGGAAATCTTTGCAGTTGAAAGGTGTTAACAGTTGTTAACCCCTTTCCTTGCAGCCAAAATGTTTTGACTGAATATCTCTGCAAAAGAGAACAAAAAAAAATCACAAAATTTGGTGTTGGAGGGACTGAACTTTTTTATCTGGTCTAAAATGACCACAACTCTTCCTGGGAATGAAAAAAATATAGCTGTTTGACTTGAATTTTAACTCCCATCTGAATGAGAGTTCGGTTTCTTGGTGATATTCTATTCTGGCAAAAGTCTGGAAATATGTTGAAACACTTGGTAGTTATGGCTGCGTCTTAGCTTTTGTTTTATAGGTAGATATAGAACATATAGATGAATATAAAATATTGCTTCATCTAAATTAATCAGGAATATATATTTTAATATGAATATTCATATATTCCTTGAACACAGGCAAAAAAAAATTAGTTAAAAGTTCAAATGCTTTCAACTAGAATAATGCGTTATTCTCCGCATACCAAAAAAAAGTAACAACAAAAATAAAAATCTGTTTTATGCAATTTCCCCAGACAGCAGGAATGCTATGAAGTCAAGAGGCTTCCTGGCAGTTTTCCACCCTGCTGGTCACTCTTATCTCTGCTGCCACACTCCAATCTCTGTCCGTCCCAAGCCTCCCGCTATTCCCTGTTCCCGTGTTGGGCATTCCAAAGGCACGGCCTGGTCGCCCGGGTTGGTTGGACTGGTTTCCCTAAATCCAAACATCTTGTGCCATTTTAATCACTGAGTTGTTAAAAATAAATAAGACAAATGAAGAGTTCTCTGTTCTCCACTGAGACCCCTGCCCCACAGTTATTATCTCAGCAGGGAATATTAGTGTCACATTGCACAGGTTCCTCTCCACGTGGATGTATCCATGGGTGAAGGTTAGCCATGTGGAGAGGAACCACATGACTGTGGTCATTTCTGTCGGATCTCTGTCCCTCCCCAGCGGCCCTGCAGCCATTCCCTGTCCCCGTGCTGGGCATTCCAGGGCACAGCCTGGCTGTCCCTGCGGCCTGGCTGCCATGGCTGCAGGGGGAGCTGCTCCCTCAGCCCCCCACACACCGCAGCGTGTGTTGGCCTGCTCACCACAGGAAGGGTTCTAGCTGCAGCCTGACTGATTGCCTTGCCCAAGCCCTCCCTCCAGCTAGGGCCGATTAAAGAAGGTTTTAGGGCCAGCACCCCGGGCTAAAGGAGGGACCCTGCCCTGCTCAGATTTGGGGGTCAGAGATGCTCTGTGCAGCCCCAGCCCCAAACTGGGCATGGCCTGTGCTGCCTCTGGTTACCACCAAAGCCCAGAAAAGCAGCAGGGTCTGCAGGCAGTGGAGGGAAGCTTGTGTGGTGATGCCTTAAGTTTTAGCTTTTGTATTTTTCAGATTCTGTGCTGCTTAGGTGTGTAGTCCTGAGCCTCATATTAAGTGCCAGTAAGCTCTCTTCACAGAGTAGGTAGAAAAACCAAATTCCTTTCCTGCTGAAGACCAAGGACAACTTTCAGCCCCAAGAGCATAAACAATGGTGGACTGAAGGGAGGTACAAGAAGGATGAGACCTCACAACCTGAAACTGTAATTGGACAATCAAATCCCCATAAGGACCAAAACTTATAAAAATTTTTTAAAAAATTTAAAAAATAAAAGACCTCATGACCCGTCATCCATATTGTGACCATTCTTAGTCCATCTTGGGTGTAGCCCTGGTCAGGCTCCTGTCCTGCCCAAGGTGAATCCTAGGGGTCTTTCAGTAAATACCTACTTTATTCTCTAGCTCTGTCCAGTCTTTTTTCAGGTCAGCCTTCCCAAGGCATCAGTGGAGCTGGGGATGTTTTGGCCCAGCTGTTCAGGAGAGGAGATGTGGGACAGAAGCTGGGTGGAGAACAGGAGCCACACAGGATGAGCAGGTGTCAGTACCAAGGGCAAAGGCAGAGGTGTAAGGACAGCACTTCACTGGGGTGATGCACAGGTTACCACATACCTGCTGGGAATGGCATCCTGTTTTGGGGCAGGGGTCTCAGTGGAGAGCCCTTGATTTGTCTTATTTATTTTTAACAACTCAGTGATTAAAACCGCACAAGATGTTTGGGTTTAGGGAAACTAGTCCAACCAAGCACTGGATGAGAAAATGAAAGTTTCTGACATGTAGTAGTGTAACCCGTATTACTGGGACCGTGGAAGAACACATATGGGAGGATTCAAAATGTCTTGGTTCTGTTTGCTTTTTAATTTCAGCTCAAATGAGGATTTCCAGGCTCCCATGCCATAGAATCATTTTTAAAATGGGATTACACACTTGAAGGTTTCTTTCCATTTACCTTAAATTTACACAGAAAGGACTTTCCCATGGAGTATTGTGTTGGGTTGCACAAGGCCGGAATGTCTGCACATCATCAAAGACAGCAAGTGACATAATTGCTGCACAATTTGTGGCTCAGGTTGAGAAGGCACTTCAATTGCAGGAGGAGGGATCTTGCCAGCAGAGAGGTTTTGGTTGCAAAGTATTCACTGGTTCTGCTTTAAGATGAGAGTAGCTTGGGGAAATGCTCATCCACAACAAGGAAGTGAGATTTCTGCTATATTTTTGGAAGGTGGAGAAAATATGAGCATAGCTTCTGAGGAGATTCCAAAGAAACCCTTGCTCTGGCTGGCTTGAATTAGGGCAAATAGAGACTATATAATTTGAAGGTCATGTCTTCTCTTTTTAAAAATAGTAATATCCTAATAACATTGTGTCCTCTTAGCTCTATCCTAATGAAAAGTTTGTTCACCATCTATATTGTTTAATGAATTCTTGTTTACACATAATTTAAAAACCGAAGAACGTATTTTGCTCATACTTTCTGTGACAACTAATCCGTTGGATTAGTGATGACCTGGGAATTACAGCTTCTGTCTGCTATTTTCACACAGCTTTTAGCAACCAATCCTTGCACCTTTATATCCATGGGTGAAGGATTAGTCATGTGGAGAGGAACCTGTGCAAAGTAAGCAATCTGACACTAATATTCCCTGCTGAGATAATAACTCCACTTTCACAACAGGATGAGTGGAGAGGTAATTGAGATCTCAGAGAAATTAGTTACACACACATTGCAGGCAGTGACTCTGGCACTGGTAGCTCTATGTTACCATAACATGGTAGCTTTAGCATAAATTCCATGTGTTTCACAGGAAGACAAACAGGGATTTACGAACTCCTCAGTGCTACAACAGAGTATGAACATATTGGCTGCTTGAGAATTCCACTGAGATCTGGCAGATAAACTTAGGCATTTAGAAACAACTTGCCCAATTAGCTCTTCTATCCCTAATCTACGTGCTTCTCATATCTTGAGAAATTCTAGCATGAAAGTGTTCATTAATCTAGATAAATTCTCAGATAAAAACTGCCATTCACCCTGAATCAGCCCGGTAGCCCTCTGTGATGACTCTGTATTTACTGCTGATATGAGATGTTGTCTGTGAGGCCATAAAGGAGAGCAGAGGATTCTTCCATGGCTGTGTCACAACACAGATCTGCTGTCAGCTCTCTGCTGTTTCAGCCAAGCCAGCACAGTGGAGAGGAATGATAAATGCAACTGTTTCGCAGTAAAAAAGAGGCTTTAAGTTTTGGCTGAATTTGGGGGTTGAGGCAGTTGTTTTAAGTAGCTCTGACTTTTCTGTGCGTTTTCTTTCATACTTGGAGATCCAGCTACTCTTTCAGCTTAATCCCCATGAAATGCTGCAGTAAATTCAGGTCATCTTACTATGGTAATTCTGAACCCTGGAAATGTTACTCCTCTGTTCTGCTTTGATAACTAATGAAGACCCAAATTTAGTGAAACAGTATTGCATTTTTACTCTCAACCATAGGTCCAGATGCTGTTGACTTTAAGTGCTATAACTGTCACATGCTTGTGTGCCACTGAGGAGCTCTTTTCTCAGCACCAGAGCCACCACTGTGCAGGATGTTAGCAGGACAGCCCTGCTTTCACTATTTTAGTATTAACAGTACAAGCACCTGAAAAGATACAAGTATTAATTGCTTCCTTCGATTTATTTGTAAATGCCTGTTGTGAGGTAAGCATGCTGCTAAAGTGCTTTGGAGACCGAAGCTTCCAGCATTGACACAGCTGCAGAGCCTAGCCAGGGCAGTGGGGGCTGTGGGACAGTGTGTCCCTGCTCCACATGGGGCTCCTGCCACGCTGTCCCCTGCCATGCTGTCCCCTGTCACTTGCCTGTTGCCATGGAGAGCAGATTTGGTCCTGCACATTCATGTGTCCCGTGTGGCTCTTCTCTGCCAGGGTAATCTGCTGTCACTGTGGTCATCACAATAAGTGAGCTTTTTCTTTTCTTTTTAATATACTCTTCTGTGTAGCACATCTCGTTTTCAGCTGTCTAGATACACTCTTGATGTCAGCAGCATGATGTGATACCGCTCGTTTAAACCGAGAGACAAAACCCTGATGTGCTCTGCTCACGAAATTGCTCGGTACTCCTGTATATTCTGCAAGGTTACTTAGGATACATACACAGTGAATGTATCTGTGTTTCACCTTTTGTCTTTAAAGTGATGTAGGATGAATATCTTTCAAATGGAAAGACAGGCAACTGGAAAAAAAGGGGGAAAAACAAGTAACAAGATCAAAGACATAAATAGAACAAAATATGCACAAGAGATCTCATCTGAGATCAAAGATGTGAATGTAATTACCATGAATAAGACGTGCAGAGCTCACCAGAACAGAATGGTTTGTGTGCCTGGAGAATTATGCAGAAATAAACCATTCTCTGGGAAATCAAGTGCTCCACAGAGTGACGAAAGGACATTTATTCTGCACTGGAGGGGGAATAGCAGAAAACCCACCATTACAGCAGGGTTGCTCACTGCTGCCTGACCCTGTGCAGGGCTGCAGCTATCCAAGCAACTCAAAAGAAATCTCTCAACCTTTTATGTTAAAAGATTCTGATCTGGGGCAAAAAAAAACCAACCCCAAACCCCAGCTCTTTAACCGTGTTGTTCTTAGGCAGACATTTTCAAGGGCAAAACGATTGTGTTACAAGTGCAGTTGGATGAAAAACAATTGCTTCTATTAAGCTTAACACATAGAGGAATTGTGCAGAGCATAAATAATTTCTCTTCACTTACCCTGTTTGGTCAGGGATTGTGATTGTATTTTTGATTTTTATGGCTGTTATGTACACATGTCCACAGGCTCTAACAGAAAATACTTAGAAATGCAATAAATAAATAAGAGAAGTCTAGAAGAGAGTGTAAAAAAAGCTACAGTGACTGAGCTGAAATTGCAAACTGCTGATTCTGCTGTCTGAGCTATATGCTGGTCATAGATACAAAAATATTGTTTGATATTTAGGGGAGTTAACAAATAAATGCCACTAAAAATGGAAAAGAATAAATAAATCTTTCTTCTTCTTTCTCGGATAACGCAGATCTGGACACTGATCACGCCTTCCTATGTTTCCAGATAAGATGTGCCTTTGCCATGAATATCTCAAACCTGATGAGAACATGGAAACTGTGAAAGTTTCAGGAGTGAATTTTGGTTTACTAACTCTCCGTTGACATGAAACAGAAATTCAGACACAGGTCTATGTATCAGGCTTTTTTTCACTGAGGAGAGAGGTCAAAAAGGAAATCCTGAATGCTGAGCCTACTGTCAAGGCTTATTTTCTCAGAAACGGTACTGGAACTGTGTTTAGCATGTAGGTGATTTCAACAGTAGCATAGTCCATCTTTGTGCAGAAATACCTCCTGTAGGGAACCTGGAAAGCACGTGCAGTCTCTAGGAATGAGTATTTCCACTCCATTCTTCTGACTGTTTTTGGAAAGAGCCCACTGCTGTCCACAGGTTCTGCTGTCTGTGACTTTGAGTCAAACAGTGGAAGTACAACCATCACCTGTGTCGGATCTCATGTGGATCTGTGAACTGTCCAACCTGTGATGGTGATCCTGTTTTCCATGGCAATAGACTTCCTGTCTCCATTGCAAAATCCCCATCAGCAGCCGTGGTGTGGTACTGTGCCAGCAAATGCCTCCAAAGGGTCATTTCTGCACAAGGCACATTTCCTCCTCCTGTGACAAAAAGGTGGGCTGATTCTGCTATAGGTACATTTTGCAGGTACTGTAGAATTTTTATGGCATAACGATAAATGCAAAACTGCATTGTTTTCAGCAGGGAAAAAATTAGTTTTCTTAGTAAAAAAGGTACAACTTCTATTTTGTTTGGAAGAATACACTCAACTCTGCCTTCAGTTGTATCCCCAATTCTTTATGAGATAAGGGATACAGACTAGAGGTTTGAGATTGAATTGAGAGAACACACTGTCCTTTTGCAGGGGATGTTACTTCACAAGAAGAGCTCTTTGCGGTCTGTAGGCCAAAATGATGTATGATGTATTATCTTAAGATCATCAGTTACTGTCAGTTTGGAGACTGAGGAGAGTTTATTTTGTGATGTTCATGATTGTTTCTGTTCTCCTGCAAGCCTTTGCCTTGACTTCAGTTCTCTCAGGAATCTTAAAACTTACTCATAATATGAATTTTTTTAAAATTTTTTTTTGTTTTTTTAGCTTGGAGGTGTTTCTAGCATTCACATGCTTTCAAAATAACAAATATGCCCATGGTTGTGGGAAGGCTGTGGTAGGTGACTGCTTGAGAAAGGGGTTGGATGAAATGACCTCCGCAGGTCCCTGCCAGTCCGTGGCTCTCTATTTGTAACTCCTCAGTCTCTTCATTTGGATATCAGGGGATAGAGCAATAGAAACCTCTGTCCTGTTTTATTCTAGAAATGTTATCCATTCTACAAAACGGGTTCCCCACAGCAGTGGTGCTCACAAACATCGTAAGTGTTTTAGTCTAGTATATTTAGTTATTTTCTGTAGGTAATGCTTTGGATTTTGGTTCAACTTAGCACTTAAATGCCAAAGGCAGCCACACGAATAATCTTGAGGAAATCAAGAGAGGTCCTTTTATACTCAGTACTTAAGTGCTTGGCTGCATAAAAACCATCTTCGTGATTTTCACTAAAACAGTACTGAGAAAAGCACATAGTTTGTGCAGTAGAGAGATGGGAGCATGTGAGTCTCTACCTTTTACACAGCCTTTGAAATTCTGATGCTTAACTGTAAGCACTGCTGCAGAGTTATCTCTCAAAACACAATTTACTGCTTAGCAATGAAGTAAACTGGATTTTGGACAAATACCATCTTGTCCAATGACCAGATAGTCATTTGGGTCTTCTATTTTTGTTATTTTTTGGACTGAGCTGTCTAACCTATTTTCTGGGCCAATATCGACTGAAGAGAAACTCTCTTTCCTGTCACCTCACCCTGCTATGCAAGTATTCAGTCAGCTCAAATAATTTATTCTTACCTGAGAGCTGCTGTAGCTCATGGCAACTGTGGGCAGTCACCAGGGGATCACAAGGCAGCTTAAAGGCAGTATGGCAAAAGAAAGCCATAGATACGCTCTCAGCTCTCCAAATATATATCCCTTTTTAATTTTTTTTTTTTTTTTACTCAGTACACCCAGGTTATATTGAATATATCTAAATTGAAAGATTAAGATCACTGTGCCCCAAAGCAGTAAAAAGCATGTTATGGGACACTGTGGGCTTGTCCCACCCCTGCAAAGGGAACCAGGATGGGGATCACTCACCATTGTCAGCGCTCATCTGCCCTCTGTCAAAAACACATTTGCTGTCCTTTCTTGCATCTGAAAAGTTCTACACATCCACAGCATATGAGTAAATTAAACCAATGAGAGCTGGGTATCAGTACAGGATCAGTACAGGTCAGGCCCTTGTTCTGTGGTGGCAGTGCTGTCCCTGCAGCACGGGGCCTCCTGTTTGAACTGGAAGTGTCAAAATATTTTGATCTGCCCTCTGCCTAAAATGAAACCCTTCCTTGCAGTTCCAGCAAAGAAAACGGTTTTACAGTGGGTGTTAAGATAATGCAAACCTTAGTTTAAATGGGAATCAGACCTGGAGTGTGTGTATCGAAGACTATTTGAATTACATTCACCACTGTTTATGGGTTCTCAGGAGTTGCAGAGCCAGTTAAAAATGAAATAAAGCTTATGGAAAGGGGCTTATGTTTTCTACTTTGCTAAAAAAGAAATAAAGAGGAAAACATATTTGTGCCTGTTCAAAGGCTGCCCAAGGACAGCTTTCATTCTTTGTGACCTAGTTACATTAAATGCTTTCGCAGGAACTCCTCAGATACTTATTTAAAAAAAAAAAAAAAGAAAAAAAAAGAAAGGAAAACACAGATCAGTGCTTCTGATCTTCACTCCGAGGACACATCCAGGCTTGGAACCATCGACAGATATCTTGCATCCCTTGTTACCTGTACAAAAATTAAACAAAGCAAGAGATGAGCAGCACTGGAGGAGAAATTACCTCTGTCCATGGAACTATTAAATGCCATAGTTTAAGATCATTTTGTTTTTAAGAAAAAGTGCAGTCAGTTGTAACTTTGGCCAGCACAAGCTGACCTATTGCTATTACCCACTTTCATTGGTATTTTCCCCCCCTTTTGGCACAGTGCGAGTCCTTTGAGTATTTTGTCTGTTACCACCACACCTTCCCAGTCCACCTGAGAGTTTTCACTGGCTTTTGACAGAAGGTAGGAAATTCTGCATTAGACATACAGTGCCAGTGGTGCTTGTCAGCCAGGAGCCCAATTCCATCTGAAACTGATGGGCTTCAGAGTGCCCTGTGGCTTGAATCCTGACTAGGTGTATAGAGGAGCTGATCCCTCCACAGATTTGTTGATAAATGAAGTGTGTTATGGACTTTCTTACGTCCTACCTAAACCCCAAATTAGACTGTGCTTTGAGGGACAAAAAGCAAAGCTCTTTCTGTTACTTCTTGGTATTGTATCTGACTAATGGTGTTTGCTGGTATTTGAAGAACATGAAGCTGGAAGGATTTCCTGGGAGTTGCGATATATCCCTTTCTGTGTGCCAGGGCTTCCGGGAGAGAAAGAGAGTACACAGAGCTCCAGACAGCACTGGGCAGCAATACTGCATGTACACAGTGACAGGAAAAGCCGCCTGTGGAAACTTGAAGTTCTTTTGAATATCTTCTTGTCAGTGACTGAAATAGTTACAAATATTTTCTTTTTGGTGGTGTTGCTTTCTAACAAAGGGGGAAATACAAACTAATAAAGTCTGTTGTAGTTGCTTGCTGTGATTTGAAGAAGTTAAGATTTTTAGTATCCATTGTACTAATTCCCCTGACACTCTGCCCTATTAGGTTTGCCAAAATTAAAAAGACTTTTTAAAATTCAATGTTTTCTTGATACACTGAATTCTTGTATTTTTCCATCATTTGAATATTGAGTCATTGATATTTTATGTGTCACACAGGATGGTTGAGATATCAGAGAAAACTAATGATTTGCATAAGCATCCCAGAGGCATTTTTGGCTTCCTGGCATGCAGGAGCTTTAGCCTGTTGTCTTCACACAGAGTCTGCCGTAATGCTGCATGCCAGAGATGATAATTCACTTTGTGAAACATGATCAGAAGAACCTTTACGGAGGTGTGACAGATGCAGCTGTAGCCATCACTTGAAGCACTTTTCCATAACCTTAAAAATGTGTCTCCTTCTGATTTTCTTTCTTGATGACTTTCTTAGGTATTGTTGAGTTGCAGCTGTCATGGGCAATGAAATTCCTAAGAGAGCAAGGAAATAAAAAGGTTAAAGTGCCCACAGCCACAGTTTCAGGACTTAATTGGACATTAGCTACTCAACTAAGAGCATTCCCCCAAAGAATGGCGGAGTTCTTGCAGGCTTCAAACAATGGAGATGTGTGGGTTGATGCCATCTGCAGCCTAGGGCTGGTGGAACAAAAAGATGTTTGAAGAAGAGGGAAATTCTCAGAGATATGGTAGAATGGGAATGATCTGAAAGTAATCAATCATTAGGGTGACATAAATCACAACACACAAGAGCCCACAGCCAGGAGATGTCAAATACCGCCCGCAGCGCATCAGCCTCTCTGGCATCATCACTTTTGTGTGTTGTGCCACTGCTCCTTTGTGGGCCATCAATTTTGTGAGGTGATGAAGGCCGAGAATGCCGGGCTGCCCCGTACAGGCTAATGCAGCTTTATGATTGCGCACCCTAACGTGCGCTTGGGGCGCATTCATCCCGTGACCCGAGCCAACAACCGATTGTGAGCTGGGTGCCAAACCCGCCAGATGTTGCTTGATCTCATAATTACGTTAGTTCTGTTGCTCCACTGCAGCAGCATCAAAACAATACCAGCTAATCTGGGGCACAAAGAGAGGCTGCAGCTCTCATGTGGTCATCTGGTCCACGCTTGACATTTTTGCCTAAAGCTCTCAGATGTCAAACTTAATTTCTCTCCCTTGATTATAAGCAAAATGATCTGTGAGCAATATTAAAAAAAAACATTTATCAGCTGGAAAACAGCAAAAGGCATGGCATAAACTCATATAAATGTTAATGAAAAGCAGACAAAATTGAGCAATAGTATTGTATTCTTTAGGGTTTTATGCACTATTACTTAAGAGACTCTGGGAGAGGAGTCTAGAACAGGATTGAAGGACAAGCACAAAAAATATTGAAATTTACACCAACTCTTCTTATGGTTCAAAACACTGGTCTGGAACTCCTGTTATATAGAACAAGCATAATTCTCCTTTAATTTATTCTGATATTGATCATCAGATCAATGTAAATCATAAATCCCTTGATTTCAATAGAAAGGCTCCATCTTTCTGCTGTTGCCCATAAAAAATCTCATGACATTTTGGCTGCCTAGCTCCTTCCAAGAAACTGAACAAAGTGGTAAAACAAAGACTGTGGTGGTTATCTAATGAGGTCTATTCCTCTGAGTCAGAGTGATGCTATTTGGATGGTCTGTAGGGCAGTCTGAGCACAAGGCTCCAGGTCCCAGTACAAAAATACTTGAATGCATAGGACTCAAATTATCCTTCACTTAGTTGTATTGATCTTTAATTTGCTCATTTAGAGCTGAAATACAGCAAGGGTGTTTTCATCCCATTTTTGTCAGCCCTCAGCCCCACAGCTCACCAATGGGCACATAGCCCCTTTCCTTCACCTGCCTTCCAGCCTACAGAGCTCCAAGACCTGCGCTTGAGTTGTTCAGCACTGGTGCTGTACATGGGAGCAGTAGGGCTCTGCATAGCCCGGTGTAATTTTCTGCTTTTTCAAATAAATATGGTGAGGTCTCATCAGCAGCAACTGTTAAATTACAGCATTTTCCTTCCCTCTCAATAGTGAGCTAGGACACATATCTCAGACTAGGCACAAGGAAAATTGTAGCACAGAACAGGAGCCATCAGCTAAAAAGATTTTCTAAACAATACAAGTTGGCCTCTGTGTGCCCTACTAATATTCTCCATCTTGCAGTATTTTCATTTCAACTAAGAATATAAAGTCATGCCACATATAAGAGAAATTTTATTTCCTGTACTACTACATTTTTTTAGCATAATGGCCCATGTAGATCAGTGGGCAAATATTACATCCTAAAGTTTCAAATAATTTCCATCTTTACATTTCATATCTGATCTTTAATAAATGTTATTTTACACAGTGCAATTAGACTTCAGGATGTAAAACCCAGAGTAATCCAGAATATTTTTGCAGAGCTGGGTATTTTCAAGGTGCACTGACATCTAGATTCTGATCTAACTAATGGCACAAATCTGAAGCAATTTCCTAGAAATCAGTACAATTATATCAGCACAATCCCCATAAAAGTAGGATGAGAGTCAGACCTTTATTTCTTTTCCAGCCTGCTCCAGAGATCCAGTATTTTCCATTTAGTCAACTGAAGAGAACGGTAAAGGTATAGAAAGAAATGATAGAACTGAATTTTACTATTTAACATATGGGAAACTTGGTTATTATTTTACCATAAGCTTAAGCAGGAAAAAACGCGCTGCAGTAAAATGGAAAAAATTCACTTCAGGTGTTGTATCATGAAATCCAAGGAAGTGACATCAAAGATTAAACCTGGCCCATTTACTTTTAAGCTGTTTTGTTTAAGTATCAGATTTTATGTCTGGAGATTTTCTCTACTCTGTGAATTTTATTCCTTTTTGTAAGCATAAAACTGAATAAGGATCAAGAAGAATTTATTTCGTCGCCTCAGTACCAGCATAAGACCCTCATGTTGGCCCCTGAAATTCTTTTGACAGTTTTGGGTGTTGTGTAGGGAGCAGCTGCACGCTGGGGTCAGTGTGCAGGGCAAATGTGGTGCAGGGTGGTTTCAGACAAGCAGGAGGCAGTTGCTTGCCCATGGGGAACCCTGGCTCTCCTACTGCCAGAGCAGCCCTTTTGTTCCAAGGACAATCGTCTGCACTGCCTGGTCACAATGAGACAGGTGTAATTTTGTGTGGGATAACATTGTCTCTTGGTCATTGTTCTGTCTGCAAAGGAGCAGTGGGAGTGCCAGTGCCGTCTGGGCAGGCAGAGGTGCCGTGGTGTCTCCTCACACCCCCTGAAGCCACAACCTGTTGCCAGCTCTGCTGTCCTCCTGGGCTGAGAACTGTTTCCTTTGATTCGTTTCACCAGTTCAAAAGAGTGACAGAAGATGCTTGGGAAACTACAGGAAAACTTCCAAACTCTTATGGAAGAAAGAACTAAACAGACACAAAAGGCCTTATTTTGGTTAATGGGAACCAAAGGGGAGAACATATCAGGGATGGGCGAGGTGGGGACAGTGGGAGAGGTGGCTCTGGGCTGACCCATTGCCTGCAGGCAGCAAGGTGCCCTGGAAGTCCTTGGTACATAGAAGTCTCCTTTGGGACTCTCTGCCATGGGCCAGCCCTCACTCCTGCCCTGGAAGTAGAAGTAGATCTGTCAAGATAAATTTTGATCCCAGTCCAAAACTGAAAACTTTTTTTGTGGGAAGAAGTTAACTGGAACTGATGAAGTTTCTTTTCATGGATTATTTAAGCAGTACAAGATGTTGTTAATGCTGAGTTTCTTCCATGTTATTTGGGGAAGTATGTCTGATTATGTAAATTAAAAGTTGCTGCTTAAAAATATTTTGCTTGAGAGATTGCAAAGGCAACACAGTAAATGAATTAAGATCAGAGAGTCTTGCTCAAGTGAGAAGATTGCATAAGTAACCGCATGTGGTATTGAAAAATACATACTGTTTACAATGTATTCTTGCAAGATCCTTAAATATTTCACTTTGAGGTTTGCTTGATATAAAATATTGCATTTGTTCAAGCTGTCTCGCAGGCTGGAACCTAAGCTGATTTGCAGCTACATGCAGATTAAAACCACTATGCTGTCCCACTGCAATTTTGGATTTAATTTGGTTAGTTTCCGTCTTTTTAAGAGAAACAAGAGAGTTTTCAAACCAACAGGCATTGACTGCTTACCTAATTAAAAATGTATCCATCTGCTGGTGGCTGACTTGTTATTCAAAGCATACAGATCTAAGTAGGTTGATTTATTTATGAAGACCTTATGACACTGAGAGATATGCACTCAAAAACATGCAAAAATAAATGTGGTTGCAGATGGGTAGACACACACAGATCTTTATGGGGTTCTAAATAACAGATAGAGAGAATTTGGAAAATGTGCTTTAAAGGGAAGATCCTTTTATGTTGCTTTCACGTGTTTAACATTTAGAGCTCAAATAACAGAGCAGCCAGAGAACATGTGAGATAACTCTAGTCTAAATATCCTATAGTGCCTTTTAAGTTGTGACAATTTTTTTTCTGAAAGCTTAGTGTGAGTGATAGACTCTGAAGCAGATGCATTTTAAGCAATGTTTTATTTAGAGAACACTTTAAAGGGAATTTTAATTAAAGGAGAAAAAAAAATCATTAGCACTCAAAAACATCATGCATTGGAATCCGGCTAAATGCTGTCTTCTTATATTTGATTTCATTGGTGTATTGGCAAATGTCTCCCAAATTAAGTTTCTTTGCTCAAGCTTTGAAAACTTCAAGTTCTGATGGATTCATTCTCAATGCTATAAATATTGTTGCAATCCTCAGGTAAAATTAATTCATCAGTTTATGAGCTCTAGGAACTTCCCAGGGTGACAAAGCCATCAGGTATTTCCACGTGGGGTGTGGAGCTGCTGGCATCACACTTCAAGTCATTTCTGGGGCAGTTCCACTGCTGTGGGACTTCTGACACTGGTACAAAGGGAGTGGTGCCGCAGCTTGCTCAGAGCTCTCTCCAAGAGGCTCTATGTGTAGGTGGTCTGCATCTGCCACCTGAGAAGTCTGAGGAGAATGGAGAATGCCGTGTCTGGGACAACTCTGGAGCAGCTTTATGGCCTCTGGTTCTGTTTACAGCACAGTTTCTAGTGGGTCCTTCTGGTTTTTCCTTCCATCCACATGCTTTGCAGCATGTTTATTCAGGTTTTGCACATTTGCATGCCTGTTTGTGTTCATTGGTAAAAAAAAAATCATCAATAATAGACTGAAAACATTTCTTTACAGATCACCTTATTATGCTGGTGTCCTCTTAAATTGAAACTGTCTTGCACTAGATGATAAAGTTGCTTTCAGGAGAAATGTATTTCTTACCAAACCATGCATTGACAATTGTGCTTAGCTTCACAAAAAGATAATTCTCTAATCCCAAGGTCAGTTTAAGCTGATTCCCCAGTAATACACTTTCAGATTCCCTTTGAATTGCTTTTTAGTTCCATGTCAAGACAAATGTGGGTTTTCTAGTGCCAACAAAATACAGAAACATGGTTTGTATGTAGATTAGCTAAGGAGGATATTAGAGTGAGTTGCCTTTTGGTAGGAAGCCATCCTGGCATTTCTTTGGAAAACTCTAGAGATGTTTGAATAATCCTTATACTAACAGATGTCACCACTGGGAATCTGTTTTACTTTTACAGCCCTTTGTTTGATTATCTTGCTGGTATTTTTGGATATTTTGGAATGGGGTGTGGATGTGTGTGAAACTCAAACAAATCTATATTTTCTTTTACTTGATTTCTCCCAAAGATATATTTTGATATAAGTTTCAGATCGTAATCAAGGGAAGAAAACCCATAAATTTTGCTATGGGTGTTCCTTTTGTGCAGAAGTGAGAGGACAAAAAAATGACCAAGAATCCTTTCCTTTTGTTTCCAACCCACTGCAAATGACTGTTTGCGGTTTTCCTGGTCCCGTGCAAGCCCTGGAAATGGGGGACAAGGGATCACAATGGGTCAAGGCAAATAGTTAGTCACACTCTGTCTTAGAATTGAACCCATTGTTCAAGCAAGGCAAGCAAGTTTTCCACTACTAATTTTGGTCTGCATTGGAAACTGTGGCCAGTGTGGTTGTGTGAATAAGGATTAGTAATGGTGAGTGGGCACGGGAGGTAGCTGAAGGGGTGGCATTTTTGTGTCTGTAAAAGCTGTAGTGGCTGCACATTTCTCCCCAAACTTAATATTTTTGCTCTTTGCCTCAGAATACTGCAAGAGGACTTCTTTGGGAAAAAATATCATTGCAAATATCAACTGTACACATGTTAGGAAAGTCTCACAATCAACTGTCTCAGTAAAACACCAGTGAGTAATTTCTAATGGAAATCTGGCTTTTAAGGTAGAATTCAGGGAGATGTGTCCCTTCACTTTATTGCTGTTACCGATCTGTGTGCAAGAAAATAAGTTCAGGGTTTGGGTCTGACTTCCATTCAAGGAATGAGATGTTACTGCTGAAGGAAAGGTCAGAGGGAACTGGGACACACAAAGAGTGTTTGCAGCTGGAGAAAAATTGTTCATGGTGCCTTTGGTGTAGGAAATAGGAGGAACTAATTTACATGTCAGAAATTTAAAAATTCTTAAAATGAGGTTCATGCCTGTGAAATGTGTAATGCAGGTGTAAAACCTGTGACCATCTTTTGTTCTAATGCAACAGTGATGTTCAGCTCCTTCAGAGTGGATTTGAGGTCTGGTTGTGCTAAAAGCTGTACAAGAATATGTCAGTGCATGACAAGACCCATCAGATGGGTATAAATAAAAAGAGAACAAGGAAATACTCTGGCAGCATTGCCCAGCACAACAAACCACCTTATTCTCTGAACTCTTCCAATATCAGTGACAGCACTGAGGAAAATAATGGCTGCCACATTTCCAATATAAAAGCTAAAGATGGTTGTTTGTTTGTTTGTTTGTTTTTCCATTGTCCTTGCAGTTTTTCATCTCTGTGCCTACTATTTTGCTTACATGAAGTTAATCCAGAATTTGCAGTAATTCTGCTAAAAAATCAGTGTAAATACTGAACTAGAGCACACACACGTACATATGCTCACTTCTTCCAGTTAGTGGTTCCCTGAAACAGGACAAGTAGTTTCTTGGCTAACAAACAACCATTCTTTTGTGTCTGCAGGTAATCTGAAATCAGGACAGAGAAACACAGGCAACGCTTCAGGTTCTCAATAAGCTCACCATTACTTAAAGGCTCTAGACCATTAGTTACTCTAGACCATTAATTACTCTAGACCACAAGTTCCACACTTCCTTACGGATGTTACCACAAGGAACTGCACCTCTCCGTGTTCTTGGCAAAAGTGGCACAACAGGCACTAGAAGCCTGCAGATGTCTCTGACTTTATGTTCATTTAGCATCACTGTTTTTACATGGGCAGCCACATACATCCAGCTTCAAAAGTGTTGCCGCACTGGCTGTTTCGGGAGGTCTGTGCAGAACTGGGAGCAGAGCCCTTCTCCCAGAGGTAAACTCACAAAATTAACCTTTCTCCTGTCCTGTGAATGTATGAGTCATGCCTGCATGCATAGAAAAAAAAATGTACAAATACTTGCCACTTTTTGGAACAAAAAGCAATGATTTTTTATTTAATTGTAAAGAAGGACAAAGAGTCTGCCCTACTATTAAAAATAGCATACATTAAAAAAGAAGGAGGGGTTGGTATTTTTTCTTACTTTACGCAGTTTTCTTCTATATGGTTGCAAATATTTTGTTCATAATGATGTGAGGACCATCTCAGATAGGATGGTTTAATCTGAGTTAATTAGGATTTACACTCTATTAGAAGTGCCAGAAAGCTTCAGTGCTCTGTAGGGAACCTGTCTCTGGTGCAGTTTGATTGGTACCATCATTGCATAAATAATCTCTGAAAAGATCGCTGTCTCTGAACACACAGAATAAAAATGAATTAGAGCTCTGACACTCTATTCTTTTGACAGTTTTACAGAAAAGACAATTCAAAGATTTTTGCACAAAAATTATCATTGTTTATACTGAACTTTTACTGGTGCAATTAAAGTAATGTTTTATTTTTTTTTTTAATAATACCTGCAGTAAATTATGGCAGGAAACCAAAAATCCCAGTATGAAAAAAAAGTCTGGGAAACACTTTGTTTTAATTTCTATTAATTATAAATTTATTCTGTTTTCACATGAAGGGTCCAATTCTGCCTACATATTAAAGCTTAGTAGCTAAGCTGCTGGTAAAGTTCAGCTTTACTTTAGAACAGGCCAGAATCTTGTTCAGAATTTTAAACTGTGACCCTATTCTTGGCAGAGAAAATCCAAGTCTGCCTGACTGATTCTTTTTCCCAGAGCAGAAAAATGGGCGGGTGCTCTTAAGGAAGTCTGGATGCAGTTTGTAGTTTTGTCTTTACCTTCCCACTCCAGCTAAGGCTCCTCGCAGCTGCTGCAGGCAGATTCCCCCCTCTCTCTGGAAGCCCTTTGGCTGCCATTTGTTCCATTATTCACGGCACGGGCTCCGAGGAACCCTTCGGAGGATGCTGCCCCTGCACGTCCCCTCTGGCTGGTGGCCCCGGCCCTGCCACGGCTCTGCCCCCACCGGCACCGCTCCTGCGCCAGCCCGGCATCCTCATCCCACCAACTTCTCATTTCTGGAAGCTGACGCCACTCCCCAGTGATCCCGACTGAGTAAGAAGCACAGCTGCTGAGGACAGGCAGTACAAACACCGAGATATTCGAAAGCGGTTTGTAATAATTAAGGTGTCTGTTAACCTCCACGGCTCTAAATAACCTTTCGGTGAAACGTGGGCAAGCACATTCCTCTCCAGGTTGCCAAGCATCTGTGCACTGCAGCTTTATACAGTTATTTGCTCTGGTTTATTGGTCACACTTTCACAGGAAAAACCTGCGGGTCCCTGCTTGCCCCCGGCCTTGCTGAGGGTGAGAGCTGCAGTGAGCTAAGCCGTCACCTCTGCTGCAGAGGTGGGAGCTTGCATTGGTTACATTTGAGCTGCTTATTCAGTGGAAAGCAGTAATACCTGTTCTGACATCTTGGTGCATTTATTTCACTGCTTCATCCATACTGATTTTACCCTTTGCCAGTGCCCTTTTATGTTTATTTATTTTAGGAAACCTAATCTATATTGTAAACACTCCTGGATTTGTAAATAGCTTTGCTGATAGGATTTCCTTTCATGGACCTGATAATGGCATATTATAAATTTTAGACTAACTATGAGATTTGAGTTGTGTTGCCAGGACCAATGTAATAAAAGATACTACTTCAATTGTCATTAAAATCTTGTTACATTTCACGTACGCTTCTCTAGTTTTCCCTTAGCACTGCTGGTTAGAAAAGGCAAAAAAAATCTATGCATCTGTCTGTCTGTATATTGTCAAGTCACGCCGTGTGCCTACTCTGAATAAAGACACTGTCACAGGTCCTGTAATCAGCATCAAGGCAGTAATGAATAGGAAAATCTTGTGATGATGATCACGATTAACAAAAGGAAGTGTAAATAATCTACAGTGCCTAAAGCTCACATTTTTTGCAGAGTGGATTTGCAAGTGAGCTATAAACCTGATCCTTTTCTTATTGAGGTCAGCAGCAAAACTCCTGCTAATCCCAGCTGAAACAAAATCATTCTGCCAGCTTGATGTTTATAGAAATGCATATTACCTTCATGGAGATTCTCCCGCTAAGGCTTTTTGTATTAAAGCCTGCAACTTCATCTAAAACAAACATGACCTGAGGAATGAAATCTTACTCATATCAAATAAAAAGCTGTTATTTTGAAATAGCTAGCAATAAATTTTGTCAAGTAATCTACTGGCAAATGTTTAATACTCACAGATCCAAAAGAATCAGTAAATCCAGGGAGGGAAAGGCTGGGCACATCTGAGCACTGGGAAGGAGCCGGCAGTGACTCTCTGGTGCCAAGCCTGATAAAGGTGCACCTTTGGGGCATTATTTCCTTTGACAATGAGACTCTGTGTGTGAGTCTTACACTTCCTGGGGTTATTTTACACTCTTTTGCAAATAGCCAAGTAGTGTGGAAGTTGTGTGGGAGTGGAGTAAATAGGATTGAATTTTTGTAGGAATAGGCTTTTCAGAGGAGAGGGGTGAATTTTTCCTGCAGGCTGTGGAATTGCATACTAAAGGAAGAGCTTGTGCTTCCTCCCCCCTGCTTTCTTTCTTCCTTTTTTTTTTTTTTTTAAATTTTTTTTTTCCTTTCCCCCATCTAAATGTAGTGCTGGGCCTCAGGAGGCCCATGAACACACAGAGCTTCCTACTGAGGTTGTCACTTGACTGACAGCAAAAAGCTTCTGGGGAGATGGACGAGCATGAGTAGGTGGACACAGAAAAATGGAGAATGAAAAGATAAAGTAAAAATAGGATCGAATGTTCATCCAAAATCACAGCCCTTTCAGGGGCTTATTGTAACTTATAAATGTTGTGTTTGTGATTGGAAAAAAAATAAAGCAACTCTGTGTGTCTAAGCATACATGTGTGTGAGACTTTTGAAATCCATTCCGTGTTCTGTTAGAAATTGTATTAACTACAGAGATACATCCAAGACAATGCCCTTGTGTCAATGCCTAATTATTTAGACACTAATATACGCAGTGCTTTAAAATATAAGAACAAATTGTCAGTGAGTAGAAAACACAACAATATTTCAGCCCTTATATTTCAAGATGGTTTACAGTTTCTCCGAGGCTCTGTGTTTGTGTGTCCATGTGCCTGTTGGTCTGTACCACACGAGTCCTGATCTCTAAATAATTTGGCGGGGGTTGACCTCTCTGAAGCAGACAGGGATCAAACATTTAACACACTGTCATAATTATTACAGTGTCTGCTGCAAGTGAATACAGTTTCACTGAGGAACTGAGACAAATACAAATCTGAGACAAATACCAGAGACGCTGGCTGTGCTTTATTGAGCTGCATTAAATTGACCGTTTAAATGGTGTAAACTTGATGATGGTGCAAACATGATCAGCTCCCATCAAAGCCAAATCACTCCTGATAGTGAGTTACAAGAACATAAATTGTCAGGCTGGCAGCAGTGCAGGCTGCTCAGGTAATAGGCGTTGTAAGACAAATGCAACAGCTCCAACGGCTGTAACAAAATTTTAAGGAATAAATTTTGATGTCAGATGCTTTGTTGAAGGGTGGAGTTACTGGCTGAAGCCAAGAACAGGATTTAGTCCAAGTATCAATGGCATCTGTTAAAACCAAGCTGGGCTTTTACGATTCGTTGAAATGACACAAAGTAAGAAAATCATGATTATTTTGGCAAGACTTCTTAAAAAAACCCCACATACTGGAGCCAAAACAGAGTAGATTTGGTAGGATTGCAAACATTTTATTTTATTACATTTGCAGGCCTTTTTTACATTGTCTGTGTTTATTTTATGTGACTTTTTAAAACAAATTAAAATTGCATTAAATTACAGAAAAAAATTTAAGGTTTCAAAGCATTTTATATATTTTTAATGACGACTGACTCTTCTGGCATTGCCACAAAAATAACTTTAATTAAAAAAAGAAGATGTTTTGATGCTTCACCATTCCCATAAAGTTTATCCTGACTAGTAGTAGGTCTGTCAGAGGCATCAAAGATGTGAAAAGAACATTCAGATAGTTTTAATTGAGGACTGCCTATATTTCTGTGTAAATAATAAAAAGGCACTAAACCTTTTCTTCCTTCTCATTAGGCCAAGAATTCTTGCTGATAATTAAAGTCAGGAAGTACAAGTTTTAACAGTTGCACTGACTGTGCTACACTGTTTTCTAACGCCCATTATCCAAGCAGCCGCTTAAAAGATTTATTTTCTACGGAAAGAGAAAAAAACCACACCAGCTATCTTTGCAAGGCTATCTTTAAGGTTCTGCCAGTGGGAGCTCCAAAAGAAATGTTCAAGGTTAAGGAAAACAATCTAAGCCTCAGGAATAGGAACCTCATTGTAAATAATGTGTTAATAAACCTTCTTAACAGCAGTTTTAAGAACCAAAAAATGCATCCTTCCTAGATCTTGACCTGAAATTAAACCAGGTGAAAGATACTCTATGTTTTAAGCAAAAAGCGTCAGTAAGGGTGTGTTTGTAAGTATTATGTTTCACAGATACTAGAGTTTGGGGTAAAGTAGAGTGATTTAAAGAGAAAACAGCAGATTCTGAGCAGGCGTGTCTCCTGATGCACAGAATTGTTAGTCAAACTTTAAGGCGCTTTCAAAGTATTTTTTAGCTAATCGAGCCTGTAAAAGGCTTCTGTGCGGAAACTACAGCTAACTCTGGCAGGGATTCGTTTTATCGCAGACGGAGGGAAAAATCCTCGGAGAGTCTGGGTGCGATTCTCGAGTCCGGGGTGCCGGGATGCGGCCGGGGGAAGGAGCAGCGTCCCGCACGGAGCGAGGGGAGTGCGGGGGGTGCCGAGAGGCGCTGCGGGAGCCGGGGAGCTGCCCCCAGGGGAGCCGGGGGCTGTCACCGCCTCCGCATCTGCGGGAAACTGAGGCAGCGCCGCCGCCAAGAGCCGCGGGCGGGAGCGCGGGGGACTCGGCGCCCGCAGAGGGAGGCGCTGCGGGAACCGCCGGTTCTGGAACCTCCCGAGGCTCCGGCAGCGGTACCGACAGCGGCGGAGCATCACGGGGCGGGCAGCGGGGGAGCTGCGCCGTTTTCCCCGGTCCCGCAGCGCTGTCCTGTCAGGCCGGACGGACAGACAGACAGGTCCGCGGGCAGCTCTGTGAGTGAGTACGGACTGTTCAAAGACGCTGCTCACCCCACGGGCGCTGCCTGACCCATCCAAGGCTTAGCGGGCTTCTAAAAACTACGATTTTGTTGTCAAGGCGCGTTTAGAGAGTATTTTTTTTTAAGAAGTCAGATGTTCGGAGCGTTCAAAGCAAAGCGGGGCTGTGGCGGCACAGCGCAGGTTCCCGGAGACAGCCTAAGGGCATCCGCCAACACAGGTGTCCCCGGGCACGGCTCGGCGGACGCGTCCCGTGTACGGCTGTGGACGAGGGGGACGTGCACCACTTTGTACGCCCCGATGGATCTTAGCGTTCAGAGGGAATCGCTCCGAACCTGGCTTTCCCACCGGCCAGCCCTGCCCGGCCGCTGCCCCGGTGCACAAAAGCGTGAACGATTGGCACCTTCGCGGTGAGCGCTGGCGCCCGTCCTCTGCCGCTCACTAGGGAAGCGCCGCTGAGAGCGGCCGCACGCACTGCCCATCCCTGCACATCTCTGCCCATCCCTGCACACCTCTGCCCATCCCTGTCCGTCCCTGCCCGGTCCCGGGGAGCCGCCGCCGTGGGGGCCTCTCCTCCCGCCAGGTGGCGCTGTTGCTCAACGGTGGCGCCGGGCCGGGCCGGGCGGGGCGGCGGCAGCTCCCGGGACGTTCCCGGGACGTTCCCGGGACGCGGAGCCGCCGCGGGCTCGGCGCGGGGCAGGTCCGATTCCGCTCCGCGGCCGCGGCTCCCTCGGCACTCCGCGTCTCCTAACTTTGTCTTTTCGCCTTTTCCATCATCTTTCGGAGTTCGGACACTGTTAAGGTCGGAGACCCCCGCGGAGCGCCCGCCGGCCGCGGCGGCTCGCTGTGTGCGCCCGCTCGGGGCGCCGCTCCCACGCGTTCCCAGCGGAGCGCCCCGCAGCGCCCGGCCCGGCTCCCCGAGCCGCGCGCCCCCGGGGCGGGGCGGGGCGGGGCGCTCGGCGCGGAGCGGGCGGCGATTGGCGGCGGCGCCTGACGGACGGGCGGGCCCCGCCCCCTTGGCAATGTCTAGCGCGCGCCGCGCGCCCCATGTAGGCAGTTATTCCGCTGGGATAGCGCGGCCGGAGCGCGGCGGCATGGCCGGGGTCCCGATCTGCGCCCTCCTCCCGCTCCTCGTCGGCGTCTGCGGCGCCGTCACCGGCTCACGGGTCTATCCCGCCAACGAAGGTGAGGCTTGCCGGCGGCCGCGCCGCGCGTTCTCCCGGCGGGGCGCTGGGGGCAAAGTTCGGTGTCCCCGGGCGGACGGCGGTGCTGTCCCGTCCCTTCCCCGCTTCGCCGCTCCGCTCGCCGCCGGGACGGCGCTTGCCCCGCGCTGCCCCGGCCGGTCGCTGCCCGTCCGGCGGCCGCGGACCTGCCCGAGCGGCGCTGCCGGGGCCGCCCGCGGTGCCGGCACAGGTGTCGCGGAGCGGAGCGGCCGCCGCCTGCCCCGCGCCTATCCCCGCGCCGCCGCTGCCCCGGCCGGGCCGGGCTGCCGGGGTGCAGCGCTCCCGCCAGCGGCGCCGGGGCGGCCCCGGATCGGAGGGCGGCTCATATAACCGGTTCTCCCGGGAGCGCTCGGCGGCTCCGCGCCGTTCCCCGGGGCCCCGGTTCAGCCCGTTCTGCGGGACGGTCCGGCGGCGGCTCCGCGGGGGAAGCCGGCGGCCGTCCCGCTGTGTGGGCGCGGGGCGCCGGTGTCCCCGGGAGCCCCTGGCAGATGTCTCGGTGCCTTAGCCGTGATCCCGGGGTCTCGGAGAGTACCGACCGTGAGCCCGTGGCCGGCATGCGGGCGCGCTGTCCCGGGCGGCAGGCGGTGCGGTGCCCAGCGCCGGGGCAGCGCTCCGGGAGGCGCTCCGGCGTCTCGCAGGTGTGCCGGGACTCCGCCGCGCCCCGGAGCGGCTCCAGTGCGCCGGGAAATGAGCGTGCGATTCCTCAGAGGGACTTTGGAAGTGTTTTTAAGATACTGGCGCGTTCGGAAATAACATTTCATTTCAAGTGGAAGGTGGATGCGATCGTGCTCCGCACATATGGAAACGTTCAGGTAAACCATTTATTTTAATATTGCCTTTTGGCAGCTGGAATTTAATCTCTTTTATTTGTACCTTTCTGCAGTTACCTTGCTGGATTCCAGATCAGTTCAGGGAGAACTGGGGTGGATAGCAAGTCCCCTGGAAGGAGGGGTAAGTTTTAAACCGCTATCTGATCAAAAGGGTAAAGGGGGTGATTAGTAACTTTCAGAGAGTCCTAATGGCTCGATTATTGTTGATTGTGGTGAGGAGGTCAGATTTCTTCCCTGGCTTACCAAGTGAATTACTCTTTGTTGGGGAAACTCTATACTCCCTTTGGATAGTTCTGTCATGGAATAAGTGGAAACCAAAAGGGCAGAAAAGAGGTTTCAGAATTAAGAGATCGGTTGAGTCGTGGGCTTAGATGCCTATTTAAAACTGAAATACCAACACGATATGTGATCTGCCGACTGAATTGGCATTCTTGACTGCTATTATTTTATCTGTGGACCGTCTCGGCTGGGAGATGTTCAGGGCAATTGCCGTTCTATTTCTGGATGAAGGAGCTGGGATCAATATACACGCTAGACGTTTTGTTGTGATGGGACAGTTGTCCTGTTTTAGGGTGTAAGCATCGTGTGTTCTGGTTTCTGAGCAGACAAACTGCAGCACCCAGTGCTTGACTGTGATTCCTTGGAGTTTCTTTTTATGTACTTTTACAGTAATGTTATTGAACAGAAGGCTGCTCGAATGCACTGCCCAGTGGTGATGTGGTGACGTTAAGAGGCTCACTGCCGGGCTTAGAGACCCTTTGCTTAGAGTGCTTCACACGAGGTAGCCTTATTTTTTGGTTTAACTTTATATTATTGGATGCTCCTTGCTGCTCCCTCATCTGTGCCCCGACCTGCAGGGTGCCCAGTGCCTCTCTGGGAAACTCCTTCGAATGCTGGACTCTGGAGTTGCTGGGATCTGGAGGAGACTGTACTTCATGGAACTTTCTTTTAATAAGCAATTAGAAAGGCTTTTTCTTTCTTCATATGAACAATTTAAGCAAAAATGCCAGCAATGTGCACTAAACATGAATGTAAACAAAAAAAAATCCTAAATGCCTTTAATATTAAATGAGTAAAAGCAGCTTGGAATCCTAAAGCAGAAGTAACTAAGTCAAAGTGTTCGAAAAAGGAAAGTGCTGAAAGATCAGGACCTGTGCACAACAAAGCACTGGATTCTTCAGGAAACCTACAAATTTACTTTTTTTTTTTTTTGTGTGTGCGTTCCCGCTCGTAATTAGAAGAAGCAGAGCTAAGGAAACAGCAATGAGCGGAAGGAATCCGAGGCTGCGTTGGCTGGTGATGCATTATGCATAAGCTCTGAATAACCATAACATGGGAGAATGGGGGATTGTTTTGCTCCCCCATTGTTGTTCTGGGTGAACTTGACTACAGTCCTGGCTTGTGCTCCGCCTGAGCACACTGTCCCCGAAACTTGGTTTTTCAGAGAGTGGGGAAGTGATTGGCAGGCCTCTGGCAGCGCCCACGGTGCACATTCAGTGCTGATTGCAGGCAATTGCCCTCATCTTTTGACAGCGTGGAAAGGTACAGCTCTATCTCGGTGAGAGTCGGGCTTCCTTGTTAATCCTGCACCCTGGAAATGTGGCTTAATGAGATGGGCTCTTTGGATGGCTCTCCAAGGGATATCTATACTGTGTGTTAAAACAGAACCTAAAATAAAAGTTTTAATAAGTCGGCAGTGGAATCAATGATCAGAGGACAGCTGTATATTATTAATGGCTCTTGGATTTCCCCTTTCTCTACATGTCTTTTCTGAAAGCACCATACCAGCTTGAGAAGGAAAAATGTGTGCTCTTATTGTGGACGTGACTCGTTTCACTAAACCTACATACGTGTGTTCTATTTTTAAGCCTGTAGTGAAAAATTTAAGAGTACATGGTCTGTTTCTGAGATACAGTGCTTGGAAAGCATTTACTTTGCTGCAGATTTATTTCAAGCAGCAGAAACAAACTCCTTTGTCTTCCTGGGAAGAATTTGTCCTTCAGTGTTTTTCTTTAACTGTTTATACTTTACTGTCTGTTAAAAAAAAAGGTATTTTTCCAGATCTGAACCACACTGTTCCTGGGGTGTGAGAGTTGTGTGGATAAGAAGGGCTGGAGATAAAGATAGTCATTTTGCAGTTACCAGCTATATAGTAGCCCTGGAGGAATTAATGAATTGCATTATTAGTGTAATTAATGATTTACTCTTGCATTTCACAGTTGAAAAGCAGGTTTTGTGCCCAGGATGTTTTAATCTGCATCATTAAACTGTGGGAAGAGCTGAATTATAAAATATAATTTCAGCTTGAAAGCAAAAAGTTACATCTTTGACCACATACTTCGAGTTACAAGTCATTTACAGTGGCTGGAAATTTTGGACTGTAGTTATTTTCAGCTCTGTCAGAAAGATGCACTTGGGTTTGTTCCGTCTACGTGCGTTAATGAAATAAGAGGCCCAACTCTGTACGTTTGTGTGTTGGTCAGCAGATGGGTGTATTGAGAACAAGATCCAAAAACTTGCTGAATTCAGTTGCTGTGTGTCTGTTGACCTCAGCGGTCTCTCTATTGAATCCTCCAGCAGCATCCTCCATTGTGTAAATGCACTAAAGGAAATCCCATCAACAAGTATTATTTCCCTCTGCTTCTTCCTTTCTCTTGTACCACACACAATATTGGTAGCATAGGCAATCTGAAGATAAGCAGAATGGAAAGTGATGGATCATAAGGACAATATTGTAACAGTAAACTGGCTCTGTGGTGCTCTAAATTAAACAAGTCTGTCTTCTTAGTAACAACATGTTACACTTTACATTGATAGATGACTTTTTAAGATTTATTTCTTCCTTTTCTCTGGAAAGGAGTGACATGCTGAGTATTGATTTCCCCCCCTCCTTCATTTTAATTTGCAGTTATCTCTAGGCAGCAAATAAAACATTATTCTTTCTGCTCCTAGTGACTCATGGTGCTAACTGCTGTCATTCTGTGAACGGATTCAGCTAAGCTGGAAGCTTTTTAAGTAAAAATCACTTGCATAAGAGCAATCCTTGTGAGAAGAATGCAGGATATTATATGAGAAGCCCCTTCATCTTAAGAAGGCTTCTGTTTATCAAAGCTATGGCTTCAGTAGTTCTGAAAAGCACTTGTGAGAAGTCTCTTTAAAGTTATCACTGTTTTCTAAGGATAATTTTGTATGCTTCATTGTATTGCCTGCAAGCCTAGTCAGCATATCACTATCTAATATTTTTATAGGCAAGGATAAATTGAATAATATAAGTTGAAGTGCTATGGTTTTTCTGTTTCCTTTTTTTTTTTCCTGGGAAGATTTCTTTTTTTAATGCCCCTACTTTGCCTTCTTTCCCTGCCAGTAGAGCACTGGGATAAACTTTCTTCTGTCTGTGATAATACTTGGACCATTTTTTTCAGAACTGTTAAGTATGTGTGTTTTTTTGAGTTCATTATGCTGAACGCCTGCATCTCCTCATTCCTTACCCACCTTGCATTACATGTGTTGTTGTTGTTTCATAATCATGTTGCCTGTTTGGCACTTCTGAAGATGCCCGAACTTGATTTGAGGGGTGTAACTATTCTGAAGAATGCTGCTATCCTGATCTTTCAGCACTTTCCCTCTCTGCTAACCTTTTTGGGATTTTGCTAATATGAAATTAGCTGTTCCCTGACATTTCCTCCAGAAAGATGATGTGTAGTATTTCTTCTTTTTTTACCTTCCCACTAGTAAGAAACTGGATAACAAAGTTATGATGATGTTGTTGGTACACTGGTGGTGTTGTCTCTTAACATGTTTTTTCTTCTCTAAGAGCTACCCAAGTCAAGGATCCAGTTCTTTGTAGATAGCTACTTCTGCTCCAAAGTAGAATTTACTGAGTCTCTCCAGGATATTGGTAGCCCAGAAAAGTAGCTGGCAGCTTAACGAAATAATAAGGGATGGCTTAAGAGTTTTTAAAATAAGTGGTAGTCATGCCTGAAATGTGTATGTCACTCTCTCTGTGTGACTAAGGTGTGCTGTGTCACCTGTTGGGTATTCCCAGGTGCAAGGCAGGGTCCATGAGATGAGAAAACACTGCAGGTCAGTGCTGCTCTGTGAGACTGTAAAGTTCTGTGTGTGGGTAGCCCTGCTTTAGGCAGCGTTCTGTGGACTGAACTGTACTGCAAATAAGCCTAGTCAGTTGAGGGAGCATTCTTGGATTGCTTCAGAGGGCCCTTAAAACACGTGCCTGTTCCTTGAGGCATGAGGGGATGTGGAATTTGTTTCTCCTGAGCAGATGCCTCCTTTAATGTCCAAGTAGCTGAAGTCCTGGCTATGGCTTGGTCTGCTGGGTGGATTTTTGGTCTGTTTGTTTGTTTCCCTGTAATGGAACAAGCGCATGTTTGTTTGTTGTGAAGCTCTGTTGTTCCTTTTGATACTGATGGATATTTCTCCCCTTTCTCCTCCCTGCAGTGGGAGGAAGTGAGCATCATGGATGAGAAGAATACTCCGATCCGCACCTACCAAGTCTGCAACGTGATGGAGCCCAGTCAGAACAATTGGTTACGAACTGATTGGATTCCCCGTGAGGGGGCTCAGAGGGTTTATATTGAAATCAAGTTCACCCTCAGAGACTGCAACAGCCTGCCGGGTGTCATGGGAACTTGCAAAGAGACTTTCAACCTTTATTACTACGAATCGAACAACGACAAAGAGCGTTTCATTCGCGAGAGCCAGTTCGCCAAGATCGACACCATCGCTGCCGACGAGAGCTTCACGCAGGTGGACATTGGTGACAGGATCATGAAGCTGAACACAGAGATACGGGACGTGGGACCACTCAGCAAGAAGGGGTTTTATTTGGCTTTTCAGGACGTGGGGGCCTGCATTGCTCTGGTCTCTGTGCGTGTGTTCTATAAGAAGTGCCCGCTGACGGTGCGGAACCTGGCGCAGTTTCCAGACACCATTACCGGGGCTGACACCTCCTCCCTGGTGGAGGTTCGCGGCTCCTGTGTCAACAACTCGGAGGAGAAGGATGTGCCAAAAATGTACTGTGGGGCAGATGGCGAGTGGCTGGTGCCCATTGGCAACTGCCTGTGCAATGCTGGCTATGAGGAGCGCAACGGAGAATGCCAAGGTAGGACGAGCCATATTGTACTGTTCATTAGGGCTTAGTGGAATGCATAATTGGATCAGAGATGAGAGTCAATGGACTAAAGCCAGTGATTAGCAGCCCTGTGGGATGTGGTGGGACAGAGGGGTTTAATGAAGAACTCCAATAGCTCCAGGTGGCAAGGCTAAGAATTATATAATGCAAAACAAATGATGCTGCTGGAATAGGCAGAAGGTGAGACACATTTTCTAGCAGACGCCTAAATTTGATTTGGCTTGTGATAGTCACCAAAATGTGGATGACTGCAAAGCAGTGCAGTTGAGCTACCATTATTTGAAGAGACAAATCTTTCAAGGGAACTTTTTCAAACACAGGAAATTCTGGCAAAGTCGACTTTGGATAATGCAGTAGGTTAAGAACCAGTCTGGGCAGCAGGACAGGAGTTTTAGCTGGATTATTTTCCCACTTTAGGAAGTGGAAATCTTTGGTGTTATACTTGTTGCAAGTTTTTAGCACTAAATACCCTTTGATATTTGACACTGCTGCCTTTGTTAAATATTTTCATTTCTCAGAGAGTCTCTATTGTCAGTTAAATAAAAGAGGTGCTAGGATACTCTTAGAAATGCTAAAGGTCTCCACCCCATCCCACCCTCCCACACACACACACACACATACACACACACACCATCCTGTGTGCTGCAGAATTAGGGATTAAAGTTTGTATAACAGACAGATTGGCCTAAAAGAAAAAACCTCAATACCTATATTCTCTTTGCCTTCCTTTTCTGGATAAAGAAGCTGTAGAAGGTTAGGGAAGAGGAGAGAGAGAGTTTATAAATAAAATATCTTTAGCCTCTGCTTTGAAAGTGTTGCTCATGTAAGCATAAATTAAGATCAGACTTAAATGGATTCTTGCACAGGTCAGTGAGCTTAATTTTGCTGGGTGCTGAACTGAAGGTGCTCAGCACCTTCTGGGATTTGGAACCATGTTTTTAGAAAAGGTTCTTTGGAGTCAGTTGCCTCATCTTCTTGGTGTGTTTTTTACTAGAGCATTTTTATAATCTTGAGACTGAGAACAAGTTAGCAGAGCAAGTAACTGGCTGTTTTTGTGATGGACTAAGAATGGTGTCTTTTGCATGTCCTACTTGATTTCTTTTAAACAGTAATTTATAGTCAATATGAAGTTCATTATTATGCGTTGAAATTAAATTTTGGTAGGAAACAACTGCTATGTGTGAACTTTAGCCTTAGTTTCCTGAGTTTCTGCTCTATGACAGAAGCCTAATGTGGCACAGTGGCAACAAAGTTGCCATGGGCTGAAATTTGCCAGAGGACTGAAATGATGAGCTGCACAGTGGCCGGGCATCCTGTCGGGGGTAAAATACCCTGAGTTTGCTTGGATTTTTTTTGTTGTTGGTTTGTCCATCCTGTGAGGTGGAAACTTGAAAGCCTGTTTGTGATGAAGTGTGTGAACGTGTGGCTGTGGCACTGCCTGGGTGCTGCCTTGGTGGCTGGGGAGATGCTGTTACTCTCTCACAGCTCAATAACTTCTGAGCAAAGCTTCCTGACACCTTACCAGCCTGGGTTGTGAGAGGAGAAAGTGAAGTGGGGAAGCATTTATTCGTTTATTGCACAGAGATGTTTCCACCTTCTCCTAAAGGCCTGTTAGGTCAGCACTAGGTCACTCTGACTGACACAGATCATCCATTTTTCAGCGTCAGTGGCCCAGACGTGGTGAGCTAATTGTCCAACAAATCCTGTGTTGTTGAGGGGAAATCTCTTGAGGTTTTGCTGATGGCCACTGGTTATAGTGGCATGCTTTAAGTTTATTTTTGTAGTGTTGGACTAGACCTTGGGGATGACTGTCAAATTACCTAAAGGCTGTCAGCCTGCATCTGGGGATGTTTGGGCTCAGGAAACCCGATTCTGCATTTCCCAATTATAAGGAAGATCAGGTGATGCCATGTTGACAAAGGTGTTAGAAATGTTCTGTCTCTTGGGCTCTCCAGAATGATGCTGGCCTATGTTAGTCATTTCAGGACCATTCCAGCCAGCGCATAATGGACAGTGCTAAACCCATTTCATCAGCTGTTACTTGTGGTTTCCTTTTCTCACACTTGCCATTCTCCAGCCAGAACAGTGAACTGGAAAGCTCCTCCTGATGAATTAATGAAGCTCACCAGAACTGTGCAGCTTCTCTCTGGTTTCCAGTGAGGCTGTTAAAGCAGTTTGGCCTTTGACACTACAGAATGAGGTTTCCCCTTTTCTTCTTTCCACTCTTAACTTAATCGTTTAGCTAATGTTCTCCTCTGACAGGTTTTTGGAGGGGAGGAGGAGGATGAAGTGTGAGGATTCCTGTGGTTTCGATACAGAGGACTGGGGGCAGGGGAAGAGACTCTGAGTTTGGGAAAGGCTGTGAAAGGGCGCTGGTCTGGGACGGGAGCTGGTGAGCAAGTTCCACCTCAGTTGTTTTTCAATAGGTTGACTGTGGCAGGACAAATACAACCAAAGGTCAGAGGTTGTCCGTTTCCTCATCCATCTTCCCCTGTGATCCTAGGGTCAGAGTTAGGATTGATTAAGATCTTAAATGTTTAACAAAAGCTCAGTGGGCAGGAATAGTTGGGGCCAGTGGGTTGGGGCTTTGCACTTGTTGGGAGATCCCCAGTCTGTGTTGGAGCTCCTCTCCTCTCCTGGGACCTGCTCCCTTCCTCCAACCAGCTGGCCCTTGGGTTGTCCTGTGAGCTGCTTCAAGTTCACTCACCCTCCCAATCTTTAAATAATACATTTTCCTTGAGATTCTTTTGCCTAATTTCTGATGTGTGTGTGGGAAGCGTAATGGAAAGCCTTTTCACATCTAAAGTTCCTGTAGTGGGAGTTAATGACTTTCTGACCTCAAATGGGATTTTTAAAAAATTGTGTCGGTGGTATGGAGGTGTTTGAATGTGATGACAAAAAACTGTCCTTTCTCTGACTTCTATTTCTCTTCCCACTTGACTTTATTGATGATGATTGTCTTACTGAACATCCATAAGTGTGCGTGTATATGTATATATGCAAAAACCTGGAACAGGAAGGAAAAGGAGCAAAGTACTTAATCCATATTTATTTGGGAAGCTTCACGGGTGTGTCACGGCAGTGGTTCTGCAAAATTGGTCCTGATCAGTAGAAATTTTAGGTGAACTCTGATTCTTCGCTTGCAGGTGAACTTGTAGCTGTGAATTAGATGCCAAAAAAATTTCCAATTTGCTATTTCTACTACTGTTTATTCTCCCTAAAATGTTCTTTGTTAGTGGCAATCCATTTAGGAGAATATGAATGTGGAATATTGTTGATGGAAGATGAGTATCCCAAATAGTGGCACATTTCAAGGCTCAGGCAATTAGTGCTTTAGGGCAAAGCTGAGACATAAAGTAATTTTAAACTTCAGTTGTACACATCATTGTTATGTAAATTGGTTTGTTGCACATTAATAAAATGTGGTTTGGATTTAGTTACGATTTCCTTTTGATACAGCACATATCTTTCTAAGTCAAAGGAGGAGGGGGTAAAACAAGCAGGAAGGGAGAAAAGACAGATTAAAGAAGCAATAGACTGTAGCCATCTGTGATGATTTTGATGCTGTGAAATTACAAATCTCAATTTTAGACCTGCCATTTAGTATAAATATGTGAGACAGTTGAGATTTTTACTGTGATACTGTAAAGGTTATGAGAGCCAACAGCTTTGTCTTCATCTACACTTGCTTTTTCTGAGTTGTGAATTGGCCAATTGGCAGAAAATCCAGTGTCATTTAAAATATGGCTCAGTCCTGGTTTCATATCACTGCTGTTTTTAGAATTTTCCTTCAAACTTTGATAAGAGCATCCCTAAGAAGTAATAATTTGAATGATAAGATTCTTTTTATCTTGGAGGCTTTGAAGAGTGGCTGTGATCATTGAAAGCAGCAGTTCAGTTTGCATCAGAAGTGTACAGTCTAATTACATGTTTTTCTGTGATAAGATTCTTGGATGGTGGTTTTTTTAAGGGTGGGAAAGTAAAGTAATTTGTGTGTGCTTTCCCATTTTAGTCATAGATAACTTTTTTGTCAAAATAGCACCAATGTACAGTCTGTCTGCACAAAAGGGTGATCAGAAGGGTGACTAAGACTGTGCAGATTTGAGATTTCTGAAGGATTTTTTTTCAGGTTGATTATTTTTGGCAGGGGAAAAAATGCACAGACTCAACATGTTACGTTTTAAAAGGAGCTGAGAAGACGGAAGCTACAGGCGGGGCCTGGGAGCGATACTGAAACACAGTCTGTCTGCACCAAATTTAGTTGGTTCTCTTCTCTGCTGCTTTGGTTATGTTCTCATGTAGCTCAATAGATCTTCCAAGGGTTACTCCCTCTGTGATTTTCTTGTACCACCTGGTGCATTTCAAAATCTGCATTTAAATGTCATTGCAGGAACTCTATTGCTTTTCTCCTGCCTGGCCTCCTCAGAAGTCAAGCTAGAGCTGTCAAACAATTGTCCCTTCATGTATTGCTTGGAGAAAGGCTGTGATTGCTTCCTTTTAAATTTGACAAGATTTCTGATTGTACACAGGGGAGCAGTATCTGGTCCATATTCTGTGTGTTATTGGTGAAAAGCACAGTCCTCAGAATCAAAGCCACATGAGGTTTGTGGTGGTAATGAATTTTATGGTAGGTCTGGGTAGTCTTTTGTGGAACTTCCAGCCCATCTTCTGGTTTGTGTGTTCTTTCAGGATAAAAAAAACAAAACCAACCAAAAAGCAAACACCTAAAACTTTCCAGACAACTCAACCAGTGTGTGATGAATTCAGTATTTAGATCTTGGCTGGGTAAGGGTTATTATCTGTCTAATAATATGTTCCACTGAGCTTGGTCTGTATTGTGCTTGTGAGCAGTGATTAAAGAAATGCTCTGCAGTACTCTAAGGTCTTTTGAGAGGGCATCAAAAAGCCCCCCAAACTTGTGAGATAAATATCTTATCTGGTTTCGTCCCATTATGCGACATCCTTTTCATGTGTTGCAGGGAGCAGGTGAGGTCACACAGTTTTGTGAATCAGACAATTAACACTCCCATGACTAAACGGCCATTTTATGAATATTCAGAGCCTGCTTCACCTCCCTGGGAAGCAAACATGTTGGTTCCCTTCTTCCTCCTGCTAGAGACTAGGGAAGCTCTCCCTGTGAATGGGGATTGGCAGCTGTTGGCCGCTTTGCCTTTTGCATGCAGCAAATTCCTCATTTACATCTTTTGTATACACCCTCATGCAAAGTAGCACACCCATTTCGCCATTTCACAAAGGAGATAAGAGCTTCCTTTGGAAACGCCAGCCAAAATCTTCTTCTGTTTATGCAGAGCTCAAAAGATTTGGATTTTATGCAAATAAATTCTGTTTTGATTTTTTTTTGATCTCTTTGTTTAAGAGATAATGTAATATTTGCTCAGTGTGCTCCTCATGTCTTGTCCATGGCTGGTCGTGGCTCTTTCCCCAATGTGCAGCTCCCTTCCGGCTGGTGTGTGGGACAGCGCTGTGCCCAAACCCCGACCCCTCTGAAACCATGGCTGGGTGTGGAAGGGCCACTTCTCATGCCTGGACGGGCTGCAGGCCCTTGGGTGTCATCCCCTCCAGAGGTTCACCAGCCATCACCAAGCTCTTCTGTAGCTTCAGCCTCAGCTGGGGGCATGATGAAGTTGAGGAGGTGGGATCCCCTCTGGGCTGTGAGTGTGCACTTAGGGCATGAAAAAGCAGCGTTACATTTTGATATTTCCTATGCTTTGTGCCAAGTACCTGCTCAGGCCTGGGCTAGTGCCCTTCCCTTTGCTGTCTGGACTGGCCTTGGCCCTTGGTTATAGTGGGGTGAAAAGGGGCTCCCAGCACTTGGGTAAGTAAACATGCAGAAATGCTCTGCTGTCTTTATTTATTGCATGAAAATAATCTGTGAGAAAAATTCTGCTTTCTTAAGCCTCATGATTATACGAGAAGCCATATTTTATTTTATTTTTGGTTTTAGTGGCTTTCTTTTCTTTTTAACTTCTCTTTATTTCAACTTTACTTAAAATTGCCTTTGGCTTGAAATAAAGCTGAGGCTCATTAAATGCTCCCAAAACACAGGCTTGTTCAGAATGGATTTGTTGAAAGGTTTATTGATATAAGTTAGAACACATGCCGCATGAATGTACTGTATTTCTTTAAAGGACTGGTTTTCATTTTGTGTCTTTATAAATCAGTGGTATGAAATTGGGACCCCGTTCGTGTTGGGCCTACATCCTATAAGAAACCAGAAGGAAAAACATGGTTGTGGGGGGTTTTCGTTTTTGTTGGATGTCCAATTAGTGTTTAACTTGAAGGTAATTTCACAGGGGTAGTAAACTGCGCAGTGTGAAATCTGGTGGCATAATTAAATGGAGGAAAGGCTCTTTAAAACAACAAAGGAACGTGCAAAAACTTTGCTTTTGTCCCAACAGTCACCCAGAAGGGAGGTCATGCTGTTCAAAGTACAATATGGATGGGCTATTAAGGTTTGGAGGGAAAAAAAGCTATACTATACAGCTGGTATTTGCTTTGGCTCATTTAGTTATGGATGCCTAGGAAAAAAACCCATTTGCTGATCTGCTTTCTATACTTCCCTTAGATGGGTGGGTTTAAACCTCACTAACACTGAGTTAATCTGTACAAACCCGGTGGAAGAGGTGTGCTGGGAAACAGGCTTTATATTCACTGGGAGCCTGGTGCTGCACAGCTCAGGCTGTGGAGGGGCAGCAGTCTCAGCAGCCTGGGCAAAGGCAGGGTCCTGGGCAGGAGGAGGAGGAAGGATGCTCCAGTGCCACAGCAGCCCGAGGATGGAGGGATGAAGCCTGGGTAACTTTCCCAGAGGCACACAGGATGTCTGTGACTGAGATAAGACCAGAGTGAAGGCTGAAGTGTCCCAGCTACAGATAGCTTCTGCCCCTCCTCAGTGGTCAGAAGTTACTGCTCACCTTTTCCTAATGAGGAATGACCTATCTTACACATCCTTAAAACGTCATTTAGCTACGGCGATCAATACCTATTGCTTCTGCTTGTATATGTGAGGGCTTTGTACAGCCACACTACAAAGCTGGAGTACAGTGTCTTAATTACCCAGATAATCCTGTTTGCTTGTATTTTTAAACTATGGAGTGCTGGGTAATTATTCAATTCTTAATAGAAGGCAAATGGCAATGTAAACAATAATTAGGATGTTAGACTAATGTGCTTCAAAGCAAATTGGATTTTTTTTTCATACCGTTCAGCATGAAGTCCCATAAAGCTGACAATTTAGTGGCAAGGAAGCAAGTTCCATTTTGCTTGTATTTTCTGCTGTTATCTCCTCATGCCTTGTTTCTGTGGATGAGTTTGCTGAGATGCTGCTGCCTGCTCCAGAGTAAAGGTCAGGCTGATAGTCGGTTCTCCCCATTTTCCTGTTCCCTCCTGCAGCTTTTTTTTCTCCTTCAGCCAGGGGTTAGAGGTCAGCAGCATCCCAAATTCCCTCCTTTTCCCAGGGCGTGTGAGTGTGGAGGGGATGGCTGGTGCTGCCCTGGGCTCAGTGGGTTGTGGCTGTCCCGGGCAGGGTCTGGAGGAGAGGAGGGAGCAGGCTGAGCTTGGTGCCTTAAGCTCCTCCTGCGTGTGGAAATCAAGACATATTTCAAGGGAGATTCAAGCTTTTGGCTCTTCAATCTTAGCAAACAGGGTAACATACCGTGGGTCAGAACTACAGTTCGTTATCCCCCTTAGCTTGGAGAGTACTCCTGGTTTTCATAGTTCATAGCAGGTTTTCCTAGGAGCGTGATGCGAGCTGCAAACCCTGATGCAAAACACTGAATTGATTTCTGCTCTGCCTGTAAAACTTGTGTCATGTAACATATTTCAGTGCTTGCCCAGACCGTTAATTAAACCCTGCCATTGTATCCATTCCTCGCAGTGTATTTAGCCCGTGATTGAAAGGTTGGTAGCAAAGGCGTCAGTCAATAACGCTGCTGCTTCCCAAAATACTTTAATAATGTCTCTGTCACACCAGGGTTTTGTCTGGCCTTCGCTGTGTGTTCTCAGTGGCCTGAAGGGATTGAACAATTGCCTTTATTTTCCCCCATTATCAATGCTAAGAAAGGCCAAAATGCTCTGCAGTTGATGCTGAATTACAGAAATTGAATTGCCAAAATTTAATTTTAAATACATTTTATTCTTCTCCTAAGAAGTGTGTGTGGGGGGGAATCAACGGAACACTTTCAGAGGTTATGGCTGAATAATATAAAGATAGCCTGTACTTATATCAAAAATGAAGTGTGCACTTAGAGGGTGTGGATTTTCTTATTTTAAATCCCAGAGGGTTTTTGCCAGGCCGCATTTTAATAACCCTAATTAACAAGTCTGTCTTTCCGTACATCAAACATCTCTGTCTGGGGAGCTGAAGAATACCTGCGAGTGCTTCTGTGAACTTGGGGCTTGAATTCATTTGTTTTCAGTTTAAGTTTTTCTGCTGCTGAAAAAGACATCCCTGCTTTGAAAACAGTTTCCTTTTGAAGTGTCCAGCCTGGCAATGACTGAAGCAGCCGCCGGGAAAATTAGCATGTTAAAAGGAGCGGATCAATACTTTCCCTTCGCCTGATCCCTGCTGGGGCTGGGTCTTGGCAGCCTTTCCTCGGGGTCTGGCCAGCTGCACCCCGCCATTTCAGGGGAGCCATCAATAGTGGCGTGGGCTGCGTCAAGCTGAGACTGCTTGATCTGGTGCCCGGGCTCTTACAGGGATGGCGATTTGAAAATGGGTTTGAGGGAGTTGATAGCTTTGGGAAGATCAGGCAGCTTGTGTAATTATCAACAGGATTAGAAGGAAAGTGGAGGGAGAAATAGGAGATCAATCGTAGGGCACAAGTCGGCTGAACTCGTCTTCTGGTGCTTGAGTTTTGTTGTACTTAGCTGCTGCGTGTGGAAGACTTCTTTGGGTTTTTTGAAGAGACAAGTAAACACAAATTAAAAAGAGGGTGTGTGGGCAGTCCCTGCTGTTTCACAGAAGTGCTTGGAGGCAGTGGCTGCTGGTTAAGTGTAGCAGGAGATGCTTAGATCCAGCTGTGTTTGCCGACAAACTGCAGAAGGTGGTTCTGGCTTCCCCTGCCCGCACACCTGCAGCAGCACCCTCCGAGAGCTGGCGGCGTGGGATGCTCTCTCCTGTCCTTGGCTTGCCCTTTGCCAGACTCCTGTTCCCTGATACAGGCCTCCCTCCCTGGGCCTTTGGCAGAGCCCAGTGCCTGTTCCTGAGGAGAGACAGCCCCTGTCTTGGGAATGAGGGGAGCACCAGAGGTTCCTCCTCTGTCCACCACTGTTAAAACAATGAACAAAGGATTGCAGTAATCAAAATAGCTCTGGAGCTGTGCTGAAATGGAGACTGTTTCTTGAGAGGCTTCCTGTGGTCTCACTCACCAGAGATACCAGAAGATAGCAGAGTTCTGTTGCTGTTTCTTTTTAGTGGCTTCAGTATTTGCATCTTGCGCATCTGCCAGCCTTCCCTTAATCTCTGAAGTACCCTAACACAGTTATTAGGTTGACACATTTTGTCCACTCCTAATTAGTTCTTGGATTTCCTCATTTATTTTTGTGGTGATCAGTAGTGTCCAGGGTAGAGCTAATAAGACAGCTGAAATCAGGACCAGGTCCCTGTGTGCGTTCCACCTGCTCATTAATCAAGGACTCTGCAGTTAATGAGTGTAATTTCCAGGTAATATTTAATCTTAGAGTAGCAATAGTTACACTTAATGTGAGAGAACTTTTTCTGCGGTTTGTCGCTGAAGTCATTCCCATGGCACGTTAGAAACCTCTGCTACTCCCAGGTGCAGTTCCGTCAGGCTGGCCCAAATTTGGACTACTTCCAAAAATCCATACAAGATGAAAATACTGGATCCAGGTATTTAGGCTGGACATGACATTTCAGTGGGTGCTGAGTGCATCCCACATGCCTGTAGATGTGACTGATAATGTACAGTTTTGTAATGCTTTGAGGTTCAAAGGCTTCTCTACATGGGGAAGGATGTTGAAAGCAATCAGCTAAAGGGGTAAAGTCAGCGTATGTAGCATCATTATTTACCTGTTTCCAAGACTGTTTCCATCCTTTTTGTCTGAATCTACCCCTGTGCAGGTCCTTTATCCATTTAGTTGATTCGCCACAAAGTTCTCAGTGGCTCTTTGAAGGCGTGTTCTTGGTGCCCAGTTTTAATGTGCCCAGAATTAATGCACTTGGTAACCTTGAACTCAACACACCCAATAGCTTGGGAAAGTGAGCTCAAAGGGTTGTGGGCACTGTGAAAGCACCCATTTTAGCTTTAGGATTCTTTGATTTGGGAGAGAAGGGAGAACAAAATCCACCTACAGTCACATCAGCAGAAGGGAAAGGAGCACGGCTGCAGCTTTGCCAAGGAGGGCGGCTCCAGAAAGGGGCAGGAGACCTTGTCCACTGTGGAAGAGCAGCCCTGGCTGTGACAGAGACTGGTGGAGGTGCCCTGTGGGTTGATCCAGCACTGCAGGGACCTGCCCTTGTCTTAACAGGAGTGGTGCAGTCCCAAGAGCAGTATGTGGCCCTATTATCTCATCTCCTTCCCATTAGGCTGCGCTGAGGCGATGACTGTGCAGAGCTGGTGTTTTTAATTCAAGATGAACTGTAATTGGGGTATGAGAGCGTCAAAAGGAGATCTCCTCCCTCTTTCCTGTTTGGTTGGGCATTGGTTTGTCTGTGCAATCAGAGGACCCTGCTGCTCTATCTTGTGCTGAGTTTTTAGCAGCTCCCAAGTCACTGTGGGGGTTTGGGGGGCAGGAGTTCTGCCTACCGTATTCCTCTGCTTCTTTAAAGGTTGCCACTAACTCCTCTTTCTTGTGGCTGTGGGTTTAGCCAGCCTTTTGCAGTCATGCTAATTTGACCTCTCTGTACACCTGCATTAAAGTTTGAGTCAAAAATGTAGTGTAGCAAAGGAGAGACATTTTTCCACGGGATTGTTGAGCTCTTTGAGAATGCCGAATGACAAAGTTAACTCTTGTGCAAACACTGCCTTTTATTTGACTTTGTAGTTTGCCCTTTGAAATACAAACATATTTGTGTCAATCAGCAAGTCTCCTTTCCAGAGTTCTGGTTGACCCTGTGGAAAGAAATGTGACTGTGCAATTATTAAAGGTGAGGCCTTTGCTTTAACAAATGCTGAGTAATTGCTAGTCACTCCTCTCTGTGCCTGTGCCATAAATGACAGTGAACTGCCCTTCAGCCTGGCTAAATAACAAGGAAGATACTTGTTTGGAAGGAATAATTCTTCAGAAATTTGCAATGTGTCAGAGGTATTGTGTCACAGGGACTCGTGGGTAGAAAAAAAGTTGTCTGTCTCAGCTTAGAGTGCAAGAACCTTAGTTGGGCTTTAAAATGCAATTAGGTCAAATACTATATCTATGTCACTCAGAGCTAGTAGGGGTTGTCAGAGTGTAGAAGAGGGCAGAATTTGCCCATTATAAAAAACCTGAAGTGTATATGGGAGTGTGATGCTCTGACAATTTACCTACAACTCTTCATGATTAAAAGGGTGAAAGCTCTCCCCTGCCAGAGTGTTGGCAGGGATTGGAGAAAGGCTCCTAATGTTTCCTAGGAGTATTCTCTACAGTCTGGAGACTTGGCCCTGCTTGGTGCCACTGCTCTGATTGATTTTGTCCAGGGAAGTTGTCAGCCAGATAGCGAGGCTATGGATGGGTTGTGCCAATGAAATAGAAAATTAGACCTCATTACTGTTTTTGGAAAATAGCCCCTGTCCTCTGCCAGGTATTTTTTTCTTGCTGTTTTTTATGTAAAAGCTTTCTGAAGAGCCAGAAGTATGGCATAAATTCAAGCTTATTAATCATTACTGATGCTTTATAGAGATACTATCAAGATGACCCAGTGCTGATTTGACCTGTGCCTTCTTTCTGTATTAGGTTCTAATTCCTATATCTTCATTCAGTCTGTCTGTGAATTCTCAAAATAAATTGTTAATTGCCCTGAGCTCAACATCATGAGTCTTGCAGGCAGACTTTCAATAACAAAGCCCACCTTGTGAGGTAAAGGGAAATACATTTTTGAGAGCACTTCTCAATTTATTTCTCAGAGATTTTTCAGAAAGTAGTAGATTCTGTTTTGCCTATTCACATCAACAAGCTTATTTTGGCCTTACTCCAGAAGGAAATAATTGAAACACGATGCATTGGCTTTCTAAGTAGTCCAGAGCTCAATTGATGGATTTGTAGCCCTTAAGCAGGGTTAAGAGACTAAGGCATCCCTTCTGCCTAAGTTAGGGCTTACTGTCCAGTTCACTTTTAGGAGTTCAGAGGTTGGAATTGTTTGAAGATATCTTGAAATGTCTCTCATCTTTCTTCTTTAAGGAGAGGTGCACAGAATTTGGCTGCAAAGATGGAGCTGATAAACTCAAGAAAAAATGGGCTTAAATTGCAAAACAAAAATTGAAAAAAAAAATTAGGCTAGACCCCTCCAAAAAAAATCGTAGTTACTGAGATCTGTAGAGCCAGTGCAGGTTGCCCAGGAAGGTGGGGGAATCTCAGTATCAGAGGATTTTCAGAATAAGTTGGACATCCAGGAGCATGATTTAACTACAGGTTATCCACCTGTGGGGCTGGGAATAGGATAACTGGGATCATCTCTACCCATGTCTCTTGTGGTGAGTGGTCTTGTCCAGTTGTTATGGGATCCCCATTGTCTTGCAGGTGAAAAGCAGCTCTTGAGCTCTGACCTAGAGAGAGAGACTGGATCATACTGTCTCCTGACTTCTTTCCCTGAAGAGAAACTTTTTCAGTCTGAAGAGGTCTCTTGGCTGCTAGAGCTCTTGCTGTGCTGTTCAGCTTTCCAGTTTAACCAGCTACTTCCAGCTAAACAGAACCTTCTTCAGATGCTTTGGATAACCCTGTGTTAGTTCCAGTCCTTCATGGAGCCAGAGGGATCCTAGACAGGCCCTGGCTTTTCCAGTGAATCATGGCCCTACATATGAGATTCAAAGCTTCATTTTACTAGCCTTAGTGTCCCCTCTGACCATCTGAGCTGTGGTAATGATAGAGGAAGTCAGGGATGCTGTGGAGTAAGCATGAAGAGCTCTGCCTGGTACTGGCTCACCTGGAAAGATGAGCAGAAATGCTACTTCTGCCTGGGTGCTTCCCCTGGCTGCTGCAGCAGCACTGCTCTCCTCACTCTGGAGCTGTCCTGGACACTGGGAACAGCCCAGAGCAGAGGTGTGGAGCAGGAGTGGTGCTGCACTCCTTGCTTTGTGGGTCTGTGCTGTATTTGGGCTTACTTTTCCTTTTCCCTCCTGTGCACCTGAGATACTTGGCAGATGTATCTCAGCTTGTTGAAAGATGGTCCCCTTATGGCAAGGGAAGCCTTTTCTTTGCATCCAGGTTGTTTTAATGTGGAGCACATGTGCTCACTTACGAGCTGAATAAACAAGTAACTCCTGAGGAGATATTGTCTGCTCAGGTGCAGTCCTATATCTGTTAGGATATGGAGAAGGGATATTAAAATTGTTTACGAGGTCAGAGCTATAGTGAGCCTTGCACCACCTTTGAGTTACGATATCATTACCTGAGCTGCGGGAACTAAGAAATAAAACCTTTTACAGTGAAATATGAGGAGTGCTTATGATTTTGAAGTATAGAGAGGAAGAAAAATGTGCATTATGTCCTAGTACTTTTTTTTTTTTGCTTGTTTGTTTTTGTTGGTTTTTTTTATTGCAGGGGTTTGTTTTTGCTTACTGGCGAGACACAGAGAATAGATACGGCATTTGCTAATAATGTTTGTGCTAGAGAAATGCTCCTTTTACTAGTTCATTTCTTTTTTGGGTCACACTAGGAAAAAATGTTTCTTCCTAAAAGGAATAAATTATTCAAGTTTATGTAAATAAACACGCTATTATTTATCTACCTGGTACCTGCACTGTTGCAAGTCCAGTCACTTGTTTTCATTTACCATGCTGTGTTTCCTGTCCTTTCTGTGAGCAGTTTTTTTTTCTGCCCTGGAGTAGGAGCCATTTGAAAAGTTGCACCTAAGACATACATGGAATAGAATAGAGATTGCTGAAGCAACGTTGATTAAGCTGATTATTCTCAAACAGATGAGAGCAGCTAGCAGCTTGTATCTTTTATGAGACCCACTAGCTGTCTTCCAAGAACTGAAAGCAGTTGATGCTCTCTATAGGTAGTGATCTATCAAAATACATTTTGGCAGTTTTTGTATTGTCCTGCCTAGATACTTGTCTCATAAGTCACTTTTGTGCAATTAAACGACACTATTGTGAAGTTATGTATCTGCAGAGCGAGGAAGAAATTAAAAGCCATGAACAAGAGAGAAGAAAGTCTAGGTGTAAAAACTGAATGCATGTGGGCTATCAAACAGAAAGATGTGCTGTGGACAGCAGGAAAGGCAGCAGAGATTGTCCTGGGAGAAACTCAGAGACAACTGCCACATAATAAACCAGTATTTAACCAAGTTAACTTTCGGTTTCTTTAGAAAGTAGATTTTGTGGTCTTGCTGGTCTGCTATTATGTCAGTGACTTGCATCAAAACTTCCTCAAGTCAGAACATCTGTTGCGGCCAGTGGGAAGATTTCTCTTGACTTTAATGTGCTTTGGATCAGGCCCAAAATGCAAATAGTTTTTCTCTCATCCTTTGAAGTCTTTAACATTTCATGGGCTCCCTTATGTTATTGGTAATTTGCACCAGAGGTATTTTGCATGCAAAATGAAATTTTGGCAGTAACAATGACTGCATTGGTGAATATATGCATGTAGGTGTATCAGTAAAGCAAATTTTACTTTTCAGGGTATTTGAAAATATTCAGGGTATTTGAAATTTCTTCGTAACAGTGAATTGTTCGCAGTATCTACAGCTGCAATCAAATGTATTGGCAAATGCTGTAAATACATTACTTTATACAGTAAAAGACTGCATAAAACTGTCAAAGTGCATTTTGATACATCTGTATAGAGTGAATTGATTTTTCCTTTTTTTGTGGCTTGTGCAGGTTAATACATGTTTTCTATGTGAAACTGGCATTTGTCACTAACTTCATAAAGCACTGTGGATGTCATAAATTTGAATACTGTAATTGAACCTGAATTTACTACGGATTTATTTAGCAGATCAAAGAGTATCTTCAACCTACAGCACTCGTTTTGTTTGCTAGTATAAACTCCTGAGCTTAGAGAAGTGCCAGAGAAGGACTGTTCCTTTGAATTATGTGAATGTGAGCAAATCACTGTGGTTTTAGGTTTTAATAAAATTGGAAGTGTAATTTTTTTAGCTGAGGGATCATGCTGATTTTAGTAAAAACATTTTGAAGTTTCTTAGAGTCATAAAGACTGTTGTAGTGTTCTCATGGGTGAGTGCAAGACCAAGGCAATGAAATATGACAAGTTTACAGTGCCCCTGTTTACCTTACATTAGGAACTCACTTTCTCATATGAGGTGGATGCTTTGCTCCCCAGTACGTGTCCAGTAAATCTTGTTTCAGAAACACTGAGCCTTAATGAGGGCAGCATCTTCTCACCGTGAGTTGTCACCTGCCCTGGCCACTGGGATGCTCTTCCCCATTTAAAAGTCATCCTTTCTTGCTCATCTCCTTAGTTTGATCTGGTCCTGACCCAGCCATTCCTGCCTGAGCCCTCATTTGCAGAGCAATCCTGCTGACTCCCAGCAGGTTGAGCTGAGGTCTCATCCCCTGGGGCCTCAGCCCTTCCTGCTCCCTGGGGCACCTGGCCCTACCTGTCCTGCCTGGGCTGGCTGTACTTCAAGGGCACAGCCAGCCAGTGCCTGGAGGAGAAAGGGAAAAACAATTTGTGTTTCTAATTGCTCTAAGATATGATTACGAGCATCTTTCCACAGGAAAAAAAAAAAATATGTCTGCTAAATGGAATATTGCAGGAAGGGCTTGTCAGTGCTGTTGCTGTTGGGAGATCACGGTGTGTGACTGGAAATGTAAAGAGTTAGTCACTCTTCTTGTACCCCAGGCTGTTATTTAAAGCTCTTGCTGGGAATGTCATTGCAACAGGGAGGGAGTAGCAGGAAATAAGGGCTGGGGTCAGTAGTGACGTTTCCTGAGCGGTGAGAAAGGATGTGTCAGCAGAGGTGGCAGTGCCCAGAGTCCTCACCTGAGCTTCAGGGATGGTGCTCATCCTGTGAGCTGTGGGAGCTTCTGTCTGTTTCAGTGCATCTTTTTATGTTAGAAACACATAAATAATCAAAAACTTAAAGGAGTATTTTTTTTAGAATTGTATTCAATTGTCCAGCTCATAAAGAACACCAGTCGCCAAAAATACTTGTCAGTTTTCAGTGGAAAGTCTTTAAAGGAAAGAAGGGTCTTTCTGGTTCTGTGTGTGATCTTGGTTTGATTTAACCAAGTTGCATTTTGAGAAAGAGGAAAGGCAATGTAAGGGTGCCTTAAGGAAGCCTAAGGGGAGGTAGCATTGCAAGTCACAGTATGTCGCTGGTGGCTTTACTGGGACAAAGTAACTCTGGCAAAGTGATGTACTTAAACTGCTGAGGATAGCAAGGGTTTGACTAACACTGGTTCTGGTCCAGATAATACTGATGGGAAGGGAAGGAGTGGGGCTGTGGACCAGGCTTTGCTCAGGAGTAGATTTGGAGGTGCTGTAAAGGCAGGCGTTTTCCCACGGGCTGCTCTGAGCCTGAGGCACCCCGAGCCTTGCTGAGCCAGCCCCTGCAGCCCCAAGGGCAGGTACAGAGGGCTCAGCAGGCTCCCTGAGGAGCCAGTGCCAACCAGCACACAGCAGGAGCAGCCCCAGGCTGCCCCATTCAATCCTGGAGCTCCTTGAGCAATCTCCAGCCTCAGAGAGCACCGCTCTGATGCTTCCAGCTGCTTCTAGTGCAGGGTGGTGCCTGAGCCGGGCTCCACTTTCCCTCCTCAGCTGTCCTCGGGCATGGCCTCAGGAGAGCCCGAGGAAGGGGTGCAGTGGCATCCATGCAAATCCTCGGCTGCTTTGGGCTGCTCTGCTCCAACCCAAGCTGGGGAGGTTTGTGCTTCATGGCTCGTTCCATTTGTTTGAACATGCTGCTTGTATTTTCTGCAGGCAGTGTCCTAAATTATTATGTAGCATGGACTCTTTATTATCATGAATTCGAGGGCTAACTTTGATATGAGCTGCATAAGCAAGAGACTACGAGCGGCTTCATTCCTGGCAGAGACTTGGTGGTGGATCCTGGCAGAGGGTATCTAGTTAATTTTTGAACTCTCTTATTCCATTCAAAGTTAAAAGCTGATCCCAAACTGCCGATGACATCTACCACCTAAAACTAGGTGGTTAAATCTCAACCCGTCAGCTTTGGTGGTTCAGGGTCACTGCTCAAGCCGTCCTGTGGCACCCAAGCATGCTTGAGATTCACCTCACAAACGTGCTCTTGTGTTCCTGATTCACTGCCACCCCTCTAAAGAGTCAGCAAGTGACAGTGGGCGCAGTGAGAGCTGGGGTCTGTCCGAATTAGCATTCCAAAATAAGTGTGAGGTATTGCCCAGTTAATATACTCTGCATTACCCAAGACCATGAACAGCTTCTTTTGTGAGGACCGAAGTTGTCTTTATAAAGAAATAATACAAAGATATGTTTAAATATGCGTGGAATGTGTATTGGTTATTTTAAACACTAAAAAAGCCTTGTTATCTGGGAGACTACGGACAGTTGTTTTATTGTATGGAGTCTTACAACATCTTTGAAACTTTTCAGCTGGGTGCAAGTCTAGAATGAGAATGTTCTCTTAAGGCTGAATCACATCAAGTTGTAAGCAGTATTCTCTTGGCAGTGCAGAGGGTAGGAAAGAGGAGGGTTGTCCACTCAGTAATGAGATGGGTTTAAAATGCAAAAATTAGGGGTTTACATGGTGTTTGTTCCCTTCTACAGTTTGGGGTGGGGGCTGTTCGGTTAGTTTATTTTTTTGATGTTGTTGTTTTTGTTTTTAAGTTTTGTTTTTTGTTTTTAAACCCACTGGAGAATCATTGCAGGCTTTTTTTCACTGCTAGGAGGGATGTGCTTTGCCTCTAGGATGTGGGTGACAGTGCCTGCTTAATTGTCTTTAGAGGGTGGGATTGGTAGAGCAGCACACAGTGTGCAGACAGTGCAGTGCTGACAGCTGGCCCCTGGCTGGTACAGGGACACCTGATGGAGCCAAGCTCAACACCCTGTGGTGCACAGATCTGCTTTCTTGAGGCTTATCAGCACCCGGCCCTTGGCTCTGCTTCTCCCCCCTTAGGTCTCTTCTATCAGTGAAACCCCACTGATAGATTACGAGATTTTCAATTTGCTGCTTAATTTTATGGTGATATCAAGGTGAGGAGACTCAGGCCATGCATTATGAGGGTGGTTTTATGAGAGCAATGATCAGGTTGTTGAGTCATTACATCTGCATTACACTTTGGATTTTAATTGCTTTATGGAGCTCGTTAATTTTTGTTTCGTTTGCTTGTAACTTATGAGAGGTAGTTTTCTTTATTAAAAACTTCCACCAGCTCTTACATCACGACTTCCCTATGGTACCACAGTTCTTAGAAACACGCAGGCAGGATTTTATCCCAGGTGGCCACTACATTGTGGCTTCAAAAATACTATGGTGTTTTATTTTGGCTTGTTTTCCTCTCTGTTGCTAGGGACAGATATAAGATTCAGAACAGTGTGAGTAATAATGAGAACTTCTTAAATATCAACTAATGTAGGGGAGATGAAACTACCCAGGTGACATTTTTAAGTGCAAGCAGTAGTAAAGCCATATGAGAAGTGATTATCTCCACAGTTTTTAAATAATTTGTTGAGATGTATGTTGCTGTTTATTTAAAATGCCCTTAGTACAAAGCTCCTGGGAATACCAGTTCGAATGTGGCGTGCAGGGGTTTTCATGGGCAGCTGTTCTTTGACCTTGCCCTACATGAGGAGTTTCAGGCTTTCATTTCTGGCTTGCCTACCGTCCTCTCTCAGTATCGCACATTCACCTTAGCTTTCTCAAAATGCAATGGCAAATCAGATTGCATTAATGGAAAATGCCGTGGCCTAGAAAACAGTTTTTACTGCTGACAGAATGGGCTGATGAAATCTGGGCTGGTAAGGTATGCTATTTTTGACTGTGAAAAGTAGCATTTGCTGAAGGTTTGCTGAATGCAGTGATGTGATTTCATGTTCCTCTTTGTTAGCTATCTCTAGCTGCTGCTGATGGTAATGGATGTTGTTAATGTTCAACATTTAATCAGCTAAGGTATGTGTCTGTCTGCTTTTCTTCCACGAAATTTGCAAGGATTGTTATCAGCTCCGTGTATTTTCTAAGAAGTCAAAAGCAGCTCAGAGAAGATGAACAGGGGTCTGCTAAATCTATTTGAGAAGCCCATGAGTACAAATGAATTATTATGTGAAAAGAATTCAGTCTTCCCTCTGACTGAAGAGGTGCTTGCAGTAACTGTTGGCTTGCGCTGTCTTCTTCCAACCCTGCCGTGACCATTTAGTGAGCTCATTCGGACTAATTCCCACAATCTCTGGGTTTTTTCCCCTGCCGAGGCTGGAATATTTGGATCTCTGTTCAGACACAGAGTTTACTTTCTAATTAGCGCATCAGGTGCTTTTTTCTTTTTTCTTGGCTTTTTTTTTTTTCTGAAGGCCACAACCCCTTGTCCCAGTCCGGGCAGGTGAAATTTCACAAGCACTTTGTCACGGCTCATACCTCAAGCATCCGGACACGCCTTTCTGATTGTCATTCATATCCGCCTGCCATTGCCTCTGGCATTTGCTGAGTTCACGTTTCCGTGTGATTTACTGCAAAACGTTTTGTTTAACGAGTCACTAACACACACCGATGGGGAAGACCCCCTTAAGAAGCTGAACTAATGACAGCCTTCATCTTTGCTTTCTTCAGGTAGACGCTAAAAAAATCAGTCTGTTGGTATCCGTGCTTTAGGCTTTGCACTTAGGGAGAATTCTTAAAACTTGGGAACTCTGACCCTGAATCCGTGAGTGCTTTGAATTGCAAATGCTCTTTGTCATAGGCTCTGTGTGTGCAACAAGGCGGAGGAGCTCTAAGGCAGCCCTGTGCTCCCCAGTTGCAGAATTTCCAGTGCAATTAGGTTGTGAGTCAGCAGCAGCTCTGCAGAGAGCGTTCAGGTAACCACTGAGGTGTCTGGATCCTGAGGCTGCTCCTTGACAGCATTTCTGGGAAACCTTTTAATATACCAGAGCAGCTGCTCTGTCGTCTTGCCTTGGCTTCTTTGGTGCATGCCTGAATAAAGTCACTGAGTGTTTGCAACACCAAAATCTACTTCATGTTGGCAAAAGTGATTCATATGGGTCTTATAAAAGATTGCTTATCTCCCATGATGAGTTGGGTACAGCTGCAAAAATAGCTCCAAGTGTCACATTCACAAAACATAAGCAAATGCATAAGAATAAAATATAGCAAAAAACCCCCATCTCCTCTCTTCCCCCGGCTGGTTGCTGATCTCATGTATTCGGGGCTCTGCCTGGCACAGTGCAGATTTACTGATCCATTAGTGGCTGCTGTTTGGCTGCACCTTCACATAGGAAAAATATGTCTAGAAAATAAACTTGGCACATCAGACATGCCATAACTAATTCATTGCAGCCAGCACATTTCCTCCTGTTCTGCTTAACTGCCTCAAGTTTTGATTATGTACAAATTTAATGGTTTGGTTCTGCTAGAAAATCTGGGGTTTGTTTATTTAAATTTATATTTCTTAATGAATGCATGCAAGAGAAAGAGCTAAGCAATTACAAGTGAGGAACATGGAAAACTACTATGCTGAGCTGAGCATTACTTTTTGAAAGTACAGGCTCTCCTATGGTTTTCTTAATAGTCTAATAAAAATTTGGGTAAACGAGTGACGGAGTGCTTGCAAATTTAAGCAGATGGTGGTCTATGAAGGACTCCTTGCTGGAGGAACCTAAGAAATCCTCTGGGAACTCGGCTTTAGTGATTAAAGGCAGAGTGCAAGTAACCCTTCTTGTGGGGTGGGCATGGGGAAAAGGCTCTGGTGGCCATAGGTGGATGCTGGGGCTGCTCTAGAGGATTATCCCTCTGTATAGTTATAAGGTGCCTCACTGTATGAAACTTGACAGTCAGAGGAACACCAGGAAGACTGAAGTTTTGCAAAGTATTTTTTTCTGTTTCGGGAAGACCCTACTGGTAGTTGACAGAGGCAGAGAGAAAAAGGGGGAAAAAAAATCCATTTCTGCCTCAGGTCTTCTGTCTTGGCTGAAGGTGGGAGCAGAGGTTGCTCTGTGTGATTTTGGGATCTCTTGAAAAGTGAGAAGTATATGCTGAAAACAGATTGTCTTGCATACCCAAGCAAATTTATTTAACTTCTGTAAGATTACCGTGTCAACAGCATTTTAAAACCTCGCTCTCCTAAGCTTAGGTACAACTGGGATGTTGGTGATAGCATTTTGTTAATTGTTGAGGCAGAATTAAGTCTTGATATGCTTTAGTGGGAGTAGATAAAGCAGTGCTCATAAGAACTCTGAGCTGATAGCTTATCGTACCAGGAAGAGCATGAGGTGATCAGGGCGGATGCGAGTCACACGCCAGCTCCAGCCTTGCCACCAGATTTCTTTGCTGGCGTAAATTTTTGTGGTCTGGACTGAAGTCAGTGGTGCTTTTGGCCATTTCTAAATAGCTCCATGGTTACCACAATTAATTTCTTTATTATCTTGCACTAATTTACGTATCGTGTAGATATTTGAATAAATAATTCTATCATGTCAACCATGGGGGCCTCTGAGCCAAAATGGAATGTTATTCTTGTGTTTGTTTGCCAGTAGTTTTGATGGAGACAGATGCTTTTCCAGATTAAGAGGCAAAACTGTGTTTGTTTTGTCACTTTCTCCTGATTAGCAGCTGTATGACATCCAGCAGGAATTCGAAGGGAAGCTTTTGCTGTCGTTTGTCACATTGCTGGAGTGAAGCTCTTGGGCTGGGCTGTGTCCGGACATGTACCCCAGCCTGGGGACTGTGTGTGGCCTCTGGGTGCCTGATCTGATGACCAGGGCTGCAGGAGGCTTGGGGCAAAGTGACAAAGCCCCACTGGGAATGGCTTATGCTGGGGATGGGGTTGGCATCCTGGGATCTCGAGGGAGAGGGAGAGGGAGAGGAAGACCCCTCATCAGCACTGGCTGACATTATCCCAGTCACCTGAGGAGTTTGCGTTTGCTTTGGCAATTGGCTCAGCTGTGGACTCGTTCCTCATGCTGGAGCTGGTTTTGAAATGGTGTTACCATGCCATGGTTTGTGCCTCCTGCAGTGCCCGGAGTGTGAGCTCCATCTCCCACAGGGGCAACAGGCACCTCCGCCGTGTAGGCTACCAGCCACTGTGGCTTTGCTCTGGTACAGGGGGATTCATGCTCTGAATGCTTCCCCTGGAGCAAGTCAGAGGGCCCTGCCATCCTCCTGTAATTCATCACTTCTTCTGCTCACTGGTGTGTCTGCAGAGAGCCTCCATGGAGCTCTATGGCAAAAACTAAGCTGGGAGAGGAGAGACCTATCTCAACTATTTTTGGTCATGTCTGACATCTGCTTCTTTTCCCCAGGACTTTATTTCATTTACCTTCTCATAAAAAGGGAGATTTTCTGCAGGACCCTTGAAGGGTTCTTACAGCATTCATTTTATGTCTACCTCCATAAAAACCCCGGCTCTAAAGTTTGCCCAGGTGATATGCCCATTGAAGGGTTCTTACAGCATTCATTATATGTCTACCTCCATAAAAACCCCGGCTCTAAAGTTTGCCCAGGTGATATGCCCATTGCACAACTGGGCCAAATCCTGTACTCCTGGAGCTGTGTTGCAAATCTCCAGGTTGCCTGGACCTGGAAGATGGATGGGCAGAGCTCTGATTTAAAGATACCATATATCTTATGAAATCAGGATAGTAGAGGATTTAAAAGCTGAGTCCAGCTCAAATTGTAATTCTTCTTACCCAGAATGCCCATCAGCCACTCATAAAACTGTTCTCTCTTTGGCTGTTCTTTTTCTGAACCTCTTGCTTGCTGGGGCTGTGACAGCAGGTCCTCCAAACCAGCCTTTGTACATCAAGTTCCTTTCCTTCACTCTGCAGGGGTGTGTGAGGATGAAAAGAGGCACTGAGTGCAGGCCTGGGGGAGACATCTGCTCTCTGCAGAGCAAGTGCTGGTGAACCAGAGTGGTGGAAAGCATTCTGAGCGCACCTGAATGGGGTCAGCAGCAAGAGGTGCTTTCCTTCTCCTGGACTGGTGCAGTGCCACTCCTGCCATGTCCTTCAGAATGTCATGGTACACAGCTTGACAGGGGTTCTGCTGTGCTGGTGTTTCTGTTGGTGACCTAACAGACTCTGCTTCAGAGCTATTTTCTCCTGAGGTAATTCCCTGTCTTGCTTTTATTTATTGGTGATAAAAGACTATCACAGATAAATGGGCATGTTCTCACTTGACTTGATAATTTACATGGCATTGCTGAAGGTGATTTACAATTTATACATGGAAAAGATTTGCTGATCTCATTAATAACTTTCCAAACATCTAGATAAACACGCTATTGCTCTGAATCAAATGAGCATGAAACAGCCAAGGTATTCACCTGCAAGGGCTTCTGGCACTCTGCTCTTTCCCAGACAACAGAAGTTTGACAAAAGAATGCGGGAACTGCCAAAACGCGTTTTTCCTCACAGCCAACCAGATCACCCTAAGGTGGGAGATTTCAGCTATTCTTGCTAAATTATTCTTCCCTATTGAAAGGCTTGTTGACAGAAGACTCCCAGCTCTTTGATTTTTAACTGGGGGCTGTATTTCACATCTCTGAGACTGCAGCCCATGCAGGCATTTTGCTACATCCTCTTGAATGTCCTGCCAAAGCCTGAGATGCTAAAGAGCGGGTAAACAATCTCTACAAGCTTCCTCCATCAAGGCTGTAAAAGGAGAGTTGAGACAGCCCTGAGTATTCCCTGCTGAGCAAGGTTATTGCCATGATTTGTTTCATCAGAAATAATCACCTCCTCTTGTTTTATGGGCATCTTGTTATCTAGAGATCTGCAAGTGCTCTATTGCTTAATTAAACCTCACAACAGCTTTTAGGTGTATCTATTGTGAATCCTATTGCCACTTGCTAAGTGGATAAACTGAGGCAGGGAAATTGAAGCATACATTCTAGGTGTCTGTGTAGTTACACTCTTCAATTTAGGGGGTCTAAAGGAGCAGCCCTGCTTTTCCTTCCTCTGCACCCTGCTTCTTTCATGCCGTTAACTTCTGTGAGAGAGTTATCCATGATATGGGAATCTCCCATGGTCTGTAGAGAGATGAGCTGGAAGTTAGTGAGCAGAAGGTGAGGCCAGACCAGTAGGGAGGAAAATGAATGATTTTTCTCCTCTAAGACAGTGATACACAGTGTTGTGTCCATGAATGCCAGAGGCAGGTGAGGCAAGCTGTTCTCAGCCTCTGTGGCAGAGCCAGGAATTACACCTGTCTTGGACTCCCATGTAGGTGTGAGATTGCACCTTGTTGGGAAGCTTCAGGCTGTAAGGGAGAACAAGGGTGGACAAATAGCTTCCACATGGCTCCTGGCATATTTGGGGCCAGTGAAGGGCGAGTCTCCTTCCCTGGAGATACTCAGAAGTGGTCTGGACATAATCCTGGGTAATGTGCTCTACAGAGCCCTGCTTGAGCAGGGAGGTTGGAGTGGAGAACCTCCACTTGGTCCCTTCCAACCTTACCCATTCTGTGAAACTTCAGCTGGATTTTCGCATCTATGAGAGAGTTGGGGAGAAGAAAAGGTATCTAGAGAAATACTGGGTGGTTTGAGTCTTCCTCTTTCAGACCTTCTTTGGTAGCGAGTGCCACGTTTCAACAACGGTGTCACCTACATGTGCCTCAAATCCAACTCTTCTGAAAAGGTGGGGTCTGTGGAGGAACATGCAGCTTGAGCAGATTTAGGGAGAAAAGGACGAACAATTGAGCTGATGTTTTCCTCTTGCTGAAGTTGAGCTTTGTGCTAAATTTTGCATTGGTAATGAACTAAAAGTGCTCACGTGCTCCAAATAGCAAAGGGCAAAGAAGAGAGAAGCAACTCGTCAATGTATGACCCTCTCTAAAGTGTCGTGGGTAATCAAGTGTGAAGTACTTAATGGATCATGATTTGCATGCCACTATTTTGATTGATGTACTACTTAGTAGAGGTTTGATAGTTTTTTTGCAGTGGTGTTGATGGGAGTCTCTCAGCAGCAAAGGTATTTAAAAGATGTGTAGATGTGGCACCTAGGGACATGGTTTGGTGGTGGACTTGGCAGCGCAGACTTAGCGGTTGGACTCGTTTTTTTCCCTAACTAAATGACTCTGTAAGCACCTCGTCTATTTTCTTTAGTGCTGGGGAGAGCCAAAGCAGTGGTTTTTTGAAGTCATTGTGTTCCCAGCATCTTTGTTAAACAGTCAAAAATAGTGCAGAGTTGTTATCTAGCATAGACCCGGATCTCACCAGAACTGTCTATATTTAGGCATCTTCCAAAACCTTTGTGTTAAGCAATTCTCTGGGGAGACCAAAATAGCTTTTTTTTTCGTTGTTTATATATAATGTTGTAAAGCCATCTAGAGAGGATGTGATGATTAAACCATATTAAGACATCTTGCTATAGCTCTGGAGATAGGAGGTTTAATTGTGTTCTAGGCTGCTCACAGTTAAAGCAAGAATAAAAAAAACCCAGAAAAACACTGTAGTTTTTAGTTTGCTGGCATGACGTGGCTCCATCACACTCATGACACAAGTTCAAACAGTAGCAGAAGACATTACAGCTGTGCTGGGTTCTGCTGCAGAGTGAAATTCCACTTGCACAAAAGAGACGGCATTAAGGGAATTAAGTGCAGGATCAATCCTCAAATTCTTAACAATAGACAATTTGTTAAGGGGTATTAATGTAATCATTATTTCAGCCAACTTGCAATGTCTTATTAGCCTGTATAAAATACAAGCACTTTTAAAATAATTGGGAATAACGCGTTAGATGCTCTGTAAAACATTACAAGTACAATCTTTGCAAAGTCCAGGACCCTGAGCTGTTGCTTGTGTTAGGGGCAAATAGGCATTTTAAACAGTAATGTTAGAGCTCTATGTTGGGCCTTTCTTAAAGTGCTCAAGCTGATACTGTGCTCTCTCACAGGCTTATCTAACTTTGGAGGTTTAATTGCCTTTCTACAGAGCTGTTAAGATTTAGGAGATGAGAGATAATCCCAGGCTGGCTGGACAGTGCTTTTGAGATACAGATCTCTGTTCTCATCAGTGCTTTTACACCACTGGGGAGAGAAGCTTGTAAGCAGGTCTCCTGACAAGAGGATTAGGGCTTGTTAATGTGGAGATTCAGGCCAATTAATCAGCTTTCACTGGAGTATATCATAAAACTTCAGTAGGGATTTTTTTTTCCCTGTAAAATGTAGTTGCTAAAGAACAGAAATCGCGATTTTCTCTTTTCTTTCTTAAAAAAACTCACCTTATTATCTTAGGTTTGCTTGAAAATCTGTCAGTTTCGTGGTTCTCCTTGTGCTGCTTCTGTTCAAGGGAATCCATCAACTTGTTTTTCTAATTGAGTAATTATTTGAAACTGATTAGTTGACTCATCCCTTAAATCTCACAGCTTGTATAAAGGTGATTAAACTTTCAAAGTTAGATGAAGTCTGTGGTAGAGCAGAGTGACAGGCTGAGCGCTCTGAAGAGCAGAACATTTGAACACTTGGCTCAGGCAGCAGCGTTTAAAAGATGCCCTGAGCACTTGGGTCAGTGTGCTGGCACTGTCGGTGCTCTCTGCTCCCAAAAAGGACACGGAGCTTTATCATACCAGGGCATCTCTTGATTGTTTAAATACTTGTTAAAAGTATTTAAACAGTGACCTGCCAAGTTCCCGGTTCAGCAAAACATTCCGCTTCGTTAAAGCACTTAAAGGTGAAGTTGTGTGTGCTTTTAGTGCTGTGCTGCCTGGAGGGAAGGGGCATGTCCCTGTGCCAAGCGCAGGCACAGTGTCCCCCGTGCTTCCTGCTGGTGGCCGGCGGCTGCTTCGCTTGCCACTGCCAGTCCTAGCAAATATCTTCCTGCAGAGAGCAGAGCAGGTTGGGATTTTCGCTCCTCGAGCAAAGTGCTGACTTCTCACTGAGAGGGGGTTTTGTGTTTTGTTTGTTTGGGGTTTTTTTGTGGTTATTTTCAGTCACGAATTTTTTTCACCTAGTGCTTTTTAGCTTTCTGTTTTGATTTTAATTTCAGACAAAAACCCAATGCTGCAGGTGTTCTGTCCAGGGGCTGATTTTCCTTGGTGAGGTTTTCCAGCTGTTCCCCCCTCTGGTGCAGGGCTGGAAGCTTTGTGTGCTGGCAGCGTTGACAGAGCTAATGTGAGATCAGGGCACTGTCAAAGACCAGGAGTGAGCGTGATGTGGGAAATGTAAAGCTTATCTCTTACCTCTAAACTTTTCCCCCCAACTGCCACAGCTGTAGCAGAGAAGAGGGTTGCATAGATAAGCTATTACTAAGATATAGAAATGTGAGATTTTCAAATTTGTGTATTTTTAAGAATTCTCTTTTAGCAGTTGTGATCTATCAGCTATGTATCAAAGTTCTGAATAATTCTTAATAATTCTTAAGAATAAAAGCAAACTTTTCGTTTTTGACTTTTCTATGTATGTATCTATTAAACTTATATATGAATTGTATATGTATTTAATTTTTTGGTTTATGATTTTGACTATTTAGTTTCCTTAGAAGAAGGGGACCGATGAAGCAGATTTCAGCTTTTGAAATGATTGCGTTATCAGCATAATTATATTTCTTTTGCATGAGGTGCAAGTTGATTTGTAAATATTTCTGTAGAAGACAAGCAAAGCATTTCTCTGTGTAAAACACAGGAGAACTGATGCCGCTTAGGAGCGGCACTCCAAACCCACAAGCTCTGTGCCTGCAGAGAGGATTTGGCAGCGTGGCCATGCCAGTGGTGCCATGGGTCTGTGCCCGCAGTGTGCAGTGCCCAAGTGCAGGGCAAAAACGTCTGGCAATTGGCTCTGAAGGCCGTGCAGAGAAAATGATACCCAGGTGAACAGCACCTCCTTGGCTGGGATTAATAGGCCACTCTGGTTCTTGTATCATACACCTGGGAGTTTTGTTAGTGCCTGTAGCTCTCTCGAACAGATTGCCGTGTCAGATGTCCTGTCCTGTTGTGCTTGTGCCCTTTGCTGAGCTGGAGACTTCATTTTTCATGGTTTATTTCCCTGGATTTCATGTATATATATTAAAAAAAAAATTAAAAAAGCTCTGGAATTCGGGTCAGAAGATTTTGGCTTGTTCAGGAATTTTTTCAGGAGGGCAGTGAAGAAGTCCAGATGGACTGGTGGGTTTTAAAGGACAAGCTGCTGCAAGCACATGCACAGCAGCTGCAGAAAGTAAAGAGAGTGTTGCAGAGGGCCGAGGTGGATGGGCAGGGAGCCCTTGGCACAGCTCAGGCACACAAGAGAAGCACCCAGGAGGATTCTACAGTCTAGCCAGTGCCTGAGGATGCAGGGGAGGTATTAGGGAAGCCAAAGCTTGGCTGGAGTTGTTCTGGTGTGGGATATGAAGGACACCAAGGACACCTGCTCCTGCAGACACAGCAAGGAAGGCTGAGGAAAACACGGTCCCACTGCTCAGTGGGGGAGGAGACCTGGTGACCAAGGACATGGCAGAGGTACTGCATGGCTTTTTGTCTTGGCTTTCACTGGCAGTGCTGGCTGCTGGCCCTCCAGGTCCACTGGAGTCTATGAAAGTGAAGTGTACAGGAGAGGACTGAGAACAGAGGAACTAAAGTGAACTGGACCTGGTGGGATGTGCCTGATGGTGCAGGAGGATCTGGCTGATGTCACTGTCATGTTTGTCATGTGCACTGCCATTCCCTGCTGTCTTTGACAGGCTGTGGCAGTGGGCACCTTGCAGTTAGCAGTGAGTGCCTCATCCCCTTCCCTCCTGAGGATTCAGTAAGAGACCTTGGATAGTGATGGTGATTTGTTTCCACACCAAAGATCGCTCTAGCTCCTCACTTCTTTTAACTTCTTAAACTGAAATAGGCAATTGACTTTCGAGTCTCCCATGAACCAAATAAAAATCTGGCCACCTATCAATGAGGTGGTCATCATGTCTCCATGGATGCACATCAGGCAAGGTACTCTTAGATTAGCCAAAGATGTCTGAATCCTGCTGTGTGTGACTGGCATCATGGGGTCAGTCCCCAGCCTTAAATCAGCAAACCACAGCACTGGCAGCAGACCTGTAGCTGAGGAAGCTATACTGGGGGAAAAAAATAACCAAAGTTTGTTTTTTTTTTTTAATGGTTGTTTAGATTGGGTGTGGGAAAAGCTCCTCCACTTGGTTTATGCTGCAGCTTTGCAAAGGAGGTCTGCGTGCTTAACCTGCCAGGGTATCTGCATGTGCAGGTCTAGTGGCGTGGATACTCAGAGTCTGGATTTCAAATCATGCTACATTTATGTTCCAAGGTCCCTTTATTTCTGTTTTGAACTTCCTGAGTTTTTACCCAATCATGGAGTAAAAGTGCTCTGCAATCAAGCAGTCTAGACTCTTCCCCAGTGGGATTTTGTTTGTGTTTCCTTGTGTCACTCATGCATCAAAAATACATGCTTTGTGTGTAGAAATACTGGTTTTCTCATCAGAGATACGAGTTAAAGATTGGGAGCTCCTTTTTATGTGTAGCAATAGTACAGTCATTATTAACAGGAGGCAAAGATCTTACAGTGTGAACATCAAAGGAATCTGACGTTATTTGGAAAGAGCATTTGGTACATCACATCACATTCTACAACTTGACTTTTAAGAAATGCTCAAGAGAAAGCTTTTTTTTTCCCCCTCCTGCTTGGCTTCTAAGGATCTTTATTTATCACCCTCAGGGGCATTACAGTGAGTAATTAGATTGGACCAGAAGAACGACTTAATTTTACAAGAAACTCATTAATTCATCCTATTTTAAATCTTCTCATTTCACCCAAAACCCAATTATGCTTGTAGTGGCAATGATCTGGAAAGGCATTGTCTCGTAGGTATGGGGGGGCCACTGGGACTGCTGGGGTATTCATGTCTGGGAGACAAGGGTGACTCCCTTTCTTTGACTTTTAGGTCAAAAGACCTAGTTGCTGGGACAGCTTGACAATTAGAAAACCCTGATGAGCATTTGGAAGTAAAACAGCTGTACAAAAACAGAGGGGTTCATGGTGCGGGGCAGAAAGCTCATCAAAAGAGACTATCCAAACAATTGAGTTCTATAATTAACACACAAAAATCTGTTCAGAAATGGTAATAACAGTAAAAGAAAGCTGAGAAGATGCCGCCTTCTTATGTGGCAGATGTAGTTTTGTTATGATGCGAGAGAGAAAATCCATCCTCTTAAGGACTAAGAACAACATTCAAGGGGAAGAGTAAAAGTAACTTTTTGTTCCTAAGGGTGCAGTTAAAACGTGAGCTCAAAATATTTCCAGAGAGAAGAGCTGTAGAAAAAGTATCCAGTGATGAAATGCATCAAATGTTCTATCAAAGTATTTTTTCAAGTCTTTAAACACAAGTTTCTTTTCTCACTGAAATGTATAAATGTGACATTGAAGCATCTTATTAAATTATTTGCCTTGTCCTTCGTTTCACCAAGAGTACTGTTTTGGAGTCTTTCTTTAAAGTTGGCTATAGTCATTGACTTAAAAGTAGTTTTCCCTCTTCTGTTACATGCAGAGGGAGATTTGATTCAAAATTGCTTCTCAAGGAATTTTGAAATTTCCTTGTATGTAGCTAACATTTTTCTGCTTCAAAAAATGAAAACTGGAATGCATAGCTTCTGACGATTGAGCTGAGTCTACAGGTTTTAGTGGCATTGCTCACTTGCCCGTGACAAGAAATGTTCTTGGGGGTACAGAGGGCTCCTTTTGGGCAGGAGGGTGCAGCAGGAGCATGGTTTGGTTGGGGTCCTGTCCTGCTTGGGGACCCTTTCCTTGTGGTGCTTGTGTGGAGAGCTCAGCCTTTGGCACAGGAACCTCATGGCCAGTGCTGCTGGCCTGTGCAGGACTGTATCCCACTGGGCCGCTGTGAATGAGCACTTCCGAACATCTCTGTCACATTTGCTTCTAATATCAGTTTATTGACTTAACTAGATTTACTTGAGCGAAACCACGTTTCTGTGCTTGTTTTTCTCTCTATTCACTTTATTAGGTCCTAATCAGAAATCAGTATTTTCCTGGTTACAAGCCCTCCTCTTCAGAAGAGGCTGAGGATTCAAGCAGGATTTCTCCTGGCCTTGGTCCCTGGTGCCCAGGTCTGCTGCCAGAGCTCCTGCCCAGCAGTTTTCCCTCTTGGGCCTTCCCCATCCCATCGCTGCTCAGATCCCAGCCAGGCTCAGGGGTGTCCCCATCCCAGCCTCAGTCCTGCTCAGCCTCCAGGCACTGCCAGAGCCTCTGCCTGCAGCTCCCTCAGATGTTTTTAAGATATGCACTGCATTTTTAATGGTTTAGGAACTTCTCCGCCAAGAGGTTCGGATGATTTCTTTATCCAACCCTTTGTGAACATTACAGAATTTTTTATTAAAGGACTATTAGGTATGTCAAGCCTTTTCCAAACTCAGCTGGAAAAAATTATTGCTATTTCCACAAGGATAAAGGAACAATTTAAGAGCAAGTGCTAGGGTTTTTTTTTTTAAACTACGCTAAATTTGAAAGAATGGTTTTCTTAAATATTTCCCCCACCCCCCAATAAAAAACCCCCAACAACATAGCTTATTTAAAAATAGTTAAAACCAATTTAATACATGTACTTTGTTGTAGCTATGTTTAAAAAGACTGTGATTAGAGCCCCATCCACTATGAGATGAGTTTTTAAATTCTGAAATTGCTGTCTGAAATTTTCTAGTAGAAAATTCAGCATTTGGAGAGACCAAGCAAGCAGACTTTGCAGCCCACACGTATTCTTTCTTTCTCTCTCTCTTTTTTTTTTTTTTTTTTTTTTTTTTTTTTTGAGGAGACTTTAAGTCTGAAAATCAGGTTTTAATGTGAAAACGGAGCTGGAAAAACAGCTTGAGAAAATTTACATCTAGATTTGACTGAAGTTCCATAATTCTTCAGAACAATTTTTGCAGTTTTGACATATATCACTCTGATATATTTGGAAAAAAGAAGGAATAAGGCATGTAATAACAACCAGCAATGTTTGCCATATCTTGTCTTGCTTTAAGAGAAATAGAAATCAAATAGATTTTAATACTCTAGCTCGAGGACACCAGCGTGATTATTTCAAGCTGATGTCCATTTAAATTAATGTGATTTGTTCTGAGGAAAAGCTGTGAACTGAAAATATTTTTGTTTGAGAATTTCCCTTGAATGTGGTGCAGTGGGTTGTAACTGTGTTACGCTTGTGGGTGACCTGAATGTGAGAAAAGGTTTTTCTCCTTAAAAAAAAAAAAAAAAAAAAAAAAAAAAAAAAAAAAGAAACCAACAGAAAGAACTGATTAAGGCAAAGCTAAGAAATTGAACTCGAAGTTTGCACTGCACATGTGAACTAATCTTTTTACAAAGGCATCTTTCGAAAACTGTGTAAGAACCCCATTCATGCTGGTTCTCACCCGGCAAATCCGTCCTAAAAAAGCAGCTGCGTGAAGATTTGTCATGAGCAAGCAATAAAGACTTCCAGGGAAGGAGTTCTGTACAGGCTTCTTGTTTGCCTACTAAATCATTACCCTTCAAAAAAGAGCCCATCCGTAGCTGTAGTAGGTGTGTCAGCAGCACTTCATGCTAAGAACAGCTTTTACAGGATTAGGTTTGAGTTTTTTAAGTGGCGGTGCCATGGAACTCTTGGGGGCAAAGAGCTCCTGGTTTAATGCAGCACATTCTCTACTGCCCTTTTATGTCTGTTATGAAATCTTGTGAATCTCCGAGCACACTAAAATGAAGAAAACTGTCTTCGGGAGTAGTTGATTTTTGAAGCAAAATGGCTGTGTGTGCTTTAGGAGCAGCCACTGTGTTCGGAGAGCTTTCCTCAGGTCTTGAAATATTAATGATCTTGGCTTAATATAGTAGAAAACAAAATATAGTGCATGAAACGAGGGGGAAAAAAATCCTTGAGTTACAGAGTGTTGACCTTGCAGTATCCACTGAATATGTCTATTCCCTTTTAAACCATGGAGTATGGAAAGACAGGGAGGAATGGTCACAGAATTCTTTACCTGTGACATTTTCTTGTCTTTCTAGAAGCATGTTACAGCCCAAATAGGATTTTAAGCCTCGAGCTAGATTGTTGAATAGATAAGTATTTTAATACCCCAGGTATGCTAAAGATGGCTCACTGTTTCATGATTTCTGTGCATTGTGATGTTCATATTAAGAGTAATATTAGAGTGTACATGTTTAGTTTTTAAAAACATGAATAATAGAAAGAATTTTGTGGATAAAAGCAGTCAGCTTGGTTTCCTCTTGTGTTGTGTTTTTCAATGCCTTGTCTTTATATATGGCAGCAAAATCCTTCCCATGAGTGTTTGTCCTGGTCTTATACAGACTTAGGCATATTTCTCATCTGAGCTGTGACAGTGAAAACAGGGAGTAATATCTAAAACCAGCATCTGCCACTTGACTGCTGCTCTTGTTAAACCCAAGACATGTACTGATAGAGCAACTTGCTCCCTAGATAGTGCAAATCATATTAAAAAAAAAAAAAAAAAAAAAAAAAAAAAAAAAAAAGTTATTTTCACTGTTTGTTTGTTTTGCTGGGCAATTCCCATCCCAGGCAGAATAAGCTGTTCTCCAGGTGTTGCCTTTGCATCCTGATGATGCCTGGCTGATGGGCCAGACGTGCTGGGTTTGAACTTGTGTTCAGGGACCAAAATGGTTTCTGACGTGGGCAGGCTGGGTTTGATCCCTGCCAGAGCTGTGGCGGCTGATTTTAATTGAAACCCCAAGGCTGTTTGATGCGTGGCCAAAACACACCTTTCAAGTGGGACTTTATCTAATAGCACGATGCAGGTGAGCTGTGGAAGTGTAACTCTCAGTCACCTGAGCAGTGTGTTTGTTTCCACGAGGTGCTCTGGCACTGTGGCAGCCCCAGCGGGTGACACTGGGCTGATCTCCCCGCGCCCTCACCGACAGCACGTCATAAAGTCAGGACTTGTTAAGGACATTCCATAAATGGCTTTGGCTAATAAGACTGAAGTAACCTGCTCTTTTGTACATGTGTTACTAATATCCCTCTCCATCTCCCACTGGAGGGCTTTGCAAGAGAAGCAGGGAGAGGGTGAGGGGGGGACTAAGGGAAGGTTGAAACAGCAAGAGTGAGCCCTGGCTGTGCGTAGGCTTATGCCCTCCCAACAGGAGCCTGTGTGTAGCAGGGGAACCCTAAAGGTAGTGTAGGTGATAAATGACAAGATGTGGGAGTGAGTCACACAGTTAATACTGGGAACAGCCTGTCTTTTTTACTGGTTTGCATGCCTGGGAATTTTCTCTCTTCTCCACAGTGGTGATGGTGGGCTTTTTTCTCTAGCCAAGGGAGAAATTTCTAGCATGACATACCTGTTAGCCACCATGAAAATGTGTTATTAATGATGCTAATGAGTTTTTTCCAAGTGATGTAAAAGTAGCCTTTTGTGTAAGTCCTGCTTTTATGAAGCTGATGTCACCAAAAGCTTGCCAACTGCACGTGGGCCCAGGTGGCAGTGGTGCAGTTACTGCTGTGCCCCAGCTTTGAGCAAGGGAGAGCATTGCTGATCTCCTCCCTTGGGGAGAAGGAGCCAGATGAATTCTGCCTTGCCAGGAGGGAGATGTGCCATTTCCGGGCATGTTGGGTTCCTGTCCCACTCCCTCTTAAAAATTGGCAGTGTCTGACTGTCAGCTGCCATTCCTTAAGTGGTGACAGAATAAACCATTTGCACCCCTTTTGTCATGCTCCGTGTATGTGGGGTCCAGGTGGACAAGGGGTAAGCCACATGCAACTCCACAAAGAGGCGCCTGATTTTCTGGCAGTGTCAACAGAAGAGTATAATTTTTTTTTGCCATCTCTAAGCCAGCTTTTAAAATGGCTGTTGTTAGAATTAGAAATCAGTATCCCCTGACATAGGACTACTCATTAAGAGTGTGATGATTGTTAATTCTTCACCTGGGGCTAAGAGGACATCATTAGATCTCCTTGAAACGTCTCCTGCCTTGATTTTGAATGAGTAAGCTAGCAATTTATGATCACAGCCCAGGCCAGTAACACTCTCTCACTTCCTGTTCCTCCTTCTAGCTTGCAAAATCGGATACTACAAGGCTCTATCGACAGACTTTGCCTGTGCCAAGTGCCCTCCTCACAGCTACTCCATCTGGGAAGGCTCCACGTCCTGCACCTGCGATCGCGGCTTCTTCCGAGCCGAAAGCGACGCTGCCTCCATGCCTTGCACTCGTAAGTTGGTCTCTGAACAATCTCTTGCCCCTCTTATCACCCATCTCTTCTCTGTGTCTCCAGAAAGCATTCTGCTTCTGACAGCAATGTTCAGTAGCTCTTACGGCCCTTTGCAGATGCAGTTTGCCTTTTGGCCCACAATTCCGAGTGACAGTGGTAGTTCTCAGCCCTCAGTTCCTGATGGTAGCATGGTTATGCTGACCCCTGTCAGTATAAATAAATCAGGAGACACAAAAGAGGGACTTGCAAACCTTAGTAATGCAGGTAGAAGTAAAATACAGGCCTCAGTTCCAGTCTGAGCATCTGACCTGTAGATCACATCTCCTTTCAGCTCTTTAAATATGGATATTTGTAGAAGTTGTGAAAGCTTTCCTTGTAATTGTGTGACCTCAGGTAAACAGGTAATATTTATAATCTCATTATATTTCTAATTTGCTTGAAATATGGCTGGTGACCCTTGGGAACCTAAGTGTTCATCTGAAAGGGGTGGTAATAATAAATCTTAAACTTTAATGAAACAACCACCCAGTGCATGGTTTATTTTATCCTGTGTAGGTAAATACATCATATGCAGCAAATGGAATTGGCTTTAGTTCCACCAAAATGCCTTCTTCAGGGAGAAGGAGGGATGCAGTGAGTGCAGTCACAGGGTTGCTGGGTAAAATCCTCGTCCTGTGTGTTGGTTAATGGCTCATGCAGTTGAAGACCTGGGATTCCAGGCATGTCCTGGTGTTAAATTGCGATCATCTAGTTCTTTGGTTTTCACTTTCCTAGGAGCAGAGCAGTTTGAAACAATAAGTGAAAGGGCTGTATTTTACCAGGGGGATATCCATGTGTGGCTTTCCCTGAACGCTATTGGAAGTGTTTCCAGATTTTTGGAGTTCAGCTGTATATTTATGTAGAGAGTGTGTGTCTGAGTGAGGGAAGGTTGAGATATTTCTTTTGTAACATTTTAATATATTGAGAATTAATTTTGTGAGAGATGACTCACATTTATTTAAACCTTAATTTCTCCCTTACAAGGCAGGAACAGAATATGTCCATAACTAAGTTAGCACTCATCCCTTCCCCGCACCCCCTTGATTCCAGCTGTTCTCCAGTGATTTCCTTCTTTTCAGCAGTGATTTTTGCTGGGTGGTGGTGGAGGAGGAGGCCAGGGCATAGCCAAGAGCAGCTGCTTTTGCTTAGCAGGAAGCAGAGTGGTGCATATACCCCTTGCCAAGTATTGACTGGGAATGGAGTTGAACTGTATTGTGAAACCTTGCCTAAATGGGCAAGAACATGCTTTCTGTAATATAATTTACTAGATCTAAAACGTGACCAGTTTGATAGGAAAAATGTCTTTCTGCAACAACAAAACTATTGTTTGCAATGTACACCCTAAATAACATTATACCAGCAAAAGTTTTTCAAAGCTATGGTCCTTGTGAATGATATCTTGACGAAATTGAAATCAAATTTGTAATCAACTGGTTGAATTTAAATCAGGCATGTGCAGTTAGTGAAGTATGAGGAGAGAGCAAAACTCTTCCAGATGGGGAAATTGTAAGCAAATGATATGTATGTTTGCTGGTATTGCAAAATGTACCCCTGCAAGCTTAGCCCTTTTTTGTCAAGCCTTGGGCCTGCCCCATTCCTGTCTTGGGAGGTCAGACAAAGCTGAAGTTCCTGATCTTGGTCTTTTACCCCAAAAATACAAAGAGGGAAGGCGAAAAGGCAAAGGCTGTGGTGCTGGCCTCAGTCTCCATCTCTGCAGCAGCCTAGGACTCTGCATGCAGAGGCAAGCCAACACTGCAATCCTATGGACTTCTGCTCTTGGGAAACAGCCCTGTCTCTGGAGGTCCTGTTTCACAGCTTTGAATTTTCCTGTAGCGGAAGGGCTTCTTCTGTGCTCCAGGGTGAAGGCTGACACAGGAGTTGTTTCTGAGCTGGCCTGTGGGGCAGCTGTGCCTCCCCAGTGCTGCTGTGGCTGCTGGCAGCCCCTCCTGGAGCCCTGCCAGTGGGACTGTGTGGGGTTCTGTGGGCTCTCCTTGCCATGCTCCCCCTCTGAGTGGCCTTCTGCCCACCTGCCTGAGGCAAGTGTCAGTATTCAAAGGGCCTCTGCTGAAGGAGGACCCTTCAGAAGAAGGTCCCTGTCTGTCTGACTTTCCTGACAAGATGTGTAGACAGAAGGGAGCATAAACATCGAAGGTGCTTTCAGGCGGATTCAGACTGTAATCAGTTCTTACCAGTTGGTTAAACCAGGTGACAAACCCAATTCCCTTGTGCTGACAGCCATAATAATCTGGCACCTTCTTTGTTCATTATGCTCTCTTTAACTCTGGTATTCTCATTCAGGCCTGCATTTAGTAATCGCTCAGTGTGACGGCACACTAATGAAGAAATAAAACACAGTATCTGAGATCCATTCTTCTAGCAAAAAGATAGACTCTGCTCCACTGGCTTGTAAAATCAGGTTTCTGTTCACTTGGAGAACTATTAGACCAGGTGAATAAAAGTAACATTGGATAATTTGGAAAGAACACCTGGACTGGACTGTGGATTGATCCCTTCTTTATTATTCTTAAACACTTTTTAAGATTAAGAACTTCAGCCTTCTTAAGATGTGTTTTTGTAAAGCTTTGACCCTTGGCTATTGATTTCCTTTAGTTGTAAACTGCCTGGCCTTGTCACTTATCTCGCCTTCTAGGCTGGGGGAGGAAGACTCTTAGGACTTTCCATTAGCCTGATTGTGCTAGTGGATGAAAGGCAATTAGAGAATTCCCCTTCCTTTTCCTTTCTTGCAATTCCCATGATAAGTAACAAAAGCAGTTGCTACTTCCTGGCGTGCTGGCCAGGAGAGGTGCTCCAGAGTTCTACCCGTCCATAACACCACTCTCTGGCATTGCTGTGCCTTGTTGAGCTGCAAAACCTGCGTCTAACCTCAGGTAAGCCGGGCATCAGGCTCCTAAACAAGTTACTCAGACTCTGGTTTTAGTATTCTGCTAGAGTGAGTAATTCTGTCTGGTGTAAAGTTTTGTGCAAGCAAGAGCAGAATGTGGCAGTGTGGGTGTAGAGACAGCAGGGTGGGCTGTGTTGGGGGCCAGGCAGAGGCCCTGACATACACGTGTCTCCTGGTGCATCTTTCCCCTCAAACTTGCCACCTGGGGATAACCATCAACGTGTCTGTCACCAGCAAGGGGCAGATTTGGCTGCTTTGGCCAAACTGGGGAATTCAGCCTTTGAGCTCTGAAGCACAGTGGGTTTGTCAGCACAGTGGGTTTGTCAGCTGTGTACTTGGGCATGGAGAAGGGATGATTGATTTGTAATACACCTGAGCCCAAAACATGGAAAACAACAGACGCCTTTCCCTTGTGGAAGCATTGCAAAAGTAACGTCAGGGCGACTCTGTGGAGCTTCATTGTATATCAGTACTTGCAGAGAGGAAGGGTCTTTCATAAGGTTAGCAGTGTAATGGAGAATAAATTGCCTCACCCTCACATGAATCCATGAGGCAGGAAAACAAATCAGTCTCAATCATGGCCCTTGTCCCTGAATTCCCTTGTCTGTAAGGAGATATCCTGTGAATTGCAGCCTGGTGCAGGCAGGTGCAGTTCCCACCCAAATTAATGGGCGTTGCTCCTGCATCCCCACCATTAATGAGTTGGGTTCTCTAACTCTCAACAAACAATGCTCACATTATGAGCAAGAACGGGACGGTTTTGTATTGTTTATATTGTCTGTTTGATTCAAATTATTAATGATTTTTAATTGGGAGCCCTTTACAAAAGAGAGATTACCATCATGGACTGTCCAGCTTGAAATCTGCCTCAGTAAATGACCCTGAATAATTTAGTCAGTGTTGTCACCCAAATAGGGACTGATGGATCGATTGATATTTTGTCAAGGCCTGAAATATTTCAAAAACGGTTGCATTTAAGACAGTTTATACTGGAGAAGCTTGGAGATACTAAGGGCAGATTTAGTGAGATGCAGGAGAAGAGTGCCTGCTTTAAAAGGACCTTCTCTAGTCTAGGTTATCAAGAAACTGAATAGCCTGACTTCAAACAGCAAACATCACTTACTTGTCTTTACATTCCCCTCTTCTAATTGAATTTAGTGCACTGCTGTATTTCCTTCAGAAAGTATATTGTTTTTAAATTACCATTTCAGTGCTATTACTCAAGGCTCCTGCTTCTAATGCTTTCTGACAGTTATCAGCATAATGAACCATAATGAAATGATGAGCAATCTACAGTGGAAACTCAATGTGAATTCCACTAGAGCTGTGTGACTGTGCTGTTGAAATTTGAATGCACATTAAAATAACACTGTCCTTATTTGTTTCCAAGGTCAAGGCTTTAAAAAAGGTCTGAAAGGTCTAAACAGTTCAATTTTGTTAATATTGCAGTCTAATATGTACCCTTAATGCAGTTTTGTGTTACATTTAACGTATCTCAGAGATAAATATTTGACCTGCATTTTCAAAAAAGCATGAATTTACCTACCTAATAACTGTGGCTGCAAATGAGTGATTACATAGGATCTGATTATTTAAGCACATGTTTAAAATGATTGCTTAGACTATAAACAATATAAATAAGCAAATGTGCTCTTTTGCTTTCAGCTGAACTTGTTCCTTTTCTAAGTATCCAGTCAGATGTGGATTTTGACCATTGTGGCTGCTAAGAAAAAAGAAAGCAGGATACACCATACAGTTGTTCTGGCTACTGCATTGTTGGTGGCGTTGCCACACTTGTGCTGGCACTACTGCAATCCTCTGCTGTTGGAGCCTGTTCTCTGTAGCATGAGGTGTATGCCAGTAGAGCCTCTGATCTTCAGCATTTAAATTTATGACATAATAGCTCTTCCACATCTTTATATATATTTATGTCTGCAGCTTCAGTAAATGATTTTGTTCTTAAAACATCCTATGATATTGTTCATTATGTAAATAATACATCAGAATGCCTTTTAAGCTGTAGTACAGCAATTCCAAGAGCAGAGGGAACAGTGAGTAGACTGTAAGGAAAGAATGATTTTTCTTCTCCACGTAGGCTGGGAAAATAGACCATCCATGGCTGCATTGCTGCCAGACCGAGAGAAAGGGACTGTGAGTGATGGGAATCTCAAAGGAGAGAGCTGTCTCCCCTTGTGTGTGCTGATGGGCTGGAGGAATTGAATAAGGAGTGGTTACGGCTTGAAGAGAAGAGACGGGAGTAATTTGACAGTGTATGTTTATAATCAGTAGACTTGAAATCATCACTCCTTTAAATGCAGCAACTGTTTATTAGCTGTCTTCTGATTTTCTGGCCAGAGCCTTAAATTAACAGAGACATTTACTCAATTAAGTGGGGGCTTTGATTTGGTTAGTCAGGACCCAGTTCTGTAGAGTTGTTGAAGTAAATTAAAGGGCAAACAGAACAAGAAATTCAGCAGTTGGGCCAATTACAGATCAACTTATTTTTCTGGTTGGATTTCTTTCCTGTCAGACTGTCAGATAACTTTCTGGTTTCCTCAGTGGAACCCTTTTTGTCTCTAAAGAGTGAGTGAACACAGGTGGTATTGTCTGCAGCGCAGTGCATTACTGTAGATGTGATAACATGTCTTAGCATATGTGACAATGCAAAATGTTCTTATATGGCAGTTCTTGGAAGAGAAGCCTAGAGCCCAAAGGAGTGGTACCTGCAAGCATCAGTTTTCCCACACCTCTGCCAGTGGTAACTGGACCTCTTTGCTTCTTCTTTAGCCTCTTTAGGAGAGGAGCTATTAATCGGATTGTTCTCCTGGTGAAAGGAACAAAGCCTATTGTGAAGCTGGTAGCCAGGGTACTTTTGGCAAGTAAATAGGAAATCGTACGTTCCAGTGAAATGGGCATTTTGTCGCTGGCACTGGTCCAGGATCCCTGGCTTGGCAGGACTCCCGCTGAAGTCAAAGGAATCTTGCCCAAGTAAATAAATGAAGAATTGTTTACCAAATCATTTGCCTTGTTATAAACCAGTTGTAAAGCTAACTATGCACAGAGAGGAGAGAGGGTGGAAATGGAGCAGATGACTGGTATTTTAAGTGGCTGCTGCATCTTGCAGCCTGTTGGCTTCGGTCTTACCAGTTGTAAAACACATAATCTGTAATGATAAATGGTCAGGAATAGCCAGGCAGACAAGAAGTGAGGGTTGTCCGAGCTGCCTTTGTTTGTTAGATTAGCCCACAAGAACAGGGGACCTGTCCACAACTGGCTGAAAGAAGCAATTAGCGGCAGCAACATACACAACTGTCACGGGAAAGTGTGGGCTTTATTTGCAAGCTTAAACGTACAGGACCCCGGTATTTACACTGCGTTAGAACTTTCCTTTCAGATGGTCAGAGATCAACAGCCAAGGCATATCTGAAGGGCATCACAGCTCCCATGCTGAAACATCACTGACAGCTCCACTGCTGTACAGGTTCAGTGAAGCCTTATGAGATGGAAAGAGGAGGCCAAAGTGCCTCCTCTTGAACACTGTGCCTGGCACCGCTTTGCCAGACATTTTAGTCAGTGAACTTAAGGAGTTTAAAGACATTGATTATTAAATAATTATTTTCTTTGCATTCTCTCTGAAAATAGTAAACTCTCTATTTCACGCTCAGCCCTGCTCCCAGGGAGATGATTCTAGGATCGTGATCAAATTAAAGAGCATTGATTAGAGTTGTTGAAGTCCATCCATACAGTACAGTTGTGGTGAGGCCTTGCTGAGAGAGCAGCAGTGTGACCCCGTGTGCGAGGCTGGCAACACGACCACCAGCCTTAGCAGAGCCCTAGCGCTGCCTCTCTGTGCCTGGGCCAGCCCCTTCAAAGGCACCTGATCTACTTCCATTGGCATTTCACTGCTCTCTGCAGATATGCTCCAAAGATCTTTGGAAGCATTCATTGTATGGATTTTTTTTTTTTTTTTGTACACCTCTTTATTTGGTCTCCTCTATTCTTGCTGTGTTGCACACAAAAGCTGGCCCTCAGATCCTGTATAGCAGATGTGCTAAACTTTTCCCTGGTTCTGATAGTGCATTTCTAGTCAGGTTTTCTTGCTATTAGACAGTTGGATGCTTACTCCCAGGTGCCTGCTGCTCCTTTAACTTATCAAAGACTTTGCTGCTCCTCTGTAGTGCAGCCAAGGCCAAGCTGCCGATTCAAAACAGGCCAGTTCATCCTAGGCTGCCTTTAAACGACACTGAGTCATAGCAACCTTCCCTGTTGTATGAATCTTGTTTATTATGTAGCAAATTAGCTCAAGATTTCTGAATACGCTGAGTTCCCTTTGAAATCACGGCGGATGAAGAGGGTCAACGTCTCTGGAGCAGGCTCATGAAGAGGATCCTTTTGTCAGTCCTGGTCCAAAGCCCATTGAGGCCTGCTGGTCTGCCTGATTGACTTTGATTAGCAAACACCCAGAGCTGGCTCACAGCTGCATTTAACAGTGTTTTTGTAGGGCTTGCACAGTTCTAGGGTGAAGTCAGAAAGCTTCAAACTGTTATTGTAGGTTATTGTATTATTTTTAGTACAGTATTTTAATCTTTTTTGTTTGTTAAAAATAATTTTGAATCCTGATCAAGCTAAGGTCTGCTTTTTCTGCCTCGGGAAAGAAGTGATATTTTCTTCAAGGAGAATGCGGGAATGGTTTAAGAAGATTAAAGTCTTTTCTACATGCTTGAGGTTTTCTGATGTCTGGTGGGAATTGCCAATGAAGCTTCCTTCCGATTTCACACTGTCAGGCGAATGCAGGCTGAATGCAGTGTGACAACCCACTTGAAAATAATTATCCACTGCCCTGGCTGCAGAGACATCCGTTACCTGCTGGAGAAATGGGCTTTTACACACGTGCCCATGCAGATGGAGTAAATTATTTTTTTAATCATTTTCTCCTTCCAGGGCTCAAAACTTTCATTCTGCTACTTACTTAGTCACATACATATCTTTAGAAAGCATCTTTCTTTTAAAGGAGGTACATTTTAAATGCACTGATCTGGTGACTGTCAGAATGCTCCTAACAAAGGCTTGCCTTCTTGAGGGTATATATTTGAAATATCTCCATTAGCACTTCCATGGGGAGTGTGGGTTTCAGTTTGCGTTTTTAATAGATCTCCTCCCACAGCCAGATCTTTCAAGGTAATAAATCTTAACTATAACATTGGCTAGTAGTAAACAGATGTGGTTACAGTCCTAATACTGATAATATCAGTTCGGTCCTTAATGGGTAATGTTGCTGCCAGAATAATTCACTACCACTGTTGATGGCTAGAAGACGTAGCTGGCAGAAAAACGGGAGCTCCTGAAGGAGCCCTCTGTGCCAGGCTGTGACAGAAACGTGCAGACAGGCAGCTCTTTGTGGCTAAGAGAGCTGTATTTTGGGTGGCACCAGAGTGGGTTTCTTGGATGTGCTAAATTCACTTTAAAGGAATTAAGTGTCAGAACCCTGTGCTGAAGTACTTTTTGGTTTGTTTTGTGAGGGTTTTTGGGTTTTTTTCAACATAAGAAAATAGTATATAAAGGCTACTTGTATCTGATAAAATTGGCCAAACCAAAGCCCTCAACTTTATCTTCAGTCCTGTGCAATGGAACCTCTGATAAAAGGAAAGAGGATTTTTTTTTTTTACTCGTGTCTACCTTTGGTGAACAAAAGTTGTTTGCCCAAAATTTGGAGCTGCTAGATGTCTGGAAGTGGGATTTTGGAGTCCTGTCAACCTGGGGCAGCAGAGAACCAAGCTGCAAGGTCTTTCTTATTTCTTCTCATTTTATGAGACAGCAAAGGTCACTCGGGAGCTGTTTTGCTGGGAATCATTTCTTTCTCATCTCCGTTCTCTGTGCTTTAATCCACGCCTCCTAACCATACACTGTTGCTGAACTAAATTAACTGGTTTAGTGAAGACAGTATTCTTGATGTCAAACAAGTCTGTCTGGTCTTCTTGTAGAAAACTGTAATTGAATTTACCGCATACACCCACAGAGACTTTTAGAGAAACACCTTGCTGGGCAGATCAGTAATAAAAAAGGAAGACGTAAAACCAGGGACGTTAAAACCTCTGTCATAACCATTTAAATACAGTTCCCCAGCACAGTGCACTTACAGGTCTACCTTCAAATGCCTGGGTTAGTTTTTGGGGATATTTTTTGGCAGCATGGATCTGTCAGGTTTGCAGCTGTAGGGAGGAAGGGAGGGCTGACTTGATTGGAGTCTCCCTGCACACCCAACCAACCTTGCCCACTTGCCTGTCTCCTTGGAGACCCTGCAGCTTCAGGGGCCCAGCCACAGCCTGTCCTCTGCGGTGGCATTGTATGGGTTTGTGGTGTATGGCATTTGTCAGGGGAGGGCTCTCTCCTCCCTGCTTGTGCCTTTGTGGTGGTGCTGCACTTGCAGTCCTGGCCTGCCCTAGTTAGACCCTGTTCTTGGGTACACTGCAGTCCTGGGATCTGTGCTTTCCCTGTGGTGTGCACGAAGGGCTGGGCGTGCTGATCCCTCAGGGCAGCAGGAATATTCACTCAGTTGTAGCTAATCCCCTTTGTGCTATCTTTCTTTGAAATCATTCATTGCATTGGGACAGACTTTCTTTCTCCTTGGCAGAATGACTTCGCCAGATTCCTGAGGCTGAGCCTCCTATATTTGTGCTGCTATCCTTCCGAGACAGGAAAAAAAGGGGCTTTGGGATAACAGTTCTCAGTTGGATGGCATCCAAACAACAGTCAGACAACCTGTTGGGGTTTGACTCAACTGTCTCTGATGCCCCTTAGTCTTTAGGGCAGCTGATTAAAATGGAGAATTCTGTACTCCTTGCAAATGATCAGTATACTGAGGTGTTACTCTGCCCAGTGTTATTCTGCAGCCTGGTTCACTTCCCAGCTGTGTCCCTTGCCATCTGCGCCCTTCAGTCCTGGAGAGCAAGTTCATTACCGGGTCTTTGCAGGGGAAGCTGTCTGTGAGTCACCACCAGGCTTGAGCCCTGGTGTGCATCATCAAGGCTTCTTAAGTGTGCCCACAGAGACCTGTAATCCACAGAGAGCTGGCACACAGGGATCTCCTGTGGTCTGGAAGGAAGGAGACAGTCAGGTGTTGGTGTGTGCCCTTGTCATGGCTTTCACCAGGTCCTTGTCAGTTGTGCAGGTGCGTGTGGGAGGCTTCTGACTGGAGAGAGACTTGAGTGTAGGAAGGGAGGGAGAGGAATGTTGATGGATGAAAAGTTAAAATTCTGCCAGAAGTTGTAAAAAGAGTGCTGAAATACATCAGTCCTTTAAATAAAAGTAGTTCTTATGCTATTAACGCCTTAAAACCTTGTTTCCATGAATGTTTGTTTGATATAAAGTACAACATTGTCCTTAAGACAGTCAGATCTATCTGTGGATGAAAGACAAATAGCTGTGATGGCTATAGCCTATTGCAGCAAGAGAAAGCCAAACAATCTGCATTGCCCAATACATTTAAGGAATCTAATAGGAGGGTTGAGGAAGATAGTAAGATTAGCTTGATGAAGATTATTTGTTGCTAAACAGACTCTTCAGTGTTTCCCTCAGCCCTGACACACACAATGAACTGCTCCACCCAGGGCCTTCCCATTTGCTTCATGGCTCACTTGATTTTGATGGGTTTATTGTGAAGCGAGATTTATGGAGCCCCAGGAAGGAATAAAATTGAAAACTTCCGTTCCCTGTGTTCCCACAGCGTCCCCCCTGTCCGTTCAGGGTGCTGGTTAAAGGGGCTGGAGCGGGATCCGGCTTTCAGGCCCCATGATCAAACTGTTTCCCCTTTGCAGTCACTGACATGAGAAGACTGAGTGGCACTGCAGATCCTTCCCTCAGATTCTGTTGTCCTGTGCAGGGAAAACAACAGCACCTGCCTTCCTAACATCATAAAATGAATTTTAGAATTAATTGGTTTTCAGAATTAAAACGTTTAGATTTAAATTTCATTTCCTGTAGGAACTGTCACATTTTCAAACTGTTCCAGGAAGAGTGGCAGTATTAGCTCCATTCGTCCACAGCGCCAAATAGCCCATGCAATAGCATGCTTCCATTGGCAGGAGATTTATGAAAAATGCTGTAGATCATGGGACTTGTGACAAAATTACAGATGGTGCTGGTGATTCAGCGGCACAGGTCCCTGTCTCCTCTCTCATCTGCCCTGTAGCTAGATTTCTCTGCCAGGGGATGCAGGTTCGTGTGAGGGTGATGGTCTGGCTGTCAGCATGCTGTTCTGTGGGATCCTGCTAGCTGGGTTCATGCAGGTACTATCCTGGCCTTTGCAGCCTGCCACGGCCCAGAAAGGGTTTGTCTCATCTATCGCAGCGGCTCTGTTGTCAGAAACAAAGCAAATCCTGATCACCATTGAAGGAGCAGATACGCCCTGTGTTTCAACATCTGAAACCAGGCCCATCAATCTGAAGCTATTCCCCACTCCCTGTGCCAACAGCTCCATTGATGACTGTGCTCCAGGAAGAAAAGAAATTGCTTTTCCCCTCACTGTAATGTCAGCCCACCATTTGGAGACTCCCCCGCATCTTCCTTTTCATGCTGGAGGTGGTGCACTCATCTCTGTGACCTGCAAGCATCTGCTTCCCTGGTTTTCCGCTTCATCGCATCTCTGTTTAGACACTGCAATGCCCTGTCCCACATACTAATTACTGACTTTTTGCTTCTGAGGAGCCTGATTCATTCTGGCACATTTTCCCATGTGAAACTGGACCTAGAGCCTTGGAAAATATCTTAATGGACATCCGACTAAATCTGAGTTTAACCCCAAACTGCCTGCTGTGTCTGAGCTAAGAGGCACATCTTTCAGACCGCAGCTGTGGCAGTATGACCCCCTCCTCCCATGGAGGTCTTTGCTTCAGGAATACCCCCCTGAAGTGGGGATATTCTTTGCCCTGGCAGAGCTGGTGCTGCTCGGGGAAGGAGGTGTTTGCACTGGCACCACCTCATCTCAGCTCTCCTGGCGGCGCTCTGAGTCGATGCTCTCCTGTGTGTGACTGCAGTGAGTGAAAACGCTCTGCAAGAAAATGCCTTTTGCTTGCCTTTAGGCTCCTGATGTTTCCCACAGGAGCAGTTTCTCTTCTGTTTCTTGCTGCTGCCAGGTCCTGACCAGTCTCTGGGAGGACACACAGCCTCAGCTCCCAGTGTCTCTGGCAGCTGCTCTGTCCAGGGAAGACCTTCACTGTGCAATGTGCACCTGGGCTTGCAGCCTGCTGAGGCTGCTGTTTCCCCCAGAGGCTTTTGCTGGTTTTCCTGTTCCCTTGACGGTGCAGAGGGACAGGTGTTGTCACCTGGTGCACCTGCCTGCCCTGAAGACAGCCCAGGTGTGAGGCAGTTTGGGGAAGTCCAGGGTGGAGAGAGTTTGGTTCAGTTCCTGCTCAGCAGTTCCTGTGCTGCTGCTCGAGTTCACAATTTCAGGAGTGTCTTCCACCTCACTGCACTCAGAGTTTGTTTTTGAAAAGAAAACTCCTGTATTTGCAGGCTAAGCAGAGGCCACTTTCTTGTACCCAGGGGAGCTGACAAAGCCAACTTTTGGGGGAAGGAGAGCTGGTTATGGGACAGAGGCATTGGGCTGGGACTTGGGACAGTTTTGACTGCTTACCCAGGTGTGCAAGGCTTGTCTTGTGTGCCCTTGTCTCACCACATCTCTCTCTGCCTCCATTTCCATGGTGAAGAGAGATTAAAACCGGTTTCTTTCCTTTTCCTTTCTCGTCTGGTTTTTGGATCAAGAAACGTCTCTTGCTGTGTTCAGTAACTGATCTTTGAGTAAAAGGGTTTTGTCCTTAGGAGTCCGAAATGCTACCAGTGCATAAATAAAAGCCATGAATGGCAGCCTGGTGGTGCAGCAGGCAGGAGGGCTCCCTGGCTCAGGGGCTGGACTCAGCTCTCTCTTCTTGCAGTAATTCTACCTGTCAACCCTGATTAACTCAGGGAGTGTTTCAAAGGTTTGGCAAGAAGGGAGGATTTCCCTCCTTTCAAAATAAATATATTAATTTTGTATTTTTGAAGTAAACACAGACAATCCTTGCTTAGCTACTCCTGCAACAGAGACCTTTTGTTTAGGTACTGAAGACCCATTTGACTCTGTGTCATTTAAGACACTTTTCTTAACCCATCTACCTCTCTCAGAATAAAAGTTCTGTCTCCTGTTGAGCACATTACATCCTGGTGGCTTCAAGCACAGAGCTGAGGAGGTGATGCAGCCCTCAAAACCTTGTCCTACGCAGCCTGTTCAGGCCTCAGGCCTCCTTTGAGATGAACCTGATGAATTGAGGAGGGAGCTACAATTAATCTTCCCCATAGTCATCCCTTAACAGCTTAACCTTTTTGCTGCTACGCTTGATGAGTCAATTTGTAATTTCAGTAGAATTTCACGTTTTCAATGTATTTGGTTCCTGTCTTACCACAATGACTGTTTTTGTACATTTGGCTTATGAGAAATTATGACTTACTAATTTATACACTTTCTGGAACTGTTGGTGCTGGCTGATTCTTTTTTGCCAGGTTCATAGTTTCATAACGTTTGATAAATTTGCCAGAACTTTCTCCTTTCCATCCTTTTCTGCAAGGAGATCTAGTTGAACTTCTTTTGAGTTGCAACCATCAAATGTATTTTGCTGAAATCTAAGTAGCTTTCATGAGCTTTCTTGTGTTTTGAATTTGTGACCTTCTACAAAATTATTTTCACTATTTTTCTGCTAATAATATTTGTAAGTAAAGCTCTGACTGTCAGTAGTTACTAAGCACAGCTGTTTTTACTGTGTTCCTGTTTGCATGGATACAGTTTTAATCTTCATTCTCATTCTGTTTCATTTCTGTTTGATGCAGTGCTTACCTGCAGCCCTGTCCCAAAGCACTGTGTGTGTCAGAGTACCTGTGTGCTCTGCCCCAGTGCAGGCTGCCTGGCGATGGTCAGGGAAGCTTTTTGGGATGGATAAAATACCCACTCATCTCTTTCATGGGTTCACTCTGAATCATCTGTCTTAAATTTAAGGGTACAGAAAGTGTGTCTCAACTATATTGAAATTAGATTAAGAGTGGCAGGATTAGCTCTTCTGCATTTTCAATTTGCCTGTGGGTTTGGGGCCTGGGGGGATTGCAGCACATCAATAGGATTTGTGCCCATGCGTTGGTCGGTGCGAGGCAGGGCAGTGCTGGCCAAGGCACCTCTGGAGAGGTGCTGGAGGGGCAGGAGGGGCTGCTGCCTCTGGGCTCTGCCCTCTCCTGCCCAGGGAGGTCCTGCCCAGCCTACCTGTGGTTCCGTGCTCTAATCCCGTAGTCCCTGTGTTGGAACCAGCTGGGAGCTCCTTGGCAATGTGTTTATGAGTCTTGAAGTCTCCCGTCCCTGTGGTGGAAAAGCTGACCTTGTGTCTTAAATCCAGCCTTATTGCCAAGCTTTCCCTCTGGTCTCTTGTTTCTGACCAGGTTTCATTTATCAGCTCTTCCTTCAGATGCCCGCCATATTTTCCTCTCCAGTTCTTTCACTTTCTCCAGCACTCCCCTGTTGTAAACTTTATTTTCCACCCTTCAAAGCCTTAGTTCTGTGTCTGGCTTTCCACTCAAATCTCCATCCTGCATGCTGAAGTGTCATGTTCAGGTCCCTGCTTGATGGACTTCAGTGTTCGCTGAATGTCATTTGACATCAGCTTGTCTGGAAAATACTGCACTTACATTTTTCAGAAAAAGATACCATGAGATATTTCTATAATAATGAGAGTCTGCCTGTAGGTAATGGGGGACCTTGAAAATCTCAAGTGAAGCAGAAGTTTGTGCATTTGATGCTTTGCTTAGAAGATCATGGAAAAAATGAGTGTAAGATACGTAAATTTAACATTTTTCATAACAAGTATAAACAGCGAAAGGGAAAAAGTCCCACTCCTGTTTAATTGCAATACTGAGCTTTCAGACTCGTTTAGAGCTGGAAAATACTGTTAGTTCATTAGATGAAGGGATCAGAGTTTGACTTACCAGTTAATTTTTTTGCTTTCGTTATGAACATAGAGAAGTAAAGTTCTGCTTGGTCCCTGCTGTCCTTGACTTAAATGGGAGTTGCACAGAGTCTGGAACCTTGAATTCCGATGTTACTATATAAGGGTTTTTTGTTGGTTTGGGTTGGTTTTTTTTTTCCTTTAACTAAAACCTCATGGACTTTGTCTTTTTAGGCCCTCCATCTGCTCCCCAGCACCTGATTTCCAATGTCAATGAGACCTCAGTGAACCTGGAGTGGAGCCCCCCGCAGAACAAAGGTGGCCGGGAGGACATCTCCTACAACGTGGTGTGCAAGCGGTGCGGAGCGGGCGAGCTCAGCCGCTGCCGCTCCTGTGGCAGTGGGGTGCACTTCAGCCCCCAGCAGAACGGCCTGAAAACCACCAAGGTCTCCATCACCGACCTCCTGGCGCACACCAACTACACCTTTGAGGTCTGGGCCGTGAATGGAGTGTCCAAGCAAAACCCCAGCCAGGACCAGGCTGTGTCAGTCACTGTGACAACCAACCAAGCAGGTAGGAACAGAAACAGCAATTCCTCTCTCTGCTGCCTGTTTTTTAGGAGAGCCTGTGATTTCCATTACTTTTAGCATTAGCAAATGAATGCGAGGAGCCCTAAGATGTGTAACTGGGTCAAACCCTTATTTTCTGGTGATTTATATGAATAGTTTAAATGCTTCAGAGGCAGGGAGAGAGGGGAGGGTTTGGGTGCTGTGTCTGGGAGCAGGCTGTGCTGCAGCATGCAGGCAGGACGCTGGGAGGCATTCTGCAGAAGCACAACAGCACGGCTGCCCTGTTTCTCCCCTGGCCCACCAGCAGCTCTGCTCCTTGCAGGGACACCCTGTACAGTGACACAAGGATGTCCTTGTTGTCTGCAGAGGGCGAAAAACGTGCTCGAGTAGCATAGGGTTGTGCTCCTATCCCCTTGAAAAAGGGCTGTGTAAGATTCAACGAGCGGAACGAGTGGGCGCCCGCTCGCCTGCCTGCTCGCTCTCCTCTCCTGGAAAGTCAATTAGATTCCATCCCCTTGTTAAATAAATACCTCCTTAACCTGCTGCTGATAATGTTCCGATTGATCAGAGCTGGCATTGCTGTAGAAACCCTATATGAGCTTTCAACTTTATGCTGACTGATTTTTGCATTTCATTCATCTGGGAGAACGAAATACTATTTCTGTCTATACGAGATTATTTCAGATACCCTGGGCAGCACTGCTCTTTTGGTACCCCATGCTTGACCTAGTAAGGGCAAAAGCTGCAGCAGCAGATTGCCATTTCATTTTGATGCTAATTTGTTGGATCTTTTTCTTTAATTACATGAAAACATTTCTTAGTTTGCAGCCAGCTAGGGTTTAACGCATGGGGTTCCAGTTGAGTTTTTAATTTAATGCACAAAATTATATACATTTGAATATGACACTCTTCTAAATGCAAATGAGATATCCAGACTGTCAGACTGGCTACAAGACCGTCAAACCTGTTATCTGATGGCTCAGAGTGCTGATTGCCTTCAGGTCCCACAGATGTTGCAGGCATTCAGCACCTCGGAGCGTAGCTTACAGGGTATCATTTATTACCAGGCTTACGGTGTATGAGACAGTATTAACATTGCATATTTTGATGGTACCAGACCATACAAATATTTTGAATTCTGTTTCCTGGTAGGTGTGTGAGAAAAATAGGTAGACGTAGTCTAAATCTGCAAATTTTAGCTGTAGTCCAGGACATGTCAGTATTACCAGTGAGAGATGCATTCAGTTTTGCAGTGACAGTTACAAGCGAAATCGTCAAGTCCACGCCGAAGCGCCTTTGAAAATCTGGTCCTGTGTTTTTTGTTCTTCATACAGAGTTGACAGCATCCCTTTTAAATTATGATTCAAAAATTCAAACTACCACTTTGCCTGGTGAAAAAAGACTAATAGAGAGCAGGGGCTATTAGGGAGTCTTGGGAGAAAGCCTTGGGAGACTGCTGTCATACACTACACGAAAAGAGAAGGTTGAGAACAGCAGCAGGGACAGTGTTTTTGTGCTATGAATGCTTAGCAAAGAGAGTATTTCTGACTGATTTTGGCATGTGTAAGGATTAGTGGATGCATATATGCATGAATAAGCGAGCAGGATCCATCTACCGTGTGAAATTCTACCATCTTAGCTTTTATATGCAAACCAAAATCTGATTGAATATGCAAATAAGAATTGATTTTGTTTATTATCCATGAGCAGTATTCTTCCCATCAGGAAATTTGTATTTTTGCCAACATTTCCAATTTTGAAACATGCCCAGTTTATCAAATGCGTCAGAGGGACAGAGAAAATTATACTGGTATAAATGAAAATTAACTCCAAGGTGCAGTGTTCTCCCATTCTTCATAAAACTTTGTGGTTTCTGCTGCATAGAAGATCTAAATAGAAATGTGTGGCCTAAACCTACAGATCCCGGCTGAGATAAATAGCCTTACATATGCAAATAATCCCATTGATTTTGGTGAAACTGCTTGCTTGAGTAAAGGTTTGTAAAGTTAGACCCTTGGGTTTTACAAGTACTGATCTGTTTAATCATTGTAAATGTGTGTCTGGGGTGCATTAAAATCCTTGTGCCACTAATTTTCTTTCACTATATTTCATTATAAAGAAATCATGTCATGATGGAGCACTGCCACAGGCTTGGTTTTGATCTTGCACCTTTCTTACACTAATGTAAAGCGGCCTTGGTTTCTTTAAGGCAATTCTAAATTCAGATTAGAGCCAAGCTCCTCCCTTAATAGCACTTCTTCCCTGTTTTACTAATAAAAATGAAGCCACCAACACTGACAATTTGTAAATTACTTCATTGGTTGTGCTCTCTATGCTTGTGCTTCCCATCACTTGAAAAAAAAAAGTGTTGTCAATATGGGAAGTTTTTTAGTTCTTTACATATGAGCAGTGCTTTTGGGTTGTCTTCTGGAGAATTTGCTAAAGCTCTTTGCAAGAGGTGCATCTCTGAGTTAAATTCAGTAGAAATGGTAAATATGCAAAGGACCAGGGAATTCTTCCTCTTGCCAACCTGACCTTCCAAATATGCAATTGTATAATCTGAAGGAAATGGGCAGAAATTTTCGCAGCATTTTTTGATGTGGGAATCAGGAGTCCGGGTGTCTGTGTGTTTGCTTGGTGCCAGCCCCTGTGGAAAGTGTGTGTTTGGAGACAGGCAGAGAGCAGTGAGAAATCACCTGTGGTATATTCAGCACAAAACTGATGGAATGCATTGCAATGACATAAAAGGTGCAGTTGAAAAGGACAGGTGGGTTTTTGTTTGCTTTTGTTGTTCTATTCCTGAGATAATGAAAGGAGGCAGTTTACTTTCCACTCTTCATTTAGAAACTCTTTTCAGTTTCCAATGCTACAGAAAAGTGTTTAAATGAAAATAAGATTTGCCATTCAAAGTAGGATCAAAAATCGTTTGAAAAAGTATTTTTTCTGCTTTTTGGAAAAGGTATTGGTTTTTATAGTTTGCTTTTTTCCCAAAAAAAAAAAAAAAAAAAAAAAAAAAAAAAAAAAAAAAAAGTTAAATTTCAGGCTTTGAAGCATGTAAAAATTTCTGTCTCCTAATGAAATATTTCAGTGTTGTAACATTTTAAGAAGTTTGAATTAATTCAGCTCATTGTTCTGCATGTTTACATGTTTAGTATAATTTTTTTTTTTTTTGAGTTGGGAATTATTACTCTTTTCCCCTATGAGATTAAAAAAAAAATTAGAAAAAGCAAGGATGGAACACTGAGCTGCTGAAACTTGGAGCCAGTGTCCTTAGCACAGTGATTACTGTAACTGTTGATATTGGGGGTCTCACCACCAGCAGTGGTGGCTTTTGGGCTTTAAAAAATTGTGAAATGATTTGTGGAAGAGGTGCAGTCCAGCAATTCTCATGTGGTGCTGCTAGGAGAAGCTAATTTCAATGAGGAGCTCTATCAGGCTGTTGACTGAGTAGCTCAGAAATCTCTGGGCTTGTTGGTTGTGGGTTTTTTTGTGCTAAGGATAATGCTGCGAAGCTGTTCAAAATTAAAAGTAAAGCTCTCAATAAAGAGATCTTGTTCACAGCATGCAGGGAGCTTGTGTGGTTTTTTTTGAAGAGGCGCTGAACAGTTTATATTTTTATTAAGGATTAAACAGCTGAGCTGTCTGGGTCTCCAGCCTGGGAGGCAGGCTCCCTGCTCAGTCCCTCTCTGTGCCTGTCCGAGGGGGCAGTGCCACAGGGACAAGGATTTTTGCATGGATGCTAACGGCGTTTGTAGGGCAGGGGAGTGGTGTGGGGGGCAGAGCCTACACCGGCTTAAATGAGATTGAAAATCCAAACTTGTTATCCTGCTTGCTTGGCTCCCTTTGTTTTGTTTGCATTTTAGGAGGGATGGGTGTCCTGCTCACTCCTTGGCTTGTTGGAGTTAAAGCAGCTGATACTTTTGAATAAACTGCCTGGTGCTTTGTTACATTGTTAGGTTACCTTGGGCTCTGTGTTTCCTTAAATGGCTCGGCAGAGCTGGATGGATGCAGGATGTGCCAATTACCGTGAAAACACAGTATCAATAAATAAGCTTACTTGTTCTCCCCTTGTATCACCCTGGATGTTTTCAAGCTGCCTGTGCTCAGGATGAAGAAAAGATCTTTCTTGAGCGTATCTGGGGCTCTCTGTCCCGGTTATTCCTCCTGCTGTTGTCACCGCTCTGCCCAGCCCCTCTGTCTGTGCCATGCCCCACTCCTGGCCTGTGCAGCTGTGTGTTCACCGTCTCAGGGCTGCCCCATCCCTGGGCTGGCTGGTGGTGCTGCAGTCCTTGCCCCTCTCCTGTGTGCTCCCCCGGTCCCACACTGGTGCTCAGAGCCCTGCAGGGCTTCAGGGTTCCTTTCCTGGGAACAAGAACTAAAATGCGTCACGGTGCCACCAGGATTTCAGCACCCCCGAGGAGATCCATGTGAATTGAGTATTCTTCTGGGACAGGCTGCAGTTGTGGTGAGCCCAAAATACTGACTTCCAGTGCAGGGAAGAAAAATGTCAACTGTTACTCAGTTTTATTTAGCCTTTAGGTTTGTTTGTTATTTATGTTCTTAATTCCTCTACTAAAAGGAAAAAAAAAAACAACACAAAAACCAAAAAACCAAATGTAAAAGATCCCAATCCTTTGAGGATGATGGTATTTTAAGTCACGTATGGCAAGGGTAGGGGAGAAAGAAGTGGGAGTTATGACTCATAAGTTCTACTGGACGTTTTGGTAGGGGAATATATATTCCCATTTTGCATTTTGGTGGGTCTTCTTTGAAAGCCAACGTTTCCTTTCAAATGCTGATTAGCATTCCTCACGTGTTGTACAGAACAGCACAGAAAATGCATATAAGGTCTTATATTATGCCAGTGTGGTTTAGCCTGTGCTGAGCTACATTTGCAGTCAGTAAAAATTCATGGACATACATTGCCCTTGGTCAGTGTGCGCTCCTCGTGTCAAAAAAATAATAGTTGCTCAGGCAGATCAAAAGCAATGCATGCCAAGGCCAGGAAAGCTAAGGATTTTAGTATTTTCTTTTTAATGTGCTATTTTCCTGGATATTTATAACTTACCTATAAAGAATTGCTCTGTAGTGAAACATCAAAAGACAGTGTTAAGTAGATTTCAGTCACAGAGCTTTCTTTGGGTGACTGGATGAACACCCTTAAACTACTACTGGAAAATAAAATTAACAGTTACTCTGAAGGTTGATCGATCCATCTGACTCTCAAAGCTCCCTCATGTTCTTTGTGTGTAATCCTGGTTTCAATATAAGTAATAGTAAATCATTTCTGTTTGCTGAGAGTGAACATAACATTTTTTGATTTTGTGTGTGGTGATATTTATGTGCATATTAAGATTCTTATCGATAGGGAGGTGCTGGAAGAAGTTAATCTTGATTTTTAAAAATCGCAAGGTCTGTAATCATTCAGACTGCTGGTTTTATGCTCAGCTCTTGCAAAAAAATGTTCTTTCTTTTTAATGCAGTCCTGGTGAAGAGCTGTTTATTGTTGTGTTGAAACATAATTTTTGAAAGGCTGTATAACCCCAAGGAAGACTTCATCTCCAAACAGCCAGCAAAGGAGCTCTGTGAACGTGAAGACGGAATTCATCATGCTCTTGTGTCACAGTTTCACAGACCTTATGAAATAGTGTAAGCTGAAAAAATAAATCATTTTCTGTGCTGGCATCCCCCTTCCCTGGTGCCTGGTGAGGCTGTTGGGATGCTGGTGTGTGTCAGCTCCCCTTCCACGGCGGTGGGCTCAGCCCTGCCGTGTTCCCCAGGGTGATGTGGGGATGGGGCCCTGCTGCTGGGGTTTTGGAAGGAAGGATTAAGGTGCTGGGCCAGGCTGTTCCTCAGCAGTCTTTGGACCTTTGGAGAGTGTTGAGGTGACATCCAGCTGGATGGCCCTGCCTGGGAGAGGTGCAGGAGGGTGAATGAATTCGAGTCTCTGCCCAAGCAGGGGAGCTAGTGACACTCCAGATGCTGGGCACAGCTGATCTGGCTGTAGCCTTCACAGGCATCCAAGAGTCAATTTAGTTTTTTTATTTTTATTCTAAGTACTTGCTACCAGCACAGTCCCACCCTTTCCAGTTACTTGTTCCCTGCAGCCAAAGGATACAAATAGCCTGTTCTAGAAGTCCTTTTTCAGGCACACAAACCCGTGAGGAAACTCATGCACGTAGCTGGGTGTGTATAAACAGCCACAGCACCCTGGCCACCCAGTTCCCAACAAGCCTGATTTAAAATAATCTCTTGGCAAACATCTGGATGCATGCCAGCTGTCCAGAGCATGGGAAGTGTGTGTGATACTAGTGGCTGCAGTCTTTTTCCTGTAAACTGTCAGGGTAATGGGAAAGGGGAGTTGCAAAGGGATGTTCTTACTTTGCTTTAAGGTGTTTGTGCTAAGGCTGATAGAGCAGCAGTCTCCTTATTCCCCAAATGGAGCTGTGTCAAGCCTGAATTCAGTAGGAAAGAAAATCAAAACTAGTAAGCAAGGAGCTGGAAAAGAGGTGATCCATGAGCGTGATGCTCTGAGTGATTTCTTACAACATCTTGCAGAATTCCAGGGTAATGATATGCAACTTTCTCATTTTGAATCTAAATGAGTGGGGTTTCTAAGGCTTCACGTTTTTCTGCTAGACATGAGCAGCGATCCCCCCTGCACACACTTGTTCAAGCAGAAGGGTTGGGACAAGCTGCTGTTGTTGGGTTTCACCTGCCCTTATCAGTGAGGTGACCTGCCAGGGTGTGCAGGACAGCCACCTGCCTCTTCTTCCCCTGCTTTTTTTTTTTTCAAAGGGACTTGTGTTTTGGCTTTGGACATCTGAAGATTTACATTGAAAGGACTTACTGCAAAGACTTCTGAAGCAAACCAAATGGTGTATTTTGGGAAACCACAGATCTTTCAAATATTAATGCAAATTATTAATCTGGATCTGGGAGATCCAGAAAGAAAAGTGATCCTAGCACTAGAAATTTGGGAATTGTGTGGAACTGACCAGTGGGCAATACTTTTGTATGGGCAAATTTCAGCACTGAGCATGAGATTTCTCAGGGACTTGAAGATGTCATGTGTTGACTGCCTCGGGTTTCTTCTGCTACACGTTTAATTACGTGTGTGAGTTTAAGTGTCTGAGTAAGGAGCTTCTCCAAGCTGGCAGATGCAAGTGGGAGTTTCTTCTTAACAACTCCGTGTTCTTGCAGAGGCTTTAACTGATGGTCTGTAATAAATATGTAGTTATAAGCATACGTGCTCCCATCTTAAAAACAAAACTGGGAAAACTATTGTTGAGAGGGATTAAATTATTATTTTAAGGTAACTGCAGCATTCCACAAAGAAATAATAATTAAAATAACAACTGCCTGCTTTCTGGCAAAGCTGTCTGCACCACCCATTTCCATGAATTTGTATTCAAGGTGGGGGATACAAGTCTTGGTCGGAAGGAAAAAAAAAAAGTGCTTTCTAAAGATCCTTAGTAAATAAACCAGCTTCAGGGTTCAGTGAACAGCTTAGACAAGCTGCATGTCAGATAGAGCCAAGATGTAATTGCAGCATTTAAATAAAAGTTTGGTCACATTTTTTAAAGGATCTCGTGGTTTGCTATGGAAAATGGAGGTTAGTTACATGTCCTCCTAGGAAAGAGATGCTTAATTTCAGCATTGGGTAGCATTGATCATATTTAAGTCATATAAATCTACTTCAAGGAGGCACAGAATTCTGGTCTCAGTGATGTTGGTACAGATGAATAGTTACCAAATTGACAGAGATGGGAGATGCTGTCCTGCAGCTTTTATTTGCCCTGGACTATTTAACTGTGCTCACTTACCCTGGCAGCACACTGACATTTCCCATTCATGGAGCTTGACGATCGGTCTGAGCACTTCCCTTAAACAACTGGCACAAAATTATTTTCATGTGGAATGAGAATTTTCCCAAAAATCTTGGTGGCTACTGAATGTTTAGATGGGCTTCTAAATTCTCTAGTTGTTTTTGCAGCTGACTAAATAAGTTGGAAAGAGGCCAGAGAGACAGCAGAGTCCAGTCGGTAGTTCAACAACAATAAAAGGCTTCGGAGAACTTTATCAAAGCTTCCATTAACCCCCTGCTGATGTCCTCAAACAGGATTTTTTTGAGAGAGTAGAAGCACAAAAGCTAGGCTGCACAACTGCCCCTGTGTGTCCATTCACAGATTTTAAGTCCACACAGTTACTAATTAAAATGCCATGCAGAGTAGCACAAATAAACATCACTAGTCCCTGAAGCCCAAAAGTTTCTGCATTGGCTCATAGTTTTTGAGGGCAGGATGCTGAACTGACCCCAAAGGGTGAGTGAAGCAGCCCATTCTGGTTCAGATATTCCGTCCTTGCGAAATGTATGTCAAGTCCATCCATATGCATGAAATCCCACTCCCAGAATGCCATCCCAGGGCAGCCTGTTATATTTTATTTATATGTTGCATAGCATTGTGCTGAACCGTGAGGGCTAAATAGAGCTGTGGCATGCCTGCTGCCTCCCTGTAATCACGTTTGCCAGGTTCTGGTGGACATCAAAATGCTGAGCACACGTGTGAATACTGCTTCTTTCATTGAGAAATGTCACTTCAGATTTAGCCCCACATGTGAACTGGTGTGCAGGGAGCGCTTTATTATCGTGGCAGGGCTCCAGTGGGCTTCCCCTCCCAAACAAAGTGGGCAAAGGCGTAGCCTCTCTCTGCATCCACTTGAAGGATTTCATGGCGTCTCCTTAAATTAAGGTAATCTCCCTTCATTACTAAATTCAAGGAGCAGAGCCCCAGAACTTTGACTGCACTCGGAGAATGGATTCAGGGTCTCTGAAAGTTGTGGTTTGCAAACTGGTGATAACAAAAGTTGACCGTGGTTTTGTGTTTACTTTTTTTTAACGCAGTCGAAAGAGATGTAAGAAGCTCAAGCATTTGTATTTTATTCCTGTGGTCATTTGTATTTCAAACCGTCCCTTATGGAAAAATCCTACTCCTAATTTAAAAGGAAATTATAGCTTTTGTCTCAGCCTTCTGAACTGTTCCTGCAGAGTTTATTAGGACTTTTATCCCTGCTATCGAATTCTATCACCTAGTCTTAAAAAGATGATTGACTGATTCTGATTTTTTTATTAAATTCTTCTACTGCTCCATAAAAAATCTTTGGTTTTGTCTGTATTAAAATCTATTGCAAGGATCCCTGGATTATTACAGTCAGAAAAACCCTTAAACTGTAATGTGCTTTGGATATAAATGTCTTCCAATTCCATAGATTACCAAGGACTAAAAGGAGAGTACTAAAATTTTTGATTAGCTTTTTTATTATTTTTAATTTTCCACGTTGTCATTAAGTGGTTTTATCAAGAGATAATAGAACAAGACTGTTTTGACTAAGGAAAATAGGAAAGTATAGTGGGCTGGAAGAGGTGTCTAGTATATGAATTGAGTTTTGTGTGCTGTCCCATTTATTTTAGCAAACAAATCAAGGCATGATCTGGAGACAACCTGCTACAAGGGCTCCCTGGGAAGATTGCGCTTGTCTCGGTAACAGACTGCGTTCTTTAAATCTGTCCTCTGAATCAGCCCCAATTTATCTTCCCAGCATAAAAGGGAATGCAGATGGAGTAGCCACAGCCTCCCTTATAGTTTATCAGGATATTGTGCATGCACATAAATAAGGCAGAAAGTGACTGGAATGTGTAAGTGGCTGAGTGTTAAATCCCATGTTTTTCAAGCTCCCTGGGCGCTCCGGGATGGGGCAGCCAAGGGGAGTCCTGGAGGAGCTGCTGGGATTTGGGGGCTCTTCGTGGCACTCCAGACAGGGGGTGCAGACCCAATGGTGCCTTTGCAAGAGCCTCCTGCTTTTCACTGCTGCCTGTGCTGAAGGTTAAAGCTGCAATTGTGGAAGGACTGGGAAAAAACAATGTGAAAAGGGTGGATTGGCTCAAAAGGAGACTTCTCAGCACTGCTGGCACAGGTGGCATTTTGCTTTAACCAGAGAATATTTTTATTCATATTTGTTGCAGGTTAGATGGGCTCTGTAGCACAGGGCTTCCCTAGCTTATTTTTGGTCTGAGTGATCCTTAAATGGAAGGTACCAGTTTCACCTAGGTTAAATGAGAAAATGATAAAATATTTGGACCTTGATGACAAAAATGAATACAGTAACAGTGAACCTTGCAGGGAGGAGAGAAATAACATTGAAAAATGCTTTGTGTGCTGTTGCTAGAAGAAATGATTTTTGAATTGCAGGTTTTGAGGGAAGATTGTTTTAACTTCCAGTCCAAATCCTGTTCAGGTCTCAGTTCCACCCTCCAGTACCTTTAGGAGCCCTGGCAGCAGTGGGGAGGAAATGCTGGAGAAATCACCTCAGGAGCTGGGATGGGCTCCTCTCAGTGTCATCCTGTCTGCTGGAATATGGGACTGGAAATGAAGGTCTATACTCAGAATGCAGACCAGTCTGTTTGACTGCTGCACAGATTATTGTTTTCATGTTCTTTTGTATACCCAGATTGTAGCTCAGTACTCTTCCAGGACGTAAATCTGGCTGGTCTTAGTACAGCTCAACATCCTCATAACCTCACAAGGTTATTTTTTATTATTATTATTTTATTTATTTATTTTTAGAATCTGAAATTTTTCAGACTTTGTAATGGCACTTGCATTGCACAGGAAACCAATTATTCTTTGGAGTGTTGTACATTGAGGCCATCACCTTTAATATTTAATTGCTGATTCCACTTGGGGTTTTTCCAATTGACACAATATTAAAACAAATAATGCACTGGTGTTCAGTATCCAGCAGAAAACCAAAATAATGAAACCCCTTTATAAGTTTAATTATGTGCCACCTATGATGTAATTGGCTCCTGACATCATGAACTAAGATTTTAATTTTAAGGTTTATGTGTTTCAGGAAGCTTAGGACTCTTCCCCAGTTTGTACCTCATCATTTTTTAATTTTTTTTTTTTAATGAATGGCAAACATAGGTAATTTTGCTTTTTGCAGCAACAGTGTGTGCAGAGTTTTTTCTCTCTCATCGGGTCTATTAATGATTTTTAATTTCCTGAACAAATCTGCCAGTTGTGGGTGAAGGAAAGGGGGTTTAATTCAGTTCCAGTGAAAGGACCTGGTGAGAGAGCTCCAAGTGTGAGTTAAGTGTGCTGCAGTCTGATTCTCTGTGGTACTTCCCAAAAGCACGGAGTATCTTTGTTCCCTGGAGAAGAGATACTTTGATGGGGGGTTATGGCAGTGTCTTGCAGCATCCTGGCAGAACGGGATCTCCAAGTGCTGTCAGAGCAGTGTCCTTCACGAAATGCTACTAACCTGAGCCCAGAAAACGCAAACCTTGATTCAGTCTCAAGCATTTCTCAACAGCACAGACAGAGACAGAGATGGCATCATGTCAGACCCATCTCACCTTTGTACAGAAGGTGCTTCACCAGAGTTCCAACTGAGCGCTCTGCATATCAGCTGTGATTAAAATTTATAGCTTGATCAGCTGAAATGTAAATACGTAAATGCAAACCTTCTGCACCAGCCTCTTCTGTGTGATAGAGCTGAAACTAAATATGGCTGAAGTTCCTTGCCTTTGGTGCCTTTGAAATAATTTATGCTCTCAAGTGTTAAGATGAGAACTGTGATTTTCATTGTTGAGTGAGTCCCGGGTTTGGATTGTGTTGGGTGCTGCAGGCTCAGGAGGGCATGGTTGAGACCCAGGCTGCAGTTGCTGCTGGAGGTGTGGATCACAGTGCAAGTAAAATGTTTATAATTATATTACTATTTCTTCCCCCAAGAATCTTGCCATTTCTGACTTTAGATGATTGATCTGAGAAACTCAAATGGCAAAGTCTAAGTCTCTGCTATTACTGGAGCACTTCAGAAGCAGGGATGAGGCAATGTGGCCAAATCTATTTATTAAAATAGCGAATGCTGCTTTAGCAGAATGAGTCATGCCATTTATTTATTTATTTTGTTTAGAAGATAGTTCAGGGTTTCCAAGGCATCTAAGTAAGTGGCAAACAAGGCAGAGGCTTCTGTTTGTCTGGATTTTTAAAAGGCTTTTAAGCAGCACTTTTTACAAAATCTAATATTCTTAATGTTGAAGGGAAGTGACCAAGGACATTATTTAGCACATGTATATACATCATCTAGACATCCATGTTTCAAGAAAATAAAAGGTAACTGTGTGAAAACCAAGGAGAGCAGCACTGGGAGATGTGTTCCCTTGGGTGCCAAATCACATATTTGCCCCATAATGGATTAATTTTGTCATAACTGTTGGGGTAACCACGTGCTCAGGTTACTTGGTGGTAAGTGTAAGAAAGGACCAGGGATCAGAAATGAGGCTTTCTGTTAATAGATACAGACATGGGGCATAGGCTGAGAGCTGTCCTATGCCCTGTGAGACAAAGGGTTGCCCCTTTGGGCTATTACAACAGTAGGGTCAATATTTTTAATGTTGTTTTATGGATTGTTGAGACACTGTTGTAAGAGGTTTGAAGGCTGCACACAGCAAGTGGTTTGCAGGGCACAGATATAATAAGTTATTTCATTGGCTCTGTACAATTTAAGAACAGCTCTTCCTCTCTTGTGTGTTGACTCTTGACGTGTGTGAAATATGTCTTAAGTGAAACGTCTTAACTGTGGGCAGGAGGATGGCAAAATGTAGGAGCAGTAGCTGGGTGGTTGTTTGACTTGAGGAAGGGCTTGGAGAGTGGGATAGTGGTCTCGTTTGAGGGTAACTGGTGTTTCCTTAAGGGCAGCTTTGATTTCCTGGTGGAAGGGGCTGGGGGTGTGTGGAGTTGGTTCAGAAAAGGCAGCTGAGCAGATCCTCCTCCTGTGCAGCAGTGCAAGGGTGAAAGAGGCTATTTCTGGGAGGGAATTAACTCTGGTGGCTACTTCTGGCTTCCTGGGAGGAACAGCAGGGCGTGTGGCTGAGGCAGAGCTGCCCTGGGGGAAGGATGCTAAGTGGGACATTTTGTTGCAGACTGCTTATTTTGAACTGTTGGGGAATGCTCCATTTCCAACATTATTATCCCCTTTAATAACTAGGGGTTATGGTCTCTAATTCCTCCTTTCAGCTCACCCAGAGCCACTGTCCTCAGGGGTGCTGTACATTGCGTCACAGCATCGGGGGTTTCTGCTGGTCTGTGCTTGCTTGGAGCAGCATCTGAGAAGTAAGACGATGATTACGGCACGTCCTTCCCACAAGTGTCCCACCCAAATTCGGGTTCTGGGGTCCTACCTCCAAGTGTGACAGCTCTGGCCCACAGCAGTCTCTCTTTGTCAGGACTGCCTGGCCCATTTTTTCTGCTTCTCTCAAGCTAATATAATATAGTGGAGCCTCACTGTTGGCTTCTTTAGGCTACAAAATTTATTGTTGTTTATACTGGGTCAGATTCCAAGCTCAACTAGAGGGAAGAGTAACTGCAATGTGACCTGCTTTGTGACCAGTGGCTCCAAACCTGCTCGGGTCAGACAGCTGCTGACTAATTCCCCATCTTAGCAAATTACTTATAGCTCTAGAGTTTCTAGAGCAACTCCCAGTTTGAAGTATGTTCACCCTTCCATGTTAATCATTCCAGCATTTAGAAATGTTTCGATGCTAGGGTTTTTAAGTGGTTGTGATGTTCAGATGGATTTTTATAAATTGCTTTCCAACTGAAAGGCTTGTTTTCCTGTTTGTTTTAAACTGGCATTCGTACATACAGGAAATACACGGTATTCTGCCATGTTTCTGTTGGCAACTATTAAGTTATCCTTGTCAGAACATGCCAACAGGATTTCTTTGCAAGCTAGCAGAAAGAAAACAAGCAGTTTTCAGACGAAACAGACCCCATGCTTGAGTTGTAATACAAATCTCTTGCTAAATGCTATGTAGATTCTATAATCTTTTGGTTTAAGGCAATCTTTGGGATTGTAGGTTGCAGATTCAGATCTTTGGAGTAATTCCAGATCTGCATTGCATACGCTGACATCATTATTTGGCCTTCAAAATTGAAGGAGTCAGTACCTGAAAATGTATTGCTGTCAAGAGCTGGCCCTCTTTGATCACCAGAGCAATCTATCTCCTGGGCATGCAAAATCTTCTTCATCCTCCCTTCATTTCTCATGTAAACCACGGGGAACTGTGGTCGCATCTCAGTTCCTATAATAGTTTTGATCTAAATTAGAGCAGTTCTGGTATGTTGAGATGGTCTGCGCTAAAAGTGACACAGAACTGGATGTGCAGCCCAGAAAATACACAGGCTCTTTGTGGATCCTCAGCAGCCACTGCAAGTCGCCAAGAAATCAAGCTGGACTTAGGTGGTAAAAGTACAGCACTCTAGTAATCCCCTACTACTATTTGTTGCTGCTGAGAGCCTGGGTTTTCCTTCAAGCTTTTGATTTGATGCAAGTCAGAGCCAACTTTTGTGGTTTGGCAAGATTTGCAGCACAGGTTCTTTTGGGAGAGGCAAAAAATGAAAACTTTAAAACAGAGGAAATGTTTAAAACATAATAATACTGTGTTAACAGTCTTTAAAATCTCATTTTCTAGCCCCTTTCTTTATGAACACATCATTACAAACAACTGATGGGAGCTGGTGCCTAGGTTTGAGAGCCTGTCACTTGTTTTTCTCAGAGGCCTGTGACTGGGTTGCAGAGCCTGGAAAGTAAGGGAAGATCCCTTGTGCCTGTTATTTTGGGACGAAGGTGTCCTGTGAGAATATCCTGTGGCCAAGCTGTTGCTTTCTCTCAGCAGTGTAATTTCTAGCAAAAAGGAGGGAAATTCAGTTCAGCAGCATTAGGGCTAGTTAAAGGGATTGGAGCAAGAGGCCAAGCTCAGCTGTCACTCTGCTTCTCACCGCGCCGGCCAGGATGTTCACGTGTGGGTGGAGAACCTTGGGCTCTTTACTCCACAGGCAGAGTTTTAAAGCCTTTGCTTTAAAGGCTAAAGGTGTGAAAATACTGGCCTGAATGTTGGCATGTCTCACTCTCCGGGCTGGGAGGTGTTCCTCGCCAGTCGTCATTCCTGGGGGAAGGAGAGGCAGACGGTGGGAAGACAGAGGACTCGAGAATGTCTTGGGAAGCTTCCAATGGCTTGGTTGAGCAATCAGGCCTCTAGATCCTTGTCCAAGTCCTAACATGGTCCAATCATCACTAGTACAAATGTTTGCTCCACTTTTGCAGAGGGAATAATGAAAAAAGCCCCAAATATGCATGTGGTTAGTTTTTAAAGTGCTCAAGCAGCCCACAGACTCTGGCAGGTCCCTGGGAGAAGGCGTAGCTGTCGTGCTGACAGTGAGGAATGGGAATGCCAGACTCTAGCTTGGCTCTTCAAACGTGCACAGACATCTAATCTGGGAGTGCACATCGCCTCACACGTGTGCGGGAGCCTTTCCTGTGCTTATCCTGATGGACATACATGGCTTGTACATGTGCTTTGCATATGTTTGGAACTGTGGTCATGCTAGAATGTTGTCTGGTCCTGGGGAGGCCACATCTGGAGTGCTGTGTACAGTTCTGGGCTCCTCAGTACAGAAGCGAAAAGGAGGAACTGGAGAGAGTCCAGTGGGTGCCACAAAGATGATGAGGGGTCTGGAGCATCTCTCTTATGAGGAGAGACTGCGGGATCTGGGCCTGGTTGGTCTGGAGAAGAGAAGGCTGAGGAGATCTCATTAGTGCAATTATGACACCTCGAAGGGGTGCCAAGAGGATGGTGCCAGGCTCTTTTCAGTGGTGCCCAGTAATGGGACAAGGAGCAATGCCATAAACTAAAATGTAAGAAGTTCCTCAGGATGAGGAAGAACAGCACTGGAACAGCTGCCCAGGGAGGTCATGGAGTCTCCCCTTCTGGAGACATTCCAAACCCGTTTGGATTCATTTCTATGTAACCTGCCCAGGTGACCCTGCCTTGGCAGGGGATTAGACTGGATGATCTCCAGAGGTCCCTTCCAACCCTAACAATTCTGTGATTCTGTGAAAGAGAACTGCCTTTTTTTTTAAATTTATTCTGGTTTGTGTAACTAGAGAGGGTTGGACATTTCTCCCTTCCCTCAATTTGAAGTCAGTGTGACAGCTAGTCAGTTAAGATGCCCTCTTACATGAATAAAATGATCAGAATCTGGCCCAGAGCATGGGCCTTTAGAAATTACTAGAACCGTATTTGGTTCTTTGTGTTGTATATCCTTTTCCTGCTGTGAGATTATTTGCTAATATAATTTACAAAATCTCATGTAAACGCCCACAGTGTTACAAGGTAAATAGTCATAGAGAAAACCTGAAATGTGCCAGGTTCCTTTAAATATGTTGTGTCCTAATCAAGAGAAAATTGTTTAAGGGAAGACCTTTTCTTTTCTTGTGTTGATTTCTAAGAGGATTTTTCTTCAGTGTTAGATTCTCAGAAATCTCTTTTTTTTTTTTAAGTAATTAATAATGGAGCAGGCTTTTAGTATCTACCCTGGAAGGTAAAAACCCTTAATCACAGTAACATCATTAGTGCTTTCAAGCATTTAATTTTGATGCTTGACAAAGCACATAGCCATTGATAAGAACAAATAAGTGTTGTGTACAATTGAGGGAATAAAGGAAAGCATGAAAACCCCTAAGCTTCAAGTAATTAAATTTAAATATGTTATTTGAATTTAGCTGAGATAATGTACAAACTGTGGGTATATTTTTCAGTCCGTGAAAGACCCCTTGAGTAAACATGATCCATTTAAATTCAAATCATGGGGAGTGGAAAGTAAACCCTGCTGTGGGTAAGAAGGCATCTTCAATAAAACACTGGGCATTGTGTATCTTTGATATCTGAGTACTCATGTGCTGTAGTTTTATAAAGAGCTGTTTTCATTCATGAATGCCTACATGCCAGAGACTTTATTGCATCTATTTATTTCCTGTTTTTTTCCTCTTTCCATTCCCCCCACCTCTCCTAATTTGAACCAGTAATGCAAAACTGACACTCTGCCTCTGCCATCCTTTAAAGTGCCTGAAAACTGCTACAATTCAGCACTCACTAGCCTTGGGATATGGCTTTATGGCATTTGGGTGAAGTTTTTGTAGTACATCTGTGCTCTTTCTCTCTCTGTAGGCCTCAAGCTCAGAACTGAGGTAATAAAACTACTAGTAGGTGTTTAATGGCAGGTTATTGAGGAAGTAGATGAAAGAAAATTGCAACATTCACATCAGTAGGGAGTGGGGTTTTTAAGGGAGAGGAACTGCTGAGCTTTGAACTCAAGAAAGTTACACTTGGTGCTTTTGTTCAAGGGGAGACCCCTTTCTAGACACCAAAATGCCTCATTCTGTGAAACAGGCTGTTCTGGTGGAATTGGTGCTTGGTACGTGCAGTCTGTGCATGTGTGGCAGAAAGCTTACTGTTGTAAGCAGTGATGATTGAGAAACAACTCATTGCTTACTGCTCCTTTCCAAACGTGAGGAGGGAGCAGGGTGGAGGAAAGTGCAAAAAGTGGCAGAAAAGGAGATCTCCTGTTCCCTTCTATAAGTTTCATGGGATCTTACTGTGAACATCTTAATTGTGTACCTTATTCTTTTTGGTCAAGCTGACCTCAATGTGTTTTACATGGGAGTGTGTGCATCTAATGAACAGTTAGCCCACGCACATAGAAGAGAATATTCTGTCTTTTATTCTGCTTGTGATCAAAGCATCATTTTCCAACCTGTTACATGTTTATCTTCACATCATCCCTAAGAGACAATTGAAAGGTAAAAGGCAAAAGAACAAAGAATGTAAATATTTTACACAAGCTCACTCAGAAGGCCGTGTCTGCTGCCTAGAGTGCTATGCTGAGCTGGCAGTGCTGATGTCCTGGACAATATTGACCAGACACTTATGCCCTTTGATAATACATGTGCAAGGAGAAACTTGTTCTTCCAAGGAGTCCAGTCTTTCAGGTCAGATGGTAGATCCTCAAAAACAAGAAAAAAGCTAAACCTGATTTTTAGGGCTGCTTGCAGAAATAAAAGGGAATTGATAACTGAGGATTGTATCCATGCAGTGGGATAACTGTAGTACCCTGTGGGTATTGGGTCCAGTTCCTCAAGGTCCTCAGAGTTTCAGCTCACCATCCTATTGCACAGACTGTTGCAGGTCTGTGCTGCAGGGATGTCACTCCTGAAGAGCTTCTTGCAGTTCTGTAGTTGGACTTTTGCATTCTTAGGATTCCTGTACAGCATATGGAGAGACCGGATGTGCAGTCAAAACAAAAGTCAGGAACAAATGGCTCATCTGCAGAATCCAGGACAAAAGAAGATACTAAAAGTTAAGCAGGATGAATTTGCATATAAAAGGCAGGAAGGGAAAAAATAGGGTCATTCTTAAAAGTGTAAGGAGTAACTTTGAACTTTGAAAGTGTAAGGAGTGAGAAGGAATTGATGTACAAGTCTTTTTTTGTGTCCTGGAGGCCAGGAGCATGCTGCTCATTCCAGTATGGTGTAGTGCCTAAGATCAGCTGTCCATTTTTAGGAGACGTGAGAAAGCACTTGTTAAACTATATAAAGCTGAAAGTCTTTCACAAGAAGGCTTAGTTAATATAAATTTTTCTGCTGCAAATAGCCATTTTACAACAGAGAAGAAATGTGTTTTTATACAGCACTTACCACCCCAGTATTGAAGGACTCACTAAATTCCAATATAGATGCCTGCTGAAATGAAATGGGAAACCAAGGAGGTTAAAGAGAGGATAAAGGAAAGAAAGTGAACTTTCTCTCTACAGTTCTTGAGGTCAGACCAGCATAAGTGATAGATTCTCAGTAAAAAGAATTGCTTGTCTGCCCTGCATGAGGCAGCGATTAACTAAGCAGATTTCTCTCCGCTTGGCTTATCAGTGATGGCGTGTGCATGTGTGTTTTAGGGTAACAAATCTGATTCTTAATTTATTAGCTGAGCAGTATTCTTATTGCAGAGGGGAATTAAAGAAAGGTTTGATTCTCTCTTGAGGAAATGTGAGGTTATTAAGCAGGTTTGCAGTCGTGCCACAGATATAATTTGATGGAGCACACCTGGATCCTCCCTGTTGGCTGTGTTTATAGTCTCCTCTGTCATTCAGTATTTGCCTTTGCCTGTGAGAGACAGACAAGGAAAAAAAGAGATAAAGGTTTTGGAGGCATTTCTAACAGAGATGCCAAACTGTCAAATAGTAAATCGGGAAGCAGCTCCCTGATGGTTTCACATCAAGAGGAGACACCCTTTTGTGACTGCAGCATCTACCGGTTATTTTCACTTCCATCAGAACTGTCTGATATGGTCAAGTAGGTTTGAGGCTTTCAACATTCAATTTTCCTTTCATTTATAGTGACTGTTTTATTTATTTGCCTTTCTTGGTAGTTTTCAAGGATACCTGTTTCAAGGGTACTTTAAACTTTATAACATTTTCATGGGTCGTCATCCCAAAGTTAAAGGTAGAAAAAGAAACAAAAAGAAAGGGGAATGGGGAAAAGAGAGCAGCTATGGCATCAGAGGACAAAAGAAGAAATATATTCAATTTAGGAAGACCTCTAATCTCTGGTTATACAGGACAGCTTTGTTAGATAAGATTAAAAATTTCATGAATGTCCCTTTTTATCCCTGGAGACTCCGCCATTTATACCAGCTATTGTCAGCATCAAAAGAGCTTGATAACAGCTGGCTAGAGATGTGACCACACAGCAACACAACAGCAAGAAAGGGGCAGCCGGGTTCATAAATCTTCAGAAAACCCGTTCCCCTGTGCAGCCATGAATCTGCTGCTATCACAGGCAGAGGGAGGAGGCATTGTCCTCCAGCCAGTCAGAAACCTGAACTTCAGCATTAGCAGGGGCTCTTTAGACAGTGCACCGTGCACAAAGAGATGTTTTCCATTATCTTCTTCATTGCAGCCTTTATTACTGACACAGATACAGTGTAAAGGGTCTTGGAGTTTAGCTTGTTGCTAGGTAGAGTTTTTCCAAAAATCCTGCAGCCCTTAGCCTTGGTGGTGCAGTCCTGCTCTTCCCATTCGTGGCATCAGTGCAGCGCCACATGGGACAGGGTCAGGAGATGCCATTTCAGCACACAGTGGGCCAGTCTCTGCTATCTTTTGGCTGGGAAGGAGCCACCAAAGCCAGAATCTGGCCCTTGGCCATTTTCCAGGGACTGCTCACAGATTTGGGCATAAGCGAGGCAACTTAGGAGGCACAAATTGGCCCAGACTCTTGAAATACAAGTTTCCTGGTTTTAATGGGAGGGCCCAAATTCATCTGTATTCAGCTTTACTCTGGCCTTACTTAATTCAGTGGCCGTATTTTCTCAGCTTTAGAGAAAATCGGATTGGGACCTCAGGAACTTCACAGTTTCTTCGCAGTAAATAGCTAATAGAATACCATCAGTTAATTTGAGGAGATGGAAGAGGAGAACAACTGTGGGCCAAAATGACACAGGACAAAAATAAGAGATCCTTTTAGTACCATGATCTCTTTATGAAGGTTTTTACCTGGGCATCATGAACATTGCAGTGTTTAGACAACTGTGTCATTACTTCAAAACCCACCTATCTAGTACTGTCCAGCATCCAAACCCAGTCTTTCTTAGAGATGGTTAAACGTAATTTTGGTAGAGAAAACAAGAAAAATCTTTAATGCTTCTAATTTCCCCTCACCCCCACCCCCCAAGAAAAACACAGCTTTTGAAAGTCCTCATGTTGTGAGGACTTTCACAACTTTCATGTTGTGAAAGTTACAACTAAAAATACATGCTCCTCCTTCAAACTAAATTATTGCTTATAATGTTTATTTTTTTCTTCTGGCAGCTCCATCCCCGATTGCATTGATCCAGGCTAAGGAGATAACGAGGCACAGCGTTGCCTTGGCTTGGCTGGAACCTGACAGGCCAAATGGAGTCATCCTGGAGTATGAAGTCAAATACTATGAAAAGGTACTGCTCAAAAATGAACAAGCAAGAAGTTCCCTTTGGGCTTGGGCAGAGCTTTTTCGCTTCATTCCACTGCGGTTTATTTCCAGATAGTATTCTACCATTTGAAACGAAATAGATTCAGTTTAATAAAATCCAATTAAGGATTTCATGCACTTGAATAGTTGCTTGAAAGGGTAAGACTCATAGGCTGTTCCTGCTGTATGGTATGAGTTTATTTTGTTATTTCTTTCCTACCTGGAAACTGAGCTTTTATAGCAATCACATTTATAATGAGAGTCAATAATGTTGGGCAGAAGTGAGACATTAGCTCTACTTCATAGACAGAGGTATAATAATGAAGTATATAACAGAGTCATAATAATGAGATCTGTTTGCTGACAGCTTCTGCTTAGAGTGATAGTGTGGACTGGCTGGCTTTTAATAGAGAATAAGGAGAGAAAATTAGATTCTTCATACTTTCCAAGTTAGAGGGATATTTTATTCCTTCAAATAACTTCTCAAGTAGGGAATTATGAAAAGAGCTATTTTCTTTGAAGGCTCTCTGCAAAAATGAACAATTACCTGCTCTTGCTTGTGTGCGCTGTCTCTCACATGCACACTTCTAATTTTTTATATTAAAAAAAAATCACTTGCTTTCCACATACAGAAAAAGGCATCTGATTTGCAGGGAAGCTAGATTATTACATTTTCTGATAGATTTTCCAGCCAAAAATAGAACAGTTTTTAATAATGGACTGTTCTGAAGAGTTTTCCAAGTCTTTTCCTTTTTAAAATATTTTTATCATTTTTTTATATGGCTTCTGGCTGGTAGGAAGAAAAGGAAAGTGCCAGCATGTAAAATGTGCTTGTTCATCAAGAGGTTCCTATTTCAATGCCTGGCTCCTTTCCAAAGGTTTTCATTGTGTGACTTCCTAAATAATCAGTGATATATGAGCATCATACCTACTGCCTCATCCTCCTTTTTTGGCTTGCTCTGAGCCCTGTGCAGCGCACAGCGCCAGGGGGATTGAGCAAGGCCAGCAGCAGGAGCCCTGGGGATGTATTTTGAGGATTCCTTTGCTGTTACTCACAGTCTTGGCGAGGCAGTGGGGTTCCAGGTTGAGGGCTCAGGGTGTATTTTCTCTCCCTCACACCGGGCTGTGGTGTTGCAGGACCAGAACGAGCGCAGCTATCGCATTGTGAAAACGGCCTCGCGGAACACCGACATCAAGGGCCTCAACCCCCTGACCTCCTACGTGTTCCACGTGCGGGCCAGGACTGCAGCAGGCTACGGGGACTTCAGCGGGCCCTTCGAGTTCACCACCAACACAGGTATGACATTCCCACTGAGTGCTGCTGCTGCTCCTCGAGCAGAGAGTGCAGACAGGGCTGGGCTGTGTGCCGGGAGTTTCCTGTTGGGTGCTTGGGCTGTGGTGTGTCTTCTCTGCTCCTCCATGGCCACGTGGCTGTCAGGGACGCCATGAGGCTGACCCGAGGCATCTATTTGGATATGCTGTATTGTAGATTCTAGCAGTGACAATACTTCACTGTGGCATAGGGAAACAGGCACCCCATAAGCACTTGGAGGCCACTGATGCTTGAGAGATTTTGTTTTCTGTAAAATGAGACATTTGCACGTTTCTGCAATATCTTATTTCAAGGAGAATAGAGCCCTGTTACTCCCCTTTACAAGCTATTGACATAGATCATTGAGGTGTCCTACATCAGCTCCTATATTTGCACTTTTCCTTAGACAGTTATATAAAGACAAGAATGTTCAAACTGTGTTGTCAGTAGGGCTTTTCACTTTGCTCAAGGAAACATGCAGATTTAGCCCCCAAAATGTTTGCTTTTCAGTGGCAGAGAGGCACTGTGACCGAGCCTATTTTATTTTGGACATGCAGGTCTCCTTAAATCAAGTTAAGGTCATGCCAGTTAGTGGCATTATCATTCAGGATGCTAACAACTGAAAACAATCCATCAGGAGGAGAGTAGACGTTTTAAAATAACTTACTCTCCCACTTGCAGTTGCGGAGTGATCATCTGGCCCCCCAAGAGAAAAAGGAGGAGGAAAGAACTGTGGAAAGCAACTAGAAAGGCAAAAAAATTAGTCATTATACCCTCTGAGCAGCACTGGAGGAGAGAAGGAGAGGGAGTCCTTGTTCCTGGTGAAGTTCCCCAAATCATTATCAAACATCATGTCTTCAGCACCTTAGCACCCTGTTGGGAAATTGTGTCAAATGACTGCATAAAAAGGCCTGAAAGTAGATTTGAGTGCTACTCTAAACTGCCCCCACAGAAAGCCAGAAAGCTCATTGAGTGCTACCTAGGTTGATTTTTTGAGGTTGTCTGATACAAATGCTCCCTTTTCTGTTTTCAGTTCCTTCCCCCATCATTGGCGATGGTACCAATCCCACAGTGCTTCTTGTTTCAGTGGCTGGCAGTGTTGTTCTTGTGGTCATTCTCATTGCAGCCTTTGTCATCAGCAGGAGGTAAGAACTTAAGCTTCTCTCTCCCTCTCTCTCTTTCATCAGAGAGCTTTTTGTCTCCTCCAAACAAAGCTAAATTCTTGATTAGCATCATAAACAGTACATTTGCATTACAAGCCTTCTCCCGTGTAGCTTTGATCTTCTCGACATTAGTACCAAGCAGCATGTGATGTAATGGCAATAGTTCCAGCTCTATTTGCCCTTCAAATGCAAAGCTGATTCCAATAACTGGCATTGAGAAGCAAGCCAGCCAGAGATTTGTGGTTAGTGTAATTTGAAGTTAAGTTTAATGGGTATGGGTACAGTAGATTTTCTTGGACTGACTCCTGATAGACAGAGAATAAACAACGCAGTTTTGTTAACTGGGCCATCAGGCTGCTACGCTGGTGATTTTTGTGTTAGTCTGTGAGTGTGTACTAGTCCTTCCTGTGTGAGGGGATTTGACTGTAAAATGGAAGCCACAGTCATTCAGCATCAGATGCAGTAACACAGCAGAATTGGATAGATGGTTATCTCATCGATGCAGGACCATAATCTTCTACCAAGTGCTTGTTCATTCTCCCAAATTCAACCCAGGCATCAGAAACAATCCTGTGAGTGGGAGGACAGTGTAGCAGAAACACAGTGTGAGTGTTTCTGGGAGTGTTTCTGTCTTCATCTTTGTGTTCAATCTCATTTATAAAGATCAGCATGATCTTGCTTCAGTGTAATTTTGAGATAAAACTGGTTGTATCATTACTGCATCTGAAGCCCAGAATCTGAGGGATGCACATGTTGTTGGTCAGTTTAATGGCATCAGCTGTAAATGTGCTCAAACTCCTCTTCATTTGCTCTTTTTGAATTGTCCTAGAGAGCAGTTAAGTGACTGTGGCTGTAATGTCTGGAAAGTAGACATGCATTGTGATCGCTTTCTGTGGGTGTTCAACTCAAAGCCTCCATGCTGGCAAGAGGAAAGAAAAACAGAACATATGAAAATGTGGTGTGGAGAGACAGGTTTATTAAAAGTCATTGCAACAGAAAATAGCATCACTGAGCTTGATGACTTAATCTCCTCTCCGCTTTTATTGATCACTTTATTATTTAAGGTAGGATTGATAGCTGGATACATTGGATTTCTAATTATGAGTCGCCACCTTGGAGAATTGAGCCTGTCGAGCTGCTTTGAGATGATTCCTTCCCCTTCTCCCCCTATAAAAAACTGTCTCTTCCCAAGGCTGATAAACACTGCTTGGTGATTGGCCCTCAATGGATCACTCTTTAGAAAATGAACTGTCAACCCCTTGCCCTGGTATTGATTCTCGTTAGGATCGGCCATAAAGCTGTCAGAGGAGAGGCTGCCTGGAGCCAGGTGCTGACAGACCTGCTGGGCTCAGACAGGTCTGCTCAGGGCTGTCTGCTCACTTATCTCTGCCCAGAGTGTGCAGTCACACAAAGCCACCACAGAGCAGGTGGGCAGCAGCGACAAAAGCCTGGTCCAGGCACTGGTGGCAGTGGAGATAAAAGCATCTTGGTGGCCATGAGCTCGGGAATGTCCTGTGGCTCTGCACTGGTATCTCTCAGAGAGGCCATGGAAGGGGAAAGACAGAGCAAGATGAATGAAATACTAGGACGGTGAAACTGCTCTGTGCATACTAATACATGGTGCCTTGCTAATTAATAGCCCTCAATACACAGCTCTCCGGTAGCTGGAAGTAGCTCTCAATAAACAGAATCTACTTTAACATTCACTGTTACTCTAGTGATTTTAACCACTGTCACAATGTCATTTAGAGGTGTGGACCTTGGGGATATTTCACGGTCTTCCTACGCCAGCAGAAGTTAATAGCAAAATAATTATACTTTGTTCCAAAATTACTTCAGATGAGAGAAAGCTTTTCTGTCCAGACAGTCCCCGTGAGAAGGTTTTGTAATCTAATCATGACCTAAGAGTCGTATTTGTACAATCAAACCTGTGCTTTGGCCTGCGGACACGGCCTCTCTGCATCCATGAGCCAAATGTGGGAACTGGGCATATGCTGTGGGTGCCCACTTTTGAACACTGGGTTATTACTGCTAATTTGGCCTCACGCTTTTTTCAAGACACTGTTCAAATCCCAAAATTCATCTTTTCAGCAGAATTAGTCAAAGGACTTTGCCTTCAGGCAGCTCAAGCTATTTGGCTCTGTCCTGTGACACAAGAACCAATCTGCCTAATGTTCATTTAAACTTCCCGAGGTTTGGATGAGGACACCCACGGAGCAGTGGGCAGGACATGGTGTGGGTGTTCCCAAACCCTGCTCTGAAGGAATGCGGAGGGAAATTGCAGCCTCTCCAAGTGAGTTGTAAAGGATTTGGGGAAGTGTAAAACAGAGAGAGACACCTTTTTAGAGGGCTTGTGTGGAGTGAGATGGTCTGACCAAGTCCTCTGGTCCTCTGAAAGTTTCTTTCACAAATTCTTCCAGCTGATAGATTGACTGATCTTTGCTGAGACATTTGCCCACCTTTTGCCGGTGTTGTTGGAGCAGGTGCTCCGCCAGCCTGGTGCCTGAGCCCCCCCAGCCCCTCTTTGTGTGGGAAGGAGGTGGTGGGAGCAGGGGCATGGCAACCAGGTCCTGCTGTTTCACCTCAGTGCCTGCTAATTCCCCCCGCTGTTAACTCCTCTTCATCACCAGCCCCACCTGTAGCTCTGCCTGTCTCTGACCCCTGCAGTTCCTGAAAGCTTCTGTGTTCTTTTCCTGAATGCCCGCTACATAATCACCACTGCCAAAATCCCTGTAATTAGGGGATTCAGCCTGTGACAAAGGCTCCCTTTTGCCACTCAGGTGAGCTGCCCCAGAGGCAGCCCCAGCCCCTGTGCCCCGTGGCGTGGGGCTCCTGGGCTGCTCTCCAGGACAATGGCACACAGCAGTGTCCTGCCCAGAGCCAGGCAGGAGAGGTCAACAGGTGACACGGTGAGAGGTGGAAGTAGGTAGTTAGTTTAGAAGGTATTATTTAAACTTAATAAGCTACAATTACATTGCTTGAACAGTAATCCCTTTGTTTCCCTTCGCTTTTTGCTGTCTTTTAGTGGGAGAAGGTTATTTTTTAATCTGTTGTGAGGGTGCTTCTACTTTTTAAAAATAAGATAAAGAGATTTTTTTCATACTTAAAATGCTTTCATGCAAAGCCTGCTTGTGTTTTGTATTTCCCATCTGTGCCCGAACATTAATAAAATTAATTTAAAGGATCCTGATTAAAATGCTGGATATTCTTTTTCACTTTCTTTCTTCTGAGAGAAGTTGTAGAATACCTGAAACCATCTCTGCAGTCCCCTTAGCTGGCCTGGTCTTTTGTGACCTTGGGTGAGATTTGTGCTGCCTCTTCCTTCTTACTCAGTTCAGTAGCTGGGAGCAGAACATCATCCCATTATTTCACTCAACTGTTATACCCGTGCTGTAAGTTCTGGGGCAGATTTACTGTTTAAATGGATGTTTGGATCCAGTGTGGGTTTTAGTAATGTTCCTCTTGTGATTGGAGCCATTTGTGTTTCGGTTACTTGTGTCAAGAAAAGAAGCTCCCACTGGTTTATGGTTGGATGTGGACCTGCTTTTTCTGTCTGAGCACAAGTCCTGTCAACGTTGGGAGTTGTGACACTTAGTTCAAAGATCAGGCTGTTTTCACATGTCAAGCAGCATGTTTTTCCTTCTGTTTCATGGTTAATTTGTATTTTTTTAATATTGCCATAGTGTGTTGTATGACCCAGCACAAGGACTGCAAAGGCAAAGGCTGGGAGATACCCTCCCAGGTGACAGCAGTGGGAAGCTGCCATTCCCCACAGGGCAGGTGCAGAGTGGGAAGTGAGATGCTTTTTCCTAGGGGGCAGAGGGATTTTGCTGACAGGAGAGGTATGGTAAGACTCAGGGAGATTTGCAGCAAGTGAGGCTCTCAGTTACATCCTTTCTTCCTGTTATCTCTGAGTTTTTTTACTCCTTTTAACTCACATCTTACGGGATTTTGTTGTACCTGCTCCCATTTTCCTCTTCTCCTTATTCACCATTTTAGCCTGTTAATTAACCCAGTGTCACCCTGGGGGTGTCCCCTGCCCCACTCCAGGCAGCAGCTGCATGTTGCTGGCAGTGCCAGTCTCACCTCCTGTTCTCCATTTCTGCCTCCTGTCTTCTCTTCAGCCCAGCCTCTTGCCAGTCAGCTCTCCTGGGTCTGACTGGGAAACTTTGGTTTCCCGGGAGCCCACAAACTGAGAGTAAGCAACAATAAGCCCATCTCTTCAGCAGTGTCTGTTCTGTGCTTGATCTGGAACATTGAAGGATGGATGGGTAAAAGCCAAATCATTGCTCTGCATCTACACACCACTGGATGCTGGGCAACTTCAAATTCCTACACATTTGGCTGAGCAGACTCCCAAATGGATGAAGTTCTTGTGTTAGCTTTTCATAGTGCTCCTTGTCCATTGAAGCTGAAAGCTGAACTAATTAAATACATAACTAGATTACAGTATCACAGGTGTTGGTGTAGAAGTAGTAATCTATAGAATTAACACGCTCTGCTATGGTATTGCCTCCAGCTCAGAGAGTAGAGGAGCTCTGCCATCAGGAGTTCTTCAGCCCCTTCAATTAAGCAGTGATTAAAAGAATAAGAAAAATCCTTGGGATCTTAATTTTTGATGGTCAGGGTTGGTGGTTTTTCTTTTTTTTTCTGCTGAGATTCTGATTTCTGTGTTAAGAGACTTGTTTCTAGTTTTAAATTTGCAGTTAAGTAAGTGTATTGACGTTGGTGTTTGCCTAATGATGTTTGAAAGTCAATCTACCAAAACACCTCGGTTGTAGCATTTAAATCCTTGTGTGGTAAGGCTAAAAAGCAATTTGGCCCCTCAATTGCAAAAATAAGTTTGAAGAAGAAGTAGCCAAAGCACGAACTTTTTTTTTCTTTCTTTATATGCTGAGATACAAATAGATTTGTGTTTCCTGTGATACTTGGCTGATGCCAATAACAAGTAGAGGAGTGTGAGGATTCTCCTGCCCTGGCTGCGTGCTATGTCATGGCTGTGGCAGCTCAAGTCTCTGCAGGTCAGGACGACCGTGCGTGTTTCAGAGTGAGGTCCTGATTTTGAGCTCACACGCTGTGTTTTGTTCTGACAGGCGCAGTAAGTACAGCAAGGCAAAGCAAGAGGCAGATGAGGAGAAACACTTGAACCAAGGTAAAAGACCCTGCTGCTTGGGGGTTTTGGTTTGGGTTGTAAAACATGGCTCATGCTCAGGGAGAAAAGGGATTGCATTCCTCTTGAGGCAAATTGGTTTCTAGTTTCCCCTCTTGCAAACATCCTGCTTCGAATTTTATTTACTTTAGTAACAGGCGAAATAGAAGTATCTGGGTAAAATGTATTGGGGGCACAGAGAGAGAAGGGTTTTTCAAATTTTCCACTGTTCCTTGCCGTTGGAAGATACCTGTTCTTAGCCATTTGATTTCTAGGCAGGATTTTTCCCCACAACACTCTGTTAAAGCAGTTTCTGAATGGGCCAGAGGCAATCCTGCAGGAAGGGGAATGTGAACTTTGCTGCCCTTTTTTCAGCCCTGAATCCTGTTGTTACTTCCATGTACCAAACCCAGGACCTGAGCTCAGAATTTCCTGGCTGCCATAGGAAAAAGGGATGTGTTTTAGTCTCACAGGTCCATGGCAGGCTATGCTAGTGATGGCAGTGATTTGTGAAGGTCATTAATTGGCAAAAGCCAATTCCTTACATCAATATTGGGAAATATTAAGTGTTTACAGTTTAAAATATTGCACTGGGGGGAAAAATACTTAAGTCCTTCCTGCCTTATCAGTCATTCCTGGCTTACAGTACATTTTTATTGTACACTCTCTTTGCTGTTGTATATCATTAAGGCTTCAGTCTCATATGTTCTGTGTTCAGCAGCATGTAGATCAGTGACTTCAAATAAAACATTTCTGCCTTGCAGGTGTTAGAACATATGTGGATCCTTTTACATATGAGGATCCAAACCAAGCTGTGAGGGAATTTGCCAAAGAAATCGATGCCTCCTGCATAAAGATTGAAAAAGTTATTGGTGTGGGTAAGTGCCAGAACTTTTGCATTTTTTTCTGTAAATACACTTTTAAATTTGCTTTTAGGGAACGTGTGATCCTATGATTTTTGTATGACAGTTCTCCCAAATGTACTGACATAACAGTTTGACAACACAAGTGCATGCTTCAGGCTCATGACCATGGGTTCTTGTGCCTTTTTCTTTAAGGGGAGTTTGGTGAAGTGTGCAGTGGACGTCTCAAAGTGCCAGGAAAAAGAGAGATCTGTGTTGCTATCAAGACTCTAAAAGCTGGTTACACTGATAAACAAAGGAGAGACTTTCTGAGTGAGGCCAGTATCATGGGACAATTTGACCACCCCAATATCATCCACTTGGAAGGTGTTGTTACTAAATGTAAGTAGGTCATTTTCATGACAACTCCAATTTGGAAGTGACTGAGAAATTAAGTCTGTGTGGTGTGTGCTGGCTTTTTTTTTTCCTTCTTACCCTCTTTCCTGTAAAATGACAGATGGAACAGATCCACTGATAGCTAATAGGAGGAAATCAGTGCAGGACAAGTCATTAATCTTGTTGTCAGCTATAAATGGGTTTATAGTTTCAACTGATACTCTATCTGTAGGCAGCTTGTACAGGATTTTGTAGAGGGAATTAATACTGCAGGGGTTGGCTTTTTTTTATCCCTTCTTGCTATGCCAAGCAGGCATCTTTCACATCTTTGCTAGACTGAGATGATTGTTACAGGATAGGCAAAAGCAGATGGTGAGCGAAGAATTCAAAATGATGGGGGGGAAAATACCAAAACAAAACTACACAGTCATATGTTGAAAGTACAAAGCACAGATGTAAGGAGCAAGCCTTTGAAATGAAGCAGGCTATTTTAGTGTGAAGCTTGCTTATTTGTTTTCTCTGATTTACAGGTGTGCTAGTTTCACTCTGCAGAGTTTACCTGGACAATCTTTTTGTTTGCTTGGTTTGGGTTTTTTTAAGTCTGACAGTGTTCCCTGTGCTTTAGAGAGTGACAGTGCTTGCTGGGTGCTGTCTAGGCTAGAGCTGAAAATGCACCTGTGAGACACCAGATCTTGGGTGCCACTGCCGTGGTGTGGGTATTGTCTCTGCTGTAACTGCCATGGTGGCAAAGCCTGGCTCTGATTGCTAATCCTAAAAGAGACCCTTTGGATGTTAGGGCTCATGCTCAGGGTAGCATAGAAAGCAGGCAGTGATCTTGTGAGCTGCTCTCAGGGTTGACTTTGTGAAGCTCACCTTCTGCAGCATGAGCAACATGAATGCAGGGTATTAATAGTGGGAGCAATTAAAATTTGAGATGGATGAAAAGTTAAAAAGTAAAATATCACTAGAAGAACAAAGCACCTCTCATAGAGGGTTATCGAAACCATCAATTCCACTCTAAAACTCTGTCCCTCTTGAATGTCAGTGAGAGCTGATACCTATTCTGCCACTTTTGTTTCTGGAAATCTTAGCCCTGCTCATTTGTGTTGCTGTCTCCTGGTCTGCCTTCTCTAAACAGTTGAAAATGGCTCATACATTGTGTGGCAGTTTGCTTTTAAAGGCCAAGAGCAGTTCGGACTAATTTTGGCCATTCTTTCCTGAGAGCCTCCCTCAAAACTAAAATTAAAATACAGTACTCTGTTTAAATTTGGAAGGTCTGAGTGTCTCTCTCTGTGATTGTTGTAACAAAGGGCAGGAGGGTTGTGATCAGGCCACAGTGTTTGCCTCAGACAGTGATTCTTTCAGCACCTCAGTAAAAAAAGACAACAGGGGAATCTTTGTGTTGAAATCCCACTGAGGCTGGAAGCCCCTGAGCTGCTGCAGCTCCAGCACTTATAAATGACCGTCCTCATTTGCATAATGCAGTTGTCAGTGAATTAAAATGATGGGGAATTTTCACCGAGGAGGTGGCAGCGTGACCTGGGAGTGCTCCATTCCTGGCTCCCAGTAAGTGATGCTCCAGCAGCAGCCCGGCTCCGTTACCTCCGAGCTGCGCTCCTGGGGAAACAGGGCTACTTGAGAACACATTTATCTCCATTTCTCCATGGGTATCCTGAATGCTGTGATAAATGAATGCATTTAATAAACTGGAAATTAAAATGTGAGATAAATAGTGGTATAGATGGGGGTTGAGAGAGGCAGCAAAAAACCATGAATAAATTATTGGCTGCTAGTCAAGTACTTTAATAATTGACTCGCTGATGGTAACTTCTCCCTCCTCTCTATCCCCCCTCCCTTGCTAAAGAAGTGCCTGAGTAATGAAATTACATGTTAATGCACTGAAAGAGTCTTCCTTTTTTCCCTTCTACGTTGACATAGTATCTTTTGATTGAAGAAGGTTAATGAATACTCATTTAGCTGTATTTGTTCAGTGGAAGGGTTGCTGTCGCAGTTGCAAAGTATAAATGAATCAGTGCCATATCCAGATTTGGTTGAAGTTTTTCCTCTTTCTACCAAAGAATGCTTTCAAATGTGAATTAGAGGGAGGATGATGTTTTATCACACCATTTTACTTAAGGATGTGCTCAACCAAGGTCACTCAGCCCTTCATCCAGAGCAGTTTGCTTTATGCAATACCATTGCTCCTCTGCAGCATTCACTAATGGCATTTCACAGGCATGCCAGCTTGCATGAGACCAAAACAGTAAGAATTTGGATACCAGCAGGGAAGAGAAGTAAAAGCAGGAGTAGTAAAAGGCCTGTAAAGGATAGCTTGGGACCAGAAAGGCAAAATAAATAATGATGAGTGGAATAAGTTATGTATCACACACAGATGTTGGCCTAAGTGAAATGTGGTAGAATGTTGCTACAGTCAGTCCTTATAACATATGGTTTTCTAATTACAAAAAGGTTACTTCAGAACCAGAAATCCCTGACAAATGAAGAGAAAAGAATCTTGGTGAAAGATGCACTGAGGTAGAAACTATTAGGGGAACTTTAAATGCTGCAACGTTTCACGGTAGGATAGTTTTTAGAGATGGTTGTTCTGAAGCAGATCCTTGCTGGTGACAGAAGCAAGGAAAAATCAAGTAGTTCTGATACGTGCCATGCCAAGATACACTTGAGCTATCTACAGTCTAGGTGACCTGGCCTTGGAAGCCTTCTTTCCTTGTAATGGTCCCTTATTCAGACCTGCTCTAGGAAGTAAAAGCTGAGTTTCTCTGGGACACCATCTTCTATTTAGAAAGAAAACTATAGTTCCTATAGGTAAAGCGCAAGAGAGAGGAAGGTTTGCCATGCCAGACAGCACTGATTGTCAGGTGCTCATGTTAACAGAGCTTATCTTGGGACTGGGCTTTTGCCATTCAGCCTTTGATGAGTTAGTTCTGTACTTCTGCCATTGCTCTTTTGAGGTCTTAGCAGACCTATTTCTACAAATACCTGAATGTCAAATATGCAGTAGGATTTAACTCCATGAAATAATTGTGTTCCTTGTATGTGCCTAAATGTTCTCGGTTTCAGCACTGTGTGACCTTTCTAAAACTCTTAAAGACAACATCAAGCCTTATTTGTGTATTTGCTGTTGTTTCAGGCAGGAGAGGGCCTAGAAAGCACCCCCCTGTCAGTGAAATTGCATTTCTCCTGCTGTTGCCCAGCTTGGCCCCTGTTGCAGCATGGGGAGCTGGGTGCTGCTGAGCTCTATGCCTCAAATGTGACACAGGGCACTGAATCATTTTGCCCCTGGTTGACTTCAGGAGGCAAATGGCTTTGGCTCATTTATAAATAATGAGAGACACAGAATACAAATTTAGGACAGAGAAGGTTGAGGAGAGGAGCAGCCTGTATTTTTCATTGTTGAATCCAGTTGTCTTGGAATACCTTGTAGCTCCTGGCAGCTTCCAACTTGCCTAAAGCATTGATCTTTCAAAAAAGACAGAGAGACCAAAGCATTCACAAATTCCATTTTCTCTCTCTGTGAGCAATTTATTACACTAAAGATTTTTGTCAGGTTTGGACAGATCTTTGTTTCTTAGTTCTCAATTATCAATTCACATATTCCTTAGAGAACAGGAGCCACTTTAGTTAAAGACCTTGTCAATGAGTCAACCAAAGGGTTAACCTTCCAGATGGGCCCTTTAAATGTTTCTGTCCTGTAATATTTCATCTCTTGCTCCCCACAGCTGAGGCATAAGCTTGGTGCTTTTCAAATTAAATTAGATTGTGTAAGCCAGGTGTCTTGGCAGTAAAATCATGTGCAAGCCATTTTTATCCCATTAACATTGGCGTTCATCAAGGAATTGTGTTTTTCTTTCTGCGCACTCTAGGTAAACCAGTAATGATCATAACTGAGTACATGGAGAATGGCTCCTTGGATGCCTTCCTCAGGGTAGGTGATTTCTTCAAAAGCTAAGGAGATTTTTATACTGGGGAACATTTTCTGGTTTTCTTTCTTTATTTCTTTTTTAAATTTATTTTCAGAAAGATATTGAAACTTGCACAGTTTTAAAGAAATTATGTTTGGACTTGGGAAATTCTGTTTTCTGGTGTTGCTTCTCTCATAAACCAGAATAAATGTAACATGGGAGAATATAAAAAAAATTAATTTTAAAAATAGCAGGATCTTAAATAATCCATGTTGAATGTGAACAGTTCTGACTTGCTCCATTTTGGAAAGCATTGCAGTGCTGTAGACTCATTAAAATCAGATTCATTTCAAACAGGATACTGCATCACTGAAAGCTGTGACAGAACCTCTGGGTTTTTGCTTTACCGGTGACTTATGGGCACTGGAGAGCTGAGTGAGGAAATAACATTGCATTTTATTTGAGAGAAGATGGGGAATCCGCATCTCTGCTCTTTGCCAATTTCAGCAGTGGCAATAATGTAGCTTTTAGCTTAATGCTCTGTGATTTTGCTCCTTTCCCCACATGCAGAAGAATGATGGCAGGTTCACAGTGATCCAGTTGGTGGGGATGCTCCGTGGCATTGGCTCAGGGATGAAGTACCTGTCTGACATGAGCTACGTGCACCGGGATCTCGCTGCTCGCAACATTCTGGTCAACAGCAACCTGGTCTGCAAAGTGTCTGATTTTGGCATGTCCCGGGTCCTGGAGGACGACCCTGAGGCAGCTTACACCACACGGGTAAGGAGGGAAGGAAAATGGCCCTGTCGTCGTGCCTGCATGTTGGTTTTGTCTGACTGTGTGGGAGGTGACAGTGGTTTGTTTTAAAATAGTCTCAGTCACAAGTGAAAACCTCAAATCACAACCTAAAAGTAAACATTGGCCCAGGCTCCACAGCTCCTATAAATTGATGTGCTGTTGCTGCTACAGCAGTGGCCACAGCAGTATTTCTTTTCTGAAGAGGTGACCCATTTATTCCTCTTGTTCCTTCATCATGATATAGCACGTGACAGGAATCTGATGCCAGAAATTAGAGCCTGGACTTCTGTTCCTTCTGATATCTACAAATGTGGTTTCCAAGTTGCTGGTCCTACTCATGCTTGATACAGGGGTGTAGACACCCCACCCCCCCACCCCCCCCCCCCAAAAAAAAAAAAAAAAAAAAAAAGCATCCACTTTTTCCCATCACAAAGCCAGTCATAAATTTGACCTAAATGATTTGGACTGGGAAAAGTGCTAGGCCTGCGTTCCCATTTTTTTGTTTCTTTCCCATTTTATCTATATTTCAGCATCCCACTGTTAGGTAATTTTGCTAAAACCATTTTAATGTGCTGCACATGGAACAGGGATAATGCAAGTATTCTGGCCACAAAACAACATCCCAGACATTACCAGCCTTTGTACCAATATCTCTGATATCTACATGCACGTAAAGAGAAAAACGGTTTCTAAAGTCTCCTTTTTTAATTGCTTATTTTCTTCGTTTTTAAATATCTGCCATTCTCCATCTGTTCTCCCTAGTGCTGAGTTTGTTTGCAGCACTCAGAACTTGCTGTTTAATCCCAACACTCATCCTTTAATGGATTCACAGCTCATTACAGGGGAGGATAGACTCCTGTAGTATTAAATGCTGGCCAGCCTTGGTATCTCTCACTCATAAGGGTGGCAAGTGGAAGAAGCAGAGGCAAAGGTCTGAAAAGCTGTGTTCAGGGAAATCAGAGTTTAGACAAGCACACAAGGGCAAGACAGAAATGACTGAAAAGCTTCTCTTTGAATTTAGCGAGTGGAGATACGGTATTGTTTGCTCTCAGGAGAGAGTCAATGGCATTTGCTTTACAGTCATTGTCTTCATTTGGTATCAGTAATGAAGGATCAGGAATATTTGGATTAACTCCACTGTGCTCAAGCAGCTAAATATAAAGAGCTTATTGACAATTTTTAGAATGACAACCATGTATAAACAATGTCAATGCATCTGTGTCTGAAAGGAGGAATAAAGCTTTTGCATAAGCTGGGAGGCTGCAGTAGAGTGCAATATTTAAAGCAACATTTTTTTAAGAGAATGATGCCTTCTGCTCCTCTTAATAACTCATTAAAGTGAGAGCATCTTGTAGTCACCAAGGCACATATTGCCACAACCTGATTCATAAAGGGCCTGGTGCGAAGGATGAAGCAGCTAGGAGAAGGACCCCTTTTGATTTCCCTTGGCTTTGGAACCAGTCCATATTAAACACTTGAGAGATATAGTAGAACAATATACTATTAAGTATGCACACACTGCACTCAGTTATAGATAAAAGCTATCTAGGAGATGGCTGGGGAAAAAACCTACCAAAATAAACTTAATCAAAAAAGCATAAAAGCAAATGAAAAAAACCCCCGAAAACCTTTGTTCAGCTTAAGTCATTCCCCAGATGGAACTGCAGGAAACCAAAAGCTCAATTAAAAACACCTTGCATATTAGCATAAACAAAAGGAGAAATCTCTGGCCTGGGATCACTCAGCTAAGGCAAAATCAGATAAACAGGATGGAATGAGTTCCTTTTTAAACATTGGGCCTCAGTGGCCCAAATCAGATGGCCAAGTGTTTTTATTTGTTTAAAAAGAAGTATTGTAAGAAGAGGGAGCTTTCTTCAACAGGTATCAAAAGCAGCCTTGTACCCTGGTTTTGTGTTGAACTCCTCAGCCAGGGTCTGGGAGAGCCCAGGGGCTTGCTTGCCCTCTCACATCTCTGGTAGGAGTTGGGATATTGCCCATGGGAAACACCACTGTATTCCTACATCTTCCTACTTTATCCTCTCTTTATTTTACCTTTTTGAAAAGCAAAATGTTTGTAATCCCATTTTTCTGAAACAGGCCAAACAGGTCAGACAAGGCAAGCAAGGAAATAGTAATTAACAGCATGTACTTCTTTGTTTTGTCAACTAAATCTCTAATATATACTTTGTAAAACCCCTGGCTTGTTCTCAGGCTTCAGCATAGCCCTAAGCAGAGATCTCTTGGAGGGCTGATAAAAATACATTTAGCAATTTACTGGTTTGCCTCCTCACAACTGAAGAAAACAGATGGGCAGCATTGCTTCCTGTTTGGATCTGACAGCTTTATGGCAAGCAGGAGAGAAAGTGGATGTGTTTTTAAGGAGGGTTCTGGAGCTGTACACAAAAAGCCATTTTGTATGTTGGATATGTAGAGCAGTGTCAGGCACACACACTGCTGCCTCAGTGACTCAGTGGCCTGTGGTTCTGTGTCTTGGTGGCAGGGGGGGAAGATCCCCATCAGGTGGACGGCTCCCGAGGCCATCGCCTACCGCAAGTTCACCTCGGCCAGCGACGTCTGGAGCTACGGCATCGTCATGTGGGAGGTGATGTCCTACGGGGAGAGGCCCTACTGGGACATGTCCAACCAAGATGTGAGTTTCCTTCTGAGCTTCCCCTGCGTTTGCTCTCCCTTCCCCTCCCCATGCCTTTGCCCTTAGATGCCTGCTGATGTGTTCCTGTGGCAGTTGCTGTATGGCTGTAAGATGTTTATTCCAGGCTTTTTAAAGGACATCACAGGTGGTAAACTCCTGTTTTCTCAGGGAAACTCTCTGGAACTGAAGTTCCTTGAGTACTTCAAGCTTTGTCTAAGGTCATGGAATAGGGGATTCTCAAGGTAGGGTCTATACCTTTTGCATGGGGTTTATTTGGTTTGGTCTTTTAAATTAAAAAATAATGGCAATTAAAGAAAAATGGAGGAAAGGGAAACTAATATATTTAAACTGTCAAATCGTAATACTGTCTAGAGAAGGAAGATTTGAATGTTCATGTTATATCTTGAGTTTACTGAATGTCTTTAAGAAAAAAACACTTGAATTTGATTTGACTTCCTATTGGTAGTTAATTCTTGAAGCTCCACTATGCTTATAACTCTTCCAGTAGATTTTATTTCTTGTAGGATATCTAAATCAACACATAGGATATCCAATTCTGATTATCAGTCAGAGCATCCTTGTGACAATGGCATTGCTGTCCCCTGAGGGCATTAAAAAGCAGCTTTTGTAAATGACCATTCTTAAATTATGCATGTCCTGTTTAACCATGCCATCTGGACTACTTCAGTGTGTTCCAAGAGGGACTGTGCACAATGGCTGCTGTTCCAGAAGAGTATTTAATAATAATGCTAATAAGAGCTTTTGCTAATAGAATTTTTATTAAATGAAAAAAAAATCCCAATGAAAATGAGGCCTAGATTATCCGTAATTCTTTTCCCAGGGGATTTACGAGCAAATAAAGGAAGAAGAAAATGGTAATCTGAATATACAGCCATGGGAGTGGTTAAGGCATTTTACAAGTCATCTGCTTTCTTCTGTAGAGCTGAACATTTTCAAAGAGTGTCTAGATGCGGATGGCATTTAATCTAAATGGGGGATATAATTTTAATTTCCTTCTGATGTGAAATGTCTCTTCTGGCACCCAATCTTGCCTTCCTTTTGCTAACAGGAAGTCATCAAGACTTAGCAAGAAAATAAAACACCAGATGTGTGTCGGTTATATCAGGCGTGTCTGCACAGCACAGTGGAGCTCACTGCAACAAACAGCTGTTTTTATTAGAGCTGTTTATGTTAGGCTGGTGTTCACTGCGACTGTGCACTACCAGACCATGTTGAAAAGCTGGCTTGAACATTGGGGAAAGCCAATATTACTGTCTCTGCACACTCTTTACAGTCTGTAGCATAGACATGCCTTTTTTCCTCCTTAATGATGGCAAGAGCAGTGCTTCTCACAACAAAGCAGAAGTGGATTTCAAATTTTACTCCATGTCTGAATCAGGAGAAATCAAAAGGATCTTCATACTTTCTGGAGGGGTGAGAGCCACTTTGTTTGTGGTCACTGAATAACTGCTAATAATGCAAGCATATCCCTCACCTTGTCCTCCCAGTGGATTTTAACCACTAATTGGACAAGTCCAGAAGGAGGGAATTTAGTGCAACTCAGTCTCTGAGCACTCCTGGTCTTTAGTCTCATGGTGAGTCCTGCCAGCAGTGTCATATCGATTAATTCAGATCTGAAGGCTCCTGGGTCATGTCCCTGTCATGTCAGAATTGAGTTCTGGTCGTGTCCCATTCTCCTGAGAGAGCTAAGAAGCCATTAGAGCCTCTGGAGTGCTTTTTAGAGGGTTTGAAGTGACTTCAGTCTGAGTTTCTCTGGGTTCTGTTAAATATGAAATACATACTTAAGGACTCTGGGTGCTGTGCCCTTTTAGTTTTGAATTGCTGAGGAGAAATGACAGTTCTGAGACCACCAGCTGCCTGAGTCTGGGTGCAATTTTCTGTGTTGTGTCACTTAACTGGGGATTTGTCACCATAGTCTGGATGGCCCTAGTATAAATGGTACTCGGCTGGTAGACTGAGCAGTGTCTGCTTCTCTGATGTCCTCCTATCTGTGCCATTTGCAGGTGATTAAAGCCATCGAGGAGGGGTACAGGCTGCCCCCACCCATGGACTGCCCTATTGCCCTGCACCAGCTGATGCTGGACTGCTGGCAGAAGGAGCGCAGCGACCGCCCCAAGTTCGGACAGATCGTCAACATGCTGGACAAGCTCATCCGCAACCCCAACAGCCTCAAGAGGACAGGCAGCGAGAGCTCCAGGTCAGCCCTGCTTTGTCCTGTGACGGGGAGCGCAGGGGAGGTGACAGGCAGAGTGCAGGGGGCACACTGAGTGCAGAGGGCACACCGAATGCCAGGTGGCATACTGAGTGCAGGTGGCGACACAGATAGTGCAGGTGACACACAGCTCTGCAGGGCCAGCCTGCACAACAACCACGACTCAGCACAGGTGAGCACAGGGCTCTGCTGGCGCCCCTGGGGCATCCTGGCTTGCCAGCCCTGCCAGCAGGAAAGGGAGTGAGCAGAGCTGCTGCTGCTGGATCACACCGACACTGAACAGGTTTCCAGCACCGCCTTAAGCACGTCCTGATGCAGGCAAGCTCTGTCGACAGGCAAAGTTTGCTCCTTCTTTCCCCTTCTCCCCCCTTGTGAAAGGGCTTGAGTGGGTAGGGTCACCTCAATCAGTGCAGCTAACAGGAGTGATGTGGTTTTCTGCAGGAAAAGCACATCATCAAGTTTTATAAACCCTAGATTTGTGTAGGATTTGCAAATGAGCGTTACAGCATTACAGCCAACGCCTCGCGGGCATTGGGAAGGTGTGGATTAATTTTTATGTGAATTTGAATTTAATTTTGTGGAAAGCCAGTTTCATGTCTCCACCAATCCCACATTACATTTGTTTTGTTTGCTAAGCATGGTGTACCTGGTACGTGCAAGAGGAGTGCAGCAGGAAGGAAACTCCCAGAGTTGTAGGGTAAAACCAAAATGTATCTGTTGGGACAGATCAGCAGTTTGTTTAAGCTGGTGAAACAATGCTGAGGTAATAGGAGCTTTACTGATCTCTACTAGCTTTGGTCTGTTTTTCTCTAATGTCTCTGCTTTTTCAGGTAGATTTGTTTACAGCAAATGTGGAAAAATAGCTTAAAAGAAACGAGGAAGATAATAGGCAAATATTTTTAGTAGGAGGGAAGGTACAAAAATATGCATTAGACAGTGCAAAATTAAGTTTCTTGAATCAGTGAGGGAGTAACAGAGATTGTCTCAGCCTCCAACAGAACAGCATCTGCTTTTTAGACTTGTGTGTCCCTTTGTGAGTCTTGCTTACAATGTATGTCACCAGAAGAGGGATCATTAACCCTGTGAGGCCACTATCACTACGTCTTCCAGATTGCCCTAATTGCACTGGGAGCCAGGCAAAAATGTATTCTCCCTCGAGGCTTAAATAATTTAGGTGGTGAGAATCACAGTATGATCTGCTATGATAATTTGATTGAAGAATCACAGTATGAACTCCTCCATTTTGCTTTCTTTTCAATTTTCTGGTGCTCTTTGGAAATTTATAGGTCTTCCAATAGTAAATAACCTGTTCAAGGTCATTCTGTGTGTGTGTGTATGTAAGTTAACAGCCTATTCAAGGTCATTTCACGTTCATGGCTGTTTATAAATATTTTTCTTGTCGTCAGAATAGGATTTTCAAATATGCATATAGCATTATTAATATATGATTTTATACATAAAGCATAATTATATATAAATAGGTTACCATCGTTGGTCTTGTGTTAGATAATGCAGTAGAAGAGTTGAACCAAGTATTACCAGCGTGTACTCAATGCCTCAGGCAAGACCTAACCATGCTATTGCACACCTAGTCTTTGATGGTGTGCATTTTCAAATAAATTGCTACATGATAATTGTTTTGATTAAATGGATAACAGTAATTTATAGTGCTTTAATGAAACTGTGACTTATGATATATATGAAATAATAAATGCAATATTAATAAGAGAAGAAAATGTTGTAAAAATAATTATTGGCTAAATTGTGCAAGGCAAAATGAGAAGCACATTCCACAGTGCAAACAAAGATCAAAGCTCGTGTGATTCCCACCACTCCTGGCACACACTTGGTCAGGAATGGATTGATTAAAGAGGGGATTAACTCCCTGCTGTCCTGAGTTAGATTGAATGCACTGAGCAGACCTGGCTGGAAACAGGAGTTATCTGAACCCGCCCTGAGTTTTACCCTCCAAACCAGTCTGGCAGGGTGTGAGCTCCCAGTTCTTTGCACATACTTCAGTAGTGTTTCTATAGCTGCTGAGCTGAAGTCTGACACATGCAGGGCTGGCAAGGCCTGGCATTGCTGCCCGTGAGATACAGACCCAGCAGGCCAAATGCCTTCCAGCATTGCCATCTTCTTTGTTTTGGGGAGTAAAAGAATTTTCTATGAACTTGGTTTGTATCTGAGATGGAAATCATAGGCTGTATTGTGGTTCAAATAAGATCTCAAACCAAAAATAGAAACCTCAGGTCAAATTCATTCTTAGCAAAACTTGGCCCATTACTTTGAATCTTATTCAGTTTCTTGCACTGATCTGAGTTGATGTGCAGAACCCCCAGTTTCATTGGACACAGCCTCTTGCCCTTGCTTTCCCTCATCATCGAGGTTAATTGTTGCAGAGACCAGACTTTGGTTTGGGGTTCATGATCCAGCTGACACTATTTCTCTGTCCTTTCACTGTTTGGCATGCAGACCTAGCACAGCCCTGCTGGATCCCAGCTCCCCTGAGTTCTCGGCGGTTGTTTCTGTCAGTGACTGGCTCCAAGCCATGAAAATGGAGCGATACAAGGATAACTTCACAGCTGCTGGCTATACCACCCTAGAGGCTGTGGTGCATATGAACCAGGAGTAAGTACTCAGCGATATACCAAAAAAACTGGTAAATCTGGATTTAATCAGCCTCTTTTGCTTTGTGCTGCATATCATTACACTCATTAAAGGAATGGAATGTCTTTCATTTGGATGGAGGATAACTTTAAAATGCCTCCACAATGCCTCCACTTATTTAATTAAACATTTCTGTACATCTGCCTTGCTTTTGCTAATGCTGCTTGTGGTTGACTCTTAATATTTTTCTCTGCAGCAGCATCTGATCCACGGCTCTCAGCCCCTTGTTCTTGTCTTGCTTTCCACAGGGACCTGGCCAGGATCGGGATCACGGCCCTGGCGCACCAGAACAAGATCCTGAACAGTGTCCAAGCGATGCGCACCCAAATGCAACAGATGCATGGCAGGATGGTCCCCGTCTGAGCCAGCACTGAATAAACTCAAAACTCTTGAAATTAGTTTACCTCATCCATGCACTTTAATTGAAGAACTGCACTTTTTTTACTTCGTCTCCTCGCCCGTCGAAATAAAGATCTGCAGCATTGCTTGATGTACAGATTGCGGAACCCGAGCGTGTGTGTTGGGAGGGGGGCCTCCAGAAATGACAAGCCGTCATTTGAAACCAGACCTGGAACAAATTGTTTCTTGGAACATACTTCTCTGTTGATCAATGATATGTAAAATACATGTATCTATATAAATATAAAGTCACATTCAAGTTTTGATGCTATGTTTGCTGCCAGATACTGTGCTTAAAAAACAACACCATTACTTTCCTTCTCCCTGTGACCTGTAGGATTACAACCATAGTGTTTTATTTGTGGGTGAAACCACCGTTGTGTATCTTTCACTGGAATGAAGAACCTGCCCTAGGATATTCTTTGCAGACTTGATGCATCACTAACACCTTGCAGAAACCTCAGTGAGAATATCGTGTGGCTAATCAGTGCCTGCCAATTAGTGATCTACCCGTTTATGGGCTTGAGACATGAAGTGACCCACGTTGTGGATTACTGGGCAAAACTGGACTTCTGGGGAGGTTCTTGGCTGTTGTGCCATGCTGAAGCCTACCATTGAAAGACTTTTGTGACCATCTTGCCAGTAGTCAGCTGTGACAATCGTGGCTGTGGAGCTTTCAGACTTCTTTTCTTGTTCAAGAAACTTTCTCCCTTTGCCTCATGGAAGGTCAGTGGAACTACAGTGTCCAACATGTTCATGGTGCTTTATTTTGTAAGCTGTGCTAGGATTTCATCACTGTTGGGGGAAAATAAAAGCTGCTGTGGTATGTGTTATTTGGGGTTCCTAACTGGTTTGTAGGAATCTGTGCTGGCTTCCCAGACAATTGCTGAGCCTTTCCCATTGTCTGCTCTATTTGATGGCAGTGAAAACAGCACTGTCTCAAATTGCTCTCAAGCTGTTGGTTGGGAGGGTGTGCAGATAAGGTGTAGGAGTGTCATGGGGCTTAGCTCAGTGCTGAGAGCTTGACTCCACACTGAGAGCAGTAGGGATGCCCTTATGCTGTGGCTGAAAAACTCAACACGAATGGACGCCTTACTGTAAAGGACAAATACTCATAAATGCACCAAGAAGAACCAAAGACTTTTCCTGCACTCTCATGAACTGCAGTAAAAGCAATATTTGGGTTTTAGAAAGGCACGTTTCAGTTGTGGTGTCTGTGGTTTTATGGGAAGGGGAGCAGGAAGGAATGGGATTGTGCATGCAGCCTTGCCGGTTTTGTGCAGTTTGGGTGTCAGGCATGGTGGCAGCTCTATGTAATGCAGCAGTGTAACAGCTTATGCACCATGATCCTGTTGGATCAGTTGTGGGAACCAAAGTCCACTTTGGAAACCAGCCCTGTAGGGTGGCTATCTGGGGTTATCAGGGCAGCTGTGCGTGTGAGTGCCAGGTACAGACTGCACAGCTGGGGCCTGACACCCCTCTGCAGGTGTGGCCAACAAGATGGAGCATGGAAAAGCTGCCCTCTGCCTCCTCTAGGGAATGGATGGGAGTTGAGTGACTGAATGCATCCCCTGGGTTGCTAGGTGGAGGAGACTGCTATGGCAATGTGGTTGTCCTCAGCAGGTCACACAGGATAAAGTTTTATCCAGTAAAGCTCTGAACACAGAGCTTGAATTTATTTGCCATGAAGCTTTTATCACTCATTTTGAACAGAGTATGTAAGTTAGATTCCTTTAAAGTCCTTCTGAGGACCAAAGTGATGAGATGACCTTAGAAAAAAGACGGGCCACTTACTCTGTGCTGAGTAGGAGGAGGATTTTCATGACATGTCCTTTAGAACTGACATTGCATTTCATATGTGCCAGGCACAATGTCAGAAAGGTGAGATTTATACTTTAATGACACTCAGACTGTCTTTAGTCTATAATATTTTGGTCCTACTCCTTACCTGACAGCAAATTCAGAAATGATTTAGTGGCTTTATGTGTCAAACTTTCTTAATAATTGAGTTTATCCTAAATCCAAAACAGTTCACTCAGTTGGACAAATCACACATACTGTATTGTCACTCACATCACTTTTTGTCGCTTTTAACAATAACGTGCTGATTTTAACCACTAACTCTCCCTAACTCCCAACTCTCTCAGAGAACAACTTGTTCTGAATATGAGATGCTAAATTTGGATCCTGTCAAGTCATGACAGCTCAGTATAAACTGTTCTGCAGTATTACTTATAAAAGCTTTTCCATTTCAAGAAATTTAAGATTTCTTTAAAAAATCTACTTAAACCAGCATGTTTTAATGTCACTTTGCCAGGCAACATAAGAAGTAGTTACTCATTTTAAAGACCTGACATTTGTACCTTCAGCAGCAAAAATTCTTCTTCCTCTCAAGTGCAGAGATACTTGAAGTTTCCGTGCTGTAAATCTGTTGCATTCTGTTGAGATCATCTTTTTATCTAAAACCAAAATACACCAAATTTTCTGGCCAGTTTGTTAAATTGCTGTCTTGGAGTCTAGTAGTGGTAATTCGAAACAGTGCAATATTTTCCACACAAAATGGAAAACTGTGTCCCTATAGAATGAAAACTGTGAAGGCAGCTCAGATGCTGGGTTTTCAGCACTGCCACTGGTGGTTGTGTTTCCTGTGATAAAATATGGCCAATGAGGGGCTTCCACTGGAATGTGATTTATAGCTCGAAGAGAGCAGATGGGAGAAAAAAAAAGGTGCCCCATGTAAATATAGATGGAGAGATGGATTGGTTGATTACATGCCTGTATGTAAGGTATGCCGTGGGAGCAAGACTTTGAAGTAGTGTGAGGGAAGGAAGAAGGACAGGGAAGGCAAAGGGTTCCAACCCTTTGAGTGCCGCCACCTGGGCAGGTCTGGGTGTTTGTGTTGGTGCATGTGGTTCAATAAATTTAATTTGGGTTCTCTTTTTGTGCAGGGAAATAGATTTTGCTTTCACAGCCTCGTAGCCCGTCCTGTTGATCACATTGACCGTGGAGGAACACAGACTAGACGTGAAGCCTTCTGGACCCACAGTTGCGTCTTCCATAGCACTGATTCTGGAAAACACATGCTGAACAGCCATCGGTCCCTGAAGAGAGTGTGACTTCTACTTTCTCTTTTTTTTTCTGGGCCACCCACTCTGTTGTTTTTCTCCACTGAGTGATAACTAACTCGTTAAGACTCAGCACCCAGTTGTCACTTGAGGAATGTACTGTGTCAAAGCCCTACAGACTTCTGGATTTTGGTTTTTTCTCCTCTTCTGCTTTCTCTGCTTACCTTTGGTTTTATTTATATATTTTGTTGTTGTCTCTCCTCATTCCCCTGGCTGTCACCGCTGCATCCTGGACGAATGAAGGTGACAGAGCACTACACATCTTACTATGGACGCCAGGCCAGGTGCCACAGCAAAGAACCCAGTTCCTGTGAGCTGCCTGTGTACATTGCTGAAGTGACATTTTACACTAAAGGTGCCATTGCAGTGATATAAATATATTTTTTTCCTTGAATGGATAATGGATTATTATCTCCTCTGAAAGGTGCGTACGTGTGCTTGTGTACGTGTGTTGGCGTGCAAGTCACCTCGTGTGTAGAACTGCCTGTGAACGTGCCCCAAACCCCTCTGGAAGCACAGGAGTCCCCTGTCCTATCAGACCAGGCCCATAGCTCATGTCTGGAATGATAGCAAGAACACATTGAAAAGTGTCGGAATTTCTGTAAGTGTATTTTATAGCTGCCACACTAATGTTGTTGAGTAGTTCTGCAGCCTGAAACGGGGGCAATTTCAGGTTAGTTTTGGTGTAACAGATTGCAAGATCTAAAGGGTGCTAAAGGTTTTCGTTAAATGTTGTTTATTCGTATTAGTGCCCTGCTCATGACCAAGAACAACCAGTTTCTCAGTGGCAAGGTGGTGGAGGCAGCACCTGCATCTCCATCCACTGGTAATCCTGAGCTGAATTCTTACGTAGCCTTTTTTATCTGCAAAAATAGGATTTTAAAGACTTGTTGAATGCTAACAAATATATGCAGTTCTTCCATTCACACAAGCACCTTGCTCTGTGTGCAACGTAATAATCAGAACACTTCCCTGGTTCCCAGCACAGATAAGGAACAGAAATGCAACAAGACCTGTAAAGTTACGGTTAGCAAGAGTTGTGAAGTGTGTCCTGTTCCTTGTGCAGTTGAAGAGCAGTTGAAGTGCAGTAGAAGACACACTTTCTCCACGGCCCAGGGAGCAGTGCTGCAGCGTACTGACACTACCTAGGAGAGCTTTCTGTGTTTGGAGAATTCACCCTAGAGTGGCGTGAGGCAGCTGGAGTGGAGCCGAGTGTCTGCACCCGCGAGTTCCTGGCAGGGGGCAAGTGGCCATGCTCCACGTGTGCTCCCAGGGGCTGTTCCCTGCCGTGGGACAGGCGCTGTCTCTGGCACGTGTGGGGCAGTCCAGAGGCGCAGCCCTGCCCAAAGCTGTGACATGATGTCCTGAGTTTGTTCCCGTTCTCTCTTTTCCCTCCTCGCTGACCCTGCCTGGTAATTCTGCCTGATGTGAAAGAGGAGCAGCAGCAGGGGCTGAGGGGAGCTGTGCTCTCAGCTGAGGCTGGGCATGGCAGGGCAGCAGGACGGGCTGGCTGGGCCATCATGGCCTGTGCCCCCACGGGCTGGGCCACCAAGGGCTGCTCCAGACAGAGCTGGAGTGAGAAGAAGGCGAGTGCCACCGCACTGCTGCCCTCAGGGACAGGCCACTGCCGGCTTGTTCCCCACGACGAGTGTGTTCAATTGTCCTGCTCACACACCAGTGGTTGATGTTTGTCCGGGTTTCTTGCTGTGCTAATTTTGTGATGGATCTTATGTATTAAAAATATATATGTATAAAATACAAAAAAAAAAAAAAAAAAAAAAAAAAGCTGGTAAGTAACCAGTAAACAGGACTTAAAAAGCAGTATTTTTCTTTTATGTGACATTTTCATAACCAGAAAAGAAAAAAAATCTGAAATACTAATCAGACAAATAAAAAAGAGAGTGCATTTATTTTTTTGTATCACTGCAAGTATGTTGGAATATGCAAGGACTGTGGTTTAAATTAGAATGTATGAGGCATATTATAATTTAGTTCATACTGAAAAATTCTAACAGCATTTGTTGGTTTGCGCATTTGAACGATCTCTGGGTTAGATATATAGATTTTTCTATTTTGTTTTAATTTGTAATTTTTTTTCTCCCTCCGTGAATTTTAGGTACACATAACTTATGTCATTTATTTATGGTCTTTTATACCTAGTTTGTAAAATTGTAAAATAGCAAACAATGCAAACATTTGCATTTGAAAATAATAAAGTAGTTGCTGTACAAACCTGAAATGGATTATTTCTAATTATTGCATGTTTTTTTAATTTAGAATTTATCCACAACAGATAGAGATTTCAGGGTAGCAATCCTGGTGTTTGCCCCAGAGGGATTTATTCTCTTCAGCAGATTTCACAGGAATGCGCTGCCAGAGTTCATTTGAGCTGCATGGCCCCTGCACATACCTTAAAGCCCATTGCTGTTCCTTGCTGCTGTCCTGAGCTGTGCTTTGTGATGTGGGAAGGGTGCTGCAGCCAGGCTCACCTTGTTAACATCATCAGTGATACTTCCTGGGACACCAGCTGCTATCCATGGGCACTGTGCCTGAGAAAAACCTACAGGGCCATCATTTTTCATATTCATGACTGGGATCGGCTAGGGGTGGTGTCCCTCCCCTGCTCCCCAGCCTGGACCTTGCCTAAGGTCAGACACCCTTGGCAGAAATCCTGCACTTACCAGAGTGTCCTTTGGGCCAAGGTGTCACCTCTCCTGCGGAGCCGTGGCCTTGCTGCTGAGTTACTGCCTGCGTTGCTCTGCCCAGGGGCTCCGTTTGCCACCGTCAATGGGCTCTTGTTGGAGACTCGTGGCCAGAGAGGGAGAAGGGGAAAGGTGTCAGGAGCAGCAGGAAATGGAGAGGGAGGCAGGAACCAGGCATGGGTATTGTGAAGAGGATGTTGCTGTGTGATGGGCACGTGGGTGTGGGCTGTGTCCTGTGGGTGCCAAGGGTGCAGTGCCCTCAGCCATCACCTCTACAGGGCTGCTGCTCAGTTTGGGATACAGAGGCTTCTAACTACCCAAATTACACGTGAGCCATTCGTGGGAGGCAAAGAAACAACAGTGGCTCTTGTACAGTTTTCCTGAAGATTTTGAGCCATTTGAAGAAGATTTTGAACGAAACTAATTGGTAAAGGCAACAGTGCTATCAGCAGAACAGTATTGTGCCCAAAAGCCATGTGTTTTAAAAGCAAGTTCACCTTCTGCAGCTGGGCAAGGAAGGCAGAGCCAGCTGCGTGTTTCTGAGGTGCCTGGATTCAGCCAGTTGGGTATTAAGAGAAAAAGTGTCATGGGTAGAAAAACAGATTCCATTTCACACGCGCCAAGATGTTTCACAAATTGTTTAGCTTCATTGGAGGTGAAAGAAGAACCTTTGTATCTTTTTTAAGAAGCAACTGTTTCAAAATGTCCACTGAGGATTAAACACTGAGGTTCTTCCCCTCCTTTTGCTGATTCTCTTCTCTTTTCCCCTTTTAGCTCCCAAATCTAAGAAACCATCCTCTAGAAACTTTTTAACCCAATAATTTAATATACTTCCATGTATATGGATTTTACTGAAAGATTTCCTGGCCAAAAGGACATTTTTTCTCTCCCTGCCCCTCATTCTTTCCACATATTTATACAGTAACATGAGGCAAGTGAATCTATTTCCACATGAAGCCTATATATTTGAATTTCATTGATGGTGAACATCTCTGTCCTTGAGTTTAGCTTGGGCTTGTGCAAAAAAACAGACATGGGGGCCACTGTAGACATGTCAGGAAAAACAAAATGGTTTTTGATAATTGCAAAGCAAAAAAAAAAAAAAAGGCAGGCACGTTATTCTCTAAATCAGCAACATGATTAAAACTAGAGCTGCGTTTGAGGCCTTGACCTCAGTTATTTTACCCTTTCCCTTCCAGGGAAGTACCCTTGGGCCATTGACTGATCCTCTATTCAATGGATTACAGACCCCTGACATATCTTATTTCTGGCAGTGGCCCTGAACATAATTCTTTGTTTATAGGAGCCTCCAAGAAAGTTACATGAATATGTAGACTTTTAAAAGTAAAATTAAAACTTAAAGCATTTCATCCCAATCAGTTTAGTTAAATATATTTTCCATGGGTGGATGGAGAGAGTAGCCACAGGAATATGCTACATTAACTTACTTTCATACATATACATGTATTTATGTATATGGAGCAATTATATCCAAGTAATCTGCTGTGGCTTACTAGCCTTTAACCAGACCAACAAAAGATGATATAAATTCCTGTTTTTATAGTGCCCTTGAACTTATTCATTACTCTCTTCTATAAAATCTCGTAATTAATTAAATGGGCTGAGGCATTTTGAGACATTCATTTTTCGAAGACTATTTTTAAAATGAAGAAACCACTGGTCAGCAGAACAAAGCCATCATGAGGAACCCAGATCCCCTCCCCTTTCTGACCAGGTAACCAGCCTCCCCCAGGGTCTATAAGCATTTATAGGTGTGGGTAGGTGCCTACTGCCAATTTTTAATGATGCTGTTGGCTAAGGGCTGCAGCAGCTCAGGTAATGAACTCCTGCTTCCCACTTGGATTTTCAGCCTTGCACTAAGCATCCTGCTGATGGAATTACCAAAACTCCCCTCTAATCACCTTGGGGAGGGACTTTTCCGAAGCCAACCATCTCAGCAAGAAGCCTTGTGAGCTCGGAGAGGCTGGAGAGCTGTGTGTGGGAACCTGCTGTGCTGCCCTGGCACCTCTCCTGCCTTGAGCCTGCTGCAATCCATGTCCCAAGCCAGTCTGGGAGTGAGCTGCTCAAGGCAGCTCCTGCTCTTGCAGGCCCTTCTTCCCTCCTGCCCCCTGTGCTCAGTGTCAGGCTTTCCTCACCATAACAATGGTGGGATGGAGGAACGTCCTGTCCTGCCTCCTCCTCACCAACCACCACCGTCTGCCCAAGCCTGAGCAGGGTCCAAGGTGTCAGGGAGCCCCAGGAGATGATCCCTGAGCTCCTGCTCTCTGGAAGGCTGCGATCAGCTCCTTCACTCAGGAACATCATCAGTGTTCGGGCTGTCCAGCAACTGAGGCTGGACAAATCTTTCATGCTCTGGAAATGCAGGTAGCGGGAGGGGAGCGGGCATTGGAAGTGCCAGTTTTCAGTAGGTTTAAATCCAAAAGCCCTTTGAAGATTCTGGCCTCAGGTTTTCAGAATGCTGTGGAGGCCTGTGTCCTCTCACTGCCATGTGCCAGTGGAATCACCTGCAAACTCAACATATGAGAATTCAGCACAGGAGTCCCCAGGGAGGGCCTGGTTCATCTGCTGAGCACATTAACCTGTGTCTGAGACCTTATCCAGCCAGCAGGCTCACAACGGGTGACAAGTATAAAAGACCATTTGCTTCCATCTTTTCGGAAAGAAAAAAAATTGTTAAAATTCTGTTCAAAAAAAAATGCTTCTGAAAAAAATTGAATGTTAATATTCTTCCACAACTAAAGAGGCTGCTGGGTTGATTGACGTAGCATAAATGAATGGCCTAGGAAGGGTGACACTGACAATTAAGGAAATAAGGATAAATGAGTTGATCTGAGCCTGCAGGTGATATGAAATGATTTCACTGGGAGTGCCCTGACTTGCATCAGCTTAAAGATCTAATCCTTATCTATGTGCCACATGAAACTTAGGTAATTTTGTTTGTATATTTCACCAGAAAATATATTTTAAAGTGCGGTTTGGCAGTGACTCAAGCAGTGATAGCACATTTAGGTTGGTCTTTTTGTCTGTTTTTTTTTTTTTGTGGCCATTACTCATACAAATATTTGAAGTGCTTATTGAACAGTACAAAATAATGGTATCCAACAACAGACAGGAGGGTTTCCGTGGAGTTCTGCCACTCCTGGCTTTGTTAGCTTCTCTTTTCAGGTTCATGTTACGATGGCAGATGGGTTTTATTTGCCCAAATGGTTTGGATTGCAACACAACATCCTCGGAGACCGTTTTTGTCATTTTTGTAGACTCTCTCAGTGTTCCAATGTGGCTGCTGAAGAGGCAGGACACCTCTGTGCCTGCTGGAGTCCTGGAGATGGCAGAGCCAGGATTCAGGGTCTTGTCCCTGAATAAGCTGTCTGTTGTGTGTTCAGTAGCGCCAGCAGGGCAATGTTGTTTCAAGTTTTGGAGATTCACCCACACTGAGGCTGTCCCACACTGTGCACTTGCAGGGTGGCTCTGGAGGAGGCAGGGGGGAGAACCCAAGCAGCGGCAGCTGCTGAGCATTTGCAGGCAGCAACTCCATTTTCCTGTGCCCAGAGACACTGCCCTCTTTAGCATGGACTCAAAAAGTCATGTCTGTAAACTTTTCTTCCACAGATGCTGCTTCACGTTTCACCTGTTTTTGTCTTCAGACCAGGCTGCACCCTGTTAGGACCTACTTTTGACTTGCACAGAGTTTTGGAAATTAGTTTTGGAGCCAGTTTATCACCCTGAACAGGTGGAAGAGATCATCAACAAATTTTAATCAGCTTTGAAAGTGGGTGTAGTTGATCCAGGAACAAAAAAGCATTCACCAAGTACTAAATCCAATCAACCGTGGGTGACTGATTACTTTTAGCCTTCTTAATTGATTGACTGTGGCATTTCTATGAAGGAGCTTTTCTGAAACCCAAGGAAGTCCACACAAGTGTTTCAATCCTTGGAATAACTTGTAAGTGATGTGTTAAACCTGTGTTTGACTTCAACAGTACTGTGTGTTATAAGCCAAATACACAGAGGAGTGTGCAAGAGCTCTGCTGGAATTATGGGTGGGTTTTTCCTCTTGCTTAGTAACAAGTTAAATGGTAGAAGGCATAGGGTTTTTGAAAAAAAAGTTTGAGGAGTTTTTTCCCAGTTAAAAGCTCCAAGGAGATGCCTACTAGCATCTAGCAATGGAGGTTTCCAAAAGAGGCTCCTTTCACCCCAACAAAGCAGCAGAAAACCTCCCCGTGTCTGTCTGTGTGTGAGATTACCTTTTACACACACGCGTGCATGAGAAGAGCTCTGTGGGGGCTGGCTGTGCTGGGGCAGCTCTGAGCACTGCTCCTCGGCTCTCAGCTCCACTGTGACAGAACTGCCCTGCTGAGGGACACTGCCCTGACACGCCAGGTGGGCAGGGTGTGCCCTGGGGGATGGGGCTGTCAGCCCGCTGTGCATGGGCTTATCTGTCCCGGGGCTGCCCTCAGGACACAGTTCAGGCAGGCTTTTTAACACCAGTGTCAGGGTTTTCCTGGTATTTTACCTTATTGACAGCTACTTCTACTCGCACAACTGAAAATGAACCTGTCAAGTCCTGAAGTATGACTTCCCCAGCAATGTGTTCTAGGGCAAATCATTAATGCCATTATTCTTTTATTTTCAACACAGTCAGACAACTCCAGCTGGCAATGAATGTGCATAATGCACAGGGATGCCTTTGGTATGATAGAGAGCAACCTGTCAGAAGGTGACTCAGATCCAAATAAAGGTACAAACCTTCATTGAACGGGGCTCAGTCATCACCCTCAGCTCTCAGACGTGTCTGCTGATGGGTTGGGACCAAGGCTCTTGTGCGTTGATTGAGAACTTTTTTAAAAATGTTTCTGAACCTGGGAAATTTAACCACGAATAATCAGAGTCCCTGGGAGCAATCACCTTCCCTGTAAAGCACAGACTTATTCCTGGGTCGTTTTTCTAATAACAGGAAAAAATTCCTTGGGAGTATTTTAATAAAAAACCAATACCTTCTTATCATAAAACAATGTAAATAAGTCACATCAATCTGTTCCTGAGCTTGGCTTGAGAACTGGGGTGGGACTGTTGATGTATTAAAATGAAAGAAATTCAGTTGGTAAAATACTTTCTCTGGGGCCACTTTTTACTTGAGAATAGGGGTAGTTTGGTTAAGGAAAAAGACAAATACACTGCTGACATTGTATCTTTTTGCTAACCTGACTTTCAGCTGCATTGTTTTTGATTCCATCTATGGAAAATACAACAGGTTGTCTTCAACATGCCCTTTTCAAGGTGTAAAAAATCAGCAGTGGCTAATGTGTACTAGCCTTTGCCAGCTGTGGAAATTATCCAAGGTGTATCACAGCTGCTGGGCATCTTTTAATTGCAAGCCACAATTACACTGCTCCTCTGCTCTTGGTTCCCCAGCCAGCAGCTGCTTGGAAGGGGGGGAAGAACTCACTGAGTTCCCTGAGGATAAAAGGTAATTTTTCCCTCCTTGGGCTGGGTAGCAGGTCTGGGAGCTGTTACGGTATTAGGACATGCAAATGCTGTTCCATGTGAATTAATAGCTGAACTGACTCGAGTCCTTGCTGGCCACTGTGCTCCCAGGCTCAGCCAGGGATGCAGCTGAGTCCCGTGTGTCCTGGGCCATCCCAAGGGATGATGTTCCTGGGCTCAGATGTTGGGGACTGTTGCTGGGGTGCTTTTGTGGCAGGTGTGTTTTGTATCACAGCCAGCCTTTAGTTTGGCATTTGCTTGGGGAAAGGAGCAAACAACAAACAAGTGTGGTTTAAATCAGAAACACCTGTGAAATTATGCAGGGTTTATACGTGTGTTTTAAATGAAAGTGGGGGCAAATTTTTTCTTGGCTTACAGTTTTGCAGTTTGTTGAAAAATTACATGGTCTCCATTCCCTCCTTCCAAAGTTAATTGTTGTCAAACCCTGAGCCAACTGAAATAAGCTTTTGTTACTCACAGTGGAGGAAGAAAAGCTGGGCGCGATCTGTTTGTGTTCTAAAAGCACACAGAGCCAGTTCTGGGCCTGAGCTCTGGTTTGTGTTGCCTTGATCAAAGAAACCAGATAGAGCAACAGGCAAAGCCAGGGTCTGGGCTGGGCTGTCAGCAGAGTCAGTAGGTGCCCTTGGCAGGTTTTACCTGACATTCTCCTCTCTCCAGAAACCTGCGTGTTTTCGTTACATTGACCTGTTAATTGCTCCCCACAGTTACCACCAGTGCCAAAACTGAGTTTCTTCACCTGTGCTTGCGTCTCCAGACCCTCCATGCACTTGTGATGCAAACAACCTCAAGTCAGGCTTTGCCTGATGAAGTCCTGGTTTATTGGTTTTCTGATTGCTTCCTTGCTACATTCATCCCAAACAAATCATATTTCCTGTTCTTCAGCTCCTAGTTACATCTGTTTTTTCTTTTCCATCATTAAACCTCCCCCATCCCTCACTCTTGAATCTCTGCTGGTGAGGAGTTTCCCTTTTCCCAAGACCTGGACCCATTGTGATTTCCTGGCTGGCCCCACCACAGCAGTCTCAGGACTGGAGAGGCTTGTGTTTGTCAGGATGATGTGAGCAGAGGGCATCACTACAGCATCTACTGCAGATACAGATGCATTTCAGAAAGAAAATGGAAATTAGGTCTCCTTAAATTACTGAGGAAATAAAGACAATGTGCTGCTGGGCACTGGAATGCTTCCTCCCTTTGCTCTCTAACAAAGCATTTGTCAAACACCAGGCACGTTCTGCTGTGTGTGGTTCATGTCCTGAGGAGGAATTTGCCCCCCTGTGTGACTGAGGAGCATTATGAGATATTGTCAACACACACAGGGCTGCCCAGGCAGTTCCAAGTGTTCACATAACCCAAACAGCTCCCCTGAAGAAAAGTCACCGGATGATTTCTGTAATTCTAACTCTTATTTTCTTGCTGGAATAGAAATGTTTTTGTTCATTCATCCTTTTCCTTATTGGGTCTAATTTTATTGATTGTTGAACAAACTTGTACTAATGCTAAGCCCTTTCTGCTTGTATTAAAAAGGGATTTCCATGGACTTAAAAGCTTACCTTTTTGAATCAGAATGCCATGTTGGTTTGTCTCATAATCTTTAATATCTCATTACCAGCAGGAACAGCATATGGAATCTTAAATTGAGCAACTGAAGGTCTTAGCTGGGAACAAATTGTGTTCATTGTAAAGTCTGAATCTGTGCAGAAAATCCCCTGTGCCTCTCCCATAGGTGGCTGCATGAACTGCATTCATCCTGTAGATGCAGTGACTTGCAGTGCAATATTCACCAAGGGCAATATCAGACTGGTGGGATTGGAGCTGCCCTGCTTCATTTCATTTTGCAGCTTTTTCTCTCCTCTTTGGCATCAGTGTTGTGTCCCGGGGTTTTGGTTCAAGTAGAACCCAGCTGAAGCAGCTGCCTTTCAGCTGTGTCCTCCTTTGTAGATGATATCTGATATTGATGGTGCTGCTCTTTTTTTTGTTTATGTATCATTTTGTAAACGAAATGGAATTGTTCTAATGGATTTGCTGAAGAGCACAGCCAAGCATTCAGTTCATGAACTGTCCTCTTTGATTCATTGCTATTTGAAATTCAGCGTGTGACTGATCAACTGAGTTGCATAGAATTTTTTTCTTTATGTTGCCTGAATCAATCAAACTTTCTCAGTGAGAAACTGTAATTTAAAAGAAAAATACGCAAAACTGAAAAACCCTATTTATATTTTAAGGCTTGGATTTTTAGGAGTGCAAAGCAGCATTAAAGATGGCTTAAGAAGTCAGCTGGAGTTTTCCTGGCATGAAATAGAACAGAGTTAGTGCAGTTTGTCTTACAGCACTTTAGTTCAGTCCCAGCTTTGTAAGCAGGTATAAATCTGAGCAGCCCTGATGAGTGAGGAGGTTGTCTCTGCTTCAGTCTGGTCTCCAGGCTGTGAAAAGTTGGTCTGAAAGTAGGAGGCAGCTGGGGCAGAGCTGGAGCCAGGCTGAGAAACAAAAGGGAGGCCAAGAAAGAGGAGAAGAAAAAAGGCAGAGGATAAAGTTCTAACACAAAAACATGGAAAAAAAAACATGTTACAAATTTTTTCAAAGTGGAGAATTTGCTTATTTTTGGAGTTGTCACAATGAAAAATGGAGGCAGAAATTAACAGTATTCACTTTTCTTGGATGAATTGAAATCGTATATCTATGTTTACTAAGTGTCAAAAGAAAAGATAATCTGAAAACATAAAGTTTGTTGTGTGTTGAGGAGTACAGAGCACAGACAATGGACCCAAGACATCCCTGGGTGTGCCCTGAGGAAAGCATGTTTGTAATGCATTGCATATGTCCCTCCATGCACATCTGATCTGGGGCTGGCAGTCTGTGCTGTTATTTCACTTGATTTGTATATTTTAAAAGCCCCAGATCCTTCCTCATTGAAGATGAGGAGATTATTTTTTGTATTTGTTTTAATTGGACAGAAGTAAAGCAGATTCCTGACGAAGCAAAAAATCCAAACATTTTTCTTTCTGTTGCTTTTTAGAGAACAAATATTTTTAAGGGTTCAGAGGGCTCTGCAAGTCAAGCATCACAACTGGGAAATGAGTAAAGGTGGGAGATAGAGGGGAAATTGTGATGAAAAAGAGTGAGAGAGTCCTGGCTGGGGAAAACAATAATGGATATTATTGCCTTCTGGGCAGAATGAAAGGACTGAGCCCTTGGCTGGTGTTAATTGGTCCAACTCCTCTAAAGTTGGTAGAGGATTGATTCACAGCAGTTGTAATCCTCAAGTTAAATCCCGGCCCCGCTGGGAGTTTCATCATTGTCTTCAAAAGAAGAAAGATTGTAACCTGTGTGTTATTTTATTCAGTTACCCAGTGAATCTCTTAACAGCAAAAGATCTGGGCTCAGCCAGATCTTCCCTGGGGGAGAAGTGGGGGTCAGACTTCTTTAGGAACCAGAAATGTGGAACTAGCTCTCTGGAAAAATTGTCAAAAAACCTTCCAAACAAGCCTTTGTCTAATCTTAGTAGTTGGTGTTTTTTCACAGCTACTATTCAAAACTGCTGAACTGCAAAATTTTCAAATCCAAGCCAGGTGAAAACTTCAGCCTTTGGCTTGTTTCCTGAGAGGAGTTTGGGTCTGTGTCCAAGCCCCAGCAATGACTGCTGTGTTTTCACACGGCCAGGGCAGACAGCTGAGCTCCTGCTCGCAGACACAGGAGCACGGATCTCATTTGCACTGTGTGGTGTGCCTGGGAAAGAGTTGTTGATCCTGGCTTATCAGAGCATAAATTCAAGGCATATGAACACTACTGTAAAGTGTAAACCAGGCCAGGTGATGGGGGATGATGAGATTTAATGACAGGAAGGACAAAAAATACAGTCTTTGGCCTGATGGAGTCAACGTGGGATTGGCCTTTGGCTGTCCTTGTGCACCACTGCTGAGATTTCAGAGGTGCCACAGGCCACACAAACCCTAAGGGACTGAAAAACAGCATAAAGCTCCTATTTTGCATATTTTGTGGGTTTTTTTCCCATGCCTTATAACTATTGAACCATCAGAAAGCTGCTTTTAGGTTGCTATTCAGACTTGGTTTGGCAGTTTCAAGCTTAGCCTCCTAATTAACTATGTGGAGTTGCAACCTGTGTATGCAGAATATTGACACATTCCTAATTACCTTACTCATGTATGCTGAATTTAAGACACTAAATTCAACTTCCCTTAGGAATAAACTTGGCTCTGCTCCTCAGGCTCTGCCTAAAACAGTGCAAGGAACATCAAAATCCCACTGTCAACACCATACAGATCCACGCAAAGCCAAGACAAACTCCCCTCAGAGCCCAGCACACATCTGCACACCACTGCACAGGGAAACAGGCACAGAAAAGCAGTGTATACATGGCTCAAAGATGAGGATAGTCCTGGGGAGGAGTAACTAACTTGATCTGAATATTTTTTCCTGAAAATTTGTTTCTTTTTTTTTGTTGTTGAAGGGAAATGGCCGGATAAAAGCGAACTCCCCTTTGTCATAGAAATGTGGTCTCTTAAGGTGGCATTGACAAAATATCTACTGTTTGGGGATGCTCTGTTCAAAAGTAGATTTAAAATTAGAATATAAGTTTTTGGCAGGAATTCACCTGGTTTATATGTGTTGAAAATAAGCCTGGGTAGTAACTGCTATCCTGGATTAGTGGTGTTTTAAGGGCTTTCATAAGGCAAAAGAAAACAGAGATAGTTTTTTTTTGTCCTCTTGGTGTTTTCTTTGTATTTTTCCCTTTTCTGGTGAACCTTTCCCCTAAAACTGTTTCTCAACTTTTTCTCCACTCAGTTGTGGTCTTCTCAGCATTACCTTCAGTTTCTGTTTTATTTTCCCTTTGTTCCTGTACTGACTTTGTAACTAGATTTTCAATTCCTTTCTTGGTCAGATTGCTGCCAATCCCTGCAGTGTCTGAGAGCAGCAATATTTCATCCCATGATTGTTTTCTGTGATTGTATACCAAATACAAGCTGCTGTTGTGTTTGATGAGAAGTGAACAGGGGTGCACAGCCATCATTATTTGAGAGTTCACTATAGACTTCCTGATATTGGCAGCATTCTTGCAGAGGTGAGGGTAAGCCTCACGCCTCCAGCTGTAGCTTTCCAGCTCTTGACACCTTTGTGGGCAGGGGAAGAATAGGAAGAGTATCTAGCAGGAGAACAGGATAAATAATTATGGTGGGGAGAGCTAGGCTGAGGGTGTGGAAAGGACAACTTTCCTTTTGGTCAGCTTGAAATGATGGCCTGTATTCTTTGCCAAGCCACATCCCTTCTCCTTAAAGCTCTTAGCTGTTTAGTCTCTTCTCAAACAAGGAATTGTTTTTTCTCTTTGAACACAAAAATAAAAAAAACCCATAGAGATCAGAATTATATATTCAGATTTGACAGGTTTTTTTTCCTTTACATGCGTGGTCACAGCAACCCTAAGTTTGTGACTAGATGGACTGAGACACCAAAGGTGTTTTACTTGTAAATTTTATCTAGGAATTTCATTTGGGAGTTATTAGTGAAGGGCACTTTGGGGGGTTTGTCTGAGTACCAGAACTGCCCAGGCATCAGATTAACTTTGTATGAGGACAGGAGTGTTGAGAAGAGCACAGGCCCTTGTGACACCCTGCCCTCCTTCTGTCTCTTCTGTTGTTCCACCAGCCTCTCCCTGTGCTTGGGGGCTGCCTAGAACCTGATGGAGAAGCCATGACTTAGGACAGCCTTGTAATTCAGCATAATCAGCACCATACCCTGACAGTAAATGTGGGCAACCTGAATCCAACAAAAAGTTCAGAATGCAGATGTAGACTGGAAGTCATTCAACATCAAATTGCTGTGACTTTAATTAGGACATGCAAAGAGCTGGAGTCAAGAATAGCCTGGCACATGGATCCTTCTCATGGCTCCTGCTTAGCTGGCTCTTGAGAAATGGGTCACCAAATTCTGGAATGCTGCTTCAGCTATCAATGCTGGTAAACAGCTGAAGCCCCTTTAATTCTGTCCAGCTTAGGGGAGTTAAAAATTCCATCACATCACACCACAGCTTCCTCTTCGTGCTGCACAGGCACTCCATAAATCCACACAGCTCTCTCCTTCTTATCTGAATCGCAATGCAGTTATTAAACAAATTGTAAGTCTATTTCATATCCTTTTTACTACTTTGAAAACTGCACAATATAAGGCTTAATAAAAGCTGAATGCTCCAAAACTGCTCTTAGAACTGAAAATATGACTACATCAAAAGACTTTACAAGGGCAGGATTTTAATGGCTGAATAATACGCTGGAACAGAGCAGTAATTTCTTCTCAAATGCTGGGATGAATTATTTATGCTTTGACAACATTATGTGTCTCTAAAGCAGCTTTTAGTTATTCGCCTATTGGAGGACACAGCTGATCCTGCTGCCCACTCTTGTAATTACATTAACCTCTTGACACTACATGACAAGCTTTTCCTGTGAACTGCGATCAATAGCCCATAACTGCTACCTATTTAATAGGGCCATGGTTACACTTCAGTTCAGATATAATTAGCTTTTTTCCCCCCTTCCTCTTTTAGCAGAGTGTGGAAAAAACCCATGTTGTTTAAATTAAAAGAAAAAAAATACACACAGCAAAATAAAGGCTGTTAAGGGAAAGAATAAAAGCATTGAAATCACTGAATAGGCAAGTTAGATGCTCCCTGAGTTTGGTTCAGAAATGTGCAAACCTTCCATTAGTTCACATCTGCATTTAAAAGGAACAAGAAGCCATAGCATATGAGCACTTTTAGGAATCACTTACAGGAGTGTCGGTACAGGTGGGCAAGGCTGTGACATGATCCAGCTGAAGCCCATGCTGATAATGAGAGAAAGGAACTTTGTGTCCTCTCTGTTTCACCCGGCTTTCACATGTCATTGCATGCCATTGGAGCTAGCTTGTCTCAGGGATATTTTTAGGTTCAGATAAATACTTACAGGGTTTGAAATGAAAGTGTTTGACTAATTGTGTTAACACTTTTAAACAAGTAATGCTTTCTTGAAGCTAATCTTTTTGCTGTTATGGACTGTTTGAACAGACTAATGGATACGATATGAAAGAGATTGATCCTCCTCTTGATGTAATAGAAATTACCTGTCATGGGGCCTTTAGAACACCTTTTCATTCCTTGACCTCTAGGTAGGTGGCCATGCTCATGCCATCGGCCCAAACAACACTGCCCCAATTGTAATTTCAAATTTTATTTTCTCTACTCCAAATACTTCTTTACATTTTCCTGTACTACTTTGCAAAATGGCCTTCAGGAACTAAAGAGGTTTTGTGGTGTTTTTTAATTTTGTTTTTTGAGCACTTAGGGTTTGAGCACTTTAAGAGAACAGGATAAATGCTTGTAATTAGGTTTTATAACTTTTTAAAAATAGGCACTTTGCGAGACTTGTATTATTTTAATCGGGATTCAAAGAAATCAAGCTGATGAACTTTCCAGATCCTCCAAGGGTCTTCCAGCCAGGTTTGCACCAAGAATAATTAATGCTATCAAAACATGACAAGGCAATAATGGTAGTGAAAGAACCTTCCTGGTTTCTCTCATCAGAAACATGTCCCTCGAGATCTGTGAGCCCTTTCTGTGGGGTGCCTCTATGTTTTTTAGGAACCTCACTTGAATTTCAACCCTTTTGTAATTAGATGCTCTAAACTTACATAACATCTGGGTCTTAGGACTAGCTTGTCTTCTCTGAAATTACTGGAAAATATTTCTTTACTTGCTTGACTTCACTGGCAGGAAATGTCTTTTTTGTGAGCATACCTGTTATGACAAGTTTTTTAAAATACAAAAATTATAGACTCTAACTTCAGCCAGTAAGTAGTTATTCTCTAACCTCCAGCTTATAAGTAGTTATCCTCTAAAGAAAATACATTCACTTGTAGTAAAAAGAATAGCTTTATTTTACTTGTGTTTGTCCACTTTACTGGCAGGTGGTGCTCAGATTGTGGACGCTGCTGAGGCCCTGGGAGGGCTCCTGACCCTGATCATGCCTTGCTGTCACTAAAACAGAACCTAAACTCCTCTGTGACATTGGTTCTCTGGAATAAGGGTGAGGTTTGATGATTAACAGTATGTAGTTCCAGGAAGGCTTACCTTTGCTTAGTAAATATTATATTTCCTATTTCAAGACTATAACAAAGCCATGGTTTGCCCTGCCCTCAAAAGCTCAGAATAGAATAATAGATATGAAAGCATATTTCTGCTATAAAAACTTCCTTATCAGTGTGTGCAGTTGCTATCTGGACACATTTTTTTAGCATAGACAGATTAAAAGAATTGTTAATACTCTTCTAAATTAGAATAGCCCTGTTTGAGATGGAAACTAGATGCTCCTGGGAATAGCACTGGAGTAATCAACCATAAGTCAGAGATTCCAAGGGAACTCTGAAACACCTTCCCATTTCTCCCAAGAGACAAAAGACAAGAAAGAGAAGAGCTGAATAAGCAGTTAATAACGTATAATGAGTTAGAAGTTTAAAGTTTATGATGATTCATAATTATTACATGAAACCAGTTTGTCAATTCATGAATTCAAGACAAGCTTGTTTTCCTGCACGCTGCCTATTGCCACTCGCTGGAGCTGTGAGGTGTTGTACTGCCTTTCAACAGAACTTCATTTTTGGAGATATTTTTTCTTTCCTTCAGCATGTCTGTCAAGTAAGCAAAGGGTTTGGCTAGGTTTTCTGTTCCTCCTCCTTAAAAAAAAAAAAAAAAGAAAAAGTATGCCAGTCAGATTTTCTAAGATATTTTTGGTAACAGAATTTCCCTCGCACAGATTTGTTGATCCCAGTAGCTGACAAGGTGTGTTAAAGCAAGTTCTTATAAAACTGTTGTCCTAAGAAAAATGATAGATTATCTGCTTCTCTGCAGAAGGCAGACATCCTCTTTTCATGACTTGAGTGTGTCACAGGTGCTCAAATGTGAACCTCTTGTAGCCTTGACAATCTTGAGAATAGAGTGAAGGAGGCAGAGGTGAAGGACCTGAGGGGAGGGCAGGGAAAGGAGAAGGAAGGCTGGTTCTCAGAGCAGGGCAGAAGCAAACACCACAGCAGCTGAATGTGTCGGTCTGTCTGAGACACCGACATTTGGGAATGCATCAAACGAGAAAAGGGTCACTTAGCAGCTCACTAGCTTCCACAGTTAACAACCCCTCCACCCCAGATGGAAACAGTGATAATTTTCTTGCTATTTTTATAGGTTAGTTCTGATAAGATGTTGGAAGGTCTCAGTCTTTGTTTGAGGCTCCCCTTGTGTTATTTGACATGTCAGTTATGGTCTACCAAAGGAAGTCTCATCTATTTAGAAATAAGGGAATGTTTCATTATTCTTGGTTTATAAAGTAGGAATTGACACTCACTGAGAGGGAGTTATTTTATTAAAGGTCACCCAGACAGTATGTGACAGTCAGATCTTCAGGACCACAAACCTGTTCTTTAATGGCAAGGATATCTTTCCTTTTGCATTTTTTTTCTGTTTGGAATAGGTTGAGAAGCTCTTCCTGACTGTAGATTTGTTTAATGGTATTACAGGATTAACACTAGTCATCTGGCTGGAATTTTCACTAACAAGTCATATCACTGTGTGTTTATTTAATATGAGATAACCTTTCATTTTCCTGCCGGCAAATATTTCATTTCAGAGATACTAAGCTGACTAAAGTTACAACTTGCATGAGTGATATGGAATTTGAAGTTAAACAGCAGACTGTTTGTTATATTTATAACTGTTAGCAAAAGGGATTTCAGTTCATAATTAAAAATAAAAAAATCAGGAGCTCGTCAGCATTAAAGTGAGGGAAGTCCGCATTGGGAAATGCACAGCATAGCTGAAGTATTTATGCACCTATTTATTTTCTTGCACACCCATGTGATTAATCTGTGTGCTATCAGCTGGGCTCCCAAACAATGATTTCCTCAGCTCTGCATCGCACAGAGCAAGGCACGGCTTGAAATGAGAGCGAGCTGCTTCGGTTTTCCTGGGCTGTTCTTTGTGCTGCAGCAGCAGGCAGAGTCTGGATTGTTATGAGCAGGGTGTTCCTCATCCTGCCAGGCCTTTTCCTACAGCCCCTGCCAATTTGGCCTCACAGTGGGGTACACTGGTCTTTGAAGGCTAAATGAGCTGAGAATGTGGTTTTGATTCATATCTCTAAGCAGATTTGGCACCTTCATCTGACATGGGGAAGGGGGAATGAAAATCCAACCTGGAATCACCAGAATGGCAATGCAAAGTGCTCCCGTGAGGCTGGCAAGACACAAACTCCATTACAGACTGTATTTTCCCACTTTGGGAGCTTCTATTCCAGAGGACACTGGTGCATTCTTTTCTAGATAGGAGAGTTCAGACACCTTCTAAAGGCACCTAAATAAAAAAAGTCCATGAGCATTTCACTGAGAGGTAACACTGGAAGTCATAGAAAAAGGTATTTTCCCTGTTGTGTGGTAACCCAGCCATTTGTCCATAGATTATTTAACCGTGGTCACGTAAGAATGGCAAGCAAGGGATATCTCATGTCCCCTTTGAGACGTTGCAGGAATAGTATTCCATTACAGCATATAGTATCCATAATGGCTTCAGAGATACGTTCTCTGTATCCAGTGTCCTTTTTGAGCAGGGAAGGAGAAAAATGGTAACATGATCACACCGTCCATAGGCTGGGAGTCGGGATCCAGCTGGGCTGCTTCTGTTGAAAGAAAAAAGCCTTGAATCCAGCAGAATCATTTGCTTCCAGATTTTTTTTTCTATTGCATTATTCCAGATTATTTGGGGGGATGGGGGGGGGGTGATTTGTGCTGTGAGACAGGATTTCAGCTGCTGCATAGCAGCTGTCTGCAGCAAGCAACCTGTGAAGTCCACCAGCTTGTTGAGGCAAGCAGAGCACAGGCACTCTGGAAAGAAAAAAAACCTGGGAACCTGGGCCCTGTATTTAGATGCAAGTTTGGGCTGTCTTCACCCAGGGTGGGTCCAGCCCTGCTCCTGTAGCCCAGGCAGGAGGCAAAGTCAAAGGGAGGGAGTTGGAAGATGCCTGCAATGCTGCTGAGCATCCCTGTGCTCCTCGGCAGGAAGGCACCAGGCTGGGTATCCTCTGTGATTAAAAAGAAATCTCACTGTGGGGGCTGCCTGTCCAGACTTTCAGTAGGATTTTCCCATCATCTGTGTCACCTCGTGCTTCTCATCCAAACCAAGTAGATCAAGTTATTATTCCCCAGTCTTATCCTTTCATACTGCACAAGTCTTCTCATTTGATTGTTGTTTAACTCTGTGCAGCCCAGCTAAACCTCCCACAAAATCAAATATGTAAAACTACAGGAAAAGTATATTTCCTATGCACTTTCTTGCTCTTCACTGTGTTTATATACAGCCTCTGATGATTTTTAAATGTCATTCATATTTTAAAATGATTTGATTAAATGTTTCATTAATTTTGCTCACACTTTAGTTAACTATTTCCGTACCTAGCAGTCTCTTATCAGGTTGTTTGCTCACTTCAAAATCAGCCCTGCAGTCAAAGGAATTGACTTCCAACAGCTCTGCAAGGGTCTATGGCACAGATTGCCACAGAGTGTGTGGTATTATTTTTGCTTCTTAACTAGATGAACGTAACCCTCCTAATCACATTCCTGTGGGAATGATCATGTGTAGAAAGCTAAGATTTACTTCCCCAAGCACTGAGAGAAAATCTTATAAAACTCAATTTCCACAGTAATTGTAGAAAGCAAAGGTATCACAGATACTCATATCCATGGAGCATTTTTGTGTTTGTCTCATATTCTTAGGAGATTTCTTTATTTCTTGAGTGGTTTTGCGTTATGCAGCCACTTCACTTTTGTCTATGGTCAAAATCTGATTTATCAAGAAAAAGCTTTTATTTCCACAGATAGGTGTAACTCTTGATCTGAAAATAAAATGTAACGTACTATGGGAAAATGCAAACTAAGATATATGAGAACAAAACCTTTCTTCAGCACGCTCCAAATTGGCAGGGATATAGCAAGAAATGATGTAGTAAAAAGACTCGGGATTGATTGCTTCCATAAAATTAGCTTTGATCTGCAGTGTGATATAACCGGAAGTAAGGCTAGCACAGTTTGGGGCTGCATTGATTGGAACATGTCCTGGAGCAAATAAACCAGAGACTGTGTCTGGTTTTAACTCTTTGGGGTTTTAATGCTGTGAGTTTTTCCCCTGACTAGCAGCCCTCAGTCTTTCAAAGTGGTATCCTGGGGCCTCTATTACTCTGTATGCATCCTCATGTACTTGAGTTTGGGATGTCTTGTAAAGATACCCTGAATAAATATTGATTGCAGAGAAGTGAATTGGTCTGGAAGGACTGCTGGATAGAGGTAAACATAAGGGGTTCTGATAAAATTACATGCTTAGCAGGATAGCAGCTAAGTAGCAAATTAGTGCAAAATAATGTAATTGATGTATACAGAAGAAAAACAAGGATTCAGTCACACCATAGAAGCTACGATATAATTAGGGGCAGCAGAATGAGCATAAAAAGGAAAAAACTAATTTGAATATTAAGGAAAAAATATTCTGAACTGCCTTTAGCCTTTCAAATAACATCCCAAGTGAGGCTGTGGGGGATTCTTGAAAATTGATCCTATAGGTATTAATTAAAGAGCCAATAAACCTGCAATCGAGAGCAATCTTATCTCTCCTGGAGGGATTGCCCAAATGATCTGTACAATATATTTTTGTCTCCATCTCCTCTGGCTCATGCAGATGAAGGAGAAAAGCAGTAGTGATGTCTTCAGCAGAGGTGCTGACCTGGCTGTGGATGAAACATTGAGTCCACCAGCCCTGCAGATGCCAAATGGAAAAGGGCAAAGAAAGGAGGCACCTGGCAGGGGGACGAGGAGAAGGCACAAATGCAGTGCCCTCCTGAGAGCTGCATCAAGGCAAGAGAAAGAAAAGTGCAACAGGGGCTTTAGAGAGGAAAAGGAACAAAAACCTTCTTGGAGGACAAATGTGTGCTCCTGTGGCTGAGCCCACTGGTGCAGTGGCAGCTCTACAGCAAAACAACACGCGGTGCTCAGGGTCAAATGGTTCAGCAAAGTGCTTGGATGCTGCCTGAAGGTAAAGGTTGTGCTTTCCTTCCCTTGTTTCAGCTCTTTTCGCTGAGTGGGTCCATGGGCTGCTGTGGAGGAACGCTGGACGCCCAGACACCTCTGGAGCAGCCTGTCTCCCTCCCCTCCACTGGGTCTTTCCCAGGTGTGGGTACATCTCCCTCAGGCTGGGGAGACCTGCTCCTGTTTTTTGTTCCTCCTAGGATTGGATGAGAGCACTGTTGAAAGTGAAGAGCTGCCTTTCAGACCTGCATACAAAATGTGTGCATGGGTATATGTTTTCATGCATTTGAGGGAATCAAGTTGAGAGGGGTGAAGCTAAAAAATGTTCTCTGAGTGTGTAGCATTAAATCCAATAATACATTCCCAAATGTTGTGTGAGGTAAAAGTCAACAGCGGAAGTTGTCATTGTATCAACTGCTGGCTGAAATGCACCTTGGGCGTCCCAGTCTCACTGAAAAGGAAATTGTGTATGCAGACAGGAGCCACGTGCAGCAACAGAGGTGGCTGCTCCCCATTTGTGGGTCACATGTCTCAGCAAACGCAGAAATCTGCAAGATCTCTGTCTCATAACACACAGCAAAGCTTTTTCCTGTTTAGAGCTGGGATTTTTCCCTCCCTTAAGAAACACCAGGTTTGACTTCTCTCACACATTGTGGGAGCTCCAGTTCCTGGGGAAGAGATTCCTGCTTGGTTTTGTGTGCACATAAGCCTGCTCAGGTGAATGGCTTGAGAATGTGAGGAGGGTAAAGCATCATTTCGTGTAATAACACGTGGTTTGTTTTGTGAAAGGATGAGACTGTGCTATCTGTTCAAGAATGTATTTTTGCAAAAATCTATGTGGTTTAATCTAATTTCAACGTTATGTAAAGGAATTTGAAATGTAGCACTTGTCACTAACTGTTTGGAAATGCAAAGAAAATTGCAGCTGTTGGTTTGCTGTTTCATTAACATTGTAGTTCTCCTTATTTTCCAAATGTTTTTGGTCTATTTAATGCGTCTTTACGTGTGTGCAGGTAACTTAATTGTTATACTGATTTCTTGTACCAGAGCTCCTGTTAAGTGGATGGATAATGCAGAAATGCTCATACTAGTGCATCACTTTTTTTCTGTCTAATTTTTTTCTGAAAGATGGCCTCCTATTGATATCACTTTCCCTTGTAATCACATTGGCAATGGTTTGAAGGTGCGATGGGAAAGCTTTTAAACATTTAAATGTTCCAATTGCCTGTATCAGTAGTGGAAGTGCTTTTTAGGTCATGCAATGACAGATCAGCACTAGTACAAGGTAACTTTTCTGACCAGGCAGCAACTAATTAATGTTGCTTGTGCAATGAGAAAGGACTTTCCATGGTAGCTGATAGAAATCCACCCATAATGTTAAATCGAAGAATACTGGCAATTTGCCAAGGAAGTGAAGACCACAGATACCCTGCAACAGAAAAAAAAAGAAAATTAATTTCTCAGATAAATGACCTTTGTAGGTTATTCATCTAGATCCCATCAGAGTGGGTGCTCTAGGTTTCCTCTCTTGATACTCCTCAGAAGAAATTTGCTTTGTTTTTCCCTACCTGATTGCTATAGTCTTTAGAGGATATTTGTTTTTAAGCCACAGCCTCTGTTATTTCCTTTTGCTGCCTGAGCTTAGTGAGAACTCTGTGCCTCAGACATGCAATAAAGCCCAGTAGCAGAGGAAATAACAGCGCAGTTAACCTCCTTAACACTGATAATAAATAAGCACTAATAAGATATGTACCAGGGTGGCAATTGCCCTGACATAATGAAATGCACTAGTTTAAATAAGTGGTAGCTGGTGTCATCATGCTTTTCAGTAAAGAACCCATGCAGGCACTGTATTTTCTGGGTAATTTATGTGTCAGGTTTTGTAGGCAGTTTAGCTGCTGTTGAGACATTTAGTCCAAGTGGCCCAGTTTTCATAAATTCTTGACACCAAGAAGAACTCTTTGTTTTTACAGGTGCCTATCTCAGATCTGAGCTGTTTATTTAAAAATATTGCCCTGGTTGGGAGGGGGCTGAGCATTCTTAGAAATCTGTATTCACCCTTTTTGTTTAAACTGCATTTCACTGGATTAAAGCCAGCTCCGTTGAGGATCTTGCTCTCCAGTTGCTGCTGCAACATCTCTGCCATCAATTTACATCCTTGCAGATCAAACAGTTCTCTTTGTCTCACCCCACTGACAGCCTATCATGACAACTGAGTGAGTATGCACACTCTGGAACTGGAGAGGAAGTTTACTTCGTTGCAAAGCAATTCTTCAGGGTGGCTGAGTGAGGCATTTTTGAAGGAAAGGTTAACGTCTTTGCAGCAGGCCCAATCCAGAAAAATGCAAAATGCCCCCCTCAAACAGGTTGTCTCACAGCTTGTGCCCTGCTTAGAGCAACTCATGTGCTGTAATTGAATTTCAATACCTACAGAAAAAAAAAAAGGTACTGAATAACCAGGAGATGTTTATAAGTAGCACTATTAATTAGGCAATCATAGTTTATAAAAGCCACATGAGGACGTGATTTGTGAATCGTAACTAAGTCTCTGAGATTGTGCTAATTTATTATGGTTTGGAAATAGAACTGTAAATTTGGAAGTGTTGTGGCTCATTATTACAATTATTATATTTTTTTACTCCACGGTTCCCTTGACACTTATTGTGTTACTAAAGAGAAGAATAATAGTACTAGAAAATGGTCATGTTTTATCTCTGTAATATTGCTGGCAAATTGAGACAGCATGGTAGCAAAATCATAGAAGAGGATTTCTCTGAAGTGCCCATGCCTTTGGTTTATGGAGCTTGTTAGATTTTCGTCATTGCTTGGTTGCAAAAAAACATCTGTTCCTGCTTTTGGGAAATATTTGTAGCGCTTTACACAAGGATTTAATTACTGCCAGTGAATGGTGGTTGGGTGCCATACAGTACTAAAAGATTTTTATCTATACTCCTCTGTATCTATGAAGTGTAAATGACAAATAAGAACACTATTTAACTGTGACTTTAGTAACAAAGACTACTTGCTGAAGAGCTATGTGGTGAGAGAGTTCAAATGGTGGTCAATGCTCAAAGGGTTTGGTTTCAGAGTAGCTCACACAGTGATGTGATTTGTTTCTTTCTGAGCTCCATACCATGCAGCTTGCTAAATCCTAGAAGTACCAGCCGCAGTAAAATCTCTAACAAGAACCTTGAGCGAATCTGAGGTACTGGGAACTTTTTGAGCAGATGCAGTCCATGTTGCTCATGGTTTTTTAAAGTGCTGATCACTCTTGGCTCTGAACACTATGCTTTTGATGGAGCTTTGTTTTAATAAATGTTTTTCTTAGGATTTAGTTGTCCATCTGCTGTTTTTGGGAGAGATCTTAGACATTTCTGTTATCATGAAGACACAATCTGATTTTTATACTGTCCAGAAAGGGGAGCATCTCACTGCTCTGGAAATATCTAACACATAAATGCTACTGATGGCATTTGATTACAACAATTTCTCTGGTAATTAGAGAGAGTGCAATACCTGAGGCAGCAGTAATGCCAGCTTTGGCTCCCTCCTTTCTCTTCAAAAAGCTTATATGACTCTGATTTTTTTAAAGCCTGTTTTTTCTCTGTTCTACTAGAAAAAAAAAAAAAAAAAGCCTTTTCCCACATCTGATGGCTTCCCTCATTTGAGTTATCCGTGAATCCTCTGAACTCTTCATCCTTGTCAATTGTAATAGCTCCAGAGAGAGAACCAACGGCAGGTCCTGCATTCCCTTGCAGAGTGCGTGTCTCCAGCTGAATAGCAGAGAGGATGACTCTGCAGGCATAAAGCCAGGCTTGTCACAGATGTTCATGAAGCTCCAGTTTGGCCTGGGGAATCTTTCTGCTCTGCTCCCTGCTCTGCTCCCACCCCTTTCATACAGTATTTGCATGAGAAGGAAAGAGCCCGGCTTGGCTGGCAGGGGCAGGCCTGGGAATTTGTGGAGAAACTATTCAGTACTTATGCATGGGGCATTACGTATGAAAATCATGATGTTATTACAGCTTATAAGAAACATTTATATTAGGGTGGCACCCACATGTTCTGCTCTACATTTATGTATGCAAATAAGTGACAGAGCATTTGCAGTTTGCAGCTGAGAACCTATTTTTTTCCTTTAATCTGAGTCCTCATTCAGCTCCTGAAATGACCTAGCTGTGGCAAAGGCTCACACTGTGGTGTTCGAAAATGGTTTCAAACACCTTCAACGTTTTTTAGCAATACTGACATGCCTGTACAGGCAAACAGACATAGTCTGGACTTTCTTTATACCAGCAAAAAAGTGCATTTGCCAGTTTATTTTGTGTGCAATTCTGGAATCGAAACAAGCCAGAGCCCTGGGGACATTTTACATTTTGTTTGCATGGGGCTTTTCTCAGCACAGACACTTGGAACCCCAACAGACACTGTTATGCTGGCAAAAGCTTCATGTGTCAATCTTTATTTTCTTTAAAAATTCTTGGAATTCAAAATCGAGTCATCCTGCCCTTTCCCTTGCTTTTGGCTCCTAATGCTTTGCAGAAGGTTTGGTGATGGATTGGTGTGCCTGGGTGTTTGTTACACACATACCTGCAATAGCCTGGGCAGGGTTAAGACTTCAGAGAGATGGGGAAATCCTCCCTCAGCTTTCTCCTGAGCCCTAGGAACTCACATCACATCTCATTCATTAGACAAACTAGCTGCTCTGAAAACAGCATGCAAAACACTCTGGATTACTCTGATGCAGAAGTTTAGCAGCCTGTTCCCCCAAGGAGTGCCAATAACTCAGCTTTCAAACCTCAAAGAAAACCTGGTTTTGAGGGCCCAATTTATGAGGGCTCTAAAATGAATGCAGGGTAGTGTTTGCGAAGAACTGGGAGCTAAGGACAGCACACACCTTGTTAGTTTGAGGTGGCAGGGCTGCCCCTCACCTGTAATCTCTGCAGATTACCGGCTCCTGCTCCACTCACTGCGCTGACAATGAGCTGTTCATGCTGCAGTGACCTGGGGCAGATCCACAGCAACTCACATTTCTGCTCAAGGGACACAATTTCATCGCTTTGACACAGGCAGGATTTATAATAGCAGGGAACGATGGTTTTTTCCCTTCCTCAAATGAGTGACAATTTTCATATTCTCTCTCTGCTGGGCCTTGTTGCTCTCAATTCTAATGTGATTTTCAATCTTGCATATGTCTGTTTGCAAAGGTAAATGAGATATTTCCTTGTATGGGTGTAGGCTACTGATGAGAAGGTTTACTGAGGTGGTTTGCAGTGTAAACACCCTGAATTCAAACAGTTATACAAAATGTCAGCCACTGTCAATCCACAGCGCTGGTTTACTTGGTCTCTGAAACTTCACTCAGGATTTCATTCTTTCCAAAGTAAGAGGAAATCTTCTTTAATGTGTACCTGGTAATGTGTCATGTAAGTCAGGATACCAGAACCAGGAATTTTGACATCAAGATTACCACTTCAGTCTGAGTGATATTGCATCTGAAATGATTTCTACATGGGAATGAGTCCTGGAAACAAATTCAAATGTTCAAAGACCTAAGTGACTTAACAACAAAACCATGCCTCTGGTAATGTCTTGCAATGACTTAATTACCTTCTCTATTTAAAAAAAATATGCATTTTAGTTCTACTCTGAAGTGACTGATTTACAAATTTCTGGATGATGCATTCCTCTATGGCTCTTTTTCTGTTATTAACACTTGATCTCCTTTTTCCTGTCGGTGCTGCCTCAGGTATGTCTATGCACGCTCCCAATTCATGCCTGCTGGTAGTGTAGACAAATACTGTTTCCACTCTGAAGAAGGCAAACCCAGCCTAAAGCAGAGGAGGATCCAGATGCAGGGAGGTTGGTGACAGCACAAATCTACCTGAAAAACCTTGCAGCCAGACCAAGCTCCCTGCTCCCACCCTGAGACCTCTGGGTATTTATTTCTTTTGCCTCTCATTTTCCTCTGCTCCAAACATAGCAGCCCTTTACAGGTGAGATTATGCCCTGTGAAACCCTGCACAGTGAAAGACTCCTTTCAGTACTGGTAACAACATAAGTTTAGGAAAATGCTAACAATAATAGATTTTGTTCTGCATTCTCTAAATGGTCCAAACTCTCCCATTGATTTTAATAGCTCTTTTGCCTGAGTAGTTGTTATGTGAGCAGGTTATGATTGAAATGGCCTAATTCTCATTTACAGGAAATGTGGATGAAATAGAAATATCCACAGCCAAGTCATCATTATATGTGTGGTAGAAAAGGTTTGAATGCAGTAGAAAGTAATTCAGCTTTAAAGGTGAAGGTGCCTCTCTTTTCATTTCCTTTCACCATTGCCTCTGCTGCTTTTTTCATGTCTTTTTCCTCCTTTCTTGATAGCTTCTTCCAGGGACTGGAAGTTGAATGGTGATTCTGTCTACAGCTCTGTTCAACTCAGATTGTCATCCTGTGCTGGTCAAAAATGGTTGCACAAATTCCTGGGTACTTTAAGGATTTCCATTTCCAATTGGAAAAATACCCCCCAAACCAAACTAGCTCAGAGTTTCATGTCCTCTTACTCCCATGCAAAGTCCTTGCCTTCTCCGACAGACTGAAAAAAATAGATTAAAAAGGTATGGTAAATGAACATTTATCCATTTGGTCTCTCAAGGCAATCACATCCTTTTAGAACCCTGAGGTTTCTCCGGGTTTTTTTACAACATTTGAACCAATATTCATAGAACAAACAAGTTTTTCACTGAAGTGACAGATAACTTCAGCAGATGTCTGTCGTTTTCAACAGCCTCATCCTGCACTTTCAAGAACTAGACATGTTGGTAGAAATGTCTCCCTGGTTCTGTGATATAAGATGGCACTTGTATCAATCAAGGAAGCACTTAGGAAACTGAAGATAAAGCTGTAGCTGAAGGATTTTTCTCCCTGAAATTCTCGCTGCAGAAAAAAAGTACATGAAGATAAATATTCCAGTGTCAGATGCACACAAGGAGGCCTCTTTGTTGAACAATGTCAGTAGATTAAAGAAATAAAAACACACAGTGCTGTTGTTCCACAGCTACTCTAGTGTAATTCTGATATTCTTCACTTGGTTGAAAAGAGCCATTCCAGCTTTTTACCGAGCTCATGACAGGACATTCCAGTCCCTCGCTTCTTAGCATTTCTTAGAAAGAATTTTCATGCCAATATATTTATTGCAAGAAAGATATTTGTTTTGCAAGAATGAGAGCTTTTCCCCCTTGATTCCAATCTACTGATTTGCACGTGTCCAGGTATAACTTTGGTGGATGACCTCTGTGTGAACCTGAGAGACAGAAGGGAAGGAGGGAGAGGAAGGGTTAAGGGAGGAGATGATCGTGGAAACGGAATAACCTTGCCTGATCATCATGAGAGAACAAATTCTCCAGGGGCCAAAGGATTACCGTGTCTACAAAGGTACAGTAAAGTGGGAGGCCGAGATGCTCACAGTGTCATCACAGCTGTAATTCTCCAACCATAAAAAAACCCCAGTGTGTCATTAATTCAGCCATTCTGGTTGCTGTAGAGATGGTTTTCCAGTATGGCCGCTAATTCATTTTTTTTACCCACTGATACATTATTTTCTGCACAGATTCATTGTTTTAACCCTCAAAGTGAATTAGCCTGTGGCATATTTCAAAGGTTTCTGCCCAATTAAATCCATCCAAGGACATCCACATTGCATCAGAGCCACTAGCAATATATTAGCAAAGATAAAATTCCCAGCCAAGAGGGTAGGATATCTTTAATGGGACTTTATCACTGAGACTTGAAGTTATATATACGTGAGAAGCAAAATGTGGTTGGCAATTCCCACAGAGATCATGCACTCTAAAATTACCTTAAAATGCACAATCACTAACAGCAGTATTTGTCACACTCATTGCTTGTTAGTTTAAACCAGAAAATTACCTCTGAAGAAATGCTGATTTACCACAGAAAATATATAAAGAAGTAACCTCTAACTGAAAATGATCATCAAGCTCCAGTATTGCTGGGACTTGTTTTTTACGCTTGTGGGTGATGAAAGGCTTTTAGCTAAAAAGAAAATAAGCTTGCATAGTGCTGATAGAGAGAGTGGGGCAAGGCAGAGCAGAATGGACACGAAAGGAGAACTGGCTGAGCAGGGGCTAAGCAGCTTTGGTGGACCTGAGCTTGTCTGGGGTCTCAGTACCATGTTCTACAGAATGCAGCACCAATATTGTTCATGCTTTTGCATTATCTACCTTTTCCAGGCTCCCTGCTGCTCTGGATTAGGGAGAGCCATCTGTGTACAGACCTTCCACTCAGTGTTTCTGTTCCCTGAACAGCAGGTTGGAGGAGATAGCAATGGAAATCACAGATCAGACCCTCTGCTTTTGTCCCCTGCTCTCTGGGTGGAGTAAGCACAACTGGGGGTTTAATTTTTTGCTTATCATCATTTTCAGAAACTGAGATGAGAGTAGGTGTGAGCTTTGGATTTGTATGCTATTTCAGAGTATATCCCCAAAGTATTTGTGCACCTGCCTCTCAGTCCCCTACCAGTTCAGGTACTTATCAGTAGTGGTGGTTTATGCAGAATATTCTTATCCTAGAAATTAAGGAGAAGCATTTCAGGGTAGAATCTGTTTTCGTGGTGTTAGTAGCTGTTTGTGTGACACTGACATTTACAAGGATCTGACGCTGCTCAGTCGCAGAATTCGCTGGTTACAGAAAACAACAATGCAGACCATAAAGACAGGACAGATTTTTACTGGGTATTTTACCACACTAGGGAAGGCATTTAAAACACAAATAGACAACATGTAGCACATGCACTATTAAGCTTTTACAGGGCATTATTCCACTCGAGGGATGCTTGTGGTGTGAAAAGAGAGAGAAACAACCCAGGACACAGAGAGCAAGACAGATCTTTATGGGGAATTATCCCACACAGGGGAGGCTGCTATTGTGAACAGAGGGAAGAAAAACAAGGCAGGAGATAAAGACGAGAGATTTTGCTGCCTTTAATGTCCACCTCTGTGTGATCTAAAGCCTCGCTCGTAGCACTGGATGAAGGATGCACACTGAAAAGCTCATCCTAAGATATCATTCTGTTTTCCTGTTTGGTAATTGATAAGGTTGAACCAGGCAGTTTTCCCCCCACACACTTTGTTCTGGGGAAATTTTTTGTCTCAGTCTATAGGATAAAATGACCAGTGAGGCACAAGTGGATGCACTTTTCAGAACTCAAATGCTGTGAAATAGAGCTGTATGAAAAATAAAGACTAGTGGGATTTTGCTGATAAAGGGAGTTCAAGGAGAATAGTTACTGAGTTGAGGTCAAAATAGGCAAATGGTTTTAGGCAAAAGGAAGCACAATTTCAAAATGCCACTTTTGTTGTGAATTTAGATGTGAATAAGAGTGTTCTCTTAAATATCTTAAAATAAAGATTTATTTTCAGTTTGACACAAAATAATTCTGATCCAAACCAAAGTTTTTTATTTTGTCAGATTCTTGTGAGCTAGAATTTTAATTTTGAATTATTCTGAATTAATGTTTTTTAGGGTTTAATTGTTCAGACAGTGATTACAATCAGGCAATTATTTGAGTACTGACATCAGTAAAGCCTCATTCCTTATGGAGTATGATCCAACATTTTCCTGCATAAATACGTTATGGTTCCTTTGGTGTCTGAGAGGCATGAATCCTTCTTGTAGCTGGGCATTCATAAAGATCCTGTGCAATCACTGCTTTCTAACACGGAGATACCACGACGGGGGTCTTCTCAGAATCAGGTCTCAGGACATCCATCTTTTCTCAACCCAACTGTAATCTGCAGAAAATGCTCTTTGGAGCTATATTTCTGTGCTAACAAATTTAGTTGAAATGAGATGTTTATCAGCAGTTACAGCTGGGAAGAGAATAGATCCAGCAGGTTCCTGTAGCCCTTTTCCCCAGCAGAGCAGGTAAGGGCTGCTTGGTGAGGCAGATTCCCCGGGAGCACTGCGTGTGTGCTGCTCTCCATGGGCTGTCCCAGTGCCTTGGCAGCTCCAGGAGAAAAGGGGCTGGCTGCCAGTGGGGACAGACACCTGGAATTAGGGTCACTGATCCACTGCCACAAACCCCAGGGCAGCAAAGAGCCTGCCCTGCACTCCTAAGAGCAGCTGCATCTTCTTCAGTGCATGGAGAGCTGTATCTCTCCAGCTGTACACAGGGATGTTTGCTTGCACTGTGCCATGCTGCAAGTACAGCCATAATATTGATTAAAAGATGCTCAGATATTATTGGAAAGGAGGTGATATAAGAAGCTTTACGTGATTTAGTAGACAGTGTGAATGTTTTAACAGGTTTCCCAGGTCATTCTGTAACATTTAATAGGCTGCGCTGTCCCTGTGAGTCTGCTATTAAAAAAACTCAACAAAACAACAGGACCAATCCAACAATCCAACCACATTAAAAACAGAGTTCAGTTTCTCCTGTTAAATTCTGTGATCTTACAGATAACGGGTTTGGTGCAGTGTCATGGCTGATAAACTGTAGGGAGCTTTTTCCACAGAAAAAGGTGATTGTGGAATCAAATTTTCTGAAAGAGAGGAATTAACCAAAGTACAGGAAAGTCACAAAGGTAGGAAGAGTTAATTAAAGTGAGATCAAAACAATGGAAGGAGATACAGAAGGTGACTTATTCAAAGAAGTTGGACAAAGTCCTCAACAGTTAAGAGAATAATAACAATGGCATAAAGAAATATGAAGGAGGGTGGAAATGAGAGGGAAACCAAGAATGTGGAAACCAATCCAGTAGTGGGCACACAATTGTTAGTATTTACGTGCCTTGCCTGGCACAGACTCACCAGTATGCAGTTGCTGGTTTCTAAGATTCCATGACTCAGTAATTTCTTCTTTTTTTTCTTTCATTCTGTGGGAAAGAGCCTCAAACCAGTGGTTGATTGAAGAGAATTGGAATATACTAGAAATAGAAAAGAACTGCATTTCAGTATTTATTTTTATCGATATAGCATCCCTCTGCTCAAGTGTTTGTATGCTGCTGATCAAGAATGTTTCTGTTCAGGCCATGTTAATGTCATACATTTATTTCATTCTGCTCTAAATTGATCTATTTTGTCTTTATTGGTTGGGGTTTTTTGTTTGTTTGTTTGTTTGTTTTTCCTATGATACTATGATTCCTGCACATATTTCAGGAGGAAGAAATATAATCTCTCTTCCATCATGCAGACTAGTACAGTTTCCTAAATCAGGCTTGTTCTTAGAGGTCATCAAACCAAGAGAATATGACATTTTCCTGGCTAATAAAATTAGGGGAAACGAGGAGCTACATCTTGCATTCTACCTTGTAAGTGGTACAATCTAAGCTTTGTCAGGGTTTTTGTCTGGGGTCATAGTCCAAGGGACTGCTAATGACAAAAAAAAGCCTTTCATAGCCATGCCTGGCACTGCTCAAGCCCTGGGTGAGGACAATTAGAGCATTCCCACCTGACTTGGAGTTGCTACCGGGCAGACCCTGCCACTGACATGGTAAACCCAAACTGCTGAATGTTTTAGCTCAAGTTACAAAATAAATTGTTTACAGAGCTTTCTCCTAACTGTCCTGTCACTGACTTTCAAGTGTAAATGGGTATTTGATGCAATTTGCAAGTATCTTACTCTTCTGAGCAGATCAGTTGTCTGCAGGGGTACTCCTCCCGAGAGCAGCTGCATTGATATTCCCGTGGCCGTGAATCACATTCCCCCTGGGAAGGCCGGGGTAGCTGCCAGCCTTGCTTGCCTTCATCAACGTGTTTTCACTTCAGAACAGAGTGAGCGGCTGCCAGCCACCTCTGGGGCAGCTGGAGGCAAACGGGGAAGACTTTGGGGAAGGTGTGGTGGAGAAAGCCCCTGCAGTTTCCTGCTGCTGCACAGATGTTGCACAGCTGGAAGGTTTGCTTGTGACCCTCGAGTGTGCACAAAAGCTTTGGCCACTGCACGGCCACATTCTCTGGTGGTTCATTCAGCAGTCAGTGTTTCTGCTGCTCTCAGATCCTCATCTTTGTAGCTAATGTTAACATCCAGATGTAAAGATCTAACATCTAACGTGTAGCTAATCTAACACAGCCAGATTAAGACTCAAACTACTAGGCATAGCCCTAAAGAGTGTGAAAGTCACAGCCCTAAAAAAGTTACTTTACCAAGGCAGATTCTTTGTGGTTGTGAAAAAAATATTTCTGGCCCAAGCCACAGTGTCACTGAAGGATCCCTGATGTCCAGGAGAACCTTTCTGGGTCTGCAGCTGGCACACACTGAGTTTTGGTTGTATGAGCTACTCACTGTAATAGGCGATAAACTCTCTGTAGGGTTGGAAATTGTGGATCTGTCTTTGGTGAAGCAGATACTGGTGGCTTTTCAAGAAAGAGAGTTTAGTTCCTTTCATGAGAGAGAGGGTGGAAGCTGTCCAGCCTCCCTCCCCTTTTGACTTGCCCAGAAGGCAGTGGTAAAGTGTGTGTACCCTGTGGTGCACCCTGGAAATGAAAGAAAGCTCAGAGGAGAGTGGCCAGGGTGATGTGAAACTCAGGAATAACACAGGACATGGTTGACCCCAGCTGCTTCAATGAGCTGAGTTTACCTCAGCACAAAGTCCAGAGGGTGGGCTCTCTTTTAGCTAATCACCCTAAGTTCTTTAAAAGAATGTCTCCCAGAATTAGCCAGACCAGTGGGATAAATAAGAAATCCTCTGCAATAACAGTTCTCTGCAAATAACTATGAAAATATGTAATATGAAACATTCCGCCCTCTAAGTATGGAATATCTAAAAGAACCTGGTCAGAGAATACTGGACTCCGGTACCACTAGAGAAATAGGATGTGGAAGAGCCTCAGCCCTCTGCTACACTGTGATATATTATAATTACTACCCTGCCCAGTATATTGTGCTTCCTAAAGGTATTGTCCATGTCCAGACTAGACTGAGCTGTGTGGTTTTTCTGTGTGGTTTTCTTTAGAAAACTCAAGAATGAGCTTCTAGTCTTCTCTCTCACAGGTGGTGGGACAGGGAGGAAGGAACTCATTTATAGTATCTGAATTTTTTAGTTATACTTTTGGGTTGTGGTTTGCTACTTTCTTTGTGTGCTCTCTTGCTAGTGATTCCAATAATGTTTCTGCTCTGATAGGAAGGCATTTTTAAAGGTTGTTTTATTCTCCCATCTTATTTATTTATTTTTTCCTTTATTTTTGCTCACTGTTGGGCTCACAAGTAAATCTGGCCAAACCAGCAAACAAGAACCTGAAGGTAACCTGTGTAGAAAGAAGAAAATTATTTGGCTTACTTATTTCCTTCTCCTGGTTCAAGCTAGAGCAGGTCTGCATCTCTTTGTAGCGCCACTTCTCAGTACATCTGTTCACATAGAAAACCTGTGAGCTAAAAGCAGGAGGCCATCTAATATTTATCTAATATTTTCACTTTTAGATTTTCTCTGCTTCTAAATATCAATTACAAGGTTTGTGCAAAATACAAGCATGATGAACTCGGAGTAGCTACAGTAAGTTTAAAATGTCTGTACAGGGATAATAAGGAGATTGTGAAAATCTGCTCTAGGAAGTCCTGGAGACATTTTCAGGTAATTAATGCAATGTGTGGAAACCTGAAATCAGCACTGGTTTTTTGTTTGTTTGTTTTATAAACTAGTAATTTAGGAGTACATTATAGGAGCACATTAAATTAACCATTATTAGATGAGGAAATGTTAAGATTATTAAGATAATAAAAACCAATTAGTGTAGGGTTTTTTTGTGTATAACATGGGTCTCTTATAGAAAAGCTATTATGCAGGAGGGACTATAAATATTTGGGGGAATATTTCAGACAGAAGGTGGGGTTTCAGGTTCTTGAGCCTTTTTTTTTTTTTCAGCAGAAAAAAAAGGTGTTCTATGAACAATGTTCTCTTTGAAACACAGTGATGTGACGTTAGGACTGAAGAAAGTGGTTCCCTCAAGAGGATTTTAAGGTAGTGTGTAAGAAGTTTGTCCATCAGTCTTTTGGGAGTAAGTTGTGGCAGCAGGAAGAAGAAAATAAAATTGGTTATTTGTTCATGTAGCACTGGAAACAACTTGCTTGTTTGCCCATGCTGGAAATGTTTAGATATCATTCCTGAAAAGTTAAGGCATCAGATTTTCTTCTGGTTAAGCAATGAATTAGAACTGTTTCCATTGGCATTAAAATGTTGACATCACTGTAAGGATATTGGAAATGAGGTAAGACTCATTGCTAGTTAGTGTCTTGATAGAGAAAAACATGATTCTGTAAAATATTTACGGAGGAAGGTTGAAAATGTCTTTAAAAATGCAAGGCAATGCACTTTCATAGTGACACAAATCTTCTCAAACAGTTTGTTTTGTCACATTGCTTTAATTTTACTCCTGTAGCTGTGACAAATGACAAGAATTTTATGACCACTTCAGGCAGAAACTATACAAGGTCAATAATTTCTCCATTATAATTTTATGACATCAGACACTCTTATAATCCTGCATCACATTAATTTAGCTGTTTCCTGGACTGTTATCTGAGTCTCTGCTAATGATTCTTGTTGGTCAGGTTGCTGCTGTGTCCAAACCCGTTTTTTCAGATTAGCCTCAAGCTGGAGCCAATTAAGGGGACCTTCATGACAAGTGTGTTTCCCATCTGGTAGTTTATTCAAATGATCCCTCTTCATTTACTAATCCCAAATGCCAGGTCTTCGTGTGACCAATTCTTGTCCTTCAGAATTACTTTCATCCCACAAAGCATAGCTGTCAACCTAAATGTCATTTGATTCTTCTGTGTGTTAGATCTCTTGGAGATGCTATGTCCGGCCAGCGTGGGATGGCCTTCACACACCTCCCACTTAGGGCAGAAGTAGTGTTTTCTTTGATACGGGCTGAAAATAGAACTCCAGCTTTGCAAAGAAATGCGTAATTGCACATCCTTGGGGTGTATCAGGTTGTCTGCCTGTTGCTGAGTCAGAGGCATTGTCCTGGTGTGTCTCACCTGACTGTTGCTGGAAGTGAGAACCCTTTTTTCAAAAGGAATAGTAAATTCCTGGTCCCCACACAGTGTCTGTTTGCTGGTTTCTATCTTCCCTGGACTAGAGGCTGGCATTTTGGAATACCTTATTTGGAAAGACTATGAGTGATATCTGTCACAATGGTGTTTGAGGTTTTTTCTGGTGGCTTTTTTTTTTTTTTTTAAACCTTCTCAGGTTTTTATCTGTCCTGAGTGCACCAATAAGCCTTAATTCTTGAGACCAGGGTAGCCTGAGACCACCACCCCTCCCTCCCTTGGGCATCCAGAAGCCTTTTCAGCTCAAGCTGGGACCTTCATTCCCGGTCTGAGCTGGAGGAGCAGAGCAGAGGGGTGACAGCAGCAGTCTGGCCATTCTCAGTGGCAACAGGGCTGGGCTGGGCTTGGGGTGGGAGATCTTAGCAGCTGCAGCTCCTCTGGGGGCAGGTACAGCTGGGCTGTGAGCCCAGGCCTGGGTTTGAATTCTATTCCTGTTCCTGGCTGTATGGGCAGGGATGTGGGTGCTGGTCCCGGGTGAGGCTGGCTGGGGCAGGTGGGTCTAGGGATGTGCTCAGGGTTCTGGCTGTAGTAGCTGAAATGTGTGTTTGTGTGAGGCTTCTGTGTCGGTTTGTGTGCTGAAAAGGCACCTCTGACAGCTTGAAGGTAATCCAGGCAGGGATGTTTCTGAGTTTCAGCTTTTTGTTGTCTAGGTTTGTCCTCTATTTTTGAGCAGATTGTTTCCAAAAATGAATGTGACAGCTCAGGAAAAAAAAAATAAATTCTGGTTTCACCTGGTTTTATCTGTGAGAAAATGGTTTGCTACAAAGCTATTATTAAACCTTCATTTTATTTAAAAATTGGAACAAATTCTCTTGACATACTAATCTTATGTCCACCTTTGAGCAAAGCAGGTCTGTGCTTCATGCTTGTAACGAAATCTGAAATGAGGCCAAGGCTCTGAGCATTTGTTTTCCTCCATTCCGTATCTGTGTATGGAATATCTATAGTAGTCATTAACGTGGGCTCATTACAGCCTGCCATCTGTAGTGGTGACAAAATGAGCTATATTATTGCACCAAAATGCTGTGATCTTGAAATGGTTTTGCCCTGTATCTTCCTCCAAACGTGCTAAGCAGTCAGGGAAATTAGCATTACAAGGAACTTCTCTTTCTTTGCATTTTCTGTTCCCTTCCTCTCCCTCAGATCAAAACTTGCTGTACTTTTTAAAATCCCCTCCAGGTGAATATAAGGTGCTGATCCCCTCCAGGTGCTGAACCCTGTCTCTTTGTAATTTTATTTGGAGTTTGTCTTCTTTTTGCTTTTTTAGGTTTTTTTTTTTTTTTTTTTTTTTTTGGCCGTGGGTGACAGATTTTATTGCCGTCCTTTCCTAAGTGATGCTAAACGTTGCTCCGACTTTGAGCGAAGGGTGTACGATGTGCCTTTGGGTCAGTACCACTCAAAAGAGAAAATACCTTGTAAGCCCCTGCTCAGACACAAAACAATGGGTTTGTTCAGAAAGGGAGGAAACATGAAAGAAAGCAAGGATAACGATAGAGACAGTTTCTGGGCATAAACAGGTAACCTGATCTTGCAAGATTATGGAAGATTAGTGTTCTATCAGGGAGCGGAGAATTCCTTTTGGGAGAATAAAACCGATGGATTAAGCACAGAGGTACCTGTCTCTGTTGTGCGTGGCAACAGCATTAAGGGTTCTGCTTTGCAGGGGAATTAGGAAGTGTAAGCTGTCCCTTTGTGTAAGTCTTCTCTGTTGGCAGCATTGCAAGCCCCAACAAAACCCCCATTACCTCAGAGAAGTTTACACCCCCATTGGTCTGGGGGAATGCTTCACTCTTTGTCCGAGTGACAAAGGAAAAGTTTTAAATGCACATTTTTTCCAAAGTGGTGCTCAGAAATTATGAGAGAAGGAAAACCCAGAAAACTTTGCCAGAGCTATTCATGTCCCATCTTTGTTCCATCTTTTTCTATTTCTGTGGAGGGGAAAAAAAAAAAAAAAGTTTCTTCTTTCATCACTTCCAACATTTTTTTTCTATTTATTTTTTCTTTCTATTTATTTTTTTTTCTTTTGTTTTTAAGGAATCATATGCTCATTTTTCTTCTCTTCCCCATACTGTACTGTCCTCTGCCTTTTCTCCAAGAAGATCCCTCAGTCCTGCTTCTTTACCTGAAAACTGGTCTATGCTTTGCTTCCTCACTTCAGTTTCAGCCTCAGAAAACCTTAGTGAGGTGGATGTGACTGGAAGATGTGTAGGCAAAAGGAGCAAAGTAAATGTGTAGAAAGGTCGGAAGGCGCCCACTTTGGATTACTATCAGATCATACCCTACTTAAACAGCCTGGCTGCAAGATCTGGATGGAATGGATGCATCATTAACACAATGACCTTGATTTGTTATGACTGACTTTTGTTCATTATTATTTACATTAAAGGTAACTGAGGTTTTAGAGATGTTGTAGTAGTTAATGCTGAAGATAATTTACCTTCCTTGGAGTTCTTGCACCTCTCAGTTCATCACAAGCAATTCTTTCCAGATGGAAGAAATGAAAAGAGACATAAAAAATAACTCAGAACTAATTTTGAATCCTTTAAGTGAAGCTTAGAGGGATTTTCTTTAAAACAATCTTGCCCCTCCCCTTTCCCACCAGCAGGATTATAGTGACAACTGGAATGTGTTTGTCAGTACGGTTACTTGGGGGTGGCAGAGTGTGCTTGTGGGAAAGAGCTGCAGTCTCCAAGATGCAGTGGGAGATGAGACAATTTTCTAAACTCCAAAATGAGTTAAAGGTGGAGTCTACTCAGGACACAGCTCTTTGTGCTTCTAAGAGAAGTGAGTGGCAGCCCCCAGGCAGAGCATCAACCAGATCCTCCGACCTTTCCTGTAATCTGGGCAATCATTTTTGATTGACCATCTGCTTTGAAAATCTGTGTCTTCTGACAGTGTTGGAATGTCATTGGACCTGTCTCCTCATCTTGGCTTTAGAGACAGCTAATGGCTGGATGCTTCCTGGGGGCTGCCATGTGCTTTTAAATCAAACATTTGCAGCCCTGCTGTCAATCTGTCCCTCTTTCACTTCTCAGTAGCTTTGGACCTTAATGGACATTTTTGGCCAAAATTGATTGAGGGTTATTGGTTTCAGAGGTGTTAAGCAGTGCTCAGACGAGGCTGCTGCATGTGCCCCCTTGCCTGAAGCAGAATGATCATAACTTTGCATCTGAGCCATCTCAGAAAGCAGCAGGCAGCTGGGCAGTCATCACACGTGGAACTTGAGTTTGACAGCAGCAGCTGCAAATCTCTCTGGCTGAAAATTTCTCTGGGAACCAAGAGAGAAGGCAGGAGTGGTATGGAAAGGGTGTGGAGGAGAGGAGGAACTACTAAGGATAGAGGACACAAATGAGTAGGAAACTCACTTTACCTAGTTGTGGTACCCACAGGACAGTTTTCTTAGGTTTTTTACTTTCATTTCTTAAAACAATACAAAAAATTGCTGGGGAATTTTTATAGTCTAGAAAGGGTCTGGCGTGATGTAAGAAGAAAACTGCACTGCAAATGTCCCTGCTGGAAAGTAATATCTTTTATAGGAAAGGTAGAATTTGAATAGAATAAATTACAGTAAAACCTGAATGCAAGGATTAAATAGAGGATTAGAGAAAATAATTGAGATGAAACCAACACTTCCACCTAAATTGGATAGTACAAGTGTGAAAACTGCTTATGGGGCTATTGATGGAAGTGCATAGCCTGCTACAAATGCAAGTCTGTAACAGAACATTTTTCAGTACAATGATGAATGGTCTCAGTTGGGACAGGACATTTACTTTTTTTAAGGTAAGTTGCCATAACTACAGGATGCCTGGAAAATCATACATTTCCTTGTAAGTCTGTATTGAGGCTGGCAAATTTTATACAAAGTGAGATTCTTGTGTGCTTGTTCTGCTATTTGTGAAATGATAAATGAATGGCAAAGAAGACGTATCTAGAGAAGCTGGAGTGGTATTTATCTGTATTCCCAGGTTTTGCATGGCCTGGGAGCTTTTAGCTGGACTGAGGGGCACAAGTTATAGGAAATTACTGTATTCACAGACCTGCTGGATTGGTGGTAACATCTTCCTCTAGTGACACAGAACCATTTATTTCTCCTGCCCACAAAATAAAGGCTTTCTAGAAAACTGCTCAATATGTGACCCTCCTATCTATCAAAATTGAAAAAGCAGGAGGGTGATGGGGAGGGAGCAAAAAGTTCCCCTGCTGCTGTGCTGCCTGGTTTTGAAAGAGATAAAAGCCCTGTCTTGCAAAGGAAGCACTGAAATCCCACCTCTGCCACAGATCTTGTGAATGTTTAAAAGAAGTTATCCATCTCTTTGTGCCTCCTGTTAGTGCAGTAGTTGTTATGTCACTGCTTTCCCACAGGAATGTGGTGAGGGTTAACTGGAATTAAGGATAGCTGGGTGCTCAGCTTTTCTGAAGGTCAGATGCCATAAACACCTCAGAGAGGCAGAACCTCTCAGCTGCCCGGAGGGAAAGTGAGGGGTGAAAGTCAGGAAGCAGCTCTGGGATTTTAAGGCTTCATAGGAGGATTTCTTTCTAGGACAGCATGGATTATGACCTCTGTAACAAAGAGTTAAGGACTGGACTGCTATCCCAGTTTAGAGACTGGACTGAGTATCCATTTAGTGATGATCACTGGTACTGCAAGCCCTGGGCCAGGATAAACCTATACAGAGAAACAGGAAAAGGATCAATGTTGTTTTTCGACTGAAACAATAGAAAATTGGTGCAAAGATAAAGTATATAAATGAGAAAGAGAAGAGAAAACTAGCAACATCTTTACTTAAACTGGGATACTGCTGTCATGGTTAAGAGAAATATTTGAAGTATTCTTTGGTTTGCTGGACCTAGGCTTGTGGATATATAAAAGAGGGTGATGGATGAAGCGACCACTTGTTGCAAGCCTCCAAGCTGACAAGAAGGGAGGAGGGAATATAGTTCAGACAAAGACTGTACATGCCAATTCTGTCATCTCTGTTATTAATGTGCTGTGTTTGGTCCCTGCAGAGAGTTTAAACTGAGTCAGGGACAGGATGTGCATGCAGTGAACATTTCCTATGATACTGGATCCATAAAATTGTTTTTTTTTGTAACAGTCTTGAAAGTTAACTCCCTCTCCTCTTTATCTGTCTTCCCTTCCAGAGATGTTCTAAATGTTTGATTTGCCTTGAATTGGTTCCAGCATCAGTCACCAAATGTTTCACTTGTACTGAAAGAAAAAAGAGAAAAGCCAGGCTCACAAGGAAAAGGCAAATGTGTACTATCAGAACTGTAGCTGGTTAAAGAGTTTGTAAATAGTTTTGCAGTTTGTTTTGAAAAAAAAATAAAGGAAAATGGAGGATTAATGGGAAGGGACTACTCAAGACTGAGTCTTCTTAAGTCCTCTGCTTGGCTTCTTATTTTGCAATCTTGTTTCCAAACTTGTGATCCACTTTCAGTGTTCAACCTTTTTTTGCTAGGATAAGCTTTTAATATTTCTACCCTTGAACTGATGTTTAAATGAACTTAATGCTGACAAACACAGGGTGCTGCCTTGTTTGGAGTGATAACACTGTGCATGTTGTGAGCTTTTTGAACATTTGAGTGCATGTGCATCACTGGCCACTTGACAAGCTGGAAGTGCAACTCCAAATTGCAATGAATCTTGGTGGTGGATGCCAGGCTTTGGAGAGGCAGGAAAGTATCAGTACCACTTCAGTCAGGAAAAGAGCAGAGTGACAGCTCTTTTCCTCTCTGTTTTGTGGCACCCTGCTAACACTTGTACCTCTCAAACCCTCTCAGGGGCTCTGTCTCTCCTAAGATTGTGCAGCTGTCGAATACAGGAAACTGACTAAGATTTGGATTTGGGTGTACAATTCACTTTTTGAAAGTGTGCATAGATTTTAGAAAAGGGGGATAACTACTTGCACTGCAACCCTATTGCATACTGGATGTTGCATGGGTTGTTTTTCTTGCCAATCATTTCCCTTCCCTCATTATTAATAGCATTGATTTGATTTGGCAACAGAGGAAATTTTCAGTTTGAGCAACAGAATTTGCTGTGAGTTTCTGAGAGGCCTGTTTGGTATAAGTCAGATCTCTTCAAGAAGTACCTTGATCTTATACACCCACGTTTCATTGTCTCTGTGCCCTTATGTGTGGCTGGGTCATCTCAGGATAAATTCAATCACACAAACTCTCCTTTATGGCTGTGTGATGCCAGAGCATCCTGCTTTACCTGTTTTTCACTAAAGACCAGCACTGCTGGAGACACAGATCCTTCTTGGGCTGCAGACAGGCTGAAAGAAGAGACCAGCAGCCTCCAGGTATTCTTTGTCACCCCGAAGAATACACTGTCCTCTGCTATGCAGCAGCTTGTGACATTCTCCCTAACCTGGCTCCAGTCAGTGTGGGACAGATTAGCGTTAGCAAAGACCTGTTATTAAGCTGTTGGTGCTAATCAGATTTTCTTTGGCTGAAAGGAGCCCTCAGCCAAGCAGCTTGGCTGGGAGGCCTGAGGGAGCAGCAGGCAGAGGGTGGAGGGAGCTGTGGTGGGACATGGGCTGGTGGCACAGCTATGCTGCTGACACAGCTGATCCTGAGAAAGGACTTTTAGCCACCGCCTCGAGTTAAAGAAGTTCAAAGTCTGATGAGAGCTGCAAACACCATCTGTGGCTTAGGGCAGTGAACCCTTCCCTGCCTAGAGAGGTGCAATGTTTTGTTTCAAATTTGGTGTTCCCAGCCCTTTTCTTATGTTTACTCAGCAATTTTAATGGAGAAGGAGCTCGGCTGGGTGGGATGGGGTCCCCCCAGAGCTGACCCTGGGGAGGGAGGGCTCATTCTGCAACCATCCTAGAGAGGAGCATGGCAGTCATTATCAGCAGCCCTAAGGAATGTTTTATTACTGGGGAAATAAGTAATTTGTTAAAATCAAATGAAAGAATGGAGAAAAATAGGCAATGTTTAGGGTAGAGAGAGAATGTATTATCCTAGCTGGAACATAGCCAGGAATACTTAGATTAATTTCTGCATTCTTTCAGAATATTCTTTGGGATCAGTAATGAGAACAAGCGGCCATTTGTGTCTAGGTTGTCTCTTTCGGCCTCTATAGGAGGTGAAAAAAAAATCCATGCTGCACACTGGCTGCAGAGTTTTACTGTATTTGGAACATTTCAGCACAGCTCCCAAAACAAAGAACTGGCTATTTAAAAGTGTATGCAGTTCTGATAAAACTATTACTACTAACTGGTAAAAGTTAGTAATGGAGCAGCTCATTAGTCAACACTACCTCTTTCTGTATATTAAATGAAGAATGTTTTTCAAGTAGCAGGAAGCACCTAACAGTATCTAATTATAGAGAGTCGTTGGTAACTATGTCACTTTTATTTTAATGGCACAATCAATTTTATAGATGAAAGTTTGAATTCAAACTTAAGGAAACTGTAGCTTTAGGCAGACAGCCAAACCTTGAATTACTGTACTTAGTAACTTGAGGGGGGAAAAATTATTTATAGAAGGTTACACATGTCTGTATTTTTTATGAAGAACTCTTGATTGCTTTTGTTTTATGTTTCTTTGGAACTGTTGACTAGAAATCATATCAGAAAAAATAATAAACTAGATAGCTCAAACTTAAGCGGCCAAAAACAGGAACATATGTGTATGGTCTCAAAATAAATATTAATCAGGACTGTGGCTGGATTTTGGATGAAGCTATCATGGTTTGACATGATGGAAACTATTTAGACTTGCCTCTTAACAAGAATGATGTTTATGTTTTTGTCTTATTTAATCTGAAGATGTTTACATTTTCCTCTTATTTATTCCAAGGATATAATTTTCCCTAGCTGAAGGGCTATTTAGACTGGATAGCTTTAAAAAATTGAGTGATGTCTGAAATTTTAGACAAAAAAACCCCCTCTCTTAACTAATGCTGAGGTGTGGAACTCGAATCTCTCTGAACTTCAGATTTTGTACGTGGTTAAAGAAATAGGCTCTTCACTGGCCCTTTTTGTGGAGAGTGGTTCAGGTATAGCTGGGGGGTTTTATGTCAAATAGGTCATGAGCTCGTTATGAACCAAAATATCAGAACATTTTTGCATATGCTAATATGTGTTTATTCTCCAAAAGTCTCATAATTCAGAACTGACTTTTCCAGTTGACCTGGACTTTTTTTCATTTGGTTATGCGTTTGGGTTTTTTTGAGGAAATTTTTCTTAAGACAAGTGAAATGTTAGGGTATCCTTAAAATATTGTTCTAGGGTAATAATAACTCTCTAATTTGTATTTAAAACTAAATCTGTTGAGGATTAACTGTTAAAATGGGTAGAGTAAGAAATAACCTGAATTAGTTTTCTAGAAAATAGATAATTCATGGAGTGCGTGGAGGAATGTGTGAAGGTGATTGTTTCCTCTTCTGTGCGCTGGCTTTTCTAGCAAATACACAAATAAAGGAACAAGGCTATCTCTCCCAGGTTCCACAAAGTTATTTCCAATCAATGCAAACAAAAATCAGGGATTTCTGGTTTAGTCCAGTGGCCAAAATAGAAATGCAATACTGAGCTGGCAGCACTTGAATTAAACTGTGCTTAAATTCACAACAGAGACTCAAAGGTCTGCATGTATACTCTATAATATACATGTGCTATAATTTTAGTGAATAAAGGGTTAATATACATTAAAATATTTGCTATTCCATACCTGCCAGTTTAATAATATTTTAGGATTATGAGTGGTGGTTTTTAAATACGTTCAAAGCTTGCAAGCTGTGCATTCCAGGCTTTCTGGTAACAGCTGGAAATCCCTAATTATAGTTCACAGGTTACACATTCATCTGGCAAAACCTGTAAATAAACCCTGAAAGGCAAGAATTCCACTTCCATAGTTAAATTCGGAATGCTGCAGACTCCATCACCAGGGAACGGGCAAAAAAACTCCCCAATAATATTACCTTTCAGCACACCAAAAGATTAAAACACCCGCCCCTTGCCAGATTAAGAAGGGATTATGATGTTAGTATTTATGAAATACACAGGTTGCTTTTAAAGCAAAAATATTTGAAATACTTGGATAAACTTGCCTGTTTCTTGCTGATTTCACAACAGGGATAAAAGATAAATGGAACTACATCCAGCTTCCATCTAATGGCAAATCTCTCTCTAAATCTGTCTGTCTTTTTTGCATTTCTTTTTGTGGTGGCTGACATCTTACTCATCCCAGAGGCAAGGTGGTGGATGCAGAGTGATTGTGGACTGAAGTTATCTATAGTCTCTGCCTCCCATGGTGCAGTGGATGTCACACACTTCACTTCAGCTCCCAGACCACCTCCAAGCTTAACAGCTGCCTGATTTCTCTCTCAGGCTTGCTGCAGGACTGGTATCACTCAGATTCTTCATAATCCAGGCGTTTATGCCAGAAAATGTGATTACAGACTCACCTTTTAGTGAGAGGCAATAATGCAGCGTGCCAGTTGTTGAGTCCTTGACCTGGACTAGAGGCAAAGCAACAGCTGACTAACCACTCTCTCAGGACATCCACTCTCCCAAACCACAATTAATTAAAGTAATGAAAATGGTTAAAATTTAAGGGTTAGGAATAATTTCCCAAAGCAATTATATTTATTCTTGTAGTTTCCAATTTACTTAGTTAAGGGAGGTTTGCTCAGATTTCTCAGTAGTTTTTAAAGGTAGAGGTAAAAATATATGAATATATAGAGCCACGTGATGCAATTGTATCACTCAATGGCAATTAAAATGCAAGCTTCCATGGAGATACACCCACCAGTTAGAGAAATCCATTGCTGTCAGTCTTTTTAATTTTTTTAGAACTTCTCTATTTGCTTGGATAGGAAACATTTAAGCTGTTTATTTATGCACATAACACAATTAAAACAAAATAAACCAGCCTGAAAAAAAATGTAATTTGCCTATGACTGTCACACATCAGGCTTACCAGCATCAGTCAGCCTGAGTGTCCTGAGGCACTAGCAGATGTAATGTCTGACAGAAAACTGTTTTACTGATTTCCTGTTCCAGCAAATATAGGTATTACTGTGTAACACTCATCATTTAGTTGGCAGTAAAGATAATGCGAGGATGTTTGCATTTATAAATGTGTGATTGAAACTGCACCCATTGCTTTCTTTTTCTGCTGCATTTTTGGAAAAAGCTGCTCTTCCTTGCCTTCAGAATTTGTTCTCACTTAATGAGACTTAGAAAAGATGTTCTGTTTGCATTCCTGATCTCTCCTCTGCCACTGTAACCCCACTGAGGTCATGGAGGGTGTGGGGGTGTTACGTGCTTAGAACTTCTGAAACTGGAACAGTTTGTGCCTCTGAAACACTGCAACAATTAAAACACTGCAAATTAAAACTGCTTATGCAAATACATTTATCATCTCCTGGCAAACTCCTGTGCAGAGGACTTGGACAGTCTGTGCACTGCTGATGTCTGTCACGTGCTTGCTCGAGTGTGAACGCATCACTCTACCTATTTCAAAAAACGAGATCTGTATTTACAACATGTCCTTTATCTCCTGTGTTTAATGGGATTTTGTCTGCAAAGGTTCGGCTTTTCCTCTGTGCAAAGGTTGCACGAGCCGTTAGCAAGGCGGCGACAACATCAGACACCACTGGTGGGCTGCTGGGCTCAGCAGTAGCACAGACCTGCCCCTGTTCCCAGCTCCTGTTGTGAAGGTGACTGTGAGGCCAAGCGAGTTCAGCTGCCTGCAGAGATGTGTTCTCCCCCAGCAGGGATGCCCCTGCAGAAATGTACACAGTCGCCCTATAAACTAGTGACAGGCTGGCAAAGATTAATTTCCTCTCCATGGCTTTGAGGTTTGGTGTTTTTTATTGTTTTTTTAATTTGGTACTCTGATGTTGCACATGTTCAGCACAGCACCAAAACCAGACGTGGTGAAGAACCAGAACTCAGGTGAACATGGGAGAAGAACAGGAAATTCACAATCCAAACCCTGTTAGGGCCTCATTTAGAGGTTGGCTGATCTCTGTACACTCTTCACTGTTAAAGGGGATGTGATCCAGTGTAGGTAACACAAACAACCACAACTGCTCCTTGTGCTCCCCTCTGTATCTACAGGCTTATTCTTCGGGATCTATCTGCTTGTGCAGGCTCCGTATGTGTCTGGCTGGCCAAAACCCTGCTCAGTCTTCTTACAACCACCACCAAGTGCACACTTCTGCATGTTAAAATACTCCAAGGAAATCCCTTGAAGGACATGTGTATTCCCAGCACAGAAGTCCTGGGGACAGCTCTGCTGTGATGGTGCCCTCCTTGGTGCACACAGACCAGAGTGCAGTCACCACTTTCCCAGTTAAACCCACAGGACCATCAAAACAGACCACTCTGAGTGCTGAATAATATTTTTCTAAGAGGGAGATTGAAGCTTACTGCTACCTTGAGCTGTGCTTAAGAGAAATGTTACAATGGAGAGCGAGGAGTTCTTGTTTTAGAAAATAAAGTATTCATATTGCCAATCCTTTTTATGCATTTGCCATTTACTCAAGCTGGAATTCATCCTGCTGTATGGGCCTTATGCAGGAGCCAACACCCTCAACTGATGGATATTTTCATCATTTGTTGGTCTTAATGCTGTGCCTCAGACACAAACCAATTTATATAACCATTTCAAAGAGTGAACAACATTCTGAACGTTCAGTGCTTCAAGTGTGTGTGTTTTAAACTGTTTTATTGCCGCTCATGGGTCATCCTCATTCCACAGTTAGGAAAAGCTTATACATTTTTTTTTGTCACAGATATGATGTTTCACACTTTTGCATATGCAGATTCATACTGAAAGGAAATGTCTTAATTTGTTGTGGTCAGATATTGTTCAGAATGTTGAAGTGTGCCTCACAATGTGCCATCCATTTGCTGCAATTAAGCTTGTTGCTATAAGGGATTTACTGATTAGTCAAGAGGAATGAGAGAAATGTGGCATTTAATTATTGTGTGGTGAAGGAATGCTTTATCACAGGACAAAGGTACACATAATAAGAACAGGTGGACCATGTGAAAGCACATGGGAAAGTTCTGCAAAGGAGAGGGAGGAAAAATTATTTGCTGAATGGAATTTATTATCATCTGTGTAAAAAGCCTTTAAAGCCCTTTAATTTACAGCTGTAAAACAAGTTTACAAGTGGAGGCTCCCAATACCTACAGTTTTAGTGTATACCACTTTATGTTTGTATGTTTGAGACAAAAATTTCCACACACAGAGAAAATCAAAGCAGTCTGGTTTGCAGCACCTGCTCCGGTGTGCTGTAAGCTGTGGAGGCCTTTCTAGCTGGCACTTGATAAGAGTGAGTTGCTCCTGTGAAACAGGCATATTCTCTTCATTATTTATAGAGTTACAGGAAGGACTAATGGGTTGGGAAATGGTTGTTTTAGGAAAACAACCCACCTGTATCTCCTGGGTAATAATCCTGATGCCGAATTTATGTTGCTCATGCATATGATAGCTGAAGAATATTAAACAGAGTTGCATAAAACCCACCCAAAAACCCCAAAACCATTTCTGTTAGAGAATTGTCCTTAAAGCAAATTGGCTTTTGCTGTTTTCTTCACCCTGTACTCAAGATTCAACAACCTCTGATGACTTTAGCTAAGCAAATTGCAGTGATTCCTGGGAAGCACAATCTCTGAGCAAATACTTGTGAAAATTACCTTCAATACCAGAGGTAATGGAACAAGATCTACTCTGTTATTCTGGTGAAAAAACCCCAGCCCATACTGGTTTTGATGCCATGTTCATCTTTGTGCAGGGCTCCAAACAATGTTATTCTTCTGGGGGGAGGAAATATGTTAAAAAGCTTGAGCATTAAGACCCATGGATACTGCTAGACGTAGTCTGTAATGTCTTAAGTAATTCATTTTAATACTTGATCCTCACATGGCTGTGCCCACCTGAACTGAGAATGTGCAGAGTCGCTGTGCTATAGAGATAGCAGTTCCTCCTCTAGTGAGTGGTGCAAAAATGCTGAAAGAAGCAGAGAGGGAATGGGGGGCATAGGTACATTTAATTTTTGTTCCTGTCCTACTGAGAAATCCCATCTCAAGCTAAAATGCTTTAATCCAAATGCAGCTTAAAGTGGGAGAAAGGGTACTGCACTGTAAACTCACACACTTATGATTTTATAATTTATTCTCTGAACCAGAGGTGCACACAAATCCAGTCTCTGCCATGCACAGATTTCCTCTGCTGCTGTGGGATGTTCTTATTGCCCTTCAATTGCAAAATTGCCCTCTCTGAAGAGGTGTAAAGGTATGTTGCCTGTTAATAGTGCTCTAGAGGGAAAGAAGAATGATTATATCAATTTCTACCCTCAGCATTACCGGAAAAAAATAGATTTACATGTGCACTCAGACACAGACATGTGTGTAGCTGCAGCATTACAAATGGAAGGCACCTGCTGTTGAAAGGGAATTCCTCAAAGTGTCATGCAAGTAAAAACATTCACCTGGGCAGGAAAGGAGAAGAAATGAGTATTTCACTGCTTCAGCTTAGATCCTGCAAATAAATGAAGGTAGTTTTTTGTGCACAGATATGATTTATTATTATCAGCTTTCCTACCCAGTCACCCTTTGTTGCAAACAAGAAACTGCCCGACTCTTTGACACAATGATGTCCTTTTAACCCTTGAAACAGAGACCTAAAAGAGTTTTCGTTTTGTGTTTTGTCTGCTTGGCTTTTTCTCGGAAACAAGACAAAGCCTAATAATTCTTAGCCTGTATGTTGAGCTTGTGTGCTGTAAACAGTAAGTCATTAGCAAAAGTCCTTGGATTACCTGCTATTCTGTGGTGAGCTAGGGTGAGTGACTAATGAAACATCTTCTCCCTGATGTCTTTGCATACCTGTGGTTGTTTAGCTCCCCATCTAGCGTGCTTCTGGAGGTGCTGGCTGTGTGGAAAAGATCAGTGGACCCTGATCAACACTGGCATAATTGTATTTTATTTACAACACTGAATGGCCAGTTTTTAATATAGTGGAATGTTCTCAAGGAAATCAGTGAACTTCAAAACAATGTATTCACCTGATGGTATTAGTAAGTTTTCCTGGACTTTTTTTGCAGTTTGATTCTTTTGCTCTGTGGCAGATTTGGAATCAAAGTATATCACACCAATGAGGTCACCAGAGGCAGTACAACAGTCTGGGTCAATAGCTCTCCATAGCTTTGAAATTTTAAATTCATCTCACTTGATAGGAAGGAATATTTGTAAAATGTTAAGGCCTGTTATCTTTCTTCTTTTTTAAAAAAATAATTAATTAATTTTAAAAATTTCATTTCATTTATATATATATATATATATATATATATATATATATATATATATATATATATATATTTTTTTTTTTTTTTTTAAATGTAGAAAACTTGGGGTTAGGGGATTTGTTTGTAAAACAGGTAAATTCAGGGTTTGTCCATTTACTGTGGCCCATGTATATGCTCACTGCCTGGATGCTTCATAGAGAGATGTGGGGACTTCCAGGAGGATTCAGCCTACTGCAATCTGACTCTTCTTCCATAGGTGTCTCCGGAAAGTTATGTGAAGATGAAGGGACTTCTAAATAAAGTTTCAGTTAGTTTTTAATTCTCTCTGCTTTAGGTACCTATGAGTCTTGTACAGCACCCTGTGCCACGGGGTTTTGCTCTCATTTACACAGCCTTTTAATTTCTCTCATACAGACAATAAACTCACACTTGTAACTCTGAGACACTGAGTAGCGAGAGTTTCTCCTGGTCTGCTCTGCAGTGTTTGAGTTCAAAGTCAGACACCTGGAATTTGGGCTAAGACTTCTGACAATCCACCAATTGTGCTAGCAGCTTTGGCTGTGTAAACACCTGCATTTCTAAGGCACAAATAGGAAATTTGTTCATTTTATATAGGCTAGCAGGCAGCCTTCAAACAGGAGGGATTTTTAGCCAGCCTGGTCTTGCCAGGTTAGATATGGCGTCGTGCCATGTGCTTGATTTAAACTGGTAACTTAAGTAGCCGTATCTCATTTCTGAACACCTGAGCTATGCAGAAAGCTGGTTTTACTTTAAACTTAAATGGCTCTGCAAAGCTCTGCAGCAGAGTATCCACACATCACAAATGATGTAACCTGACAGACATAAAGTGGAGTTAAAGTGAAATACATGTACTGGTTAGAACAAAATCATCTCTGTCATGAATGAGAAAAACAAAACAGATGGAACTATGTACTTGGTCATGCATCAGAAGATTCTCAGACTCCTGTAATATAGTGTAATTTAATAAAGGGGAAAGCCCTTCAATATTCAAAATGCAATAAAGTGAAAAATGTGATTTTGTAATCATGCTGGAATTTAGTATCAATAAGTGCAAAATAAAGAGAGCATTGATGACATGACATTAGAGCTTAAGAAGAATATACACACTGATTTATGAATGACTGAGTTGATATACACTTCAGTTGTAGCCTCACCAGCATGCTGACAAAGTGGCTTTATATTAGCACACCCCACACTAAAGGGAAGATGATATTGTTAGTGAGTGTAGTTGTGGTTAAAAGAAAGGGCAATGTCCCAAGGACTTGGAACAGCCAGCTCTCCCCATCTGCAAAAGTGCTCAGAGCTCACAAAGGGTTCCAAGCAGGCAGCTCTTCACACACGCTTTATTGCCCGGCACTGAGCAAGGTGAAGCAGTTTGGTGTCGTGGTTTTACTGGGCTGGAGCCTCAGGGAAGTCAGCACTCTTCATGGATGGAATGTAAAGGTTTGGAAAGCCTCCTCCTTGCAGGGGCAGGGAGCAGTGCACACTGTACTGCTGGCTGGCAGCTGGGTGGGGAGGATGTGCATGAGGAATTATTCACTGTGAGGCACAGAATAAGTGAGATAAGCTACAGGCTTTACACTTTAGTGTAACAAATGCTGTTTGAGGTGGGTTGCACAGAGTGATGGTATGCAGACACTCCTACCTAGGGGTGATTACAGTATCTGACTAATTTCTGTGCTCTCTATCATCTGCCTTATTCCACTGTTTTGCCGGGTGGCAAAGCCTTTACTGCATGTACTATACCAAGCCTTTCTCAGATCAGAGTAACAATGAATGCAGGGAGGATAAATGCCCTTGAGCTTACATTAAAACTCACAGGGTCACTTCAGGTACAGCAGTGACAATTTCATCCAGCTTTTAATACACAAATATTTTCTGTGGTTTTTTTTCCTCTTGCAATAATAAATACAAATAGCAAAAGTTCTTTCTGTACCAGACAGTTTAATCACAGCAATGTGGTCGGGATCCAGGAAGAGGAGGTCTTAGGTACCAGAAGGCCTTGGGGATCTTTATTACTGGAAATGGGACCTTTGCCAGAATCTGCAAACTGTCTTTCTAGAGAGGACAAGATAAAATGGCCGCTTAGTATAGGATTGTGCCAGACTTAATTTTCAGGAATATGGTTTTATTTTTGTTGTTTTTTTTTTTTTTTTTCTACTTAGGAGACAGACAACTTAATTTCTAAATCCGTTGAAAAAGAAATTTTAAAAAGGAAGGGCAGGGGTAAAAACAGTGATATTTTAAACTATAGAAGCCTCTGTGGAAAACAAATTTCTCTTGGCAATCAAGATAGCTTAACAACCATACACACATTGTCAAAGGGAAAAATTACATTTTTCCTCAACACAGATCATATACAGATGACTGATTTCTCTTTCAAGTTCAGGCACAAAGGGGCTGTTTATTTATATTCAGAATCTGACCTTGCTCTTGAAGAGATGAGGAATGGTGGCTAACAGGCTCTCAAAATGCTTCTTGGCAAGGAGTAGAGGATAAAAATCAGTGTAAGTATAAATAGCTCAGAATGGTGATAACAGGAGTGAAGTTGTTGCTCCAGATAATTTGCAATGCTTGCCCACTTAGATGCAATCAGAAAGGTTTTATTTACAGCATGTATCAGTTTTGAAGCTGCTTTGGATACCTGCTGCTTTTCCTCTGCTGGGGATGTGCTAGGAGCTTGTGTCTACGGAAGCAGAAGGCATCACCTTCTTCTCCCTTTAATTAGGATATATAAAACTAAAGAGTCTCTTACAGAATGCTCAGTTTTAGTGATCTACTGCTCAAATGTGTGTACTTGTAATACCCACCAATTCCTGGTGGTTTGTATCCTGTCCTGCATTCACACAGGATTGTTTAACTTACAAAATCATATAAAATCTGGATGTGTCCAGCACAGTACAATTTATACTAAGAGGAAGGTAATGATGTGTAAAGAACTGCATAAGAATATTCTTATAACTTTTTTTCGTCCAAGGCTTTGTATTTGCAGTGGTGCTGCCCTGACAGGGTGTTTGACCAGCTTTCACTTGCCTTTGGAGTCTCCTTTTAGCTGTGTCCTTTGCTAAACTGGTGTAATTTGCTATGTTAAATGGACTTTTTCATTTAGTTTTGAGATGAGTAGAAAAGAAACATTGTCCTTGGCTGGCCCCATTGCTGCTCACACACCTTGCTCTGCAGGACTGTGGGTTTTTTGAGATTCATACATATTACCCCCATAATGACAGAGGAAATGGTGGCTTTGTGAATTGGGCTTGTGTCTCCCACAGAAGAGTGTAACTGGGCTCTTCAGCTCTAAAACCAGTATCACTCTGTCTCTGTAACCTTTTTATAGCCCTGCTGATTTGATAGGGATTGCGGCAGGATGGATGTGAAATATTGCTCAACTGCATTCAAATAAATTTATAGTTGACAAATCCCTTTTGTTTTTAATATTGAGAAACCTGAGCTCTATCTCCTGATGACCTTTATAGATATAGTTTTTAAAGTGGCACCTCTCAGCCATCTAGTCTTGCCAGTCACTGCACGCTTTATTCCTCTTCCAGAGGTAACAAAGAAGGCGATAGACCTAAACTTTGGAAAGCCTAGCATGACCTGGAAATTTGCTGTATTATCAAGTGAGATGAAAAGACATTCACTGCTCAAGGAAATTGCAAGACTGTGAAGAGCAGGAACCTTATTTCAAAGGAAGTTCGCACTAAAATGTTTTTTGTTTGTGTGTTTAAAGTTATGTGTTCTAGGAACCTATGTTTTGCTTGGTTGACACCATGACTTTTAAAACAAGCTTGTGATTTGCTGATGCCTTGATCAACCTGTGTGACTTAGCGTGTTTCTGTCTGTCAGCTACTCCGCAGGAACAGCGGACATACAAAGTTTTAGTATATCTAACTGGAGATGTCTTCAAAACTAGAGCTTTGCAAAACATTTGTAGAAGGTTCTCTGAAGGTTGTTGTTCAAGCTGAATACTTGAAAATGCAGGTTTCCTTCCCAGAACAGTGGAAAGACACATGGCAAGGGAGCTTATTGATGTCCTCTTGGAAAATATTACTTGGTAAGGTTGGACAAGGTAATGGATGTGTTTCTAAAGAAAGGCCAAAACAGGAAGGCTTCTGAGTACCACAAAATTAATCTTCAGGCACTTCTGAAGATTTGCATTTTCAGTACAACTCTGCTGATGAAACAGGGACTATTGAAAAAATAAACTATTTTGAAGCCTAAGGCACATACAACTGGGCTGCCTTTTCCAGGCTGCTTCCTGACTTACATTTTCTGTTAAAACTATTTATACCTTGTTTTTATCTTGCTAGATCAGAAGAACTTTCTCTCCTGAAGCACTTAATTAAATGCTGGTTTTACTGTTAGCTTAATACCATGTCTATTAGCAGTTTAAGAATGGAGGCAGAAGATTGAGCAACACCTCAAACTGAAAAAGTATGTCACAGCTGACCAAGACACTGAAGAAAATAAGGGTTTTAGCTTAAGAAAACCTGAGAACACATTAAAATGCTTGATTTTTTTTCTGTCAGTGCAGGATTTCTTCATTTACAATTTCATCAGTGTAGTGCTGGATGAATCAGCCACAGATTTCCAGTGAACAAAAAGTAAAGGAATGCTCTTTATTGTTAAGACAGAACTAAACCCACCAGCAACAGAAGCTGAGAGAACTTAAAAGCAAGTGTGAGTTAAATGAATATGTAGTGTAGTCTTGCTGATGAGACTAAAAGAAGGGCCTGATTGCTTATGGTAATTAACAATCCAATGGCTCTTTGTGTAGGGCAGGGCACAGTAGCCCCAGTGTCCTGGCCCATTTCCAAATATGTGTTCATTCTCCTTCAAATCTCCCTGAAGTATCAATTTGATATGGTATTCTCTCCTCTCTTTCCTCTCATAAACCATTATGTACTGGGGCTACTGTTTCCCAATCCAGGAGCAGAACTCGGGCATTCTCCAAAACAAATAAATAAATGTTATTTTTGTGGTTACAATGCAAGTGCTTCCTGTCATACCTTCCCTTGCACCTGTGCAAGGAAGTGAAGTCATTTCAGTGCTCACCCCTCTGTGGGATCCCAGTACATTGGAGAAAGCTGGTTTGTTCTGAATCACACACTTTTGTTTGTTCATGCTCCCCTTTTCTGGCAGTTTGACATATGATCTTTCTGTGACCAACCTTTAATTCAGTACAAAATACCCTGTTTGTGTGTAGCAATATTCCTCCCTCCTTTCTTACTGTATGGATATTTATTACTGATGAAAACCCCGGGATCTCTCTTTTAAACCTGGAGATCGGTATGTACAATTTTAGGGTTTGTCTTGACTCTTGAGATACAAGGACAGTGTCTGTCTTGGTGTTGGTCTCCTCTGAGATGCAAGGAAGATTTCCTCTGTACCAACTAGTCACTTTTCCATCAGCCATCAGCAAGGGCTGTGAGAGCTCAGCAAGGATGTTCAGGGGTGCTGGGTCTGCACGAGGCATTGGCTCTGGTGAGGGTTTCTGCTGCTGGATTTGCTCACAGGGACAAGGGGAACACAGAGTTCTCCTGCCCAGAAATGATGGAGGGGCCTCTTCAGCTTGGTGATGAGAGGAGGGGGATTGATGGTGGGGCATAAACACAACTGCAGTGAGCAGGGAGCCTGATTCAGTATCTTTACATTCGTGTGTGCTGCTTGCAAAAGCTGAAGTGCTGTGTTTTTCTGCCAAAGTGGTGACATTTCTAACTGTACCTCAGTGAGTCTTTCTGAACTGTGTGGCCTATAAGTAAACACAAGCTAATGCCTTATGAACAATTGAGAAAATGCTGTAAGACTATTCTATTTAGAGACTTGTTGCAGTAAGTACTGCTAAAACTTTATTTTAATATTAAGATTGTATGTGCTGCAAGTATTATTGTCAACTTCTGAAAAAATCTGATAATACACTTGAAGTTCTCTTTTTTAAAATATGATTCCAGCTTTTTAGCATTGCGGCAGTTTCAGATGTCATCTTTCAGAATAGCAAGTGTTAATTGACTTTGGAATACTGTAGCACCATTCTTCCTAATCTGAGCTTCTTCCCTGAGTGCATGGATCTCTTCATCCCCAGTAGATCCCCATGGGCTGTGGGTGGATCTCTGCATCCCCTGTGGATCTCCAAGGGCAGTGGGTGGATCCCCGTGGGCTGCAGGGGCACGGCTCATTCACCATGGTCCTCACTACAGCCTGTAGAGGAATCTCAGCTCCAGCACCTGGAGCCCGTTCTCCCCCTCCTTCTCCACTGACCTTGGTGTCCATGTCGTTTCCCTCACATGTTCTCACCTCCTCCTCCTCTCTAACTAGGAGCAAAACCTGTGACTTTGTTTTGATTTTCTTCTTACATATGTCATCACAGAGGTGTTGCCATCATCTCTAACTGGCCCAGTTTTGGCCAGCAGCAGGTCCATCTTCACAGCTGTCAGGGATTGGCTCTTCTGGACACAGTGGAAGCTTCCAGGAGCTTCTCACAGGTGCCACCTCTGTGGCCCCTCTGCTACCAAAAACCAGGCTGTGCAAAACCAGCACAACTTTAGGGGATGTTATCTTTGGTACACTTGACAGCATAGCTGAAGTGAAAGGATGAATCCTTTTAAATGTGCATGTATATTAAAAATACTTATATGCATATAAAGATATATAACGTTGGGTTTGGGTTTTTTTTTTTGTTTTTGTTTTTGTTTTTGTTTTTTTTTTAAATTAAAAATGTTGTCAGATCTGTTAGGCTGGGGCTGTCAGCAGATGAGCAACAGGACCTATGTAAGCCAGCATCAGCCTGGGATGTCCAATGGAGATGTCCTGGGCTCAGTTCAGTGTTCTAAAATGGTGCTTAGTGGTATTTGAGGTGTCCCAGTGATCCAAGGATTCCCCATTAGGCTGCAAGTACAGCAGGAACCTACAGGAAACTCAGCACTACAGCTGAAGCTGGGTGGAGATCCCCAGGGCATCTCACATGGCACCAGCAGCTGTGTTTGGGCAATGGATTGAGCCTTTCACTCATGTCAGAGGCAAAATTTCTACTGACTTCCCTGGGACTCTGTTTTTCCCTTATAATAAGAATTAAATAGTACCAAATTAAACCTCACCTTTTTCTTGCAGAAGTTTCTGAAGGCTGCTCATCCTGGGATTATTCCTGCATGCAGCTGAATTAGAAGAGTTGTGTGAGAAATCCCCCAAACCTTTCATTGTTTTCACAATTTGTTTCATGAGTTGTTCCTTTTAATGCAATAACCTAACTTCAAATTTTATCAAAAAATAAGTACAGAAAATCTCTGAGAAAACAATGTAGAAAATGATACAACATTGTCATGTTCTCGTTTTTAATAGCTGTGAAAATATATTGTTGGACTTTCTGAATTGCTACTCAGTAAGCAGCAAACACAATTAAAGCCAGAATATACTGCATCACAACATATACTAAATTAATTTATCTTGACAAATTTCATGAAGTTTAAATAATTCATACTGTACTTTTATTAAAATCTGAAAGGAAAAGTAATGAATTCTTGGTCTCATGGTGTCTTACTGTAAACCTCTTACATTATTAAAATTATAAATGTAATCACTTGAAACTGTTGCTTTTTTGTTTTTTGTTTTTTTTTTTTCCTTCCCAAATAAAACTGTTTGAAGCGACTTTTTCTAGAGAACGATGATATGAGAAAAGTTCGAGGTAAAAGGAAGTGCTTTAATGTGATATTGCATAGATCCCAGTGCAATGCCAGGGCAGTCATTATTGTCCCCACTCTGCACAAACCAGGGACTAGAGAATTGGAGAGGGCTTAAAGAACTTGCAAACAGCCATCCACAAAAACAGTGGCATGAGTAAAAACAAGACTTTAACAACGCTGTTCTTTTTCAAATTCTTTTTCTTCCCTGCACCAGCACCCCTACATTCCTATGCAATGATTTTTTGCCAGTATACAATATTTCTTTCCATTATGATTTCTCCGTGGTTTTGTCTCCAGTGACTTTGTTGACCACCATTGTGCATGTTTGTGATGAATGTCTTCATCCTGCTTTTTAATCTAGTACTAGTTTATGGTTCTTGGAAAAAAAAAAATTGACATTTCCTGTGAGAAGGGATTTAAACTCTCTTGCTGCATGAAAACTTTGCCCTCTCCTCTATACAGTCTCCTGAGCATGAGGATGGGAACAGAAGATCATAACCTCAGGTGCAATCGAAAGCAGATGGAGAAGACGATTCTTAACAAAGGAGAGTTTGGGTTTATGCAAATTCTAGCAGGCTGATATAATATTATCAGAAAACCTGTCTTATAACAACAAAACTGCTTCTGAAGAGTATGTTTGACAGCCATCATTGAGCTTAGATTTGCTGAGAAATTCTTTCTTCTTAGAAGGTCTTTTTTCCTATTTGAAGAATGTGATTGTGAAATAGGTGAACCATAATCATTGTCATAACTATAATGTAAACCATTTCTTCCCTCCTAACCTTTTCTGAGAGCTATTTTTTGGAAAGCATGCTCTGAATGGGAGGGCAGACTGTGCTTCCTCTGAATTCCTCATGCTGTAGTTCTGCTCCTTCCCAAGGCTCTTCTCAGTAGTTTGTCATAGGGGGTTTTTTGCTATGTGACAACACAGTATTCTGACCTTCTAAATGACATTGTCCTCACTCTGTTTCCTCTCCCCATGTCCCAGTTCCTTTGTCTTCTCCCCATTTAGTTTAGAGGTGTTGATTTTAGCCTCATTACAAACCCATTACAGGTTCCAGTGTCACTGGCAGGAATTCAAGAAAGGCTCCATAATGCAATAGTTGGCCATTTGCAGAGGAGTGTCATAAAGAGATGCTTCCCCAAAGACCAGTGGGTTCCAGCCTCTTTAATGCTCTGTTCATTTTCATGGATGCCAAATTCACATGCAGTGTTTAAACTATAATAATAGCATACATATAAAAACATGACTAAAAGGTGTGCACACTGTAAAATGTTGTAGACTCTACATTCAACAACGTGAGCAAGCTGTGCTGTAGCTGCCCACTTAAATACAGGAAGTCTTTTAAGTGTTTTATCCTGGTACTGAAGAATTTTTGGAGGATTTTTGTGTCCTATAAATATGTGTGAGATGTTTCCTTTTCTCATGTCCCTCCCTGGGAGGCTGACATTCATAGGACCCCTAAAAATCAGCTGGAATATCTGACACTGACACTATTCAGGCATGGTGGTAAACCAAAACCTTGCTAAGGAGGTCACATCTGCAAGAGCTGACAAGCTATTACAGACCCTGCAGATTGCAGCTAAGTGGGAAAACTCTTCAGGTTTTGTTCTTATTAAGAAAAGCAACTAAAACCAGCCCTTTGTCTGTCCTCAGGATCTTGGTTTTATGCACACATACAGAAACATGAACTCATTTGTACAGATGCTCCTCTTGCTGTTGTTTTTGCTTAAAACTGTAGTGCTGGGGATGTAGCTGGATCAGAAAATAGGTAATATTACCACTGGGAAAAAAAAATATTGAAATCCTGAAGAATAGGATAGTCTTACTTTTCCTACCTTTTTAACCAAACATCTTTCAGATTTCACCATCTTTCAGATTTCACCACATTTCAGATCCGTTTGGCTCCAATGAATTTAATTACCTTCACTTTATACCACCCAAAGTGAACTGATTGACCTCTGATCTTCTGAGTGTGTCACTACTGACACAGACAAGTCCAGGACAGACAACCTGAGGTTGTTTAGTTTCTACAGATACAGTGCTATAGCAGCTAACAGCCTGGAAAATTTCTTCTTGAGGTCAGCACTTGATGAAATTGTCTCCAGTATGTGAACTTCCATTAGATTTGTGTGGCGGTGCCTAATCTCTGGCAGTTAATCAGAATCTCATTAACTTGTTGATGTGTTACTCTGCATGTTTGGATACACTGCTCTTCCTTCAAGTTTGAGTTTTGTTTTTTCTTTTTCTTTTTTTTTTTTCTTCATTTAAACCCCCTGTCAATTTTCTTACAGTTTTAGGAAAGTTCAAATCATACCCTGAGTGTGTCTTTGAATGAGTTATAGCTTCTTCTTGAGAGACTTCTACTGTTTTAAATCACAGGAAGTCCATCTGGCTTTAAAAATGCCCATAGAGTTTACAACATATGGACTAGATGATGATTTTCCTCTGGGAATGTAGACACCATCATTCATTGGCAAGATTTTAAAACTTGTAATATTCCCTTCTTGACTGTGCTGAGAAGAGAGAATGAAGAATCCATTTATTCACTGTAACATGTAGTTACATGTAGTTAAAGCTGTATTCATATGGTTTTCTTGGTTTGACCAAAAACTACCTAAATCCCAGCTGTATCAGTCTGCAGTTGTATCACTTTAAGCTCTTCACACAAGAATTGCTGAATCTGTGAAATGTTTCAGTGCATCATGAATCAGTGTTTTAAAGGCAGGCAAAATTTTCCCTGGAAGGCAGACATGGCTTGGGCAAGTGAATCAGAGCTAAATTACACCCAGCCTGGTTGGTTTGCAATCCCAAACGCTAAAGATCTGAACAAAGCAGCAGACTGGGGACAAACCAGCTAAAACAGTCTTGTTTGAGCTTGGTTGAGCTCTTGTAGTTCATTGTTCCTCACAGCATCCTCTTCCTAACTGAGGTTTTTCTTGTGTTAGCTTTTAAGCGCATTAATTATTACATATTTATTTACGTAATCTCTTTTTATTTTATCTCTAGTGGATTTTCTGTAGTGTATCACCAGTCCATAAGGATTTGATCTTCTCTTACAAATAGAATTCCTTCTCATCTGCAAACAGAAACACCTAGCAACCATATCAGCCCCAGAAGTGCCAATATTTTAGGGTGTTTCAAAACATTAATAGAAAACTTCATTAAATATGAAAATAAGTGAAGATGTTTTACTCTCCCTTATACAATAGATATATTTTCCTACTGTAATGTAACCTGGAACTGTTTCAGAATCAAATAACTTGTTCAAATGTTTGTTCATCTAGAGGTTCTTCATGGCTGTGAATCACACAATACATCCTGCTGATAAAGTCAGGAGAGTTAGTCAGCAGCTCTCTCAAAAAATCCTCTGGCTTGTATTCAACACTTCTGTGAAGAGTGTGTTCCATTCAGACCTTCCTGATTCTAATTAGCTTCTTCCCGCTAATTCTCCACCAACATTTTGTTAGTTAAAAATAAAATGATTTGTTTTGATAAGGTGTTGCATGATTTTGAAGTACCTGTCTGACAAAAAGGCTATAAACTAATGTAACAGTTTTCTGTTTCAGCAGCAGATTAAATGTATTTTACAGCATAGATTAATTCTGGAAAAACAACCTGGGGAGAAATCTACCATATTACCCAATGTAGCTATTAAAATCCATTACTTTTTCAAAAGGAACTATGACCTCTTGATATGAATGTATTAGGAAAGTTAAACTTAATCCATTGGAATTAAATATAGACTGCATAAACATTTTTTCCTTCTCCCAAACCTCATTCAAAATTAAAGGGGTATTAATTTAGTTTAGAAACGGAAGTAAATACAAATGAATTTGGTTTACTTTGCATTAATTCTGAAGGAGAACTTCCACGTAGCAGTTTAACATTACTAGCTTTGAAAATTCTGTCAAAAAAATGAAAACATTACAAAATGCAGAGAATTTGAGTTATACTACTTCATGGTTTGATATAGCACGTGTGTTCTCGTAGTTTTCTGCTACAAAAATAAAACAAACAAGCTTGAAACATGTTCAAGCTTCACTTCGCTCAAAAAGCTGGCTTTTATTCAAAAAACATCTGATTTCTGTTGCTGATGACCTAAACAGAAGATAAATTTGACAGTCATCTTTGCAGATAAAATGGGGAAGGTGAAGCCATGAAAAAGAATTATGGCAGCATCTGCTGCTGCAAAAATTTCAAATGAGCTGAGAGCCAATCACGTCCTGAACTCCCAATTGCCACAGTAAATGTGGCACCAATGCAGGCATGTGGAGAGCTGCTGTGGAGGAGGGAAACAATCTGCATGATAACGTGGGATATGGGTACATTGCATTGGTGGTTGTCATTCGTGTGCTTTGTTATCAATATATTTCCTTGATGTCACAGAAACCCTCGCCTGAATGGGAGTGAATCCCACCCGGTGGCAGTGGCTGCATGGTGCCTGCATCACAGGATGCTGCTCATTCACATGCAAGGGCTGGCCGCAGCACAGCCCCATGGTGTGGTGCTGGCATGGTGTCAGCGTGTGTCCTGCAGCTCAGTATCCCAGTGATGATGAGCTGCAGGGGCCAGCCAGTTGTGCTCTCGTGGCCAGAGTCTATGTACAGCCTCTTTTATAGTTAAATTGAGGCAGAAACCATAAACAAATATTTTTAATAAGCTATGATTATCCAAGTGTTGTCTGATCTGAAAAGAACAGACTGTACACTTGCAAATTGGGATGGATTTGCATTATAATAGGGACACAGAAAAGCAGCTAGGAAAGCCAGTGCAGAAACTTTTGCTAGATTTTGTCAAAAGTCTTATCTGAAGAATATGATGGGGGAACATTCTTCATTCTCACTAGAGCTAGTGAGGAGGAAAGAGAGCCTTGCCACGTGAGGTTAGCCAAAATCCAGCTGGGCCAATGTTCTCTTCCACCAGTGGTACTCTCTAAGAGAAGCTTTGGGGTTATTTTTGGCAGGAGCTGGGGAGCAAGCTAGATAAAGAATGGAATGACACTACTCCCTATTTGCTCTTCCAAACTCCTGTATTCTGTGGGTTTGACAATTCCAGTGCTGCAGATTTGCTTTATTTATATAGTAGGTCTTGGTGAAACTCTGCTGTCTAAATTATGTGGTTTTTTTTTTTTTTTTTTCTTAACTGGCCTATGACTTTGGCACACACAACATCCTGTGGCAAGGAATTCAACAATTAAATTATTCATTGTGTGAAAAAGTACTTCCTTTTGTTTGTGTTAAACCTGTTGCCTGATAATTTAATTTGGCGCCTGCTGATGTTTTTGTGCTTAAAGAATTAGTAAGAACCTTGAAGTATCACAGAAATCTAGTGTAAAACAAGACATTAAAAAGGATTGATATGACCTGTGCATAGCTAGCATTCAAATTCACTGTCAATGACTAGGCTTGCAATAAAAAGTGTATTTTATAGCATTTTTATAGGAGTCTGTTGTGCTTGATTCTGTCCATTGTAATAAAGTAATATCTGTCTTCAGGATGATTAATGTGGAGCCTTTTTATGTCTTTCTTTTTTTTTTTAATTTATTGTGCATTAATTAATGTGCATTGCCTTGCACATCTAAAGAACAGGTCTATATTTTTTCAGGAATGATTATAAAGCATGTAAAGCATCAGCTTTCTAGATTTAGAAGAATACAAATGGCAATTTTAAACACAATTTATTTGAAAATTCTAAGATTGAGGAAGTTTATTTGCATTTCTAGTGTTTATCAAATTTCAAGAACCCAACTTGTGTAGTAAGGTTTTAAACTAGCCTGGAATTTTTTGTCCAACTTTGCGTACTTCTACATATATACAGGCAGAAGAATGTTTACGGATATATTTGAGTGAAGCAGGAGATTAATTTTGAGTCCTGTGCTGCTCTTTGCTCTGCAAAATTTATTGACTGGAGTTACACTAAGCTAGCGCCCAAGTGCAGCACGCTCCTGCATCATGGACAATTTGGCATAGAGGAGCAGAACTCTGAATTTATTGCTTTTCTTTAAAAAACATCTTGTCCTCAAGATGCACATCCAGGCAGTACATTGCAAATTGTCTCTGTAATATTTTGTTTGTTTGTTTTCTTAACAAATATCTTCTTCTGAAGGGAATGCTTTTCACCCAAAGCAGTCTCAGGCTGAGGGCTGAAGGCAGACACATTCCCTGTGCAGTCTCTGGAGTGGAAACACCCCTGGTGTGGACACAAAGTGTTCTTCAGGCTTCAGCCTTGGACCCTCTGGGCCCCTGAGAGCAGAGGAGTCCTTGTGAATTATCCTCTCTGTGTGTGGGTTTGATGAGTGCAGCACTGCATGGAGCTGAGCTTCACCTGAACAGATTATGACACACCAACCAATGTAATAGTTTGGTTAATTAGTGAAAGCAGCTTGATGAAGGGTAGTTTCTGAACATAAGCTGCACAGCCAAAGGTAGCCAGCTGAAGGAAGAGCTGCACTCAAAAAGCTCACAGTGAGATTTCATTTAGCATTGTATGCAGTGCTAATATGATTTCAATTCCAAGAACTAGGAGATACATACAGACAATTTCCTTAACTTTAATTCGTCAGGGCAGCCCTGCCTACAAAATTTAGACACACAAATAAATACGTGCTTGTGGAAATCAGCTAACAAAGCACAGGCTCTGGTTTAAGAATGCTGTTTCTAATGTTAACTTTGTCATAAGTCTACAGCTGTAAAGCAGGAATTGCTCACCAGTTGTGGAGATGATAAATAGAGATTATTATTACTCAGTTGGCTAAATATTTGGGTAGAACATAGTAACGAAGGCCAAGGTTTGCCGACAAGCTTCCTGAGATGCACAGCCTTTCCCATGATGGTTGTGTTGTGCAAAAGGCAGTACTGAAAAAGCAGCTCAGACGACCTGTGGTTTGTCCTCACATTGTATTGCTGCCAGCTTATCAGAAACTGAGCTGGGCTTGGCAGACAGAGCTCGAGGTAGTAACACATAATTGAGCCTGGAATTCAGTGTCCATAAAACATGAGACGCACATTCCCTGCCATGACAGATCCCGTGGAGAGCTTGGGTTTTCCTCCTCCTCCACTTCTGTGAGGAAGTTTAAGTGGTGGTGGTGGAGTAGAGCTCTTGTCAAGCGCTGAGCTGGAAATCATGTCAGTGGCTCAAGGCCGGCGCAGCAGGCCTGTCTTCAGGGAGGCACGGAGTGGTGTTTGCTTGCCTGCAGCCAGATGGTGTTGATATGCACACCTCCACCAAAGAGCTGCAGAGCTTGTAAAAGGAAGTGCAGGAAGGTGCAAGGGGAGGAAGATCAAAGAGGTAAATAATAATGAGCGAAAGGCCTGCTGGTTCCCTATAAGCAGGGTGGAAACAAGAGGAATTGTTATTTTAGTGGCACGGATTGCCCTGATGGGAAGTGTTTTGCTGCCACGGTGCTTAACCGTGTGTTGGCTGGAGCTTTCTCACAGAACTCTAGTGGAGAGGTTGTTTCATGATCTTGGGATTGTTGCAAACCACCCTCTAATTTTAGTTGCTAATTTTAAATTTGGATTAGCATTGGATTTTGCAGGAGATTTGTGTATTCCTAAACATATTCATTTCTTGGCTCAGTATTAGGGTACTTCAGGGCGACTAATGCCAAAAAATCATCGATTCAACTTTGTTTTCTTAGTGCCAAACATGCAGCATCTATCAACTATATCCAGAAAGGTAGTGGAGAAAACCCTGTTGTTTCACCCACTGTAAAACAAGTATTTTTTAATTAAAATTAGAATTGCAAGATTCCCTTTTTAAATGTGAAAGTAGTTTTGTGTAAGAATATTTTATTTTATTCGAACGACTTCAACTTCTGATAAAATTGATTCAGGAAAAAACTTATTACAGGGATAAGTATGATGATAACTTCAACATATTTAAAGATGATGCTGGAAGCATGAAAGGAAGCCTTCTTCAGTCTCTCATTGGATTGAAATTATTACTTTAAAGTAGTAAAAAATTGACACATATAAACATTAAAGTGACCATATATAACAGAGAACGAAATTTTGGCAGGTACCTTTGTATTTTTTAGAGAGGTTGGAAAAATCCTCCTGTGGGAAGTGCGCTAACAGCTTGGGAATAGTATCAGATTCACAGAGTGCAATCCCAAGGTTCCATGTTGATGGAAGGCCAGACCAGAACTAACTGACAGCAGCCACCTCTCTTCTTCCATGAGTCCCAGTGTGACCTGGGCAGTGCCAGGGGAGTGCTCAGCAGACATACACTCTTACGTGACAGGCATATTTGCAACTGAAGGGAGTTCTTACAAAAGTGGTGATCCTGGAGCATGAACAGCTTTTTGTAATAATTTCTGAGGGCTTTCCAGCATTTCATTCTTCACGGAAAATGCCTGCGGAGCTAAATAGAATATCATAACCAGTCTCCGAGATTTCTGAGTCATCCTGGGGAATTGTGGCCTCAATTCCAATAACAGGAGCTCTGTTATCAACTTTTATGGGCCTGCATGCCTTCTATGGAATAGTTCCTTAAATTTAATAATACTAGAATAGAATGAAATAAAACATTCTCAATTGAATTCTTCTATTTTGGAAGGTAATTTTTATAGATTCCTATTAAATTCTAGGCAACATTTCAATGGTGGAGGTTTATCTTGTCTTTCAACAATATTAGACATAAAAGATCTCAAGGGGTGCCTCTGATGAATAATGCTTGCTCTCTCCTAGTTCCAGAAGGAGGAGGAGTGTAGCAGAAAGGCGCATAATTACCTTGGTGCAGAGCCACGCTGGTGCTGCTCCTGGCAGGAGAGTTAATGGTGTTCTTTGGTGCTGTGCTGATAATCCAGCTCACACAGAACTAGGTGTGGTGTTTTGAAGATGTCATCAGATTATGCAAGATAGAAATGCTCTGAGATCTTACCAGCAGCTCTTTTTATGGAATCCTACTTGAAAGAAAGAAGGATGCTGTAGTAAGAATGCCAGTGCCCAGGTACTGTTGTTTTAATAGGATTGCTACTGAATCACCAGCCTGTTTAATTAGACCTATAAAAGTTATTTAGCAAGGTGTGGATTGGGGCTTGGGGGAGGAATATCAAGAGCGCAGCATGTCTGGAAAAGTGTCTATAAAAATCCATCTATAAAAGTCTCTTACTATGTGGTCTAATTAAGGTCTGGATACAGCACATGCATTGCTCTACAAAACAAACAGGTTGGTTTCTGTTTGACGCACTTTATTTTTATAACCTGATTACAAACTGAAAGAGTTTGTTAATTTAGCCTTAGTTTGGGTATACAGCAGAAAGCAGTGCTTGTCACTGGTTTGGATCAACCCTGCTTAAAGCATTCTTTGGAAATAAACACAACCAAATCAAGTTGTATCAAATAACTGCTTTTTCAAATAGTTAATTCCCTTTTTCTTGTTGGTGTAAGGTTAGATTATAAACATATCAGGGGTACCCAGTTTTTGCCTGCTGCCTGAGGAAAGTTAGCGTATGCCCATGGCCGGAAGAGGGAAAATAATTTCTAAAATGTGGAAAACTGTAGAAGATTAATGGTGAAAATAAGGCTTTTATTAAGCTTAATTTTAATTAAGTAATTTTGTGTTGTAACTGCATTGAAGAGAAGTGTGGGATGGCCCAGCTGATAATGGGAGAATGCTGACCCCACATTAGTGCTGTTCAGTGAACACTTGAGCATGAATTTGCCACAATTACAGTGTTTGTGCTCAGTGACAGCAGGGCAAACATAAACTAACCCTGAAGTCGTTCTACTGCCACCATTTACAGGCAGAGTCTTTACCATATATCATGAAAATATTCAAAACTTTTGACATGGTTTGTTGCTCTCCTCCCTTAGGTCCTATTGTCACTATGGCAATTCTTAAGGATGGCAGTAAGAAATGTTTGGTTTTTACAATGAGGGTGGTCAAACACTGGGGCAGAGCCTCAACAGGCTCTTCACCCACCATCCTTGGAGCTGCTCTCAACCCACCTGCACCAAGTCCTGTAACAGATAGAGTTACAATCTAACACTGAAGTTAGTGCTGCTTTGAAGAAGGTGTTGGCCTCCAGGGCCTCTTCCAACCTAAACTATTGCATTATTTTATATAGTAGGGCCAGCCTATGAAGCATAACATGGCTGATAACAAGACACAGTGCAGAGCAGCACTGATTTCTTCGAGCACAGGTGGTGGCTGCAGTCAGTTCCAAATAGAAGAAGCAGTCTCTGGAGCTGTTTTGGTGTTGCAGTCCTTTTTCAGTAACTTTTGAGGGTCACAAGGTGACACTGTCTACACTGGCTCACCTTGGCTTCCCAAATGAGTAACCAGCTCCACGTATTAAAGGTTAATACATAACCCTCTGGTTATGTCTCGTGTACAAAATGTGAATAGCATCTCAAACACCATGAAATGTCAATATACGTACCTGATGTTATTGCAGAAATTCATTTGAAGTCAAGCAAGTCTAAATCTAACACAGCTGATCCGTGTTTTCCAGCACAGAGGAACAGGTTATACTCAGGTGTTCTCTAGGCTTCTTTTAGTGTGTTCTCAGCTTTATCTCCTATATTCATCTCCTTTGCTGCACTGCTCTTGTCTGCTGAAGAAAAGTCTAAAATAAACATCTCAGTGAGGTACCAGATGTCTCTGTAGCTTCTCAGAGTGAATGAGAAATGCATTTTGCAGGTAGGAAATAGTTCCTACTTCTGGTTCATGGAATAGGGAAAAGAAGTTGTAACTTAATCTGTCTTTGGCAGGCTTCAGAAAAAGTGGGGATCAGCGGGTGCAGGGTTACTGGGTGAGAACAAATTTATGGCCTAGGAAAAAATAATCCTGGTAGGATATAGTAAGATTATTGAAAATGACAAGATACAAGGTTGTGCTAGATTTTTTTTTTTTCATTATGGTTAATGCTGGCTCTGGTTAAAAAGACTGTCTATCTGGGTCTAGATCAGAAACCTGGCCTTTGCTTGTTGCAAGCTTGTAAAATTCAAAAAGGAAGAAGAAAAATCAAGAAAAAGTGTTATCTGGGCTTTTTTTTTTTTTTTTTTCCCCTTCTGTTTGCCTGTCTTTCCTCTTTCTTCCAGCTTCCCACACAAGCATAATGGTTCTGTGGTGCACAAGAGCTGTTCTACACCAATCAGGTTTCTAAATCCGAGAAAGTGAAAGTTCTATCAGTCATTTCCAGCAGTTGCCTGTTCACTTTTTTTCCAGCTATTTCTCCAGCACAAGGAGAAGGTTTCTGAGAGTGAACTAATGCTGTTGCCACATGGTTTCCTGAATGCCTGGGAGGGCTGTGCAAGTTAGATTCTGACTGATGTTCGTGCTGGCATTTGGGATTGTTAAGGAGGAATTTAATGGAGCTGCGCTGATTTATATATGTGAAGTGCAAGGTCTTTCATACGTCTAGTTTCTACTGTTTTATGGTTACTTTTTATTTTATTGCTGACCAGCAGCCAAAGTGATTTCCTTTCATCTTTTTCTGGCCCAAGTCTGAGAGCAGTGTCACGGGTGGTGGGACAGGGACAGCCCCTGATGGACAGAGCCCTGAGGCTGTCCCCAGTGGGGTGTGCCCAGGAGCAGTGGGCTCTCAGGGCATTGTCCCCAGCCCCTGAGCAGAGCAGGGGGAGCAGCTGTGTGGCACTGATGCTGTGGGTCACAGGGAGAGGCTGGAGCTCTCACCTCAGACCGGGTTTTACCCTGGATGTTGTGGGAGGTTTCTCAGTCTGGTGATCCTCTTCTCCCTCACCTTGGTTTAAACCTGTCTTAACTCCCTTGGTGCTCGCTGAGCCTCCCTCTGCCAGGGAGAGAAGTGGCTAAAGGACTGGGCATTTCCAGGCCCATTTTCTCTTGTTATTTTTCCAGCCTTCTGTTTAACCCTCCTTGCCAAAAGCACTCTTTGGTGACTGGCAAAGTAATTGGCCAGAGGAGGTGTCATCAAAAATTCATCTCAGATAATTAGACATTGAGCTATCATTATCCTCGAGGTTCAATTCATTTTTGTTTTCATTAGCTCTGTGGTTCCCTGTGGCATATATTTCTGATAATTTCCAAACACGGAGGGGGTCATGAGTGCTGGCATTCTTTCAGATGAGCTTCTCTTGCATGTCCTTGCTACTTAGCAGGAGTTGGGGGAAAGAGCTGTGTTAGTCAGGCTGAACATTCCTGATTTCATCTGTTTTACAGGGCATCCTATGAAAAAAGCAGAAGTTTCACTAGGCTTTGATAAAGAGCTGACAAATTCAATGCCACATAGTTTGTGAAGGAGCATTTCCAGCATTTTTCCACGTTTTCCCAGCATTTTCAAATAAATGTAGTTTCAAACAGCTGTCAATAGCGTTAAGAAATCCCATTTGCATTTTCTGTCGTTCTAATTACATAGTAATTAATTTCTGATAAAATGGCAAATTAATGTTAGAGCGAGGTCCTTGAAATTTTACTGCTTCATGTGAAGCAGCACCCTTTTGGTTATCATTCCTTACATATGAAAGGAATATAACAAGATTTCCACCAGCAGAGCCTTAGCACTTTTAAAAATTTTAATGCAACACTGAAATTTGAAAAAAAGAAAATTACTGGCAATTCCATAGTGAGGAATAATATGCCTTTGACTCTGGTAAAAAAAATATATATATATATTTTAAGCTGCTGTTCTATATTTTGCAATGATAAAGAATTCTGAGTATTAGAGCTACCAAAACAAGGAGTTTGTGTAGTGGGTTTTTTTATTCCCAATATTTGGGAATTTGTTTTCATTGTTATGAATAATCAGAAGCACAAAAATATTTCTGCAAAATACACACCCAAATTTTTTCTTGAATCAACTGAAAGAGTCATGGGAAAGTAATTTTGAAAGGGAAGCTGTAATTACTTGGTATGATTGAAAGAAAATTAATTTAGGATCAATGTGGTCTTACAGAAAATTAAGAAGCTGATAAAAAAATCAGTATTTGAATTGGAGGAGTTTTCATTGTAAGTATTTGTCATATTTCATTAAGCACTTTAGGTCCTGGAAGTATAATGTTGTTGGACTGCATTTATGTATTTAGACTTTATAAATATTTGACTGTATCTTAAAAATATATTCATGTTTTCTGAACACCTGCACCCTCAGCCTTTTCCAGTAAATTATATCACCTGTCTTTAGAAACCCAAAGCAAGCAGCCAGCAGTAATTATTAGCCCTGATGCCACTGATTAAAATGCTTCATGCCTTTTCTCTCTGGCTGTTGATTACTTCCTGCTAAGAGAGGAGCCGTGGCGCTGCTCGTGCCTGAGAGATGTGGAAATTGCTGGCAGAGAGCAGCAATTTACAGCTTCTCTGCACTCTGTATGTGCCTCTTATGAATTCCACGTTGCATTTAGGATGCAGTGGGACACAAGCAGGTTGTGATCAGGTTTCACCCCGCGCTGGTCAAGAGCAGCTCAAAGTTTGTGTTCACCAGGAAGGCTGGGGGAGTGCTGCTCACAAAGGTAAACAAGACCCTGCAATAACTTCAGAGTTCCTGTTTGATTTTAATCAAACCTGGTTTAGTTTCTGGAGTGGAGATGTAGTTTATTGAAAGATTTTGGTGAACACAGAGCTGGTAGGAAAGACAGGCGGGGCCATTAAAAACAAGCTCAGCAACATGTGACACATCTCGGGTTCATCCTACCTGGAGCTCATCTCCCTTGGGTTTAGTGCTGGATTCCTGCTGGCACAATCCTTGCCTTCAGCTCTGCTGATGGGCACCAGCTGCAGACAAGGCTGAGGAAATGGGAGCTCTCTAAAGCTGTCTTAATTAAAATTACTTATCTTCCTGTTGTCTCTGGCTTTTACTTCGGAGTTATGAACCACACACTTTGTAGGCACGTAGATTTCCCAGAGGCTGTAGTTCACATTTTTCTACTTCACATTTTTCAGGGATATGCTTTTTTTGTTATTTTCTTTCTTTTTTTCCTATTCTTTTTATTTTTTTTCCTTTTTTTTTTTTTTTTTCTTTTAAAATAAATCTTCTGGGGTCTCTTCTCCACGATGAGCTGCTTTATCACATTACCCTGGGGGAACACTGTGTTCTTCTCTAGGCTTAAACTGGATGGAGAGATGAGTGAGGGTCACTCATTCTCCTCTCTTCCTAAGGGAAGCAGAGTGGCCCTTTTACTGGTGAGCTGAGCCTCGTCAAAATTTCATTCTAGTATATTAGCTAGTAGATTGATAGTTTAAAATGTCAAGTCCTTTCATCAGTGTTATCATATATATTTGCAAGCCAAGTAATGATCTGAAAATGTTTTAAAGAATAACAAAGTGGATTACTGTGAGCTGTGTATCTTCATTCTTATTTTAAAAGCAGGTTGAAATTCATAAAAATAAAAATGACCAAGTAAGTAACATCTCTATTTTAAAAATGTGGTATCTTCGTATCTTGAGAGCAAAGCAGCCTTTAGAGTGAAACAATATTGAAGAATTCATGGGCATGTTCAGTGTTAAATAACATGGTGAAAGGACATGGAGACCTTCATCTTTCTTTGATAAAGTATTTTTGAAATGAACATCTTATCAGATCAGAAAAGCTGGTAATATTGGCAGATCAGCACAAGTTGGTTATGTCAATCTGACATTTGATCATAAGTAATGTACTTTTGGTAAGAAAGAAAGAAAGAAAGTCGAAGTGAAGGACATCACAACTTTCATAGGCGGTGTTCCAAACCCAGAGAGATGGTATTTTAAAAACATTTTCTCTTTCCATTTCAAGTACCATTTCTTAGATCCTCACAAAATGAACTCTGTGCTTGCCTCAATCTCTTTCCTGGACCCAGACATTTGACTCTGTATCTGTTAACTCTGGAGTACATGGCACAAGAGAAGTCTGAGGTTTTTTCCCAAGACATTGCTGTAAAGAATTTCATATCTAAGCTGTTGAGTTGACTGCAAAACTTCTCCTAATTCATTATTTTAATGATCTGTGATTTAATTATTTTTAAGAAACTCTTGTGTTTTAGTGTCTCGTCATCACTAGTTGAATTTTCTTGTCTGATACCTAGACATGTTGATTGATAAATGAGAGACCCTCTTCCCAGATATTAATTTCACCATTGTTTTCTTGCACTACCATCAAGTTTCCTATGCCTCTACACTCTGCATTTTGCTACACAGCTGCCCTTGAAGGGTGTTATGTATCTGTAATACGCAGCACATCCCTTTTTCTGTCCCTGCTTATATCCTGTGCCCTGCTTATGTCAGTTTCAGACCAAGTACCTGCATTGTGGAATAGATCAGACACAAGTTAATATATTAGGCAAAGCAGTCAGGCTCTATTAATTCTACCTCATCGGTGGCTAATTTATGGCTTTTGCCTCATAGCATAAGTGAGGCAAAGCTGGCATGTGCCCACAGCACACATTCTAGACATACTTTAACCTGCATCACTGCAGGTGAATTCAGTATAAAGTCTTGTTTCCTAGAGATTTCTACTGTGAAGTAGTAATTAGGCAGGCAATGAGAACCCGTGCCCTTTAATGAGAGGCAGTTTGCATATGCTGCATTAATGGGCATTTGCAGTGGGCTCACTCATCAATTTATCTTGAATAAAAAGAATAGGTACAGGATTTTACAAATAAAAATTAAATGTACAGGTATCTCCAGCTCAGACCAATCTACTAGCTAACATTCTTGCTTCAATGACAGGGACTGGACCACCTTTTGGAACAGTTTATACACATAAATCTTGAGGCTTACAATGGCAGTCAGATGCAGTTCAGAAGCCCCGTGAAATCAAGTCGCCTGTGAAATTTCTGCTACTGCTTGGCAAAATGGTCTTTTTCTTGTACTTGCTTCAGGCTGAAAGCAAAAAGAACAGAGGGATAAAGTCATACACTTTTCAACTTTAAAAGGATATTGTTCATTTTATTGTGCTTGTTTTTCAGGTGTGCTGTATTGAGGTGAATGGATTGCAATACTGAACCTCTGAAAATGACAATAACAACAACTGACAAATGAGCTAGACTTTATAAATTCTGCAGTTACCAATCCCCACCATGGATTTCAAAGGCACTTACAGCTTGTGTGCATCTTTAAGAGCTCACCCATTTGCAAAGTGGGTGAGTGTTTTCTTTGGCCATTTCTCGGGCCATTGCCCCGGGGCCAGGGGAGATCCATCCTTGCTTTGCCTTGGTACCCAAAGGAGGCACAGAAGCCTTCAGGGCTGACTCCTAAGGCACTTCTTGAGCATTTTACTGAGCTGGATTAGGATGATCAGAAAGTCACAGGTTCTTCCCAAGATTCCGAAGTAGCTTGTTTTAAATGGACTGTTAAAAAGCAGAAATTGTGGTGAAGAGAAGTACTTCTCCTTCTAGCAGAACACATAATAGTTGAGATGAAAATGCTGGTAAGGGCCTCTGATACATTCCTAAACATTCTTGTGTACCACCTCAAGCACGAAAAGAAAGGGTGCTTGATCGGATTAAAAAAGAGTCATTTGAGGCTTACAGGCACCACAAAATCAGGATAAAGCATGAGAAATAGCTCACCAGTTACATTTGCTTCAGTGTCCCAATTGTCCCAACTGTGTTTATTTTCAAAATGCAGATAAATGAGCATGGGGTTAACTTTCTGTGACATTCAGCAATGGCAAGGTTTAGGGTGGGATATTCAAATATTTTCATTAGGACGCTTTCTGAAGGTTGTTGGGAACCTTTAGCCCAGAATCTGATGCTGCTTCCTAATAAGTTGGAAGTACACACACAAAATTACCTAAACCCTGAAATTCAAGATGTTTTATTTCTTCTTTCAGAAAGACTTTTGCAGGAGACCTAAAATATTTCCCTGGGCCTTGCTGGACAGCCTGGTATGAGGTAGCAGCACACAGAGTATCTTTTCAAATATGGATATTGAAACAAATAGAGTATTTTTTGAGAATATTTTCCACTGTCATCAGAATTTACCATATCATCAGAGATAAAAAAAAAAAAACAAAGAAAAAAAAAAAAAAAAAAAAAAAAAAAAAAAAAAAAAAAAAGAAGTAGAATTCTAGTCCCATCTGGTAATCCAGCCAAATAATTTAAAGTGTGCCTCATTCTTGCCACCACTTTTATAATATATTATTTTTTTTTTATTTTCACACTTACCTTAGATACTGTGTTCTTCTAAATAACAATCCCAGGGCCTTCAGCCTGGTTGTTGTATTTTGTTTCCTTGGCTGATATTTGGGGTTTCTGCTGTTACCTCCTCCTTTCTGTATCCTCTGGGCACTGCCTGCTGCTTCTCTGCTGTGAGCAGTTATCACCCTCCTGTCAGCCATATGGTCTGGACACACAGGAGGGCAGTGCCCTTCCCTGTGACCATGGTGGGAAAGGGGAGTCAACCAACTGAGAAAAAGTGGAAATATTTCTCCCCTGTTTTCCTTAGCGGTAAGACTTAGACTTTGCCACCAACCTTTCCTCTTTTAAGAGAGATTAAACTGAATTAGCTGGAATGAAAATCCACAGCCGGTTTGGTTCTGCCAGATGAATACTTGCATTTACTCAAGCAGCAAAGGAAAGCTCCTGTAAAAAACGGGGGAGTATCAGACTGGATAGAAACAGGAGCAAGGTGTGAGAGAAGGGGAGCAGCAGATGTGACATAATACTTGAAATCCAACTACATTGAAACCTTAGTTTAGGAACATCAGAAGCTCTTGATCTGAAAGCCAGAAGCTGTAACTGGGAGTCAATCCTTATATCTGCTGCTGATCAAAATTACATTTATTTTGTGAGTACGTTTACTGTATTTGTTAGAATGACCAATATTTACCGCAGAAAAGAGGAAATTAAATCCTCTTCTCTGAGAAAAGTGGTATCTAAGAGTTGCAATCTGTCTTTTTTAATTGAAGGGGTGAGGTTCTTACACATGAAACAAATGATCTTGTGGCCATGATTATAGAACCAGTGACTTAATTTTTTGGTCACAAATAATTTAGTAAATTTAGTGTCTCACTATTACTGTTTCTGAGGGCACGTGCTTGGCCTGAGCTAGATCACACTGATCTGCCAGACCTTGATCCATGTCAGCAGGTTTTCAGGGGCTTGTTCGTGTTTCAACATTCCTGAAGTTTGTTTCTGCTCTTTTCCTGTGTCCTGGCATTAGATGATGTCCGAAAGACATAGTGAACCCTTAAAATATTGTTCTCTACGTGTGCATTGTCTCTTTACGTATCTTCCAGTTATTTTTAAGGTCAACCAAAATGGGATATGCAAGAAATTCTTTTTCTCCTTTCTATCTACGTCTCTTTGGTTTGGATAGGAAGATCTCTTGAGGAACAGATGGAGTAATTTGGTAAATAACATGAGGACTGGGAAAGGTGATTATTTCTAAAATCAAAAGCAATATTTTTTTATGATAATGTCTGGCCTGGATATGAAATGAATCAGAAAACTGAAATAAATAAACAACAAACTTGAAAATAAAGGTCTCATGCAATTAGAATCATAGAATCAAAGGAATGACTTGGGTTGGAAGAGGCTTTAGAGTTATTCATGAGATTAATGGGAGCTATTTTTATTTATCATTACATCTCTCAAATGACTACTGGTTAATTATTCTGTGAAATTGTATTTGAGAAACAAAAGAATGAGTCTGAGGTAGGTGTCAAATTGTTTTTAAAGACAGAACTCAAGACCTGTCTGGGAAAAGAAGGTCGTAGTTACATTTTTTTTGGTCCAGTCTGATGATAACTACAAATACTATTCTCAAAGAAGACCAGAGTCATTCCCATTCAGCAGAATAGCTATGTACTCCCCTTTGCATCTTCCCTCAGCCTAGAATTTGCTATTTACAAGGCATATTTAAGAGCTGTGGTGTTTCCATCCTTCCCAGAGAACATTTAGCCTATTTTAAAGGACTCCTGCAGTAAAAACAGAACTCAGAGGTATCCAGACCACATACAGCCCAGAAATCCCTCCCTACCAGAGAGTTCCAATCTCACTCTGCAGCCCCGTGTTCCAAAATACAGAGCTGGTTCTGCAAGGAGCTCTTGCAGATCCCAGTAGCAAATGAAACTTCTCAGCAGCCAGGAGGATTCTAGAGTCTCTGTTTTGGCAGTCCCCAGCTCACAGCACATGGAGGTGTAAACCGCCCCAGGGCTTCGCAAGGACCTATTCTGTTTGCTGTACAGCAGAACTGTTTCTTTTGGATGGATGCAAGTATTTGACTTGGAAGTCTTAACCCATTGCTCCTTTGGATTTCAGGTTATTATGGGAGAAAACATGTCCTGCAGAGTCAGCAAACACAAGAGAGGGAGAGTTCAGTGTAATCCTTTGGCCTAAAAACATTATAATGCTTTCAGTTGAAATGATCAAATATATTCCAGGCATTGAGGACTTTTTAAAATCTGATTAAAAGCTAATGAGGAATATGAATAGCAAATATGACTTGTCACTTGAATCAGTAATTAATAATCACAGACTGAGCTGTCTTTAAACAGCTAGTTCTAAATAAACTGGGTTGATACGATGTCAGCTTTAAAAATCAGCCAGATTTGAAATGGATATCAAGGGTGCTTTCAGAAAGCTTACTGCAGGAGTAACTGTGCAAGACAGAACTAGGTGGATGCATTAATATTTGAGCTGTCAGATTTGCTATTCAATTTACATGTCAAGTGTCAATCTGATGGGCTATCTTGATAAATCCCTACAAATTATACTCCTTCTTAGTGCAGAAACTTTCTTGTTTGACAGTTCAGATTTAGAGACTTCTAGCAGGGCTCTTTTTTCTATTGAAACCAAATACAAGGTAACATCCTAGGACATTAAAAAGCATCCTTACACATACAGACAGACTCTGGAAGTGGACAGATAAGTGGTGATATGTGGTAATACCTCCCCAGCCAAGGATCTGGGTTAAGGGAGGGAGTTCAGTGGCATGAACCTCTTGCTCCTCTTAAGGAGACTATTTCTTCTGCAGCAGTGTTGGGTTTAATGGGAGTTTTCTCCATCAGCTGCAAGAATTTCACTGGGCCCTAACAAAGGAAGTGAGTATAGGCTTTAAGACATTTTACTTCAGAAGGGATTATTATTTACCTTTTTAATCATCAACTCTAAGTGTAGTGGGGGTATTTTCTCTTTCCACTGAGGATTCTACCCAAATTCTTGTACTGCTTCATAGAGTCACAATTCCATCCTCGTAGTGAATAAAATCCTGAGCAGTTGCACATCTTTTCACTGGCTGAAGCTGCAGGTGTTGGAGCAAAATTTTCCTATCATTAGGTCATATTACCAGCAACATGAAGGACAGCTCTTTGTCCCAGATCAAAAGACTATGGCTACTCTTTGTACTTTATTATGTCACTCTGTCAGACCGTGAAATCTGGAATACTTCATCTTGCATTTAAAAAAAATTCTCTTTTTAATCTTAGAGTTGACATCCTTGTTAAACTTTCAGCTTCAGTTAGCAACCTCTCTTTCTCCTAAATATTCTGCTGTGATGGGTTAAAGAGGTAACAATAAAAAAAGAAAGAAAAGAACATATGTTTTAATATTTAGTATAAGTACTATGTCTTTTCTTTTGATTGATATTTTAGAATAGCAAATAAATTACTCGGGAAGGTTTATTATTTTATGCAAAAAATGATGTAATTTATTACTGCTTTAGAGGTCAATGTGTAGATTTTTACATGACACCCTTTTTATCACATTTTTGTGAATTTATGGTTACTTTTTTCACTTGAATATCAAGTAAGCTTTCTAGACTAAAGAGTTTAATTATTACTACCTACATTATTATTAGCAGAGATTATTATCGGAATAAGATGTAGCTCATGTTCTTCTGTGGAAAGAGAGAGAGGTTTGTCTTGATAGTGAGGGCAATTTTAGTGCCCCGTTTTGTTTAGATACTTCCTAATAGAATAAACCAGAAAGGAAGAAAAGGGAAATGGGGGGGGGGAGGGGGGCAGGGGGTAGTGTAGAAATAAGGAAAAGTAGAGAGAGAGATGAAGGAAGGGAAGGAAAAAAGGAAGGGAAAAGGTAGAGAAAATAAGAAAAAATATTTAGACACAGAAAGTGGAAATTGACATTTTAATGCTGACTAAACCACAAGTTAGTTTAAGTCCCTCCATCCTCTGTACAAGCCTCTAGCCATGAAAATTGTTCTGCTTTGCTGAAAATTCCTCATATTCCTACAATTCCTGCTTTCATGCATATCCATGACTGCCTGGCTTTAGCTCTGCTGTGACCTCTTGGTGATGTTCTCATCCCAATGGCAATGGATTATGTGATGGGTGATTGTGTGACTGGGACATGTGTGACAGAAAATTTATACCCACAAACAGAGACAAGTGGGACTCTGGAACTGTTTGAACTTTAGGTTCTCCTCCACCAGGCTGGGCCCAGACTGTTCCTCTCACAGGGGAAAGGACAGCACATCCACCACTATATTAATTTAGTTTCCTTCTGCCAGCTGGTTTTATGAACTACAAGAGATGATGGCATATCCCTAATATTCTTTGACAGTGCAATATTTTTACTTAGACTGTCTATTCCAGAATGATGCTTCTCTGATAGAATGGCCAGTCAATCTCACAGCATGATAGAAAACAGATGTAAGATTAGGATGCAAAGTAGTTTTCCAGATACTTGGTCCCAGCATGCTGTACAACCCAGCCCTAGAGTTAACCAGGCAAGTGCTGACACATGTCTTATAGCAAAATATCACTCACAGCCACAGTTCAAAGGCCTTGCTACCCTCCAGGGCAATTAATACAGCATCACATTCGATGGTGCTTGAACCAAATCCATGGAACTCTCAGGGGAGGAATAGGGAAGCAATCTCAGGGCTCAGACATGAGCAGCATGCTGCTGCAGCTGAAGTTTCAGTCCCTAGGAACACAATCCTTCCTTAAGAATGCTTGTGTCACAATGCATTATAAAAAGCAGATTCTTCTGCCTTTAACATTTTTGACAACAGTCTCATTAGGTTCACTAAATAGAAGTTCAGGCTCTAGATGTGGATCTCCACTTTTCAAAATATTTATCAGAAAGGAAGCGCCAAGTGTTTGGAAACTGTCTTTTGAATGAGAAATTTAAAGACCATTTAGAACAAATAAAACCAGATTTGTGCTGTACATATGCATTTTTTAAAATAAAGTGATATGTATATATCCAGTGATGGTGTTAGTAATACTAACAGCCAACCATAATAACTTTTGCTTCAAGTAAGTACCTGATCACTTTTCACTGTAGAAATTATAGGGAAATTTGAATAGCAATGCTTATATTATGCAGCATTTATCCAACTAATGATGCCATTGAAAGTGCTGAGGCGTCTCCTCGTATAATTTAGTACTTGGTGTGAATGTGATTTGATGGCCACCCTGTACCTGGGATGCCTGAAATTAACTGTGCCTATGATATAATTGTGTTGTGCTGTAGAGTGCAGGGAATGACAACAAGTGGCTTTTAACTCCTGATTTCTCTTCAGCCGTTGGCACTTCAGTTTCCATTTGTTAGTGTATGGATGACATGCTCCCCCTGATCCTCCTGCAGTGCTTGTGACAGTTCACAGAGCAAGGGAAGCTCCGTGTGGATGTGCTTTGCACTCTGCTGAACCTGAATGTTGAACTGAGTGTGTTTATTCAGCCACTTCTTGGGAATTCCCAGACTGGCCATATCCAACAGAAACTAATAAATAGTTCAAGTTCCATTGTAATTAAATGTAGCGTATGAAAATGAGCAAATGAAAGAGTAAACCTTAGTGCTTTTACTGTTAAAGAAAATTAATATTTCCATAGTGGTTCCATGAGCCATATTTTTTTCTTTAAGGAGGAGAAGTTCTGCAATTCAACAGGAGGCATGTTGGCATTCTGTCCTATTGATTAAGTGCTTATGGTGATCAGTTTATTACCAATGTGCATGCCTGTATTTATTTATTTTTAATTTACATTTTTAATGGATAAAACATTTGTAGATGAGAAAGGTGACTCTCAGCGAGTCTTTTTTGATTTGTTGGTGGGGGGGGGGTTCTTTTTTTTTTAATATTTACTTATTTATTTATGATCTTCAGGGTGAGTTCCACATCAGAATCTCCATACCTGTTTTTGTCCTTTATTACTTCCTCTCAGGTAAGTGTCAAAATTCTCTTGTAACCAAGCATGATTTCTCACATTCCCATGTAGTTCTTCTGGATGTGAACAAAAGTTGCTGTTTCAGACTGCTAATTACAAGAGAGGTTACTGGAATTCCAGAAACTGTATTCAGCAATACAAGTGATATTACTGAGCTTTAAGGAAGGAAATGATTGTGATATCAAATATCTTTTAGACCATTATATCAGTCTCTTGATCACATATTGGTACTAGGAAGGTCTGTCTTTACATTTGCAGATTATATGACTTAAAGGTAGGAATATTACATAGAAATTATTGCTTTGACTGCTTCAAATATTTTAAGGTGTCTTATTTGTGGGCATAGCTGAGGTTTTTGGATAAAATATTTTCTCCTTTTTTTTTTTTTTTACTGGAAAATATTTACTTTCCTCCGGTGGGAAAGTTGGTTGCCATCTGTAGAGCACCTTTCCTATAAATCATTACTTTGATTATTTGTGCTGTCAGTTAAGCAAATTTATCCCTGCCTGATCACTCTGAAACAATGGTTTGAGGATCTATTGTCAAATACTTCCTTCTTTATCTTTCACTGTCAGAAGTTCAATGCAAAGCAATGCAAAAAGACTTTTTATAATTACTAGTTTGGAACAAGTAGTTGGTGGGCTAGAAATTGCTTAGAAAAACTCTTTGTGCAGTATTAAAGCATATTGAGATAGAATGTATAACAAGATCTATAAATGGCAAAAGTATTCTAGGAAAACAGAGTTGTTCTGAAGAAAATAGCCTAAAATTATTTTATAAAGTCATGATTAAAAATTTTAAATGGAAATTTTTTCTTTGTTCATGTATTGTCCTTCATTTCCTGTAACTGATTGTGTTTAATGGGTCTCTGATGCCTTCCTTTTATATGATTTTCCTTTCATAGCTCATATTACTTTTATTGCCTCTCTCTAGATCAAAGGCATAGGAAGAAGAAAAGAAAACTGGTGACTAAGAATGATGTCTGCAATCTTTCACATTTTGGCATTATTTTTCTAAGTATTCTTACCTTGATTTAATGCAGCTTTTGCTAGTTATAATTTTTGGAGTCACTGTAGATAAGTCTTCACCCACCTGGATATCCCAACCTTTCATACTTTTATAGAAGTTAGTGCTTTGCAAGCCACAGTGATAAAAATTCAAGCCAAATATATTTAGAGATTCTAAATGCATTTCAGTTGCTTTGTTTTAATTTTATTTGCCATCTGGCTATACCAGCTAGTGCAGTTTGTTGGTTTTATTTTGAAACTTTGAAAACTAGAGGCATGACTGTTTCTCTAAAAGAATGCCAAATTATCACATGGCTATAGGCACAGGTGAACTTAGAAAACACCACCAGACATTGTGAGTGAATAGTAACCCACCTCTGTATTTCATACTTGGGGTTCAGAAGCCCAGTGCTTGGTGTGTCTTAGCACAGCATGAAATGCAGCTCCTGGGCAGTGTGGGGATATGAGTCTTGTGAGCACTCAAAACTACTCTTCCAAATTCATTTGCTCTTCTTGTGAGAGGCTTACTGCCCTCAGGTGAGGAGTTTTAAGGATAGGTAATGTGTGTATGTTTGCAGGAAGTGATGCCTCAGACTGGAACCTTTCTCCAGTGTACTTTGAGCCCACAGGAAACTGAGGGAGTTCCTGCCTTCCATATGAATTCCCACAGCCTGCTGGAGGCTGTGGCTGCAGGTCTCACAAGCTTTGTTGTAAAATGAGAAGCATGAACACTTCTCCACAGTGCTCTGATGTCTTTGTCCTCCTTCTCTTCCCATGTCAAACCTCTCCCCCATCCATGGGTTTGGCCTCTTTCAGTAGTGATATCCTTACTCTTGCAAGGCAAGTGAAACTTGGGATGGTAAAACTGCTTTTGGTAATGTGTAGCCGGATTAATTCCATTAATCTGTCAGTAATTACTCTTGTGTTTAAAAATGATAAGAGTAAGAGGATACTGAAAAGTTGAATAGGCCTAGAAATGTAAATTTAAAGTGAAATTGTACATTTTCTAAATTCTAAATTGAAGGTACAGCTCTATTGAAAAAAGAGAGGGTAAAAGTCCATAGGGTACATGGTTTAGAATTTATAAAATCCTGAGAACAGTGGCTGTTCTATTTTCCTCTAATTTTCAGCATACGCATTGCCACAGGTACTTGTAGCAGCAAAAATAAAGGATAAATTTAAGTACTTCTCCAGCACTGCATCATTTTCCAAGAAATGTGAAAAACTTTCAGAAGTGTTATTTCAACAGAACAGTTCGTTTCTGTAATTGGTCAGACTTCTGAAAAGTCATGGATTTGGTGTCTAGTAACAGCCTGAGCTATCTTCCAACTAAATAAAGCAACCTGTTCCAGGCTTGACCTCATTTTCATATATACATTAGAAAAGTCAGTGATTGTAAACACAGATGGTCCAACACATCGTGTCACGCTGCTGCCCTTGTGTTGGAACGCAGCTAAATCTTGCATTGAGAATGAGGATTATTATGTCAAATGAAGCACTTAATTAAGAACAGATTTCAATATTTAATGACTACACAGTAGCTTATTAAAATATTTGCACTAGTGTTTACGATGTTTGGTGGATTAAATGCCAATATATTTGTTAACTGTAGAACAACTTCCATTGCTCTTGCATCACTCTTGCATCGAATCCAACATTACCCCTGTGATGCTACAGAGGCTGCCTAGTCTAGGAAAGCAGATTTAATCTTTGTGCATGTGGGATGGTGTCTGGAGAACCCAACATGCTTTGGGAGGCAGGATACAGTGAGAGGGTACAGGGGGAAGCCGAATGGACAATTTGGTAACATTTCTTGTAGGATGGCTACATTTCTAAATCACAAGCAGCTGGGTAAAATCTCTGCTTCCAGCTTAGCTGGACACTTTCTTCACTATTTAGCATTTGGAGGGTTAAGGGGGTCTGTAGGGATTCCCACAGTCACACAAAGATATTCTCATGTTCACAATCCTCTGCAATTTCTTCCCTGAAATCATAGGTTGAAGTTGTGGGCGCTTTATCTTCCTGAGTTTAACTGTATGAAGCTTATGTAGTCTGCTACGTTTCAAACTGGAAGGACACAGTTGAAATTTAAATAGATGACACTTTAACTTAGGCCCTTGTAGAACCCACCGAATGTCCCCCTGGTTAAAACTGAGGGCAGGAGACACATTTCCTTCTCCTGCAACACCTGTATTTTCTTGGTGCATGGTGAAGATCCCTCCCTGTATTCATGCCATTGACTTGCTAAGTGATAAAAATAAAGACCACAATATCTCTCCTTTCCAGGACAAAAATGTTTCAGTGTTCTTTTCTAGAAGCTCATTTAAAAATTATAAATAAACATCACTTCTCCTTTGGGCCCTTTCCCTCCAGATGAAAGAAAAAAACTTCCCCCATTCAGTTCCCTGAAGGATGCTTCTCCTGAGGAAGTCACTGTGCCTTCAAACTCTTACATATGGTATTGTGCACACATACTTAATGCTGTGGTCCTGGGAGAGATGTCAGCAATTTATATCTCCATCTGCAATAAGTTAGGAGCACCTGCATCAGCTCAGCCATGCAATGTGTGCACGCCCTGCTCCATCCCTGCTGCCTCCCCAGGCTGACATTTATGGAGGCAGTGCAGTGCCCCTGGAGATTGACGTCAGGCTGCTGTCCATGAGGAATGTGGTCAGCCAAGGGCACCATCCAGCCCAGCAGAACGGGCAGGTCATCCTGTGGGGGAAAAATGTCATCTGTTGGTGATTAATCTGGAAAAAAAAAAAAAAAGCATAAATATTCATGGTCTGAATGACTTCTTACAGGCAATTCAGAGAGCTCTGCACAGTGTCATGGTTCCTCCACTGCAGATTTTTGCATGCTATGATGATAGAGCTATTAGCTGGGGCCTCTGTCAACAAACATAGCAATCGCTTCTCATGTATATTTCTGGTTAAATCTAGGTTAAATTCTCATTTTAAACAATTTAAAATGAGATTGTAGCTTGTTGTCACCAAATGTTAAGTTATCATAAAATAAATATCTAAATTTCTACAGCAAAGGTTAAAAGCTTGATGGAATGATAGTTTTGGACAGCAGGAAAATTTGAATATTTATGAAATCCAGCAATACTTCTTATAGAGTTACACTCTTTTGAGCAGTTGTTTTCTCAGTTTGTCTGGAATTAAATGTGGCTCTGTATATTTGATTATTCTCTCTGTCTTATTGTCAAAGGAGTAAAAGACATTATTGCTGCTCAGTGCAAAATCTTAATTTTTTCATTCCCATAATATCTTTCATATAGAAGTCTCGAAGACTGCTGATATTAGTGATGCAGCTTTGTAGCACCCTTGGAGACCAGCAGCATCATGATCAGTGTCTGAACAATAAGACAAATCAGGCAAAAAGAATTTGAATAACTAAGCAGACAAAAAAAGCTTGTGGCATAGCCAGAAAGAGAATACAGGGCTGTTTTATTTAGAGGGGAACTTTTAATCTGTAATTTCATTTCTTCCCAGAAAATAATTCCCAAAGAAATACAATTTCAATCATTCTGAAATGATTTCTGAGTTTGACTAGGATTTATGAAGCAGTTGAGATAAAAGTTGGAAAAAAGATGGGTTTGATTCCTAAGTGCTGAAATGAGAAGTTTTTGCCCTGGAGAAAGTGAGGTGCTTCCCTCCAGTTCCCTAAGCAGGAGGGAAGGAGGGCTGTGGAACCCTCTATGTCCCATGCTGCAGGGTGAGAGAGGGGCTCATGCCTGCAGGGCTGCAAGTGGTTTCCTGACCAAAAAACGACAGAAACTTTATTACCTGAATGCAATTTTCAGTTTGTTAAAGAAACTGGTTACACAGTTTTGTTCTTAAATTTTACTCATATGTACTTTCCAGCTTTCCCTGGGTGCCTTATCCCTAGGAGCCTCTGCTGGGGTGCAGTGAGCTGGTTTGGTTATTGCTGCTGAAAGAAAACAGCAATAACATTTCTGAATTATATCACCTGATCGGACCAGATTATTCTGCAAAAGTCACTGCTGTTTCTGGGTACATCTATAAGGATGAGGCAGGTGTTACACCTCACGTGCAGCTGGACTGATACTCCTTCACCTCCTTGGAATCTTGAGCAATTTCTCAAAAACCAGAGTTGTGGATGATGCTTTGTGAACGACATAAGCCAAGACATTTGGGAAATCAATTTGAGTTTAACCTTCTTAAAAGGAATGAGAGAAGGGCAGGTTTGTCCTGTTGTGCTATAGATATGTGGTGCATTATATAAGTTGTTGTACAACTGGAAATAAACTCATGAAGTTTCAGTTGATTTATCCCTAACAGTTTAGCCAATCATGATAGTAATGAAATATTTCCTCTATTTATACCAGTCCTGTCATGAGATCTCTGCTTGATTTCCAGACCTTGCATATTAGTACAAGGTTACTGAGGTATGTAAGAATTACTTTGGAAATCTAATTATTTTTCCTGCTTAAACAGTAGAACGTACCTCAGTGCTGAAACTTGGGAGCAGAGCAATTCACAGCAGATAATTTAAGAGATTTTTACCCCTTTCTTTGTGCAAATACTTTAAGCATCTTTTGCTGCTATTTGCTTGCCTAGTTTTTCTTGTTATGTAGTTTTTTCTGTGTGAACAAGTTCAGGCCGATTGATTTTTAACAATCTGCTCCATGTAGATGACATTCACATTGGTTTTTTTACCAAGAATGTCTGGCAATCTGCTCTTTTCTAATTCTAATGCAGCGTTGTAAATGGTTTAGTACAGGGGCTTTGTTCTCTCAGGCTGAGGGAGAAAGAAAAAGTAGATGATGAGTTAATCTTGGAAGTCTGATGTTAGTATCTCTTCCTGGCCCTGTCCTAAGAAAAAACATAGGACATATGGACCTGGTGTTTAAATTATCCTGGATCTTTATCTGGAGGAAGATATGATTTAAGCTTAGTAGCTTACAGGAAACTTGAGATTCCTTTCTCTGCTATCACAGTTATGCCATCTGATTGCAAGTGCATTCATTCACATGACCCTGTTTGAAAGATCTGTTAGATCTTTCACTGCTTTACTGAATTCCCCTGGGTGCCTGAGCTTTGAAGGTGGGTATAATTTTCTTAATCTCTGTAACCCCAGAACAGGAGCACAAGCTTTTACATATAAGTGCCTTTCAAAATGATGGGGTTTTTTTGAGAAAAACTACATATTTTTAAGTGTCTTCTCATCTCAGACTGAATAATAGAGCTTTCTTGGGCCTATCAGCAACCTGAAATGAATTCACTGGCCTTCTTTTAGTAGGCTGTGTTGCTGTGTTTGCATTTGTCACAGTAGCTCCTTCTTCAGTGCTTAAAGGAGTATTTGCACTCTCCGTTTTGTTTTTGTGGAGACAGCGCTGAACAGAAGTTAAAAATGACTAGCACTCAAGGGAGATAGCAATAAAATGACAAGGTTCAGACTAGCAGTATTATTTTGGCTAAGGAATTTGGAGCGAATTTAAGCTGTAAATCATGCCTGAGGGCTACATCTTATGTCAGTTGAAACCTTGGAGCGGTAAAGGAAACAGGTAGTCCAAAAAGTAACTGAAGAGAAAACATGGGAGTAAGCTGTGAAGCATCTCAGAAGGAGCTTAGGTGTTAAGTGAAATGGCTTTGGACAGTAAAGAAGTATATTTGACAGGCAACAAAAGATGGGGGCTGCATTTGTTGAGGAGCAGTTCAAGAGGCACATATCAGCTGTGTTAGAATCTGGTTGAGGTTCCACCTGACAAGTGAGGACTGGGGAAAACACAAAAGCCACATTTTCCAAGCTGGCTCTGAAGTCTTTTGTGGTGCAGATTTTAATAGATTTGAAAATAACTTAGAGAAAGTTTTCTTGACAATTTTACTTGGAATCTCTTTTGGTGCAGGCAGAATCCCAGGGTGAATCACAGAGTTTATTTAACTAGCCCACAGAGACCAGATTAGTAGTTGGAGACAAAAAGGGATGAGTACTATGTTTCTATCATTTTGATAACAACAGTGTTATTCTTGCCTCATGTGGTTTACAATTTAAATACACTATCCCGAAAAGTTTTGTTTCATTTTTTGGAACAAAAATAGATATTTGGGGATTTGCATTTGAAGTTCTTGCAGGAAAGTGTTCGCACAGCTGGGAACTAAACTTTGAGCTCCTCATTCCTAGACTAAAGACTATTCTCCCTGTGTTTACAGATCCTCCACTGATGCAGATAAATGTTATGGTATGAAATACAATTCAGCTGATTTACATCAATAGTGAGCTGACCTTTTATAAAAAGATAAAACTTCAGAGTTTCATTATGCATTTTAAATCTATTTTGATTTCTGAATACAAGGACTGTAATCCAGCAGAGAGAATGTCTTTTGCATATTAAAATTCGTCTTGTTCCATTCTGTATCAGTTCTATCTCATAATAAGGTTACACAGAGAAAAGGTTGCTTTTTTTTTTTTTTGGTCATACATCTGCCTGTTAGGTATTTGGATTCCACACTTGTGTCATACCAGTGTCTGTTGGCCCCATTAAGTTGGTTTCTTATAGAAAGACACACTGTATGTGATTCTGGGCTGGCCAAAGAAAATTAACTAAAATCCCCTGAAATTAATCGCAGAACTATGCTCACTGAAGACAATTGATAATGAGAAACATGATGTGGAAAAAGAAAATAATGAAGAGAGGGAGGATAGCAGAATGACATTTAAGAGGAGGTGAGATTTGGATTTGATCTTTATGGTTAAGAGTCAGTTGCTGTTACTTTAAAGATTCAATAATATTGAGGTTCAGCTGTATGGGAGGTTCCTCAGTTGTCTGCATCTTTGAGAAGACTGTAAATAAACCTGAAATAGAGGGGCTGACATATGTATTTTGGAATCTTTTGTAGTATATGCAATTTATCATTTTAGAGTGGTAGCCAGAAAAGGATCTGACTGAATTGTGGGGTGGGAGAAGATTTTTTTTCCCTTTCTTTGATTATTAATAATGATTGCCAGCCATATGCCATTTCTGGTGAACTTTTGATTCTTTCTCTTCTGGGAGCAATATTTTTTGTGGCATTTTGACATGTTTAGCTGATTCTTCACCCGACATTTCATTAACTCATTGGTCTTGATTTTTTTTCTCTTGCAGGGATGAAAATTGAGAGCAGCATGTTGGTGTGCAGCTAGTGTGAGTGAGACCATGTTTAAATTCAGCGACAGAATCCTGCCTCCCACCAACCTACTGTTCCAAACATGCTAATGTGTCTTCTGGGATTCTGACACTGCAGTTAGAGTTTGGCTAATAATACAGCTCATACACTCTTAACCCTTGTGTTCATGCCTGCTATTCTAGCATAAGCTCTAGCATGAGAATGGTAAACCTGATTGAAGAATTGATTTGGCTTCAAAGAACCCAGCAAACACCCCTACTTTGTTTTTCAGCTAAATCATTTTTAGTTTTGGCTTGTTGAATTGCTGCTAAATCATTGTAATGCTCTGAAAAAAAGGGCAAGGACTGGCAACAGGGAAGTGAGATTGTCATTATTTCACCCCAGAACTGCTGTGAAAACCTTGTGAAAAGGGATGAGATACCTTGAGATATTTTGCCTGGATTGCTACTACTAGGTGCCAGGAGAAGCCTGTGATTCTTCTTTAAACTAAGTGGAAAATACTTCCCTGATCTGAGAGCCTCAGAAATCTTCCTTCTTCTTGTTTTTAAAATTATTTTAAAAGAATATTTTTCTAGTGTTAAGCACTTTTGTAATTATAAATTTTAAGAGTATTTTTTTCCCTGAATCTCTGTTTTCTCCTTCACTGAGATTTTGCAGATGTCATTTTGCACTTGACACACTCAGGGAACATGAAGAGACTCCTTGCTGCAGAGGAAAACAATGCACCTTGGACTTATGTTATATATGTGCATATATAATGGACTACCTGACAGAGTCCATCCTGACTGGGGTGCAGGGAGCAAACTCAGTTTTTGATGAGGGGAAAGAAGAATACTGTGTCCTTAGTGCTGAATAAGATGGAAAATAGCAAAGATATTTTTGCTGTCCTTGATAGATATTTACAGGCAATGTAATTAAATTTTTATGTAAAGGTTTCTAGAGGTCTCCACTTGTGTGATCCTCTTTTTCTGCAGTGTCAGGCTAGTTGAACTGCTGATTGATAGAACCATCTTAAACTGCACTAAGTCTAACCTAAAACTGGAGTAGTAAAGGAGCACTCTGTGATTTTTAATTTTTTTTTTTTTTTTTATTTTTATTAATTAGAGATACTTTTTCACTCTGTGCTGCTGACCAGAGCCAGGGTCAATGGCATCTACCTATAACTTGAGTTGTGGGTGATTTTCAGTTCTATATTCAATCCCTTTTCCAAAGGACCAAGTTCCCATTTGGAGCTACGTTAGCAATACTTTAATTTTTGATAGTCATAATAATTCCCATATATATGTATACATGTTTAAACCTTTCCATTAAGACTAGTGGGTGTGGCTTTGATTCTGGCATGGTCTCAAATGGGTCATTACACAGTTAGAAAGGGGGTATCACTTTTTGGCAGCACCACAAAATTGAAGGCACTCAAACACAACTGAATGTTATCAAGGTTTCTGCCTCCGTTCAGAATAAGGCAGAATTTTGGCTTTTATTGCTATGAAATTACATATCTGTCGCCTGAACTGGCTGAATCCTTTTCCTCTAGTATGGTGCCTGCTCTCTGTAGATGCCCCAGGGAGGGAGGAAGGAAATGGATTTGAAATGAAGGAAGGAAGGAAGTTAGGAGAGAGGTTCAGGAAATAACAGCTTCCTCCTAGTTACACAACTCTGAAGTTCTGGTCAATATTTTCATTAAAGTTTCAGGTGATGTACTGGAGAGACTGAGAGACTTATGAAGGACTTGAACTTTTTTTAGATTTAAATTAGAAATCAGAATTATTTGGAAAGTTGGAGATGTGACTTGGAACATTCTGGATGTTGTCCAGAAAGGAGGAGTGGAAGTCCAACATTTAGGCAGATCTAATCAACTGCAATAGTATTTGGTGTAGGAATCTGGGACAGCACCAGTTCTGAAGGAAACCACCTAGCCTACATTTATAACTGAGTTGTGTTAAGACAAGGCGTTGTTCAGACTGAATAAAAGATTGAGATTCATTGAAAAATGCAGAGCAAAGAGGGAGGAAATAATCTGTCCATGTCTGGCAGCTGGGGCACGAAATTATGGAGTTTTACTGTAGCAAAACATATTTAGACACAGAGTTGAGATAAACCTTTCTAAAGAGGACAGTGGCATGTCAGAATGGATTATTAGCAGGGAGACTCTATAACTCTGCAGAGGAAACCTTGAGGAATGTAAACTACAGACCTGTCAGGAATACTATAGATATCATGGTTCTTCCTTGGGGAAGAGATGTGGACGACAGGGTTTCTCATGTCCACCAGAGACAGATTTCTAAATTTTTTTTTAACTGAAGTAACTCTGTTTGGCTGACTTTTTTTTTTTTTTTTTTTTTTTCTCTCCCCTCTCTGCTGGGAGACAGAGATTAAGAAGGTGGAGTTAGTAACACCCCAAGATAAATCAAGTGGGAAGGGACCTCAGGGGGTCTGTTGGCCAATGTGTTTAAAGCAGGGTCAGCTGTGAGATCAGACATGGTCACCCAGGGCTTCAACCACTTGGGTCTTGCAAACCTCCAAGGATGAAGACACACAAGTTGCTGCTGGTGCCTGCCTCTCCCAGCTGATTTCCTGCTGGTAAATGTTCATCCTCTTCCTTGTCTAAGTGCAATTGAACCCCCCGCAAAGGAGTTCAGGAGAGTTCAGCTCAATAAGGCACTTCCTCCGTTTACAAAATTATACACACCAATGAATACAAGATTTTTCAGACATAGTTTTTGATTTTAATGTTCCTGTGGATGTGTTGGGGGGCACTGGAATGAAGATAATGTTTGTGTTACTTGAAAGAATTAAGGGAACAATTCCATGGAGAAGACCAAAGCAGAGGAACACAAGGTAAACAGGTACCTTGGGAACCACTGATCCGCTGAATGAGTTGGAAGAAATGAATGTAAAATTCATCATGGTTATTTTTGTATCAAAGGGAGAATGGTGCGTATTTAAAACCAGGGTTTTTTATTATTTCTTAGCCACAGTGCTTATTCTTCAGTTTGTAATAATTATTCTAATTGTTCTATAATAGGATTGCTATGAGCAGGTGCCCTTACTCATAAATGGATTAATCTGGCTTCCCCTGAAGACAAGGAGACATTTCTATTGATTTGGGGAAATGAATTGAGTCCATTTTCTTTAAATTTGGCACCAGTTGTCATCACTTAGAGCTATTGTTCAGGGGATGGTAAGAGATGGAAAAGATGGGCATTAGCGTCTGGTTGTGTTGCCCTAAATACACTCTGGACTTGATTCAAATTAATTTCATATTTGCACAAACTGTCCAACATATTGAATTGCCCTTGTCCAGTGGCTTCTTTCCTTTGCTTGCTGCCATTCAGAACCATTTTATTTGCTTTGCCTTCCCGTTGGGCCCTCAAGCTCTGGACCCTCATTTTGTTTGTGGCCTGGACTGGGATGGGACCTGGCCTCAGACTGGGAATGGAGTTCTCATTGTGTGATGGGTTTAACAAATACCATATGTCCTCACGATGTTTCCCTGTCCAGACCAATCCTGCCCTTTTGTTGTTTGGTTGATCTAGTTTCTCTCTTTAGCATATTGCTGAATTGAAAACATCCATGCCAGAGTTCCCATTCCAGTGGGCTCCACTGCTGGAGGCCTATTTTATCTAACAGCTGGCCCTACGTCATTGTGAAATTGTAAATGCTCAAAACTTGTGCTCCCGTTCCCAGGGGTTCCACCATTAAAATTATTTTGCATTCACTACCTGCCAACACGGCCTGTAAGTGAGCCAGAAAAGCAGCAGATTAGGCATAACTATGAATTCTGAGTGGAATAGAGGGGTTGGAGATTTAATTTTTAGGTGAAAAAACCGGGCCTTTCATGAGAAACAAAACTGAGTACAAAGTGCTCTGTGGGGCCTTTATATTGAACTGTAGTTCACAATTAACACCTCTGCTGTTTTCTCACCATGGGAATAAAAATCTCCCAAAAGTGCATTGTGTTAAGATTTGCCCTTCACATTTTGGAGATCTTCTTCCAGCCAGATTCTCTTATTTCTGTAGGCAGAGTAAGTCATTGTGGCTTTCTATTTAAAAAGAAGCTGGGTATTAACTGCCCCAATCCAGTCCTTTCCCTAGGCCTGTAATCAATGGATGTAAAGTTTTAATCCTTTCAGTTTCACAGACCTGCAGAAATGAGTAATGAGAAAAAAAGCCTCTTGCATATTTTCACCTTTAAGTGCCCAACTTTTCAGTGCTGTGAACAGACTGATTGTGTAGTACAACAGATGCTGGGGTATTTCATTCTTCATAACAAGGAAGGAAAAAAGTCAATTACACATTTGCAACCTGGAAATATTGCACTAAGGAGTGAAGCTATCTTTTTATAATGAATATTTACAATATGATTGTTTCAGTTCTTAATTATCACGAGAAGCATCTCTCTTCCATTTTGCTGCTATAACCTATGCTTGTGGGAATGGCAATTTGATCTTTCTTGTGATGCCATTTGTTGTCAAATATGAGTTTGTGTTTCTAGTAACAGGCCATTTCTTTTAAATGATTTATCTATTTTTCTTTCTCCTGTGATAACTTGGCCTATGTGCTAATGATTGCCTGCTGATGTTGAAATGTAGTGCCACTGTTCATGTTTTGTTAAACTGAAATGATTGCACTTCTCTTTTCGTGTTTATTTCTGTTTGACAGGTGGGGAAAGAGAACACTTGCCATCTTTTTTTTACTACTAAAGTTCAGTTAACATTGTACTGTGTTGTCTTTGGAGCTGTACTTATCTCAGGTGCTTGATAGTGGAGATAGCGGAGAGCTGTTAAGAAAGAGATAATTGAATACCACTTCAGTTTTGTGTAGCTGTGTAAGACCTGACACCAGTATATAAATACAGAAAGAATATTTTGGTGGTAGATGGAAGATAATGGAAGAATTAAAATAGTTAAAACCAGGAAGACCAAGGCCACTTGTCAGTTTAACCTTAAGAAATGTTCCTTACAGATGTGTTTAGAATGGGAGTCTGTAGAAGAGAACCTGAAAGGAAAACAACCCAACTAAGCAGTCAGGGTAATACTCTCACTCTTTATTTATATTTGGGGTTTTTTCTGCTTTCATTCTTGAAGAGAATCCAGACAAAAAGCCCAACTTCTATTCCCTTTCTGATAATCAATGTATAAAACCAGTAGCAAGTGCCATAAATAACAGCTGTATAACTGCTGAAAGGTCTGGGAACTGAAATATCTGGTGATGTATGATAGAACATTAAATGATGGATTTAAAATATTATTTGGGATACATTTTGTCTTTCTCAACATAACTCAGGAAGAAAACAAGAAGGTGAAATAATTGAAACAGGCTTTAAAAGTACTTGGCTTTTTCTTAAAGTGGAATTGAAATGGAAGTTTTATATGTGTGCATGTATATATATTTTTCATGGTGTTTGACAATGTAAACTTCTTGTGTTTAACATTCTGCACTGCCTGTTGTTTAAAATTCTTCAATCAAGTGAAAAAAACCATACCAATACAATCATGCTGAAATATTAAACAAAATGGCATATTTCAACCAAATATAGATAGCAAGACATATAAAAACCATTTAGCATTTTTGGTTGACATATTTCACTTCTTGTTCTTCCTACTTTACAATGCTTGACTTGAGCTGTATTCTAAATTGTGACAAAGCCCATCATTGAGGTTTGGAGATCTTGAAAAGAGCTGGACCATGTTACAGAAAGAAAAGAAAGGAAATTTGGTAACATTCCTCTGGGCAATTCTTTCCTCAGAGCCAGTTTGAAAGAGGAGGGGTATATACCTGTAACAGAATACTTGTGAAAAAGCCCAATCCTTGGAGCAAGACAATTTCAGGAAAAATTGCCGAAGGACTAATTTCAGAAGTAGAGAAAGCCAGCTCACAACTGAACCTGTAAAAGACAAGAGAAAGATCCAGTGTTTGTCTTTTACATGGTTGTTACTGAAAATTTTGCTTGATGAGACATTCAGAACAATGGCCACGTTTTGGCACAGGCAATTGTCCAATGACTTTTGAACAGTCTCCCTCACACTTTTCTTATAGTGCCAGTGGTCACAGTTCTTGACCTGAACATGAATTAATTTCTTTTTGATTTTGTTGACTCCTGAAACTTTCTCTTCCCACTCAAGAGGCAGAAAGGATGATAGATCACAGGCAGTATTGCTGCTCCTCCAGGTACATGATCATGTACTTCTGTGTTTCATGTTCCCAGGAGGAAGAAATGAAAATTCTGGTAAAAGTGACCTTCCTTGTGTCAACACAGCATTATTGATGACAGACGTGTTTCTTTTATTTGCTTGCCTCTACCATTACTGAATATTCTGTTGGTGTCACAAATCCTTCCCCTGCCCAATTAATGATATTTCACTTTTTTATTATAAGCCTTATCTGCTCAAAAACCCAGATGACACATAGTTTATTGAACACAGATAATATAGCATGCTCTGTTATTTCTTGGATTTGGATTAATCATAGGAAAAAAAATTGTAGTGAAATGCAGGTTAAAATGCAACTTATTTTTTACTACATCTTGTAGAATTAATTTTAAAATTTAAACCTATTCTTATGAATCACGAAGTTTAAACTTTGTATTTTCTTTCTCTTCTATATAAATCTTAAAATTGTGTTCATATTTTTATATGAGAAAAAGATAGATGCCCTTTATAAATTGCAGTCAGGGTGGCATTAAATATAAATAAACCTGGCAAGTACAGGTACCAAGATTAGTGTGACCTTTCACAACTTAAAATGCAGTTTTGTCCTTTACTTTGATCTACACTGATGTAGTGTTATTAATAATAATCATGAGATTGTCTTTGCCTTCAAGAGAGGTTTTAAAACAATATGTTTTTATAGCATCTCATTTGGTGGTTTCTGATTTTTTTTGATAGGGTTGGCTATCAAGTTTCGCTTAAAAGCAGAGGTAAGAAATTGTTTTGAAATCTGACCTTCAAATACAGTCACAACTAGGATTTTAAAGAAAAACACCCAAAACAGTGAATATTTTGATAAAATTGTGTGCTGACAATGTTACACTGTCTGCTCAGCCCATGCATTTTTTAACAGTTAATAATATGGCAGTATTATGCAGCAGTAGTGTTTAGATACTTGATATGATTATCCACTCTGAACAGGATGGAGCCTATCTGGTTATTTCATGGGAGTTTTCAAAGATCAGTCATAATTATGAGCTGCAGCCGGGTTTGAAAAACTGACTTGTAGGTGAACTCTGTCACATCTCTTATGAATTTTTATTCCACTCAGAAAACATGGAATGCCAGATATGTCCTTTTTTCCAAACCCTTTCATTGAGTCAGAGGTACAATTTTCTGCAAAAATTCCCAGATAACAACAAGATTTTTTTTAAAAAATGGATGACCTTGTATCTTCTAAGTTTTTATAACCCAAAAGTGGTTTGTAACCTGTAGAAAATAGGGCTTAATTCAAGAATATATTGATGTATTTTCTTTTTCCTGGCTCTTTTCATCATCACTACAGTCAGCTGCTGCCACATGACACCTGAATTGAAGGTTTCCCCTCAGCAGTCCAAGGAACTCCCCACATATCCATGTGGAGGTCACTCACAGAGCCTACCTGGGAATGAATAATGCAGCTGGGAAAAGAACAACATCCTAAGAGCTGCAAATAAGGTATTTGAGCGGAGTGACATTCCAGTGAACATCAAGTATAGCTGAACTCTGAACATATTTATTACTGTATTGGTCCTTGAGGGGGGGGAAATTGTCAGAGAAGGTGGATAATGTGGTACTGACACAGGCGATGAGTTATGAGCTATCCTTCATAACATTTTATTTCTAAGAGCTCTCCTTTTCCGGTTGTGGCAAGCAGTTGTTTTTGCTTTCGGTCTTTTTCTTCCTCCTTTCAAAAACCTCAACAGCTCCAAATCCATAACCAGAAACCAAAACTACAACAACAAAACAAAGTCCAAACCTGAAATGCACAGAAGAACCAATTTTAACTTGCTGTTCTCTAAAAGCTCTGCTCTGGCTCTGACCAAATTCTCTGTCCCCCGTGCAAATGGGCTCTGAAAAGTGGGCAGACAAAAAGTGCAGTCCACAGAGTCACTTGGCTGATATCATTGGGCTCAGTCACACCAGGGCTGCTCTGGTTCACCTGAGAAGTCCTGTATTTTCCAGCAAAAAAAAACAAAAAACAAAAACAAACAAGCAAACAAACAAAAAAAAAAAGAAAAAAAAAAAAAGGAAACTCTTGATTTCCTTCTTGGAAGATCAGTGTAGGCTTGAAGAGATTTTACCCTGTATCATTGCTGTCCTTAAAGCCCTGAAGCAAACTTTATGTGGTGCAGTAGCAGTTTCATTTACTTGGTTGCCCTGAAAGAGAATTAGATTATACCTTTCTGTCAGGCGAATAAGGCATGTCTGAAACACTGAGGCTTTTTCAAGACTGGAAAATCAAAAAGGTAGATCAACCATGGAACAGTAAGCGATGGCCTTAGAAGCAGTGCTTTTTGAAGTATTGAAGTGGTTTTCACTCTTTCTCTTCTGTATTTCCCATAGTTTCCCTGCCTTTAGTAAGACTGTGGCCTTTCTTATTTTCTACAACAATAATCCTTCAAAATGACTTTTCAAATGGGAATGGCTAAATATTTTACAAATACCTGTTAAATCTCATAGCATTGCTTGAAAGGTTGAGGCAGACATTTGTGGAGCTTGCACATTAAAAGTATCTCCTTCGTACCAAGCATTACTATGATTATAGTAATAATTATGCTGTTTTCCACCTGCTTCTGTCCTGAGCAGAAGAGATGGTCCAGTCATTGTTCAAGATGGACAAACCTATTGAACATGAAACCTATTCTTCAGCTTTATTCATGAATGATTTTTAAGCTGAGAAGGATCTCCTCAGTTTCAGTCTGCTCTTTCTTCCAGAGGCCCAGGAGGAAATCAGATCAAAGTATTTTCTTTGGGGAATGTCACATTTTGGAAAATATCTTGGAGAAAGTTGTTTCAGGGTTTTAATTCTGCAGAAATTTTCAGCTTTAAATTTTATGAGTCACACAAGCAGTTTTGGTGTAGTTAAAATCTGGTGTCCAATCAGGTCTAATTTCTGCCTCAGGTTTTCATGGAGGCTTTCTGTATAGTGCTGAGAATCATCAGGATGCACATAGTTAAAGGGGTTAAATCCTTCTGATAGCCTTAATTCTGGCATTGCTTGATTTTTTTTTTTTTAAGCATGACCTTACGAAATTTCTGCAGTATTGTTGCTGTACCTCTAACTATCGAGATTATTTTGTATGAACTCCTTGGTTTCTGGAATTTGTACTCCATTCCCACCTCTCCAGGGCTTTCTGCTACTTGCTGAGCTCCCACAAAGTTCCCTCTCAGCAGATTGCACCAATTCTTAACCTGGAAGGCAAAGGAGAGTCAGGCGCTGGAATAATTGTATTTTCAGGGTGGGAGAAGGGGAGGAGTGGAGCTCCTGGCTGCTGCTGCTGCAGGGGCTGGGTGGGCAGCCTTGTGGGTGACAAGCTCACTGGTGTGAGGCAGAGCAGAACAATTTCTTCCTGGCCAGCTCCATTGCTGTGACCCTTCTCCCTCACCAGCAGCTCATTTCCAGGGAACGTGAGATGTAGCTGGCTGAACTATATCCCAGCAATATGAGGAGATGCAGTAGATGTCAGGGTATCTTGGGTGTTATTTTCAGCAGAACTTTGAAATCTGAGGGTGAGGATCATATGAGATCTGTCAAGAATCTGCCCGTGGCTCGGAGCATCTCTGTCCCAGCAGAAATCTGCCAGATGACATCCAGAACTGAGAGTCATGTGTGCTCTGTGCATGAGCTACTTTGTGGAGACAGACTTTTTCTATCATAAAACTGATTCAATCAAAACATTGCAAATTCCTAAAGAGCCTCTAACAATAATAGCTATATGTAAAGCAGGACAATTATCAGATGGATTTTCAAGACATGCTGACAGTCGTCTCACTGATACTTTTTTCCTTTTCAGCCCTGAGGTCATATTTTGTCTGTATGTTTTGCTGAGTGCCTAATAAGAACTCTATAAATAAAAAGTTATAACCATGTGTTTGCATTTTCCTTGATTAAAATGTGATGTAAATGTATTTAAAATGGCATGCAAATGATATGAAAGCTCCAGGCGTATTTTTTCCAGCAAGACCCTCTGCATTGTAAAGGTTGTTAACAAAGCAAGGAATTTAAAAGAAAAAAAAAGGAGAGAGAAAAAAAAAGAGAAAAAAATTAAGTCATTACTGGAAGCAAGAGGGCAATGAAGGAGACATTTCACAATTATAAAATGGGTTTAGAAAGAGGAGGCAAGACATGTTGGTACAGAATTCACTCATTCCTGGTGACTATCAGGGAGAATTAACTATATCCTTGGGTCTTTTGCTAGGGATTGCTTCAGAAGCCCATACTGTAATGTACACTATATTTTCTACTGGTTAGAGTTTATGTATTAGGATGGAATTAGCTGAAATATCTTTCTGAAAATCAGACTTAGTATTGAAGGAATTTATGGTTTCAATGCTTTCTTGTCTGGAGTTTGACATATCACAATTTGGTGGTACATGAAATTGTGATAGGAAGCTTTATGAGACAATTTTGACTCAGGGGTATAAAATAAGAGAAAAAAATGGGCTTTAAAAATGTGGTACACAATTCACAGGTCTGTTTTCACAAAGGGATGAGTACAAAGTCTGTTAGCATGGGGTTTAGCTTTTCCAAGCTCTGCACCTTCTGCTTTATTGATGTCATACTTGGGTTTTTTGAAACCGTGTTTTCTTGTTTTCTGTTCTGTGTGTGTGCGCATGCACGTATAAGGATGTGTGCAAGCATAAGTACAACATGAAATGACTCTTCTTGAATCTCTAAACAATGGAAAACCAGATATTGCTGAATTACAGCCTTCAGAATATTCCTTACTGGATTTATATCTTCATATAAAAACATGGCAGGATGAGATCCTTGGGTTCATTACACACCTGCTTGTTTAGTTTAACTGCCTTTAGAGCTGCCTTTGGTCACTGACTTGGCATAAATAAGGCATCAGGATCGTATTACTCAGCCAGTTTTGCAATAGCTTGCTGAAGGGAGGAATGGGGGCTGTGAGTGAAATTGTCTAAAGGCACTTCCTTGTTAACAAAGACAAAACTTACTTAAGCCTTCCTAGCTGGCACAGAAAATTCACAGCCACTCAATACCTGCTGAAGAAGTGTAAGTCTAAGTCAATTGCAGATAAGACAGCTGAAGGTCAGAATAAAATACTTCATCAGGTAGTTTTATTTAAGCAAGTACAGAACTGTGGTCCTGATTTTAACTTCTGCATATTCATTTATCTCACCACAAATCTAAATATCTGTCATTGCAGCAGCCTGCGAGTTTGAGAAAAGAAGCACCTTTCCCTGGGCTGGAAGATTTTAAAAAGGAAGACATGACCTTTGAGATATTTTGTTTTGTTTTGTTTTGTTTTGTTTTTTGCTTTTTGTCCACAACAAAAGGCTCAGCAGTTCTGGGATGGAACAGGGTAAGTCAGATGCAATGTGCTGCAGAGCTGATCAAATTCTGTGGCAACTGGATGCACAAGTTAAGAGCTGACTTGGCATGTACTGTTCCCAAGGCAGTTAATTGTTTCCAGCAACTTTTCTTTTATTTGCTCTTTTTTAAGAACTGTTTTCCTGGGTGACAGAAAAGCCAGTGCAAATATCCATAGTGAGTATTGCTTTAGGTTTCATTCAGAACACAAGGCTCCCCTAACAGTATGTGAAAACTCCAGACATTTCCCACAGTTCAGACTGAACTGTAGTAAGAGCTGGCTTTAGACAAGAATAAATAAACCCCCATGAGAGAAAGCCAGGTTATATGGCAGGTACCTTCTTGGGTCAGCCACCACTAAAATGAGAGAGATTAGGAGAAATTCCCTTTATGATTTAGTGGTATTTTATTTTCTCCCCCGAATGCTATCTTGATTAAATTAACTGGGGAAAACCTGCCAAGGTCTTTTAAGATGTATAAAATAAGGTACGCCAATAATGTCAAAAGGTATGTTAGTAAAGTTCAACATGTTTGTACTAATAAAACCAGTGATTCAAGAAACTCACACTTCTGTAGCCTTTGAATGAGAGAACTTGTTCACTAGGTGTGAGTGAGTCATATTGCATGCATGTCCAGACATTTCAGGGTTTTATGTGCATGAGGCTAATGTTGTCAGAGTGCTACTGAGCTCACAAGGAATGTAGAGGGAAAAATATTTCCTTACCAAGCCCTGTATATTTTTGAGAGGCAAGGAAATATGTAGAGGAATTCATCAGATATGACCTGTATATTTAAATTGCTTGCAGTGATAACAGAACGAGATATTAATAACAGATAAAGAGGTTCTTAGTTACATACTTAAAAGCTTATTTAAAGAGCCTAGATTAGATCATAGATCAACACAGCCTCACTGGAAAAAGCACTCGTCTTACACATCGGGCTGCACACTGCAGCCCTTCACTGAGACTTTGGTGAGATAAAGCTGTTTGGCTTTTAAGTCAACCTTGAGATGACTTTCCCTTTAAAAAAAAAAAACCCAAACCACTTTGATTATGTATTTGGTTTGCATGCTAAATAAGCTGCTCAGCTAAAAATATACGCCCGCGAGGAGCTTATGTCATCTCCCCCCAAATGTGTGACAGAGAGTGAAAGACAGGCAAGGTAGAAGAGGCAACATAAGAACCCAAGTTTTAATTCTTGTCAAGATGAATTGGTAAATTTGTATTAAATTATTTAATGCCTGGAAGAAAAAGTCTTTAGCTTTTAGATGACAAATCTATGACAGCTAGAGGCCAGATCTATAGCAACGTGATCATGTGCAGTTTGGGGAACTTTGTTCATTCTGTGCTGTTTCTCACCAGTTCCAATGCTCATGTATAAACCTCATGACCTTTCTGTTCACTTTAAAAACCACAGCAAAGTCAGGTGTAAAACCTGTGGCACCTGAGATTGACTCCTGCACCCCATTCCCACTGTGCACCTCCAAAACCAGGTGCAGACCCGGCTGATGTGGGCTGTGAGCTGGAACTTCAGAGATCCCTGTGCAGGGGAGCTGGGGCTGTCCCTGTGCCCGCAGCCAGCACACCAGGAGGAGGGACAGGTCCAATCCATGTGCACTCCTCCCTGCCCTGTTTGAAAAGGACATGCCCCCAGATAAATCCAGGCACTGCCAGAGCTGACACCTTTCTTGGGAATTCACAGGAGGCAAAGCTCTGAAATGCCAGATTCCCAGTAAATTCTCTCAGCTTTTCATTAGTTCTCTGGTTGTAGATACTTACCCCAGGAGACCCTTAAGAGCCTTTTTATTGTTCTAAGGAACTTGTTGGAATAATTTAAATAGATAGGTGCACTGTGTTCTCTGGATGGGAGGTGAAGGAACCATGATAGGGCTATTATTTTACTCAAAGGTGGAGGCTGAAAAATAGGGAGTGTTTAAATTTAGAACTCTCCACTACTGAACAGCACTGCCCAAGGGCTGTGAAGAGCAGGGCAGTTTTCAAAGACTTATTTTTTTATTATTTTTTTCCTCTTTTGTAATCTCCTCAACTAAACAGGGGTCAGAAATGGAAAAGGAAACCTCAACAATGCAGCCCAACCCCTGGGGAAGCAAGACTGATTAACGGACAATTTTATGGCTCATTTGTAAAAGGGAAACTAGCAGAGTGCTCTGTTTACTTTGTCCATACGATTCAAATCAGCATTTACGGGGAAAAAAAAAAAAATAGAAGACGTTTGGATATCTTGAATACCTTGGGAAAACAAGCAAATAGCTCATGGACATCTGCAATGAAGAGTGCAAACTACTAGAGAATTTATTGCAAACACTGCATGTACTGGAATGGTCAGACTCCTGCAGATTTTCCTTTAGCCTCAAGTTCTTCCTGTCAATTTATTTCTGAAGATTAGTTTGGAGCTTAGGGATGAGTTTCCCTCTAAGAGAGGCAGTGTTTGCAGACCTACAGGCAGACAGACCTACAGACCTACAACTGGTTTGGGGGGCTTAATGACACTTTGGAGTGTCTCTGTATCTCTTTGTATGTTTGAGCTACCATGGTTTGATTTACTGCACTGCTGACAAAGTCTGGAATTAGAGCAGCAGCAACAGGCAATTATGCATCTCTGAACCCCAGTAAATTTGTGTAAGAGGCTCTGGATTCTTTTTTCTGAAGCTTTGATTCAGAGTTACCTACTTCACACCCCTGTGTCTCCCCGCTGCCAAATAATAAGGAAAAAAGAAAAAAAAAAGAAGAAAACAAATGGGAAGTGCCAGATTAGCCTCTGCCAAGTTGTACACAGAGTGGCTGTCTTTGGCAGTGAACTGACAGCACTGGGACCATTGGATTGTTTTCAAATGTGTTATGGCTATCACGAGATATCAACTGACTGGGAATCACACACTGGGAAGAGTAAAAGGTGAAAGAGAAAAATCAGAAACAAAGAAGTGGTATTAAACAAAGAGAGGTGAGCTGGGAGAATATTGATAGAAGTGAAATATCAAATACCTCCTATATTTTGCCAAAAATAGCAAGCAAATTATGTAAACTACAGAGGAGAATAGTCTCTTTAAAGTACACAGAGATCTGCATGTGAATGTACACAAACATCCCTTACATACATGTGGTGAGGCTCAATACAGTGCAAGTGCACTGGAGTGAAAAGCTGTATTGAAAACTTTTTGTATTCAACACCACCACCTCCTGCATCATGGTCATCAACGTTATTTAATGTTGTCCTGGGTTGAAGTATATTCTATCACCATCCTCATGAACTGTTGAAACCAGGTGAGGCAGTGCTCCCTGCCTCCTCCACTCTGGCTTATCTTCTGTTAATGGGCCCATCAGCACCTTTGCTACACAGCTCACAGATAACCCCCTCCTGGACTACCTCCTGTTAATGGGCCCATCAGGCCTTATCACATGACTCACCATCCCATTGTGAGATGCTCCGCCCAGAGGGAGAAACCAAGCATTCCAGCCTGGATATAAGCTGAGACTCTGAACACCAGAGTGGCGCTTACCCACTGGATTCCCAGAGGACCCGAGCTACCAGACCTTTCTACAGGATCACTGCTTCAGGAAGACCACCTCATCTGGACTGCTTCCATCACTACGCTCAGGTTGTATTCTGACTCTGTCAGTGGTCTTTTGTATTATTGCATCTATTTTATTTTACTTTCTTTCCTTTTTTCCTGTTAAATTGTATCTCTGACTTGGAGCCTCTCATTTGTTTTGCCTTCAAACTACTACAAATGTTACACTTGTCAGCCATGAGATTTGCTTCTCTTTTGGTACATGTATCTGAGTTACATTTACTTCAGTGAAAAGTTGCAGAGTGTCTCAAGGTAAAGGTGAAAACCTGCAGTGAATACATTCTCAGGAAAGGTACCCAGAAGCTTGACTCTTTATGGATCCCTCTATTTTGAGATTCTAATTGTGGCTGGCATGCTTTCACTGAATAGGTGAGGTTGGAAGAGATATCCAGGGACTCTGGTTCAACTCCTCTGCTCAAAGCAGGGTCAGCTGCAGCAGGTTGCCCATCTGTGATCAGGATTTTGGTTATCTCTAAGAATGGAGGCTCCACAATGTCTCTGGGCAGCCAATTGTAGTGTTTGCCCCCCACCCGAAAAAGTGTTCTCTTATGTTTGGATGCAACGTTCTTCTGTTGAATTTGGGCCCATTGCCCAATATCCTGCCACATGCTACTGGATATTACTAAGAAGAACCTGGCTCTATCTTCTTTATCCTTTCCATCAGGTATTTATCTTTATTTGTCCTCCTAGCCCCAACCCGGCCACTACGTTTCCCCCAGCCTTTGCCTTCTCCAGACTGAACCACCACAACCTTCTCAAGCTCTCCTTATCAGTCAGATGCTGCAAGGCCTTATCATCTTTGTGGCCTTTGCTGGATCTGCTCCTGTGTGTCCCTGTCTCCTGTCCTGGGGAGCCCAGCAGTGAGCACAGAGCCCCAGATGTGTGCTGGCACTGCTTATCCTACTCCAGCCAAAGAGGCTGTTGCCTTCTTCATTGTAGAGGTGCACTGCTTGAGGTCACCTCGGTGCCCAGTAGGAGCCCCAGGGCTTTTTTGAAAAACCTGCTTTTCAGCCAGTTGGCCCTGAGATTATTCTGGCACAGGAGATTATTGCTCCCCAGGGGCAGGACTTTTTACTCTCCACTGCTGAGCTTTGTGAGACTCTTGCTGGTCCATTTCTCCAGCCTGTCCTCCAGCTTCTCTAAGGCAGCACAGCTGGTGTTCACACATCATCTGCACACTGGGGAAGGTGCCCTGTGTCCCAGCACACAGGACACTGATGAAGATGTTAAACAGAGTGGGCCCCAGCCCCACCCTCAGCTATGCCAACACCACCAGTGACCAGCCTCCAGATGGACTTTGTGTCTCTGACCGCAGCTCTGAGCCAGCAGAACAGCTCATTTCCAGCCCATCTCTCTGCCCCTTTCTCTGCTCCATATTTCATGTGTTGTCTGCGTAGATATTGTGGGAGACTGTGTCAAAAGCTTTGTGTAAGTCAAGGTAAGCAATACCCACAGTTCTGCCATGGCTCTAGCCATGTGATAATAGAATGCTCTCAGGTTGGTCAGGAGTTATTTCCCTTTCATAAATCCATCTGGTTTCATTAGAGGCTATTGCTGCATTTTGGAAAGCAAACCATGGAAAAAAAAGGTGAGATTAAATCAGGAAGCTTTACATGTAATGTTAAATTTTTTCATATTGGATTCCCTATCCTAAGCTCAAGACTACATTGTCGTGCATAGAATCTCCTACGATAACATCCTATGCCAAGAGGGGCTAAGGTATGTGTTATCTCTGATTTCACACCCAACACAGAGAGCTCATATGTGACTGGTGGATTTCCATATTGCGCTTTATTTCAGAGTGTTAGACGATCACTGAGATGGCCTAAATGTCTGTCTCTCCAGCCCTTTCATGACCTATGGTCTCCCTTGACCCTTCAGAGTTGGGGCTGCCTTCCCAATGAATACCTGCAGTATTTGCTTTCTTGTGAGGCCACCTTGTCTCACCAGACCTCTTCACTTTTCATTTAGTCTAATTTTGTGTATGTTTGTACAGTGAATTCCTTAGTCTCTTGGCAGACAATTTAATTGGTTAATTGAGCTTTGTTACTCTTTCATGCAACAATCACAGTTGCCTTTGAGGGATTGTCCTTGCCTGTTGTACAGTCTTGTACATTGTGGAGATTTTGGCACTGATAAAATGCTTTTGGCCAGACTGGATGTGTGTTATTTACTCCTATTTCTTCAGAGGCAATTATTCTAAGGTTGACTGTAGCATCAAACAAATATCCAAACCTACAAATGCTTCTGATCAGCTTTTAGCTGTCTGACAATGCTGGGCTTAGTGCATGTGCATGTTATTGGGAACAAGCCATTGAGCTCTGGAGGGAGTCAGAGCCAAAAGTCAGCAGCCTAAATGGATTGGCCAGAAAACAGGAACTGAGAATTTCTCCATTCAGCACTGTGTGTTGTGAGTGCCTGTGAAAAGCTGGCCCTCCATATTTCCATGGGCATTTTAATGCCCTGGGGTGCCATTTCTCAGAAGAACAGAACAGGAAATCTGTGCCTCTCATCATCTTTCAGTTGCTAGATACTGGAAGTATCTTGAGGACAAGATCTCCTGTTGTTTCTTCCTCATAAGGGACTTTTTGAAGGAAACACTGTCTTGGAAAAACACGGACCCATGCACCACCTCAGCTATTGAAATAATTCACTTTAAGAGGGTTTCTTGTGGGATAACTGTATGCAAGGCTTGTTGAGCAAGATCCCTTCTGGGTGGCCTTTGTCCATCTCTCAGTGTTTTCATGACACATCTTTTACTGCAAAGAGTAATTAAAGGCTTCACCTCAGAGGTTCATGAGGAGTGGAAAGAGGCATTGCCTGAACGATGATGTGCCCGACACTTTTGTTCGTATCGCTTTCCTGATAAGTTCAAGCTGTTAAACTCCAGCTAACCAATCAGTAGAACAATTTACTACCTCTGTGTCATTTTAAGTGGGCTGTCTGGCTAGAGCAGGATGTATTCAAATGAAAGTTAACAAAGTATGTTTTCTTTTGAGGATTTGTCTGCTATAAAGAGCTTGAAGGGAAGTTTTGAACAGGCATTTTCATCCCGTTACAGCTGAAATATCCATTGTACCTCCCACGGCTTCAATAACTGCAGTTATTTTCATTTCCAGCACATTTAGAAACAAACGATGTTGAATCTACTTTATTTGATGGGAGAGGTTCATAAAGAAATGGCAAAGGGCATTTTTAAAATATTTAGCCTTCAGATATCCTCTTCTTTCCAGATCCTTTAAGCCATGCTCAGGTGACCCTTACAGGCTGAGCAGCAAAACCCTGCTGGGAGAGAGGGGCCCAGTGCTGCCACAGCCTCCCTTGTGGTCCCTGCCGATCAATGTCTGCTCTTATTCCACAAAGAGCCTGGACTGTCTTGGCAGGGAAAGCTTCATGGGATCAGGTATAATCCCCTGAGGAAAACAATTGTATACAATGAGAACTTGAAAGCATGAAAGGAAAAGATTTTCAACTCCTCTAAGCAGAGCTTTATTGGCAAAAACTGCATCTGCCACTTTTCTCTAGTTAGTTTTCTATTATGTGAAAAACTGTGGAAAGCTCATACCATTCATAAATAAGCTTACCCTGTAATTGAAAAATAAAATAAAGTTATTTGGCTGCAAACCGGATATAAGCTTGATGGCTGAGTGCAAGGTATTTGTTTTCTTGTGCTCACTTCTCATATTTTCTCCTCCCCTTACTCCAATCCATCTGTAGAAATGTTTTCTTTACTTGTTAGCTCAAAGCCTGAATGTTGTAGATTCTGGGCGAAAGACTTAATTCACATCTTTTTCTCCCATTCTCCTGCAGAAGTTCAAGACTTACTGCTTCAGAGAATGTGGATTCTTCTTCTCTTTCCTCTTTTTTTTTTTTTCCTTTCAGGATGGTCATGTTGTTGAATTTTAAAACTCAGTGTTAGCTAATGGTGACATGATGGTGAAATACCTATTTATGTTTTGTGTGACTGCAGCAGCTTACACATAGGGATTGTAGAAACCAACCAAGCTACAAGTTTATGGCATTTTTTCCCTTTGCTGATGAGAGAGCCCTTGAGGATATTGTTAAATGCTGGTTTATAGGATAGTCAAACCCTGCAGGTAAATGTTACCTGTAAAAAAGGAACATTGAACTTGTGCTGTATGTACCTGAACTGTCTTTCTGTGTGACTGGGATGCCAACAGGAATTTCCCAGACACCACTCAGGACTGCAGCTGAGGAAAAAAAGGCACTAAACTGATCCTTTGTCTGCTCTGATTGCCTTGGAACTAACAATATAGACTTTAATTTTCTTCCCCTCAAATCTCCTAGCTGGCTGTGCACAAGCAGGAGAGAGGCAGCAGCCTGGGCTGCTGTCCATGATGCAGGTGATGGACAGAGCCAAACTGTTGTTCTTGCCCCCATTCAGGGTAAGCCCTTGTACACTGCTCAGAGTTTTTGGGCAGCATCAAAGCTCGGGGGACCTTGATGTTAGGTCCTGTGTCTGCCTTACCTTTATTCAAGCCATGTTTTTTAACCCCATGCATAGATTCTCCTGGTTAAATTATTGGGCTTTTCAAATCTCCCTAGAAGGCAGAAAATGAAGTTGCATTTTGTTTCTGTCTAGCTACCAAAGCTCAAAATTAACACCTATTCTACATTCTTGTAGTCTTAAAATCCTACCTTGCTTCCAAGGAGTCTAAATGAGTCTGAAGTGCAATTAAGCTGTTCTATTTACTCTCAGCTGTGAAGAGAGGTTTCAGAAAGAATGATGTTTTTGACATCTGTCACTTGCACAATCACCTTCCAGCGCCAGCAGAAGAAATCCATTACCCTTTCTGATTAGAGAGTGATTTTAACTAGCAGAGTTATAGGGTGATACCAGCTACAGTGACAGATAAATATCTTGGAATGCTTTCCCAATCCTGCTGTGTTTATAAAAGGGATACAATCAAGACAATGTTATTTTTTTATAGTCACATTTCTGGGAGGCAAAAAATCCTTTTCTTCCCACAAGTAATATTTTGATATGCACATTTAAATTATATTGAAATTACACCTATTAACTGTTAAAAGTAATAGATGCACATTAGTATCAGAGAAAGAAAATACTACAACAGGCAAGAACTGAAACAGAGCTGGGAATTCAACATCATCAATGTATGATATGTCATGTTGGGGTTTTTTTGTTGATGATTATTTGTGATAGATGTTCCCAGCTTTTAAAACAAGCAACACAGAACAGGATTATATCCTGTCATGTTGATAACACCTATTCAAAATCAGAGACAAATGAAACCCACATTTAAATTAACTATTTATCTAAATAATATTATTTAATTTAAATAAAGTGATAAGCTAAACTAGTAAATAAACTAGTATTTAATTTAAATAAATTAGTAAGCCCAAATTATTTTGACTATGAACCAGTTATGGAAACTGGGGAACCGTAAAACCCATGAGCTTCAAAAATCCATGGTCAAGTAACCACGACTTTGTGATGAGTCAAACCAAAGCCTCAAATCCAGACATTCCTGAGCACTGGAACATTTAAAATAGGAATCTAGCTATGGATCTGTGGCTTGGTTCTGTGTTTTAAATAAAGGAGAAACCCCTTTCCCCGAGAAAAAAAAGTAGAAGTTATAGAAAAGAAAACAAAAATCAGAGGCCATCAAGAGCTGTTCAGGTGTGAACATCCTCCACCATACAGACATTTGTATATCAGAGTGCCTCCCTGAGGATCCAATGTCCCTGTCATGTGCACAGGGGTGCATCTGACACACTCTTCAGGTGGGTGCAGTGATGTCCCCTCACGGGGCTGTTATCTTTGCCTTACACACCTGTACACTCACACTTTGCTGAATGAGGAAGAAAGCTCTGGATTGTTGGTAAAGAAGGTAAAAAGGAAGAGCCTTTGGTCACTGTGGTGTGAAAATTCCTCATTGGTATGTGGGCATGGTGACCTAGGAAAAAGGTGTCTGTCCTAAGGATGCCCTGGAAAATGGACTTTCGGGTGACTTCTGGTCCACAGGTCATTAATCAGCTATCCAAGCGTTTAGCTGACCATCACCATAAAATTGGATGACCTCTGTTCAAAAAATGCACCAGGGTTTTTGTTTTGTAACCCCCAAAACAATACCTGATAAGTCTGTCAGAATATAAAGTAATTTATGCTCTTCTGCAGCTGAACCTTTCCTGAAGTCTTTCTAGAGCACTCAAATTGCACATGCACAAAGTCAGCTGATCTTTCATGGAAATACTATGATAATGTTTGATTAGCTTTACATCTTTTGAGTATTATAAGAGTGCATAATTGCTTGTTTTCCTTGAGTGTCAGCAGCAGTCTTTTTAAGAGGGAAATTTAGTAGAAAATTTAGCAGGGAAGTTTTTAAACTTAGTGGAGCAAGGAGGCCAAACTTACCTTTTAGTATAGGAGTATGCTGTTGATATATTTCCTGACTCCTCTCAGCCTAAACAACATCTAAGATCAAATCTTGAGTGGTCTGCAACAAATATAATGAAGTTTAGGACCTTAGAGAGCACAGTGTTGGTCTCAGGAGGAAAGGACTGTACAGCAGAGCTTGTTTGTCCTTGAGTTCTTCTAAAAGCTAGCTAAAATGGGATTTGAGGTGTTCCTTGTAAAATAGTGGAAATATTGTCTGGTAACTGGTGACTTCTCCTGCCCTACCTCTGCTCTGAAATGTGCTGAAGTCAACAGGAGGATTCCTGTCACCTCAAATGAGTTTGGGATTGTGCCATATCAGCAAGGTGTGGGAAACAAAGGCAGTCTGTGTCTGGTACTCAGGAATGAGGAAAAGACATCTGTAAAGTGGGTCTTGTTCTGTCATAGTTTTCATATCCTTTTCATACACTCATTCTTTATTTTCATACAATTCATTGCATATCACTATAGGCAGCTTCGGTTGCGCAAAGACTGGCAGGAAAATGAGAGGAATTAGGCCCCGAACCTGTAAATGTGGATTAGGGCAGGGCAGAAGCAGAGAAGGCTGGGAGCATTGTTTATGCTAAAAGGGCCACTTGCTGGTGCACTCTGTGTTTCCATTGTCGGGTGGCAGGGAGCCCAGGGCCTGGCTGGCTGTGGCCCAGTGAAGGCAGTGCTGCACAGAAGGTGGATGGGCTCCACGTGGCACTGCGGGCAGGGCTATCTGCTCTCTGCAGCCAGCATGGAAATGGCACAGCCCCCACCGACCACCTTCGAGGGTAACTGCAACAGACCCCAGACCCCTTCTTTCAGACCCAGCTGCCAGGTTCTGAGCCTGCCCTTGTGCTGCTTTTAAAGAAGCTGGCTGTGTTCAACAAGGTGAATCTCACGATTCCCTTCACCCTCCTGGTTTGTATGTGCTCTGTGTTAAACCCACCGTGAGCAGGTTTCCTGTTCACTTGGTAAAACCTGGGCTGCGAGCACTGCCTGGCCAATTAATTTTTTGTGGTACCCGGGGAGCAACAAAGCCTGAGAAACCATGTTTTTCTTTCTTCAATTACACTCATTGTGGTAGCAAGGACAAGGTAGGAATCACTAAAATAATTTGATCCGAAGTTGTTTTAGCAGAATGCTTCTGTGATGAACTGCAGTGTGTTTACTACCGACGTGGGATGATATGTGGCTGCAAAGAGCTGCAAATAAATGAGAAGCTGGAGCGAACAGGTGAGTCAGGCTTCCTTTATGTGCCATAAGGACAAAGAGGGGCAGTTTCACACTGAGCATCCATCGTGGAGAATCAGCCTCCCAGAACCGCTGTCATTAGAGAGCATTGTTGAATGAAGGATCGTTTAAAACAGCTGGACAAGGCAGGAGGCAGGCTACTCCAGACAGTAAGCAGGTGCAGAGGACAGCAGGAGGGCAACAGAATTTTTTGGAAAGCCTGTCATTAATGATATATTTTACTAGTAATTTTATTAGAGGAAAGGCTTTTTATTATTATTGTTTTTTCATTAGAAATAATAGTGCTTGTGTGTGAGGCATATTTATATATTGTACCTCAGGACTAGATTTGCTCCCAGAGTCTAAAAGAACATATTGTGCAGTACCTTATATGTTTGGGGCTTTCAATTGCATTTTGTTTCCATCTCAGTGTAGTGTTTCTTATTTGGAAAAGCTGACTAATCTGTGTCATTTACCTACATAGTAAGTGGTTTGACTTTTCCAGACTTAGGATTGGGTTTTAGAAGGGAAGGAAGAGCATTGTGTGTGACTTTTTTTTTTGTTTGTTTGCTGGTTTGTTTTGGGGTTTGATTTCTGTTGTTTTGGATTGGTGGTTTTTTTTGGTTTTGTTGTTGTCTTTTTTTTCTTTTTTTTTTTTTTTTGTTTGTTTGTTTGTTTGTTTTTTTGTTTATATGCTGCTTCAGGTGTCATTTTGGCAGAATAAAAGCTGCCAAGTTAAGGGGAAAAGACAAAAATCCGTCCTGAAGTCCTGTAGAGAATTCCTGCAGGATTAAAACAGTTATAGGAGTCTCCTTCCTCCTCTTACATTCATGCATTTGGCCTCACAAACACACATCTCCCTCTACCAGCACTGAGCAGTTTTTGAACAAATCTCCTTTGCTGAAGATTTGCCAATGGCTGCTATACTCTTTGAAATGGCTGTTCCAAATGCAGGTGTCTGCAATGCCCTCACCAGAGGGGTGGTTAAATGCCCTGCCTTGGCTGCAGCCTGCAAGCTGTTTTACATTGCATGAGAGAAGTCAAAAAGTCAATTAATATGCTGACCAAGACAAAATAGTTCTTTGCACCTATAGTCAATCCCAGTGTGGACACTCTTATGAGAAAATTATTAATAATAAGTATGTTGTAGGCCTCATGTCATCTCTCTAGGAGATACTTAATCCTACAAGTTGGATCAAGAATCTAATTTGCTTTTAATCAGATGGGATATAGCTTTGTGTATGAGGAAACACTGCTTAATCTTTTGCATTCTGGTGGGGAGGCTGGGAGTCCAAGAGCCATTGTGATTTGAGGACTCATTCAATGCTGGTAGAAGTGAATAAATTCAGTATTCCAGGGACTTAGCGTGACTCCTGTGGTTTCCTTTGCCTGTCCTTTTAGAAAGTGTTTCACTTAGCTGCTCAGAAACAATCTGGGGAGGGTGAGCTGTGTGAGAGGGAGCATTAACAGGTCCCAAGGCAGCTGCTGTCCCAAAGGCTGCATTGTTGCTGCTCCAGACTGGCAGCTCTGCAGTGCTGCAGGTGCAGCTTCAGGTGTGAAGGTCCCTGCACGTGCAGGACCTGTGCAGGGCCATCCCAGACACACCTGTGCCTGTGCATTCCCAAACCACGTCCCTTGCTGCACTTGGCTGGATCTCAGCTGCCCTTCAGTGCCAGGCTGCACTGCAGATACCAGCTGAGGAGCCATCAGGACACTGCGGGGACGTGAGCCTCAGTGACAGAGGACTCCAGGTACGTGGGACTGCTGCTGGCTAAACCCAGCTCAGGTTCCCTCCATGGTTCAGTGTACACCTTGGCAACTGTGTGAGGTAAAAGGCAAAGGGAAATCAATTTCTCTGTGTGTTCTTCCCTCCAAAGATTAAGATGTGATTTTGCGCTAAACAGTGAAAAGCAAACTGGGATCAGTTCTGAGCCTTGACGTCTCAGTGTAAAGTAAGTTTAGACTAAGCAATATAACTTATTTTTTTCTTTTTTTTTCCTAAGATCAGTAGGAGAACAGGATTTGACCCATTAGACTTCATTTGCAGTGTGGGGACGTTGTGAAAATTCTACTTTAATAAACTACCTGCAATCTGTCATTTAATTTGAAGAGTCCCTGCAGCACTGAGATTCGGGTAAGAACCAATTAATGATAATGATATTAATGAACTTTTCCAAATGCACATTTCATTTAGCTGTAACAAGATAGTTATCTCTGATACACTGAATATCAAATCAGCTATCAAACTGGAAGAGAGATTAATGAATCCAATAAATAACTAAATATATAATACTTTAGCCTTAATATGAGAGTTTAAAAGTCAAGACTAACTGGTCATTCTGGGCAGATAATTTTAGATAAACACTACCTATGGAACTAGTAGTCCAGAATTTTTTATATCAGTTGTAAGCTAAAATAGTGAAAGAAACATATTTGGTGATTCCTGTAGGGAACATTGTTCCTGTGGTGATTCCTGTGGGTGTAGACTGGAGGAAAATGCTGCCTTTACTTCCTTTGTTATGAGTAAATGCTGAGCATGCTTGTAAGATAGAGGTTTTTGTCAAGATACACGTGCTGTATCAAAAATGTTCCAGCAATATAACAGAAATTACATTGAATGGATAAAGAATAGGCTGTATGTTTTATTATTTCACTCATAGCCCAATTTGGTGGAAGTGGATCCTCTCTATCCTGTGAAATTATTTTTAATGAGTCTGATATAATTCCTTCTCTACATACAGCCATTTGTTCATAACCCTGGCCAGTGAATAAGAGGAAATTATGTATTCTTTGAATCATACCAGGCACTGCTATTTTCCAGCTTCTCAAGAGCATATTTATATTAATCCTAACAGCAGCCAGGCAAAAAGCCTGAGTGACAAAGCAGGCTTAAAGTGTCCTTTGTGTTCTAGGACTGCTCACCCATGTAAGCTGGCTCTGGCCATGGCAACGCTCAGGAAAGACTGGACACTATGGCAAAAGTTGTGTAAGCAGTAAAGCAGAGTCATTTCCGTGGATAACCTTGGAAAAAGGACAGGAGGAGAGATGAACAGAGAAAACAGGGCTCTTTAACCCCCAAGAGGTCAGCCATTACAGTGGAATTGAAAGAAGGGGATGCCATGGAGGGCATGGCGTGTATCTCACACAGCAGTCACGCATCCCTGCCTCTCTGCTGAGGTGTCACATATTCTTCTGGGCTCTGGATATGCTACAGACATCAGCAGATATCTCAGCAGTGCCCAGGAAACACATTCCCACCCTGCCTCTTCTGATGGATCAGGGCCACATCGTGCCTGCTGTGTCAGTGGCAGTCAAAGTGGCAGCACGAGGTGAGGGGCTCACGTCTGCCTTTCCCTTTTCCCGTTCCACTCAGCAGCTCAGCCCTCAGAAAACTGTAAACTTCCTCTCCTGCCAACTGAACGTTACCCCTCCACAAATAGCAACACTTCTTATGGCTCTCTGCTGCCAGTAGTCATCTATGTCTGGCTTCTCACTGCGTTTCTGCATTTTTGTGACACCTCAAAGTGCTTAGCCCTGCTCCACACCCAATCCCAGCTAAGACCCGTGATACTGCTAGTCAGTCATCATCTAGATTTATAGAAAAAGCAAAATGAACTTAGAAACCTGCAAATAATCTTGTTCCTTGATGTGAGAAAGCTATCATGCAGCAAGGGAAAGCGTGACAGCTGATTAGATGATTGGCATAAAGCTGTTAATGGAAATCAGCTGTTCCGTGGCAGGCAGTGCTTTAAGGGAATTCCCACTCTGCTGGTTCCTGAACAGTGCATGAGCTTGAGTTGGTATCTATCTGAGATCTAACCTGGGCCTTGGTTTTCCATACCTAAAATGGAGACAGTTACTCTTTCCTGCATCAGAGAATTGTTGAAAGAAAACAGTGTGTAGCACTTTGGAATCACAACAAGTAGAATTGCAACACATAGTAAGCAGAGTTACATTATATTATAAGTGGTGCCTGTAGAAGACTTGACAACATATTTCCTTTCAGAAAAGCAGCAGAACAAGTAGAGATTTAACAGACACGGTTTAACAGAAGAACATTTAATTCTCTCAGTTGATTGTTTTCCATTACAGGCTAAGCAGGTAAAATTCGGAAAAATTCCAGTGACTTGTGTGAAGACAAAAAGTCATTAGCTGAGAATCTGATAGGTCTTTCAATATAAATTTTATATGAGTTTTATGGCCTACATGGAAGACAGGAGACAAATAAATAGTTTCCTATTATATTCATTTTGAAATATATAACTTAGTGCAAAGTTTGTTTATAACATTAATTGAGAGAGGCGATGTGGAATATTCTTATCTAAATACTTATTACCAAAATCAATCAACAAATCACCGTCTTAAATGGGATGCAGTGAGTGAGTGACTAGCCTTTGAAATGGCCTCTTAGAGCAAGCTCTGCAGGAGGTGCAATCCACAGGGAAAACAGGAAAAGTGTTCCTAGATGTTCAGGTTGTGGCTTATAGGGAAAGCAGTGGGCTTGGTCCAAATTTACAGTCTGACATGGCTCCTTATACTGAGACTGGGAAGAGACCCCTGTTTGCACTTTGTGAGGATACACAGGGAAAAAAGGACAGAGTGGTCTCGAAAGATCTACTGTGTGGCTTCTAAGAAATGGTAAGAAATGTGCAGGAACACAGAAGGATCCTGCCTGTCCTAAAGGAAACTCATGCTGGGAACATCTCAAGAACTGTCTCTGGGTGCAGGGGTTTTGGATCCAAGGCTGGAGAAGGGCTAGGCTGTGATGTCTCTACTGCAGTGGTCAGCAGAAGCCCAAAGCACAGAAGAGACAGAATTGTTCTGCTCCAGGAGCAAGGAAGGAAGGAAGCAGGAAATGCCTGAAGAGAAATGTCAATTTTTGCAGACTCTTAAATCTCATATTCATTTATGTTCATTGCATTCATACTGTTTTCAGAAATTCAAAGACTGAGTGTGGGATTTTCACAGAGTGATCAGGGCTCTGCTTTTCTGTCTTTGTTTGCTTTCTCTTGATTATAAATGACCAAGCCACTTCCATTCTCTTTGAAATTAAAATTATTTCTGTCAAAGCAGACAACAGTGTTGCTTTTTATACCACAGATGAAATTTTTTCTATGAATACCAACTCAATAGGGATTCATGTTTTAAAACAAGAAACCCCTTGAAAATGTACTTGCAAGAAATAGCAAAATACCATCCCACTGTTTTCAGCTAAAACACCATAATTGTTCTGGTTGCAGCTTAAGAACAGCTTTCCTTGGATGAAGATAATTAAATTTCACTAATCGTTATGAATGTTGCTATGCTTTAGTGATTTTCTGCTCAGCTAAATACCTGGGAGCAAGTAAGAGAGCACCTGAAGGGGAAGATAGTTAATGGTGGGTTTCAGGTACTGAAAAATGCCTCTCTCGCTTGGAAACAAAACCTGAGCAAAATGCCTGGTAAACAGCATCAGTGGAGGTTGGCACGAAGCAAAGGAAAGGACTGGCTCAGTGGACTGGCTACTGCCAATTAAATGGCTTCATGCACTGTCTACCTCAGGTAATGAGGTCTGGCTAAACCTTTAGGCCCTGGGCACCCGTTAGAAAAGACAAATATAGCTGGTGGGGAAAAAGAAAACTCCATTGGGACATCTTTGATTTAAATGGAATCAAATGGCACGCTGCCATGCCAATGGTCTTTCATGGAATGCAAATAGGTCTGTCTAATGGAGAGAAAATGCACATCATTCATTTTAGACTATAATTAGCTTTTAATTTAATCAAGTATTGGTACCAAAGCAGGCCTTGGAGAAAGATTCTGATATTAAAGCCTTCAAAGCTTCTTTGGAGAGCTCTAAATGGTTTGTGTGGTAGTAAATCAACTTGCAAAGTGGTACTATACAGTGTGCATTTCTTAGCTCTATCACAATCTATTATAAAACTTAAAACAGGGAACAAGTGGAATGCAGTCCTTTTATGCAAGAAAACACTGAGTCATACTGAGAGTCACTCTATCTCAGGGACACAATTTTTTTGAGCATTGGCTTTTAGGAGAGTAGCAAAAAGTACTACCAAGGCCAGTGTGCAATTAAAGGTACTTTAATCTGCATTTAGGGGCTAGAGTTTATGTTATATAATTATTAGTAAATAATGTGTAATTGCAAAGCAGGGGAAGAAAATATAAAATTAATAATAGATCTGTCATTTTTCATTATTATGGTCTTGTCTATGTGAGAAGATTTACTTAGTCTTATGTTCCACTCTGGCTGGACTTTGGAAAAGGAAGAGGCAGTTTTGGGTTATGGACTATGTTGGATGATCTCCAAAATTATTTTCATCCCTGGCAATATCTTGTCTTGTTCCGTAGGTACTCCAGCCCTGTCAGGCAGGGTGTAGCTGAACACAATGCAGCTGGAACTTCACCGTTTCTGTGGAAAACAGTCATCACTTACTGATCTCCTTTCCATTTCTAGAGTGCAGGCTGGGTTTCCTGCCAAGAGTGTTTCCCATCTTTATTAGAAGCTGGTGTGTAAAGAACTCAGTGTTTTCTGATAGCTGATTGATAGTGAGATCTGGGGATTTGGTCCTGAGGTCATGGAAATGAATAAGAAAACATTCTGCACTGGATATTTCAGCAGATATTAGTGTGGAACATGGAGAAAGTCAGTATATTAATTTCATACATGATTTTCAATTTAACATCCAAACTATAACTGGTATTATATAATCTTTATTATTTGATTTTGTAGTTGATATTAAAAATATTCATTTATGCATCTTAAATAATTCAAGCTCCCTTTAAAAAAAATTTTTTTTTATGGTGGACAGAAAAAGCTTTTTTTACACTGAGTTTAGGAAAGAAGAAAGGGCAAGAAAAATCCTATATTCCCTGGAAACTGTGCATAAAGGTAACATTCTTTGATGACAACGGTGCTGGGTATTACTTACGTTGACTTACACAAAGCTTTTGACATAGTCTCCCACAATATCCAGCTACAGTGGCTGATTTTTGTGCACCCTGTAATCTTTAAACAATTCTGAACTCTGGCAGGGCATTGCAATGCAGAAGAGGTGATCTTCAGAAATAAATGCATAAAAACTGCACAGCAAATGAGGACTACTGTGAGACTTCATCCTGGGGTCTGGACCTCAGTTTAGGAGCTGATTTTGCTCTTGCAGAGCCCACTGATTTTAAGGGAAGGATTTAACTGGCTAGGAAGGCAGACTAAAAGAATTTACAGCAGAGTGGATCTATAAATAAGACAAAGCAAACTTCATCTATAAAAAGAATAAATTTATTTTTCATCACTGACAAAGGCTTATTGACTGAACAGCCTATGAATGTTTGCAACTCCTGCTTGGCTAAGTTGTGACTGAGCGGTTTGCCTGCAAGAGGTGTCAATTTAGCATCATCTGGGGCGTTGTGCTTACTTAAATAGCTTCTGAGTAATTAGGATATTGCTCATTAGTTTGCCACTGTCCCTAACAGAAATGTTACAGGTTCAGTTTGTTGGACACTCTCTCTTAGGAGTTGATTTCCGGCTGGACATTGTTTTCTGCAAATTGTAGCTTATGAGAGCATGGGTTTTACTGTAATCACAGCAAAAGTAAACACCTGAAATTAAGACAAACAAAGTTTGGTTGTTAGGAAGAAAACCAGTCATGCAGGAAATGCCAAGCAAAACAACATTCTCGGGGCACCTGATATAAATATGATTCTCCAAGCAGCCTGTTGGGTCCTGCTGTCTGGGGTTTCCCTACACTTGCTCCTGGCACCAAGTGCAGGGTTAGTGATCCCGGCTGAGGGGATTCTCATCTCACTCACATAGAGCACAAATCTCAGACTTTATGTTTATTTTACATGGGAGTTACTCTTAGCTTGCACTGAAAGGCAAGGCAGTCCTGAGGCTTGCCCACTGCACTTGGGCTCTCTGGTGCTCCCAGCAGCTACAATGTGAAATGGGAGTGTTTCCATTTGAAATAGGGGGGGTGCTATTTCAAATGTGACCTTCCAGTTAGTTCTGAAAAGTTTGTTCCACTAGTGTCCATATTAAAGTGTGTGGGATACAGAAAGGATCTTGAACTACTTACCTGCATTCTTACATGATAAAAAAAGTATTACATGATTTCTTTTAAATAAATGTCCCCAATGAAATCAATTGATGGAGAGGTGAGGAAGGGAGGCTGCTATTTTTTATGGAATTATGAATTTTTAGGTGTTGAAGCAGGGCTATTGTTTCCATTAATAGTAGACCTGTGAGATTGCTACTGATGGGCAAAACACTTTATTGCAAGAGGCATTAAAAAAAGTTGTAATCTAGTTTACTGCACTTGCAAAATTGTTGTCTGATGCCATGTTAATTTCTTTGCTGCTAATGTGATTAAAATGACTTCCCCCTGCTGGTCATCATATTAATGATGGTGACCTCTTCTTAAATTAGAGGAGTAATGAGCAGAATGCCAATACAGAGCTCCCAGTCAACAGAAGCATGATCTGTACAGTAACCCAGGAGCTTCACCCAAAGATCATCACTGAGGCCACCTCAGAGCCTTTACTCTCTAGGCAGAACCTTGTGGCTGCCAAAAATGACATCTGAAGGTTCACTTGGGATCTGGCCTTGTGAGGTTATGAGATCATCTCAAAGTCCAGCTTGGCCAGCCCATCTGTGGCCTGTGCTTTCAGAAGGGCAGGAGTGAGGTTTGGCATCCTGAGGGAAATGGTTTTTACTTTTACTCATTTTTTGTTTCCACAGGTTCCACTTCTCCAATGATTAGATACCGTGGGAACTGGCTTCACAAATCCCTGACCTGGGTATAGCTGGGGACACTTTTGTCCTTTCATTCCATGTCCGTCCATTTCCTCATCCTTGCCTTCCCCTACCACTTGACCAAATACAGATGCATTTAGAGTGGAAGACCTTAAATTTCACATTAAATTCCCAGGGCTCAACTAGACATCTTACCTGTTCTCCTTACTAATGTTTTACATATATTTTAATTCCTAAAGTTTCAGATCAGCATATTTTTTCCTTTAATAAACACTTAAATTTACAGCCTTTAATCTTTTTTTTATTTAAAACCACAAAGAAATGTACAACCTTTTATGAATTCAAATTAAAAATGAACTGTGATGGAAATGATTTACAGTCACTATAGCTTAGCAGGGGAAATATACAACTCCTTTGCAGTACATCATATTCTGCTCCTTTCATTTATAAGCAAGCTGTAATGTAACATATTAATCATATGAAGAAAACGTATCTTCAGTTTGAAATATTTGTTGTAGCAGAACTCCATGCACCTGCAAATTATTTATTCTTAAAAAAGAAAAGAAAACATGTGCAGCGCACACTATTGCATCCACAAGAAAAATGGATATATTTAGAAAAATCCTGCAGTAAATTACCTTTATATTTTTTACCTTTTTCCTTCAACCACTTTCATCTTTCCTGAGCTCAGCTTCCCGTGCTCTTTCAGTCAGCTGTTCTATCCCATGTAGAAGTTAAAGGTGTCTGGACAAAAGAGAGAAGGATGTGGCACCTTGTGCCACAGTTCCCTGTTTAAAGTGGAAGATTCTCCTGTTACCCTACAGAGGAAAAAATAAGGTCTGAAATATTAAAATATTTTTCAGCAATCATAGAGGTGTTTGCTATAATCAAAAATTGGTTCCTTCAATCAGGATAACAGGCAAAAAGACTGGCAGGGTGCAAAACTGTGCAAAAGAAATAAATCAGCAAATCTACAAAGACTACTGTGAGTATGTCTAATACCTAATTGATGGTAGTAGAAAAGGGTTTTCTTTTTGGTGCAGCAACACTCTTGCAAACACCTACAAACATTTTACAAAAGCAGCCTCTGCATCTTTTAAGGATTTGAATCTTGCAAGCAAGTGTAGGACACTTGCAAGCAAGTAGCATTTGAGGCCTGATTTGCTTAAATTACAGACTTATTCACAGGGAGGGGAGATTCAGGTGGGTTACAGCCAATTTTTAGAGACTGCTCTGGATCTCTGCTGTTAACTTGGGCTGTGGTTTCTTTCTCTCTGCTTTCCGAATAAACCTGTCTGGCTTGAGACACCAGAGTGTCTTCACATTATGGTGGTGTTCCTCTTGTTAAGAGCAGAATTATTTTGAAATGAGACTGTGGAGGAGGGAGAAATCATGATATAAGTTTTGCCTTTTGCCTCCTCTCTCAGCCTGAAAGGGAGAGGTAGCTGGAAGACGATAAACAAAAAAGGGAGGGATGGGGAGTGAGAGGGCAGTGGCAAAACTCCCAGAGGGAGTCCTGAGTCTTGTTCTCACAAGTCAAAAAGCCTGCCATAATGAACCACTAGGGATAAGTGAAAAAGGAAAAACACTGGTTACAGGAAGACAAATGCAGAGCCTTTGGGCATATAAGCTTGTGTAGAATGAGTGCAGGAACTTCTTTTTTAACTATTTCATTCTGCACCACTGAAAGGGTAAAGTTGATCTCATGTATCCCCTTTTACAGCAGGTGCTTTATTTCCTTTACTGAAACCTTAGAAATGTGGCTGATTCTTTAGCATGCCAGCTGGCAGGAGGATGGCAGAAACCAGTTGCTGTTGAAGATTTCCATCAGGGTTGAGTGTTACCATTTCTGTGGGGACACCTCTGTCCACCAGGCTTTCTGCTGTGCCTAATTCTGGTTGTCTTAAAGAAGAGGGTAGCTGATATCATGTAATTGAGTAGCTAAGAAATAGGTTTGATTTGCTTGACTGAACTTAATGCAGACCTGCTCGTTGTCCCCATCAAATCTGATCATTCCCTTTTCAAATAGGTAATATGCCTGTGATAGCAGAGGACTTGTGACTCTGAGCCTTGAGGTTTTACACTACCAGATGAAGATCCAGGGAAAGGGAATGGCTTCTCCTGTTCCCTGTAGCTAGGTTTATTCCCTTAGACCTCAGTGAAACGTTAACATGCTGGATGGGGTAGACTGCTGAGGAACTGAACAATACAAGCATTGTCTGAGACTTGCAAATGAATCAAAAGGAGCCCTAGTGTGATTTTGGTGGGAAAGGCATTGGTCCAGTGTGCTTTGGAGAAATGGGATGTGTTCACTTTGGCACAGGGTGGTGTTAACACTGCCATGCAGGTGTCTGACCTGGCTCAGTGAGGAGTGGTTCCCTGTCCTCACCCACCTGTGTGGGTGGTGACTGTGGAGAGGCTCCCTCCTGCAGCAGCAGCTGTGTGTTGTGCTCTCAGGGGCATCGCACAATTTGGCTTTGATTTGCAGCCTGCAATCCAACCCCACCCTGCTGCAGGACTATGCCTTGAAAGCACAACCTGAGTCTGAAGTAGCAGCTGGCTGGAGCCCAGCAGCTCCTGCCAGCTCTGAGAGGCTTTGCTGCCAGGATGGGGAAGCAGGAAGAGAAAATGAAAGAGGAGGAGAGAAGGGAAAGAGCATAAAAAGTCTGGGTAGGTTTGCACAAGCCTAACTGAAGGATTCAGAAACCTGAAGTCTGAATGCTTAATCTAAGAGATGGAATATGTTAAAACAAAACCAAACCCCAAACCACTGCTGCCACCAGAAAGCCCCCATTCCCTCAATGCTTTGGAGTGAGTTGTATCTGGATCTGAAGTGTTTTTGCCTCTTCTCCTCTATTGTCTCCTATTGCAAAACATCCTCCATTGAATCCATCAATACTGAAACATTTTGATCCAGGGCAATTTTTTCAATATCTGGAGAAATTTGCAAATTCACGGTGTTTTTTCCCAAGGAAAACAAAATGAAATTGTGAAATCTTCTACAACAGTAACTTCCATCCTCCACATAAAAGGCAGATAAAAGGCCCAAGTTACAAGTGATAACTTTGTTATAGTGCTGATGCCTTGAGAGGCTATCTAGAACAGAGGTTAGATAGTGTTAAAGAAATAAAGTGTTTAAGAAAAGTACTTATTTAAAAAGCCTTCAAATGATGCACCTTGGGCAGTACAAGAGCCTGGCCAGGGCTACATCCAAGATGGACTCTGGGTCACACATTTTCACACTTTCATAAGTTTTGGTCCATTTACATATTGGGGTTAATTGTCCAATTACATCGTCAGGTTATGAAGTCCCATCCTCTCAGATTGGTCTCCTCAATTTGCTGTTGTTTACACCTTTTGGGCTTGAAGCTGTAACAGTGTCCCTGGTTCTCAAGCTGGAAAAGGATTGTTTTGTCTAACTGAGCTGTGAGGAGGATTTGCTAACACTTTATATGAAGTTCGGAGTTATATACTAAGGCAGTACAGAATCTGGAAAACATGAAAGCTAAAGCTTAAGGCCATCAGTGTAAGACACAAAACTCTATTATTAAAACAGTTGATTTATTAGCAAGCTCTTGTAATAAACCAAGCACATCAGATGTGGGTAAAACTCTACTAAGCAGATACAAACTGAAATAACAGTGGAGCTGAGGCAAATAGCTCGACATTGGAATTACTGGCTAGACCAGCTTTTAGTGTTGCTTTGGCTCAATCTCTAAATAGAACAAGGCGGACTTGGACCTTTACTTCACCTTTCCTCAAGGAAAGTTGGAGACACTTATCAGAAATGGCTGATAAAGCTAATTCTGACTTGGTTCAAATTTCTTGTCACTGGAATCACTGTTTCAGCAAAATGTGGCCTTTTAAGTAAAAAGAAAAAATACTCCTAGAAAAAGTTGATTTTGGAGATTCTCCTCTCTTATCCCTCCCATAACCTACTCCTTTACAGGTGCATGTGTAGGTTGCAGGTGCCCACTGACACCAGTGCCCTTTGTGCTGTCCCTGCTGATCAGAACTTACTCCATGCCTTTACTGCAGATCTGTGCTGTCACTCTTGTTGGGGTGCAGAGGGGTTTTGTCAGCTCATTGTGCTGCTCTCTCCTTTACAACACTTGTCTCAATGAAGAATATTGCTTGTTGACTTTGTCTAATTTGTTGGGGAGTGTTGGTGTGCTGTTAATTGGCAAACAAACCACCGCAAGTTAGCATATGTTTGTAGTTTTTTCTTTTAGTGCTCTTCCCACAATAGCAATTTAGATCCCTCCTAAAGACCTCCAGAAATGATGACAGAACAGCTCAGCATTTTCTTTGGTGGTTCTAACAGCTAATCGTGTGCAGTTCTGTCTTATTTCTCATTTGCAGTATGATATTTTAGACTTTATTTTAACCTACCAATCTACCAATATGTACCTAAATTTCAAAACAGGCTTGAACATTGGTTGGTTTTTGTGTTTTTGTGCTGTCTTTTTTTTTTTTTTTTTTTTTTCAGGAGTGTTTGTGACCATAGAGGCTCTGGAGGAACAGGTATTTCCCTCCTCTCCTCCCTCGACCTCAGTTGTTGAACTTCATATCCTTCTTCTCAGCATTTCAGTTTTGGATTGGTCCTATGCTGAGTGACTAAGCAAGTCAAAAGGTATTTATTGCTGCTCCCTGGCAATACTGTGTATGATAGATACATATTTGAAAAGCAAGGAGTAAAACTACCACAGAGCACAAACTATGAGTAAGGCCAAATTCTGACTCATTTTCTAATGTTGAAAAGTCTTCACTCTTTGGACTTCAATAGGACTTCTTCCTTGAGTAAGCATTACTCATGGTGATTAAAGGCTCAATTTTCCTGCCCTGTGTTATGTAATTAAACTATGCAAATAATTCAGCTATCTAAGACAATGCAGATTGTGAATAGAATAGTCAATCGTACATTTAACAACTTTGGTACCTTCAGAATACATAGCTTATTTGCTGAAGAAATAAATGGAACAATTTGAAATAATGAATACATTTTGGACTCTAGGACTCTGACAATTTCTTTGTGAACAGTAATGGACAATTGGTTATGAATAAATTATTTTCCTATTTTCAGGGTGGCCCTTCATCCCTTCTTCAATCTTTGTAGCTTGTGGGCTTTGCATAAAGAGGTTATCAGCTATCAGCTATCAGCTGCAGAGTCCTTCCCACTCAGCAAATCACATCTTTGCTCTTCCCTGCTCCTTTTTCATAGACAGATGATTCCAGCCTCTTTCATTTCTCAGCAGCAGGGATGACTCAGATACTTGTCCACAGCACCTTTCCATGTTTGAGCACTGTTTACACAATCCTGGGGGATTGCTTTCCTCCAGTCAGTGACAGTCACAGATGCCTGCTGGGCACTGGGTATCCTGTTCATTACTGACTGCTCAGAGTTGTGCTAACCAGCCAAGACTAGAAGGGAAACATTAAAATTTACTGAATCAGTTCTTGCTTCTTGTCATATTTTTTGCAAACAAACAATTGTCTGATAGCAGCTCAGTAAACTGCATGATACAGGTTTTTAATCTTATGTAGCTACTGGGAGTGGGAGATTGAAAGCATAATGGTCCAAATACACTTTTTCTTTAAATATTACTTTGAGAAAAGTTGTGTGGTCAGTGGAGCTTGAAATGACTCAGAAAATGCAGGGAAGTTGATAGAAGGATTCATATTGATTTTACTGGGATTTGGATCAGATCTGCCAATGTGAATCAAGAATTTATGGGAGCCTGAGCAGCAGTGTGCAGGAATTTAGTGCAGATCCTTTCAGATTTCTGGGTTAATTAACTGGGCAGATCATTGTCTTGAGTAATGCCCAGGGTTGGACAGAAGTAAGTTTCTCACATGTTTTCCTTGGCTGCCAGGCAGGGTTCCACCCTGCCCTCAATGCCTTTTCTCATGGCAGCACCAAATTCCCTGAGGGCCAGGCAGCCCCACAGCCCTGCTGCCAGCTCCCCGCCACCCACTCCCAGTGCAACTTAAAGATGTGTAAAGAGATGGTAAGGATTAGGGCGATGATTATTTATTCTCAGGGATTTAAAGTTTTTCTTTGAACCATTAAGAAGATCAGTCATGGAATACCATTTTGGGGAATGAAGAGCTGCTTCTGGGAATAGCTGTGGGTTAGGGATAGTCCTGTGAGGAGCAGCTCATGGCAGAGGGACCTGGGAAGGTGTTTGGTAGCAGAAATGGGAGGTGCAGAGAGACCTGAAGGAGGTTTGTTCTCTGGAGGGCAGCAAGCTGATGCTGCTTTGCTGGCTGCAGAAATGTCCATGGGCTGTGCCAGGCAGCCTCCTGTGCCCACCCTGCTCCCTCAGGGTATTGGGCAGGGCTTGTTCTGTTCATCTTTGTTTGCTGTGTAACTCCTGTGTTTGTCTAAAGTCCAATATCTTCCCTGATCAAAAGCTGCCATTGTTTTTCCAGAAGTGTATGATCCATGGAGAGCTCCCAAGGACTGTGGAAATACTGCAACAAACACAAAAAAGGCAGGACTTTAACCCAAACCCTTCAGAGGGGAAGGAGGAGCTCATCTTACAGTGACATTAAGAATTCATTCCCCTAAATGAGATACGTCACCTTGCCATTTTAACTTGATTCATTAAAATAGTGGCTCATTAGTTATTCCCTTGTGCAGTATAGAATTTGCACATTAAAGGCTATGCATTTCATGTGCTTACTACATTTGGGGATAAACTTCTAGCCATCCTGTTTCCAAGGAAAAAGTGTGAGTTTTGAAAGAAAAAAAGATAGAAATTCTAGTAATTTGATCCCTTTTCCCCCTGTAAGTCTTTCCTAATCTGTTTAGGCCTCTAATATTTCATTTTAGAAACTGAAGCTACTGGACACAGGACCCACTGAGGTAGCACTGATCTCTTTCCAAATGTGATTGATGTGTATTCTATTTTGTGCTTTGGAGTGTTGAGATTTTTCCTGTTGTTTCCTTAGTCTTGCCATGAGAATTATCATCTCTAAGCTGAAAAAATGCCTAAAATCCTGGACAGGGAGGAACCATGGTCCAAGGGAGACCACACCTTCTGGAGAGTGGGGATGTATGATTAACTTGTGTCAGCCTGGCTGGAGAAAGGTGTCACCAGCCACATGCCAAACATAAACCTCTTCTCTAAATGGACAGATCTTTCAACTCTCCAATGACAGATTTTCAAGTAAAAGCCCTGTGGTGTGAAATTCAGAGTGAAAAGGGCTGGTTTTTCCATCACCCATGCTGTGGAGAAGCTCCTCAACCGGAGAAGAGTAGGAATGGGATGGGACAAGATCCTTGGCCAGTGTAGTGAGCCCTCTCTGCTGAGCTGAGGAGGAAAGGACCACACTTTCTGCAGCTCCCTGCAGCCTCCCTGCTCCCACCTGCCTGCCCCTCTGGGCACACACAGACCCCAGGGCCTTGGGAGGCTCACTGAAGTACTGGAAGGGCCACATCTCCCAAAAGCCTCGGTGCTGAGTAGGTTCTTGAACCTCGTTAGGTGAAAATAGACGAATTCAACATGAGGAAGGGGAAATTTCAACTAGGAATAGCCAAGAAGGAAAAGAATATGAAAATACTATATTTTCTTGAAGAACTGAATGGAACAGACTGGAAAGTTGAGTCTTTTATGTAACATTTAGTCTTGGTCCAGACCCTGGTTGATGAACTGCTTCCATATTCCTGGAATTTGAGGGCAGAGCTGTTCATTTAGCAGTAAATGCTAGGGCTGGATGGAAGGAATGTCATTCCTAACTAAAGTCGAAGTCTAATCCTTTGGTTTCACTGGTGACTCAGATTACAATAATTCAATACGGAGAGGGTTCATTCTCCCTCCTCCCTTTTCTTACTGCATTACAAATGGCCAGTAAAAGAAATCTAGCAAAATGCTGACCCTGCTTGAAATGCAATTAAATATATCCACATTCCATCTCCTGTCTTCTCTGTGGTTTTCTTGCATACAAGAGACTCAGCTCTTTTCTTGCCTTCTCAGTCTCTCTCCAACAGCATCTTCTGTACTTTCAAGATGCCTGCACTGTTAGTTTTTCAAATTCCAAACGAGGAGCTCTTTCCCATACAATAAAGTTCCATACAAATATAGCTAATGTCAATAAAGCTAAAAAGATATGTCAGCAAAGACCCAAACAGCCAATTTATTACAGTTAAACATCCTGCCCAGACATTTTATTTACAATCAAAGCTTGTTATATAAGGCAATCCCTCTTCCCTTGATATCTTTTTTTATCTCACAGTTTACAAATTATTCTTTCTTTGTATCCCATATGAAATACTGAATTCACTTGTGCATGTTCTTTGAATACAGTCTTTCTGTTTCTTTTTAAAAATGTTATTGAATGATCACTTGAAAGTTTGTACAAAAAACCCCTGTGTATTTGGCCTTTTTAACCAAAAGAAGTTATATCACAATTAATTTAAACAAAAGACATTACTGAGAACTGTCTCTTGTTAACAAAGTCCCCCAAACAACTTAGAAACATGGTTTACAGAAACATACATTTTCCTCACGATCTTAGATTTCACTGTACTCTTTTCCACTGTAAATATACATAGGAGGAAATGTGCATAACTCTTTCTATAGGTTTTCAGAATATGGCTGCTTGGGGACAGAAGAAAACCACAGGCCATTCTGCTAGAAAAAGAAAAGAAGCCAATTTTGTCATATATTGAGATACAAACCCAGATACTGATATTTGCTATGAAGTGGCTACTTTTGACTTGTTATACAAACAAATCAAGCCTCTTTCAGGCTCCCAAAATAGCCTTTGTGTGACTTCATAACTGTATGCTCCATGGCTTCATAACTGGCCCTCAAATATTGTTAGGGGAACAGAAGGAAAGAGATTTTGCATTAAATTACACTTTCAATCAGTCATCTACATCTGCTTGTGTTTGTTAGGGAAAACCTGGAACAGGGGTGCAGCTTCTATCTGATCAAGTCTGCATCTGTGAGCAGTTCTAGGACATTTTATCTGGCACAGGAGAACAGTAAAAGCTTCCCTTCTTTACCAGATCTGCTCCAGAGATACTGAATTCCTTCATGATAATGAGGTGTCCAGAATAGTATCAAGAGGCCAGGAGTGTGCTTTTGGTTTAGGCTGCGCTGGAGGATCTGCTGGCTGTGGGCAAACACACACCATTGTACCTGAGTGAACCTGAGCCCAGAGCCAGCAGTGAAACCTTATCAGGCGCCAGATCTCCTGGGCCAGATGGGGCAGGTGTAGGGTTGCTGTGTCTGCCACAGCTGTGACAGCCACTGCAGAGAAGTCTATGACAAATAAGTAAAGCTATTGCCCATCATGGTAAGTAGTTCCTGCTTATGAGGCTTTTACCTGGGTTTTAATGCTGGTGGTGAGAAATAGCTCTGTCTCTGCTGCACTTTGCATGCAAAATACTTAAAAAACAACGTTCCTTTGCAGGTGCAGTTAATATAGATACTGAGGAGTACAAGTAATTACCTGCCTGGCAAAGTGGATGGAGAAATACTTCCCATTCAAGTCTTTGAAAGCTGGAGAGTGGAACCATGGAAATTTCCTGAACTGTTGTGGCATTTTAAGTTTTGCAGATGTTGTCCCCATGGCATTTTCCTCCCATCTCCGGTTTAGCCACAGCACAAAAATATTTTGACCAACACTGCAGACTCAGGAAAGGTCATACATGTACCTTCTTGTCACATGTTTTTCTAACCTCTCTACCTGCTGTGGGTAGTCTGCAACCTCCTGTGCTGACAAGTCTGTGATGGCTGGGGCTGTGATTAATGGGATTTCATTAGCGTTTGTGCAACCAGCCCTGAGAGCCCTCAGAGGTGCTCTGGCCTCCTCCTCTAACTGTGAACTTTGTCATGGCAATAAGTACAGACAGATACACTGGAGATTCTCTACCCAAAACTTTTCCCCTGGGCAACACGGGTAAGTAGTGATTTGTACTGGAAAGGGTAATGTATAGTAATTATGGCTACAATGTCCTGACTAGGAGGAAGAGTAAAACATCCTGCTGGTGCCGTCATAGACTAGAGGTTGCTTCACGCATGACCATGTTGTAGGGTTAGCTGAGACTCCTCCTCGCTCTGAGCAAGGATGGGAAGGAAGACAGGGAGAAATACACAGGGAGAGGCTGCACAGCAGCTGTTTCTTCCTCAGTGTGAGAAAATGGAGTGTTTGTCTGCAAAGGAAATGGAAGGACTGAGTGTAGTTTTTAAGACAGAAATACAATGCTGGGGATAAACACACATATCTTTAGTGTGCCCTTGTTCTAGGCTGACATACGGGATTGGTCCAGAAGTTACCCAGTTGTGTTAGCTGTGCCCAAATGAGTCAACCTCTCCCCATCTTCCTTCCTTGTATTTGTCCTGTGCATATTTGACATTGTGCCATATGGCAGAGGTCTACTCTTGGGGTTTCCTTGAAATAATTAGGGTCAAACTGCTATTGCTATGTTTTCCTGGTGTCCCTCTAAGTGTAGAACAGCATTTCATTTAAAGAGATTATTACTGGTAGAATATATTCAACAACTGCAGTAGGCTGGAGGTGCATTGGGGAAGGATTAATTGATGTCTGCTCTCTCCTTGCTACCTTCCTCTGAGCATCCACAGTCTGGTACAGCTCAAACTTTCTTATGCTCCAGTCTGTTTTGTCTTTACATCCGGCTGCTAGCTTTTTTTGTTTCAATTAATTTAGTTTGAAATGACATCTTTTTGCTTTAATTTTGCACTATTGTACTGTGATAACATGACGTGTGAGTATATCTAAATTTCCTTGTGCCATGTTGCCGCAGAGCAGGAGCTCTGGGAGGGCAAGGTGTGAATGAAAGTGGGAGGCATGGAAGTCTGACCTATGTGTTATTCATCTAAAACTGATAGAAATAAAAGGAGAGCTCCAGCAGATTGTCATGGGTTCCAGAGGACAATGTGCACTTCCATTGTTTGATCACACTTAGGCAGATTAAGGACTAAAGGTAGCTAAGATAAAATAAACTGCCATCAGCTCTCGTGTTGCATAGCTTTGGGGAACTCAGGAAAAAGGCCTGCCTGTTATCTCACCTCTAGGGTGAGAAAATTGAAGAGAAGAGTCAAAAATTGTTCCTGTCCCTGACAATAGTAATAGAACAGTCAGATTGTCCACGTCTCAAGGATTGCTGCTGCTTCCCTGAGCAGAGTGCAAAATGCAGCTTTGTGCCTTCCCTGGGGGAAGGGAGAAAGAAGCTGGTCCAAAATGCATATTCCAAATTCATATACATCCTGGTTAGGGACAGGAAGAGAAGTCCAAGTGCCTGTTGGGTACCACAGTATGTTTACAAGACGCAGAGGTGGTGCCAGAGTACACAGCCAGCAGGCAGGGCAGGGCTTGTGGCAGAGGGAGATACTGGGCATCTCACAAAATTATGTTCCCAGATTCTAAAAGTCGTGAAATAAGTTTTTCAAGCCCTTTACACTTTGCTAACCAAAGTCTCCTTGAAATTATCTAATTCTAAAATGTGAAGTTTATTAGTGTTCAGCTTTTAAACCTATTTTAGTACAATTCTGAACTAATATTGATACTTGTCTTGAAAAAAATACTTTAGGAATCCGTCTAAGCTTTGTCTGGTCCTTTCCATAACCCACTCGCTTACTTTTAGAAGCTTTTCTCCAGGACTTCTGATGCCTTCAGAAAAAGGATTGATTGTCTTAATTGATCTTGAAGTTGTGTTATGAAATCCCACTCACAACATACTGCATGTATCTTTAGCACCAGGCCCCACTTAAAAACACCAACACATTTACCCAGAGTCATTGTTTCTTTGCTGAGCACATTCTTCTTGGTGTTGTTGCTCTTTATTTAAAAATATCCTTGCACTGGGGGAACCAATACATTTTATATTATTACAGCCTGTTGCAGGCTCTTTTTCCTAAGCTGGGGGTAAAGAAATTGAAATCAACAAAAAGGGCAAGACAAATAATTGATTCCTCTAGCTTTCATCTGGGGACTTAAAGCATTAAATATAACTTTGAATATTCTTTAGAAAAGCTAATTGTGATGATAAAAGTGAATTCTACCTTAATTTCCTTTTCTGACACAAGCCAATAATGCAATGACATTTTGCTAAGGCAAAAATGGAGGCAGAAGACTTACAGACTCACTGTCCTTATCCAAGAGCAGCAGCAGTGACTGGTGCCTCCCTACCTGAATCATCCTACAGGCTTTGATGATCTCCTCCCCCTTTATAGGGTAGGAAAATCTTGTGACAGACACACAAGCAAAAGGCTTCAAACTAGAAGACTCAAAGATCTGATTTCTTTGTCTAGTCTTAGCCCACTGCAATAGGTGTTTTCACCCAGAAGCACTGACACCTGAGCTTTCAGGTTGGCAGAAAGTAATTCGTTGAAAAGGACTGTGGAGGTGCACTTGTGTGCTCTGGTGCTTCAGAACTAGGGTTGGTTGGACATTTCTCAAGAATAACGACAACAGCAGAAGTATATGGGGCTTAAGTGTTGGATGAGTGTCTTTTTCAGTTAGAAAATATATATTTCTTGGCTAAAATTTTGTTCAAGTATTTTCATCAAAACTCTGCTTTCTTTTCTCCAGAAATAAATTTGTGAGTGTGCTCCTCCCCTATTCCTCCTTAACCTCTCAAGCAAAACATTTGTCTTACTAGTCAGGTACTTCTATTCAAATCCTTCTTCTGCCAGACTCAAATCAATGACTTTATAGCACCTCACACTGAATGGCTTATTTTCTTTTCTGGTTGTACTCTTTCATTATTTGATGAGAGTAAGAGAGAAAATTCACTATAATTTTCAAACTATCCTGATGCAAAAGGGAAGTTATCATTGCCATTTTATATTTTGTCCCATTCTTATGAATATTTCAGGGAAATTGTTTTAAATTTTTCCCCTGGTGAAATGGTAAAATTTCTGATTTGTTTTTAAACCCAGAAGAGCTAATATTCTTTAGGCTATACTGATTTATCTCATGATGTTTTGAGATGGCCATTTCAAGAAAGTCTGGGTCTCATGCAGAATTATTAGCCAGCAGTCTTTACATGTCTGCTGTTTTTTCAGATGACTCACTGACTCACTGTTTTGCTTAGCAGAGTTGTGTGTTGCTCCTCTACTTCCTGCTGAAGAGCAAATAAAGAGGAATTTTCTCATAGGTAACTGTGGCATACAGGTGGCTGACACCTGCCATTAAAACTCAGACTCATTTAGGAAGGCTTGGTGGCCCTGCCCTGGAGAACCCTCATTTCATGTGGGGTCAGCAGACAGGGAACAGAGGCTGTGGTCACCCTGGTCAGTGCAGTGGACTTTGGCCTGGAGGCTGGAATCATCACTCAACACACATGGCCCAGACTCAGATGTCCTGCATGAGGGTAGCGCCACATCTTTGGATGAGTCACATGGGATGAAACCAGGAACCAGGATGAAACTAGGAACGAGGATAAAACTGAGTATTCGGGACTTTTGCTGAAATGTAATGGCATTTACGTTCCTCCAAAGAGTTTATCTACTCTGTTTTTTAATATATTGCCCCAGTTGTGAGCTTGTTGTGTGATGATTTTACACTAAAATTATAGATTGGTCTGATACTCCAAGTGTAGCGGTGTGCAAATCAAAACCAGTGAGTTTGGAGCTTATTAGCTGAAGCTTTGTTCACTCTTTGGTTGAAGATCTGAAGGGTTAAAACCGAGGTTCCCCTTTTCATGTGTGTTCGTATTAAAAATAGAAAATAACCCCCAACCCCCCCCAAAATTCAGAATTAAGTAGCCATGAATGCAGGTGGAAATGAATGTGAGAAGTTGGTTTTCTCATATTGACTGGCATTCACTGCATCAACCTGCATTTTCACTTGACCCTGTAAGCACTTCCAAACAGCTGAATGTATGGAATAAAATCTATAGCCAAGATTAATAAATTGCAATGCCAGGATCTTAAGGTCCTCAGTAACTGTAAATCAGTAGAAGTGCAGAAATCAACTGAGCTGTAATAATTTACACAAGCTCGGAGTCTGACCTTTAGTGTTCAGTAGCATCATTAACATTTCTTAAATGCTGGCAACTAAAATTTGAGAACAGCACCAAAATTAAGGCAGAAAATACCCTCACACCTGCCCTAGGTGAAACACAAAATAATTTGACAGGTAATTAAAATTCTTGTAAAAATTATGACTACATAGTTTGTTCTTTGCAGATAATTAACATAAAATCTACTGATATCAAACAACAGCTCCAACATATGCTAAAAGGACTCCTTGTGAGGTGAAAAACCCAGGAATTTTGAATGGTTTCCAAAATTGTGTCATAAAAAGAGTTATGGTATAGTTCTTTGTATTTTCACCTCCTTTAGACTGCATTCAAACACAAACAATTTGTGAGCCAGAAGAGCTTAATACCTGAGGAATTCTAATCTGCATATTTGCACTTTGAATCAGGTACTGCTTTCTACTTTTTAAAAGAAACTTCAAAGCACTTGATGGTTTCCCTCCAGCCAGAAGCTGGGGGGGCCACATGCCATTTATTTACGTGTCTTCTTAAGCCAAGTCTCCAGGCTTGATATATGAACAGAGCCTTCCAAGCAAGCCCATACACACTTGAATAAATGAGCAGCAGGGCGATACTGCTGCGGTTAAACTGGTGATACTTTATTTTGGGGTTGCCCTGATTCAGGTTTCAGGAAAAGAGGAGGCAATGAAAGCAGCACTCTGGTCAACAGGCTCGTAGTGATGATGTTTAATTGTCAAATTCCAAACCAAACTAGAACACACTCTGAACCAATTGCACTTTCCCTTAGGTTTGCCTGTGTAGAAGAGGGTTTCCAGGAGGGGGCAAATTGCACTGGCAGCTTTCTGAGTCACTGTGGAACAGCTGTTCAGTAGCTTGCAAAGTGTTACCTGAACGAATTTTTAATTGAACAACTATTATTATAGGGATTTTTTTTTTTTTTTTTTTTTTACTTCCCTCCTGGAAGATTGCTTTTAAGAAGAGGATTTTACAAAGCTTTGTATGTTAGTTATCTTCTATATGTTAGTACAACTTCTGTCTGGCAGACAGAGCATCAGTAAATCAAATCTGCCCTCATTGGAAGCTGAGCATTGCCATGGCTCTCAGTAGAACAGAGCTTCTTGGACTCTGGTTGGCTTGTTCAGAAATTCCTTTGGCACATTTAGAGTAGGAGCAATATGCAAAGCAAGCTGTCTTGTTGGGACAGATGACTTTGCCATGATTGGATGTCTTTAGTGCATAATTGTGTTTCCAAGGTGAACAATCACTGTCCTAAATCAAATATTTTCTTGGTATTCTGGCAAACGATCCCAGTTTAGCAGACTGTTAATGAAAACAACCACAGTTCATTTATTTAAAAACACATTTTCAGGTTATGGAAATGTGTCCACAGAGCAAATACAGCTCCTTACAAAATTTGCAAAAGGTTAATCAGTTCTTAGAAAGGAAAAGCAATTTTTCTGGACAGAAATAGTGATGTTCTGATCAATTATGGATTTTTTTTAAATGAGTGTCTTGTTCTTACTTATTTCTTCGGGTTTGATGGTTTGGTATTTCTAAGTAATGGAATATGTTATTTTATGTTTCTCAGTAAGCAGGATGATGGTGATAATTCTGATAATAATAGTAATAATTAGTAATGTTTTCAGATTTGATGTACATGCATCAAGTGGATGTATGTACATCAAGTATTTGTTTTCAGTACATACAAATGGATTTGATTTAGAGTGTGTAGGATTCCCATCCTGCTCATGACAGTGCACCAGTTGATAAGGAGCCCCCCCTTAAACAACAGACTATGCAAAGAATGAACTGATATCTTGTGTGATTTTGGGGGAAGAATTTGAGCCCTAGTATATGACTGTCACCTCTGCCTTTCAGACTGTGATAAAATTTTGGAGCTAAAGGCTGCTTTTGGTTACCATTACATGATACAGGAAGATCTTAAGAGCTAGACTAAACATGTCACCTCTTTACTAGCCCTTGAATCAGCCTTAGGGTGTGAAATATACCTTCTAAACAGATGGTGTGAGATATTTTTCTGTATTCCCTGATTCAATCTGTGAACCTGTTATTAAGAAAGAAAGCTGTGACAAATCACCGGCACAAACAGAGGCAGTCTCACTGGTGGCTCATCCTAGTGTGTAATAAAGCCATGGATGTGATGAGGATTCAGAAGAAATGCACAAGAGTGGGTCCAGATTCTTCCTGTGCTCCTGTGGCAGACTGAGCCATGAGGAACTCAGATCACAGGACAATCATTTTTATGAAGCTTTCAGATTTCCTACTCTGCGTCCGGCTTGTTGTTAGGTGACCTTGTTACCAGTGTGGCAGGATGGGCACAGGAGGAGACATGGCCCAGGAGCTGCAGATGAACTGTGTTATTCAGAGAGAGCAAATGCCTTCTGCAACAGGTGATGATGGTGTGTGCAGCACCTGCAACCTGCTTCCTGTGTATCTGGTTGGTCCTGTTAAGCAATGAGTCCCTATGTCTGAGGAGAACTTGCACAAGCTGGATCAGTCCATGTCCCCTGTGTCCTGGAATTGTAATGCTTACCTTGTGCAATGCACTGAACTGGCTCTGGAAAACCACTTCAGCTGAATTCAAATAGAAAAAAAAAAACACCTGGTTTAACTGCGGCTCCTCTCCTCAGAACTGATCCTTTCTAGTTCTTTTCAGTGACAGAAGTAGTTTTCCACTTGTCTCTTTGTGCTTCTTTTGTCCACTTAATTCTGCTTGACCTTTTCTCTGTTCCACTGTGTTTCCAACATGCTCTGCCCATGCTATAACATTTTTATTTAACACCTTCTTGCTGTGACAAATCCCTCTGCAGAACACAGAGGAGCCTTGAGCCTGCTCTGGTTTAACTTTACTCCTCTATTCACTCTTTTTGGTGGTTCAGTGGTTGGTGTTTGTCTCTGGTACAAGGGGAGGAGTGGGTACAACCTGTTTATGTCTAATGCAGGGGAGACAGTAAATGCATAAATCAGATCTCCCCCGTCACTTCTGCATTTCACTCCCTGTCCCAGGGATCCCAGATATTCCAGAGATATCACATATGCCACTTCCTTGACATACAGAATGTCAGCAGAGGCTGAAACTAGAGATGGTGACTGAGGTCGCTCTTTTATTAAAGAGTCACAAGGACAGCTCTAGTCACCTGTAGAATAACAATTATTTTTTGCTGGACTCTGTCTGCTGACTTCTCTCAATTAATTAGTTGCTTCATTTGAATGGGAATGAGTCCCAGATTGCAGCCATTAATACCTCTAATATGTCTTCATTGAATGTTACTTTAAAAGTCAGTACTCCATGAGTTCATTAATTTTGATTTCATGAAAATCTTTGCTTTACATCCAGAAACAAGAAGGGCTAAATGGTAGAAGCATCGTGTTGTTTTGAATGATCAGAAGGAGAAGCAAGAACAAATGTAATGCCTTTGCGTATGGCGCATAGGAAAGCCTTCCCATGCTGCCTAGAGCTGGGTTTGCCATGTGTTTATAACCAGCATGTCTGCAGATCAGGTGTAAATGCTCTCCCATGTGTTGAAATACCATTTCATAGCCCCATTTTTCCCCCTGTTTTGATCCATGCTATAATCCAGTACAGGGTGTGCCAAAGATTTAGTCAATAGTCCAAAACAAATAATAAGGCTATCTGGTCAGATTCTATCATCTGAGTCAGATTTGTGCAACTTGATTAAATCAGGGCATATACAACACATTTAATACATGGCCTGGTAGAGGGAGAGGTACCAGGAGGTCACAATTCATTTCCAACAAATGAAAATGTTCAGACACATGAATAAAAGATAGACTTGATTAATGCAGAGATTTAGTTAGTCAATGCAGTGCAATGCTGCATAACCTGCATCAAAAGAAATTCCTGGGAATGAGTTTACCTTAAGTGGCACCTGAATCTCTCCCATGTCCCATTAATTATATCTCTCTTTAGCAATGGTGGAAAAGTGCATGAAGAACTTGCAATGTAAGGCACAGATCCTGCAAACCCTCATGCAATCTCAGCTTTGCTGGTATGGCAAATCACATGAACAAAACTTGTAGGATCTAAAATGACTATATTAAAACAAAGGAAAGAAGAAAACATTAGTTCTTTCTGAGTTAGTTCTAAAATATAGCAATAAAACATTATTCTTTATCTTGCACATTAACACTTGTGGTTTAACTCCTGCTTTGAGCACGTGATGTAGAAGTGCCAGAAAATGTTTCTCTATTGGATTTCTACTGCAGCTCTCACACAACTGAATCTGAGAGTTGTTTAAATATAATATATGCCTTTTCACTGTGGAAAAACTGTTAGCAAAATTTATCTTCTTGAGACAGTCTCTTTCCATCTTGTACCCATCATTCTGTAAGCCATTATTTTAACTTAAGCTTTCATACTTATTCTGGATAATTCACTTTGTCTCTAAGGATATTCTCCCTTGACTCCTTTGTTGCTGGAAACAGATTTAGTACTGACAGGCAGAGTCCTGTGTAGGTGTGGGAAGAAAGACACACCTCGTATTGATAAAAACAGAAGTTTTTATGGGTAAGGTTATGAGGTAGTAAGAGATCAGTTTAGGGGAGGGTCTTGTTACTTGTTTTGGAAAAAATATGTAGAGGCCCACAATGGTTTAATCTAAGATAGTATTTTCATAAGTCATCTGCAAAGGGATTTGCATAGCACTTGAACTGCATGCTTTCCACCCTAAGTAACTAGGATGGCCATCAGCTTTTCTTTCAGGAGAGTTCTTGGAAATTCCTACTTCACACTGTAGCATTTTGAGATTTTTTTCACGGATGTTTCACCCAAAGAGAAATGATCCATGAGAAAATAATGACTTTGATGAAATTCAGCAGGAAAATGTGCATAAATAGATGGTTATAAATATATTTTTACTTCTTTTTGATAATAAGGTATCTTGACTTTCTCCTATATTGAAATATTTTGTGTGTGTGTTGGCTTTTGTATTCACCTCACTGAAATCAAACATTAGAATTTTTACCATGTGCAAAAATATTTTCATTCTGAATTGGACAGAAAGCAAACGCCCAAATTTTAAAGTTTCAAGAGAAATGGAAATTCACTTGTGCTGGAAAGAGGGGACTGGGCTTGAAGAGATTTTGGAGCCATTCAATACTTGATGCTTGTGACCACTTTGCTTATCAGACTTTTGTGGCTTGCTCTGCAAATTCTTTCCAAATAAACAAAATTACCATGTGCCTAATGGCATGTACCATATGCCATTACCTTTTGTAAAAGAACAACCTCATTCCAGGAGTTTCTTCATGTGGCATAGTATATGTGGCAGGCAGAAGTAATTCCATGGGCTTGCTTTAGGATTGCAGGATGACTTTTTACCTTTGGTTGGGAAAAAAATGTGGGCTGCTGTCTCCACCACCAGTTTTTATGGGAATACAAGGTAATTGAATGGATTTTTTCTGACTGACATGAAGGTAATGGTGAACAGAGACATTGCCACCTTAAAAGATTTTTTTCCTCATAATTATTCTTTAACTACAGAGAGCAAGTTTAATTTCAAGATTCTGGTCTTTTAATTTATTCTGTAACCATGAAAAACATATCAGCCAAAAAAGTGGACAGCTGTACTACTGTTTTGTGTGTGGGTTTGCATTTCAGGAAGATTCTGTACTTTGTACATTTAGGGACACCTTGAAATGGCAAGAAAAGTCAATGTTCCTTTATTGTGCTCCCCGGCATTTGAGAGAGAACGATTTCCAGTCACCATGTTGCTCTTCAGTTCATCCATCTGCAGCCTGCTCCTTCTGCTTCACATTGGTGATGAATTATGCTCTGCTTCCTCCATCTAATCCTTTTCATTTATTTATATTTTATGAAGGAAACATAAAAGACTCCTCATAAAAATCCAACTGTTTTTGATAAACCTTGTCATGTGCAAATAATGGAGCCTTGTCAAGCACAAGCCTTGCTGGAAATTTATGCCTTCTAATAATAATAACAAGAGAGAATCAGGGACAAATAAGAAATATATTGAATTGGATTCAAAGTATGTTTATGGTTTTAAATTGGTGGCAATAAAGTATTTTTTATCCAGAAATGTTTTTACATGTTAGTTTAATTCAAATACCATGTTGTGCTTGAACTCTGCATTATTTAGCCTAGCGGAGCTATGAAAGGCATCTTGTACTAAAACACAGTAGAGCAGACAGTCTTCTCTTTCCAAGGTTTGGTAGTGGAGAGAGGAAAGGATAGACCTGACAAGAGGAAGCAAAGTTTGGGGCAAAGAAGCAAACTGGTGTTCAGCTGAGGCCTCTCTGTGGGTTAGCAAGATATGGTAGGAACACAGAGGTTTAAAAAAACAACTAATGAAAGACAGATTTTTTATTAGAATTTTTTTTTTTTCCAGCAGCAGACTTTGCTGGCCAGAGTCAACCTGTCATAAGCAGGAATCTTCATTGGTTTTGGCTGCTAAGGCTGTGGATATCTGGAAGGGCAGTTTACCTGGTCGCATGCAGGTCAACTGAACCTCCAAAAGAAGATATGACTGCCTCTTGTTCTGGTCTTCAGCTATCCCTTTGCTGCATGACATTTTATTTCCTGTTATAATTTTTGCATTGAGAATAAAACTGAACAGAATGTTAATTGTTTGCTGATGAGACCAATTAGCATTTTATAGCACTTTACAAATGTCAGGAAATGAAGGGGATTTCTCAGGAAGAAGACTTTGTGTTCAACTGGCGGAGTCTAATCCAAACAAACGTGTCCCTTTAATGAAAAGGTTTCTTAGTAACACAGCAAGTTCCCTGAATATATTGTCTGTGCATCTTCACAGAACTGATATTTATGCTCCCATGAGTGTTACTCTTCACATGAAATACTTGTTTTACATCTTTTCAGGAGTGAGAATGTCTGTAATTCCCTTTCAGTTTACATACCCAATCTGTCATGTTGAACTACTGCTAGAAATAATATTAGAAAATGAAGAAACAAAGACAAAATTTTGTTTTTCAATTTAGAAAACTAATAATCTCCTGCAAGACCTGTGTTCCAGGTGGTGTTTCACAAATATTGAAGGTTTCTATGAGAAAGGCATGAGGAGAAAATTTACTTTCAGGGGAAATTAATGTTTTAGTTTAATTTAATTTTGATGTAGAACAAAGGCCCTTTCTGCCCATTCTCCCACCTCCTTATTCAAACCTTTCTTGGCAAGCTCAGCCTGTAGATTTTGACTTTGCATGATAACACAAGCACTGCTGAACTGGGCAGCTGCCAATCAGCCAAAGAAATAAATTAATGAGAAATCAGGCAGAATTGAGGGAACTGGTTCTTTCACACTTCATCAATTACAGTTTCTAGAAAACAGTGGGGCTTTAACAATATTTGATAAAGATATCCTGCCCTGGTCCATGTGACATCAGCATTTTAATAGACCAGATGAACCAATTGATTTTTGCAGTGTTGCCACAAAACAAAATAGTGACCTTTATAAGAAAAATGCCCTGAAAGGTCACAATTTAAGCTCCATAGCTTCCTTTACCAAGGAAAGCTCAGGCTTTGCAGGTGTCAGCCTTTATAATGAGGCTGGTGATAACCTTCCACCAACATGCAGCTTATGCTAGATTTGGCATTTTTCTTTTTTTAAAGATTCGGCATAGATATCTGCATTACACTGTTGCCAAGTCTTCGTCTATGGCATGTAAATAACTTTTAAATTACCTTCAGAACTCATGACACCCTCCCCATTACTTTTCCCACCATGAATCCCTGAAATAGATCACGGATTGTTAAATAGAGCCTGGTGCACATGGGTGTTTCACAGTAGTACCATTTTCGTACTGCTGAGAACAGATTTAGATTTCTCCTTGTCTGAATTACACCAATGTAACTGAAAATGGAATAGAGGGCTGGCAGAGTTTTCTGAGGAATTTTACTCCAGGTGCTTGCAGTGCGACCCTTGGAGTCAAAAAGTGAATTGTCAATTGGGTGTTTGACAAGCGCCGTTTATCAGTTGTGTGTGATGGGACATGAGACATTACTTAAGAAAAGAGAATTGTAAATATGAATGACCTGTGGGACTTGGTCCATGTATACAAGCCGTAGATTTCTTGCTGCAGAAGGAAATTAATCAAAACAAATAATTTCAACATGATCTTTTGTATCTTGACAGATTATATATTGTTCACATTCTTCAGACAAATTGGTGGGGTTTTGGTATATTGGGATGAAGAAAACAGGGCTGCTGGTTTTGTTTCTGCTTTTATGATTATAATTATTTTTGAAGGGTTACTATGTAGGATATTATTGCTAAGTCTAATGATGCTTGGATTCACCAGCCCAGTGTCTAATGAAGAGAATGTGACATCCTGCATCAATATTATGACAAAACCTAAAAAATTTTGATTCAAAAACTTGTTGGTTTTCTTTTTCCCCTCACTAGTGACAAAAAAAAGAAAAAAAAATATATATAGATATATACACATATTTTAGATTTTTTTTTCCTGCTGTCTGTGGTAGAATATATATATATTTGTTTATTCATTTATTTATATATGTATCTAAATTATTTATTGTGTAATTCTGAAATCTAAATCTGATAGTAGTTTGTTCCCACACACAAAGAGGACACTTGACAAGTTGTATCAAGTAGCAAGAAAGAGTAGCTGCATTTATTTTTAATGTGGAACATCCTAACAACTCGACATAGTAGTATGATATGGTCTATACGTAGTAATGCTGCTTATGAGTAATAATTAAAACTCCATAGGAAAAAGACAGTTAAATGTGTTAATTCTGAACCTGTGGGAACTCCATATATTTTACTGAAATAGTTATTTTGGAGCCCACCCCTCCTCCACCCCAGCCCCCAGTGCCTTTCATGGCTCTTGCGGTGTTTGGTGAGCAAAGATTGCCTTTGTCCATGTCCCCCCAGCCAGCCCAGCACGAGCATCATGCCCTGGGCACTGGGGTTTGGAGTTCCCACGTATGTTTGGGAGTTTGTGATCAACAACTGTAAGGCAAACGTGAACTCTGCAAACCAAAGGAGAGACCAGATGTTTTAAATAATCCCTTAAATGCTAAAGTTTATTCTTATGATGTATACAGATTCAGGACATTAAATATGTTGATAATCTCATTCCAAAAAATCCCTTTGCTCATCTCTAGGGATTTGACCGGTATGTCAGATGCCAAGGTTGGAAGATATAAATCTTGCCTTTTTATACAACTGCAAATAAGACGTGCTGCATTACAGTCTCCAAAATTAAGTCTGAATAAGGTCTCTCAGTCTAAGCCCTACTTTTCTTTTCTGCCTGTAATATGTGGCTGTAATAACTCATGGGGTTTATTCAGTCAGCATTTTAAATACTGTGTCTGTCCCCTTCCATCATTCATAACATGAGATGATGAAAAGCACTGCAACTAATTTTATGCAACACAATGAAATTAAAAGCTTTTGGTATTACTGTACTGCAGGTATAAATCTAACTAAATGTGGTGTTGGAGAGAGATGGACTATATAGGTAAGTGTTGGAATAATTTAAGGTTATTTGGCATTTTCTATGGATGTCTCTTCTCGTTTCTTCACAAATACCATAAGTAATTGTGTGGTTAATACAGTCTTAAAGTGTCTGAGCTTGCAGTTTTCTACTGCCTTTATTCATTTGCTAAGAAAAAGGAAAGCTAATGGAAAACAATCCATTTCAGTGAAACTGTAGATTTGCTTTCCCATCATAGCAAAATATTAATTTGTGTAATATTTTAGTGTCACATTAATTTATGTTGGGTACAGTATTTCAACTTATGCACTGATAAATTTCAGAGAGCTGGACAAATTATTAGATTTATATTCTTATATTTCACTTTTATCCATCAAATTCTACATTACTTTTGTAATCTGGATATTATCAAAAATGTCACTTGAGGTCTGAAGGTCTGCTTTGTGCTTATATAGAAACATTTACATGAGTTAGGACACCTAAGTAGCTTTTCCCACCTCCCTTATGCATTGCCATTTATGTACTCCACTATTTATTTCTCCCAAATAGATATCTTCCCCTTAACAGCCTTGTTATTTCTACTGTTCATCACAAGAGAAATTATGTTCTCTCTGGTATTTCTTATTGCACTTCAAATGAATCTTCACTCATTTTTATAGAATTGGACTTACTCCCCTGAGTCTGTTTTTGCATGCATCTTTTGTTCAGCTCATGCTGGATGAGGTTTTTCTGCCACCGAGCAGCATGTGGAAGGCATGAAGAAGACATCCATGAACAGGCCCTTTAAGGGCCTTTTCATGCTTAGTGTCTTGCAACAGAGGACAATTTCAAATTTCTTGTCTTATTACATTGCTGCTTTCGTCTTGGAACTGCAGTTGCTTAAAATTCTGTGCTCCTGATCTACTCAAGTTGCCCTGAACTTCATTGCTCTCACTTTGTATTTACAACTATTTTCCCTCCCCTTAACCAGCATTTAGTGTTATCATCAGCTAAACTGGTATCATGTTTCTTCAAGGTTGTTTAGCATTAAAAGAAAATCTTTTCCTCAATTAGCTGTGTGATTTTCCCTTCACAGCCTGCCCCCCTCCTTCCCCCGCCTTGTCTGCTCTTATTAAAAGCAATCCTGAGATAGGGAGCATCAACTCATCTCCCAGCACCTGCTTTGGTGTGTTTTCTGCCTTTATGGGAAACACAGGCCCCGAGGTGCTCACAGGGCTCCTGGGCCTGCATCAAGGGCCCCGTGGAGGAGGACTGTGTGTGCTCTGCACACTGCAGCAACCCAGGAACCATCTGCAGCAGCCCCAAAATCCCAGCCTGTGCCAGCCAGAAAGTACTTGCTGTCTTCTCTACCCATTTCTTTACAGAGCTCCATAAACTCGGCTGAGAATGAAGTTCTGTTTCTTTTGTATGTCCAAGATGATCTTTTATCCTTGCTTTGAATGTTAAAAAGTTTGGAACGAGGTGGATAGTTCTGACTGAGCCTGGGCTCCAGTGTAGAGTGAAGTCTTTCCTCCACACTTGTGCACTTGCAGGATTTTGTTGTGCTGCTGCCAGTATTGCAGGGCTTGGCTCTGAAGCTCTGTGTGCAGCAAGCAGACTTTTTAAACACTTGTTTATCTTCCAGCATCTTCCATTTCCCCCTCTATTGCTCTATCTCATTCAATTTCACCCAACATTTCCCCCTTTCTTGTTGCTGGCGATTAATTCATGTAGTTATGCATCTTTGCAATGATGAAACTTTCTGAACAATCTCTTCTCTGCAACAGAAAACTTTAAAAAACTTTCCTGATAATAAAGTGCTCATTCAAGTGCACAGTTATCTCTCTTGAGCTGTGCTAACAAAAAAGAACATTTTTTTGGGAAGGGTGTGCAGAGAAATTTTCTTTTTAGTTTACTGGTTATTTCAGGACACAATGCATGCAAAACATAAGAGATCTCATTTTACTGAGACAATGTTTATTTAATTACAATTATCATTTTAAGTTAGTGTTCTGAAAAGTGCCACATTTCAAGATGCAGAACCATAGACTGAGTAGTACAGGAAAAGCAGAGCATAGCAGCTTGACAGAAAGTTTTAGAAAATTCTTTATCTCGCTTTTGACCTTTATTTTCTCTTTCTGAATTTATTTTTATGTGTATAACATATATTTCCTTTAGACATTGTTCAGTTAAGAAAGAAAACTTGTGAAGTGTTGCTAGCAGTTGTCTTTCTTCTAAGTATTTTGAGAGATAGGTTGTCCAGTCAGCTTCTGGAAAGACTCTGGACAGTATCACATTTCTCAGTCAGCTCTGGTACTCTGAACTAAGCAGTCCTTAGTATCTCATCACCATCAGCTCAAGGCCTTTATGGGAAAATACCAGGACAACTGAACTGCATTAATTTCTGCATTAATGAGTTCTCTTAAGCTGTGGTGGTTTTTTTTTTTTTTTTTTTTTTTTTTTTTTTTTTTTTAAATAGGTCTTATTCTATTTATTTTCAGAAAAGGAGCACCATAGTTTTCACACTAGTACTGGTATCTCAGTTCTAAACTGACTTGTGCAAGGTGAATTTTGATGGATATCAAAAAGACACCAGCAATTAGTTTGAGGGAAAAGGCTACATCTGGTATTTTCTGAAAATCAGAGTCTAAGACAAATTAATATGTCTGATCAGGCAGTTGAGAATTGTGTAAAACATTGTTCAAGCTAACATAATTTCACTGTTAGCTGTGTTTCTTGTGATTAAGTTTTTCATATCACAAACCATTGTAAGACTGCCAGGAGTATATGTTTTCTAGAGTGGATGAACAAATTTATTCCTAAAGCATTGTTAGGATCAGGCAAAGCTACCTGGCAGTATATTATTTCCTTGTGCTTTTTCAGGAAAGAGAAAGGATTCGTGACTAAGGAGAAAGAAAATAGGAGTGTGTCATACTTATTTGGGACCTACTGGGAAGCAATGAGTGAATCCAGAGCAGCGCTCTGCCTGTTGGCTCCTTTATGGGGGAGCTGAACTCTGAGTACACAAAGTGACATGTGTAGAAAATTGGGATATTGTAGGAACAGTGTTATCTTTTACCTTCACAGTCATGAGTTTACCTCTGAGTGCCAGTGATGTTATTTTAGGGCCCTGGCCCAGGCAAAGCAAGAATGACTTTATCAGCACATCAGCACTGCAGGAACTGCCTGACTGCCAATGTTTCTGATGCTGAGTCTGATGTTGAATAACAACATTGTTCAGTAAGAGCTGTTTCCTTGAGGCTTAGTTACAGAAGTGTTTGGAACATGGTGGTTTCACTATTAGCATTTTTGGAGTGAATACTCTTCATTGTATCTTATGCAATTTATCACTGGAGTTGACTTTTCCTTCTGCAATTCACTGTAGAGTGAGCCAGAAGGAGAATTAAGCATGTAAAGCTCAAAACAAATATATGTAAAAACATTTATCTGCATAAATACTGCCATCCCATTCATTGTTGGTATGTTCTGAATAGAGCAGGACAAAGTATAACCCCTTTTATCTTTAAATATATTTCAAGAACCAGTTTGAAGACAATTTACAGCATTTTTATTTTATTTAGCATGATACTTTATTTCCTCCATCTGGACAATGGGCTGCCTGAGGAGGGGCTGTGTCTTCTTTCTATTGAGAAACTTCCTCTGTTCAGGGTAGAAAGATCTTTGTCCAAGGCTTAACCAATAGAGGATTCATAACTGACCTTAATAATTGTGCCAGTGCATCCAAGAAAGTAGAACTACCAAAAAGTCTGTCTTTTTATGCATCAAGACAAAACAATCAAAGTTAAAAGTTAAATATTTGATGGTATAAAGCCATGAATTCAGACTTTTGTAGTCAAAAGTCCAAGGACTTAGACTTAAAGACAAGTTAGTGTGATGTTTGCTGCTTACATGTCTTTTTCTAGTTCTCAGGGACCCCAGGATCCTGTAACTCCAAAGGGGGTCAGTTACCTGTACATCTGTACATCAGTGCCCTGAGTGTTTCCTTAGGTTTGTCTCAAATTATAGAAAAGATCCAAGGTTTATTGGTTCTCTGGTAGGCTGAGTGTGTATCCCTGGGACTGGAAAGGCTCTGAAGTGTTTGCTCTGCAAGGTAAGAACCTCACCAACACATTGCATACTTTTTAGCTCATGAATTAGATTTTGATGGAAATACATAGTATGAATTTTATATTTCAATAATTATGTAGGTTTTTTTTTTCCAATAGGTGAAAAATGAGGACTTGTGGGAACTTTGTGGTTTTACATGGATAACAAAATACTAAAACAACCCCAACCCCCAAACTTGTCAGTCAATGGAATCCATCCATAAAGATTGGGATCACAGGTTTCAACCATGATATAAATTTCAATTTATATCATGGATTGCTTTAACATTCATGCACAATATACAATGAAGTGTTTTTGGGTGGTCCTGGGGTGTTTCATGTGAGGATGATGAGAATAAAGTGCAACTAAAGCAAACCACTGATACTGCTCCTCACATGCCAGACTAGTCAGTGAGGCTGCTGTTGGACTTTAAAATACCAAGGAATTCCCCAGAAGTCCCCAGTCAGTGGACAGAAACCAGTTTCAACCCTAAGCCCATATATTTTTTCTAATGTTCCTGGAGTGTCTTGAACTTAGATCAGGATCAAAATACCTTGTTTATAGTGCAGTTCATGTTAGCTTCAGTAATGATTTTTTTCCTGAACAGACCTTGAAACTAACTGACAAATTCAACATAAGGCTCATTTCACTCCTAGGTGAATGAAGAGTATGGGATCAGGGAGGACACCTTTTTTAACAAAAGGATATTACTGTAATCTGAGAGGCACATTCAAGAACTCAGCTGGCACTTTTTTATATAATAAAACTGGCTTTGCTTCATAAGCAATGGCTATTTTTGAATGACTAAAGATTACAGCTTGCTAAAAAAAGTCTTGTTTGATAGTCAATGGAAATGAGTGATTCTTATTTTAATATGGTCGGTAAAACATTGTACAAATAAAAATTCAGCAGCTTGCCAATGTGCTGTGCCTTACCTACACAATGCCTATGATTTTGTTTCGATATTTTTCTGTAGCATTCATTCAGCTGAAGAAAACCCTCTGTCTGCATGTTTTATACAAGGAAGTGGTGTCTACCAACTCTTGTTGGGCAGATTTCTGGTTTAGCCCAAAGGTTATTTTGGAAAGAACAAGCATTTCCTTGGCAAATTGGGACACAAGCAAAAGAGCGCTTGAAGGTAGATGCAGGACTTTGAGTCTCCCCAAGGGTTAGCTGGGGATCAAAAGCACATAAAGCACCATAAAACCCAATCCATTATTCTTATTTTAGAAGATTATGATGCTCTTTGGATGCACTGGATGGTGCATGAAGCCCATGTGATTTACTTCTATATTAATGGGAAATGGGCCTTCATTTAGTTTAGTGGATTTCAGCAAAATGGCATCAAAGACAACACTGAGAAGATGAACCAACTGCCATCAACAAGTACTTGGGGAATTCAAATAACATTTTACAACAAGGGATCATTATTTCTGAATTAATTAGACACTACACACATAGTTGAATGTGCATAAATATGGCACACAATGATTCTGAGAACATTCACTGAAATTCCCCTTTAAATTACTTGAATTTTGTACCAGGAGGCATGTAAGAACTTTGAGACTGCTTCTCTAGATATGCAGGATTTTCAGGCAAACATTACTCTAACTTCCCCAAAAAACCCATTTCACATCTCTTACTGCTCACTGAATAAAAAAATTGTTCCTGGTTTGAAAGCATTTATGTAAGATTTTTGTAGTCATACAGGTAATGTATGCTGTACACAAGGACTGTCTTTATCTCAGACCTCGAAAAATGGTGTATGCTAATTCTGGAGCAATTTATTTCATCCCAGGTTTGGTACATCTTTGAAGTTTAATTTTCCTCTTTCAAGTGAGCTTTGGAGAAGCAGGTAACTGCAGTTCTTTTGATACTTCACTAAGCATCAGATTGAAAAGAGAGGGAACACAGATCTAGGAACATTAAACTAATGTTTGACACGTCCAACAGATGTGTGTAAAATCTAAAGAACGTACAGCAAAAGACCACTATGATGCTAAAGTAGGAACATAAAAATACACAAGTCTATCTGAGTTGTGTTGATAACTGAGCTTGAGGAATGTGCATTATGTCCTGAGCTCTGACAGCTTTAACTAGACAGGAAAACACAAGCACCTTTTCTCTGATAACAGTCAGTGCATTGATAGTCTTTACTGACCTTATCTGAAGAATAATAAATGCTTCAGTTCCTCAGTTTGTCCTTATTGCATTTCTTGGTTGATTTTTTTATTTCCTTTGCCTTTTTAGTGTCAAATTCATCAGATAATCAGGACAAAAAGAATCCAACCTTTCGACCTGCACTGAAAGGATGACTGAGAAAACTGGCAGGGAGACCCTTTCTAAGTGCTCTGTGGATTAAGAATGGCCAGACATTTTATAAGGCCCTGTGAAGTGGTGGCTGTGTTAACACTGATGTCAAAGGGATGCCGAGCAGTTACCCCTGTCAGGGTAAGACCCTGCTGTCCAAAAGAAACTGATGCCAAAGAAACTGATGTGTACAAATCCCAGGGCTGTAAGTCTGGTCAGGTGAATGCTCTTCCCTAATTTCCCCCTCCAGCACAGAGCCCAGGTGCTCCCCAGCCAGAACACAATATTTTGTGCAGTTGCAAGCAGCCGGAGAGTTTATAGGAAACAAACTTTCAAGAAATCTCAAGACAACCTCAGAAACATAATGAACCAAATAAATGTAAGTGGTTGTCCTACATGGAGCACCTTCAAGTTGGCTGGACTGTTCAATTATTGATCAGGAAGAAATATCACAAAAAATGTCAGACCAAAAAAGCCTTTTGCTTTCTCTAGTCTCAACATGTCAAGGCTTTTAGGTCAAATTCCAAAGGACACTGTGACAATACTGTCTTCAAGAAAACCAAACATATACTAGTAATTTCACTTCCTTTACTGCATATAAAATAGTTATGGACTGCATATTCTCCACAGTATGTACTTGTAGGTTTTAGGGTTTTTTTAAAATTGAACTGCTTCAGCAAATAAACAAAAATACTTTCATGTAATTTTAAAAATGTTACTTATTATTTAACACCATCCTTTGAATCAATTGCATAAAAGGCCACAACAAATAGGCATAAACAAATATAGATATTAAAACACATCATGGACTCTTCCTATGTTAGCCTAATTCAGTTTCTTTGTTTACAAAATAAACATCAATATAAATATTTAATACAGTAGCTGCAGTAAGAAAACGGTTATTATTGTGAGAATGCTGAGCACTGTGGAAACTATCTTTTAAATTACAACCTTCTCTTAGCTTGAGCTAGAGCCTTTTCTCATAAAGGAAAAAGTCATAGTACATTAATGGCAAATATCCATCAGGAAATAAGTCTAAAAGCAACTCAGGAAGTATATTGCTCTGAGAAAGATGGCTTTGCATTTGTGCCATGTTTATAATAAGCTCAATTCCAATATCTTGAAAATAACAGTAAATATTTAACACAAGGAATATTTCATAAGATTGCAATAAATGTTTAATACAATGTAACTTTGCAGTACTTCAAAAACTTATTGCTACAAATATTTATCTAGAAATTTAATTAAAGACATGTATAATCCATGAAATAAACTACCTCAGCTTTGATTCAGCAAGCTGCTCTGCAGAAGCGCAGAGGTGTGTCCCATGCAGCTGTCTCTGTGCCAGAGCCTAAGTCTGTGTGTTTGAACTCCCAGCCCTCGCCCTGATTGCAGATTCATCAGTGTCAGGACTACCCCTCTGTTCTAACTACTCCTACACAAACTCACTGACTAACAAAACCCGTGTCTGACTTGACCCAGCGTTGTACAGACTTAGGATTGTAACCTTTGCCAAGTACTCCTAAGAGTTAGATGATCCCTTCTCCTCACACAGCCAGCCAAAATGGAATCATAATTGCATTAGCCTCAGGAGATGTCCTCCTTCTGGATTGCTTCCAGGATCCTGAATATCCAGCCTTCCTTTCCAAGGCTTCATTACTTGTGAAAGAAAATACACATCCTTTCGTGTGCTGGCACAGGGGTAAATTTATTTCTGATGGTGGAAAGCATAGAGGGTACATTGAATCTGGGGAAGGGCAAATACAAATGCTGCTAAGCTGACATGGGGAGGAGTTTCTGGCTGAAAATCACTCTATGGCTTCACCTGGAACACGTGCCAAAAGCAAGAGCATGTTGCCTCCCGTGGTCTCAAGGAATTTCTGACTGTCCTGTGCACCTCCTGAGTACATCCTTGCACCCAAAAGTCACCTGAGCTCACCTCTGCTCCCCAGACTAGGTAAGTTCCTACAAGTCCTCAGCCAGCCTTACATTTGCTCCTTTTGTCTGAAATGCCATTGTCTTTAAAACTCACAGGCAAGGGATTATTTCTGCATAAGTAGATTTCATGTGGCCTAAAACACTTATAAAAACTCCTGCAATACTTTTTAGTAGTGCAGTGTTGCTGCAGATCTGAAATAGGATGCTGGTAGGGCACCACTGCAGCTTTCTATAAAAGGAGTTATCTACTGGCCACTCAAACCACTCTCTACCTGAGCATCAGGACAATAAGAAAACAATTCTGATAATTCTTGATTTGATGCTGCAGTAGAAATGTATTTCTGGCAATAACATGTTAACAAAGCAATTAACATTTCCTTCTTTTAGTAAGTCATGGTGCAGTAATGTGTGATCTCTTTGACCTGTTTTGGAATGATTTCCAGTGTAAAAAATTGATTGTCTGGGAGAGGGGAAGTGAGGAAAAGTAATGCAGGGAAAAAATAATCTGCAGCTTGAGTCTCTTTGCCACTTTCACTTTTGGAATCCATAACTTCATTTCCTGATTCTGTTTTTGTGGAACTGGTTATAAAAACAAGTAAGGAAGCAAAATATTGATGTTTTATAGCAATAACTAAACCCATTTTCTCTAAGACCCCTTTTTCTTATGTTAGTTTTAGCAAAACTTTATTGCTCCTTTTGCTCTTTTTAATGCTGAAAAGATACTATGATTGAACAGCTAAAAATATAGAACTTCATTTGACATGTTGTAGTGCTGTGACTCTCTAATTTTTTCAACTGAAGTGCTGCTAGTCAGAGTAGAAACAGGCCCTGAGATGAAATAGAATTGACTGATTTCACTGTGATTTGGATAATCCTTCAGAACTGCGCAGATAGAAAGTGAGCATGTCATGAGAAAAAGAATGGAGATATTTCTGCACGTTTTGTGGTTGCTTAGTTAGTAGTGGTGATCACTGCTTCCTTTTTGTTCAGCTGAACATTGCTGATCACATTAGGTAGATAATGTGGCAGCACAGCCAAGTGTGGAGCTCTCGCATTTGTCCAATGTTGGGGAAGATGAATCAGGGAAACCTTATAAATATGAATGTTTAGCTAAAGATTCTGAAAATATGAAACCTATAATAGAAATGGAAGCTTACTTTGAGTTGTAGGATACTGAGTCTTAGTTACTATATAATCTGAAAACAATAGCCTGGCCAGCTAAAGGGGAATCCCTTTTGATTGAACAATACCTTTCTGCTGGCTAAGGAACCAAAGGTCAATGCAGCAAAACAGAAGAGTCTAAAGAGTAGCTTTTAGAGTTTAAAATATAACATAGTATGGTAATGTAGTAGTTCTTATAGGCTATATGTTGAATCTATAGGATTTTGTGTCTTGTATTGGTTGGTCACTGTAAATTAGAATATTCATCACAAAAGGAGATATAATGCATTGTAACAAGGACCTCGCTCTCTTTTCCTAGCTCTATTCCTCGCTCTCTTCAACTTCTCTATTCCTAGCTCTTACTTCTACCTCTCTATTCCCTGCTCTCTTGCTCTCTTACCTCTCTCCCCTGCTCTCTGACCCCCGTCACCTTTCTCCCTCGCTCCCTTCTCTCTTAACTCATACCCCCTCGCTCTTCCTCTTGCTCTCTCTGGGACTTTCCTTCAGCCGAGGCTGGTGGCTGAAGGCAAGGCCCTTTTTACCCACGACCCTTGCAATAAAACCACGTATTCTAGAATATCTCAGGTCAGCAGAATTCCTTCTCCCTGCCGTCCGTGGATGATCCTACAGTCCAACTATCCATGTGGTCTGAAAATAAGCCTAAGCACAAAATCAAGGAATGGTTTTCAATTTTTAAGGCTTTACATGACAAAATTACATTACATTCCTACTGAAATAAATTGAATTTGTAGAGCTGATTTTGGCAGGACAACCTCAGATGTCAGGGACCTGCATGATCCCTGGACAGAACATGGCCAGACCCAGCAACTCCTTGCATGAAGAGCCTCCGTCCCTCAGGCTCCTGCTTGCTATCGTTTATAATCCACCCTGAAAAATACTTGCCCCTCAAAATTCCTTCAAACTGATGACTACTTTCAAGCACACCATCCTGAAAGGACCATCCTCTATAATTGCTTTTCAATCTGCACCCTTTTTTAGTAGCCCATTTGAACAATCATCACCAAATGCATGCTACAAGTAAAGGCATTTCTGAAGCCAAATTTTGATGGTGCTGAATGGGGAGCCCTTCAAAAAACCCACCTCTGTGTTGCTGTGTGATATGCTTAGAAAAAAGTCAAGTATTAAGTCAGACAGAGGGACACTGTATGCATAGAAAAGATTTGGATCACAGCTTGATACACCTGAATGCATCTCGGGTTGAAGAACTTTAAAAAAACCCTCTACTGATGTAGTTTGGGCTATTAGTTATTCCATGCTGGGCTCCGTATTCTTTGTGTGGAATACTTTGATAGAAACATTCTTTTCTTTTGAACTGTGCACTGCTTGTCATAACAGCATGGGATGTTGTGAAAGTTAAAAATAACACTGTCAAATTAATCATTTTAAAAAGGTTTCTTTTACTTATTGTACAAAAGGATAACCTTTGAAAATGCAAAGATGAAGGCAAGTAAATGGCTTTTTAGAAGACAAAATTGGTTTAGATTTTTTCAGCTGACTCAGGGGTAAATGATTTTGTTGCTTATCTTGTAGTTTAGTATTTTTGCTCCTCAGCAGACTTTGTGTCCTGCAGCCTGGCTCAGTTAGTGCAATGGGATGTTACAATAGATTTGCCTGCATACCCACTTTCCTGGTCCTCTTTTCAGAGTGGATCCATGAATTCTCTCTGTTTCTTGCGAGTTGGACTGGTATTTTCCAAACTGCATGGTGAAAAGGCATGAAGGCAAATCATCATTACACTTGAATTATCAAACAAATGCTAATTGCAATTTGAAGGGAACATTTATAAAGAAAATATTTTATCTAAACAATAATATAGTGGGCTATGTCCACTCTACCTATGAGGAGTAGGGAATTTGGTTTTACTTCCTTCTGCTTCTGTTTAGGTGGGTGGCAATCTCACTGCTTACAAATACAGGGAAAATATTTACAAAACAGGAATATTTCCATCCAGATTAGTTTCTGGAGAAGCTGCCTTTATCTGAGCAATGTTCAGAAATCTGGGGAGACAGTCCTGTGTGCTACATCCATGGTAGAAGCTTGAAGAAAATCTGCATGGAGCATTGCAAAGAGGAGGTAAATGTGGACAATTTGTTGTGAACCTTGCCTCAAGATTAACAACCATTTTCAAAGTGCCATCAAGTCTTCCTGTAAAGAGCAAAGGTGCAACTGGTTATAGGCAGTCAGTGTTTAACTGGTGCTGTCTCTGCAGTTTACAGACCCACTTATACGTGTGAAATGCTGAGCCTGTGATTCACACATAAGAATTCCACCTTGCATTCTTGCCCCCCTCCTATCCTGAGATCTGGCTCACTCATTTGACAGCACTGGGAGAACAGTCCTGGAGCCTTCCATCCATAGCCCCAGGGCTCTGTGAGGGCTCCCTGGGGCTGCTTTGCAGCTGGGGCTGTGCCACTTTTGCTGGCAGAAGCCACCAGCTGCTGGGACTGTGATTCGTGCCCTGGGTGGGACCTCCCATCCTGAAGATGTGCCTGGCAGGGGGAGAGGTCATTGTGCTGACACAGGCACCAGCAAAGGAGGTGCCTAAAGGACCTGCAGAAGAGGGGACAGCTGTAGATAAGCACACAGACATGTTTCATGTCAACAGGAACTGCTCATGGCCAAGCACTTCTGAAAATGTTGGTAGGCTGCAGTAAGATGGCTGAATAGGTGCCAGAGCCTCTGGAAAATCAGGACTCCATTGTGAGGGCTGAGCACTTCTGTGAAGGCAGCCTGCAGAACTGGTGCAGATGGCCTGGCCCCCTCTCAACAGGCACACATCACAGTTCCAAGGGCAGCAAGAGGGGCTGGGGGGTGGTGGGGAGGAGAGGCAAACAGGAGCTGGCAAAGGACACGCTGTCAGGTGCAGCAGCTGTCCCAACAGACACATTTGCCATGGCAGGATGCTGCTCTCTGCCTGATCCAAGCACTGAACTCTAATTATATTTGCTATGTGTTGATTACCATGGTCAATCTTGTATTTTTGTTTGAGAGTTGTGTGTTTCTGTTGTTTGAAATTGTGCCAGCTGCTGGCTGAAGAGTTGAGCTAAAAACACAGAATTAACCACAGCCACCTGAGAATATTAGAAATTCCCAAAGAGGGAACTCAACTGTAATCTTGACTCTCTTAGTCATTAAGAAACAATCTACCTGATCCCAAAATTCCCTAGGTTAAAGGACATATAGTCTTCCCCTCCTTTTTTTTTCTTTTGAGACAATTATTGATTGCCTCAGCCTTTTCTACCCCTTGCATGAATCTTTAGAGAAATACTGTAATATTTCAAATCCTATAAAAGCAAACTTGAGTACCTTTTAGGAAAAACCTTCCAAAATACTTAAGCTTATGACATGGTAAAAATCATAGTTATTGTCACTCAAGTAACCTTGACTCTGAACCTAACTGGGAAATGGAAACAAAATTTGGGTCAGCTTCAGCTTCCTGCTCCCTCAAGAGCAAATCACTCCAGCAGGTAGGGAGAACGTGGAAGAGAGATCAATATCTTATCCCAAAGGTTTGCAAATACAGATGCAGGTGAACCATTGGAATGAAGCCATTGCACCCTGTGGGTATCATTTTGTGGAAAGTTAAAAAACAGAGTGTGGGAAATAAGTTTCAATAGTAAAGGCAACGAATACCTTTTATTGTTGCTGTAGAAGGACAAGCAATGCATTCCTAGAGAAAGGAGAAAGGCTGGCTAGAAGAGCAGGGAAGCTGGAGCCACACTTGCTGTGGAGAGCTCACCACTGCCCTGCTCCCAGCTCTGGCACACAGAAAACAGCCCCTGAACACACACACCTCAACCTTGAAACCACTGAGCCAACACGGCCTGAGGTTTTGGTTAAATCACCTGTATTCCAAATGATTACACAGAATGTTTTGCAATAATTTAATGTACAAGAATTTGAGCTCGTAAAGGACACTAAGAGGATTGAGGTGGTGCAACTTGGAAGAGAAGATTGGCACAAACTAATTTGAACAGCTATGCTCTGATCTTTCCAACTAGGCAAAAGGAAATATTGTTTGAAGATTCAAAGAATGATAAATTTCAAAGAATCTCAGGGCTTTATTATATGAATGAATATGTTAAACTTCCACAAGATCATGCTGATGACTCGATGCCACCCAAATATTTTTGTTGCTGTAGTGGACACACTCCATGGCAGGAGGGGGTTTCGGAGGGAAAGGCTTTGAGGAGAAGGTCCGAGTCCCAGGGTAACTTGGAAGAAAGAGAAATTCCATATCAGAGCTCAGCACATGGAGTTGTACCACTGCAGGGTGCTGTGTTGACATGTTCATTTATGGGGTGTACTGGGGAAATAGACACCCATATTTTAGCCAGTGGCACCTCCATGAGAGGAGATTCTGGTTTCTGGATCTTGCTGAAGAGTATGGGAAGGGATCAGAAAAGAAATGATTAATTTTGCTGAGCTGTATGTGCTATTTTTGGTCAGTGAGCTGTACTAACAGCAGGGAGTGTGCTCTACTAAGTGGCAATCTACGTAGCTGAAGTAGGGGTGATGCATTTCGTTATGTCTGATTGAAGGCATTAAAAAGCCTAAAATAATAATTTTGCCAAAAATGACCCACTGACCTTTCTAGTTGATTTTCCTATAAAGTAGGCATTAAAGCTAGACCATATCTGTCATTTTTTTTCAGATAATATTTCCCTTAGCTTTCACATAGCAGTCTCTTCTAATATAAAAAGATGCTTTTCTAAACCTTGATGTAAATAATATGCTTCTGCTCTCCTAAGATTAACTCCTCAAACCCCAAATGCAATGTCAGAGTGGGATTTTGTAGCTGATAGGGGAGATTACCTTGTACCAAAACTGAAACTACAACTTTACTTACTTTTTGCAAGACAGGACCCTTGATGTGATAAGCTGTGCTGTTCAAGAGACACAGGTATGTCATTGCCTGATAACGGTTCTAACCTTGCCTTGTGTTTCCCTTCAGCAGCAGTTAATCATTAGAGCAGGATCATTAGGGCAGGATCATTGCTCTGTGTGAGCAGAAAAGAGGCATTGTTCCTGATTGCAGCTCTAATGACTCCAAGGGTGCAATCTCATAATTAGGTATGTCTTTAAATGTTGTTTACTTTACTTGACTTCAAGTCACAGAATTCAAGGAAGTGCAGTTACCGTGGGGAAGTTTTTGCATGTGCTGATGGCATGCTTTCAAATTCCACCCAACCTGTCCCCATCTCATGTCCTTGTGACTTGAGCATAATTAAACTTTGGAAAAAATTTGGATTCCCTTCTGAACCGACATCTGATGGTTATCACCCAGGCATAACCTTCATTTTCAGCAAGTGACCTGGGCTGAACAAACACAGAGCGCTTACATATTTTACAAACCCACAGTTTATACAGAGATTATTTTATGTTTAGATATCACTCTCGAGCAACTGGGGCAAAGCCAGCTGCAGATCTGTATAAACAACAGATTTTGCACATTAGATACTTCTAAAGGATCTGTTGTAGTATGAAGTAAAGTGAAAATCTAGCAGTGGAAATCTAGCCCCACCCAACAGAATTTTTAATTTTTTTTTTCCAATAAAAGCAATAGGGTGGCTATTTAGACCAAGAAAACATTGAAATTAAATCAGATATGTGTAGTGTTCTGAATGAGGAGTTGCCCGTGCTTTAAATGACTGCCAGATGTCAAATAGCAAAAAGCCACTCCTTCCACAAAAGCATAATTGACTAATAATTCACTTTAGAAGACTGAGAGACCAGATCTCTGTCAGAGATGTATTTGAGCTGCAACATTTGATATGGGATAGGGGAGAAGATGCAAATATGGATGTAATAGAGTTCACCCTATAATCAAAGGAGGAAGAAGAAAAGTCTGCATTTTTGGATACTGGACCTCCATAAAACAAGAATTAAGAACAAATGCCAAGAGCAACTTTCCTTTCTTCTACCAAAGAAGAAGCAGTAACTTATGACATTGGTTAAAGATTGATGGTCAATCTGAGAGCATGTATTTTCCTGTAATAAATTCTCATATTGCAGGAGGAACCATGGCTGATTAAAATGTGGTACACTTCTACATACACATGCAGATACCTACATCCCTATGAGTGACAGTAAGTGGACATTCCATCTGTTTAGGAAATTTTAACTTCTATGTTTTAATCAGCTTTTTATCACATGCAGAAATTAAATCCAGTTTAGTGCATGTCTCCTATGTAATCAAAACGTACCCTGTTTATGAATTAAGATTTTTTCAAAATCGTGTCCTTAAGCTTGATGTATTATCACAGGTTCAGCTCAAGAACATCATGCTTCACTGTTTGTTAGTGTAGGTGGAAGGAATCCATGCAGCAGTGGAAAGGAAGGCATTCTGACTCTACAACTTGTTTACATTTCAAAAGGCTTTTGAGAGGTATAATCACAAGAGACTGGAGAAAAAGAGAAGTGAGGAAGTTAAAGTACAGTAATTCATCAAAAGACCATGTGAGGCAAAAAATATGAGTAGTAAGGAAAAAAGGTGAACTTTTATAATGGAAATCATAAAGTTTTGTGCTAGGATTAGAGTTGATCTGGAAAAAGAAGATAGGCAGGAAAATGACAAAATCTGATACTTTTGTGAAAGACAAGGAGAAAGTTTTGGAGAGAGTTGGAGAAGGCTGGTGTTATAATAATGTCAAATCCCATTTTTCCTACTGCTGAAGTGAGTTTACATGCAAAAGAAGTTAATGTGTGACATCAGCTGAATGGTTCTGCAATAACTTTAATAATTTTTGCTATTAAGCTATGGTTACTGCTGGAGGAAAGAGTAACAGTAAGAGTAAGTCTTTATGAGCAAGACTGCTTATAAAATTAAGGACCATTATCAGCCTGCCTCAGGCTTTGATTAAGGTATGCTGTATTGTATGCTTGTATGCTTGTATTAGCATTGTATGCTTGTATTAGCAATTCTAGTTAATTGTGGAAGTGCATAGGACATATGAGGATAGGTTATATGTGTTAATTGGCAAGTATCTGTATGTGTTTTATGCCTACTATTGAACAAGAGAGAATATTGAGATAGATTTTTTTTCCAGCGATAGATACTTTTCTTAACTCTGATGATTTAACTATTTGCTGAGCTTAAAGACAAAAACAGATTTGTCTCTTTCTTTGCTCATTGTAAGGCTTGGTGGCCCGTCAGCCACTTTTGCAGAATTGTGTCCTGCAATGATTTATGGATGTTACTTACGGACTCCTCCAAATCATATCTAGTTCTGTGATGATCTAGTTCTCCTTCAATTCCTCAAAATTATTTCATAAACAAATTTTTCACTTATGCACCAAAAGCAGGGGATGACATTAAACTTATCCCCACTTAAAACCCCCCTCATTTGTAGGACAGGAGGCTTTCCTGAGGAACTTAAAAATAATAAGCTGGGGAATGCTTAAAATCAACTGCTAAAATATTCCCCAACACACAGGCTTTAAGATGTTGCTCAGATTAATTTACTGTTAGAGTATGATGCTTTAGGCTCTCTACTAGCAGCAGTTTGTGGGCAACTTACAGGACTGTGATTCTTGTGTGAGAAAGTGGGAGTAAAGAGGAGTTGAAACCCCTTCAGCCCTGTATAAAAGGCTGGGGAAAATATGGTCCTTTAAGATTACATTGTTTGTCCACTGTCAGATGGACAAACATGTGCTACAAACACTAAAAACCTCCTGGGTTTTAGCGTTATTCTGTTCCAAGAAGTCTGCAAATTATTCTGAACATAAAATAACTGGGAATGGTAGTGATGCATGTAGGAGGAGTCGATCCCTGTTGTGGTATGCTGTGAGAGAAGTTATTTTGGCTGAAAAGAGCTACAACCTGGAGGAATGAGATAGGTGCAAAACCAAGATTACTGTGATTTTACAGGCAGCAATCGCATTACACTGACCTGGTGAGGCGAGTGGGGCTTGAGACTGTGGAGGATAACTGTATGGTACCACAAATTATACTCTTACTTGTACCTTTTCTCAACATCTGGTTTCCATTCCTCCTTCTCCTGCACTTCTATTGTATAATTTTGGGAACTTTTTTCATACTTTCAGCACTGTACTCAGAAGGTGCAGTCATGCACTGTACCAGCATAGTAATTAAACTGAAAAAATATTACTTTAAGTTTGGTTACTCCCAGCCTTTTAATGCTTCCTGTAATTTTTTCTTTCCATTTCATGCTAATAAAATTTTGTTCTGGTTTTGGAGTCAGTAGAGGGGAATTGAAGGTGCATACAGCCAAATCCAGGAGAAACCTGAGGAGCAAACTGGCTGATCCATCAGGAGAAACCTGGACAAGGACTTTGCTCAGCTGTGCTTGGCTCTGGCCCGTGTGTATAGGGGATGCATGGCTTAACAGCCATGTGGAGCTCATCTGCAGCAGTGGGCTTTGGTTTGGGTTTTGTGTGTGTATGTGACAAAGAGGGGGAAGAAGCTGATTCCATTTACTTATCTTTTTTGTTTCAGTATAACTCACTGCTCTTTTTAGTGATGCTCTCTGCTTGGACTAACCTGTAAGGTGCCCGTAAGACATGACTCAGTTTGGAACAGCATTTCAGTAATGTGGGTCAAATGTAACATACCCAAAGATTAGCCAGGAAATGTTTTGGCAGCTGCATTTAATTTGCAGTGTTAGTCACAACGGTGTCTATTGGTGTTTTAGCCCATAGTGTGGTAGAACTGACACTTGGGGGGTACTCCTACCTTCCAGAGCCCTTCTCTTTTATTTTTATTTGTTTTTCTCCAGATTCAAATCTCTTTCAAATTCTAAGAGGCATTATGTACGATATTTCCTGTGGTACACAGTCTTCAAGCAAATTATTTTTTCATTAATCCAGATTTTATTTTGTTCCCTTTCTCATAGAAAACCATTCAACAATAGCATGTCAGCACTAAGTTACCTTCAGGAAGGTCAGTGGAAAAAAATAAACAAACCATGTGATTTGAAAAGATGTCTCTGAAAGACACTTGCATACTCTTTTTGTTGGCATAGTCACCCACTCCCTGAAGAGTTTTGCTATGCCCAGGAATTCAGAAAGCAAATATGCAAAATAAACTCAATTATTGTATTAGCAACTCTTCATGTTAACTCACAACACCATTTCCTACTAAACCTTTAATATTTCACAGACATTTTGGCCATGCGGTTAGAGCACAAGTCTGAATTTTAAGAGCTCTGGTTTGATTCTTATTTCTGTCGGAAGCTTCTTATGGTGTGGTGGGAAAATCTTTTACTCCCTCAGTGCCTCAGATCATAAAGTGTTCATAACAAGGCTTCCCTTCTTTTCCATTCCTTGTCTTTATTGTCTATTTATACTTTAGGTCTTACTGGAAGACACAATTTTTACAACAGGGTGTTGGTATTTTTCCAGTCTCAAAGCAGGGTCTCAATAAAAATACATATATGTAGAGATTTATATATTATAGTGTGTATTTATTCATTATTATAATAGAATAGAAACACTATTATTTATGTATTATACACAACAAGTAAATATAAATCCATAGAGCTTTTTGTGTGATGCTTACTTTTGAAATAACTAATACGAATAATTCCAAATTTTCAAGTGGCACAGCTTTGATTACATCTTTGCATTATTAAAATACTGATAATAAGATTTTTTTATACACAGACCAGTAAAAAAAAAAGTGAGCTATAATGTGCAGAGGGACATTTAAATTCAAATAAATCAATTTATGATTATGGTTCCATGTCCCTAGCACTTTTAAATTAACTTCTAAGTGTATATTTGCCTCCTGTCAGTATATGGATTCAACTGGAAAGCTATTTTTAATAATTACAGTTCATTTCCCAGTAATCAGATGTCAGTGTACTTGAAAGATCATTCCTGACTGGTTTTCAGCTGCCTTGAGAGTTTTAGTTATTACAAGTTAATTGAAGCAGAAAAGTTGGGGATAAAAGTTGGCTTATCAGATTGAATTCTGTTAGAGTGACTGACTGTTGTATAAGGAAAGGCAACAATAGGTGGGACTGTACTATCATCACCTGCTTATTTTTAAGGGCTGGATCAAAGAGGCAAAGAGGATGTTTGGTTCCTCATGGATGCCTGAAGTCAAAGCCTGGATCTGCAATCTTTTGGTAGCTAATTGCAAAGTGGATTTGCTGCCTGAGCAGCGTTGGTACAGCCCCGGGCACACTCATATTGGAAATTGTAACAGAAAAGCTCTATTCCTTTTCCCATTAAAAACCCCTTGATGGGACTATTTTTTGTACTTGTCTTGGGTTAAGCAGGTGGGGCTCATGAGAAGTTGTCAGGTTTCCTCTGCCTTGGTGTTCAGTGCTGCCTCACGAGCCCAGAAATTTTGTGAGATAGGTGCAGAATCAGCCAGCAAAGCACCTTTCCAACCTGCCACTAAAAAGCCTCCCTTCCTCTTCCCATTTAAATGAGACAAAAGAAAAAATCAAAATACTTTTTTTAGATTTCAGAATTATTTTTGTTATGTTTCTTTGCCATTTTCTTTTAATTAACATGATAGAAATAGGAGGGCAGATGCAAAATCTTGGCAAATGGGGAAGATATTTCTTTAAAAAAAAAACCTCTCTGAGGAAAGAATGTTTCTCTCAAAAATGTTCTGTTAAATACCTATTTCTGTGTAGAGAATTTTCGGTTTAAGGTAGTGAAGGCAACAACTGTTTTCCAATATTAAAATTGCGTTGACATTATTTTTTTGCTCAACTGAATTTTAAGGCTGATGTGATCATCCATGCTGCCCAGGGGATTTGGCTACTCAGATCCCATTAGAAAAATCTCAATCTTCATCCCAGTATTGACTGGAGAAACCATTATATTAAATTCTATTATAGGTTGTTATCTAACATGCTCAGTGTTGAGTGACAAGAAGAAAATGATAATGTGCTCACCTAGGGACTGTAAGACAAACGTTTCATGTGTTCTGTGGACTTCTGTTAGATAACATTATGTTCATGTTATACTAAATAGGCACATCCTACTTTTTATACTGGAAAAAGAATTCGAGTTATTGGCACAGGCAGATTCTTAAAAGCCAGATCCTGTTTTTTTCAGCTTGATTTTTGAGATGAGTGCAATTTCTTGACACATTTCTCAAATTGCAATATTTCACAGAGCTCACATTTAACATTATACCAAGTAAATAGTCTCCATGTGAGTTACAAAATGGAAATCACAAATACCACTGTATATTATGCAAATTACAAAAAGGCCTATTTCTATTTTTTAAATGGTACCCTGTTCTTCACATGACACCATGAATTTGTTTGAAAGGTACAGAAATGCAATTTCAAAAGAAATGTCCCTTTAATACAGATGTTTCTAAATCTATTCCTTACATGGCACAACAAGGTTCCATTTAAACCAGAAAATGAAGCCCTAGTGGTAACCAGGCTGGTGGCACTTGGCCAGGGGAGGACAGAGCCTGTCCCCTAGAGTCTGTTCCATGGCCACTTCTTGTCTGTCCCATGAGCACAGCCCTCTGTGCTGGACTGCAAGGCACCCTCAGCCTGGAGCAGCAGCTTTTCCCTGCTTGGTGAAGTGCTTAACATTGCCTACCCTCGACACTGGAGGCAGGCCAGGGATGGAAATGCTGTTTGTTTTCTTGTTTTCAGAGCTGACCTTCTCTGGGTATCTTTAATAACAGCATATTTCCTGTAATTCCTTTGGTGTGACATATTATTGCTTGCTTATCTCAAAGAGGTTCAGGAGGTTTCTTCTGAAATTGAGAGCGAAGTGGTAGCAGGTCTTGTAATAGGAAAACTGATTGCTCTGAAAAAGAATTGATATGAGGGCATATCAAGGCAATCAGTAAGATCTCAAACTATGAAAAATAAGGCAATATTCTACTAAAACCTGTGAATCTGAGCAGACTCGGAATGATTTGTGTCTTTTTCTGTTTGTCTTGGATGCTTAAAGAGAATAGAAATGCGGTATGAAAAGCTTCACAAGTGATCAAGTCTTCTGAACTGTCAGATTTCTATAATAAAATGTAAGTCAAGATGAAGTTTTTCAGTAGAACTGTCATTTTCGAATACCAATACATTCTCTGTGGTTATGTTTCACAGACCTGTATTTCATCTCTTGTAAATACAGATCCTTCCCCTCAACTAACAAAGGTGACTCCAGCAAAAACATTTTAAGTGTGCTTCCACCTCCTCCCCTTAATTATATGATTCAATCTGAAAATAAAGAGGGCTTTCAAAGGCTTATTTTTTAATAAACAGTCTCAAAGGAACAAAGAACCATGAACTTACTCATAAGGTACAGTATCTTCATGGCTGAGAGCAGAAGAGCACAAAGATTCACATTCCCTTGTTGCTTCAGTAGCTCTTTTCAAGATGTTTCCCATTTGACCTTTGGCACATAGATGAGGGCTGTCCAGAATCTTTGAAAAAAGGAAAGGAAGGTCATGCAGAGATGTCTTAATATGAGCTTTGCACAAAGCCCTTTTCATGTGTACCTAAAAGCAGTGGACTATAGCAAATAAGTTGTGGACAGGACCACTCAAGCCCACAGGGCCTGAAGGGACACCTTTTAGAGTGACCTTTTAACATCCTTTGTCAGTAATCTGCATAGATGAAGTCAATTGTCTGAAAGCTCTGTCCTTCTCTGGCAAATAAAGGACAGTGAATGTCTCATTGCTCTGCAGAAAAGATGCAAATCAACTGTTCTAAATTTTTGTCTCAGATTTTCTGAGATTCTGGAGGCTATTTTAGGGAAGCAGGGGAGTTGCTAATCTTTAACAGTTCCAAAAACTCCAACCAAAATTATTTTTTACTGACAATCAATAAGAAAAACTAAACCTGGCTATTAAACTCTCCTGATCTCTTTAGTAGTTTTTCCTCTGAGGTATGATTCTTATTGAGACTGTCTTTCTCTAAAAGGAAGTATATGTAAATTAGAAGTTTCAGACAAATTTTAGAACTGTATTCCTCTCTAGAGCTGTATTCCTCTTTGATGAAAGTGTAAGATTAATAAATTGAAATGGGTATCTGAACTGAAAATGGGTTCAGAACAAGGATTTTCTTGTTTGTTTTTAAAATATTTTCTTACCTTTCACTTATATGAAGATCTCAGCCATTCTAAAATTTTTTTCAAATTCTGGTATTTTTTGGATGAAGTAAACTGTGGAAAGCTTTCAGTTCCTGCCTGCAGAGTAATTGTATCTTGACTATGTGATCAAATTATCAAGTTTAACTGAAAGGAAGGTGAGAAGCTGCTCAGCCTGACAAAATGTCAGCTTAGTTAGAATGAAGAACGTGGGGAAGCATTCAAATGGGCAAAGCTGATTAGGGTTAGCAAACTACAGGGTACAGGAGACTATAGAAGGTAAGTTCTCTAATTAGCTGTTTGAGCCAGAGGTTCCAGCTTTAGAGGTGGACTTGTGAACTGCATTAGAAAGGCTCTCAATAGGGGTTTTATTGCGGAGCACAACTCTGGTGAGGAAACAAAGGAGGGAGAAAGGAAGAATGACAATATTGGGGTACTTCCCTCCTCCTGTCCTGTGTCATGCTGTCAGGTAAGGACAAATTTCTGACTACAGTAGCTGACTTCATTTAAAGTCTGTCCAAGAAAAAAAAAAACAGTCTGCAAAGGACCAGAATAGCAAAAGGAAAGTTCTAAAAGTTGTTACCAGATCCAGAGAAAAAGGGAATTAAATCCAGCAATAAGTACTGGTGAAGCTGCATTCCACTGCAAGAAAAATGTTGAGGGGCTGGAGTAAGTCCAGAGAAGGGAATGGAGCTGGGGACGGCTCTTGAGCACAAGGCTGTCTGAGGGAGCTGGGGTGTTTAGCCTGGAGAAAAGGAAACTCGGGGGGAACTAATCATTCTCTTAGCTAATCATTAACATTAATACCTGAAAGAAGGGTGTAGCCGGGTAGGAGTCAGCCTCTTCTCCCAGGTAGCAACACAAGACAAGAGGAAATGGCCTCAAGTTGTGCCGGAGGAAGTTTAGTTCGGATATTTCGAAACATTTCTTCACAGAAAGGGTTATCAAAAATTGGAACAAGTTGTCCAAGGGAATGGCGGAGTCATCATCTCTGGAAGTGTTTAAAACACCCATAGATATGATGCTTAGGGGTATGATTTAGTGTTGGACTTGGCAGTGTTGGGTCAATGGTTGGACTTCATGATCTCAAAAGTATCTTCCAAGCTAAATGATTCTGTGATTCTGTCACTCCATGATTATGTTTCCCTGTGGAAGATTTACAGGAAAGGCCTTAGCATGCTCATTCCATAGGGAAGCCTGTGATTAATTTGGCCAAAACAAAAGACAGCCTGAATTCTGAGTGTTTGAACAATGCTACAAACACATTGTTTTCCATGTGCCAGTGCGTGTTTGAGTAATTCACAGGCACCTTGTGAGGATTCCATAAGCAGTGCCTCCTGAATTAAGTTCTATGTTAATAATTCATTTGTCATTATTATTGATTGCTGTGGCTTTGGAATGGCAATATTTAGGTTCATGCCTACTACTGCTAAGAAATGAATACTATACATTATATAAATGTATGTGTACAAAGCTCCTAATGATTCTAAAGGCATGTGATACAAGCAGATTGTATTCCTTGGTAACCAGCAGTGTCCATCATTGGGAGTTGTGCCGTGAATTTTGGTGGCAGCACAGGTGGGTCGTCCTATTAAAATCTAAGGTAGGCTGATGAATGGGTTCAGCAGTAGATCAGCTATTCAACATCACAGAATAATGAGCAATATAATTTTTCTGAGAGTAGCAGCAAGTTTAAACACGGGGAAGTAGCTGATTTTAGATATGTTCCATAAAATCTAGGCTTGATAGGAAAAGAAGAAACTGTGCCTGAACAAGCCAGCCTTTTCCCAGTCAGTGGTTTTGAAACAGACAAATTAGACATTGTCTAGGAAAACAGAGCAGATGAAACCAACACCTGCATCCCTTGGTTATATTAATGTTAAACTTACGCGTGTGTTTTCTATTTCCAGAGTTAACTGAATCTGCCTGGGATAGCAGTATCCCTGTGCTCTGAGGAAGGCACATCCCAATCTGTTGTGTGCCTCTTGGACATCACCCTAATTTGAAACAGAACCACTACCACCCCAGGAAGCTTTTGAAAATAATTGAGGTCTGACCAAAAATGTTCAGTGGTTTTATATGAAATCCATTTATTTCCTCTTCCTTTTTCTATGGAAAAGTTCTGGCTCCCTGGTTTATGGAAAGAAAAATATGTGAGAACAAGCGGTTTTCTTGGTGCTGCCTAATGATAACTGTTTAATATCAAACTTTCCATTGAGACATAGCAAAGTCCCAAGTCTTAATCCTTCCCACCAGAAAAGTGGAATATCCCAGAATTAACAGTCATATTTATAGTCTTTCAAGTCCACTTTGTGTGATTTGTTTTTATTTTCGCAATATTGAGCAGAATACTACTGAAGAGAAACCCTAATTGCATGTTTTTAAAAATGCTAACTCCTATCACTGGGTTTGCAAAGAACAAAAAAAAAAGTACACTTTCGACATACTACTGCTTTATTTTGGATATTTTCTATGAAAGATTTGGAAAGCTTTGCTTGTTTTGTAAGACATCCATGAGGCAGAACTCTAAACCTTGGTTGTGGTTGTAATCAATGCCAACTGAATCCCCCCATTAACATAGTGTTTTTGTTTTTCTGACCTTTAGGTACATAAAAATACACCAACAGCCACTTAAAAGCTCAAATTTTTGGTAACCAACCCATTTAAAATCTGGAGGGAATTAAAAAAATTACTACATGACAAAAATCTCTCACAAAAACCTCATATATTAGTCTTTCGAGATCAGAGTTCCTGTTATTACTGTCAGTTAACTGATCTGGCTTTTTGCTTTGTCTGTCATTGATTTAGGCAAAGAAGCTGCTACTATGAAGACACCACGCTTTAGTGAGTCTAACTGAAGGAAAAAGTGTAACAATGGTGGAATTTGGTGATAGAAATTGTGTCAGAGAAGGACGAAGAGCAAAATAGAACTGTTGGTGTTGAAAATACCTTGCAATTTAGTAAGCAGAAATATCAAATATCTCCCTGAAATTGAAGAATTTGGGAAAATTAAATGTGAAGAGTTAGAAAAATTGGGAATTACTTTAAAGGTTCATGAAATACTTGGAAGCAACAAGCCAGCATCCAACCAAAAGAAGATTGTCATCTGGCACTACTGCTGCCCATTCTTCAAAACAGAAAGCATTCCTGCCTTTAGTGGGTCTGTTTTCCTAGCAGACAAACCAGTTATTTTTGGATGCTAGGTTGTTAACCCAAGTCATGTCTGGCTGACCTACAGCTAAGTTTTCAGTCAGGAGACTGAGCATCCCAAACGTAGCCCCTTCTGGCTAATCCAAGTGAATTTAACATTGCACTAACTTCTTGAAAGACTATTCCTTTGCCACCTCATCCACACAAATTTGCTTTTGTGCTGGTATGTTGGGTATAATGAGCAGAAAGCGACACACGTGCTTGTGTGTTCTAAATAAAAGCCTTTTGTGGATGGTTCATTACAGAAATGATCTTTCTGTTTGATTAAGGGCTGGCAGAGCAGAGCTCAAGTTTGAAAGATCAGGAACATTTTCACAGGTCACTGACTCTGTGTGTTTTCAAGTGAGCAAGCCTGGTGCAGTGTGTGTATCCAAGAGGGAGAGGGCACACAGTGACAAAGGTAGTCCTGCTGGAGTTCCTGTGGTGTTTGAATGTGAACTTGGCTTTATGCAGACATTTTCAGTTGTGTTATGTGTGCAGCTGTAAGAAATAATGACATATGCAGCCTTCCCTTCACTGTTACAGGCGAGCTGCGAGTGAGGTTCAGCCCTTCCTCTGAAAAGGGATCTGGCCCAATATGAACCCTGAATATTGCAACAAAACACCCACTGAAAGAAGAGACAGGAGAGAGAATCTGTGCCAAGTAGGTATTTCCAAGTACGGGAGGCTCATTTTGCAGAGCCTAATGAGGGCTGAGAAACCATGCTGCTGGGATCTGTCCAGATTCCATGAATAAGCCACGGAGAGACTGATGAAAGCTCATAATAGTCTCAAATTCCTCACTTAAATTTGTGTTCATCATAGACTTGGAGTCGTTAGGAGAGCAGCAGCCTCTGCTCTGCAGCAGTGTCCCAGCCTCAGCCAGTGTTGCTGTTGGCCACCATGTGCCATTAAAAATGTGGCGTTTTTTTTCTTTTTTTTTTTTTTTTTTCCCACAAACATGACCCCTTAAAATACTTTTTCTCTGACACTGTTTTATGAAGGCATGTTTGAAAAATCACTTTATGGAAAAATTTTCCTTGCTCTGAAAAGCCTTTCTGACGCACGGTTTGCTAAATTAGCCCCACCTTAATTTACGAAAAGCAATTTGGAAAGAACAGGATATTGGCACTGCATGGGATAGCTGAGGGAAGGTGCAAATGTGTCTGGGAATCTGCTGCTTAGACCTAAAATCACAGTGACTGTAGTTGATACATATCAGAGGTTTTATCAGAAAAGCCCTCTCTGAAGTCATAATTCTTATTCATGCCAAGTGAACCCCCATATTCACCCAGGGAATTAAGTGTTGCTGTCACATGTCCTGGCTATTAGCTTCTGACAGTTTTTTGGCATATGCTTAAGCCTCATGGGATTGATCCTGCACAGCTTAAATGAATGGGGACCTTGTGACTTGAAAGGGGTGGAGGATCATTTCAAAGGATCTGTAAGATGAACTACAAGGGTGCTAAGTCCTTGTCAACCAGTAGTGGTTGCCTTAGATTTTTCAAAATTACTTGGATACCTTGAAGAGCCCTCAATATCCCTGGCCCTTAATATCCCTATCACTCATTTCCTCCCACCTGAGCGCAGAATATCAGGAATAAGTTCTAACAGTACAAATACACACAAGTTGCAACACTGAAAATTATTTTCCAAAAGACTTAGCTCTTGGAAGTAGATTGAGAGGGAGAAAGAAAATAGAAAGAAAAGTAACTGGGAGAAAAAACTGTAAGTAAGTAAGGTGTTCCATCCTATTTCCTATAGGCAAATATCATTTATGAATTTGCCTACAGAATAGCTTTGTTTTGACTTGATAAGACTCCAGTTCAGGAGGAATCCATAAATGGTTCATGGCAAGTTAGTGCAAATTATGCTTTTTGACTGCAAATTGCTTAAGTTTGGTGTGTGGGAAATGAGGCCGATGATGACTTCACTACGTGATTTTTGAAGAAGGGTTTTCTTTCAAAAATCCCAACCAAGACATTTTTTAACAGGGAAATAATAGCAATATATGCAAAAGTTTTGACTCTAAGGGACCATCTATTTACCACGTTCAGCTCTCTTTTGTGATTACATAGGATGATAGCTTTCTCACCATTACCAAAAAATATCAGGAAAGAAATATGCGAATGCTATCAGAGAGATAAGATCACAACTCCTGCTCTGGGGTTTGTGGCAGTAATTCATATGTATACCAGCACTGGCATGACATTAGGATGTTAATTAACACTGCTCTCTCAGATTTTCATTTCTCTATTGAAAAATTAATTCAAGATTATAGGAATACTTTTGGGCTCATAATTGGAAGTTTTATATTCTTATTAAGATTTTTTTCCTAAGCTAGGCTTCTCAAAACTTTTCTTGACAGTCTGGGGGAGAGGGCCTTTTTTCATTATCTATCTTTATTCTTAGATTCTAACACTCTTGCTCTTTACCCTTTTCATTTCATGCTTTTATTTTGTCGCCTTTTCATTCCTTGGACTCCTATTCCCAGTGTGCCCAAGTATGGACATGGCCATGCCTTGCAGCTCACCAGGAGTGCTCTGGGAGAACTCAAGGTTTGGGTAAGAGAGATGCAGAGGCTTTGGCTGGGATTTCCTGAGCCTGTGCAGAAACTGCAGCCATAGGTCACAGATTTAGGGCAGGCGGGAAAACAGAAAGAAGCTGGGAAGAGTTAATTCCTATTTCATCTGTAAGTATCAGAAAATTAATGTGGGTGGCCTGTGGTTTGGGTGGAGTTGAGGTCATGTTTCCTCACTTTTCTTGCTACTCCTGTCTGTTCTGTGCTCCTTAAACCTGTCTGACAGTCGTCTTCCCCAGCTGTTTCCTCAAATTGGGAAACACTATTTGCCAGCAAACACCCTGCTGTTTTTCTTCCTGTAATAAATACCCTTATCAGTGGAAGTGAGCATTTTGTTGTGATGGAGGGCCATCAGTCAGGAAGATCTACTTTAATAAAAGCAGGAGGCTGTGCCTGGTGTTGCGCAGCTGAACTGACATAAATGGCACAGCTCAATTTTCAGAATGAGAGCTTGGGCAACACTGAGTGAAGCAATGTTTAATCCATTGAAATGCTTGGGCCTGTCTCTTTATGAAGCACTTTAACACCTTGGAAGGAGGCTTTATCCATACAAACTGCCGTTGGTTCTGCTGGACACGGGAAGCTTCTGGCACCTCCTCAGAGAAACCACTCTTGTAGCTCCCTCACTACCAAAACCTTGCCATGCAACCCATACACCAAGATATCTTAAACATGGGCCACCATCAATTCTCATTTTAAAATGACCTATTTCCCCTGTTTCAGTTCTACAGAGTAGATATTGGCTGCAGTTTAACCAGGTTTAATTTTAACTGAAAATCACTGGAATGGAAGAAGGGGAATTACCTTTTCTTTTTTTTTTTTTTTTTTTTTTTTTTTCCCTCCTGTTCAATTAGCATAGAAGTGCTTTGAGAAGAAAGAAGTAGCACAAGAAATGTGTTTGTGGCGCTCTTGCCCACACTATCCATAAGATTCTGAGGGTCACAACCGACTTGGAGTTACAGAAATGGCCGTGGCTCAGTGCTGGTATTGCATTAGAGCAAACTGCGTGGCAAGGATTTAATTCCCTCTTGATCTCTAACAATCTCCATCTGCATCCAGCTGCTTGCTAGGACTTCACATGCAGAACCATTAGGTAGTAGCGTTACACAGATTTTCTCAAAAATAGATTAAGGATGCATTGAAGACTAAATGTGACACAGGGTTTGACTTTTAGGTGGTGGGTAGTGAGTGAACATGAACTTTTACACACACTCTCCTCCTTGTGGAAGGAATATTTCTACAGAATCTGCAGTCTTCTGTGTTCAGGTAACCACACCATTTAATTAATAAGTTTGGCAACACCTCCAGACTGCATAAAGGGTTGATTCCTACCTGGGAAAGGGAAACTTTTATGGCTGTAGCTATTTTTTCACTGTTTCAATAGAAAACTTTGCTGTCTCTCATTTAATAGATTCACACTGAATTTACTTCCTGCCCTTTAATGATGGCCTACTCACTTCCCTGGACTTATTATTTCAGAAGCTTTCATTTAAGAAAGTTCTTTCTGTAAATTAATTAATCTATAGTGCAGATTTATTCTTCAGCATGTCCACATTTGATATATACAGTATTTAAGTTTGCATTCACTTAGCAAAGCATTTACTCCATTATCATGTAATCATTTCCAGTCCAAATACAGAATCTAAAGATAAATTTCTCTATAAATTTCTCCTTGCAGAAGTTTTATTGCTATATTAGTTATTAAGTTATGTTTGCACTGATCTTCCAAAATAGGCAAGATAGATAAGAGATTTGTTTATGTTTTAAATTAAAGTGAGTCTTTTACAGTCAGTTCAGACTGGAAGGTTAAAGATTATGGCACACACACTATCTTTATAGCTTTGGTCAAATGTTGCCAATCAAATTTGAAAAAATCTGGAAGAGTTCTGACATGGTTTTATGAACAGCTATGCTTTTCTTTTTTCTTTCATTTGCTGGGAAAGTGATAGTTTTTTGGGGTTTTTTAAAGGCCAATAAGTGCATGATTTGGAAAAAGTGGAAAAAATATTGTATTTCTCTTCAACTTTTTTTTACTTCCCCAAAAGAACTTCCAGTTCTTTTTCTGTTCAAAATGTCCTAAACTCCTTCATGTCAAGGAGACTAAGGAAAAAAAAAAAAAAAAAGGCAACCCTTAGCTCCTAGAGAAGCTTGATAGCTTGATCACCTCCGTATCGAGCTGGTCAGTAGCTCAAAATGGAACATAAATACTTAACAGCAGCTTAACAGGGCACCAGGGTATTTTAGGATTCACTAAGTCATAACTTCATTGTAACTGAAAAATCCATAAGGTCACGATTTTCCCTATGAGGCAGAATGTTCTTAACTGAGAGTCCCACTGGTATCTGTTCCATTTAAGTATTGTGATGTGTTTGTTGTACTTTTGTGGAAAGTTGCTGAAATCTCAGTCTGATGTGTATGGAAGGCTCAGAGATTTTAGAGAAGGAAAGAAATTATTTTCTGCATTATTTTCTGTATTATTTTCTCTTGATATCCAAAATTTCTTTCCAGTTTCAGGCATATGATCTAAGACTGTAAGAAGAAATGTGTCATGTATTAATCTCTATATGTCATATTTACCCTTTATGTAATGTGATACCTTGGTATTTGTTGGACAAAACCCACGTTGTGTATATCAGATTTAAGAACATGTCTGTAACTCCAAAGGTTTTGTTCTTACATCTGTTTACCTATACAGACACTGTATGGACAATCCTGATAAGTATTTTGCTGGGTTGCACTTTTCCTTTCTCTGCATTCTCTAATCTTAGAAAAGTTACTACTCTGCATCACTAATCCCCACTAAGAACAGGACAAAACAACAACAACAAGAAGAAAGTCCTGAGCAAATCTTTTGCAGCACATTGGTGTATTTTATTTGGTAAAATGTGTACCATCTGTATTAGGATCTGTTATACAAGTTATTTTGAGGTGTAGTATAAAGATTTTATAAGAGATGCATGCAGTTTTCATTGTCCTAGCTAAATTTCTCATCCTTTAAAATGCAACTTAAGCATTTGGGTGAGTTGAGAAGAGAAAATTTACATTCTCTGTTCCATTTCCTGAAAGTCATTCCCATCTCCTTTTTTTCGTTAGTTATTAAAATGCACAAAGCCACTGCTGCCAACCCACTTATCCCCTGCCACATTGAATCAGTGTATCCACAAGGAGTGTTTCCTCTGCACTTGGAGCTGTCACAGATGGACTGGGAGAGCTGCTTTCTGGTGATTCAGGGCAGCAGGGGACACATGCTCCAGTGACAGCAGCGGTGCACAATTAACATCGGCTAAAGGAGCACAAAGGAAATTGCAGAGCAGAGTGGAAACTGCAGAACCCTCAGCTGAAACTCACTCAGGGCTTTCCAATTCTCTTTGCAACAAGGCAAAAAGGCAAGTTAATAAAGCACTGAATATTTTGGTAAGGCAAACTATTGGGCTATTTTTACATAGACTTATGAAATACCAATGGACTAAGGCTGACTTCCATATGAAAAATGTTCTTAGAGAGAATTTTTGGACCTCAAATGATGAATTGTCTTAGGTTTGCCATTCTTTAGTAAAGATTTACAAAACACAGCCTCAGTTTTCTTGATCATTTTATTACCTTAAAAAAGAAAAATGTTCCCAAGGGATCTCTACTGAGAAGGAGGTTTTACTGTGAGTCCCTGTGTACTGCCATGCTGATCAATAGTTATGACTGATTGCTCTAACTAATCCATAAGATATAGGACTGAAGCATGGAGAGTTTTTCAAAGCTTTGTTCTGCATCTCCCAGGAGGGGAGCAGCCCTTCCCCTTGGATATCATGGGCTTATTCCAAACTTTGCTCAGTGCTGTGTCTCCATAATTCTGTCTGGGCATGAAAACCACCCCCTTATCTAATGTGTGACACTGCCTCTCCTTCTCAGCCCTGCAACATCACTTTAACAGCCACGTGCTTGCCTGGTAAAATAAATAGCTCTAATGATCTCCCCAGAAGCCCTTGCAGACTCTGGAACTCTTCTCCATTTTCAAGGTCACAACTCTGCTTGAGGTTGATAAATTCATGAATTAGTAATACTAAGCACTTTTCATCCAGGAGTGTCAAAGGTGAGAAACCATTGTTAGTCCCATTTTTATCAAGGAGGAAATTAAGCTGTAGAAGTGACATGTACAAAATGATTTTGGAAGCCAGTGGTAGATCCAGGAAAAGACCATAATTCTGTGCACTCAGTTTGCATTGCAGCCATTGCATCACACTGCTTTGTGGTGCCTTTTGTGCAACAGCATAGTCTTATTAAAGCTGAGATTTAAGTTCCACAAGAGCCAGGAAATTAAACTCTGCCCCACAGTGTGTTCATTGTACATTTTTATTGGACATGGCCTATACATTACCTAGTGATCATCCTTCTCACAAAGGACAGTTTTCAGAGAACCTTATACTAGTAAGTGGTGCCTATTTCTTTGTTTCCTCTGTCTTATTTGTGCAATACCATAACTGTAAGCAAAACAGCATACACTTTATTATTCTAATTTTCAGGACTGTACTAAGCAGGGCTGCTCTATTACTTTGCCTTTTTAAAAATTACTTTATCAAATGCTTAGAATACAAATAAATGTCTTAAACACTTTTCTGAGATAGTCCAAAAATGATTCAGACACTTTGGAGCTCTCATGGAACATGAGAAAAGTAATGGGAAAGTATCCAGGGTGAAGACCATCCCCTTCTGGAAGAGATCTCTTGTTATGCTTAGTTTTGACATTCCTTTAAAAAATGTTTTATTCAGCAAAGATGTTCTGTCTGTTCCCACCAACCCCATTTCCCCAAAGGATCTCTTGACTGTCTATTATAATTCTTGTTTCACTCACACAACACTTCCTTGAAATGAGTACTTCTAACAAGCACCTCTATTCATGTAAGCACTCCAGAAAATCCTCTAGATGGTTAAGAGGAGATGCTGAAGAAACACTCAGAACCATCAGAGTAAAGCTTTTATCTGCCAGAAAATTCTGGGAGAGGTATTCTTGAGAAGCACTGAATGCTCTGCCAGGCATGTCAGCTACTGTTTAGACATTTAACAAGTAAAATAGCTTCAGGTACAGTCCTGTGCAGAAGATACAGATAGTCTATTAACCTGGGGGCTGAGGCAGGCAGGCTGGTTATTTGACAGGCTCTGGACAGGTCAGTTTTATTTTTAAAACCCTGAAATTGCTTCTAGAAACAAACTGTAATGTTGTCTTGAATTTATAAAAACTGGTTTAAGCTTAAATTTAGCATTACTTTTATAAACAGTTTCTTTCTGCAAAAGGCAGCCATTATATAATACATGTTACAATAGGAGTGGTCCTACCCATACTGATTTTATTGCCGTGATTTTTTCCCCCTAATCTTTTTTTTTTTTTTTTTTTTTTCTAATTTCAGCAATATTTTCACTGAAATGCTTCTGTGGTGTCTCTGCTGCCTTGGACTGTGCCATTAGTAAATTAGTTTTGAAAGAGAACTTAATAGAGGAAGGAAAGTCTAAGAAACACACTGAAATGGCAATATAGTGGCTGGAGAGTAGTGGCAGAAATGTAGCCTAGAGGAATGAAAGGGGCTGTTTACCTGTGTGGCCAGTGCAGCACATTCTCTGAGAGCTTCTCCACAGTACCAGAGTACTCAGATCCTGAGTTTTAGACACTCTGACCCTGTCTGTAGGAGAACTGGGTCAGCCTTGACTTTGCAGAAGCATTTTCAGTCCATACCACCTGTCAGCCCCAGAGGACAGGCCTTGTAATCTGCTTAGTGTGTCACTTTCTGCCTTTTCTGTTTACTTCATTTGGCATTCAGAATTTCTACTAGTCTGCATGTTTAAATCACAATTATTTCTGCATAGAAATACTTACCTTTCTACTAACAATTTCTTTTTTCCTCTCCCTGCTTCTAACGGCAGATGCTTCTAATATCCTGTGAAATATTCCAAATAATATAGTTTAGTAATGAGGCAATTTCCCATATTAACAAACAGGACAATAACCACTAGAGGGCTTGAATAAGGACCCAAATCTCACCTCTGTTACATCCTCTATAATCTGGAGTAATTTAATGGAAATTCTAGTTGCCCATTTTCCTTTAAATTTGAAAGACAGCATGACAGCTTTTCTTCATTTTAAACGAAATCGAAGTTCGGCTTAATAAATCACGTAGGTGGTTTGCCTCTTTAAAGTTCTGCTAAAAAGGAGACAGAAATTTTCCGAGACAGCACTTGGAAAATGAAAGCTTCTCTTAATTGTGAAGACCAAGGACTGCTCTTTAAAGTCAGTTTGCAGCCTGGTCCTATAAATGCCCTTGAGGTGACGATGTTTAAGGACAGAGGCTCTGGTGTGGCACTGGCAGTGCTGAGCCAGGGGTGCTCCTGTGCACCACACTGCACCTTGGCTCCAACACTGATCCAAGGCAACAAAGCTTCTCCAGGGTCTAATGACTAAAATTCATTTAATACTACTTAGCACTTACCACTTTGGGTACATCTTCAAAGAGCTGAACTAATAACAGCTAATTTAATCTTCAAACAAGCTGTGTGAGGAGCATTATCTTTGCTGTTTAACTGGGGGCAGAGCAGAGGAATGGCACTGCAGAGAAACACAAACCAACGCCTCCACCCAGCTGCTTTGTGCCTCGATGAGAGGAAAGGGTTTTAGTGGATTTAATCCTGATGGGTATTTTGCGGTGTCTGCTGACTATTCCCAAAACCTAAGTAGCTATTTTTTTAAAAATCTAAGGGTAAAATCAAGGTTACAAGAGGAAGGGGGGAGAGGCAGAGAAACAGAATTGAAAAAAAAAAAAAGGGGGGGGGGGGAAAGTATGTTTCTATGGGCCTGGAAAAACATTCCCTGTTATAGGAGATGTATAAACTGCCAAGGAGGAGAAACATTTCTGTTCCTTCTCCCCAGAGCTGTGGTTCTCAAGGGCCCCATTTAGCTACATTATTTTAAAAGGGAACAAAACATGCTGAGCTGGGCACCTTCAGCAGCCTGCTCTACTATGGGATTCCTTCCATGGGAACACCCTGACGTGACTTAGGTAGGCAAAACATAGTCATGCAAAATGGGAAAAATGCCAGAAACAGAGAACAGATAAAGGAGTAAACAGGGACATAGGAGGGGAATGTATAACCTATAAATGAACCATGTAGGTCATTCCATATAAAAATGATTCCTGGCTGAAGTCTTGTTTGATTTAATGAAGCTATTGACAGGTCTTCAGGCAAAACTCTCGAAAATCTAGAGATCTGGGCTCACGGAAAGAGGGGCTTGATGAATTTCCCAAGTTTGTATTCCGCCTTCTCTAAAGTCTGCAATAGGTATGAATTCATAAGCAGATGCAAAATTAGCAAACTCGAGGCTTATGGTCAGGTGCTCAGGTTTAAGTACACATCCAACGGCATCATCTTCAGAAAGAGACTTAGTGAATAATTGGTTTTCTGCCATTGCAAATCCAAAACCAAGCATGGACGCACAGACTTTAAGTACTTGTGTGTGTATGTAGATATATGCATAAAATTAACACAAGTTTTAAGCAAACAATCCAGTTTAAAATCAATAACACCTGGATTTTCACAAACACACCTCTACATATTAATATGTTTAATTGTGAGTTTCTGCAGGAATTGCAAAAATGCTTAGCTCAAGTGAGCAGGTTTGTTGAAGGATTCTAGTATTTTTAGGTATTATGCTTTTTACCAAAACTTCAGGGCATTTGAAAGAAAAGATATTTTGAATTAGAGAATTAGAACGTCTTGCTTTAGGAATGGAAAAAACCTTTTTTTTTAGTAATTTTTGTTTTAGTAATTTTATTATTAATACTATTCAAATACTGGGGTGGAGTTTTTTTAACGAGTACTTTATCGCCTAGATTTTTACACAGAAGAGAGCAACTCTTATTTCTTTACAATGCTGGGCAGTTTGCCATGTTGTTCATACTCCAACACCTTGGCTCCAGTCCCCAGTCCTCCCTGGCAATGCCTGGTCCAGTGGAGCAGCAATTCCTCCTGCCAGCCAAGTCAGTATTTCTGCAAGGTGTGTTGGTTGTTTCCTCTGTGCACCTCCTGCCACTGCTTCCTCACACCTCAGGGCTTCAGGAGACCCAGAGTGGTCACAGGATTCCACAGCTTAGGGCACACGATAATGAAAAGCACAAATCTCCTTCATCTCTTCCTCTTGCATATCTCTTTTATGATGATCCCACTGCATGGATACTCCCTGCAATGCTCGAAATGCTGCACACCACCGTAGCACCATATTTATTTTTTTTTTTTAAGCTGGCTCATTTTCCTGGTCTTGCTCTTGTCATGGATCCAGCTCAGGTAAAAATGAAAAATGATATAATACAACATTAGCCGTTGCTTTGGAAGATAGGTACAGGGCAGAAATTCTGGGTGCCTGAGGCAGGTCAGCAGTAATAGGTTACCTGCCTAAGGCATTCACTCCAAGAGCAGTGATAGTCCCTTCTATGTCTGCAACAAAAAAAAATCTTGGAAGAGGAAGAGGTGTAATGTGATCACAGAGCGCTCAGAAACGTATTCATTGCTCTGCTTTGTCTTTGTAAATCTTTCCAATGTTCAGCAGGACAGCTGTGCTGTAGCTGCTAGCTATTAGGGCTGCACACTGCTTTTCAGATTTACAGCTGTGTGCTTGTCATTTCCAGATGCAGTTTTACTAAGACAGTCACTCAGGAAACATTGTGAGAAGCAGCAGGTTTCCAGTAAAACATGCCCATAAACACCACGGTTGCTGGCAAAATAAGACTTACACCCAGATGCTTTAGGAGAAAAACAGTCTATTCTTTGTTCACGTTTACCCTGAGGGCTCAGCTTAGCTCCATAAATATGTACAATGGAGCAGCCCATCCAGCTCTGCTGGTGGACAGGACATGCAATTCCCCACCTCAGACGCTTCTGCTATTCCTGTTGCCTGGATTTGTACAAGGATTCTATCTGAAGCAAATAAATCAGAAAGCTGTTTCAATCTAAACTCAAATCGTAGGCTATGTGGTTATTTTTGTCCTCAGCTCAGCTGTGGCTATTTGAAAACTGGACTTCAGGTGAGAAATTCAAGAATCCAGAGAGCGAAATGCACAAAACTCCCGCTGTTTCTGAGGCATCCAAACAATACCCATTCCCAGTTCCATCAGACTCAGGAAACATCAGAGTGCAGCACAAAAATTGCAAAGATTGAATTGGCACCTGACAAAAGATAAGCAAGGTGGGGACCATGGGCTGCTCGGTTACTGCTGTCTTGCTGCTGTTGGATAAAAGCACTAACCAGAATCAGGAGTTCTTGTATGCTCATTTTGCAGATTAATATTATGAGAGGTAACAATAGATCGCATAACAGTCTTTTCTCATTTGTTTGCCCCAGCTTTTCTATTTAAGTGAAAGAACTTCCTCAATCAGTTTCCACTTAGGTAGCAAGCAGCATCACATGGAAGATAGGAACTGTATGTATCTGTGTTGATATTTGCCCCTTGATAATGAGGGGAAGGGTTTGTAGTCTGCTTCAATTCAGATGGGAACCAGGTGCCCACCAAAATGCTCTATCCTCAACTGGACAGGGGAGAAAAAATAAAACAAAATTCTCCTGGGTTGAGATAAGGACTGGGAGAGAGACCTCAGCAGTTACCAACACAGGGAATACAGACTCGACTCAAAGAAAAATTAGTTGAATTTAGTACAAATCAAATCAGTGTAGAACAATAGAAAAAACCCCAGATCTTGTGACACTTTCCCCCAACCCTCCTTCCTTCCCAGCTTAACTTCCCATTTTTATTGCCTCCTCTCTGGGAGTGACACAGGGGGATGGGAATGGAGGTTTTGGTCAGTTTATTACACATTCTGTCTTCCACTGCTTCCTCCTCAGGGGGAGGACTCCTCACTCCTCTTCCTCTACTCTGGTGTGGGGTCTCTCCTATGGGAGAGAGTTCTCCATGAACTTCTCCAACAAAAGTCCATTCCAGAGGCTGCAGTTCTTCATTGACTGCTCCAATGTAACTCCCTTCCATGGGACACAGTCCTTTAGGAACAGACTGCTCCACTGTGGGTCCCCCAGAGGATCACAAGTCCTGCCAGCAAAACTGATCCAGAGTGCTCACCCCATGGGGTCACAGCCTATTAGGGCATCCCCCGTGCTCCAGTGTGGGGCCCTCCACAGGCTGCAGGTGGATCTCTGCATCCCCAAGGAGCTCCATGGGCTGCAGGGGCACAGCTGCCTCACCACAGGCTGCACCACAGGCTGCAGGGGAATCCCAGCTCCACTGCCTGGACATCCTTCTGCCCCTCCTTCTACACTGGGGGCCTGCAGGACTTTTGCTCTCCCACATCCTCACTCCTCTCCCCAGGTGCAGCTCTGCAGGCTTTTCCCCCCTTACTTAATATACTGTCGCTGAGGGGATGAGCCTTGGCCGGCAGTGGCACTGTCTTCTTGTGTTCTTTTGGGCACAGGGGAAGCTCCTGGCACCTCCTCAGAGGAGTCACCCCTGTGGCTCCCCTGCTTCCCAAACCTTGCCATGCACATCCAATACGATGGCGTAGCACAAACAGAGCACTTTGTCTTTCTCTCTCATTTCTCTGTTGGAGCAGGGCATTTATTTTTCTGGCAAGTGTTCTGTTTTCTTTTTAGCCTGTGTACCCCTTCTGCAGCATAGAAATCATTTCCTTATAGCTGTTTTTACAGTGCAGGGTAAAAGTTGATGTATTCATTACCAAGGTTCCCCAGGCATTTTTTTGTGCAATTTATAGAGATGTACTGAATGAAAGATATCTACTGCCAGCTTGTCAGCCCGAGCATGGGACTGTGCAGTCCTGCTCAGCAAGTGTGTTGTCTCGTGACTCCTGTTGGCTCTCCAGTGGCTTTGGAAAAAAGCAGAAGGGACTTGAGAGACAAAACAATAGTGACAAATTGAAATGTAGGAGCAGTACTTCAGAGCATGTCCTGCCCGTGCACACACGGCACACTGTGGTCTCTGCCCCTCGAGATTCTCGCTCATTTTTGTAGAATGCTTCGTTTCAGAAGATGCACAAGGCAAAGAAGCAGCTCTTCCTCTTTGCTGTGCAGCTAATTAAAATGTAGGAGATAGTCCTAGCAACATATCAATAATGCTGTAATTTACAAATTCTGCACCTACTACATGTTGACCTACCTCTTGTAGGAGAAAAAATGTATTACCCTGAGGATTACAAGAAAAAAAATGTTGACATAAACTGCTTAGAATTGTGAGCAGAGAAAGTTATTCCCAGCCATTGTCAGATTCTTTTCCTAAAGGATGACGAGCTTCATCGCAAATGGAAATCTCTATTGCTTTAGTAGCTTTGTCATCTGGCTTCTTTCAATCCCTCTACATGGAAATGCTGCCCCTATGAATGTTTTTACTTCTTCCTCACTTTATTTTTTCAGGTGTGCTTTGAGATTGGCAAGCCAGTGCAAAAAATACCAAACTCTGGAAATTTCAAAATAGGATGTTTTTGCAGTCTCTAACAGTAAAATATTTATTTATGCATTTCAATAAAATTTTGCAGAGTTTTAGGATTGTCTTCCTAATTTCTTCCTTTTTGCATCTTTCCGTCTTTTTGCCACTGGGCTCTGAGTTTCGGACTAGTAAGGCTTCATTGCATTTCCATCTCAGTTTTAGATTCCAATTTTACCTTTTATTTCACTTTTCTTTTTCTTTTTTCTTTCTTATTAGTAACGTGAAGTCCAAAGTTGTAAATTCTTTAGAATCTTTATTTATTTTCTGAAGTTTTCATTCCTTTATACAGCTTCAACAGCCATAAATCAAGAGATTTCAGTGGTTTTTGTCATGTCTCTTCTCCCATTACAGTCCAGTGAGTATCCCAGCAAAAGCATTCCTTGACCTGGTAACACTTCTCACCTTTTGTACCAGCTCCAGATTTTCTCCAAGATGCTGTGGTCTAGCACAGCTTTGGTGATGAGGTCCTTCCTCCACAGCTGGCCACAGGAGCAGCTGTGAGCTGGGCTCTGGATGTTCCTGTGTGTTAATGCCGCCTCAGGCTCCCTCAGTTTCTCTGACCTGGCTTCAGTGCAAGCAAACCACATCCTGAGACACATAGTGAGGAGAAAAAGGTAAAGAAATGGAATTACTTGAAAAAGGTAATTAATGCAAACAAGAGGAAAAATTGCCAGAATTGCCTGCTTGCAATTCTGAGAGAGAGGGTACATTCTATCAGCAGAGAGTGCATCCAGGTCAAAGTTAAAAATAGCAAGATAAATGTTTACTTTGAGTGAGTGTGAATAGCAAGGAAAAGGTATTAGTGAAGATTCTCTGGAACTGCCTTCCAAGGTAGATCCAGTTCTGAACTTCTGTATATACTGTAGAATTAGATGACACAGGGTCAACAGGATGTCTTTTGAATCATTAATTGAGGTATATGCTTAAAGTTGATTAGGCAGTTACAGCTCAGTGAGAGAAAGGTGATTCTTTGCCTCTTGTTTGCAGTTTTCAGGGATTGTGTTGATTACATCATGCAGGCAGGGAAGGGTGAAGCACAGTGGTTAGGTCACCTTAATGAGGGCAAATAAAAATGTGTTTCTTCCAAAGAGGTGGAGAACCTTTTTAATTAGACATTTGTGGAACACTATTATTTTTTTATACGTTATTTTTATGGCGGTTGTTTTCCCAGGAATCTCCATTTAACAGAGGGGATGTTTTATGTGGTGTGTTCTGGTTTTGTGCACGGAGGCAGACATTCTTATTTTTTATTTTTCTTCTCAGGAGCAAGGAGTATATATGACATGTATAGTATTTATACCTGCTCTTTTAGTCACACCATTTCTGTGACTCAAAAAACCCAGAAATAGCACCTTTTCAAATACACCATTTCCCACCAAGTACATGAAACATGACGTCTGGGGGGATCTGTTTGGTTGTGCTTTGTAGTTTCATATGTCTGCACTCCGCAGTAAAAAGGTCTATAAAAATTCCTTTATCATTGTTTTAATAGATGAACCTTTCTCATAGAAAAAAATGTCTAAAACAAAAAAGGCTCCAAGTGGCAGCCTACTGTCTCCTTGTATCTACTGTATTTTTAAAGGAAATTAGAAAATTTGGGAATTTTGTAAAGGTTTTGAAAATTTTTCACATTCTTGAATTTTTGGTGTGAAATGATCTAGAATAGAGCTGGAAAGAAACCTGCAGGGGTTGAAACTTGAAGAGCAAATGCTTGATCACTACAGATACCTGTCCATCTTCTGGAAGGAGAAACTTCCCAACGAGGTTCCCTGGGGGATGTATACGTATGTTTGAAAAAAGAGAAATAAGAAACAAAACAAACAAGCAGGCATCTACCTCTGCATTTGATGATTTAACAAGAACAAATTTTTGTGTTAAATGTTATACTTCATCAGGACTTCATGTTCAGATGCTGCGAGGATGTCTGGAGGCGACAACTGGAGTTTCCATTCCAGCTTCGGGAGCTGGATTTCCAAACCTTTTCTTTCAAAGCAGAACTGCCATGGAGGAGCTAATGCCCTTATTTAATACAATAACGCCGTGATTAATATATCCTGTCAGTGTGTGGGAAACCTGAATTCAATTTCCTCGTCTGCCTGAGGGATCTGAACTCCAGACCACACAAAGTGACCTGTCAGCAAGCTAGGCTATTTTGTGGGTGAAGAAGACTCTCTTCATACTTTCTAAGCCACCCAAGCAACACACTGAGCCAAGTCTGAAGGAGGCTGATTGCTCTGATATCTGGTAGTTGGAGCTGATAAAACACAGGGCCTTGAACACAGATTCTTCTATTGTGAGCACTGCCTCTGTCAGGACCCGGACATCCAGGCTGCCTGTTGTATCCCTCTGCTTATGGACTTATCCCTTATGCTTATTGGCTGAGAATTTGTGAGAATTCATTTAAACAATCTGGGCTCTGCAGATCCAGAATACAAATGTGCTCCCAGTCACTAATCCCACACACGTGTGTCAGGCTGCCCCTGCTGTCTGAGAATGCCCAGAAGCTTTAGGGAGTAGGACATCCCAAAAATCCAAAAGGATAGGCAACCATGGGTCGCAAATTTGGTGTGGGCACAAGAATCTGCCCGCAGGTTTTTGTAGGTTCAAGGCAAGACCCTCTCTCAGCTGAAGGAAAGGCTGAAATTTCTTGATCAGGTTAGTGAGTTTGCAGGGTAATCCCATGCTTGGCTGGTTGCATTGGGTATGGTTGCCTACTATTCCAGCTTGCAGTTATAACTGTTACATTTTATTGGCCCCTTAGTTATTTTCATTCCTAGTGTCACTGCAGCTCTGAAACCAATTGTGGACGTGTGTAGGTCAAGGGGAAGGAAAATTAAGGGTCATCTTAAGTTTATACAGTGGTGCTTTTTCATTTTCTATAAAACTAACTACATTTAGGCTCCCTGTCGGGTAAGCCTTTTTTCCCTTGTCTGTTATTTTCAAAGAAGAGAGTGCATATGACAGTCTGAGAATAGCACCAGCCTGAACACAGATGGTAGGGATTACACCACACTGAGCCTTGACCTTCAAAAGCTCACCATTCCTTTTCAAGGTTTCTCTTCTTTGACAGGTGTACTGGCTTTTGTCAATTACTTTCATTAATGCATTTTTTTCATTATGATCAATTACCTGTGGGTTAGATCGTATTCTCAAAATTACAGCAAAACAGGTTCCAAACTGAAAAGCTGAAACTGTTTTCCATACTTTTCCCCCTTCTGTTGCCCCAAAGTACTCTGAAGCTCTCAAAGCTTTAACTCATAATGGAGAAATATCATCCAGTTTCTGCTTATTTCCATTAAGCACTCTGTCTGTGAGATTCTGGCTGGAGCGTGAGGCTAAACCTCACAAATCAGGATTGCAGGGGGCTGTATTTAAGAGATACTATTTTCTGAGATGTTAAAAGTAATTTTAAAAGTAAATATGAGAACAGAAGTTAAGCATAAACTTTATAACGTGGAAGGAAACTTTTCACAGGCCAGACAGAGCCATTCCTGTAATGTATTGGTACTAGAGTGTAAATATCAAAGGGAAATCAGCTATTTCAGGTCAAGGTAGTTGAAGTAAATGGTATGCACTGGTACAGATGAAACAGGATTCAGCCTTTTCTTCCTCAGAGATACTGGCAAGCAGGTCAGAAATCCAAATGCTTACTGCCAGCCTGATGCCTTGAACAACCAGAGCCATGGCAGTCTGCAGGACTGGGCTGCTGACATAAGAACAGATTCTCTTGGGAGTTGGGTTTTTCTCTGCTGTTTTGGGACTGGCTGAAAATGCCATAATTGGTTCTCCTTAACATCACAGAGTGATGTCTCTGACTGCAAGAATGATGGGAATCAATGACAGTCATTAGGAGGGTGCAAGTTTCTCCCGCTGTTCAGCATCTCACCAAAAGTGTGGTTTAGACATTCAAATTTCTCTGATACCAATCTATTTGTTCCAAACCCGAAGCTATCTTTTCAGGGTGTATATAATGAGGAATCAGACCTTACCTGCCAGTTTATGACATTAAAGCAAAATGAGACTCTCCAGCCCCTCAGGTCCCTCCTGGCTCTCTGTAGCAGGGATGAGGGGCAGGAAGGCTGGGCTGGGTTGGACCTGCCTGTGCATTTTGCCCTTTATTCACCCAGGAGAGCATCAAAGCTGCAGAAAGACTGCACATGGTTTGGCCTGGATCCTCTCACCCAAGTGACTGCCCGTGGATGGGTTCTCAAGGGCAAGAGAGAAGAAGGGAAGGACGATTGAAATGTTTTTCTGGCTCAGTGCCTCCTTTCACAGCGCTGAAACTGGAGGGACGATCTAGTCCCAAACCAAACCTTAAAAGGTGCTAACACACAGGACAGCCAGAGGGATGGAAACTCCTCACGGTACACAAGGGAGATAAGCAATTAACGCTCATTAATGTTAATAAGAGTTAGTGTGTGAATCCTCTGTTTCCTGGACTGAGTAAAAGAAAGTCTAAAACCATAATAAATCTGTCTCAAATTTAGTAATATTTATTCCAACTACAGTATAATCACTAGAATAACATTGTGGTGCTGTAAAACATGTTGAAATATAGTGTTACATCATCACTGCTTTTTGTTACTATAATTTTATCCAATAAATTGTGGTGCAATCCATGGCTTGGGATTAAAATGACAGATTTAATATGGCATTTTTAGTCTGCATAATGCTTGTGGTTCAGAACAATAAGAGTTTTGATCTAAAGTAAATAGGTGATAAAAAAAGCCACTTGAGATTGGCTTTCATTTTAAAACTTCATTAAAAAGGGATTTGTCATTATCACTAAATATGAGAGAGAAAAAAAATCAAAATCTGAAATGCTCCATAAATTGACTCCATTTTTACCATGACTTCTAATTTGAAAGTTACTTAACAAACAAATGGTACTAATTTCCCGTAAAAATCTCAATCACATTCAAAATGAGCTATTCACTTAGAAAAGCCACGAGCTACCTAAAAGCTAAAGACAATTACAGAGTAGGGGCCTTTTTTTGTTTCCACACTGAAATGGAAATGATTTTCAGACTCCTCGGATTCCCGTAAATGTAACTTAGATCTCTCATGAGTACTCTGCAGTGAATAATGGAGGAACTAAGCCAAATATGTGCAGGATTCTGGTTTTTTTTTGGTTGGTTGGTTGATTGATTTTTTTGAGGGTTTTTTTTGGTGGTTTTTTTGTTGGGTTTTTTTTGTTTTGTTTTGTTTGTTTGGGTTTTTTTCGTTTTTTTGGTTTATTTTTTTTTTTTTTTTTTTTTACAAATAATATGAGAGTAGGAACATATAATATGTTTCAGAAGTTGAGGTACTTAGAAATAATTTGCTCAGGTGGAATCTTCCTAAAATTGAAAATGATACCTACACTGTGACTTATCTGCAGGTTTAGCAGATGCTTTGGTAGTAACAGGAAGTATTTATTTTAAACAAAAAAGGTTTTGGAAAAGAGGGGATTACATTAATTTCTTCTATATATACCACCCTTTTTAAAAGGTGCTGGAACATTTTACACATTAAAACCCCGAAAATAATTTCATCACTGAAGTGATGCATCTGAGGCTGCACAAACCCGAATTTGCATTCTTCCTTTACATGCCAGTGACTTGTGAAAGAGTCAGCCTTTATTTGTACGAGGTGCTTGCAGACACTCAGGAAAAGGTGGCCAGGGTCTGCTCAGGTTAGGGAACACAACAAACTCCTCTCATCCACAGGCTCTCTGAAGAATGGTCTGGGAATAGTAAGTGAGAGTTCCTGACATGGATTATTTATGGGTTATTGTTCCATTCCTCAGCAGAACAGCCTCTGTCAAAACACTCTGGCAAGAAAGTGCAGTAATACGATAATACAAATGGAAGTAGCTCCTTAATAATTATGTAGGGTATATTTTCACACTTCTTATCAGTGAATTCTCATAAAACTGCTGCTACTGTAGGTGATAAACAATTATCTGAGATAGCTAATCTTTCTGTTGTGAGCTTGTGCTTATGAAATTATCTGATTATTAATGATATTCTGTAGAACAAAACCCCATCGTACATAAAAAAATAAAACATAAAAAGATGAAGAACTGTGTCTAAATTATGTTAAATCACTTATCGGAAATATTTTTATTCACTGCTGAAGGTGAAACCTAATTTGAAAATGTGTTTCACAACCTGCCTGATTCCAAAAAAGTTCATGAAAAGTTTTCAGCAAAATATTTTTCCTTTGTGATATGTACTTTTATTAAAAACCTGGAACTTTTTTCTTTGTTTGTTTGGGCTTTTCCCCCAAAGATAAACATTCTATATCACTAGTTCACATTTTATGATTATGTTCTGAAATCACTTTTTTCCTTGCTGATTTGAACTTAAATTTGGAAAATCCCTTGGGCATTTATTTTTTGTCACCATGAAAAATACTGGGAAAAGAAGACAGAACAGACATCAGTGGAGTACCTCAAATGTTTGCTTATTGATAAGCCTGTGCTTAAGTTATGCTGAAATGTTAGAGATTAATTCCAGCAGAAAACTAAAAAAGCATCAATTACAGATGTGAATAAATTATGTTGTTCATCACGTCACTCTTACTGAGATGAGCATGAGTATCTCTGAAAGGTACATTCCACAAGAATTTGTAGGAGTAAAATTTGCACAAGAGTTTAGAACTACTCTACTTAATCGGAGAGAAATTAATTCAGGTCCAAAGTGGAAGTTTATTGAAAATTTAGGTTCAGGTCATATTTATAAGCTCTCAACAAGAATGTAAATGTACAGATCTTAGTATCTGCCTAAACATGCCATTGCTGTGAGAAATTATCCTAAAACTTGGTGCACACTTTGTTCTTTAACTCAACACTTTGTTCTTTAATTGTAAAGCTCTTAAACATATAATATGTCAAATTAAAGTAAAATAATCTGTTGTTTTTCATATTAATGACATAATTACATCGCACCACTATAAAATTTCTTCCAGTCTAATTATGTCTAGGCAGAGATTACTGGTAATTAATATAACAAATAATTTTGACTACAACTAGCAATAATTGCTTTCTTGAAGACTTTCCTAAAACCTTTGAGTAATTTTGTTACTGCTGCATACAGTACTGCAACAATTCTTTGGCACTTAGCAATTAATTACTTGAAGAAATAAGTAATTAATTGCTACATGGAATTGCATGTTTGAGACAGAACAAGAGCAGGGGATACATTTGTTTTAAGAAGTGTTGGTGAATGGCTCCTTTGGTCCATGGCTCCACACTGCTGAGTGTGAGAGGCTCAGGGTGTACACACGTGCACTGATGGCAGGGAGCTGGAATGTCATCCAAAGGGAAAGTGCTCCCAGAAATTCCTGTTTCACTTAAAAGATGATCAGTGCTGTGAAATAATTTGGGGACCTCTGATATAATGTATTATCTCAGGGCATGGCATATTAAAATACGAGCCTGTGAATGTCTTTCATTTAAAAGCCCATCTACTACCATGTTTTATACCCATCTTATCAGTAAATCTCTTTTTTAAAAGATACATGATCTAAAATTTAAAAGTAAAATTTAATTTCCTCTCCTTACCAAATACTGTGCCGCAGTACCGGGCTCATGTTTCAAGATCCATTTCACTAAGGAATCATTTTCATCTTCTATACTCTGTGAGGCCTCTTTATGTCAGATATTTATCCATGCTTTATGTTTTTGTCTGACCTTACCATCCCACTAAGGCTGAGATACCAATTGCTGCTACTGCTGCCACTCATGTCCATCCATTCCCTAAAGTCTTTGCGACCTATTAATCAAGGTGGGAAAAATTTCACAACACTGGGAAAGAAGGAACCCCTTAAAGTAAGGGAAAATTAGGTAAAACAAATTAATTTTAGAAGTCATTAATATCTCTCTGAAATGAAATTTACAGTGCTCTGTAATAGATGCACAAGACAACAACCTGAGTAAATACATCTCTAACAAAGCACCACAAGCTTCTTTCTCCAGCATGTCATCTGGGAATCATCCAGAGAGGTTTATACAGTGAACAAAAACCTGTTTTATCTTTCTTTTTCTCTAAAATTTAAGTTTTATGCTTTTGTAACATCACTGACTTTATTGGACATGGGGATGTTTCAAAAAAGCTTTGTTTTGGAACCTTTGGATTTTTGTCTCCTAAACTTAAGCCAGTATACAGATTGTTACTGTTAATATTATTACTAAGCTAAAAACAAAAATCTAAAATGAACTTCAAGTTTCTCCACAAACACTAGAATCAGAAAATCAAAATGTTCTTTTCCAAACATCCTATAAATTTTGAGCAAAATACGCAGGATTTACAAGAGGAAAACTCATAATCAACTTTCACTATGTTTTTCTATTAATGCAATAAGCCAAAAATATCCTCTACATACTAAAAAGAATAAGCATATTCTGAATCCCAGCCTAAAGGTTTAGCGTGGAGATACTGTTTCAGATCTTATTCCTTTGGAAACCACGTCCAAGTTATAATGAGTATGATTCCAGAAAGCATTTCTCAAGCTGTTACTTGCAGGCTTGGGTTTAAGAAAAAAACCTTCTTTGGGAATTTATTATTGCATTGCTCATAAAACAACATCCCATAGTTTTATTTCACTGGCTTGTGGCACACAAGAATCAGACAAGGATTAGCTGACTGTAATTCCAAATATATGAGAACAATCCCTTTGTACCTGACAGCAAATTGCAAACAGCAGCTCTGATTCCGTGAGTTCATATTTCACAAGTGCTGAAATATTCAGCAGCTTATTAAGGCTTGATACTTATTGTTTCCTCTGATAGAAAATGCAGTGTTCCTCCAAATATTTGAAGTGGCATCAAGAGGTCTGTGTTCTGAAAAGAGAAACATTGGGAATTTCGAAGTGGCCTTGTTAAGTTAATAATGATCAGTAATGAACCAATGAAAGCCCTACAGTTCTGATAGACATGCACATACTGAAATTCATACAACCACCAACTTTGTGTAATCTATTTTTTAGCACTCAGTACATGAATCCTTGGTGTTTTGTACTCACAGCAATGTTTGAAAGAGGCTCTTAAAATCTTTATAGCATCTTTCACATTGTGACTTGTGCAAAAGGGTTCTGCACAGGGTGAAAAGTACTATACAATTTAAGGAAAGGTAATACAATTAAATCAGTTGCAATGATTTACAGGATAATCTAATAATCTAGAAGTCATATATCTTGTATATAAAGGTAATAAATGCTAAAATTGTGATGAGAAGCAGCTTCAATTCTAGCATTAGCTCATATTCAGAGCTGAAAAAAATTAATGTCTTTTCCCCCGTAAAGATTTCAGACAGAAAGAAATTATTAATTTTGATTTGTTCTTCTTCTTTCATTTTTAAGAAAATGGTTGCTGTTGCAGTGGACAAAGAACAGAAAAGAGGGGTCTCTTTTGTGACTACCAGCGCAAGGTATGCCAGAATTTATCACAGATGTAAGAATTGACAAAGAATTATGCAAATATGTGGAGGATTCTACTCCTTTTTTGAAGACTTCATATGGCTGCCGATGCTCCAGGCTTCACAGACCACCCTTTCAAAAAGCCCTGTAAAGGCAGAAACACTTTATTTCTGTTCACAGTACCAAAATTTAGTGTTGAACCCTTCAGGAAAGAGTCCTGACAGTTTCCAGGAGCACAGTCCAAGCACTGCAATGCCGCTGAACACAGCTGATAAGCAACATCAGAAGCCTCCCTGAAAATGCTGCTTTTCTGTGGAGATTCTCTTCATGTACATTTGCTATCTTACAACACCTGCACCTTGTGCTACTGTGCTGCCAGTTGTGTTCAGGTGAAAAGGGGGAGTTTGTTTTCCAGGGAGAAAAGATGTACGCTGTGTTTTCCGTCAGAGATTGGGTTATAAATTTTTCCCTGACTACAGATGCTTTCTGCCTCAGAGTGAATATTAAAAAGCTATGAAATGCTCATGTAATGAGATGCACAAACAATGGAATATGGGAACTTTTCTTAATTTGGCATTCATTTACTCATAAATTCCACTGAACGGGACTGCAGAAACATTTGAACGATTTTTTAATGAAGCAATGTATTATTAAAGTACCTTTTCTTCTTTTGCTTCATGTAGTTTAGCTAAAAACTGTTTAAGGACTGCTTCAGAAAGAGAAATGCAATGTTAGAAGTTGAAGTGAAGCCTGCTTACAGACATCACTGTCACATGAAGAATACCACACACCTGTTGCCATGAGCTGTTTGTATTCGCTGTGTTTATTTTGTTTTTAATACCAGAGCCAAAAGTGCTGCTCCATGTTATAATAAATCAGAAAATGTGTTCACGCAGTTTAAATGTGAGTATTGCCAGGGGTGACCTGCTGTGTTCTTCCCAAATCCAAGATGCTTACATTCATGGATTGGTGGATATTTCATCCTCCTGCGTCTGAAGAGGAGAATTACATAAGGAATCCATCCCCTGTTTTAAGGAGTAGGTTAAGGTTCCTAACTTTCAGTAGAGGAAGGAGCTCTCCCTGCCCCCTCCCCACTGGAGGGAATATTGTGTTCTCCTCATCTGCTAGGTCCATTATCATTAGTTAGGGCAGGTAAGCAGATGTGCAGGCTGCATAAATGCAGGACAACATTTGTAAAGGGAAATACAGACCAGGATATCCCATTCTTATTAATTTGCACACTTGTTAGGCTTGTCCAAACACATTAGGTGTAATTGTCTCCCTTCCCAAAGATCTCTGAAGCATAGTGGGGTAGACCACAAGGTCAGGAGAAGAAAGAATTGCCACAGCAGCTGTCGTGAAGCAAAGGACTCAGCTGAAAAGTTTGCAAAGGGCTCTTCCTTCCCTAGCAGCCCTCTGCTAAATGCAGTCCTCAGCACCAGGCTCAGCTATTTTGTAGCTCAGTGTTTGAGCTACAAACCTTGCTTGGGTGTGATCAAATTTGTGCATTGTGCAGTGTCTGAATGTAAGGCCAGACTCCTTGGCTGTTGTGTTTCTGTTCTGCAGGACAGTTCCGAATGGCTGCTGAGCTGTCACCAGGCGGTCCACAGCACAGTGCAAATGATCATTCTTTGGGGCAGATCCAGAACAGTGATAATGCAGATTTTGGGCTCAGTCTAACTTTGCACTTGTGTCAAAGCAATTAAATTTAGGCCAGTTGTGATGTTTAAAAAAGGATCACATCTGGGTAACCACAATAAATTAAATGGGAAAGCAATTTGCAATCAAGCCTCAGGTGTAGAGAAAAGGTTCTTATATTCCTTTAGGTGCTAATTTGAAAATGGAGCTGCCAATATAAGTCTTCAGAATGGATTGCCAGAAACACCATATAACTATACAATAAGGGAATTATTTAGTCAGATGAGACTGGTTTGACATTAGAAATTTCACTGATTTCTTGAATTCCAGTTTTCCCACATTCAGGACAACCTGTTTCTAGTGATCAAAGGCCTCTATAAACACTTCCTTTGGGTAACCTGGCACTGTTGTCCCTTGATCCATATTAGTCACTTGGATTAGATCTATTTCAGCTGTTTTATAGGCCACCATTTCAGTGTTCCAAAGGTCTTGAAATGATCTGGTGCGCAAGTGAAGTCCTCTAGTCTACAGGGATGCTGGAGAATGCCTGGGAATGAAAACCCTAAGGTCCATAATCACAGGCTAGGGAGGGTAGGTTCAGTACACTACACAACTGGGGAAAGGGATTGCATAAAGAAATCAGAAAATCTCAACACAAAGCAGTAACATTGGCTCTCTTATTAATTTGTATTAACACTACCAACTTCAGCAGCATCAACCACTATCTAAGCTGATAAGTAATTAAGAGAGGAGTCCTGAATACATGTCATTCACTAGACAGGATTATTTTTTCAGCAAGATGCACTCAGCCTGGATGGTTAGATGCTGACAGCACCATAGTTAGATTTATACTTTTTTCACTTAAATTTTCCCCACCAGGCCTCAGTCTTTGCTTGCTTTATTTTTTTGCTGCTTCCCTTTCTTTTGCAAGTCCAGAGGTTGAGTAATGTCCGTGTGTTTTCTCACTGAAGACTAACAAGATACAGATGATTCCTTTTACTTGTTTGTTTCTCATCAAAGCCCCCTACAACTGTCTCTCTGGATCACAGACTAATTATTACTTGTAACATCTCTGTATCAAGAGTATCCCAGGCATTTTAGACAAGGCACCCATTTGATTTCATAAACACGCAGCTGGCAAAGGCTTGTTTTCAGTCTGGCGACCTTCTGTCATCCCAGCATCAGTAGGGACTTCTGTTTTAAAACACACTCAGCTTACTACTATTTTGTAGTTTCTTGCTTCCATGTTTTTATCAAATATTTCACAGTGTTTGGTATTTCTCCTCAAGTCCCATTTCCTAGGGTAATGTGATTATGTGAGACTCCTGGGTGTCATTTAAGAAAAATTAATTTCTTTTTCTTTTGGCTTAATGGAAAAGTGTAAAAACATGACCCAAGTGCATTCTAAAAGCTGGAAAGTGAAAGGCAATTAAAAAGAACACACAGTTTATTATTTTAAAAATAAGAATCTTTAAATGCAATATTCATGATTTTTGGAAGGACAAGACCATTTATTTCAACACCTGGGACAATGAGTTTGACATGGCTGTTATGTGGGCTTGGCTATGGAGTCTTCCAGTGTATATATGCTGAAATAGATTTTGAATTAACACATGGTGGCCTTTCAGGTTTGTCTGTTTTCTTAGCTTCCTGTATAAGAAATCAGTTGTTCCTGTTTGTTGAGGGAAATGATGCAATTTATTCTCTAAAATTAAAATCCCTAAAAGCAATGCTGACCTTTTTACAGTGGTAGCAAGATCTTCCTAAATTCTGAGATACCAAGATGGCAGGCAATAAATCAAAATTAGCAATTAAATTAACATAATTTTTTAAAGTTTCCTTTAATTCATAGGGGAAATAATAATGAGTATTCACTAAAACTTTTCATATTCCTGCTTTATCTGTCCTTGAAAGGACATCTGCCTTTTCAAGGCAGATAAAGCCTACCTACAGACTTTCCCTTACCTCTGCATAATAAATATGATGAAAGTAGGATGAAAATAGCCCTCTCCTGAGTCCTGTGGACTACTTTAGTAGCAGATATTTCGGATTGAATCTGGAGGCAGTGTCCTCAAATATGTACAGATATCAGATTGAGATAACCAAAATGCAATAATTATTTCAGAAAAAAAAAAAAAGGGGAAAGAAAGAAAACAAAAAGCTCATCTCAATTCCTTTGTAAAGTGCCAAAGCATCAACTCAAATTATTTGCGGTTAAGGTTGTTATCTTTATTTCAGTAAAATATGAAGGTAGCCAAATACTCAGTTTCATAAGCATGTCAAAGTGCAGATTTCAGTCCTAACTTAAACCATCATGGCCATCTGCAATAAAAATCATTCTCGCTTTGCTTTGCAGAACCATTGTTAGGCTTGTAGACTAAACATTCAACCACTGCAAGCAGTCAGCAGCTTTATTACTTCTCCTGCCCCTGCAGAGGCATCCTGGATTCAATTTGCCTAAATACATCAAAGTATTTTAATTTTGAAATACTCCAAGCATTTTGAAAAGTTTAAAGGCTATTTGTCTTCTGAAATGTTTGAATGTAACCTCAAATGAAAATCGTCTTGATGATTTTTTTCCAGTTTAAATGACTGTCACATTCCTGTTCTGAAAAGGCCCTCAAGCTCCAATATACAGTTTCCCCTGCCTTTTTTTCCCTCCAAGTAATTATGAGTGAGCCAGTTTTAAGTTACGTGGTCAGATTGGCTTCCTTCATTCTGAGACTCCTCTACTTCTGTCGAGTTCAATGAATTAAACACTTACTAAGCCATCAATTTGTCTCAACTTCCCAACCTCTCTTCAAGCTTTTTTTTTCCTTCCTCCCTTTCTTTAACACTAGATTGCAAATAAATATGCAGTCAATTGATCCATCAGGATAGGATTGCACGTAGCTAGTTCTGAGCTAAAAATGACAGGAATGTCTGAACTGGCTAAACAGTATTCAGCAAGCACAAAACTAGATGACATATGGGTACCTGGCAAAAACAGTCACAAAATAATTTTGTTTGAAAATATAGTAAGTACTTTGAAATATTTGGAAAATCTTACAAATTTGGTAAAGTATTTGGTATTATGGCCATTAATTCACTGACATTTTTACTTGCTTTTTTTAAAGTTTCAAAACTTGTGTGAAATACATACATATGCATAACCAAAAGTTTAATTTGATCCTTATATGTAGTATTAAGTCAATGCCTGGACTGACTTCCTGATAGCACCTTTGTCCATTCAAAACTCCTCTAAAGTCACAGAATTCTCATGATTACAGACATAAGTTTTTGCAAGGAGGTGTCCTATTTGGATATTAAAAATGTATATGCATTCAACTTATAAATCAAGGCTGTAAAGGCCTTGTGAGTTCAGCTCAGTTCATTCCCCATGCCCAGGACAGAATCACCTGAGCCCATGACATTCCTACCAATGACACTCCTGCCTGATGTTTGTCAAAAGAGAGATACTGGCAGGATCAGGACATCCCCACTAAAACTGTCTGTTCCAGTGAGTCCCCCTACCTAAATTGAATTTTTTTTCGCCTAACCTTTCTTCTAAAATGTAAGCTCTGTTATTTCTAGTTCTACGAATTAACAGCATAAATTACAAGTTGTAAACTTCCTTTTTTTTCAGTATCTTTCTTTGTCCTTGAAGCCCATTGTGACATTCCTGTCATCCCTTTCCTCTGTATTGCTAGTCCCCTGTTTGACCAGTCATTATTTGCAGATCAGGGGTTACAGAGCTTGGTTGGAACCCACTGTTCTCCTCTGGATTAGGGGCTCTCCTCCAGTTTTTAGCCTCTCTATACCCTGTCTGTTTCTCTTGGATGTATCACCTGTGCTGAAGCTCTGAGGGAAGAACACAGAGATCCCTCTGCAGATTGCACAGACTGACTTGTCCTTGGTGCTCTTTGTCTTACAGGGATGCCAGAGCAGTATGGATAATTCTGTAGCCCACAGTCATTTAAACAACTGGAAATTCCTAAATATAGCAATCCTAATTAGAGACGAAGGACCTGATTCACTGGGAGATCCACACTTCTGTCTTGTGTGCCTTAGAATGAGAACTTCTATAAACATGAAGCCCCACTTACGTAAATTTTGTTGTTGGCATTGTTGGTTTTAAGAAGAAAAGAACAGCCTATTTAAAATTGCTGTGCCATTTTCCCTCCCAGGAAGGTAACCTGTATGGCTGCATACTCTTTCAGTCCCACAATATTAGTTACCACAAAATTGCAGAGTTGTGAGGAGAAAAATGTAGCACAATAAGTTAAAGGATGTTTAAACATAGTCCTTATTTTACAACTTGGGCACTATATTCCCATTTTCAAACTGCCAATGAACCACTGGGAATTTTCTTTCTCTTGCTGATCGCCCTAAGACCTCTATGAATAGCAGAGAAAACAACTTCACTGTAATAAAAACAGGGGGTTGTTTCGCTTTTTTAAAATTGAGGCATTGGGTAAAATAAAGGTCATTGCAACAACCTTTGAAAGAACAGAAAGCAATTTTCCCCCCTTTTGCTTTTTTACTGGTTTTCAATGCAATGTGAAAAATCATTTTTAAGTTTGCCCATCTGTTTTACATAAAACCTTAGCTGACCTTACACAAAGTGAAACAAATGCACAAAAAGCTTTGCTGTTGGGCTCTTGCCAGTAGGAGGGAGCAAAAAAGAAAAGAATATGTAAAGTTAGATCCTGCTCTGGTGTAAATTAGCCCAGTTCCAGTGGGGACTTAGGTTGATTTATACCAGCAGAGGCCGAGGCTTGTATTTCTTATAGAAGCCAGACTTGTTAGACCCAGCCCTGCTACCACTGGAATCACTGGAGCTTCACTATCAGTTTTTGGGGGGAGAAGGACGCTTGGTGAAGGAGCCACATTTGGTGCAGATAAACAGGACATATCCTGCCATGGATGTGGCATTCAGCAACTCAGGGAGAAAGGGTTCAGTGTGAGAAAGCGAGGCTGTGGAAGGTGTGAAGTGCAGCTCTCGCTGCAGCCTGGCTCTGTACAGCTGCTGTACCCACTGAGCTCGAGCCCATCTCCAGGCCAGGGAGATGCTCTGACACCAGGCTGGAGGCAGAAGGATGGTCACACACCGTGCTGGGGCCTCATCCTGCTGCTTTCCTCCTGTGTCACAGTGAGTGTGACTGCAATAAACCTTTAGGGCCCCTGACTTCAGGGCAGTGGGTGGCAAGAAAATAATTAGGAGCAGGAACAATGGTTGGCACTAGGAAAAGAACACTTTAATAATGAGTAAAAGAAAATAGGGACAGTGCCCCAAACCCGTGCACAGTACCCAGGAGAACTCTGTGGGGACAACCAACCAAGGACCCAGAACTGAGGGAAACATGGCTATATATATAGGGTGAGCCTGAGGGTAAGGGTCCAATCAAAAACTCCAGCTGGGAACAGAACCATATTTGTACAACCTAACTGACCAATCACAAACACATAACCTTATATGGAACAACTTCATTAACATACAAACTCCCATGAGCCTTTACTACTCACAACTAGAATGGGGTTTCCCATGGCCTTAGGTTTAGAGCTTCTTCAGCTTGGCCACACTCCTGTGAGCCTGACCTGGCTCATGCAGTGTCATCACATAGAACAAAAGTGGGTCCTGAGGCAAGAAGAGTGTGCCATACACGGAATTAAGCCAAGCACGCGAAGCAGAGCACACCAGGAGAAAAGCCCCGTCTTTAAATCTTCACACATCTTACCCTGCACTTCCATAACACTTCTGTTACTGTGTCTGAGGGGGAGCGATGCCCATTATACCAACACTCCAATCTAATATGATTAATGAGTATAAAGTAAGTTTCAAGCTTTTAATTAAAAAGCTACTGAACAGTGAAGGTCTAGCTAAGTTTCTCACAAGTTGGTTATTTTATATAATGAGATGCCCCAAAGAGGAAACGGACCAAAAATCTCTCCTCAGTCATATTTTGTACTCAGGTAATGACTTTGATTTATAGCAGAGAGCAGAACTGGATCTATACAGAAATTAGCACATATATACGTGTATTACAGTGTGCACATATGGTGATGCCTAAATTTAAGATTGCCTAAAGTTTCCATTAATAGCCATTTTTTCCTGTTGCTTGTTAAATTGCCAGGTTTCTCAGAATGAAAATGCTTTGTAGGATAACTGCCACACTTCAAACATTTTCTGGTGTGTAAAAAAGCCCCAAGAAATGTTTTGACAAGGCCAAGAAAAGACTTTAGTATAGACTCTCTACAGGCTCTAGACTTTTGAGTTTCAACATTTGGATTGGAAGTGGTTGCTGTGTACTTATCAGAGATCCGCCTCTTTTTTCTTTCTCATTGAAAATAGTCCAAATTTGACCATGTCATGGATTTCAGTTCATCCATGTCCAATAAAGACTTGACAGAGGTTGACATATTCCGTAATTTTATCCTTTTATGTTTCAATTAACTTAAAATTAAATTTACAGTATAGCTTATTTCATGCATTTTTCTCTGGCCTCTGAACAGAGTATCCTCTGTCTACCTTTGCAAGGATGAAATATAATGGAATATTTGCAATGAATAGCCAGGTGTTTTTTAGAAAAAAAAACAAACAAAAACAAAAACAAAAACAAACCAAAACCAACTTAATTCCTCTGCATTCTCTAAAACAAATAATATACTATATGGCATATGAATACCTGACTGAATAGTCCATCAAGTACTATATCTTATTTACTGAGAGTGTCAAGAAAAGTGATCAAAATGCCCAAACATTAATTGTATTCTAGAGAAGCTCAGTTTTGGGGATAATTAGTAGTTGCCTTCTCAGCGAACCTGCAGGTTTTTTATTCTTCTCCATTTCTATTCTATCCGAAACAACTATATGAATCATGAAAAGAGAAAACAACTGACATCAAATGCCTTCCACTTTGTTTAGAATGATAAAACTGATCTGCAAATGAATGAACACTGAGTGGAATGGTCAGCTTTCTGTTTTTTGTGAGTGTTTTATGGTGCTGTTTAAAGTGGGTGAGAGTCACTAATTTCCATTCTGAAAGCACTGAGGTAATAATGAAAGAGTGTGTTGGAGGAGGAGAATACATAGCAAGAGTTAAGAGTTGAAATCACTCATATTTAGGGCCATTTTTCATACATGAACACACTTTCCCAGAAATGTTTATGTCGAGCAAAGAAATTATTCACCTAGAAAATAGTCACAGATGGTTGAAGCAACGAGAACAGGAATATATCTATATCTATCTGTATCTATATCTGTATCATCTATATCTATCATCTATCATCTATCATCTATATCTACATCTATCTAGATCATCTATATCTATCTACATAATCTATCTAATCTATATATATATCTATATCTATACCTATATCTACATCTATATTTAATCTATCTATATATATCTTCTTCCTATAAGGAAGGAGAAAATGCAGCAGGTTTTTGTCACCAACCAGACTCTTGGGAACCTTTTCTGACCACTGCACATCTGCTCACCTAATTCAGCCAGGGATTTTTGGTTTTCTTAGCTAAAGGAGTAAACATTTGAGGCAAGAAATGGTTTCTAGAATCACAGAATGGTCAGCTTGTCTTTCCAACCTGTCTGAGGCAGGTAACCTGCAGAGCTGGGCTTTTTTCAGACACGGCTGAAAACCTGCCGTGTCTGAAAAAACAAAAAAATGCTGTGTGCCAGCAGGCTTCCAAAGGCATTCCAACTTCTCTCCCAAACCAGAGGCCGAGCCTGTAAAGACTGCCTGCAGCAACAGTCACATCAGCAAATTGCTGAACAGCCAGGAAAGCTGTTTCTCAAAAGGACAAGGGTGGTGTGGGGTAGCTGCTGCCCCACCGAGGGGCACGGGTTGTTGTCTCCTGCCAAATTTGTCCCCCAGTGTGAGCTGGGATTTACAGTTTGCTCCAGCCTTTGTGTGAGCTGATGCAGCTCTGACCAGATGATTCCCTAGGAAAGAATTCCTGCCTGGCTGTTCTGGCTGGCGGCCAAGCCCTGCTCCTCTGGGTGTCTGTCTGTCTGTCTGTCTGCCTGAAGTCTTTGGGAATTGCTCTTGCAACTCGGCGTCAGCAGCTTGTCCCAGATGTTCCTCTTGTGGTCTGGAGTGGTTTTGTGGTTTGGTGTGAGAGGAGGCAGAAAACAAAAAAGCCAGCAGTTCTGGAACTGCTCTCTAACAGCACTTAGGTATTTGATAATACTTACTTGAACCATTCTTTACTATCTGTTCTTTTTTTCCCCATAAAAATAATAAATAACCAGAGTGGTAAATTGTATTCCTGAGCTATTACATAGGACTTACAGGTATGCTAAAGTTTTGGTTATAGTTCAAAAGGCATTTCAAAAAATATCATTTGGAGGATGTTTGTTCCCCCCCTAGACCAATTCAGATCTGCAAGAAGCATTTGACAATCCTTTTTGACAGCATTTTGATACTCTCTTTCTTTTTTTAAATTTTTTAAAATTTTTTTTTCCTATTCAATTCTCATCCACCTGCTTGGAAAAACATAGTTTAATAAACCTTTAGCAGAACACCTCTAGGCTGTATCAGTAGAATTCATGGTTAAGTCATTCTGAATGACACCTCTCAAAGTATTTGGGCTATGTTATATCATCTGTTGCATTAGTGCTGCCCTGGTTCTTCTGGACTATTTAATTTGCTACAACAATTGAATTCTCCTATAAATATATGACTAATGAAATTCTTAAGGAAGGATTGTTCCAAGTGTAGCAGACCTTGCAGCAGACACCAAAATACAGGCACATTTCACAGAAATGGCAAATACTGCACTAAAGCAGACTGTTGTGCACATATTTGATCACTGAATGAAACATTATATAATATACCTTATATATGACAGATATTCCCTGGCAGTTCTCAGGTAAAGGTAATTCACAGATTCCATCACTGATTGAACTTGAAAGGTCTTTAAGTGTCATATGAATATGCAAAAAATAATAATAATGACAATATTTTTCCTGCTATATATATATTTCCTGAGAATTCTCTCTGAGTAGCTTTATTCTTAGCTACAGAATTTGGGTCTCAGGAATACGGTGAGCCAATAGCTGGCTGCTGAGGTTTGCAGATGAGTTGAATCCCTGTGGTCTCTACAGGTGTCTCTATGAGCCAGATGAATCTGACTAAAGGTAAAATAGCAGAAAAATCAAAAACCTAGTGTAAATGAAAGAGATTTCTATTTGTTGAGCCAAGATTTGCTTAAACTGCAAGTGCAGTGCTTTAAAAGCCTGCTGAGATGGAGCAAGGTGCTGTTTTTTTTAAGTGCTGTAGGGCATTCTTCCAGTCATTTGAGGAGAATGCACTACATATTCTAAAAAAGAATATTGTATCCATTCTTGTAATGCAGGCTCATTTAGCATCAGACTGATTTATTGTATTGTTTCCTTTATAAATTATTTTCATTATGTTTTATCACAGTACATGACTATTGCCCTAAGGGAATATTCAGGAATGAGCTGAATGGCAAGTGTAATAGACTGTTTTAATTAAAATAGTGTAATGCATATTTCAGCGCTATTAACGAAAACAAAACTGATTTTGTTTTCTGGGTAATTGAATATATTAAGGCCCAGGTGCTCTTTTTCTATCGTTTAACCCTCTAAGTTCAGCTTCATTTGATGCTTTGAGCAGGAATTCCTGGGGAAGAGGAAAGCACAAACAGGAATTTCACCAGTGAAACCTCCTTGATCTTTTCCAGTGTCTTTGAGTGAGCTCCAGACAGTGAGGAGGCTGATCTACAACACAGAAAAACCCATTATTCCTCTGCACTTTTTAACCTGATGTTCTGTGGAGACAGCAGTCACTTGCCACCATAATTCCATTAGTTAATGAACATCTCAGGAATTTGTCAATCATAAGAAAGACCCTTTAAAATTACAGTCAATCAATGACACCTACTCCTTTAAGTGGCTTTCTTTTCCCCCTTTTCTCTTGATTTATATTGGCTCTGAGTCTTTTTTATTTCCTTTTCCCTCCAGAAAGTTTACCTTTTAGCAAGAAGATGCATTGTGCCAGACGGTGACAGATACAAAATCAGGTTAATGACTTCTGAGCAGAAGAGTCTGATGAAAACATCCAACCAACCTAGAAAATGAACAGGGAGCTGACCTTGAAAAGAACCATTTTGCCTAATGATTTTTGTCTACCTTACCCTAAATACCAGAACCTCCCTCCCTCCCTCCCTTTCATCAATGGAATTTTCACCAGAAACCGCTACTTTGCAATAAGTATTGGAAAAGGTGTTTCTGATTCAGCTATTATGGTCTCCTGGAGTTTTATCACATGTCAGGATGGAATGTTGTGTCAGTTCTGAGGGATCTCTTCTTACAGCAGAGACACAGTGGATATGGAAGACCTTATCTCCCATTTTATGGGGTGAAAAAAGGTGGTTTTCCAAGTAAATAGTAAAATTCCAGGAGGCTTTTCACCATTTCCACTGCCCTGTGTCCCAGGGGCATGTAACTTGCTAAAAATGAATGGTATTGTGAAATTAAGAAATAGTGACTGTAATTTTAGCTATATCTTTTTAAAGGAAAAACTAAACCAAACCCACTCCAACCATCCTTCACAGTATGAACTATGGTAATATCTGTCTGGGATATATATAATTTAGAATTAAATCAAACAGCTGAACTGAAAGATAAGTCAGAAATTCAAAATAAAGCAAAGCCAGACAGCACAAGAAGAGTTACTGCTGCTCCATTCAGTTGCTCTGGGGATACCCAGACAACACCAGTCATTGTAGTAGTCTGAAGATGTTCCCTATAAATCTTATACCCTTTAAAATAAAATATGGGTATCTTCTTTTCCCTATCAAAGATTTTCTGTTGGAACTCATTTACTCAACAAGAGCCTTTTACAAATGATGGTCCTCCTTTTACAAGAGAAGAAGGCCATAATTAAACTGGTGAGTCATCACCCCACTGGGTTTCGCAGGAAATCCCTTATTACTTTAAAGCACCTGCTGTAGTTCTTTGACTCATTTCCCAGACAAGAGTTGAAGATACAGATTGGTTCCAAATAGTTCCCATAAAAGAATAGACCAGTGAACTGGTTTTACATAAATTTCAGTCTTTATAGTTTCTCTTCCTCTGCAATTAATGAGATCTGGCTGAATCCCCAGTTACTTCTGGGTCGTGATTTATAAAGCACAAGTTGAGATTCAGACTTTTCGAAAATGATTTCCCACATTTTTGTGTTATTAACTCATTTTTTACAGTGCATCTCTCCATGTTTCTTCTTGGAATCGGTCACCTTTAATCCATTACAAGATGTTTTTAATTATTAACAGGAACATGCTAAACTATACTGTAAAGTATTTAAATACTATAGCATGACAAAAGTACATATACATTGGCTAATTCTCTGTTTTGATAAATGGCTATTAACTATTTAACTTTTCAATACTCAATGTTGAATTTAATCAATGCATTAAAACAATCTAAGCCATAACATTCTAAGATCAACATATTATATATATACTGCAGATGCTGACATTAGATAGACAAAAAATATTGCACGCTCATTTGCTATATAAAATTTTAAAAAGAAAATATATGCATAAGCAAGAAAAAGCAAAGCAATTAATTTAAATTCAGTAAATTGATTACATCACAACAAAACAGAAAATTTCATTCTGAATTGTGCCCAAATAAATCAGAGATTTTGGAAACTATTTTTAAGTGCTGCTCTAAATGAACTATAATGATCAAATAACCCTAAACAAGCTGTGATAATTTAGGCCAATAAAATATATTTCAGAATAAGGAAACTAATGCTTTCATAGATAAGAATATTATAGAGTCATGATGTAGACAGTTTAGATTTGGAAGAAGAAACAAGTCTTTATTATTCATGACCAAACACAGTGTGTATCCTCATTTTGATTGTGGTACTTTGCTCAATACAAATGTACTGTAATAAAAGGATAAGCCCCAAACTTTGAAGCAATTACTTAGGAAATAGCAGGTTCTTCCTGTGCCAATAAATGCAAGTAGAAGAGGAATCAAAAGAGTTCCATGAAAAGTGGTAAGTTTAGAATTAATAAAAATCTAAACAGCAAGTAACTTCCCCTGGCTAATGTACTACGTTTACAAAATGCACGGTTAAAGACAGTTTTGTTTAGGGTATAGCATTTCACTGCAGTTTGGAAGTAAAATAGAAGGGCTGTTTTTTAAAGGAATAACATGAAATTGTTTCACTCAAACATGTGGTCTGGGAGCTAAACTTACGCACTTTTTTTAGGTGACCCACGTTTGCAAAACACAAAAGATAATTCAGCTTGTTCAGAGACTCACTCAGACCTTTCTGGGTCAAATCTTCACCTTCGTCAGGGAACATTCCCATTGAAATCAACCTTTAGCACCTTCTCTTCTCAAGCATCCAGCTCTGGTGTATTCTCTGAGAAAAAAAGATCCTCAGATGTCTGCCTGCCGAGTGTTCTGTGGAGAACTGCTGCAAAGAATAAAAATGAAAGCAAATGCACTGAGCATCCCGGGTTGCTTTAGCGAGCTCACAGCTTCTATCACCAGCGAAAAGGAATCACAATTTTTTCAGAAGTAGCCAGCCTTTAATGTTGTGCTTCGCTAGAAGTGATACAACAAAAATGCATGTTTACCTTTGACTCCTACACTTGTCATTTATGCTTTGTTTGCATTTTTACATATCAGTCTTGAAAACAGTTGTCCATTTGCAAAGTTCACGTAGGAGTAACCCCGCTAGTCACTGTCACCAAGGGACAATGTGCCCAGCAGACAGTGGATGCTCTCAGGTATCTCCTCAAGACCTTTCAGCCTACTTAGAGGGTAAAGTCTTCAAGATTCAGGTAATAATTTTTTTTTATTCAAACTTGTATTTGCACAAGTTGTTCAGTGCTCAGCACAGTGGGTGCCACTTCTTTTGGAATCTCTGTCATCATGACACATTTCATTTTTATCACAAAGACCTGCAATCAAGGATTAATAATGTAACCAATAAAGTTTCTCCTCCTAGATGAGACATTCTCTATTAATCTGTGCCTGAACCTTGTCCTGACTTTCCTTCTGTCCTTAAAACTCAGCCAGCCTTGCTTCTCTCAAGTCAAAATGTTTGGCAAACAGAAACGCTCTGCTGCTCTCAGTGAGCCACTAATGTAACTTAATTTTCCATAAATAGCTTCTGCATCATCTAAGTTCAGCTATTCCTGTCTGCTAATACCGTCTGCACACACTGACTTGCTCATACAGAGGTTCTCTGAAGTCCAATCTACTCCAGATAAATATGATTTTTCAGGCTGAACTTTGTGCAGCAGCTTTGGCTCTGAACCAGAGCTGGAATTGGACAGCTGGAACAAGAACCGATCTGGTAGCAGATTCAAATATAACTGCTGTGGAAACCTCTAAGATTTTTATATATCAAATGCACACAGAACTGAAAAATAACCACAATAAACCATCTTTCCTAGAACTGAATGAAATCCTGCAGAAATCGTGTCTATGAAAAGATACTGGTTTTGGGTTTTTTTTAATAATCTTCTCAGTCAGTCAGGGGTGAAAATCTTTTTCCTCCATCTCTCCTTTCTTAAGGAGAGTGAATTCCAATCTTGTCTATACCATTATGGAGGAGACCCTCATGAAATTAGAGCATTAAAATTAATTTACCCAATATTTTGGTAATCCAGTATACCTCTGACCCTTAATGTAGCGGTACTTACAAAGGAAATCAGATCATAACGAGATCCTTAGTCCTTGTATTACATATTACCAGTAGGATCAATTCAAAATCTTAGGTAATGAGTCTAGAAAAGACTTGGAGGATTCACTCTAGGCTACAATCAGGCCAACCCTATAGATGTGTGACATTCTCAGTATTTCAGACACATTTGTCTAATCTGTTCTTACAGTAATGGTGGTCTCATAACCACCTTTGTGTTGCAATTGAACAACAATTAGCCTTACAGATTAAATATTTTCTCAGGCTGGCCTGTATCTTATGTATTGAAATGTTATTATTTTTATCACATTACCAGCACAGAGAAAAACATATTGTCCATTGAGGCAAGCTGCTGTGCGTGTATGTGAATTATTCTGACTGTCCCTTCTTTTAGACAAACCCAAATCTTTCAGTTTCGCATCTGTTTATATTTTTCACTTTGCTTTGAAATCTCTTGACTGCCTTCACATTTCCTCTTAATATTCCCACAAGACACCTTGTTCTCTTGCTCAAGGAATCAGAATCAGGCCAGAACCTGGATGCAAATACCTTTGCACAATTCATTTAATGTCTGGAAGTAGTTTAAAAAAAATAGATCCAAGGCTTAACAAAGAGAAAAAGTAATAAGAAATAAAATATTTCACTCTTTCTTCCTCAAACAAGGTCCATTCCTTTCTAACTGGGGAAAGATAATTTTATTATCTCCTAATCACTTTTTTCAATGCCGTTAGATGTTTCACCATTGTTGTGATACTTTTACCCCTATTTTGGATGTTTTTTCCCTGTAACCACATCAGGAATGTGAGAGATTCAGGGGACTTTCTGAGTGGTTGAAATAGTGCTGTGACAAATACTCCCCTGAAGAGCAGAAGCAGGGAAGTAATGATGTGTAAATCTGTCTACTCTGCACTATTCTGGCTATTGGTTATCTCGCTGCTTTCAAGAAATAGTCCAACAGTTCAGCCAGGTTATTCTCATGCATAGTCAAAAAAAGAATTTATGCAACTTCAGGAATATGAGCCATAAAGCTGATTCCTCATCCATTTTAGAAATTCCTATGTAAATACATAATTAATTTAACTAATATTAGGTTGATTAAATAAATTCTTGGTAGTGTAAGGTACAGAACAGATTATTTGTCTGTACAGACAGAACAAAACTGTTTTGTCTGATTGAGTTCTCAGAAAAAAAAGAAAAAAAGCAATTTGTATTGTCCTTAATGACATAATGTAATTACTAAAAAATAAATTTTCTTTCTTTTTTTTTTTTAATTTGGTTGTTGTTTTTGTTTTGCTTATTTACATACCTATAATAATTTGTATATTTTTTGGACTGTGGTGGAATAAGTAACTATTTCACAACTGAAGAAAAAACAGGAGGTATTTAATAATGGAAAGGTGTGTCTTAACAATTGTTATCTAGAGCTTTGGAGCAGGGATTCCATTTAAATGAAATTAAAGAAAGCAAATCTGTCAACAGATCTATGCTCTGGTGTTTCTCTGAGTCATGAAACTTCCATGAAAGTTACAAAGATGAACTACAAATGAGACACTGAGAAAGAAACTCAAACACTTCTTTAAAAAACACAAATTCAAATTTTACTCCTTGATAAAATGTGATTAATTTCACACAGATTACTACTCACTGTAATAAAAGACAATTATCTCGATTGAGGCCCATCCCAGGGAAGTAGCACAGGGGGGAAATGTGCTTCAGATTACACACACTCCTTCTGTATTTAATGTAAAAATAGACGAAATCAATTACACACCAATAACTTATTAAATATTACACTGAATGCAATAATACATAAGATACCAGGCATGTGAGAGTTTGATGAACTGGCCAGCACCTGTATCTGCAGCTAATGCCCGCTGGTTTGGGAGCCCAGCAGGACGTGGTGTGATTCCTAACAGCACTGGCTTTGTTTCCTCCAATTTCTCAGCTTGATCTTCAGCAGATTAACGTGGCATTACTCTAAAAAAGCTGAAGGAACATAAAGAGGGGTTCTATGTGTACATTGGAGTAAAACAATGTATTGTGCAGGGATTAAAAGTAATAGATTGTGCTCAGGGGTGTTTACATGATGTTTTATCACTCCTTGCAAGGCTGGAACATTCACAGATTTTAATTCTTTTGTTTTGGACCTTAAAATTACAAAGACTATGAATTTCATCTGAGATTAACCAGGTTTGTGCTAATTCACCTTCAGTAATAGGGAAGTTAGCCAGAAGTCACTGGAAGACAAAAGTCTCAGTCTTAGACCTCCTTACCTGTGGGCAGAAACCTCTGAGAAGTGAGAAAAACACAGTGGAAGACACTTTCTGGATGTTCCTTCTGGTTTCAGGTGGACACTGTTTTGTACTCCTACAAATGAACACATTATTTCATTCCCACCTTACCCACATCTTTCTGTGACTTCTGGCAGTAAATGTGTCTTATGTTTATGTCCCAGATTCTTATAAATGTACACATACATGACATAAAATAGAATATTCATTGGAATGGCATTAAACCAGAGAGGATCTGTGTTCCCTTCACTTCTGTGGTGTGCTCAGGCCTGGCTGCTTTATGACAAAATATTACCTTGCACCCATTTTCTCTCTTGCAAAGTCATTTGAGTACACACAAGTGCTTTACATGTACAACTCTGCAAAGTGCATTGCTTTGGTTAAGACAGATGTGTGAGCACACGCTCAAAGCAAATGGAACTTGCTCTGTACCTTATCAATATACGCTCTACCCTGTCCTGTAGTTACAGAGCTGTGGTTTTCTCTAGCATCTCACTGATATCTGTATCCTCACAGCTCAGATGGAAAAGTGTCATAGTTCTACACAAAGAGAAGCAAGCTTACCAGGATTAGGCACAGAAGAAGTGGATTTTTTTATCCTCTGTGAAAAAAAATATGCCAAATTTTTGTTCAGAGCACAGAAAAAACCATCAGTAACATGTACCTTTCCCGTACCCCCAGACACAGAGAGATTCTCAATTTGAAAATTTTGGAGGTGATGGCTTTTATTTTATACTAAGTGAACAATTTTGCCATGACAGAAGTCTCTCTGGCACTTCTTAAATTTCATCTTCATAAGATAGATGTATCTTATGTAGATACATACATAAAATGTAATTAACATCTTATTAACAGACATCTTAATTCTTCAAATTAACAGACATCTTAATTCTTTAAGAATAGAATAACAAGGACTGCACTTCTGTTTTAAAGATATAGAAATCTGCAGCTGGATGGGAGTTCTACCTTCCCCACTCTTCTGTGTATTTGAAAATAAGAGTATGGAAATCACCCCTAAGCCCTTGAGCTTGAAAACTGAGTCTTCAGCTTCTTGTTTGAATGACAAATGAATTACCATGTAGGCTTACTGTAATATTATAAACAGAGCAGTTATTCTAAACTGTAAAATAACTGCTGAATCATCCTATGCAATGGTAGAAAAAAGAAGCTGGAACTGTATTTGAAGCACATAAAACACAATTAGAGATGCAGAATAGCCTTGAGGAACTAGCTCAACAAGAAACCAAATGAATCAACTTCAGACAAGTTTCACTAAGAGCTTTATGATATTCAGACTTCAGCAGTGTTGCTCTCCAGAACAGATAATTAAAGAATTAAGTCATGGTATCTATTTGCCAACTCTGGCACTTCTTGGTCTGGTATCATGCTACTCCCATACTCATTTCTGTCCCAATATATCAGCCAATTTGGCTTTCACTTCTCCAAAAAATTGAGGTAAATTAGTAATCAGGGAGTAGGGAAAATTGCAGCAAAGGCATCCTGCAGAAATTGTGTCTTTGAGTTATTACAAGTGCTCATATCCTAAACTGGTGTCTACCATCTGTGGTTAAGCTGCAATGAAGTAAGCCAGATAAGGATTCTGGTCTTTGTTGCAAATGTCTCTCTTGCTCATGGGCTCAGGCTGAGCTGCTGTGCGGGCTCAGGCACTGCTGAAAGGCGGCCAAGAGGATAGGAGATTACCATGTTCACTTTTAAAACTGCAAAATAGAACTGGAAGGAATTGACAAAGTTTTCAGCGATATCTAACATGTAGTTTGCAGGCAAATTCCGTTTCAGGCCATGGGGTACCTGAATGAGCCAGGTCATCCCTCTGTCTGCTCTTTCTTGATACTGTACTGGGGACAAATATAAATGACCAGAATGAGTGAAATTTCAAACAGGCAGGATAGAAGTCACATCATGTCCCCCCCAAAGAACCAACCCACAACAAAAAAAGAAGCAACCCCAACAAGCCACAGTAAGAGAGACATCACAACCCAGAAGTTAAAATTCAATTTAACAATGCATTTAAGTAAGGGGCAGTGCAAGAACATATGGAATATAGTTCAGAATATATATTCAGTAGAGCTCTTACTGTAGATAGGAACTGTAGATAACTATTCCCACTGTGCTATTACCTCCTTTCTAGTTGCCAAGAAGCCACTGAACTAATGTACAGTTTTATTGGTAAAAACCTTAGTGAAAATTGAGTAGAAACAGTATTTTTTAAGCAAGTGCTCAGCAAGTGGGCATTGGTACTGAATTAAAGGTACTTGGCTCAGGTATCTTTTCTGATAAATAGTTCTGAAAAAAACACTCCTGGAAGACTGAGCCCAGGTATTCCCTCACTGGCACTTCAACCTTTTCACTGGGTCAAGGATGTGATGTGTAAAAGAGAGAAGGATGAATGTGGGCAGCAGCTTTCAGTATTGCTCTGAACCTCACTGGGTGGGATGGGCAATTTATTGGAACTGGACGATAGGAGAGCAAGCTCATGGAGCTCAACACCATCTCCTTGGTTTTGACTCTCTTGTGAATGATAAGAATGTTCTTTAGACTCAGGACTAAAAATTGTTCATAGTTTAAAACAGAGGGAATACCTGGAATTTCCTTCTATGGAGCCGTATAAATTTCTTCTAAAAAAAAAAATTAATAAGCACTTGGCATGCTCTGAGCCCTCCCTCACTGCTGTCTTGTAATGTTTCTTATGTAATGACCTTTCTGTCAGGTACCGGTGATGTTTTTGGAAATAAAACAAAGACATTCAAAGAAACCTAGAGTATAATCTTTTACTCAGCAATAGCTTTGTCAGAAACAGATCAATTCCCTAATCTTTCTGAGATAATTGTTTACTAAATGAGTCACCATACCCCCAGGTCCCTCAGGTTACTGTGCATTGCTTAAGACAGTCTGTATCTGTTTACAAATGTAATATAAATTGCATACATGAAAATAAAAATATATTTTGTGTAAAAAATCATAAATATACTAACAATTTTTTCTCCTTCAAGACCAAGGGGAAAACATGCAGCTTGCAGACAGACTATATTATGAACAGAGAATATATTAGATTATGTGACCATATTTCATTATTTGAACTTCTGATATTCTAGTCCAGAAGAAGAATTTTCTGCCTCCTCTCCTCTCCAAATTGATGCCCTTTCCTGGTCTTAAAAAATTGACACCCAGTCGTGGTTAAGGGATAAGGGGTTTTTACCTCAGTATTTTAATAAGGATTCTTATGGTGCACCGTTTTGGCAAGGACAGAAGCATTGCAGTGCACCCACAAAATAGATCACATATTTCAATTTATAGACCTTTACAAATTAGTGTATCTAACCAGGATGTCCCAATGGGCCTGGATGAATGGTGTGATATTCCCTTACCTCAAGAATTCCCCCCTGGATGGGCAGAATGTTGGTTTACAGGATATGTCCTAGAGAGGACCTTGGTTTCCCAAGACTGTCATTGTAGGACACAAAAGAAAGATGAGAGACTCCAAACATTTCAGAAGGCAAAGAGCATAGAAAAAAGACTTTATTGTCTGATTCTTATTACTTTTTATAAGGTGTTCCGATACAGACTTAACATGACTGGTGAATAGGAACGACACCTCTCTAATCCCATTGATTAACTAGAGAAACAGCAAAACACCACCTGGGGAAAGTTGTTTTGAGAAAGGATACTTGTTTGCCAAGATTGTTTTGAGAAGAAGCTTTCTTGAGAAGTTTTTCCTTGGTAAAAAGTTAGCAGCTGCTAGCGGGCTAGAATCTCTCAGACCCAGAAATACCAGGCCCACAAAGATAGTGTAGGGTTTTCCGGCCTCCTACCACAAGGCCTTTAGAATGTTTGGTTTCTTGGCCTAACAAAATACTAGGACTGTGCTAAGTTATCAGACTTAAGGAATTACAAGTATGCATGCTAAGAATACTGAGGATACGTAAAAGTTATATGAAAGGCATGTAAAAGAAAAGGCAAAACATCATCTTGGCATCAATATGGTGCTGTTTTCTTCTTTATTCCACATGGAAAACCCACTAATACTACTTAACCCACTTAAACACACAACTTAAACCTTACTAACAACTACTGAACTACTTAAGTTTAAAGCTAAGAAAAATTGAGGTCTTTGTGACACAGGAAAATACCAAACTTTTGACATTCATGTTTTAAATTAGGACATACAGTTGAAAACTGAAAATATTCCAAGGAAAAAACAGACAATAATATTGCAATAATGTTTATTTTAAATAGGATAGGAAAAAAATCTAGGTATTTTCACATTAGCATAAAATGGCTGGTATCTCACACACACACACCCACACACACATGCATTCCTTCCATTTCAGTTTGATATTAAATCTTTTTCTAGTTATTTTCAGACAGCTGCCTGGAATTTAGCCCTGATGCCTGTCTTTCTGTTTGGTGTTTTGTTGCTTTTTCTTGTTGTTATTGGTGTTTTTTTTTTTTTTATAACAGTACCTGAAATTTCTTTGGGAAAATTGAAAATAGTTGTAGAAAACTCAATTTTGTGCCCATTAAAGATAAAAAAGACCAAAACAACCCAAAACTGCAGTACTTGAAAAAATTACTGCCTTGTGTTCAAATTATAACAACACTTGTGTTCACTCCACAGATTCTGCTCATGAGCATCCCAAAACAAAGCAAAGGTTGCCCAGTCTGCCAGATGTACCCAGGACAATAATGTCAGCAAATTTATACAGTTCCTGTGTGTCAAAATGAGCTCAGGCACATAATCAACAAACAATGAAAACAGTTGTGAATGAGAAATTATTTTTTGTAAAGCAACTGAACAGTCTCCAAATTTTCAGTCCTGCTTCTCATGGATCTCATGTTCTCCTCATATATTTTCTATCCTTAGAAAATATCTTCAGAACAAAACTTATGAATTAAAAACACGTCTTTTTACTGGATATAGAGGGATGTGTTCCATAGATTAAGTAAAGGGATTATGTTTATGGGACATTTTAATGTTCTCTGCTTTTATTTTAACTAGCTCCCCACAGTTCTTGGCTGACTTTCTTTGTTCTCCCCCCTGCTGTAAAGGCTAAGGACTTGATATAAAACATTGTACTCTAAAGGAAGGAGAAGAAATTATTTAATCATGTAACCACTTCTCTTTTGATACTGAACTTGGACCAATTGTTTCTAATCTTTCCTTAGTCAAGCGTTTGCTGCCCCTATTCAGATTTGAAGGTGTATTTGCCAGGTATTTTTCCAACTCAAACTGTCTGATGTAAGATACCCTCCATCCTGCTTCTCTTATATCCTTGGATCATGGTTACAACAGTCTTACTGCAACAGATAGAATAAATTCTATGGTCCCTGTGTAATCACCTGAGGAAAACCAGTAGCTCAGTAAACTTCTTCCTTCTTTACTCATCCTTCTCAAAACCATGAAGACATATTGATAATGCTTCTGTAGGTCTAAAAGGCCTAAAGCCCTTGGGAGGTCTTTGCGATGAGAAGGGAAAAACTTCACTTCTGATCTTGTTTACTGCAAGACAGATTAGAGAAGGTCTTATAAATGAGATCTCAAATAACATCCTGACTCAGACACAGAGTGAAAATCAAGTGTAGTGCTTGTGTTCAGTTGCCTGTCTGCAAATGGAGATGATGCATGACGGTTTTTCACAAATGATGTTCAAAATAACTGATACAGAGAAAGGCTTTCCATTGATTTCAGCAGGCTTTGAACCATGTTCTCAATGGGAAAAGAAAGAAAAAGGGAAAAAAATAAATGAACTAGCCTATACTTAAGACAACAGGGGAACAGGGAGGTGTTTTTTAGACCACTGAAAAACCTACCTGACCTTTATGCATCTTTTGCATTCTTTCAGAAAATCTTGGCCTTTCTAGTCTAAGTGTCATGGGCTTTTCTTAAGATTTAAATACTTAAGGAGTGTTGAAATGGGATCTAATCTCATAAATCACCCAGGCAGTTCTGCAAACGTTCACATCTTGTTCCTTTCACTGAGGTGAGGTTCAAGCCTGCTTAGACAACCCCAGTGTTCTGCATCCCACAGTGTTCTGTCAGCACCTGCCTCTTGCTGCCCATCAGGGCCCACTGGTTCAAAGCTGAACAATTCCTCAGGGATAATTTTACCTGTTGAGTTCAACACCATATCCTGATTTCTCAGCCTAGGCCCCTGCCTTCTGTTTATGCTTGGGTTTTGAAATCTAATTTGCCGTATAGCACAAGCCTCATTGACTGAAGTAGCACAAGCCTAGTATTTAAGTAAATTAGTTGATAATTACTTCTAATGTGCAGCAAAGTATTTATAGGAAATTTGGATTGTTTTCTTTATTCTTGCTAAAATGCTATTCAAGGAATCTGGATGGCATTAATTTTAATTAGGAGGATATTATTCAGAACTAATAAAATACATGAATAATAACGTTTTTCTGTTGTTAATAAAATAAGTGTATTTTTGCATTTGTTCTTTTCCCTTAAAAATGTACTCTTAAGCTGCAGTCAAGTAGGTGCCACCTATTTGATTAATAACCAAGTATGTTAATTTTATTTAATTTCACCATTTTTGGACAGAATAGTCAGCTCTCTTATTCAGAAAAATGAGCTAATTTGAAAAAACAAGAACTAATTTCAGACAAGTGCTTTCACAAGATGATTTCCCCAGCTTGTGCATGCCCTATTTCCAATGACTTTACAATCACATTAACTTTTTGATGGCTCCATTGCATGGCTGGACAGGCTGATGGAGTGACGTGGAGATGTTGTTCATCCAAATTATAATCCAGCAAAGCAGTTAAGTGTATGAATACCTTAAACATATCTGTACTTCACTAAAATCCATTCAGCTACTCACAGGTTCACCTCTGTGTGTGCTTTGTTGGATGGAAGCCACAATTACCAATCTGCTGAAGTAGAGCTTAGTAAAATATATTGAGAGGAACCATCTCTGTGAATAAAAATAACACTTTGGGAATGGGTTAACCATAAAATTACTAGAATTTAATTTTCTCGATCATTATAGAAAAAGGTATTAAAAAATATTTCCACATCAGTCTGTGCAGTAATTCTGAGCTGACTCTTGAGACCTAATACATAACTCTACCCCACGGCCTTTCCAGTGATGCCTGTTCTCTGTCCTTTGGTCTTCCTTCAGTTTAACACGATTCTCTCCGTCTTAACATAACTCTAGATCCACAATGTAGTGGGGTCTTCTTCTGAGAGCTCTTGAAAGGTCTGTTGCTGTTCACTCTCTTTGAAATGAGGCACAAATATTGACACTTTCATTCATGAGAGTCATCCAAGAGATGATAACACAGTTTTTTACTTGCTTTCCTTAAGGAGAGACACGATAAACCAGCATCTGCTGGTGCCTCATGGGCCTTTTAATACAGTATATTTTCTTTTCCTTAATTTTACAGAAGTATCCTTATTCCTGGTGATATCCCACCCCTAGCATGTGTGGAGCCAGTGCAGTGGAACAAAGAGCAGCCTGAGCAGCAGCCACCCAACATGCTACACCACTTCCCCCTGAACCAAAGAGAAGGGAGGAGCTCTGTGAAAAAGACTGACATTTTTATTGCTTTGGAAAGTACTTATTCAGAACTATTATAATTTGGGTAAAATTCCAATATGCTGGCTGAGATTAATTTTATGTATTTTTAAGTAATCTGATGATTCCATACTCAGTATGCACTGAACACGGACTATGTTTTTCTTTTCCTATGGTTCTGTTCCTCTCTGAGCTGACTTGTAATCTAAACAAACCTCTTGTATTTCACAAAAGTATGCAGTAATATAAGTATGTGGGTCAAGTAACTTTAAGATAAATGGGAAAAAAGAAATTATTTTCATTACATGGGAGTTGGAAATAGTGAAGTCTTCAGTTGTGCTCCTTCAGTGGACAAAAAGGACAGACTGAAATCTATACTGAAGGCTGTATTAAATACTGGATTTGTATCAGAGAGGATGTGAGAGAGATCACAGAGTAGCACCCATGATATTATTGCTATTCTCCAGCACACAAACTGTAGGGAAATTATTTTGTTTAATAGAATTTAGGTTAAGGCACATATTTTAAACTAGATCATTACATCCTCCAACCAATTGCACTTGAACTTGAGAAAGCATCATAATGACTCCAAGATTGATAGGATCGTTCTACTAGATTTTTGAATGAATTTACACCTCAATTTCTCTTTGTTTTAGGTGGCTGGGTAAGTATTAGAAATTTACTGAGCTAGCAAGACCCAGAAATAAGTGTGCACTTTGTTTTGTCAGAAACAGACAGCAGGGCCACTCTGCCTCTGGGGCCAGTTCATTGTCTCTTATATGTGGATGTTCATTCCCATTGAGCATGTTCACTGGAGCTGGAAAAACTCCAGATAAAAGACTGGTCACATTTTGTGTCTGGGCGAGGGGAGGGAGTTGTGTTCCTTCAGGGGCTCCTGCTGCAGCCTCATGCTACAGCAGGCAGAGAGAAGCTGACAGGGCCAGGAGCCCGTGGGACACTGAAGCTGGGGCTCCTGTCCTGGGCGGGCTGGAGCTCCAACTGCGGAGCCAAACCAGGGCTGTGCTCCACACAGCCACAACAGATGTAACACTCTCAGGAAGATGTTATTTACAGACAGGACAAACATGTAGAATAAAAGGGCCCTGAATGAACTACAATCAACTTCTTTTCACTACTTGTACTGGCTTTATAATGAAATTGCCAGGTTTACTGATAAATTTTCCTTTATAGAGAAGCCTGGAAAATTCTGTTAGCAGAAGAGTGACCTCCCTTAGAGTTTATGAGATTGAAAAACCTTACATAAACTACACTTCACTCCACAATAGCTCATTATATTTTCATTTTATTTAATTTAAAGCAGTGTGGTTTATAATCAATGAAGTTCCTTCACTGAAGAGAAGGAGGTTTTAGCTTCAGAACAAATACACAGCATTTTTTCATTTCCTTAATCTTGTGCTGTAGGTGGTCAGTTCCAACTGCTGCATTTGGCACTGGAAATTTGTCTAGTTTAAAGCCAAATAAAACAGGCAGAGAATAGCTAAATTGGAAAATTGAATTTAATATGTTAAGTATTATGCTGCAGTTTACATAATATCAGTGTTCCCTAGAGTTATATATTATTGTTGTAATGTTCTTTGACAGAGATTGCTATGAACCAGAAGTGATTACAGGGCAGGTAGAAACATTAGGTTTGCTCTTGGGGAAAAAATATTGAAATACGGTATAAAATTAATGTGGCTGAGGAAGATGCTACTACAGAGTGATGCAGTGACAAAGGCTCCACGTGGCTGTGCAGAATTGTGGCTGGTGGGGCCATAACTCACAATTTGAGACAACAATGTGAAGATTACAAAAGGCTCCCTGCTCTTTCCTTACTACTGACACAGACAACTCCTCAATGTCCTTTGCTGCAGAAAGAGAGAAGTATTTTGATAAGGGCCATCATTTTTAATGTTGTCTCTTCTCAGGAATTTGAGAATGCAGTGACAGAGCAGTGTTCAGTAGAGTCTAGTCCAACACACATCTCAAGTGTGTTGTAATTGTCTAGTCCAACACACATCTCAGGGGTGATGTCCCAGACAAGGAGCAGTACAGGCAGGCACAGAAGCACATCACAGCTGCTCCCATGGCACAGGATCCCTCTGGGAAAGGCTCCATCCCCTTTCCCTGCAGTACCGTGCTGCTGCTCCTCAGGACCTGGACATTTGTCAGTTCAGGGCTGGGTGGCAGCCTGAGGACTTGCTTGCACTTAGTGAGTTCTGCAGAACATTGCACAGTTTGTCCTGTGCTGGGAGAGCTGGAAAGTGGCTTTGGTAGAACAAGCCCTGGGACACTTTTCGATGCCTTTGAATGGAGAAACCCACACTGGTCCACTGACTCCAATATAGCCATGGTGCTTCTAGGAGCTGAGAACCCAGCCTGGACTTTCCACCTTTTTATCTCTCTTTAACTGTCATATTCAGCAGTCTTTTCTTGGACAAGCTGTTTGGTTTGTGAACTCTAACAGGCGAGCTTTCACTGACCAACCCTCTTCAAAAAATATGAATTTCGAAACGGGTTTTTTGGTCCTACTTTGTTGCTTAGCAGTGAGCCTATATCTAAAGCATTAGCATCCATCTAGGGAAACTCCCTTTTTTCAAGAAAAAGCTCAGAACTGTCCCAACTCACTGCAAAGGTCACAGCCCTGGGGGAATTTTCTCCCTTTGAGCCTAGGTAACAATAGGCCTAACATGGGTTTAATGGGGAAATGGAAAGTTGACCCTGGCCCCACTTTTTAGGAGAGCTTTGTGTGGTTCACTCCTGGAGTCTGGATGTCTGCCTTACAGATCACAGTCACAAACTGCTTAGAAAGTTCATAAACTGGAAGAAAGCACAAGATGAATGAAAATAAGCAAATTTATCCAAATTTATTATGACTAACAAGTGTTACTTTTAACTCCAAATTTATGCCACCAGAACTGTAGCATAATATTCTATATTTATGTTATCTACTTGTCAAATATTAATTTCCTTTCAAACTAAGGGTCTGAGTCCACTTTGAGTATAAAGACAAGTTCAAGAAGCACTTGGACAATGCTCCCAAGCACATGGGAACTCTTGGGGTGTCCTGCACAGGGCCAGGAGTTGGACTGAGTGATCCTGAGAGGTTCCTTCCAACTCATCATGACCTGAGATTCTAGAAAAAATTCTCACCATGAGAATTCAATGACAGAAAAAAACTGGGCCTAAGTTTGCTATTTCTCCAGAACCATTAAAATGTTAAATGCTGTAAAGTTTTTATATTTTTGACATCTAAGCAGAATAAGTAGATGAGCAAATAATTTTTTCAGTTAGCTTAGAAAAACACTTGTCTTTTTAATATCTGAAAATGACAGCTTTGCAGTTCTATTCTCATTTTATCCATCACTTCTAATTGCAGAGTAGAGTGCCTTCTCAACTGCCTGTAACTTCTGTGGCCATTTATTCCACTGCAAAAAGGGTGGTAGAAAAGACACTTCTCAATGCTGTTTAATCCTTAAACTGCCTATATTGAATTCTTGCCTTTTGAAAACTGGTATCTATTTTACTCTATCTGTGACTGCTATATTTTCTAATGATACAGTTACAGAGAAGAGGAAAATTATGGTGGTAATTAAGAATAAAAAAAAAGGGAAAATTCATCATGATTTGTTTTTCAGTACTTCCCATGCTGGACAAATAGTGTGGTCCACATTCAGTCAAATTCTAACAAGAAGCCTGCATTGGAGTCTGGGCAAATTATAATCCTCAAGAGCAATTTATATCTCAAAAAATCAGAGGACTCAAAATAGAAGCACCAGCCAGTACATGCAGAGCAGTATTTATCTGGGCTCTCTCCCCTGCCCAGAATCAAATTACTTTGGAATTAAAGTTTGAAAAATGATAAGTTGCAATGTTTAGGAAAAAAAAAAATCACTACAGTACAGGTCAATGAAAGAAATAATGAAAATAAGGAAAGACATTCACAATATTTTTACTGCACCAGATTCACATTAGCTGATTGGCCACATATAAATATTTATGACAGAAATTGTATGGATATGTAATGCAGGGGTGGAGCTGAAGAGAAAGAGCTGATCAGATTTATGTGTGTGACAGGACAGGCTTGTTCCTGCTCTTCTGGCTCTGTGTGCATCTTTCCAAAAGGGGAACCCTCTTACTGATGGCAGGAATTGAATGTAGCAAGAGCTGTCCCTGGACCACCCAGGATTTCATTTCATGCCCGCAGACAGGCAGGGGCAGGGTTTGGAAGGGTTATCTCAGAGGGTGCATTAACTTCTGAGTTTCGCACCATGATTGGTCATGGAGAACCTGGGACAAGAGAAGGAGCAAGCAAGAGGAAGTAGAGATACTCCAGCTCATAAATTTAGTACATTTGTGTACCAAAGTGGGCATGGAAGAAGTTATAAAACATTATTTCATTAAAATTAATAAATTTTTGAAATTTATTTATATAATTATAAATATCATGAATAATAATTAATGAATACATTAATTCCCTTTGCAGTCACATTTCTAGTGTTCTTAGAGTAAATTAATTATCCGCCTTTTGTGGGTTTGGTCACAAAGAACATGGATAATTCGGAATGACTGTTCCTATCGTCAAGGCTGCCCATATAAATTTGAAATTGCTCAACCACTATGTTATCAAAAATTGATTGATGTCATTCTTTGTTTCATTTTATATGTTTCAAATTAGGGTTCTATTTTCTTGCTTCTGTTTCTTGAAAATTGAGCTCATATAGAGCTCACCATCAACCAAAACTCCCACATTCCCTTCTTCAGGGCTGTATTCCAGTCTCTTGCCCCCCAGTCCAGAAGTACATCCAGGATTACACCATCCCAGGTGCAGAACCTTGCATAATTGTTCTCAGTAGAAATTGCTTTCTATAGAAATAAGAAAAGAGTTATATCAAAGATACATCATTATTTTACACTGAACAAATAATGGTGAAAACATCTTCCCAAGCTGTGGGATAAGAGAGAAGGAAACTTACTGTGAGAATTTTGTATCACAGCTCCCTGCATGCTGAGCATACCTGTTAGCTGCTGCTTGCAGACATTTGTTGATGAACTGATGTTGTCTCATCATTATCCTGACATTTGTAATTCCTTTCTTCCAGGATAAATCACATCTTTCTTTGTTCACCTTTTCTAAAAAAATATATAAAGCAAAGATATTTTTCTAAGTTAGTCAATGGACATGTTATGATAATGTGTTTAAAATTCACTGTAAGTCATTTTGTTGATGTCAGTATTATAAGATACTCTATAAGTTAAATTGTATTGTATTGTAAATCTGTCCAGTAGATCAATACACATTATGAAGTACCAAACTAATTTATTTCGCCTTTCCTTTAAATGAAAACCTAAGTGGTCTGAGACTGGATTATTTATTTGAAATAATTTTTAAGGAGAGAACTTATTTTTTGGATGAAATAATAATAAAAAAAAAAAAGAATCAAGAAAGACAAGACAGATATCTAAAAGATTAACAGTAATTTTCTCTAACCTTATCAGATGATGATTTTACAGTAGCAGAAGTAGGTGAGGGAAGAAGGGAGGTTGATACCGTGGCACTTTGTACAGATATTCTGTGTGTCAGGTGCCCGATCTCCCAGTGTGTTAGTGCTGGGAAACCCAGGGCAGCAGCTGAAGCTCTCATGGAAGGATTGCTCTGTTTTGTCCCAGCCAGGACCTGTGTGCATTTCCACACCTGCTCATCAAGCCTGAAATGCAGTGAGGGTTAACCCACCCAGCTGCCCAGCCCTGCTCTCACTGCAGTGTCTGAAAGATGCTCCAACTGATTGTTCAGCTGCTTAAAAAAGATATTAATTCAACATTTGGTCAAATAATCAAGTAATATGGGTACGTGTTACTTCTCTTTATACCTTCTTAGGTCTGAGTGAATTCACTAAGACCAAGAAACTTTAAACACTTTGTACCAAAATCTGATGGCCTATTAACTTCAAGGTGGGGAGTGGGGTGTCTTCTGGTGGAATTCATGTGAACTCTTTTTGTTGGTTAAATGTAGAATGTGTTTATCAGGACAGTTCAGGCACACTGACAATTCCATAGTCAAATAGCTGCCTGCAGTCTTCTGACTACCACAGGTATGGCCTTCTGTGCTGTTAGCAGAGTCACTTGGATTTACCAGACAGAATATTCATAAACATTTGAACTATAGTCACTGTGTTAGACCAAAAGCTGCTGCTAGATTGGATCTTGGATTGGCATGCTACTGCTACAGCTTGCTGAAATGAAAAAATTATGTTTGGGAGCTCTCTTTTTAAACAGCTCAGTTTTCAGACCTCTCAGACTGGGTGCTTTCCCCAGAAGTAATTTGAAATTACTTACACCACTTGCAATTTTGCTGTACTTTGGCAGCACTGTGATAAACGTTATGATTCTTGCTAAGTCATAGGATACAATGTTTATTCTGAGATGTCTTGCACTTTCCATTTCAGAAAATCAGATCATTGTTTGCTGGCATTTGAACTGAACATGGAGTACTCATTTACACCAGGAAAGTCCTGGATTTGGTTATTAAATGAGAGGGCACCTGGATGGTTCTTACTTGTATATACACATATTCAAAGCAAACTTCATAAAAAAAAAAAAAAAAAACAAGCCACATTTAATCTTTTTTTCTGGAGTTGCAAGTGGATGGGAAAATGGTTAGTCTTCATAGTCCTTCCTTAAGTGCACAAGCAACAGCAAAATAATTGTGAAAAGTCAAGTATTTAGGTTACTGTGTCCCATTCTTTAAGCTTATTTTTATTTCCATGGTTATGAGCTAGGAATTACCTTTTCCTGTCCCTTCTCTTACACATCTATGTTGTTTCTCCAGGCTGTGCTTAATCGGTTATTTTTATGCTGAAACATCTATGCTCACATCTGTCATACTGTCATATCTCCCTTCTGTCACTGCTGCAAGATCTCCATCTCTGGTTTCCCTAAATTTCAAAGTCCTCTATCCAAATCATTTAATTAAACCTGTATTTAAAGTATGCCCCTCAGCAATTTTGGCTTGATCAGCTTGACCACTCTAAACCATCAATTACCCTTGTTTTATCAAACCAGGTTCAAGCATCTAACATTTATCTTAAGATATCTTAATTCTTTCTTTCTGCAATATGTCTGTTTCAGAGTCCCAGACTGAGATTTATTAAAAGTACTTGGGCATTTTTAGATGAAAGAATGCATCTGAGTGAATATTCACAAACAGCAGTTGCCTAATTCCCCCTGGGAGTGACCGCCATTCATTCTCCTTGTCAGAATGATCCACAGCCCAACCTTGCAGGCTCCTTCCACACCCTCATCCCAGGTTCTCTTTTCCTCCTGGCAGGACCCAACTTCCTTCCCCTTTGCCCTAAACAAAATTCAGTGCCATCCAGTCTGTGCAGGAAGTTTGCAGCAATTTGGAACACTGACCCACCAAACAGTCTCCTCCACTGCAAACACAAGGTTTGTTAGGTTTTTCCAATTAACCATAGCACAAGTGAGGAGGTGAAAATGATGAGCAGGTTATAAACCCAGAGAGAGGGTTTATGACAGAGAGGCTGCTACAGCCTGATAATGGCAATTCCAACAAGGACCTAGGGCTATGTAGGGGAGCCTCTTATTTTTATGTGCTTTTCTTTGGAAATCTTTTTGTGTCAATCTGAAGTGAAAGTGTGCCAAAACTTTTGGCAAAAAATGGGACTTTGGCCAAATGTTCATGTTTGGCTCAAGAAATTCAGGTTTTCCACCTTTTACTCTCATCTTCCAGGAAGTTTATTCTAGAGTTTAGAAATAATCCTGTGAAACTCCATCAAAGTTAATATTGTTGTCAGTTTTGGCACAATTTCAGTTGGAGAAAAAAATGTTTAATTGACAAAATTCTGACTCGTTCCCTAAATGTCACTACATTCATTAAGCACATATGTAACAGTAGCTGAATTAGGTATCTGTTTGCATACATCATCTGAAATATTATGTCATCTGAAATATTATGAAGTCAAATAGAGCTTAAGGGTTGGTTGAGTAATAGTGTCATAAATTTCACTAACCATTGGTCTTTAACTTGGTGCTCATTATAACACGTCTGTGAAAAAAACCCTAATTGAAACATCAGGAAATGGTCAGAACTCAAATGAAAAACCTTAACAAACAAAACAAAAGAAAGTGTTTTAATTAACTCAAAATAATGAATTAGTGTGACTGGCAAATTAAATTGCTCTTTAAGTCTTAACACACTTTTCTTTATTTGAACCCATAACAAGATTATTTATCAAATGAATTAATTTTCTGTTCATAGGAACATCAACTTTAAAGCAACACATGAAGACCTAAAAATAGTTTAATAGATTTAAGGGTTTAGGTCACCAGCATCCTGTAATCAGGAACAGTTTCAATTAATAAAATGACAGTATATTTGTGGTAAAAATATATATAACCTTTTTGAGGGTTTTTTTACTTATCTGATTTTTCTGCTAGCTCATGTAAAAGTAGTCAAGTCTTCTCAGTCTTTGTCTGGCCATGTGATGAAATAATGGATGTTTTCCAGACAGTTACCAAAATAAAATATACTCATTTAAAATGTGACTAAAATGGCTTATCTGCAGTAAATTCTAATGCATTTTAACTAGCTCACTGCAAAATTTAGTTTAGACTTAGTTAACCTGTTTCTTGCTTCTTACATGAAAGAGATTCTGATCTCAAAAAGATTCAGATTGGGAACATTCCATTTTGTTTCTCCCAGAAAGGACCTCAGGATGAATCAGGCGTACACAAGTGAAAGCAGCCAGTACAGGGGCTCCAAGGAAATGGGACATTTTCTTCCTGCTCAACCATCCTGGGCCAAGAGCCAGTGACCCAGGACCATATCCAGAGGATTTGTGAGTGTCTCCTGGAATACATATATCTCCTGGAATGGAGACTCCACAGCCTCTATGGGAGGCCTGTGCTGGTCACCCTTGGTCACTCTCACAGTTAGAAAGAGGTTCCAGCTGGAGCCTCCTGTGTTTTAGCTTTTGCCCACTGCTTCCCCCCATCCCTGGGCATCATCTTCAGATAGTTGTAAAAGATTCACCCCAAACCTTTTCTCCTCTAGACCAAACAGTCCCATTTTTTTCTGTCAGCATTTCCTCACAGCAGAGCTGCTCCTGTCCCTTCATCGTCTTTGTGGTCCCTCATTAAAACCTCTCCAGTATCCACCTCACTCTTGCTCTGGGGAGCTCAGTTCTGGACACATATGGTCTGGTACGGTGAGGTGTTGAGTAGGGGGGGTGGATCACCTCTCTCATCCCACTGGCAACACTCCTAATGCAGCCCAAGGGACGTCAGCATTCCTTACTGCAAGGTCAGGTTTCTGTCTCCTGGCCCACCAGGACCTCTGGGGCCTTTTCTGCAAAGCTGCTTTCCAATCAGGTGGCCCCCATCACGTCTTGGTGCTTGGGCATGCTCCTTCCCAGGTGCAGAATTGGCTTGCCAGGAGGTTCCAGAGATGAGCCCATTTCTTCACTGTGGTGTCTGTGGATGGCAGCTTGGCCTGCCAAGTCATGCCTCCCTGTTTTGTGTCCTCAGCACAACCCTGGATCATTTTGTATTTCTCCCTTTGTAGAAACTTCAACACTTACGCAATTTTTAGAACTTTTTCAAACCATAACCTAAAGCCTGAGGTCTGAAGTACAGTTTAGAAAGTCACTTTAGGCTATGGAAAACTGTATCTATATGTCAGTAAAGGAAAGATATAAAAGAGGTGTTCAAGAGCTTGCACTTGTCATAATTTTCACCACTGCACATGTACCTTAATAAATATTGAAAAAAATCAAGTCACTATTATGTCACTCAGCTACTTAACTATGAGCACTCAACAGTTTCAGCTTGGATAGTAATCAAAAATAGATTAATTACCCTCTTGGTTATGCAAAATAGGCTCAGGTTATACAAAATAGGTGCCAAGGTCTCAAAAAAATATTTTCTTTAGTAAGCATTAGGATTTTCTACTTCAGTTCTGGCTCAGAAGAGAAAAAAAAAAGTAAATTAAACACTTTAAAATAGATATGCAGGATTTGTTTGACAACACAAAATTTCTGTTTGGGTTTCAGTTTTGGTGAAACACTGGACTGACTAATTTTCATTGCTTAGGCATGCACACACTATAGACATAAACACACCAAGCCTCAGATGTGCACACAATGTGTCTGCCAGCCCGAGATCTTAACAGACCTACCAAGTCTTAAGCAATTTGCATAAAACCTGAGGAACCTTGCATGACTTTCCCTTGTTCCTGATGCCTTCAACTCACACTGCTGGGAAGACACTGCCTTTCTCCTGCTCTAAGACCGTGCTGGGCACGGCTCCTCACAGCAGCTATGGAGAGCTGGTTCTGTGGCTGCAGTCACCTGCTGAGCTCTGGTGGCACTGGGAATCTCATGGGCTGGGTTAAAATGGGCAGAGATAGAGAGCTGTGTCGCTGACACCACAGCTCCTGTCCCAGAGACGCTACACCCACAGCCCACAAGAACTCTGCAGAATCAAACTCCATAGAGAGGTAATGATTAGCTAGAAATAATGAAAAAACTTTCTGAACTATATTGTAAAGTAGAATGTAACCCTTTGCCCCTCCATCAGTCTAACTTAATCATGTGCCATTTCGATTCAAATCTGACTGGAACTAGAGCTCACATAATTTTGCAGAACAAAGTCTGTGGCTGATGTAAACAGTGTCATGATTAACACAGAGAAAAGACCAACCAAAGTCTTCAGAAATCTGGCATAAATGAAAGAGAATGTTTGCCCTTTTGGCAATTGCTGATATGGTTTCCATTCCAACAGCTTCTTTATATATCAGGAATATGCCATTCTATGTTGCATGGTGAGTAATCAAGTATGTTTGTTGTGGGACACTTATATGGAGTCCTTAATATCAGTGGAACTCCAGTAGGTGCAGGGCTTGGCTCATTCCAGGTTTAGGTCTTTGGGTCTGTCAGAGTGAAAAATGTAGCTAAATAAGAATGATAAGTTTTACTTTCTCTTTTTCATTCATTTTGCATAAGCTTAAGAGAATCTAGGTGAATCAGGTCCTTTGTGCAACGCATAACTTACATGATCACCTGGAAAGATATTTTCATGTAGGAACTTAGGTCAGCTGGAAACTTACTAACGCAATTCCTCTTGACACATGGTAGAATTCCAGTTGCCAAGCTGAAAAAACGTAATTTTATTATTTCTATGCTGTTACTATACTGAAAGAGGTTTATCTTTTAGTGAAAGTGCAGACACGTGTGAGTATATAATAAACTGAAAATAAGCTACCTACCCCACCATTTCCAAAAGAATTAATCAAGTAGCACAAGGAAAATAAATGTAAATAAATTATTGATTAAGAACTAAAAGGATTCTAATTATATTACTTCTAGAAATAATTTAATTTAACCTGAACAGACAACTGGGAGCAGATACTTTTCCTTAGCATTTTTTAAATTGCTAATTAAAATTTCCAGGAAGATATTCAAGTTTAGTGCCTGGATTTTAAAAAATAAATAATGTTTACTTCATTTCATTATGAATTTATCAAGGTTTACGTAGTGCCAGAATGTAATATTGCAAGTACATTCTTTTAAAAATAATCAGATAATACGGATGCTGTACATAATACACTGTTGGTAAAAAGTAGTTTTTAATTAAGAAAATTTGAATATTGGAATGTGATTCTGGTTACATCTATTACATGTTCTCATATAGATTTAAATCTACATTGTTTATGGAATTGCTGGGAGATAACTGGTGTTTTGGTAGGATAAAAGCACTTACAGTGAAAGAGCATCCTTAGTGTGCCCATTCCCACTGACTGGCAACTTTACTATTTACTGGAAGAGAGGTATTCTTTATTCTCTGCCATAAAGACTTTTTCCAAAGCTCAGGGAAGGGAGAATTACTCATCTCCCTATAATTTTGTATAGAGTTTGACTTTTGGTGCTATTTCTTACTTTACATCACATTTTTTATTACACTTCTGATTACTTACATACACTGATAAATGGATAGGCACTGAATAATAAAGATGCACAATATTTCAAAGATTTCTCTGAAAAAAGTTCACTGCTAGAAATTCTTCTTTAGACTGTTGAATTAAACTTCTTCCATCCTCTGAGGATGCAGAGGGGAAGAAAATCGTCAAATTGAAGCAGAAGGGATGCTGTTGAGCTTCCCGTTCAAGCCCTCAAGAGAAAATAGAAGAATAAACCTCCAGTGATACCTCCTAACACCAGATTTAAGAGCAGTAGCAGGGTGACCTCTATATGCTGAAGCTGGGGAGGGGTAAAGATGCAGAACTGCCCTGAAAATAAATCTGTGGCACAGGGGACTCGTGTGCTCTTGGCCAGTTCTTCCACTGGCTCTTGTGATCAGGCAGTCACAGAGCCCCTGACACACCATTTATAGGTATTTTGAAACTGTTTCCATAAAAATTGCACAATCCATGTGTGTGCTGCGTCAGCTTCCCTGTGCAGTTCCTGTAAATTCTGAAGGAGTTTCAAGCAACTTTTGAAACAACCTGACTAGTAGATTTGGGTGTAACTTCAAATAGGAAATTCAGAAAAATAGACAGAATTCATGCCAGAGCCCCCAGTAACTTGCAGCACAGCTTTGTGCATTGTTAGACAAAAAGCAAAGCAACTCTGTGAGCCCTGCAGTCTCTGAAAAGCTTTGGTCTGGGCTCACTCCCCTCAACACCAGGAACAGACATCTGAGGTAAGCAGACTTCACAACAGTGCTGCTTTTGCAGCCCATAGAACCCTCCACAGACAGTACCTCTGCCAGACCAAGCCCTGGAAACAAAACTCCTCTGCTCTGTGTGGGCACCAAGGATTCAGAACTGCTGGGTCAGGATCTGAAGGCCCTTTCCTCAGCTGCCCTTTCTACACCTTAATGCTTCCTTCACACTTTGAAGTGGCTGTCCTGCAGATCCTCTGTGTACAAGCAGAAAGCTCTCTCAGGATGAAAGGCAATAGGAAACTGAAGATGGCAATGGTAATCCTAATGCTGGGACAAGCAAGAGAATAAGAGGAGATGCAGTAATAGTCCCCATTAATCTTTCTAGGTGGTTACACTTCCCTGAGAAAGGCACGTCTATGCATTTGCACAACTGCAGAGTGTCCAGGGGCTGTGGGGCAGGCAGAGCTCACTGGGTGTGGGTGTGTACCCAGGGCACAGGAGGCTGCCACACCAGCGAAGGAGAAAGATGTTGGAACATGAAGTGTAGGCTAAAGGGAGTGTTTGAACTGCTCTGTGCCCAGTGATGTATGGAGAGGCAGAGCTGACATTTACAAATGCAAGTTATATATCTGCTGTTTTCGTTTCCTGACCCTGTCTGTAATGCCATCCTTTCCCCACCCAGCACAGAGGAAGAGGCCACAGGACACAGACAGGTGACTGCACTGGCCTTTCTTTGGTGGGCCTCAGTTAGCCTACTCCATTAGGCTTTGCCTGCCTCCTGCATCCAAGCTTTAAATACATAAAACCAGGATTCATAATAATATATAAGATATTTCTCATGCTTCATTATGCGGAGTTTCATTAGGACAAATTTTATTCCTGCAGATCGTATCCATTAATGCAAAATGAATATTGCTGTAAACTGATCTCAGCCTAATTCAGTATCTTGCTTTCAATTAAAAACAAAGCCAGTTGGGCACTCAAATTTTTTCCTTTGATCTGAACAACAGTGGTATGGTTTCCACTCTAACATTACAAGTTACTTGGTCATTTACAACTTTTCCCCCCAAATATTTCGCCTTCTCTACTATAAGAACAGGAAAATTATGCTCTTTCAGGTGTTGTGGGGATGAATAAATCTGAAATGTGAGATGTTTGGATCCTACAGATAACCAGGCTGCATGGGTAGGTCAGACAGATGGTGACTGCCATAAATGAAGACTGTAGTACTTCGAGGAGTGCTCAGCAGTAAAGGATAAAATGCCATTCTCCTTTTGCCCTTTGAACCTGAACAACTACAGCATGAAGAACATTCAGAGGGGCTTGAAACATATTCCTTACTCAAACAAAAGAACATCAAACATGACTGTCATACCCCTAGGAACAACCTACAGCTAATACAGTCACAGTTAAATTTTTATCTGTCTGAATGGAAAATAAAATATATAAATAAAATAAATGAGCTAAATATTGGTATATTTTACTCTAAAGCAAGCGTGTTCAGGATCAAAAATGTGCCTCCAAGGGATAACAAAATCAACCCACCAGTTGTATCAGTCAGAGTGCAAAGTTCATGGAACATAATATATAAAAATATCCCAATGTATTTATCAGTCTGTTCCATTTGTTTTGCAATTTCGAATAAAGCTCATTTCTTATTTAGTTCCTGATTCTGTACCTCCATTAAGAGAGGATGATGAATATGTATGTTTGCAATTTCCTTTGAAATCTGCACAGAAAGCAGGAGTGAACCCTAAATCCAGATAAATCACTGCAAAGACTCAGTGGCTGACAAGTATGTCTTGCCTGAATGTGCCCAGTTGCTAGCACATGTGTCTACTCATTCCTGTGCTTGACAAGGAATCACCTTAACAGCACAGAGACAACATCCTTTAAACTTTGACCCAGATGTGGGCTTTCCATAGAGGCATTTAATTACAGGAGCTTTTTTTTCAGGTCAAGAGAGCATGGCTGCTAAAAGAAAAAAGAGGAAAAATTATGCGGATGACATCAATGGGGGAATATATATCCTATATTTCCTACATTTGTCATAAGGTTTCAGTTCTTTACTGTGAGTTGGATGAATTCCACAGAGAAAGTTGGATGGATCCTACAGGACAGACCTTTTTGTTAAAAACATGTCTCTCCACCATATTTGCTGCTTGGCTGTTTCATCTCTAAAAGTAGCTTAATGACAGATTTAGTTTTGTCAAAGTGACAAAAGCGAATCAGACCATGAGGGGAAGCGCAGACACTCAGGTGAAGGTTTTATCCAAACCTTGCCTTTTTCTGTGCAACATGTGCTTTATGTTTCCTCTTAGCTCAGCCATACTGCTGAGGTGGCTTAAGCACAGGGGGAGACATTGCCATCCAGCAGCCACAGAGACACAAGCTACCCCACTTTCATCCCCAGTTCAGAGCAAGGAGGCAAGATGTACCCAGCCTTCAAATTCTTTTAACTAGGACTGGGAGAAGTAAAATTGCCAAGTGTGTGCCCAGAAATACTAGCAGCAGGTGTTTCCCAATTCTTTGTAGCAAGTCTTGAGAAAATTCTCCTGTTTCCTGCTGCATGGGTGTAAGGTGATAGGTTGGCACCCACCAGTGAGGTATTTGCATCCTGTTACACTGAACAGAGGATGTTCCTCAGAACAAATAACCATGTAGGAATACAAATCTGTATATTCATTCATTAATTATGTCACCAAGTGAGTGAGTGACTAGATTAAATTTAGAGAAAATATTAATCACACTTTCCCTATTAGCATGAGGTAATGCTTGTATTTTTTCCTGTAGCCTCTCAGAGTGAGAGGTGGGAGGAGATGACTTTATGGTGCCATGGGATCATCTGCGAGCTGGAACGATACTGGGTTGAGGGAGTGGTTGTGGGATAGTCACTGGGAACTTGTGATGGTAAATATTTAGCCTAGCACACTCCTGCAGCGTCTGCAAAACCCTGAGGATGGGATCTGTGTGGAGATGACCTTGAATTTAAGTAAAATTACATTGGTTGGAAGAGATGCAGTAAGATGGGCAGGGAGGATACAGATGTCACCAGGCCCTCTTGCCTGAAGCAACAATTGCTGAGGGCTTTGGAGACCAGAAAGATGCTGAAGATGCTGGGCTGAAGAGCACAGTGGATTCAAGGGTGATACCAGGGTGTAGCAACAAAGGAAAGTACCAGGGCATGATATTGGTCTGGATGGTGCTGGGATGATCCTGGGGAGAGGAGTGAGGAAGAAAGGCAGGCAGTTCCCAGGGCGATGGGATTGCAGGCATGTGAAGCCTGGTGTAACCCACATGGCTGCTGATGTTCTCTCTCCCACAGCACAGCAGTCATGAGGAAATGATCTCTGGGTCAGACAAAATGGGTGAAAGGAACACAGCTCCTGCACTCGTGTTGACGCTGTCCCAGGGCAGACAGGAGGAAGGCTGGACCAAGTTTGCTGCTCCTTCCAAGTAAAGAAGGTTCCAGATTCAGGAGGAAATGTGGACGACCAGTCTGCAGCCAAAATTTAGCTGAAATAGGCTTTCACATTTACTTTAGTGTCCCAGTAGTCCCAGTAACATGCCCTGTGAAGCACATAGCCCAAGGTGTTTGTCCTCCAGTGTCTTGGGAGTGTGATTAATATTTACTAGCTGGTCTTGGCAGGTCTTTGTAGGTTAGTAGGTAGATTAGTAGGTTATTTTGTAGATTAGTAGATAGACATTACTTATTAGTAGATAATTATGCTGGTTACTAATAATGCATAATTATGGTTACTTATTGAAAACCAGACTAATATTTTCTAATTGCTTAATGTAACAGAAACTATGTTAGGCATAATTCTTAAGATGATGGCAAACTCCAATACCTGAAGTCAGGAAAAAATTCTCATGAATGAGCAGGTTATCAGAACAATGTTTGAAAAAATACACAGAGCCTACTCTCAGAAAGGTTATGGATCATGGAAAACTAGAGCTTATTCAGACACTATTTCTGAATTCAAACCCACTCACATTCCGTGAATAAATTGTTCATAAATTGTCCATCCGGCCCTGGCAGGATGGATTTGGTCATAGCTTTGCCATTACAGCTGTTTGTGCTTTCCCTTCTGCTGGTGAATTTCAGCCGACATTATGGGATGTTCTGAGATTTCATTTTTGTGCAGCAACTTGAGGTCTGATTTCCACTGAGGGAGTTAGAGGGGTTTGGGGCAGAGGGATTTCTCAAGCAAGAATTCTACCTGGGTGAGCAGAGTCAAACTCATGTCTGTCAGTCAGTGCCCTTCTGGTCTGCACAACTGTGCTACACTCCTGCAGCAACTACAAACCCTTCCAAATGTTTCTGTAGTTATTTCTCTGGTGTCTTCCTCAAGCTGGAAGAGTCATAGCTAAACAGAAAACTTGTATGTGAGCTAAAGAGGGTGAAATACGATCTTCAAACGTATGAAGGCCAACCTAGATCCTTTGTTACTGAGACCTTTTTTTTCTTCTATACGACATCTAAAAGAATGCCCTTCCTTCTTATTTTTTCAATTTTTTTGTCTTTTGACTGGACTGTTTAGCACCTCACAGTGTGTACAGTTGTTGTTACATTTTGTCATATAAAGTTTCTCTATGCTCTTATCACTGTATTCTATACTCAACAATTTTCAGCAAAATCAGTGAGATAAGAAGAAACTGATTTGAAAAAAACAAGTAAGAGAGATACAGTATTTATAAAATAAGGGAATATATCAGGTAGATCTAGCAATAAAAAAACTTACATAAGAATCACCTTCTGAATATTAAAACCCTCTTGGATGAGGGTCATTGAAGCAATTTCAGTTGTCACACTTCACATAAGAGCGTTACAATGGAACTGAATTCCCCACTTATGCCTGAATTATGAAACAATAGAATTATATTCTAAGAGGATTATTTGTATGCAGCATCTGTGTAACTAAAATTCTTATTTGCCAAGAGCTTTTAATGTTTTCTAATTAATCTTTGTCTTCCATGTTTGTAAGAGTTGTTACAATCCAAGCCATTCAAATCACTTTGCAAAGCTTGAGACCAGTGAGGAACATCAAATTAATTTCATCTTTTATTCTTGCTCCTATTGCATTACTGTGATATCATAATCTAATGAGGAGTCCTCCAAATATGAGTCTTGTTCTTTATCCACAACAATGAAAGATTAACTCTAGTGTGACCTTATGTAAATTGTATTTAGGGTATGAATAGCCCTGCTGCTCTTATTACATAAACCATTTTGAATGTTAAACTCTGAAACCCTGGCTAGAGAAGAAAAGTAAATCAAATGTCTGGATAACAATCTGGTTTCAAAGTTTTTCTAAGACCACAGAATACCTTTCAGGGATTTCAGATTGTTCACTACTCACTTTCAAAGTCCCATCAGAGAAAAGTGGTAGAGACAAACTGATGTTTGTATGTGCCATCAATTGAATAGATCAGGTACAGAGAAATAATTAATCTACTGTTTTTTTACTCTTAAAATCACATTAATCACCCATTGATTTTTGTTCTCTTTGTGTTATACCAAAACAAATCAGAGGAAACCCATACACATAATTAGTATCTTCTACAACACTTTAGTGGCTAATATTTTTCATTAATTGTAATCAGGTAATCTCTCCAATTTTTGTGTCTTCTTGTTGTGGGACATCTCCTTTTTGCCAAAAAAAAAAAGTGTCCTGGCACAAAGAAGACCAAACTGGGTGATTCACTTGGCAGAACAGACTAACATTAAAAGTGAGTGTTAATTGCTGAAATGAAGGTTATGGAAGTCTTTTAGAATATTTCAGAAGTGCCTACTATCTGAATAATTAATGCAAAAAGTCAGCTTTTTGGAAAAATATATCTAACTTGCATCTCTGACATAAAACCACACAAAAAAGACAAATTAAAATATTCAAAATATCATCATAACTTAGTGTAATTTGCAGATACAGGGATGTTGTGTGGTCTTGTGGGGCCTTGACTGCAGGAAAATTGAAATCTGATTACTCTGAAATAGGACACTGCAGCCTATTTGATAGTATTAATTAAATGAAAACCTCTGGTGTAAAGGGGAAATTTTGAGTTCTTTCAACACATCTGAGAAGCTCAATAATCACCACTTCAACACATTCTGGAGACTTTAATTGTGCTTGTGGGACACAGATACACTTTTGATATATTTCTCTCTTCAGAGGGCTCAGACATTCACTCTGAAGTCCAGACTAGCCTGCACACAGATCCAGAGTTTGTAACTTGCCCATCCTGTCTAGAATATACAAACATAGAGCTCATAAATCAACCCCTCAGTGCTGGTTCCTATGGAACTTGTGGGCACTTTGTGAGAACAAGCAGAATATGTAATATTTCTTAATATATAAGTTGCAATTATGAATATTTTCAACACTCATGGCAGAAGTATAAAAGAAGCCCATTAATTGGATATGATTAAAAAATAAAATCCCAAACATTCTAAATGCTTGACTTGGATGGAAGCTCCAATACACAAAGAGTGACTATGTCCCACTCCAGCAATGCAGCCGTGCAAAAAGACATCTGTGGTAGTAGTTAACAGAAAATATTGATATATTGATCATGGCAAAATGGCCTGGGGAATGGAAAGGTTATTAGCCAGACTGACCTGGAAGGAGATAAAATAAAAAGTCTGCCTTGATACTTCAGCTTGGAATAGGAGTGTTCTTAAAGAGGAGATTCCAATTACGTCCACTTCCCATTCTGTGTCAAACTGGATTCCTTTCAGATTAAACCAGGACGTTCAGGAATGCACCAGTGCACTCCAGTTACTGACAGGTACTCAGTCCACAGGCCCAGCCTATAACCATAGAAAGTTTAAACATAAGTGTGGTGCTGAGTCTTCAGCACATTATCACCAGCACGGCCCCAGCAAGGACAGGCTTTTGAAGCTGTTAGATCCTCGTGGAGTTTGCTGGTAGCCCTAAAATATTCCCACTGGTTTGGACCACGAGTGCTGGGCTCAAGCCTCGCCCTGAATTTTATATTGAATGGTCACCACTCCCACTCACAAAATGCCAAACGTAGCCTTGGCTTTCAAAGGCTAAAAGATGGGAAGCCAGACCAGAAGAGACATTACCTAATTGACTTATTTAAGTGAGCTGGAACTAACACCATTAGGGATGGTTTAGCTTCAGGCAGTGGGGACTAAACCTTCTTACCAGGTTTGTGACTGTGGGCAGGACTCTTTTGTTGTGTTTTTTTTTAGTTTGTTTTTGTTTTGGTTTTTTGGGGGGTTTTTTGGTGGGTTTTTTGTTTGTTTCTTTTTTTTTTTTTGGTCTCATCTTTTAGAGTAGCATGTTTCCAGACCTTTTTCCATAGTCAGCTGATTTTTCAATGACTTTGTTGTTCTGATTTTCCAGTTGGGCTTCGCAACTACTTTCAATCAATCAGATCAATTAGAAAAATTAATGAACCTGAATTGTAATAACATTTAACCAAGCTCTATGAGTACAGTTCTCCCCGGTCCTAAATGACTGTCTCATGCAAAGATCCCAGTCCACTGAATATCACTTTATTATCAACTATAGACAGTGGAAGTTTGTTAGCTTTTCTAATCAAGCACACCAAGCACATATTAAAATCTCTTTTTAATGAACAAAACAAAAGAGTCTCTTGACTGGAGTCAGTCTGTAACTATCACAGAGACTGAAGCATTAAACTTCAAAATATCGAGATGGGTGCAATTTAAATGTTCCATGCTGTCACGCAAGAGACATCCAATTACTACCTCTTTCAAAATGTTAGATTAATATCTATTCCAGCTTTAGAAATATTGGGGAACATGAATCATAGAAATTTGAATTCAAAGTAGAATATGTGGCACACACAGAGTAGTTGAAATCCTTGTATGAACAGGAATATTTACAGATGTGGGGAGGAAGAGAACAGAATCCCCCCTCTGGCAGATGAACTGCACCTTGATGAGAAAAAAAACAAAACATCTGCTGCTTCGTAGATTTTTGATTCATATAAACACCTCTAGAATAACCATTTGATTAAAATCTTTTGAAGTCTATCTGGGATGGTTAGAAGCATTGTTACATTATTTACGGATCACAGGAAAGAATTCAGTGCGGGCATGACCAAATCCCAGGGCGGAGCTGCTCCTGGGCTCAGATTCCTGCACTCCTGTGCAATAGCTTCATTTGAAGGCCACAGTTTCCATAACAATGGCACTTGGAGAAGCCTAATTTACACATTGCCACTGTGACACGTTGTGTTATTCCTTGGAACACCAGGGTGCATTGCTCATGTCACTTTACATTTGTGACACAATTAAAGTCACTGGCTGAGTCTGACACAGTTTTATATGATTGTCACACAGTAGATTGTGTACTGAATGACCTAAAAAGGGTCAAGAAAAGAAAATAGTCCCAAAGCTGGCCTGGGCCTGGGAGTGAAATAGGTGTTAAAGGTTAACTTCCTAACTATGATACGTACACGTATATTGTCTATATATCAACATACTTAAAAAAACCCAAAACATGTCTGAGCATAAGGCTCCTTACACAGAGGATTCATAAGTCTTCCCCATTTGCCTGTTGTACCCTCACAGCGCACTTTTCTTGGAGCCCCTTAAAAACACAAATTAACAAACAGCCAAGTGTGATCTGGCAGAATAAAGAAAAGGAATTACTATTAAATATTAGACACAACTGACAATCCCATGCCTGCTGTTGCTGGCATTTGAAGGCATACTGGCCACACCATGGTATTTTCACACAGTCAAATTTAAAACCTCTTCTGTACTACAGTGTATTTTAGAGGAAAGCTCCCTATGCATTTAACACTCCCCAAGGAATGAATCAGAACATCTCTGCAGAAGCACATTCTAAAAAATGATTACCCAGGGACGCAAAGGTCCATATTTTAGGCACTTTCATTGTGTGGCTCAAAAACCTCATATGAATATCAACACCAGAAACTGATCTGCTAAGAAAAGCTCATCTCATTTAGAATGGTTTCTTTATGCCACCTTCTGAGGTGCATTTTACCAAACATTAATGTAAAATTCTCTGAGCCAGTATTATGTCAAGTTCAAATACAATAAAGATTTTAGGAATAGTGCCTAACTAAAAATTACTAATACTTAATTAATTATTATGACAGTGGCAAGGATAGTTTTGATCCAGCCAGAGAGCTGAACAGTTCCTTTGACAAAACCCAGACACCACCACAGTGCTTTATGGAACATGTGATTTAGATGGAGAAGTTGTTATCTGGCATAAAACAAACTTCTGAAATTTAATCCTTGCTCAGCTGAAACTATTCAAAATTTGACACTGGTGTCAGCACAAAAGAAATTTCACTTTTAATGCATGTGTGACAAAGGAATCTCTTTTTCCTTTGTGTACAAAATAAACTAAAGCAGAGATTTTGCCAGTTTTTACTTTACAGATGTATTTCATACCATTTCTAACATACTGTAGTTAACTTAGAGAATATACACATTTTCATAGGGGACAAACTAAAAAGGACACAAGTCACTAAGATTTTTTTTTGGCATTATTAGGACAACTTAGAATATTTTTGTTGCTGCTTCTGTAACACAGAGATTGATACATGAAGATATTATGCTACTGCTTGGTCTTACAGTAATACCAATAGTTAATTTTTGATAGTGAGAGAGTCAAATTTAAGAATGTTGGCTGATAAAAACGCTTAATTGATAATGAGTAATTGATCCCTTTGGACCCCAACACAAAACATTTAATTTATGCATTTCAAACTGGTGAAGAATAAAATTATTCAAGGTAAATATAAGCAAAGATTGTTGATAAAAAGTTGAGGATTTGAACAGGTTTCATGATACTGATGCTGAACCACACTTGAAATCGTATGTTAATTTCCTTTTCTGTATGAAAACTGCATTTTATAACCATTTATTCCTGCTGAAATAGATACCACTGTGTGCTTTGTGAGAATTAACTTTTCATGCATTTTATGGTATTGGTATTACTGATCAGAAGATCAGAAAGAGATCCATCCTAAAAGTCTAATTCATAAAGTTGCTTGGAATAGGAGTAGTGACTTGTGTATATCCACATATTTCTTGTGCTCTGTGTACCTTGAAACTGTCCCAGGCACAGCCCTGGCTGCTGGCAAAGGTTACCTTTGGTTCCCCTCCCCGTGAGTCCAGCCTGGCCATCCCTGAGGTCCTGCTAAGCCAGGCCAGTTTAGTGCACACCGCTCAGTCTCACACAGATGGGCCAGTTGGAAGCAATAAATCTCTGCTTGGGGAAAAAAAAAGTATGGGAAGGAATTCAAATATTGGAGGCAATAGATCTTCTTGCACTCAAGCTGTACTTGAGCTAATAACTATGGACAGAGCTTAGTAGGTTGGAGAGGGTGGCTGGAGAAAGGCAATCTGCCTCAGGAAAAAGTATGGATGAGTGAAGCATGGATGCAGGAGTGTGTGAGAGCCACTGCCTCACATTCCCCAGGACTGCCTGCTGCAGGTGACACTGCACAAAACCACCTGCATCTGCACACTTGATATTCAGCCACTAAAATCAATGCTGGAATTTAGCTCCACTGGGAAATCACGGGTGCTGCAGGAATCTCATGAGAATTACTGAGTTGGGTGAAGTTTAGCAACTGCAGACAGTTTTATAGTGCTTCCATTTTTAGATATAGCAATCCCAAACCATATAACTCAAGTTGTATAACAGAGATTAGGCAATATGGAAAATAAGGTAAGAACTCAGCTCACGTCTTGTCAGTATTGCAGTTGTTGCAGGTAGCAGATTGTAGGATCAGCTATTTGGCCTCTCCCTTTTTTTAAAGTAGCAAAATATGCTGTCACATTAGAAATGATGAATCAGCTGATTATAACTGATCAAATAGTAAGCAAAATTAATCGTGTTTTTTATTAAAACAGTGTGTTTCCAACACAAGCCTTTGTTTTTAAAAGGAACTGAATCAATGTTACTCTTTTGAATGATTTTCAAAGAGCAAATGCTATTCTTTTTGCAATGAATAAATACATCTTGTTTGCAGGACCAGAATGAAATATCTCATTCCTAGAATGTAATAGAGCTTGTGCAGGGAGAGACTTTTAACAACTTGAGTTATTTTAATATGTATGCAAATCCCTAAATCCACTGCGCTTTCTAGCCTTATAAAAGGAGATAGACTTTACAGATATTTCAACCAATTAGTGCAGATACAGGTCAAATATGTGAACCTGCAAGACAGATGTAGGAAAAATCAGGATTACATGTACTGTAAGGCTTATCCAAGTTAATGGCTTTGTCAGAGGGAAAGCAAGTTGAAGACTGGGTTAGACACAAAACAGATCAACTCTATTAATCTAATTTAAAGGTTTTCAGAGGAAATAGAGGAACACTGATGGATTTGTTAGTAGGACACCAAATCTAAATCCTTTCCAATCCACCCCTGTTATCTTAGGCTCAGTCTTTAAAAATTATTCAGCTGACTTTGGGTAAGTTTGATCATTTTGTCTTATCTTCGAAATATCTGTATTTTTACAAAATTCCTAAAGTCTGCTTCCATAAATTGACAAACTGATGATGTCCCTACAGGGAATATTCACTAATCTATTGTTAAAAGGTCTTTTTTTATGAAACTGTTTAAACTGGCATTTCTCCAGGAGCTGAGAATTCATAGTCTTGATAAGGAAAGGAGACAAAACAACTTTGCAAAGCTGTGTAGCATGAAAAAGGAAAGTGTTTTCCTTCCTGTTATTCCACAAAGTTACCTTATACAAAGTATTTTATTATCCTCACCTGCTAGCTAGGAATAAGGGCAGTACAGATACATTCTAGAAGTGAAATCCTTGGTTGTTTCTTGCGTTTACTGAAGGGTGAGGCGCTGCTACTGCTGCAATGGTTGGTTCCTTTCCAAATGTGTGTTTTTATGTAGAGGCAGTGAAGGCAATCAGCCGGTGTTCCTTGCAGCTTTCAGTGGTGATTTACTGGGGTTTCCTTCTGGGTAATCCGTTCTTTTCTTTGCTTCTTTCAGGGACTCATTGGTGACTATTTTCAGGCAAGTCTAAATAAAGCATCCATCCTCACTCTGACGAAGACTGAAGCAAAGATGTGTGTGAGAATTCAAGCAGGACAGAGCAGGAGGCTCGGAGTTCCTACCTGGTGCTCAGGCCCAGACTCAGAAGCCCAAAGCCAATAATGGCTGTGCTCTGCCCCTGCCAGACCAAAGTGGGTATTTAGTGGGTATTTAGGTCTGCCCTGAAACGCCCTCTCCAGCCAAGCCACTTAAGCCTGGAGGTAGCTGGGTTTAACTTTGGCCAGCTTGTTCACATATCAAGGTCTCATTAAACTGTAAATTATATAAGCAATGTTTCCTGGTTCCCTGTTTTAAGGAATAGTTTTCTAAGCAAAATTAATACCTCCATTTGCAAGGGATGAGGTCAACTGATACGGTAGAAAAGACTGGCTTTCAAGAGCACTTTAGTTCCATTAAGTGAGATACAGTAATAGACTGGGAAAAGCTTATGAATGATTTTCCAGTTGCATTCCTCTCACTGTCACATTTTCTCTGCCAAACCTGTGATTCTCCGAAGAGGTCTTTACTGACAAGAATCAAGTCCCACTGCAAATGACAACTGCATTTTCTCGATTTCATTAGTGTCTCCAGCCAGCCAGCAAAACTGGCCACTTTGTAGTTTGTCATAGTCTTGGAAACTAATTTAATACTGCCCTGTGAAATGACCCCTTACTAGAATGTACTGTATAACTGGCATGGCACGTGGATTTTCCATCCCAGATATGGCAGAGATCATATAATCATAGAGGAAATAGTGAGAGTAATGTCATGTCAGTCATGGGGGAGGTTATTTTAACTCACGACAAAAATGCATTGTGTCTCCGATAGAGACGAGCTTTTTCTCTCCTTGGACATATAAGAGTCATTGGTTTAAAAAGAAATCAATTATACACACCCACAGTTCATCAGTTGTCACCTCATCACAGGGTGAAAATTAGTTTTAGCAGTTCACTCAAACTGGGTGGAGAGCAGGCTGCAAGGATTTGGAAAAGCCAGGGAAAGTAAAACAGATAAAGGCATTAAAAGGCAATATATAGGGCCACAATCTCACTTCAGCTCGGGAAAGCTGATGCTGTTTGAGGGAAACATGTTTGCAGGGGTTGTAAATGGCAAACTGGGACAGGAAACAAATGCTTGGTTCATCCCTACATTTCCAGAGAAATCCTGAAGCTAGCTTGAAAGTTTTTAAAATTTCATTTTATTTTGTTGAAATGCAACATACATCTAAAATGTTATACAGTTATATCATTGATACAAGAATATAGCAGGGGGATTTATCTGGAATTCTGTAGATTGAAAAAAAAAAGATAATTAGGCAGTAGTGTGAATATTTTAAAAACTGTAAGATTTGGCATGTATGTGAAAATGAGGGGGGGTAGATTTGCTAGAGATCGATTATTTGAATATCTCATGATACTGACAGTGTCATCAATAATATATATATAATCAATATTTTTATATAAAATAGAATAATATAAAGTAGAATATTATTTAACTTTCTGGACAAGTTTTCAATAGAATCCTGAAAACCTATGAATCAAGCATCTATCTTTTCCTTGCTTTCTGTCTTTTTAATTTGTTATTATGGGCGCAGAGAGGAAATGTTTCATGCCTATTACCTATTCTCCTTGTGGAAAGGAAAAGCCTCAGGAATGTATACATCTAAGGTCCTGTAATATTAATTCTGTGTTGTTCCCAAACAAATCCTAGACTAAAATCCTAGACTTTTCAGATGCTGTGGAATCACTGTGGGTTTGTACTCTGTCAAGGACAACTGATAAGTTATTCCAGTCAAAGGGAGAACTGCTGCAGTTCTCCAGCCACCGCTATTTCGTGGATCCTCCAGCTGGCGTTACCTTGCTGTAAAGACGTGCATTTTGTTAAATAGGCGTTTCACAGGAGATGTGTTGCACTTTCTAAAAGGTCGAAGTGGTGCAGACTCAGTAAAATGCCAGCCATCATTTCCGTTAAAGTTTTGCTGATACACACGTGTGTGTGCGGGTACACCTACCACCGAAGGAGAGAAAGATGGTTAGTGGAATCAAACCTCAAAATGTTCAAAATGTTAAGAAGCAGACGTGTAAACCTGCCCTAATGATATAATTTGTACTAGAAATGAGAATGAGGTACGTAATAATAATAATTTCCTCTCCAGTTGAAAAATGAGAAGATCTTAATGATGGTGAAATAAACGCTAACTGATGAGGCCAAGATTATAAGTATTTTGATAGATTAATAATAGAAACTTAAAACCACTTTAGAATGTTTACCATTAATGTAGATAGCAGCAAGGCAATAATAGGAACTACTTAGCAATTCTCTCCTATAAGCATGTAAAGGAGTATTGATCGCTGTCCAGGTATTATCTGTGATTTTGCATTAGCTTGTCTGATACGATGTTTCATTACAGCAAATTTCAACCCCAGGGCACCGTGGTACTGGGAACTACTGATACTTAACAGGGGAAGGGAGGGGGGGAAAGGAAAGCACAATATATATACTGTGAGCTTTGGGAAGCAGAAAATTCTGACCAAAGATTACAGAGCAAAAATATAATTGCAGCTGGGGAAAAAAAAAAAGAAAAAAAAAAAAAAAAAAGAAAAAAAAAAAAAAAAAAGCGCCCTGAAATTGTTCGACATGTTCTGTTCTATTCAAATACACTTACAAGGCTGATGACATTCAACAGAGTTTGATCCTCACTGAAAGCCAGTAAACCCACACTTCTAAATCACCCAAGTGCTTTTGAATGCCTTCACTCCTGTGATTCCTGATTTCTCACTGATCTGCCTGAGGCTTCACAAGAACAACTTTAACTTTCTGATCAGAGGGCGAGTCAGGTCTCCTTTTGAGGAGAGGTGAACTCCTTTTAGACGAGATTAGAGTGCTTTGCTGGCAGGAGCTGAAGAAGTGAGGGATCCCACCCACACCCTCCCTTTGTTATGTGCTGCTGTATCTGCCCCCAGGGGTAGAGTCGGGAAGGAGCCGCCGAGGAAATCAGCAAGTCCTGGCACAAACAGAACTGGCATTTCAGGCTCTTTTGTGCTGCTTACCGCACTTGCCTGGAATTTGGTAAAGCAGAGACTTTTACTGACCCAACGAGATAATGGAAACGATTCACACTCACAGTAAGGAGGAATACAAACTGTGTGACACCTGGCAACTGAGTTAAAATTCACCTTGATGATTCCACAGAAAGGAAGAGCTTCTACGTAGGAATAAAGAAGGCTGCTGGACACAACCCTTGAGACTATGTGAGAAGTGTTAAAAATACCTACCTGATGAATTTCTGGAGAGAATTGCTTTACCACTGAGTTAGGTCTCTCTTGCACCTCTAACTAGAAGCAGATGCTGGGGAAGACAACACAGGGACGGCATACAGAGAGCTGGAGTGAGACTTTCCAAAGGTTCATAAAGGTTGAGATAATTTATATAAAGGAACATTTTTTGACACACCCATGAAATTCTCAAAAGCTTTGTATTTGTCCAGGTCTGATCGTCTCCTCTGTTGTTAACATGAAAGAGCTGAGATGATGCAGAACACACACGCCAGCGATTTATGTGAGCAAGAGGATCATTGAAAGCAAGACATTTAGGGGTTATTTTGTTTTGCTAAAATCTCAAATGGGCTCAGTAAAATACTTCATTTTATGAGTACATATCACAGGTGCTTCATATGGCTATAGATTAAAGAGAATCTTACAAACAATATGGGGAAACGGGCATTTTCTTCTTTTTGCTATTTTTCCCAAGGAAATATCAACTCAGACACTGATTAAGGCCTAGACATCCTTACCTTCTTCCTGGGAAAGTCCCTTCTGACACTGGTAACTATTGCCTTTCAAGTCTCAAGACTCAAATATTATTATGTGTGCTGTGCTTTAAAAAACTTCTTAAAACCAAGTACACATATTTGAGCCTTTAAAAAAAGGTTATTCTAAAAGTATAAATATAATAATGACTGCTAGACTACACTAAATTTTTTCATGGCATTTGCTATACCTTGTGCAGTTTAGTTAACCTTTCCTTTATTCAGAGAAAAGCTTTTGTTTGGACTTAGCATCGTTTAACTAGCCTTTACTAATAATTCTGTATTACAAACCTTTTCTCTTTTCTTTTAATCCACAGAGAATGCAAAAGTAAATGTTATCAGAGTCAGAATATGTGGTGAGTAGTCTATGAGACTACAAAACCCAGGAAATATGTGGTTTACTCCTTCCAGACTCTTTCTTCCGTTAACTCTGGGTTGGGGAGCAGAATTTTATGCCTTTCCTAATCCACACTAATTCTGCTGAGGGCTGAACCTTCTTATGGACACCCAGTGAGGCAGGGTGGGGTTCACTCTTCAGCTGTTCGTTGCTCCTTAAGACCACTGGAAATTCGGTAGCTTCTCTTCTCTTCTCTTCTCTTCTCTTCTCTTCTCTTCTCTTCTCTTCTCTTCTCTTCTCTTCTCTTCTCTTCTCTTCTCTTCTCTTCTCTTCTCTTCTCTTCTCTTCTCTTCTCTTCTCTTCTCTTCTCTTCTCTTCTCTTCCTTATCAAATAAGTTTTGGCAAGAGTAAGACTGTGGTGTGCACCAGATACTTCTGTGACATCTTGATCACAACCCCCTTTCACAGTCAGGTGTCCTTCAAGACTGCACAGAATCTCAGCAGTGTTCTGGAACTGTGAGGAGTTACCCTAGAGGGCAGAACTAAGGCTTTGAGTTCTTCATCACATTTAGGAAAATTAAGGGGGAAAGTGAGTACATCAGGCAGTACATGACCACACTTTTTCATGAGTAGCTGGCACTCAAATAGGAATTACCATAATTTCAGACTGTGGCGATCTGAGTTCTTTACACAGTGCTCAGATATACAGCAAGAAAAAAAATTCTAGAAGGGGAGAAATATTCATTCCAAGGCTTCATTAAAAATATTGAACAAATATGGAAAATGATAAGTAATTGATTTAAAGGTGAAAAGAACATATTTTTCCCACGCAACAGCCTTAAAACTGTCAAAAGAATGGCACTGAAGCCTTGAATTCGTGTGTTTGGATTCTCACAGCAGATGATTATTATTGGAGGTTGGAATACAGTCAGATTACCAAGGGCAGAAACTAGGTCAGAAGTGCCATAATTCAGAGGTCTGGATATGGGTCAGCTGTCTAATTGCTGCCAGACTGGGTCCTCATGTCCCAGACAGCCTTTCCCCACTGTGGTGCAGCCGCGGGGGTGCAGTCCCTCATCATCACTGCCCCAGTTGCCCTGTGCATTACCTGTTCCTGGCAGAATGGGGGATGGACCAAGCTGGAATTAGAGCACTCCACTTTAGGAAGTGAAGCTTCTCCCTCTTGTCTTGCCTACACTCTGCTGTCACCTGGAGTTCAGGAACGTCTGCTTATCTCCTCAAGGCCTGACTCAGCAGGCCTAATGTGTCTTAATCCACTGAAATTCTTAATGCAGGAAGCACTGAAGTCAGCAGAGTTTCAGTCTAAAATGCTAACTGAGGAATTTCAAGTACACTTCTACAGCGTAACCAGCCAGCAAAGTGGTGGATATGTATATGAGCCTCTTGCAGGCCTCCCAGAGCTTAACCCAGGCTTTCCATTGCTCAAGAGTGTCCTAACCTGTAGTTTAGGGCCAGCTCAGGGATCTAGGGAACTGTGGGCTGCCTTTTGGTAGCAGGTATCTGTTTCTGTTAAACTTGATGAACAATCTCTGCAAGGACCACACTCTAGTCTTTCCATGGAGATAGAATTCAGACAGTGATAACATCTAGCCTTTACCTCACCTGATTAACATGTGAAAATCATGGGCACAGGTTTATCCTGAGTGACCTGACTGATGAGGCACAGTTTGTGGTACTGTAACTATACCCCTGGCAAGGTCTGAATTGTATCTCTGCAATGTTTCGATGCACCTGTTGAGGCTGGCACAGGCTGCTGCTCTGTCTCTAATTAGCTTCAATGAGCAGCTAATTTGATGATAATTATCAAAGCATTGTCTTCTCAACTCTAAGAGCAGGACACACTCATGGCTTCCATGTGAACTTCCAGATCTGATCATCCCCTACCTACCTGGGGGACTCATTTTAACAGTGTACCAGGAAATGAAGTCGTTTAAACAGTGCATAAATGGCATATCCAGCTCTTTAAAACTGCTCAGGTCTGTCTTCAGGAAAGTCCATACAATTGCTTTTCCAAAGTTGTAACCTCTACTCCCTGTGAGTGCCTCAAGGTGAAGGTGGCATTTAAATTTTCCTGGGAATATGCCTTTTTCCCTGAGGCTGAATATGTATGCCAAAATGTGTGGGTGCAGAACCAGAATTGAAAACCAAACCCCAACAAGATGATTCTCAGATCCCAAACAATTTGCAGATATCTATCCACCGATTGGATACAGTCCCCAGTAACTCACAGGTCTCATAGGTGACCCTGCTGCGAGTCAGAGGTTGATAGAGATCACCTGAGAGGTCCTCTCCCACCTGAACTACTCTTGTGAGTCTAAATAGGTTTGCCATGGGAACCCTGAGAAATGGTAAATATTTACTTGTCAGAAACAGTTTCAGATTTACTTTTTGGAGTAAAATTGCACGTCAAAGAGGTGCTGTCCTTTCCTTAAGTATAATTTCCCTGTGTCAGCAGATCATTGGGCTACTGAAACAATCATCTTCTACTTTCAATTACATTCTAATCTGTTCAGTGCTCTTCTCTGGAATACAACTCAGACACAAACTGAAACGAAAACAAAATATGGGGAAACATCATTCAGTGTTGGTACAGAAGAGCAATATACTGAGCCTCCCAATCCTTCCTCTCCTTCTCCAGAGCACTGTTAAAAGATCAAGGCATAGAACCACTACAAAATAAACAAGCACTACAGATTTTGTAGTAGGTGGGACCATCTGGACCCATATAATGTCACCCTAAACAATCTGCCATCCAGCTGCAACTGGGAAGGAGATAGAAGTGTTTTGTGAGTCAGAGCTAAAAGGCTGAGATGACAATGTGGCTTGACTCCCCGATCCCAGTACAGAAAATAATTTTTATTTATTATTTTATTATTCCAGATAATGCCAGTAGAGATGGCCAAGCTCCTTCCCCTCTGCTCACATTGTCTGAATTGTGCCAGGTACTTGAAAAATGCCAGCTGAACTAATAGTTGTGTGCTGACTTTCTCTGCTTTATTTCTGCAGACCAAGCAGACCGCTGTCCAGCTGTTTGCTTGACTTTCATGTAGAGCACTGCAATGATCAGCATACAGTGTTCTGTACCTCCTGGTTTGTTCTCGAGACAGGACATGGATGGACCTGCTTGTGCCCTGTCAAAATCCCTCTCTACTTCTAGCAGAACTAAACACACAACCTGGACAAGCCTGAGTTGTAAATGTACAGTGAAGAAAAGCAGAAGAGTTCTCAGCACCCAAACCATGAGCATGATCCAGTCCCATACAGCTAGTGGTATCTTCTGATTTTCCATTCTTAAAATACTCTTTTAAAGTGCTGCAGTCAGAAGGGCTTCTTTGAAGGGCAGATAAAGTCACTGTTGAAACATTTAAGCAGGAAGCCATAGGAGTATGACCAGCAGCAAGGCTTGCTCACACCCTGGAGTTTTAAGAGCGATTTTGAAAATGTTCTGAGCAACATTAGGAAATAACACTCAACTTTCTGTGCAAGAACTGTCTTGTCGGTGTCATTAAGTTTTACCACACATAAATTATTACCAATTAGGGACTAAAGCTGCTTCAAACCCCCCAGAATCCTGACTGACTAGTGGGAAGGCAGGCAGTTCATTTGCAGCAACAATAGAAATACTGCAGGATTTATATGGTACCTTGCTGCACTAGTCTTTCAATTGTGTGATTCATAGTCAGAATTAGAAATCATTAAAGAAAACAGAAAGATAGAGAACAATGCCAGATATTCATCTGCTGTCAACTGATGTCAATGCACTGTGCTTCCTGCTATGAGGGAGTGCTACATGAAGATAGGAATGTTTGCAGCAGACCCACAAAATCAGTGTATTATGTGAACCTGGACTGCTTCAGGTTGCAGGTCATTTATTTGTCAGATTCCGTGTGGGTGTTTTTGGGCACAAATTGGAGATTCCAAGGCTTACTGGTATAAAGTACTCTGAAAGGAATGGGGAAGCATGAATGCCTGTGCAAGATCTTCCTGGCTGCTGCTTAGATTATACTGCTTTGATAAAAAATACTTAGGTCATAATGAGGAAAGCAATTCTAAAAGTATTATAATAAAAAGATAGTACTTTTACCCTGAGAGAAATGGTGATATTAGGTGAAGACAGGAGGTAAAACAGCAGGTGTCAAATCTATTGCAAACAGAAAAGATAAAACAGTAAATGAAAGAATTGAAATAAGGGCTTCATTATATTCAGATTGCAAGGATGAAAATTTCCTTTTCTCATACAGTCTCAAGAAAAAGTCCAGTCTAATAATCTTCCCAGTTAATCACCAAAGCACATTTCACTGCTTCTACCTTCTCCTTTTACTTTTTCCAGCCCAATGGTTGTTGAACATGTACACAATTACCTCCTTGGTTACCTGCTCTAAGATACTGGATCCAGTCAGTCAGTTTTGACGGCATTCACAGTTAGAAAGTTGCAGATGTCTCTGTGCCTGGGTTGCTGCACCCCATTTGTGTGCTGGCACACAGAGGCTGCTAACAAGAAAAAGCCAAGTGATACTGTTAAATAAAACGGAGAGATTTTGGACAGTTGTGTCCATGTCTTGTCTCCTCCATACTGCCCACTTTCTCTCTGCTTTCAGGGATCTATATTCCCCTGGATTCTTATTTTAAGATGATAAATATATAATTGGGAAGCTTCTGTTTTGACTGCAACTTGTTATTTCTACAGTGCAATTAAAAACTCATTACTATTATTATAATGATATGCTAATTTATTTTTAACAAATAAAAGCTAAGGCGAAAAATACTGTTTCATCTTAGACTAGTTAGAACTTGCACTATGTATCCCTGCAAGGATGTTCCCTCTGTTTCATTGCACATACCACGGGCACTAGAAGATGCACTGAACTATTTTCAGTTCTCCAGTTGTCACTGGGAAAGAAGCTATCTCCAGGTTCCTCTGGCTGGTGCACTAATTCCAGGGTTACAGAACCATACTGGAGATCTTTTCCCTTGTCTTTTGTTCCCTGAGAATACTAATGGCTTCAGAAGAAGGAGGAGACACAGACAGTTCAAGATCCTGCAGCAATTCAGTGGGAGTGGTGTCTAGGGAAGTGGGAGAACAGGTTTATGCCCTTATCCGCAATTAAGGGATAGAATATTGTATACCTACTTCATAAATTGGTTATCAGGTTAGGACAGGGGCTGTAATTCTTGCATCTTCTTGCAGTGTTATCTTCTTTATGAAGTTCCAAAGGGGACAGTCTGTGATCAAAGCTGCTTAGGGTTTAATGGCTGAATGTTTGAGCCCAGGGGCAAAAATATGTGTTGTTTATACATGTATCCCTATAAGTATAAAATTTCTGTTTTCCTGGTGGGATCTTTTGTGGGAACCAGTCTCAGTTGGCAGCAGAGCATCAACTGGACAGACTTAGGCCTGAACGTTTTAGGAACTCTTAGGTGCCTAAGTATCCTGAAGGATCTATATTTTGAGAAAAGCTCATTATTACCTTATTTGATCCTTTAAGCACCTAAATACATTAGAAAAATATTTTTGTGCTTAATCTGAACCTTTCTTCAGTTGTTGTCTGCAGCTCCTGCTGGTAAGGACTGGTCCAGACCTTGATGGTTATTCCTGTTTCCCATCGCAGATATTCCCTCATATTAATTAACCTTATATTAAAGGATAGCTACCAAGTAGACTTGCAGTTTTATCATTTATTGTTTTCTTTCTGCTCCTGTCACATAAACACTTATTTTTTTGCATTCTGATGCATTTCTCAGAAATACCAAAACCTTTTTATTTGAAACTTGGAAGGCCACTTTTTTTTTTTTTTTCCTTTGAATTTAGAGCATCAGGGAGGTTGAGCATCTCAACACCTGCCAAGTTTACCTGACAGGACCACAGCAAGCACTAATAAATAAGGAAGCTGCATTATCTTACTGCACCATCTCTGAGACACTGAAACAGACAAAACCACACTGTTTGTGCAGGATCAAGGTCCAAGACATGCAACTTGGTCTGTTTAACACCTGAAAACTTGTGAACAGCCACTTGAGTCTGCACATCCAGGCTTGCCTATCTGTTGTCTTTCCACTGTTGTTCCTCAGACATAACTCACCTCTAAGCAAAAATCTAGAATATTGCATAATATTTGACATAAATAATTGATATAAATATTGACATAAATAATTCTTTTATTTTTCCAGAAATGAGATATAATTAAAAATGGAAATATATGGGCTGTTGTTTTGGTGAGGTGTTTCCTCGTTTCTCCTTAAAGTCATGTGCAAGAAAGATAATACAACTGTTTCCAGTCCTTCAGGGGTTGGATTTAGTCCAAACTTATGAAAGATGCAGAGCAACATCTTAGCCAAAACTGCCCAAATTTGTCCTTTTTGCTAAAATGAGGCCACCTAGAAGATTAAAAGCTTTCTTCTTTTTTTCTGCCTTAAAAAGCATAATTACACCCTAATTTAAAACTCCAATTGAGTGCACTTGTATTGGTGAGATGTTCCTTTTCCCTTTAGGGACAATATTCCTATTAGTCACACAAGCTGTCTAATCATTTCATGGTCTGTCCATTTCCCCACCCTGCACTTCCATTATAAATGAGAAAATTAAAGCATCTTTTTTTTTTTTTTTAAGAGTATCTCAATTATATCCCCATAAATTCAGCAACTGAACATTTCAGTTGAAACAGTAAGCCACATCTTTAGCCAGTGTAAGTTGTCATTATTCTGCTGATTTCAATGAACAAAAGATAACTTGCATCAGCTGAGACTATGACCCAAGAAGAAAAACTCACTGAGAAAGTCTAAAAGTAAATTAATTTTTCAAGGTCAAGAATTTGTTTCCTGGATATAAATGCACACCAGCTGTACTATTGTCTTGAATTTGTTAATGTTACAAACTTTTTTTTCACATTAAATAACAATTGATGGAGTTGCACAAAATAACACTACACAAAATACCATGACTGCATCTTTCTGATCAAGGAGAGCATAATTTTTTTTTAACTAGTAAGTCATAAAGACATTACCTTTCCTCTGTGTAAGTGATGCAATCAGATCAAGGTGAACACTTGATAGTCACTCTTTGCCCATAAGCCCAGCTTTGTTATCTCATAGCTTAGATTTATAGATCTGCAATTTAACCGACTGGTGATAGTGGGATTCTATGAAAATGTGTCTTTACAATCAGATCTTAGATTTTACCAAGTGCTTTGAGATGCCCATTTTTACTTCAAGTCACAGGACCATTTTAATGTTGAGTTATTAGGAGACTACACTGTTTTTCTTCCACCAAATCACCTGTAACTCTGGTAAAGTTTGGGGAAAACAATTATGTGAATTTTTAACTGATTTTCTATAGCTAAGAATTACTTCTGCTGTCTGCAGTCATTGCATAATCTTTGTAAAACAAAAGACATTTTAGCATCTAAGAAATAGCTTTTATTATTTTCCCTGCTATGCCTTCAGGCCTTAATCCGTAAACATTACCATTGCTCTAGGTTTAGAACTTTAAAGGAGAAACAAACTTAATTACATATAGTGTATGGAAAATTTGGAGTTTAACCACTAATCTGTGACTTGCAGTAAATTTGGATGGAAGGAATTCAAGGCTCTGAAGTGTCACGTTTCTCATGCTTGGCTGCATTGACTACAAGAGTTCTAGGACTTCTCAGTGAAAATCATCATCTGCTTAAATAAAAGGCAAAGTGGTGAATGTTTAGAGTTTTTGAAATTTGTGTCTTTCTTTTGCAAAAATTTATCTATACATACTTCAAAGGAAAAGCTACCAATGAAAGATTTATTGAAATTCATTGCTGATAAACATTCATTTCTCAGTATTTTCTGCACTGGATGAATTAAAAAAAAAAAGGTGCAGATCATTGTTACTTCTATTAATCCCACTTTTATTGGTTTTTAGGTATAGAAACAAAAGATAAACAGAAATGTACTTCAGTGCAGAGGACCATATTGGAAATGTTGGTAAATATCTTCACAACTCAGGTAACATCAGACTTCTTCCTCAGTTTCCACTAGCTGAGGATCTAGTTCAGGAAATGTTACTTTTCCAGTGCCACTAATTATTATCTCTCTTTCTGCTCTGTCAGATTTGGAAGTATTTGGTCTTAAACAAACACATCTGGTGGTGAATCTGAAAAGATGGCTTATTTCAGACCCTGGACTTCCCTTCCTCACACACATGGACCCTGAGGATGTTTAATACAATTAAGGAAAAACTCCAAGGCTGTAAGAAAGGCTCAAAATGAATATTATTTTAGAACTCTAGCCCAAGGCTGCAGTATTTAATTGAATTCGTTGAATTTCAGCTAAGTAGGCAACTACATTTCTGACCTGAGGGAAGCCTGTATGTATTAATAACAGCACTGTTATTAAAAAAAAAAGCACTAACAGAGCACTGGAGACACTACAGAAACTTTTATATCTGTAGATGAAAAAACCCCCTCTGATCAAGGTGCCTTCTGATGGGTCATTTTCAGCTCACTCTGTGACTCCACTGACCCTCACAGCTCTGCTGCAATAAATTAATTGTCACAGTGTGTAATTGCTCTGTGCCAATCATCACCACACCCACAGTACGGGGGCTGTTTATCATCTGACTGTGCTTAATTAACAATACAAAATCCTAACTCTACGTCCAGCTCTGACTGCCTGAGTTCATGAGGAGTTATTTGCTTTTTAGTTATTATGATGCTGTGCCAGTGACTGTCTGGCTCTCACATTAGAAGAACTGGCTAAAGCATGTAGGATGCTTGCGGTATGCCTCATGAACAAACTTAGCACAATGGTTAGTAAATAAAAAATGTTGAAATGCCACCAATTCAATATCATTGGGGCATCCAATGGCTCCATAAAAGCCATTTAGAGGCACAGTTTAATTTTCATGTGTGAACATGCTCCTCTCGGAATTCCCTTGAAATCCACAGGAAGTACTTTTTAGATTAAGTTTAATAGAGGATGGAATACCAGCTGAGCTTGTGTCAGAAGAAGCACTGGGTAGGGAATTTATAGGGAAAAGATGACATGCCCTCATACTCTGGAATACTGTATTTTTTTCCTGTAGTTATCCACAGAAAATAAAGCTCAGTTAACTGCTATAACCAGTAGAGCACAAAAGATGAAGTCTGGGTCTCCTTTTAAACATAGCTTGAAAACTCACAGGTGCTCTCTCCTTATCAGTCCCCCTGCTCCTTTCAGACAAGCTACAGTGTAAATGCAGGGCCTTGAAAAACTGCTGTAAAGAAACATCCCAAAAACTCTCCATCAAAATTCTGAATTGATAGTAAAAAACCCAAGAAAGGGTCTGCTTATATCCCAAGCACATGAAACACTGGCTCACTCAGTCTTGGACTCTCAGCCACGCAGCAGCAACATCCATCTCTGCGGGGTTTTTTGAGAGCTGCAGATGAGCAAAGCTCACAGCCAAAAGTGAAAGCCTGATACCCACAGTGCAGCCATCCCAGAGAGCAGCTAAACATCAGTGGGTCTCAACTGCAGTGTTTCTACCACTGAAAATTAGAATCCTTAATAATATCTATATATGTCTTCCAGGCACACTTATTATCAAGAAAGAGATGATGCTTTGCAATATCTCCTTGGATACAACAATGAAAACTTGGCTTGGATTCCATGTGTGGGAATGTGTAAGTGAGAACAATTTGGAAACATAAAAAGCAGCTTCAAGAGGGTTTTTGACACTGCCTGTTCCTATGTTGTTCCTTTGACATTAGCAACCCTTTAAAATAACCACAAACAGATTTTCAGGTTTGAGTTCCTGGCAAAGAGGTGACAGTTCTGTCATTTTTTTTCACACTGAACTGGAATTCTTAAAGCAAATAAAGTTCCTGTAAGCCTGATGACAGCAGTGGCAGAGGATGGAGGGGCACCACTCCTCCCTGTGGCAGCTTCCACAGACACAGCACAAACCATGTGGCACCGGGGGCGTGTTCTTCTGGCATCACCTCTCTTCCCATTTAGGATTAATTAATCTCAGATGGATTCAATGCACCTGATTGACATCTATTTATCACTGTTGTGATGGTACAGAAACACACTATCCACTTTGGCACTGGCATCCTTGCTCAGCACACAATATTTGTTTAAGCCATAAAATCTTTTGAAGGACTTAAGCTGTTACAGATTTGCCACAGAATGCAGTTAAATGCATACCATATATTTCTTCTGCAAAGCAAACAATGATTTCACAGAGCAGAATACAACTTTTCGTTTATTTAAAATACACAAGATTTCATGGGCAGACATCATATAACTGAGATCCTAAAAGTTCATGCCGTATGTGCCAAGCTGCATTCCTGCATATCTGAAACACAGCACAGCTTTAAGTTCTGTACTTTATAATATCAGAATACTGTAACAGTAATGAAAAATTGGAAAACTGTGGCATTGCCTTCATCATGTAACTTCTATGCCTAGAAACTGAACCAAGAATAAGGGATTACTGTGTCAAGCTTGTCAAGCAGATACAAATTTCCACCCCAAGGTATGACATTCAGTGGAAGTACTGGCAGTCTGACTGCGATGCCTTGGGAAGGCTGACCCGAAACAGAGACTGGACAGAGCTAGAGAATAAAGTAGGTATTTATTAAAAGACCTTAAAGGATACACCTTGGGCTGGACAAGAGCCTGACCAGGGCTACACCCAAGGTGGACTAAGAATGGTCACAAAATGGGTGGTCAGTCACGAGGTCTTACACTATTATAAGTTTTGGTCCATTTGCATATTGGGGTTTAATTGTCCAATAACAGCTTCAGGCTGTGAGGTCTCATCCATCTTGTTCCTCCCTCCAGCCCACCATTGTTTGTGCTTTTGCACCTGAAAGTTGTCCTTGGTCCTCAGCAGGAAAAGGATTTGTTTTTTCTCCCTACTCTGTGAAAAGAGCTGACCAAGACTGAATGTGAGGCTCAGAACTGCACCCCTAGGAAGCATAGAATCTGGAAAACGTGAAAGCTAAAACTTAAGGCATCAACTCTGTCTGCTCAAATCAACTGTTCTGTGAGGGCCTTCAACTGATGGGCAAAAGGAATGGCTGTGGAAAAACTGGGCACGAGGGTGGCTTCTGCCACAATCCACTCCACACTACTTTTGTTTATCCTGCAAAGGGCAGCTGCTGTTTTGATCAACATCACTAATGCAAAGTAGAACAGACACACTGTGCTCTTTTTGGTGGTTGGTTTGGTGGTTGGCTGTTGCTCTTATTATTATTATTATTAATGATCCAGTCAAACTTTTTAGATAATTATCAGTGAGACTAACATTTAATATTTTATAGCAACAATGCCCAGTCTCTAATTTTGTTCCTTTGACTGTTTGTTCCTCATGATGTCCAGCTAAATCCTGCCATGGCTTTCCTGTCACTCTGTTGGCCAGACAGGAAATGGGTGCAAGCACCCCACACTGTAACACACACTGTATTTTCCAGATAGATTTGAGCCAGAATGATTCACAGCTTTGTTCAAGATGCTTTGGAGATTCAAAGCACTTTCATAAACATGCAGCAGCCGTTCATCTCCTATCTAACAACAAATAAGTAAACACATAACCACAAAGGCAGGATTTGGATATGAATCCTGAAAATACTTGTGAATTGTTCTTTGCCTTATTTAGCCAGTCCTCTCCGCATGAAGTTTCTTTACAGATATTGCTTCTCTAAAAATTAAGGACCAGCAGTTAGTCACAACTATTCATGTTTTTATTAGCTTTAGAGCTTTTCCTGATTTGTGTATTTCATTCTTCCCTGCATCTGCACAGAAATATTTGTGATTCATCAGTGTAGAGCAATCTGCCTCCTTAGATAATTGAAATTACTAACTCAGTGTTTCTGATTCAGTTGATATGCTATTTTTGTTTTGTTTATTGATATTTTCATACCTTTTCAAAAAAAGGCTAATAAAGTTATTATCATTTTTGAGATAATTGGTAGCTTGTCATGATTTTTTTTCTTAATTTGTTTGCAGGAGCAATATTTCCTGTAAAGATCCAATTCAGCAGTTGTTTGATTTCTTCCCTTGATCTCAGGCTAGTCTACAATGCTGCCAAAACAGCATGACTGGGACTACTAATTCAAAATTTTCCTTTTTCAGTATCAACCCAACCAGGCAATCTAGGGTCTGTAGAACAGCCGTACTCCTGAGCTGCTTGACACACTAATGTATTTTCATTTAGTTCATACTCATGCAAAACACTGAGCCCACATGCAAGGCCACCTAGTCAAAAACTCTATGAATTTAAATAAGGCTAGAGAATAATGTTTCTGAGAAGCAGGGTTTAATAACTGCTCTTTCTATGAGCAAGTATTTTTTAAGCAAAGACACTTTCTGTTGTAAAAATACTTGCATATTTTTTAGGAACTTTGAAATAAATTCTGAACTTTGGACTAGTTGTTAAACACTCTTCAGTTTAGAGAGATTCTGACAAAGGTGGCAGTGGTCAAAACTCGGTCCTGATTTCTTTCATCAAGAAAAATAACTTGCTTGATACAGCAAATCATTAATTTATCTTTTTATCTCTTCTTCCTGTAATGCCAAGAAATTACAATCTTTATTTTACTTGTGTTAATGAAAATAAAAAGCAGTAGCGCAAAATCATCATCAGCTTTCAAACTGTTAGTGAGAAATAACAATCTCATTATTAGCAATATTTCAAATAAAATTTTCCATTTTGTGGGTTAAGAAATAACAAAAAAAACCCCAAAAAACCCCAAAACCAACCAACCAACCAAACAAAAAAACCAAAAAACCAAAAAAAAAAAAAAAAAAACCAACAAAAAACAAAACAAAAAAAAAACCAAACCAAAAAAACCCTACCAGTTATAAACCCAGGTATAACAGTGCTCTTCTTAGAATGACTTCAAACAATCTTCTAATCTTCATTTATGTATCTACATCTCAGGTATAAAGTACACAGATAACTGACCTTTTTCTCCTATAAGAGTAGACTTTGTTGCATTATGCTAAAGGAGTTTCATGAAAAACTACGAGAGGAGTAAAACCACCATTAAGCATTGACAGCCCTGAGATATCTGAATATCTTTACAGATTATCAATATGTAATGTGACTGAGGGTCGGAGCAGCACAGGATGGGAAAATTGCATCAAGCAGAGGAAAAGAGATTGTTTAGACATCAAACAAACATATCAGAATTATCACATCTAAATTCCCTAGTGAAAAATAAGCCAATGTCTTCTGTAAAAACCAAGGCATAAAATTGCCTTTTGGGGTTTTTCTTTTGTGTTTTCTACTAAATTTTCTTTAGTCTATATCAAATTAAAACACAGAACGAGAAAATTTGCATTGAAAAACCATATAAATACAAATTCCTGATTTATAAGATGAGCTCTCCTTCTTTATATATATTTTGGCCATTTTTCATAACTTTCTTGAGACCTAAACTAGTACCAGTCAAAATTAATAAAAGCAAGACTGAATATCATCTTACTAGGGTTAAATATGATAAATAAATATTACAAAATAGCTTCTTAGACAGTTGTAAATATATCCTTTATATCGGAACTCTGCACATTTGTTTCTTTTCATTTGAGTTTAGGAATTTGGGGGTTGATTTCTAGAACTACCTGGATACCTAACTGGACACATGAATCTCACTAGATCACATTAAATCCAAACACTGCAGATGGTTGTTGTTTTCTGTTTGCTGTGCTTCCTCCTAGTCTGGACAAAACTGGATATGCTAATAGATTTCTAGTGATTGCAATTCCTATAACTAGGCAGGCTGCTCGTTTAAGAACATAAACTAGCAACACTGAGTAGATTTCCTCATTTCATGAACATTCTGGAATCATTTTTGTTTTATGCCAGATTCCACAGTGCCCTGATTCAGTGATGTCTCCATATTCCTGCAGTTTCCTCTTTTAACTCAAGCATCAGTGACAAATTAAAAAAAAAAAAAAAAAAAAAATCTAAAAAAAAATCTATAAGAAACAATTCTTCTGTGACTGCCCCTCTCTCCTTGATCTGACAGCCTCACCAAAACCTGTTGAAATAAACACGGGCACTTCTTTTTAGCCACTCCCATCTTTCTCCCCAGGAAGAGTGGGCTCTGAATAATCACCAAGATTACATTTTGGATCACAATGTGATTATTTTCCACTGGCAGAGTCTCTCCCAGTCAGTACTGCCATCAAGCTGGTACTCAGCTGAAACCTCTGCTTCAGCTTTTAACCAGGACACTGATGCAAACTGATGCAATCCTATTAATGTGCAAATTTAAACATGGTTAGAATTTATTTTTGGGACCACTGTGAGGAAGAACACTATCATGACTGAAGTCCAAGGTACGGTAATGGAAATTAGTGTGAGTGTTTTATATCTTTATAGATAACTCATGTTAAAATTGTGTTGCTTTATAACAAACTCATTTATAAACAGGTATGGAGTAGTGGTGTTGTTTTCTTTGGTTTGTTGGGGTTTTTTTGTTTTTTTTGTTTGTTTTGGTTTTTTTGTTTGGTTTTTTTGTTTTGTTGGTTTTTTTTTTTTTTTTTTACTTTTTAGTCATCTCTCGTAATCACAAACACAAATATTACATGCCTGAGAAATTTTTAGGATATAGCTGCATTCAGATTTTACAGCAAACTCAGTATGAGTATTGTTTATCTTAGGTCTGGGTTCTACTCAAGTCCCTTTGGAACTTACAAATCAAATCCTTACCATAATCAGATGTGAGCATGCAGTGGACTAATTCTATATTATTAACTGTGATGTTTAGAAATCGGAAATGAAACTCAAAATATGAAATTGGGGTGTGAGACACAAATCATTTAAATTTATGTATATTTCTTTTAGAGCAGTGTTTCATATGCCCTGGCTGTGACTACTGAAGCCACAGGCTGTCCTATCAGGACCAAAGGACTACTCCCACACAACGGAGGGCACACATCACCCCTGCTCTACTTGCACCGGATTTAACCTTTTGTACCATAAAATAAACTCTGGAAACAATAAAACCTCAATTCCATGACTACCCTATTTACTTATGGAAGAGTTCAAAGAGTTACTCTGTCCTTCTGAAGTTCTTGAGGTTTCAGCTGGATATTTTCTTTAAGGAGTAAGAGAAATTGTTTATGGAACAGATACATTAGTATTCTGTACAACTGTTTTTTCAAGTTCTATTTGTTTTTCTGTTGCTACTGTAGAGATATCACTCATCTACAAACTACTGTCAAAATATTTTTCTCCAGACACAGCAATGATGAGGAGAGTGAGTGGTTTGAGAAGGCAGAGGAGAGTTGCTGCATTGTTTGGCTACATCTGCATTTGTAAACTCCTGCACACTGTGAAACTCTTTAGGCAGCTGAAGGGATCGGTGAACTGAGAGAGATCTGGTTAGGAGTAAAGCAAAAACAAAGAGAAGCAAAAAATTCACATCTAAATGGAGATGGTTTGATAGCATAATGAATGTAGCCATCTAATGGAGATTTTATAGCAGGGGAAAAGCTGTTTGTATGAGTGAGAAGATAATTCTGACAGAGAAAAAAAATGGGGGGAAATTCTTCATGATGAAGTGCACGTATCCTTTCTGGTCTTAGTTACCCTAATGGATTCTACACCAGATATTCATCTCCTTCAGGGTCATGTGCAATTCTCGTGTCAGTGTGCGTGTGTACACACATGTGTGTTTGTGCATACATACGCTTCTGAAAATAAATACACTGGGTTAGAAATTTACAATTTCTTTCCTTTATTAGTACAGGCTGGCAGCTACTTAATGTTGAAAGGTCAAGCTGCTGGAAGATATAATGCTAACAACAGCAGCAGAAACTGCTGAGATAGCAGATGTTAGGAAAATAATTTCTCTAAATGCTACTATTTGTTACCCTGTCTAATACACAAAAGACTCAAGAAAATCTCAGAAAGCTGAGTGTCCCAGATTGTCAGATGAAGGCAGTTGGTGCAGGGATGGGTGTTTGTGTCTCTCCTTTGGACAGGAGGGAACAAGGGGCCACAGAGACTGGCAGCAGAACAAAGCTCACAAGCCTGAGAGGCAGGACTGATCTACCCTCATACTGACACACACCTTTTCCAGTATCTCTTCACAGCTTTAGGATGCATTTTCTTTCCCTCTTTCTCCCTTTCTGTTCCTGTTTGGCTCACAGAAGGTGCTCTAAACCCAGCTCAGGAGTGCTTAAATTCCCAGAATCACAGAATGGTTTGGGTTTGAAGGGACCTTAAAGATCATCGAGTTCCAAACCGCTGCCAGAGGCAGGGACACCATTCATGAGCCCAAGCTGCTCAGAGCCACATCCAACCTGGCCTTGAGCACTGCCAGGGATGGGGCATACACAACAATTTAAACAGGTCACCAAAATTGACATATCACTGCAAGACTGTTCTCCTCCTTCAGACAATTATTTTCTGGATATAATATAAGAAAATCACAACCTACCAACCCTACCTGAAGGTTTATTTCTTTTGTCAATTGTCCTGACTTTCCTTAAGATATTTTTCTTCCCTCCTTATTTCATAATATGACATTATTTAGATAATTAAATTGGGAAAAAAAAAGTCATTGTTCAGAGCACAAGATTCATGAAAGTCTGAGGCTGAGCCTTTGTGGAACTAGCATTAAAGCCTTATTTCACAGTCATCGTTCACAAAATAAATGTTTCAGAACTTTCTAGAATTGATGGATATAAATATCCACATTAAACACAAAATTATTGTTTTAATATAGCTGATAAATAATAGTCCTGATTGTTATAGAAATACTACATGGAAGACTAAAAATATATCCAGGTCCAAATAATAAGAGATGGCCATCACTATCAGTTTTGCATTTTTAAAATTATTTAGCATCTCCAGGTTTACACTTAAGAAAATTAATGTTTTACTATAAATAAAACTGTGAGTTTTCCTCTTTCTTCTCTGTGCTATGACAAACATTGGTAGCACTGCACATTGTCAGCAACAGCTCTGAAACCCATGATCTTTGTAATCCTCTTTCTGACCTTTAAATAAATGAAGGATTCATGATACTTCCTAGACAATCTGGCTTAGGTATCAGATAAGTTCATAAATATTACATTGCAGTAACAGGTCAAATAGTGAATTACAGAATAAAAAGCATTCTGAAACCATGTTAGATATCCTGGAGCTCAATAGAAGCTTTTCCTTTTGCAGAAGCCACCGAACTTTTCTTTTTAACTTGTCCAATTTCCTTTGCTCATAGCCCCCTTTGAAAAAAACTTTCCAGCTTTTTAAAAATACCATGAAAAAACGGTTCTATTGGAGATCTTTTAAAGTGAACATAGAAGACATCTTGAGAAAAGGAAGGAAATAATTTAGATAGAAGTAATTTTAAATAAATCAAATAAGATACTTGATACGAACCTGAACGGTTTCAGCAAAGTTTCCTGAAACAATGAAGAAACCCCTGTGTTAAATGGCAACCTGGAATTTCAAATTGTATCTTCCCAAACAGCCAAAATTTTCCCGGTTCTAAAGCAGATTTGATTTGATTCAACCGCTAAACCAGTCAGTTTTCCAAGCACTTTTTGTCCGGCTTTGGTAAGGATGGGCCTATCTATGGAAAAGATCCAAAGATTTACAAGATCCAACTGGAGCTCAGGGAGTCACAGCTTTGGGGTAAGGGCTCTACCAAAATCGCATAATGCAAACAAAATGGTTTTCTTTTGTTGAAATAGAATCTATAATTCTGCATGCATGAATATGTATAAACTAGTCTTAAGAATACTGCTCTTCTGGGTAACTGATTTATTTCAAGAAGAAAGCAATTGCTTATTTATAAAGAATGTTTAAATGGAAAAATTTCATTATTTAATTTACAGCTGGTAGAACAAAATTTTATTGACTACAGGTTTTTAACTTTATGTTATCAATTTCTCTTGGACAGTGTAACAATTTATTTTACAGAAATCCATTTAACTGATCAGTATGTAAATCAAGAAAACATTTATCCTCCAAATTCTAAAAACAAAGGTGCTGCCCTGTGTTTTACAGTGTTATAAATCTGAAATAGCAAATGCTTGGTCTGATTGCAATTCTTTCACAGACAAAAACTGGTCTATTAAATAATGAAAGGTATTGGTACAAACAAAGTGGAAATTAATGTTTTAAAATGGTATATATTTACTGAGATGAAACAGATTTTATTTAATGTATATTAAAAATTTATTCCATAAACAAAACATGATAAGTTTGCATGTTTAATTATTGTAAAAAGCATGAATATAATCCTAAATCTGAATGCTGAAATTTGTTTTGAATTATTTACACTGTCCTTGAAACATCGGTATGCTGCCTTTCAAAGAGGAACACAAAAAATGACTGTCCTCTCAAGATAATTTTACAGTTTTGCAAAAATGCTGCTGAAATCAAATTAGCTATTCCCCAGTCATTTGTCATAAAAATATGCACGCGCACATTGACACACAGCCTCTACATATGTCATAAAAAATACAAATGTCACATTGCAAGGTCTGGTATAACACAAAGGGATTGCATTTTCAGTTGTACTGTAAAACAATGTGTTCAACAGGACAGGAATTAGGCAGCTCAGAAAGAGCAGATGTAAACTGCTTTAATCTGAATAACTTCTCTAAAAAGTACTTGTAAAATCAGGCACAACACACATCTCTCCGACTGGAGGATTTAGGAGACATCTTGTCCATAAGTGCCACCACACTGCTAGAGCATGTGCTGCAAAGAGAGGATTATTATTATTATTATTATTATTATTAATAATAATAATATTTTTCCAGCATTTATTCTAAGCTTTGCTACATGTATATGCACAGTAGATTCTTCATTTTTTAACCAAGTGTCTTAGTAGTTGTTAATAAGGCAGAAACAAAGAAAAAGGGCAATGCTGAAGGTGCTCCCATATGGGTGCACAGCCCTGAGCACAGGATCTACCCAATGACACCCTTGCCAGTATCACAGAATCACAAAATGAACTAGGTTGGAAAAGACCTTTGAGATCATCAAGCCCAACTTTGACCTAACGTGTTGGCAGCTTTGCACAAACAGGAGACGACTGCTGGGAGATGTTTCCATGAGCTTTATTGCAGCATCAGTCTCATCAGACTGTATCTGATTTAATACAGTCATCAGACAGTATTAAATATTCTTGGACTTTCTTATCACCTCCTTAATCAATTCACAGGATAGACTCAATATTCAACAGATAATGAGAACACTAACGTATTCTTCCCCCTCACCCTCACTATCCTGATATTTCAGTTATAAGAGAAATCCACTACAGGTCATCTTCCAGTTTTCTTGCATCAATTTTTAGTGCTGTAAAATCTACGGAATGGTGTAATAAAGCACATATCTCTATTACTGTGAGCATCAGAGCATGACATTACATGCATTTTAAGTGGAATGTGTTCTCTGACAAGCAAATAAAGATTGTGTTCACTTTTCACTACCCACTAAAATGTTGTTTAAGCATTTCTTATAAAAATAAAATAGTTTTTAATGAAAGGATATTGTAAATTATTGATAAGGTCTGTGGAAGAGCTCTTTGGACAGTGTAAATATGGCAATTGACACAGTTTAGGAGTCTCTTTGAAGTATTCAGATTATTAATTAGATAATAAAATAACATATAATATGTAATTATTAATAATGGTTCCCTCTGCCTCCTTTTTTTTCCACTTCTAGAAGAAATCCTGAGAGGGTAAATTCTTTAGAGAAGTAAGAAAGGCACTGAGCACTGTCAAGTAACATCCCGGAAGTGTCTGGATTTGTTCTTCTATACAGTCCCTCACTAAGAGCCCTGAGAGGGGTATACATCCTTCTTAATGTGAACAATTTCAATCTACAAATAAGAATGTGAGTGGCTACTGTCAGAAAGTCACTTTAATTTCTCTCTCCAGATTATGTCTCCTTCCCATTTCTTACAAGAGGGGGAAACAGAAAACAGAAAACTCCAAAAAATAAAAATTGGTGTAGTTTTCCACAAATATTTACCTGCTTATTTTCCAGTCTCAGTTTTTATTTACTATTTTGCCATTTTGTGCTATGCCTACCTTGTGAAGAGATTCCTGGCCCAGGTAATTATTGAAATACCAGAATGTAATTAGCTGGACCTGAGAACACCATACTCTCCAACATCAAGGGAATTTGAGTTCAAAGAATTTCTATTGGCAAGACTCACAGGAGTAAACTGCAAGCACATTCACAATGCTTTGGAATACATTGATTTTACTTGCAAATATTTTCTGCTATGTAGCCTTTAACACCTCTCAAGTCTGATTCAAATCTTACTGAAGTTATTGGGAATTTCTGCACCAATATCATGCTTTGAATTCAGCCATTCATAGGGCTCACTAATTTACTGCATCTGACCCTAAGGTTTTTAATATTCCTACTCCTCTCCTTTACAAGAGCAGATATAAACTGGGGAAAATCATGTTTTAAGCTTGTAATTAAGATGTCCACTTAAGTTTCATTTTTTTTATACAGTGGTCTCCATTGAAGAGCATTTGACAGTATTTACAAATGCAAATCTAGAAAATACATTCTTTTCTCATTTTTAAAATTTAATTCCTGCTGACTCAATGGAGGCCAATTAAGAGAAAGTATCATTTTAATTTTTCTTTAGTAGAATTGATTCAAAAGTGAGGACTATATTTAGTGGGCTAGATTTAGGACATTTTATGTTATTGTGAATTTATGAACTTAAGCAGAGACGCACTGATTTAAACCACTCAAGCTCTCTCTCAGTCTTGCCATTGACTTCCCACATGTCTGTCAATAAAAAAGGAAAGAATGGCATTCCAAAATCTGGGCCTGTCTCAGACTTTTTAACTTCTCAGTGGAGGCTTATTCTGATAACTCTTCCAGAATATCTTCTAATCTTTACCAAATGGAAGGATAAAGATAGTGCCAATACTCCTTAGGATTCACCTCTAAAAATGGCAATTTGCAAATGTAATTACAGACTTCTGACCCATGCTTGGAACTGGATGTTGAAGACTCCTGCCTTCAAGCATTTTGCTCACTCATATACAGCTAGTAAGAGTCTCACTCTCAGCACTTCTCTCGTTCACGTTCATACTCTTTCATTAAATTACAAAACGTCTTTCAGTTTTCATACATACATTCTAAATTCAGGAATAAGCTTAAAAAACAGCAATGGAAATGAAATTTTGGTTCCCTGAGGGTTAACATTTAGGGCAACATTTTTCATACAGCGAAATTAAAATGGGTAAAATCAACTGCTTAGGGAATGATCATGCCTTTTGAACAAATATAAAGGAAGTAGATTTATCATCCAATGAGAAAAATCAGTGTGGTTCACTTTTTTCAATCAGGAATGTGAGAATAGAACCTGGGCTTGTGCTGACACTGAGACAACTGAGGCTAAGAGCAACTAAAAAGTGAAATCAGAAGAGCTGGATATAAGGGAAGAATACAATTAATTTGCAGGTGAAACTAAGACAACTAAGAAAGAAGAATGATGTATGAAATGAAATGAAACAGACTATTGACTGGGATCAAAAGACCCACCAGATAAGTGCTCCCCTGAAAGGCCAAAAATGCAGAGTTGCAGCATGGAGCTGATGGATGAAGGCTTGCAATGGAGTGGCAAGTGCAAGGTGAAGGAAAGTGAAAAGGAGATGGAACTCAGATGGAACTCAGAAAGTTGAGTACAATAAAAGAAAGAGATAAAGAGATAAAGATCAAAGAAAGGGACAAGGAGAAAGCATATCTTGGCAGACCAGGATCAAAGAATGAGGCATTAAAAGGATGACATTAAAAGGAAACGGATTAGCCACAACTCACCTGGAAAATTTAGTGACATCTAGACGTACAGATGTTTCAAGAGGAAATGACAATACATTTATGGAGTAACTTCTATAGTAATACGAAAATATGGAGAAGAAGAGTAGACTGAGGAAAGCCAGTGAATTAAAGACATTTCAGATTGATTGTCTAAGTGGGAAACTTTATTTGAGAATTGAAAAAATTAAACTTAAAAAAATGGGTAAACTCTAGCAATAAAATATATAGTGTTGAAAAATACTAAAGAAATATGAGTTTATTACATAAAGAATGTGTCTGTAAAACATGAAGGAATGAAAACCGGGAAGGACCAAATATGGTTGAGAAGATGCAGAAAAAATGATAGGGTATAGAAATACGTACAGAATAACAACTCTATGAAACTTGTACAAATCTGAAAGCAACAATAATTATATTTGGGTTTATAATCACTTTTGGACTGCTAGAGGAGAAGAAAAGAAAATAAACCCCTGCAGGAATGGGACACACAGGAAACAAAGTTCCTATCTTGTCCAGAGTTCATTTTTCGTTAATACTGTGGTAAGTACATTCACCAAGATCCCCTAACATCACTCATTCTTCACACTTTTACAGCTTCAGGAACAGATTAAAAGCAAAGAAAAAAAGGAAAAGGATTTAAAAACCTGAAAAGTTCACATCTAACATGCTTATATCATTCAGTGATTTCCCCAGTGGCCTTTAAGTTCACTCTGGGTGGCATATTTTAAGTTTAGGGCAAGTCTTCTGCTAGAGGTCAGGGCTTTAATTTCATATTGTGGCTCAACTCAATGTTCAGTTTGGCTGCTTTGCTGTGTAATCTTCTGCTAAGAGCACTGTATGTTGTTAGTGTTAAAAAATATGTTGCTCATGGATATATAAGGCATAAAACTCCTCTATAAACGTCTCTTTTGCTAAAGGTGTTGAAAATGCAGCCCAGTTTGTCAGAAACACAGCTGCTTTCCTTGGGGTTTCAGAATGCTCATAACAAATAGACTTTTTTATGAATTTGTGAGAACACCCTGAGGAAAACAGCTGCATTATTACAGAACCCATGAAATCTCAGACGAGTCTGAACTATTGTATTTTAAAGCACTGCTACTTAAAAGCCTTTTTAGTTTCAAGTAATAACATTATTTTATTTGACTTCTAGAAAGATATTTTAAGGAATACACGATGGTGATTCTTTCTAGTTGACTGGAACAAAACTGTTAACACTGTAAGACCTCAACTGTTTGAATGGAGACAAAGCAGTGTGCTACACACAAAGAATAGCAGTGATTTGTGCTGCTAGGGAATATTTTCTGGCAGGTACTCAGCAGCTGGACCAGGAATGAACCAAGTCAAGAGACCTTACAGACAGGCAGCATCACCTCTCAACTATTGCACTGATTTCTATCTACACAACCAAGCCTACAAGATCCAAGGCTCACTCCATGGCTGAAGTTCTCTGTGAGGAAAACTTACTACCTTCTTCTGTTTCCCCTGCATAATACTGACTTAAATAACTGGGGCAACCAGCACATTCATTCACAGAGCAACAGAGATCTGGGACATTTACCCCTCAGTTATGCTTTGCTTTTATGTGATGGAATTACCCTCAGAGATTTTATCAACTGAACGATTTTTAAGATGCTTTACTTTTAGGACAAGGCCTTTGTACAGGTACGTTCTCTTAGGCAGTTGAATTTAACCAAAGTTTTATCAAGCAGACAATAATTATTTTGTTTTAATTATTTCTTTCTAAGCCTCATTTAGTTAAAGATTCATTTCCTTATGAGGTGAACACTATCAAATTGTAAAAAATAGAGTAAACACCACTATACAGGAGAATAGAACTACCTAGGAGAGGGGTGAAAGAAGACTCTACCAACTCTGCTTGCACCATGGAAGTGATAATCCAGTGGTTTCGTGTTAGATAGTGAAGGAAACAGTGAGCTGAGAGGAAAGAGTAACTTTAGTTCAGAATGTCCAATAATTCTCTGTATCTCTTGAGCATCACAATCAAGTACTCAGGAAAGCAAAAAAACTTTGAGCACCTATGAGTTAATAGATTTTTTAAACTTGATTCAACCCAATCTTTTTCCATGCTTTTTAAGAAAGATCATCGAGCAAATTTAATTTCTAACAGTAATGAAATGCACCATGATTGCTACCTATGTCATTCTTCTGTAAGCAGACTACAAACCTCAGTCAAGATCCTTGATCTTTGGCACAAAAATGCATTCAGAAATGAAGTATTTTATTAGTTTTAATGAATTGAAGTGCAGAGAGGTGAAATGATTTAAAGTGCCATGGTGACTTGCCTGCACAGTGAACAGCAGCCAATAACCTGGGGAAAACATTGCTTTGAGAGCTGTGAATTTAAGAATGCACTTTCACTGTTATAATAGATGCTGCTAAATTTACAATTCCTGCATCTTTAAGGGTTTCACAGCCATGAAATTAGACAGGTCTGACATTCCAAGATTCCCTAGACATTGTTTTGGGCTCTGGCTGTATCATTCTCTGCCTTTCTTACAGATTCTTACTTTTTAAACCCCTCCATTTATGACTAAAATCCAAATGGAAGATATTTGTGCACCAGCAAGCATTCAGACTTGTATGTCTGCAATAAATCCATAACTGCACAGCACTGAGAGCCACGTCATAAATCTTCAGTGCTTTAATATCTTCCCACTCTGCTAAGGACATGGAATTCAGCTTTAAGTCCTTGCAACAAGTTATATTTTATCTTATTTTAATACCCTTTTGTGTCTGAGTAATTTGCGTGGAACTGCCTATTTCTTTAAATCCCGACAACTGCGTGCATAACAACACTGCAAATTTTCACTATACTGAGAAACCCTGTGTGTTTTGCAAATATATAATTAGATTTCATTTATTGATAGGATATGTACTGAAGGCAGAATTTAAAACTGAAGAGAGATATTAAAAAACATCCAAACAAATCTAAGTGTAGCCATTTTTGCAAAGGATGTTTGTAGAGAAGCTGTGCATTGATAGCCCTGTACCCACATGTGCTGACTTGCTACCAGGCTTTTCAGAATGGAAATGTCATTTTTTTAGGCACAGTTTAACTGTGTCATTTCATCATCTTTAAATTTTTTCCTCTTCATTTTACTGAATTGGATATTATGCTTTTGTTGCATGATATTATTTAGTTTTCATTTTTATAAATCTGGTAGAAATTTATATTTTAATTCTCTTAATATGGTTGTTTTATTCATTATCTGCTGTTTCTGAAGTTCATATTATAATCAGTAAACTGTATTTTATTTATTTGTATTATTGTATAATTATATTGTTTTATGTATTGCATTTTCCTTGGTCACTGATAGAGCAACAACTGGCACTCAATTTGGTTTTCTACATATTATAAAACTGTCAGTTAGGTAACCATCCCAGTAATTGGAATTTCTAGTTTTGTGGAAATTTATCTATTAGATATAAATTTTATATGTATGTAAGGAACCCCATAAACATAACATTAAACATGTAAAATTAAAAATGTACGTTAATGTCCCTAAATACATATAAGGTGCATATTTACATGCAGCCTGTAACAAGAAGTTTCCTGCTCTCACTACAGGTACTTCTATCGGGATTTCATAATGCAAAACTTTATATACTTACATAGAGTCTTGCAATAAAAACTGTACTCATTCTTTGGTGTATTTCAAGTGACCAATAAGAATATTGATCATCAGGCTGGAATAAGGCACAGGCACAAGGCTGGAATTTGAGGCATTCAGGAAGAACCTTTGGTGTTTTCCAGTGAGGGATCAAAGCACTGCATGGCAAGCTGGCCCGGGCAGTTTGCCCACAGTAAATGTCTGGAAGGTAACCAAGTGGCCTGTGTGCCTGCTTTCCATCATAAACGCTAACTGATCCACCACATTCCAGTAGAAAATCTGCCCTTTGACTTTACTATATGTAGGAATCAAATGGGAGGATTTGGTAGATGCTCTATTGCTCAATCTGTGCAGTTTCACCACAGCATTGAATATCTTCTTTTCATTTTGGGGTTTTTTTGGGGATGGGCGAGAGGGATGGTGGTGTTCTTATATTCTGTCCATACACCTAATTCAGACAAATATTGGTAAACTTGGTGCAGCAATTGAAAAGAGGTTATTAGAAAAATGAACATGAGGGCGAGAGAAACACTTTTTTTTTTTTCCACCAGATTTTATGTCAGTTTTAGTCTTATAATTTCCCCCCAAAAAGTACTCCTGAGACAAAAAAAAACCCTCATGACTAATATTATTGTAAATTCATGGTTATACAGAGCTTCTTTGCCTCCATGACATGCCGAATCAAAACCTAAACAACCCCTTAAAGAACTTGACAAATCATTAATAAATAATCATGTTTTCTCAGTTATCATTCAAATAGCCATAAGATTTCAAAATAAAAAGTCAATTAATATGAACGAGGCCTACGCTGCTGCAGTGGGAGCAGAAACAGCATAAACCTATAAAACAAGTATGCTCACAGCTCTCAGTGCCATTCTACCGCTCTGCCTACCCCAGCTACAGACAAAAGAGGAGTGTAGAATTAATTCTCACTATGAAGTCTGGAACTCAGGGCACATTTAATTCATGGTGAAGTTAGAGGACTGATTGTAGCTTCAGTGGAATTCCCAGACACCTGTAACTGATTTAAGGGCACAGGTCCCTTTGCCTTTCAAATGCAAGTCATGCTCTAAGTCACCCAGACTTTTTTGTACTGACCTTCAATCACACTTAGATCAAGCACCAAAAAAATGATGAAAAGCATAAAAAACCCACACCCAACAACACTTCACAAGTAACTGAAACCAGCTGGAACCTTCTATCCACTCTAATGTTTAGTTACAGGATCTCATTTCCACTTGCAAACATGAAGAGTAAATTGACAGACCTGCAGGATGAGGGTTGCTGACACACGAGAGCCAGTTCCTGGGAAACCAGGAGATCCCAAACTCCCTAAAGACTCCTGGTTCTATCTTGATCTTGATCTTCTATCAATATCTTGAATGGGATGAGGAAAAGGACCCTGTGGAATATCTTAATCTTAGATTACATTAACTGTACATTTTTGAACTACATTTATTCATTATGAATATAATATCATCCACTCTTCAGTCTACTGGTTCTTTTTAAAATATGACAGCAGTTCAACAGTAAACCAAAAGCACACAAAGCTGATGGAAACTGCTTGCAGGGCAGAAAGAAATTTTTTTGTCAAAAAATAATAGGTGTCATTATTTAAAAAAATTATTAAAAATAATATGAAAATATTATTCAAGAAGAACCTGGTACCAGTCCAGTTTCAGTAAGCATCTAGTTTAAAATTTTGGGAAGGAAATGAAAAAGAAAGGAAAGTGCAAAGATTGAAAAGAATCCTACTTGAATTTTTTTATGTGAAAAGTATATGTAGGGCTCAGAACGAATTTGCATTCCAAGTGTTTAAGATGAATGATAAAATAGTGTTAAAAATAACATTAGAAATAGAAAAGCCAACTGAAACTTCATTCCTCAGAAAAAGAGCTGGTTTCTTCAATCAGTTTTCATTCACCTATCTGATTGTTGCTGACAAAAATATCAGGAATTTTTCCCAAATTTAAAAAAAAATACAGGAAGAACCTCTGACAGTTATTGCCTCCCAATATGTCTCAGTGGTTAAAAAGGTGGGACAATATTTTCCACTCTTTGCTCGTGTAGGTCTGTAACCCCATTTTTGAATGAAAAGCAGGAAATTTCCTGAAATAAAGTCAGCAAAATTTAATTTTCATTAAAAAAGACTGACTAATGGTAGTAAAACCAGGAATTAACAGCAAATTATTTCAACCCAAGAAGCTCTACCAGCTCAGTCCATGCAGTGGGAGGGAAATTAGTGTGACACCAACAGATCCTCTCTTCTATCCTTTATAGCCCGTCACTAAGGGCTATAGGAAGAAATTTTCTCTAGGAAGAAATTACTGCATTAACATTTTTTGTCTATTGTTCTCAGCTTGGTCAGTATTGGTGTAAGGATCCAGTAGTTTGCAGACATTATGAGGGGTGTGACATAGTTTACTAAACAAATAAAAATAAATCTTTAAAAAGCTACTTCATCTCAACATTAAAAAATAAATTTATATAAAAATAATAATTTACTTTTTTATTTTTTAATACATCATTATTATATCATTATAAACAAAGCTTCTGTGGTAGCAGAGCCAGAGGGAACCTGCCATTGCTCTGCACCAAAGGTGTAACCTCATCTTTAGGAGAAAACTCTTTAAGATGGGTGCTGCAAAGAAACCTCAAGTCCACCAACCAAGCAAATGAGAATTTGGCAAGTATCAAATCATCATGTGCTTCATGAAAGGCATGGGCAAAGTGATTAACTAATCAGTAAATTACAGTTTGCTTGATCCAGTTGGAGAGAGGAAAGGAAACATCAGGAATTTTTAAAAAGAGTGAGAAAATGAATGGGATAGAAGCCCAAATTTCAAATGTTTCAGATTTAATATCTGAAGAATGAGAGCTCCAAAGAAAGCACACTGTGTTTCCAGAGGTCTCTGTTAAGACAGGAGGGGAAGCCTGCCACTCCCCAAAAACATATTTCATTGTAATTCTTTTCAGTCTGTCATAATTATGTGACAGATGTAAGGCAAGTTCAGGGTCAGTGATCAGAAACACTCATGAGTTATGGTCCCTCTTGTGCCCTTGCTGCCCTTAATTTAACATGGCCTCACAGTCACATTCCCCAAACACTTAACTTTTAACCATCCACCTCAAAAGACAGAGCAATTAGTGATTAAAAAAAGAAAAGAAGAAGAGAGAATGGATATTCCAGACACATCTGGAGCAGAGGCTTCTACTCAAGAAGATTTGCAGACATTGGGATGTCTCCAATGAAAAAGAAAGAAAAAAATATGGCTTTGATTTGTATGAAAATAAACTTTTTAACAAAACCAATTCTATTATTTAGGCAAAGTAGTTCTTATCAATGAATCATAATGCTGTGTTTTAAAAGTTTTACATTTGAAGAGAATTTATGACTCTGATATATATTTTCAGTAAATTGTGAAAAAATTACTGAATAAAGTCATATCTAATAAAAGAAAAAAAACTAGTTAGCTCATTAAACATCATTCTCTGCATATGCAGACTGTCTTTTGCACTGAACTGCACTTGTCTAAACTAAATTTAGAATTTAGGACTTCCATTCCTTTTTGGGGAGGAAATATTATTCTATACTTTTCATCCCACATATAAGTTTTGTGATTTCTCTTTATAGCATATTTATAATTTTCCATTAGTAATTTCCATCAGGTTTTCTTCTCATGTGTTCCTCTTATTTCCCCCATCATGGTGCCTTCTCTGAGTTCCATCCAAATTTGTATTATCTTCTTGGCAGAAATGTGTCACAGCAGTGTGAATCAGTCGAGGTGTGGAAGCACTGAAACAAAACTGTGCGGTGCTGTTTAGCGTTTTTGTTGTTGCTGACCATGAATTATTCCTGAGAAATCCACTGAACTTTCAGAAATTCATCTGAAACTTCCAGCTCCATTTGAAATGTCACTGTTGACAGTGCAGTGACAGCAAGATCATGGCATCACACGTTTCAGTATTGCCTGGGTGTGCATTTCCAACCACTTCATCAAGTGGCATTAATTAATATTAAAAAGAAATGCTAAACAATTCCACACAAATTCTTTTCTGGACAATAAACACTCATATAAATATGTTCTGATATGATTCCCCTGAGTATATGCACAGTGCAAAAATCTCCACAATTAAGCCTCAACTCTTTGCTCATAAAGAAACTGTTGTTTGTATTGCTATGGAAATTCTGAAAGAAAGGCTTAAATTACTTCTTTCTTTCCTTTTATTTGGGTCAACAATCATTTAGAAAGAAAGAAATTCTAAAGGCATTTTTTCTACCTACTTTTTTTGCTGGTTTAATCCCAATACGTTTTTCAACTAACAAATACCTGGACTGGACAAGAGTAAAGCAATTTCATTTAGAACCTTCATTTTCAACTGCTTCAAGTAACTCAATTTTCCAACAATTTTTTGATTTAAACAATTGGAAGATTCTCTACATTTTGTTCATATAAAGCTTGGCTCTAGAGATGTTGGAAAAAATATGTGCACTTTTTATTTTTGTGTATGCTGACTCTCAACAACAATTTTTTCAGACCACGAGAAATGTAGGGTTTTATTACAGCTGTCTTTTGGGGTTGCAAATTGTTAACATCTGCCTTTTAGTATCATTTTTTACAATAGTCTGCTCTCTCGATATTCTGTTAATGACTGTAATTTTCTAGTCAGCTGCTATCTGTCAAGGTAGTTTAAAGGTCACTTTTTGCTATGTATTAGAGAGCCTCTTGCAGAAAGTGGGCCTGGGTTCTTTACAGCAAGCAGAGCTTATGCTTGGATTTGCTTTGTATGTCAAACTGGGAACTCAGCAGCCGCAGGTCACAATGATCTTTCAGTCTCTCTCTTCTCTGTTGCTTAATCTTTGGTCATACCCTTTTCTGTATGTATTTTTTCTAGTGACAGTTTGGTGCCTCCTTTGTTAGCCTTGATGTATTGATAAGACATTCCTTACCCATCTCTGACAGGCAGCACTGTGTTAAAGCAGAGAGAGACATTTCCCACCCATCTCTCCCTGCACAAGCTTGTCTTCTGGAGATTTTATATCCATTACAAATGTCATTGGACACATACAATCTTTTCCGTGGTGTTTACCAATGTTATGCCATAAAGAAAATAATGGGTCTGTGTATTTCTAGCTTTTTTATATATCTTGAATTCAACTTTTCTGTGATTACTAAAAGAAAGATTGCGCATTTGCCTTGGCAAAAGCATTCTCCCACCCCAGATATTTGCTAGTAAGTCTCAAACTGAAAGAGTGCATTTCCTCCATGGCTAAAATTAAACAAAGATAATGAGAACACATTTGAACATGTGGAGTGCAAAGGCTGCCTTACATCAGCGATCTGATTCACATTTGAGGCATACTTCACTGAAGGAAGGAATCAGGGTGCTATCCTGTCTTTTGGAAGCTGAAAACCTTTAACTGAATCATGGAATAGTTGAGGATGGAAGGGACCTCTGGAGGTCATCTGATTCAAACCCCCTGCTCAAGCAAGGTCACCAAGACCAGGTTCCTCAGTACTTTGTCTCCTTGGGTTGAGTATCTCTCCAAGGATATAAATCTCAAAAATCTCTCAAGTTCTCAATCTCCTTTCCAGTTAAAATAGTTTTTGATATGTTTAAAACAAATTTCCTGTATTTCAACATTGTCTAGAGAGTCACAAGCATTTACAATTATGCAATAATGAAATCAGCAGTCATTGATAAACTAGGTTATAAAATACAGAAACTTAGTGCTGAAAGAACTCTATTCTGCACAATTCAGTTCCTTAAGCCTTATCAGGAGGGAGGTAATCCAGGTGTCCTTGCTCCTCAGTGAATAGAATTCACCTGATCCCCTAGTGCAGGGACTAACCTGTGAGAAGATTGAATCCTACAAATGAAGGACATCACAAATAAGTGAAGGCAGTGTTGAGTTTGGTTTCATAAAAAAACAACAAAAAAAAAAAAAAAAAAGCAAAACAAAACAAACAAAAACAAAAACAAAACAAAAACAAAAACCAAAAACAAACACCAAACAAACAGAAAAAAAAAAAAAAAACGCCACCAAAACCTAACAACTTTAAAACTACACCAGGCTTCTAAAACTCTGAGTATGTAGTTGAAAGATGAAAAAATCAATTGCCTTAACCTCTCTAGAGCAAGCTCAATAAGTATATTTTGGCTGCAGGGCTGACACAGCAGGTTGAACCTCATACACTGAAGAGAAAAGGAAATAGAGAGAAGCCTTGATCATATTCACAGTCTCACTGGGAATTCTCAGAAAATTAGATGGAAATTGGAACTGGTCCAAAAGAAGGTGGTGCTGGAACCATCACACTACTTTTTGGTCAAAATCCTTAAATTGGGACTGTATCTCTGCTATCAAGAGGATAGGAGAAAAGATTTAATCCAAGTCCCTTGAATTTTATTCAATACCTTGGAACTTCAGTGTTTAAAAACTATTTGAGAGAGTCTCTATAGAGGTGGACATAGAAATATATCACAGCTCATAAAAGGAAAGATACATTTGCTATACAAACACCTCTGTTAGAACGAAAGGTGTTTGCACAGGCAATTTCTAAAGGGAAGTCAGTCACTGTAGAAGACAATCATGGTAACCTAAGACAAATTATTACCAGAAAGCAGAATCGCCCCAGACGTGTGCTTCTGTGGGCTCACATCTTTCTGGAAGCTGATGCATGTAAGCCACTGACTAAATCTTTCAGCATAACCAACAGCAGCAGTATGCAGAATTCTTTTCCCAGCAGTTACTGGAAACGATGAACAATAATACATTTTGCATATTGAAACTAATATATGCAGGAGTTGGTGCTCTGGGACTCAAATGAATTGCATAAAATCCCTCATTTGTTAGGAGAATGCCACTAATGCCTGACCTCCTTAATCCATATTCAGGAACTCACAGATCAGAAAGGTCATCTCTAACTAACCACCTATTCACATGTATATTCTACATCACCCTTACAAATGGGGTTGTTGTCTCCAAATTACAGAAAACCAACAACAATGACATCATTAATTCCATGAATACACTGTCTTGAGAATGATACAAGTTTCTGCATAATAATAAGCATTTGAATACTCCTTGCAATAGCAGTCACAGCCTGCAAAGCCCACTGAGTGGAAGGCAGTTCACTGAGTTTTGTATCACAGAATGCTCCCAGTAAAAATACCAGCTATCAAAGGCAGCGTTTTACTAGAGATTTAGGGAAGAGACACCCATTAAAGCATATCATTTGGATGTGCAATGTGAACCAGCTCGTAGTAAAACTGATCTTTTGGCTTTAATGTAGCCTTCAGTTTAGGGAGTCATAGAATTTCAAGAATGGCAAAGAGACGTATCCTGAAGTCCACTATATTACTTGATACCATTGATTATTTTACAGGTAAACTAAAACAAGTTGCAAAAATGAGGAAATAAAATTAGAGATTTAAGTTATTTCGTTAAGTGTTCTATATCAGTGCTCTAAGTTAAAATTTTTCTCAGTAGCAAAAGGAAAAGCTGCACAATATTAACAAATTTGATAAAATCTGAACAGCTCTAATAGATAACTGCAAGTAAAAAAATGATGGTATCTTTTAAACAATCATAGTGCACAGGCAGATTAAAAGCAGATGTTTATGGGTGAAACAACCCTTCATAAGAAGTAGCTATTAGGTTACCAAATAAAATTGAATTTACCATGGCTGTAAACTTGGCAGAAGGGGTTTTTTTTAGCATAGAAATAGGCTGTTATTTATTGATATTTAACCTGAGAATGATAGACACTTTGTAAAGCATTAGCCCAAATTCTATAGTCTATGTACTAGAACAGTAACTAATGAAACAAATACAGTTCAGGCTGAAGTGAATATTTCAGGCCTAAAAAATGTATTATACAATTGAAAGAAGAAGTGGCTTTCAGCCCCCAGCATTTTGTCACATGAAATGGCCTCCTGAATGAATCTTCTGAGTGCCAGCCTTTCTCACAATGGTATTTCTCATAAGATGTATCAGTGATGCCATTTTGGTTTTTGCCTTTTTTTCATTTTAGATGTTCTCTGTATTCTTTGCACATATATTTGTAGTTCTGTAGCCTATTGTATTAGTGGCAAGTTTACCCAATAGGCAAAAAACAAAAAAAAATTCCAGAGCTCCAAGCCCCAGGGGTACAAGGCCACTATCCTATCTTAGTTATTCCTGGGAACCATGGCTGAGAACAACTCCTGGAGATACATCCTCATGGACAAAGTACAGCTGGTGCCAAGGGGGGGACTCCAGAGAAGGGGCTTGGCCAGGAGGGAATTCCATCACCACTTGTCCTCCTAATTGGTGCTTTTTGTCAATTATGCTAATTTACTAAATGTATAAAAACTGTAGTCACCCCGTGTGGGTGAACTTTTGTGGACACCTTTCCATAACTACCCCTGAAAGCTTTCAATAAAGATCCATTTTTATGTTGCCTCCTTACTAAAATTATCTTGAATCTCATTTCCAAGACTGGAAAAAGGCAACAAGACAAACTGGGATACATGGATAAATAGGTTGGTGGGACAGGGTTTGCTCTCCAAATAATGAATTTAAGCTTTAACTTTAATGCTATTATTTTATCCTGTGAATTCAATGATTCTGTACTAAAAGAGACTTATTAAACATAGAGTAAAACAAGAATAGATTTAAACCCAAGTTTGAGAATGGAATCTCTTCATTATTAGTTCAGTGTAGCATGGCTGGTTAGTATCTGTAGTAAGATAATATGTTGAAGAGCACTCTATAAATATAGAATTCCTTTCATTCTGCCATTAAGTACTTGGATAGTATTCAGCATCTTCTATAATGGCATCTAGCTATATACATAGTACTCTGCTGGTGAAGAATTATATTAATCATCATTTCCAGATATAACTCTTACTTTACTTAGCTGTGCCTTCAAAATAATTATTATATTACACAATTATATTATGAGAGATATACTTATCATGGATCAGACCTTCTGGTTGATAAGTAAAAGTAAGCACAGGATGAAAAACCAGTCCCCATTTGTGTTTTGCATCAAAGACAACACTAAGTGTGTCCTAGAATTTTTCCTTCCCAATCCCATCTTCCAGTATTTATGCCAAGGTGTCTTCCAATAGAGGAAGCTCTCTGTGGAAAGCTTGTTCTTTTCCTGTTGGGGTCTATTTTCTTTCTTCACTAGACTTTCTAATGCTTTGTAATATAAGAAAAAGGAATTTATTCCCTCTTTACAACCAGAAAAGAAACTGAAATTGTGAACATAAGTTGGCCAACACCACCTAAAGAATTTCTGAAAGACAGGGGAAAGGTATTTGCTACAGCTGCACGGTACTTATAGTGTTAAATTAGTATACACGAGATTATGGAATGTGAGGATAATCTCAATAAGATACAACCAGATTTATAAATAAAATAACATAGGCAAATATTTAAAAGTATTATGGACATGATAAAAGAAGGGGGCAAAAGGGTATAAATGAAAGGTGTTTGCAGGAATTTGAGCATCTCCGGGAGACTGCAACTGTTCTGTCCCTGCCCTTTTGCCTGCATTCAGAAACAGCCAGCACCAGGCACAGTCTGTCCCTGTAAAAGATTTCCCTCTTGGTTTAGAAAGAGAATAACAATCTGTAGTGTCATAATATGTTTGGCAGAGTCCCATTGTTCCAGGCTCTGCTACTTCCTACGAGAGAAATGAAGCAAGTGCAAAGGAGCATGACTATATTTTGCAGTGCTAAACAAATGATTCAGACATCAAATCACTGTCAAATGTTTCTACCTTTTTTTTTTTTTTTCAGTTCTCTGAGCAGTCCTACACAGTCTTCAAAAACCAGGAGATTTTCAAAACTATCAAACTCCAAATTTTATTTTAAAATTTACTTCACTCCTTGATATTTTATAAAGAAAATCAAGATTAATCAAAAGTATACATTGGTTTTCTTCACTGCAAACACAGTGTTAAGGAATGATTACCAGCATTTATTGGGAATTAAAGACTTCGTCTAGAAAGTTTGGTGCATCAAAAGAAATTTAACAGAAATACAGATGCCTTTGCATAAATTTTATTGCAAGTCAGAGATTACTTACTTAAAATTTTTTGAAATATTAAACAAAACAAATCCAACCAAGTTGTGCTAACTGTAATTTTTTTCTAAATGTTCAGGCAACCAGCACTGCCCAGCCCACTGGAGTAAAGCAGTAAACAAGAAAACAGGATTCCTGGTTTCTACTACAATATCTATCACCCAGGCAGGTAATCACAGTTCCCTGCACTTCTGCTGTACATTATTTATGTTGCTGATTTAAACTGAGATCATCTGGACAAGAGCTGCCTTTCATCAGATGTGTCTGTGGTACACAGCAAAACAAGGTAACAAAGTGAGCAGTTAGGACACCTGATCTGTATAAACTTTCAATGAAAAAGTGATAGTATAAACAGAGAAAAATCCCTCCAAACTGCTCATTTACCTAAGAACAATGTGCAAATGAAGATAAAACCTAATTTCTTACAATTTAACTACAGAAACATGTATATAACACAGAGTTTAAAGTATACTCCAAGCATGAAATCCATGGAGACAAGTAAAATATCCAGTCTTACAGCTGACTGAGTTACTTGCTGTAATTACTTTTTAGAACAATTTTTCTTCCATATATTTTTATTTCATGACTATATCACTATATAGTTTAATATTTTCCAGTGAAAAATGTATTCAGCTATTTCACTCATTACCCAATCAATTTTTGAATAAATTATTCATGAAGAAAATTAGTATCTTTGACCTTTGGAAGACAGAAGATACATAATGACCTCAAATAATTAGGAACTACAATTAGAAATAGAGTTGAAATAGGAAAGAATGTGATTGTACTTCATAGGCAATAAATTGTTTAGAGAAAAATGTTTACATTTGATTTCCTTTCTGCCACAGGCCAATTCAATATTTACAGGACAATAATATTTCACTCTTTGGTGACAATTTTTAATTTCAGTACACCTTTAATCCAGAAAAACAAATCAATATTCAGCTATAATTTTTTACTTTACCAGTCAAAATTCAAACAAATAGCCCTATTTCCCTTCTAGACTTAATTCCTAAAAGGAATGTGACTAAGGTGAAGAAGGGCAGAGTGCTGAAAGTCATAGAGGTATTTGTACTCGAAAGCTTTGTACACATTTCTCTTTTCTCATTCTTTACATGTCTACCTCTGAAAGAGAGATGATGGTAAAATGGTGATTTCTCCAATTCAACACTAATCGTGGCAAATTTTACAAAATGCATATAATGGAGAAGGTAATGGGCTCTCTTAGAGATCACTTCTAAGAGTCACATTTACCAAAGAAAAACCCATGTTGCTGGCTCCTTTTCCCTTTTGCCAACTGCCCCAAAAGGGAAATGCACTCAGCTACTTCTGCAAAGCTTTCTGAAACATTACAATATTAAAACAGTCAACCCCTCGTGGCTTGTGGGGCTGGATAGTAAATAGAAGTTAAAAGTGTATCAGTCCAAAGGTGCTGATAGGTGAAGGCCAATGAAGGTTTCCTGAAGGAAATGTCATCAGCATTAGAAGTTAAATTATGAGCTCCTTTTCTTGAAGTGTAGACACTTAGTTTCAATTTACTGATAGGTTTTAACATGGTTTTGGGTATCAAAGTCCTTGACTGAAAGGCAGAAGAGCATCTTCCTTGATTGCCTGGTCATTATTCCAGTTGAGCTGAGATACTTGTTGCTGGTTGTTGTACCTCCTGACTAGATTTTGCTGCTTCCTGTTAAAGTTTAAATGGCACCTATCTAACGTAAAACCAGGCACAAAAAGATATGGACACTCTTTTATTCAGAGATTCTAAGACATTTCTGACTGCTGTGTCTATGAAAAGGTTTGCCTTATGAAAAAAGTAAAAAGGACTGAATTCATCCATTAATTAATTCAGGAAAAAAAAAAAGGCAAACAATGAAATTCACTTAGGTCAGAGATTTCAGGTGTGTTTTTTTTTGTTGCTGAAATGTATTGGAAGATAGAAAGATGACCTCAATGCCCACTGTTGGGTTTTAGAGGGTCAGGAGCTAATCCGGCCCTCATTTGGACTAATTCTGCTAGAGTTCCTTTGAGGGACTAAAATGACAACAACTGAGCTGCTGGGTTCCAGTTCTGCCAGGGCCTTAATTTTCCAGTGTCATTTTGGGCAGTTCTGAAAAATGACTCCTGCCTCCAGCTGCTGTTCTTTAACACAGAGATATGATTCATGGTCAGCTCAAGGCATGGAACGATGTTTACTTCAGCAAGGACTCCCTGCTCCAAGAGTAGAAAACAAAATCTGTGGTTAAAATTAAGGCAAGGTCCATCACCAAGATCAGCCAACAGCAGAAATGTTGGTAGATCACATTGTCAATAGGAGAAGAAGCCCCTTTCGGAGAATCACAATTTAATGAACAAACTCTTACCAGTACCACAGAGACCAGCACTTTCCTGCTTCTCACTGTGTAAACTGGGAGAGGTGATAGTGGGACTGCTTGAGGATGGGGCTGAATCAGGAAATTAGACTGGGAGACAGCTGAGTAAGTAACCTTGTTTTGTAGTGAATTATATGAGATATGAGATTAACAGAGGAGTTTTGTGCTGTTCTTAAGAAAAACAGGAATCCTGTGTTTATGCCATCACTCTGCTGACACCAATGACTCTTACTGTGTGAGGAGCCTGCAGGAGACTGAGGGAACTGCCAAGAGTAGAATAATGAGGGGAAAAGAGAAGTATTAAAAGCAAGTGGCTGGTGGGGTTCTGGTGATATTCAGAAGCACTAAGAAAAGCAGATAATTACTTTGTCAGGAGAGCTAACCAATTGCAAAATGTTCTTCTTTGCTCAAAGCCTGCCCCATGGCCAGCCACGGATTCCAAAAAGCTTTTTGTTACAAGTCTGCAGCTTTTCCAAATGAATCAATAGATGCTGGGACTCCATTGGACTAGATTATTTGTCTGCTGTAATAAGCATGCTTGATTTTCAGGGCCTGCCATTCCGGAGGCCAAATCAAAGATATGATATTAACTTCTATCAATGATGCAGCATCCAAGGCAATAGAAGAATCCAAATAAATCCATTCTACATGCTTAAGCCCATCTTCCTTTCATGCGTGCCTGGTGATGGAAAATGGTGGTTTTTTTCCACCCTGCCTTAGCATTCTGGGGCATGAAAAAAAAGAGATTCTGTTGCAGTAATGAAGCACAGGGAAAAGAGAGCTTGTTATAAACTGCTTACAGTTTAGGTTGAAGGGCAGGTTTTCATTAGCTTTGTTACATTGAGCCTCATCTTTAGACTGGAGGAATTACCAGAAAAAAACTTCATAAGAGAAGGTGGATCCAATGCACAATTCATGAAAGTAAAAAGCCAAGATCTAACGATCAAAAAAGAAAACCAAAAATTCTCCCCTGAGACAACGCTCAAGTTACACCAACAACAAACATTAATCAGCACTGTTAAGACACTCAGAAAGGAAGTCAATGTCTTATTTGAGTAATAAAAAATTTCTTTTGGTTGTTTCTTGCTGCAGTTTGTTATTCAGTCTTTGTTTCTCCTAAATGTCAGGCAGATCCATCTATTTTCCCATCCACAATTACTCAAGCATTAGTAGCAGGGATACAAGTTACACAAGTGACTATGGGTTTTTCTCAATCAGAAGAACAGCGTATACAGCCAAACTTGGCCTTAGTGAAACCTCATGTATTTACTTGCTTCCACAGAGAAAACTAAACAAACTGTTACAGATTTTATTCCTTTCCTCATGAAATGACCAAACAAAAGATCTTTATTTTAAATACTTGGAAGAAAACTTCAAAAAAAATTGCTTACTCAGAAATATTAGAGAATTTCCTAAAGGACAAAGTGTTCATAAAAGAAGAAGCAGTTTTCTATAAAATAGATTAAAGGCTGTAATGATGGTATCATTAATTCTCTTACAATTCAATCTCATCTTTATAGAAAGCACCGACCCTCTCCACTCTATTATGTTTTAGGACCTGATTTATGAAATAACCCCAGGATATTAATGATGCCACAGGTACCAGCTGTAATATTTCAGGTGGTTTACAGCATTGCTCTAACGATGGAGTACATTTAGTTTGAACTCCATTGCACTTTATTGTGCAATACTTGCTTTGGGGAGCACTGAGAATACATACATGGCCTCAGTTACACTTAATAAATCCCCTTCCCCAAAATTTATCCTCTTGTTCTGCTCTCCTGTGGTTGCCCTGTAGTCTTCTCTCAGCCTCCTTTCTACACACACATTTGTCTTGCTGAATATCCGAACAGAGTCCATAGGTGCATACCCCAGATGCCTCTCTCTAGATTCTTTACCATATCTCCCAAATTTCTCCCCTCTTTAATGATCCTCCACAGCTTCTTTTCAAGTCTGGTCCTGTGTGTGCAGATTTTCTGCTCCACATAAACAAATTTCCAAATAGCATTTTACCCTGACTCATCTTGAAAAGCTCTAATTTTTAAGTACAGCACAGTTAAGTTCAGAACAGCTAAAGGGATGCTCTTGATCATGTCTTGTGCTTAAATATCCTTAGCATGACCTAAAGATTCCTTACCATGTTCTTCCCATCTCCCTCTCATAGAATCATAGAGCAATTTGTTTGTTCACTAGAGGCCACTGAACAAAATTATTCCATTTGCTCAGTACATGCATGTAGCTGAAGGGCCTCTATGCTGGATAATTCACTCTGGTTAGGCTGCAGCCTGAACCCTCCAGAACAGAAGTTACAAAAGCTAAGATGTCCTTAAGACATCAGACAATTAAGACATAAAGTCATTAAGAATTCAGACAATCTTAAAACATATGAAATTTTTTCTTCCTTTTTTTTTAAAGTGTACTTGTCAAAACTATTTTTCCTACTTTTGCTTCAAGACCTCTTCCAACTATATATATTCTTGTGTGATATAAATGCTCAGGTATCTATAATCAAAAAACAACTTTTTTATGGGAAAAATATGACTAACACCAATATTGTTCAAAACAATACCTTTTGCCCAGTGATTTAAGAACTTTATATGACTTTATTAAGCCTCAATCACTCCCATAGTTTTGAAAAACAGCATCATATTCATGATTTTTAGTTTAGATCACCTAAAGTGAATTTAGTGAAAGAATGGACCTCAATCCTGAATTTCTGAAGTGTGATTTGGGCACTCAATGTCCAGCACAGAGGAATTGCCATCAGCTTTTGCACCCACTGGGGACTAAGAATAACACCCACTGCAAAGTGCAGTTATGCATTTGTTTATTCCTATCTGTTTCCACTGATTAACACCAGACTGCTTGTAAAGCAAGAATTTGAACTAATGTTGGGAAGGATTATCAGTAAGAGATTAAAATCCTGTTTCTCACTAATATCAAAATTTGCATCAAAGTCTTTTCAAAAGACATTCTAAAATAATCAGTGCAAATGATCACACACGGTTGCCCCATTTTCCTTGAAAAATATTCAGAGAAAAAGTGTTACCTGTTCTTCTACTGCAAGTTTGCATGACACAATCACTGTACTGATTGCCACAGACACCCTGTTTCCTCCTACTGCTGAAGAATCAAGTTTTCAAAGGTTGCTGGAAAAATTTAACCCCAATAGATCTTGCCATCAAACTTCACTTTTTCATGGTTTGTTATTTCTACTGTGTTTGACACTGTGAAAGCAGAGGTCAAGGCCCTATTAAGACAGGTTATCAAAAGCTGAAGGAAAGTGAATTCATACCATTTTCACCATTATATGCAGTAGCTGAACTCACCTCTCAGTGCTTATTGTTTAAGACAAAGTTTGACCCAACAGGAGAAAAAAAAAAGAAATTTTACTGCTTTCTTTATTTCCTCTGATGGAAAAGACAGTCATGCCCTCTATTTACAGTGTCATAAATCTCATATCCATTTTTCAAAACACAGACACTAACATTTAGGCCAGGATTTATCATATTGGGCAAAACTACACATAGCCACGACAAACATACCTGAGAAACAGACTCAGTGTCCACCTACATCTTAAAAAGAAGAGGTTAAAGGCTGGAATCTCTTCATCAATGTGCCAAGGCCTGAAACACTTGCCATTGGGTGTGAAAATGGGACACAGCTGCATACAAGATTTTTGCTTTTCTTCATCATAATAAATATTCTATTAACCAGTCATATGAGTGTCTACTGCTCCCTATCCACAGTATACAGCACTGACACCTGCACCAAACAAGGCAGATTATTTGGACCTTCTCCTTTCTTAAGCAAAATAAAGGCCAGAAAGAGGCAGAGAACAGGCAAACCAAGAGACCCCAGTGAACAGGCAGGCTGAGGATCAGCTGCTGGGCCAGTCAGTATTGGGGCAGAAGAGGAATACCCATCCTTAAAAGGATAACAGCCAGGGTGAGGAATTGTAATGAAGGGAATTACTCCGATATAACCAGGTCTTTGGTAACCTCCACAACCACCTTCAGGGCATGGAAAACATACAAAGAATTTACTGTGAATTCTGAGAAAAAGAAAACAAAACAGATAATACAGTGGAATTAGGCTGCAAGAAGCTTAATTGAGGTTATGAGAGGAATTATTAGTTGGCTGGAAAGATGGAAAGCTCAAAATCTTCCTTCTGCTTCTTTGCATAACATCTTCTCACTGAGATCCTTGTACAATGCTCCCTCTGTAAAGCTCGAGCCCAGGCTGCACATTGAGTCTAAAGAACAGGGACCCGTTAGCAAAAGAGAAATGGGAGGAAAACTGCACTGGCCAAGACAAGACTGAGGAAAGGAAGTGTCAAATGAGATAGCATGTTCTTCTTGTTCTCCTGAGTTACTTGAAATAAATCAGCCTTATTTGTTTTTACAGCTGCGTGATCTATGGCACAGATACGGAAAGTTTGGATGCAAATCTGACAAAATTGCAGACAGATGTCTTCTATTTACAGAACTACCATTCCAATTGACCAACAGTCACTGTCATCACTTTGGAATCAGTCCTCTAAGACTAAAACTAGTCCCAATTAAGCAAGCCTTGATCAATGTAGGACACCATGTAAGTATTTTTATGTTATACACCAGTAGGTGTTTTGAATTGCTCAATTAAATAATTCCTAAAAAAAAAGAAAAAAAAAGGAAAAAAAAGAAAGAAAGCTCCTCCATTAGGATCAAAAATATTGTAACAACTTGATGCCATTGCATTTGAGAAAAAAGGTCATTGAAAGAGCCTGGCTGATCAAGATATGTATCTGTGAAAGGTTCACCATATACAAAATAATATCCTGACAGAGGCAGTATTGGCAGATAGTACTAACAAATTAACGCTTAACATGTTGATTTATTAGATATTACTTATAGCTCTCAATGTTTTTCAAGCATGAAAGATTTGAAAAGACTCTGGACAACAAAACCTCCATCATTTTATAGAGATATTATGATTTTATTATTATGTCAATGCAAGCTATCGTCTCTCTCATTTTCATATGCTACTTCATATTTTCCTCTTGTTTTTGCTGCTGACATTGATTATTTTAATTTATTTTCACAGCCAGATCACTAGGAAGAGCAAGAGTATTATTTGTTCTTTATTATGGTACAGAGATAAAGAGATCTGAACCCATCCCCTTTGCCAATCACTGAGTCAGGAAAATATATATTTCACCTGGTGCACTGATTATAGACTAGGTTTAATAAACCAGCAAGAAATGTAATGACCTTTCAGCTATCTTTCACTGCAGGAGAAACCATCAAGGTCTTAAGTTTCCAGCAAACCGTTTATAAACAGTAATGCTCATTTCAGATAACTCAAAAGGCAATGCAGAGAATAATCCTTAACAGATTGAGTAAATGGAAGCATATAAATCATGCTGTGTATATTTTAATTTCTAAATAATTATTTAAGGCAATTTACATAAGAATTTGGGCTATATCTCAATTTTTTATTACGATACAAAACAAATTGCCATAACATTACAGGTATTGTTATTTTAAAACCAACATTCATATTGAATTGGGGCAAACATCCTCTAGTCATCCCCAACCTGATTAAAGATTCTTCAGTAACCCCCATCAACTGAGAGGCTCCAGTTTGGCAAGGACCACTGCTGTTCCATCCTTATGCTGCATTTCCCCACTCATCGAGTAAACAATTTGACATACAGTCAGCAATTCCACTGAGAAAGACTTGCTCATGTTTCTGACCACACCACCATTTTAGGAATGGCTACTTCCATTCTTAAACGGAAAGAACTCCCTAAATGATCTGCTGAACTGAGCCCTACAGAAGCAAAATCACCCAGGCCATGCCCTTGACCTCATGGGCCAAATTTTCCTCCCCTTACACCAGCCTTTCCTCAACATATTTGCAGAGTCTCTTTGAGTCGTGATGATGTAAATCACAAAAAAGTTGGGAAAGCTCAAAGATATCTAGAACAGAATTTTAAGAACATTTTCCTCTTCCATAGGAATAATACCTTGCCTACAAGCTGCAATTCTGAATCCCAGTTCTTGAAACAAGAGAATGTTTTCAATTTCTCTGATAGCAAAAGAAGAGAATGCTGACTAAACCTATTATCTTCTCGGTGTGCTTATTTTCACTTTGATGTACAATAAATAAAAAATGAACTGACAATACCAAAATATGAAGACACCATATCATTGTCACTGTGTTCTTACAAATCTGATCCATTCATGCTGTTTAAGCTGCTGAAGCCTTTGAAGTTGGAAAATGCTGCCATGAACTTCTAGCACTGGTAATTAAGACATAGTGTGGCAAATCAAAGGAGACGTGCTACCTTGCATCTACAGTTCCTTACTAAAAAAATGCAAGCTGAGAGTCACGATAATAAATCAATTGGTTCTGCTTTTCAGTAGGAAAAGACCTGTAACTTGTTATATTATAACTCAATCCCATCTTGTATCCAAGATCAATTCCTCTTTCTCTTCATGCTTTATGATCATTGAATTTCTTTTTCTTAAGGCTAATTTTTCTTATAAAAAGCAAAGGAAATACTGCAGGGTTTGAGGAGAAAAAGAAAAAAAGAAAAAGAAAAAAGTCTCTCATCATTTGTCTTCTCAGTGGGGAGAACAGGAACATTTCCTTTCCCCTCTACTACCACATTTTTCTCCTTCAAGCTGTTGTTGTTTTCCCATAAATTTCAGCAGGTTGAGCTTCTGAGGCTGTGCTAAGATTTGGGCTGGGGAAATATAGCTTATAAAGGTTTATTAGCACAACTGTGTTAAGCAATGTGCGTGAGTGTGAGGGAGCCTTGTGTTCTGGGTAGCAGACTCCTTTCACAATTCATAGTGTATTAAACACACAAACTATGAAATATTTCAATAAAAATAAATCAATATGTGTTCCAGCTGGAAATCCCACTGCCATATTAATTTGTTTACTGCACAAACCAAATTTCTACATACAACATATGGAATTGTCTCAGTTTAAGTCATGAGTTTCACTGAAATATTTAATTTTTCCTACCTCTATTCTATTTTCTAGTTTAGTTTTTGCATAAAAGTGGGTAGCAGGATAAGGACTTATTAAAAATACAGGTATGCCTAAAGGGCACAGAGCAGTTTGTTTGATTCTAAGAAGCAAAATAAGAAAACCTTCTGCATAATGATAACATTATTCAACATTTTCAAACATGTGGGCTTTTACACGGCCTTTCCTGTCTGTTTTCATGATCTAAAGTTTTTGATTCCTTCCCAGAACTGTGAGCTTCTCCAGCTACTCTAAATCTGTGCTATCCAGCCCAACCCAGCAATGCAGACAAATTTTCCAAACCTAATTGCATATGTAGGGATGAGCTCATGCTGGTCATTTCCCTTCTCTCCACCTGCTTGTGCTACAGTGGCAAAGCCTCACGGGCAGATCTAAAAGGAATCAGACAAACGTTGACCATCTACAGCCATACATGCCAAAGGCATGTACATACATTCTACCCATTACCTTGGACCCCTTCTCACATTTATTAGCAAATTGCTGTGTAACTTGTTAGGTTTTTCCTACAAAAGCACATAAGGCCAAGGTGTAAATTCCTGCTGCCACTCGTGGGTACTCTCTAAATAGTCCTGAACTTTGTTGTCGTGGCTGTGACACTTCCTGAATGATCCTGCATGAATCATTTCTCCTCCACACCCAGGAAATCACCTTTATTAAAATCGTAAGATACTCAGGGCAGACCAGGTTCTTCATTACACATTTATACAGTTTCTTTTGCAATAGGACCTGACTTCAGGGTGTTACAAGAGCAAGCATGGGACCTACGTCCCCTAATGTTGCGCATTTTGTCAGTTTTCCAGCACAACATTTGTCTTCCCTTCCAGTACCATCAACTTCCTTATTTCTATTTTTCTGCAATACCTGAATTAAATTCTCCCCAAACAGCAAAGATTCCCATTTCTCTTGACATGGGAACAGTGATAATAAGTACACAAGGTTTCTCACCTTCTAGTGTCCAAACGTCTCCTCATATGTCACACAGGAAATACCCAGAGCAGCTGCTACAGGAGTCTGCCACTAGAAATCCTAAGGGCCAATGGGGGCTAAGGGCCATCCTCATTTTAAAACATAAGAATGGTTTTGAACACTAGTGGTATTTAGAAAAAAAAAGTTATGCTACTGTCATATATTTATATATAAAATATGGACATTTAAGAATAAACTAAAAAACAAAAGGAAAAAACCCCTTTTTTTCTTTCCTGAAGGCCATTCCATTTCTGACGAGGCTTTCTTAAGGAGACTGCAGTGAAATGAACCACACAATCAAACCCCATCCACAGTGCCCATCCAAGCGAGTGTGTCTATAATAACACAGACTCACTTTGCTGGTCTGGACAGCTCTTTCAGCCCAGGAGATTATTCCTGCTGTTCACAGAGAGGAAGTGCATGGGACTCCTCAGATGTTCCTGGATCAGCTACCTGACCATCCTCCACAGCTACTCTTGGGCAGACACATTTAGAATGATATTTCTCAACATAAACAAGACCACTTTCTCACTGATTTAACTAGATTTCAGGGGAAAAAATCACATTAACTTGAAGAGACATTTTGAATTGATACTTGAAACAGAAAACTTCACCCCTTGTGCTTTTCAGGCAGTTTCCCAGCCCAGAATTAAAGGCTTTTGTTTAGCAGTAAGCCTTATTCAAATAAAAACAAAACAAAACAAAACAATGATTCAGAACTAATCAGGGAAACTCACAAAACAAATGAAAGGATGTATTTTAAATTCAGCAAAAAGGCTGTAGTGATGTAAATGTTCCCAATTTCTGTTAAATAGTGGTAACAGCAAGCTGGTCAGTGAAGCTTCCTAAGCTGCACAAATAGAGTGCAGCTCTAAGGCTCAAATAAACTTGGAAGGAAAATGACAGAAACACTTTTCAGTAAATACAACAAATACAAATAATTTTCAGCTAAAAATCAGAAATAAGTCCAATAAGGCTTTGTGATGCCCATTCAACTAAAACACACCTTAATAAATAAAGGATTACTAGTCTAATGCATTCTGTGTTGAAAACTACTCATTCCAGTTAAATTTTATCCCATAAAAAAACAAACTAAAGGGATTATGTCCAAAGGTGAATATATGCACACACACATACAAGTGTGATTGACTAAACATCACTGTCATTCATTCACCAAGTCCTGTGATTTTATGAGTCAGAGATTAAAACCTATAGATAGAAATAATAAAACACCTTTAGCTTATTTTTCCACAGTAATGCCATCAACTAAGATTATATTTGTGAGATACATTTGAATTCAGTTAGGTTAATAAGATCCAAAAAAACCTAAGATTTTGAAGACCATATTTTTCTCCAATACTCCTTGAAAAGGAAACATAGATAGATTTCAATACCTTGAAAATTTTAGGGTTTTTTTAAGAGAAAATCTTTCTAACACAAAGTGTTATTAGGGTTAATTTGCATTGAAATGAAAACTTTGGTCAGACCTCCTGCTTTCTGATTTTCAGCCATGGTGGAACCAATTCTAAAATCACCATGACATAAAACCAGGCCATGTTTGAGTGAATTGCTCAAGCCACCAGCCTGATTCACTCATCACTTGGGAACAACTGAGAAGTGGCTGCTCTTGATACTCATTTTTAAGACTTTCTAAAAAGAAATTCCATTTTTCTGATTTTCATAAATAGTTTTTCTGCAAGGCTTACATGTACAAAAAATGCCAAACTGTTGAAAACAGATGTCCCTTTTTTTCAGGTAATCTATTTCCCTCCCACTTCTAGAAAAGTATTTTTCTTTGTTTTCAAAGATATTGCTACAAAATACTCATATAAACAGCATCGTTGTAACATGTCACAGATAATAAAGCCTCATCATAGTGAAACTGTATTCAGCACAGTAAGGAAAAAATCCTTAGAGAAATGACTCACAAAGAAAAAGCCCAGTGAAAGCCACATAGGTCTCTGGAAGATAATATTCATTCATAGCATGCTTTGAGAAATGACAGCACTTGTGAATAAAAATAAATAAACCAAGGCTACAAACAAGAGGAAAGAGAAAAAGAAAAAGTCAGATCTAAACACATTTTAAAAATCCCCTAAACCAGATATGTGTTCTCACTAAATTATGTTTAATATACTATATAGAAAAAAAAAATCTAATTCTTTACAGAAAGATTTTCTGTGATCCCAAACCAAAAAAAGGAAAAAACCCAAAAGCACTCCAAACCAAACAAAGTTGAGCTGTTTAATTACTACCATCAATTCATCTCAGAACCTGCAGAAAAAATCCACTCAGAAATTGCACAAAAGGGCTTGCAGAAATGTGTGTTTATGCTTCCTTCCTCTCTGGTTGTGAGTAGAGTTATGTACACACTGAGGCACTTGCAAAATCAGATTCTAAAATTAGAAATCTTCACCACACCAAACTGGATTCCTGTTCTGTGCCTGGTCAGCTCTTACCCTCCTGAGCAGCCACCATTTCACCTTTCACATGCCATGGGGCTTATTTTTTACTTAAAGAGACTCTAAAATGGAAAAGAAAGAAAAAAGGACATCCTCAAGATTTTCTGATCCCCTGAAGGGTTTATCTCTTTCCTATTTACAAACAAGGAAATTGATTGATGTGGATATTAACAAATACCACATTTTTCTACTGAACTTACCAAGACCCTCTCAAAATCGCAAGTTGGGATGTGCATCACTTTAAGTAAGTGACATGACACGTTAAACGTGACAACACTCTTTTGTCTTCCCCAGAATACTCACAGGTATTCCCTGCCCCCAGTGATTCACTACAATCATTGGTATCTATTTAAACTTGGGAGAGCCAGAGCTATAGGAAGTCCCTAAGTTTTGTCCAGGAGTTCAAGACTGCTAAGCTCAGCATCATAAAAATATTTCTATTCTATTAACACCATGTATATTTTCTAAAACACCAGTGGCTTTGTGGAGACAGGCTTTGTCTAAACTCAGAAAGATGGTTATAAATTAAAGAGTAAGGCTCAAGTGGGCTGGGCTACTTCCCTAAATAAAGTTAAATAAGAATGTGCTCTACTTGCTTCCCAAATCTCGAGCCTAATCAGAAGCACGATGTAGGAGGAAATCTGCTTAACAAAACCCAACAAACAGAACCGCTTTTTAAAAAATCTTTTCCTGCACTGGATATTGATATGACCACATTCAGGATGTACAAACAGGAACAAGATCCTTTAAATGGCTTTCTAGAGACACAAGAGAAACCAGAGAAATGAAGGTAAGACAGGTAAAACTAGAAAAGAGATCAGGAACAGTGAGGATTTCTTTAGTCTGAGGAGATAGGAGAGAAGCAGAGGGAAAAGTAATGAAAAAATCTGGGGAAATTAGGAGGAGGTTTCTTTGTCATGTCAACTCAAAAAGATTGGGATTTGTTATTATTATTATTTTTATTTTAGAAAAGTAGCTGGTTTGTAAGATGTGTCTGTGAATGTCCCACTGTTCTAGCAATTAGTGCTCTGCTAATCAAAGTGCCACATCAAAGTGATAGACATTGTAGGGTAGCAGGATTAAAAGACACCTATAGCAGTGGGCTCTCTTTTAGAGGTTGCTAAGCTTGGAGCATCTATTGATTAAATGCTGCAAAAACCCTTGGTAAATACTTCTCTCTACTTCCTCTCAGTGGCACAAAGGCAGCAAGCAGAACCTCATATCTGAAAAAATATAAATGGTTTGGTAAGAATCTAATATTGTACAGTTGCATTATGGTACTGAGTATTATCTTGTAAATACAGACTGATTTTCCAAGTCCTCAGTTGTTGCCAGCTTGGATGAGCTCAGAAATCCACTTTTCTTCCAGCATTAAGGACTATCAAGTATATTAAATATAAATAACAAAGTTTTTGCAACTATAGTGATTTTTTTTTTAATTTCAGAGATTGAGAATTAATATATAATCCTATACAGTTACTTTTATGGGCTCTGATACTTCTAGAATCGACTGCAAATTTATTATTTGCATCTCATTTCCATACAATACAACAAAAATTTCACAGTGGGAAATTCATGCGAGAAGAGGAATAGAAAAAGGGAGCAGGAAAGGGAGATAGAAGGGAGGTGAAAATAAAGCAGGAGGGAAAGAGAGAGCAAGAGCATAAGAGGGTAAAAGCAAGTATGTGACAGCACAAGCAAGAGAACATGAGTGGGGAGAGCAAAGAGAAACAGAGGGGGCTGAGAGAGGTGGGGGAGAGAGAATAAGAAAACAATTCTCTTTTTGCCACATCTTGAAATGTGGCCAAGTGAAAAAGTTGGTGAAATGGACTTAATAAAATAAGCACCTGCTTCTAATATATGAAGTAGGATGATTTTTGTATAGTTGATTTCTTGTGTTAGAATTGCTGGTAGGAAATTGTAATTAAGGCCAGATCAAAAGTGAAAGGTGGTGATTTCCTCCATTCTCCCTCCAAAGGATTGTGTGTTTTAAATAGATTTTAATCGTTACTAAGATAAACATGTCAGAAATGTTTGGTTCTAGAGAGGTCTCAGAGCTTCTTCATGTGGTCTCTGGCTTGAGGAGCTCCACTCAGTGTGGCTGCAGCTGGAAATCTCTGTGCACCCCAACCATTACTTTTCCACCCAAGATTCAATCTCCTGTACCAGAATTGCCTGCTGATGTCCATGACCATGTCTCAGACTTTTCAGTTATCTGTTCAGATAATTGACTCAAAATTATCTTTGAAATTCACTTTGAAAAAAATTCATTGACAACTCTATAAATTATATTTTTCCCCCTCATCTGCTTATATAGATCCAAAACTCAATCTCTTTTTGCTAAAACCTACTTTGACACTTTCAGAAGAATATATGCCATGATTTTGTTAAGTCTTTACCTAGGAAAAGCAGGTACTCTGACATATTTCTACCTCTGGCAGGGAAGGGTTTAGCCCTCAGAACAACCCTCAGGGGCTCCCATTTACATAATGAAACTAATATGCTGCAACACACTCCAGCAATTCTTCTGGATCAGATACTTCACATTTATTATGGTATTTTGGTGTACTTTTAGCAGGGCAATTTAATTAGAATTATCCATGGATAGTTTAAAAACTGAATCTGCAGATCATTTATTACTGGCCTGTATTTACTGATGCAGCAACAAACCCATCTGGTTAGGGCTTATTCTTTAATTAGTTCATTTAACATTTTTGTCCAAAGTGAATCGACTACAACTTTATCCACAGCACAGGGCATAAATCAGTCTCTCTCGAGCACATAACCCAGTGACTTAATGGGGAGTATCTCTCATTGAGGGCAATTTTTATACATTTCATTCATTGTGCCAGGATTGTCAGTGTGAAATTGCAACAACAGCTGGCTAAAAGTGAGGGATTATGACCTTCTCACAGTGATTACATGCTAAAAATTAATTGTGTTCCCCCCCCCAGCACTGTGGCATTGTGATTACTCCAAGCCAGGAGTGTGGGTGGGTGTGGGCGAGATGCGTGCAAGAACAAATAGATTACAAGGCACACAAATCAATGCTTGTTATTGCTAACTCATAAAAAATGGTTTCTAGCTAACAATACTGAAAGAAAGAAAGAAACAAGTTTAATTTAATTACCAGTATATCTGTTTTGTACTCTGGAGCAACTGAACTAAGATAAATTGTGAGACTAACATTCATCTGGATGTTATATTAAGATGCTGGTACAGCCATATCTTTCAAAGCCCTGAGTTTACTCCACCAATCATTTTTAACAAATACCTCAGTCCTTTTCTATGCCATAAGTAATATAGTAAATCTTGTTTCTTTTAATGTTACAGCATCTTTCTTCTTGATGCTACTTTTTTTCTGCCAGAATTTGCTGCAGGAAATATTGATCTCTGCTTCCTCAAAATGAGTTTTCCCTGTACCCTTTCTTATTCAGTGGACCCTACAGTTTGTATGCTGGATATTGCACATTCTCTCTCTGGGGAAAAGTGTTCTGCCACTTTGCAGTTTCTTTAAGCAGAATTTTTTTCACACTTTAAATAGCATTGCGCTGTGCCAATTGTGAAAAACAAAACAAAACAAAACCAAACCCAACTGAAGCCTGTTTGGTTTATTGTATACATTTAGTTACACTCAAAACCATTAGCTGGGAGCCTGAGGGCCAAATCCAGCATTAAACTATCCCTGACTTAGTCATATCCTTTCCCAGAGCAGCATGGTAGGCAAACACAGGAGCTTCAAAGAAGCTTCACATATTTTTGCAATGATCAAAAGCCTATGAAACATCTTAATTTGCAAGCTTGCTCACAGTCACAGGTAGCAGAATTAATATGGGGAAAAAAAAGAGACTTTTGGGCCAACACTATATATAAGGACATTCCTAGTAAAAGTAAGTAGCTACGTCTCTGTATTTTTTATGCATATACTGCTTTGTTACTTTAGGCACTGCCTTCAATAATCCTCCATTTTTGGGTTCAGATCTCTTAAGAGTTATGGGTGATCTCCATCTATGGTTCACAGATGGTGCAGCTCAGCAAAACTGTTCCTTCCTATGGGTTGAAACTTGTCTTTCTGCTCAGTACAGGAGAAGCAAAGAAAAAGAACTGTAAATGACACACATACATTTCTTCATCTGACCACTGGAAATATGACTGTGAACACTTACTTTGGCTGAGAAGAAAGAAATTTTTTCCAGTTGCCACATCTTATTAAACAACTGTCTTTATTTTCCAACGCTTGCATGTTTATTTTCTTTGCTCCCAGCATTGCATGAGCTGCTTTCCAATATGTGAC